>NC_053035.3:247336681-249836681 GCF_002575655.3 Aegilops tauschii subsp. strangulata
AGAGTTGAGGACTGCCTAGGGTGAGCTGGAGGAGCACAAGCAAGAGCTCATCCTGAAGCAGTCCGACGTCGAGAAGGCCCAAGAGGCGGCGTAGCAATAGGCCGCCAAGGACGAAGCCACCTGGCTGCAGCAGCAAGCTCTCCTGAACACCTAGGAGGAGGACCTCGTTGCCCGCGAGCAGGCGCTTGCCACCACGCTCCACGACAAGGACGAGGAAATCGGGAAGATCGTCGCACAGTGGACCCATGAGCTGGAGTAGAGGCACAAGGACACACTCGATGCTCTGGCCCTGGACCACGCCGGCAAGGTGGAGAAGTTGGAGCTGGAGCGGGAGGAGCTGAAGAAGAAGGTCTCAGAGCTAACGGAGGAGAGGGACATGGCCAATCACACTCTGGCGGATTCGCAGGTCACCGTCTCCGACCAGATCAAGCTGCTCTCCGAGGCCAACAGCTCCATTGATGATCTGAAGCTACAACTGGGCGCCCTGGAGGGGACGCTTTCAGAGGTCACGGCCCGGGAGGAGACCCTGAACAAGGCCCTCGAGACCGAGAAACAGCTGCGGAGTGATTACGCCGCCGCCCATAAGGAATATGTGGGCAGCGTAAATCTCTGGATCAGCCGTCTCGTCGACATTGCAAAGAATCTCACCGCGCAACTAGCCGTCATGGGCATGCCGGATGTTAGGTACTCCCAGGAGCCGAACGTGAGCCCCAATCCCAGGCTGACCTTGTTCTTCGAGCGCGTCCTCGACGCCCTGGAGCAGCTCTGCTCCAATCGAGCGACATATCTGGCCAATGAGGCCTGGCAGCTTTACCGGGGCGCCCTGACCAAGGTGCTCACTAGGGTGGCATTCTGGAACCCCAGCCTCGACTTCACCAACGCGCTTGAGAGCTTGCCGGAGGACACGGACCTCGCGGAGCTCGAAGAGCATATCGAGTCCATCATCAACCGCGTTGACGGAGTCAAGAGGGTGGAGGGCCAGCGTCGGGACTAGCCACCCCATTTCTCCTTGCCGCCGCGAGTTCATGCCCAAGACGATTTTATCTTAAGTTAGAACCGCAACAATCATTGATGTAATATAACTCTGCAGTACTTTGAAATGAAGCATGCTATCTTCCTGTTTGATCCTTGTTTGTATGTACACACCCTACCCCTAGTTGGATAGGTTTGCCGGCGCATAAACCCATGCTATGGCGCTTTGAGGAACGGATCCTTAGCAGCCTGCCGGGGGGCACTTGCTGCCGGGCAAGCCCCCTTGTCGTTCTCAGCGCATCCACTTGAGCTGTTGAGCGGACTCGAAACAGAACAAGGGCGTTGCCAATAGTGGAAGGGTTCCCTTGCGCTAGGTTTTCCATACAAAGGGCAAGATCTTTCGAGGAAAATAACCTTATAATAAAGGAAAATTGCTCAAAGTTTTGCGTGACTTAGCTTTTTCGTCACCACGCGGATGGTTATTGCGGTTGCGGACGGCACCGCCTCGCCTAGCTGATGGCACCAGTGTAGCTGATCGACGTCGCCTTCTTCTCTCGAGCCATCGTGATGAAGGAGTCGATGAGTTGATTTCAAAACCAGACTTTCACAGCCTCAACGCCCCCTACCTGGCGCGCCAAAGATGTCGGGGCTCAGGAACGACACCTATGGGATCACAGGGAATCACTACTACGGTTGGCGGGGCGTGGGGCTGCGCAAAGAGCGGGTCGAGAAGATTAACACGGGGGGATTTTTACCCAGGTTCGGGCCGCAAACGATGCGTAAAACCCTAGTCCTGCTTTGTGTGTATTTAGTGTTCTTGAGCTCTTGAACTAGCTGCGGTGCATGCCCAGTCCAAAAAGTCCGAATCCTTCCTCAATACGCCTCGGGCCTCCTTTTATATGTCAAAGGGGTTGCCACAGTGGCACACATGAGGTGGAAAGTATGTACAATGTACAAGTCTATCGCCTGGCACCGTAGGACAACCACATTTAAGGCGCTGCCGACGTGCCGTCTTGCTTTATCAGGGACGGCAAAGAGGCTCGTCCTGTCCGTCGCTGCTTTGCCTCGCTCTGACGCGCGTCCAAGCTGACGAGGCACGCAGCGCCATGCTAGCTGGCTGGCTGCTGAGCTGGTGCGGTGGCAGGGTCTTCACAAAGATCTGCATGCCGCCACGCAGGTGCTTGGCTAGTTGGCCTAGAAGCTGCATGCTGCCACGCAGGCGCTCGCCTAGTTGGCGGGCTGGCCGCCACGTCAGAACGGGCGCGGGCAGCGAAACTCTAGTAGGTGCGGGCCTGGCCTCGGCCTTGCAGACGCCCCCGGCAAGGTCCTTGCCGGGATCTCGTGGGCGTCCCCGGCAAGGGTCTTGCCGGGGGTCTACGGTCGTCCCCGGCAAGATCTTGCCGGGGGTCTTCTGGTCTTCATCTAGGCTTGCAGGCCTTTGGTCTTCACAAAGATCAGCATGCCACTACGCAAGGCACCCCTGAGTTTTCGTCTCGACACTGTTGATGGTGCCAGAGCTCTCAGGCTTAAGGGTGGTGGCCTCGCTGGTGTTGGGCAAACTGCCCCGACAAGGCTCTTTGCCAGGGATACGTAGGCTGCCCCGGCAAGGCTCTTGCCGGGGCCCGGCAAGGGTGTGGCGGGGGAAAGCCATCTTGTCCTTTCGCTCTTCATGCTTCTGGTTTGAGTGCTGCCTTTGCAACCTTGCATCTTTCCTTCTTCTGCCCCGCCAAGCCCGGCCGCAGGCGCGGCTACGACTGCCCGTGCACAAGTAAAGGGGTACAGAAAAGGTCCCTACTTTTGTACACCGACACTCTCCGATGATGCGTGAGTAGTTCTTTGTAGACCTTCGGGTACGTAGTTAGTAGCTAGATGGCTTTCTCTCTCTCACTGGATTCTCAATACAATGGTCTCTTGGAGATCCATATGACGTAACTCTTTTGCGGTGTGTTTGTTGGGATCTAATGAACTTTGTGTTTATGATCAGTTATATCTTTTTATATCGGTGAAATTTATTTGAGTTTCTTTGATCTTTATATGCTTGATTGATTATAGCCTCGTATTTCTTCTTCGACATTTGGGTTTTGTTTGACCAACTTGATCTATTTATCTTGCAATGGGAAGAGGTGCTTTGTAGTGGGTTCGATCTTACGGTTCTTGATCCCAGTGACAGAAAGGGAACCGACATGTATGTATCATTGCTACTAAGGATAAAACAATGGGGTCTATCTCGACATAGATAGATCTTGTCTACATCATGTCATCGTTCTTATTGTATTACTCTGTTTCTCCATGAACTTAATACACTAGATGCATGCTGGATAGCGGTCGATGTGTGGAGTAATAGTAGAGATGCAGGCAGGAGTCGGTCAACTAATCTTGGACGTGATGCCTATATAATGATCATTGCCTGGATATCGTCATGATTATTTGAAGTTCTATCAATTGCCCAACAGTCATTTTTTTACCCACCGTTTGCTATTTTTCTCGAGAGAAGCCACTAGTGAAACCTACGGCCCCCAGGTCTTCTTTCTCATATATTTGCCTTTGCGATCTAGTTTTATTTGCGATCTATTTATTTAATCTATTACAACTTTCTCCCGTCCGCGCACCGCTTCTGGCGCCGTTACCCGAAAGGGATTGACAACCCCTTTAACACGTCGGGTTGCGAGTGGTTGTTATTTTTGTGCAGGGGCTATCTACGTTGTGTTCCATGGTTCTCCTACTGGTTCGATAACCTTGGTTTCATATCTGAGGGAAATACCTACTGCCGCCGTGCTGCATCAACCCTTCCTCTTTGGGGAAATATCGACGTAGCTTCAAGCGACATCAAAAGTAATTTCTGGCATCGTTGCCGGGGAGGATCTTCAGCATATACCAGGTTCCTAATCACTGATCTCATCTGCTTGCAATTTACATAATTTGCCATTTGCCTCTCGTTTTCGTCTGCCCCACTTCACAAAAATTTGCCGTTTTATTCGCCTCTCTTTTTCGTTCGCCGTTTTATTGCCGGGTCTGTTTTGAGTGCAATTTTGTTGTGTTTTCATCATGACTCAAGAGAACACCAAGTTATGTGATTTCTCAAATACCAACAACAATGATTTTATTGGCACTCCGATTGCTCCTCCCGCCAGTAGTGCGGAGTCTTGTGATATTAATACTGCTTTGCTGAATCTTGTCATGAAATATCAATTTTTCGGTACTCCGAATGAGGATGCCGCGTCCCATCTTAATACCTTCGTGAAATTGTGCGATATGCAAAAGAAAAAAGATGTGGACAATGATGTGGTGAAGATGAAATTATTTCCGTTTTCTTTGCATGATTCTACAAAAAATTGGTTCTCTTCTTTGCCTCACAATAGTATCGATTCTTGGAATAAGTGCAAAGATGATTTTATCACTAAGTATTTTCCTCGCGTGAAAATTATTTCCCTTAGAACCAAGATCATGAATGCCAAGCAACTTGAACATGAGCATGTTGCACAATCTTGGGAAAGGATGAAAATTATGCTAAGGAATTGCCCAACTCATGGGTTAAATCTTTGGATGATCATACAAATTTTTTATGCGGGGTTGAATTTTGTTTCTCGTAATCTTTTAGATTCCGCCGCGGTATGGGACTTTTATGGAAATTACTTTGGGTGAAGCCACCAAATTGCTTGATAATATTATGGCAAATTATTCACAATGGCATACCAAAAGAGCTCCTACTAGTAAAAAGGTTAATTCGGTTGAAGAAATTTCTTCTTTGAGTGAAAAAGTTGATACTCTTATGAAATTGGTTGCTAGTAAAGGTGCTCCTATTGATTTTAATGATATGCCTTTGTCTACTTCGATTGAGCAGAATAATGATGCCATAGATGTGAATTTTATCTCTCGAAATAATTTCTATAACAATGCTTATAGAGGTAATTTTAATCCTAGGCCTTTTCCTAGTAATTCCTCGAATAATTATGGTAATTCCTATGGAAATCAATCTTATAATAATAATAGGAACACCTCTGATCTTGAGAATAATATTAAAGAATTTATCAACACACAAAAAGTTTTCAAGACTTCCATAAAAGAAAAGTTGAGTAAGATTGATGATTTGTCTAGAAATGTTGATAGAATTGCTCATGATGTGGAAAATCTCAAGATGATAATTTTTGTTCCTTAAGTAGATGAATCAATTAAAGCTCTTTATGTTTCTATGGATGAAAGTGAGAAAAGAACTGCTATGCTTAGAGCTAAAAGAGAATTTTTAGAAAAAGCATTTTCTAGTGATTTCTTTCACAAAAGTGATGAAGATCTTAAAATGATTGGTGTTTCTTCTATTGATTTCTTGTTTAGTAAAGTTAAGATTGATGAAAAAGGGACCAGAGAAGAGTCAACTTTAGGTAGAAGGCGTCCCAATATTTCGGAGGGTGAAAATCTTGTTGAAAAAATTGATGAAAGTGGGTTTGAAGAGGTCAAAACTTTAACTAGTGATGTGCCCACTCTTTTGGATTACAAAGACTTTAATTATGATAGTTGCTCTTTGATTGATTGTATTTCTTTGTTGCAATCCATGATAAATTGACCCCATGCTTATGAACAAAATAAGGCTTTTACTAAACATATTGTTGATGCTATGATGAAAGCTTTTCAAGAAAAATTGGAACTAGAAGTATCAATCCCTAGAAAATTGCATGACGAATGGGAACCTACTATCAAAGTCAAGATTAATAATTATGAGTGTTTTGCTTTGTGTGACTTGGGTGCTAGTGTTTGTACAATTCCAAAATCTTTATGTGATGTGCTTGGTCTTTCTAATCTTGAAGAATGTTCTTTGAATTTGCACTTGGCGTATTCTACTATTAAAAAGCCTATGGGAAGAATTAATGATGTTCTTATTCTTGCAAATAGGAATTGTGTGCCCATAGATTTTGTTGTTCTTGATATTGATTTCAGTCCGTCTTGTCCAATTATTCTTGGTATCCCGTTTTTACGCACTATCGGTGCCGTGATTGATACGAAAGAAGGCAATATTAAGTTCCAATTTCCTTTGAGGAAGGGTATGGAACACTTTCCTAGAACAAGAATTGAGCCACCTTATGAATCAATTATGAGGGCATCTTATGGATCTCGAACCAAAGATGACAATACTTAGATCCTTGCTTTATGCCTAGCTAAGGGCGTAAAACTATAGCGCTCGTTGCGAGGCAACCCAATGAATAAATTTTATTTTTGCTTTTTGCTTTCTGTTCTTAAGTGTTAGCACAATAATGCTACTATTATGATTGTGTTTTTTGTGTTTTAATTAGTGTTTGTGCCAAGTAGAACCGATAGGATCTTCTTGGGTGATAGTTGTTTGATCTTGCTGAAAAAGACAGAAACTTTGCGCTCAAGAAAACAATTCTCATTTTTATCAGAAAGTGCTTTTGCCCGTATTATTTTTGCAGAAGATTAATATACAAATTGCTCGGGTCGTCCTATTTTCAGAATTTTTAGAGTTCCAGAAGTTTTCGACAAAGTCAGATTGCTACAGATTGTTCTGTTTTGACAGATTCTGTTTTCTTTGTGTTGTGTGCTTATTTTGATGGCTCTATGGTTTTCTTTGATGAGTCTTTGATGAATTGGTTTGATACATTACTTATAGTAGTGGTTTGCTTTCTTACACTGACGGATCTCACGGAGGTTTTGTTGAGTTTTGTGTGATTGAAGTTTTCCAGTTTTGGGTTATCTTACGATGGATGAAGGAACGATAGAAGAGCCTAAGCTTGGGGATGCCCCGACATCCCAAGCTATTATCCAAAAATGAGCAACCAACTAAGCTTGGGGATGACCCCGAGTGGCATCCCCGCTTTCTTCCAGCAACCATTGGTATTTTACTCGAAACTATATTTTTATTCGTCACATGATATGTGTTTTGCTTGGAGCGTCTTGTATGATATGAATGTTTGCTTGTTTTATTTTGTGTTTTAAGTCATCAATCCTTGCTGGACACACCTTTTTGAGAGATCCAAAATTATGTCATGACTTGTTAGAATTGCTCTCTATGCTTCACTTAAAATTTTATGAGCTATGGACTTGCTCTAGTGCTTCACTTATATCTTTTTGAGCACGGTGTGATTTAGTATTTTTGAAGAAATGCTCTCTTTCTTCACTTAGATTTATTTGAGAGTTAGTAAAATTTTCAAGAAATTCTCTCTTGCTTCACTTAAATTAATTTGAGAGAAAGAAAAAAATTATGCTCTTGACCTTCACTTATATTTGTTTGAGGTTATGAAAAGCAACACATGAAAACTAGTCCCAAAGTGATAGATATCCAAGAAGGATATAATAAAAACTTTCATGAATATCATTGGACAAAATAAACCTGATTCTTAGTAATAGTTTTGAGATATGATGATGTGATATGTGAGTTATGTTGGTGAGTAATTATGCTTTAGTAAGAATATTGGGGTTAAGGTTTGTGATTCCCTATGCAAGTACGAAAGTCAATAGTCATGCAATGAAATTATATCCTACTTGTGGTGCATTATTCGGTGTTATTTATGCTTAATGCTTGCTTATGAGATTATTCGTTTCTTGGTTGGTCGCTTCTCAATCTTTTGCTAGCCTTCATTTTGCACTAAGTATGATCTCTACTTGTGCATCCAAAAACCTTTAAACCAGTTTTGCCACATGAGTCCACTATATCTACCTATATGCGGTATTCTTTTGCTGCTCTAAGCAAATTTGCATCAGCCATCTCTAATTTTCAAAATAAACTTCTCTTTTGTGTGTTTGTTTCGCTCGCGGAGCGGTGAGGGGTGGCTAATATTTTCCATGCTAGATGTGTTATTCTCATGATGGGTGTTTATTCACTTGTCATTGCACGAGAGTAAGGCAAAGATATTAGGGATGCCCAGTCCCGAAATGCAAAAAAAAAATGAATTACTTTCTGTTGTCAAATAATAAATTCCTTGGTAAGTGTTGGAATCACATAAAAGACCAAATGTCCATGCTATAAAGAAAAGAAATATGATATTACATGTTAGGCAGCATTCCACATCAAAAATTATGTTTTATCACTTACCTGCTCGAGGACGAGTAGGAGTTAAGCTTGGGGATGCTGATACATCTCCAACATATCTATAAATTTTGATTGTTCCATGCTATTATATTATCAATCTGGGATGTTTTATAATCATTTTATAGTCATTTTATATCATTTTTTGGTACTAACCTATTGACATAGTGCCAAGTGCGAGTTGCTATTTTTCCCATGTTTTTTTACATCGCAGAAAATCAATACCAGATGGAGTCCAAATGCCCCGAAACTTTACGGAGAATGTTTATGGGCCAGAAGGAACACAACGGGCCCTGGCTGCGCCTGGGGGTGCCCCGAGGGGGCAGAACCCACCAGGGCGCACCAGGAGGCCCAGGCGCGCCCTGGTGGGTTGTGCCCACCTCGGGTGCCCCCTGGACCGCCTCTTTGCTCTATAAATACCCCAATATTCCAGAAACCCTAAAGGCATCGACGAAATATTCATTCAGCCGCCATAGAGCCCAGAACCCCCAGATCCAATCTAGACACCATCTCGGATGGGGTTCACCACCTCCATTGGTGCCTCTCCGATGATGTGTGAATAGTTCCTTGTAGACCTTCGGGTCTGTAGTTAGTAGCTAGATGGCTTTCTCTCTCTCGCTGGATTCTCAATACAATGGTCTCTTGGAGATCCATATGATGTAATTCTTTTGCGATGTGTTTGTTGGGATCTGATGAGCTTTGAGTTTATGATCAGTTATATCTTTTTATATCCATGAAAGTTATTTGAGTTTCTTTGATCCCTTATATGCATGATTGCTTATAGCCTCGTATTTCTTCTCCGATATTTGGGTTTTGTTTGGCCAGCTTGATCTATTTATCTTGCAATGGGAAGAGGTGCTTCGTAGTGGGTTCGATCTTACGGTGCTTGATCCCAGTGACAGAAAGGGAACCGACATGTATGTATCATTGCTACTAAGGATAAAACAATGGGGTCTATCTCTACATAGATAGATCTTGTCTACATCATGTCATCGTTCTTATTGCATTACTATGTTTCTCCATGAAATTAATACACTAGATGCATGCTGGATAGCGGTTGATGTGTGGAATAATAGTAGTAGAGTAGATGCAGGCAGGAGTCGGTCTACTAATCTTGGACACGATGCCTATATAATGATCATTGCCTGGATATCGTCATGATTATTCGAAGTTCTATCAATTGCCCAACAGTAATTTGTTTACCCACCGTTTGCTATTTTTCTCAAGAGAAGCCACTAGTGAAACCTACCGCCCCCGGGTCTTCTTTCTCATATATTTGCCTTTGCGATCTAGTTTTCTCTTGCATTTATTTTCAGATCTATTAAACCAAAAAATACAAAAATACTTTGCTGCACTTTATTTTATTTGCGATCTATTTATTTAATCTATTACAACTTTCTCCCGTCTGCGCACCGCTTCTGGCGTCGTTACCCGAAAGGATTGACAACCCCTTTAACACGTCGGGATGCGAGTGGTTGTTATTTGTGTGCAGGGGCTGTCTACGTTGTGTTGCTTGGTTCTCCTACTGGTTCAATAACCTTGGTTTCATATCTGAGGGAAATACCTACCTCCGTCGTGCTGCATCATCCCTTCCTCTTTGGGGAAATACCGATGTAGCTTCAAGCGACATCACCTCTGCGTTGGGAAGATGCCGCGCACCAGGGAGCTGCTGGCAAGGGGCTGTCGGAATACTGCCCCCCAGGAGGGATTATTAATTTTAGTATTGTCTGTTTTCAATTTTATGCATTGTACCTAGTAGTTAAGTATCATTCTGGCACCGCGCCTCTCACTCGGCGGTTCTCCAATGGTCTCGCCATGCAGCGAGCCGCAGCCTATCGGCGCGGACGCGCCTAGCTTGCTCTGCAGCGCACCATCGATAATGTTGTGCGGTGAGCTGTAGCCTCTCGGCGCTGACATGCCTATCTTGATCCACGATGCTGAAGCGCCATGCGCCAAGTGTCTACTCAACCCTGGCAATGACGCACATCACGGCGTCGTCCATCGCGTTGGCGGGGCGCGCCTCAGCCTCGACGGGCCGTGGCGCCTTCTCGTTTTCCTCGTCGACGAGGTTGATGGCAGAGGTGGCGCTTTGGTGGGTTGGCATGCTTGGAAAAGGTGGATGTGCTATAGGTTGCGCTTGTTGCCTCCGTGCGTCGCGCGCCGCCTAGGTTTATGCGCAATATCACTGGGTGGCGGGAAACAGGTGAGGAAATGGCGGGAAACAGTGGCGTGTTCATAAAACGCCATCAATTAATGGAAACTTAGCATATAAGGAACATCGAGCTAGCACAAGAAGTAGATGATGATCAGATGAACACGGACCGCACTAGGGAACCCGTCGGTGATGAATTCGTCAATCGCAAATGGTTGTATACTAGCAAGCATTTGCCCACAACACATACGGCTTATTCCATCACAAACAGGTCGGATGGATCAATTGTATGCCACGTATCGCACATTGTCAAAAACTAATGCGGTAGACCTTCTTTAACATGTGTTAAAAAAATAAAAAAAATAGAAACAGGGACCTCGAGGTTAATTTAACTATCGGTGTAAACGACACCTATGCGATCACGGGGAATCCCTTCTACGGTCGACGGGCGCGGGGCTGTGGAAAGAGCAGGTTTAAGAGATCAATACAGGAGATTTATCTAGGTTCGGGCCGCAAGTGATGCGTAATACCCTACTCCTGCTGGCCTGTGTTTATCTGGTGTTCTTGGACTAGCTACAAAGCGTGCAGGGTCCAAAAAGTCCGAATCCTCTCTCTGTACACCGCGGGCCTCCTTTTATAGTCAAAGGGGCTGCCACAGTGGCATACAGGAGGTGGAAAGTTGTACAGTAGTCGAGTCTATCTCTGGCATCGTAGGACAAAATGCATTAAATGTGTTACTTAGGTGTCCTCTTACTTTATCGGGGACGGCAACGAGCCATGTCCCGTCTGTCGCCGCTTCGCCTTGCTTCCCCACGCGTCCAGGCCAACTAGGCATGGAGCGCCCTGTAGGCTGGCAGGCCGCTGAGCTGGTGTGGTGTCAGGGTCTTCACGAAGATCTGCATGCCACCACGTAGGCGCTTGACTAGTCGGCTTAGGAGCCATGTACTTCCACGTGGGTACCTGCTTAGTTGGTTGGTCGGCCGCTGAGCTGGGGCGGCGACGGGGTGGTAAGGCCTTGCCACGGTCTTGCTGATATTCCTGACAAGGGTCTTGCCGGGGCCTTGTGGGTGCCCTCGGAAAGAGTCTTGCCGGGGCCTCGTGGGTATCTTCGGCAGGAGCCTTGTCGGGGCTTCATGGGCATCCTCGGCAAGGAGCCTCACTGTCGTCTCGTCGTTTGATTCCTACCTAGGCCCCGCAGGCCTTTTGTCTTCACAAAGATCTGCATGCCACCATGGAGGCTCCTCCCGAGCCTTGGTTCCAATGTGGTTGATGGCGTCGGAACTCTCAGACTCAAGGGTGGCAGCCTCATTGGTGTTGGGTGAGTTGCCCCGGCAAGGCTCTTGCCGGGGCTGTGAAGGCCACCCCGGCGAGGGCCTTGCCGAGGGAGTTTCACATCGCCTCTCTGCCCTCCATGCTTCTGGTCTTGAGCACGGCTCTGGTGGTCTTTATGTCTTGTCTTCCTCTTCTGTCCCGCCAAGCACGGTTGTGGGTGCGTGGCTGCGACTGCCCGCGCACAAGTAAAGGGGTGCAAAAAGGACCCCTACTTTTGTACGCCGACAGGAGCCCCCGGGCCTGGACCACATATAAGCGCAGGGTGTTATTGGGCCAGGCCCAGAACGGTGCGCGGGTGCGCGCGTGGCGGAGTTTTACTGCAGTAACTCCCTCGCTCGTTGCGTTTCCCCACGACCCGCGTTGAATGCATGACGTGGGGGTAGTGTGTGGGGCAGTTGTTGCACACGTGTGTCATATCGTGTTAAAGAGGCGGCCCGCGCCTTCCCCATAAAAAGGAAAAACCGCAGGCGCGCTGCTCATTTACCCTCTGGGCCTTTTCCAATCTCGGAACCGCCGTTCCCCTCTTCTTCCTCAGGCGAAAGATTCGAAGCTCTCGCCTCTGCTCGCCGCCGCCACGCCCCATTGCTCTTGATTCTTCGCCCTCTCCCAGCCGCCATGGCACCCAAAACCAGCAAGGGCAAGGGAGCAGCCAAGGACGCCGGGGAGAAGGAGGCGCCGGAGAGTGAGCTGGCGGTGCTTCGGATGTAGCACGCTTACTTCCCTTCGACGGTCGACGCGGTCCACCTCAGGGACTACTTCAAGCCCCTATGGGGGAGGGAGATGCCGGGGCACCTTGCCACGCACATCATCCCTGCTGATTTCGCCAAGGCTGGACCCAATCGGTACCCCTTCTTCGTTGATTACTTTTCTTGCGGGCTCTACCCCCCTTTCTCTGATTTCTTCAACGACATCATTCACACCTACGACTTTCACCTCCTCGAGTTTATGCCGAACACCGTGGCGTGCATGGCCCTCTTCGCTCATCTCTGCGAGGGGTTTGCCGGAGTGCTCCCCAGCACGGCGCTCTTCCGCCACTACTTCTATCCTCGCATCCAGCCAGGGGACACCATTTCTGGGTGCATCACCTGGATCCCGAGGACCCAGGAGAAGGGCACGTACCCGGAGGGTGCCCAGAAGGAGAGGTGGGACGAGTGGCGGGGCCGGTGGCTCTGGATCAAGGAGGAGGATCCACAGGAGTTCTGCCGAGTTCGTTAGAGCCCGCCGGTTCGCTGCAAGGACTGGAGCGACCTCGACGCCAATGACAAGAAGCTCTCGGTCGCCACCACCAGGATCCATTGCCTCACCATGGCCGGGCTCACCCTCGAGATGATTGGGGCGGATTTCATCCGTCGCCGAATCGCCTCGCTACACAACAAGGGGAGGTCGGCCTGGGAGTTTAGGAACGCGGCTGACGTCATGAAGCTTCGCCCTGGCCTGAAGCATAACTTCACGGTGCTGGGGCATGCCCACTTTTGCCAGAGGCTCTTCCAGCTCAATGTGGGCGACAACGGCTGGGCTGAGAGGACTGGCAGGGCCGCGAAGTCCGGCAAGGCCGTCAAGGGGCCCCTGTTTGGGTTGCCGGCGGGAGTGGTCCCGCTCAACAACAACTCTCGCCGGTCCGCCATCATCGCAATGATGTCAGACTTCAACGCGCACGGCCTCGACCCGGCTTGGGTCGAGCCACCAGCAGAGAAGGTGCAGGAGTTCTTTGACAACTTGTCGGAGAGCTATGTCGGCGATGAGCCAGTGCTCATCCACGACAACACCAAGGAGGAGTTGGACTACATTGCCGCCAGGGCGGCGGAGGGAGCGCTAGCCAAGGAGGCCGGCAGCGCCGGCGCCATGGAGGATGAGGCTGACGCGGCCGCAGAGGAGAAGGAGCTCGCCCAGTGGGTGGAGTCTGCCGGGAAGGCCAGCGGCACCGGCGCCGGGCCCCCCCTTATTGACGACACGGGCGACGAGTCGCCCGAGGAGGAAGCGGAAGCGGATGACCCTCTGCCCGCAGGGAAGAAACGCGTCCTGCGGCGGGCCAGCTCCGGCGAGCCGGTCCGGCCCGGCAGGGCCGCGCAGCGTCAACCGGCTCAGGAGCAGCTCGTGCGCCAGATGAGGGCGATGAAGGCCGTAGCAGCGAAGAAGGCAGTGAAGGCCACGGTGGCGAAGAAGACACGACTGCCTCCTCCTCGTCCAAGCGGCGCCAGTCCCCATCTCCACCCCCCTCCCTCGGACAGCTCCCGGGAGGCCGAATTCGACCTCGGATCTTTTAGTCCGGAAAGGAAGAGGAAGCCAGCGGACGGGGAGGTGGAGGACGAGTAAGTATTTCGCCCCCCATCATCTTGCCCCCGTGTTTTCCTCCTTTGATTTGATGTTATCTTCGCAGGGACACGGAGACGCTGGCCCAGAGCGTGGCGGAAAGGGCCAAGGCCTCGACGGGCAACAAGCCCCCGACGGGTGCTTCACGTACGCCGGTGTTGGTGGGGAGCAGCCCGGACAGCAGCCCCGACGCAGCCCCTGGCTCAGCCCCTAAAATGAGTTCATCACTCAC
This sequence comes from Aegilops tauschii subsp. strangulata, assembly GCF_002575655.3. Classification (NCBI taxonomy): domain Eukaryota; kingdom Viridiplantae; phylum Streptophyta; class Magnoliopsida; order Poales; family Poaceae; genus Aegilops; species Aegilops tauschii. The sequence continues at coordinate 247,350,713 of NC_053035.3, forward strand.
TCCTTCATTGATGAGCATCAGGGTGTGAATTCTTGATGCTGACCTTGCCGGGTTTGCAGGAGGAGAATGGCAGCAGGAGGATTTGTCGAGGGCCACTCCCAACACGCCGCCCCCCTCGACTAAACCACCCAGAGGGGCGTCCCCGGCAAGGGCATCCACCACCGAGCCCACGCGTATGGAGGAGGAGGGGGCGAGCTTGGGTGCCGGCGGTTCTGTCCCGGCAACAAATGTTGGCGGGGAGGGCGCCACTTCTTCCCAGCCCGGCGTGGGTAAGTTGTTTGCTTCCCGTCCCTGTCCTTTCTTCCTTTCTTTGAACCTTGACCTTGGCCCCGTCTCATTCCCCTTCTTGATATCCAGATCCTTCCTCGGCGGACCGGGAGTATATTGACACCATCATCGAGGAGGTCGCCAGGGACGCCGAGGCTAAGGCCGACAAAATTGCCGCTGAGGAGGCCGCCAAGACCGCCGCTGAAGAGGCCACCAAGGGGCCCGCTGGGGAGGCCGGCAAGGGGCCAGTCGGGGAGGCCGGCAAGGCCGATGTCGAGGAGGCCAGCAAGGGGCCTGCCGAGGAGGGGGTGGTTGACGACCAACCTTCCTCCTCTGCTGCCTTGGGCTCAGGCAAGTACTTGAAGGTGGGCGACGACCTGTTCGTCCACCTCCCAGGAACAGCGAGCACCAGGGCGCCAACCGAGGGGGAGGTGTTTGACGGCGAGGTGCTTGCCACCGCCGGGCTTCAGGTTATTGACGAACCGAGCGCCGGCGGTGGCGGTTCCCAGGAGGAGCAGCTCCTTCGGGCCATGAGCGCCAACTTCCAAAAGCTCTAGGCGCTCCACCGTGCCCGCCTGGACAAGGAGAAATCCAGGATGGCAGCTGTGGACAAGGCAGAGGTGGATCTCGAGGAGCGCGTCGCTGAGACGCAGGCCTGGTTCCGCGGGGCTCACGACGAACTGAGGGCTGCCCAGGGCGAGCTGGCTAAGCGCAAGCAGGAGCTCATCCTGAAGCAGGCTGACATCGAGAAGGCCGAGGAGGCGGCGAAGGAACAGGCCGCCAAGGACGAGGCCGCCCGGCACCAGCACCAGGCTCAGCTGAACTCCCAGGAGGAAGACCTTGTCGCCTGTGAGGAGGCGCTCGCCACCACACTCCACGACAAGGATGAGGAGGTCGAGAGGCTCGTCGTGCAGCAGACCCAGGAGCTAGAGCAGAGGTACAAGGTGGCACTCAATGCTCAGGCCCTGGTCCACGCTGATACGTCTCCAACGTATCTATAATTTTTGAGTGTTCCATGCTATTATATTATCCATCTTGGATGTTTTATGGGCTTTATTAAACACTTTTATATTATTTTTGGGACTAACTTATTAACCCAAAGCCCAGTGTCAGTTTCTGTTTTTCCCTTGTTTCAGTGTCTCGAAGAAAAGGAATATCAAAGAGAGTCCAAAAGGAATGAAACCTTCAGGAGAGTTATTTTTGGAACGGAAGCAATCCAGAAGACTTGGAGTGTACGTAAGGGAAGCAACGAGGAAGGCACGAGGCAGGGGCGCGCCCACCCCACCTGGGCGCGCCCTCCACCCTCGTGGGCCCCTCATCGCTCCCCTGAAGTATTTCTTCCTCCTATATATACCAATATACCCTAAAACCATCGGGGAACAGAATAGATCGGGAGTTCCGCCGCCGCAAGCCTCTGTAGCCACCAAAAACCAATCGGGACCCTGTTCCGGCACCCTGCCGGAGGGGGGAACCCTCACCGGTGGCCATCTTCATCATCCCGGCGCTCTCCATGACGAGGAGGGAGTAGTTCACCCTCGGGGCTGAGGGTATGTACCAGTAGCTATGTGTTTGATCTCTCTCTCTCTCTCTCTCTCTCTCTCTCGTGTTCTTGATTCGGCACGATCTTGATGTATTGCGAGCTTTGCTATTATAGTTGGATCTTATGATATTTCTCCCCCTCTACTCTCTTGTAATGGATTGAGTTTTCCCTTTGAAGTTATCTTATCAGATTGAGTCTTTAAGGATTTGAGAACACTTGATGTATGTCTTTCCGTGCTTATCTGTGGGGAGAATGGGATATCACGTGATCCACTTGATGTATGTTTTGGTGATCAACTTGCGGGTTCCGCCCATGAACCTATGCATAGGGGTTGGCACACGTTTTCGTCTTGACTCTCCGGTAGAAACTTTGGGGCACTCTTTAAAGTAATTTGTGTTGGTTTGAATAGATGAATATGAGATTGTGTGATGCATATTGTATAATCATACCCACGGATACTTGAGGTGACATTAGGGTTTTGGTTGATATGTGTCTTAAGGTGTTATTCTAGTACGAACTCTTGAATAGATTGATCCGAAAGAATAACTTTGAAGTGGTTTCATACCCTACAATAATCTCTTCGTTTGTTCTCCGCTATTAGTGGCTTTGGAGTGACTCTTTGTTGCATGTTGAGGGATATTTATATGATCCAATTATGTTATTATTGTTGAGAGAACTTGCACTAGTGAAAGTATGAACCCTAGGCCTTGTTTCCTAGCATTGCAATACCGTTTACGCTCACTTTTATCATTAGTTACCTTGCTGTTTTTATATTTTCAGATTACAAAAACCTATATCTACCATCCATATTGCACTTGTATCACCATCTGTTCGCCGAACTAGTGCACCTATACAATTTACCATTGTATTGGGTGTGTTGGGTACACAAGAGACTCTTTGTTATTTGGTTGCAGGGTTGCTTGAGAGAGACCATCTTCATCCTACGCCTCCCACAGATTGATAAACCTTAGGTCATCCACTTGAGGGTAATTTGCTACTGTCCTACAAACCTCTGCACTTGGAGGCCCAACAACGTCTACAAGAAGAAGGTTGCGTAGTAGACATCAAGCTCTTTTCTGGCGCCGTTGCCAGGGAGGCTAGGTAAGCGGCACCCACACCCCGTCAACTAAGCTCTTTTCTGGCGCCGTTGCTGGGGAGGTGAGTGCTTGAAGGTATATCTTTAGATCTTGCAATCGAATCTTTTTGTTTCTTGTTTTAGCACTAGTTTAGCTTATAAAAGAAAACTAAAACAAAAACAGAAAATGGAATTGAGTTTACCTCATATGCTTCATCTTTTTAATATCTTTCGGGAGTATGATGGGAAGGAAAATTGTGCCAAAGTGTTAGAAGAAGAATGCATTAAAATGTTTGGCACTAAATCTTTGAATGATGAGCATGATTGCAATGTTGTTAGTATGAACTCTTTGAATATCCATAGTACTAATGACGACTGCACTAGTTATGATGAAAATGTCTCCTATAAACATGTCAATTTTTGTGGAGTGCATTGGGTTTGCAAGTACACACCAAATAGGGAAGATAGATATTGCAAGAGGCATAAGCATTTAGAAACTAAATTGTTGCAAGAAAGGCTAGATGTTTGTGCTGAAAATTTAAATTTTCTTAGCCGTACTTGTGAACTTTGCAATGAACGTGGTCATTTAACTATCCGATGCAAATTGTTTCATGATCTAATCGTGTCCAAAAATTGTGATGACTTGATTTCCCTTGCACATTATAATGAACTTAGTTTGCTTATGGGCTATGAAGAAATGAAATGTATAACTAACTATCTCCCAGAATTTGCCCGTTATAAACTTCTTAATTTTGATCTAGAGGAAATTTATATGTATTGTGCAGTGAATTGCATTGAAAATCCTTATATTGCCAATTACATAAAGAAAAGAAAGCAAATAGAAGATGAAGAGAAGACTAATGAAAGGGAAGAGACTTCCCAATATCCTCCTATTATTTCTTATGATGAATCAGGTAACGAGGAGGAGCTTTCTATTCAACCAATCTCATCAATAAGGAGCTAAAAAAAGAGGGATAAACCCGCACATGATGTGAAGAAGAAAAAGAAAAAACGGAGAAGCAAAGATAAAAAGGTATCCCTCCCAAATAATGTTGCTCCTATTATTGTTGTGTCTCATGAAAATGAATCAAAAATAATTGTGGAAGATGATGCACTTGATGATGATCTCGTTATGCCTATTGCTTGTTGTGATGATTATGATTGGGAAGATAATGATACTTCTTATGATCTTGAAATCTTTTTGGCACTTGCTTGGAAGAATATGATAATTGCTATACTATTGGTGCTATCCATACTATTAATGATGAGAGTGATTATGCTTATGATATGAAAAGGCCCAAGCTTGGGGATGCTATGTTTGATGAAGATGATGTTTTTGGGAATATATTTGCTGCAATTAATGTTTGTCCCAAGCTTGGGGATGCTACGTTTAATGAAGATGATATTTTTAGTCTCCCAAGTTTTGATATGCAAATTTGTAATGATGATAGCATGCCTCCTACTTATGATGATTATATTGATGAAAGTGGGTTTGGAAGAGTGTCAAATTTAGGAAGTAATGATCCCACTATTTTGGAGGATGTTGAATCTTATAATATTTATGAAAGTGGATTTGGAGAGGTCATGACTTTATTTAGTGATGTATCCACTATTTTGGAAGAGGTTTTAATTGATTATGATGAGAACAAAGTTGCTACTTATGATGATTATTGTAATGAAACTTATGCTATAAAAGTAGTGATGATTATATTTATGAAACTTGTCATGATTATGATTACCCTTTTTCTGAATATCACTCTTTTAATGTGGAAACAATTTATAGTATTCGAGTCTCTTATGATACTCCCACTATTCCGAATGAGAAGAATTTTTCTTATGTGGAGAGTAGTAAAATTTCTATGCAAGTAGATCATGAAAAGAATGCTTTAGGTGCTGGTTATATTTTTGAATTCATTCATGATGCTACTGAAAGTTATTATGAGGGAGGAATGTATGCTTGTAGGAATTGCAATAATATCAAGTTTCCTCTCTATGTGCTTAAAATCTTGAAGTTATGCTAGTTTTACCTTCCTATGATAGTTGATTATTGTTCCCATAAGTTGTTTGCTCACAAAATCCCTATGCATAGGAATTAGGTTAGACTTAAATGTTCTAGTCATATTCTTCATGATGCTCTCTTTATGTTTCAATTCTTATGTCTTATGTGAGCATCATTGAAATCATCATGCCTAGCTAGGGGCGTTAAACGTTAGCGCTTGTTGGGAGGCAACCCAATTTTATTTCAGTTTCTTGCTTTTTGGTTCTGTTTAGGAATAAATAATCCATCTAGCTTCTGTTTAGATGTGGTTTTGTGTTTTAATTAGTGTTTGTGCCAAGTAAGACCTATAGGATCTTCTTGGATGATAGTTATTTGATCTTGCTGAAAATTTCAGAAACTTTCTGTTCACGAAAACAATTGTTTAAAATCACCAGAACGTGATAAAATACTGATTCTAATAGCAGAAGATCAATAAACAAATTTTCTAGGTCTTCCAATTTTGGTAGAATTTTTGGAGTTCCAGAAGTTTGCGTTAGTTACAGATTAGTACAGACTGTTCTGTTTTTGACAGAGTCTATTTTTCGTGTGTTGTTTGCTTATTTTGATGAATCTATGGCTAGTAAAATAGTTTACAAACCATAGAGAAGTTGGAATACAGTAGTTGTAACACCAATATAAATAAAGAATGAGTTCATTACAGTACCTTGAAGTGGTGTTTAGTTTTCTTTCGCTGACAGAGCTCACAAGATCTTCTGTTAAGTTTTGTGTTGTGAAGTTTTCAAGCTTTGGGTAAAGATTCGGTGGACTATGGAATAAGGAGTGGCAAGAGCCTAAGCTTGGGGATGCCCAAGGCACCCCAAGGTAATATTCAAGGATAACCAAGAGCCTAAGCTTGGGGATGCCCCGGAAGGCATCCCCTCTTTCGTCTTCATTCATCGGCAACTTTACTTGGAGCTATATTTTTATTCACCACATGATATGTGTTTTGCTTGGAGCGTCATTTTATTTTCTTTAGCTTTGCTTGCTTTTTGAGTAAAGTACCAAGATCTGAAATCCTTAAATGTTAGAGAGTCTTCACATAATTGCATAATTATTCAACTACTCATTGATCTTCACTTATATCTTTCGGGGTAGTCTGTCGTTTGCTCTAGTGCTTCACTTATATCTTTTAGAGCACAATGGTGGTTTTATTTTTAAGAAATAGATGAACTCTCATGCTTCACTTATATTATTTTGAGAGTCTTAAACAACATGGTAATTTGCTTAATCCTAATATGCTAGGTATTCAAGACTAGTAAAAACTTTCTTATGAGTGTGTTGAATACTAAGAGAAGTTTGATGCTTGATGATTGTTTTGAGATATGGAGGTAGTGATATTAAAGTTGTGCTAGTTGAGTAGTTGTGAATTTGAGAAATACTTGTGTTGAAGTTTGCAAGTCCCGTAGCATGCAGGTATGGTAAACGTTATGTAACAAATTTGAAACATGAGGTGTTCTTTGATTGTCCTCCTTATGAGTGGCGGTCGGGGACGAGCGATGGTCTTTTCCTACCAATCTACCCCCCCCCCTAGGAGCATGCGCATAGTGCTTGGTTTTTGATGACTTGTAGATTTTTGCAATAAGTATGTGAGTTCTTTATGACTAATGTTGAGTCCATGGATTATACGCACTCTTACCCTTCCATCATTGCTAGCCTCTTCGGTACCGTGCATTGCCCTTTCTCACATTGAGAGTTGGTGCAAACTTCGCCGGTGCATCCAAACCCTGTGATATGATACGCTCTTTCACACATAAACCTCCTTATATCTTCCTCAAAACAGCCACCATACCTACCTATTATGGCATTTCCATAGCCATTCCAAGATATATTGCCATGCAACTTTCCACCGTTCGGTTTATCATGACACGTTCATCATTGTCATATTGATTTGCATGATCATGTAGTTGACATAGTATTTGTGGCAAAGCCACCATTCATAATTCTTTCATACATGTCACTCTTGGTTCATTGCATATCCCGGTACACCACCGGAGGCATTCATATAGAGTCATACTTTGTTCTAGTATCGAGTTGTAATCATTGAGTTGTAAATAAATAGAAGTGTGATGATCATCATTTTCTAGAGCATTGTCCCAAGTGAGGAAAAATAAAAATATATAATAAAAAAAGAGAAAGGCCATAAAAAAAGGAGAAGGCCCAAAAAATGAGAGAAAAAGAGAGAAGGGACAATGTTACTATCCTTTTACCACACTTGTGCTTCAAAGTAGCACCATAATCTTCATGATAGAGTCTCTTGTTTTGTCACTTTCATATACTGGTGGGAATTTTTCATTATAGAACTTGGCTTCTATATTCCAACAATGGGCTTCCTCAAATGCCCTAGGTCTTTGTGAGCAAGCAAGTTGGATGCACACCCACTTAGTTTCTTTTGTTGAGCTTTCCTACATGTATAGCTCTAGTGCATCCGTTGCATGGCAATCCCTACTCCTTGCATTAACATCAATCGATGGGCATCTCCATAGCTCATTGATTAGCCGCGTTGATGTGAGACTTTCTCCTTTTTTGGTTTCTCCACATAACCCCCATCATTATATTCTATTCCACCCATAGTGCTATATCCATGGCTCACGCTCATGTATTGCGTGAAGGTTGAAAAAGTTTGAGATTACTAAAGTATGAAACAATTGCTTGGCTTGTCATCGGGGTTGTGCATGATGAGAGCATTCTTGTGTGACAAAAATGGAACATGACCAAACTATATGATTTTGTAGGGATGAACTTTCTTTGGCCATGTTATTTTGAGAGGACATAATTGCTTAGTTAGTATGCTTGAAGTATTATTACTTTTATGTCAATATGACCTTTTATCTTGAATCTTTCGGATCTAAATATTCATACCACAATTAAGAAGAATTACATTGAAATTATGCCAAGTAGCATTCCACATCAAAAATTCTGTTTTTATCATTTACCTACTCGAGGACGAGCAGGAATTAAGCTTGGGGATGCTGATACGTCTCCAACGTATCTATAATTTTTTATTGTTCCATGCTATTATATTATCCATATTGGATGTTTTATGGGCTTTATTAAACACTTTTATATTATTTTTGGGACTAACTTATTAACCCAGAGCCCAGTGCCAGTTTCTGTTTTTCCCTTGTTTCAGTGTTTCGAAGAAAAGGAATATCAAACGGAGTCCAAACGTAATGAAACCTTCGGGAGAGTTATTTTTGGAACGGAAGCAATCCAGAAGACTTGGAGTGTACGTAAGGGAAGCAACGAGGAAGGCACGAGGCAGGGGGCGCCCACCCCCCTGGGCGGGCCCTCCACCCTCGTGGGCCCCTCATGGCTCCCCTGACGTATTTCTTCCTCCTATATATACCAATATACCCTAAAAACCATTGGGGAACAGAATAGATCGGGAGTTCCGCCGCCGCAAGCCTCTGTAGCCACCAAAAACCAATCGGGACCCTGTTCCGGCACCCTGTCGGAGGGGGGAACCCTCACCGGTGGCCATCTTCATCATCCCGGCGCTCTCCATGACGAGGAGGGAGTAGTTCACCCTCGGGGCTGAGGGTATGTACCAGTAGCTATGTGTTTGATCTCTCTCTCTCTCGTGTTCTTGATTCAGCACGATCTTGATGTATTGCGAGCTTTGCTATTATAGTTGGATCTTATGATGTTTCTCCCCCTCTGCTCTCTTGTAATGGATTGAGTTTTCCCTTTGAAGTTATCTTATCGGATTGAGTCTTTAAGGATTTGAGAACACTTGATGTATGTCTTGCCGTGCTTATCTGTGGTGACAATGGGATATCACGTGATCCACTTGATGTATGTTTTGGTGATCAACTTGCGGGTTCCGCCCATGAACCTATGCATAGGGGTTGGCACACGTTTTCGTCTTGACTCTCCGGTAGAAACTTTGGGGCACTCTTTAAAGTACTTTGTGTTGGTTTGAATAGATGAATCTGAGATTGTGTGATGCATATTGTATAATCATACCCACGGATACTTGAGGTGACATTAGGGTTTTGGTTGATATGTGTCTTAAGGTGTTATTCTAGTACGAACTCTTGAATAGATTGATTCGAAAGAATAACTTTGAGGTGGTTTCATACCCTACAATAATCTCTTCGTTTGTTCTCCGCTATTAGTGGCTTTGGAGTGACTCTTTGTTGCATGTTGAGGGATATTTATATGATCCAATTATGTTATTATTGTTGAGAGAACTTGCACTAGTGAAAGTATGAACCCTAGGCCTTGTTTCCTAGCATTGCAATACCGTTTACGCTCACTTTTATCATTAGTTACCTTGCTGTTTTTATATTTTCAGATTACAAAAACCTATATCTACCATCCATATTGCACTTGTATCACCATCTGTTCGCCGAACTAGTGCACCTATACAATTTACCATTGTATTGGGTGTGTTGGGGACACAAGAGACTCTTTGTTATTTGGTTGCAGGGTTGCTTGAGAGAGACCATCTTCATCCTACGCCTCCCATGGATTGATAAACCTTAGGTCATCCACTTGAGGGAAATTTGCTACTGTCCTACAAACCTCTGCACTTGGAGGCCCAACAACGTCTACAAGAAGAAGGTTGCGTAGTAGACATCACATGCCGAGAAGGTGAAGGAGCTGGAGCTGGAGCGGGTGGAGCTGAAGAAGGTGGCCTCGGAGCTGACGAAGGAGAGGGACACGGCCAACCGCTCTTTGGCAGGTGCCCAGGCCATAGTCTCCGACAAGGCCAAGCTACTCTCCGAGGCCAACGACTCCATCAACGATCTGGAGTTGAAGCTGGATGGCTTGGAGGGGAAGCTTTCGGAGGCCGGGGCTCGCGAGGAGACCCTGAACAAGGTCCTGGAGGACGAGAGGCAGCCGCGGAAGAACGATGTCGTCGAACATGAGGAGTACGCGAAGGGCATAAACCGTTGGATCGGCCGCCTCGCCGACGTCGCCGGCAGGATCACCATGAAGCTGGCCGCCATGGGGATGTCGAATGTCAGGTACACCCATGAGCCGAACGTGAGTCCCAATGCCAAGCTGACTCTGTTTTTCGACGGCGTTCTTGGAGCCCTGGAGCAGCTCCGTTCCAACCGAGCGACCTCTCTGGCCAACAAGGCCCGGAAGCTTTGCCGGGGCGCCCTGACCAAGGTCCTCAACAAGGTGGCATACTGGAACCCCGACGTCGACTTCGCCGCCGCGCTGGAGAGCTTGCCGGAGGATGTGGACCTCACGACGCTCGAGGAGCGTATCGAGCCCATCATCAAGCACGTCGACGGAGTCCTGAGGGTGGAGGGCAAGCGCCGAGACTAGGTGCCCCGTTTTTCTTCGCCGCTGCAAGTTCATAACCAAGACGATTTTATCTCAAGTTAGAACGGCAACAACAATTGATGTAACATAACTCTGCAGTACTTTTTTAAACAATGCATGCTATTTTCCTGTTCGATCTTTCTTGGTATGTACGCCCTACGCTTAGTTGGATAGGCTTGCCGGCGCGTAAACCCAAGCCGCAGCGCTTTGAGGACGGATCCTTAGCGGCCTGCCGAGTGTGCTTGCTGCCGGGCAAACCACCTTACCGCTCTCAGGCGGCCGCTTGAACTGTTGAGCGGACTCGAAACAGGACATGGGCGTTGCCAATAGTAGATAAGCCACCCTGCCGATCTCAACGCGGCCGCTCGAACTGTTGAGCGGACTCGAAACAGAACCAGGGCGTTGCCAATAGCGGGAGGGCCCCATCGCGTGTAGGTTTTCCATACAAAGAGCGAGATCTTTCGGGGAAGATAACTTTATAAAAGAAAAGGGAATTACTCAAGGTTTTGCGTGACTTAGCTTTTTGCGGCCATGCAGATGACCGTTGCCGCCGTGGACGGCACCAGAATGTGGCTGATTGATGCCGCCTTCTCTACTCGGGCCACCACGATGAGGGAGTCGATAGGTTGGCTCCAAAACCGGATTTTCACAGCTCGCGCCCCGTACCTGGTGCGCCAAATATGTCGGCTGAAACGACACCTATGGGATCACGGGGAATCCTTTCTATGGGACCAAATATGGCGCGGGGTTGTGGAAAGAGCGGGTTTAGGAGATCAACACGGGAGATTTATCCAGGTTCGGGCCGCAAGTGATGCGTAATACCCTACTCCTGCTGGCCTGTGTTTATCTGGTGTTCTTGGACTAGCTACAAAGCGTGCAGGGTCCAAAAAGTCTGAATCCTCTCTCTGTATGCCGCGGGCCTCCTTTTATAGTCGAAGGGGCTGCCACAGTGGCACACAAGAGGTGGAAAGTTGTACAGTAGTCGAGTCTATCTCTGGCATTATAGGACAAAATGCATTAAATGCGCTACTTAGGTGTCCTCTTACTTTATCGGGGACGGCAACGAGGCCTGTCCCGCCCGTCGCTGCTTCGCCTTGCTTCGCCACGCGTCCAGGCCAACGAGGCATGCAGCACCATGTAGGCTGGCAGGCCGTTGAGCTGGTGTGGTGGCAGGTTCTTCACGAAGATCTGCATGCCACCACGTAGGCGCTTGACTAGTCGGCTTAGGAGCCACGTACTGCCACGTGGGTACCTGCTTAGTTGGTGGGTCGGCCGTTGAGCTGGGGCGGTAAGGCCTTGCCGCAGTCTTGCTGATATTTCCGGCAAGGGTCTTGCCGGGGCCTTATGCGTGCCCTCGGCAAGAGTCTTGCCGGGGCCTCGTGGGTATCTTCGGCAGGAGCCTTGCCGGGGCCTCGTGGGCATCCTTGGCAAGGAGCCCCGCTGTCGTCTCATCGTTTGGTTCCTACCTAGGCCTCGCAGGCCTTTTGTCTTCACAAAGATCGGCATGCCACCATGGAGGCGCCTCCCGAGCCTTGGTTCCAATGTGGTTGATGGTGTCGGAACTCTCCGACTCAAGGGTGGCATCCTCGTTGGTGTTGGGTGAGTTGCCCCGGCAAGGCTCTTGCCGGGGCTGTGAAGGCCACCCCGGCAAGGGCCTTGCCGGGGGAGTTTCACCTCGCCTCTCTGCCCTCCATGCTTCTGGTCTTGAGCACGACTCTGTTGGTCTTTGTGTCTTGGCTTCCTCTTCTGTCCCGCCAAGCGCTGATGCGGGTGCGTGGCTGTGACTGCCCGCGCACAAGTAAAGGGGTGCAAAAAGGACCCCTACTTTTGTACACCGACATTAATTGATGGGATGGATCATAGAGGTCATTTAATTTGACCTCTATGACCCATCACATCAGTTAATTTAACATCAAGACAACTTCCCATCTAGTCACCCATCTGATGGCTGCTCCAGCCTAAGCACAGTTAACTTGAGAGTTCTCTTAGATGAGCTATTGGTGGAACAACTAGTCCTTGCTGATATAGGAGGTCTCTTCGCATCCTTATGGCGTACCCGGATGACCGCCTATCGCCCAATGGCCAATAGATGTTGTGTAGACAGAGCATATCACATACGTCTTATTAGAAGCAATCGTCTGTGTTATTATCGGTCTTGCACACATTTCTGATTACAGACCTGTTGGTCACGTAATACACACATCTTGTTATATCGAACCGTTTCTGTTATCTTGGCTCAACGCAAACAGTTCATCCGAGTGAACTGTTTGCCCTCTATCGCACACACCTTGATCTGGCTGACCGTTTCTTTTGTTCCGCCTAATCACAAACAGTTCATCCGAGTGAACCGTATGCCGTATATCGCACACACCTTCATCTGGCTGCCTGTTTCTGTTCTTCTGCCTCATCGCAAATAGTTCATTGAACTGAACCGTATGCCCTGCATCGCACACGCAACTAAAATCTAAACCGTGTTTGATGCATCCGTCATCGCAAACATTTTGCACCTTTTTTACATCACCATTTGTGATTATTGCATCGCACACCGTTTCGTCGAAGGGTCTTTGATCGTAGTGTCGCGTTAGCAGCATCCTGCAGTAGTGTTACGTCAAAAGCATAACCATGATGGGTCCTGAGGTGAACTCTCTTTATCTTCATATTCTCATGATGTTCGAAATCCGGCTTCTCCAAGACATAACTTCTTGCATGGCAAGGGATGCACTAGTCGAATTGTAGAAAGCGGAAATTACACGTTGAAGAAGCAGAACTCATGCTTAATTACGAAAAAAGACTTGTCATTGTTGCGTACCGTATAAACATAAAAGGTCTCGTCGAGCTTAATACTGAAGCGTCGACCATCTTCCAGGTGAGGCCTATCGCACAGACCCCGGTCGTCGCCGCAGTAGTCGCACTTAGGGATCCTATCATCGTTAGACATTTCGTATGTTCATAATTGAAATATTAAACTTCTAAATTGAATATATGTACTACAAAAACTAAATTAGATCATTATTATTCATCACACGTTGACTATCGGTCTGTCGAGTCTTTTCTTGAAAACTCTCAGCTCACGTGGTGTATATGGAGGGCACTGATAACCCACAAGTATAGGGGATCACAGCAGTTTTCGAGGGTAGAGTATTCAACCCAAATTAATAGGTTCGACATAAGGGGAGCCAAAGAATATTTGAAGGTATTAGCAGCTGAGTTGTCAATTCAACCACAACTGGAGATTAATTATCTACAACAAAGTGATCAGTAGCAAAGTAATATGATAGTTTTGATAATAGTGCCAGCAGTAAGAGTAACGGTAACAATGATAGCGGTAATTTTGTAGCAAGTGCAATAGTGATGATAGCAGTAGAAACTTAGCAAGAACAATATAAGATAAATTCATAGGCATTGGATCGGTAATTTGTTGGATGATATTCATCATGAGACAGTTATAACCTAGGGCGATACGGCACTAGCTCCAGTTCATAAATATAATGTAGGCATGTATTCCTTCATGCGTGCTTATGGAAAGAACTTGCATGACATCTTTTGTCCTACCCTCCCGTGGCAGCGGGGTCCAATTGGAAACTAAGGGATATTAAGGCCTCCTTTTAATAGAGAACCGGAACAAAGCATTAACACACGTTGAATACATGAACTCCTCAAACTACGATCATCACCGGGAGTGGTCCCGACTATTGTCACTCCGGGGTTGACGGATCATAACACGTAGTAGGTGACTATAACTTGCAAGATCGGATGTAGAACATGCATATAATGGTGATAACATAAACAGTTTAGATCTGAATTCATGGCACCTGGGCCCAAAGTGACAAGCATTAAGCATGGCAAAGTCATAGCAACATCAATCTTAGAACACAGTGGATACTAGGGATCAAGCCCTAACAAAACTAACTAGATTACATGATGAATCTCATCCAACTCCTCACCGACCAGCGAGCCTACGAAGGAATTACTCACTCCCGGTGGGGAGCATCATGGAATTGGCGATGGAGAAGGGTTGGTGATGACGAAGAACGAAGATCCCCCTCTCCGGAGCCCCAAACGGACTCCAGATTTGGCCTCCCGATGAAGAACAGGAGGTGACGGCGGCTCCGTCTCATGGATCGTGATAATTCTTTCTCCCTGATTTTTTCTGAAAATAGGATTTTATAGCGTCGGTTTCAGGGTCTGCAAGGCCACCAGGTGGGGACAACCCACCTGGGCGCGCCACGAGGGGGGCTCGCCCTGGTGGGTTGTGCCCACCGAGGTGCCCCCCTCCGGTGGATCTTGGCTCCAGAAATTCTTATTTATTGTATAAAAATTCCTCGCAAAGTTTCGTTCCATTCCGAGAACTTTTATTTCTGCACAAAAACAACACCATGGTAGTTCTGCTGAAAACAGCGTCAGTCCGGGGTTAGTTTCATTCAAATCATGCAAATTAGAGTCCAAAACAAGAGGAAAAACGTTAGGAAAAGTAGATACGTTGGAGACGTATCAACTCCCCCAAGCTTAAACCTTTGCTTGTCCTCAAGCAGTTCAGTTGATAAACTGAAAGTGAAAAAGAAAACTTTTACGAACTCTTTTGCTGTTGTTTGCATAAATAATCTTAAACAGCACCCAGGTTTTCAGCCAACATTATAACTAACCATGCCGACAATAACTCTTAAAGATTATATTAACTCATATCAATGACAAAATCAGCTAGCGAGCAATAATAAGATATCTCAGGCAGCAACATGTTGTCAAAACAACCATGATATAATATGACAATAGTGGTATCTCACTAGCCCTTTCTGAGACCGCAAAATATAAATGCAGAGCACCTCCAAAGTTCAAGCAGCGACTAAACATTGTAATTCATGGTAGAAAAGATCCAGTCATGATGCTCCCAACATTAGCTACACACAACGCATAAGCATGCCAGCAGTGCTCTCAAGTTCTGGCGCTTATTTTAGAAGGTGATGACACAACATAAAAGTAAATAGATAGTCCCTTCACACAGGGAAGCAGTGATTTGAAGAGGTGCCAGAGCTCATATTTTTAAACAGAGGTAAATGATATTTTGAGACATGCACCCTTCTCATTTACTTCACGACTATCAGTTATCAATATCTTCCATGCTAAGCACGCTAGTGGTGGTTCCCAAGCGATAAAAGTAAAGGTTTTGATTCCATTGGGAGTTTCTGTTTGATTATTTGTAAGCTTTTTCTGTTTGCAGTTTGGGACTAGGCATCCCTATTACCTCCCTTTTCTCGTGCAATGGCGAGTGAATAAACACTTGACCTGAGAATAACCCGCTTAGCATGGAAGATACCGACCACCTCCTGTCGTTCCATGAACGATCCAGGCACACAAAAAGGATATTTATTAGAAGTTTTTAGAGGTGGCACATGCAAATTTACTTAGGACGGCAGGGTAATACCGCATATAGGTAGGTATGGTGGACTCATCTATAATAACTTTTGGGTTCAAGGTTTTTGATGCACAAGCAGAATTCCCACTTAGTACAGGCAAAGGCTAGCAATTAGATTGAGAAGCGGCCTGCTAGAGAGCAACAACGGTCATGAACATGCATTATGCATAAGTAGCATTAGACACTAGCATGAGTAGGATATGAACACCATGAACATAAATATCATAGAGGCTATGTTGGTTTTGATTCAACTACATGCATGAACATGTGCCAAGTCAAGCCACTCGAACATTCAGAGGAGGATACCATATCATTATACTACATCACAATCATTTTAACGCAATGTTGCTATCGAAGATAAATCATTATCCACTCCCAGCTACTTATGCATGGCATGAGAAACTATAATCTCTAATTGTCATTGCAAACATGTTTAATCATAATGGGCTGAATCATGGATACTAGGTTAAACATATTTACACAAACAGAACAAGTCGAGTTCATACCCGTTTCTCTCTGCCACGGCCAGTTCATCGAATATCGTCATTATTGCCTTTCACTTGCACGACCGAACGATATGAAAATAATAATAGTGCAATAGTGCCATGGACTAAGCTGGAATCTGCAAAACATTTTATTCAACAGGAGAAGACAAGGTAAAATGGGCTCTTTATTAGATCAATAGTTATTCATATGAGAGCCACTCAACATTTTCATCGTGGTCTTCTCCTTGATATGACTCAAATAAAAAGAAAAGAAATTCAGAGAAATACACTAAAATATTTTCGGAGTTTTTGGTTTTCTTGAACAAGCAAATAAAAGGGGTAAGCAAAACAAGAAAAACTATTTACACGGGAAAGCTCCCAACAAGCAAAAGAAGAACGAGGAAATCTTTTTGGGTTTTCTTTTTTAATATTACAATTAAGCATGCATAGAAAGTAAACTAACTACAACTATTTTTTGTTTTTCCAAGGTTTTTCAAACACACAAGAAGAAAGCGAGAAAATAAATTTAAGCATGGATGATACAATGAAAAAGTGTGAACACCGACAAATGGAATAAGTGGACATGAATGTAATGTCGGTGAGAAACACGTACTCCCCCAAGCTTAGGATTTTGGCCTAACTTGGTAAACAGTCGGTAGCCTGGACACTAGTCGGGGTGCTGAGGAGCGGGCACCCACTGATCGCACTGCTGAGTCTCTTCCTCCTCCTTTGCAGCCTGGTTGTTCCGGTAGGCGATGATGTCCATAGGCATAATCATGTATCCACCCCTGGCAATAGGATCAAACAAAGCAGGAGCAAGCAATGGAATAATATCACGAGTCCTCACACTAAAAACCAGGTTATATGGAATAGGGGTGTCAGGAGAATTGTTATCAGTGAAATGGTGGTGATCCATGGTTGTGCGATCTAGGTAAACTTTCATAAGAGGGTGATCATGAAAGCGCATCCCAACATTGAAGT
This sequence comes from Aegilops tauschii subsp. strangulata, assembly GCF_002575655.3. Lineage (NCBI taxonomy): Eukaryota > Viridiplantae > Streptophyta > Magnoliopsida > Poales > Poaceae > Aegilops > Aegilops tauschii. The sequence goes on from NC_053035.3 coordinate 247,367,789, forward strand.
GAGCCGCCAAACGAGTAGCGAAAATCCCACCATGTATCTTACCCTTGGACTTATTAATGTGAAGGCAACGAGCCACAATAGCTCCCAAGCTATAAGTGTTGTCGCCCTCTAGTGCACGACATAAAATAGCAAGGTCTGGTGAACTGAGTTCGCCCACCTTCTCTCTAGCAAGCAAGCATTTTGCAATGAAAAGAGCAAAGTAATGAACAACAGGAATATGCAAGCCAGTGGCAGTGCTAGCCGACACCCCTCTCTCATCTCCCACTGTCAAGGTATGATAAAAGGCCTCAAACTCTGCCGGCCTAGGCTCTACTAAGCTCCCATCAGAAGGGATCATGCATATGTTACAAAATTCAGTAAGTGGTATCTGACGGGTTTCAGCATAAAAATCAAACCGCACCTCAGGAGGATTATTCCTAGGAAGGAAAGTAAAACTTTGAACAAAGATGTTTGTGAGGAGATGATACTGTTCACATTCAGCTGTGATGAAGTCGGTGAGGCCGACATTAGCAGCATATTGTGTGAACTCCTGAAGGATTTGAGCCTCTTCCATGAACTGGGTGTGCGGCCATTTGCACGGCCATACCTCCGAGGATGGAGATCAATGTCAGACGACTCCCCAATAAGACCCTTGGAGTTCTTCTTAGAAGCAAACTTCCTAAAGATATTCATCCTTTTCCTATGAACAAAAATTCTGAAATTTTTAGTCCACAAACTTTTCTCAACAAAAGTTCTCAAAATTGATAGCAACTACTCATAGGGATGCATAGAGGCCGTAGCAAGCATTCAGACTACTTAAAACTCTAAGAATTCAATATGCAAGCTCATCTATAGCAGCACCAAGGGTAGCTAATTATTCCAAATATAAACCACTAAAACAAAAACTAATTGGACAAACAGTGGAGTCACATACCACGCAACAATCCCCCGAAACTCTGAAACGGAGCTTCGAGCAAAGAGATCGAAATCCGCGGGTTTGAGAGCAAGAACACTGGAGAGAGAGCAAAGGTGAATTTTTTCCGGAGGTAGGTGATGTTGTGGTGTGAAGGGACAGTTGAGGGGGCCCACGTGGGGACCACAACCCACCAGGGCGCGCCTGGGGGTCCTGGCGTGCCCAGGTGGGTTGTGCCCACCTGGTGCACCTCCCTCTGATATTATTTGCACCAGAAATTCTTAAATATTCAGAAAAAATCATATTAAATTTTCAGAGCATTCTGAGAACTTTTATTTTTGGGTCTTTTTTTATTGCACGGGAAATTCAGAAAACAGACAAAACATGGCATTTTATTTTATTTAACTAATAAAATTAGAAAACAAAAGGTAGGGACAGAAGGTAGTGCTTACTAAATTCATCAACTTCATACCTCTCAAAAATGATTCATTAATAAGGTTGATCAGATCTTATTAACAACCACTTTCGATTAGCATGAAACCGAAGAACTTTCGTAATTCATTAAGTTAGCTTAACGGGGATATGAATGTCCCCAACAATAAGCATTTCATATTTCTTTTTGACAGTAGGTAGAGGTATTTGTAAACTTCCAATAGTGATTGTCGGAGATTTTCCCATAACATTAATACCATTCAATTGGAATTGTTTCTTCGGAAAGTGCACTGTATGCTCATTACCATTGATATGAAAAGTGACCTTGCTTTTATTGCAATCAGTAACAGCCCCTGCAGTATTCAAGAAGGGTCTACCAAGGATAATCGACATGTTGTCGTCCTCGGGCATCTCAAGTATAACAAAGTCAGTCAAAATAGTAACATTAGCAACAACAACGAGCACATCCTCACAGATACCGATAGGTATGGCAGTTGATTTGTCAGCCATTTGCAAAGATATCTCAGTAGGTGTGAGTTTATTAAAGTCAAGTCTTTTATATAAAGAGAAAGGCATAACACTAACACCAGCTCCTAAATCACACAAAGCAGTTTTCACATAATTCTTTTTAGTGGAGCAAGGTATAGTTGGTATTCCCGGATCTCCAAGTTTTTTAGGTACTCCATCCTTAAAAGTATAATTAGCAAGCTGTCGGTGTCAAAATTGGCGGATCTCGGGTAGGGGGTCCCGAACTGTGCGTCTAAGGTCGATGGTAACAGGAGACGGGGGACACAATGGTTACCCAGGTTCGGGCCCTCTCTATGGAGGTAATACCCTACTTCCTGCTTGATTGATCTTGATGAATATGAGTATTACAAGAGTTGATCTACCATGAGATCGTAATGGCTAAAACCCTAGAAGTCTAGCCTGTATGACTGTATCCATTTCCGGACTAAGCCCTCCGGTTTATATAGACACTGAAGGGGACTATGGTTGTACAAAGTCAGTTACAGAGAAAGGAATCTTCATATTTGGTCGCCAAGCTTGCCTTCCATGCCAAGGAGAGTCCTATCCGGACACGGGAGAGAGTCTTCGATCTTGTATCTTCACAGCCCATTAGTCCAGCCCATGTCCAACAGGCCGGACGCCCGAGGACCCCTTAGTCCAGGACTCCCTCAGTAGCCCCTGAACCAGGCTTCAATGACAAGGTGTCCGGCGCGCAGATTGTCTTCGGCATTGCAAAGCGGGTTCCTCTTTCCGAATACTCCAAGATAGTCTTCGGACGAACGTGTCCGGATCTGCAACACAAGTACCACAACCGTAGAGAATATAATATTTCACGAGTCCAATCTGTCGACAACTTTTCGTAACGTGACATCACGCTTGCCTGGTCATTATTTCGAACCGTTTCCTGTCCTGCCGTTCCATGTTTTGAGGCGAGGTTTTTATTGGCACGTCTTGTCGAAGAAAAGATCGTGTCCCCTTATTGCGGGATTCTCATTAATACGAGCGTGGGTAACCAAACCGTTCCATTGGAAAGATTCCTCAGGAATAGACAGGTCTTCAGGATTAGGAGGACGCGTTCGATACCTGTTGCCTTTATAAAGGAGCCAAGGGCCGTCTTTATTTACGCCAAAACTCTCCTCAGCCTTTCCAACCTCGAGTTCTAGCACCCAAGGTTCGACTCCATTGCTTCAAGCTTCCCAGTCATGTCCGGACCCAGCTCACAGGGCCGATGGGTGGCTTCCTCTGTTACAGAGGAGGACATCGAAGCTTCGGGCGGCCAGATACCTGACCGCAGAGATCCCCCACAGGCTTCCTGCTCAAGGACAGGTTATTCCGACTCCCAGATCCGGCGAGAGGGTCGTATTCATCTCTCACTTCCTCCGAGGGCTAGGGTTCGCTCTTCACCCCTTCGTCCGGGGGCTCATGTTTTATTACGGACTAGAGTTTCACGATCTAGCCCCAGATTCTTTCCTCCACGTCTTGACGTTCATCATCACGTGTGAGGCCTTCTTCCGAATTCCCCCACACTTCGGCTTATGGCTCAAGACCTTTAGTGTGAGGCCGAAGGTGGTCGACGGGAAACAAGCGGAGTGCGGCGGTGCCGTAGTGAGCAAGCTTACTAATACTCTCTGGCCAAAAGGCTCTTTCACCGAAACTTCCAACCAATGGCAGCGGGAGTGGTTCTACATCACAGAACCCTGTGGTACCAAGTGGGCGGCTATACCTGCGTTCAGTTCTGGCCCTCCGTTACAGCTTGCATCATGGATTAATAAGGGTCTGGATTGGGGATCAGTTCATGAAGTGCAGACTCTACAGAGCCGCATCCGAACCCTCCTTGAGAAGGACATCAACCTTGTTAACGTGATTCAAGTAATGCTAGTCTGCCGAGCCCTGCCATGCCAGCTTAGGCCTCTTCGCATGTGGGAGTTTAATCCGGAAGGACCACGAACCCTCCAACACTTCTTCGGCACTACGTACAAAGGGATGTGGAAGTTGTTTTTCGGGAAACGAAAACAGTGGCCGGACACCACCGAGGACATCGGCCTCAACTGCAACCATCCGGATACCTCGGTAAGCGCTCATTCTCCGAACACTTTGTAGGTAAGCATGCCGTAATACGTTACTGAGCAAACTATTGTCTTCCAGGGCTAGGTAAAGAAAGCGCAGCGAATTAGGTGTTCGGCCCCCTCCCCGAAGACTCAGCGGATCTCGTACTAAAAAGGATGCTGGCCCCGGCACCATACCAGATGCCTGTGGAGGAGGACAAGGCGGAAAGCGGGAGGACCAAAGGCGGCCTCCATCCCAAAGGTATATCGAACATTGTGTCCGGGGGAATCAAAATTCCATCGTCCGAAGACAAAAGTGAAGGAGAAGTTAACGTCTTTTCGCCCCATGGTAAGAAAATGGCTGCCTTCGAAGATTGCGAGAAAGAGGCTCTTAAGCGAGGCAAGGTGCCCCAGTCGGGTGGCTCGTGCTTGGAGGATGGCGTCTTCCCACAGTCCCACGATGAGGGCAAGCCTCTAGCCGAATCGTGAGTGAACAAGGATGTTTTTTAAACATATCCCGTTCCTTTCCTGTTACCAGGGTAACATCTAAAATATATGTTTTCGCAGCTCGGCAAATAGTCTTCTTCACCAATCCTCTTCCTCGCTAGATCTTCTTCCAGAGATGATGGAAAGCGATACACCTCCACCGGTCTCCCCGCCTAATAAGGCGGACGACTTTGAGGTGTTGTCCCGGAGGGTCTCTCCTGATCAACAAGTGGTGCGAGGGGTGATGAAGACACTGCCCGAAGGTGATACTTTGGTAGCCCAGGATCCGGGGGCCAACAATAAAGGCCCCGGACTGTCCGGTTTACAGCCGGAGACGACTCTGGGGACAGATAAGCGGATCCCTTCGAAGGGAGGCCGTACTACTACAGTAGCTTCCGGAGTTCCAGAAGCGTCGGATATATTGACGAACATGCTACGACAGGCATCCGTCTCGGAGGAACATCGTACCTTGATGGGTATGGTGGTTGAAAAGGTTATGTCGACAAAAAGCGGATTGAATGAAGCCTGCGCGAGCCTGTTAAGAGGCTTCAAGGTTTGTACTAAAAAAATTGAGTGTGCTTTATTCACGAACTGCGCCTATGTATAGGTAGTAGCCCGTGAGACTCTGATTGGCTTCCCAAAGGGGGCACTCAGAGGATCAAAAAGATATGCCCAGGAAATAATTTGATGAATTGGAACACAGGCTGTTACCCCCTGGTGACTGCCCGGACTATGGAGGTTGCAGAGCTGCAGCGGAAGCTTGATGTAGCGGATGATGACATTACGCTTATCAACAGGCGACTTGACGAGGTGCAAGGTATGTCTCGGGGGTGGTCATTACATGCACGTGCCTGTATTTGATCATACACTAAGAATTTTATACTGAAATATGCATGACTGCAGATGGTGCCGCCGCGGTCGAGATCCTTCAGGCTGAGCTGGCCCGGGCCAAGGAGCAGGCCCGGATTAATAATGCGGCTGCCGAGAAGGCATCTGCTGAGTTAAAGGCCGAACAGGCTGCTCGGCGCCAATGCGAGGAGAGAATATCCACGATGACACATGAGCTAAAGGATGCCGCTAGCCGCTGTGAAATCCTCGAGAAGGATAATAAAGCAAAAAAGGCTGATTTTGACAAGGGCTTACGAGAGGCGAAAGAAGCGCGGTCCGAATCTAGAGCGGCCCGGGAGGAGATCCGACAAGCTGGGGAGATCGTGGCTGGTAAGCCCTTTTTATTGCAAACTAAGTTCGGCGATCCGAATTATGCTCCACTTAATCAAGTGTGGAGTTCTCCAGACGCGTTATTGGACCTGCCGAAGAGTGCTTCCGATGCGGCGCAGTTTTACCAAGTGCAAGAAGGGTATGCAACGGAGAAGCTTGTCTGGTCGCAGTTCGGTGCGTCAAAACGCCCACTGTTGCTGAATGAACAGATGACCCAATGGGTCGAGCTCCATAGACTATCCGGTTCTGCCATGAAGGACGCCGTGATCGGGCTGTGGCCGAATGAGCCAATTCCGGATAGTTATTTTGGTTTGGTGCGGCGACTTACTGATGCGGTGCCACGTATCGACGTCGTTAAGCGGTCAGCGTGCATTGAAGGTGCACGGATGGCCTTTGCCCATGTCAAGACATACTGGGCGAAGATAAAGGCCACTGATGTTGCAACGAAGGGTCCACCGAAGGGCAAGGACCATCACGCACCAGAGCATTATTTCGAGGATGTTCTGGTGGGTGCCCGCTTGATAAGGGTCAATGCTCGAAAAACATGATATTCGAGTGAAATGTATGGAAATTTGTTTAAGACAATATTATAATAAGGCTATTTTTGTAGTTTCGCCTAAACCTTTTGTTCCTCCTGTGCGGCCGTTTTTGTATTAATCTGAAAGTTTTCCTGTCGTCGGCTTCAGCCCCCTCGTATAAAGTACGGGGGTGTTCGGAAAAGCATTTGATCACTCTTAACCCAACGTCTTGGTCCATTAAGGAGGTGTCAATGCGGTGAATGAGGCAATCAGACTATAGGGCATTAACACTTTCACTTAGCCATAGGAGTTTTATGGGGGGGACTACGATATAGCCCCTGGTATGTACACGGCTTATTCCAATATTGTGTGTTACATATATGACCTGAAGAAAAAGGTCCTTCGTATAATACGGAGGGAATCGCGAAAGATTCTGATAAGTCATCGAGTGGTTGACCAGCTCTCGCCTCATCATGACAGTCAGTTTTTGGCTTTGTCTACTGAGGTGCTTGATCAGATGAACCGGAAGCACAATCGCAGTAGTTCTCCCTTTACTACCCTAGCCGATAGAGCGGAACGTAAGGTAGCAAGCACAGGAGCCGGGCAACCCAACTATTAACCCCAGACATGATTCAGAGCTGATGCATATAAGGCCAAACTCGCGACGCCGAAGTACGCTATAAAGTTGTTCAGACTTGTCGGCAACTCATTTGTTCCCATACCGAGCCCCTGGCAAGTTATGCCGAGGTGTATGTGTGAAACAACCACAGGAGCCAAATTCAGTTTTTTTTTGAAAAAAGCGAATGCTGGATGTGGATTTTACTGGGACCTGAGTGATATGCCAATATTTATTTTATAGATAACGAAGCCGCAACCCCGGCTATTTGACATGCCCGGGGTCGAAGGCGGAGGAAAAGGGCACATTACAGGCTCGAAATAAAGAGTGCGGTCTACAAAAAGTTATTTTGGACCTCCTGCCGCACGTCCGCGCTGCCTGTCCTCGGTGAGGGGACTCCTTGACGGAAATAGCCCTTAGGTGAGTGTACGAATCCGAACTCCGATAGAGTCCATGAGATGATTAGCCTTTGCGTCACCTGTGGTAAAGGATAATGAAAGAGAAAGAGTAATTAGAAAAGAAACAAAGGCTATGGGTGTGCTTGCAGGCTCGTCCGTATTGTGCTTCCGCCGATGCCCAGGGTATCTTAAGTGCATAGTTATGTATGTGCGGTATAGATTTCGCAGGTATATTAGGTGGGCGGCGGAAGCCGAACTGCTAGTTCCGCTCCGGGATTGGTCGATCTTGTTGAATGGAGACCGGTGGCTTAATGGCCGACGAGGTATGCGGTTTAATAAGACCGCTTTGTACTTCGGCTGAGGTTGCCATAGTATGATCTTCAGTCCTGAGGGAGTGCTTCTCCTGCTCCCTTGTAGAGTTGTGTGTCACGTATACCATATTCACTGTTTTTACTTCGGGGGAAAATTGCTTCCGACCTCCGGTATTTGTTGGTGAGTCTCTTCGTCGTCGCTATCACTGGGCGGCTTCCTCCCCTTGTGTTCGGCGTTGAGCTTGCCGGCCTGCTTGAAGACCCAACAGCTTCTGTTGGTATGATTAGTTGGTTTGTCGGGGTGGCCATGAATCTGGCAGGGCCGATCCAATATCCTGTCTAAATTGGATGGTCCGTCTCTGTTTGCCTTGAGTGGATTTTCCCGTTGACCGGGTTTGGGACTGCTGAATCCGGCGTTGACCGTTGTGTCGTGCGTTCTTTCATTATCATTGTGACGTTTGTGCTTGCTGCGTCATGGCTTGCCATTGCCGTCTCGGACTTTGGAGGTGCCCGGATCGCTGGCGTTGTTGCTTCTATGAGTGAGCCAGCTGTTTTCTCCCGCGCAAAAGCGGGTCATCAGAGCGGTAAGGGCTGACATGGATTTTGGTTTTTCTTGACCGAGGTGGCGGCGAGCCACTCATCCCGGACGCTGTGTTTGAAGGCCGCTAGGGCTTCCACATCCAGACAATCGACGATTTGATTCTTTTTAACTAAGAACCTAGTCCAGAGCTTCTTGGCTGACTCTCCGGGCTGCTGGACAATGTGACTTAAGTCATCGGCATCTGGTGGCCGGACATATGTACCTTGGAAGTTGTCGCGGAAGGCGTCTTCCAAGTCCTCCCAGCTGCTAATAGAGTTTTCTGGCAGGCTGTTTAACCAGTACCGAGTTGGTCCTTTGAGTTTTAACGGGAGGTATTTGATGGCGTGGAGGTCATCTCCGCGGGCCATATGGATATGGAGAAGAAAATCCTCGATCCACACCGCGGGATCAGTTGTTCCATCGTATGATTCGATATTCACGGGTTTAGACCCTTCTGGGAATTCATGCTCCATTACTTCGTCAGTGAAGCAGAGTGGGTGTGCGGCGCCTCCATATTGGGCCATGTCGCGACGTAGCTCACATGGAGTTCATCTGCGGTTTTCGGCCCGGGCGTGACTAGACTTGTCACGTCCGAATAGGTAGCCGACGTTGCGTGTTGAGGCATGTCCTCGTGATCTGTAGATCGATCTGGTATATCCCGCTCTGTTGTCCAGGTCCCGCCGAGGGTCGTATGTATGACCTCGAGCTGTTTTATTTCTGTTGTTTCATTGGGGTGAGGCGGGCTGCTGTTCCGCTTGAGCTGCCGCTTTATCCCGACCGCGTTGTGGTCGGTCAGCCGAATTGTCCCAACCGCGTGGTGTAGGTTCCGTCGCTTCCTCATCGAACTGAGGTAGCAATCTGTGTTGCGGGTAACCTTTGGTTGGGCGCTTGAAGCCATATTCTTCGGCTGCTAGGATATCTATCCATATATCGTTGAGCAGGTCTTGGTCACCTTGAAGCTGCTGCTACTTCTTTTTCAGGCTCCTTGCGGTGGCTATTAGCCCGCGTTTAAAGCGCGCCTGCTCGAGAAGCTCCTCAGGCACGATGAAATCCTCGTTGCTGAGGCTCTCCTCATCCTTTGGAGAGCGGAAGATAATTACTGTCCTCCGAGTCTTCGTTTATGGCCTGTTCATCAGGGCTGACGTGCCCGTCTTCCCGTTCATCCTGTTCGGAGGTTGCCCGAACAGGGTCTTCACTGTCTTCGGCATCGTCTGGAGTATTGTTTTCTCCGGTGCCGGTATTGCTGTCTTTTGCACGATGTGACTTAGAGCGGCGCCGCTGGCGCCGGCGTCTGGGCTGTGTCTCAGGAGGTTTATCCTCAACTGGATCCTCTTTGTCACCGTTGTTAGTTTCTTTAGGTGTATCCACCATGCATACGTCGTACGGAGAAGTGGCCATCCAGCTTCCGGTAAACGGCGGGTTTTGGCCCTGCTCCTCATCGGCGTCGTCGTCCATACCGTCGATGTCTTCCGAGCCGTAATCGAGCATGTCGGTTAAGTCCTCGACAGTGGCTATGTAGTGGGTGGCGGGTGGGAATCGAAATTCCCTGTCATCAGCCTCCAGTTCCAATCGGATATAATTCGGCTGTGAGCCCTCCGCTAAGGATAGATTTTTAATGAGTTTAACACGTCGCCTAAAGGCGAGTGCCGGAAGATGTCCACGGCGCTGAATTCGATGATCGATGACCGATCCAGCTCGACATGCGCGGACACACATGGTTCGGAACTTATGGCCGGAAACGAGTTCGAGGTTCCGGAGACACAGATATCACCCGGGGTTAGGTCTGTGTGCGGCTCCAACGTCGCGGAGTCTGCGGCTTCCGTGGCGGTGTTGAGCTTCCCGTCCTCGGATGTCGCGAGCTGCTCCAGATCTAAGGCCGGAGTAGTTACAGGTGCAATTTCCTGAGTATGGACCGATGACAGATTTAAGTCATGTTCATCGTAGGGACAGGGAGCGGCTGCCGTGGTCTCAAAGCCGTCGAAGATCAAGTCTCCACAGATATCCGCGACGTAGGTCAAGCTCCCAAATCTGACCTGATGGCCAGGGGCATAGCTGTCGATCTGCTCCAGATGGCCAAGCCGCCGAACGCGAAGATTTGTCCGAGGAGGAAGGTTTCCCCTTGGACGGCATCGTTGTTGACGATCGAAGGAGCCATCAAAACCTTTTGGGGACGGCACAGTGGAACTCTCAATGAAAGCACCAATGTCGGTGTCAAAACCGGCGGATCTCGGGTAGGGGGTCCCGAACTGTGCGTCTAAGGTCGACGGTAACAGGAGACGGGGGACACAATGTTTGCCCAGGTTCGGGCTGATACGTCTCCAACGTATCTATAATTTTTGATTGTTCCATGCTATATTATATTCTATTTTGGATGTTTAATGGGCTTTATTATACACTTTTATATTATTTTTGGGACTAACCTATTAACCGGAGGCCCAGCCCAAATTGTTGTTTTTTTGCCTATTTCAGAGTTTTGCAGAAAAAGGATATCAAACGGAGTCCAAACGGAATGAAACCTTCGGAAACGCGCTTTTCGGAACACACGTGATCCAAAGGACTTGGATTCTACGTCAAGAAATCAACCAAGAGAGCACGAGGCAGGGGGCGCGCCTACCCCCCCAGGCGCGCCCTCCACCCTCATGGGGCCCATGTTGCTCCACCGACATACTTCTTCCTCCTATATATACTTACGTACCCCCAAATTATCAGATACGGAGCCAAAAACCTAATTCCACCGCCGCAACCTTCTATACCCGTGAGATCCCATCTTGGGGCCTTTTCCGGCGCTCCGCCGGAGGGGGCATTGATCACGGAGGGCTTCTACATCAACACCATAGCCTCTCCGATGATGTGTGAGTAGTTTACCTCAGACCTTCGGGTCCATAGTTATTAGCTAGATGGCTTCTTCTCTCTCTTTGGATCTCAATACAAAGTTCTCCACGATTCTCGTGGAGATCTATTCGATGTAATCTTCTTTTGCGGTGTGTTTGTTGAGACCGATGAATTGTGGGTTTATAATCAAGTTTATCTATGAACAATATTTGAATCTCCTCTGAATTCTTTTATGTATGATTGGTTATCTTTGCAAGTCTCTTCGAATTATCAGTTTGGTTTGGCCTACTAGATTGATCTTTCTTGCAATGGGAGAAGTGCTTAGCTTTGGGTTCAATCTTGCGGTGTCCTTTCCCAGTGACAGCAGGGGCAGCAAAGCACGTATTGTATTGTTGCCATCGAGGATAACAAGATGGGGTTTATGTCATATTGCATGAGTTTATCCCTCTATATCATGTCATCTTGCTTAAAGTGTTACTCTGTTCTTATGAACTTAATACTCTAGATGCATGCTGGATAGCGGTCGATGTGTGGAGTAATAGTAGTAGATGCAGGCAGGAGTCGGTCTACTTGTCACGGACGTGATGCCTATATACATGATCATACCTAGATATTCTCATAACTATGCTCAATTCTATCAATTGCTCAACAGTAATTTGTTCACCCACCGTAATACGTATGCTCTTGAGAGAAGCCACTAGTGAAACCTATGGCCCCCGGGTCTATTTTGCATCATATTAATCTTCCAACACTTAGTTATTTCTTTTGCCTTTTATTTTACTTTGCATCTTTATTTCTCTTTATCATAAAAATACCAAAAATATTATCTTATCATATCTATCAGATCTCACTCTCGTAAGTGACCGTTGAGGGACTGACAACCCCTTTATCGCGTTGGTTGCGAGGTTCTTATTTGTTTGTGTAGGTGCGAGGGACTCGTGCTTGATCTCCTACTGGATTGATACCTTGGTTCTCAAAAACTGAGGGAAATACTTACGCTACTTTACTGCATCACCCTTTCCTCTTCAAGGGAAAACCAACACAGTGCTCAAGAGGTAGCACGGGCCCTCTCTATGGAGGTAATACCCTACTTCCTGCTTGATTGATCTTGATGAATATGAGCATTACAAGAGTTGATCTACCACAAGATTGTAATGGCTAAACCCTAGAAGTCTAGCATGTATGACTGTATCCGTTTCTGGACTAAGCCCTCCAGTTTATATAGACACCGGAGGGGACTAGGGTTGTACAAAGTCGATTACAGAGAAAGGAATCTTCATATTTGGTCGCCAAGCTTGCCTTCCACGCCAAGGAGAGTCCTATCCGGACACAAGAGAGAGTCTTCGGTCTTGTATCTTCACAGCCCATTAGTCCGGCCCATGTCCAACAGGCGGACGCCCAAGGACCCCTTAGTCCAGGACTCCCTCACAAGCATAGTGGATATTTCAGCTTCCGCTATTTTTCTCTTATTAGTGATGATGTCTTTCATATACTTTGCATAAGGAGGCATTTTCAAGATATCAGTCAAGCGAGTATGCAAAAAGACTGGCCTCAGCATTTCAGCAAAGCGTTCAAATTCTTCATCATCTTTCTTTTTAGTTGACTTAGGTGGAAAGGGCATTGTTTTTGAACCCATGGTTCTCTTTCTTTACCGTGTTTTTCTAGCAATGAAGTCTCTTTTGTCATACCTTTTATTCTTAGGTTGTGGGTTATCAAGATCAACAGGTGGTTCTATCTCAACATCATTGTCTGGTTCTTTATTATTTGTTTGAGTGTCTTCATGAACCTCATCATTATATTTTTCATTATCAGAAAGTGAGTGTTCATTAACAGACCGAGTTTCAGCATCAGAGATAGAAGTTTCATTATCATTATCAGGAGGTTTTTGTATTTCAGGTTCACTAGAAGCATGCAAAGTCCTATCATTTTTCTTCTTCTTTTTCTTTCTAGAAGGACTAGGTGCGTCAGTGTTAACTCTTTCTGAATCTTGTTCTATTCTTTTTGGGTGTCCCTCAGGATAAAGTGGTTCCCGAGTCATTTTACCTCCTCTAGTTGCAACTCTAATAGCAAAGTCATGTTTATTATTATTCATTTCATCAAGCAACTCTCTTTGAGATTTAGCAACTTGTTCTAACTGAGTTTGAACCATAGAAGAATGCTTTCCAACACCTCTAACATCATTTGAGATTCTAAATAACAAGTCACTCAAGCGAGCAATCATATCAGAATTGTATTTCAATTGTTTCATAACATTTTACGGCCCGCTAACTCACGGCCCGTTACGGCCTATCCGAATTAAGCCCAATAGCTTCATCTGGGCCTTCCAATATGATTCCAGCCCGTTGTAACTTCCGGCCCATGTATGGCCCATGATGTCTTTCAGCCCATACGAGACCATTTGTAACTCTTGGTCCATTAACGGCCCGTGGTGAATCTGGCCCGCAATGAACAGTGTGCCCCTTTATACCCATTAAAGGCCCATTATTCCATTGGGCCGTTTCCAACCCGTGTTATCTTTCAGCCTTCTCAGGGCCCATTTATTCTTGGGTTCATTTCTAGCATTCGGTTACTTACGGCCCGTCATTGGCTTTTTCTGCCCGTGGGCCAAATTCAGCCCGCGGTTAAAATCGGCCCATTTGCTGCCCATTACTCCGTTGGGCCGTTTTCATAACGTCATCAAATACGGCCGATTAACGATGGCCTGTTATTGTCAGCCCATGAACGGACAATTCCATATCTAGCCCGTTTACGGCCCATAATGCGGTCTGTTATTGGCCCATGTTTGGCCTATCGATCATACGGCACGTAGAAGGCCCATTGATGCTACGGCTCATAGAAGGCCCATTGATGCTACGGCCCGTAGAAGGCCCATTCTTTCTACGGCCCTAAGAAGGCCCATTGTTTCTACGGCCCATAGGAGGCCCATGGTAACTACAGTAAACATGTAGGCCATGGTTATTGTGGCCTAGTTTTTTAAAAATAGGTTATTGCGGCCGCTAGCAAACCGCGAAAAAAGAACTGCACTGACTACAAGCAAACAAATAAACAAGACAACAAGGAAATAAATAAGCAAGCAACTTATGCTAGGCCATCACGGCTATTACACATATTACATCCACTGGGCATCAAAGTTCGCCACCAGTGCAAATATAGGGAACAAAGCAGCATATCATATACACTGGTTGTAAAAGTTGGCGACCAGTGCAAATAAACGCTGCAGCAAAACAAGTCCAGAACTAAAACCACTTCAGAAGAGCTCAAGAAACAATTTCCTGGGTACCCATAATGCTGGCAAGATACTTAGCAAGCTTATTAACTTTATCTTGTTTGGCCCTTAAATCCTCCAGCACTTGCTGTTGCACCAGAAAGTATGCATCTGAATTCTGCAGGGACTTCCTCAGTCCTTCGGCTTCCTGTCGCATAACATATGATCGATGTCTTTCAACTTGAATTTGAGACTCAAGAAGCCGAACTGATTCAGGCAGCGAGTTTGAAGAGCTGGTGCCAGCAGTAGTAGCCAGTAACTCGAACACTACATCAAGACAGGACTTTGGGGTTGTCTCAGTGTCTTCAATATAGTTTTTATCAGCTTTCTTGGAGACCAACAGGGATTTCTCACTATCTTGAACCTTATCTGCATTACTTCCTTTACCATTGCATAACGGGGTACTCTTCTCCAATATTTTATCCGCGTTCTAAAAGAGAAACAAACAAACACATCACAGGTTTACCATGTTGTATATGAAACTCATTTTGGTAAACCAGTTCAATAGTTAGGTGGACAGGATAAAAGCATGAAACAAACATATATCTATGTAGTATGGTCACTATATGGTCTATATCATTCTAGTTTATGTTGCCAAATCAAGATAGAGACAGTTCAAATCATATCTATTTAGGAATTTTTACATCTATGCCCCTAGTTCCTTAGCTCTACTCATTCACATCTATTTAAGACAAAGCAGCATCGACAGAATATAAGTGTGGGAAACTACACAGCAATAACAACACTTCTAATGTGCATGGCATGAGAACATAACTGTTTATTCAATTGAAACTGAAATCAATATAGAGCAAGTTACAACAGCAAACACGTTAAAGAAACAGGTTTAAAACATACCTATTGCGCCATTGGAGTTTCAATTGCATCCTTCAATTTGAAATTAGTTGGTATGAGTAAATACAGTGATGCAAGAGCAAAGTAGTATGAACCATAGCTACGGAACCTGACCTGAGAATAATTCTTCTTCTGCTTTAAGCGTTGACTTGGGGTTCGGAGTGGTGGTCCTCGTGCTTTGGGCACTGCAGTTGCCTTACTAACTGCTGGTGTTTGGGTGCTCTGTGGTGGAGACGGTGTTGTGTCAACTGGAACTGGGTTACTATCTGCTGGGGTTGGGGTTAGAAGGGGTGTAGCTGGTTCTCTGTCCAACTGGGTAGGGGTACAATCTGCGTGAGTCTGAGTTATGTGTGGTGGGGCTGGTTCTTGGGCAAGTACAACCATGGTTCTATCTGCATCGACAGGTAGCACAATCTTTTCCGAAGACCGTGTTTTTACGCCAACAGATACTGCCATCACCCCCTCCAATTGAAATTTCTGATAAATAAGAAAAGTAATTGAATGTACAGACATTGTAAGATAGACAGGTGCAATGGATAGTAGGGAAGAAAATAGGGCATGAAATAATTCACATTTATGTTGTCTAACCAAACAGAATAGCAGGACATAATTTCACATATATGATGGCTAATTAAACAGGATAGCATGACACAATTTCAAATGTATGATGGCTAACTAAACAGGATAGAATGACATAATTCAAAATATGATGACTATGTAAACAGGATGAGATGATATAACTATATTATGTCTTTAGAAAATGGGTTAGCATGCCATAATTCAGATACATGTTGTCTATGTAAACATCTTGGCATGATATAATTCAAATATATGATTTATATACTAAGCAAGTGAGCAGAGGGCAATTGCATATATGATGTGTCAACTAAGGAGATGGCATTCAATATTGTGCATATGATGTAAAAACTAAGCATTGCAATACAACATGTGCATGATATGAGTAATATAACCCTGCCAAGTTTGAGCATACACCTCAGGGGGATAAGAGGACTGTTCATCTGCCTCTGAATCCTCCTCTAAAGAGCTATCTGTAACCAGCAAGATATCTGCTTCAGCAGGTAGCATTGTATGCTCTGAAGACCTTGTTTTCACTCCAGATTTCTCCATCACCAATTCAAATGGCTGATGCACACGAAGAGCAGTTGAATATACAAACATTGTCGACAAATGCAACGAGAAATACAAAAAAAGGACGGCATGATATAATTCACATATATGACGCTTGGCTAAACAGCATGGCATTGCATAATTCACATATATAATGTCTTGCACCAAGATAGCATTGCATAATTCACATATATAATGTCTTGCAACAAGATGGCATCGCATAATTCACATATATAGTAATTAGAGACTAAACAGGTGGCATTCACACAAAGCATGTCTAAACTAAGCAAATGACATAGCAATGCAAGATACCATACGCACGATATAAGCAACATAACCCTGCCAAGTTAGAGCATGCACCTCGGGGGGGCCCAATAGGACTGGTCATCTGTCTCTGAATCCTCCTCTGAGGAGCTATCCGTAACCAGCAAGACATGCGCTTCGTCAGATAGCATTGTCTGCTCTGAAGACCTTGTTTCCACTTCAGATTTTTCCATGACCGTGCCGAATGGCTGATGCACAGGAAGAGTAATTGAATGTACTAAAATTGTTGACGAATTTAACATGAATAAAAAATGATGGCATGATATAATTCACATATAAGATGACTGGCTAACCATGGTGGCATTGCATAATTCACATATATGATGCCTGGCTAAACAAGATGGCATTGCATGATTCACATATACGATAAAGAAACTAAACAGATGGCATTGACACAAAGCATGTCTAAACTAAGCAAATGACATATTTGATGTATCTAGTAAGCAATGCAAGGCACCATATGCATGATATTACCAACATCAGCATGCCAAGTTAGAGCGACCTCAAGGGGGTAAATAGGAGTGGTCTTCTTCTTCTGAATCCCCCTCAGAACAGTTATCTTCCTCTTGATTACGATCCGAAATGGTTGGAGGGGGGCTGCCTTTGCGCCCATCATGGAGTGACGTCTGCATGAAATTTTACTGCCACGCAAGGCTCGTCTCTTTTGCTCTACATGTTCAGTTCCATTGTGTACAATAACTGACATGCATAGGAATAAAACATAGTGAGATTATGTAAGGAGTGCATGCACAAATCCAGAGTGATGGTAGCAAACTGTGGATAGACCCAAAACCAATGATAGCAGGCAGATAATAGCTTTAGTTAAAAAATACAGATAATGGCTCCTTTAATGTTTGTTTGCACCCAACATGAAACTCATAGTAGACACCCGAGATTAACCAGATAGTAGACAGATAGTACTGATTGCTGCCCCAATATGTACCCCACAACCATTTTAAAACTCAACTTTCAGCATTAGTTTGGACCTGACTTGGAGGCTAATAGGTGAACACGACGATAAAGTAGCATGTCACCATATTAAGCGATGCATAACGTAAGCAGACACGAAAGAGTGTGACCTCTCTTGCGGACCCGTGTAGTCCTCAAGGTCATCTGCTCAGTTGATGATGGTAATGCAGTTGTCATGGCTGCCGGCGGCGGGGAAGAAGATCCGAGGCGGCAAAAGATAGTCTGGAGAGTTGATCCCTTCTGTGGTGAACCCTTCCGTCGTTGGAGCAGCTGAGCTGGGGTGGAACACAGCGCAGCAGGAGCAGGACAAACCACACAAGGTTTTCTTTGACACATATCTGTAACAGAAGTAATTGTGTAAGGGCTTGTTTGAATTTGAGGATTCTAACAATGCAGGGATTGGAAATAGACAGGAATATGATAGGAATGCACGTGAAAAAACAGAGAATTTAAAATCATAGGATTTATGCCAATCTGGGTGTTTGATTCACAAGAATTGGAAGATCACATGATGCAAAGAAGCAAGGTGAGATTAATTCAAACCACAAGAAAATGTACGGTTATAATGCTATTATGCTACTATCTCTTAGTCTTGTGCTTCATGAATAGGAATTTGAAAAGGGGGACAAGTGGAAATTAAAATTCCTACGGTTTTTCTTTCAAGGAGACACTAAAGGAACAAATCCTACAGTTTTCCTTTGCTCCATTCCTTTGAACCAAATTCATGAATAGTAGTACCATAGGAAACTTTCCAATTCCTATGTTTTTCCTTCACTTTTCCTTTCAAGCACTGGCAATTCTAGTAGGCAGGCTTGAGCAAGGAAAAGCCTACACTCAAAAAATGTTTTTGTGCTACTTCTATTACTTTGGACCCAGGCCACTGCCCTACTAGCTCAACTCCCAGGCCCATTGACAAATGCACAGCTCAAACGCGCAGAGATTAATAATGATGGCGTTCAAGAGAGTCCATCACGGATAGCTAAGTTGTCTGGTACCTCACTGCTTGTCATATAGTAGGAGAAACTAATTGTATTTCATGTTACTGCGTGTGCTCAGTGGACAATATATATAACATGTAGAGTAAAAAGGAGATGCAACAAGTGTACAACCTCTTTGGCGAAGCCATGTCGATCTTAGCGTGATTGGGTTGGTCGGTGAGGATGATCCGGCTGACTTGGCTGTCGGAGGAAGGGAAGAAGATCTTAGGTGTCTAGAGATGGAGCCCGGGGTACTGCTCCGCTGTGATGGAGGGTTTCGCTGTTGGACCAGTTCCGGTGAGTTGTACGACGCCAAGGCTGAAGCAGGACAAGAGAGACAACGTTAACCTGAGTGGAATTCTAATAGAATCTCCAATAGATGACGTAAAATACATAACCACAAAGTGCTAGATGTAAAATACATCAGCCGCTCATCTCTGAACTTAACTGTCAAAACTGAATTTAACTGTTGAAACTAAACTTAACTGTCGAAACTGAATTTTTCTGTCGAAACTAAACGCACTAGTAGCAGAAAAGCAGTAGCAGCAGCAGCAGCGCGTGCGAGAGCCGGGGCAGCTGGTCGTGTAGCAGCATCAGGTGAGGCTACCCTGAGCCGCCAGCCACCACCGGCCAAACAGCCGCCCCCGCCACCCGCCCCGAAACCACTCCCCACCGCTGGTCCGCCGCTGCCCCGGCCATCCCTCTAGCCCCCCCCCCCCGTGCCGAGCTTTTTCTCCGGTGATCCCCACGCCACCGCCCCCACCCTGAACCCTAAGATAGATACTGGGGTTCCTCTCCGGCGAGCCACCCTCCCCGCTGCGGCTGGTTCTTCCTTAACTCCGGCGAGCCCCCCCACCCCCTGAAAATCGACTGACCCGAAAGTCGATTCAGTCGACTGAAGTGTAGCTAAATCGGAGCAGCATCGCAAGAAAGAGCAAGAGCGAGAGCAGCAGCGCGAGCAAGAGCAAGAGCAGACCAAGCAGGGGACCGACAGCAAGAGCAGAGCAGGAGCACGAGCTAAAGCAGCAGAAGCTCCTACTGATGTGGACGTCGCCGTCGAGGGAGCGACGCCATGGAGGAAGTGGTCGGCGACGCCGCCGTGGATGGAGTCGCGCCATGTCGGCTCGGGACCGAGCGCGGGTAGCACCGTGAGATCGAATCAAGAAGAAAATGCGGCGATTAGTGTACAACCTCTTTGGTGGCGCCGATTAGGCCTCAGCTTCATCCGAGGAAACGGTGATGATGATGCTCTTCAAGTGGTGCATGTGAAGACGGAAGTGTGGGAATGGAGGTGGCGCGAAAGACGAGGGGAACGTCGGGGCAGCTCCTTGGGGGTGGAGGACGGGGTGGCTAAACCGGTGGGACGACGAGATCGACGACGGATCCTCATCCGGTATGGTGGATGAGGGACGTCGAGGTGTTGCTGTGGACGACGTCGTCGGGGAAGAGGCTCCGACTGGGTGGCAAACGGAGGAGGGTGTGGGGCTTCACGGGTTTTCGCAGCCTCGGTGTACAAATGGGTGGGCGGATGGGATGGGAGTGGGGAACCATGGCTTAGGGACGCGCTTGTCCAAAATCTGGGGTAAGTTATGAAAGTACCCCCACCGATTTGACCTAGGCGGTTCTTTCGGTTCAGGGGTATCACAGGCATTTTGCATGTAGGGATTTCACAGGAGGTGGGAATTTTCGCGCGTGTTGTAATTTTGGAATAGCAAGGCGCGGGTTGAGATGGAGGGAGTATCTTAAATATTTCGGGGTAACAAGGCGCATGTTGAAGAGACGGGAGTTTTGCAGCACGATAGACAGAGACGCTAACTTGAAATTTCGGCATAACAAGGCGCGACTTGAAATTTCGGGAGAACAAGCTTAACGTGTACCCCAAAAAAAAGACAATTCGCACCTCATCACTAGAGAGAGCTATGTCCCGTTTTACTATATTACTAGAAATGCATTCAAATACAACAAAAAAACTAAAAAAATCAGGACAACAAACATAATGTGTACAGTACCAAAACAATTTGCACTTCCCTCAACAATAAAAAAACAATGTGTGTTGTCTAGCATATGGACTAAATTTGAGTACATTTTCCCTGTTTGAATGGTATTGTACTTGGTTTAGTTATACAATCATCTAAATATTATCTTCACAACACATGACATGAATATAGGAGAAGTAAATTCCTATATAAATACGAACTACATGTACATACGATCTCAAATTCAAATATATGAATAGATTTTATATTGAATTCAAATCATAGTACATGTATGCTCCAGCTAGATGTTTGGAATCTAAACCATGTATGATATACTACGCACAATGTGTTTAACAAGCACAACACACACACACAAACACCATTTAGACTAGTAAGGTACACGTGCATTGCACGCATGAGATTTGGCAACCAAATTATGAATAAATACCACATTATAGCATGTAATCTTTGAGTCATATATGCATGATGTAGATGTTCGTTTAATTCTTATAGTTCATTTCATTCAAAATCATCTAGTTTTTATAAGAAAGCTAATCTATTTTAAGATTCATGGAATTGTGCGTTGTAAGGCATAAAGTAAAAAGAAATAATGGCAAATCATGTAGAAAAACATTTGGGCAATTCTGATACGGAAGATTCTAGAACAAAGAAGAAGTGCTTGTGTTTTGAGGTTTGTGCATTATGCTTAAGTTCAACCATGGATTCTTCTAGATTATACATGTGGCAAAATCTGGTGGAATCTAGATGATATCCAATGGCCAGTTGTGCTCAAATTTGCCATCTCTGCACCATCGGATTGGCCTCATCCAACGACCATCTTTCAAAGTTAAAGTTATCTGCACACTATATAAAAAATATATAATATAATATATAGGGGTATAGATATAGATATGTGATGCGAAAGCCACCCATCATCTCCAATTAGAATAGTGTGTCCATGCACGGATGCAATGTGGCCAAACGATGTCTGCCATCGATATGTCAAATACAAATTAGTCTGACCTTGTTCAATGTGTATACAATACAACATGCTCGTTTCCAAACCACACCACGCATATCTCAGTTATATTCATGCATGCATGGGTTTCAAACATCATGATCTCTTATTCAAATATTTGAATTATACTTTACATTGATTATGACGTCACCTTGTGTTTTACACCCACACAGTCATCTTCTCTTTATAATTGTACCATTAACTTTCTCTCGTGCATGCATGCACACACAGTACCAGTCGGCATAATCCATCGCACACATGCAATCTTTTTCTTCAAGTCGGTATCCCATGCATGCATACACACATACCTCCCCCTCCCCATCATATCGGGCATTCTTTATCTCTCACGTGCATGCGCAATGATCGATGTTCCTCTATGTGTGCGTATATATAGCTAGGTCTTTCACAGTTTTCCACACAAACCGATCAATCTATATATCTAGCGAGGTCTCACCCTCTTTCCCACGTCCACATCGATCAATATATACTTCTCTATATAGGATTATATAGCTAATACACCCACATTAATTATATATCCAACGTCCCCCTCTCAGCATCCACGCCTCCGCATCATCTCTCAGACGCGCGCACAGTGGCGAAGACAGGGGGCAGCAAGTGCCCTGTCCCCCCCTAACATCACTATATATCGAGGCTAATATGATTGTGATCATTAGACAATTGCTGGTAAAATGGTTTAAGTTCATGAATTGGCCCTCCTCGTAAAGGATTAGCAATGCTTGGCCCCCTAGCTCATTTATTTTTCATGGCTCCGCCACTGCGCGCAATAGTGCACGTTCTTGCCCCCTCTCTTCAAATATCGATCTCGCACTTGTCCACTCCTTCATAGTCTCCCTCCACTTGGCCCCTCGCACCATCTTCTAGCCCCCACCGGATTTTGCCACATGTACAATCTAGCAGACTCCATGGTTGAACTTAAGCATAATGCACAAACCTCAAAACACAAGTGCTTCTCCTTTGTTCTAGAACCTTCCATATCATAACTGCCCAAACTTTTTTTCTAGTTGAATTGCCATTATTTGTTTTTACTTTATGCTTTACAATGCACAATTCCATGAATCATAAAATAGATTAAGGGCTTCTTTGATTCAAAGGATTCTCAAAGGAATTTTGGAGGATTCTAATCCTTAGGAATTTTCCCTATCTTGGTTGTTTGATTCGTAGGATTGTAAACCATAGAAATTTTTCCATAGGATTCATTTGCACTAGATTTCATAGGAAACATCCCATCCACTCAAACCACTTTGAAAGAATCTTGCGTTTTTTCTATGCACAATCAAACACTCGTACAATCCTGTAGGATTCAAGATGACATTCCACTCTAATCCCATGTTTTTCCTATTCCCGCGTTTTGGAAATCAAAGAGGCCCTAGCTTTTTTATAAAAGCTAATCTATTTTGAATGAGATGAACTATAAGAATTAAACAAAGGTCTACATCAGGCATATATGACTCAGAGCTTACATGCTATAGTGTGGTATTTATTCATAATTTGGTTGCCAAATCTGATGCGTGCAATGCACGTGTACCTTACTAGTACTTCGAGTATGTGCAAACACGTAAATTAGAATTCCAACGGCATGCTACAGAGTGTGTCTCTTACAGTTCATGAAGCTATGTGGCACGTGTGGAGGCGTTGTCGCGACCTCCTTGTGTCGATTGATCACAGTGACGTGCTGCTGCTTCCAGAAGAATGTACTCATCCTCTCTGAGCCACACTGGCGGTACATGCATGAAGCGAAGATGTGCACGCACGCCACGCACGCACTCATTTCCTTGCACGCACACGCGGGTACACGGGGTGACGCATTTTTGTACGAAGATCCACCCCATGTGATAATCTGACGCGTGTAAAGTCCTTCATTTCATTGATGGTCGATTAATACAGCGCATGCAAATTGAGTGGACATGAGGGCGGAAGAAAGACATTACTACTCCACTGCGCACATGCGAGTAGTTAAATCATGGGGTGCCAGTACTTCCATTAGTCTCCTTCGTATTTTGTGCCAATTTTTTACCATATTTGTAACATAATATTTATGCATGTCATAAAAAGTGGCACAAAAAAGGGGGCCAATAAACCAGGACGCGGGTAGCATGATCAATTTTTGCCAGGGCTACTGTTGGTGGCCTTTGTATTTAAATATGGACGGAGTGGAGTAGTTCATCTCATTCGTTTAATTTTTGCCAGGGCTACTGTTGGAGTACTATCTTTATCTTAGCCTCGTAGGGATCTCCCAGCCCCTAGGCTCGCCTCCCCGCCTCACCCACCGGATCCCGCCATGGAGGATCCCGCCATGGATAATCCCTTAGATCCCAGGATCCCGCGGGCTGCCCTCTCGCTGCGGCCTGCAGCAGTGCCGCCTTTGAGCGAAACCCACATGTGTTTTAGAGGGGATCCATTGCTCTGGAATCACAAATCGGTGGCGCCGGAGGACATGCAAGGGCTGCATTTCAGGTGGTGGGCAGCAAGGGCAAATCGGATCAAGGAAGCGTCGCATCGATTGGAGAGAAGTTCCAAGGAGCTGCGCCTGGCGCAGCACAAGGCGGAGGCGCAAGTCGATCTCACGGGAGAGATGCTGAGGGATGTCAGCATCTAGCAGCGTCGCGTTGATTTCGAGCTAGGGCTAATGGCAGAGATCATATTCACGGAGTCGACTGCGGTGGAAAGAACACGGATGCCTGCACAATGGCATGAGCAGCCGGTGCAACTGTTCGAATGGGCGGTAGGAGAAGCCAAATCCCGAGACCAGTTGCGGCGGCAACGCTCGGCATGCATCGTAGGCGAGGTGAGCTGCCCTCCTTGCCCGCCAGCGATGCAGTGAAATAGTCGGTTGCTGCTGCAGTGAACTTGCAATGCTATGTCGGTTTGCAACCTTGACAATCACTCCATCTATATGTATTGTTTTCCTGTAAAAAATAGTTTGTCGTTTGGAAAAAGATGGTAATTGATTTATAACTAGTTTTAGAATGCTTGGTCGTGACAATCAACTGAAGCCACAACCAGAAGTCTCCATCGCGTAAGTACTTTACAGTCGGTCGCACCAACAGACGGTCGGTCGAACCCGTGTCTCACCGAAGGGACACGCATCGGCTTGGTCTGACATGTACGACCAGTTACATCACTGACTTGTGCGACCGCATTTGAGCAATGTAGTACTCCCTCTATCTCAGTTTACAAGTCTTGCACGTGTACCTAGGTCGTTAATTTGACCAACTTAATAAGAGGCATACATTACGAAAAATATATCATTACAAACTTCAAATATTCTATTTTTTAATGATATATTTTTTATGTTAAACAATTTATGTTCTACTAAACTCATTGGGAGTAATTGAAATTTATGTTCCACTAAACTCATCGGGAGCCGTTTCGGGCCTCGAAACCAAAACCATCAATTAATCTTTACCTTGTTCCCATCACATTCCAAAGTACTAGTGCTACAATTAAGTGCAAGCCTGCTCACACCTACCAGTACATACCAAACCTGAACGTGTTCCCACTATGCAGGTTTTAGTACTAGTGCTAGTACTTAGGTTATAAAAAGGGGAACTACCTAACCAAAAATTACTCTACCTTCTTTCTCATAAGTCCTCCTTCTTCGTTCGTCCTTGCCATGGCCGGTGTGCAGAGCTCTAGGTCGAGAACTACTCGTAATAAGGGAGCGACAACCAAGGCTGCGGAAAAAAAGAGAGGGCTCGCCGCCACGCAGAGACCTCAAAAGATCTCTCACGGGCAAGCGATGGCTCCCAGGAGATCCCTAGCCGCGGAGGCGAACATGCCGAGCTGGCGGCGCTGGAGTCGTTATCCCTCGATGGCATGCCCGATCAGCTCAATAAGCACCTCAATAAGCAGAAGGAGTTCATCCACGGCTTGGTGGAGCTGCTGAAGGAGAGCCTCGACGACATGCCCGCTAAGCTCAATGAGCAGGGGGAGTTGACCGCCGGCTTGGTGATGCTGCTGAATAAGAGCATTGCCTCGAAGAAGAAGGCGACCGGCGAAATCCTACAACTTCAGGAGGACAAGGCGAAGCTCTTCCACGAGCTCGACCTGCTGAAGGAGGAGAACGCCGGCTGGAAGAAGCTGCATGAGAATAGTAGTTCCTCGATGAAGATGATGCAGGCCCTCATCATGGAACAGAGGGAGGAGTTGGCGAAGCTCCGCATCGAGCACCCGGCTACTGTCAAGGTTTGTAATGCGGCCGTGGAACAGATGATGAAGGCTTGCGTCGAGAACTCTCGCGTCATGGACACAATGAAGAAGATGGCGGAGGAGACGCTCAAGGAGATGGAGGTCGTGGGGGCGATGAAGAAGTACTTACGACTCCGTGGCCAGCAACCCTTCATGTAATGAGAGCAGCGCCCCCGACTTGTGTGTGCGTCTTTCCTTCTTTTTTGGGGGTGATAATCTTCCTTCTTATTTTGCTCCTGTGTTTCTTCTTTTGCTTCGGGTGTTTCGCCGCACGTGTCACCTTCTCTGCGAGGCATGAATAGAACAATGCTAAAAATGAGATGACTAGCAAATTAGATCATTCTTTATCGCCAATAGAACAATGCCTCTTTCTAGTAATATATAATAAGAGTAGAGAGTAGAGGATATGGCACTGGGCTGCCGTGTTTCATGCTCCTCCGTCGTACTCCAATGGAAAACTTGAGTATACCGCACGGTTCTTTGCTCCTCCTCAGGTCGTTGGCACATTTATACGAGCAGTCAAATCACAAGGCCCCGCCTTCCAGCAGTAATGAGCCATCAAATCACAAAGGCCCGCGCCTCTCTTGAAACCGACCTAGCTAGACTGCCCCGCCCTCTAGCCTTTTAAAAAATGTATACTTTTGTACAGTAGTAGGATCGATGGATTGCACCATGGAGCAAAACTAACAAGATGAAATTAAAGAAAAAAGGTGGTACATATAGAGAGCACTCGTCGCCAAATTATTCATATAGTACTATTAAAAAAGCTAGTACGTGCTTAAATGGGGTGCTAAATTCTATTAAAGAAATTAGCATACCTATTTAATTCGTGGGTTCTTATTATTTATGCCACTAGTTTGTGTATCACTACTTAGTTTTGCCATTAGAAGTTACAACTACTCAAAAATGCCATCGATCCGCGAGATGCCTGCTCAAAAATGCAATTAGATATCTCAAAAATGCCATCGTTAAGTTAGATGTTTGCTCAAAATGCCATTAGACATTGTGATTTTCACGTCAAAAATGTTGACCATGTTACATGACAAAAATAAGCCGATTCTCACAATGATAAGTGTGGCTCCGCTTGTCAGGAGTAACCAAGTGAAAAATTTTACAGGAAAATAAGAACGCTGTTGGGATCAAGTAGGCCCCACACTTTATTTTACTGTAGTGAGATAGAGGGAGAGCTGGCATGTTGGTCCAACAGTATTTATGTCATTATAACATGGCAAAAGAGATTTGAGTCACAATAATGGTGTCCAGCACAACACACCCCTCAAATAAAACTAAGCACCCTGAAATTCTTTGACAAAACTAAGCCCCCTGAAATTCTTTGACAACTAAACTGTTGGCTATATGATGTTGGCCATATATATTGTACGTATATAATGTGAAGAAACGAGTGGTAGTCGTAGTACTATACCAACTAAAAGATGAACTGTAAGAAATACTAGTATGTATGAACTAAAGAGTTAAAGTAACGAGAAGAAACATAACATAGTTCTGCTGGGGGCTCAGCACAACACACCCCTCAAATAAAACTAAGCACACCAGAAATTAAACTAAGCAACTAATCCCGTAGACACTGCATTAGCACCACCATGAGCAACGACACTGCCACCTTACTCGGAGTCCTCGTCCACGTCCTCGACTTCGTCCTTGTCACTCTTCCTCTTGGTCGATACTTCTTTGCTTGAACCGCACACTTGGCTCTTGCTCTTCATCCAACCCTTGTAGATATTGAAACAAAGGTAGCCATCCATTGCAGCGTAGTGGATGTGGTCTATATCTAGTACATTCCACTGCCATGCATGATGACACGTGTGAGGAGGTTTCTTCAGTGTACCGTATGAAGGATGAACCATGGCTCTTGCCAGGGTCAGCAATGAAGGCTTATCACGGGAGGATACCAGCCCATTATTCTGGAGGTCGAAGAGTTTGCCTACAACGAGGCCTATCCGTTCCAGGACTCTTATGTCGTTTGTAAAGTCTACAGTAATGAATTTGACTCGGCCGCCCTTGAGGAACTTCTTAAATTCCTCGCGCTCAATGTCGGCATGGCATATGTGGTAGACCAAGCATAAGTCATGCACGAAAACCTGGATCACGGCGGGCTTCTTCCTCTCTTCCTCCTTTAGATTCTTCTCTTTTCCCAGGACTATGGTGTACTCAACATCTAGCCCAGCGACCCACTCATCATTTGAGTTTTCGAACATGCGTCTGAAGCGATCAAGGCATCCTTTCACCGTCGCGGAAGAACGGGTGTAGATGACGTCGAACTCATCGCCGGTGATGGTTCTAACCTTGTACTCACCGCCGACCATGAAGATTTGGGACGCCATGGATTTGGGAGGAGGGTTAGGATTAGTGAAACTGCTGTAATGTGAAAGGACGGGACGGCTAGGAGCGGTTTATCGATTGTAAAAATGCCGAGTGGGGGGCGCGTGCGAATGACAAGGTAGTGGCTTGCGTGGTGGATAAATGGATTCATGCACAGTACTATGTGGGCCCAATTAGATGTCATGTCTACTCGACGCCCCATTAAATGGCTTTCGATGTCATGTCAAAAGTCAGGAAAATTATAGGTGAGACGAAGCTTCCGAGAGCCCTTGGATCTGAGATCAAACGGTTGCATGGCGTGATTCTAGACCTATGGGTGAATATCCTATCCTGGAGGGTTATTCTGCAAATTTTTAGCAACTTAGCATGCAACCGTTCGATCTTAGATCCAAGGGCTGCCAGCAGCCCGTATCATGGTCGCGCCTACCACGACCGTCGCCTCGCTCGCGCGGTCGCGCCCTTGGAGATTTAACACGGTGCGTTAGGCTATCTGATGTTGGCAAGTCATACATAGTCATCACTTAGTCACTCATACTACAACAAGGTTAGCTATAAGGTTGGCTATCAGAGTATTTTTTGTTTACTTCTCTCTATCTCTTTCTTCATAGTAGTATTTATTGCATTTGCCAAGGAGTGACCTCTTCCAATGAAATGGTGCTTAGATGAGGTGCTATGGGCATTAAATGGCTTAGCAACTCAAGTCCCCAATGCATAGGTGCTTAGTTTTTTGTTGCTAAGTTTGCTTCATCTAGGTACACGCGCTTAGCACCGTTTCTTCCTGGGGTCACCAAACTAGTCTCTCTCTTCTTAATTAACTTGCCACATCAGACTTTATGCCTATGTGGCAGGCTTAGCACCTGTAGGATCAAGTATAATAGTGGGCTATAAGCCCGCTTTACATGGCATTTTTGCATATGTGGGGGACAGAGGCAAGGAAAAAGTGGAGGAGTGGGCTCTCAAGAAAGAGCCAGCCTCTACATGGTGGAGCATCGGGAGAGGCACCTGTATGGAGGTGGTCAGGAATCGAGAGACTCACGCCGGTCATAGTGCCGCAGTTAAAATGATAATGGCAAGTCAAATCACCGGGCCCCACCTGTCCAGCAGTAACTCGCTGTCAAATCACACAGCCCTATGTTTGCAGCAGCCTACTCCCTCATCTTCTCGCGTCTCTGTCGAACCGACTAGGCGGAACTGCCCCGCCTATCGCGCGGGAAAAGCCCCGCCCTCGACTTTTAAATAGTACAGTATACTAATTTTGTATCCATGGATTGCGCCATGGAGCAAAGCCTCAATAAAATGGCGGTACACATTTACGGAGTACAATATACAGCACGCCCGTTGCGTTCGTGTCGCGCCCCAGACGGTCGGTTGGTCTGGCACGCCGCTCTCCAAATGGAACGCGCGTCATATTGCGTTTGCACACACATGTGGGACCGCAATTGAGAATCGACCATAGGCACACTCCCCGGCCCCGCAAGTCGGGTGAGTTAATAGAAGAGAGAGACGAGCGATAGTAAGAGAAGTGTTGTACAGACGTTGGTGGAGGCCTCGACGTTGGTGCCTGGACGATCCCTGCATGACACGGAAGATCAGCTCGTCCATGCATGTGACCAGACTCCAGCAGACACGCCTGGATTGGCTATCGTCTACATATCGTGCAGGCTGTGTTGTACAGGGTTGTAGTTTTGGTGAGAAATCTAAAAAAAGGTTTCTTGTCATCTCGCAAAATTAGGTGTCATGTGCTTCGGATCACTGCGAGGGTTAAACAGCGACAACTGAGGGTGTGTTTGGTTGCGTTCTCGTCTCATCATGGTTGTTCCCTCTTCATGCATGCTCAACTCAACACCCCTCTTCATGCATGCTCTCTTCATGCATGCTTCTAGTGTATTTGTGCTAAGCTGGTGTGGACTCATGCACCCTCCATACACTCTACCAAACATCCAAAAGTGGGTCGAGAAGGGAACTCTTGGGCTCATGCACCCTTCATACACCCTACCAAACAAACCTTGAGTTCCTCCAAGGCTCTAGTCATGGGGGCCACATGCATGAAGACTACTCAGCTGCCATCTATGTCAAGCCGGCTATGTTAATTAGGGCATCTATCGATGGACCCCTTTTCTACGAGTTTATCTTTAATTTGAGTTTTCATCCTCGTCTAGTTTGTCCGTCGGGATTCATGTTGTCTCCTTTGGGCAGTGAGGTTATTGAGGGAGTCCTGGACTAAGGGGTCCTCGGGCGTCCAGCCTGTTAGCCATGGGCCGGACTGATGGGCTGTGAAGATACGAAGACCAAAGACTGCACCCGTGTTCGGATGGGACTCTTCTTGGCGTGGAAGGCAAGCTTGGAAACCGGATATGTAGATTCTTTTCCTTTGTAACCGACCTTGTGTAACCCTAGATCCTCCCGGTGTTTATATAAACCAGGGGACTTAGTCCGGAAAGGATAGAAATACTCATTACCATAGTCATACAGGCTAGACTTTTAGGGTTTAGCCATTACGATCTCGTGGTAGATCAACTCTTGTAATACTCATATTCATCAAGATCAATCAAGCAGGAAGTAGGATATTACCTCCATAGAGAGGGCCCGAACCTGGGTAAACATCCTGTCCCTTGTCTCCTGTTACCATCGACCTCAGACGCACAGTTCGGGACCCCCTATCCGAGATCCGCCGGTTTTGACACCGGCATTGGTGCTTTCATTGAGAGTTCCACTGTGCCGTCCCCAAAGGTTTGATGGCCCCTTCAATCGTCAACAACAATGCTGTCCAAGGGGAAACCTTCGTCCCCGGCAGATCTTCATGTTCGGCGGCTTCGCACTGTGGGCCAACTCGCTTGGCCACCTGGAGCAAATCGACAGCTACGCCCCTAGCCATCAGGTCAGATTTGGGAGTTTGAACAACGTTGCGGACATCCGTGGAGATTTGATATTTGCCGGATTCAAGACCATGGCGACCGCTCCCGGTCACCTTGACAAACATGACCTTAATCTGTCGTTAGATCACTTCCAGGAGATAGCTCATGTGACCACTCCGGCCTTAGATCCAGAGCACACTGCGGCATCCAAAGATTGGAGGCTCAACCCCACCACAGAGGCCACTGATTCCCCGGCGCTGGAGCCGCACATGGACTTAACCTCACGCAATACTCGTGTCACCGGAACTCCGGACTCTTCTCCGGGTATAAGTTCCGAACCATGTGAGTCCGCGGATAACAAACTCGATCGCTTGTCGATCTTCGAGTTTAGCGCCGCAGACTTCTTCCAGGGCGATGTGCTGAACTCATTAAAGAACTTGTCCTTGACTGGGGACTCACAGCCGAACTATGTATGGTTCGAACTAGAAGCTGATGATGGGGAATTTTGCTTCCCACCCGCCACCCACTTCATAGCCACTGTCGAAGACTTAACCGACACGCTTGACTACGACTCCGAAGACATCGACGGTATGGACGACGATGCCGAAGATGAGGGGGGGCCAAAACCCGTCGTTCACCGAACGATGGACGGCCACTTCCTCATATGACGCTACATGGTAGATACGCCGAAAAATAATAGCAGCGATGACAAGGAAAACCCAGCAAAGGAGGACCCTCCTAAAACACAGCCAAAGCGCCGGTGTCAGCGGTGCCGCTCTAAATCCTGCCGCGGCAGGGATAGCAACACCGGCACAGGAGACGACAACACTCCGGATGGTGCCGAAGACACAGAAGAACCCGATGAACAAACTGTCGAACGAGACAATCGGGAATCAGGGCATGCCAGCCCTGACGAACAGGCCATAGAAGAAGACTCGGAGGACGGTAGTTACCGTCCGCCCTCCGAGGAGGAGGTAAGCCTCGGCAACGAAGACTTCATCGTGCTTGAGGAGCCCCTAGAGCAGGAGCGCTTTAAGCTTCAGCTAATAGCAACTGCGAGAAGCCTGAAAAAGAAGCAGCAACAGCTTCAAGCTGACCAAGACCTGCTCAATGACAGATGGACCAATGTCCTGGCAGCCGAGGAATACGGCCTTAAACGCCCAGCCAAAAGTTACCCGAAGCACAGATTGCTACCTCAGTTTGATGATGAGGCGCCAGATCCCGCACCAGCATCACACAACGCGGCTGATCGGACACCGCATGGTCGGGATAAAACTGCAACCCGAGCCGAAAACCAGACTGTCCCACCTCGCCGTAAAGGCAGGGATAAGACAACTCGGGGCTATACATATGACCTTCATCAAGACCTGGACAGTAGAGAGGACATACAAGATTGATCTACGGATCGCGAGGACGTGCCTTGACACACGACGACGGCTACCTATTTGGACGTGATAAACCTAACCATGCCCGGGCTGAATGCCGCAGACGGACTCCATCAGAGCTACATCACGATGTGGCCCGATATAGAGGCGTCGCACACCCTCTTTGCTTCACTGACGAAGTAATGGATCAT
Source organism: Aegilops tauschii subsp. strangulata (assembly GCF_002575655.3). NCBI lineage: Eukaryota > Viridiplantae > Streptophyta > Magnoliopsida > Poales > Poaceae > Aegilops > Aegilops tauschii. The sequence continues at coordinate 247,400,113 of NC_053035.3, forward strand.
GAATTCCCAGAAGGATTCAAACCCGTAAACATCGAATCATACGGTGGAACAACCGATCCCGCGGTATGGATCGAGGATTTTATTCTCCACATCCATATGGCCCGCGGGGATGATCTTCACGCCATCAAATACCTCCCACTAAAACTCAAAGGGCCAGCTCGGCACTGGCTAAACAGTCTGCCTGAAAATTCTATTGGCAGTTGGGAAGACCTGGAAGAAGCTTTCCTCGACAACTTCCAAGGTACATATGTTCGGCCGCCAGACGCCGATGACTTAAGTCACATAGTTCAACAGCCCCGGGAGTCGTCCAGGAAGTTCTGGACGAGGTTCCTAACTAAAAAGAACCAGATCGTCGACTGTCCGGATGCCAAAGCCTTAGCAGCCTTTAAACATAGCATCCGCCACGAATGGCTCGCCCGCCACCTCGGCCAAGAAAAGCCAAAATCTATGGCAGCCCTCACGGCACTCATGACCCGCTTTTGCGCGGGTGAGGATAGGTGGTTGGCTCACAGCAAAAATACAGCCAGCGAGGCAGGCCCCTCCGAGGTTAAGAACAACAACGGCAAGCTCCGACATAACAGACACAAACGCCGAAGCAATGGTGATAATACCGACGACACTACAGTCAACGCCGGATTTAGCGGCTCCAAGTCCAACTAGCAGAAGAAACCATACAACAGAAACAACCAGGGACCATCCAGCCTGGACCGCATACTCGATCGCCCATGCCAGATACATGGCACCCCAGAAAAACCAGCCAATCATACCAACAGAGACTGTTGGGTTTTTAAACAGGCCGGCAAATTAAACACCGAGAACAGGAAAAAAGTATCACAAAGCAAGGACGACGACGAGGAGGCCTGGCAACCGAACACAGGGGGGCAAAAGAAATTTCCCCCTCAAGTCAAAACGGTGAACATGATATACGCTACACACATCCCCAAAAGGGAGCGCAAGCGCGCACTAAGGGACGTTTATGCGATAGAGCCAGTCGCCCCAAAATTCAACCCATGGTCATCATGCCCGATCACTTTTGATCGTCGGGATCATCCGACCAATATCCGGCATGGCGGATCAGCCGCACTAGTCCTGGACCCAATCATTGATGGATTCCACCTAACGCGAGTCCTCATGGACGGTGGTAGCAGCCTCAATCTGCTCTATCAAGACACAGTGCGCAAAATGGGCATTAATCCATCAAGGATCAAGCCAACGAAGACTACCTTCAAAGGAGTCATGCCAGGTGTAGAGGCCCGCTGTACGGGCTCAATCACACTAGAGGTTGTCTTTGGATCCCCCGACAACTTCCAAAGCGAAGAGTTAATCTTCGACATCGTCCCATTCCGCAGTGGTTATCACGCACTGCTCGGACGGACGACATTCGCTCAGTTCAATGCAGTGCCGCACTATGCTTATCTTAAGCTTAAGATGCCCGGTCCAAGCGGCATCATAACGGTCAACGGAAACACGGAACGCTCCCTCCATACAGAGGAGCACACCACCGCCCTAGCAGCAGAAATACAGGGCGGCCTTCTCAAGCAGAACCGTAATCCGGCTGCCGAGCCCCTGGACATCGTAAAGATGGTCCGGACTACGCCGCACCAGGACAGCACGGCTCATCAAGAGCTCGACTTGCAGTTTGGCCTCCGTCCTAGCCCCGATCAGGTAGTGGCATTCGTACCACGCGTGCATAATTACGCACTAGAAATCCCATGGGCATCGACGGAGGCACAGCTAGCTTGTGATCCACAGTTCGGCTCGACCGATCCCGGACACACACATACTTTCACTATTTTCTTTTCCCTTTTCCAGGTTTCTTTTACATGGGCCTTCTTTGACGGCCTGATTACTGGTCCTGTCAAAGGATAAATATAACAGGATGGAAAGAAGCACAGACGTATAGGGGAAGATGTAGAGGTCAATTCAACGGCCACTCTACCTGTTGTCAGGACCCACACGCAGCTCGCCTCTGTTCTTGGCATGTTAAATAGCCGGTTGCTTATCGCATTATTTGTATCAATGCGCCTTAATGCATTAACCCAGTTATAATGGAAACAGTTTGTGGCCCAAGTTTTAGGGCCCCAGATATTACCTCTGCTTTCTTCATGTTTTCCTTTAATAACTTATCTTCTAGCACCCGTACACTTTGGTACGTTTCATATTTACCAGGGGCTCCCCGGCACCCCACAATCCAGCAACAAACTCCGAACACTTTTTATAGTATAGTTCGGCACCCCGAATTTAGCATTATATGCATTAGCTCCGAATCATGTCTTTGGTCAATAGTTGGGTTGCCCGGCTCATGTGCTTGCTACCTTACGTTCCGCTATATCGGCTAAGGTAGTAAAGGGAGAACTACTGCGATTGTGCCCTAGTTTATCCAAAGGAGCACCTCAGTAGAGAAAGCCGAAAACTGACTGTCATGATGTAGCGAGAGCCGGTCAGTTGTTCGGAGGTTACAAATCGTTGGAGATTTCTTCCGCATTACGCGAAGGATCGGTACTTCCCGATCAGACGCTCATAGCACTCTGGTTCGAACACTAGGGGCTGCGCCCATGTTTTATTATAAAACTCCTATGGCTAAGTGAGGGCGTTTAAGCCGCATAGTCTGATTGCCTGGTTCGTTGCGCTAAACAACTCCTTCAAGGACCATACAATTGGATCAAGATTGTTTAGATTCCATCCCGAACACCCCCGTACTACCTACATGGGGGCAGAAGCCGATGACTGGCCAACCCTCAGATTCCATACAACACGGCCACACAGGAGGAAAAAATTAAAACATAACAAGATTATATTACAAACCGACTTTGTTTCATAATACAAGGCAAAGACAACACGAATGTATTCATTCGAAAATGATGTCCTGCCCACATTGTGTTGCCACAATGCGAGACCCTTCTAGGACATCCGCAAAATAGCGTTCGGGGGTGCGGTGCTCCTTGCCCTCTGGCGGCCCCCGGGCCAGCTCGACGGCGTTCATCTTCGCCCACCACATCTTGCAACGGGCGAAGGCCATGCGCGCACCTTCAATACAGGCCGATCGCTTGACAACATCCAGCCGAGGACAGGCGTTGACCAGCCGCCTCACGAGTCCGAAGTAGCTGCCGGGCATAGCTTCGGCTGGCCATAGCCGGATTATCAAATCCCTTGTGGCTAGTTCGGCAACCCTATGCAGCTCCACCAGCTGTTTCAGCTGATCGGTGAAGGGCATGGGATGCTCTGGCACAAGATACTGCGACCAGAACAATTTCTCCGTGGAGCTCCCTTCCTCGGCTCGAAAGAACTCCGCAGCGTCGGACACACTTCGCGGCAGATCAGCAAAGGCCCCTAGAGAACTCTGAATCCGGGTTAGCAAAAGATAATTCCTTTTCACATATTTGCTTTGCATCCTTAATGCCTTACCCGCGGCGATCTTCCGGGCCTCCTGGATCTCTTGGAGGGCGCCCTGGGCCTCATTCCAGGCCGTCTCCGCGCTCTGGCGAGCCTTGGCAAGTTCGGTCTCTCGAGCCGACGCATCGCGCTCCAAGGTCTCGCACTTCCTCACCGCGTCCTAGAGCTCCTGCTGGACCTCGCTTACCCGGGCCTTGAGCTTCTTACGGGCAGCCTGCTCCTTGACAGCCTTCCCGTCGGCTTCGCCCAGGGCCTTTTTCAGGGCCTCGACTTCGGTCGTCACTCCTATACATATCATGAAACTTTGGTCAATATATGTCACCTTACTCTTTTCGAATATTTTCCGGGTTATTACATACCTTGATTCTCCCGGAGCTGCCGCTTCACCTGGCCGAGCTCCTCCTCGGCCTGCTCCAGCCTCCGCTTAAGTTCGGAGACTTCGGTAGCATGTGCGGCCTCGGACAGCAGCGACGCCTGCACATTTATTTCAGATATATTCAGTTAGTTTCCTGTAATAAAGGATTGATCCTCTGTCCGGCTTTTCTTTCCGAACACCGGACAGTGTCTCAGGGGCTACTGTCTATATGAGGATTTTTGCTATTTATGTTTCTTACCTCGAAACCTGTCAGCAGGCTACCGCACGCTTCGGTTAGTCCGCTCTTGACGGACTGAACCCTTTCAATCACTATGCTCATGAGAACACGGTGCTCATCCACAATGGAAGCGCCTCGCAGCGCTTCCAGCAGATTATCCGGTGCCCTTGGTTGGACAGGGGTCACCAGTGGAATAGGCATACCTCCTTTCAAAGGAGGTTGCGTGCCGGATTCCGGGGTCCTATCGGTCTCCGGAATCAAGTCCGGATGAGGGCCGAACTGACTACGACCCTCCTCCCCAGTCTCCTGGGGGATTGTTTCCCCCTGGTGTTCGGCGACAGGGGCTTCGCCTTCGGGCGCGTCTTGAGCCTCTCCCCGGCCTGGGAAGGTCCGTTGGGAGATCACCTCATCGTCCCCTTTGGCCTTGGGAGAGTAAGCGGCTGGCGGCGTCTCGCTGGCCATCTCCTGGGGGTCCAACGAACCTCTTGATGAGGATCGATGGGAACTGTCGTGGGCCGGACTGTAACAGCATAAGTAGCCATGTCAATACACTGAAATGGAGAGGCTGGACACATGGGTATGCGGGAGTCATAACACTTACGAAGTAGCTTGAGGCTTGGTGCGGGGGTGTTGCTCCGGACTACTGTTGACGTCCCATGCGGATTTGTCCGCGAAGGAGCCCTTCCCCTTCTTGGACGTCCCCGCCTCCAGGCTCGTGGAGGCCGCCCTCTTCTTCCTTCCCCCATCAGGGGGAGGGTTGTTCTCCTCCTCCTCCCCCTCATCGTCGTCATCTTCGGCGGCGGAGGAGCGGGTCTTGTCTTCGGACATCGCGTCCGAAGCACTCTTGCGACGGGGGCCACTCCGGACCCCCTTGGCCTTCCCCTTGGCCTTCTTCGTCGGCGCTGTATAGGGCGCCGGCACCAGCATCTTCGCTAAACGCGGGATGACCGATTCTTCAAGAAGCAGAGCTGGGCATTGGATCTTCTTCGCCCTCTCCATCCATTCCTGAAGAGGCAATGACAGTAAATGTTCAGATATCCTCCTTGAAGCAAACAATTAGAGGACGCGTTAGAAACTTACCTCGCTGGCGGGATGGTTAATATCGTGCCCGCGATCCGAATCCGTAGCTGGCGGTATCTCGTCGCCCTTGAAGAGCAACTTCCAGGCATCTTCATGAGTTGTTCCGAAGAGCCTCTCCAGGGTTTGGTGTCTCCTCGGATTAAACTCCCAGAGGGGGCGCTTTCGGCTTTGGCAAGGGAGGATCCGGCGAACCAGCATCACTTGGACTACATCGACGAGTTTGATGTTCTTGTCCACCATGCTTTGAACGCGCATCTGCAGCACTATCAGCTCATCCGGCGAACACCAGTTCGGGCTCTTCTCGACCCAGGAGGAGAGTCGCATGGGTGTGTCGGAGTTAAATTCGGCAGCCACGGCCCAATTGGTGCCGCGGGGTTCTATAATGTAGAACCACTGTTTCTGCCATTCCTTGACAGTCTCCACGAAAGTGCCTTTTGGCCAGGAGACATTGGCCAGCTTACTCACCATGGCTCCTCCGCAATCCGCGAAGGGCGAGCGAAGTAAGTGATCGAAAAACTTTGTTCTTTGTTCGTCCTATCTATAAGAGGAGAGCATATGAAAAATGTAACCCATTCTTTCTTTTTTTAGCTCACTTGCTGACCGTCCACTACCTTCGGCTTCACGTTGAAGACTTTGAGCCACAACCCGAAGTGGGGATGGATGCGGAGGAAGGCCTCACACACGACGATGAACGCCGAGATGTTGAGGAAAGAGTTCAGGGATAGATCATGGAAGTCTATCCCGTAATAGTACATCAGTCGCGGACGAAAGGGTGGAGTGGAAACCCTAGCCCACGGAGGAAATGAGGGATGAATACCACCCTCTCGTTGGGCTTCGGCGTGGGGACGACTTGCCCCTGGGCTGGAAGACGGTGGGGATTTCCTTTGCCAAATACCCGGCCGCCCGAAGCTCAGCAATGTCTTTCTCCTTGACGGAGGAGACCATCCATTTGCCTTGACCTCCGGATCCGGACATGGTCGGATGCTTTTCGGAGATGGAGAAAGATGGGGACTTGGGCGCTGGAGCTCAAGGATGGAAGGGCAGAGGAAGGGGAAGGCATGAGTAGACAAGGGCGAATTCTTATCCCCTTATAAAAGGTCGCGAATATTAAGCGCCTCCTCACTCGCCTTAAAACTCGCCTATTCCCAAGGGTTGTGTAAACAGCATGGTTGGGTTACCCATACCCATATTGATGAGAATCCCGCAATAAGGGGACACGGTCTCTGCTTTGACAAGACATGCCAATGGCAACCGCGTCTCGAAACGTGGAACGGCAGAACAAAACGGTCCGAAATTATGACCGGGCAGGCGTGATGTCACATTGTAAAAAGTTGTCAGCTGATTGGACCCGTGGAATATTATATTCTCTCTGCGGTTGTGTGTGGTGTGTGTTACAGGTCCGGATACAATCATCACGTCCGGAGACTATCTTGGAGTTCGTAAAGAAGGGAACCCGCCTTGCAATGCCGAAGACAAATCTGCGCGCCGGACTCCTCATCATTGAAGCCAGGTTCAGGGGCTACTGAGAGAGTCCTGGAGTAAGGGGTCCTCGGGCATCCGGCCTATTAGCCATGGGCCAGACTGATGGGCTGTGAACATACGAAGACCAAAGACTGCACCCGCGTCCGGATGGGACTCTTCTTGGCGTGGAAGGCAAGCTTGGCAACCGGATATGTAGATTCTTTTCCTTTGTAACCGACCTTGTGTAACCCTAGATCCTCCTAGTGTCTATATAAACCGGAGGACTTAGTCCGGAAAGGACAGAGATACTCATTACCATAGTCATACAGGCTAGACTTCTAGGGTTTAGCCATTACGATCTTGTGGTAGATCAACTCTTGTAATACTCATATTCATCAAGATCAATCAAGCAGGAAGTAGGGTATTACCTCCATAGAGAGGGCCCGAACCTGGGTAAACATCGTGTCCCCTGTCTCCTGTTACCATCGACCTCAGATGCACAGTTCGGGACCCCCTACCCGAGATCTGCCAGTTTTGACGCCGACAGTTATGGTTTCTTGTCATGTTATAATCCGGTGCTTCGGATCAAAATGAGGACAACTGCGCCTCCGGGGCACGTGCATGAAGACAGTCATTGACGAGGTCAAGTCGGCTCCGATAGACAAAAGAAAACTAGTAGTACTCCAGTATAAAGGCAGGAGCCTCTGCGCTTGCTTTCTAGTGTTGCTCTCTTCACACTGTCTCGTCCTCTCTAGATCTAAACACGACAGCGGTGGCCACACTCTCTCTCTCTCTGCTCACCGCTGGTCATAGATCCAGCCAGATCCTCTCCGCCGGGGAAGGTGAGAAGGTGCAACGTTCACGCGGTCGTCCTCAGCGACGGCTCTTACCCACTGCCGGCGCGTCCCGATCAGTGTGCCTTGCCGTTCTCTCCCAAGCACCGCTAGCTAGGGAGGGCCTCCGACCCCTTCTTCCTCGCTGTCGTAGTGTGGGCAGATCCGGCCTCCCGCCGCCCACCTAGCGACATCCCGGCGACCCTCAGGTATAACTTCCTTCAAAACCGGCCTTGCTCTACTTCCCGAGCTCCTGACGTCGCTACATTTGTATCTTTTACTATTTCCCAGGGGCCCTCGTAGATAGGATCGATCGGGTGTTCGAAAGCCACCTAAATTTTTACTGTTAAGAGGTAAAACTAGTTCATGCACTCGAATCTAGTACTACTTGGTTCAAACAAGGAAGAAAGGGGGTGGGGTGGGGGTGGGGGAAGATTTCTTATCTGAATCTAGGACTTGGTCGAAAGAGGAAATAATGGGGGCGGAAAGTAGCAGAGACTGGCTATCCAACTGGTCTCTAGGTCTAATAAGGAAATAAAGGGAAACGCAGTACAAACTCAATATAAACTCGATCTATTGGTTGAAAAAGGAAAGAAAGTGGGGACTGGGGGACAAGTCAACAGAGTAAGTCTAGCACTAGATTTGCTAGCCTCACACAGTATAAGGTGGCTACACCGAACAGAAATGGGACCAACCCAGATATCCTATTCTGATGTTTGTTGCCCCGGGCCACTCTTATGTAATGCCACTTGTAAAATGTAGCAGTCGCACTGCTAAAAGTAAGGACACGTTAAACCAATGTTGCTTGTAAAATGAAGCAATGGCACCATTAAAGTAATGTCGTTTAATGGTTGTCATAGTTAATCCTAATGCCCACACTAATATCTAGCAATGCTGCTGCTTTAGAAATATCTACTATCCTTGTAGGATTGCCATTTAAATAAGGAACATGCTTCTTTTCATTTGATGTATGTTTCATCACTTGTTTGTCACCCTCCTTTCCACCTTTTTTGTGCAAACAGAGACATACATTTCACGCTTGATCTTAGTTGAACTGGACAAATGATATCCAAATTATAGTTGAACATTCCAGGAGCTTCACAACCAACCTTGATGTTGCTCAATTTTATTGCAACTAATGAAGAAGAAGCTCTGTGGGTTTCGTTTTCTGATGGAAATGGAAACGGGCCTGGAGCCCTTTTCTTAAAAAAATGAGAAGAAGCTGCTAGCTCATGGGACATTGCTTCATTTTAGGTGAACTGCACCAAAAGGTCCCATGAATTGAATCATCCATGTTGGTGACTGGTGTCATCCCTTCTACGATGGTGATGACTGCAGACATGGTTCCCATCACGAGGTATGTTCCTTTTTGGTCTGACCGTTTGCCAAAGATCCTGCATGTTGAGTCTGCTCTAGTGCTACTCCTTTGGCACTGCCATGATAAAGCAGTAATGTTATTATTTTGCACCTTAATCTAGTGGCACTATTAATTTGAGGCAATGTTTTGGCACCGCTAGTGGCACTGGTTTTTTTTATATATCGAAAGAGGGGGTTTCCTCCGATTTCATTAAAGAAATCCAACCATAGAGAACCATTATCCGACAACATCTTAGTGTAAACAGGGCAGTTATGCAACTACTACTATAACAGACTGAGTGCTAGAAGGAGACAAGTTCGCCACATAAGCTAGGCAGGTAGGGGGACGCAGCACCAGCTCGACCAAGTTTGGATTACAACCCAAATGCTACCACAGAAACATCAGAGGGGAAGATAGGGACTGAAAGAGCCAGCTTCAGCATCCCAGTCTAAGCACCCCCGGCCTCCATCCTTGCGATGCACGGTACACCTCGTTTGCCACCTGCTCGACCCTAGTGCCACTGATAAAATGAAGTAATAATACAGTTAAAATAGAGCGAGTGTCCTCTCTATCATTTCATTTCCAATGTAGATAAAGAAAGTGATTCTCTTTGTTAGTATATGTTTCATCAACTAGTCACATTGTTAATGTTTAAGCGTTTCTGCAAACTGGGGTGCTTAATTTTAGTTGATCTGCACAAAAATAGAGATTGGAATGTCTCAAGGCCCCTCCTTGTACTACTGTTGTACACTGATGTTCATCACTGGCAGAAGGTGTATCGGGGAGACTTGGGTCGATTTCCAGTATGAGGCGTCGCAGGGCCCATCTCGCCCTCGCAGCATGCCATACTATGATACTATCGCAATATTTTCTTCTATTTATTAGTGTATGTTTCATCAACTAGTGCCACTATAACGTAATCACGCCTTTTCATTATCTGTGCAAACGGGGTTATTCAGCTGCATTTTGGTGGAACTGCACAAATGTACGGATGGAACCGGCATATATGCAGAGTGCGAGGTGCCAAGTAAAAATTACCGACACCAACCCTGCTCCATCTCAGCATTGGCATCCACCACCATCAGTGGGATGTCTGGCGCTCACTGTGGGTGCATCTTTCTCGGCAGCAAATCCTGTAACCAAATACTAGTAGCTTAGACTTCAAAAAAATATACTAGTAGCTTATATTGGCAGTTTTCTAGGGTGTACTCTTTTTCTGGAAGAAGCACCAATCTATTTTTCTTTATTTGTACACAGTGTCACAACTTTGACCCAAAGGTCTAGAGCTATTTTAGGGTGATTGGCGTAGTACTCGGAGACTGATTGTAAGCATGATTTTTATTAGTTGTCACACTGATTGTAAGCATGAGCAGATGGAAGATTAGGTTAGTGCGAAGCTTACCTTAAACCCTACCGACGCCGTTGAAATGAGGAGACCGTCGAGGGAACCGTGGAGAACGGCGGGGAAGCGATGTCGCGCCAACCGGCCTCCTCTTGCGGTGGGAGAATGAATACTCTTGTGGCTCCGGCTGGCTCTGCACCCTCATGAACGGCACACCGTACTCGATCGATTCATTATCCTCTGGGTGCTCGACCTTCGACCTGTATGCCCACCACCTCCGCCTGACTTTCGCCTTGGGCGAATCTGTCTGCTCCATCGCAGAGGAGATACTCGATGAACTCGAAGGACTGTGGCGTGACTGCCGCCGAGGAGTACATGGCCGCCCTCATCACCGCTGTCTTGCTCTTTTGCATACATTGCCACATGGCCCTCACCGTCGTCGAAATCTCCCACTCATTGTCAAACCAAGTAAGGATCTCCTTGGCTAACTTTGCCTGGTCGCCGCCGGCGATCTTCCTGATTCGCTGTTGCATCCTCTCCATAGATGTCCTTCTGAGTGGTCCGGTGCTAGCTTTCGAAGATGGGAGGAGAGATGGTGGTCTTGCAATAGAGAAGAGGGAGAGGCGAGACGGTGGTTTTGGAATGGAGATGATGGAGAGGGGAGGTTTCCCTGCCTTTCGTTCGCTGACAGGTGGGCCCCGCGCTTGGTGGGACCCATGTGTCAGTGTCTCAATGGCAGGATGGGCTACGTCAGGGGATCCTCGTCCGAGGAGAGAGGAGGTGATTTTGCAATGGAGAAGAGGGAGAGGCGAGACGGTGGTTTTGGAATGGAGATGATGGAGAGGAGAGGAGGTGGTTTTGCAATGGATAAGAGGGAGAGGAGCGTGCGACAATGATTTAGGATTGGACGAGAGGGCCAGCGCACTGTGACTGGATCAAAATCAAAATCAATTTACCCTTCAATAAAGAAAGCGACCCCACATTAACTAGTCTCCCTTTTATTCTTGGTCATAATTTACCATGATTTTCACAAATAAAATATATGTTATACGTTGCAAAAATAATATAATTTGAAAGTACATTCAGATATGAACCAAACGATACAATTTTTGGTGACATGCATTCACATTTTGCTTGTCAAATACAGTACGTGGTCAAACTTTGACCCAAAATACGCAAAACAAAAAATACTTCCAAGACCAGCGTCGCTCCTCTCCTCTTAAACCACCGTCGCTCCTCTCCTGTTCCAATCTAAATCCAGCGCCGCTCCTCTCCTCTTCCATTTCAAAACCACCGCCCCTCCTCTCCTATTCCAATCCAAAACCAGCGTCGCTCCTCTCCTGTTCCAATCCAAAACCAGCGTCGCTCCTCTCCCGTTCTAATCCAAAACCAGCGCTGCTCCTCTCCTCTTCCATTCAAAAACCACCACCGGCGAGTGAAGGTGTTGTGGAGAAGTAGATCGATGGAGGAGTACAACCGATACGTGAGGATCACAGACGGAGACCCTGTGAAGCTAGCTAGGATGTTGGAGATACAGTCTTGGTTTGACAACAAGGACCAACTAGCGGCGACGGCGACATCCATGGCCAAATATCTACAACAGAGCGAAAAGGTGGCGATACTCCCGAAGGGAGTCGCGCGGGAGTACATAGAGCTGCTCCTCTGGGCCATGGAGCAAATAGATTCACCGAATCCGATCGTGAGGGAGCGGTGGTGGGAGTATCGATCCCAGATGGAGCATCCACCAGAGATTGAAGGATCGAGCATCTACAGGGTGTCGTTTGTGAGGGTGTCGTGCCAGAGCGAGCCGGTGGAGTCTTCATCGACCAAACCCAGCTGCAAGAGGAGAAAAGCAGTTGGCCCGACGACGCTTCCCCGCCATCCTCTCCCTCGCCGTTCACACCGTCTCACGGGGCAGCTGTTTGCCGTCGAGGAATAGGAGGGGACTGCCCCCCAGCCCAATAGTCGGGCAGGTTGTGAATTGTCAGGAGGAGCTTAGGGTTGTCAGTATTTGCAGGTTGTGAATTGTGTTTTGTCTTGTGTATTTTGAGAGTACTTTCAGATATGAATGTCTTTTGAATTTCAGATTTGCAGTATTGAGCATATGAAGTATATTATGAATTCTAGAGATCTATTTTTAGCACTTAAAAAATGTAGTTTCATAGGAGTATAGAAGTGCACACAATGTGATTCTCAGATAAGAAACTGCAAGTTTCAGTTTCAGATAAGAAACTGCAAGTTCAGTTTCAGATAAGAAACTACAACTTTCAAAGGCAGTGCATTTATATTAACACGGCCTTTTCAAACAGGGTTAACATCATGTTGGAAGTTTTATTCATGGTCAAAGATGGAACTACCAGCCAGTTAACATCATGCTAATCAACACTCATGCATAGCACATCTTCATATGATGCAGTCAAAAAGATATGCTATTTTCAAAATGCCCACACAATGTCGAGTGTGCGAAAAATAGAGAAAATGAGGGACGAAGTTTTGGCAAGTGTTGGACGTGGTGTGCGTAGATGACAATGGGGACCCACATGTCAATAATGGCAGAGGCAAAAAAATTGTAGATATTTTCCCTACATCAGGTGGAATCGAACCCGGGCGGAACAGTTGTCGGGTAGTGTCACTTGGCCACTTGGCTAGTTCAGTACTTTTGTTACAAATAAGGCACTGCCTTGGGTGGTCCGATCACCTCCTGCACCTTTGTGCGCTCGCTGCGGTGCTGCTGTCTGCCATTGTGAACATGCTGAACAAACGAGAGGAATCTGGAGAGGACTGTACGTGGAGAGGTGGATAGTCGGGACCCACCAGGTCTATGGCCGTACGCAAGCAAGTGCCTCATCGAAAAAAACTTTCTCCTAATGCTATACTGACATTAGGGCCCACGGGTTTGTCAACATAGTTACATTTTTTTAGGTGCTTCAACGTAGGAGATAAATTTACAACGAAGCTATGGAGCTGGCGGGTAGTATCATTTATTATCACTAGGGCAGCAAGTATCCGCTGGGTTTTGGGCTGCCCCGTCTAGGCTTTCTTTTTTAACATGTGCAGCCCACGACATGCCGGTTTGTGTTTTTTTGAGGGTCGTCATGTATCGACCGGCCTATGGACCTCCCATCCGAGGTTTATTTTTCCTGAAACATCGGCAGCCCAATTTATGTATTTTTTTGAAGAAAACACAGAGGTCTGTTCTATTTTTCTATATAAGAATAGGAACGCCTGGTCCAATTTTTGTTTCCCTTCTAACTATATTATATATATTTAAATTATTTTATATGTTATTATATATTATTGTTATTGTCATCATATATTTAACAGATACTTACATATGTAAGAAAACAATATCCCGCATCTTATTAACTTATAAAAAACTTCTTAACAATAGAATACTGGATTTTTTTGGCAACGAAAATCCTGGTGATTGTGTACAAAAGCTCGGTATGATTTAAGGACCAATGTAATAATAAATCACTTATTATTTAAATATATTTATAACAAAATGCTCAGCCCCTGTTTATTTTTTGATAACATTGCTACGCCCAACCCAACATTATAATTAGAATCAGCCCAGCAAAATCGTGTATTTCGAGAAAGTGCAAATGTCATGTAATTTCTTAGGAGAAAAATAAATGGGCCGCATGGACGCTACATTATTTGTTCACCCAGCCCAGCAAATGGACTGTAATTCTAAAAAAAGAGATCAAATTGACTGTAAATTCTGAAAAAAAAATGGGTTGAATACGTGCCACATTTTTGGAGGCTGAAATGTGGGCCAATAGGTCAAAGCCAACGCAAGTCATTGTCAACTTAGTCATCAAATGATTCTGACATCGTTAGCCGTTGGATTTACATCCAATGACCGGCATCCATCTTCAATCTCTCGTCTTCTTCCTCCAGCGCCGCCGGGACCACCTGCTCCCGCCTCCTCCTGCTAGCAGCTCTACTTAGCATGCTTCACTGTGAAGCGCTACCCCACTGTTGGCCAGGCCATCCCTCCACCCCTCCACACCTCCTGTTCTTCTCCACCGACTGCCGAACCACACCGCACCAGAACCAGTTAACCCTCGTACACCTCTCCGTCTGCGACTCTACTCCCGCGTCTTCCCATCTCCGGCTCGTTGCTGTCCGGGGCCTCGCCGTCGTCCACCACCTTGGATGCGCTCGGCGCGGAGTAATCAACGTGGTCAACGAACGACATCCATCAGAAGTAGACTGTGCGTGGAGAGGCTGACAGCTGGGTCCATGGCCGCACGCAAGGAAATGCCTCCTTATTACGCGCAAAATAATGATTCCTCCACCTGATAGTTGGGACCCACCGGAAGGGCCTTTGTATTTCGTGAAAAAATGTTCCCCCCGCTGACAGGTCGGACCCACCAGCTATATCTTCACACGCAAGGAAGTGCCTCCTTATTACGCACACAAAAAATGAATACCCCCTGCTAGCTGGGACCCACCATAGTGGGAGGCTGACTTGTGGGCCTACTAAGTTGACGGGGATGGAGGGCTTTGTCAACTTAGTCAATATGAACGATTCTAGCTCCAGTGACCGTACGATGTCCATCCAACGGTGGTAGTGCTTCTTCAACCTCTGGTCTTGTTGCTCTAGCCGCCCAAACCAGCACCGATCGTGTCGCGTGCTCCTGCTTCCCGTGGCCGGCTGTGATGCCGCAGAGGCCTTACCGACCCCTACTACTCCCACCGCAGGCCAGGCCCTGCAGCGACGGCAGCCTCACACCGCAGCCGAACCAGTGAACCCTCGTACTACTCTCCGCGTGGGCATCCACTACCGCGTCTTCCCCGGCTCCGCGTCGTCCCCTTCCTAGGCCTCGGCGTGGTCAACGTGGTCAAGGAACGACTTCCATCGGAAGAGTATTGTACGTGGAGAGGCTGACAGCTGGGTCCACGGCCGCAGCAAGGAAGTGCCTCCTTATTTCGCGGAAAATAATGATTCCTCCACCTGACAGCAGGGATCCACCGGATGGGCGACCATATTCCATGAAAAAAATGTTTCCCCCCTGACTGCTGGGACCCACCAGCTACATCTTCGCACGCAAGGAAGTGCGTCCATATTACGGGCAAAAAAATGATTCGCCCCCCTGACTGGTGGGACCCACCAGCTACATCTTCGCACGCAAGGAAGTGCCTGACAGTCGGGACCCACCCAGTCGAGGCGTACGTAGTGTTGTCATTCTGGTCGCGAACGTGTATGTACATACTGGTCGATGTAGAGGCACGCACGTGTGGTAGTAGAGGCGCGCACGTGTGGTAGTAGAGGCGCGCACGTAGCATGTACACATACGTATAGCGGTCAGGGTGCAAGAAAGTAAATACGGACACGTGCGTACATACGAGTGGGGTCTCGAACGCCTACTCGCGCATACGTACGACCAGGGCTCGTGTACATGGCTGTGGCTAGGTCGGAGCGGAGAAACTGCGTCGTCGTCGTGTTCATGGGGAGGCAACGGAATGCGTCGTGTTCATCGGGAGGCAACGGAACGCGTGCTGTTCATCGGGAGCCAACCGGCTTAGACAAAACATCCGATGGAAACGAGGCCTGGAATACCGCAGAACGGAGGAAACGGCCTTGTGTTCGACCGGCCACAGTGGAAACGGGATCCTGTTCATCGAGAGGGGTCTGACGTACCGCAAAACGGAGGAAACGGACTTATGTTGGAGCGCTATGGTCAAAACGGGGGTCCTGTTCATCGGGAGGGGTGTGGCGTACCGCAAAACGGGACTCCATGGGATACTGTTCATCTCCACCGTCGACTGCCTCCACGGGCTACTGTCCATCCACCGTCGACTGCCTCCACGGGCTCCTGTTCATCCACCGTCGACCTCCTCCAGCCTCCACCTGTGACTGTTCATCCACGGGCTCCTGTTCATCCAGCCTCCACCGCGCGCTCCTCCACCGGCTACTGTTCAACCAGCCTTCTCCACGGGGGTCCTGTTCAACCACCCCTCCATGGGCTACAATTCATCCAGCCCTCCACTGGCTACTGTTCAACCAGCCCTCCACCGGCTACTGTTGAACCAGCCCTCCACGGGGTCCTGTTCATCCACCGACTCGATCGATCGGGGTACTGTTCATCCAGCGGCAACGGCCTCTACTACCACGGGTTCCTGTTCATCCAACCCCCACCGGGAACTGTTCATCCAACCCCCACCGGGAACTGTTCATCCAAACCCCCCAACAATGCTCACTGTTCATCAAGGGAAGGAGGCAGCAGTGTTCGATCGGCTTCAGTTAGCAGCAGTAGCGAAGGAATCACCAGGGTTCGGTTAACAGCAAGGGATCGATCGATCGCTCGGGTTCAATAATGTGTAGCCTGCAGTGCAATCGCTCGGATTCAGTTAGAGCCCAATGCCTTGCTCGGGTTCAGTTAGAGCGCAACGCCTCGCACACACGCGCGTACGTACGAGAGAAATGTGCATCGCTCGGCCCCTGACCAGCCACCGTAACCGGGAACTCCCTGATATTTTCCTCGCCCTTGCTTCTACCACGGTTTTTTCCGTCATGGACGGCCCAAAGAATGTCATGCAGCTGCATCACCGGCCCTCCCAGGACGAAAAGCCCATTTTCTATCATGATTTTTTGTCATAGAAGTAGGACCCCACCTTTGTCACAATTATCATCATAGAAGTGTCATAAGTGTGACTGAAAAAAAATTCGTTCGGCCCAAAATGTCACGGATGTGTCTTTTTTTTGTAGTGCTAGCGGAAGCAGCAGCAACGCAACAAGCAATATCAGTAGAGCAGCTATGGTGGGCGCAGGAGCGGCTCGCATGGAGAGTGGAGGTGATCGGCCACGCGCTAGCGGGGGAACGGCTACGACGAAGATGATGTTGCAGACGTGGATCCGGGGAGATGACGATCTACGCGACGCCCTAGAGGCTCTTTGGGCGCAACAGAGGCACGGGTTCATCTTGAGGTTAACTGCAACGGCGACGACGGACATCGTAGTGGCAGCGGAGCTTCAGCCGAAGCACGAAGACGACGGGGGAGAGCTATGGCTACAAACAGAGAGCATGGTGAGATGGGTTGGATGCGGTGCTCACCGCGGGGCACACGAAGTCCTTCGACGGCTTAGGAGCACAGAGGACGGCCGGAGAGACCGTGGCGAACGACGGTGCCCGACGAGGGGGCGAGCTCATTGCCATCGTCATGGAGCCTCCCCGGACCTAGATGATGGTCGAGGAAGGCGTAGAGGCGGCTAGCGCGTCTCCCAGACGACGTCTCCGGGCGCGGGGGCGCCGATGGCCACGCGGCGAGGGGGCGACGGTGATAGAGGCGCTCGGGCACTGGGCGGAGAAGGTGAGGGAGAAGAGGGGCGAAGAGAAGGAGAAGGCGGAGAGGGGCGAGGTGAGCGGGGGTGAGTGGAGGAGGGGAGGCGCAGGGCCTTATCCCCTCCGGGACGGCGCTGGTGAGGTGGTGCGAGGCGACCGCGCCCGCGGTCGCTCGAACAGGAGAGCGACCGAAGGGACGAGCTGGCCTGGTCAGGCCGCTCAGGTGGCTAAGGCCCAGGAGGGCCAGTGGGCCTCTCTCCTTTTCCTTTTTCTATGTTTTACTATTTCGTTAAAACCTTTTATGTTTTCCTTTATTCTCAAAAACAAAATAGTTTTATAAAATACAAAACTTGAACCTAAATTATTATTATTATAAAACAGGCTACTGCCACAACTAGTTCGGTAGTTGAATAAATTTGGTTTAGCATTTTTATAATTCAAAAGCATTTAATTTAAATTCTTTAGCCACTGTTTTAAATAGTTTAGTGCACTTAGACATTTTGGAAAAATGTTGGTTCATCACCAATATTATTAGAAGAATATTTGCCACACGATGAACATTTTAGATTTCATGTTTGAAAACTTTTGAATTTCACTTAACATTGAAGTTTGAATTTGACTGGAATTTGAAATGAGATATTTAGCAAAATGATTAGCTTGATCTTAGGGATTACTGTAGCATCATTACACAGGGGTGTTACAGATCTCCTCCACTACAAGAAATCTCGTCCCGAGGTTTAAGAGGTGGAGTAAGGGGGAAGTTCTAGTTACGAAAATCGAACGGATCTTCTTGGTCATGGTTGCTCTTCTTGAAGAGTTCGATCCATTACATTGATGTCTTAATTTCTCTGCTTTAGGCCATCATTATGAAGTCGTCATCGTTTCTCCGGGAGTTCCATCGTACTTTCGAAAAGGACAATGGGTAGCTTCGGAAGAACAGACCTCTACAAGGTTGCTTGTCTGGTTGATAACATCAGGAAAGGTGGTGGAAAGTAACTCTCGAATTGAAACTTAAGAAATATCAAGAGCAAAGAAAGAAGGTGCAATAAGAAGTTTCAAGCAGGTAGACAGTTGTCCGATGCCTGAAACAGAGTGTGAAAGGGATCCAGAGCAACGAGAATAATATTGCATCAGATACCAAAATAGATCTGTAGGAAGGTGGCTCATGAATTACCTACGAAGCCAAGAGTGAGGAATAACGCTGGAATCAGAGTGTACAGGAGAGTCAGGTTTTGATCCTGTGGAACTATGGGTTATGGGCCCACCATGTGGGTTAAAAGTAGGAAGGGTGCTGACATCTTGCATGGTCATTAAAGAAAGGCATGTCAGAGGACAACTTATCAATGTCGGTACCAAGGGCGAGGGATGAAGAGAACCATTTTCCTGCTCGTTGAACGAGTCGGGCCAATAGGCAAAGTTCTCGCCCATCGGTTGTTACTGAAATGTCATCAACAATAGTAAAAGGGTCTTACTGAAAGAGTTGTACACTGAGGTGTTTACATAAGCAGGGAATTATTACTGCTTATATCATATAGATCACAAGAAGGGTTAAACAAACCAATGGAAAGGAAAAAGTGATTATCGGATTTAAACCGAACCATGGAAAGGAAAGGGTGTATACACGAGTATTAGGTGTATCTCCTTCCCAGGAGCCAGCAGAGCGAGATAATCATGACAGGACTACAAGTAGTTAACCAACTAGGGGAAAGAGCGGGGAAACTCATGATGTTACCCATACAATGGTGTTTGGATAGTTGATTAAGAAACATTCAGCATTACGCTTCCAATGTTCTTGTTTATGAATGGAGCACCACAGTCATGCTTCGGGATAGCATTGACATGGTCATCAGGTAAAGGCCAGTCTTTGGATACACAAAGGATCCATCGGAAACAACTTATAAAATAAGTGTACGATTTCAGCAAGGAAAAGATGAGGATGGGGCCCATGGGCTCACAATGGTACGCGCGGGTGCTATACAAACGGTTTTTAACCCCTTTCCTCGACAGCATTTGGAACCGTCGCCAAGTGAGTGTGGGCGATAGGGGGGTCCTTCCCACACGACCCAGAAACCGTCGGGGATAGGCCCTCCTGGCACACAGGCTGGGGCAAAATGAGCTCGTGTGTGATCGTGCGAGGCATCGAAACCCAATCATTTCCGTTCGTATGTACATCCCACACGGTGAATCCCGGAAAAACATTTATGTTCTTATGTATATCACACACAGTCAATCCAAGGAATATGTTTCCGTTCTTACGTACATCCCACACAGTCAATCCAGGGAAAACATTTCCGTTCGTATGTATATCACACACAGTCAATCCAAGGAATACGTTTCTGTTTTTATGTACATCCCACACATTCAATCTAGGGAAAACGTTTCCGTTTGTATGTATATCCCACATAGTTTTATGTATAGGCTTGTGTGTGAAACGTGTAACTATCACACATGCTCTACCTTGGTTAACCGTTTGCTTTTATCAACTACATCACACACGATTTGATGAAGAAAACGGTGTGGCATTGGGCTAGCCATCACAAGCGCTTTTACTGCCAGAACCGTTTGCAAAGTTCCATGACCCATTTAGCAGGTTTATTAGTTTACAATTAATAATTGTAGTATTACGCAAATTCACATTTCATATCGAACAGTTGTTTGCCAATTTCATATCAGGCACATAAACATATTTTAACATCACAGTACGATAGCTACCTGAAAACAGCACAGTACAGCATATAGCTAGTTCAACTTCATAAGAACAATATTAGAACAATATATACATTTCCCTAATCGAGATCATCCAGGAACGTCTTATCCACCTCTGCTTTCAGTTCAGTAAAAACCTATTTTGCACTGTCCAACTGGGAAAGTGCCTCCTCCTTCGACAACACCATCTTGGCAAAGTCTGATTTAAAAAACTTGAGCTCATTCTCCACCTTCCTCTTTTTATCCCGCATCTTCAAATATTCTTCAGCGTTGGCAACACTTTCTCTAAGCGTACCTCTGTTCTCTTCCTCATACATGCTCTAGAGCTTTGCTAGGCACATCTTCAAGTAAGAACACTTCCGTTCATCCTATAATATTTAAAACTAGATCAGTAACAATTGTAGGGGAAATGGGTTTATAGCAACATAGAAAATCACCAATACTTATTTTGAAAAACTGAAGAAACAGGTTAATTATGACATATCTTCTCAAAAGGATCAATGTGCAAATGAATTAATTGCTACTGAGACAACAACCAAATTCTGAAACATCAGAAGCTATAATTAACTACAACAACGCTACAAGTTCTTACTCATGTACTATAAATAACAAATTGAACATTTTATGAGGAAGGTAAATATAACTGCAACAGCATAGCGAGAGTGTTTGGATGACAGCAAATTGATACTAACAGGTGTGTGCATGCACAAATTTAGTAACATGGAACTAATAGCACTAAGGCCGTCCACTATGTATGCCAAAACTGGTGTAGAGAAAATTGTTGCTACATCTCGCACCAGTGCCCTGCACTGGCGAGCCGATGCAGCGGAAAAAAATCAGGGACCCGGACTCTGGAGCACCTAGTTGCTCCGATGCCCAGTTCCTTCGTGCCATACAGATTTAGTATTTTACTGCTTGGCTGCTCGGATGTGTGGACCAAAGTTGGCTGCACAAACTGCAGAAGCGGTGCCAAATAATTTTCTAATGGCACCACTAATGAGATGGCAACATTTTTAGATACTAGGTACAAACTGTGAGACTGTCTTAGGATGCGTTTGGTTGAAGGTGTGGTATGAATGGGTTGGGACCGTGACAGTGTCTGAATCACATCTAACAAATGATTTGTAACAATGAAAGAGGGTCTCACCTTCTCTGCACATGCCAGAAACTTCCTCGCACTGTCCACAGAATCAAACGCAAGTAGCTTCACGCATGGAGATTGATGGTGACAATGAGCAGACAGATCTTCAGCCACCCCGCTCCATTCGTTGCAACTGATGGTCCTACGGAGCTACAAGAGGAAGAAATGACTCAAATCGACCGCCGGATTAAAATCCTTCATTCCAAGTCATAGCCTGAGAGAGAGAAGAGAGGCATACCCGGGTGGTGAAGGAGTCGTCGTCGGAGGAGGAACCGCTGGAGAGGTCATTGAAGAAGACCATGGCGACCCCGGTAGGATGCGAGACGGGGAGAGCGAGGAAGCAAGCGAGTAAGCGGCTATAGCTTAGGAAGGAAGGAAGGAAGGAAGGAGGAAACATGGGAAATGTGTGATTTGTGGTCGGGGAGAAAAGGGGTGGGGAAGGGGGAGGGGGTGGGGGTAGATATTTTGGCGATGGGCCAAAATTTTGGAAATGTGGAGGGAAACTTTGCGCGCGGTGCTGCCGGACACCATTCACTTTGAACGATTGCGTGCATCGCAAATGATTCTTCTGCATTACGCGCATGGGATGAGTATGATAATTCAAATTTTGGTGGAAATTTCCCCGGGTACGTCATTGCATAATCTAACATCGCTTGCTAATTTGGGCACACAAAAGAGCGTACAACACACAGACCACACTTACTGAATCAAGCAATTTTAGTAATTAAATAGAGCCAGTTGACCTAAACATTGCTCCAACAAAAGACCAAGATTAAAAACAAAGCCTAAGTACGCACAATTTTAACAAATCCGCCAATGCGCCGGCCTCGCCGGTGTGAGATGAGACGTCGATGACTTGTCCTGGCAAAATTTCGCTGTTGGTGGACTCCGCGTTCCCCCTGCTGAAGTCGACCGCGTCCTCGTCCTCGTCCTCGGCGCAGTCCTCAAGGTTGTAGTACTTGTAGTAGCGGCTGCACCAGAGCTCGCGTTGGTACTCCACCGCCGATTCCTCGACGGACAGACTCTTCTCTACCTCGACCTCGGCCACGTGCAACTCCTCCTCCCAGCGCTCCTCGATCTCCGCTGCCTCCTGCGTCTTGAGCTCCCGCTCGGCGATCTCATGAGGAAGCAGGTGCTCCATGGCCACCGCCGCCTTTTCATACGTGGGTTGCATGCTGGATTCCGAGGTGGCCTAGAATATCTTCGCGTGTGCGTCCTCGATCTTGGCGTGGATGGCCTCGACCTGGGCCAGGGCGACATCGGCGGCACGGATGGCAGCTCGAGCGCTCTCAGCGTTTGCAGCCGCCATCGCAGCAGCAGCTGCAGCCGTCTCGGCTGCTGCAGCTGCCCTCTCGGCTGCCGCAGAGGCCCTCTCGGCGGATGCGGCCGCGCTCAATGCGGATGCGGCGGCACTCTCAGCGTTGGCGGCCGCGCTCTCGTCACAGGCGGCGGCGGTCGGGGAGGACGCGGCCATTTGGAGTAAAGTGGCAATGAATGGTGTTTTAAATATACGAGAAAATTTGTAGTACTAATACAACTGTAATGTCAAATTTTGGAAACTTTCAGGGGTGATTTGACCTTTTAAGACATTTAAGTGATTTTCTAGCCATTTAATGACCGTAATTCAAATTTGAACTACATGTACATGCAACAGCTAACCACAACGGTTTGAAAAGTCATATTTTGTACTTGTGTGCGATTTAATTCCATGTACAGTAAATTGGAAGGAATTTTCAAACATATTGGTCTAATGGCTATGACATAATTAAGCATGGAGTGCCATGGCATTTAAATTCCAAAAAATTGAAAAAAGAGATCAGAAACACATGAAACCTTGCTTGATGTAATGTCATGCCACCAAGATGATGTGGTAAAAAAATTGGCATGTTTGACGAAAGTTTGGACACACACCCCTCACAAACCGAAGCAACTCACTAGAAGACTCGTGTTTCCGAGGGGGAACAATGCATGTTTGATGACGAATGGGAGATAGCTTCCCCTTACGGCCTTCAATTTTTTTTCTACATTTAACGTACACTAATACAACTGTCATGTGAAATTTTGGAAAATTCCAGGGGTCATTTGACCTTTTAAAGACATTTAAGTGATTTTTAGCCATTTAATGACCGTAATTCAAATTTGAACTACATCTACATGCAATGGCTAACCATAATGGTTTGAAAAATCATATTTGTGTACTTGTGTGCGAGTTAATTCCTTGTGCAGTAAATTAGTTCAAACATATTGGTCTCACGACATGGACACACATGCATGGAGTGCCATGGCATTTTAATTCCAAAAAATAAAAAAATGATCAGAAAAACATGAAACCTTGCTTGATGTAATGTCATGCCACCAAGATGATGTAGTAAAAAAAGTGGCATGTTTGACGAAAGTTTGGACACGCACCCCTCACAAACCGAAGCAACTCACTAGAAGGCTCGTGTTTCCGAGAGGGAACAATGCATGTTTGATGACGAACGGGAGATAGCTTCCCCTTACGGCTTTCAAAAAATTTCTACATTTAACATGCACTAATACAACTGTCATGTGAAAATTTCAGGGGTCATTTGACCTTTTAAAGACATTTAAGTGATTTTCTAGCCATTTAATGACCGTAATTCAAATTTGAACTACATCTACATGCAACAGCTTAAAGGTTTGAAAAATCATATTTGTGTACTTGTGTGCGCGTTAATTCCTTGTGTAGTAAATTAGAAGGAATTTTCAAACATATTGGTCTCACGGCATGGACACATGCATGGAGTGCCATGGCATTTAAATTCCAAAAATTAAAAAAATGATTAAAAAACATGAAACCTTGCTTGATGTAATGTCATGCCACCAAGATGATGTGGTAAAAAAATTGGCCTGTTTGACAAAGTTTGGACACACCCCCCTCACAAACCGGAACAACTCACTAGAAGGCTCGTGGTTCCGAGAGGGAACAATGCATGTTTCATGACGAACGGGAGATAACTTCCTATTACGGCCTTCAATTTTTTTTCTACATTTAACGTGCACTAATACAACTGTCATGTGAAAATTTGGAAAATTTCAGGGTTATTTGACCTTTTAAAGACATTTAAGTGATTTTCTAGCCATTTAATGACTGTAATTCAAATTTAAACTACATCTACATGCAACAGCTACCCTTAACAGTTTGAAAAATCATATTTGTGTACTTGTGTGCGAGTTAATTCCATGTGCAGTAAATTAGGAGGATTTTTCAAACATATTGGTCTCATGGCATGGACACATGCATGGAGTGCCATGGCATTTTAATTCCAAAAAAATTAAAAATGATCAGAAAAACATGAAACCTTGCTTGATGTAATGTCATGCCACCAAGATGATGTGGTAAAAAAATTGGCCATTTTGACAAAATTTTGGACACACACCCCTCACAAACCGGAGCAACTGAGTAGAAGGCTCGTGGTTCCGAGAGGGAACAATGCATGTTTGATGACGAACGGGAGATAGCTTCCTCTTACGGTCTTCAAATTTTTTTAACGTTTAACGTGCACTACTACAACTGTCATGTGAAAATTTGGAAAATTCTAGGGGCCATTTGACCTTCTAAAGACATTTAAGTGATTTTCTAGCCATTTAATGACCGTAATTAAAATTTGAACTACATCTACATGCAACGGCTAACCATAACAATTTGAAAAATCATATTTGTGTACTTGTGTGCGAGTTAATTCCATGTGCAGTAAATTAGAAGGAATTTTCAAACATATTGGTCTCACGGCATGGACACATGCATGGAGTGCCATGGCATTTTAATTCCAAAAAATTAAAAAAAGATCAAAAAAACATGAAACCATGCTTGATGTAATGTCATGCCACCAAGATGATGTGGTAAAAAAATTGGCCATTTTGACGAAAGTTTGGACACACACCGCTCACAAACCGGAGAAACTCACTAGAAGCCTCATGGTTCCGAGAGGGAACAATGCATGTTTGATGACGAACCGGAGAGAGCTTCCTCTTACGGCCTTCAAATTTTTTATACGTTTAACGTGCACTACTACAATTGTCTTGTGAAAATTTGGAAAATTCTATGGGTCATTTGACCTTTTAAAGACATTTAAGTGATTTTCTAGCCATTTAATGACCGTAATTCAATTTGAATTACATCTACATGCAACGGCTAACCATAACGGTTTGCAAAATCAAATTTTTGTGTACTTGTGTGTGAATTAAAATATCATCAGACGATGTAAATATCTGGTGTTCAAAAAAGAAAATGTAAAGATCTAGCAAGACAACCGGCCTCCACACGATTGGCACTCTATTTCGCGGCTCGAGGTGTGGTAGGTGAGTGGCGGGGGTCATTAATCAGACACGGTTCTGTATTGGAAACCGTCAGCTATTAAGTTCACACACGGATTTTGCTGCGGGAATCTTGTCTAATTCAAACTATAGTACTCATAAATTCCGGCGACCGACGTGTGTACAGTTCCCGTCGATCTAAATTCCGGCCGCCAATAAATACTACCTTGCTCATGTCGTCCCGCCTGCATTCTCATCTACATCCTCCCCTCGCTCGCCCTCTCTCTCTCAAATCTCTGCCGTGGCCCTGCTGGTCTGCCCACGCGCCGACGAGGAGTCGCTGCCCCCCGAGGACGCTCACTTGAATAGCAGCGACGAGGACCCCTACGCGCCGCCGGACGAGGTTGCGCCGGACCAACTTTGGATTGGTTTTGGGGCCAATAGAACCTTTGTCTGTGGAAGTCCCTGTCGCTGGCTGAGAAAGCCCGGCAAATGGCGTTCAACAAGGAGATGGCGGGAGAGGAAGCCAGGTACCAGGCAGCCTGTGAAGCCCATGATGCCGCCTGGAAAAAGGAGGCGGCGGGGCTTTGGGGGCGGGCACGTCGTCGTGCGGAGGAGGTGTACGAAGACGGGTACTTCGCAAGGAAGGTCAAAGGCACTGGGCGTCTCATCGCTGCATGGAGGTGGGCCGATAAGCTCCAGCGTGCCACCGACGAGGAGCTCCGGTGGGTGCCCAACAAAATGGCAAGATCATTCGCGCACGTCCGCCAGCAAGAGGCAGATCGGTACGTCAAGCGCTGCGAGGCGGAGGAGGCGGAGTACTGCATCTGCACTGGGAAGACGCCGCGCACCAGGGAGTGCTGCTGGCGAGGGGCTGCCGGAATACTGGCCCCAGGAGGGATTATTAGTTTTAGTATTGTTCGTTTTCAATTTTATGCATTGTACCTAGTAGTTAAGTATCATCACGTATATGTGATGATATTATATATATTCTGTGATGAACTAATGAACAATAAATATATATATATATATATTGAATTCCATTTTCTATATGTTTTTGTATGCTAATTTGAATCCAGCTGTTATCATCCACATATACATAATGGAAAGCGTATATACACACATTGAAACAGAACATATAAGAATGGAAAACAGAGTACACACATTGAAACAGAGCAATACTATGATTGTTGTGAATACATAGCTATCCATGTCGAAACGACTCAACAAAATAAAACGTGTCCATGAGACCATGACCAGCAGCCCTTGTCAATGATACCTCTTGGCTCTGCCTGAACTCGTGCACGCGTTCGTCCAAGCGGTCGACACGCTCGCGGTACATTTGGAGCGCGATCTCGAGCTCCAAGTTGGCTATTTCGTCGGAGATCACCAGCTCGAGGATGTGATGGCCATGTTCCTCTACTGCACCCAGGTGGACACCTGGCCCAAGGAGGCGGTCGAGCCTACTGACCAGCGCGTTAGCATCGAGCAGGCCGCGGACAGTGCGAACAGTGTGACCCATGCGAACGGAGCGGCAGGCGTCCGGTGCAAGTATGGTGCGGCCGGCCTCTGGTGCAAGTACGGCACAGAGGGCCTCTGCCCACTCCTGGCGAGCAATGGGGGTACTGGCGGGACGTGTACCCAGCTGCGACGCCCTGTCAACAGCAGGCAAGCGCCGATGGATCCGCTCTTGCTGTGCGGCGTGTCACGCCTCTCGCTCTGCGGCGCTCCAACGGTCTCGCCATGCGGTGAGCCGTAGCCTATCGGCGCGGACGCGCCTAGCTTGCTTTGTGGTGCGCCATCGATCATTTTGTGCGGCGAGCTGCAGCCTCTTGGCGCTGACATGCCTATCTTGATCCGCAGCGCTGAAGCGCCATGCGCCAAGGGTCTGCTCAACCCTGGTGTTGACGCGCATCACGGCGTCGTCCATCGCATTACCGGGGAGCGTCTCGGCCTCGACAGGTCGTGGTGCCTGCTCGTTTTCCTCGTTGACGAGGTTGATGGCAGCGGCGGCGCTCTGGTGGGTTGGCATGCTTGGAAAATGTGGATGTGCTACAGGATGCGCTTGTTGCCTCCGTGCATCACGCGCCGCCTAGGTTTATGCGCAATATCGCTGTGTGGCGGGAAACAGGTGAGGAAATGGCGGGAAACGGTGGCGTGTTCATAAAACGCCATCAATGGAAACTTAGCATATAAGGAACATCGAGCTAGCACAAGAAGTAGATGATGATCAGATGAACACGGACCACACTAGGGAACCCGTCGGTGATGAATTCATCAATCACAAACGGTTGTATACTAGCAAGCGTTTGCCCGCAACACACACGGCTTATTCCATCACAAATAGGTCGGATGGATCAACTGTATGCCATATATCGCACATTGTCAAAAAGTAATGTGGTAGACCTTCTTTAACATGTGTTAAAACAATAAAAAAACAAGGACCTCAAGGTTAATTTAACTGATGGGATGGTTTGTAGAGGTCATTTAATTTGACCTTTATGACCCATCCTATTAGTTAATTTAACATCAAGACAACTTCCCATCCAGTCACCCATCTGATGGCTGCTCCAGGCTGAGCACAGTTAACTTGAGAGTTCTCTTAGATGAGCTATTGGTGGAACAACTAGTCCTTAATGATATAGGATGCCTCTTCACATCTTTATTGCGTGTCTGGATGACCGCCCATCGCCCGATGGCCAATAAATGTGTAGACAGAGCATATCACATACGTCTTATTACAAGCAATCGTCTGTGTTATTATCGGTCTTTGCACACATTTCTGATTATAGATCTGTTTGCCATGTATCACACACATCTTGTTATATTGAACCATTTCTGTTCTCTTGTCTCAACACAAGCAGTTATCCGAGTGAATCGCATGCCGTATATCACACACACCTTGATCTGGCTAACCGTTTCTTTTGTGTTGCCTAATCACAAACAGTTCATCCGAGTGAATGTATGTTGTATATCGCACACACCTTCATCTGGCTTCCCGTTTCTTTTGTTCCTCCTCATCGCAAACAGTTAATTGAACTGAACCGTATGCTCTGCATTACACACGCAACTAAAATCGGAACCGCATTTGACGCATCCGTCATTGCAAACGTTTTGCACCTTTTTTGACGGGTTTTTTACACCGCTGTTTGGGATTATTGCATCGCACACAGTTTCATCGAAGGGTCTCTGATCATAGTGTCGCGTTAGCAGCATCCTGCAGTAGTGTCAGCAACAGTTCATTGAGGGGGCAAGGATGGTATTTCTCATCATGAATTCGATTGATAACCTGGAAGAGCTCAGAATGTGGATGATGATCACCACATATTTGTCGAGAGGTTTCATGAAGATGTAATCGATCAGCGATGACATCAAGTCGAAGGAATGTTGAAGTGAAAGGTTATTGGAACCATGGGTACGACACAAACTCCAAATCAAGCTTGTTGTTCAAGGTGAAATGATATGATGAGGAAGATCGGCGTAGGCTTATCTCATCATTGAAAATTGTGCTCCGGGAAGCAGGACCAGGTAGCACAGTTAAAATTTAGTTCGATAATGATATAGCCAATCAGGCTAGGAATGACTTGAAGGACTATTAAACTCGTAAGAAATGAAAATTACTTAAGAGTTATAGAATCGGAGTGTGGAATCGATTCACTTATCGGCGTTCTCGAGTGACTATTAACTCATAACCCGGGGAAATCTGAAATCGGTGAGAAGCAATACTAGATGAAGACTCATAGGAAGCAACACAGTTCTTTGTTATTCTTGAGATACCATAGGGTAATACTCGAAGGAAGATCAAAATAGAGGTGGCGGAGATGCATTGATCTGCAGAAGACAAGTGATTTAACTTGTCCGAGAAATGGAATCAAAGGGGAACAATCATGGTCAGAACCATGGTTACAAAGGATCAATTCATAGATACCAGATGATATTATATCAAGGAAATAGTTATTATTATAAGAAGCTTCCATGATAGGATCAACATCGTGTCCATGGGCATGAACACAAAGTTCAAGGTCGACTCCCCTTTCTACAATGCATAACTTTCCATTCACTTCTCGCTTCCGAAGAAGTTGTAGTGTTGAAAGTTTTACCTAGTGAAACTCCAGATGAGTATGACATGTGAAATCTTTTGGGTTCAAACTGATTAGGGAAGGCATTGGTTCAACCCATCGGGGCATCTTAGGAACATATAACACGAACTTCGGGAGTAAACAACACAAGCTCGATGATAGAGCATGGTTGGCCAAATCAGAGAATACAAATTACCAAAGGCATTATATATCAGGGTAAGAACTCATAAGGTAATTTCAATATGAATGACACCGCCGGATAATAATCCAACAAAGGATTTGACGGTTCACAAAGGATCTGGTGTGAGTATTGGTACTCAGCCAGAAGAAGAAAGAATGCAAGGCATCGAATTATAGTAGCATCTAGATAATTTGAGGTATATAGTATACAAAGGGATTGCGATTTCTATTTCAGGGGATCAGAAGCAGAAGCTTTGATCAAGATATGAGTAAGTTGAATAGAACTAGATGAACAAGCAATCAAGGTTTAATTGACCGAGAACCAGCTCATGTCCGGGGTGACGTCTGAGCCGAAGGGAAGAATTCTAATTGTGACTGATGATTGCGAGCATTCACAAACATATCGAATCAAATGTTCCAAATGATGATGACAAAGGATACTAATGAATATTGCCAGACATATGGACAGTATCCATAATGAAAGCAGACAAGTATTTGTAGAGCAATAGTTGGAGAGGATTATCGCAAGATCGGATAGTATTTCAAAGTATCTTGTGAATCACATGATCAACTAGGTATGAACAAATCCTCGATAAGTGTGAGGAATTATCCCTAGATGCATTCATGTGGAAATGGAGCTGCAAGGCAGCAGGCACAATGGATTCTTGAAACGTCGGAGTGTATTATGAGGCATCTTGTAATAACAAGAGCAACTGGAATATGACGTAAGAACGATAGGTGTATGTGGTCATTCATAGGAGTTGACGATGGAAGGGAATTGGAAAAGCGATGAGCACATGTTCTCGGGAGAACATCGGAGAGTATCTTCGAAGTCTTCTGGTGAAGCAGGCAATCATCTGGAATGAAGGGGCTCTCCGGGAGGAAGTGGTTACACAATCCTAGAGTCAGAGTTAGCAAAATCATTTAACCCGAATAGATGAGACATCAGAATTCTAGAGTAAAGACGAGAAATAAAAGATCCTAATACCACCCAATTGCGACGTGGGCTCGTAAGCCACACAGCCATGTTAGTAAAAGTTTTTCAATGACTAGACTCAACTTCGGCCAAGGAGTTGGAAAGGTGGATTCCTACAAGCAATCGGCTCTGATACCAACTTGTGACGCCCCGATTCAATCATACACGCAAATATGTACGATCAAGATCAGGGACTCGCGGGAAGATATCACAACACAACTCTATACGCAAATTAAAATAATACAAGCTTTATATTACAAGCCAGGGGCCTCGAGGGCTCGTATACATAAGCTCAAATACAAACGAGTCAGTGGAAGCAACAATGTCTGAGTACAGACATAAGTTAAACAAGTTTTCCTTAAGAAGGCTAGCACAAAATTATCAACGATCAAAAAGGCAAGGCCTCCTGCCCGGAATCCCCCTAACTACTCCTGGTCGTCGGCGGTCTCCATGTAGTAGTAGGCACCCTCGGGGTAGTAGTAGTCGTCGGTGGTGGCATCTGGCTCCTGGGATCTGTCATCTGATTGCAACAATCGGGTATGGGGAAAAGGGGTAGCAAAGCAACCATGAGTACTCATCCAAAGTACTCGCAAGACTTACATCAGAACTATTCTAAGTATGCATCAGTATCAAAGGGGTGGGCTGTATTTGTGGACTGAACTGCAGAATGCCAAAAGAGAAAGGAAAGCCTAGCCTATCAGAGACTAACATCTTAAAGCATCTTGCAACATCAGAAGAGATAAGAGTAACATAGTATAATAGTAGTAAGTGTGTTGTAACATCGCCCAGGGATCACTTCCTCGACTCCCTGCGAGAAAGCAATCCCGGAGCCATCATATCCATTTATCATGCCTCAGCATCTAGTTCTAGTTGCATCGATCGGGATACAACTCCGAGCGTCCGTTACCATGGACACAGCTATTCGAATAGACCAATCTTCCCTGCAGGGGTGCACAAACTTACCCAACACGCTCGATCAACTCCGGCCGGACACACCATCAGGTCATGACCGGCCTCGGCCGATCAACACACCGTAGTCCTACCTAGGCTCAATAGAGGGGCCAGCACGCTGGTCTACATCCTAAGTGTGCAGGGGTCTTGGGCCCATCGCCCGTTTCACTCCTGCATGTTGCGTACGCGGCCGGTGAGCAGACCTGGCAACCTCCATCACAAAGGTAGGTTCTTACGCGGCCCAACCCGGCACGCGCCGCTTAGTCGCTGATGTCTGGAAAGCTTCGGCTGATACGTATGACGCAGAGTGCCCATACTTATTCCCGCGTGGTGGTCAGTGCCAAAAAGGCGAGAGGCCTACTCGGATCACATATCCAAATTGTTAGTGCCTTGGTAGCGCGCGGTAATGATCAATGATCCACGATATCTGGTCCCGTCGCCTCGTCTCACGGACTTGCGACAAGGGCTAAGAATGCCCGGCCGCGCCGCGTGGAAAACTCGTGGGTAGCCTCCAGATCAACCCGACTACACATCAACTCGCGGGTACACTCACGGTCAACCCGACTTCACTTTTCTCTCGTGGGTACCCCTCGGGGCTGACCCGACTTCAGTCATGGTTCTGTGGTAAAGTCAAAGTAACCGTGTGTCCAAAACAGCAAGGGGGGAACCCGAGGAATCACCCTGGATGGATTCCCACTCGATGTAACCGTCTAGGTGGACTTGGAGGAATCACCCTCGATGGTCCACACTTGAGGGGTTGCACGACAGAGTTTTTATCGGGAGGGGTGAAGGAGGAATCACCCTCGATGACCACGACCGAATAGCTACACTGTAGTGTTGACATTAGAAGTGTTGACGAGGTATCACCCTCGGCACTCGATAGGAACTCTGCAGAGTCGCACAACTAAGGGCGGGTGATGTGCGATGTCGGGGCCTGGACATCGATCACGTTGATCGTGTCATCGGTCATCAAGCGGGGGCAACTGGGACAAGGTGAGGGGTCTCTAGTGGATCACTAACCAACCTATACTAAGCAGCTTAGGTTAAGTAGTTAAGGTAACAATTGCAGGTTACAAAAACAGGCAATGCATCAGAATAGGAGCAATCAAATACAGTAGCAAAATCTAATGCAAGCATGAGAGAGAATAGAATGGGCGATATCGGAATGATCAAGGGGGTTTGCTTGCCTGGAAGCTCTGCTGAAAAGGGAGAAGGGTCTTCGTCGACGTAGTCGATCATAGGGGCATCGACAGCGGTCTCAGGGTCTACCGGAAAGAAGTAACGGAGGGGGAACATAATAAATAACAGAGCAAACAATGCATCACAAAGAATGACAAAGCAAAACATTGCGTTGGAGGTGACCTAACGTAGTGCTACACGTTGCAGACGAAGTGGGAAAATGACTGGAATGTTTTCTCGGTTTTGGACATCTGTGAGACAAATGAACCAAAGGGGAAGGTTCCATGTTTGAAGTGCTATAGGCATGTGACAGATGAATGGATTGCATAAACGGATTCGTTAGATTTTTCTGAGCAACTTCTATATAAAAATTATTTTCATCCGAGTTATAGATTATTTTATATGATTTTGTAAAGATTTAAACATTTTTTGAATTTAATTTAAACAGAAAACAAAGGTGAAAATGCTACGGGTACACAGAAGTGTACCCAACATTTTACATAGTGAACATGACAGGTGGGGCCAGGGGCGCTGACTCAGCAGTCAACAGTCAACACTTGACTGTTGACTACTCAAATCTAGGCAGTGGGGCCCACCTGTCATTGGGTGTAATATTTAACAAGGTTTTATTTTAAACTAAAATTCCTAATTAGCAGGTGGGGGCCTAGTAGTCATTGACTAATTAAAAAAAGGGGGTTATTGGGCAAATAGGGGATTTACCCCTAATCTAAATAGGGCCGGCCTTGGTGGCAGTGGCCGAGCCGATCGGCCACACGCTGGGCTCGCCCGCGCCTACGCACGCAGCCACAGCGAGCCATGGCCACGGCGCGGACGGCCGGAGCAGCGAGGGCCGGCGCTGCGGCTGGGGGCGGCGGCAGCGCTAGGCGGCGGGGCGGTTGGCGCGAGCGGAGGGGGTGGACCGAGGGCGCGCGCGGATGCGGCGAGCAACCGCGAGCAGCAGCAACAGGCAGCGGCGGCCGACGTGACTAGGGTGTGGCTGGCGAGCTGCAGGTGCAGGGCAGCAGTAGCTATAGCAGGCAGTAGCTCTAGCGGAAGCAGCAGCAACGCAACAAGCAACAGCAGCAGAGCAACTATGGTGGGCGCAGCAGGGGCTCACCGGGAGAGCGGAGGGGATCGGCCACGCGCGAGCGGGGGCACGGCTATGACGAAGATGCTGCTGCAGACGTGGATCTGGGGAGATGATGATCTAGGTGACTCCCTAGAGGCTCTTTGGGCGTAACAGAGGCACGGGTTCGTCTCGAGGTTGACTGCAACGGCGACGGTGGACATGGCGGTGGCAGCGGAGCTTCAGCCGGAGCACGAAGACGACGGGGGCGAGCTATGGCTACAAATGAAGAGCACGGGGAGGGGGTTGGATGCGGTGCTCACCGCGGGGCACATGAAAGCCTTCGACGGCTTAGAAGCGCAGAGGACGGTCGGAGAGACCGTGGCGGACGGCGGTGCCCGACGAGGGGGCGAGCTCGATGTCGTCCTCGTGGAGCCTCACCGGCTCTGGATGCGGTCGAGGAAGGCGTAGAGGCGGCTAGCGCGTCTCCCAGACGACGTTTCCGGGCGTGGGGGCGCCGGTGGCCGCGCGTCGAGGGGGCGATGGTGACAGAGGCGCTCGGGCGCCGGGCGAAGAAGGTGAGGGAGAAGAGGGGCGAGGAGAGGGAGAGAGAGGGGCGAGGTGAGCGGGGGTGAGTGGTGGCGGGGATCAAGGAGGCGGGGAGGCGCGGGGCCTTATCCCCTCCGGGACGGCGCCGACGAGGTGGTGCGAGGTGACCGCGCCCGCGGTCGCTCGAACAGGAGAGCGACCGGGGGACGAGCTGGCCTGGTCGAGCCGCTCGGGTGGCTAAGGCGCAGGAGGGCCAGTGGGCCTCTCTCCTTTTCCTTTTTCTATCATTTACTATTTCTTTAAAACCTTTTCTGTTTTCCTTTATTTTCAAAAGAAAAATAGTTTTATAAAATACGAAACTTGAACCTAAATTATTATTATAAAACAAGCTACTGCCACAATTTGTTTGGTAGTTAAATAAATTTAGTTTAGCATTTTTATAATTCAAAAGCATTTAATTTAAATGCTTTAGCCACTGTTTTAAATAGTTTAGTGCACTTAGACATTTTGGAAAAATGTTGGTTCATCACCAATATTATCAGAAGAATATTTTCCACATGATGAACATTTTAGATTTCATGTTTGAAAACTTTTGAATTTCACTTAACATTTGAGTTTGAATTTGACTGGAATTTGAAATTAGATATTGATCAGAGTGACTAAGCACTGTTTTAGCAAAATGATTAGCTTGATCTTAGGGATTATTGTAGCATCATTACACAGGGTGTTACACTTGATGATGCGTCTAGAAGCATGGATAGAATTGTTCATGATGTGGAAAATCTTAAGTCTAAATTTTTTCCACCCAAGATTGATATTAGTGAATCAATTAAAGCTCTTTATGTATCCATGGATGAAAGTAAAGAAAGAACCGGTAGATTAAGGGCTAAGCGAGAATTCATAGAAAAAGAGAGTCCGCCTGGATTTATCGTAGTAATGATGAAGATATTAAAATGATTGGTGCTTCTTCAATTGAATCTTTATTTAGAAATTTTAAACTTGACGAAAGGGGGGCCGATGAAGAGTCAACTTTAGCTAGAAGGCGTCCCCATAGTTCAAAGGGTGAAAATCTTAATGAAAAAATTGATAAAAGTGGTTTTGGAGAGGTAAAAACTTTAAATAGTGATGTGCCCACTCTTTTGGATTACAAAGATTTTAATTATGATAGTTGTCCTTTGATTGAGTGTATTTCTTTGTTGCAATTCATGCTAAAATCACACAACGCTTATGAACAAAATAAGGCTTTTACTAAACATATTGTAGAAGCAATGATGAAAGCGTTAAAAGAAAAGCTAGAGTTAGAGATTTCAATTCCAAGGAAATTATATGATGAATGGGAACCCACAATTAAACTCAAAATTAAATATTATGAGTGCAATGCTTTATGTTATTTGGGTGCTAGTGTTTCCACATTACCAAAATCTCTATGTGATGTGCTAGGTTTTACCAATATGGATGAATGTTCCCTTAATTTGCACTTAGCGGATTCTATTATCAAGAAACCTGTTGATTTCATTGTGCTTGATATTGAATAGGAATGATGTTCTTATTCTTGCAAATAGGAATGATGTACCTATTGATTTCATTGTGCTTGATATTGAATGCAATCCGTCTTGTCCCATAATACTTGGTAGACCGTTCTTACGAACCATAGGTATTGTTATTGATATGAAAGCAGGGAATATAAAATTTCAGTTTCCATTAAAGAAAGGTATGGAACACTTCCGTAGAAAAAGAATTAAGCAACCATATCAATCTATTATGAGGGAAACCTATGGAGTTAATTTGAAAGATGACAACACTTGAAACTATGCATTATGCCTAGCTAGGGGCGTAAAACGATAGCGCTAGTTGGGAGGCAACCCAATAGTTATCTTAATTTTCTTGTTTAATTTTTCTATTTTCTTGTGTGCGCACGATTATGCTACTGTTATGGTTGTGTTTTTGTGTTTAAGTTAGTGTTTGTGTCATGTAAATCCTTTGGGATGATTTGGATGATAGTTGCTTTGATTCTATGAAAAATAGAAACTTTTGCGTCTAGTAGCAGAATTGTTGAGATTTGCTGGAGCTTGATAAAATTATGAATTTTATACACATGATTGATTTACAAATTGCCTGTCTTTTCCTATTTTTCAGAATATTTTGCATTACAGAAGTATGGCCATTGTTCGAATTGCTACATATTGTTCAGTTTTTGACAGATTCTGTTTTTGATGCATTGGTTTGCTTGTTTTCATGGAACTATGAATTGTATCGGGGGTATAAGCCATGGATAAGTTAGAATATAGTAGGTATAATGCAAAAATAAAATATGAATGGGTTTGCAATAGTACTTAAAGTAGTGATTTGCTTTATTATACTAACGGATCTCACAAAGGTTTTGTTAAGTTTTGTGTGATTGAAGTTTTCAAGTTTTGGGTGAGATCACGATGGATGAAGGAATAAGGAGTGGCAAAAGCCTAAGATTGGGGGTTCCCGAGGCACCCCAAGGTAATATTCAAGGTCTCCCTGATGTCTACTACACAACCTTCTTCTTGTAGACGTTGTTGGGCCTCCAAGTGCAGAGGTTTGTAGGACAGTAGCAAATTTCCCTCAAGTGGATGACCTAAGGTTTATCAATCCGTGGGAGGCATAGGTTGAAGATGGTCTCTCTCAAAAAATCCTGCAACCAAATAACAAAGAGTCTCTTGTGTCCCCAACACACCCAATACAATGGTAAATTGTATAGGTGCACTAGTTCGGCGAAGAGATGGTGATACAAGTGCAATATGGATGATAGATATTGGTTTTTGTAATCTGAAAATATAAAAATAGCAAGGTAGCAAGCGAAAAAAGTGAGCGTAAACGGTATTGCAATGCTAGGAAACAAGGCCTAGGGTTCATACTTTCACTAGTGCAAGTTCTCTCAACAATAATAACATAATTGGATCATATAACTATCCCTCAACATGCAACAAAGAGTCACTCCAAAGTCACTAATAGAGGAGAACAAACGAAGAGATTATGGTAGGGTACGAAACCACCTCAAAGTTATTCTTTCGGATCGATCTATTCAAGTCCGTAGTAAAATAACACGTAGCTATTCTTTCCATTCGATCTATCATAGAGTTCGTACTAGAATAACACCTTAAGACACAAATCAACCAAAACCCTAATGTCACCTAGATACTCCAATGTCACCTCAAGTATCCGTGGGTATGATTATACGATATGCATCACACAATCTCAGATTCATCTATTCAAACCAACACAAAGTACTTCAAAGAGTGCCCCAAAGTTTCTACCGGAGAGCCAAGACGAAAAGGTGTGCCAACCCCTATGCATAGGTGTTGGGTAACGTAGTAATTTCAAAAAAAATCCTACGCACACGCAAGATCATGGTGATGCATAGCAAAGAGAGGGGAGAGTGTTGTCCACGTACCCTCGTAGACCGACAGCGGAAGCGTTATCACAACGCGGTTGATGTAGTCGTACGTCTTCACGATCCGACCGATCAAGTACCGAACGTACGGCTCCTCCAAGTTCTACACACGTTCAGCTCGATGACGTCCCTCGAACTCCGATCCAGCCGAGTGTTGAGGGAGAGTTTCGTCAGCACGACGGCGTGGTGACGATGATGATGTTCCACCGACGCAGGGCTTCGCCTAAGCTCCACGACGGTATTATCGAGGTGTAATATGGTGGAGGGGGCACCGCACACGGCTAAAATATCGTATATCAAGTGTGTCTCGAGGTGCCCCCCTGCCCCCGTATATAAAGGAGCAAGGGGGAGGCCGGCTGCCCTTGGCGCGCCAAAGAGAGGGGGGAGTCCTCCTCCTAGTAGGAGTAGGACTCCCCTTTCCTAGTCCTACTAGGAAAAGAAGGGGGGAAGGAAAGAGAGGGAGAGGGAGAGGGAAAGGGGGCTGCGCCCCCCTCTCCTAGTCCAACTAGGACTCCTCCTGGGAGGGGGCGCACCACCTCCTGGCTGCTGCCCTCTCTCTCCCCTCAAGGCCCACTAAGGCCCAATACTTCTCCGGGGGGTTCCGGTAACCCTCCGGCACTCCGGTTTAATCCGAAACTTCTCCGGAACACTTCCGGTGTCCGAATATAGTCGTCCAATATATCAATCTTTATGTCTCGACCATTTAGAGACTCCTCGTCATGTCCGTGATCACATCCGGGACTCCGAACAACCTTCGGTACATCAAAACATATAAACTCATAATATAACTGTCATCGTAACTTTAAGCGTGCGGACCCTTTGGGTTCGAGAACTATGTAGACATGACCGAGACACCTCTCCGGTCAATAACCAATAGCGGGACCTGGATGCCCATATTGGCTCCCACATATTCTACGAAGATCTTTATCGGTCAGACCGCATAACAACATACGTTGTTCCCTTTGTCATCGGTATGTTACTTGCCCGAGATTCGATCGTCGGTATCTCGATACCTAGTTCAATCTCGTTACCGGCAAGTCTCTTTACTCGTTCCGTAATACATCATCCCGCAACTAACTCATTAGTCACAATGCTTGCAAGGCTTATAGTGATGTGCATTACCGAGTGGGCCCAGAGATACCTCTCCGACAATCGGAGTGACAAATCCTAATCTCGAAATACACCAACCCAACAAGTACCTTTGGAGACACCTGTAGAGCACCTTTATAATCACCCAGTTACGTTGTGACGTTTGGTAGCACACAAAGTGTTCCTCCGGTAAACGGGAGTTGCATAATCTCATAGTCATAGGAACATGTATAAGTCATGAAGAAAGCAATAGCAACATACTAAACAATCGGGTGCTAAGCTAACGTAATGGGTCATGTCAATCACGTCATTCTCCTAATGAGGTGATCCTGTTAATCAAATGACAACTCATGTCTATGGCTAGGAAACATAACCATCTTTGATTAACGAGCTAGTCAAGTAGAGGCATACTAGTGACACTCTGTTTGTCTATGTATTCACACATGTATTATGTTTCCGGTTAATACAATTCTAGCGTGAATAATAAACATTTATCATGATATAAGGAAATATATAATACTTTATTATTGCCTCTAGGGCATATTTCCTTCAGTCTCCCACTTGCACTAGAGTCAATAATCTAGATTACATCGTAATGATTCTTACACCCATGGAGTCTTGGTGCTGATCATGTTTTGCTCGTGGAAGAGGCTTAGTCAACGGGTCTGCAACATTCAGATCCGTATGTATCTTGCAAATTTCTATGTCTCCCACCTGGACTAAATCCCGGATGGAATTGAAGCGTCTTCTGATGTGCTTGGTTCTCTTGTGAAATCTGGATTCCTTTGCTAAGGCAATTGCACCAGTATTGTCACAAAAGATTTTCATTGGTCCCGATGTACTAGGTATAACACCTAGATCGGATATGAACTCCTTCATCCAGACTCCTTCATTTGCTGCTTCCGAAGCAGCTATGTATTCCGCTTCACACGTAGATCCCGCCACGACACTTTGCTTAGAACTGCACCAACTGACAGCTCCACCGTTCAATGTAAATACGTATCCGGTTTGCGATTTCGAATCGTCCGGATCAGTGTCAAAGCTTGCATCAACGTAACCCCTTACGATGAGCTCTTTGTCACCTCCATAAACGAGAAACATATCCTTAGTCCTTTTCAGGTATTTCAGGATGTTCTTGACCACTGTCCAGTGATCCACTCCTGGATTACTTTGGTACCTCCCTGCTAAACTTATAGCAAGGGACACATCAGGTCTGGTACACAGCATTGCATACATGATAGAGCCTATGGCTGAAGCATAGGGAACATCTTTCATCTTCTCTCTATCTTCTCCAGTGGTCGGGCATTGAGTCTTACTCAATCTCACACCTTGTAGTACAGGCAAGAACCCTTTCTTTGCTTGATCCATTTTGAACTTCTTCAAAACTTTGTCAAGGTATGTGCTTTGTGAAAGTCCAATTAAGCATCTTGATCTATCTCTATAGATCTTAATGCCTAATATATATGCAGCTTCACCGAGGTCTTTCATTGAAAAACTCTTATTCAAGTATCCCTTTATGCTATCCAGAAATTCTATATCATTTCCAATCAGTAATATGTCATCCACATATAATATCAGAAATGCTATCGAGCTCCCACTCACTTTCTTGTAAATACAGGCTTCTCCAAAAGTCTGTATAAAACCAAATGCTTTGATCACACTATCAAAGCGTTTATTCCAACTCCGAGAGGCTTGCACCAGTCCATAAATGGATCGCTGGAGCTTGCACACTTTGTTAGCTCCCTTTGGATCGACAAAACCTTCCGGTTGCATCATATACAACTCTTCTTCCAGAAATCCATTCAGGAATGCAGTTTTGACATCCATTTGCCAAATTTCATAATCATAAAATGCGGCAATTGCGAACATGATTCGGACAAACTTAAGCATCGCTACGGGTGAGAAGGTCTCATCGTGGTCAATCCCTTGAACTTGTCGAAAACCTTTCGCAACAAGTCGAGCTTT
Source organism: Aegilops tauschii subsp. strangulata (assembly GCF_002575655.3). Classification (NCBI taxonomy): domain Eukaryota; kingdom Viridiplantae; phylum Streptophyta; class Magnoliopsida; order Poales; family Poaceae; genus Aegilops; species Aegilops tauschii. Next base: position 247,441,044 of record NC_053035.3, read on the forward strand.
ATAGACAGTAACATTACCATCAGCGTCAGTCTTCTTCTTGAAGATCCATTTATTTTCAATGGCTTGCCGACCATCGGGCAAGTCAACCAAAGTCCATACTTTGTTCTCATACATGGATCCCATCTCGGATTTCATGGCTTCAAGACATTTTGCGGAATCTGGGCTCACCATCGCTTCTTCATAGTTCGTAGGTTCGTCATGGTCTAGTAACATGACCTCCAGAACAGGATTGCCGTACCACTCTGGTGCGGATCGTGATCTAGTTGACCTATGAGGTTCAGTAATAACTTGATCTGAAATTTCATGATCATTATCATTAACTTCCTCACTACTTGGTGTAGGTGTCGCAGAAACTGATTTCTGCGATGATCTACTTTCCAATAAGGGAGCAGGTACAGTTACCTCATCAAGTTCTACTTTCCTCCCACTCACATCTTTCGAGAGAAACTCCTTCTCTAGAAAGGATCCATTCCTAGCAACGAATATCTTGCCTTCGGATCTGTGATAGAAGGTATACCCAGCAGTCTCTTTTGGGTATCCTATGAAGGCACATTTCTCCGATTTAGGTTCGAGCTTATCAGGTTGAAGTTTCTTCACATAAGCATCGCAACCCCAAACTTTAAGATACGACAACTTTGGTTTCTTGCCAAACCATAGTTCATAAGGCGTCGTCTCAACGGATTTCGATGGTGTCCTATTTAGAGTGAATGCAGCCGTCTCTAAAGCATAACCCCAAAACGATAGCGGTAAATCAGTAAGAGACATCATAGATCGCACCATATCTAATAAAGTACGATTACAACGTTCGGACACACCATTACGCTGTGGTGTTCCGGGTGGCGTGAGTTGCGAAACTATTCCGCATTGTTTCAAATGTAGACCAAACTCGTAACTCAAATATTCTCCTCCACGATCAGATCGTAGGAATTTTATTTTCTTGTTACGATGAATTTCAACTTCACTCTGAAATTCTTTGAACTTTTCAAATGTTTCAGACTTATGTTTCATTAAGTAGATATACCCATATCTGCTCAAATCATCTGTGAAGGTGAGAAAATAACGATATCCGCCACGAGCCTCAATATTCATCGGACCACATACATCTGTATGTATGATTTCTAACAAATCTGTTGCTCTCTCCATAGTTCCGGAGAACGGTGTTTTGGTCATCTTGCCCATGAGGCACGGTTCGCAAGTACCAAGTGATTCAAAATCAAGTGATTCCAAAATTCCATTAGTATGGAGTTTCTTCATGCGCTTTACACCGATATGACCCAAACGGCAGTGCCACAAATAAGTTGCACTGTCATTATTAACTCTGCATCTTTTGGCTTCGACATTATGAATATGTGTATCACTACTATCGAGATTCAAAAAATAGACCACTCTTCAAGGGTGCATGACCATAAAAGATATTATTCATATAAATAGAACAACCATTATTCTCTGATTTAAATGAATCACCGTCTCGCATTAAACAAGATCCAAATATAATGTTCATGCTCAACGCTGGCACCAAATAACAATTATTTAGGTCTAAAACTAATCCCGAAGGTAGATGTAGAGGTGGCGTGTCGACGGCGATCACATCGACTTTGCAACCATTTCCCACGCGCATCGTCACCTCGTCCTTAGCCAATCTTTGCTTAATCCGTAGCCCCTGTTTCGAGTTGCAAATATTAGCAACAGAACCAGTATCAAATACCCAGGTGCTACTGCGAGTATTAGTAAGGTACACATCAATAACATGTATATCACATATACCTTTGTCAACCTTGCCATCCTTCTTATCCGCCAAATACTTGGGGCAGTTCCGCTTCCAGTGACCAGTCTGCTTACAGTAGAAGCACTCAGTTTCAGGCTTAGGTCCAGACTTGGATTTCTTCTCCTGAACAGCAACTTGCTTGCTGTTCTTCTTGAAGTTCCCTTTCTTCTTCCCTTTGCCCTTTTTCTTGAAACTAGTGGTTTTACTGACCATCAACACTTGATGCTCCTTTTTTATTTCTACCTCCGCTGCCTTTAGCATTGCAAAGAGCTCGGGAATTGTCTTATCCATCCCTTGCATGTTATAGTTCATCACGAAGCTCTTGTAGCTTGGTGGCAGTGATTGAAGAATTCTGTCAATGACGCAATCATCCGGAAGTTGAACTCCCAGTTGAATCAAGTGATTATTATACGCAGACATTCTGAGTATATGCTCACTGACAGAACTATTCTCTTCCATCTTGCAGCTATAGAACTTATTGGAGACTTCATATCTCTCAATCCGGGCATTTGCTTGAAATATTAACTTCAACTCCTGGAACATCTCATATGCTCCATGACGTTCAAAACGTCGTTGAAGACCCGGTTCTAAGCCGTAAAGCATGGCACACTGAACTATTGAGTAGTCATCAGCTTTGCTCTTCCAGACGTTCATAACTTCTGGCGTCGCTCTTGCAGGAGGCCTGGCACCTAGCGGTGCTTCTAGGACGTAATTCTTCTGTGCAGCAATGAGGATAATCCTCAAGTTACGGACCCAGTCCGTGTAATTGCTACCATCATCTTTCAACTTAGCTTTCTCAAGGAACGCATTAAAATTCAACGGAACAACAGCACGGGCCATTTATCTACAATTAACATAGACAAGCAAGATACTATCAGGTACTAAGTTCATGATAAATTTAAGTTCAATTAATCATATTACTTAAGAACTCCCACTTAGATAGACATCCCTCTAATCATCTAAGTGATTACGTGATCCAAAGCAACTAAACCATGTCCGATTAACACGTGAGATGGAGTAGTTTCAATGGTGAACATCACTATGTTGATCATATCTACTATATGATTCACGCTCGACCTTTCGGTCTCTGTGTTCCGAGGCCATATATGTATATGCTAGGCTCGTCAAGTTTAACCTAAGTATTCCGCGTGTGCAACTGTTTTGCACCCGTTGTATTTGAACGTAGAGCCTATCACACCCGATTAAGACGTGGTGTCTCAGCACGAAGAACTTTCGCAACGGTGCATACTCAGGGAGAACACTTTTATCTTGAAATTTTAGTGAGAGATCATCTTATAATGCTACCGTCAATCAAAGCAAGATAAGATGCATAAAGGATTAACATCACATGCAATCAATATAAGTGATATGATATGGCCATCATCATCTTGTGCTTGTGATCTCCATCTCCGAAGCACCGTGCTTGTGATCTCCATCTATGAAGCACCGTCATGATCACCATCGTCACCGGCGCGACACCTTGATCTCCATCGTAGTATCGTTGTCGTCTCGCCAACTAATTGCTTTTACGACTATCGCTACTGCTTAGTGATAAAGTAAAACTATTACATGGTGATTGTATCTCATACAATAAAGCGACAACCATATGGCTCCTGCCAGTTGCCGATAACTCGGTTACAAAACATGATCATCTCATACAACAAATTATATCACATCATGTCTTGACCATATCACATCACAACATGCCCTGCAAAAACAAGTTAGACGTCCTCTACTTTGTTGTTGCAAGTTTTACGTGGCTGCTACGGGCTTGGCAAGAACCGTTCTTACCTACGCATCAAAACCACAACGATAGTTTGTCAAGTTGGTGCTGTTTTAACCTTCGCAAGGACCGGGCGTAGCCACACTCGGTTCAACTAAAGTGAGAGAGACAGACACCCGCCAGTCACCTTTAAGCAACGAGTGCTCCGAACGGTGAAACCAGTCTCACGTAAGCGTACGCGTAATATCGGTCCGGGCCGCTTCATCTCACAATACCGCTGAACCAAAGTATGACATGCTGGTAAGCAGTATGACTTATATCGCCCACAACTCACTTGTGTTCTACTCGTGCATAGCATCAACGCATAAAACCAGGCTCTGATACCACTGTTGGGTAACGTAGTAATTACAAAAAAATTCCTACGCACACGCAAGATCATGGTGATGCATAGCAACGAGAGGGGAGAGTGTTGTACACGTACCCTCGTAGACCGACAGCGGAAGCATTATCACAACGCGGTTGATGTAGTCGTACGTCTTCACGATCCGACCGATCAAGTACCGAACGTACGGCACCTCCAAGTTCTACACTCGTTCAGCTCGATGACGTCCCTCGAACTCCGATCCAGCCGAGTGTTGAGGGAGAGTTTCGTCACACGACGGCGTGGTGACGATGATGATGTTCCACCGACGCAGGGCTTCGCCTAAGCTCCGCGACGGTATTATCGAGGTGTAATATGGTGGAGGGGGGCACCGCACACGGCTAAAATATCGTATATCAAGTGTGTCTCGAGGTGCCCCCCTGCCCCCGTATATAAAGGAGCAAGGGGGAGGCCGGCTGCCCTTGGCGCGCCAAAGAGAGGGGGGAGTCCTCCTCCTAGTAGGAGTAGGACTCCCCTTTCCTAGTCCTACTAGGAAAAGAAGGGGGGAAGGAAAGAGAGGGAGAGGGAGAGGGAAAGGGGGCTGCGCCCCCCTCTCCTAGTCCAACTAGGACTCCTCCTGGGAGGGGGCGCACCACCTCCTGGCTGCTGCCCTCTCTCTCCCCTCAAGGCCCACTAAGGCCCAATACTTCTCCGGGGGGTTCCGGTAACCCTCCGGCACTCCGGTTTAATCCGAAACTTCTCCGGAACACTTCCGGTGTCCGAATATAGTCGTCCAATATATCAATCTTTATGTCTCGACCATTTCAAGACTCCTCGTCATGTCCGTGATCACATCCGGGACTCCGAACAACCTTCGGTACATCAAAACATATAAACTCATAATATAACTGTCATCGTAACTTTAAGCGTGCGGACCCTTTGGGTTCGAGAACTATGTAGACATGACCGAGACACCTCTCCGGTCAATAACCAATAGCGGGACCTGGATGCCCATATTGGCTCCCACATATTCTACGAAGATCTTTATCGGTCAGACCGCATAACAACATACGTTGTTCCCTTTGTCATCGGTATGTTACTTGCCCGAGATTCGATCGTCGGTATCTCGATACCTAGTTCAATCTCGTTACCGGCAAGTCTCTTTACTCGTTCTGTAATACATCATCCCGCAACTAACTCATTAGTCACAATGCTTGCAAGGCTTATAGTGATGTGCATTACCGAGTGGGCCCAGAGATACCTCTCCGACAATCGGAGTGACAAATCCTAATCTCGAAATACGCCAACCCAACAAGTACCTTTGGAGACACCTGTAGAGCACCTTTATAATCACCCAGTTACGTTGTGATGTTTGGTAGCACACAAAGTGTTCCTCCGGTAAACGGAGTTGCATAATCTCATAGTCATAGGAACATGTATAAGTCATGAAGAAAGCAATAGCAACATACTAAACGATCGGGTGCTAAGCTAACGTAATGGGTCATGTCAATCACGTCATTCTCCTAATGAGGTGATCCCGTTAATCAAATGACAACTCATGTCTATGGCTAGGAAACATAACCATCTTTGATTAACGAGCTAGTCAAGTAGAGGCATACTAGTGACACTCTGTTTGTCTATGTATTCACACATGTATTATGTTTCCGGTTAATACAATTCTAGCATGAATAATAAACATTTATCATGATATAAGGAAATATATAATACTTTATTATTGCCTCTAGGGCATATTTCCTTCAGTCTCCCACTTGCACTAGAGTCAATAATCTAGATTACATCGTAATGATTCTTACACCCATGGAGTCTTGGTGCTGATCATGTTTTGCTCGTGGAAGAGGCTTAGTCAACGGGTCTGCAACATTCAGATCCGTATGTATATTGCAAATTTCTATGTCTCCCACCTGGACTAAATCCCGGATGGAATTGAAGCGTCTTCTGATGTGCTTGGTTCTCTTGTGAAATCTGGATTCCTTTGCTAAGGCAATTGCACCAGTATTGTCACAAAAGATTTTCATTGGTCCCGATGTACTAGGTATAACACCTAGATCGGATATGAACTCCTTCATCCAGACTCCTTCATTTGCTGCTTCCGAAGCAGCTATGTATTCCGCTTCACACGTAGATCCCGCCACGACACTTTGCTTAGAACTGCACCAACTGATAGCTCCACCGTTCAATGTAAATACGTATCCGGTTTGCAATTTCGAATCGTCCGGATCAGTGTCAAAGCTTGCATCAACGTAACCCCTTACGATGAGCTCTTTGTCACCTCCATAAACGAGAAACATATCCTTAGTCCTTTTCAGGTATTTCAGGATGTTCTTGACCGCTGTCCAGTAAAGCCCATAAAACATCCAAGATGGATAATATAATAGCATGGAACAATCAAAAATTATAGATACGTTGGAGACGTATCAGCATCCCCAAGCTTAATTCCTGCTCGTCCTCGAGTAGGTAAATGATAAAAACAGAATTTTTGATGTGGAATGCTACTTGGCATAATTTCAATGTAATTCTTCTTAATTTTGGTATGAATATTCAGATCCGAAAGATTCAAGATAAAAGTTCATATTGACATAAAAGTAATAATACTTCAAGCATACTAACTAAGCAATTATGTCCTCTCAAAATAACATGGCCAAAGAAAGTTCATCCCTACAAAATCATATAGTTTGGTCATGTTCCATTTTCGTCACACAAGAATGCTCTCATCATGCACAACCCCGATGACAAGCCAAGCAATTGTTTCATACTTTAGTAATCTCAAACTTTTTCAACCTTCACGCAATACATGAGCGTGAGCCATGGATATAGCACTATGGATGGAATAGAATATTGATGGGGGTTATGTGGAGAAGACAAAAAAAGGAGAAAGTCTCACATCAACGCTGCTAATCAATGAGCTATGGAGATGCCCATCAATTGATGTTAATGCAAGGAGTAGGGATTGCCATGCAACGGATGCACTAGAGCTGTACATGTATGAAAGCTCAACAAAAGAAACTAAGTGGGTGTGCATCCAACTTGCTTCCTCACGAAGACCTAGGGCATTTGAGGAAGCCCATTGTTGGAATATACAAGCCAAGTTCTATAATGAAAAATTCCCACTAGTATATGAAAGTGACAAAACAAGAGACTCTCTATCATGCAGATTATGGTGCTACTTTGAAGCACAAGTGTGGTAAAAAGGATAGTAACATTGTCCCTTCTCTCTTTTTCTCTCATTTTTTTTGGGGCCTTCTTTTTTTTATGGCCTTTCTCTTCTTCTTTTTTTCCTCACTTGGGACAATGCTCTAGAAAATGATGATCATCACACTTCTATTTATTTACAACTCAATGATTACAACTCGATACTAGAACAAAGTATGACTCTATATGAATGCCTCCGGCGGTGTACCAGGATATGCAATGAACCAAGAGTGACATGTATGAAAGAATTATGAATGGTGGATTTGCCACAAATACTATGTCAACTACATGATCATGCAAAGCAATATGACAATGATGAACGTGTCATGATAAACGGAACGGTGAAAAGTTGCATGGCAATATATCTCGGAATGGCTATGGAAATGCGATAATAGGTAGGTATGGTGGCTGTTTTGAGGAAGATATAAGGAGGTTTATGTATGAAAGAGCGTATCATATCACGGGGTTTGGATGCACCGGCGAAGTTTGCACCAACTCTCAATGTGAGAAAGGGCAATGCACGGTACCGAAGAGGCTAGCAATGATGGAAGGGTAAGAGTGTGTATAATCCATGGACTCAACATTAGGCATAAAGAACTCACATACTTATTGCAAAAATCTACAAGTCATCAAAAATCAAGCACTACGCGCATGCTCCTAGGGGGATAGATTGGTAGGAAAATACCATCGCTCGTCCCCGACCGCCACTCATAAGGAGGACAATCAAAGAACACCTCATGTTTCAAATTTGTTACATAACGTTTACCATATGTGCATGCTACGGGACTTGCAAACTTCAACACAAGTATTTCTCAAATTCACAACTACTCAACTAGCACAACTTTAATATCACTACCTCCATATCTCAAAACAATCATCAAGCATCAAACTTCTCTTAGTATTCAACACACTCATAAGAAAGTTTTTACTAGTCTTGAATACCTACCATATTAGGATTAAGCAAATTACCATGATGTTTAAGACTCTCAAAATAATATAAGTGAAGCATAAGAGTTCATCTATTTCTTCAAAATAAAACCACCATTGTGCTCTAAAAGATATAAGTGAAGCACTAGAGCAAACGACAGACTACCCCGAAAGATATAAGTGACGATCAATGAGTAGTTGAATAATTATGCAATTATGTGAAGACTCTCTAACATTTAAGGATTTCAGATCTTGGTACTTTATTCAAACAGCAAGCAAAGCTAAATAAAATAAAATGACGCTCCAAGCAAAACACATATCATGTGGTGAATAAAAATATAGCTCCAAGTAAAGTTACAGATGAATGAAGACGAAAGAGGGGATGCCTTCCGGGGCATCCCCAAGCTTAGGCTCTTGTTTATCCTTGAATATTACCTTGGGGTGCCTTGGGAATCCCCAAGCTTAGGCTCTTGCCACTCCTTATTCCATAGTCCATCGAATCTTTACCCAAAGCTTGAAAACTTCACAACACAAAACTTAACAGAAGATCTTGTGAGCTCCGTTAGCGGAAGAAAACTAAACACCACTTCAAGGTACTGTAATGAACTCATTCTTTATTTATATTGGTGTTAAACCTACTTTATTAAAACTTCTCTATGGTTTTTAAACTATTTTACTAGCCATAGATTCATCAAAATAAGCAAACAACACACGAAAAACAGAATCTGTCAAAAACAGAACAGTCTGTGGTAATCTGGAACTAACGCAAACTTCTGGAACTCCAAAAATTCTACCAAAATAGGAAGACCTAGAAACTTTGTTTATAGATCTTCTGCAATTGGAATCAGTATTTTATCACGTTCTGGTGATTTTAAACAATTGTTTTCGTGAACAGAAAGTTTCTGGAATTTTCAGCAAGATCAAATAACTATCATCCAAGAAGATCCTATAGGTCTTACTTGGCACAAACACTAATTAAATCACAAAACCACATCTAAACAGAAGCTAGATGGATTATTTATTCCTAAACAGAACCAAAAAGCAAGAAACTAAAATAAAATTGGGTTGCCTCCCAACAAGCGCTAACGTTTAACGCCCCTAGCTAGGCATGATGATTTCAATGATGCTCACATAAGACATAAGAATTGAAGCATAAAGAGAGCATCATGAAGAATATGACTAGCACATTTAAGTCTAACCCACTTCCTATGCATAGGGATTTTGTGAGCAAACAACTTATGGGAACAATAATCAACTAGCATAGGAAGGCAAAACAAGCATAACTTCAAGAATTTCAACACATAGAGAGGAAACTTGATATTATTGCAATATGTAGAAGCATATGATCCTCTCTCATAATAATTTTCAGTAGCATCATGAATGAATTCAACCATATAACCAGCACATAAAGCATTCTTTTCATGATCTACTTGCATAGAAATTTTATTACTCTCCACAAAAGCAAATTTATTCTCATGAATAGTAGTGGGAGCAAACTCAACAAAATAACTATCATGTGATTGAAAATTAAGATCAAGATGACAAGTTTCATGGTTATCATTATTATTTATAGCATACGTGTCATCACAATAATCATCATAGATAGGAGGCATGCTTTCATCATAATAAATTTGCTCATCAAAACTTGGGGGACTAAACATATCATCTTCATCAAACATAGCATCCCCAAGCTTGTGGCTTTGCATATCATTAGCATCATGGGTATTCAAAGAATTCATACTAACAACATTGCAATCATGGTCATCATTCACATATTTTATGCCAAGCATTCTATGTAATTCTTCTTCTAACACTTTGGCACAATTTTCCTTTCCATCATACTCACGAAAGATATTAAAAAGATGAAGCGTATGAGGCAAACTCAATTCCATTTTTTTTGTAGTTTTATTTTATAAACTAAACTAGTGATAAAACAAGAAACTAAAAGATTTGATTGCAAGATCTAAAGATATACCTTCAAGCACTCACCTCCCCGGCAACGGCGCCACTCCCAAGCATCTAAGCTTGGGAATGCCCCGGAAGGCATCCCCTCTTCTACCAACCATCGGTAATTTTACTTGGAGCTATATTTTTATTCGTCACATGATATGAGTTTTGCTTGGAGCGTCGTGTATTATATGGGTCTTTTCTTTGTTTGCTTTTTAGTTTATAACAATCATCTCTACTGAACACTCCCTTTTGAGAGAGACACACATTATTCATGATTTGCTAGAATACTCTATGTGCTTCACTTATATCTTTTGAGCCAGGCAGTTGCTCTAGTGCTTCACTTATATCTTTGTGAGCACGGCGGTGAATATATTTTAAAAAAATAGATGAACTCTCATGCTTCACTTATATCTTTTTGAGAGTTTATAATAGTAATGGTAATTTGCACAATATATGAATTTGGTCCCAATATGATGAATATCCAAGGGGGGATATAATAAAAACTTTCATATAGATCATTGGATTTGATAAGATTGATTCCTTGCAATAGTTTTGTGATATGGAGATGATAATATGTGGGTCATGCTAGTGGGTAATTGTGGTTTAGTAAGAATATTGGTGTTAAGGTTTGTGATTTCTTATGCATGCACGTAAAGTCAATAGTTATGCAATGAAGTTACCTCCTACTTATGGATTATTATTCAGTGTTGGTTATTCTCAATGCATGTTTATGACCGTTTTCGTGTTTGGGTTGGTTGCTTCTCAATCTATTTGCTAGTCTTCATTTGTACTAAGCAGAAATACTGCTTGTGCATCCAACTCCTTAAACCTAAAGTTGTGCCAAATGGGTCCACCATATCTACCTATAAGTGGTATTTACATGTCGTTCTAAGCAAATTTGCACGTGCCAACTCTAATCATTCAAAATAATTTTTCGTTTTGTGTGCCCGTAGCGCTCATGATGCGGAAGGGGGTGGCCAATATCTTCCATGTTAGGTGAGTTATTCTCATGATGAGTGTTTATTCACTTGTCATTGCACGATAAAATGGCAAGGTAATAGGGATGCTCAGTCCCGAAATGAATCAAAATGAAAAAAATTCCTTGGAAAGTTGTTGGTATGGAGGGCACCCGTGGATACGGCTAGCCATGGTTTTCGAAAGAATAATGGAAAGGAAATAAACTTTATTTTCTGTTTAGGAACCGCCTATAATGTGTCTAGCATGGAAGATGTTGGGAACTTTCGGTCATATCGTTGACAGGAAAAGCATGCCTCTCAAAATAATTTCTATCTCTTTATTTTAAACTTTGAGCTCTGGCACCTCTGCAAATCTCTCCTTCCCTCAGCGAAGGACCTATCTATTTTACTTTTATGTAATTTTTATTTTATTTTGAGTCTCCATCTTCTCTTATAAAACACCAATTGGAGAGCACTATTGTCATACTTGTGCATTGGGTGTTGCTAATATTCAGTGTGTGGAACAATGACTGAGAATAATGGGCTAGGGATAACTTTCTTTAGTGTTGATATTTTGAAAGACATGGTTGCTTGTTGATATGCTTGAGTATTTGTATTTTCATGTCGAACTATAGACTATTGCTTTGAATCACTCAAGTCCAAATATTCATGCCACAAAGAAGAAAATTATATGATGAATGTGATAGGCAGCATTCCACATAAAAATTTCTGTTTTTATCATTTACCTACTCGAGGACGAGCGGAAATTAAGCTTGGGGATGCTTGATACGTCTCCAACGTATCTATAATTTTTTATTGTTCCATGCTATTATAATATCAATCTTGGATGTTTTATATGTATTACAAGCAATTATATATCATTTTTTGGGACTAACCTATTAACTTAGTGCCAGTTGTTGTTGTTGTTTTGCCTGTTTTTGGTTTTTCATAATATCAGTACCAAACAAAGTCAAAATGCCACAAAACTTTTTAAAGATTTTTTTTTGGACAAAAGAGACCCTGGAAGCTTCGGGAGGGAACGAGAAGATGAAGCAGTGGCCCACGAGGCACCAGGGCGCGCCAAGGCAGTAGGGCGGGCCCAGGTGGCTCGTGGAGCCCACGTGGCTCCGTTTGACCTAAATCCGCCTCTATAAATTCTCTAAAATCGGGAAACCAACAGAGAGCCAGCCAAAAATACCTTTTCCGCTGGCGCAAGTTTCAGAACCACGAGATCCCATCGAGGCCTTTTTCGGCACTCTACCAGAGGGGGGTTCGATCACGGAGGGGCTCTACATCAACCTTGCTGCCCTTCGATGATGTGTGAGTAGTTTACCACAGACCTAAGGGTCCATAGTTAGTAGCTATATGTCTCTCTCTCTCTTTATGATCTTCAATACAATGTTCTCCTCGATGTTCTTGGAGTTCTATCCGATGTAATCACTTTTTGCGATGTGTTTGGTGGGGTCCGATGAATTGTGAGTTTATGACCAGATTACCCAAGAATATTATTTGAGTTTTATCTAAACTTTTTTATGCTTACCCAGCTTCGTATTTCTCTTCGATCTATAGATTTTGTTTGGCCAACTAGATTGATTTATCTTGCAATGGGAGCGGTGCTTTGTAATGGGGTTCGATCTTGCGGTGCTCAATCCTAGTGACAGAAAGGGACATCACACGTATTTATACCATTGCCATTAAGGATAAAAAGACGGGGTTTATTCATGCGTGAGTTTACTTTGTCTACATCATGTCATCTTGCTTAAGGCGTTATTACGTTTTTATGAACTTAACACTCTAGATGCATGCTGGATAGCGGTCGATATGTGGAGTAATAGTAGTAGATGCAGGCAGGAGTCTGTCTACTTCTCTCAGACGTAATGCCTATATACATGATCATTGCTTTGGATATCATGATGATCATTTGTTTTTTTATCAATTGCCCAACAGTAATTTGTTTACCCACTGTATGTTATTTTCAAGAGAGAAGCCTCTAGTGAAAACTATGGCCCCCGGGTCCACTTTTATCATATATTAAAAATCTTAAAAATACCTTGCTGCACTTTTACTTTATTTTATTTTATTCAATATTTTTGTACAGTCTATCTATCAATTACTACACAATTTAATCTTGCATGTAATCGTTGAGGGATTGACAACCCTTGTTCACGTTGGGTTGCAAGGATTTGTTGTTTGTGTGCAGGTGCTGCTAACGAGGCGTTGTGTGGTTCTCGTATTGGATTGATAACCTTGATTCTTAACTGAGGAAAATACATATCTCTACTGTACTGCATTATCTGTTTCTCTTCGGGGAAATCCCAACGCAGTTCACAAGTAGCATGCTTCTTCATATATTATATCTTAGGAGCGAACGTAGAATTTAAGTAGTTGATTTGAGAAAGGAACTTTTATGAGAAACAATAAGGTTACCCGTGCTTAGCTGTTTTTCTAGTTTAGCATCAGTCGATCTTTCCAAAACGAAATGTCTAGGTCATTGGATCAACATCCAATGTCGTTGATTTTCCTCCATTGCGAGACAAGCGGACACTATGGGTTTGTATTCCTCCTCTCTTATTTGTGGACCATCTCTTATGTTTAAGAAATTAGATGGCCCGTTGCGCCCTTAGCGTAAAAACCAATTGCAGCCACAAAGTGAAGCAACCTATGAACAACATGTCTTATGAGTGATTCTTAAAATGTTTGCATTGTCCTTGAACGACGTCACTGATCAATGGGATATATAACGATGTCCGACATTGCTCGGCCCGCGCAGGTTAGTCCGGCTCCACCTTGTTGGCGTCGTCAACCACTGCCAGGCTGTTTGGATCGCGTGGGCGCTTGCCCAAGATTTTTGTGTGCCCAGCAGGTCGGTTGCCCTGCTAGCGTGCGCCATCTCGGGTGTTCATTCACGCGCGCCGAGTAATCGCCCAGCCAGTGTCCTTTGGCCCCTACTAGGCTGCTTCGCTTCGGGAGCCTCGTGCGTGGGGCGTGTGCACAAATAAGACTTGATTGGATATGATTGTATGGCGAAATGTTAATTTTCCTACCAGTTTTTTGATGAAGGTGCGCCTACCACACTCAACCGAGGTCGATAGATACATCAAACTCGACAGACCATCCAACACAAAGTCTGTTGTTCTGACAAACATTCATTTCATAGACAATATGAATGTGTAACTTCGTGTCCACTGACCATGTTCTCTTGTCTCTATTTTTGGGTGTTAATTTGTTCTCCTTTGACTTGTATTATGTCAGTGTATAAATATAATTTTTTAAATAAAATGAATATAAGTTCTCATAAAATGAAAAAAAATGAATATGGTTTATTTTTTAAAAGGAAAACGGCAAGGGAGGCCGCTGCGTCATTTTTTAAACTAATAAGAAACCAAACTCGCATCCTTCAGGGTTTGAACGTGGGTGCTGGGTTGTACATCTATTCCCTTCATGGTTTTCTTTATGAGCAACTATATACTTTTTGTACACATGTATCTTGTTCTCATATTTTATATTTATAGACTATAATAATACAAAACCAAATGAGGGCAAATTAACATCCAAAAACAGAGAATGGAGAACATGATTAGCATGGGAGGGAAAGTTCCTTATTGCTATTCTTAATGAAATTAATGATTCTTTCTGAAAAGTAGACAACTGTGTGCTACCGCCTTTATTTTTGTCTTTTAAGGGCTTGTTGAGTCGTGCTATCAGCAGAACCTTTTCATACTTTGTCTGTCTGCTACCTTTGAGTGTGTGTGCAGTGTGAACATTTGTTGGACCTTGTGGCTCTGATGGTCAGCAGGGCGAAAGCCTTTTTCAATAAAAGTAGACAACTGTCACAAGTTCAACTATGTTACATTGATTGAGATGAAAATGGTTAGAGTACTACCAAATGTTGATATGAAAGCTGATCATCATATCAAGTCAAAAGTGAGATTTTTTTAAGAAGCAACTTTCACATGTTCTTGAAATTATGCAAAATGGCACTAGATTTGGTTGCAACGATGGGATGAAGATAATAACCGAAGATACATAGAAATGTTTCTTGAAATTATGCAAAATGGCACTAGATTTGGTTGTGATGACAGGATGAAGATAATAACCGGAGATACATAGAAATGTGTTGGTTGTGCAAATGTACTTTGTGTTACGTTAATTATGCAAAGAAAGCTGCTATGTTTCATTGTTCATGCATTACAAGGTAGTTTCTAATTGATATTCATGCTCCTCTTTTAGTCCCGTGAGGGAGCAGGTCCATTACACATGAATTATATGGTTGACTAATTATGTGAGGTTTATGCTAGTTATTTAGCTAAAATAGGTAGTACATAAGGTCCTAAAGAAAAAGAAATGACAAAAGGTGAATCAATTGTGGACGCACAACCTACTAGACAACCAGTCAAGAGGAATCCCCCTCAAGCATACCCTCATATGGTAATTAGAAGAGAGCTACGCTCCCAAAAGCCCCCTCCCTCCCCCCCCCCCCCCCCCCCCCGCGCGCCCCAAAAAAACTACTTGCCCTAGCCTCCCATGTCACATCAGGCGACTCAGGAGGCCTCCTCGCCGCCACAGGAAAGACTTCACTGTCGACGCCCCACCCACCTGCCGCCTTCGGAGGAGGCCACCAGGCCCGCATCCTCGTGTCCCACTATCCTTCATCCCTATCTTGCCAATCCACAAAAGGCGTACGAACTCAGGCCTCAGTTGTGGTTGTCCCAGCTGGCATCTCCGTGTCGAGTTGCGACAGCGAATATGCTGGACTGCCCCTCCACCTCAAGCCTAGGTTGCGGCTTCTCGGCTGCTCCATACCGGGTCATGCGATGGCTTTGGTATCCCTGCTGACATGCAATCGGTTGGATGCGGGCATGGCTGTGTTAGCTCGTTGGCCCATGGAGGAGTGGCTGCAGCGTGGTGCGTAGGTGTGGGGAATGATCGGATCTGGCCTCCTCATGTACAACAGCTACGGCGGCAAGGAGGGCACCATGGTTGTGGTCGATGGTCTTCAAAGGGTGCTTGATGGCTGAATGCAGCTCTGATCCGCTCGGGGCCTTCAGCGGCATCGCTGAGATTGTGCAGTGACGGCGGTTGTCTAGCCCGACGCATGTAGTTGCTGGGATCATGGAAAGTGGTGGCGACAACACATAACGGACTTCAATGGTGGTGCTTCTCAAGTGCCCAGTCTCGAGATCCGAGGTGAAAACCTTGGACTGGCCCGAGATGGTTATACCTGGCAATGGCAATGTCCTTGCAGCATAACCTTGTTGAAGTCATTGCTCATATATGCTCGGACTGGTTCTTCAGGATGAAAACTTAGAATCTGGCCTTTGGCTGTCGGATCCGGCGACGGCAACATTTGAGCATTGCTTCCTTCCTAAAAGCATTGTTGTTGAAGAATATCCTTGTGCGTGTGCTGTCATGAAATGGTTGGTGCGGATATGGTCATTGTTTTAGTTTGTTAGGTTTTTTTCTTGCTTAGGCATAGCTTTGATCTTATATGAGTTTGCTATTTACCGATGGGTTTTGTGTGTGTTGGTGTTGATTGTGTATATCCTAATTATGCAAAGGTCGGGTGTGTATCCATTGTGTTTGTATCCATTTGATGCTTCATCTTGAGTCCATAAAATCCATCTTTTATCGAAAAAGCACACCCTCGTGATGATGCACTTGAGTCGTGTCTTTAAATGTGCCTAACAAAATTGCAAAGTTCTGGGAAACAAAGCACGAGAATGCAAAAATCGTGAATAGTTTACAAAAGGTGTTCATGAATGAACCTAACATTTCACGATCAAACATCGACTAACATAATCATGTTACTTGATGCGTTGTAGAATCTGAAAGGACTCACTGTTGAAAAATTAGTCATAATTACTCCATGCTTCCTAATTTTTAAGACCTCACAATCAATCAAGGTCTCCGGTTTAAATTGGGTCGTCTGATTTTGACCGGATCAACAATTTTACAATGAGCACTCTCACTCATCCTTTTAATTCACTATGCTTCCTAACTTTAAAGATCTCCCATTTGATTGAGGAATAAAATTTTGGATTAGGTTCACATTTTTACCGGGTTAATGATTTTCCAAACCAATTGGCGACAATTGGTCTATAAGAACATATCAATCTCGTGCATCCTCTCACCACCAAGAAAGAAAAGCAACAACATGTGATATTGTAGCACCAATATAGTACATGCAATCACCGACGTAGAAAATTTCGCCACATAAATATGGATTGGTTAGCACTTAACATGGAATCACACAGCGAAAGGCTCATCAAACACCACATTATAAATAGAGAGAAAACACACTCCATCATCTCCCTCACTAATCAAACCAAATATTCCCTCAATTCCAAAATATAAGGTGTTTGAAAAGTCAAATTCCTTTTACTTTGATCAAGTTTAGAGCCAAAAATATCAACACCCACAATACTAAATATATATAATATGAAATTATTTCATGATGAATCTAATGACGCCGATTTGATAGTGTGAATATTGATATATTTCTCTACATATTTGATCAAACTTAAAGAGGTTTCATTTTTTAGAAAACCTAATACACCTGATATGTTGCAATAGAGGAAGCAATTTTTTTATGAAAACCCAACAACACCAACGACACAGCAAAGCGCACCCACCCCTTCTAGTTGGTGTTGACACTTGAAAAGAGAGTGTTTTCTCTCGGGATGTGTGATGATTACGAAGTGTTACTTGTTCGAGATGTGTGATGATTACAGAGTGTTATTTGTTTGTTGAGATCAAGTCAGAAAATAAATAAACGAATGTCCAAATTTAAAATTCTAGCTAGATTGGTAGCGTGCATTTTTAATTCAAGAATGGTAGTAGTTCAGTAATTGTATTGATTTTGAACACATCGCTTCACACATTTGCATCACATCGAATTATTTTCCTACCAAGTTATGCTTTAGATTACGAGATGTAGTTGAAACAAAGCTTTGAACTCGATTTGCACTTCATCCTTTAGCGAGAAAAACCGGCCAAGGATTCAATCCAGCCACATGTTCCGCTACGAATTATTTTTCTACTGTGGCCAATTGTGCTTTCATAAAAATTGTGCTTCCCTAAGATTGCCCAACACACTGCAGGCTTGCTTCTTTGCAATACCACCGTATAGCTTCATATCATGTCTGACTTTTTTTTTTTGAGAATGTTATTTCAATTTGCCATTAGTGGTGCTATAAACGCGTACACACAGAGTGCCAAAAAAAAGATACTGATAGGCCATGTCCCAGTTTGAAGTTACTGCTCAACAAATACGGGTAAGGAAATTAACAAGTGAACAATACATGAAAATAACTTCTTAAATTTGTCAACACGCATCTCAAATAACATTGGGAATCTTGGTACTACATTACTAGACTTGGTCGATAATGATCATCCGAGCTCTGAGCTAGCTCGTACTACTTAGAAGAAGAAGCATGTAGAGACGCTTTTCTCTCATTCGACACCACGGCCTGACCACGGTTTAGCAACCAGAAGCAGAGGCGTCTTCAGGCGCACGGAGAGCCCGTGCAGCTCGGTCATGTCCACGGGCGGCTTCCTCCCGCCGGCTAGCTCCCAGTCGAAGTGGTACACCAGGCTCGCTAGGGCCAGCTCATTGGACGGCATGGCGAACCTGACCCCGGGGCAACCTCTCCTCCCGGCGCCGAAGGGCAAGAACGCGAAGTCTTGCCCCACCTCATGGGTGTACTCCAAGAACCTCTCGGGCACGAACTCCTCGGCGCGGTCGCCCCACGTCGCCGGATCACGGCCGATGGCCCAGGCGTGGATCAGCACCCGCGTGCCTGCCGGGACGTGGTAGCCGAGCAGCTGGGTGTCCTCGACCGTCTCCCGGGGCAGGAGCAGCGGCGTGGGAGGGTGGAGCCGGAGGGTCTCCTTGACGACGGCCTTCAGGTAGCGCAGATCCGGCAGATGGTCCTCGGTGACGTGGCCGGCGTCGCCAACGGCCGTGCGGACCTCGTCCTGGAGCTTGCGCATTTCTTGCGGGTGGTTGATGAGCTCCGCCATGGCCCATTCCAGCAACGTGAACGTTGAATCCGTGGCGGCGGCAAGCATGTCCAGGATGATGGCCTTGATGCCGTTCGTGTCGAGCTCCTTGGCGGCTAAGAGCACGTCCACGAAGTCACGCTGGTCGCCGTCCCCGGCGCCACGCCTTTGGCGATGGTCCGTGATGACCCGCTCGAGCAGTCCATCCATCTCCTCGAACGCGCGCCTCGCCTTCCGCTCCAGTCCCGTCACGACGTCGACCCACCGCAGCCATGGCACCTTCTCCCCCATGGGGACCGTGCCGAGAAGCTCCTCGATCTCGGCGAACACCTTCCTCAGCCTCGCTCCCCCCTCCTCGCCGTCGATCCCGTAGTCCGCGTCGCCAAACGTGGCGCGAGAGATGGCGGTGAATGAGTAGACGATGAGGTTGTCGCTCAGGTTCACAACGGTGCCGGCGCGGCGGACCCGGTCGACGAGGGCGGCGACCTCCTGCCCCCGGACGCGTCTGAAGGACAGGAGGCGGTGCGGGTTAAGCATGTGGGTCACGCAGACGCGGCGGGCCTGGCGCCAGTGCTCGCCGTACGGCGCGAAGCCGATGCCGCCGGTGCCGTAGTAGAACCGGTCGACCATGAAGAGCTTGGGGCGGCTGGCGAAGGCCAGGTCGCGGGTCTTCATGGCCTCCTCCGCGGCGGCCGCGGAGCACGCCACGACGGTGGGCACGCGCCCGAGGCGTAGGTACATGACCGGGCCGTAAGACGCGGCCAGTGACCGGAGACTCCTGTGCGGCAGGCTCCCGAGTAGACGAAGGTGGCCGAAGACTGGCAGGCTGGGCGGCGACGGAGGCAACGTTCTCCGGGCAGCAACCTTGCTGCGCGTCTTGGAGACGAGGAGGGTGAAGAGGAGGAAGGCGAGGGTGGTGAGGACGAAGGGCGAGTTGAACAGCATGACAATAAGTGAGACGGTCGTCATGTCTCAAAACGTGCGAACTCTCGAACGACAAACTTTTTGTGGAGATCGATTTTTCTCCTTGCTACTATGATACAAGTTGTAGGCACCACACCTGCAGCTCATGTACGCGGAGGAACAGAGCCCGACTTAATTAACCCCTGCGTTTCTTTTCTTTAAAATGGAGCATTACGGCATGGCTAAAGAGCATGGTATCGGTGAACTCCACCCGTGCCAAACCCAGTTAAAGCATGTGAGCTGGTTCATCGCGCACGTTTTGTTTTTAATACCGTGTGCACTGTAATGAACAGCACACTTGTTGTTGTTGTTTTTAATAATTTAATTCCTATAATTGAAAATTCTTCAGAATTTGTATTGGAAAATAGGCAATCACATGTTCCATATCCATCATGCCTACCAATTTACGTAGGTTCAACCACCATTACATAACTCAAATCACGGTAGCATATGATCAAGCATTACAGGAACACCAAATTAAAACAAGAACCATGGTAGCACTAAAGAGGCGAAAGATATGGTCGTTGGTGTAGCCGAAGTTGAATGCCCGTATTGTGTGCTCCTCCATGCCAAAGGCGTGCATAACTTTTGTACAACCTCTTGTCATCTTGAGGAAGACTTCTAGTTCATTATAGCAGTCGTGTGAAATATTGGACAAGATCATGAACAAAACAATTTGACATTATACTACAACTCATTTCCTACTGTTCCAGGTGACTTTTGATCATGAATAGAACAATTTGACACTATGGTCATCTCTAAAATGTTTCTACTGATTTTATACATGTTCATTGTCTCCAATCCCAATACGATCACAGTTCAACAAATATTGGACAAGATACAAAACAAATGCTAACTACCAATCCCATAATGATAGACAAAAATAAACAAAAAGAGGCATATCCGACGACATGCTACGCACGTGTTGCCAGTAAGACAGTAGTTGAACTTCTCAAGAATACAGAAAGTCAGATTCAAATAGTTCCCCGGCAGTATGTGCTTTTCCCACGGCGCAAGCTGTATATCGTGGTGATTATGAGCCCATGTATCATAAATTGATGTCTAGCCGGCTTGTCCTACTACTGTTTTTGTCAGGAATTGCCGATGACGAGAATCTGTGGTATCTGTAGTTCTCCGCAGAAGAGGACATTGGCTGTTGCGGAGAGGGAGTGAGCGGTAGAGTTACGTTCTGCTGAGCAGATAGTGGGGCGACACCGTTGTATTTGTACCTCTGCCCGCCATAGCTGCAAAAAGGAGGGAAATAAAATGTGTCTACAAGATGGCCTGACCAATAGCTAGTCAAATGGAATTCTGATGGACAACTACAAAGATAATATCAATTCACCGAGTGCACTAGCCTGCTCTTAGTAACACATAAAAAAATAAGACAAAGAGCTCACCTTTTCCTTTTGAACAACTCTTCGTCATTCGTGGTTTCTACAGGAAGAATGGTATCCCCTCTGGGAGTGAGAGACCATGGGCTAGGGGCAGGAAGTTCATTCGAGAAATACCTCCTCCTTATCAACTGAAAGATAAATCTTAACAACATTAGTAAATATTATTATGTAGCAAGAATTCTTATTTGCTACTCAAATGAATAAATTATTCTGTTGCACAAACCATGCGGAAGAACTTAACCACAGCTTCTTTATCATATCTTGCCTCTTTTGCAGCCTGCATCCAAAAGGTCAACATATCATTTGCAAAGGCACTAACAACGTCAACCCCAACCAGTACATAAATAATGAGAGCAGAGCAGAACATTTTAATTCAGAGTCATACTGCTAAAGTCCACTGCATTACAGTAAAGTTCTTTTTTCATGGAAATGTAAAGACATCGCGTGAAATATGTGAATATGAGCACATTAGAATTACCGTGAGCAGACCAGAATTGCCAGGGAAGCTATCCACAAGTGGAAGTTCTTCACTCGATGGAAGTAGGCCTTGCTTGTCAACCCATTGACGAGCAACATCAATAAGATTTCCACTGCTAACTCTTCTACCATCTCTTGGAGCAATGTCTACTTTGTTAGCAATCACTAGGTAAGGAACTGGAAGACCTCCTGGACCACCAGACCCAAGAGGAGCTGAAAAGGTCCCAGACTCAGCAACCTCAACTGCCCACTTGCTCAAATTTGTCTTTGTCTTCCTCTGAGATAGGTCATAAACAAATATGACACCTGATGAATAATTATGGAGAAGTGAATACAGGATCTGTATTATCTGGTCTACTAACACGAATTTGTAATACCTAGTTGCTATGGAAAACTTGAAACTCATATCTGAAATCACTCGGTCACAATAGAAAGAATGCATTGATTCTATCAAATTGAGAATCAGGAAAAGTCATACTAAAAGAAGTTGATATCTACACTTTGTGGTGATAAGATAGTTAAATAGGAACACCAGAGAATGAATTGCTGAAGTCACAGAATCTCAGAAAGCTCAGCAGTTGTGAGTTAAACAGCTAGTAGCAAATATGCAAGTTTGTCACTTCTATTTTATACGAGAAAATGTGTTGTTAATACTGGTTGAGAAGCAAATAATATCAGAAATGTATACTATGCCATATAAGATGACTGAACCAGATTAGTAGGGAAGCAAAGGCCAGAGTATTATATTGGTATAAAGAGAATGGTGTACCATTAATTTGTGAATAAAAAAGTGAACGGCAATCTCTGTAGCGATCGTGCCCTGAAACATCCCAAAGCTCAACAAAGAAGTTCCTTTCAGCATCACCGACAATGCTATTAGATGAACTCCCTGGGCTTCCGTAAGTAATATGCTGAAACGATTGAGTAAACAATTCTATCAGAATATACTGCTGAAATGACGGAGTGAGCACACTGCATTACATACTTTTACATCAACTGTACATCCAATTGTTTGGGTCGGTCGAGCAATCGCAGAACCTTGAAGAATGAGACGTGCCAATGAAGATTTCCCCACACCTGGAAAAAGAAAGAAGGAAAATTCATCATGTCCTATTAAACTAATCAGTAACAAGTTAAACTTCTACAAACAGTACTTGAGCATCTCTACAAGTTGATCACAATGGTGTGCGCTAAGGAGTATTAGTATTGGTCTAGGTTTCTGTATGTGGTCATATTGGTCTAGATTTCCTTGTACCCCAAGTCTCCTGTACCATATATTCTCCCCATGGGCTATGGTAATACAACCAAGTTGCTCCTCTAGCATGGTATCAAGAGCCAAGGTTTAGAGTTTTCTCCAGACACCGCAACTCGTCCACCTCTCACTATCGGTTTCTTCAAATCAGTCTTGGACGATCAACATATTTTCGGTCTCATTTCGATTAATTTTCCTCTGGATCCATCTCATCCTCCAACCATCAGCAATGCCCTAGCCAGATCAGGCCGCTGCTGGGCTGCCTCCTCTGCCTAGACCGGAGCTCCCCCTCCAATATTGAATCGAATTCGGCCTCTCACGCCCGTCCGTCTGCTTCCCTGGCTGCTGGATCAGCCCCATTGCCATGCGCATGTCACCTTGTGCAAACGCCCAACCGGACGCATCCGGCCCCGACCGAAGCCCATCCGCCCGCTGCTCCGGTTGGATTGGGCCGCCGAACCGTAAAGATCCAACACCTCGTCCACGCGTGTCTGTTCTCCATCGACCACTGTATCAATTATTCAGACTACGGTATCATATATTCAGACTGGGGTGTCGATTATTCAATTACCGCTTCTCTAGATCTAACGGTCATCGTCTCTCCGCGGTCTACGTTCGTTCGATGGTCCGGATTGGTTCTGGTTTGATTACCGTTGTACCAGTGTAGTGTTGTGGCATCTTAAAAGTCCAGTTGCCTCCTAAGCTTACTCTAGAAGTATCCAGGGTGTGTATGCGTCCTACTAGAAGAGTCTGTTTGTGGGTAGAGTCCAGTTGTCTCTTAGATGGACCCAACTTAGGCGAGTATCAAGCGTGTGTGGAATTACTGTTTAGAGAACAGTAACATATCTAAAGGGTCTATATAAGGATGTATCCCCCTGTAAGGAGGGCAAGCAATGAAATATCTAGTCCCTGCCTGTGCTTCTCTTCTAATACCTAATTCCCCATCCTTTCTCCACTACCCCTCTACTGTATCACGGTGACGACCCTTGCGCCAGCGAGTGCCCCGCCATACAACCTCCATAGCGAACGTCAGCTGCAACATCTGGTATTAGAGCTAGCCACCATGGCTGACGATGCGCCTGAAAAGACCAATCCCAATGAAGATGTGTTGGCAGCAATTGCCGCGCTGAGCAATAAATTCAACAAGGAGTTTGCACCTCTGGATTCGCGATTCAAGTCACTAGAGCAGATCCCAGGGGTGCAGGGAGGAGGCGGTGGCATCTTGCAGCGCCCTCCATCCTTGCCTTTTCTGAGAAGCAGCATAGTACCTGATCTGGCTGCCAACCTGGTGACAACCACGACATCCACGCCCTCAATTCTAACACAACAGCAACTGCCCTGGTCCCAAGCATCATCTCACAGGACACCGGGCCTGCAGACGATCCCTCCACTCAGACTAGCCACAATGGGTATTAACATAGACTAGTAACATGCACATGTTACTAGTCTATGTTACCTCTATAGTGGGGAGTAACATATGTGTGGTAACATGCAACACTTCATTTATTAGGCTATAGACTCATTTTGCTTTGATATGTGTGATGTTACTCATACTACTAGTAACTAGCTATGTTACCACTTTCCTCCATTTCTTCATTTATTGCTTGCCACATCATCTATTTTATCTAGATATGTGTGATGTTACTACCTATGTTACTCCCACTGTGGGTAGTCTCACAGCCAGGATTTCAGTTTCCTCACTCAATGCCATCCAGGCCCTCAAATTTGCTGTTCTGCAGGGTCCACAAAATTGCAGATACCACGGATGTGCATCGATACCACAAACTTGAATTTCGCACATTCAATGGAAACAATGACCAGATGGTCTGGTTGAATCGGTGTGACAATTTCAGCTGCGCATTCCATCCCTAATCTGATGTGCGGGACTGAGGTTGTCAACTGAATCGTCTCCATGTATCTCCATTGCCTAACATGCTATGTTTTTAAGGCGGTAAGGCGAGGCAAGGCGCTGGGGGGGCGCCTCACCGCCTAAGCGGTAAGGCATAAGGCAAGGCGGACGCCTTAGAGAGTTCTGAGCAGTAGAATGAAGTAGAATTTGGTAGGCAACTAGGCATACACACTACACATCTTGCACTTCCTGCTGGTTGTAGAGCCCATATAGCATCCATCCTCTTTGCACTTTCTCTTCTCCCCAATAGTAATCATGCATTATTCTAACCATCCAGGCATCCAGTAACCACTATAAGAGAGGCAGTGAGCAACCAGCAAAGCAGCTAGCACAAAGCAGTGAGCAACTAGCAAAGCAGGAAGCAATGAACAACTGAAAAGCAGCAAGCCATGAACAACTGAACATGGAAGAAACGGATCAGAGGAGGGTGGGGGAGAAGGGGGAGGGAGAGGAGTAGAGGATGGGGGACGTATATCTTGGCAGTTGGCTCCTTGCTGTTGCCTGTTGCTGGTTGCTGTTGTACTGAAGAGGAGGATGAGCTACTGGAGAGGAGGAGGGGGGGGAGGAGGAGCTGCTGGAGAGGATCTGCTGCAGAGGAGGGAGCAGATCTGCTGGAGGAGAGGAGCTAGAGAAGGAGGAGGAGGTGCGTGTGGATTGGGGGCTGTTTCTCTCTCTCTCTCTCTCTCTCTCTCTCTCTCTCTCTCTCCTCCCTCTTACCTGTTGGCGCCAACAGCATCTTTGTTTCCCGCCTAAAACTGCTTCCCTGTCTGGCTGGCAAGCTCAAGGCGTCCAATATGGACCAAGGCGCCAACCTGGACGCCTTAGCAGCGCTTCAGACGCCTTAAAGCTTAAGGCGGACGCCTTACTCAGGCACCTAAGGCAAGCTGGACGCCTTGAGCTTGTAGGGCGCCCTGACGCCTAAGCGTCGCCTAGGCGACGCCTTACGGACGCCTTAAAAACAATGCTAACATGTGATCATCCTGGTGAGTGGATTGAGTGGTTTCAATGGGCAGAATATTGCTATAACACTAGCTTCCAGCGTTCTATCAAAACCAGTCCTTTTCATGTGGTTTATGGCAGGACGCCTCCGTCGTTGGTGTCATATGAGCCAGGCTCGGCACGTGTGGAGGCGGTTGAGCGCTTCCACATTGAGCGGGATGAGTTCCTAAAGGAAATTCGTGACAGGCTTCTCCAAGCTACAAAAGAACATGACACTTAGCACCGTGGCCTTGAATTTGCAGTAGGAGACTGGGTTTGGCTCAGACTGCACAACCGCCAGGCAGCATCTCTAGCAGTCAAAGCACATGCTAAGTTAGCACCAAAATATTATGGGCTTTATCAAGTCTTGGAGAGGATTGGTGCAGTAGCTTATCGACTACATCTACCTACTGGTGCACGTATCCATGCATGCTGCACTATTGAAGAAATTTCATGGAGATCCACCCGCATCTGACCCAGACCTTCCATTGATCGAACATTGGCGTGTCATTCCAGTACCAGCAAAGGTGGAGCAAGCATGCCACAAGTGGGAAGTTCTAGTGCAATGGCATGGTTTGCCAACAACAGAGAGCACCTAGGAGCCGCTGGGTAAGTTCAAGAAACTCTATCTGGATTTAACTTCATGAACAGCTACTGGGGCCGTGCTTATAAAAGAAAGAACATGGGACCAGCTAACATGCAGGAATAGTCAGCTCTATCCAATATGCAGCTTGAGGAAAAGCTGCTTCCATGAGAAGGGGGGTAATGTTGTGGCATTTTAAGAGTCCAATTGTCTCCTAAGCTTAGTCTAGAAGTACCAGGGTGTGTATGAGTCCTAGTATAAAAGTTTGTTTGTGGGTGGAGTCCAGTTGTCTCTTAGCTGGACCCAGCTTAGTCCATTTTCTTTTGCAGGTATCCCCATTCTGAGTCTGTTCCAAACAACTACGTCGTCCTTCTCCCATTCTCTTCATATAGAGTTGAAGATTACCTGGTGCCCGAGTCTCTTAAGAGTAGGAGCAGGTCCGTTGTAGGCATGAGGGAACACGGCGCTGGGTAGGAGGACCGGGTCGACAACTTGGATGGGCCAGGTGCCATGGAGTACCTGATGGGCGTGTTGACCTCCAAGGTGTACGATGTGGCCATCGAGACCCGCTGGAGTGCACCCACAAGCTCTCCGAGCGCCTGGAGGTCAACCTCCATATCAAGCATGAGGACCAAGTAATTAATCACCAACCTCGCAGCATCCCTTTCTGAAGATGTAGCTTCATGCTTCCGTTCGCTGATGCTTCAAGAAATTTTTTAATTTCCAATTGCTTCCTCCGATAAAACTTCCACAAGGGTGGGCTTTGAGGAGGTTTACCTTGATTATGATGTTTAGATTGCTCACTCACCCTGGTGTTTGCATGTTCTTGTCGTACTATCCCGATGATAGTCCAGGGTAGCCACGGATAAATAGTCAGAAACCCTGAATACGTGTATCCTGTAACACTAGCTATTTCTAGCTACAATACTACAAAAAAGTAGATGGTGCCGTGATTCAATTTCAAAACGGTGCACACATTCAGGGTTTTCTTCATTCCTTTTTTCAAAAGTTGTCCCTTGATTCCAAGCGGGGATGTCATTTTTACAAGCTTTAGCATGCTAAGCATGACTATGGATTTATATAGTTATGGGATAACCTTCTTATCCGCGAGTTCTTCGGCCAAAGACTCCTGATATCACTTGTTGGGCCCTTGATTACGAAGTACCAGTACCAAAGGCAGACTCGAATGCATTAGGTTGGGAAGCGGCCTAGAAGGTGCTTAAAGATAGGTGACAGTTGTGAAAACCAAGTTTAGTCGACTTGTCGGCAGCAACTGACCTTTCTTTCAAGGTAGGAATGAAAGCTGGCATGCAGATAAGGAAATCTCTTTTGGGGGGTGGCAGCCGTGAGCATGTCGCCGTGTGGGGAGGCAGCCACGCCGCAGCCACTCACCTCAGATACTCCCTCCTGCAGTGGGGAATGGTGTCGTTGATGCGGAGGACTCCATGTCGGGTGCTGCGGCGAGGACGGTCAACAGAATACGGAGACATGCCAATGAGGAGGCGTGGAGGACGGCGCCCACGACTACATCACCAATAGACTCAGAGGGGGTGTTGCACGTCTCATACAGTGGAAAAGCACGCTAGAAGCCACCAAGGAAGACCATCGAACAATCCCTAACCCTCCATCGAGCCACCGCCACAGCGACGAGACCAACGCCAGTAGTCGCCGCCACCAGCGAGTTGTACAAGGTGCGCCCTGGTGTTTCTCAGGATCTTCCCTGCCTCTTGAAGAAGCCTCGTGGCATTCCGGCGGCGGTTTTTGGCCAAGTGAAAGGGCATCCGCCCCGAATGAGGTTTTTGGTGTTAATGGCAATAGAGATTAGATGACTACCTATGTTCCGCACATGTGTCCAATTTACACATCAATGGAAATGAAACATATGGTTGGTTGGCGACCCCCCAAGCACGCCAAAATTATATACCAACGATTTCTCATTTTTGAGTCATCGGTACGTCGTACTATTAAGAGGGGATTCGCCATGAATCTTGTGTGGGAATCACTAAACAAATCAAAGCCAAATACACCCACATCCTATGAGAGAAAGAGCGCCTAATCATCCCCTGTTTTGCTGTTGTTTGTTCTGTCTGAACCAAATCGGAGTATCCGACCTTTGTCGGACTGTCTGACATGGGGTCCGACTTTGTCTAGGGCTCTGGATAAAGTCAAAGGCTGGGTCGGACATTGGGTCAAACATTTTGATAAGTTACTGTCCTACTTTGGTCAGACTGTCCGACTTTTCTGGACAGCAAGCATAACGAACAGATTTTTGGTGGACCTATATAAGGCACCCTTCTGCTCCAAAGGAGGATGACAACTCCATTATTCTTTCCTCCAATGATCCAAAAGCTTAAACCTTCAATTCCTCTCTTTCTCTCTAGCCACTCGATCTACTCCATATTTTAGAGAGAGCAAGAGGATCACCCCTACAAATCCATCCAATCAAAACTCGAGTTTGTTGATTCCCCACATGATCCTAGCTAATCTTGCTACTCTTAGGTTTGTGGGGAACCCTAGACGGTTGGTATTTCCGGGAGCTTCTGATTCGTTGTGCCTCGGACTCGTTTGTGAGGGTTTGGAGCTCGCCCCTAGTGAGAGGGAACTTGGGCATTTGTTGACAAAGGTTCTCAGAGACATAAGGTGAGGTATTCGTTGCCGTGGGAGCATTCGTTGTTCCCCGCCTCTCCAGCAGAGATTAGCACACCCCCAAGTGTTGTGAACTTTGGATTACTCATTGTCTCCATCACTTTCGGCTGTTTCTTAACCTAGCTTTACTAGTTATTACTTGCTTGTTTGACTCCTTGTGTAGCTTCCTAGCTTGTTGTAATGCATCGTGTAGGGTGTATCACCTAGTTGCATATCTAGAGAACTTACATTTCTGCACACTAGGCTCTAAACGCAACTAAGAAAAATAATTTAATTTGGTAGTTGCCTACCCCCCCCCCCCCCCCCTTCTCTCCCCAATCGACATTTCAGGCATCTTTGATCCTTCACCGAGGCTAGCAGCCAAGAACGCTTCTTGATTTTGGGGGCAGGTGGATTTTTGGACATGGCAGTCAGCGGACTTGCTCCGGTCTGGCTCCACTAGGCTGGATGCCGTGATTGGTGCAGGAGCTAGAGACGAACCCTTGTTTCAACTCTGGCTGGGGCTCTGCGCTCATCCACACCAGCACCATTGAGATGCAACGCAACACCATGGACAGTTGCCACGCCGTCTATGACGTGGACTTGCTCCAATCAGGCTCCATCGCGTTAGACATCGTGGAGGCCGTGGTTAAGGAGTTGGAGACAGACCCTTGTTTCAAATCCTGCCAGGGCCTCGCGCTCACCTGCAAAGGCACTATCGAGATGGAGGCCAACATTATGGACAGTTGTGGGCTTGTGGCCGCCACCACAATGCCGTCTTCAGGTCTCCACCGTCAAGAACCGCGTCTTGCTCACTCTGTGTGCTATGGTTGTGGTTGCCACTTTCAAATGTTTCATTGACCTTATACATATTACTTAATAATCAGTTTGATTCATTTAGTTGCATTCTCACCTTGTTCATGTCAGCTGGTGTCTGCTCCATAGCGAAGCACGGGTGTTGTGCTAGTAAATCCTAAAACTAAAAAGGAGCTGTCGTTTGTCCATCCATTCAATATATATAACTCAAGGCAGAAGAAACCCACACCACATTTAGAATCGGAACACCAGGGTTATGAACAACATCTATTAAGGCAACTGCTAAATAGCCCGTAAAAATAAATCATGTTCAGTTGGTTGATGAATATAATATAGACAGATTTTGAAACC
This sequence comes from Aegilops tauschii subsp. strangulata, assembly GCF_002575655.3. NCBI lineage: Eukaryota > Viridiplantae > Streptophyta > Magnoliopsida > Poales > Poaceae > Aegilops > Aegilops tauschii. The sequence goes on from NC_053035.3 coordinate 247,471,288, forward strand.
AGTTTCGCCCGTCGTACCAAAGTTAAAGTTTTGCTAAAGCACATCTAAGTCATATATCCTTGATTTTACGCAGAGATTCGTGCGGGTATTTTATTTTTTTTCTTTTCATTTCCTTTTTATGTTTGATTGAATCACTTAGATGTGCAATAACTCTAGATGTGCAATAACTCTAGATGTGCCCTGCTAGAATTAATGATGACATTCTCGTGCTAACGTGTAACTAGTTGAACGCCGTGGCTCTCAATCCGTACCATAAGGCCTCCTAGAGCGTCCGAACGTGTCCCATCTTAGGTAAGATACGAGTTCTTAAATCGGAAGACTGACCTGAATCGCCGACGACGAGGACGCGCACCTGGCCGTAGGGCATCCCGCCGTTGAGGTCCCGCCCGCTCCCGCTCGCGCCGCCGTCCCTCCAGAACCTCATCTCCCCCGCCAATCAATCGAGCAGCGGCAGCTGCTGCAGCAGACAGAAGGCTAGATCCGCGGATCCGGAGGAGGCTGTAGCCGCATCGATCGGGAATGAAGGAAGGAATGATCCGAGTTCCGAAAGCACGAGGAGGGGATTCAGATCTTCGATGGAGGCGAGTTCTCTAATCCGCTCGTGGGATCAGTGTCGGCGACGGCTGCCTCTCCTCCTCCCTTGCTGTCGTGGCTTCCTTTCGCTCGCTCTGCTGCCGGTGCTCTGTCGCGATGGCCGATGGGGCAACTCGCACATGGACTCCGGTGCGGTTGCAACCGCACCGGGTATGGCTGGTCCACGGCCGTTGGATCAAACGAGAAGGCTTGGACTGAATGTTTGGCAAACTATATATACAGGTGAAACTTTCAAAACTTGTTACTAGGTTTATTGTCCCTTTGTACCATAAATTTTTTTTTACGAGGACCTTCGTACCATAGATTTAACTGACGTTAATGCATGTCATCAAAAATTATATTGTTGGATTCGTATTTGAACATAGCTTTTGATAAATATTTTTTTTTCTATGTATAATTATATTTTATTATATATTAGTTAAACTCATGGTCAAAATATGCCCCTAAATACGAGGACTAACAAATCAGGACGGAAATAGTGCAAATTAAGACCATAGTTGCATATTTTTTCTCAGAAAAATTGTACATACGCGCGCACACACTCTCATACCTGCATGTACAGTCCATCCATATGAGCACCTTCGATAAATTGAACTTAGATATTTTAAGGCTGATGAAGTCGTCGTGTGTCCACCATAGCACGGAAAAAAATAATTGAAAAACTAAAATAAATTCATGAAAATGTGAGCACTGAGCAGGTTCCACTCTGCACTAAACAATGGGCAAAGCATGTTTGCTTGCCACAAAATCTAGTATAAAGAAAATTACATGAACAACCAGCAATTCATCGCCCAACTTCAAAGTACTATGAGTAGTCGATGATCGGCTGGATCAAACAAGAATGGTTTGGCCTAAATATTTGAGAATTATAGCGGTCAATCTTTCAAAATGTTAACGATGAATATCATTGTTGTTGTTGCGTTTTTTAGTCAAATACAAACACATTACTCCTCCTTTAAAATATGTTACTCCTCCTTTAAAATATGTTGAGAGACCCACCTCCTCAACGATCCCGAGTTGTTCTACTTCTGAGGCCTCTGATCTGATAAATATACCAAGCAAGGTGTGATCCTTAATCCAGTATGTGGATTCTTTCTTTCTAGCTCACAAAACCTCCCCCAAGCTTGAGGTAAAGCCTCATGCTTGGTTTTAGAAAAAAAATATTAATGTCTCTAAGTACAACAATGACATTTGTGTAATGGCATATTTTTTTTTTCATTAAAGCAAAAAAGACAATCTTGATAACTTGTTATACTTCCGAGTGGCAATTTACTGAGCCATCTTCTAGCATATCCTCCAAGTGAGAAAGAGAACAACCTAAATAAAGTGTGAAAGGCTAGTGCCTTAAAAAAGTTTAACAAGATCTCACCTTTATGGATATGATCAAAAACATTTTCATCCCACAATCCTTGAAAGCTAAGAGATTAATAATTATTAATAACGTCAGGTTCCATGGGAAAATCACAAGCATCACCTTTAACATAAAATGCGATAAGCACAACATTCATCATTGGGTAGAAAATGTCGCTTAAAGCTCTTTTTCAGAAAATATTATCGAAACATTTGGATCTTTATCAGGGTCACATTCTCTGATAACTCTAGGAAACTTCACTTCAACCTCAGTATGTATGATAGGAGTAGGTGCAATTCCACGGAGCTACAGTTTTCAGGATCTCAGCTCTTTAAAATCACAGAGTTGGTAAGATTTACAAAAGAATTCCCATCGCCAAGTGGAAAACGGTTCGAGCGGTTGCGCCCGACTCGCTCACTTCTGCCTCTCCTCGTGAATCGGGAGCGCAGCTGCTTGCCGAACAGTTTTTTCTAGCGCTATTTTTTACAAGGAGCGGCATTTAGGGTGGAGGAGCGGGAGTTGAGGATTCAAAAGAGCAGGACCATTTTCGAACAGGCTCTTAGTCACATCCAAATGCTACCTACAAATTTTGACACAAAAAGGTTAAGCATTTTGCGCTATGTAAAAAAACAAATTGAAGATCAAATGTCACCCCAATTTTGTTTTTTCACCTACAAAACAGTGCTGCTATGTTTTGCATGAAATTTCTCAAGCATGATTGCTACGCTAACACGAACATCTACAAAAAATTCAGAATTTTTTGATTTTTTTTACATTTTTTTAAATTTACTGTTCACCCGGGAGCATATGCACCCGGGAGCCAAAACGCCACTCCCGATGACAATCAAGCAATTCTCCCAAAGGAGGAGATTCAATAGTAGTAACATGAGCAGTAGCAACAATATCAATAGTTTCATCATGAATATCATTAATAACATGTGATATCTCAGAGTGCGGTTCATTGGTGTGTAGAAGTGATGGTGGTGTCACAAGTCGATTAAAAATATTATGTGAATCATAAGCAGTTTAGTACTCCGAGCAGTACCTCTTTTTGTAGTGGATGGGACAATTGTTGGCGTGGGTTCTCAATTCAACCACATCTGAAACAAAATACTTATAAGCTTTAGAAGTTGGGTTCTCACTTCAACCACATCTGAAACAAAATACTTGCTTGCGGAAATTATTAGTAGCAAATGTATGGTGCATATGGTAGCAAAGTAACACACCAACAGAAAAAAAAACTCAGCGGTGGCCAGGCTGTAGTATTGAACGTAGGCATGGAATGGATGTTGGGATGTTGCATGGATGATTTTAAAAATGTAATAACATAATTAACAAGGATACATCCACTAGCTCATGTTCTCGAATTATTGTAGGCATGTATTCGTAAGTTGAGAGACATGTATATTTTAAGAACTTGCCTCTCATCTACAGTTAACCCCCTTCCTTTGGGTCCTTAAAGGAACTATGGGTTATTAAGGTGACCTTGCGCATCAACCGAAACTATGCATCAACACTATGAATACATGTTATCCTCAAATTATAGCTATCCCCATCAATATCCCGGTCCCTCACACTTGAGGTCTCAGATCATGTGCATATGACTTGCAAGTACAGCCATATAAAATACATCAAAGACACAATTGGTTCATATTCGAAATCATATTACACTGGTGCGCGTCGGTCCTAAACAAACAGTTTTTAACCCCTTTCCGCGACGGCATTTGGAACCGTCGCCAAGTGAGTGTGTGCGATAGGGTGTCCTTCCCACACGACCCAGAAATCGTAGGGGATAGGCCCTCTTGGGACCCAGGCTAGGGCCGTGTGCGATCGGGCGAGGCATCGAAACCCAATCATTTCCGTATGTATGTACATCACACACGGTAATCCGAGAAAATTATTCCCGTAGGTATGTATATCCCACACGGTGAATCCCAGAAAAACATTTTCGTTCGTATGTATATCACATACAGTCAATTCAAGGAATACATTTCCGTTCTTACGTAATCCCACACAGTCAATTCAGGAAAAACGTTTCCATTTGGATGTACATCCCATACAGTTTTATGTATACGCTCGTGTGTGAAAGGTGTAACTATCACACACGCTCTGGCTTGGTTAACTGTTTGCTTTCATTAACTACATCACACACGATTTGATGTACAAAACTGTGTGGCATTGGGCTATCTATCACAAGCGCTTTTACTGCCAGAACCGTTTGCAAAGTTCCATGACTGTTTGTTCTCTTTTTATTTTTGCCTATAATTTATTATTCTAATTGGAAATTTTGAAATATGAAACGTGCAATTCAAATTCTCAGCACAATGGTTCAACAACGAATCCATAAATAAAATTGTAAGTACAATATGTTCAGTAATTACAGGATTAGGCAGCAATTAACTATGATGAACCACAGTATTTAAAGGCAGTAAAGATGAAGAGACAAGTGTAAATCATTTTGACTGCCGACGGTGTTGAAGAAGCGGAATGCCCATAATATGCCTTCCTGCATGCCATAGGCACGAACCACTTTTGTCCAATCCCTTGTGACGATCGCCCGCACATCCTTCACCGCCTTCAGGAAGACTTCTAGAGCATTATCATGGTAGCATGAATTATATACTTTAACCTTAGTTGCCTCCACTCTGGTCATGTAGTTTGCAAGGTAATCATCAGTAAATAGCTTCGGAAACCACTGAAAAGAGAAAAATATCAGATATTGAGGTCTAAAAGAGTAACTTGTCGTGGGCAGGGGGAAAGGCAACACATTACTTACCATCCTAAAGTTCACTGTTGTCTTCGACAAAGTGTAAATAAAAAGCTTAATTCCAATCACCCGTTTCTTTCGCCTAACAATTTTTCTTAGTTTTCTCACTTGACGCTTATTCATGAATATCTCATTGCCCCATACGCAAAAGGGATCGAAGCGTGGATCAGTACCGCTCATATATGTACCTACAAGCAACCAGTAAATGTTAGAAGCTAAACTGAGATTGCACAAATGATGTAAAATACAACTACCTATGTTCCTAAGTACAAGTATTTTTTTAAGATTTCAATATGAACTACATACGGATGTATATAGAATTATAGATATAGTTTAGATTAGAATCTAGATTCACTCATTTTGCTCCTTATGTAGTCTATATTGCAATCTCTAAAAATACTTATATTTAATAATAGATGGTGTATAAGACATGGGATGCAGCTAACCTGGACGACAAACAATAGCATCGCCCATTGTAGCCCTATGTAAGTACATGGAAAGCCAATGTTAACTACAACAGGGTTAACATCCACCAAAAATAGCAAATGGTAATAAAACGGCAGCATCTGTATTGATATCTTCATTTTGAAAGAGTAGCACGGTAGCAAAGGGACAGATTAAAAAATGAATACAACTGTTAATTGCAACAGGCTTAACAACATCCTAATTCATGTTTCGTAAGTTTGTAGCCATTGAAATACAACTCTTTAAAAATGGATGGCCATTGAAACCGGTACTGATAAAAATGCAATTGGCATAGTTAAACATCATAGGGCAGGTGCTGCCATAGCAGATAATGGCCCAGTTGTCTATAAAAAGGTAAGGAAAATAGCTCAAACGTGTTAGGCATGTTTGCTACAACATGCTTAATACATCGATAGTACAAAACATAGCCATTAATTGCAACCGGTATTGGTAAGATTGAACTGGTGAGTACATACTTGGTAAGTCCTGAGAGGTAGTTGCTGGGGCACTTCATCTTGGTCAGAGCCCGCCCAAAATCAGCGGCGACGGAGGCGAGCTGTTCCTCCAGGTCGAAGCATGGATCAGTGCCACTGACATGTGTACCTACATGCAACCAGTAAATGGTAAAAGTTAAACTGCAATTGCCCAAATGATGTGAAATACTGTAAGACATGGGATGCAGCTAACCTCGACGGCAAACAACAACATCGGTCGTTATGACTCTGCGTAAGTACATGGACAAGCATGTTAAGTACAACAAGGTTAGCATCCACCAAAAATAGCAAATGGGGCAGCATCTCTAGTATATCTTCATTGCGGAGAGTAGCATGGTAGCAAATGGACAGATTAAAAAGTGTATACAACTGTTAATTGCAACAGGCTTAACAACATCCTAAGTCATGTTTTGTAAGTTTGTAGCCATTGAAATACAACTGTTTAAAAATGGATTCAACTGTTAATTGCAACAGGCTTAATAGACATTGAAACCGGTACTGATAAAAATATAATTGACATAGTTAAACATCACAAGGCAAGTGCTGCCAGAGCAGAGAATGGCCCAGATGTCTATAAAAAAGGTAGGGAAAGTAGCAAAAACGTGTTAGGCATGTTTACTAGAACATGCTTAATACATCGCCCGTACAGAACATAGCCATTAATTGCAACTGGTATTGGTAAGATTGAACTGGTGAGTACATACTTGGTAAGTCCTGAGAGGTAGTTGTTGGGGCACTTCATCTTGGCCAGAGCTCGCCCAAAGTCAGCGACGACGGAGGCGAGTTGTTCCTCCAGGTCGAAGCGTGGATCAGTGCCACTGACATGTGTACCTACAGGCAACCAGTAAATGGTAGAAGTTAAACTACAATTGCACAAATTATGTGAAATACTGTAAGACATGGGATGCAGCTCACCTCGACGGCGAACAAAAGCATCGGCCGTTATGACCCTGCGTAAGTACATGGACAGGCATGTTAAGTACAACAGGGTTAGCATCCATTGAAAATAGCAAATGGGCAGCATCTCTAGTGATATCCTGAGTCATGTATTGAAAGTTTGTTGTTGGTATTGGTGAAATTGAGCTGGACGGTAATATTTGAACATCACACAATGTGCAGTACTGAAATAAACAAGGCACGAACATGCTTAATACATCAACCGTACAAATCATAGTCATTGCAAGTGGTATTGGTAAGATTTAGCTCGTCATATCTTACCTGTTAAGTCCTGGGGGTAGTCGCTGGGGGACTTCATCTGGGCCAGAGCCTGCACCATGTCGGCGGTGGCGGCAGAGGCGAGGTGTTCCTCCGGGTCAACACGCACATCGGCCATCGCGCCATGGACCGCCATCAGCTCCTGGCGGGGGGATTTGGAGGCATGAGATGTTTTGCATGCGCCATTTAAGCAATCAGGCCGGGGACGTGATAGAGATAGGTGGGTTACCTGACTGGATCCGAGCAGAACGTAGATGTGGTTGAAGCTGTGGTTGCAGCGGCGGCGGTTTGAGATGCCGGTAGGGGGAGGCGCGAGGGAGGGGGATACTGAGGGGAAGGGGATGTGGTTGGAGGAATAAATTCTGAAATCGCGCGCCTAATGAAAATTTCGGTGCGAAACTTAAAACTTGGGCGGGGGAAACACACAACGCAGACGAAGCGCGTAAAATACTCGTGTGCAAAAAAAAAGTTGGCAGATCCCGTCTCCAAAAAAATATACACGTGTACTTGATTTTTTTCGGTCAATGGTACGCCTGGTTTATTAGGAAATATCGCACAGGTAACTGACTTATGGGTCATTAACGCAAAAAAGCAGGCGGGTACGACATATAAACCGTGTGTTTTGTGATCTTCTAATGATTAACGCAAAAAAACGCACATGGGCACACATGCTAATCAACGCTCAAAGCCCTCAAAGGATGCTCTTACCGACATTGTACGTTAATACTACAAACTTAAAGTACCAGTGGTAATTTGCTCTAATACTACAAACTTAAACTACTTCTCACATGCTGCCATCAGGGCATGCTGACCAGACGTCGACGTTCTCCTTTCCGGCCTTGTAGGCGGCAGCCCACCGTGCTTCGATCTCCGCCAAGCTCTCCTCACCATGGCGTGCAACCTCTTTTTTCTTGCGACGGCGGGACTCTCTTTTCTTGACTGCTTTCTGCCTTTTCCGCTCCTTCTGTGCGGCTTTGGCCGCCTCTAGATCCACTACCCATTCGGCCATGGCAGCCTCAAAGTCCGCCCATGTAATTGTCTGGCCGCCGGCGGTGATGAACTCGGCGCGGCGAGATGCCATCGCTTCCTTACCATGTGTGCGGTCGCGGGCGGCGAGGAACACGGCGCGGCGGGATGCCATCGCTTCCTTACCAGTTACTGTGCGTCGCGGTGCCATGGACGACGCCTGGAGAGAGCTTTGGGACGGAGGGACCGGGCAGCCGTACAGTGCGGTGGTATTCAAGATCTCAACGACAAACGACAACAGAAATTTGGCTTCCCTTACAATTTTGCTCGTTTATTATCTCACACGGTTCATCTCCGTCGCTTCCGAAAACAGTGTGCGCAGTGTGTTGCGTTATGATTGGCCGGAACCCAAGCCACGCGGATCGTGCGTGTGCACCGTTGGATGCGCCGCGATCGAACGGCAATCCACGTCCCTCACATCACACCCATGCACCTGTAGCTGGATTGGATTTATATGCGCTAAATGCCTAGAAAATGCACATGATCCCCTAAATATGGTAAATGAGCCCGGAAAAATGCCAAATTTGAACACGGTGATTTGCATGGTGTATGTTCGTCGTAGAAAAAAACTCCAGGGCAAAGAACGAAGAAAATTTTGATTCCCCTTCAATCTTGGGGATTTCCCTCTCGAAAGCATGGAACTTCCTCGGTGATGGTTCGATTTATGAAGGGCGTGCATGATGACATAAGCCAAACCTTCTCAAATTTTACCAGGGCATGGTGAGGTCATACCATGGCATCATGCCAGGCGTCATGTTTTTTAACCATTTATTTCATTTTTTCTATAGTTGAAAACCCAACAAACAAACATTTATGGTTGACTATTTGCCACACATTCATCGAAATATATGTCCATTTCTTGTAAAAGGCATGAGAATTTACTAAATGACACGAGCATGGTTTTCTAGGCCGTTCTTGTGGACCCTTTCATGCATCGATTGTTTGAACTTGAATTATGCGCATTAATGCCTAGGAAATGCACATAATCCCCTAAATATGGCAAATGAACCCGGAAAAGTGCCAAATTTAAACACGGTGATTTGCAGGTTATATGTTCATTGTAGAAAAAACTCGTGGACAATGGACAAAGGAAATTTGGACCCCTTTCAATCTTGGTGATTTCCCCCTCGAAACCATAAAACTTCCTCGATGATGGTTCGATTTATGAAAGGCGCGCATCACGACATAAGGAAAAACATTCTCCAATTTTTACCAGGGCATGATGAGGCCATACCATGGCACCACGCCAGGCGTCATGTTTTCCAACCATGTGTTTCATTTTTTGTATAGTTGTTAACCGAGTAAACGACGCGTTTATGGTTGACTATTGCCACACATTTCCTTGAAATATCTGCCCATTCCTTGTAAAAGGCATGAGAATGTACTAAATAACACGAGCATGGTTTTCCAGACTATTCTTGTGCACCTTTTCATGCAATGATTGTTCAAATTTGAATTATGTCCATTAATGCCTAGAAAATGCACATAATCCCTTAAATGGTAAATGAGCCCGGGAAAATGTCAAATTTGAACACGTTGCATTTGAGGCGGTATGTTGATCGTTGGGAAAAAACTGAATGACAAACTAGGACGGAAATTTGGATTCCCCTTCAATCTTGGGGATTTTCCCTCACGAAAGCATGGAACATCCTGCGTGATGGTTCGATTTATGAAGGGCGTGCATGACGACATAAGCCAATCCTTCTCAAATTTTTACCAGGGCATGGTGAGGTTATATCATGGCACCATGCTAGGCGCCATATTTTTTAAGCATTTATTTCATTTTTTCTATAGTTGAAAACCCAACAAACAAACATTTGTGGTTGACTATTGCCACACATTTCATCGAAATATCTATCCATTATTCCTTGTAAAAGGCATGAGAATTTACTAAATGTCACGAGCATGGTTTTTGAGGCCGTTCTTGTGGACCCTTTCATGCACCGATTGTTTGAACTTGAATTATGTGCATTAATACCTAGGAAAATGCACATAATTCCCTAAATTTGGCAAATGAACCCGGAAAAGTGCCAAGTTTGAACACGTTGATTTGCAGGTTGTATGTTCATCATAGAAAAAAACTCGTGGACAAAGGACAAAGAAAATTTGGACCCCCCTTCAATCTTGGTGATTTTCCCCTCGAAACCATGAAACTTACTCGGTGATGGTTCGTTTTATGAAAGGCGTGCATGATGACATTTTTAGCAGGGCACGGTGAGGTCATACCATGGCACCACACCAGGCGTCATGTTTTTCCAAGCATGTATTTCATTTTTGTATAGTTGTTAACCCAGTAAACGACGCGTTTATGGTTGACTATTGCCACACATTTCCTTGAAATATCTGCCCATTCCTTGTAAAAGGCATGAGAATGTACTAAATAGCACGAGCATGGTTTTCCAGACCGTTCTTGTGCACCTTTTCATGCACCGATTGTTCGAATTTGAATTATGTGCATAATTAATGCCTAGAAAATGCACATAATCCCCTAAATATGGTAAATGAGTTCGAAGAAATGTCAAATTTTAACACGTTGCATTTGAGGCGGTATGTTGATCGTTGGAAAAAAACTGAATGACAAACTAGGACGGAAATTTGGATTCCCCTTCAATCTTGATGATTTCCCTTTCGAAAGCATTGAACTTCCTCGGTGAATGGTTCGATTTATGAAGGGCGTGCATGATGACATAAATCAAACCTTCTCAGCTTTTAACCAGGGCACGGTGAGGCCATACCATGGCACCATGCCAGCTGTCATGTTTTTCAAGCACATATTTCATTGTTCTATAGTTGATAACCCAGCAAATGACGCGTTTGTGGTTGACTATTGCCACGCATTCCATTGAAATCTCTGCCCATTCCTTGTAAAAGGCTTGAGAAATTACTAAATACCACGAGTATGGTTTTTCCAGACCATTATTGTGCACCCCTTCATGCACCGATTGTTTGAATTTGAATTACGTGCATTAATGCCTACAAAATGCACATAATCCCCTAAATATTGTAAATGAACCCGAAAAAGTGTCAAATTTGAACACGGCGATTAGCAGGGTTTATGTTCATCATAGAAAAAAAAACTCATGGATGAAGGACAAAGGTAATTTGGATCCCCTTTCAATCTCGGTGATTTACTATCGCACACGATTCATCTCCGTTGCCTCTGCGAACCGTGTGTGTTCACTCACACATGCGAAAGGAAAAGAAAACCCTCGCCCACTTCGTCCCCACTCACTCACCGCGGACTCCTCCGCAACTCTGCACCCTAAGCTCGACGACTGTTGGCGGCGGGCGTAGGTCGCGCTCCAAACGGCACCGGATTTCGCCTCCACCGCTTTCCGCCGCCTATCTGCACTGGCATTCTAGACTCTGGTCGACTAGGGTTTTCTGTGGGATTGGGCCGGGGATTTTTCTCATGGAGAAGGTAATCAACTTAATTAGCAAAATATTCACTCATCTCTTATCGCAGTCCGTCCGTCGCTGTTAATCAACCGGCGGAAATTGCCGTGGAATCATTTTTATTCTAGCTGATTCGTGGGTGTTCATTCATGTGTCCACAGTGCAAGCACAAATCGGGCAACTCTGGTCATGGCCAGTCGGAAACAAAGTTCTATCTCACCATTCCGGATGACTCCAGGGAGCGTTCGGTATGTTCAATCTCAACCTACCACGGTCGGCATGGCCTAAATTTGTGAACATATACCGTTTGTTGCTACATTATCTATATATTTGCATCAAATCTTTGTTACATTATCTATTTTTAATTCTATATTTTTGTACTTTGCTTTCACACACACACACACACACATATATGGATATGTTCTATCATTTACTCCCATATTTGCATCTTGCTCTGTTATTTCAATATATCTAATTTACGATCTTAATTTTCATTTCAAGCAGTATATCCCTTACTTTGCAAGAACAGGAGTAGAAGGAAATCTTGGGCTTTACTTTGCTGATGACTCCCAGGATGTCATATTGACAACGCAGCATGGATTTACAATGACGGTTAGCATAAAATTTGATAAAGATGGTCACTCCTATTTTAATGCGGACCTTTGGAGAAAAATGTCTAAGTGTTATGAACTGAAAGCTGACAATAAAATTCTAGTGTGTGCACCACAGCCTGCTCTAATTAACATGGATGTTTACTTCCCCAACGTCATCAGCCGATCAAAGTCTGATCGAGGTTAGTGTCCTTTCAACTTTCTCCTTGCTGTCATATTACTATTTAAGCAACCAATTGATCACTATTTAAGCAACCAATTGTGATATTATATTCTGACTCCGTTCCTAGGCAGTAACAAATTCTATTTACCAATTTATGCGCACTATATATTCTTCTGCCATGTTCTGAATAAATAATACCTTTCCACCTTTTAAGCAGGATATGTTGGATGCATAGTGAACGATCCGTATGTTACTAAGCGTACCAAATTTCATTGGAAGGACTTGAAGCATGTCATAAACTTTGTTGATAATCTGACAGAGATAGCATAGTGTACGCTGGATTTTGGATGGGATTAATTAGACCTATGGTGCACACACTGAACAAGACCAATTGTGTGCACAAAACGCTGGTAAAAAGTCTTATTTTAATGTTGATGCTCATAAACTATATATATCTTCAACGATATGTTATAATTGTTTTTTATTCTACATGTCAACAGAAATTGCCCCCTGTAGCAGTTCCTGGATCGATTTTCCGGCGTGGTCGAATTACACTTGTGCCTGCTAATAACGCCAAAGTGATTGCAAGGTACTGCATTTCCCGCAGAAATGGAACCATTCAAATTAACAAGTTCTTGCTTCTCGTGGCAATGCATCCATATTGGAAAATTGGAGACACCGTTCTACTCATGATCTACCAAGGCACAGGTGGGCTCTTCCTTTTCATTGACGAGATGCCTAGTCGTCGTGATCAAGCTGGTTCCAGTGGATAGTTGTGGTTGTTGGCCCTCAGCCTCTTAAAATGTGCTAGCTGTTACTATATATGTTAAGTATGTGGATATGGACCATATGGTTGTTGGCCCTTAGCCTCTTAAAATGTGATAGTTGTTACTATGTTAAGTATATAGATATGGACCATATGGTTGTCAAAACCGTGTTACGAAGATCCTCCTTTTGTCGAATAGTGTAACCACTATATATATGTTATTCAAATGTTGTTACCCATGTTCATAAATTTTCATGGAAAGTATTAGTATCGTACACAGTTCATTGAGTTCAAGCGTGTGCCCGATGACCAGAAGGCATTTGCATATTAACTGTTCATATTGCAAATCCACACACATGTTAACATAAAGAAACGTATGTGTAACATACTAATCATCGCACACGAGTACTCGCAGACGCATCGTGTGCGATACTCCGCCACCGCAAGCAACTAGTTTGCATTTTTCAAAGTTTTTTGTACACACAGAATCGCACACGAAGTAACTGCATTGACCGTCTGTGTTATAATTTCTCATCGCAAATAGTTCATCCGAGTCGGCTGTTTGCCATGTATCACACACATCTTGTTTGCCATGTATCACGCACACGGTTTGGGATCACATGATGACGATTTTGGACAAGGGGTTGACAATGTGGATGGTGAAGTCTCCAATGCAATCCGGGTTAAAGAAATGAAATGGTTGTTGCCTTCTCGGACAAGAAGGATTTCTTTTACGAGCGCTAGAGGGATGAGCTAGATACCTTTTCTATATGACGAGCGCTAGAGAATAGAAATCTCATACTTTTTGCGTTGGATCATCCGATGAAGTGGATGCATACATGTACCTCAAGTGGCATTTTCCTTGTGGTGTAATGTGTTTCCATATGGTATATGTAGGTTACAGAACGTTTTCTCTTCCAATTTGGATAAATAGCTTTTAGGTCCCTTTTGTCCAGAGGCTAGGACATCGTCTTTTCATGTCAAAGACACGGGTTCGATTCCCGTAAGGGATAGGTACTTATTCCCGGCCGGCGGTATCAAGAACCAGGATAGTCAGTAGGAAACTCCAATCTGCAAGCGAAACAACGAGTTTAGAAGGCACGTTCTTGAAAGAGCAGGCTGACTATGAAACCCATATAAGGCTCGCGATCGGGTGCATTGTTGACTCGGGGGCGGTTCCATAGGCGGCTACTCTAAGACTGATCAAGTTGGGCTATATATTATGGCAAGTTGACCCTACTTTCCAATTTCGTACCCTCTAAGGAAAGACCCTATCTCCAGCAGCCATTTGGGGTGAAGAATAATGGTGTTCGTGCTTCTACCTCACAAAAAAAATCAACGATAAATCTGAGGAGCGTGTTAGGATAATAAACCCGGGGGCCATCAGGGGACACTCGCGCCCTAGGCACCATGTGTAGGCCCTTAGGGATGTGCGCGCCTAGGGGGCACCTCCCCTTGGCCCAAGTCTAGGCCATTCCGTATTTCTTTTATTTTTCCCGAACACTTTCCCGCACAGAAAGATTATAGCATGGACATTTTGCTGAAAACAACCTCAACCTCGATTAGTTTTTATTCACTAGAGAAAGTTTTGGTTCCAAAAACCAATCACAAATGTTTGAAAATTAGATACGTTTGAGCCGTATCGCCAACCAAACTTGATCGTACTTTAGGGAGTGCAAGAGGAGACCAATATCTACACTCTCACTAAAGAAAATTTGAATCCCCCTTGATCCTAGGTGGATCTTGTTCATACTGAGGTTGTTGGACACTCCTAGACAGTTGGACTCCTTACATAAGCTTCCTTGTTGTGGTGTGCTCCAGGGAAGTTCGTAAAGATATGATGGGCGCCTTCAAGTCCAACCACGAGTGTTTCAAGTCTCATTCCATTGGGGTCACTCAAAGGAGAATAGGGCGAGCAATTGGTGGCATTCAGAAAGCTTTGGCATCCGCACCTGTCCAAAGTAAATTAGCACTCCCCAAGAGTGTGAACTTGGGGATATATCATCTTCTCCAACTTGTGGTTAATTCTTTTCCACACCTTTTTTACTCCGTGTTAATGCTTGCTAGCTAACTTGTTGCCCTTGTTTATCTTGTTGTTTGCTTGCTTGTTGCACCATATACTTTGTTCTCACTGTAGACTGCACATCAAGAGAACATACTTTACCCACACTATCCAAATTTGCGTAGAAAAACTTCAAAAAAAATTACAATCTCCTATTCATCCGCCCTCTAGTCGGTCCTTTGATCCTTCAGTTTGGCAATAGATCAAGAGTTGTCTCCCTTGCAAACCTAGGCATCAAAGAGGCATGACCTGTTGGACATGTCACGTGTTGTGTGCAATGGCTAGAAGACGTGGACCACATCTTTTTCGAATGCCACCCCGCCAAAAGTGTTCACGTGGTTGGCTACGCTGGGCAAGTGCCTGGCGACAGACAACCTCGCGAAGCGAGGATGGCCTCATGATCCACCATGCTCTCTCTATCGTTCCGCTCTAGACGTCGCCGCCCATATGCTGGCCTACTTCCCCTTCTCACAGGAATTTGGGGTCGAGGTCCTACAACAATTCAAACTTCCTGACGCGCTCTCCCCGTCACTAGTTGTACTCCCCTCATGGACTTGTGGCAGGCGGGTTGCGTCGCCATGCCCAAAGTTCACTGCATGCATGGTGTGGAACTCTCTTGTGCAATTGGTTTGGTGGGCAACTTGGAAGAGAGGAACGAAGGGATCTTCCAAAGCATGGATTCACCCATCAACCAAGTGCCTCGGAGTTCATCACAAGATGAATGATTGCCACACCATCAGTCTTTCAAAGATCTGGTCCCTAATAAACCGACCGCTGGAACTTGACTAGTAGTGATGGGGTTTTCATTTTGTTGGGGTTCCACCCACTTGCACTCATGCTTACTCCATACCTCTTATTCGAGATTAATGAAGAGTTGTGTTGTTAGCATTTACGAAAAAAAGTATCAAGTTTAAAACGACAAATACTTAAGGTACCACAGTTAAGTGTGACAATTATCAGTTTCAAAGTATATAGTGGCATATCATCGAAGTCTTATGTATGGAGGAGGTAAAGGCCAAGTTCCTCGTCCCATTTGGAACACATGAACTCAAGACGTAGGAACAAGAAAAATGCAGAAACTGAAATGACATGAATCTCGTATTCCTACATGAACTAAAGCTACATGAAAACTGCAAAACTATCGTCTGGATGTCACTAGGGAGAACACACAAAAATTGTAGACACAAAGAGACGAAAACATGAGGGAGGACCACAGGTTTGTTTCCCCCGAAAACTTCATATGGTATGGCCCATTCTAGAGAAAAGTATACTTTTCGTCCCTCAACTTTAGGCAGAGTCTAGATTGTTGGGGAACGTAGTAATTTCAAAAAAAATCCTACGCACACGCAAGATCATGGTGATGCATAGCAACGAGAGGGGAGAGTGTTGTCTACGTACCCTCGTAGACCGTAAGCGGAAGCGTTTATCAACGCGGTTGATGTAGTCGTACGTCTTCACGATCTGACCGATCCAAGTACCGAACGCACGGCACCTTCGAGTTCTGCACATGTTCAGCTCGATGACGTCCTCGCCTTCTTGATCCAGCAAGACGGGCGAAGTAGTAGATGAGTTCCGACAGCACGACGGCGTGGTGACGGTGTTGGTGAAGAACAATCTCCGCAGGGCTTCGCCTAAGCACTACGAAAACTATGACGGAGGATAAACTAGAGGGGACGGGGTTGCCGACACACGGCTTGGTGTTTCTTGATGTGTCTTGGGTGCTAGCCCTACCCCTCTATTTATATGTTGAGCCTTGGGGTCGAAACTTTGAGTAAAAACCTCCACCAAGTCGGTTTCACCCGAAAGGCAAGAGTCCGAGAAGGACTCCAGGGCCAGACGCCAGGGTTCCCGGCGTCTGGACCCAGACGCCAGGGACCCTGGCGTCTGGCCCCTGGACTCCGCAAAACTTCCTTTTGCGCTTTCCAAAAACCTCGTGGGCTTTCCCCTTTGGCCCAGATAAAGTGTTCTCGTGCCCAAACATTTCGGGAAACATCCGGAACCCCTTCCGATGGATTCCGGAACCTTTCCAGAGATCAAACACTACTATCCACATATCAATTTTTACTTCCGGACCATTCCGGAGTTCCTCGTCATATCCGTGATCTCATCCAAAACTCCGAACAACATTCGGTCACCAACATACATAACTCATAGTACTATATCATCAACGAACGTTAAGCGTGCGGACCCTACGGGTTCGAGAACTATGTAGACATGACCGAGACACCTCTCTGGTCAATAACCAATAGCGGGACCTGGATGCCCATATTGGCTCCTACATATTCTACGAAGATCTCTATCGGTCAAACCGCATAACAACATACGTTGCTCCCTTTGTCATCAGTATGTTACTTGCCCGAGATTCGATCGTCGGTATCTCAATACCTAGTTCAATCTCGTTACCGGCAAGTCTCTTTACTCGTTCCGTAATACATCATCCCGCAACTAACTCATTAGTTGCAATGCTTGCAAGGCTTATAGTGATGTGCATTACCGAGTGTGCCCAGAGATACCTCTCCGACAATCAGAGTGACAAATCCTAATCTCGAAATGCGCCAACCCAACAAGTACCTTTGGAGACACCTGTAGAGCACCTTTATAATCACCCAGTTACGTTGTGATGTTTGGTAGCACACAAAATGTTCCTCCGGTAAACGGGAGTTGCATAATCTCATAGTCATAGGAACATGTATAAGTCATGAAGAAAGCAATAGCAACATACTAAACGATCGAGTGCTAAGCTAACGGAATGGGTCAAGTCAATCACATCATTCTCCTAATGATGTGATCCCGTTAATCAAATGACAACTCATGTCAATGGCTAGGAAACATAACCATCTTTGATCAACGAGCTAGTCAAGTAGAGGCATACTAGTGACACTCTGTTTGTCTATGTATTCACACATGTATCATGTTTCCGGTTAATACAATTCTAGCATGAATAATAAACATTTATCATGATATAAGGAAATAAATAATTATTGCCTCTAGGGCATATTTCCTTCAGTCTCCCACCTGCACTAGAGTCAATAATCTAGTTCACATCGCCATGTGATTTAACACCAATAGTTCACATCACCATGTGATTAACACCCATAGTTCACATCGTCATGTGACCAACACCCAAAGGGTTTACTAGAGTCAATAATCTAGTTCACATCGTTATGTGATTAACACCCAAAGAGTACTAAGGTGTGACCATGTTTTGCTTGTGAGAGAAGTTTAGTCAACGGTTCTGCAATATTCAGATCCGTATGTATTTTGCAAATTTCTATGTCAACAATGCTAATTGCTCCCACTTTCAATATGTATCCAGATTGAGAATAGAGTTATCTAGATTAGTGTCAAAATTTGCATCGACGTAACCCTTTACGACGAACCTTTTGTGACCTCCATAATTGAGAAACATATCCTTATTCCACTAAGGATAATTTTGACCGCTGTCCAGTGATCTACTCCTAGATCACTATTGTACTCCCTTGCTAAACTCAGTGTAGGGTATACAATAGATCTGGTACACAGCATGGTATACTTTTATAGAACCTATGGCTGAGGCATAGGGAATGACTTTCATTCTCTTTCTATCTTCTGCCGTGGTCGAGCTTTGAGTCTTACTCAATTTCACACCTTGTAACACAGGCAAGAACTCTTTCTTTGACTGTTCCATTTTGAACTACTTCAAAATCTTGTCAAGGTATGTACTCATTGAAAAAACTTATCAAGCGTCTTGATCTATCTCTATACATCTTGATGATCAATATGTAAGCAGCTTCACCGAGGTCTTTCTTTGAAAAAACTCCTTTCAAAAACTCCTTTATGCTTTCCAGAAAATTCTACATTATTTCCGATTAACAATATGTCATTCACATATATTTATTAGAAATGATGTAGTGCTCCCACTCACTTTCTTGTAAATACAGGCTTCACCGCAAGTATATATAAAACTATATGCTTTGATCAACTCATCAAAGCGTATATTCCACCTCCGAGATGCTTGCACCAGTCCATAGATGGATCGCTGGAGCTTGCACTTTTTGTTAACACCTTTAGGATCGACAAAACCTTCTGGTTGCATCATATACAACTCTTCTTTAAGAAATCCATTAAGGAACATAGTTTTGACATCCATTTGCCAGATTTCATAAAATGTGGCAATTTGCTAACATGATTCAGACAGACTTAAGCATCGCTACGAGTGAGAAAATCTCATCGTAGTCAACACCTTGAACTTTGTCAAAAACCTTTTTCAACAAGTCTAGCTTTGTAGATAGTAACACTACTCTCAGTGTCCATCTTCCTCTTGAAGATCCATTTATTTTCTATGGCTTGCCGATCATCGGGCAAGTCAACCAAAGTCCACACTTTGTTCTCATACATGGATCTCATCTCAGATTTCATGGCCTCAAGCCATTTCACGGAATCTGGGCTCATCATCGCTTCCTCATAGTTCGTAGGTTCGTCATGGTCAAGTAACATGACCTCCAGAGCAGGATTACTGTACCACTCTGGTGCGGATCTCACTCTGGTTTACCTACGAGGTTCGGTAGTAACTTGATCTGAAGTTACATGATCATCATCATTAGCTTCCTCACTAATTGGTGTAGTAGTCACAGGAACATATTTCTGTGATGAACTACTTTCCAATAAGGGAGCAGGTACAGTTACCTCATCAAGTTCTACTTTCCTCCCACTCACTTCTTTCGAGAGAAACTCCTTCTCTAGGAAGGATCCATTCTTAGCAACGAATATCTTGCCTTCGGATCTGTGATAGAAGGTGTACCCAACTGTCTCCTTTGGGTATCCTATGAAGACACATTTCTCCGATTTGGGTTTGAGCTTATCAGGATGAAACTTTTTCTTATAAGCATCGTAACCCCAAACTTTAAGAAATGACAACTTTGGTTTCTTGCCAAACCACAGTTCATACGGTGTCGTCTCAACAGATTTAGATGGTGCCCTTTTTAATGTGAATGCAGCTGTCTCTAATGCATAACCCCAAAACTATAGTGGTAAATCGGTAAGAAACATCATAGATTGCACTATACCCAATAAAGTACGGTTATGACATTCAGACATACCATTATGCTGTAGTGTTCCAGGTGGCACGAATTTGAGAAACTATTCCACATTGTTGTAATTGAAGACCAAACTCGTAACTCAAATATTTGTCTCCGCGATCAGATCGTAGAAACTTTATTTTCTTGTCACGATGATTTTCCACTTCACTCTGAAATTCTTTGAACTTTTCAAATGTTTCAGACTTATGTTTCATCAATTAGATATACCCATATCTGCTCAAATCATCTGTGAAGGTCAGAAAATAACGATACCCACCGCGAGCCTCAACACTCATCGGACTGCATACATCAGTATGTATTATTTCCAACAAATCTGTTGCTCGCTCCATTGTTCCGGAGAACGGAGTCTTAGTCATCTTGCCCGTGAGGCATGGTTCGCAAGCATCAAGTGATTCATAATCAAGTGATTCCAAAAGCCCATCAGCATGGAGTTTCTTCATGCGCTTTACACCAATATGACCTAAACGGCAGTGCCACAAATAAGTTGCACTATCATTATTAACTTTGCATCTTTTGGCTTCAATATTATGAATATGTGTATCACTACAATCGAGATCCAACAAACCATTTTCATTGGGTGTATGACCATAGAAGGTTTTATTCATGTTAACAAAACAACAATTATTCTCTAATTTAAATGAATAACCGCATTGCAATAAACATGATCAAATCATATTTATGCTCAACGCAAACACCAAATAACATTTATTTAGGTTCAACACTAATCCCGAAAGTATAGGGAGTGTGCGATGATGATCATATCAATCTTGGAACTGCTTCCAACACACATCGTCATTTCACCCTTAACTAGTTTCTGTTCATTCTGCAACTCCCGTTTTGAGTTACTAATCTTAGCAACTGAACTAGTATCAAATACTGAGGGGTTGCTATAAACACTAGTAAAGTACACATCAATAACATGTATATCAAATATAGCTTGTTCACTTTGCCATCCTTCTTATCGGCCAAATACTGTTGGTAATCGTAGCATAATTTAAAATTTTCCTACGCTCACCAAGATGCATCTATGGAGTCTACTAGCAACGAGGGGAAAGGAGTGCATCTACATACCCTTGTAGATCGCGAGCGGAAGCGTTCCAATGAACGTGGATGATGGAGTCGTACTCGCCGTGATCCAAATCACCGATGACCGAGTGCCGAACGGACGACACCTCCGCGTTCAACACACGTACGGTGCAGAGACGTCTCCTCCTTCTTGATCCAGCAAGGGGGAAGGAGAGGTTGATGGAGATCCAACAGCACGACGGCGTGGTGGTGGATGTAGCGGGTCTCCGGCAGGGCTTCGCCAAGCTTCTGCGAGAGAGAGAGAGGTGTTGCAGGGGAGGAGGGAGGCGCCCAAGGCTTAGATGTTGCTGCCCTCCCTTCCCCCCACTATATATAGGGCCAAGGGAGAGGGGGGGCGCAGCCTTGCCCCTTCCTCCAAGGAAGGGTGCGGCCAGGGGGGAGTCCTTCCCCCCCAAGGCACCTCGGAGGTGCCTTCCCCCTTTAGGACTCTCCCTTTTTTCTTATCTCTTGCGCATGGGCCTCTTGGGGCTGGTGCCCTTGGCCCATATAGGCCAAGGCGCACCCCTTACAGCCCATGTGCCCCCCCGGGGCTGGTGGACCCCCTTGGTGGACCCCCGGACCCCTTTCGGCACTCCCGGTACAATACCGATAAAGCGCGAAACTTTTCCGGCGACCAAAATAAGACTTCCCATATATAAATCTTTACCTCCGGACCATTCCGGAACATCTCGTGAAGTCCGGGATCTCATCCGGGACTCCGAACAACTTTCGGGTTTCCGCATACATATATCTCTACAACCCTAGCGTCACCAGACCTTAAGTGTGTAGACCCTACGGGTTCGGGAGACATGCAGACATGACCGAGATGCCTCTCCGGTCAATAACCAACAGCGGGATCTGGATACCCATGTTGGCTCCCACATGCTCCACGATGATCTCATCGGATGAACCACGGTGTCGAGGATTCAATCAATCCGTATGCAATTCCCTTTGTCAATCGGTATGTTACTTGCCCGAGATTCGATCGTCGGTATCCCAATACCTAGTTCAATCTCGTTACCGGCAAGTCTCTTTACTCGTACCGCAATGCATGATCCCGTGACTAACGCCTTAGTCACATTGAGCTCATTATGATGATGCATTACCGAGTGGGCCCAGAGATACCTCTCCGTCACACGGAGTGACAAATCCCAGTCTCGATCCGTGCCAACCCAACAGACACTTTCGGAGATACCCGTAATGCACCTTTATAGTCACCCAGTTACATTGTGACGTTTGGCACACCCAAAGCACTCCTACGGTATCCGAGAGTTGCACGATCTCATGGTCTAAGGAAAAGATACTTGACATTGGAAAAGCTCTAGCAAACGAAACTACACGATCTTTTATGCTATGCTTAAGTTGGGTCTTGTCCATCACATCATTCTCCTAATGATGTGATCCCGTTATCAATGACATCCAATGTCCATAGTCAGGAAACCATGACTATCTGTTGATCAACGAGCTAGTCAACTAGAGGCTTACTAGGGACAGGTTGTGGTCTATGTATTCACACATGTATTACGATTTCCGGACAATACAATTATAGCATGAATAATAGACAATTACCATGAACAAAGAAATATAATAATAACCATTTATTATTGCCTCTAGGGCATATTTCCAACAAATACTTGGGGTAGTTCCGCTTCCAGTGACCAGTCCCTTTGCAGTAGAAGCACTTAGTCTCAGGCTTAGGTCCAGAATTGGGCTTCTTCACTTGAGCAGCAACTTGCTTGCTGTTCTTCTTGAAGTTCCCCTTTTTTTCCCTTTACCCTTTTCCTTGAAACTAGTGGTCTTGTCAACCATCAACACTTGATGTTTTTCTTGATTTCTACCTTCGCCGATTTTAGCATCGCGAAGAGCTTGGGAATTGTTTTCGTCATCCCTTGCATATTATAGTTCATCACGAAGTTCTAGTAACTTGGTGATAGTGACTAGAGAACTATTCAAGCAATTGTAGTACCCAGACAATCTGAGCACATGCTCACTAGCTGAGCAATTCTCCTCCATCTTGTAGGCAAAGTACTGTCAAAGGTCTCATACCTCTCGACACGGGCATGAGTATGAAATACCAATTTCAACTCTTGGAACATCTTATATGCTCCGTGGCGTTCAAAACATTTTTGAAGTCCCGGTTCTAAGCCGTAAAGCATGGTGCACTTAACTATCAAGTAGTCTTCATACCGAGCTTTTGTAAAAACGTTCATAACGTCTGCATCTGCTCCTGTAATAGGTCTGTCACCTAGCGGTGCATCAACGACATAATTCTTCTGTGCAGCAATGAGGATAAACCTCAGATCACGGATCCAATCCGCATCATTGCTACTAACATCTTTCAACTTAGTTTTCTCTAGGAACATATAAAAATTAAACGGGGAGCAACAACGCGAGCTATTGATCTACAACATAGATATGCTAATACTACCAGGACTAAGTTCATGATAAATTAAAGTTCAATTAATCAAATTACTCAAGAACTCCCACTTAGATAGACATCCCTCTAATCCTCTAAGTGATCACGTGATCCATATCAACTAAACCATGTCCGATCATCATGTGATATGGAGTAGTTTCAATGGTGAACATTACTATGTTGATCATATCTACTATATGATTCACACTCGACCTTTCGGTCTCAGTGTTCCGAGGCCATATCTGCATATGCTAGGCTCGTCAAGTTTAACCTGAGTATTCCGCGTGTGCAACTGTTTTGCACCCGTTGTATTTGAATGTAGAGCCTATCACACCCGATCATCACGTGGTGTCTCAGCACGAAGAACTTTCGCAACGGTGCATACTCAGGGAGAACACTTATACCTTGAAATTTAGTGAGAGATCATCTTATAATGCAACCGTCGATCTAAGCAAAATAAGATGCATAAAAGATAAACATCACATGCAATCAATATAAGTGATATGATATGGCCATCATCATCTTGTGCTTGTGATCTCCATCTCCGAAGCACCATCATGATCACCATCGTCACCGGCGCGACACCTTGATCTCCATCGTAGCATCGTTGTCGTCTCGCCAACTGTTGCTTTTACGACTATCGCTACCGCTTAGTGATAAAGTAAAGCATTACAGGGCGATTGCATTGCATATAATAAAGTGACAACCATATGGCTCCTGCCAGTTGCCGATAACTCGGTTACAAAACATGATCATCTCATACAATAAAATATAGCATCATGTCTTGACCATATCACATCACAACATGCCCTGCAAAAACAAGTTAGACGTCCTCTACTTTGTTGTTGCAAGTTTTACGTGGCTGCTACGGGCATAGCAAGAACCGTTCTTACCTACGCATCAAAACCACAACGATAGTTCGTCAAGTTAGTGCTGTTTTAACCTTCTCAAGGACCGGGCGTAGCCACACTCGGTTCAACTAAAGTTGGAGAAACTGACACCCGCCAGCCACCTGTGTGCAAAGCACGTCGGTAGAACCAGTCTCGCGTAAGCGTACGCGTAATGTCGGTCCGGACCGCTTCATCCAACAATACCGCCGAACCAAAGTATGACATGCTGGTAAGCAGTATGACTTGTATCGCCCACAACTCACTTGTGTTCTACTCGTGCATATAACATCTACGCATAAAACCAGGCTCGGATGCCACTGTTGGGGAACGTAGTAATTTCAAAAAATTTCCTACGCACACGCAAGATCACGGTGATGCATAGCAACGAGAGGGGACAGTGTTGTCTACATACCTTCGTAGACCGTAAGCGGAAGCATTTATCAACGCGGTTGATGCAGTCGTACGTCTTCACGATCCGACCGATCCAAGTACCGAACGCACGACACCTCCGAGTTCTGCACACGTTCAGCTCGATGACGTCCTCGCCTTCTTGATCCAGCAAGACGGGCAAAGTAGTAGATGAGTTCCGACAGCATGACGGCGTGGTGACGGTGTTGGTGAAGAACAATCTCCGCAGGGCTTCGCCTAAGCACTACGAAAACTATGACGAAGGATAAACTAGAGGGGACGGGGTTGCCGGCACACGGCTTGGTGTTTCTTGATGTGTCTTGGGTGCTAGCCCTACCCCTCTATTTATATGTTGAGCCTTGGGGTCGAAACTTGGAGTAAAAACCTCCACAAAGTTGGTTTCACTCGAAAGGCAAGAGTCCGAGAAGGACTCCAGGGCCAGACGCCAGGGTTCCCGGCGTCTGGACCCAGACGCCAGGGACCCTGGCGTCTGGCCCCTGGACTCCGCAAAACTTCCTTTTGCGCTTTCCAAAAACCTCGTGGGCTTTCCCCTTTGGCCCAGATAAAGTGTTCTCGTGCCCAAACATTTCGGGAAACATCCAGAACCCCTTCCGATGGATTCTAGAACCTTTCCGGAGATCAAACACTACTATCCACATATCAATTTTTACTTCCGGACCATTCCGGAGTTCCTCGTCATATCCGTGATCTCATCCAAAACTCCGAACAACATTCGGTCACCAACATACATAACTCATAGTACTATATCGTCAACGAACATTAAGCGTGCGGACCCTACGGGTTCGAGAACTATGTAGACATGACCGAGACACCTCTCTGGTCAATAACCAATAGCGGGACCTGGATGCCCATATTGGCTCCTACATATTCTACGAAGATCTTTATCGGTCAGACCGCATAACAACATACGTTGTTCCCTTTGTCATCGGTATGTTACTTGCCCGAGATTCGATCGTCGGTATCTCAATACCTAGTTCAATCTCGTTACCGGCAAGTCTCTTTACTCGTTCCGTAATACATCATCCCGCAACTAACTCATTAGTTGCAATGCTTGCAAGGCTTATAGTGATGTGCATTACCGAGTGTGCCCAGAGATACCTCTCCGACAATCAGAGTGACAAATCCTAATCTCGAAATGCGCCAACCCAACAAGTACCTTTGGAGACACCTGTAGAGCACCTTTATAATCACCCAGTTACGTTGTGACGTTTGGTAGCACACAAAATGTTCCTCCGGTAAACGGGAGTTGCATAATCTCATAGTCATAGGAACATGTATAAGTCATGAAGAAAGCAATAGCAGAATACTAAACGATCGAGTGCTAAGCTAACGGAATGGGTCAAGTCAATCACATCATTCTCCTAATGATGTGATCCCGTTAATCAAATGACAACTCATGTCAATGGCTAGGAAACATAACCATCTTTGATCAACGAGCTAGTCAAGTAGAGGCATACTAGTGACACTCTGTCTGTCTATATATTCACACATGTATCATGTTTCCGGTTAATACAATTCTAGCATGAATAATAAACATTTATCATGATATAAAGAAATAAATAATTATTGCCTCTAGGGCATATTTCCTTCATAGATTTGGTCCGTCAACTCCGAAACCGGACAACTTGCACCCTGAACTACTAAAAACGGACAAGGTTCGTCCCTGGACACGGTTTTCACCGGTTTTGGTGCTGACTTTTGCCGGTTTTGACCGTGTTTTGACTCAAATTCGCGTACTTTCTTCAAATCCGTTTATTTTATTCAGGTCTGCATACCATTTTCAAGTTGAAGTGTTTTTTTCAAATCCGCGTACTTCCTATAAAAGTTCATGAATTTGAAAAGGTACACGGATTTGAAAGCAGTGCACGAACATGAAAAAAGTACGCGGATTTGAGAAAAAATACGCGAACTAGAAAAAAGTATGCGAATTTGCAAAATTATGTGAACTTGAAAAAGTATGTGGATTTGAAAATAGTGTGGATTTTAAAAAGGTATGCAAATTTGAATTTTTTACGCAAACGTGAAAAGTACAGAGATTTGGAAAAAGTACATGAATTTTACAAGATTCACAGATTTGAAAGATATACACGTATTTAAGTCAGCACCGGTCAAAACCGGGGTGAGCCAACACCAAAACCGCTCAAAATCGAGACCAGGGATGAATCTTGTTCGGTTTCAGTAGTTGTGGGTACAAGTTGTCCGGTTTCGAAGATGAGTAACCAAATCTAAACTCCGTCAAAAGTTGAAGGACGAAAAGTATACTTTTCTTCCTATTCTATGGGAATTTCAAGAAACGTAGGTTAGTAGTTTCGTTGTCAAAACGGCACCAAATGAAAATTCTCTATAGAAATCGCATCATTCAAAATTCCTAGGTTTTTGATTTGTTCGAAACAGAACCTAGGGCCTCTTTGATTCATAGGATTTTGAAAATGTAGGAATGAAAAAAGTATAGGGTTGAAGTGGCATGCTCATTTGAATCCTATAGGATTAGCAATGAGTGTTTATTGCCACAGGAAAAACAAAGGAATTGTAAAAAGAGGTTGGAGTGGATGTTAGATTTTCTATGAAGTGTATCGACTGTCGTCCCCGTAGTGTCGCTTCGCGGCTGCCACTAGGTGGCTCTTTTTTCTATTTCTTTTATGATTTTTTGGACTTGATTGTGCTGTGGCCCCAGCCGTTATCTGATTGTATGGATCGTTGTTTTATTTATAAAGCGGAGCGAAAGCCTATTTCAAGAGAGATTTTCTATGAAGCGTAGCACAAAAGATTCTATAGGAAAAATTTCTATGGAATCTAATCAATTAAAATATCAACATAGAAAAAATCCTAAGGATTTCAATCCTCTAGAAAATCTTATAAAATTCCTTTGAATCAAAGGAGCCCCTAGCGTTTTTCGAAGGAAAAAAGAAAAGAGGGCAGCCAAACTAAACTAGCCCTCGAATGGCCACTCCTACTTGTCAGGATTGGATTTGGGATTCGTGGAGCGGACCACGCGCGCGCTCTCTCTACCCTCCACCCCGCTTCGCTCCCGCCGGGCCGCACATGGCGACGGCCACCGCCTCCACGTCGCTCCGCCCGCCGCCGTCCCCGTCCCCGCCCCGGCTTGCGGTTGCGCCCTCTTCATCTCGCGCCTCTGTTCTTCTCCTTCCCCAGCGAGCTCAAGGGTTCTTTGGCCGTTTGCTTTCTTCCTTTAATCCATTCTGTACTGGCTAGGGGTCGCTGCGCCAATGGTGCTGGGGGATCCCTACGCATTCCTCTCGGAGGAGAGCCTTCCACGCGCATCCGCGGAAGAGGTTCGTGCTGTGCGCTTGCTCTCTGTTTTCTTTCAGTTTGGTTCTCTTGTGTATACTGGATGCTTTCCGGTTTGAAGGAACGACATTTTGTCTAAACTGGTTTAACTTATTTCTCTAATTACAAAAGGACAGTTCATGTTACCTGCTTAGCTGAAATTGTATGGGATTGGGAGATACATCATACATGAGTTGGGGAAATTTTTGTACTGTGCACAGTTTCCAATTTGTAGTGGTAATAGCATTGTTTACATTCACTAAATGTGAGTGTGGAAATTTAAGTAGATGGGCCCTACAGCGCTAAACAGGTTAGCAAGCATGACCAATGCTAGAAAGTCATAATATTTTTGCTAGTGATGGAAACTTCTGGTTGTTGTATAAGTATTTTCATTCTATGTTTGTTCATGAACTCTGATACTACCATATACTCCCTCTGTCTAGTGTCAAAACACGTTTTACATTTTGAGACAGAGGGAGTACATGTGAGTCATTATGTGATTTTGCTTTCGAACATTTTATTTTTCGATTAGAGATTGCATGGGACTAGATGGTGTGAAGTGGAATTCATGTTGTTCGGTAAAAACTTATGATTTCAATACAAAACAGGAACACTTTCTTATGCGCAGCCGTTAAAGGCCCTGAAGAATCCTTCAAAAAGACCATTGAAGTGGATAGGCTGATTGATATGCTTAGAGATGCAAATCCCAGAGAGGTAACCATGCTGCATATCTTCAGTTTTACTGATCTTTCTTGTCACAAGAAGCTACAATTCCTTTCCCTATATTTCAGTGTTGAACTAGATTTGTTGTATATCATCAGTTCATTCAATATGTAAACCTTGGGCTCATATGTGCTTCGAGTATCCTCCCCATGCTTATTTCATAATTGGTAGAACCAAGCTTGGCATTGGTTGGTTGGTGACATTTGATTAGCTACTTAAAGTATAGGAGATCCTTATGAGCTATCAAATTTGCTTTTTTTGTGTGTGTATGTTGAGAGCGTTCGAAGTGTGCCCAAATATGCGGCTAGATTTTATTAGTATGCCTAGTATATTTCAGGTATGATATGATTTGTTCAGTTGACAAATCTTTGAGTGTATTAATTTTATCGTTTTTCATAAAAGTACCAGATGAAGAACTAATGTACCTTCTTACATGAAAACAGCTTGATCTAATAGTGGTTGAAAATATTCTAGCGTTCAGTGAGGGTTTCTGGGTTCGGCTGGCTGCTCGGATTGATCTATGCAAATTGGATGATGATAAAGTATGGTTGCACATCTGGATTTATTTCTACTAATTGCGGTTATTGTCTTTTTTATCATCAATTTTCTCACTTTTTATTGCGTCCATCTCCCATTTGTTTTTCAGAAAGATTATGAAGAACTGGCAGAGAATGTCATGAACATAGTTGACCGTGTCGTCCACAAGACTGATGTAAGAGCCATGTTCTTTCATGGATATCCTCATTTAAGTGCTACTGTCTGCCACTTGATGTGAATTCCTCAAGGCTTTGTATTTTTAATATGATTACTACGCATTCCTTGCATGCTGCTAATTTAATCCCTATGATTCAGGAGAAGATTGAACAGTCGACTGATGTTCTGAAGGCAATTATTAGTCCTGTTATGAATGAAGGAGAAGATGCGATGTGGCCACCGAGAAATCCGGAGGCTCTCATATTGATGGAAAAAGTAAGCACACATCTCTTGTTCTATACAGTAGTTGCTTTTCACATTATAATTGTCAAATGTGATAATCAGTGCAAGAATATGGACATCTGTCCTGCTTATATAATTTAATTTCAGTCATGCTTTGCGCAAGTTTCTTTTATCAATTCCGAAAGAAGTACCTGCAGTTACTTTCTTGAAACTGAATTGTTTGGGCTCCAAAGATGTGTATGTTAAAATGTAATTTTAAGCCATACTAGTATTTTACCTCGTTCTCCATATTGTGCTCTGATTTTTAATGTCTTCTTGACATCCCAAGGAAATATCAAACAGAGAAAAAGAAGGACAGCTAGATGAGAGTTTTCTGTCAGAAGTTAATGCTCAGCTGAGGCAAGTAAGTGCTACTATTTATTGCTTTCTAGGTTTGAGTTGTTTTATATTATTATATAACGTGGATTATTCTTGATATTAGTAATATTTACATGTGTTTAGGCTAAAGACGAAGTAGATAAGCCAGGGCTTCAAGTAATGCTGCAAAAGGTGTTGCAACTATATGCTTCCAACTTTCTCCGAAAGCGCAGTTACGCTTATAAAGGTAATCCTTTCTTTATGTCTTCCCAGCTACAAATATTGAGAAATAACTGCGTCTTTTGGTTGAGTCTTGAGTGCCTGTGTTGACATTCTCAGGGGGAGAGGTTGTAGTGCCTGAAAAGTTTCTTGAATCGATAATAGAGGGTATGAATTTTACCCAAGAGATTGTTTATATTGTGTCTATAATCAGCGCCTCTGATATGTTGAGTTTGCGCAAATGCAGCTCCTGAAAATGACTGGAATAGGCTGTTGCTTGATGGACTTACAGTTGGAAAGGGAGATGTTTCACCTGAAGAATTTTACGCTGTTACCAAGAAGAGAATTGAGAGAATCCTGATTCGCACGGTAAGATTCATAACCTCCTGAGTTCTACGTAACTATTTTAACTTGTCAGTGCCTTGCCCTGAGCATCCCCTCGCACAATTTTGTCTCTGTAATTTTTATTTTTATTTTTGACAGGAAGGAGGTTCTTATCAGCAACGGGTACTTGTCGAATATATAAAAGAGATACAAGCTAGAGCAGAGGAAATAGTGAACCGGCTTCAAGGCCCAGCTGCGTAACTTTTATGGTACATTTGTAATTTCAGAACCAGTTATATCCAATAAATGAGAAATAATGATTCTACAATTTAGCCATTTTTTTACTAGAAGAATACTTTGCGGTAGTCAAACTCTTTGTCGGCTCACCGGACTCGTGGAGGGTTCTGTACTAGAGATTCCCAAGCTTAATACTCGTCACCCTCAAGTACCTACATGGCATCTCTGTTTTATAGGCATTTAGTTTGACAGTACATCCAGTATTGCAGTATTGATCTTACACGGTTAAAGCACTTAGCTCCTGGAAACAGAAGTGTGACACTATATGCAGCAAAGCAATGAAGAGTTGATACTAATATTACTTATTTTCAGGGAAGCATAACAGACTGTCCTCTTGAAAGACAGCCTTAAGAAGAATCACCTATTTTATAAGTTAGACAACGGATAGATTTTTTAATGTTGGCTTTGTTCATCTAACACTAAAATGTTTGTTCCCTGAATTGCATAGGTTCCCTGGTCACTGTTAATCTATGGATCCACCGGTATTTCCTTGGTATTTTCGAGTTTTATACATAAGTTCATTTTCTTTTGGTGAGCATATTTCTTAAAGCTGGGATAGTTAGTCTTTATGGTTAAAACTGGATTTTAAAAGCATTAAATTAGTCAGGATTCATTACTAGTTCGAATTCGTCCTAGTTGTGTTAAAGGTTTTATTACTGGTAGATCTAATTTGTTGTTGTAAGTTGAATAATTCTCCGAGGTTTTATGTTTCCTCATTTTCGTATGGGACCTTTCCATATTAACGATGCCAAACCAGACCTCTAAATTACATGTATTCAGATTTTTTTGGGGCATTATGTATTCAGATTTGGGGCTGGACGTTACGGATAAACTTTGGACTCATTGTAATGGCTTTTTTTTCTTCAAAAAGAATGAAAGATTTTATCAAGCAAAGGTGATTGAGACGATAATCTTAATCATCATGCTCGCGTGAAATGATCAAGTCAAAGTTTATATCAGGCATGTATTTCTTGCATAGATTGGTGTCAATGAGTTGAGAATAGTGTTTTTTTTTGCCGTGGTGAGTTGAGCATAGATTGGGTTATTGAACAAATAGATGAGCTATCAAAATGGGCTATGAGACGAGTAGGTTGGTCGCGTTACCTGACGATCATGCTTAGTGTAGAACCCGGGGATCGGTGCTATGTAGATCTAGCATCCTCAGCTAACCTTCACATAATATTGATCATAAGGCGTCATCTTCACACAACAAACACGTCGAAGCGTGCACACTGTGTGGGGGAGTGTCAATATCACAACACACATAACGAAATAATCCACAACAACAACAAATATATACATACAACAACTCCATGAGTCAGATTTAACGAATGAATATAACAAGGGTATGTTGACCCACATACAGCTCATACAACAGAAGAGAATATACCTTACACCGGTAAGAATACAAAATGCCTTAAGAAGGCTTAAAGAAAAGTAAAAGGCGTCCATATCTCTGTCTAGACCATTGTTCGTGGGATAACCAGCTAACGTCGTCCATCAACAAGCCTGCTTCCTGAACTGCTGCCAGTTGGATTGATGGCAATCTAGGAAAAATAGTAAATTAAGTAAGGTGAGTACTCAGTTGTACTCGCAAGACTTACACAGACCTAAGTTATTTTATGCAACATGTTTCAAGGAAAGAGGGATTTAGGAGACTATTAGAGGCACATAAAAGTAAGGGGCGTGTCACAACTACTCTATTCACCTACCTGCCGTAAACATAACACTACCTTGTCTTCCCTTTCGCATCTCTCACAAGGAAGACCCACAAGGCACTCACACGATCGGTAAGTTTTAATTATTAAGGATGAAGTTATTCTATGGATGCAGGTCAATCTTCAAGTCGTCTATAACCGCAGACATGGCTATTTGAATAGATTTATCTCCGCAGGAGTGCACAAATATGTTGGGAACGTAGCATGCAATTTTAAAAAAAATTCTACGATCACACAAGATCTATCTAGGAGATGCATAGCAACGAGAGGGGGAGAGTGTGTCCATGTACCCTCGTAGACCGAAAGCGGAAGCGTTAGCTTAACGCGGTTGATGTAGTCGAACGTCTTCTCGATTCAACCAATCAAGCACCGAACGTACGACACCTCCGAGTTCTGCACACGTTCAGCTCGATGACGTCTCTCAAACTCTTGATCCAGCAAAGTGTCGAGGGAGAGTTTCGTCAGCACAACGGCGTGGTGATGGTGATGGTGGTGTGATCCGCGCAGGGCTTCGCCTAAGCACTACGACGATATGACTGGAGGAGTAAACTGTGGAGGGGGCACCGCACACGGCTAAGAGAACAATTGATGTCTCCAAGGGGTGCCCTGCCCACATATATAAAGGAGGGAGAGGAGGAGGCCGGCCACTAGGGGCACACCAAGGAGAGGGGAGTCTAGGACTCCAGTCCTAGTAGGATTCGACCCCTCCTTTTTTCCTTCTCATGGAAGGGGAAAGAGGGAAGGGAGAGGGAAGAGGAGAAGGAAAGGGGGCGCGCCCCCTCCCTAGTCCAATTCGGACTCCCTATGGGTGGGGGGCGCGGTCACCCCTTGTGGGCTGCCTCCCCTCTCCCCTATGGCCCATGTAGGCCCATTACTTCCCCGGGGGGTTCCGGTAACCCCTCGGTACTCCAAAAAATACCCGAACCACTCCGAAACCATTCCGGTGTCCGAATACCATCGTCCAATATATCAATCTTTACCTTTCGAACATTTCGAGACTCCTCGTCATGTCTGTGATCTCATCCGGGACTCCGAACAAACTTCGGTCACCAAAACACATAACTCATAATACAAATCGTCATCGAATGTTAAGCGTGCGGACCCTACGGGTTCGAGAACTATGTAGACATGACCGAGACACTTCTCTGGTCAATAACCAATAGCGGAACCTGGATGCTCATATTAGCTCCCACATATTATATGAAGATCTTTATTGGTCGAACCGTTATGACAACATACGTTATTCCCTTTGTCATCGGTATGTTACTTGCCCGAGATTCGATCGTCGGTATCTTCATACCTAGTTCAATCTCGTTACCGGAAAGTCTCTTTACTCGTTCCATAATGCATCATCCCGCGACTAACTCATTAGTCACATTGCTTGCAAGGCTTATTATGAGGTGCATTACCGAGAGGGCCCAGAGATACCTCTCTGATATTCTGAGTGACAAATTCTAATCTTGATCTATGCCAACCCAACAAAACACATTCGGAGATACCTGTAGTGCATCTTTATAATCACCCTTTTACGTTGTGACTTTTGATAGCACACAAGGTATTCCTCCGATATTCGGGAGTTGCATAATCTCATAGTCAAAGGAATATGTATAAGTCATGAAGAAAGCAGTAGCAATAAAACTGAACGATCATTATGCTAAGCTAACATATGGGTCTTGTCCATCACATCATTCTCCTAATGATGTGATCCCGTTATCAAATGACAACTCATGTCTATGGTTAGGAAACCTTAACCATCTTTGATCAACGAGCTAGTCTAGTAGAGGCTTATTAGGGACACGATGTTTGTTTATGTATTCACACATGTATTAAGGTTTCCGATCAATACAATTCTAGCATGAATAATAAACCTTTATCATGGATAAGGAAATATAAAATAACAACTTTATTATCGCCTCTAGGGCATATTTCCTTCAGTCTCCCACTTGCACTAGAGTCAATAATCTAGTTCACATCGCCATGTGATTAACACCAATAGTTCACATCACCATGTGACCAATACCCAAAGGGTTTACTAGAGTCAATAATCTAGTTCACATCGCTATGTGATTAACACCCAAAGAGTACTAAGGTGTGATCATGTTTTGCTTGCGAGAGAAGTTTAGTCAATGGGTCTGCCACATTCAGATCCGTATGTATTTTGCAAATTTCTATGGCTACAATGCTCGTTTGAAAAATGGTATGAACCCGAAGGTTTTCACAAGTCATACTCTTCTGGTATTTTGCCAGATAAAATTTCAACACTACAACTTCTTTGAAAAATGAGAAGTGAATGAAAGGTTATGCATTGGAGAAGTGGGAGTCGCCCTTGAACTTTGTGTTCATGCCCATGGACACGATGTAGATCCTATCATAGAAGCTTCTTGTAATAATAACTATTTCCTTGATATGATATCGTCTAGTATCTGTGTATTGATCCTTTTGCAATCGTGGTTCCGACCATGTTCTCCTTTAAATACCATTTCTCGTGCAAGTTTAAGCACTTGTCCTCTTCAGAGCAATACCCCCGTCCAACCTCTACTTTGGTCTGTCGTCGAGTATTACCCCCCTGGTATCTCGAGAATGCCAAGGAACTACTTAACTTCTTATGAGTTCTTCATCAACTAATATTCTTCCCGATTCCATTTTTCCAACGGGTTCTGAGTTGTTAGAACCCCTCAAGGACACCAATAAGTGAATCAATTCCGCACTCCGATTCAATAACTCTAAGTAATTTTTGTTGCTTACGAGTTTAATAATCCTTCAAGTCATTCCTAGCTTGCTCGGCTATATCATTAGCGTGCTAAATTTTAACTGTGCTACCTGGTCCTTAACCCCGGAGCACAACTTTCGATGATGAGCTAAGCTTACGCCGGTCTTCCTCTCATACCATTTCACCTTGAACAACAAGCTTGATTTCAAGTTTGTGTCCTACCCATGGTTCCAATAACCGTCTGCTTCATCATTCCTTTGACTTGATGTCGTCGCTGATTGATTACATCTTCATGAAATCTCTCGACAAATGTGTCGTGATCATCATCAACCTTATGCGCTCTTCCAGGATATTGATTGAGTTCATGATTAGAAATACCATCCTTGCCCTCGATGATCTGTGTTATCATCGACAACATTCTTGCCTCCCCCCAACACAAGCTTGTTCATATTTTGTGTTGTATCTTGATTCCACGGCGTTGGAGCCGAACATAGACCTAAAGTCACACGACGTCTTTGTCACCGGAACTCCGGACTCGTCTCTGGTCGTAAATTCCGAGCCATGTGCACCCGCGGACGCCGAACTTGATCGCTTATCGATCTTTGAGTTTAGCGCCGCAGACATCTTCCAACACTCGCCCTTCGGCGATGTGCTAAACTCATTAAAGAATCTGTTCCTGGCGGGGGCACTCACAGCCGAATTATGTCTGGTTCGAACTGGAGGCTGATGATGGGCGAGAATTCAGCTTCCCACCTGCCACCCACTACATAGCCACTGTCGAAGACTTAACCGACGTGCTTGATTACAGCTCCGACGACATCGACGAAATGGACGACGATGCCGACGAGGAGCAGGGCCAAAACCCGCCGCTTACCGGACGCTGGACGGCCACTTCTTCATATGACGTATACATGGTGGATACACCTAAAGAAACTAACAACGATGACAAAGAGGATCCAGTTAAGGACAAACCTCCTGAGACACAGCCCCGACACCGGCATTAGCGGCGCCGGTCTACGTCACGTCGTACAAAAGACAACAACACCAGCACTAGAGAAAATAATGCTCCGGACGAAGCCGAAGACAATGAAGACCCTGTTGGGGCAATCTCCGAACAGGATGAACGGGAGGGCGGGCACGTTAGCCCTGGTGAACAGGCCATACACGAAGACTCGAAGGATAGTAATTATCTTCCGCTCTCCGAGGAAGAGGAGAGCCTCGGCAACGAGGAATTCATCGTGCCTGAAGGACCTCTCGAGCAGGAGCGCTTTAAACCCCTAGAGGCAATAATAAAGTTATTATTTATTTCCTTATATCATGATAAATGTTTATTATTCATGCTAGAATTGTATTAACCGGAAACTTAGTACATGTGTGAATACATAGACAAACATAGTGTCACTAGTATGCCTCTACTTGACTAGCTCGTTAATCAAAGATGGTTGAGTTTCCTAGCCATAGACATGAGTTGTCATTTGATTAATGGGATCACATCATTAGGAGAATGATGTAATTGACTTGACCCATTCCATTAGCTTAGCACTTGATCGTTTAGTATGTTGCTATTGCTTTCTTCATGACTTATACATGTTCCTATGACTATGAGATTATGCAACTCCCGTTTACCGGAGGAACACTTTGTGTGCTACCAAACGTCACAACGTAACTGGGTGATTATAAAGGTGCTCTACAGGTGTCTCCGAAGGTACTTGTTGGGTTGGCGTATTTCGAGATTAGGATTTGTCACTCCGATTGTCGGAGAGGTATCTCTGGGCCCACTCGGTAATGCACATCACCATAAGCCTTGCAAGCATTGTAACTAATGAGTTAGTTGCGGGATGATGTATTACGGAACGAGTAAAGAGACTTGCCAGTAACGAGATTGAACTAGGTATTGAGATACCGACGATCGAATCTTGGGCAAGTAACATACAGGTGACAAAGGGAACAACGTATACTGTTATGCGGTTTGACCGGTAAAGATCTTCGTAGAATATGTGGGAGCCAATATGAGCATCCAGGTTCCGCTATTGGTTATTGACCGGAGACGTGTCTCGGTCATGTCTACATAGTTCTCGAACCCGTAGGGTCCGCACGCTTAAAGTTTGGTGACGATCGGTATTATGAGTTTATGTGATTTGATGTACCGAAGGTAGTTCGGAGTCCCGGATGAGATCGGGGACATGACGAGGAGTCTCGAAATGGTCGAGACGTAAAGATCGATATATTGGACGACTATATTCGGACATTGGAAAGGTTCCGAGTGATTCGGGTATTTTCGGAGTACCGGGGAGTTACGAGAATTCACCGGGAGAAGTATTGGGCCTTATTGGGCCATACGGGAATAGAGGAGAGAGGCCAAAAGGAAGGAGGCGCGCGCCCCCCTCTGGTCCGAATTGGACAAGGGGTGCAACCCCTTTTTCCTTCTCCCTCTCCCCCTCTTTCCTTCTCTCCTACTCCGGAAAGGAAAGGGGAATCCTACTAGGACTTGGGAGTCCTAGTAGGACTCCCCACACTTGGCGCGCCCCCTCTAGGGCCGGCCTCTCCCTCCCTCCTTTATATATGGGGGCAGGGGGGCACCTCTAGACACAACAATTGATCTCTTGATCTCTTAGCCATGTGCGGTGCCCCCCTCCACCATATTCCACCTCGATCATATCGTAGCGGTGCTTAGGCGAAGCCCTGCGGCGGTAGCAGCATAATCACCGTCACCACGCCGTCGTGCTGATGGAACTCTCCCTCAAAGCTCGGCTGGATCGGAGTTCGAGGGACGTCATCGAGCTGAACGTGTGCTGAACTCGGAGGTGCCGTACGTTCGGTACTCGGATCGTGAAGACGTACGACTACATCAACCGCGTTGTGCTAACGCTTCCGCTTTCGGTCTACGAGGGTACGTGGACACACTCTCCCCTCTCGTTGTTATGCATCACCACGTTCCCCAACAGTGGCATCCGAGCCAGGTTTTATGCATAGATGTTATATGCACGAGTAGAACACAAGTGAGTTATGGGCGATACAAGTCATACTGCTTACCAGCATGTCATACTTTGGTTCGGTGGTATTGTTGGATGAAGCGGCCCGGACCGACATTACGCGTACGCTTACGCGAGACTGGTTCTACCGATGTGCTTTGCACACAGGTGGCTAGCGGGTGTCAGTTTTTCCAACTTTAGTTGAACCAAGTGTGGCTATGCCCGGTCCTTGAGAAGGTTAAAACAACACTAACTTGACGAACTATTGTTGTGGTTTTGATGCGTAGGTAAGAACGGTTCTTGCTCAGCCCGTAGCAGCCACGTAAAACTTGCAACAACAAAGTAGAGGACGTCTAACTTGTTTTTGCATGGCATGTTGTGATGTGATATGGTCAAGGCATGATGCTATATTTTATTGTATGAGCTGATCATGTTTTGTAACCGAGTTATCGGCAACTGGCAGGAGCCATATGGTTGTCGCTTTTTTGTATGCAATGCAATCGCCCTGTAATTGCTTTACTTTATCACTAAGCGGTAGCGATAGTCGTAAAAGCAATAGTTGGCGAGACGACAACGATGCTACGATGGAGATCAAGGTGTCGCGTCGGTGACGATGGTGATCATGACGGTGCTTCGGAGATGGAGATCACAAGCACAAGATGATGATGGCCATATCATATCACTTATATTGATTGCATGTGATGTTTATCTTTTATGCATCTTATTTTGCTTTGATTGACGGTAGCATTATAAGATGATCTCTCACTAAATTTCAAGATAAAAGTGTTCTCCCTGAGTATGCACCGTTGCCAAAGTTCGTCGTGCCGAGACACCACGTGATGATCGGGTGTGATAAGCTCTACGTTCATCTACAACGGGTGCAAGCCAGTTTTGCACACGCAGAATACTCGGGTTAAACTTGACGAGCCTAGCATATGCAGATATGGCCTCGGAACACTGAGACCGAAAGGTCGAGCGTGAATCATATAGTAGATATGATCAACATAGTGATGTTCACCATTGAAAACTACTCCATTTCACGTGATGATCGGTTATGGTTTAGTTGATTTGGATCACGTGACCACTTAGATGATTAGAGAGATGTCTATCTAAGTGGGAGTTCTTAAGTAATATGATTAATTGAACTTTAATTTATCATGAACTTAGTCCTGGTAGTATTAGCATATCTATGTTGTAGATCAATAGCTCGCGTTTAGCTCCCCTGTTTTATTTTGATATGTTCCTAGAGAAAAATAAGTTGAAAGATGTTAGTAGCAAAGATGCGGACTAGCTCCGTGATCTGAGGATTTTCCTCATTGCTGCACAGAAGAATTATGTCGTTGATGCACCGCTAGGTGACAGA
This sequence comes from Aegilops tauschii subsp. strangulata, assembly GCF_002575655.3. NCBI lineage: Eukaryota > Viridiplantae > Streptophyta > Magnoliopsida > Poales > Poaceae > Aegilops > Aegilops tauschii. The sequence goes on from NC_053035.3 coordinate 247,510,983, forward strand.
CCTATTACAGGAGCAGATGCAGACGTTATGAACATTTGGCTAGCTCAATATGATGACTACTTGATAGTTTAGTGCACCATGCTTAACGGCTTAGAATCGGGACTTCAAGGACGTTTTGAACGTCATGGACCATATGAGATGTTCCAGGAGTTGAAGTTAATATTTCAAGCAAATACCCGAGTTGAGAGATATGAAGTCTCCAACAAGTTCTATAGCTAATAGATGGAGGAGAATAGCTCAAGCAGTGAGCATGTGCTCAGATTGTCTGGGTACTACAATCGCTTGAATCAAATGGGAGTTAATCTTCTAGATAAAATAGTGATTGACAGAATTCTCTAGTCACCATCACCAAGTTACTAGAACTTCGCGATGAACTATAATATGCAAGGGATAACGGAAACAATTCCCAAGCTCTTCGTGATGCTGAAATCGACGAAGGTAGAAATCAAGAAAAGCATCAAGTGTTGATGGTTAACAAGACCACTAGTTTCAAGAAAAGGGGCACAGGGAAGAAGGGGAACTTCAAGAAGAACGGTAAGCAAGTTGCTGCTCAAGTGAAGAAGCCCAAGTCTGGACCTAAGTCTGAGACTAAGTGCTTCTACAGCTAAGGGACTGGTCACTGGAAGCGGAATTACCCAAGTATTTGGCGCACAAGAAGGATGGCAAAGTGAACAAAGGTATATTTGATATACATGTTATTGATGTGTACTTTACTAGTGTTTATAGCAACCTCGCGGTATTTGATACTAGTTCAGTTGCTAAGAGTAGTAACTCGAAACGGAAGTTGCAGAATGAACAGAAGCTAGTTAAGGGTGAAGTGACGATGTGTGTTGGAAGAAGTTCCAAGATTGATATGATCATCATCGCACACTCCCTATATTTTCGGGATTAGTGTTGAACCTAAATAAATGTTATTTGGTGTTTGCGTTGAGCATCAATATGATTTGATCATGTTTATTGCAATATGGTTATTCATTTAAATTAGAGAATAATTGTTGTTCTGTTTACATGAATAAAACCTTCTATGGTCATACACCCAATGAAAATGGTTTGTTGGATCTCGATTGTAGTAATACACATATTCATAATATTGAAGCCAAAAGAAGCAAAGTTAATAATGATAGTGCAACTTATTTGTGGCACTGCCGTTTAGGTCATATTGGTGTAAAGCGCATGAAGAAACTCCATGCTGATGGGCTTTTGGAATCACTTGATTATGAATCACTTGATGATTGCGAACCATGCCTCATGGGCAAGATGACTAAGACTCCGTTCTCCGGAACAATGGAGCGAGCCACTGACTTGTTGGAAATAATACATACCGATGTATGCGGTTCAATGAGTGTTGAGGCTCACGGTGGGTATCATTGTTTTCTGACCTACACAGATGATTTGAGCAGATATGGGTATATATACTTGATGAAACATAAGTCTGGAACATTTGAAAAGTTCAAAGAATTTCAGAGTGAAGTGGAAAATCATCGTAACAAGAAAATAAAGTTTCTACGATCTGATCGTAGAGGAGAATATTTGAGTTACGAGTTTGGTCTTCATTTGAAACATTGTGGAATAGTTTCGCAACTCACGCCACCTGGAACACCACAGCGTAATGGTGTGTCCGAACATCGTAACCGTACTTTATTAGATATGGTGCAATCTATAATGTCTCTTACCGATTGACCACTATCGTTTTGGGATTATGCATTAGAGATAGCTGCATTCACGTTAAATAGGGCACCATCTAAATCTGTTGAGACGACACCGTATGAAATGTGGTTTGGCAAGAAACCAAAGCTGTCGTTTCTTAAAGTTTGGGATTGCGATGCTTATGTGAAAAAGTTTCATACTGATAAGCTCGAACCCAAATCGGAGAAATGTGTTTTCATAGGATACCCAAAGGAGAAAGTTGGGTACACCTTCTATCACAGATCCGAAGGCAAGGCATTCGTTGCTAAGAATGGATCCTTTCTAGAGAAGGAGTTTCTCTCGAAAGAAGTGAGTGGGAGGAAAGTAGAACTTGATGAGGTAACTGTACCTGCTCCCTTATTGGAAAGTAGTTCATCACAGAAATCTGTTCCTGTGACTCCTACACCAATTAGTGAGGAAGATAATGATGATGATCATGTAACTTCAGAACAAGTTACTACCGAACCTCGTAGGTAAACTAGAGTGAGATCCGCACCAGAGTGGTACGGTAATCCTGTTTTGGAGGTCATGTTACTTGACCATGACGAACCTACGAACTATGAGGAAGCGATGATGAGCCCAGATTCCGCGAAATGGTTTGAGGCCATGAAATCTGAGATAGGATCCATGTATGAGAACAAAGTGTGGACTTTGTTTGACTTGCCCGATGATCGGCAAGCCATAGAAAATAAATGGATCTTCAAGAGGAAGACGGACACTGATAGTAGTGTTACTATCTACAAAGCTAGACTTTTCAAAAATGGTTTTGACAAAGTTCAAAGTGTTGACTACGATGAGATTTTCTCACTCGTAGCGATGCTTAAGTCTGTCCGAATCATGTTAGCAAATTGCCACATTTTATGAAATTTGGCAAATGGATGTCAAAACTACATTCCTTAATGAATTTCTTAAAGAGTTGTATATGATGCAACCAGAAGGTTTTGTCGATCCTAAAGGTGCTAACAAAATATGCAAGCTCCAGCGATCCATCTATGGACTGGTGCAAGCATCTCGGAGTTGGAATATACGCTTTGATAAGTTGATCAAAGCATATAGTTTTATACATACTTGCGGTGAAGCCTGTATTTATAAGAAAGTGCGTGGGAGCACTACAGCATTTCTAATAAGTATATGTGAATGACATATTATTGATTGGATATAATGTAGAATTTTCTGGAAAGCATAAAGGAGTATTTGAAAGGAGTTTTTCAAAGAAAGACCTCGGTGAAGCTGCTTACATATTGAGCATCAAGATCTATAGATAGATCAAGACGGTTGATAAGTTTTTTCAATGAGTACATACCTTGACAATTTTTTTGAAGTAGTTCAAAATGGAACGGTCAAAGAAAGAGTTTTTGCCTGTGTTGCAAGGTGTGAAGTTGAGTAAGACTCAAAGCCCGACCACGGCAGATGATAGATAGAGAATGAAAGTCATTCCCTATGCCTCAGCCATAGGTTCTATAAAGTATGCCATGCTGTGTACCAGATCTATTGTATACCCTACACTGAGTTTGGCAAGGGAGTACAATAGTGATCTAGGAGTAGATCACTGGACAGCGGTCAAAATTATCCTTAGTGGAATAAGGATATGTTTCTCGATTATGGAGGTGACAAAAGGTTTGTCGTAAAGAGTTACGTCAATGCAAGCTTTAACACAGATCCAGATGACTCTAAGTTGCGATCTAGATACATATTGAAAGTGGGAGCAATTAGCAAGAGTAGCTTCATGCAGAGCATTATTGACATAGAAATTTTCATAATACATACGGATCTGAATTTGGCAGACCCGTTGACTAAATTTCTCTCACAAGCAAAACATGATCACACCTTAGTACTCTTTGGGTGTTAATCACATGGCAATGTGAACTAGATTACTGACTCTAGTAAATCCTTTGAGTGTTGGTCACATGACGATGTGAACTATGGGTGTTAATCACATGGTGATGTAAACTATTGGTGTTAAATCACATGGCAATGTGAACTAGATTATTGACTCTAGTGCAAGTGGGAGACTGAAGGAAATATGCCCTAGGGGCAATAATAAAGTTATTATTTATTTCCTTATATCATGATAAATGTTTATTATTCATGCTAGAATTGTATTAACCGGAAACTTAGTACATGTGTGAATACATAGACAAACATAGTGTCACTAGTATGCCTCTACTTGACTAGCTTGTTAATCAAAGATGGTTGAGTTTCCTAGCCATAGACATGAGTTGTCATTTGATTAACGGGATCACATCATTAGGAGAATGATGTAATTGACTTGGCCCATTCCGTTAGCTTAGCACTTGATCGTTTAGTATGTTGCTATTGCTTTCTTCATGACTTATACATGTTCCTATGACTATGAGATTATGCAACTCCCGTTTACCGGAGGAACACTTTGTGTGCTACCAAACGTCACAACATAACTGGGTGATTATAAAGGTGCTCTACAGGTGTCTCCGAAGGTACTTGTTGGGTTGGCGTATTTCGAGACTAGGATTTGTCACTCCGATTGTCGGAGAGGTATCTCTGGGCCCACTCGGTAATGCACATCACCATAAGCCTTGCAAGCATTGTAACTAATAAGTTAGTTGCGGGATGATGTATTACGGAACGAGTAAAGAGACTTGCCAGTAACGAGATTGAACTAGGTATTGAGATACCGACGATCGAATCTCGGGCAAGTAACATACCGGTGACAAAGGGAACAACGTATACTGCTATGCGGTTTGACCGGTAAAGATCTTTGTAGAATATGTGGGAGCCAATATGAGCATCCAGGTTCCGCTATTGGTTATTGACCGGAGACGTGTCTCGGTCATGTCTACATAGTTCTCGAACCCGTAGGGTCCGCACGCTTAAAGTTCGGCGACGATCGGTATTATGAGTTTATGTGATTTGATGTACCGAAGGTAGTTCGGAGTCCTGGATGAGATGGGGGACATGACGAGGAGTCTCGAAATGGTCGAGATGTAAAGATCGATATATTGGATGACTATATTCGGACATCGGAAAGGTTTCGAGTGATTCGGGTATTTTCGGAGTACCGGGGAGTTACGGGAATTCACCGGGAGAAGTATTGGGCCTTATTGGGCCATACGGGAATAGAGGAGAGAGGCCAAAAGGAAGGAGGCGCCCCCCCTCTGGTCTGAATTGGACAAGGGGTGCAGCCCCTTTTTCCTTCTCCCTCTCCCCCTCTTTCCTTCTCTCCTACTCCGTAAAGGAAAGGGGAATCCTACTAGGACTTGGGAGTCCTAGTAGGACTCCCCACACTTGGCGCGCCCCCTCTAGGGCCGGCCTCTCCCTCCCTCCTTTATATACGGGGGCAGGGGGGCACCTCTAGACACAACCATTGATCTCTTGATCTCTTAGCCGTGTGCGGTGCCCCCCTCCACCATATTCCACCTCGATCATATCGTAGCGGTGCTTAGGCGAAGCCCTGCGTCGGTAGCATCATAATCACTGTCACCACGCCGTCGTGCTGACGGAACTCTCCCTCAAAGCTCGGCTGGATCGGAGTTCGAGGGACGTCATCGAGCTGAACGTGTACTGAACTCGGAGGTGTCGTACGTTCGGTACTCGGATCGTGAAGACGTACGACTACATCAACCGCGTTGTGCTAACGCTTCCGCTTTAGGTCTACGAGGGTACGTGGACACACTCTCCCCTCTCGTTGCTATGCATCACCATGATCCTGTGTGTGCGTAAGAATTTTTTTGAAATTACTACGTTCCCCAACAAGATGGACCGAAGTCCTGGCCGCCGAAGAATACGGCCTCAACGGCCCAGCCAAAAATTACCCGAAGCGCAAATTGTTACCTCAGTTCGATGACGAGGCACTGGAGCCCGTACCATCATCGCACAACACGGCCGACCGACCGCCACGCGGTCAGGATAAAGTGGCAACTCAAGCCGAACACCGGACCGCCCCACCTCGCCGTAAAGGCAAGAATAAAACAGCTCGGGGTTGTGCATACGATCGTCGACAGGACTTGGATAGTAGAGCAGGACACACAAGATCGATCTATGGATCGCAAGGATGTGCCTCGACACGTGACGACGGCTACCTATTCGGACGTGACAAACCTAGCCACGCCCGGGCCGAAAACTATAAACAAACTCCATCGGAGGTATGTCGCAGTGTGGTCCAGTATAGAGGCGCCGCACACCCTATTTGCTTCACAGACGAAGTAATGGAGCATGAATTCCCAGACGGGTTTAAACCCATGAATATCGAATCATACAATGGACCAACGTATCCCGCGGTATGGATCGAGGACTTCCTCCTCCATATCCACATGGCCCGCGGAGATGACCTTCATGCCATCAAATTCCTAGTACTAAAACTCAAAGGACCAGCTCGGTACTGGTTAAACAGTCTGCCAAAAAATTCTATTGGCAGCTGGGAAGATTTGGAAGACGCCTTTCGCGACAACTTCCAAGGGACATATGTCCGGCCACCGGATGCCAATGACCTAAGCCACATTGTCCAGCAGCCCGGAGAGTCAGCCAGGAAGCTCTGGACTAGGTTCTTAGTTAAAAAGAACAAAAACGTCGACTGTTCGGACGCAGAAGCCCTTGCGGCCTTCAAACAGTGCGTCCGGGATGAATGGCTTGCCCGCCACCTCGGCCAAGAAAGACCTAAATCCATGACAGCCCTTACACTCTAATGACCCGCTTTTGCGTGGGAGAAGACAGCTGGGTCACTCATAGAAGCAATAGTGCCTGTGACTCGGGCATTTCCGAAATCCAAGACGGCAGTGGCAAGCCACGACGCAGCAAACACAAAAGTCGCAATGATAACGAAAGATCACGCGACACAGCGGTCAACGCCGGATTCAGTAGTCCCAAATCCGGTCAACGGAAAAAGCCATTCAAGGCGAACAGGGACGAACCATCCAATCTAGACAGGATATTGGATCGACCCTGCCAGATTCACGGCCACCCCGATAAACCAGCTAATCATACCAACAGAAGCTGTTGGGTCTTCAAGCAGGCCGGCAAGCTCAACGCCGAACACAAGGGGAGGAGGCCGCCTGGCGATAGGGACGACGAAGAGATCCACAAACCAAACACCGGGGGTCAGAAGTAATTTCCCCCCGAAGTAAAAATAGTAAACATGGTATACGTGACACACACCCCTAGAGGTGAGCGCACGAAACACTCCCTCCGTACAGGAGATCATACTACGGCTACCTCAGCCGAACTACACAGCGGCCTTATCACGCCGCATACCATGTCGGCCATCATGCCGCCAGTCTCCATTCAACATGACTGATCAATGTCCATATTGGACTAGCAATTCGGCTTCCGCCGTTCGCCTAATATGCCTTCGAAATGGGTACCGTGCATACATAATTATGCACTTGAAATACCCTGGGGTCCGGCGGAAGCACAATACGGCTGTGCCTGCAAACCCCCCTACTTTTCTAAATGCCCTTTTATCTTTTTTTATTATCCCCTCCACAGATAGCTCAAGGGCCGGTCACCCCGAGGACTCTACCAGAGTTCGGGTTCGTACAATTATCTAAGGGTTATTCCTGTCAAGGAATCCCTTAACCGAGGACAGGCGGTGCAGACGTGCGACAGGAGGTCCGAAATAACTTTTCGTAGATCGAACTCTCTATTCCGAGCCTGTAAAGTGCCTTTATCCTCAGCCTTCGACCCCTGGCATGTCAAATAGCCAGGGTTGCGGCTTTGTTATCTATATAATAATTGGCATATCACTTAGCCCCCAGTAAACGTAACTAGTGTACAGTATTGACTTTTTTCTACTTGATCCGAATTTTTGCTCCTGTGGTTGTTTAACACACACATCTCGGCATAACTCGCCAGGGGCTCGATATGGGAACAAATGAGTTGCCGGCAAGTCTGAACAGCTTTGTAGCGTACTTCGGCGTCGCGAGTTTGGCCTTATATGCATCAGCTCTGAATCATGTCTTGGGTCAATAGTTGGGTTGCCCGGCTCCTGTGCTTGCTACCCTATGTTCCGCTCTATCGGCTAGGGTAGTAAATGGAGAACTACTGCGATTGGGCTTCCGGTTCATCTGGTCAAGCACCTCAGTAGAGAAAGCCGAAAACTGACTGCCATGGTGTAGCGAGAGCTGGTCAACCACTCGACGACTTATTGGAATCTTTAGCGATTCACTCCATGTTATACGAAGGATCTTTTTCAGATCATCTGTACAGCGCATTGCTACCTCTTGAGCACTGCATTGGTTTTCCCTTGAAGAGGAAAGGGTGATGCAGTAAAGTAGCGTAAGTATTTCCCTCAGTTTTTGAGAACCAAGGTATCAATCCAGTAGGAGGCTACGCGCGAGTCCCTCGTACCTACACAAAACAAATAACTCCTCGCAACCAATGCGATAAGGGGTTGTCAATCCCTTCACGGTCACTTACGAGGGTGAGATCTGATAGATCTGATAGGATAATATTTTTGGTATTTTTGTGATAGAGATGCAAAGTAAAATAAAAGCAAAGTAAAAAGCAAAGGAAATAACTAAGTGTTGGAAGATTAATATGATGAAGATAGACCCGGGGGCAATAGGTTTCACTAGTGGCTTCTCTCAAGAGCATAAGTTTTTTACGATGGGTGAACGAATTACTGTTGAGCAATTGATAGAACTGAACATAGTTATGAGAATATCTAGGTATGATCATGTATATAGGCATCACGTCCGAGACAAGTAGACCGACTCCTGCCTGCATCTACTACTATTACTCCACTCATCGACCGCTATCCAGCATGCATCTAGAGTATTAAGTTCATGAAAACAGAGTAACGCCTTAAGCAAGATGACATGATGTAGAGGGATAAATTCATGCAATATGATAAAAAAACCCATCTTGTTATCCTCGATGGCAACAATACAATACGTGCCTTGCTGCCCCTACTGTCACTGGGAAAGGACACCGCAAGATTGAACCCAAAGCTAAGCACTTCTCCAATTGCAAGAAAGATCAATCTAGTAGGACAAACAAAACTGATAATTCAAAGAGACTTGCAAAGATAACCAATCATACATAAAAGAATTCAGAGAAGATTCAAATATTGTTCATAGATAATCTTGATCATAAACCCACAATTCATCAGTCTCAACAAACACACCCCAAAAACAAGATTACATCGAATAGATCTCCACGAGAGAGGGGGAGAACATTGTATTGAGATCCAAAAAGAGAGAAGAAGCCATCTATCTACTAACTATGGACCCGAAGGTCTGAGGTAAACTACTCACACTTCATCGGAGAGGCTATGGTGTTGATGTAGAAGCCCTCCGTGATGGATGCCCCCTCCGGCGGAGTTCCAGAACAGGCCCCAAGATGGGATCTCGTGGGTACAGAAGGTTGCGGCGGTGGAATTAGGTTTTTGGCTCCGTATCTGATCGTTTGGGGGTACGTAGGTATATATAGGAGGAAGGAGTACGTCGGTGGACCAACAGGGGGCCCACGAGGGTGGAGGGCGCGCCCTGGGGGGGTGGGCGCGCCCCCTACCTCGTGGCCTCCTCCTTTGTTTCTTGATGTAGGGTCCAAGTCTCCTGGATCATAATCTTCCTAAAAATCACGTTTCCGAAGGTTTCATTCCATTTGGACTCCGTTTGATATTCCTTTTCTGCGAAACTCTAAAATAGGCAAAAAACAACAATTCTGGGCTGGGCCTCCGGTTAATAGGTTAGTCCCAAAAATAATATAAAAGTGGATAATAAAGCCCAATAATGTCCAAAACAGTAGATAATATAGCATGGAGCAATCAAAAATTATAGATACGTTGGAGACGTATCAGGCATCCCCAAGCTTAATTCCTGCTCGTCCACGAGTAGGTAAATGATAGAAACAGAATTTTTGATGCGGAGTGCTACTTGGCATAATTTCAATGTAATTCTTCTTAATTGTGGTATGAATATTCAGATCCGAAAGATTCAAGAGAAAAGTTTAGTATTGACATAAAAATAATAATACTTCAAGCATACTAACAAAGCAATCATGTCTTCTCAAAATAACATGGCCAAAAGAAAGTTATCCCTACAAAATCATATAGTCTGGCTATGCTCTATCTTCACCACACAAAGAATTTAAATCATGCACAACCCCAATGACAAGCCAAGCAATTGTTTCATACTTTTAACATTCTCAAACTTTTTCAATCTTCATGCAATACATGAGCGTGAGCCATGGATATAGCACTATATGTGGAATAGAATGGTGGTTGTGGAGAAGACAAAAAGGGAGAAGATAGTCTCACATCAACTAGGCGTATCAACGGGCTATGGAGATGCCCATCAATAGATATCAATGTGAGTGAGTAGGGATTGCCATGCAACGGATGCACTAGAGCCATGAGTATATGAAAGCTCGACAAAAGAAACTAAGTGGGTGTGCATCCAACTCGCTTGCTCACGAAGACCTAGGGCATTTTGAGGAAGCCCATCATTGGAATATACAAGCCAAGTTCTATAATGAAAAATTCCCACTAGCATATGAAAGTGACAAAATGAGAGACTCTCTATAATGAAGATCATGGTGCTACTTTGAAGCACAAGTGTGGTAAAAGGATAGTAACATTGTCCCTTCTCTCTTTTTCTCTCATTTTTTTATTTGGGCCTTTTCTCTTTTTTTATGGCCTCTTTTTTTCGTCCGGAGTCTCATCCCGACTTGTGGGGGAACGATAGACTCCATCATCCTTTTCCTCACTTGGGACAATGCTCTAAAAATGAAGATCATCACACTTTCATTTTCTTACAACTCAACAATTACAACTCGATACTTAGAATAAAATATGACTCTATATGAATGCCTCCGGCGGTGTACCGGGATATGCAATGAATCAAGAACGACATGTATGAAAGAATTATGAAGGTGGCTTTGCCACAAATACGATGTCAACTACATGATCATGCAAAGCAATATGACAATGATGGAGCGTGTCATAATAAACGGAACGGTGGAAAGTTGCATGGCAATATATCTCAGAATGGCCATGGAAATGCCATGATAGGTAGGTATGGTAGTTGTTTTGAGGAGGATATAAGGAGGCTTATGTGTGATAGAGCGTATCATATCACGGGGTTTGGATGCACCGGCGAAGTTTGCACCAACTCTCAAGGTGAGAAAGGGCAATGCACGTTACCAAAGAGGCTAGCAATGATGGAAGGTTGAGAGTGCGTATAATCCATGGACTCAACATTAGTCATAAAGAACTCACATACTTATTGCCACAAATACAATGTCAACTACATGATCATGCTAAGCAATATGACAATGATGGAGCGTGTCATAATAAACGGAACGGTGGAAAGTTGCATGGCAATATATCTCGGAATGGCTATGGAAATGCCATGATAGGTAGGTATGGTGGCTGTTTTGAGGAAGGTTTATGGTGGGTGTATGATACCGGCGAAAAGTGTGCGGTATTAGAGAGGCTAGCAATGGTGGGAGGAAGAAAAGTGCGTATAATCCATGGACTCAACATTAGTCATAAAGAACTCATATACTTATTGCAAAAATCTACAAGTTATCAAAGCAAATTATTACGCGCATGATCCTAGGGGGATAGATTGGTAGGAAAAGACCATCGCTCGTCCCCGACCGCCACTCATAAGGAAGACAATCAATAAATAAATTATGCTCCGACTTCATCACATAACGGTTCACCATACATGCATGCTACGGGAATCACAAACTTTAACACAAGTATTTCTCAAATTCACAACTACTCAACTAGCATGACTCTAATATCACCATCTTTGTATCTCAAAACAATTATCAAGCATCAAACTTCTCATAGTATTCAACACACTCATAAGAATTTTTACTATTCTTGAATACCAAGCATATTAGGATTATTTAAGCAAATTATTATGCTATTTAAGACTCTCAAAATAATCTAAGTGAAGCATGAGAGATCAATAGTTTCTATAAAACAAATCCACCACAGTGCTCTAAAAGGTATAAGTGAAGTACTAGAGCAAAACTATATAACTCAAAAGATATAAGCGAAGCACATAGAGTATTCTAATAAATTCCAAATCATGTATGGCTCTCTCAAAAGGTGTGTACAGAAAGGATGATTGTGGTAAACTAAAAAGCAAAGACTCAAATCATACAAGACGCTCCAAGCAAAACACATATCATGTGGTGAATAAAAATATAGCTCCAAGTAAAGTTACCGATGGAAGTAGACGAAAGAGGGGATGCCTTCCGGGGCATCCCCAAGCTTTGGCTTTATGGTGTCCTTATATTATCTTGGGGGTGCCATGGGAATCCCCAAGCTTAGGTTCTTGCCACTCCTTGTTCCATAATCCATCAAAATCTTTCACCCAAAACTCGAAAACTTCACAACACAAAACTTAACAGAAATCTCGTGAGCTCCGTTAGCGAAAGAAAACATAAGACCACTTCAAGGTACTGTAATGAACTCATTCTTTATTTATATTGGTGTTAAACCTACTGTATTCCAACTTCTATATGGTTTATAAACTATTTTACTAGCCATAGATTCATCAAAATAAGCAAACAACACACGAAAAACAGAATCTGTCAAAAACAGAACAGTCTGTAGTAATCTGTAACTAACGCAAACTTCTGGAACTCCAAAAATTCTACCAAAATAGGACGACCTAGAAAATTTGTTTATAGATCTGCTGCAATTGGAATCAGTATTTTATCACGTTCTGGTGATTTTAAACAATTGTTTTCGTGAACAGAAAGTTTCTGGAATTTTCAGCAAGATCAAATAACTATCATCCAAGAAGATCCTATAGGTTTAACTTGGCACAAACACTAATTAAAACATAAAAACACATATAACGAGAGGCTAGATCAAATATTTATTCCTAAACAGAAGCAAAAAGAAAAAAAAACTAAAAATAAAATTGGGTTGCCTCCCAACAAGCGCTATCGTTTAACGCCCTTAGCTAGGCAGAAAAGCAAGGATAGATCTAGGTATTGCCATATTTGGTAGGCAATCCATAAGTGGCTCTCATGATAGATTCATATGGTAATTTTATTTTCTTCCTAGGGAAGTGTTCCATGCCTTTCTTTAATGGAAATTTAAATCTAATATTGCCTTCCTTCATATCAATAATTGCACCAATCGTTCTAAGGAAAGGTCTACCAAGAATAATAGGACATGAAGGATTGCAATCTATATCAAGAACGATAAAATCTACGGGCACATAATTCCTATTTGCAACAATAAGAACAACATTAATTCTTCCCATAGGTTTCTTAATAGTGGAATCCGCAAGGTGCAAGTTTAGAGAGCAATCATCAAAATCGCGGAAATCTAGCAAATCGCACAAAGTTTTGGGAATAGTGGAAACACTAGCACCCAAATCAAATAAAGCATAGAACTCATGATCCTTAATCTTAATTTTAATAGTTGGTTCCCACTCATCATAAAGTTTTCTAGGAATAGAAACTTCCAACTCAAGTTTTTCTTCATAAGATTGCATCAAGGCATCAATGATATGTTTGGTAAATGCTTTATTTTGACTATAAGCATGAGGAGAATTTAGCACGGATTGCAACAAGGAAATACAATCTATCAAAGAGCAATTTTCATAATTAAATTCCTTGAAATCCAAAATAGTGGGTTTAGCAACATCTAGGGTTTTGATTCCTTCAATCCCACTTTCATCAAATTTAGCATCAAGATCTAAAAACTCCGAATTTTGGGAACGCTTTCTAGGTAAAGGTGGATCATATTCAGTCTCATCATTATCAAGATTCATATTGCAAAACAAAGATTTAGTAGGGGACACATCAATAACTTTTAGATCTTCATCTTTATTTTCATAGAAATTTGAAGAACACGCTTTCATAAAGCAATCTTTCTTAGCACGCATCCTAGCGGTTCTTACCTTGCACTCATCAATGGAAATTCTCATTGCTTTGAGAGACTCATTGATATCATGCTTAGGAGGAATAGATCTAAGCTTTAAAGAATCAACATCAAGAGAAATTCTATCAAGGTTCCTAGCCAATTCATCAACTTTAAGCAATTTCTCTTCAAGCAAAGCATTGAAATTCTTTTGCGAATTCATAAACTCTTTAACACTAGTCTCAAATTCAGAGGGCATCTTATTAAAATTTCCATAAGAGTTGTTGTAGGAATTACCATAATTATTAGAGGAATTACTAGGATAAGGCGTAGGATTAAAGTTTCCTCTATACGCGTTGTTACCAAAATTATTCCTACCAACAAAATTCACATCCATAGATTCATTATTATTCTCAATCAAAGTAGACAAAGGCATGTCATTAGGATTAGAAAAACACTCTTACTAGCAAATAATTTCATAAGTTCATCCATCTTTCCGCTCAAAACATTAATTTCTTCTATCGCATGCACTTTTTTATTGGTAGATCTTTCAGTGTGCCATTGAGAATAATTAACCATAATATTATCTAGGAGTTTAGTAGCTTCTCCCAAAGTGATTTCCATAAAAGTGCCTCCCGCGGCCGAATCTAAAAGATTTCTAGAAGCAAAATTCAATCCGGCATAAATTTTTTGTATAATCATCCACAAATTCAAACCATGAGTAGGGCAATTACGTATCATTAATTTCATCCTCTCCCAAGCTTGTGCAACATGTTCATGATCAAGTTGCTTAAAATTCATAATATCATTTCTAAGAGAGATGATCTTAGCGGGAGGAAAATACTTAGAGATAAAAGCATCTTTGCACTTGTTCCAAGAATCAATACTATTTTTAGGCAAAGACGAAAACCAAGCTTTAGCACGATCTCTAAGCGAAAAAGGAAATAGCTTCAATTTAACAATATCATTATCAACATCTTTCTTCTTTTGCATATCACACAAATCAACGAAGCTATTTAGATGAGTAGCGGCATCTTCACTAGGAAGGCCGGCGAATTGATCTTCCATGACAAGATTCAACAAAGCAGCATTGATTTCACAAGATTCAGTATTGGTAAGAGGAGCAATCGGAGTGCTAAGGAAATCATTATTATTGGTATTGGTAAAGTCACACAATTTGGTATTATCTTGAGCCATCTTGACAAACAAGCAATCCAACACACGAGCAAACAAAAAGCAAGCAAAAAAGAGACAAACGGAAAAGAGAGGGCGAATAAAACGGCAAGGGTGAAGTGGGGGAGAGGAAACGAGAGGCAAATGGCAAATAATGTAATGCGGGAGATAAGGGATTTGTGATGGGTACTTGGTATGTTGACTTTTGCGTAGACTCCCCGGCAACGGCGCCAGAAATCCTTCTTGCTACCTCTTGAGCACTGCGTTGGTTTTCCCTTGAAGAGGAAAGGGTGATGCAGCAAAGTAGCTTAAGTATTTCCCTTAGTTTTTGAGAACCAAGGTATCAATCCAGTAGGAGGCTATGCGCGAGTCCCTCGTACCTACACAAAACAAATAACTCCTCGCAACCAACACGATAAGGGGTTGTCAATCCCTTCACGGTCACTTACGAGAGTGAGATCTGATAGATATGATAGGATAATATTTTTGGTATTTTTGTGATAGAGATGCAAAGTAAAATAAAAGCAAAGTAAAAAAGCAAAGGAAATAACCAAGTGTTGGAAGATTAATATGATGAAGATAGACCCGGGGGCCATAGGTTTCACTAGTGGCTTTCTCAAGAGCATAAGTATTTTACGGTGGGTGAACGAATTACTGTTGAGCAATTGACAGAATTGAGCATAGTTATGAGAATATCTAGGTATGATCATGTATATAGGCATCACGTCCGAGACAAGTAGACCGACTCCTGCCTGCATCTACTACTATTACTCCACTCATCGACCGCTATCCAGCATGCATCTAGAGTATTAAGTTCATGAAAATAGAGTAACGCCTTAAGCAAGATGACATGGTGTAGAGGGATAAATTCATGCAATATGATAAAAAAAAACCCATCTTGTTATCCTCGATGGCAACAATACAATACGTGCCTTGCTGCCCCTACTGTCACTGGGAAAGGACACCGCAAGATTGAACCCAAAGCTAAGCACTTCTCCCATTGCAAGAAAGATCAATCTAGTAGGCCAAACCAAACTGATAATTCGAGGAGACTTGCAAAGATAACCAATCATACATAAAAGAATTCAGAGAAGATTCAAATATTGTTCATAGATAATCTTGATCATAAACCCACAATTCATCAGTCTCAACAAACACACCCCAAAAAGAAGATTACATCGAATAGATCTCCACGAATGAGGGGGAGAACATTGTATTGAGATCCAAAAAGAGAGAAGAAGCCATCTATCTACTAACTATGGACCCGAAGGTCTGAGGTAAACTACTCACACTTCATCGGAGAGGCTATGGTGTTGATGTAGAAGCCCTCCGTGATGGATGCCCCCTCCGGCGGAGTTCCGGAACAGGCCCCAAGATGGGATCTCGTGGGTACAGAAGGTTGCGGCGGTGGAATTAGGTTTTTGGCTCCGTATCTGATCGTTTGGGGGTACGTAGGTATATACAGGAGGACGGAGTACGTCGGTGGACCAACAGGGGGCCCACGAGGGTGGAGGGCGCACCCTGGGGGGGTGGGCGCGCCCTCTTACCTCGTGGCCTCCTCCTTTGTTTCTTGACGTAGGGTCCAAGTCTCCTGGATCATAATCTTCCTAAAAATCACGTTCCCGAAGGTTTCATTCCGTTTGGACTCCGTTTGATATTCCTTTTCTGCGAAACTCTGAAATAGGCAAAAAACAACAATTCTGGGTTGGGCCTCCGGTTAATAGGTTAGTCCCAAAAATAATATAAAAGTGGATAATAAAGCCCAATAATGTCCAAAACAGTAGATAATATAGCATGGAGCAATCAAAAATTATAGATACGTTGGAGACGTATCAGGCATCATACTAAAAATAAGCTGCGTACATACTAAGGGCTATATCATAGACCCACCATAAAACTCCTATGGCTAAGTGAAAGTGTTAACGCCCTATAGTCTGATTGCCTGGTTCGCCGCATTGTCACCTCCTCATGGACCAAGACGTTGGGTCAAGAGTGACCAAATGCTTTTCCGAACACCCCCGTACTTCCTACGAGGGGGCTGAAGCCGACGACTGGAAAACTTTCAGATTATATAAAAAACGGCCGCACAGGAGGAACACAAGCTTTCGAGCAAAACATAAAAATAGATTAAATATAAAATTGTCTTTTACAATTCCCTTACACCTCACTCGAATACTATGTCTTTCGAGCATTGACCCTCTGTCAAGCAGGCAACCTCTAAGACGTCTTCAAAATAATGCTCTGGTGCGTGATGGTCCTTACCCTTGGGTGGACTCTTCGCTGCAACATCGATGCCTTCATCTTCCCCCAGTACGTCTTGACACGGGCAAAGGCCATCCGTGCACCCTCAATGCACGCCGACCGCCTCACAACGTCGACACGTGACACCGCATCAACAAGCCGCTACACCAAGCCGAAATAGCTATTCGGAACAGGCTCAGTCAGCCACAACCGGATTATGACGTTCTTCATGGCAGCGCCGGATATCCTATGAAGCTCGGCCCATTGGGACATCTATTCATTTAGCAACAGAGGGCGCTTTGACGCGCCAAATTGTGACCAGAAAAGCCTCTTCGTTGCATACCCCTCTCGCGCTTGGTAAAATTGCGCCGCATTGGAAGAGCTCTTCGGCAAGTCTAAAAACTCGTCCGGAAAACTCCACACTTGGTTAAGCTGAGCATACTTCGGATCGCCGAAGTTAGCCTGTAGCAAAAAGGGCTTACCGTCCGCAATTTCGGCAGCTTGCCGGATCTCCTCACGGGCTGCTCTAGATTCAGACCGCGCTTCTCTCGCCTCTCGTAAGGCCTGGTCAAGTTCAGCCGTTTTGGATTCACAGCGGCTAGTAGCATTTTTCAGTTCGAGCGCCATCATGGATATTTTCTCCTCGTCTTGGCACCGAGCAGCTTGTTCGGCCTTTAATTCAGCCAATGCCTTTTCGGCAGCCGCATTACTAAACCGAGCCTACTCCTTGGCCCGGGCCAGCTCCGCCCAGAGAATCTCAACGGCGGCGGCACCATCTGCAGCCATGCATATCCCAGTATGCAACTTTCAGCGTCATGCTTATATTACAAATATGTATGTGTACATGCTGCTCCGAATACATACCTTGCGACTCGTCAAGACGCATATTGATTAACGCAATGTCATTCGCTGCCACATCAAGCTTCCGCTGCAGCTCGGCTACCTCCATAGTCCGGACAGTCGCCAGGGGGGAAACGGCCTGTGTTCCAATTACATCAGATTGTTACCCGAGCATATCTTTTTGATCCTCCGATCGCCTCCCTTGGGATGGCAATCCGAGTCTCAGGGGCTACTATCGATACACAGGTGCATTTTGCGCTTAAGGTACAGTTGGACAAATTATATCACAAACCTCAAAGCCTCTTAGCAGGCTCGTAAAGGCTTCATTCAATCCGCTTTTCGCGGACAGAATCTTCTCAACCACCGTACCCATCAAGGTACGCTGTTCCTCTAAGACAGTCGCCTGTAGCAGCAGGCTCGACAACATATCCGGCGCTTCTGGATCTTCGGAAGCCACCGCAGGAGTACGGCCTTCCTTTGAAGGAACCCGTTCACTCGTTTCCAGAATCATCTCTGGCTGTAAACCGGATAGTTCGGGACCTTCATTGTTGGCCCCCGAACCCCGAGCAACGGATGGACCACCTTTGGGCAAGGTTCTCTTCGCCCCCCCGCACTGCTTGTCGGTCGGGAGAAACCCTCCGCGATGACACCTCGAAGTCGTTCGCCCTGTTGGGCAAGGAGGTCGGGGGAAGCGTATCGCTCTCCATCATCTCCGGGAGAAGGTCTCCCGAGGAAGAAGATTGCTGAGGACAACTGTGGGTCGGACTGCGAAGATATATATATATATATATATATATATATATATATATATATATATATATATTAGATGCTACTTCGGTAACAAGAAAGGAGCAGGATATGTTTCAAGCACCCTGCTTCACTTATTATTTGGTTGGAGGCTTGTCCTCATGATGGAATTGCGCGACGATGTCGCTTGCCAAGCCCGAGCCGCCCGACGATGGCATTTTGCCTCTATTGGGAGACCTCCCCTCCCGGTCTTCGGAGGCAGCCCTTTTCTTGCCATGGGGAGAGGGGACGTTCGCTCCTCCCGCACAGCGAAGAAACTTTGATTTCCCCTGTCATGATGTTTAATTCATCTCCGGAACAAGGGTCACATCTAGTCTCCCTGTTCTTGCTCTCTGGTATGGTGTCGGGGCCAGCATCCTCGTTAGCACGACGTCCGCAGAGTCTTCTGGAAGGGGGGCCGGACACCTGATTCGTTCCACTTTCTTTACCCAGCCCTGGAAAAAGACGGTTTGCTCAGTACCCAATTGTGGTACGTTCAACTAAGAGGTGTTCGAAAATTGAGTGCTTACCGAGGTGTCCGGATGGTTGCAGTCAAGACCAATATCTTCGGTGGTGTCCGGCCATTGCTTTCGTTTCCCGAAAAATAATTTCCACATTCCCTCATGCATATTGCCGAGGAAGTGCTGAAGAGTCCGTGGCCCTTCTGGATTAAACTCCCACATGCGGAGAGGCGATCGCTGGCACGGCAGGGTCCGGCAGACTAGCATAACCTGAACAATGTTGACAAGATCAATGTCCTTCTCAATAAGGCTGCGGATGTGATACGTCTCCAACGTATCTATAATTTTTGATTGTTCCATGCTATTATATATCCTGTTTTGGATGTTTAATGGGCTTTATTATACACTTTTATATTATTTTCGGGACTAACCTATTAACCAGAGGCCTAGCCCAAATTGCTGTTTTTTGCCTATTTCAATGTTTCGAAGGAAAAAGATATCAAACGGAGTCCAAACAGAATGAAACCTTCGGGAACATGATTTTCGGAACAAACGTGATCCAGAGGACTTGGAGTGGACGTCAAGCAATCAATGAGGAGGCCACGAGGCAGGGGGCGCGCCTACCCCCCAGGGCACACCCTCCACCCTCGTGGGCCCCTCGTAGCTCCGCCGACCTACTTCTTCCTCCAATATATACCTACGTACCCTAGAAACATCAGAACAGGAGCAAAAACCCTAATTCCACCGCCCCAACCTTATGTACCCGTGAGATCCCATCTTGGGGCCTTTTCCGGCGCTCCGCCGGAGGGGGCATCGATCACGGAGGGCTTCTACATCAACACCATAGCCTCTCCGATGATGTGTGAGTAGTTTACCTCAGACCTTCGGGTCCATAGTTATTAGCTAGATGGCTTCTTCTCTCTCTTTGGATCTCAATACAAAGTTCTCCTCGATTCTCTTGGAGATCTATTCGATGTAACTCTTCTTTTTGCGGTGTGTTTGTCGAGATCCGATGAATTATGGGTTTATGATCAAGATTATCTATGAACAATATTTGAACCTCTTCTGAATTCTTTTATGTATGATTGGTTATCTTTGCAAGTCTCTTCGAATTATCAGTTTGGTTTGGCCTACTAGATTGATCTTTCTTGCAATGGGAGAAGTGCTTAGCTTTGGGTTCAATCTTGCGGTGCTCGATCCTAGTGACAGTAGGGGAAACAACACGTATTGTATTGTTGCCATCGAGGATAAAAAGATGGGGTTTATATCATATTGCATGAGTTTATCCCTCTACATCATGTCATCTTGCTTAAAGCGTTACTCTGTTCTTATGAACTTAATACTCTAGATGCATGCTGGATAGCGGTCGATGTGTGGAGTAATAGTAGTAGATGCAGGCAGGAGTCGGTCTACTTGTCACGGACGTGATGCCTATATACATGATCATACCTAGATATTCTCATAACTATGCTCAATTCTATCAATTCCTCGACAGTAATTTGTTCACCCACCGTAATGCTTATGCTATCTTGAGAGAAGCCACTAGTGAAACCTATGGCCCCCGGGTCTATTCTCCATCATACTAATCTCCCGTCAACAAGCTATTTCCTGCACCGTTTATTTTGCTTTCTTTACTTTTAGTCTTTATCGTAAAAATACCAAAAATATTATCTTAATATCTCTATCAGATCTCACTTTTGCAAGTGGCCGTGAAGGGATTGACAACCCCTTTATCGCGTTGGTTGCAAGGTTCTTATTTGTTTGTGTACGTGTGTGGGACTTCAGCGTGGTCTCCTACTAGATTGATACCTTGGTTCTCAAAAACTGAGGGAAATAGTTACGCTACTTTACTGCATCACCCTTTCCTCTTTAAGGGAAAACCAACGCAGTGCTCAAGAGGTAGCAAGAAGAATTTCTGGCGCCGTTGCCGAGGATACCTACGCACAAGTCAAGACATACCAAGTACCCATCACAAACTCTTATCCCTCGCATTACATTATTTGCCATTTGCCTCCCGTTTTCCTCTCCCCCACTTCACCCTTGCCGTTTTATTCGCCCTCTTCTCCGTTCGCCTCTTTTCCGTTTGCTTCGTCATTATGGCTAGTCCTTTATCTACTCCGTTGTCTCACGAGAATGAAGTTCTTAATTTTAAACAAAGGGAGGGAGAAAATCTAAAAGATGCTTGGTATAGAATTTGCAATGCTCAAAATAGATCTACCAAGAAGCAATCTACTTCCATTCTTCTTCGCAATTTTTATGTAGGCGTCACTCCTTGGTATAGATATATTCTTGATACCATTACCGGAGGGAATTTCTTGGGTAGCCATACTTTTGATTCTTATAATGCTATGATAGATTTGTTTGCTCACCACCTCTTTTGGTTAATGGAACCATGTTAACTTTGGAACATGTGATGCAAAGGCTTGAAATTATTGAAAATAAAGTTGCTACTACGGAATTGATTGAGAATTTGGATAAAAAGATCCACAATCAAATTACCCAATATGGATCTAAGGTAGGAGTTACTTTGAAAAGTTTTAAAGAAAAGGAACCCATAGTTAATGAAAGAATAGATCAAGATTCCACTAGAATTGATAAACTTGAGGGGATTATTACCAATCTACGGTCCGCTTTTTCTTCCGTAAGAAATACTCCAAGTTCTCCTACTGCCAAAATTGCCAAATTGATGTATGTTCCTAAAAATAAGGGTGAATCTTCTATTAAGAATACCGCGGATCTCAAATCAATAAGTGTTCGCCCCAACTTTTTCGCTATCATTAGGGAACCTTTTGCTACAAATGAATTTCTTGATTTCTTGCCTAGGAGTTTGATCATTAATAAGAGGAAAGAAATTCCTAAGGGTTATAGGTGTTCTATTTAAGAATTGCCTACCAAAGATGGCAATACTTAGATCTATCCTTGTTTTTATGCCTAGCTAGGGGCGTTAAACGATAGCGCTTGTTGGGAGGCAACCCAATTTTATTTTAGTTTTTTACTTTTTGCTCCTGTTTAGGAATAAATATTTGATCTAGCCTCTGGTTAGATGTGTTTTTATGTTTTAATTAGTGTTTGTGCCAAGTAAAACCTACAGGATCTTCTTGGATGATAGTTATTTGATCTTGCTGAAAATTCCAGAAACTTTCTGTTCACGAAAACAATTGTTTAAAATCACCAGAACATGATAAAATACTGATTCCAATTGCAGTAGATCAATAAACAAATTATCTAGGACTTCCTATTTTGGTAGTTTTTCTGATTTACAGAAGTTTGCGTTAGATACAGATTACTACAGACTGTTCTGTTTTTGACAGATTCAATTTTTCGTGTGTTGTTTGCTTATTTTGATGAATCCATGGCTAGTAAAAGAGTTTATAAACCATAGAGAAGTTGGAATACAGTAGGTTTAACACCCATAAAAATAAAGAATTAGTTCATTACAGTACCTTGAAGTGGTGTTTTGTTTTCGTTCGCTAACGGAGCTCATGAGATTTTCTGTTGAGTTTTGTGTTGTGAAGTTTTCATGTTTTGGGTAAAGATTTGATGGATTATGGAACAAGGAGTGGCAAGAGCCTAAGCTTGGGGATGCCCAAGGCACCCCAAGGTAAATCCAAGGATACCAAAAAGCCAAAGCTTGGGGATGCCCCGGAAGGCATCCCCTCTTTTGTCTTCGTCTATCGGTAACTTTACTTGATGCTATGTTTTTATTCACCACATGATATGTATTTTGCTTCGAGCGTCTTGTATGATTTATGTCTTTGATTTTTAGTTTGCCACAATCATCCTTGCTGTACACACCTTTTGAGAGAGACACAAATGATTCAGAATTTATTAGAATACTCTATGTGCTTCACTTATATCTTTTGAGCTATATAGTTTTTGCTCTAGTGCTTCACTTATATCTTTTAGAGCACGGTGGTGGTTTTGTTTTATAGAAATTATTGTTCTCTCATGCTTCACTTATATTATTTTGGGAGTCCTACAAAACAGCATGGTAATTTGCTTAAATTGTGAAATTAGTCCTAATATGATAGGCATCCAAGATTAGTAAAAACTTTCTTATAAGTGCGTTGAATACTAAGAGAAGTTTGATGCTTGATGATTGTTTTGAGATATGGAGGTACTGATATTCGAGTTGTGCTAGTTGAGTAATTGTGAATTTGAGAAATACTTGTGTTGAAGTTTGCAAGTCCCGTAGCATGCACATATGGTAACCGTTGTGTAACAAATTTGGAACATGAGGTGTTCTTTGAGTGTCATCCTTTGTGTGGAGGTCGGGATCGCGCGATGGTTAACTCCTACCAACCCTCCCCCTAGGAGCATGCATGTAGTGCTTGGTTTTGATGACTTGTAGATTTTTGCAATAAGTATGTGAGTTCTTTATGACTAATGTTGAGTCCATGGATCATACGCACTCTCAACCTTCCATCATTGCTAGCCTCTTCGGTACCGTGCATTGCCCTTTCTCACCTTGAGAGTTGGTGCAAACTTCGCCGGTGCATCCAAACCCCGTGATATTATACGCTCCATCACACATAAACCTCCTTATATATTCCTCAAAACAGCCACCATACCTACCTATTATGGCATTTCCATAGCCATTTCGAGATATATTGCCATGCAACTTTCCACCGTTCCGTTTATTATGATACGCTTCATCATTGTCATATTGCCTTGCATGATCATGTAGTTGACATCGTATTTGTGGCAAAGCCACCATGCATATTATTTCATACATGTCACTCTTGATTCATTGCCCATCCCGGTACACCGCCGGAGGCATTCATATAGAGTCATACTTTGTTCTAGTATCGAGTTGTAAATAAATAGAAGTGTGATGATCATCATTCATAGAGCATTGTCCCAAAAAAAAGAGAAAGGCAAAAAAGAAGGCCCAAAAAAAGAAATAAAAAGGGGCAATGCTACTATCCTTTTTCCACACTTGTGCTTCAAAGTAGCACCATGATCTTTATGATAGAGAGTCTCTTGTTTTGTCACTTTTATATATTAGTGGGAATTTTTCATCATAGAACTTGGCTTGTTTATTCCAACAATGGGCTTCCTCAAATGCCCTAGGTCTTCATGAGCAAGCAAGTTGGATGCACACCCACTTAGTTTCTTTTGTTGAGCTTTCATACATTTATAGCTCTAGTGCATCCGTTGCATGGCAATCCCTACTCCTTGCATTGACATCAATTGATGGGCATCTCCCTAGCCCGTTGATTAGCCGCGTCAATGTGAGACTTTCTCCTTTTTGGTCTTCTCCACATAAACCCCATCATCATATTCTATTCCACCCATAGTGCTATGTCCATGGCTCACGCTCATGTATTGCGTGAGAATTGAAAAGGTTTGAAAATTCTAAAGTATGAAACAATTGCTTGGCTGAATCCGGGGTTATGCATGATAAGAGCATTCTTGTGTAACGAAAATGGAGCATGACCAAACAATATGATTTTGTAGGGACGAACTTTCTTTGGCCATGTTATTTTGAGAAGACATAATTGCTTAGTTAGTAGGCTTGAAGTATTATTACTTTTATGTCAATATTAAACTTTTATGTTGAATCTTTCGGATCTGAATATTCATACCACAATTAAGAGAAGTACATTGAAAATTATGCTAAGTAGCATTCCACATCAAAAATTCTGTTTCTATCATTTACCTGCTCGAGGACGAGCAAGACTTAAGCTTGGGGATGCTTGATACGTCTCCAACGTATCTATAATTTTTGATTGTTCCATGCTATTATATATATTCTGTTTTGGATGTTTAATGGGCTTTATTATACACTTTTATATTATCTTGGGACTAACCTATTAACCGGAGGCCCACCCAAATTGCTGTTTTTTTGCCTATTTCTGTGTTTTGAAGGAAAAGGATATCAAACGGAGTCCAAACGGAATGAAACCTTCGGGAACGTGATTTTCGGAACAAACGTGATCGAGAGGACTTGGAGTGGATGTCAAGCAATCAATGAGGAGGCCACGAGGCAGGGGGCGCGCCTACCCCCCTGGGCGCGCCCTCCACCCTCGTGGGCCCCTCGTAGCTCCACCGACCTACTTCTTCCTCCTATATATACCTACGTACCCTGGAAACATCAGAACAGGAGCAAAAACCCTAATTCCAACGCCGCAACCTTCTGTACCCGTGAGATCCCATCTTGGGGCCTTTTCCGGCGCTCCGCCGGAGGGGCATCGATCACGGAGGGCTTCTACATCAACACCATAGCCTCTCCGATGATGTGTGAGTAGTTTACCTCAGACCTTCGAGTCCATAGTTATTAGCTAGATGGCTTCTTCTCTCTCTTTGGATCTCAATACAAAGTTCTCCTCGATTCTCTTGGAGATCTATTTGATGTAACTCTTCTTTTTGCGGTGTGTTTGTCGAGAGCCGATGAATTGTGGGTTTATGATCAAGATTATCTATGAACAATATTTGAACCTCTTCTGAATTCTTTTATGTATGATTGGTTATCTTTGCAAGTCTCTTCGAATTATCAGTTTGGTTTGGCCTACTAGATTGATCTTTCTTGCAATGGGAGAAGTGCTTAGCTTTGGGTTCAATCTTGCGGTGCTCGATCCCAGTGACAGTAGGGGAAACGACACGTTGTATTGTTGCCATCGAGGATAAAAAGATGGGGTTTATATCATATTGCATGAGTTTATCCCTCTACATCATGTCATCTTGCTTAAAGCGTTACTCTGTTCTTATGAACTTAATACTCTAGATGCATGCTGGATAGCGGTCGATGTGTGGAGTAATAGTAGTAGATGCAGGCAGGAGTCGGTCTACTTGTCACGGACGTGATGCCTATATACATGATCATACCTAGATATTCTCATAACTATGCTCAATTCTATCAATTGCTCGACAATAATTTGTTCACCCACCGTAATACTTATGCTATCTTGAGAGAAGCCACTAGTGAAACCTATGGCCCCCGGGTCTATTCTCCATAATATTAATCTCCCGTCGACAAGCTATTTCTTGCACCGTTTATTTTGCTTTCTTTACTTTTAGTCTTTATCATAAAAATACCAAAAATATTATCTTATCATCTCTATCAGATCTCACTTTTGCAACTGGCCATGAAGGGACTAACAACCCCTTTATCGCGTTGGTTGCAAGGTTCTTATTTGTTTGTGTAGGTGCGTGGGACTTGAGCGTGGTCTCCTACTGGAATGATACCTTGGTTCTCAAAAACTGAGGGAAATACTTACGCTACTTTACTGCATCACCCTTTCCTCTTCAAGGGAAAACCAACGCAGTGCTCAAGAGGTAGCAAGAAGGATTTCTGGCGCCGTTGCCAGGGAGATCTACGCACAAGTCAAGACATACCAAGTACCCATCACAAACTCTTATCCCTCGCATTACATTATTTGCCATTTGCCTCTCGTTTCCCCCTCCCCCACTTCACCCTTGCCGTTTTATTCGCCCTCTTCTCCGTTCGCCTCTTTCTCGCTTGCTTCGTCATTATGGCTAGTCCTTTATCTACTCCGTTGTCTCCCGAGAATGAAGTTCTTAATTTTAAACAAAGGGAGGGAGAAAATCTAAAAGATGCTTGGTATAGAATTTGCAATGCTCAAAATAGATCTACCAGGAAGCAATCTACTTCCATTCTTCTTCGCAATTTTTATGTAGGCGTCACTCCTTGCTATAGATATATTCTTGATACCATTACCGGAGGGAATTTCTTGGGTAGCCATACTTTTGATTCTTATAATGCTATGATAGATTTGTTTGGCTCACCACCTCTTTTGGTTAATGGAACTATGTTAACTTTGGAACATGTGATGCAAAGGCTTGAAATTATTGAAAATAAAGTTGCTACTACGGAATTGATTGAGAATTTGGATAAAAAGATCCACAATCAAATTACCCAATATGGATCTAAGGTAGGAGTTACTTTGAAAAGTTTTAAAGAAAAGGAACCCATAGTTAATGAAAGAATAGATCAAGATTCCACTAGAATTGATAAACTTGAGGGGATTATTACCAATCTACGACCCGCTTTTTCTTCCGTAAGAAATACTCCAAGTTCTCCTACTGCCAAAATTGCCAAATTTATGTATGTTCCTAAAAATAAGGGTGAATCTTCTAGTAAGAATACTGCGGATCTCAAATCAATAAGTGTTCACCCCAACTTTTTCGCTATCTAGGGAACCTTTTGCTACAAATGAATTTCTTGATTTCTTGCCTAGGAGTTTGATCATTAATAATAGGAAAGAAATTCCTAAGGGTTATAGGTGTTCTATTGAAGAATTGCCTACCAAAGATGGCAATACTTAGATCTATCCTTGTTTTTATGCCTAGCTATGGGCGTTAAACGATAGCGCTTGTTGGACGGCAACCCAATTTTATTTTACTTTTTTACTTTTTTGTGACGCCCGGATATTTAAGCTACAGTAATTCTCTGCTAATGATGCCACGTCACTTTGATTGCTGTTTCTAATCTCGCGTTAGTTCGAAACCGATTCTAATTCAAATCCAAAATCAAGCAAACAATAAATTTTTTCAAATATTAAAACTAAAATGTTCGGAGTGAACCAAATATTGCATAGATAATTATGGTGGAGAAACCACACCTTTATAAAATATTTAAGTACTATGAGATGAATAAAACAGCAACAAAAACAAATATTTAAATACCTTTTGTAATTAATAAAATGTCAAACTAGTTTATTAGAGGACTAGACTTTTTGACTATGGACTAAGTTGAAATACTAATTTAGATACTAAGTATATATTTTACTAAAACTAAAATAATAGGAAACAAAACTATAACAGAAAAGGTAATGTAAATAAAAAGAAAAAGGCAAAACAAAAAATAAAACAAAAAAAAGAAAGGAAAGGCCCACTGGCCAACTAGGCCACACAGCCTAGCTGGCCGACCCACCTGGACCAGGCGGCCAGCCCACCAACCGGCCGGCCCACCCCCACTCCCCCGAAACCCTAACCCACCGACACCACTTCCCCCACTCGCCCTCTCCCTTCCCTCGATCTAGATCGAGATCGGGGACACGATCCCATCGCCGACCGCGCCGCCCATCTCCCGCATCTCGACGCCGTCGCCCATCGCCCCTGACACCGCCTGGAGGACCACATCGCCGGAGCCCCGCGCCGCCAAGACTTCGTCGCCGCACGCCGTCCCCATCCTCCTCCTCGCCGGACCACCTCCCCGGAGCACCGCCGCCTCGACCTCGCCCATCCTCGTCCTCCTCCCCGAGCCCGCGTACGCACATCTGCAGGGCCCGGTAAGCCGCCGTCCTTTCCCCTTTTTCCTCTTTGCCCGGTGCCGTTTGCCGCGTGCGACACGCCTGCGCGCCCGACTACGCGCCCACCCGACCCTGGCCGCCTCCCTCATGCGCTACCCCGTCTGCCACGGCCTCGCACGGTGGGCCACCTCCCTCCTGCCCTTTCCTCGCCGGCACCCGCGCGAGCCCCTCTGCTCGCACCTAGCCGCCGCACTTGGCGCCTTGCTGCGCCAAAGGCCGCGCCCACAGCCACGCGCGCCATGCCGTCCTCGCGCTCCGCGCCTCGCCTCTGCTGGTCCGTCGCCGCGCCACAGCGCGCGACCGCACCTGCACGCACCCTTCGCCTCGCTCCACCCCGCCGTCGCCGCGCGTCGCCTGCCCCTACTCGCCGCTCCGCTGCTTGTCTGCTCCAGCGCGCCCGCAGCCCTTGCCGCTCCCCGCCTCCTCTGCCACCGGCCCCGCGCTGCTCCACCATCGCAGCGCCGCACTGCTCCTCCACCGTCCCCGGCGCCCGCTACCGGCGCTCGCTCCCGCATCGGCGCCCGTTCGGGCGGGGCGCCCGCACGCCCGCTAGGCCCCCACGGGCCTATGACAAAGGGGCCCCACCCCCAGAACGTTAAAAAAGATGTAAAAAAAGAATTTTTAAAAATAATAAATACAAATATTAATTAATTAACTAAATTAATTGTGTTTAATTAACCTAATCAGTTCACTAAACTAATTAAACCTGATTAGTTAGTCTTAGTCTATGACAGGTGGGTCCCACTGGACCCACCGGTCAGGTTTGACTCTGGTCCGCGGACCGTTGACCGCTGACGTCACCTCTACATCATGCTGACATCACCAGGCACTATTTTGGATAATGCTGATTTAAAATAAATAAATGAATTCCAAAAATGTATAAAATCTTTAGAAAATCATAGAAAATAAACCGGAGCTCGGATGAAAATACTTTGTACATGAAAGTTGCTCAGAACGACGAGGCAAATCCAAATATGCAGTCCGTTCGTCCGCCACACGTCCCTAGCATAGCAAACCTGCAACCTTTCCCCTCCGGTTCGTCTGTCCGAATATGCCAAACACCGGGAATACTTTCCCGGATGTTTTCCCTCTTCGCCGGTATCACCTCCTACTGCGTTAGGGCACTCCTAGCACCGTTACTTCTCATGTCATGCATCGATATGCATCTGTTTGCATTGTATTCATTGTTTCTTCCCCCTCTTCTCTCGCTAGACACCGAGACCGACGCCACTGCTACCCAGTACGACTACGGTGTTGACAACCCCTCCTTCTTGCCAGAGCAACCAGGCAAGCCCCCCCCCCTTGATCACCAGATATTGCCTATTCCTTCTCTCTACTGCTTGCATTAGAGTAGTGTAGCATGTAACTGCTTTCGGTTAATCCTATTCTGCTGCATAGCCTGTCATTGTTGCTACAGTTGTTACCCTTACCTGCAATCCTAAATGCTTAGTATAGGATGCTATTATCCATCAGTGGCCCTACATTCTTGTCCGTCTGCCATGCTATACTATCGGGTCGTGATCACTCGGGAGGTGATCACGGGTATATACATATATACATACATACTATACAGGTGGTGACTAAAGTCGGGTCGGCTCGTTGAGTACCCACATGTGATTCTGATGTGGGGGTGAAAGGACAGGTGGCTCCATCCAGGTAGTGGTGGGCCTGAGTTCTCGACGGCCCCCGACTGTTACTTTGTGGCGGAGCGACAGGGCAAGTTGAGACCACCTAGGAGAGAGGTGGGCCTGGCCCTGGTCGGCGTCTGCGGTTACTTCATAATAACACGCTTAACGAGATCTTGGTATTTGATCTGAGTTGGGTCGTTGACCTTATACACACTAACCGCCACGTGGGACAAGATATGGGCAACCGGCGTCGTGGTATCAGCCGAAGCTCTTTTTGACGTCAGCGACTGAGCAGCGCGCGCCGCATTGGACCGTAAGCCCGCGCTTGTATTAAGGGGGCTAGGTCTGCTTCCGGCCGCGTTTGCAACGTGCAGGTGTGCAATGGGCGATGGGCCCAGACCCCTGCGCGCATAGGATTTAGACCGGCGTGCTGACCTCTCTGTTGAGCCTAGGTAGGATTGCGACGTGTTGATCTCCCGAGGCCGAACATGACCCAGGAAAATGTGCCCGGCCAGAGGGATCGAGCGTGTCGGGTAATGTGGTGCACCCCTGCAGGGAAGTTTATCTATTCGAATAGCCGTGTCCACGGTAACAGGCGACCCGGAGTTGTACCTTGACCTTATGACAACTAGAACCGGATACTTAATAAAACACACCCTTCCAAGTGCCAGATATAACCCGGTGATCGCTCTCACACAGGGCGACGAGGGGAGGATCGTCGGGTAGGGTTATGCTATGCGATGCTACTTGGTGAACTTACCATCTACTCTCTTCTACATGCTGCAAGATGGAGGCTGCCAGAAGCGTAGTCTTCGACAAGACTAGCTATCCCCCTCTTATTCTGGCATTATGCAGTTCAGTCCACTGATATTGCCCCTTTACACAGATACCCATGCATATGTAGTGTAGATCCTTGCTTGCAAGTACTTTGGATGAGTACTCACGGTTGCTTTTCTCCCTCTTTCCCCCCTTTCCATTCTACCTAGTTGTCGCAACCACATGCTGGAGCCCAGGAGGTTGACGCCACCGTCGACGACGACTCCTACTACACCGGAGGTGCCTACTACTACGTGCATGCCGCTGACAACGACCAGGAGTAGTTTAGGAAGATCCCAGGCAGGAGGCCTACGCCTCTTTCGATCTGTATCCCAGTTTGTGCTAGCCATCTTATGACAACTTGTTAACTTATGTCTGTGCTTAGATATTGTTGCTTCCGCTGACTTGTCTATGATCGAGCACTTGTATCCGAGCCCTCGAGGCCCCTGACTTGTATTATGATGCTTGTATGACTTATTTATGTTTTTAGAGTTGTGTTGTGATATCTTCCCGTGAGTCCCTGATCTTGATCGTACACGTTTGCGTGCATGATTAGTGTACGATTGAATCGGGGGCGTCACAAGTTGGTATCAGAGCCGACTGCCTGTAGGAATCCCCCTTCCCAACTCCTTGGCCGAAGTTGAGTCTAGTCATTACAAAACTTTTACTGACATGGCTGTGTGCCTTACGGGCCCATGTCGCCATTGGGTGGTATTAAGATCTTTTATTCCTCTTCTATACTCTGGGACTCTGATCTCTCTTCTATTCGGGTTAAAATGAATTTTGCTAAATCTAACATTAGGATCTCGTTATCACTTTCACCCGGAGAGCACCTTATTACCGATGATCATCTGCTGCACCAGAAGACCCTGAAGATACTCTCCGCTGTTAACCCGAGAACTTGTGTTCATCGCGTTTGCAATTCTCCCTCCACCGTCAGCCCTTATGGATAACTACATGCAGTTGTCATTCTTACATTCATCCCCAGTTGGTCTTGTTATTACAAGATACCCCGAAATACTCGATGTTGTTCCAAGAATCCTTGTGCCTACTGCTTTGCAGCTCTTTTCCGCATTAATACCCCCACAAATAATTCCTCATACTTACCGGGGATCCGTCCATCCCCAGTTGTTCAGGTGTTTCACAAAATTCTTCGAAGTACTATCTGATCTTTCGAGAATCCCCTGCGGCCTATGGCTCTTGAAATTCTTGTCTGCCTGCATTATGGTTAATTCCAAATGCCTAGCAATATTCATTAATGTTCTTTGCCTTTATCATCTTGGGTCCCTTGATTCAATATGTTGCAAATGTTCACAATCCTCAATCAGATCCTAGAGTTCATCCTTTCGGCTCAGACGTCATTTTAAACATGAGTTGGTTCTCAACCAATCCAATTATCGTCGATTGTACCCTAAGCCTACTCAACTTATCCATCCTTAATCAGAGCGTTTGCTTCTGATCCTTTGGTTTGGAAATCATAATTCCTTTACATGTGAGCTTTGAATTAGCCAGTTGCTTCTATAATCCAATGCCTTTGCATTGTTTCTTCCTCTGGTCGTGTGCCGATACTCACATCAGCTTCGCTATGGACCATCGGATCCTTTGTTGAAATATCATCCGACAATGTCCTGCGTATGCAAAAACCTCGAGAAGTTCTTTCCCTGATATATATAATGCCTTTGACAATTTGCATCCTCTGATTTGATAACCATACTCTACTTTCGAGCTTGTACTAATTACTCCAAAGTTTGTGGTATCTGTTCCTAAGATGCCCCGATGGGTTGAACCAACGCCTTCCCTAATCTGTGTGAACCCGAAAGATTTCACGGTTCATACTTATCTAGTATTGCACCAGGTAAAACTTTCAACAACTAATGTCATTTTCGAAATACGAGAGGTGAATGAATGATTATGCATTGGAGAAGTGGGAGTCGACCTTGAGCCTTTGCGTTCATGCCCATGGACCCAATGTGAAACTTATCATCGAAGCTTCTTGTAATGATAATAATCCCCTTGTTATAGGTTCGTCCTGTATCTATGTTTGGTCCTTTGCGATTGTGGTTCTGACCATATTGTTCTTCTTTGATCCCATTCTTGAACAAGTTGAAGTACTTGTCTTCTGCAGGACAATACACCTGTCCAACCTCTATTCTGCTCTACCTTCGAGTATACCCTCTGGTACCTCGAGAATATCACGAAACTACATAACTTCTTATGAGTTCTTCATCAACTATTATTCTCGCAGATTCCAATCCCCCTCAGGTTTTGAGTTATTAGTCACTCGAGAACACCGATAAGTGAATCGATTCCGCACTCCGATTCAATAACTCTTAAGCAATTTTTGTTGCTTACAAGTTTAATAATCCTTCAAGTCATTCCTAGCCTGATCGGCTATATCATTATCGTGCCAAATTTTAACTGTGCTACCTGGTCCTTATTCCCGGAGCACAATTTTCGATGATGAGCTAAGCTTACGTCAATCTTCCTCATCATATCATTTCTCCTTGAACAACAAGCTTGATTTAAAGTTTGTGTCGTACCCGTGGTTCTGGTAACTTTCGCTTCACCCTTACTTTTGCTTGATTTCGTTGATGATCGATTATATTCTCATGAAACCCCTCGACAAATGTGTCGTGATCATCATCAACATTCTGAGCTCTTCAAGGATATTGATTGAATTCGTGTCGAGAAACACCATCCTTGCCTCTCAAGGATTTGTGTTATCATCAACAACATTATTGTCTTCCCTCCAACACAAACTTGTTCATGTTATGGAGGTCCTTGCTATCCAGCTCATGCTATGTTCTACCTTGGAGTATTACCATCTTTTATGTCAAAGAAGGTTGTGAGAATTGCTCCACCTCTTAAGAATTCTTGATTTGCCATACTTCTCGCCATCTCCATTCATTTCTTGGACCCTGTGTTGTTTCTAACCGGAATATCGACAAATGGACTGTGATGTGTAAATTTCAAAACTTCTAGCAACCCTATTGCTCGAAGTTATTGGTTGATAGCTTGGTTCTTAGTCTATTGGTTATTGCATCACCATTCTAACACCAACCTTGCTATTTAGTCCATCCTTCCAGGTGCACCTTTCGATCAATGTTTACTCGTGGATGGTCTCCTCGAACATACTTCTTTATCTACTTCGGTATGTCCAATATTATCTCCTTGTTCACCTGATTGTGGAAATCCATCTTTTGTTATCTCGACAAATTGTCGTTGAGTCCATCGGCCACATCCTCTTCCTCTCCTTGGTTTAATGATGAACTCTTGTTTTGGAACTTGCTTCCATAGTTCATTTCCCGAGAATCTTACAATGAAATATCTTCAATTTGTGTTGCACCTTTTTTCTTTTCAGGAATCCCATGTCTGAGTTATCTTGACACCAATCAGATCTGAATCTCGGTCAGGTATGATGGTTGGAACATATTTTCAAGAGTTATAACATTGATCCTCATATGACCTGGTAAGGTGATGTCATGCACACTTGACCGGAGGAACAAGTGTTATAGTTTCCTTTTTAACAAGGTTAACCATTTTTCCATGAGGAAATTGAATGCCTTGTTTAATAAGTTTATCCCGATGGATCCTTTGTGTATCCAAAGTCTGAGCTTTGCTTGAAGACCTTGTCAATGCTACCTCGAAACATGTCTATGGTACTTTGATTTTCAATAAAAACATTTAAAGCACAATGCTAAATTTTCCTTATCAATTATCCAAACACCGTTGTATGGGTAATGTCAGGAAATCCCCCCCCCCCTTACCTAAATGGTTTTCTACCTTCTATCCTGTCATGGATATCATCTGCTTGTCCTTGGGAAGGATATACCCCTGAAATATGTGTTTAAACACATTTTCCTTTCCATTGTTCTGTTTAATCTAATAATCATATTTTCCTTTCCATTGTTTGGTTTAACCTTTCTTGTGATCTATATGATCTAAGCAGTAATATTCTCCTGCTTATGTAAACACCACGGTGTACAATTCTGTCAGCAAGACCCTATTACTATTGTTGTTGACATTCCGGTAACCACCGATGGACGAGAACTTTGCCTATTGGTCCGCCTCGTTCAACGAGCAGGAGAATGGTTCTCTTCGTCCCTCGCCCTTGGTGCCGATGTTGTTGCCGACATAACTGACAGGCTATCCTTTGGCATGCCTTGCTTACACGATCGTGCAAGACGTCACCACCCTTCCTACTTTTAACCCACATGGTGGGCCCATAACCCACAGTTCCCCAGGATCGAAACCTGACTCTCCTGTACACCCCTTTTCCCGAAGTTATTCCTCGCGTGTGGCCTCGTATGGGATTCACGAGCCACTGTCGGAGAGATCATCAATTCTGGTATCAGACACAATACTTATTCCCGTTGCTTTGAACTCCTTTCACGCCCTGTATCAGGCATCAAACGATTGCCTACCTGCTCGAAACTTCAGACGATACCTCCTTACTTTGCTCTCGATATTTTCCTAAGTTTCAATTTGGGAGTTGCTTTCCGCCACCTACCCCGTTATTTTTGACCAAATAGTCAACCTTGCAGAGGTCCATTCTCCCAGCATACCCCCTTATTCTTTCGTAAGTACGATGTTGTTCCTGAAGAAAGAATGCCGACTTCATCATGATGACCGGAAGCAGAGAAATGAAGACATCAACGTAGTGGATTGACCTCTTCGAGAAAAGCAACTAAGACCAAGAAGATCGAATACGCTCATTAGAATTTCCTAACCAAATCCCTTCCTCGCACTTCCCATCTTAAATCTCGGGACGAGATTTCTTGTAGTGGAGGAGAATTGTGACGCCCGGATATTTAAGCTACAGTAATTCTCTACTAATGATGCCACGTCACTTCGATTACTGTTGCTAATCTCGCGTTAGTTCGAAACCGATTCTAATTCAAATCCAAAATCAAGCAAACAATAAAAGTTTTCAAATATTAAAACTAAAATGTTCGGAATGAACCAAATATTGCATAGATAATTATGGTGGAGAAACCACACCTTTATAAAATATTTAATTACTATGAGATGAATAAAACAGCAGCAAAAATATATTTAAATACCTTTTGTAATTAAAAAAATGTCAAACTAATTTATTAGAGGACTAGACTTTTTGACGGACTAAGTTGAAATACTAATTTAGATACTAAGTATATATTTTACTAAAACTAAAATAATAGGAAACAAAACTATAACAGAAAAGGTAATGTAAATAAAAAGAAAAAGGCAAAACAGAAAATAAAACAAAAGAAAGAAAGAAAAGGCCCACTGGCCAACTGGGCCAGACAGCCTACCTGGCCGACCCACCTGGACCAGGCGGCCAGCCCACCAACCGGCCGGCCCACCCCCACTCCCCCATAACCACACTACCCGAAACCCTAACCCACCGACACCACTCCCCCCACTCGCCCTCTCCCTTCCCTCGATCTAGATCGAGATCGGGGACACGATCCCGTCGCCGACCGAGCCGCCCGTCTCCCGCATCTCGACGCCGTCACCCATCGCCCCTGACGCCGCCTGGAGGACACATCGCCGGAGCCCCGCGCCGCCACGACTCCGCCGCCGCACGGCGTCCCCATCCTCCTCCTCGCCGGACCACCTCCCCAGAGCACCGCCGCCTCGACCTCGCCCATCCTCGTCCTCCTCCCCGAGCCCGCGTATGCACATCTGCAGGGCCCGGTGAGCCACCGTCCTTCCCCCTTTTCCTCTTTGCCCGGCGCCGTTCGCCGCGCGCGACACGCCTGCGCGCCCGACTCCGCGCCCACCGGACCCTGGCCGCCTCCCTCGTGCGCTACCCCGTCCGCCACGGCCTCGCACGGTGGGCCGCCTCCCTCCTGCCCTTTCCTCGCCGGCACCCGCGCGAGCCCCTCTGCTCGCGCCTAGCCGCCGCACTTGGCGCCTTGCTGCGCCAAAGGCCGCGCCCACAGCCACGCGCGCCATGCCGTCGTCGCGCTCCGCGCCTCGCCTCTGATGGTCTGTCGCCGCGCCACAGCGCGCGACCGCACCTGCCCGCACCCTTTGCCTCGCTCCACGGCGCTGTCACCTCGCGCCGCCTGCCCCGTACTCGCCGCTCTGCTGCTTGTCTGCTCCAGCGCGCGCAGCCCTTGCCGCTCCCCACCTCCTCTGCCACCGGCCCCGCGCTGCTCCACCACCGCAGCGCCCCGCTGCTCCTCCGCCGCCCGGCGCCCGTTACCGGCGCTCGCTCCCGCATCGGCGCCCGTTCGGGCTGGGCGCCCGCACGCCTTTGACCCGCACGCCCGCTAGGCCCCCAGGGGCCTACGACAAAGGGGCCCCACCCCAGAACGTTAAAAAAAGATGTAAAAAAGAATTTAAAAAAATAATAAATACAAATATTAATTAATTAACTAAATTAACTAACTTAATTAATTGTGTTTAATTAACCTAATCAATTAACTAAACTAATTAAACCTGATTAGTTAGTCTTAGTCTATGACAGGTGGGTCCCACTGGACCCACCGGTCAGGTTTGACTCTGGTCAGCGGACCGTTGACCGCTTACGTCACCTCTACGTCATGTTGACGTCACCAGGCACTGTTTTGGATAATGCTGATTTAAAATAAATAAATGAATTCCAGAAATGTTTAAAATCTTTAGAAAATCATAGAAAATAAACCGGAGCTCGGATGAAAATACTTTGTACATGAAAGTTGCTCAGAACGACGAGGCAAATCCAAATACGCAGTCCGTTCGTCCGCCACACGTGCCTAGCATAGCGAACCTGCAACCTTTCCCCTCCGGTTCGTCTGTCTGAATATGCCAAACACTGGGAATACGTTCCCGGATGTTTCCCCTCTTCGCCGGTATCACCTCCTACTGCGTTAGGGCACTCCTAGCACCGTTACTTGTCGTGTCATGCATCGATATGCATCTGTTTGCATTGTATTCATTGTTTCTTCCCCCTCTTCTCTCACTAGACACCGAGACCGACGCCGCTGCTACCCAGTACGACTACGGTGTTGACGACCCCTCCTTCTTGCCAGAGCAACCAGGCAAGCCCCCCCTTCACTACTAGGGAAAACCTTATACACAACATCTTAGCAGTAGCGCTGGACAAAATTGTGCGCTACTAGTACTTAGTAGCAGCGCGCGTAAATAAACCGCGCTACTGCTATAACTTTAGCAGTAGCGCGTACTAGCAAAATGCGCTGCTACTATGTTTGAACCGGGCGCACATGGCTAGCCGAACTTAGCAGTAGCGCATATCCTCGCCCAGCGCTACTGCTATTCTCCTTAGCTGTAGCGCTTTTCTCGCACACGCGCTACTACTAACCCTACCTTATCCTCCCCACGCGGCTGACCCTCTCTCTCTCACTCACTCTCCCTCTCAGCCACTCTCGCCCGTGCCGATACCCGTCGTCCGCCGCCGCCGCCTTCGTCCGTCCTCCACCGAGGTACTCCCTCCTCCTCCCACCGCGCCCTCCTCCCACCGCGCCCTCCTCCCTCCTCCTCCCACCGTACCCTCCTCCCTCCGCCTCCGGCCGCCCCCTCCTCCCTCCTTCTCCGACCGCCCCCTCCTCCCTCCTCCCTCCTCTACCGGCAGCCCTCCTCCCACCGCCCCTCCCTCCTCCTCCTCCGGTCGGCCCCTCCCCCTCCTCCTCCGGACGCCCCTCCCCCTCCTCTCTCCTCCCTCCCTCCCTTGTCTCTGTTCTTGCAAATTGTAGGTAATTTAAATGTAGATTTTAGAATGTAGACATTGTAGAATGTAGGCTTTTTAATAGAATATTCTTTTGACTATTTTAGGTGTTTTGAATAAAATAGAAGTAAGAAAATTTAGGGTAGAACTAGGGTAGTAGAATTTTTAGCAAGTGTTTAACAGAAATAGTTTATTTAGTAAGTGATTAATATAACTAGTTTATTTATATTAAGTGATTAATAGAAATAGTTTATTTACTAAGTGCTTAATAGAACTAGTTAATTTATAGTAAGTGCTTAATAGAACTAGTTTATTTAGTAAGTGTTTAAAATAATCAGTAAGTAAATTAATAAACTAGTTGAACTACTTTAGTTTTAGTTGAACTAGTGTACTAAGTAAATTAATAAACTAGTTGAACTAGTTGAATTAATAGAACTAATGTATTTTTAGTAAGAAAATTAATATAACTAGTTGAACTACTTTATTTTTAGAAAGAACTAGTTTTTTTTTCTATTTATAGTAAGTTTATATTTAGTAAGAACTAGTTGAATTAATAGAACTAGTTGAACATGTCATATTTGTTGTTATTTTTTATTTTAAGCAATTATTCAGGATGTATTAGTGATAACTTATAGGGTTTTTGCTTTTGCAGAAATCAAGGAGCCCCTCCATCATCCCCGTCGTCGTCCCCGCCACCGACCCCCTCCGACCTCGAGGTGAGACCAGTCAAATCTCCATGTCAATATGAGTCCTATAAGATATATATGATGTAGATAAAAACATGTATATCCTGTGTTGCTCAAATAGGATATGTGGTTGCCCAAGTGGCCGGTCATGTTCAGGTTACACCTCCGAGTGGCCTATGTTTTGCCGGAGTGTTGATTAATTTCCGTTCCGGCAAGTTTCAGGTGCTCGATATGTCCTTTTTTAGCAAAGGTCATGCCGGATTGTTCCGTGAATTCTGGCATGACTTGTGCTAGAATATGTAGGAAATATCGAGTGGCCTGGATTTTCTCGAAAAATAATGATCTAATTTAGGTTTTTAGTACATATATTTAATTGTACAAGTTTAATCTTTGAATTATGAACGTAGGAAATGTCGTACTCGGATGACGAAAGTCTCCCGGGGGAGTGCAGCTGGTGCCACGACGATCGAGGTCTGTGCGACAGGTGCCCTCACCTGGATGATGATCGGTGCTTCAGCATTAAGCTTGAGGAGACCTTCGACGTTGAAACGGTACGCAACAACGACAAGTGTTTTTTTTTGTAATTAAGCACGACTTCAACTATTTCAACGTCTAATTTTCATCTTTTACAATCGACTAGCTTATCCCATGCCATGCAAGATGCTATGTCTTGGAGAGGATGGGTTTTGAAGACCATAAAAAATTTGAAACAAAGAAAATACACCTAAGGACCCATCATGATATGGATTTTGAAGTAAATATGTACAATTCTCAGAGCGTAACCCATTTTGGTTGCCAAAATTGGGAAGCACTTTACAAAATGTATGGTTTTTATGAGGGTATGATTGTCACCATGGATCTTGGTGATCCTGATATCGAGCAAAACAATATGGACATTTGGGTCCTTGTTGATACACTTCTGATTCTACCGCTATGTGAGTTTCTCAAACATAGTTATTGACTAATTTATATTGTTTATTTCAAAATAGTTGACAGCTTATTTCC
Organism: Aegilops tauschii subsp. strangulata; assembly: GCF_002575655.3. Lineage (NCBI taxonomy): Eukaryota > Viridiplantae > Streptophyta > Magnoliopsida > Poales > Poaceae > Aegilops > Aegilops tauschii. The sequence goes on from NC_053035.3 coordinate 247,551,046, forward strand.
ATTGACAGCTTATTTTTGTTCTTCAAAGAATGTGCGGAAGATGGTAGACAAAACCCACTACACCGATGGCTCCGAATTAACTTATAAGGAGAAAAATCATCTGATCGCATTTTGTACTTTCTTTGAGAATTACAATACCTATTATCGAACTCCTCCAAATTATGGTGAATACGTGCCACTAGTGCACGTGTTGAACCACGATAACTTCTATGGAGATAACCTGGTAAGATTTTTTACTATTACGACATCCGTGCATCTTTTGCATACTTCTAAAACTAGTACATCATTGCTAACTATGAAGTTATTACTATGTTTTTCCACAGAAAATCCCGATGGATTGTGTGCCTCATCTGATGTATTACAATGGTCGCCTTGAAGTTCTGAACATACAGCCAGGTCATCCTACGGATCTCACCTGTGCATATCGGATTTCTGAAACCGGTGAACACATGCTAATGAAAGAGTGGAAAAAATGTTTGGACATTCGTAAGGAGGTTCTTGGAAGCAACATTAAGCGAAAGGCAAGAATTGGAGACAGGATAATCTGCATTCTCCATAATGGAGAGCCAGGGGCTATCTTGTTTTTTTGTTATTTTACCTTAGAGAATATAGTAGGTCCTAAGAGAATGTAGTAGGTCCTATGAGGTACAATATGTTTATTATGTGGTACAATGTGTTAGAGTTGATGATGAGGAGTAGTTGTGATTATGACTAGTGACCAACTTGCTATGTGATGTCTCATCGATGAAAACGATGATCATGAGGAGGTGTTATATGACAATGATGTATTATGATGATAAGTTGTTAATGATATGATGATGATGACATTTATTATATCATTGCGTGAAAGAACCGCGGATTAGTTTCAAGTGGATGTCCATCCACTTGAAACTAGTCCACGGTTCTTTCACCCAATGATGTAAGAACTCATTATGATGTAAAAACAATCTCTAAATTGCTGCTGTATGAAAACTTGTATAGAGGTGTATGAATACAACATGAAATAAAAAAGAAATAAAATACGGAATAATAGTAGTAGCGCGGGCTGGGAGAAGCGCTACTAGTAATTACCAGTAGCACCCCGTCGAGAAAGCGCTACTACTAAGTCGGTGTAGCAGTAGCGTTGGTTAACCAATGCTACTGCTAACCTTTAGCTGTAGCGCCGTACCAGTAGCGCTCCTGCCCGCGCTACTGATAGGCCTAAAACCCGCGCTGCTGCTAGGCTTTTCCCTAGTAGTGCTTGATCACCAGATATCACCTATTCCTTCTCTCTATTGCTTGCATTAGAGTAGTGTAGCATGTTACTGCTTTCGGTTAATCCTATTCTGCTGCATAGCCTGTCATTGTTGCTACAGTTGTTACCCTTACCTGCAATCCTAAATGCTTAGTATAGGATTCTATTATCCATCAGTGGCCCTACATTCTTGTCCGTCTGCCATGCTATACTATCGGGTCGTGATCACTCGGGAGGTGATCACGGGTATATACATATATACATACATACATACTATACAGGTGGTGACTAAAGTCGGGTCGGCTCGTTGAGTACCCGCATGTGATTCCGATGTGGGGGTTGAAAGGACAGGTGGCTCCATCCAGGTAGTGGTGGGCCTGAGTTCCCGACGGCCCCCGACGTTACTTTGTGGCGGAGCGACAGGGCAGGTTGAGACCACCTAGGAGAGAGGTGGGCCTGGCCCTGGTCGGCTGTCCGCGGTTACTTCATAATAACATGCTTAACGAGATCTTGGTATTTGATCTGAGTTGGGTCGTTGACCTTATACGCACTAACCGCCATGTGGGACAAGATATGGGCAACCGGCGTCGTGGTATCAGCCGAAGCTCTTTTTGACGTTAGCGACTGAGCGGCGCGCGCCGCATTGGACCGTAAGCCCGCGCTTGTATTAAGGGGGCTAGGTCTGCTTCCGGCCGCGTTCGCAACGTGCAGGTGTGCAATGGGTGATGGGCCCGGACCCCTGCGCGCATAGGATTTAGACCGGCGTGCTGACCTCTCTGTTGAGCCTAGGTAGGGCTGCGACGTGTTGATCTCCCGAGGCCGGACATGACCCACGAAAGTATGCCCGGCCAGAGGGATCGAGCGTGTCGGGTAATGTGGTGCACCCCTGCAGGGAAGTTTATCTATTCGAATAGTCGTGTCCATGGTAACAGGCGACCCGGAGTTGTACCTTGACCTTATGACAACTAGAACCGGATACTTAATAAAACACAACCTTCCAAGTGCCAGATATAACCCGGTGATCGCTCTCACACAGGGCGATGAGGGGAGGATCGCCGGGTAGGGTTATGCTATGCGATGCTACTTGGTGAACTTACCATCTACTCTCTTCTACATGCTGCAAGATGGAGGCTGCCAGAAGCGTAGTCTTTGACAGGACTAGCTATCCCCCTCTTATTCTGGCATTATGCAGTTCAATCCACCGATATTTCCCCTTTACACAGATACCCATGCATATGTAGTGTAGATCCTTGCTTGCGAGTACTTTGGATGAGTACTCACGGTTGCTTTTCTCCCTCTTTCCCCCCTTTCCATTCTACCTGGTTGTCGCAACCAGATGCTGGAGCCCAGGAGCTTGACGCCACCGTCGACGACGACTCCTACTACACCGGAGGTGCCTACTACTACGTGCACGCCGATGACGACGACCAGGAGTAGTTTAGGAGGATCCCAGGCAGGAGGCTTGCGCCTCTTTCGATCTGTATCCCAGTTTGTTTTAGCCATCTTATGACAACTTGTTAACTTATGTCTGTGCTCAGATATTGTTGCTTCCGCTGACTTGTCTATGATCGAGCACTTGTATCCGAGCCCTCGAGGCCCCTGGCTTGTATTATGATGCTTGAATGACTTATTTATGTTTTTAGAGTTGTGTTGTGATATCTTCCCGTGAGTCCCTGATCTTGATCGTACACGTTTGCGTGCATGATTAGTGTACGATTGAATTGGGGGCGTCACATTTTTGCTCCTATTTAGGAATAAATATTTGATCTAGCCTCTGGTTAGATGTGTTTTTATGTTTTAATTAGTGTTTGTGCCAAGTAAAACCTATAGGATCTTCTTGGATGATAGTTATTTGATCTTGCTGAAAATTCCAGAAACTTTCTATTCACGAAAACAATTGTTTAAAATCACCAGAACGTGACAAAATACTGATTCCAATTGCAGTAGATCAATAAAAATAATATCTAGGACTTCCTATTTTGGTATATTTTTATGAGTTACAGAAGTTTGCGTTAGATACAGAATACTACAGACTGTTCTGTTTTTGATAGATGCTATTTTTCGTGTGTTGTTTGCTTATTTTGATGAATCTATGGCTAGTAAAAGAGTTTATAAACCATAGAGAAGTTGGAATACAGTAGGTTTAACACCCATAAAAATAAAGAATGAGTTCATTACAGTACCTTGAAGTGGTGTTTTGTTTTCTTTCGCTAACGGAGCTCATGAGATTTTTTGTTGAGTTTTGTGTTGTGAAGTTTTCAAGTTTTGGGTAAAGATTTGATGGATTATAGAACAAGGAGTGGCAAGAGCCTAAGCTTGGGGATGCCCAAGGCACCCCAAGGTAAATCCAAGGACACGAAAAAGCCAAAGCTTGGGGATGCCCCGGAAGGCATCCCCTCTTTTGTCTTCGTCTATCGGTAACTTTACTTGATCCTATATTTTTATTCACCACATGATATGTGTTTTGCTTGGAGCATCTTGTATGATTTGAGTCTTTGATTTTTAGTTTGCCACAATCATCCTTTCTGTACACACCTTTTGAGAGAGACACAAATGATTCGGAATTTATTAGAATACTCGATGTGCTTCACATATATCTTTTGAGCTATATAGTTTTTGCTCTAGTGCTTCACTTATATCTTTTAGAGCACGGTGGTGGTTTTGTTTTATAGAAATTATTGTTCTCCCATGCTTCACTTATATTATTTTGAGAGTCCTACAAAACAGCATGGTAATTTGCTTAAATTGTGAAATTAGTCCTAATATGATAGGCATCCAAGATTAGTAAAAACTTTCTTATAAGTGCGTTGAATACTAAGAGAAGTTTGATGCTTGATGATTGTTTTGAGATATGGAGGTACTGATATTCGAGTTGTGCTAGTTGAGTAATTGTGAATTTGAGAAATACTTGTGTTGAAGTTTGCAAGTCCCGTAGCATGCACATATGGTAACCGTTGTGTAACAAATTTGAAACATGAGGTGTTCTTCGAGTGTCATCATTTGTGTGGAGGTCGGGATCGCGCGATGGTTAACTCCTACCAACCCTTCCCCTAGGAGCATGCGTGTAGTGCTTGGTTTTGATGACTTGTAGATTTTTGCAATAAGTATGTGAGTTCTTTATGACTAATGTTGAGTCCATGGATTATACGCACTCTCAACCTTCCATCATTGCTAGCCTCTTCGTTACCGTGCATTGCCCTTTCTCACCTTGAGAGTTGGTGCAAACTTCGCCGGTGCATCCAAACCCCGTGATATGATACGCTCTATCACACATAAACCTCCTTATATCTTCCTCAAAACAGCCACCATACCTACCTATTATGGCATTTTCATAGCCATTCCGAGATATATTGCCATGCAACTTTCCATCGTTCCGTTTATTATGACACGCTTCATCATTGTCATATTGCCTTGCACGATCATGTAGTTGACATCGTATTTGTGGCAAAGCCACCATGCATATTGTTCCATACATGTCACTCTTGATTCATTGCCCATCCCGGTACACCGCCGGAGGCATTCATATAGAGTCATACTTTGTTCTAGTATCGAGTTGTAATCATTGAGTTGTAAATAAATAGGAGTGTGATGATCATCATTCATAGAGCATTGTCCCCAAAAAAAGAGAAAGGCCAAAAAAATAGAAGGCCAAAAAAAAGAAATAAAAAGGGGCAATGCTACTATCCTTTTCCACACTTGTGCTTCAAAGTAGCACCATGATCTTTATGATAGAGAGTCTCTTGTTTTGTTACTTCTATATACTAGTGGGAATTTTTCATTATGGAACTTGGCTTGTATATTCCAACAATGGGCTTCCTCAAATGCCCTAGGTCTTTGTGAGCAAGCAAGTTGGATGCACACCCACTTAGTTTCTTTTGTTGAACTTTCATACATTTATAGCTCTAGTGCATCCGTTGCATGGCAATCCCTACTCCTTGCATTGACATCAATTGATGGGCATCTCCCTAGCCCGTTGATTAGCCGCGTCAATGTAAGACTTTCTCCTTTTTTGTCTTCTCCACATCCCATCATCATATTCTATTCCACCCATAGTGCTATGTCCATGGATCACGCTCATGTATTGCGTGAGAATTGAAAAAGTTTGAAAATTCTAAAGTATGAAACAATTGCTTGGCTGAATCCGGGGTTGTGCATGATGAGAGCATTCTTGTGTAACGAAAATGGAGCATGACCAAACTATATGATTTTGTAGGGACGAACTTTCTTTGGCCATGTTATTTTGAGAAGACATAATTGCTTAGTTAGTATGCTTGAAGTATTATTACTTTTATGTCAATATTAAACTTTTATCTTGAATCTTTCGGCTCTGAATATTCATACCACAATTAAGAGAAGTACATTGAAAATTATGCTAAGTAGCATTCCACATCAAAAATTCTGTTTTTATCATTTACCTACTCGAGGACGAGCAGAAATTAAGCTTGGGGATGCTTGATACGTCTCCAACGTATCTATAATTTTTGATTGTTCCATGCTATTATATATTCTGTTTTGGATGTTTAATGGGCTTTATTATACACTTTTATATTATTTTTGGGACTAACCTATTAACCGGAGGCCCAACCCAAATTGTTGTTTTTTTGCCTATTTCAGTGTTTCGAAGGAAAAGGATATCAAACGGAGTCCAAACGGAATGAAACCTTCGGGAACGTGATTTTCGGAACAAACGTGATCCAGAGGACTTGGAGTGGATGTCAAGCAATCAACGAGGAGGCCACGAGGCAGGGGGCGCGCCCTCCACCCTCGTGGGCCCCTCGTAGCTCCACCGACTTAGCTCCACCGACCTACTTCTTCCTCCTATATATACCTACGTACCCTGGAAACATCAGAACAGGAGCAAAAACCCTAATTCCACCGCCGCAACCTTCTGTACCCGTGAGATCCCATCTTGGGGCCTTTTCCGGCGCTCCGCCGGAGGGGGCATCGATCACGGAGGGCTTCTACATCAACACCATAGCCTCTCCGATGATGTGTGAGTAGTTTACCTCAGACCTTCGGGTCCATAGTTATTAGCTAGATGGATTCTTCTCTCTCTTTAGATCTCAATACAAAGTTCTCCTCGATTCTCTTGGGAATCTATTCGATGTAACTCTTCTTTTTGCGGTGTGTTTGTCGAGATCCGATGAATTGTGGGTTTATGATCAAGATTATCTATGAACAATATTTGAATCTCGTCTGAATTCTTTTATGTATGATTGGTTATCTTTGCAAGTCTCTTCGAATTATCAGTTTGGTTTGGCCTACTACATTGATCTTTCTTGCAATGGGAGAAGTGCTTAGCTTTGGGTTCAATCTTGCGGTGCTCGATCCCAGTGATAGTAGGGGAAACGACACGTATTGTATTGTTGCCATCGAGGATAAAAAGATGGGGTTTATATCATATTGCATGAGTTTATCCCTCTACATCATGTCATCTTGCTTAAAGCGTTACTCTGTTCTTATGAACTTAATACTCTAGATGCATGCTGGATAGCGGTTAATGTGTGGAGTAATAGTAGTAGATGCAGGCAGGAGTCGGTCTACTTGTCACGGACGTGATGCCTATATACATGATCATACCTAGATATTCTCATAACTATGCTCAATTCTATCAATTGATCGACAGTAATTTGTTCACCCACCGTAATACTTATGCTATCTTGAGAGAAGCCACTAGTGAAACCTATGGCCCCCGGGTATATTCTCCATCATATTAATCTCCCGTCAACAAGCTATTTCTTGCACCGTTTATTTTGCTTTCTTTACTTTTAGTCTTTATCATAAAAATACCAAAAATATTATCTTATCATCTCTATCAGATCTCACTTTTGCAAGTGGCCGTGAAGGGACTAACAACCCCTTTATCGCGTTGGCTGCAAGGTTCTTATTTGTTTGTGTAGGTGCGTGGGACTTGAGCGTGGTCTCCTACTGGATTGATACCTTGATTCTCAAAAACTGAGGGAAATACTTATGCTACTTTACTGCATCACCCTTTCCTCTTCAAGGGAAAACCAACGCAGTGCTCAAGAGGTAGCAGGATGCGACTCTGCAGAGTTCGCACTTCATCAACTGATCCCCAGTCCAACCCCTTGTTAATCCATGATGCAAGCTGAATTGGGGGGCTGGATCGGAACGCAGGCGCAGCTGCCCACTTGGAACCACGGGGCTCGGTGATGTAGAACTAGTTCTGCTGTGAAGGATCCTTTTAGCCAAACTGTGCTGGCAAGCTTGCTCACTGTGACACCACCGCACTCCGCCTGGTCCCCCTCTATCACTTGCGGATTCACATTGAAGGTCTTGAGCCACAGGCCGAAGTGTGGAGGAGTTCGGAGGAAAGCTTCACACGTGACGATAAACGCCGAGATGAGAAGAACAGAGTTCGGGGCGAGATCGTGAAAATCTAGTCCATAATAGAACATGAGCCCCCGGACGAAGGGATTAAGGGTGAACCCTAATCCGCGGAAGAAGTGGGACACAAACACGACCCTCTCGCCGGATCTGGGGGTAGGGATAACCCGCCCTTCCGTGGGAAGCCGATGGAGGATTTCTGCGGTCAGATATCTTGCCGCCCGAAGCTTTGCGATATCCTCCTCTGTGATAGAAGAAGCCACCCACCGGCCTCGACGGCTGGATCCGAACATGACTGAGGCTTGCGGCGATTAAAACCTGGGTGTTGGAACTCGAGGTAGTAAGGGTTGAGGAAGAAGCGAGCGTGGAGAAGAAAGACGGGTCTGTACCCCTTTATAAAGGCTGTGAATATCGAACGCCTCCTCCTGGGCCTTAAAGCTTGCCTGTTTCCAAGGAGTTGTACCCCAAAGACGGTTGGGTTACCCACGTCCGTGTCGATAAAGAATCCCGTAATAAGGGGACACGATCTCTGCTTTGACAAGACGTGCCAATGGCAACCGCGTCTCAAAACGTGGAGCGACAAACGAAAAGCGGTTCAAAATTATGACCGGGCAGACGTGATGTCATGTTGTAAAAAGATGTCAGCAGGCTGGACTCGTAGAGTATTATATTCTCTCTGCGGTTGTGTGTGGTGTGTGTTACAGGTCCGGATACAATCATTACGTCCGAAGACAATCTTGGAGTTTGGAAAGGGGAACCCGCCTTGCAATGCTGAAGACAAATCTGCGCGTCGGACTCCTCGTCATTGAAGCCAGGTTCAGGGGCTACTGAGGGAGTTCTGGATTAAGGGGTCCTCGGGCGTCCGACCTGTTAGCCATGGGCCGGACTGATGGGCTATGAAGATGCGAAGACCGAAGACTGCACCCGTGTCCGGATAGGACTCTCCTTGGCGTGGAAGGCAAGCTTGGCGACCGATTATGAAGATTCCTCCTTCTGTAACCGACCTCGTGTAACCCTAGATCTCTCCGGTGTCTATATAAACCGGAGAGCTTCGTTCGGACAGGGACATATTCATTACCATAGTCATACATGCTAGACTTCTAGGGTTTAGCCATTACGATCTCGTGGTAGATCAACTCTTGTAATACTCATATTCATCAAAATCAATCAAGCAGGAAGTAGGGTATTACCTCCATAGAGAGGGCCTGAACCTGGGTAAACATCGTGCCTCCTGTCTCCTGTTACCATCGACCTTAGACGCACAGTTCGGGACCCCCTACCTGAGATCCGCCGGTTTTGACACCGACAATAACCAAATTAAACATCCACTTACATAGGTGGCTACTACAACCATGGCATTTGCACACACCAAAGTAAACTATTACATGCATAATTACATAGGTGGCTACTACACACATGACATTTCCACACACCAATAAAGTAAACTATATATTACATGCATGATTAACTAGCATAAACGATCATCTGATCATCATCTACTTCTTGTGACGCTTGCTCTGATCGTGGCTCGATCCGGCCTCCTCGACTTGGGTAACGAGGCACTTCCTCATGTCAACGATCCGCCTGTGCATCTTGTAGCATGTGTACACGCTCTTGGCCGCGAACCTGAGGTGAGGTTCATCCAGTTGCCGCATCCAGGCCCTGTGCCAGGATAGGGGACTTGTTCTCTGGGCATCCTGCTTCATCTTTTCGTAGTAGGGGTCGATGATGGCCGAGGCGAGTTCGACCAGGGAGTCCTTCTTCGTGCTGACCTAGACCCTGTAGTGCTCACGGATTTTGACAAAGTTCTTGCAGGCCAAGCCCGTAACACTGAGCGCTTTTACATCGTCTTTGGTTTCCACCGTGGCGAACTTGTAGTCGGTGCTGTTGACAAACCTGTTGAAACGGTCGCAAGGCTGTGTGGCCATGCAGTAGTGGTAGATGAGGACATGATGGCGCACGCACAACTGGGCGACGACAACCTTCTGATCTATGCCGGGATGACCAGCGGTGTACTGGAGGTCGATGCCGACCATCTTGTACTTGTCTCGAGCAAGCAACTGCTCAACGTTGTTGATGTAGTCGTCCACCACGGCCGGGTCGATGGTGTACACCACCGAGAGATCCGTCTCCCTCGCGTGGGTCTCCACTCTATGCTCGCCGAACTCCATTGAAGCGCTGCTAGACATCCCCTCTCTATGTGTCGTCATGGGTGTGCTTGTTGTGTTGTGGGGCGCGATCGAAAGGTTGAAGAGACTAAGGTTATAATGGCAGCGGGAATTAAAGGGGAAGCCGGACGGCCAGGAATATCGGCAAGCCCTGATGGCAGTTCTAATTTACAGTGCGTAACTCCATCGTGCCGCACGTAACTGCATCGCGTGGCAACGCGCGCGGCGCAACCGCATGGATATGGGGGCCTCGACGTGATTGTGCGTACGCCCAACCGTTGACAGAGTGCGCGCAGAGGGACGCGAGCAGAGCGCTCCGCGGTTGCTTCAACGACGAGCAACCATATATATATATGATGGATCTATTCTAATAACAGCCCTTAAGACCTTATTCTTGATATGACGTACGCTATTCTCGTAACACTTCGGCACTGCAAAAAACCCCGATCCGAACCACAGGACACAGAAAAAGAAGAGCCAGCCCTACCCACCTCCTTCCTCCCTCCACTCCACCCCAACCTCTGCCCGCATCCACCCACTCCCGACCCACCTCCTTCCCCCGTTCTACCCCAAGCACACCTACCGGCGGTGGTTCCGGACCGGCAACTACCCTAGCGGCGGATCCGGGCCGCCTAGCCCCCTCCCCCCCTCAGCTTCTTCCCCACAGCCCCCAATCCCCACCCACTCCACGGCCAGAACCCCGCCCGAGGCCACCCATCCCCCGGCGACCTCCCCTGCAAGATCCTCACGCCTCCCGACCTCTACCTTCTTCCCCACTCTCCTCCGCCGCCCCCACATCCCTCCCGCCCCCGGCCAACTCCAACCTCCCGCCGCCCCCACCTCCCTCGTTGCCCCACGCCCACCTCGCTCCCAATCCGGCCAAATCCTCCCCCGTCGCCCCCACCTTCCTCGTCACCACCGGTGCGTCCCACAACGGCCGGCCGTCACACCCCACGCAACTACCTGGCGATGGACCCGCGCGGTTCCAGCCTCGCTGCGCCGCTAGGCGACCGGATCGAGTAGCAGACGGCCGCCACAAGTGCTCCCCTTGCCGAGGACACCTCGTCCACCCACCCATCTTCCTCCTTGCCGCGGGGCCACCGCGCCGGATCCGGTCGCTATCCTGAAATATGGACGGCCGTGCATCCCCCTCCCCCCCTTCCCTTCGTTGATTTCTCCCTCGCCGACAGGCCTCCCCTCCCCCATGGCCAGATCTGCCCACTGCCGGTGCTGCGGCCCTGCCTTCCCCATCCGACGCCACAACCAGCCCGCCCCGGTACATTCCTCCTCTGAACTGCACAACGTGCAGTGCGGGCGGGCGTGGTGTGAGGTGCAGCTCGCCCGGCATGCAGGTTGTCCCCCAGTGCGGGCACCTTAGAGCATCTCCAGTAGTACCCCTAAACCCCCAAATCTGTAAAAATATAACTGCTTTTTTACAGTTTGGACAGAAAAAAGTGCGTAGACTAGACCCCTTTAACTACTTTAAGAGTTTGAGGATTTGAGGGTTCTACTAGACATGCTCTAACCTGCATCCTGGCACTCCTTGTTGTTCACCTGCAGTTCAGAGGAAGTGCACCCTAACCGCAACAGAGGAATTCACTTGTCGTGGTGAGGGCATTGTTCCCTCGAGATTCAGTTTGCGGGCGTTCTGCCGCCAGGGGTTAGTTCAGTCAGTGCGCCAGCGATGGTGCTCGAGCGCCGCGTGCAGCTCGGTTGCGACCCCCATGCAGTCCGGCTGAGTCGCTGGTGGTGCAGTTTGTAGATGGTGGACACGCAGACAGCGACTGACTTGTTTGCATTATTCAGATTTTGTTTTGTACTAGTTCAGTACAGCAGAAATCCTCCGCATGTGTAGTTTTTTTCTGAGGGAAAGTAGTGCACTTCCTTCTCGAGACTACCTACACCTCTTCGGGGCGACAGTGCAGTTTGGTGCATTTTTATTTGCAGTGCATTTCGCTTTGGGCGTCAGTGGGGTGCAGCTGGATGTTCCACCGGCGAGCGTGCTTGCACTCCGGTGGCACGAGGCTTGTGGTCGGATGTGCAATGACCAAAATAGCACGGTTGGGTCACCGGTGTAGTAAGCAGGCGCGTGAGAGGACGTCGGGCGTGTAGTTTGGTTTTGGCCATGCGACGCTGTTGTACGGATGCGTGAGTCAGAGCATCTCCAGCCGTTGAGCCTCTCAGGAGGCATTTTTTTTCCCGCCTGGGGGCTGCCGGCGAAATTTTTTCCCTGGCAACGAGAAAATGTCCACTCGTTGCCCCCCACGCACTTATCCACTCGTCACCGCAGGGCAGGCCGCCTTCGCCTCGCCTGCCGCTCGCCGCCTCCGCCCTCGGCCCTCCTGCTCGCCGCCCTCGCCATGGCACTGCTCGCTGCCACGGACAGCAGCGTGGACTCCATCCCCTTCGCCGGAGACCAGGCGCTCCGCCCTGGGCCGCAGCAGGAGCAGGACCAGCGCGGCCTGTCGGGCGTGTCGAGCAACTCGACCAGCCATGGCTTCTGGACCTGGCGCATGGCGCCCGTCCCACCAGCGCTTGAGCGGGCCACCACGTACTCGGCGGCGAGCGACGACGCTGACCGGGTCCGCCGGAACGCCCACTCGGCGGACGCGAAGGAGATGGGCTGGATCTTGCGAGGATGGTGGCCATGGCGCCCAAGCGAGGAGGAAGGAGATGGTCCGCGAGCCCTGCCCCGGCCATGCGCGCTGTGTGGAAGGAAAGGGAGAGGAGAGGAGAAAGAAAATAAAGAAAGGGGAGGAGAGAGGAGAGAGAGAGGGAAGAGAGAGGGGCTGACGAGTGGCCCTGTGCATGCAAAAGTCATCTGTCGACGTCCCCAGCCGCCCCCCGGGGGGCTGGGTTTGGGGTGGTAGCGCCGGCCGTAAATCTCGCGAAATCCGGCGAAAAACGTCTCTGGGGCCCGAGTGGTTTTTTTTTTGCCCGCCGGCGTCCAAAAAGTGCCTTGGGGAGGCTTCCTGGGGGGTCGACTGGAGATGCTCTCGTGCATTTTACTTGGTGTGCGCTGCGCAGGAGGTTCTCGCAGCTGGCCCATGCAGTTCGCCAGTGGAAGAACATGCCGTTGCCCTTGGTGCAGTTCGCTGGTTGACCATTGCGGTTAACAAAAAGTTAGGGTTCAGTTTTGCAGTGAAGTTTTAATGCAGTTCATTTTTATTTTGCATTTTGAATGACACTTTCCTCGATTGTGAATGACACTCGTCCCCAGTAGTTTCATGTGTTTTCAAAAAAAAATTGTGCTACCAAAGAGGTTCACTACTCGTCTTCAAGCAGCTCATAAGTCATATTTTGAAGCTCACTTTGTTCTCTCATGCAGCTTGTTATAAAACTCCTTCATGATTCCCTTGGTAAACATAAACCAAAACATCTCAAAGAAGCTCGCTTCTTATTAGATGTAGTTCACTCGCTCACTCGCTTGGTCAACGCGTGTAAAAAATTAATAAGTATGAGAAAAAGACAACAAGAACTCATGAGGTTCACTTTGGGTAGTGTTACGGTTCACTTTCGGAAGTGTTGTGGTCCACTCTCGTTCGAAAAAAAAGTTAAAAAAAGACAACAAAAACTTGTGCGAGAAAGTTTATGTCCGACAAAAAGAAATCATGAAGTTCACTTGACTGCCTGATGCAGTGTGGTTTTCCGTTTGAAGAAGTGCGGTCTTCTGTCCGATGAAAGGTCCACTCGCTTGGTCAACGCGCGTAAAAAAATAATAATTATGAAAAAAAGACAACAAGAACTCATGAGGTTCACTTTGAGTAGTGTTACGGTTCACTTTCGGAAGTGTTGTGGTCCACTCGTTCGAAAAAAAAGTTGAAAAAAAGACAACAAAAACTTGTGCGAGAAAGTTTATGTCCGACAAAAAGAAATCATGAAGTTCACTTGACTGTCTGCTGCAGTGCGGTTTTCCTTTTGAAGCAGTGCATTTTTCTGTCCGATGAAGTACACACGACGATTTTGGTCTCGTGAAAAACAGAGTGTCCGCTTTTCGGTAAAATCAAAACCGCTCTTAAACCGTAAGGATTAGAGAGAGTGTTCTAGATGAAAAAGTTGCGTCTCGTCGATATCTTTCCAACGGCCTATGATTTGAATCATTTCGACCAGCGGTTCGGAAAAATTTAGCGAAAAACCGCCGCTGCCACTAGTCGTCCGCCGCATGATTTCTAAAATTAACTTAAAACCGTAAGAAATCTCAGAAACGTTACCACATACGTAAGTTGCGCCTCGTCCATAGCTTTTCAACGGCGTATTGCACGCATCGTTTCGACAAACGGTTAAAAAACTGAAACGAAAACAGTACCGAAATTTTGAAAAAAATTGAAAAACAGAATTCCGCGATTTAGTAAATTTGAAACTGCTCTTAAACCGTAATGAATTAGAGAAAATAATAGATATGAAAAAGATGCGCCTCGACAATATCTTTCCAACGGTGTATCATTTGCTTCATTCCGACGAGCGGTTTAAAAAAAAGAGCAAAAAAACGCTCGCTGCCACTTGTCGTGGGCCGCACCATTTTCGAAAATGCTCTCAAACCGCGAGGAATCTCGGAAAGTGTTCAACATGGCGAAGTTGCGCCTAATCCATAGCTTTTCAACGGTATATTACACGCATCGTTTCGACAACGGTTAGAAAACTAGAGCGAAAATAGTACTGAAAATTTCGGAAAATTTGAAAAAACAGAATTCCGCGATTTAGTAAATTTGAAATTGCTCTTAAAACGTAACGAATTAGAGAAAATAATAGATATGTAAAAGATGCGCCTCGACGATATCTATCTAACGGTGTATAGTTTTCTTCATTCCGACGAGCGGTTTAGAAAAAAACACGAAAAAACGCTCGCTGCCACTCTTTGTGGGCCGCACCGTTTTGAAACTGCTCTTAAACCGCGGGGAATCTCGAAAAGTGTTCAACATGGTGAAGTTGCGCCTAATCCGTAGCTTTCCAACGGTATATTACACGCCTCATTCCGATAAGCGGTTAAAAAATTAGAGCGAAAATAGTACCGAAAAAACACTACGCGCAGTTTTTCCGACACGAAGTTCACTAGTCTGTGTAATGCAGTGCTCTTGCTAAAGAAAGTGCAGTGCCCTCGCGTTGAGCATGCAGTGCGGAAGTGTTATCAGAATAACTATTCTGATAATATTATCAGAATAGACGGGCTGTATATATATATACATATATATATATATATATATATATATATATATATATATATATATAGTAGCACTATTCTGATCCTGGGATCAGAATAGTTATTTGGATCACGGCGTGCCCTATAAAGGCCCGATGAGATGCTTCCGAACTAGTCGAACCCGTGCGGCCATGATTCCCACACCCGCATCCCCTCGATCCCGTTCCTACCCCCCCACCCCTCGACCCCGTCCCACCCCACGGCCACCCTCCCGAAGCGCGCCACCACCGCCCCCACCCCACGGCGTGCAGCTCCCGGCCTTCCAGCGAGCCGCCGCCCCGGCCCCCGGTGCACCGCCTCCGTTCTTCCCAGCGCGCCGCCGCCCTGCCCCATGGAGCCCAGCCGCTCCGCCCTCCACCGCCTGATCTCCGCCGCCCACCGGACCTGACAAGTAGCGCCATCCTTGGCCACAGATAGGGGTTGCGGCCTTCTCGGGGCGCCGCCATGACCTTCCCCGGCTCCGCCCTCCGCTGCTCGTCCATGCTGGAGCTGCCCCCCGCTTGGATCTGGCCCCGCACAGCCCCCTCGCCTGGATTTGGCCCCGGCGCCGCCCCACTCCTACATCCGGCTGTCGTGCAACCCCCGCGCCTGGGTCCGGCCGCCACCGTGCACTCGCCCCACTCCTAGGTCCGGCAGCCGCGCCGCCCCCGCGCTTGGGTCCAACCATCAGCACCCCCACCCACTGGCACACGAGCGCCGGCATCCACCGCCAGTCCCCAAGCACACCGCCCAAGGGCCCACGCCCCATCCCCCGACACTATCCTGCCTCGCTGGCACACCATGGACGTCTTCCTCTTCTGCCTAGAACTTCTTCTGCAACCTCTTGCCTTGTCGGCGTTCCTCTTGCCAGCCAGTCCATCTTGCACATGCAGGTGGCCTCGCTGGCGCACCATGGACGTCCCCGCTGCTGGCAAACGGCAAAAAAAAAGGATTGGCCGATCTAGTCGAGCAAGCTGTGGAAGAACAACTCGACTTGTGTATGCTTTTTTTTTTCTCTAATATGGCTGATTGCCACTGTCGCTGTTGTCGGTTTTTTGCTCACATCCACTGTATTTGTTTGATGTAATGCGTGAGAACTAGCCTGGGAATAGATGCAGTATGTTGCCGGAGTTTGTGCAACTTTTAGTCAAATAGAAATTTTTGATGAAATGCACACAGTTGTTGTTCGGCAGTGAAATTCATAGTCTTTCCATTACCCATTTAACTTTTTCGAAGTTTAATACTGTCAAAAAGAATGAAAGTAAATATATTATACTTTGAAAAAGAAAATGGAACACCGGAATCATATGGTGCTGTCATATATAACCAACAGAGGAGTTCAAAGAATCTTAACTTGTTGCATTTCATAAAAAAAAACAGTGGAAAAGCATGAACTAGCTAGGTGTACGAGTTCAAATATGTATCATATCATCAACTTGAAAACAGTATGTCATTCGCAAAACATTTGGGGAGAATATGAAAAAGTGTGATATTACATTGCATTAAAAAATAGAGTTTTACAAAAAAGCTCACGGGATGTTGATGTTTTAAAAATCCAGAAGTTAAAAAAAAATTGATCAAGAAGTTCAAATAAAAAAGAGGAACAATTCAAAATAATTTCTAAAAAAAGGTTTTCCCATTCTAAAAAAACTAGAAGTTCAAATTAAAATATCGGTGCGGTCCAATGTTTATAAAAAAAGGTTTTTCATATTACTAACCAATAAAATTAAGAAATTCAAATTTAAAAAAAAGGTAAAGTTAGATGTCATTTAAAAATTTAGATTTTTCTCATTATTAAAATAATAAAACCAAGAAGCTCAAATTTAAAAAATGGTGATGTTCGATGTCTGTAAAAAAGGATTTTGAGCAAAGAATGATTCCCCCCATTCAAAAAAAATATAGGAGTTGAAATTAAAATAACAATGTAGTCCAAAGTTTAAAAAAATCCAAAATTTTACTTTTCAAAATTAATAAAAACCTAGAAGTTCAATTTAGAATAAAAGATCATTTGATTTCATCGTTTAAAAAAATCCGAGAAGTTCAGTTCAAGAAACCTAAGAAGTTCGAATTTTAAAACACAGATTTTCCATGCTACTAAATAAATAAAAATCAAGAAGTTCAAATAAAATAACGGAGAAGTATACGAAAAAATTAAATTATTTCCGTTTCTAGGAAAAATAAAATTAGGAAATTTTAATTTAATTTTTTGTTTGATGCTTATTTGAAAACATATTTTTTCTAAGAATAAGACTAAGAAGTTCAAATTAAAGTAATAGAGAATGTCGAAGTATATAAAAAGCTTAGATTTTTTCTTGTTACTAAAGGAACAACCAAAAAAGTTTAAAAGTGTTGATGTTTATTAAAAAATCTAGGATTTACATTTCTAAAAAAACAAAGATATCCATTTTTGTTAAATTATCAATGATGAAGTTCAAATTGAAAAGGTAGTCAAATTTGATGTTTATTTAAAAATCATAAACAAAAACTTTACTCAAAAATAAAAAAGATGAAGTTCAAATTGAAATAACAAAGAAGTTCAGAGTTTATTAAAACCTAGGATTTACGTGTTAAAAAAAACACAACTCCATTTTTTTGCATTGTTAAGAACAACTCATAAACGAAAAAAATGGTGAAGTTCAAATAATATATAAATAATTTTCCCTATTTTAAAAAAACTAGAAGTTTAAATTAAAATAACGGAGTGGTTCAATGTTTGTAAAACTAGAATTTTCCCGTTACTAACCAAAAACTAAGAAGTTCAAATTTTAAAAATGGTGAAGTTCAATGCATATAAAAAATCAGAATTTTCTCATTATTAAACGAATAAAACTTAGAAGTTTAAATTTTAGAACATCTTGATGGTTAGATGTGTGTTAAAACCATGTGAGTGTATGTGTGTGTAGGTGCGAGGCAAGACAAAAGTTCGGATGAGGAAAAGGTAATAAAATGAAACCTAAAATTTTTCATTGCAACAAGTTCCCAAATAAAAGGAACACACCGTCGAAATATCCACAAATGGAAGGTCAAATAAAATTTAAAAAATGTTCAAAAAATGTAATTAGAAAATGGATTTCCCAGTTTCTAAAACATATCTAGAAGTTCAAATTAAATTAACATAGAACTTCGGAGTATATTTAAACATAGGATTTACATTAACATTTTTTAAAACAACTCATGAAACGAAAACCTAGGATTTCTAACGGTTATTTCAATTAGTGTTTTAGAAGTTGAAATTGAAAACAACCAGCGGTTCAACTACTACATAGAGTGTGTTTCATATAAGGAAAAAGAATAAATAGACAAAGTCTAAAAAGAGTTTTGCTAGAAGTTCACGTGGTCGGTCCTGGAAGTTTAGAAATGTGTTTTAAAATAATTCTCTCAATCCATGCTCTACATGAAAAGTTCCTCCTATTCAACAACTTTCCTAATAGTATATAAAAAAAATCTTATACAAAAAAGGTAAAACAAAATTGTGTAAGTTGTTCGAAAAGAAAAGTTTAACCGCACAAGAAAAAATCATGTCTTTTTATAGGTTCCTAATGGTACACCATTTGTGCAACTCCGACAGAACGGGTGATATTACGAACAAAAATATGTAACCGAAATTCAATGTGAAAACGACGAGCAGTTCAAGTACAACACGGAATGCGTTTCAGATGAGAATAAAAGAATAAAAAACTAAAAGCCTAAAATGGTTGTTGCAAGAAGTTCACGTGCTCTGCGTGGGGAAGTTCAAAAATTCTTGTGAGAGAGGTTCATCTTGTATTTCCATGTTCGAAAACACAAAAAAGAATTTTTTTTTGAGTCTTAAAATAATTCTCTCAATCCACAAAGAAGTTCAGTTAGTATTTACGAGCAATTTGAATTCAAAAAGAAAAAAATTCAAATTATATAAATGGAAAAGGTTCGTGTACTACATGGTGTGTGTTTAATATGAGAAAAATGAATTAAAAAGGAAGGTCCAATTTTGTTGTTGTTATAAGTTCAAGTCCTCGGTCGGAGAAACTTAAAAAAATTATTGTGAGAGAGGTTTGTACAAAAGGAGTATCATTTGTGTAACACTGACGAATGGATGACAAGATTACAAACGAAAATACGTCACAGAAATTCAACGTAAAAACAGCGGGAAGTTCACCTACTACACTAAATGAATTTCAGATGAAAAACTTTTAAAATCGTCACGAGTATGAAAAAATGATCAACACGGGAAAATTGCGTGTTTACAACAGCTTTCCATCGGTATATCACTAGCTCAATTCCAGTGAGTGTTCCGGTGAGTGGATGGAGAGCTACGGGCAAAAAAAGCACATGAAAAACAGAGTGAAGTTCAAGTAGACATGCCGAGAAGTTCAGGTTCTTCACGCGGTGCATTTTCGAAGAATCTGTTTCGCGATAAAGGCAGAACGAATGATCTCGCCATTTTCGAAATTACTTGAAAACGGCTAGGAATCATAGAAAACCATGAACATGAAAAAGTTTCGCATTTTCCTTAGCTTTTCAACGATATATTATTTGCCCCATTCCTATAAAGTTTGTAGAAATTATGGCGAAAATACGTTTTTAGATATTTTCAAAATTGACTTAAAACAGTGAGGAATTGGGAGAAACAATATATACAAAAAAGTTTCACATTTCCTCAAGCTTTCCAACGCCATATCATTTGCTACATTCGGACGTACGGTTAAAACATTAGCCCAAAAATACGAACTCGTTGCAACTTGGAGCGTTTTATAAATCACTTTTAAACCGTTCAAAATTAGAAAAAACTTTCAACATGAAAATGTATCGCATTTTCATAAGCTTTCCAACGCCATATCATTTGCCTCAATTGGATTAGCCATTTACAAATGACATCAAAAATACGGACTCGGCTGTTCGGTTTGCGAAATTTTACGATTTTGCAAATTACTCTTTAACCGTAGGGAATTAGAGAAAACTTTCAACATGTGGAAGGAGCGGTTTTGCAGCAGCTTTGCAACACCATATTATTTGCCTCATTCCGATAAACGGTTTTAAATTGCGATCGAAAATACGATTCATGTTTTTTATATGAAGAAAAAACGGTTTTCAAAACTACTCTTAAACCGCTTACATTTTGCAAATAATTTAACTTGGGTCATGATATTGGTGTCCATAGCTTTCCAACGGTATATCGCAAGCCCCATTTGGGCAATGTTGGCGGAAGTTCAACCTAGCAGTCGGAGAAGTTCAGGTCGAACAACTCGGCCAGTAAAATTGCAAAAAACGCAATTTCATCACGACCCGAGAGCAAAATCCGCCAACGAGCGAGATTTCTATTTAATACCGGTATTTAGTTGGTAAAAAACGTTTGTAGATTACACTAACATCATATAGAACACGGCTAACTAGAATAATTCGCGGAGGAAGCCACGGTTGCGAAGATAGCCCGAAGGTCGGGTTCGTATAGAGGGAAGTTCAGACGCGTTACTCAGGCAGTTCAGGTTGTGTTGGCGGGATCAGAATAATATGATCTAGAAGTTCAAATAAAAAAGAGGAACAATTCAAAAGAATTTCTAAAAAATAGTTTTCCCATTCTAAAAAAACTAGAAGTTCAAATTAAAATATCGGTGCTGTCCAATGTTTGTAAAAAATGGTTTTTATATTACTAACCAATAAAATTAAGAAATTCAAATTTTAAAAAATGGTAAAGTTAGATGTCTATTAAAAATTTAGATTTTTCTCATTATTAAAATAATAAAACCAAGAAGTTCAAATTTAAAAAATGGTGATGTTCGATGTTTGTAAAAAAGGATTTTGAGCAAAGAATGATTTCCCCCATTCAAAAAAAATATTGGAGTTGAAATTAAAATAACGGTGTAGTCCAAAGTTTAAAAAAAAATCCAAAATTTTACTTTTCAAAATTAGTAAAAACCTAGAAGTTCAATTTAGAATAAAAATCATTTGATTTTCATCGTTTAAAAAAATCCGAGAAGTTCAGTTCAAGAAACCTAAGAAGTCCGAATTTTAAAACACAGATTTTCCATGCTGCTAAACAAATAAAAATCGAGAAGTTCAAATAAAATAACGGAGAAGTATACGGAAAAATTAAATTATTTCCGTTTCTAGGAAAAATAAAAGTAGGAAATTTTAATTTTAAAATTTTGTTTGATGCTTATTTGAAAACATATTTTTCTAAGAATAAGACTAAGAAGTTCAAATTAAAGTAATAGAGAAGTTCAAAGTATATAAAAAGCTTAGATTTTTTCTCGTTACTAAAGGAACAACCAAAAAAGTGTAAAAGTGTTGATGTTTATTAAAAAATCTAGGATTTTCATTTCTAAAAAAACAAAGATATCCATTTTTGTTAAATTATCAATGATGAAGTTCAAATTGAAAAGGTAGTCAAATTTGATGTTTATTTAAAAATCGTAAACAAAAACTTTACTCAAAAATAAAAAAGATGAAGTTCAAATTGAAATAACAAAGAAGTTCAGAGTTTATTAAAACCTAGGATTTACGTGTTAAAAAAAACACAACTCCACTTTTTGCATTGTTAAGAACAACTCATAAACGAAAAAAATGGTGAAGTTCAAATAATATATAAATAATTTTCCCTATTTTTAAAAAACTAGATGTTTAAATTAAAATAACGGAGTGGTTCAATGTTTGTAAAACTAGAATTTTCCCGTTACTAACCAAAAACTAAGAAGTTCAAATTTTAAAAATGGTGAAGTTCAATGCCTAAAAAAAAATCAGAATTTTCTCATTATTAAACGAATAAAACTTAGAAGTTTAAATTTTAGAACATCTTGATGGTTAGATGTGTGTTAAAACCATGTGAGTGTATGTGTGCATAGGTGCGAGGCAACACAAAAGTTCGGATGAGGAAAAGGTAATAAAATGAAACCTAAATTTTTTCATTACAACAAGTTCCCAAATAAAAGGAACACACCGTCGAAATATCCACAAATGGAAGGTCAAATAAAATTAAAAAAATGTTCAAAAAATGTAATTAGAAAATGGATTTCCCCGTTTCTAAAACATATCTAGAAGTTCAAATTAAATTAACATAGAACTTCGGAGTATATTAAAACATAGGATTTACATTAGCATTTTTTAAAACAACTCATGAAATGAAAACCTAGGATTTCTAACGGTTATTTCAATTAGTGTTTTAGAAGTTGAAATTGAAAACAACCAGCGGTTCAACTACTACATAGAGTGTGTTTCATATAAGGAAAAAGAATAAATAGACAAAGTCTAAAAAGATTTTTGCTAGAAGTTCACGTGGTCGGCCCTGGAAGTTTAGAAATGTGTTTTAAAATAATTCTCTCAATCCATGCTATACATGAAAAGTTCCTCCTATTCAACAACTTTCCTAATAGTATATATAAAAAATCTTATACAAAAAAGGTAAAACAAAATTGTGTAAATTGTTCGAAAAGAAAAGTTTAACCGCACAAGAAAAAATCATGTCTTTTCAATAGGTTCCTAATGGTACACCATTTGTGCAACTCCGACAGAACGGGTGATATTACGAACAAAAATATGTAACCGAAATTCAATGTGAAAACGACGAGCAGTTCAACTACAACACGGAATGCGTTTCAGATGAGAATAAAAGAATAAAAAACTAAAAGCATAAAATGGTTGTTGCAAGAAGTTCACGTGCTCTGCGTGGGGAAGTTCAAAAATTCTTGTGAGAGAGGTTCATCTTGTATTTCCATGTTCGAAAACACAAAAAGAAATTGTTTTTTTGAGTTTTAAAATAATTCTCTCAATCCACAAAGAAGTTCAGTTATTATTTACGAGCAATTTGAATTCAAAAAGAAAATAAAAAATTCAAATTATATAAATGGAAAAGGTTCATGTACTACATGGTGTGTGTTTAATATGAGAAAAATGAATTAAAAGGAAGGTCCAATTTTGTTGTTGTTATAAGTTCAAGTCCTCGGTCGGAGAAAGTTAAAAAAAATTATTGTGAGAGAGGTTTGTACAAAAGGAATATAATTTGTGTAACACTGACGAATGGATGACAAAATTACAAACGAAAATACGTCACAGAAGTTCAACGTAAAAACAGCAGGATTCACCTACTACACTAAATGAATTTCAGATGAAAAACTTCTAAAATCGTCGCGAGTATGAAAAAATGATCAACACGGGAAAATTGCGTGTTTACAACAGCTTTCCATCGGTATATCACTAGCTCAATTCCAGTGAGTGTTCCGGTAAGTGGATGGAGAGCTACGGGCAAAAAAAGCACGTGAAAAACAGAGTGAAGTTCAAGTAGACATGCCGAGAAGTTCAGGTTCTTCACGCGGTGCATTTTCGAAGAATTTGTTTCGCGATAAAGGCAGAACGAATGATCTCGCCATTTTCGAAATTACTTGAAAACGGCTAGGAATCATAGAAAACCATCAACATGAAAAAGTTTCGCATTTTCCTTAGCTTTTCAACGATATATTATTTGCCCCATTCCGATAGACATTTTCAAAATTGATTTAAAACAGTGAGGAATTGGGAGAAACAATATATACAAAAAAGTTTCACATTTCCTCAAGCTTTCCAACGCCATATCATTTGCTACATTCGGACGTACGGTTAAAAAATTAGCTCAAAAATACAAACTCGGTGCAACTTGGACCGTTTTATAAATCACTTTTAAACCGTTCAAAATTAGAAAACATTTTCAACATGAAAATGTAGCGCATTTTCATAAGCTTTCCAACGCCATATCATTTGCCTCAATTGGATTAGCCGTTTACAAATGACATCGAAAATACGGACCAGGCTGTTCGGTTTGTGAAATTTTACGATTTTGCAAATTACCCTTTAACCGTAGGGAATTAGAGAAAACTTTCAACATGTGGAAGGAGCGGTTTTGCAGCAGCTTCCAATGCCATATTATTTGCCTCATTCCGATAAATGGTTTTAAAATGCGATCGAAAATACGATTCACGTTTTTTGTATGAAGAAAAAATGGTTTTCAAAACTGCTCTTAAATCGCTTACATTTTGCAAAAAAAATTACTTGGGTCATGCTATTGGTGTCCATAGATTTCCAACGGTATATCGCAAGCCCCATTTGGGCAATGTTGGCGGAAGTTCAACCTAGCACTGGGAGAAGTTCAGGTCGAACAACTCGGCCAGTAAAATTGCAAAAAACGCAATTTCATCACGACCCGAGAGCAAAATCCGCCAACGAGCGAGATTTCTATTTAATACCGGTATTTAGTTGCTAAAAAACGTTTGTAGATTACACTAACATCATATAGAACATGACTAACCCGAATAATTCGCGGGGGAAGCCACGGCCCGAAGGTCGGGTTCGTATAGAGGGAAGTTCAGGCGTGTTACTCAGACAGTTCAGGTTGTGATCAGAAATTATTCTGATCCCGTGATCAGAATAGTGTTTATATATATATATATAGCTGTTGGACACGCAAGGAAAAGATGTCCACAAGCCGAGCGCGCCGACGGACGCGAGCAGAGCGCGTCGCGGTGCCTAACGGCGAGCACTGCGCGCTGCGGCACCTAACGGCGGGATAGACCCTCATTCAAGCCAATCAACATGTGTTCAAAAAACAAAAATTATCAAAAAGTAACGAGATAGACACCGGCAACACAACTTATAAATTGACGAATGGAGTACTAGTTACAGTGATGCATATAATTAAGCAAAGGGATCGCACATGTCTGTATTGACTGGAACGAGAATGCAATAGCACAATAAGAATTAAGGCCACAATGATGCGATCACAGTGGTGGTTACAGGAGGCAAGAAGAATGATGCATCCATCAACGCACGACCTCCTTCTCCTCAACTCAGTGCGCCGAGCCACCGACCAGCGGCTAAGGAGCGGCGGCTTTTGTGGCGAGGTCAAGGTGCTTCTCAATAAAGGCATCCAAGGCTTCCAGCCGGCTGAGGAAGGCCAACGCCATAGCGTCCTCACTGGCCTTGTAGATACCTATGTACACGATTTTATCGTACACATGGATGTGTAGGTCGACGGATTCTTGCAGGGCGAGGCACCTCGCGGAGAGCGCGACCTCCAGGTGGACATTCTTCGTGGCATCGGCGGGCAGTCGCAGGGCCACCAGTGCTTGAAAGAGGTCCCGACCATGGAGGCCGATTAGTGTGGCAGGCAATGAGGAGCCCGGGCACGTGGGCTGGAGGAGCACGGCGATGTCGTCCGCGAGCTTCTTGACGACGATGAACCTATTGGTGGTGCGAACGATCATCTGGTCCAACCGAGAGTTGTAGCTGGTGTCGACGGCGGCCATCCACCAGCCGGTCGCCAACACCGTCTGGAGACGATCCAGGGTGCCATGCCGCAGGCCGGCGTCGTGGACCATCTGGCACAGCCGCTGGCCGCTCGCGCGCATCGCCGCCATGGGTCGGGAGTGAGCACTTTTGTGCTTATTAGTGTAGGTGCTTAGGCAAATGCTTAGGTGCGTACGATGTGGTAGATGCATTGGAATGGAGGGGTGCCTTCATATGAGTGCAAACTGCGTTGCGTTCACATCATGCAGCCTCGTTTCCCGGTCCTCCTCCCATTACTTCCCTCATGCATTCACACGATGCTAATCGAAGGAGGATGCATCATTGGCCGTTCAACATTTCGGGAACCGCTACCCTCTCCCTCATCAGCATTAAAGCCGTATCGGGAGCTGCATCGTCCGCTGTCAAATCAATGGTGCCCTAGAGCATGTGCTTGTAGTTCAAATTTGAATTATGCACATAAATGCATTGAAAACTCAGTTAATGTATAAAAATTAGATAGTGCTAGTGATTTTAGTTGCAAAAATTAGATAGTGCTAGTGATTTTTAGCTGCATATTGTGACAAATCGCAGTGTTACAAGGATTGACAAATGGCAATGTTACTAGATGAACAAATGTCAATCTTTCTAGTTTGACAAATGGCAACATACCCAATATGACAGCTGCAAATCTTACCAAATTGTTTGCACGTGGTTGCACACGGGTCATCCAAAACAATCGTTTGCATTGAAGGGATGCACAAATTCTGCGCTGCGAATTTTCCCTCGACTTAAGGGGGAAGACCATAGCTCTAACTTTGCATACGGGTGTTCTATCTAAAACGTTTGCGATCAAGAGCTGCAGAAATCCTGCTCCGCACATTTTCTCTTGGCTTCCTGGGGAAGCTGTCGGTTTGAATACGGGTGTTCTAACTAAAACGTTTGCGATTAAGAGCTTCACAAATCCTACTCGGCACATTTTCCGTTGGCTTCCTGGGGAAGTTGTCGGGTTTCCATACGGGTGTTCTAACTAAAACATTTGCGATGAGTGTTTTATATTTAAAAACCGCATTAAACTGCGGCTTGGGCGCCATTAATGTAGAGGATGCGAGCAAGGCGGGCGGCCATGGAAGTCAAAGGGCTCGCTTCCCGGTGAGCCTACGCGGTGTACAGCTTGCACGCTTCTCGGTGAGCCTCTGCATTGGAGTACAGCTCGCACGCCTCCCGTTTAGTCAAGCACTCAAGCACCTATCCGCACGACACCTCCTAGCCATTAAAAGAATGAGGCGTGGCGTCACGTGAATGGTTAACAGAACGCACACAATTTAAATTATACAAAACATTTGAGATGTTACAGTGGCAGCTATTTGTTTCAAAATGCCTTTGTTGGCTGTTATTCGAGTACGCCTTCACTCAAAATGGACACGAAAAATACCACAACATGTCGGGTGCCATTCCGTGATAGCATGCCAAGTTTCATGAATTTCAGACGAGTTTTGGATTTACTAGAATTTAAAAACAAAGTATCTCAACCTTTTGCCGGCAATCAAGAGTGCCCTGGAGTTTGAAATTCATTCCATTTCTTGCATGGGACCTAAGCATGCATCGAAGGACACAAGTTTGATATTTCAACCAATTTATATGCACTAGAGCATGTGCATATAGTTCAAATTTGAATTATGCACATAAAATGCCTTGAAAACCCAGTTAATGTATAAATATGTCCAAACGAACCCCGAAAAATTCCAAAATTAAACACAACACTCCTGTTGTTCTATGTTGACACTGGAAAAAAATTGAAAGCAATAAGAGGCAACAGATATCGTTTCGTCCCCAAAGGTGGCACGTTCCCTATCGAAACCATCACGCCTGTTGTGAGAAGCTATGGTTTGTGTGAAGCTTATACCCAAACCTGCCCCAAATGGGACAAAAAATTTACCACGACATGTTGATGCCGCTCCATGATAGCATGCCAAGTTTCATGAATTTCAGATGAGTTTTGAATTTACTAGAATTTAAAAACCAGGTATCTCAATGTTTGAGGCCGAGTGACGGTGGAAGGGTGTTTGAAATTCATTCCCATTTCTTGCATGGGACCTAAGCATGCAACCAAGGACACAGATTTGATTTTTCAACCAGTTTATATGCACTTGAGCATGTGCATGTAGTTCAAATTTGAATTATGCACATAAAATACCTGGAAAACCCAGTTAATGTGTAAAAATGTCTAAACGAACCCTGAAAAATTCCAAAACTAAACACAATACTCATGTTGTTTTATGTTGACACTAGAAATTTTTTGAAAGCAATAAGAGCCAACATATATCGTTTCGTCCCCAAAGGTGGCACGTTCCCTACCGAAACCATCACGCTTGTTGTGAGAAGCTCTAATTTGTGAGAAGCTTATACCCAAACCTGCCCCAAATGGGACAAAAAATTTACCACGGCATGTTGATGCCGCTCCATGATAGCATGCCAAGTTTCATGAATTTCAGACGAGTTTTGGATTTACTACAATTAAAAAACCAGGCATCTCGATGTTTGCGGCCAAGTGACGGTGGCGGGGTGTTTGAAATTCATTCCCATTTCTTGCATGGGACCTAAGCATGCAACCAAGGACAAAGATTTGATTTTTCAACCAGTTTATATGCACTGGAGCATGTGCATGTAGTTCAAATTTGAATTATGCGCTTAAAATTCCTGGAAAAAGCAGTTAATGTATAAAAATGTCCAAACGAACCCCGAAAAATTCCAAAATTAAACACAACACTCCTGTTGTTCTATGTTGACACTGGAAATTTTTTGGAAGCAATAAGAGGCAACGGATATCATTTCGTCCCCAAAGGTGGCACGTTCCCTACCAAAATTATCACACTTGTTGTGAGAAGCTTTGGTTTGTGAGAAGCTTATACCCAAACCTGCCCCCAAATGGGACAATTTTTTTACCACGGCATGTTGATGCCGCTCCATGATAGCATGCCAAGTTTCATGAATTTTAGACGAGTTTTGGATTTACTAGAATTTAAAAACCAGGTATCTCAATGTTTGAGGCCGAGTGACGGTGGAAGGGTGTTTGAAATTCATTCCCATTTCTTGCATGGGACCTAAGCATGCAACCAAGGACACATATTTGATTTTTCAACCAGGTTATATGCACTGGAGCATGTGCATGTAGTTCAAATTTGAATTATGCACATAAAATGCATGGAAAACCCAGTTAATGTATAAAAATGTCCAAACAAACCCTGAAAAATTCCAAAATTAAACACAACACTCCTATTGTTCTATGTTCACACTAGAAATTTTTTGAAAGCAATAAGAGGCAACGGATATCGTTTCGTCCCCAAAGGTGGCACGTGCCCTACCGAAACCATCACGCTTGTTGTGAGAAGCTCTGGTTTGTGAGAAGCTTATACCGAAACCTGCCCGAAATGGGACAAAATTTTTACCAGGCATGTTGATGCCGCTCCATGATAGCATGCCAAGTTTCATGAATTTCAGACGAGTTTGGGATTTACTAGAATTAAAAAAACCAGGTATCTCAATGTTTGCGGCCGAGTGACGGTGGCGGGGCGTTTGACATTCATTCCCATTTCTTGCATGGGACCTAAGCATGCAACCAAGGACACAGATTTGATTTTTCAACCAGTTTATATGCCATGGAGCATGTGCATGTAGTTCAATTTTGAATTATGCACCTGAAATGCCTACAAAACCAAGTTAATCTATAAAAGCGTCCAAACGAACCTTGAATAATTCCAAATTTTTTGACGACACACCTATAGTTGCATGTTCACTGCAGATAAAAGTTCTAGCAATTCAAACACCATCCTTTGCAGCTGTGACCCCATTACGTAATTCAAATCAAGACGAAAAATCAAGTAGATCACACACAGTTTATTATCACCAACCGTGTGAGATGCAACACAAAATAACTTGGAGCACCGTCTATGTATAGTACGCCTATGGCTTACGCGAGAAGGTGCGTCGGCTACAGTCCACAGCCGGCGTGTCAAGCACACTAGCTCACTCCCCAAATATCATTTCACTGTTCAATCGTCGCCGGTGATAGATGGGGACGTGGACCTGCGTCGTGAGGGCAACTTCGGCGGCCCACTCCGGTGAGAGCGCGGCCGTAGCCGCCAGGCGCGTTTTAACAAGCTTCGTGAGGGCGACCGCAATCTGCGTCCGAGCGGCCAAGGCAGCCCAAACGGCCGCTGTTGCTTCTCAGGCGGCGGCAGCAACATCTGCCTCGGGGATAGCAACTGGCGAGAGCGGCACAACAGCTGTCCATTCTGCAGTGACGACCTTAGCCCTGATGGAGGCCGCCCACCACCATGTCGTGGCCGCCCACGCCTAGCTCGTGGCGGTCACCGCACAAATCGAAGGAAGCTTCTCTAACAATGGTCGACAACCCACGGCCGAAGAGTTGGCAATCGCCGAGAGCGTTCGAGCAGCCGTCCGATCCTCCGCCGCAAACCTTGCAACGATGGATCCCGTCCAAGCCTAGATCGCGGCCGCCCACTCCCAGCTCGTGGCGGCCTTTTCCAAAGAGATGGCGAACGCGGATGGCGAGATGCTTGCCGAGTATGGTGCGATGGATGCCATGGAGCCTCTTCCGCAGGAGACCGTCGGGCGCGAGCTGGACATGGAGGCGACGGCGGAGATCGACGAGCACCAGCCGTAGTAGTACTCTTTGTTTTGTTTAATTAAGAGCGCCGGTCTTTAATTTGTTAGACTAATGTTTAGGTCAGCTAGCTTTGTTTAATTGCTAAACTTGCTCGATTAAGAAGTGTGGGTGTGCTGTAGTCTCCTTTGTGTACCCAAATTATGCAATGACGTGGATGACCACTGTAACCAGGGAAATTCGAACCAAAATTTTTGACGTTCAAACTCATCAGACACGGGTTAAGCTATCTAAATCGTTTGTGATGTTCACAAATCGTACACAGTTCTGAATAATGGACCGTGTCTAATGACACTTTGCGCGCCAGTTTTTTCGCTGAAGCGATTCCAAATTTTCGGCTTCCGCGGAAATATCTACCTCCCCGCCCCCTCCCCCTTACAAAAAGCCACATTTCCCCTGTTTCCGCCTTCCTTTCCAAGTTGAAACCTTCACTCCTTGCTTGCAGCGCCGCCTCCTCGCCGGCGACCCTCCTTCACGCTGCTCGGCCTCGCCTATCCAGGCAGGTAATCCACACCCGACCCCCATCCTCCTCCTCCTTCCACATCCCACATGCCCCGACCGCCGGTGCGAGCGCGACACCTTCCACCCAAATCACCGACCCCTCCACCAAATAAGCGCCGCCCTAAGCCATGGTGCACGCAGTATAGCCAGGATCTCAAGGAGCATTTGGAGCGGAGAAGCAAATCGTGGCCTGATGTCTACTACGCAACCTTCTTCTTGTAGACGTTGTTGGGCCTCCAAGTGCAGAGGTTTGTAGGACAGTAGAAAATTTCCCTCAAGTGGATGACCTAAGGTTTATCAATCCGTGGGAGGCGTAGGATGAAGATGGTCTCTCTCAAGCAACCCTGCAACCAAATAGCAAAGAGTCTCTTGTGTCCCCAACACACCCAATACAATGGTAAATTGTATAGGTGCACTAGTTCGGCGAAGAGATGGTGATACAAGTGCAATATGGATGGTAGATATAGGTTTTTGTAATTTGAAATTATAAAAACAGCAAGGTAACAAGTGGTAAAAGTGAGCGTAAACGGTATTGCAATGCTTCGAAACAAGGCCTAGGGTTCATACTTTCACTAGTGCAAGTTCTCTCAACAATGATAACATAACTAGATCATATAACAATCCCTCAACATGCAACAAAGAGTCACTCCAAAGTCACTAATAGCGGAGAACAAACGAAGAGATTATTGTAGGGTACGAAACCACCTCAAAGTTATTCTTTCTAATCGATCTATTCAAGAGTCCGTAGTAAATAACACGAAGCTATTCTTTCTGTTTGATCTATCATAGAGTTCATACTAGAATAACACCTTAAGATACAAATCAACCAAAACCCTAATGTCACCTAGATACCCCATTGTCACCTCAAGTATCCGTGGGTATGATTATACGATATGCATCACACAATCTCAGATTCATTTATTCAACCAACACAAAGAACTTCAAATAGTGCCCCAAAGTTTCTACCGGAGAGTCAAGACGAAAACGTGTGCCAACCCCTATGCATAAGTTCACAAGGTCACTGAACCCGCAAGTTGATCACCAAAATATACATCAAGTAGATCACGTGAATATCCCATTGTCACCACAGATAAGCACATGCAAGACATACATCAAGTGTTCTCAAATCCTTAAAGACTCAATCCGATAAGATAACTTCAAAGGGAAAACTCAACCCATTACAAGCACTACAAAAAAAAAGACACATCCGTGACATTTTGGGCCGAACGATTTTTTTCTGTCATACTTATGACACTTCTATGACGACAGTTGTGACAAAACCCGGTATCATCATAGATGTGGTGGGATCCTACTTCTATGACAAAAAATCATGACAGAAAATGGGCTTTTCGTCCTGGGCGGGCCGGAGACGCATCTGCATGACATTCTTTGGGCCGTCCATGACGGAAAAAACCATGGTAGAAGCGAGGGCGAGGAAAATATCGGGGTGTTCCCGGTTACGGTGGGTGGTCGGGGCCGAGCGATGCACGGAGGTTTGCATGTTTCTCTCGTACACGCACACGCGTGGGTGCGAGACGTTGGGCTCTAACTGAACTCGAGCGAGAATTTCGCCTACTGAACCCGAGCGATTGCATTGTAGGCTACGCGTTACTGAACCCGAGCGATCGATCGATGGCTGTTAACTGAACCCGATCGAGCGATTCCTTCGCTACTGCTGTTAACTGAAGCCGATCAATGCTGCCTCTGGATGAACAGTGAGGGTTGCTGGGGGGTTTGGATGAATAGTTCCCGGTGGGGGTGGATGATAGGACCCCGTGGTGTTGCCTCTAGATGAACAGGACCCCGATCGATCGAGCCGGTTGGGGCTGGATGAACAGGACCCCGTGGATGGCTGGATGAACAGGACCACCCCGTGGAGGGCTGGATGAACAGTAGACGGTGGAGGGCTGGATGAACAGTAGCCCGTGGAGGGGTGGTTGAACAGGAGCCCGTGGAGAGGGCTGGTTGAACAGTAGCCGGTGGAGTAGCGCGCGGTGGAGGCTGGATGAACAGGAGCTCGTGGATGAACAATCGCAGGTGGAGGCTGGAGGAGGTCGACGGTGGATGAACAGTAGCCCGTGGAGGCTGGAGGGGGTCGACGGTGGAGATGAACAGTATCCCATGGTGTCCCATTTTGCGGTACGCCACACCCCTCCCGATGAACAGGGCCCCCGTTTCGATCGTAGCGCTCCAACACAAGTCCATTTCCTCCGTTTTGCGGTACGCCACACCCCTCCCGATCAATAGGACACCATTTTGACCGTAGGAGGTCCAACACAAGTCCGTTTCCTCCATTTTGCGGTACGCCAGACCCCTCCCGATGAACAGGATCCCGTTTCGAACGTGGCCGGTCGAACACAAGGCTGTTTCCTCCGTTCTGCGGTACGTCAGGCCTCGTTTCCATCGGCTGTTCCGTCCAAGCCCTCCCGATGAACACGATGACGCATTCCGTTCCGACCCAGCCGATTGGCTCCCCATGAACACGATGACGACGCTGTTTCTCTGTTCCGACCCAGCCATGTACACGAGCCCTGGTCGTACGTATGCGCGAGTAGGCATTTGAGACCCCGCCCATATGTACGTACGTGGCCGTATTTTGTTTCTTGCACACTGGCCGCTGTACGTACGTGTACATGCTACATGCGCGCCTCTACTACGACACGTGCATGCTCTACATCGACCAGCATGTACGTCCACGTTCGCAACCAGAATGACAACACTACGTACGCTTCGACCAGGTGGGTCCCGACTGTCAGGCACTTCCTTGCGTGCGAAGATATAGCTGGTGGGTCCCAGCAGTCAGGGGGCGAATCATTTTTTGCCCGAACGCACTTCCTTGCGTGCGAAGATGTAGCTGGTGGGTCCCAGCAGTCAGGGGGAAACTTTTTTTCATGAAATACGGTGGCCCATCCGGTGGGTCCCCGCTGTCAGGTGCAGGAATAATTATTTTGCGCGTAATAAGGAGGCACTTCCTTGCGGCTGCCGTGGACCCAGCTGTCAGCCTCTCCACATACAGTATTCTTCCGATGGAAGTCGGTCGTTGACCACATTGACCACGCCGTGCCGAGAGCACCAAGGCGGTGGACGACGGCGAGGCCTAGGAAGGGGACGACGTGGAGCCGAGGAAGACGCGGCAGTGGATGCCCACGCGGAGAGGAGTACGAGGGTTCACTGGTTCGGCTGCGGTGTGGGGCTGCCGTCGCCGCAGAATAACAGGGGGTGTGGGTGAGTAGAGGGATGGCCTGGCCAGCGGTGGGAGTAGTAGGGGGCGGTGAGGCCTCCGCGGCATCACAGCCGGCCACGGGAGGCAGGAGCACGAGGCACGACCGACGCTGGTTTGGACGGCTGGAGCAAGAAGACCAGAGGTTGAAGAAGCACTACGGCCGTTGGATGGACATCGTACAGCCACTGGAGCTAGAATCGTTCATATTGATTAAGTTGACAAAGCCCTCCGTCCCCGTCAACTTAGTTGGCCCACAAGTCAGCCTCCCACTATTGTGGGTCCCAGCTAGCTGGGGGGTATTCATTTTTGTGTGCGTAATACGGAGGCACTTCCTTGCATGCGAAGATATAGCTGGTGGGTCCGACCTGTCAGCGATGGGAACGTTTTTTTCATGAAATACAGAGGCCCTTCCGGTGGGTCCCAGCTGTCAGGTGGAGGAATCATTATTTTGCGCGTAATAAGGAGGCATTTCCTTGCACGCGGCCATGGACCCAGCTGTCAGCCTCTCCACGCACAGTCTACTTCCGATGGTGTCGTTCGTTGACCATGTTGACCACTCCGCGCCGAGCGCATCCAAGGTGGTGGACGACGGCGAGGCCTGGGAAGGGGACGACGCGGAGCCGGGGAAGACGCAGCAGTGGATGCCCATGCGGAGAGGAGTATGAGGGTTCACTGGTTCGGCTGTGGTGTGAGGCTGCCGTCGCCGCAGGGCCTGGCTAGCAGTGGGAGTAGTAGGGGGCGGTGAGGCCTCAACGGCAGCACAGCCGGCCACTGGAGGCAGGAGCAGGCGGTCTCGCCGGCGCTGGTTTGGACGGCTGGTGCAATAAGAGTAGCGATTGAAGAAGCAGCAGGACTATTCGATTCAAATCCAACGGTTACTGCTGCTAGAATCATTTGTTGACTAAGTTGACAAGCGCTGCGTACGCGTCAACTTAGTAGGCCCATAGGTCAGCCTCCCAACCGGTGCGCCCCAGATGTCAGTGGGAGGAATCATTTTTTTCGCGTAATAAGGAGGCAGTTGATTGCGTGCGGCCAGGCCAGCGGAGGGAGTAGGGTGGGCCGGGGAAGCCTGCGCGGCATCACAGCAGGCCACAAGAGGAGGGAGCAAGCAGTCCCGCCGGCGCTAGTTTAGGCGGGTGGAGCAGGAAGATCAAAGATTGAAGAAGCACGTCGGCCGTTGGACGGAATCGTGTGTTGGCTGACAAAGCCTTGCGTAAACAAGCCAGCCTCGAAACTTATGGCGTGTACAGCCCATTTGCTATTATTTTTATAATTTTTACTCATTTTCTAATTCATATGGAATTTATGGCAGCCCATTTTCCATTTTTAGAATTGCTGCCCATTTTCTGGTCAGTACCAGGGTTAAAAAAGTTAACTAAATATGTGCGAAATTTTGAAAAAATTCGCAATTTTTTGCTGGGGAACAAAATATTCTTAATCCAAAAATTAGTAGCCATACTAAAACAAATTTAAAAATAAATTAGTACTATGTCATGTTAAATCCAATGAAATACTCCCTCCGTCCCAAAATTCTTGTCTTAGATTTGTCTAAATACGGATGTATCAAGTCACGTTTTGGTATTAGATACATTCGTATCTAGACTAATCTAAGACAAGAATTTTGGGACGGAGGGAGTATAAGATATCAGTGAAGAACAAAAACAAAAAAAGAAACTAATATCCCATTTGCTATAATTTTTTTTGGAATTTTCAACCCCTTTTGATATTACTTTTAACAGACACTGACCATACTCTTTGGCCAGGCCAGAATGCATCCCTCCTTGTCTTGAAAGATTTGCAGCCCAGTAAGTCGGAGAAAACAAATAGGCCTAGCTTGGGTATTCTTCAAGAAGAAATACCGGGCTACCTATTTTTCCAAAGAAAAAACTGCTGGGCTGGTCATGTTGTTACATGGGCCACAGAGACCGCACAACCCAATTTATAGCCTGCTCCTCCGAATTACTACTAAAAAAAGTTGTGCAATTCTGTCGTTAATTGACTATACGTTGAAAATGATGTGGGTCCCAGATATCAACAGGGTGGATTAGAGTAAAAAACGAGGGGTTTGCTTATGTTCGGGAGTGGACCTGGTGGGTCCGTACTGTCATACTCACAACTACAGTCCTCTCCTGATTCACTATGTTGACAGGGACCGTTTAAAAAAAACTATGTTGACAGGGCCGGACGGCGGCGCCGCGGCGAGCGCACCAAGACGGAGGATAAAAGTGCTGTCGCCAATGTGCTGGGCTGGGTTGGACATTCTTATTGAAAAATAAAAATGGACCGGAACTATTTACGACATTGACTACGATTTGCATGGGTCCGTTGGTTGCAGGAAGAAAATGCTGGGAGAAAGAAGACTGGTCGCTATCTTTGCCTAAGAATAATATCGACTGAATGTAACGACACTATCATAAGAAATAGTATCCTCCTGTTAAATCATGAATTTAAAGAATTGGTGCATGAGCATTTAGCTTTATTTATTTATTTACTTATTTATGTTTAGGGGACCATGAGCATGTACCTGGGCCAGATTCATGTGAGAGCCTCCCTTCCAGTTAATTATGGGCTTCTCTATTGGTTCATCAGTGGGCTGCATGTTATCAACAAGTGGAAAATGTGTTCCGTACAAAAAATAGTATGCGCTACGTACGGTACGGGGCACTAAAGGATCGAACCGTCCAACGACTTCCAAAACATTGTGTTTGTCATTCTAACAACACATTTATTCAACCAACAGACGAAATATACTACTGATTGTACATTGAATACAGCAGCAGCAGCAACCAGGGCTGGGGGTGCATCAGAAGCAGTAAGCAGGCCAGAAGAGTGAAGACGCAACTCTCTCTTCCAAACCAAACATCAGCCATCATTACAAAAGGGCTACCAAAAAAGAACAAGTGTATGCATTAAACTAAATAAAGATCCTACTACACCAAGTGTACACATCTAACTAACTGGCTCAGTTAGACGTTACTATTTATTAAGCTATGGAGATTGGCTGATGGGTTGAACCAGATGGGTGCCTGACGGGGGAACTCCAGCCAGCAGGTCGAAGTCTGATACTTGTGACCCTCTCTCCTACTTTGGGTTGCAGAGCGTGGCGGCACATATCAGGGTATGGTGCATGCAGAGACGCATGGTATGCTGTGTACACACAGTTTTGCCTGATGAACGAAACCGCGTTGCCATCATGATCCTTGCCGTCGGTTATCTCCTGGTTAATCAGATAATTCAGTCCGATAAATAGAGAGCATGTACCAAGGCTACTTACCAACCTCCAGTCAAAAATTCCTGAAGGCCCAGAGAAGCTGGGATCGTGCTCAAAGACCATGCAGTGACTGTGATTGTATTCCGCGAAACAACACGTCCGGTACGTGCGAACGATTGATTCGTCTGATCGAGCCAGGAACCACCTGCAACTGCCATGCCACTTTTCTTTGAAAGGTTCTGGGATTAGGAAGGGTAGGGACACCAGGCGGCCTACAACATCTTATCAAGTTGGAGTCAAATAAAAAAGGGCTCTTGATGTAGTCAATCTTAAGAACAGCATGTTATGAGCATGAATATTTTTTCAGTAAATGTTGACAGTAATATAAGCAAGCCATCATGATATCATAGGAAAGTAACATACTGCTGTAACAGCCGTTTGTAGCGATGACTGGAGTAGGCCAGCAATACGTCCAGCCATAGAAGGAGTCGACAGCGTAAATGAAGCCCTTGTGTTCAATGGCATCAGAGAACCATGGAGGATGTATGATCCTGCGATGGACGTGCAGATTTATCCACTTACCGCAGTGACCTGTCAGATAGGCGAGACTGCGGTTGAAGAACACAATTAGCCTGAAGTCTTTATAATTCACAGATCTTGTGGGCACTTGGCAGATTACAACCTTAAGCAAATCAAACTTGGTATCATGTTGGCTACTGTAAGATTCTGAGTATTCTGGGCCGCCGTGCCAAAGCAGTGCAGTGTTAATCAAAGAAAGGGGGATCAATCGCCGGGTGTAGACCTCCACGAGCATCCAGCTGCCGCGACCGTCGACGCGCACCATTCAAGACATGTTCATGCCGACCCAGTACATACCGTTAATGTAGTTGAGGGTGACGGGGATTGGATCGCAGTCAAGGGGGTTGATGCTCGCCACCCTATGATCTTTATGCTGCATGACACGCTGTTTCTGAAGATCAGGCGGCATCAGCAAGCAAGGAGCTGGCTTAAAAAGCTCCGGCCTGAGGGCTTTGAGTAAACGGTCTCACTCATTTATTTGGGCTTCTAAACTACTACTAGTACCTCCGTCCTGGTTTATTCGTCACCATTGTAATTTGTGGTAAATTTTGACCAAAGATTTAACTAATAAAATGTTAGTGCATGTGACATGCACAAACATTTCATTAGTTAAATTTATGATCAAAATTTGACACAGATTACAATGGGGACCAATAAACCAGGATGGAGCTAGTAGTAATGGGATTACTACTAATCTAGAAGCCTAAATAAACTGGCCCCTGGTACTCCTACTAGTAGTACTAGTACTCAAGTTGGAATTCCAATTGCACGGCAGAACTTGTTAGGGAAAAAATTCGATACAGGGTGTAGGAAGTGGTTTGAGAATTTGCATGCCTTTCCGACTAGTGAGATACTCCGTACAAAGTACGACAGAGAAATAACCACAGAGAAGGAAGCTAAAAGTAAACAATCAAACGAGCATTTTTGCATTTGTTTTGCATTGAATCGTTTCACAAGCTTGACTAGTGCTGTTTTTCTACTTTTACAAAAACCGCATCGTAATGTTAAAACGTGCATTTGCACATACATAAGTAATAGTAGTACTCCCTCCGTCTAGGTGTATAAAGTCTTCCCTCCTTCTTGGTCACGGTGCACAACCAAAGATGACTTATTCACCTGGATGGAGGAAGTAGCATAGTTCGCAAGCATATATAGAGAGAGACGTGTAGTGCGATAGTATATAGTAAAGTTTGTGCTATATGCACCTACTTACAAAATGCGTACGGATACACAAGGTTTCCAAACTTCCCCTCTTACATACTTAATTAAGGACGCTAATAATTCCCGAACATTCAGGATTTATCATTTGCGTCCCAAAACTAATGAGATCACCTTATGAAACTAAATTATACTCCCACTAAAAGCCCCGGCGCTCGCAGGAGCGCTTGCGGCGCGCCACGAGTGCCCTGGTGCACGGCCGTTTTGTTTGTGTTCTGGGAACGGGGGTCCCCAGACTTGCCTGCCTGCGGCCCACGACGTGGCTGCGCTAGCAGGCCTGTATAGCCCATCTTCATCAACAAGGCAATCAAGACCCTCGCGAGGGGCCAAGCCTCGCGAGGCGGACGACGCAAGACCTCCTCAGGAGCGGCCTCACCAGGCTGCCTCGCAAGGAGCGGAGATATCAAGGCAGGGCAAACCTCGCGAGGCTCTCGTGACGTGAGCCATGACGATCAAGATCAGGCGGGCGCCAGGAGGGCGCCAGCGCGCGCAGCGTCCTCGTTTCCTCTTTGGTGCTAAGGAGGCAAGCGCAGGCGCGGAGTACCGAGGCATTAGGCAAAGGTTTCCATATCAGTGCAACGAAACCAAGACCAGCCGGGCGGCAGGACGGAGGTCACCATGGAGCCCAAGATGGCATCATCACCAGAGCCTTTTGCAGGCGAAGACCGCTTTTGTCAGGATAAGCTTTACTAGCTGTCCCCTTACGAATTGGCCGTTGTTGGCTCCCTTCCCGCTCAATATTTGGGGATAGGACCAGGGCCTATATAAGTAGAACTAGCCACCACAATAGAGGGGGGCGGGATCCCATCTGATCGAGAGCCAATCCTTAGCCACACACCGAACACAAGAACACCCCAACCTCAGGAGGCTGTTCTTCCCCTTGTACGGTTCATCATCAGCCCAAGAGGCAATCCACCACCACCACACTGGAGTAGGGTATTACACCACAACGATGGCCCGAACCAGTATAAATCTTTTGTCTTTGTGTTGTGAGTTCGTCGAGTTCGTCCGCGAGATCTTAGCGAGCTACGGTGTAGATTGGTAGGGAGGAAATCTCCATGCGCACCCCAGTGTTCGAACCTTGAGGGTTTGCCGGAACCCGTGATCCGACATTTCGCGCCAGGTAGGGGTGCGCCGGAACTTCCCTTCCGTCGTTCGCGTCCAGTCACTCCGTCGTCTCCATGGCGGATGCTTGCCGTGCTCGTGCTGAGCCCCGGGCTGCCCTAGCCACCCGCGTCACTCGAACGGCTCCCGTCGGTGGGCCACCTCGTCGTTCTCCGTCTCCTGCTGCCAACGCCGCCACCGGCCCGGCGGGGAACGAGCAGCAGGCGTCCTTGTTGCACCCCTCGGTGCGGCAGGACGGCCGCACCACCACTCCATCGCTGACTCCCGCTGGTTCGTCGTCTCACGCTCGTCACGCTCCCATGGACGCACGGGCCGCGCTCCTCATGGCACGAGTTCCTGCGCTACCGCCCGGTCGACGACCTCTACGAGGACTGGCTCGACTACATCGCTAAGCTTGTCCGCGCCGCGGGGGCTCCCCTGCGCCATCCCTCTCTCCGCCTGGCCCTCCGCCTGCTTCGGGCGACGCAGCTCACTGAGTGCCTCCACCGCCTCTGCCCCAAGATGGCGCCTTGGCACCAAGGCGTGCGCCGCCGCGACGCGATCCGCCGCGTCCGGCGCCCGCGTGTGAAGAAGGAAGCTGTCAAGAAGTTCCTCGACCGCAAGAGAACGCTCCGCCACTCCTTGCACCACCGCGCCAGGATCGTCTGCCGCGGCAGGCCCCCGCGCCACTTGCCGTAGCGGCGCACGGGCGTCAAGACCAAGCTCCACCTTTGAGGCGGGCCCCAGCAACCACGGCCGGCTGCCGCGCCTTTGCCCCCGAGCTGTGTAGTGTCGCCTGGCCGGGCAAGTTGAAGCCTGATCTGCCCCTCGCTACGACGGCACCCTCGACCCCGCGGAGTTCTTGCATCTCTACGAGCTGAGCATCGAGGCGGCCAACGGCGACGAGAAAGTCATGGCGAACTGGTTCCCTATGGCGCTCAAAGATGGCGCCCGTTCGTGGCTTCTGAACCTGCCTCATGGCTCGATCTCCTCCTGGGGTGAGATGCACGACTGCTTCGTCGCCAACTTCCAGGGCACTCGCGACCGCCGCCGGCCGCGGGTGACATGCGCCGCATCAAGCAACAACCAGGAGAGACCCTGTAGAAGTACATCCAGCGCTTCAACAACACTCGCTTCAAGATCCCCAAGGTCACGGACGAGGCCATCATCTCCGCGTTCTCTGACGGCGTCCACGACATCAAGATGAAGGAGGAGCTCGCTATCCACGAGGAGCTGTGCACATCTCAGGAGCTGTTCAACCTGGCGACCAAGTGCGCAAGAGCTGAGGAGGGGCGCCCATCCCTCCTTGAGCTGCCAGCTGCGGGCTCGGAGGAGAAGAAAGCCAAGGCCAAGGACATGAAGCGCAAGGAGGCAGCCGTGCTTGCGGCAGAGCTGGACACCAAGCAAGGCAGAGATCAGCCCGAGTCATCCAAGAGCAGCCGACCGTTCTGCGCCTTCCACAACCTGAACACCCACAACACCAGTGACTGTCAAGAGCTTAGAGCCATTCGGGAAGGACACTTTGGTCGACGCCCCGAGCGCAGCGACCGGGGCTACGGCCGAGGGGGAGGACGTGGTGGCGTGCGCTGGGACGACCGTGGCCCGCGCTAGGAGTGGCGCGACAGGCCTCGTGAGGACCGCTGGTAGGATCATCCTCGCGAGGGTGCTTGGAGGGACCAGCCTCGTGAGGATCGACCTCAGGGCAACGCCGGTCTTCCACCGCTGCCGCCACCGCCAAGAAGGAATGACGACCACCATCAGGACGAGAGGGCTGGGGGCTTCCAGGAGCCGCGTGCTATCGCTTGCATCTTGGGCGGAGCTCAGGCCCCAGCCTCGCAGCGTATCTTCAAACAACTTGCTCGTGAAGTGAATGCAGTTCTCCCCAAGCTTGAGGCCACACGCCCGCTCAGGTGGTCCCAGTGCGCCATCACCTTCAACTTGGCAGATCAGCTCAAGTGCGCGGCCACCGCTGGTGCCCTCCCGATGCTTTGTTCACCAGTCATCAGCAACATGCAAGTCACCAAGACCCTCATCGACGGCGGTGCAGGGCTCAACGTCCTGTCCGTCGACACGTTCGACAACCTCCAAGTGCCATATGATCAACTTCAGCCCACCAAGCCTTTCTCAGGAGTGACCGACGGCTCCACCACACCGATAGGGCAAGTCCGCCTCCCTGTCACCTTCGGAGAGTCCAAGAACTACCGCACCGAGCTCATCGGCTTCGACGTCGCGCACATCCGTCTGCCATACAACGCCATCCTTGGGTATCCAGCCCTGGCCAAGTTCATGGCAGTAACCCACCACGGGTACAACGTCCTCAAGATGCGAGGAAGCGGCGGGATCATCACGGTCCCATGCGAAGAAAGAGACGCGGTGTGCTCCCTCGAGCGTGCCTTTCAAGCTGCAGCAATTGACGACCCCGACAGCCAGGGCGATGGCCCTCCGGAGGCCATCCCCAAGAAGAAGAAGCTGCTGCACCTTACCGGGCCTCTGGAGGGCGGCAACGCAGCTGGAACCTTGTCAGGATCAGTGCCCGCTCCAGGGGCGCCTCCCTCCATCGCATAGGAAGGCACGGCCGGCGCCCTCCTCGGGCAGGGCTCGGGGGCTCTCTCCTTGAGGGCCTCAGACCTTGCCCACGTCACGAGGGAGGCGCTCGAGCACCACTTGGAGGCGTGCTTCAAGGCACGTTTCCCTCAGGAGGACACAGGGCAAGGAGTGCCCACCGCTCAGGAGTTCATGACCAAGACCACTCAGGAACTGCAGGACGCAAGGGCCATGCACGGCGACCGCCGCTCGCGAGGCGCAGCTCCCCATCCAGGCAAGGATGCCAGGCTGCATGTCTGCATCGACGTCCCAGGGCTCAATAGGGCCGCCTCTCAGGAGCTTTTCTGGCCTTCGCGCGTGGGCCGGTGCGAGGGTCCACCGCACAGCTACGCTCGCATGCCTTTTGGCTTGCCGAGCGTGTCGTTCGTCTACCAGCGCAACTTGCGGCGCACCCTGGCGACTCAAGAGGCCAGGCACCGTGCCGTGCTGACAGAGATGGAGGCGGTCGTCAAGGATCCTCCTGAGCCCCCAGAGCCTCCCGAGGCTCAGGGCCCTGGTGGCTCATGAGGAGCCGCCTCTTCGCC
Organism: Aegilops tauschii subsp. strangulata; assembly: GCF_002575655.3. Taxonomy (NCBI): domain Eukaryota; kingdom Viridiplantae; phylum Streptophyta; class Magnoliopsida; order Poales; family Poaceae; genus Aegilops; species Aegilops tauschii. The sequence goes on from NC_053035.3 coordinate 247,593,847, forward strand.
GGGTGCCTTCAGCTGCTCCGACATCTCTTCATCAGCATAACCAGGTGACATTTTCCAAGTTCATTCAGCTGGGAGCGCCCCTCAGGCTGCATCATTCCCAGGCCGCGTGGGTCTGTCCCTGTGGCATGTACCCCTTTTACTTGTGTCTTTAGCTTACCTTGCTGGGGGCGCCCCTCGGGCTGCATCATCCCCAAGCCGCTCAGGCCCGACCCAGTGGCATGTATCTTTCCGCATTCACCCAAGCTGATTTGCCTTCCAATGCTTAATCTACCAGTGATTATCACCTGCTCGATTGCCACCCGCCACGGGTCCACCCCTCCATCATGCAATTCGCTTGCGCGTTAAAAGGGGTGCTCCTGAGCATCGCGACTCAGGAGCTCTTACTGGCTCTTCAGCCCTCACCCCCTGGCCTTGACCACGGCATCGCGACCTGGCATACCAGCGGCGGCTGAGCTCGCTCTAGGGCCGGGACCTAAGGACGTAGAGTGCTTGCACCTAACCGCCTCGCAGGAACATACAACTATCAAGACCCAAGACCAGGCGCAACCCGCCTTGAGGTAGGGCCTCGTGAGTCCTGCGCTGGCTCACGAGTTCCTAGATACACCTCGTAGCCCTGCCGTGCAAGACACGTGTCAGGGCGGGGCTGTACACGCCCCGGGGGCTCCTCCCGGAGGGGGGCGCCCCTCCCACGCACAAGTGGAAGCCCCATGCTCCGCGCTGGCCATCGACACTGCCGAGGAGCGGCTATGCCCGTGCACAAGCGGAAGCACTATGCTCCGCGCTGGTGATAAACAACTGAGGGCGGCTTCGTGGTCGTACCAACCTCAGGGAGCCCCAGAGCTCAGCGTCCGGCCTCACCGCAACGCCTCCCCTCGGGAGAGCCGTGCGAGGGGGCTGGGCACGGGGGCTGCGCTCGGGTCACGCCCAAGCGTACGCCACCCAACGAGGTCTCCCGGACCTGGGGGCTGCACTCAGGTCACGCCCAAGCGCACGCCACCCAACCAGGTCTCCCGGACCTGGCCGTCGCACGCCCCTCCCGAGGCCTCGGCGAGGGCAGGTATGGAGATTGTTTGCACATCAAGGGGGACTCCTGAGCATCGCGACTCAGGAGCCTAACTGGTCACGTAGCCCCTCACTCCTTGGTCCGTCCTGGTCTCCGGTCGGCCCAATGGCGGTTGAGGTATGCGCGGGGCCGGGCTCTGCCGACGTAGAACATCAATCTGTCCTCGCGTACTCTCCCTATAAGCTGTTTGTGCCTCAAGGGGGACTCCTGAGCATCGCGACTCAGGAGCCTAACTGGTCACGTAGCCCCTCACTCCTTGGTCCGTCCTGGTCTCCGGTCGGCCCAATGGCGGTTGAGGTATGCGCGGGGCCGGGCTCTGCCGACGCAGAACACAAAGCGGATAGGAAGGAAATCGCAAAATCTCGAAGCAAATACTACAAGACATATTGTTTTCACAATACCAAACACGTTTAACGCCTCCGCGAGGTTTGATACATGATTGCAGGAATAAAACAGGAAAGGAGCCGCAGGTCACCCCTGAACACCACCGGTGCCCGTGGGCGGCACTCCTCCCTTGGTGGTGTCGCCTTCGCCTTGGTCACTGACCGGAGCTGCAGGAGCGGCGTCGCCTCCAGCCAGAGGCGCGGAAGCAAAGCCGCGGAACTTCTTCAGCAAGGCCTCCACCTGACCTTGCACGGCTGCGGCGGCAGCTGCACAGTGTTCGTTAGCGACAGGCTCCAGCAGCTCGTCAAGACGGGCGTTGGGGTCGCGAAGGTGCAGATGACTGAAGACACGAGTCAATGCAGCTGAAGAAAGGACACGAGCTTCTACCTCTGCCATGGGACCAACGCCCTCCACGACTTCCTCGAGCGCGTCTACCAAGAAAGGAAGCAGCTGGGCAGGGCCATCCTCGTCGGTGGCCAGCGGCCTCTCCAAGCCGTTTTCGTAGAGCGTCTTCAGCGCCTTGCGAGACCTTTCCTCGAGGTCGGTGAAGGCCTTGCGATCTTCAGCCAGGGACCTCGCCTTGGCGTTGAGATCGACCTACCTCGCCTTCACTTTCCGCTCCAGCGCCTCCAGCCGGTTGCGCTCAGCGGCCTACGCCTTCGCCAGTTCCACTAGCTCGGCATCGCGGCTCCTGATGGTGTCCTCCCGAGCCTTCACCTCCTCCTCCTTCGCTTGGCGGCCACAGGTTTCTTCGGCGTGCTAGTCACACAGGCTCTTCAACTCATCCTCCAACACCCGACAGCGGTCGCGAGCGGTCTCGGCGTCCTTAAGCGCCGCATCGCGTTCGGCCACAGCTTTGGCGGCGTCCTGTTTCCCCTTCTCGGAGGCGGCCGTGGCCTTCTCAGCGATGCTCGAACCGCCAAGTCAGAATGAAGCTAGCCAGAGGCCAGCTCCAGGCGCCCAGCTACCAAGCGCCGGTCCGCGCCCAGGAGATCTTCCCGCAGCTAGGCCATCCCTGAAAGATCATGCTCAAGGGCGGCAGAGGAAGCAGAGCAGCCTGGAGCCGAAGGCGCGGCAGGAAGAGGGGGCGGCGTAGTCACCAGAGCCTGGGGGATCAAGGGCTCCTGAGCCTTTGGGACCTCATCAGCCGAGCCAGGCGCCCGCACCTCAGGAACTAGCGGGGCCACGGGGGCTGACTCCTCCTGACGATGCTCCCCTTGTGTCGGCTTTCTGGGAACGGGGGTCCCTAGACTTGCGTGCCTGCGGCCCACGGCGTGGCTATGCTAGCGGGCCTGTACGACCCCTCTTCATCAACAAAGCATTCAAGACCCTCGCGAGGGGCCAAGCCTCGCGAGGCGGACGACGCAAGACCTCCTCAGGAGTGGCCTCACCAGGCTGCCTCGCGTGAAGCGAAGATATCAAGGCGGGGCAAACCTCACGAGGCTCTCGTGACATGAGCCATGACGATCGACACCAGGCGGGCGCCAGCACGCGCAGCGTCCTTGTTTCCTCTTTGGTGCTAAGGAGGCCAGCGCAGGCGCGGAGTACCGAGGCATCAGGCAAAGGTTTCCATATCAGTGCAACGAGACCAAGACCAGCAGGCCAGCAAGATGGAGGTCACCATGGAGCCCAAGACTGCGTCATCACCAGAGCCCTTTCGCAGGCGAAGACCGCTTTTGTCAGGATAGCTTGTACTAGCTGTCCCCTTTCAAATTGGCCACCGTTGTTGGCTCCCTTCCTGCTCAATATTTGGGAAGAGGACTAGGGCCTATATAAGTAGAGCTAGCCACCATCGTATCGGAGAACTGATTGAGAGTCATCTCACCCACACAAGTTCAGCAAGCACAAGAACACCTCAACCTCAGGAGGCTGTTCTTCCTCTTGTACTGTTCATCATCAGCCCAAGAGGCAATCCACCACCACACATTGGAGTAGGGTATTACACCACAACGGTGGCCCGAACCAGTATAAATCTTGTGTCTTTCTGTGTTGCGAGTTCGTCCGCGAGATCATTATTGCAATTTTATTTGAGGGAGAGGCATAAGCTAACATACTTTCTCTACTTGGATCATATGCACTTATGATTGGAACTCTAGCAAGCATCCGCAACTACTAAAGATCATTAAGGTAAAACCCAACCATAGCATTAAAGCATCAAGTCCTCTTTATCCCATACACAACAACCTACTTACTCGGGTCTGTGCTTCTGTCACTCACGCCACCCACCATAAGCAAATCATGAACATATTGCAAACCCTACAGCGGGGATCCCTCACGCTTGCGCGACACAGAGAGCACCATAGGACAGCACCAATAATAAAACATGCAACTCAAACCAATCTTTATCATCAAATAACCCATAGGACAAAACGGATCTACTCAAACATCATAGGATAGCCATACATCATTGGGAAATAATATATAGCGTTGAGCACCATGTTTAAGTAGAGATAACATCGGGTAAGAGAGAGGTTACACCGCTGCATAGAGGGGGGAAGAGTTGGTGATGATGGCGGTGAAGTTGTTGGTGAAGATTGTGGTGATGATGATGGCCCCCGGTGGCACTCCGGCGCCACCGGAAGCGAGGGAGAGAGAGCCCCCTCCTTCTTCTTCTTCCTTGACCTCCTCCCTAGATGGGAGAAGGGTTTCCCCTCTGGTCCTTGGCCTCCATGGCATGGGAGGGGAGAAAGCCCCTCCGAGATTGGATCTGTCTCTCTGTCTCTCTCTGTTTCTGCATTTTGTCTAGCTGCCCTTTCACCGTTTTGTATATATATGGAGATTCGTAACTCCGATTGGACTGAAATCTTTGCCGTGATTTTCTCTCTCTAAAAATTAGCTTTCTTGCGGCCGAAGAAGGGCATCAACCGCCTTATGGGGAGCCCACGAGGGTCAGGGGCGCGCCCAGGGGGGGCAGGCCCGCCCCTGCCTCGTGCCCCCTTCGGGCACCGTCTCGCGTTGATTCTTCCTCCCATATTCTCCAAATATTCCAAAAATATTCTCCATCCGTATTTATCCCGTTTGGATTCCGTTTGATATGGGGTTTCTGCGAAACATAAAACATGCAACAAACAGGAACTGGCACCGGGCACTGGATCAATATGTTAGTCCCAAAAATAGTATAAAAAGTTGCAAAAAGTATATGAAAGTTGTAGAATATTGGCATGGAACAATCAAAAATTATAGATACGACGGAGACGTATCAGCATCCCCAAGCTTAATTCCTGCTCGTCCTTGAGTAGGTAAATGATAATTTTTTTTGATGTGGAATGCTACCTAGCATAATCTTGATCATGTATCTAATCATGGCATGAATATTAAGACATGAGTGATTCAAAGCAATAGTCTATCATTTGACATAAAAACAACAATACTTCAAGCCTACTAATAAAGCAATCATATCTTTTCAAAATAACATGGCCAAAGAAAGTTATCCCTATAAAATCATATAGTCTGGCTATGATCCATCTTCACCACACAAAATATTCACATCATGCACAACTCCAGATGGCAACGGGGACGAAACCCATCGGGTTTTGCCTTCCCAAACCCATCCCCACGAGAAAATCGCAAACCCGTCCCCGTCCCCATCACCGTGCGCGGGGCTAGTTTTTCACCCGTCCCCTAAACCCATCGGGTTTCGGGGAACCCACGGGGAACCCACGAGAAATCAAAATATTTAAACAAACATAGTGGCGACAAAGAACAACATTTGAACAGCAAAACAAGCACATTTCAGCAGCATAACGAGAGCAAATTTCAACAAAAAAATAGTAGATGGTTCAACAGCTATATAGAGTTTATTTCAGCAGATTTAAACAACATACATAGTATATTTCAGAGGCAGCAACATAAGATAAATAGTAGCAACAATGATATCATTTCAGCAGCAACATAGTATATTTCAGCAGCAAAACAACAGCAAATTTCAGCACAATACTCAGCAAATTTCAGCAGCAACATAAGCATATTTCAGCAACAAACAAAAGCAAATTTCGGTCATACATTGTTCAACAAGATGTCCAATTATAGAAGTTCTGAAATAGAAATCATGGTTCACACATCACGAGCACAAATGATACGAAATTTTCCAATACATAAGTTCTAAAATAGATTTTGTAGTTCACAAATCAATTTAAAGTGGTCATCATCATGGCATCTTTCACATCTCCAAGCCTCCAAAAGACAATCTTCAAAGCATGCCAATTCAGAGTGCCAAGTCCTATAGAAGATCAAAATTCACTCAAGCTAAAGTTAAATATGAAAAATATGCAGATTGGTATATGAAATGTGAAAGTACTTTGTACTTCACCTGCATTCCCTCTTGAATGTCTTGAAGACAACTCCAAAAGCTTTGTCCATCTTCATTGTCAGCATCTATAAGAATGAAACAAGTAGTAATGAACATCTAATGAAACATTGCAGCAAGATAATGATAAACTATATGATGATATGTAAAGAAAGACACACCTTTATATTTGTTTCTTATCCAATCTTGTGAACACATCAAGGCCTCTAAGATTTCAGGGGTAAGACGACTACGGTGGTCACTTAGAACTCTACCACTTGTGCTGAATGCTGATTCTGAGGCAACCGTGCTGACCGGAGTTGCAAAAACATCACGTGCTAGCAGCCTCAAAGTTGGATAGCGTGTTCCAGAAACTTTCCACCAATCTAACACACTAAACTTATCTTTGGACAATGGAACTAGCTCATCTTCCAAGTAACGGTCTAGTTCAGATTTCATCCTAAAAGATGCAGGCCTCTTTTGAGCAACACGTGCATTGAAGAGTGACATAAGGGCTGGAGCTTCCAAAGAAGAGACTGAGGAAGATGGTAGCCCATGATCATCATCACTCTCAAGATTGTACTCCTCCAACAATGTGCATATCTTGGCAATTATTCCATTAACACGGTCCTCACATTCTGGACTAGAAGGACTAATACCATGCAACATAGCAAAGCAAACAAGTAACATTTCATTTTTGTACCGAGGATCAAGAAGTGTAGCCATTCCCATTAGACCTTGAATATCAGTCCAATACTTGTTAAATTTCTCTTCCATGCTAAATGTCATGGCTTCTATCACCTCATTACCGCAAGTTGACCATTGCCTCATATTCATTTTAATTTCACAAATCTTGGGAAAATAGATGTTGGCAGTTACATAATCTGTCCCGGAAAACATTTCAGTGATTTCAAAGAACAGCCGCAGCCTTTCTACAACATCACTAGCAAATGCCCATTCTTCCTTAGTAGGGAGACTCTCGTATTGCTTCTCAACCTTCTTTAATCGCTCAAATACAACCTTATATGGTAGAGCCACACTAAGCATTGTGAAAGTTGAATTCCACCTAGTCTTACAATCAAGTATTAATCTTCTTGTTATTTTGACCTTTTGAAACTTAGCAATTTCCTCAAACTTCTCTATTCGTTTTGGTGAGGCAATCCAAAAAGCTACACTATCTCTAATCTTTTCAATTGCTGGTTTCATAGCATCTAAGCCATCTTTGACAATTAAATTCAGAATGTGGGCACAACAACGCATGTGAGTCAAGGTACCTTGCAACATGAGTTTGTCCTTCCCTATCCTCTTCACCAACAAGTCAATTGTCTTGTCATTTGAAGAACAATTGTCAACAGTCACCGTTGATAGCTTCTCATCAAGATTCCAAGATATCAATGATTCATGAAGTTCTTCGGCTATAACTTCAGCGGTGTGAGGAGCTGGCACATAAATAAACCTACAAATGCAATGAATATATGTTATACAACAACATATGTTGATAAAAACAACACCAAACAATTTACTACAGCAGCAAATGTTGATAAAAACAACACCAAACAATTTACTACAGCAGCAAATGTTGATAAAAACAACACCAAACAGTGTACTACAGCAGCAACTATCGATATAAACAACACCAAACAAAGAACTACAACAGCAAATATCGATTAAAACACCAAAGAATGTACTATAGCATCATATACCTCATGATAACACTCCTAAGTTTCCAAGAGTCATCAATGAAATGGCCTGTGATTGCCATGTATCCTTTCTTTTGATTGTCAGCCGTCCATAAATCAGTAGTGATAGCCACTCTTGATCGATTTGCAGCCATGTACTCGATAGCCTTCTTCCTTTCAACTTTGTAAGCATCCAGAATATCCTTCCTATGAATAAAGAGGTGACAATCAGACATTTAAGATATTAAACAAAACATAGCATATTAGTAGAACAATTCACAGTTGCATAAGACATACCTAATAGTGTTTCTTGTCACCATAGTAAACAAGGGTTGCAATGCACTAACAAACCTTCGAAACCCCGTATGATCAACTATGGATAAGGGGTACTCATGCAGCAAAATCATGGAAGCAAGCATCTTTCTAGCAAAAACTTGGTTAAAATTATAGTTCTCCACCGAAACTTTTCCTTGGCTACTAGAACTGAACCTCAAAGAAGATTGGCTCAATGTTTTACCATTTCTATGGACCTTCTTCATAGTACAAGACGCCAAATGAACATGAAGATGCTTTGTCCCATTCTTTGATTCCCCTCCAAGTTTCTTCTTACAATGCAGACATTGTGCCTTCCATCTCCCACGGACCCTCACTTTCTTGAAATCAACCCAAACAACTGATGTGAGCTTTCTCTTGGAACCAACTCCATGTCCTTCCTCAGCCACATCTTCCTCTTCATCCTCATCCCCGTCTTCCTCTCCATCCTCATCCTCATCGTCATCTTCCTCTTCATCTCCTTCATCCGCAGCTTCCTCTTCATCCGTAATTTCAACATGTTCTCCAACAAACATTGCATCATAATCGACGGATTCATCAAATTCTTCGTCCACATCCTCAGATTCAGGCACACTACCTGTAACTGAATGTACAATTGTAGTTTCTGTTGACGGTGTCGTCAATGAATCAATTAACCTATCAAAAGAATAAAAACAGAATTATTAGCTTCGGTGTACATAGTGGCAGTAGCAATATGGACTCTACTATATATATTTCTTGCAAGTCTACTAAAAACAGTAGCAATTTGTACATGTAGCCTGCAATATGATGACCAGAAAAAACATGCTGCATATTGTTTGTACAACGGTTCCGAATCTATTTTGTTTCTTTCCTGCAGAAGTGTAATAGCTTCAACTTAACTTCTGAAACTTTCATGAAAAAGACCATATACTACAGTCTAAACCAAACCCTAGCAAATCTAATCCATGAATTCACAAAAAATTAACATCATCCATCACAAACCCTAGCACCATCCATCTCAGACTGTGAGAGATTGGGGTTACTCACCTCGTCTTTAACTTCTTGCGGACGTTGTAGTTGGATGGAGGCTCGGGAATCGGATTTGAAACCCCCCTGCCTCCTCTTCCACGAAGGCCACGACCTGCTGCCCTTCCACCACTGCCGCGCGTAGTTGTAGTAGAGAGAGGAAGGCGGCGAGTGGCTGCAGACTTCGCCGGCGGCACCGGCGGCGGCGCCCTTTCACCAGACTTGGGACGGGAAGAGGCCACCATGGGGTTTGTCACCGGTGGCGACGCCCTTTCTCCAGATCAGACCGGCGGTGGTGGAGAAGACGTGGAGGGAGGAGGCTCACCGGCACAGATTGTGGTCGGCAGATCTTGCGAGATGGGATCGAGCCAGGCGGCGGCTGGGGTCCTAGGTTTAGGGTTAGAGCGAGGGGGAAAGGAGCGAGCGACTGGCCACCCCAGCGAGGGCGGTTTGGCCTTCGACACTGCGGGGTGGGGGGGGGGCTCGGTCGCTCTCAGGCTTAGTTTTGGGTTGGGCCGCACCGGAGCACTGCTTCGTAAAAAAATGTATTTTGCCGGGTTTGCCGGGTTTCGGGTTCGGGGACTACCTAAACGGGTGCAAACCCATGAAATGTGTCGGGTTGTATAATGTGCCCAACAACAGCCCCGCGGGGATGAAAAGATGCCCATCCCCGTCCCCTAATAGGGTAAAAACCCGCGGGGACGCGGGTTTCGGGGCCCCGTTGCCATCTTGATGCACAACCCTGATGGCAAGCCAAGCAATTGTTTCATAATTTTGACGTTCTCAAACCTTTTCAACTTCACGCAATACATGAGCGTGAGCCATGGACATAGCACTATTGGTGGAATAGAATGGTGGTTGTGGAGAAGACAAAAAGGAGAAGATAGTCTCACATCAACTAGGCGTATTAACGGGCTATGGAGATGCCCATCAATAGATATCAATGTGAGTGAGTAGGGATTGCCATGCAACGGATGCACTAAGAGCTATAAGTGTATGAAAGCTCAAACTGGAAACTAAGTGGGTGTGCATCCAACTTGCTTGCTCATGAAGACCTCGGGCATTTGAGGAAGCCCATCATCGGAATATACAAGCCAAGTTCTATAATGAAAATTCCCACTAGTATATGAAAGTGATAACTCAACAGACTCTCTATATGAAGAAAATGGTGCTACTCTGAAGCACAAGTGTGGTAAAAGGATAGTAGCATTGCCCCTTCTCTCTTTTTCTCTCATTTTTTCTTTCTTTTTATTTTTTTATTTTTTTGGTGGGCTTCTTTGGCCTCTTTTTTTATTTGGGCTTCTTTGGCCTCTTTTACTTTTTGTAATGTCCGGAGTCTCATCCCGACTTATGGGGGAATCATAGTCTCCATCATCCTTTCCTCACTGGGGCAATGCTCTAATAATGATGATCATCACACTTTTATTTACTTACAACTCAATATTACAACTCGATACTAGAACAAAGGTATGACTCTAGATGAATGCCTCCGTCGGTGTACCGGGATGTGCAATGATCTAGCATAGCAAAGATATCCAAAAAGGGACAAGCCATGAAAACATCATGCTAGCTGTCTTACGATCATGCAAAGCAATATGACAATGAATGCTCAAGTCATGTATATGATGATGATGGAAGTTGCATGGCAATATATCTCGGAATGGCTATGGAAATGCCATAATAGGTAGGTATGGTGGCTGTTTTGAGGAAGATATAATGAGGCTTATGTGTGATAGAGCGTATCATATAACGGGTGAGGGAGTCCTGGATTAGGGGGTCCTCGGACAGCCGGACTATATCCTTTGGCCGGACTGTTGGACTATGAAGGTACAAGATTGAAGACTTCATCCCATGTCCGGATGGGACTTTCCTTGGCGTGGAAGGCAAGTTTGGCAATACAGATATGTAGATCTCCTCCCTTGTAACTGACTCTGTGTAACCCTAGCCCCCTCCGGTGTCTATATAAACCGGAGGGTTTAGTCCGTAGGACAACAACAATCATACCATAGGCTAGCTTCTAGGGTTTAGCCTCTACGATCTCGTGGTAGATCAACTCTTGTAATACTCATATCATCAAGATCAATCAAGCAGGAAGTAGGGTATTACCTCCATCGAGAGGGCCCGAACCTGGGTAAACATTGTGTCCCCCGCCTCCTATTACCATCCGCCTTAGACACACAGTTCGGGACCCCCTACCCGAGATCCGCCGGTTTTGACACCGACATTGGTGCTTTCATTGAGAGTTCCACTATGCCGTCACCGTAAGGCTTGATGGCTCCTTCGATCATCGGACAACTCGATGGCAACGATGCGATCCAGGGTGATGTTTTCCTCCCCGGACAGATCTTCGTGTTCGGCGGCTTCGTACTGCGGGCTAACTCGCTTGGCCATCTGGAGCAGATCGATAGCTACGCCCCTGGCCATCAGGTCAGGTTTGGAAACTTGAACTATACTGCCGACATCCGCGGAGACTTGATCTTCGACGAATTCAAGCCCATGTCAGGTGCGCCGCACAATCACGACGAGCATGATTTAGCTCTACCATCGGACTGTGTTCGGGAGATCACACCTGCAACTACTCCGGCCCTCAATCCGGAACAAATTGCGCCATCTGTAGACGGGTGGATGGACCCCACCACGGAGGCCGCACACTCAATGGCGATAGCACCGAATACTGACTTCACCTCCTACGAGACCCGTGTTGCCGAACCGTTGGATTCGTGCCCGTGTCCGTGCCCATCGAATCTGATTGGGCACCGATCATGGAGTTTACCTCCGCGGATATCTTTCAGCACTCGCCTTTTGGCGACGTGCTAAATTCATTAAGGTCTCTCTCCCTGTCAGGAGACCCTTAGCCGAATTATGTCCGGCTAGAATGGGATGCGGACGACGAAGAAATTCGCGACCCACCCACCACCTACTTAGTAGCCACTGTCGACAATTTAACCGACATGCTCGACTTCGGCTCCGAAGACATCGACGGTATGGACGACAATGCAGGAGACGAACAAGAACCACCGCCCACAGGGTGCTGGACGGCCACCTCATCGTATGCCATATACATGGTGGACACCCCCAAAGAAGGGGATGGCGACTAGACAACGGAGGATAATCCCTCCAAGAAGCAACCCAAGCACCGACGTCAGCGGCGCCGCTCTAAGTCTCGCCATAGCAAAAGGAGTGATACTGGCACAAGAGACAATAACGCTCCGGATAGTGCTGAAGATGACGATAATCCCCTCCAGCCAGACCTCGAGCGGGAGGATGAACAAGCTAGCCCTCCGGAACAGGCAACAAACGGAGAATCAGAGGATGACAATTACATGCCTCTAGCCGAAGACGAAGTGAGCCTCGGCGACGAAGAATTTGTCGTGCCTGAGGATCCCGTCGAGCAGGAATGCTTCAAGCGCCGGCTTATAGCCACAGCAAACAGCCTGAAGAAAAAGCAACAACAGCTTCGAGCTGATCAAGATCTGCTAGCGGATAGATGGACTGAAGTCCTGGCAGCCGAGGAATACGAACTCGAGCACCCAACCAAGAGTTACCCAAAGCGCAGGTTGCTACCTTGACTCGAGGAGGAAGCATTAAAACATACATCACCAGCGTATGATGTGGCAGATCGGCCACCTCATGGCCGAGACAGAGAGGCATATCAGCCCGAAGTCCAGCCCGCACCCCGCCGCCACTCAAACAAAAATACGAAGGCCCGGGGCAACACGCAGGACTTGAGAGACGTATTGGAAAACAAGGCAAAACATGCAAGATCGATCTATGGATCACGGGGCCGCACACCAACGCGGGACGATGACCGTCATGCCGGATACACTAAAAGCAAATCCGGCCGGGCCGAATACAGCAGACAAGACTCATATGAACTGCGTCGTGATATAGCCCGGCACAGAGGCGCCACACACCCCCTATGCTTCACTGATGAAGTAATGGATCACGAATTCCCAGAGGGTTTTAAACCCATAAACATTGAATCATATGATGGTACAACAGATCCCGCGATATGGATCGAGGATTTTCTCCTCCACATCCACATGGCTCGCAGTGATGATCTACATGCCATCAAGTACCTCCCACTAAAACTCAAAGGACCAGCTCGGCATTGGCTGAATAGCCTGCCAGCAGACTCCATTGGCAGTTGGGAGGATTTGGAAGACGCATTCCTTGACAACTTCTAGGGCACTTATGTGCGACCACCGGATGCTGATGACTTGAGCCATATAACTCAACAGCCAGGGGAATCGGCCAGGCAATTCTGGACCCGGTTCCTAACTAAGAAAAACCAAATTGTCGACTGTCCGGATGCAGAGGCCTTAGCGGCATTTAAGCATAACATCTGTGACGAGTGGCTCGCCCGGCACCTCGGCCAGGAGAAGCCGAAGTCTATGGCAGCCCTCACGACGCTCATGACCCGCTTTTGCACGGGCGAAGACAGCTGGCTGGCTCGCAGCAACAACACATCAAGAAGTCATGGCACTTCAGATACAAAGGATACTAACGGCAGACCACGTTGTAACAGACACAAGTTCCGCAACAACGGTGACAACGCCGAGGACACGACAGTAAATGCCGGATTCAGCGGCTCTAAATCCGGTCAGCGGAAGAAGTCGTTCAAAAGAAGCAATCCGGGCCCGGGCAGTTTGGACCGCATACTCGATCGCTTGTGTCAAATTCACGGCACCCCCGATAAGCCAGCCAATCACACCAACAGAGAATGCTGGGTGTTTAAGCAGGCTGGCAAGTTGAATGCCAAAAACAGGGACAAGGGGCTGCATAGCGACAACGAGGAGGAGCCCCGGCCGCCGAACACAGGAGGACCGAACAGGTTCCCCCACAAGTGAAAACGGTGAACATGATATACGCAACCCACATTCCCAAGAGGGAACGGAAACGTGCACTAAGGGACGTCTATGCGATGGAGCGAGTCGCCCCAAAGTTCAACCCATGGTCCTCTTGTCCGATCACCTTCGATCGCAGGGACCACCCCACTAGTATCCGTCATGGCGGATCTGCCGCATTGGTCCTTGACCCCATCATTGACGGATTTCACCTCACCCGAGTCCTTATGGACGGCGGCAGCAGCCTGAACCTGCTCTATCAGGATACAGTGCGCAAAATGGGCATAGACCCCTCGAGGATCAAACCCATTAAAACCACCTTTAAAGGTGTCATCCCAGGTGTAGAGGCCCATTGCACGGGCTCAATCACACTGGAAGTGGTCTTTGGATCTCGGGACAACTTCCGAAGCGAGGAGTTAATCTTCGATATCGTCCCGTTCCGCAGTGGCTATCACGCACTGCTCGGGCAAACCGCATTTGCGAGATTCAATGCGATACCGCATTATGCATACCCCAAGCTCAAAATGCCAGGACCTTGTGGGGTTATAACAATCAATGGAAACACAGAACGTTCGCTCCGCATGGAGGAGCACACTGCAGCCCTCGCAGCTGAGGCACAAAGCAGCCTTTCAAGGCAATCCGCCAATTCGGCGATAAAGCCCCCGGACACCTTCAAGTGAGTCCGGAGTAACCTGCAACAGGATCGCCTGGCACGTTCAGAGCTTGCCTAGCAATTCGGCCCCCGTCCTAGTCCCAGTCAAGCGACGAAATCTGTGCCGCGCGTACATAATTACGCACTAAAAATACCATGGGCATAGGCGGGGGCACGACCAGGGCACATCCCACAATGCGGCTCAACCGCCCCAGGGGCTGTATACCTTTATCATTTCCTCTCTTTCAGGACCTTACTCTCTGGAAGCCCTTTCCGGCAGTCTGATTGCTGGACACATTACGGGAAGGAACAACCAAGGAGGCAAGAAGCTAAGACGCACAAGGGAATCCCCAGGTGGTGTCTGATAACAATCGAAGTACCCTTTTTTAATACCCATACACAGCTTATCCTTGGATAGGACATGTCAAATAGTCCTATTTTTTGCTTATTGCACTACTTGTATCAGTACGCTTCGACGTATTATTTAAATAACAATGAATAGCATTAGTCTATTATTACATTACCCTTCTTTTTTCTTGTTTGTTTATTTACGACAACTTGCACCCGTACATTCTGGTACGACCAGTACGCCAGGGGCTTCAGTATACCCCATAATACGGCGTGAGAAGTCCGAACACTTTCGACAGTGCGGCACCCCGAACTTATAGCATTATATGCATCAGCTCCGAATCATGTCTTGGGTCAATAGTTGGGTTTGCCCGGCTCCCATGTTTTGGTACCTTATGTTCCGCAATATCGGCTAAGGTAGCGCTGGGAGAACTATTGCGATTGTGTCCCGGTTCTTCCGGATGAGCACCTTAGTAGAGAAAGCCGAAAACTGACTGTCATGATAAGGCGAGAGCTGGTCGCTGTTCGAGAGGTCTCAAGTCCTTAAAGACTTTTTCCGCTTCGGGCGAGGAGTCGGCCTTGCCCGACTTAGGTGTATATAGCGCCCCAAATTCGGCCTTCCGAATACTAGGGGCTTCGCCAAAATTTAAAATTGTAGACTTCTATGGCTAAGTGAGAGTGATAAAGCCTTATAGTCCGATTGCCTGGTTCGTTGTGCTGAACACCTCCCTCGAAGGACCCAAAATTGGGATAAAGACTGCTCAGGTTTATCCCGAACACCTCAGTACTAGTTACATGGGGGCAGAAGCCGACGACTGGCCAACTCTCAGATTTTATAAACGGCCGCACAGAAGGTAATATTTTAAATTCACAAGCGTTGCATAGCACAAATGAACTCGTTTCATATTACAGGATCGCATGAGTACATTCATTCGAATATTACATCCTTAGTACATTCCTCCGCCACAAGGCGAGAACGCTTCAGGACACTGTTATAATACATCTCGGGGTGGCGATGCTCCTTGCCTTCTGGCGGCCCCTCCTTCACCAGCTTCTCGGCGTCCAGCTTCGCCCAGTGCACCTTTGCTCGGGCAAAAGCCCTGCGCGCGCCCTCGATGCAGACGGACCGCTTTATGACTTCAAGCCGTGGGCAGGCATTCACAAGCCGCCTCACCAGGCCGAAGTAGCTATCGGGTAGGGGATCGCCAGGCCACATCCGGACTATAAGACCCTTCATGGCCTGTTCGGCTGCCTTGTGGAGCTCGGCTAGTTGCTTCAGCTGGTCGCTCAAGGGCATGGGGTGTTTGGTCCCAGTATACTGAGACCAGAACAACTTCTCCGTCGAGCTCCCCTCCTCGGCCCGGTAGAACTCCGCAGCATCTGACACACTGCAGGGCAGATCTGCGAACGCTCCTGGAGAGCTCCGAACTCGGGTAAGTAAAAGGAAATTTTCTTTCACATGCTTGCTTTGCATAATGAATGCCTTACCCGCCGCTATCTTCTTAACTGCCTCAATTTCCTCGAGGGCCTTTTGGGCTTCGGCCTTGGCGTGTTGTGCGCTTTCGAGGGCCTTCGCAAGCTTGGACTCTCGCGTCTTAGAGTCAAGCTCCAAGGACTCGTGTTTTTGACGAGAGCCTGGAGCTCTTGCTGCACCTCGCCCACCCGGGCCTCTTGTTTTACTCGCTCAATGCGCTCCTTGGCCGCCTTGTCCTCCGCCTCGGACAACGCCTTCTTCAGGGTCGCCACTTCGGTCGTGGCCCCTAGCAAAATTCATGACGATCCTATGATCTAAGCAACCACCCTTGTTTTCTTATCAATGTACAGACGGGGTATAACTTACCTTTGTTCTCTTCGAGCTGCCTTTTGGCAAGGCCGAGCTCGTCCTTGGACCGCTCAAGGTCTCGCTTCAGTGCGGCGACCTCCGCAGCACGTGCGGCAGCGGCTAGTAGTGAAGCCTGCATATGCACATAGACATATTTCGATTAGACTCCTGCGGTTATTATTTGATCCTCTATTCGGGCTTTCTTCGCAAATGCCAAACAGAGCATCAGGGGCTAGTGTCTATGCGGTAACATTCTCTTATAATCTGGTTACTTACCTCAAAGCCTGTTAGGAGGCTGGCACAGGCTTCAGTCAGCCCGCTCTTGGCGGACTGAACTTTCTTGACCACCGCACTCATGATAGAGCGGTGTTCTTCGTCGATGGACAAGTTGTCCGATGCCTCTGGATGGACAGAGGCCATCGGCATAGGCGGCTTGCCCCTCTTAGCGAGGGGTTGCCTAACAGAGTCCGGAACCACTGGAGGTTCGGGCGCAGTATTCGGCTGGGGGCCGAATTGGCCGCCCCCATCATCAGAGCCCATGGGAGTCTTGCTCCCCTTGCGCCCAGCATCCGGAAGGTTGCCATGAGGCGCCTCCAGGACTACCTCCCCTCGGCTCGGTGCCCTTTGAGACAACACTTCGACGTTGTCCGTAGGGCGAGGGGAGGAGGCGGTCGGAAGTGAATCACTGTTCAGATCCGACGGGTCCAAAGAACCATCCGATGAAGATACGTCGATATGGGCTCGGGACGGACTGCATAATCATGTTCGGCGTGATGTGAAGCAGTTCAATAAAACATACCAAGAATTATTATGATATCCGGATACTTACGACTTCGCCAGGGGCTTGTCCCTGGGCAACCACTCCTCTTCGCTGAAGGCGGCGGTGGCGGAGTTGTCCGGAAGAAGGGTTCTTCCCTTCTTGGACCCTTCGGCCGCCCCGGACGGGGTAGCCTTCCTTTTCTTGTCTCCCTCGGCTGGGGGGGGGGGGAGAACTTTCCTCTTCCTCCTCCTCGTTTTCGTGGGAGGAGTGCGCCTCGGTGCTCTCGGACGATGAGTCCGATATCACCCTGCGCCAGAGACCCTTCCTGGTCCCCGTGGCCTTCTTCTTGGCCTTCTTCTCCGGCACCTCGTAAGGTGCCGGAACCAACATCTCTGTTAGGAGAGCATCTGCTGGATCTTCGGGCAGGGGAGCCGGACAATCGATCCACTCCGCTGTCGCTACCCAGTCCTATTAAACGGCATGGAGGCTTAGATCCCACGCGTAGTTATACTGGGGAAATGAACGTCTTATAAGATATAAAAGACTTACCGGGTTCGCAGGGCGCTTTGCGCTGAGCCCGCGGTCCTCGGTAAGGGGAGGTGGTACCTCGGCGCCCTTGAACAGCACCCTCCAGACATCCTTGTGCGTCATGTCGAAGAGCTCTCGCAGCGTCTGGTGCTCGGCCGGGTCGAACTCCCACAAGGTGAACGCCCGTCTTTGACACGGGAGAATCCGGCGGAAGAGCATGACTTGGACCACATTAACGAGCTAGATTTTCTTGCTCATCATGTTTCTGATGCATGTCTGGAGTCCGGTCAGCTCTACCGGGGAACCCCAGGACATGCCCTTCTCTTTCCAGGAGGTGAGCCGCATGGGGATTCCGGATCGAAATTTGGGGGCCGCCACCCAGTTGGTGTCGCGCGGCTCGGTGATGTAGAACCACCCCGATTGCCACCCCTTTATGGTCTCCACATAGGAGCCTTCGAGCCAGGTGAAGTTGGGCATTTTGCCCACCATGGCGCATTCGCACTCCGCTTGCTGGCCGACCACCACCTTCGGTTTAACATTGAAGGTCTTCAGCCACAAGCCGAAATGTGGTTGGATGCAGAGGAAGGCCTCGCACACGACGATAAACGCCGAGATGTTGAGGATGAAATTTGGGGCCAGATCGTGAAAGTCCAGCCCGTAGTAGAACATCAGCCCGCGGACAAACGGGTGGAGGGGAAATCCCAGTCTGCGGACGAAGTGGGTAAGGAAAACCACCCTCTCATGAGGTTTTGGAGTAGGGATGATTTTCCCCGCATCTGGCAGCCGGTGCGCGATATCAGCGGCCAGGTATCCGGCTCCCCGCAGCTTTGTGATGTTCTCCTCCATAACGGAGGAGACCATCCACTTGCCTCCTGCTCCGGACATGCTTGGAGTGGTTTGAGGAGAAAACGCGAACTTGGGCGCTGGAGCTCGAGTGCGCTAGAATGGATGAGCTAGGAGGAAGAAGGCGTAGGTGAAAAGGGTGAATCCTTGTCCCTTTATAAGGGCGGAAGAGGCTATGCACCTCCCCACCTACCTGGTAAAATCGCTTATTCGCCAAGCGCCGTAATTGATGGCGTGGCTGGGTTACCCACACCCGTATTGATGAGAATCCCGTGATAAGGGGACACGATCTCTGCTTCGACAAGACGTGCCAAGGAAACCGCCTCGCAATACGTGTTGTGGCTGGTTGAGAAAAACGGTTCGAATAATGACCGGGCCGTGGTGTGATGTCATGCTGCAAAATGCGTCAGCAGATTAGATTTGTGGGAATATTATTCTCTCTACGGTGGTATGTGGAATTTGTTTTGCAGAGCCGGACACTATCCTCGTGTTCAAAATCTTCTATGGAGTATTCGGAGGAGGAACCCGCCTTGCAATGCCGAAGACAATCTGCGCGCCGGACTCATCGTCATTGAAGCCTGGTTCAGGGGCTACCGAGGGAGTCCTGGATTAGGGGGTCCTCGGACAGCCGGACTATATCCTTTGGCCGGACTGTTGGACTATGAAGATACAAGATTGAAGACTTCGTCCCGTGTCCGTGGAACGCAAGCTTGGCAATACGGATATGTAGATCTCCTCCCTTGTAACCGACTCTGTGTAACCCTAGCCCCCTCCGGTGTCTATATAAACCGGAGGGTTTAGTCCGTAGGACAACAACAATCATACCATAGGCTAGCTTCTAGGGTTTAGCCTCTACGATCTCGTGGTAGATCAACTCTTGTAATAATCATATCATCAAGATCAATCAAGCAGGAAGTAGGGTATTACCTCCATCGAGAGGGCCCGAACCTGGGTAAACATTGTGTCCCCCGCCTCCTGTTACCATCCGCCTTAGACGCACAGTTCGGGATCCCCTACCCGAGAGCCGCCGGTCTTGACACTGACAACGGGGTTTGGATGCACCGGCGAAGTTTGCACCAACTCTCGAGGTGAGAAAGGTCAATGCACGGTACCGAAGAGGCTAGCAATGATGGAAGGGTGAGAGCGCGTACAATCCATGGACTCAACATTAGTCATAAAGAACTCACATACTTATTGCAAAAATCTATTAGTCATCGAAACAAAGTACTACGCGCATGCTCCTAGGGGGATAGATTGGTAGGAAAAGACCATCGCTCGTCCCCGACCGCCACTCATAAGGAAGACAATCAATAAATAAATCATGCTCCGACTTCATCACATAACGGTTCACCATACATGCATGCTATGGGAATCACAAACCTCAACACAAGTATTTCTACTAATCCATAACCACCCACTAGCATGACTCTAATATAACCATCTTTATATCGCAAAACTATTGCAAGGAATCAAACATATCATATTCAGTGATCTACAAGTTTTATGTAGGATTTTATGACTAACCGTGTGAATGACCAGTTCCTGTCATCTCTCTAAATAGATATAAGTGAAGCAAGAGAGTTTAATTATTTCTACAAAAGATATGCCCACGCTCTAATAAATATAGGTGAAGCAAAAGAGCATTCTACAAATGGCGGTTTTCTATGTGTAGAGAAACAGGCAATCCAAACTTCAAATGATATAAGTGAAGCACATGAAGCATTCTATAAAGCCATACTCAAAAGATATAAGTGAAGTGCAATGAGCATTCTATAAATCAACCAAGGACTATCTCATACCAGCATGGTGCATAAAATAAAAAATGAAAACTAAATGCAAAAGACGCTCCAAGATTGCACATATCGCATGAACGAAACGAATCCGAAAACATACCGATACTTGTTGAAGAAAGAGGGGATGCCTTCCTGGGCATCCCCAAGCTTAGACGCTTGAGGCTCCTTGAATATTTACTTGGGGTGCCTTGGGCATCCCCAAGCTTGAGCTCTTGCCTCTCCTTCTTCTCCTCACATCGAGACCTTCTCGATCATCGAACACTTCATCCACATAAAACTTCAACAGAAAACTCGGTAAGATCCGTTAGTATAATAAAGCAAATCACTCCTCTAAGTACTGTTGTAAACCAATTCATATTTTGTTTTTGCATTGTGTCTACTGTAATATTCCTTTTTCATGGCTTAATCCACTGATATAAATCGATAGTTTCATCAAAACAAGCAAACTATGCATCAAAAACAGAATCTGTCTAAAACAGAACAGTCTGTAATAATCTGAACATTCACCATACTTCTGATACTTGAAAAATTCTGCCAGAATAAGGAAAAATAAGAAATTTGTATAGAAAGACAGTGCAAAAAGAATCAGAACCATTTGACGTTCCAGTAAAAAAAATGTAAAATCGCGCACTACAGCCAAAGTTTCTGTCCTCCACCGTACAAACCAACAAGCATTGTAAACATCCTAAAGGCAAACCTTGGCACATTATTTTTATAATACAATGTAATTGTACAAGGGGATAATTATTTTTGTTGAAAAGTTTCTGTAATCAAGATTCACAAAGCTTCCGTGAGCATGAACAAAGTTCAAGGCTAGCTCCCACTTTAACAATGCTCGTCTTTCTCACTTTCGCTTTTCTTTTTGAAAAAGTTTTAGGTTCCCCTCTTTATTTTTGTTGTTTTTAAACTATATAAAAGCACTCAACTGAAATAAATGACTCTCTAAAACTTCCAGGTTGTCTCCCTGGCAGCGCTTTCTTTAAAGCCATTAAGCTAGGCATATAGTGCTCAAGTAGTGGATCCACCCGGATCCCAAGGTATATCAAAGCTAATTTTATTTAGCAATGATTTGGCATTTAGTAGTGAGCACAAAGCAACATATATCAAGCAATGACGAAGTCTAACTCTCTTCCTATGCATTGGCATGTCATAAAAGAACAATTCATGCACACATAGTAAAGGCCAATGCATAGCATAAGTAGTTTCTTGCAATTTTATCGTGTTGGAAACATAGAGAGGTGGAGATATAGTTCCTCTCTCATAATAATTGCAAGTAGGAGCAGCAAGCACATGCATATTATATCTATCAAAATCATCATGTGCAACGGTAAAAGGCAACCCATCAATATAATCCTTAATAAAAGCAAACTTCTCTGATATAGTGTAGTTGGGAGAATTCAAAAAGATAATAGGACTATCATGTGTGGGTGCAACAGCAACAATTTCATGTTTAACATAAGGAACTATAGCAAGTTCATCTCCATAAGCATAATTCATATTGGCATCTTTGCCACAAGCATAGCAAGCATCATCAAAAAGGGATATTTCAAGAGAATCAACAGGATCATAATAGTCATCATAGCAATCATCCTTCGGTAAGCACGAAGGGAAATTAAACAATGTATGAGTTGAAGAGTTACTCTCATTAGAAGGTGGGCACGGGTAGCTAATCCGCTCTTCCTCCTTTTGTTCTTCGCTCTCCTCATCATCTTTTTCATCCAATGAGCTCACAGTTTCATCAATTTCTTCTTCCATAGACTCCTGCAAAATATTAGTCTCTTCTTGGACAACGGAGTAATCCTCAATATATGGTTCAACATAGGCATTAGAAGCATAATTATCATAGCAATAATCAAGTATGGCAAAATTTTCAGATTTGTAAAGAGTAGCATCATACATTTCAATCAAAGAAGCAATTTCGTAAGCACCCTTAAAAGCAACAAATTCTTCAATTTGTTGAACATCATAGTAATTATAAACACCCTTAGCATACGAAGATACGATTCCATTATCAATAAACTCACATTGGTAGGGAAGGTGTTTCTTAGGGTTTTCAGAACAACAAGTAACATCATATATTTCACATAAATTCCAAGCATAGCATTGCAAACGATGAATTTGATCCAGTAAACGTTTCCCTTTTTCAGATATACGGTGTCGCACATAACAAGCATGCTCATCTAAAGATTTTCCCTCAACTAAGCTAGTTGGGGTTTCAGCATGAGCACATAGGGATCGAAGATGATCCAAGTAATAAGCTTCAGGAGTGTGATAGATTTTGAGTGGTTCTTCAACCATTGGTTCAGTAGGTACAACTATTTTTTTGGTATTTTGCGTTTCCTACCCATAACTAAAGATAGAAAACAACTAAGAACAGCAAAGAAAAATTACTTAGTGATAAAGCAAACAAGCACACACGAGAATATTCACCCCACGCTATTGCTTCCCGGCAACGGCGGCAGAAAAAGGTCTTGATAACCCACAAGTATAGGGGATCAATTGTAGCCTCTTTCGATAAGTAAGAGTGTCGAACCCAACGAGGAGCTAAATGTAGAACAAATATTCCCTCAAGTTCTATCGACCACCGATACAACTCTACGCACGCTTGACGTTCGCTTTACCTAAAACAAGTATGAAACTAGAAGTACTTTGTATGTGTTTTTGGATAAGTTTGCAAGAATATAAATAGAGCGTAAATAAAAAGTAGGGGCTGTTTAGATAAAGACACAACTAAATTAGTTTTAGTAAAGAGCTTTTTGTTACGAGAAAGTTATTTGTCCCTAGGCAATCGATAACTAGACCGGTAATCATTATCGCAATTTTATTTGAGGGTGAGGCATAAGCTAACATACTTTCTCTACTTGGATCATATGCACTTATGATTGGAACTCTAGCAAGCATCCGCAACTACTAAAGATCATTAAGGTAAAACCCAACCATAGAATTAAAGCATCAAGTCCTCTTTATCCCATACGCAACAACCTACTTACTCGGGTCTGTGCTTCTGTCACTCACGCCACCCACCATAAGCAAATCATGAACATATTGCAAACCCTACAGTGGGGATCCCTCACGCTTGCGCGACACAGAGAGCACCATAGGACAGCACCAATAATAAAACATGCAACTCAAACCAATCTTGATCATCAAATAACCCATAGGACAAAACAGATCTACTCAAACATCATAGGATAGCCATACATCATTGGGAAATAATATATAGCGTTGAGCACCATGTTTAAGTAGAGATTACAGCGGGTAAGAGAGAGGTTACACCGCTGCATAGAGGGGGGAAGAGTTGGTGATGATGGCGGTGAAGTTGTTGGTGAAGATTGCGGTGACGATGATGGCCCCCGGTGGCACTCCGGCGCCACCGGAAGCGAGGGAGAGAGAGCCCCCCTCCTTCTTCTTCTTCCTTGACCTCCTCCCTAGATGGGAGAAGTGTTTCCCCTCTGGTCCTTGGCCTCCATGGCATGGGAGGGGAGAAAGCCACTCCGAGATTGGATCCGTCTCTCTGTCTCTCTCTGTTTCTACGTTCTATCTGGCTGCCCTTTCACCGTTTCGTATATATATGGAGATCCGTAACTCCGATTGGACTGAAATCTTCGCCGTGATTTTTTCTCTCTAAAAATTAGCTTTCTTGCGGCCGAAGAAGGGCATCAACCGCCTTACAGGGAGCCCACGAGGGTCAGGGGCGCGCCCAGGGGGGCAGGCGCGCCCCCCTGCCTCGTGCCCCCTCGGGCACCGTCTCGCGTTGATTCTTCCTCCCATATTCTCCAAATATTCCAGAAATATTCTGCGTC
This sequence comes from Aegilops tauschii subsp. strangulata, assembly GCF_002575655.3. Lineage (NCBI taxonomy): Eukaryota > Viridiplantae > Streptophyta > Magnoliopsida > Poales > Poaceae > Aegilops > Aegilops tauschii. Next base: position 247,617,974 of record NC_053035.3, read on the forward strand.
CGTTTTTATCCCGTTTGGATTCCGTTTGATATGGGGTTTCTGCGAAACATAAAACATGCAACAAACAGGAACTGGCACTGGGCACTGGATCAATATGTAAGTCCCGAAAATAGTATAAAAAGTTGCCAAAAGTATATGAAAGTTGTAGAATATTGGCATGAAACAATAAAAAATTATAGATATGACGGAGACGTATCATTCAACAACACTCGCCTCAAGATCCCCAAGGTCACGGATGAGGCCATCATCTCCGCATTCTCTGACGGCGTCCGCGACGTCAAGATCAAGGAGGAGCTCGCTATCCATGAGGAGCTGTGCACATCTTAGGAGCTGTTCAACCTGGCGACCAAGTGCGCAAGAGCTGAGGAGGGGCGCCTCTCCCTCCTCGAGCTGCCAGCTGCGGGCGCAGAGGAGAAGAAGGCCAAGGCCAAGGACGTGAAGCGCAAGGAAGCAGCCGTGCTCGCGGCGGAGCCGGACACCAAGCGAGGCATGGACCAGCCCGAGTCATCCAAGGGCAGCCGACCGTTCTGCGCCTTCCACAACCTGAACACCCACAACACCAGGGACTGTCAAGAACTCAGAGCCATTCGCGAGGGACGCTTCGGTCGGTGCCCTGAGCGCAGCGACCGGGGCTACGGCCGAGGAGGAGGACGTGGAGGCGGACGCTGGGACGACCGTGGCCCGCGCCAGGAATGGCGCGAAAGGCCTCGTGAGGACCGCTAGCAAGATCATCCTCGCGAGGGCGCCTGGAGGGACCAGCCTCGTGAGGATCGTCCTCAGGGCAACGCCGGTCTTCCCCCGCTGCCGCCACCACCAACAGGGAATGACGATCACCATCAAGACGAGGGGGCTGGGGGCTTCCAGGAGCCGCGTGCAATCGCCTGCATCTTGGGCGACACTCAGGCCCCAGCCTCGCAGCGTATCTTCAAACAGTTCGCTCATGAGGTGAATGCAGTCCTCCCCAAGCTCGAGGCCACGCGCCCGCTCAGGTGGTCCCAGTGTGCCATCACCTTCAACTCGGCAGATTAGCTCAAGTGCGCAGCCACCGCTGGCGCCCTCCCGATGCTTTGTTCACCAGTCATCAGCAATGTGCAAGTTACCAAGACCCTCATCGACGGCGGCGCAGGGCTCAACGTCCTGTCCGTCGATACGTTCGACAACCTCCAAGTACCGTATGAGCAGCTTCAGCCTACCAAGCCTTTCTCAGGAGTGACCGACGGTTCCACCACACCGATAGGGCAGGTCCGCCTCCCTATCACCTTCGGGGAACACAAGAACTACCGCACCGAGCTCATCGTCTTCGACGTCGCACACATCCATCTGCCATACAACGCCATCCTCGGGTATCCGGCGCTGGCCAAGTTCATGGCGGTGACACACCACGGCTACAATGTCCTCAAGATGCCAGGAAGCGGCGGAATCATCACGGTCCCGTGCGAAGAAAGAGATGCGGTGTGCTCCCTCGAGCGCGCCTTTCAAGCTGCCGCAATCGACGACCCCGACAACAAGAGCGAGGATCCTCCTGAGGCCATCCCCAAGAAGAAGAAGCAGCTGCGCCGTGCCGGACCTCAGGAGGGTAGCGTCGCGGCTGGAACCTCGTCAGGATCAGCGCCCACTCCAGGGGCGCCGCCCTCCATCGCATAGGAAGGCGCGCCCAGCGCCCTCCTCGGGCAGGGCTCGGGGGCTCTCTTCTGGAGGGCCTCAGAGCTTGCCAACATCACGAGGGAGGCGCTCGGGCACCACTTGGAGGCGTGCTTCGCGGCACGTTTCCCTCAGGAGAATACAGGGCAAGGAGTGCCCACCACTCAGGAGTTCATCACCAAGACCACTCAGGAACTGCAAGACGCAAGGGCCATGCGCGGCGACCGCCGCTCACGAGGCGCAACTCCCCATCCAGGCAAGGATGCCGGGCTGCGCGTCTGCATCGATGTTCCAGGGCTCAACAGGGTCGTATCTCAGGAGCTTTTCTGGCCTTCGCGCGTGGGCCGTTGCAAGAGTCCACCACACAGCTACGTTCGCATGCCTTTTGGCCTGCCGAGCGTGTCGTCAGCCTATCAGCACAACCTACGGCATGTCCTGGCAGCTCAGGAGGCCAGGCACCACGCTGTCCTGGCAGAGATGGAGACGGTCCTCAGGGAACCACATGAACCCCCAGAGCTTCCCGAGGCTCAGGGCCCCGGTGGCTCGTGAGGAGCTACCCCTTCGCGGCACGCCTTTAGCTGCACCAACTCTCCTTCGTCTACAGAACCAGGTGACATTTTCCAAGTTCGTTTAGCTAGGAGCGCCCCTCGGACTGCATTATTCCCAGGCCGCCTGGGCCAGTCCCTGTGGCATGTATCCCTTTTGCTTATGTCTTTAGTTTACCCTGTTGGCGGCGCCCCTCGGGCTGCATCATCCCCAAGCCGCTCGGGCCTGACCCAGTGGCATGTATCTGTCTGCATTTACCCAAGCTGATTTGCCCTCCATGCTTAACCTGCCTATGATTATGACATGCTCGATTGCCCCCCGCCACGGGTATGTCCCTTCATCATGCAATCCGCTTGCACGTTAAAAGGGGGGCTCTTGAGCATCGCGACTCAGGAGCTCTTACTGGCTCTCCAGCCCTCACCCCCTGGCCTTGACCACGGCATCGCGACCTGGCATACCAGCAGCGGCTGAGCTCGCTCAAGGGCCGGGACCTGAGGATGTAGAACGCTTGCACCTAACTGTCTCGCAGGGACACACAGCTGTCAAGGACCCAAGACCAGGCGCAACCCGCCTTGAGGTAGGGCCTCGTGAGTCCCGCACTGGCTCACGAGTGCCCATATACACCTCGCAGCCCTGCCGTGCAAGCCACGTGTCAGGACGGGGCTGTACACGCCCCGGGGGCTCCTCCCGGAGGGGCCCCCCTCCCATGCACAAGTGGAAGCACCATGCTCCACGCTGGCCGTCGACACTGCCGAGGAGCGGCTATGCCCATGCACAAGCGGAAGCACTATGCTCCGCGCTGGTGATAAACAACTGAGGGCGGCTCCACGGTCGTACCAACCTCAGGGAGCCCCAGAGCTCAGCGTACGGCCTCACCGCAATGCCTCCCCTCGGGAGAGCCGTGCGAGGGGGCTGGGCACGGGGGCTACACTCGGGTCACGCCCAAGCGTACGCCACCCAACCAGGTCTCCCGGACCTGGGGGCTGCGCTCAGGTCACGCCCAAGCGCACGCCACCCAACCAGGTCTCCCGGACCTGGCCGTCACATGCCCCTCCCGAGGCCTTGGCGAGGGCAGGTATGGAGATTGTTTGCACGTCAAGGGGGACTCCTGAGCATCGTGACTCAGGAGCCTAACTGGTCACGTAGCCCCTCACTCCTTGGTCCGTCCTGGTCTCCGGTCGGCCCAATGGTGGTTGAGGTATGCGCGGGGCCGGGCTCTGCCGACGTAGAACATTAATCTATCCTCGCGTACTCTCCCTATAAGCTGTTTGCGCGTCAAGGGGGACTCCTGAGCATCGCGACTCAGGAGCCTAACTGGTCACGTAGCCCCTCACTCCTTGGTCCATCTTGGTCCCCGGTCGGCCCAATGGTGGTTGAGGTATGCGCGGGGCCGGGCTCTGCCGACGCAGAACGCAAAGCAAATAGGAAGGAAATCGCAAAATCTCGAAGCAAATATTACAAAACATATTGTCCTCACAATATCAAATGAAAAGTTTAACGCCTCCACGAGGCCTGATGCATATTACAGGAACGAAACAGGAGGGCAGCCGCAGGTCACCCCTGGACACCGCCATCACCTGCAGAAGATGCTCCTCCTCGGGTAACGTCGCCTTCACCTGCACCACCATCCGCAGGATCGGCGGCATCGCCGGACAAGGGTGCGGAGGCAAAGCCGCGGAACTTCTTTTGTAGGGCCTCCACTGGACATTGCACAGCTGCGGCGGCGACTGCGCAGTGATCATCAGCCACAGGCTCCAGCAGCTCGTCAAGACAAGCGCTGGGGTCGCGAAGGTGAAGATGGCTGAAGACACGAGCCAATGCAGCTGAAGATAGGACGCAAGCTTCCGCCTCTGCCATGGGACCGATACCATCCACGACTTCCTCAAGCGCCTTCACCAAGAGACGAAGCAGCAGGGTGGGGCCGTCCTCATCGGTAGCCAGCGGCCTCTCCAAGCTGTGCTCGTAGAGCATCTTCAGTGCTGCGCGAGACCTCTTCACGAGATCGGCAAAGGCCACGCGGTCCTCGGCCAGGACCCGCACCTTGGCGTCAAGATCGGCCTCCCTCGCCTTCACCTTCCGCTCCAGTTCTTCCAACAGGCTGCGCTCGGCAGCTCGTGTCTTCTCCAACTCTCCCAGCTCAGCGTCACGGTTCTTGACGCCGTCCTCCCAGGCCCTCATCTCCTCCTCCTTCGCCTCGCGGCCGCGTGCTTCTTCGGCGTGCTTGTCACGCAGGCTCTTCAGCTCGTCCTCCAGCTCTCGGCGGCGGTCGCGGGCGCCTTGGCGTCTTTCAGTGCCGCCTCACGATCGGCTGCAGCATTGGCGGCGCTCTGCTTCTCCTTCTCGGAGGACGCCGCGGCCTGACTCAGCATCGCGTGGACCGCCGAGTCGGAGTGAAGCCAGCCAGAGGCCAGCTCCAGGCGCCCGGCCACCAGGCGCGGGTCCGCACTCAGGAGATCTGCCTGCAGCTGGGTCATCTCCAAAAGAGCACGCTCCAGGACAGCAGCAGAAGCAGAAGAACCTGGGAGTGGAGGCGCGGCAGCGGAAGGAGGCGACGTCGTCACCAGGGCCAGGGAGGCTGCGGGTTCCGGAGCAGCCGGAACCCCATCAGCCGAGCCAGACGCCGGTACCTCCGGGGCCAGTGGGGCCATGGGGGCTGACTCCTCACGGCGACGTCTTCTTGGCCTCGCGAGGGCGACCGGGTTGGGGAAGTGCGATTACTGCTGCCTCCTTTCTCTGCGGAGGGAGGCGCGGCCACCGCATCCTCCTTCCTTTTCTTCGCCGAAGGTGTCGGCCTGATCAACCGAGGGTGAACGTCAGGAAATAACAAGTACAAGCAGGGACAAGATGAAGCTCAAGGCACTTACCGATCCACCGCAACGTATTCCACCTTCCGCTTGGGAAGCTTGAAGCCCGACAGTTTCGGAGCCTGGGGAGTAGGCGCGCGGGTCCCGGGGGCAGAAGACGGCACAACAGGAGGGCTGGAGGCAGCCCCAGGCGGCATCAAGGGGGAGGCGGCATCCCGAGGGATCAGTGACAACCTACTCCTCGTCGCGACGACGGGCAGTTCTCCCTCCTCCTGGCGGGCATCAACCTCGGCGTCGTCAGGAAGGGCGCAGAGGATTTTGGCTTTGCTCAAGGGGAATTTTCCCACATCTCTTCGAGGGTCGCTTCCGAGTCCCCCTCCTCTTCTTTCCCCCCGCGGGACTCGTCACAAGATAGCTCCACCGGCTTCGGCGCCGCCGGGGCTCCGGAGAGTGCAGGTGGCACCAGCCCGCACGCGTCGAAGGTCGGCCTGGAGACCACGACCGGCTCCCAGTACTTGCGAAGGAACAAAGGAGTGAAGGCACTCGGCGGGTACTCCTGGTTATCCCCAACTAGGAGGCGGAGGACAGCAGCCAGTTCGTCGTCAGGCAGGGCCCCCGGCCTCAGGCGGGTCTTGTCTTCTCCACCTCCAAGCTTCCACAAGGGGCGGGCTCGCGCCTGGAGCGGGGCGACGCGCAACACCAAGAACTCCCTCAGGAGCATGGCCCCTGTGACCTTCGCCGCCTTCGCATTGCCTGGCTTCAGGTCGGTCTGCATCTGCTCTAGCACCTACGACGCCCGCTCGTCAGTAAGCTCCGCACGGGGCCACCCCTTGTCAGTCTGGGGCGCCTCCGTCGGCAATGCCAGGTGCAGGTGGGCGCACTTAGCGTCCATCATGACCCATTTTGCCTGAATGTTGTCAGCTCTCTTCCCGGTGCTCGAGATTGAGTTGGCCTTGCCGGATGCGATGAAATTGGCGCACCGGGAGACGTGTCCATCGCTGACGCGAAGGAAGAAGAAGTGGCGTAGAAGCGCCACGGACGACATCACGCCCAGGTACGCCTCGAAATAGGTAGGCGAAGATGGACAAGAGGAGGATAGAGTTGGGATGGAGGTGCAACGCCTGCAGACCGTAGTGGTCGAGGACCTCATAAAAGAAATCGGAGAAGGGGGGAACCAACCCGGCGTCGATGCAGCTCACGAAGAAGGGGAAGAAGGTGCTTCCCTCAGACTCCGGCACGTCGGAGGCAAGCCGGAGCTCCGTCTTCCCCCATTCATTGCTGTCCCCCGCCGTCAGCAGGCGTGCGGAGGCGAGGCTCTTTTCGGTGACGGTGGGTGCTTCAAGAGCTGGCTCGTGCCAAGCTGGCGCCGAGGAGGACTTGACCTTGCGCGGCGCCATGGGTTGCAGATGCGGAGCAAAATTGGAGCAGATCTGGAGGTATCAGCAACAAGGAGCGAGAAAGGGGAACAATGAAGGCAAGCGCTGCCTGCGCCAGCCTTTTTTCAAGTCGAGCAGTTGCCGAGGCAGCATGGGGAAGTGGAGACGCCCATGTCCAATCAACCGCCACACATCAACTGAGGCCGCAGCCTTTTGGGGCCCGCGGCGCTCCGTACTTGATCTTTGGCTTCGCCTCGAAGCCAAGCCCGAGCGCACCTTGGGCCCGGGGGCAACTGTCGGCGTTGTGGGAATGGGGGTCCCCAGACTTGCCTGCCTGCGGCCCATGGCGTGGCTATGCTAGCGGGCCTGTACGGCCCATCTTCATCAATAAAGCATTCAAGACCCTCGCGAGGGGCCAAGCCTAGCGAGGCGGATGACGCAAGACCTCCTCGGGAGCGGCCTCACCAGGCTGCCTCCCGATGAGCGGAGATATCAAGGCGGGGCAAACCTCGTGAGGCTCTCGTGATGTGAGCCATGACGATCGACACCAGGCGGGCGCCAGCGCGCGCAGCATCCTTGTTTCCTCTTTGGGGCTAAGGAGGCTAGCGCAGGCGCGGAGTACCGAGGCATCAGGCAAAGGTTTCCATATCAGTGCAACGAGACCAAGACCAACAGGCCAGCAGGACGAAAGTCACCATGGAGCCCAAGACGGCGTCATCACCAGAGCCTTTTCGCAGGCGAAGACCGCTTTTGTCAGGATAGCTTGTACTAGCTGTCCCCTTTCAAATTGGCCGCCGTTGTTGGCTCCCTTCCCGCTCAATATTTGGGAAGAGGACCAGGGCCTATATAAGTAGAGCTAGCCACCGTATCGGAGAACTGATTGAGAGTCATCTCACCCACACAAGTTCAGCAAGCACAAGAACACCTCAACCTCAGGAGGCTGTTCTTCCCCTTGTACTGTTCATCATCAGCCCAAGAGGCAATCCACCACCACACACTGGAGTAGGGTATTACACCACAACGGTGGCCCGGAGCAGTATAAATCTTGTGTCTTTCTGTGTTGCGAGTTCGTCGAGTTCGTCCGCGAGATCTTAGCGAGCTAGAGTGTAGATTGGTAGGAGGGAAAGAACTTCGCGCGCACCCCAGAGTTCGAACCTTGAGGGTTTTGCCGGAACCCCAGATCTAACACCTTGGCCTCGTGAGGGCGACCGGGTTGGGGAAGTGCGAGTGCTGCTGCCTCCTTTCTCCGTGGAGGGGGGCGCGGCCGCCGTATCCTCCTTCCTTTTCTTCGCCGAAGGCGTCGGCCTGATCAACCAAGGGTGAACGTCAGGAAATAACAAGTACAGGCAGGGACAAGACGAAGCTCAAGGCACTTACTGATCCACCGCGACATATTCCACCTCCCGCTTGGGGAGCTTGAAGCCCGAAAGCTTCGGAGCCTGGGGAGTAGGCGCACGTGTTCCGGGCGCAGAAGATGGCGCAGCAGAAGGGCTGGAGGCAGCCCCGGGCGGCGTCAGGGCAGAGGTGGCATCCCGAAGAATCAGTGACGACCTGCTCCTCGTCGGGACGACGGGGAGTTCTCCCTCCTGGCGGGCATCGACCTCGGCGTCGTCAGGAAGGGCGCAGAGGATTTCAGCTTTGCTCAAGGGGGAGCTTTCCCCCATCTCTTCGAGGGTCGCCTCCGAGTCCCCCTCCTCTTCTTTCCCCCCGCGGGACTCGTCAGAAGATAGCTCCACTGGCTTCGGCGCCGCCGGGGCTCCGGATAGCGCAGGCGGCACCAGCCCGCGCGCGTCGAAGGTCGGCCTGGAAGCCACGAGTGGCTCCCAGTCCTTGCGTAGGAACAAAGGAGTGAAGGCGCTCGACGGGTACTCCTGGTTATCCCCAACCAGGAGGCGCAACACAGCAGCCAGTTCATCGTTAGGCAGGGCCCCCGGCCTCAGGCAGGTCTTGTCTTCTTCATCTCCAAGCTCCCACAAGGGGCGCGCACGCGCCTGGAGCGGGGCGACACGCAACATCAAGAATTCCCTCAGGAGCATGGCCCCTGTGACCTTCGCCGCCTTCATGTTGCCCGGCTTCAGGTCGGTCTGCATCTGCTCCAACATCGACGACGCCCGCTCGTCAGTAAGCTCTGCACGGGGCCACCTCTTGTCAAACTGGGGCGCCTCCGTCGGCAATGCCAAGCGCGGGTGGGCGCACTTAGCGTCCATCATGACCCATTTGGCCCGGATGTTGTCGGCTCTCTTCCCGGTGCTCGAGATTGAGTTGGCCTTGCCCGATGCGACGAAATTGGTGCACCCGGAAACGTGCCCATCGCTGACGCGAAGGAAGAAGAGGTGGCGCAGAAGAGCCACGGACGGCATCACGCCCAGGTACGCATCGCAATAGTAGGCGAAGATGGACAGGAGGAGGACAGAGTTGGGATGGAGGTGCAACGCCTGTAGCCCGTAGTGGTCGAGGACCTCATAAAAGAAATCAGAGAAGGGAGGAACCAACCCGACGGTGATGCTTCTCGTAAAGAAGGGGAAGAAGGCGCTTCCCTCAGGCTCCGACACGTCGGAGGCAAGCCGGAGCTCCGTCTTCCCCCATTCATTGCTCTCCCCCGCCGTCAGCAGGCGCGTGGAGGCAAGGCTCTTCTCCGTGACATTGGGCGCTTCAAGGGCCGGCTCATACCAAGTCGGCGCCGAGGAGGGCTTGACCTTGCGCAGCGCCATTAGTCGCAGATGTGGAGCAAGGTTGAAGCAGATTTGGAGGTATCGGCAGCGAGGAGCGAGAAAGGGGATCTGAGGCAAGGCGCAAGGGAAGAGTGGAGGCAAACGTTATCCGCCAGCCTTTTGTCAAGTCGAGCAGTTGCCGAGGCAGCGTGGGGAAGTGGAGACGCCCACGTCCAATCAACCACCACGCGTCGACTAAGGCCATAGGCTTTGGGGGCCCGCGGTGCTCCGCACTTGACCTTTGGCTTCGCCGCGGAGCCAAGCCCGAGCGCACCTTGGGCCCGGGGGCTACTGTCGGTGTTCTGGGAACGGGGGTCCCCAGACTTGCCTGCCTGCGGCCCACGGCGTGGCTGCGCTAGCAGGCCTGTACGTCCCATCTTCATCAACAAGACAATCAAGAACCTCGCGAGGGGCCAAGCCTCGCGAGGCGGACGATGCAAGACCTCCTCAGGAGCGGCCTCACCAGGCTACCTCGCGAGGAGCGGAGATATCAAGGTAGGGCAAACCTTGCGAGGCTCTCGTGACGTGAGACATGACGATCAAGATCAGGCGGGCGCCAGCGCGCGCAGCGTCCTTGTTTCCTCTTTGGTGCTAAGGAGGCAAGCGCAGGCACGGAGTACTGAGGCATCAGGCAAAGGTTTCCATATCAGTGCAGCAAGACCAAGACCAGCCGGGCGGCAGGACGGAGGTCACCATGGAGTCCAAGATGGCGTCATCACCAGAGCCTTTTGCAGGCGAAGACCGCTTTTGTCAAGATAAGCTGTACTAGCTGTCCCCTTACGAATTGGCCGTTGCTGGCTCCCTTCCCGCTCAATATTTGGGGAGAGGACCAGGGCCTATATAAGTAGAACTAGCCACCACCATAGAGGGGGGCGGGATCTCATCTGATCGAGAGCCAATCCTTAGCCACACACCGAACACAGGAACACCCCAACCTCAGGAGGCTGTTCTTCCCCTTGTACGGTTCATCATCAGCCCAAGAGGCAATCCACCACCACCACACTGGAGTAGGGTATTACACCACAACGGTGGCCCGAACCAGTATAAATCTTGTGTCTTTGTGTTGTAAGTTCATCGAGTTCGTCCGCGAGATCGTAGCGAGCTAGGGCGTAGATCGGTAGGGAGGAAATCACCTTGCGCACCCCAGTGTTCGAACCTTGAGGGTTTGCCAGAACCCGTGATCCGACATGTTTCCCAACGCGCCGACACAACGCCTCTTCCTCAGCCTCGCAACTCGTGAGGTGCTGATTGGCGGCTTGCTGGCGAGCGAGCGCGATCTCACCGGTGTGGTGATCCGGCGCCAACAGGTACTCCTCCTCGCTGGAAGCATGCACCCGGTCCACGTACCACCAAATGTAGATGAGGCGCTTGGGCCCGACTGCACTCAGGGCTTTGGCACGAGCGTCCTCCGCCACCCTCACGGCCCTTGCACGAGCCTCCTGCCAAAGAGCCAATTGCCTGACTCTCTCGGACGCGACATAGACCTGCCAGGCAGCTTGCCCCGCGGCGCGCTTCTCTTCCTCGGCCTTCTTCTCCGCCTCTATTTTGGCGTGCTTTGCCGGCGGCAAAGCCTCCCACATGGCGACATCCATTTCTTTCCAAAGCTCCTCAAGGCTGGGGGGCTCGGCGGGCGGCGCGGCGTTCTCCTCGTAGCGGGGAGCCGACGCGTCCTCCGACGCGCGTGCTGGTGAGATTGGGAACGCCGACGCATCCACCTTGACGCGTCGTGGCGAGGAGTGGAATGCCGACGCGTCCTCCTCGACTAGTGGCGGCGAGGAACGGAACAGTGATGCGTGACCGTCTAGGCGGTGCAGCGAGGGGCACCTAGGGCTTGGGAGGGGCGATGCCATGGTGGTCGACATGAGAGGGAGGGGGAGGAGATAGCGATGAATGTGAGCGTTCTTCCGAATGCCGTGGGAGGCGCGGTATTTATAGCGAGCAATGGCAGACCTACGTAAGATATGGACTAAGCTGCACTGACTTAACTACAGGTCCAGTTGCGTCACTGACATGTGGGCCAGACCCCTGTTGGACCCATATGTCAGTGACCCAATGCACCTGCAGTTAAGTAACTGAAGCAGCGTCCCGGAAGATATGTTGCGTGATTAATGTAACAACTACGTGGGCATATTTGTTGGAGTAAATTACGGCGGAGGGAAGGGGTGGAAATATTGCTGGTCACAACGGATTGGACGAGCGCGGGGGGACGAGAGTCATGCATGCATATTTTTTCCACACTGGGTGGAGTGGTGGGACCGCTGGAGGGAGAAGGAGAGTCTGGCAGGCATATTGTTTCCACACATGGAGAGGAAAAGATTTGGAGACGAACGAGCTTCCTGCAGGTATGGGGAACGGTGCATAATAAGTCATCTTGCATGTCGGGCTAGGTATAGTCTCAAGTCATTAAAAACATACACGCACCACACATGTTCATATTTCAAGGTGCACTAAATTATTGCATGTGATGATTAAGGCTGGCCATAATGGTGGTATCTTAGCTGGTATCATGCACACAGGAATAGCAAACATGCTGATGTGGCAAAGAATTAAAGAAGAGAGGGGGGTTAGAGTAACTGGTGTTCATGCATGCATTGGTAAACACATTTTTTGTGAAGAACGACAGCATTAGTTGAGTACTTTTGCAGACTATAAGAACTATTCCACCGCCTCTATCTTGCTAAGAGTAGGTGAAATTTTTGAATCGAGCCCTTTAAACTAGAAGGGATGTAGTACTACTCTAATAGCTAACCTTGTTGTGATGACAAGATAGGACATGGCACGCACCTGGATGGAGGAACTAGTCTGCATTGTGCATTTAAGTTTTGTCTGAAGTCAATGTACCTCTACTTTGACCAAACTTATAGAAAAATGTATCAACATTCACAATGTCAAATCAATATTTTTATACTCATTATAAAACGTAGTTCTTATACTCATTATAATCAGTATTGTAGATATTGATATTTTTAGTATAAATTTGGTCAAACACTTTGCAAACGGTTGACGAAAGTAAAAAGGACCAGAGGGAGTATCATGCATGCGGAGTAGGCAAAAAAATTGCTCATTTATAGCCGGTCGAAGTCTCAAAGGGTGCGACCGCGCGAGGGAGGCGAAGGTCGCGGGAGGCGCGACGGTTGACAGAATTAAGTGAAGTTACCCACGCGCCGGGATGGCGTGCGAATAGGCAAAAGCTATACCGTCAGGCCTACGATATGGGTCTAGTAGACATGACATCTAGTGGGTCCCGCATAGTTCTCGAGAACTCTTTGGGGGCTTGCAGCCGTTTATCCACCGGGCAAGCCAGCAACCCCACGCCGTTCGCACGCCCTATTCGTCCCCGTCTTCTACTAGTACAGTACCTTACAACAGTTCGCTCCCAGTCGTCCCGTCCTTTCACATTACACCAGTTCAACTTCTCCTAACCCTCCTCCAAAATCCATGGCCTCCTAAATCTCCATGGTTGCCGCTGAGTACCAGGTTAGAGCCATCACCGGCGATGAGTTCATCGTCATCTACACACGTGGATCCGTGACGGTGAAAGCATGCCTTGCTCGCTTCCTACGCATGTTCAATAGTTCAACGGATGAGTGGGTCGCTGGGCTAGATGTTGAGTACACCACAGTCCTGCAAAGAGAGAATATTCTAAAGGAGGCAGAGAAGAAGAAGCCCGCCGTGACCCAGGTTTGCGTACATAACGTGTGCTTGGTCTACCACATATGCCATGCCGACGTTGAGTGCCAGGATTTTAAGAACTTCCTCAAGGACGAAAGAGTGAAATTTGTTCCTGTAGACTTTAGGAACGACAGGGATGTCCTGGGTCGGATAGGCCTCGTTGTAGGCCAGCCCTTCGATCTCCAGAAGGCAAGCCAGGTGTCCTCCTCTCAGCCTTCAATGCTGACCCTGGCAGCAGCCATGATTGATCCTTCGTACGCTAAACTGAAGAAACCTCACCACGAGTTTCATCACGCATGGGAGTCGAAAACATTAGATGAAGATCACATCCTGTACGCAGCAATGGATGCCTACCTTTGTTTAAATATCTACAAGGGGTGGATGAAGAAGCAGAGCCCAATGTCCGGTTCAAGCAAAGAAGCGTCAGCGAAGAGGAAGAGGGACGAGGACGAAGTCGAGGACGTCGACTCGGACTCCGAGTAGGTGGCAGTGCCGTCGCTCATGCTGGTTCTACTGCAGTGTCAAGCGGACTAGTTGCTTAGTTTATTTTCAAGGGTGTGTTGTGCTGAGGCCCCAGCAGAACTATGTTTATGTTCTTTCTCCTTATTTGAACTCTTTAGTACGTACAGTAGTACTAGTATTATGTCTTACTCGGAGTTGGTACTACTGCTCATATCTTCGTGTTCCTACTGTACTTAATACGTTCGTACTAGTAGTATAATTTGGGTCAGTCGATTTGTGAAAGAAGTTCGACGGAGCGAAGGAAGAAGACAGCAGATAAGCTACCCCAGTATCTATATTAGGGTGGCAGGGTGCCCATGATCTATCTTATGAGTGTTGGGTGTGGAATGCAGTTCACCGGAAAAAATGGATCGTGCCCGTGGTTAAATGGATGGCGGGGGTGGAGGGGAGCATGGCGATGGCAGGCGGTTCAGGGGAGGGCGCAGCGGTGGCGGCAGGCGGTTAAGCGTGTGGCGGGCTGAGAAGATGAACCGTGCATCAATTTCGAAGGTTGAAGAAGCCCTTCTAGCCATCCATGGTGCATCAAACGGCTCACAAGAGTCGACTGACCCAAATTGCTCCTTCAGATTGCAGGATCCACGTGGCATTCAAGGTCTCGAAGGTAGATTCCGCGTCCGCACCCGGTTTGCGGGCTCGACGCGCGCGCGACCGGCTTCCGCCGCGACAGCCACCATGCGCGCCTCCTCCGCGCGGGCGGAGACGACAATGACATGCTAGTTCCTCCTCGCCGGCGTGCTGGAGCACGCGCTCGTCCTCCTCTTCGTATGCTGCGTGCATAGACGCGGCTCCACCAGCTGCTCGCGTGCTTGGCAGCACGGCGGCATCGCGAGGAGGGACTATAGACGACGTGAGCGGGCGAGGCTTCGGCTTCATGGCACAGGGATGGCGGCGACATGGCGGTGATGGGCGAGAAATTGTTGGCCGGAGCAGGCGGGCGCCGGCATGCGCAATGGCAGCGGCGGCATATTGATGAGTGCGCGTATGGGAGCTTAGTTTAGTTTTATATAGGGTTGGTCAAACTTAAAAGAAAACCGTACTAGTACACGTAAACATTAGACTTAGGCAACGCTTTTATTAGTTACCACATCAACGATACAGAATCCTGTGCAAGCGCATGAACCGCGGCCGCGCGGTCGATTGAACGGTGCGTCACCGTGTCGCGCTCGAAGGACATCCACCGAACCTTTTTGTGTATGTGAAAACAATCCCCGAATATTACTCAACTTTTTTTCCTGGAAAAGTTCTTGACGCTACAATATTTCCATATATTTGAATTTAGCTCCAGTTCGTGTTTATTTGGATTTGGACATTTTAGGTGCGCCCTGGTTTTTTTAATACTGATTTTGTGTGTGTGACTGAGAGAACGTGTGTATGTGTCCATATGTGTGTTGTGGCGGAAGGGCAATGTGGAGACGGTGTGCGTGTGATAGAGACATAGAGAGGTGTGAATGTGCAAATGATCATGCATGAGTGAGACATAGACAGATGCTGATACGTTGTGTATACATGAGAGAACGGTCTTCTATTTTACTTGTGTGTGTGTGTGTGAGAGAGAGAGAGAGAGAGAGGAGCATCCGTAACACAACAACCATCTCTCTCGATTCGTCCGTCCCTCGCACGATCGCATGTAACACATGCATCAACGCGCACACTTTGACACCCTCACCCGGCCCCTGCCCACCTCAAGGCCCGCACATCGCTCTCTATCTCGCACGCACAATCTCTTCGTGAATACCCTGTTTAGCATGTAGCTTTACGTCACATACACACACATTTCTCTCCTTACGTTTGTTTTCTCTCAATATCTGACACACACACACACACACACAGCACACACACACCCCCTCCCCCGAGCACACAATTCATCCCAATCCAAGGTTATATGGCGACCACTCTTGCTTGTGCTTCTCTACACCCCAGCATGCACAACACCTCAATCTTCAAAGAGGGAATCAAGGAGATCGAAGACGGCGACCACACTGCGCTAGAAATGCGGGGCCATCTGGAAGCAGGATGATGTGACGATGGCTGACTGACTCCTCCCCCACCCTCTCTCTCTCGCACAAAATTACCAATCCGTCTCTCCCCCACACAAAATTATCAATCCCTCAACCCACGAGATCCTTCCCCTCTCATCCATGTTTTTCAGCTCTCTCATCAAACCTGTTGTCTCTTCTCCTTCCACGTGTACAGAATCCGGATGCACACGCATCTCACGTATATTACATGTCTCCATCTTTCTCATAGACCTAACTTCTTCCTCTCTCTTTCTCTCTCTCTCTCTCTCTCTCTCTCTCTCTCTCTCTCTCTCTCTCTCTCTCTCTGTTTCGTTAGGTTTGTCTCCTACTCTCTCGTCCACATACATACAATCTTTCCCGCCCTATCTCCTCCATCTTCGCAAGCTCTCTCTGCATGTTTCATTCACACATTGGGATATGTTCAAAATGTTGCTTTTATAATGGCCGATGTAGAGTTATTGTTGGTTTTGTTCCATCCTACAAAGTAATAACTATGAAATGCATTTTGATTGTCATTTGACTGGGATTATGTGGGTTTGAGCATGTTGTGAAGTACTATAGACCTCGTATACATCTTGGAATTCGACAATGATTATAACTATTGAATTGTATAGACCATTACATTCGAAGTCAGTAGCCTAATATATTTATTTCACAATTTCAACAAATGATTAATTCACTACATACTAAGAAAACAAATGTGTACTCCCTCCGTTTTTATTTAAGTCCGCGTATTAGCATTGGTCAAAGTCATGTTTTGTAAACTCTCAGAAAGTTTATAACAAAAAATATTAACATATACAATAACAAATAAATACCATTAGATTCATTATTGAATGTATCTCATACATATTTGTTATGGTAAATGTTTATATTTTTCTATAAACTTGGTCAAACTTTAGGAAGTTTGACTTCGGTCAAACCTAATATGCAGAGTTTACTGGTACTACTCGCTAGTTGCTTAGCCGAATCACCCAACACGCCACACGGGGAGTTCAGTGTCACAAAATTTTGAGGTCGGCGGGAAAATCTCCCGCGAGCCTGATTCGAGCAGTGGGAAGTTACCATCATAGCCTTCGGAACAGGCCTACGGATGACGGTTGGTAGGGGCTGTTTTCGTAACTTCAGGTTCACCCTACCCAGCAATCCCCACCCCGGCACCCAGATTAGTACACCTGAATACTCCCCATTTTCTATCCCCACCGCAAAATAGACTTCTACACGGCACCGCAACCTTCGTGCTCCTCCCCTTCTACATCGGTGCACTCGTCCACCACAGCGCATCTGCCTCATCGACGACCTCGTACGCCGCACTGGAGCCGGTCCACCGTCGTTGTCGTCGTACACGGAGCCTCTTCCCCGGCACCGTCTTCCATGGTCTCGGATCTGCTTCCCGGAAGCCGACGCCAAGCATAGAAGCACCACCGTCGTGGACAATGAACTGACTCCCATTGCCGACCATGACTCACAGAGGCCGCCACGACCATCGTTCTCCTCCTTGATTGGTAATGTGTGTATTGAATCACTTAGCAGTACATGTGCAGTTCCAATTTTGTTCATACCTACCCTTCAAATTTCCTGGGTGCTATTATTCCCGTCAAAGTAATTGGTTATAGCCTCCATTGTCCAACAGAATATCAGCTTGTAATTGTGCGTCGCTCCTATATCGCGCTGTGCTTGGGTAGGTTTTTATCTGCAACCAGTAGTGTGGCAAATGATGGAAAGTTTTTTAGAACTAGCAAGATGCCCATGCGTTGCACGCATCAAGATGCATTTGTATGAGTAATTTATCTTGTGGGAGAAAAGGATGAACGAGGGAAGGCCTTATTTGCAAATCTTGAGAGGGGTGTGGGTATCTTTTTGCAAAATTGCCATTTTTTCCTTCCTATCTGTTAGATACAAATCGGACGGCCTATATTCCAAGATGGCAGGCACACCATCATCACCAACTCTGTTTTTTATAAGAAAAAAGTAGAGAACAAAGTAGAGAGTAGAGAAGTAGAGATAAATATTAAATATAAAATAAATATAACAGTAGAGAAGAGAGTAGAGATAGCAGAGACGTCGGGAAAGGATTGCGCGCGCGCGGGAAAAAGCTGCCGCGCGTGCGTTAGTTTTCGCGCGCGACGTCCGGCGCGCTTTATAAAATCCAACGCCCTCCCACCGCTCTGTGCCTTAACACCGCTCTCTCCCCGCTCTGTGCCTCGCCACCGCTCTCTCCCCGCTCTTTCTCGCCTCGCCGCCGCCGCGCCACCATGCCGCCGTGTCGCTGGGAAACTTGGGGATAACGCGGCGTCCGCGCGCGCCCCTCCGACGGCTTCTCCGTCGAGATCCGGTTCCGCGGGATGCGCCTCGGCCTCGGCAATTTTGACACCGCCAACGATGACGCCCGCGCGTACGACGCGGCGGCGTGGCGCCTCCGGTGGCCTCATAGAGCATTGAAATTCCCCAACGTGCCGACGCGGGAGCGGGCAAAGGAGCTCGCGCCTCTGCCGCAGCTTATCACCGACGAGGATCGTCGCGACAACCGGAGGCGGAAGCACCGTCTTGGCATCGCCAAGATGGACGAGGAAGCCATGGCACTGTGGCGCTAACACTTCCTGCAGGACATCATTAACGAGCGCGAGTTCTACGCGTAAAGGAGGACGGAGAGGGATAAGAGGAGGGCGGAGCGAGCCGCCTATCGCGAGGACAAGCGTAGGCGAAAAGTGGACGCTCAATTCAACATGAGGCTAGGAGCAGCGTCGCCCTGGGAATCCGACGACGATCAGTATCTTCACGCCTACAGTCAGACGTGGAGGAGGACATCACCGAGGAGGAGCCGGACGACGAATAGTAGTTGAATAATCTATTTTTTTATCTATCTATGCTGAGAACTATCCTCTACTCTCTAGTCTCTACTCTCTATCTCTACTTCTCGATCTCAGCACTGTAAACGCTTTTATAAAGAGCCGCGCATTGCGATTCTGTTGGAGATGCTCTAACATGGCAGACGAGTGCTTTAATGTTGCCCACAAGATGCGCACATATTACTAGTAGTATTTTTTTCTTGCCATGTTGAGATTTTAAAACCACGAGTGCGAACATGCAGAGGAGCAATGAAGACCAAACACGGGATATTGGGGACATCTTCAAGGAGCGTGGCAAGTTAAAGAGGAGCTGCACCGAACCTGTAAAACAAGCTTTGGTAAGTAACACCCTTTCAATTACTTTCGTTTAGCCTCGTGTTCTTCGATGTGTATATGTTTTTGTTTCTGTTTCTCTTAAGCCTCGTGTTCTTCGATGTGTAATAAGAATTGTCTTAATCGTCCTAATGCTGTCGTTTTTAGCTTGATGTAGGAAGTAGGTGTTCTCACCTTGTAGTCTGTTTTTATATTTTTTCCTTTTGAATGCACTTCTCCGAGTTCTGTTTATCTGGCTTCTACTAAATGGATCTGGGTTGCTCTGAGTATTGATCTAAAAATAAGTAACTTCATGTCAGGATGCAGTTCCTGCGAGGAGGGAAGTATGGTCAACCTCGAGATCATGTTTCCAAAATGAGGCTGGATTACACACAAGGTGCCAGTTCCCTAATGATGCTGGATTAGACACAAGGTGCAAATTCCCAGATGATGCTGGATTACACACAAGCCAGGTGGAGTCGTCTGCTGTTCGTGTCCTCGTGGCTCTAGTAAAGGCTGAAAGAAAGCGTGCAGTAGCCCTTGAGAATGTGGCTGAGTTCCTGAAGAAGCAAAAAGAGCAATCAGATGCTCTCTTCACCCAAGCCAAAGAAGAGATGGAAGAAGCCAGAAATAAGCTAGCAGAGGCAGAGCAGGCTAGGCGTCTCCTGCTATCCAAAACTGTTGTCAATACAAAATTTCATTCATAATAGCTAGGTTCAAATGTTTATCCAGTCAGCATGCCTTTTGTGATGTCCATGCATCTAATAATGTGGCACAAAATATTTTTTTCCGGGTCATGTAATAACAGCAATTACTTTCCAAACAATAATAGACGAAGCATTGGACATGGTATAGTTCACACGCAAGCCAGACATTCCAAGTTCAACTTCCACATCAGACTCATGTTCACAGATATCTACACATTCATACATAATGTCCACAACCATGATTCACTTCAAAGCCAAAAAAAATTGAGGAGAGTTATAAATAAAGAAAAACCTCTAGTTCCTGCTACCAGTGCAAGCACAACAAGTCAAGACCATGCGTAACATTATATTTTGGTCATTTTTTGTGTTCTAAAATACCAGCCGGCTCGCGGGAGGACGTGTTGCCGGCACACGCGCGGATTCAATGAAGGCAGGCGGGGCAGTCTAAAGCCGGTTGCATGCGGCGAGGAGGCGTGTTCAGCCAGGCCTGCAGCGAGTAGGGCCCTCTTGGCCGGCGCGCCGGTTCAATGCCTGCGCTATGAGAGGTCGCGTCCGTGTCAGAGCAATCACTCCCTCCAGTCCTTTTTTATTTGGGTATAACAAAATCTCGTTTTCCATTCACATTTTACAAGTAAAATTCGTGGACAAACTTTGACCGAAAATACGATGGGGACTAGTAAACCAGAACGGAGGTAGTAGTTTTTTTAATCAAAGAAGGGTTTCCCCCTTCCGATTTGCATTACGGAAAACCAACATCTAAATCTAAACCATAGTATTTGCCCTAGAACTACCAGGTTCAACATCTCGCAACATAAACCCATACAACCATACGCCAAGGAGGTACGTAGTACTATGAATTCCATTTTCGCTCCATACCAATCGTTCTAAAAACTACTTAGTACTTATAACGCGCCATTGAAAATCGGAACTCTTAACCCCCCTAAAAAATGATATTTTAAACGTGGCTACTCGATCTGTGGCAACTGGCGAGCCACCGCCTCCAAGTCCTTCACCTGTGGTCCCGACCATCAACTCCTATGGATCAAATTATCACGCGAGCTGACTATTCCTACAAAGGTGCCCTCCACCACGTACCCGGTACCCGCGAATGCAGCAATTGTGCACCTAGGGTTTTAGGGTTTATTTGTTAACGTTGCCTTTACGTAACACTCATGTGTGCGAGACAGCGAGAGACCGACTGCATGCGTGCGCCTCTTCTCTTCGTATATGTACTCCACCGTTTGTCTGGTGTCCAAAAAATTATAATAACTACTAGCAATGTGCCAATGCGTTGCCACATGATCAGAGTAGATTAATACATATTCACCGATTTGATAGAAAAAAAAGTCTAGTTTGCAATACTATATCACTAAAAATATGTTATGTTTCACTCAAAATATATTCCTTTGGCGGTTTTGATGAGATAAGGGAGGAATGTTGTTGGTTTCAAGATTCGAGAAGTGGTATATGTCTAATTTCTACTCTTACTAGCAAGATGCCCGCGCGTTGCACGAAACATCACGATCTTGTGGGAGAAAAGGATGAACGAGGGAAGGCCTTATCTGCAAATGTGGAGAGGAGTGCGGGTAAATTGCCATAGTTTCCTTCCTATCCGTCAGATATAAATCGGACGACCTATATTGCAGGATGGCAGGCCCACCATCATCACCAACTCTGTTTTTTATCCCTACTCTTATAAAAAGCATAGTCGGTGATGATCGTGTGCCTGCCATCCTGCAATATAGGCCGTCCGATCTATATCTGACGGATAGGAAGGAAACTATGGCAATTTTGCAAAAAGATACCCACACCCCTCTCCACACTTGCAAATAAGGCCTTCCCTCATTCATCCTTTTCTCCCACAAGATAAACTACTCATACAAATGCATCTATATGTTCCGTGCAACACATGGACATCTTGCTAGTTGTTGCAAAAAGCCCATGTGTGAGAGAGAGAGGGAGAGAGGAGGAGGACGGAGTGCATGTGTGACAAAGACACAAAGAGTGTGTGTGCGAGAGGTATCAGCTTAAAATGAGGCGATAGTGTGTGTGTGCACGATCGAGAGGACGTGTCTCAAGAAGGGAATAAAAATCTACATAGATACAAGGAGCGGGAGAGAGACATGTATGCGATAGTGGAAGCACGAGTGTGTGGGTGTATAAACCTATCTAGAGGCTAGTCGATAAATGTTTGTGAGAGAAATACGAGTCGGGGGTGCGAAAGCGAGAGTTTTGTGTGTGTGAGAGAGAGACGGTAGTCGGGAAGGGGAGTGGAAGCAGGAGTTGTGTGTGTGTGTGAGAGAGAGGGGGGGAGTTTGTCTGATCGGTAAACAAATGAATAATGTCAGTCTGGGATGGAGACGAAAAGGAGACCGCAACAAATGTTGTGTCTACAGAGAGAGAGAGAGTAATTTTAGTGGTATGAGTCATATCTAGAGACATATAGGGTGTGTGAGAGAATCCCATAGAGAGAAAGACAAAGTGAAAGACGAGTGGAGACTGTGTGTGTGGCGGTGAAAAAGAAAGCTTAGGTACCTAGTGATACCAGAGAACGGTAGAGACGTGAGAGATAATGAAAACCGTGTAATGTATAATGATAGGGAGAGTGTGACACTTCTCAAGGGAGACGTCGAGAGACCATGTTTGCGAGGATAGGAGAAACATGAAGTGAGCGTGCGGGTGAGCTAGAGAAAAGAGAGTGATAGCTACATGAAGGAGCATGCATGCAAGAGAGATGGGCGTGAAAGGAGTGAACATAAAAGGGAATCAAATATTTGAATTCGAGATGATGATACATGTAACCCATACTCGAACCAAAATTGATCTATCAAACATGCATACTCATATGAATTCACGCGCATCTATGTTATTTAATATGTAGATATTACTGATCCATACATTTTTGTAGAACATAATTTGGTTTAATTTTTTTGAATTCAACCTTATGATTTTGAGATCATTGTATTTGTAAATCATATTATACATATAAACGAGCAGAATTCTTTGTTGTGCTTTTGAAAGTATATAAAAAAAATGATGTATATAGAATTTTATTCCAATCAAAAATGGATCCCGCCCGAAAAAAAAAGAATACAAACGGGATTCGAATTGAGTTGGCACGTTAAACGTGCACTCTGCCAAATTTGAACGAAGCGGGGAAAGTCGCAGTGACCGCCCAAAACCAAAATCCGCGAGATGGAAATTACTACTGCCTATCCCTACCATGCAAAGCCTATCTGCTCGATTTCTATAGGTTTCGATAGGGGTAGGTTTGTAATTTCACTCAAACGTGACATAACCACCTCTCACCCGGATTCATACACGGTGGGCGCCAAAACACAGTGTCTCCTCGGCCGAAATCGACTCCCTCCCCGATTCATACACGATCGGCGCCAAAAACAAACTCTCGTCGGCAAATATTCGGTGTATGCGAGATTACCGTCCTATCCCCAACCGACTAATATTGCTGTGATGTAGGAAATTTGAAACGGGGGCTAAGTTTGTAAATTTCCTCGCATTTGAGACAAGCGCGCCCTGAAGACATGGTTCCCCCCTTCCTCTCTACCTCCATTTCCCCATTCGTACTCCGTGGGCGCCAAAACACCCTCTCCACCCCAGCCTCCTCCATCCGCCACCCCATCCACCGCCGTCCTCCTCCACCATGCCGGAGCTGATACCCCGATGCTGCCGTCCATTACAAGTGATCGACCTCTCTCATCCACGGCTTCGGACCAGGATCCTTGCATCCCATCCTCTCGCTTAATCCCCACCGTCGTCCACCTTGTAGGCGCCGCCCCTATGACCGTCTCGTCCACCGCGCCCCGCCGCCACCGTCTACCCTCCTAGATCTGCTTCCACGCCGCCGACAGCCATCGCTACCGCAGCACCGTCAAATTCTCAGCAGATGCATACACGGCGCCGCACCAGAGGCGGTACTCTTTCGTATCTGCTCAACTTATTTATCGCAGCAAGAAAATAGATCGCTACTGCTTTACTATGATTTCTTGTCCATCACTTACCTGCTAGTTGAAAGCAAACATTGGTTGCGAAGTTGCCTTTGTCCGGTTTGCACCTTCAGGTCTGCCATGGCACGCTCAACACTATACTCCCAATGCTTATGGTTTTCTCCTTTTATATTCCACACTAGTTAAATCACAGTAGACTAAATTTCAAAATTGGGTCAGTCGATTTTTCAGAGCTCGCCGGAGTTCGTCGGTGCAAACGAAGGGGCTCGGGTGGGGACGGTGGTTGTGGGGGGGGGGCGGTGGTGGGGCCTCGCCGAACGAAGAAAACTCGACGCGGGTGGGGGCGGGGATGGGAGGTGGGGGTGGCGGAGGAACACAGGCGGTGGGGGCCGATGGTCCGGCCGGCGGCCCGTGCGGTGTTCTGTATGGGAAGAATTAGAGACGAGGAAGAAGAAGGGTTAGGAGACGTAGGATCTTCATCCAACCGCCTGAAATGGTCGACTGACCCAAATGACAAAAGTCACGTGACTTGCATGCAGACATGCCTTTATATTCAGTACCATCATCGTACCTGCTTAGCACTGCTCCTGAATCCATCAAGCTAAACAACGTGCCACTCATAATTCCAAACTTGTTGCTCAAGTACGAATCTGATATGATGCTGATATTACTAAAACAGATAACATTTAATTGGTCAGCTAATGTTCCTACTTTACTTTCGAAAAGCACGTGCACCACATATAGAGAGACAGCAGGGAGTTGCTTTCTTAATGCGCTCTGGTTCATCATGTGTGGGCACTGCGCAACAAACATTTTATTATCCAAAATCTGCTTACTCTTCTTTAGCATGTTCCTCTTCCGTTCTTCTTTAATAAGTACTCTCTCCGTTCCTAAATACAAGTCTTTATAGATTCCACCATGGACTACATATGGAGCAAAATGAGTGAATCTACACTCTAAAATGTATCTGGATACATCTGTATGTGATCCATAGTGGAAATCTCTACCAAGACTAATATTTTGGAACGGAGGGAGTATGATAGTAGTACAGTATGTTCCTTGTAGTGAAGATGAGCAGGGACATTTGCAGTGTAGAGGTCTATACAGTCGGTTTTGATGGACACTTTGAACTCTTCGGGCATCTTTGATTCGTAGGATTTTGTAAACATGGGAATAGGATTTGTAGTGGCCTGCCCACTTGAATCCTATAAGAATAGCAAGGAAATGCAGGGAGCTGTGGCGCCTTTGAGAGTTACACTGACATTAACAGTATCGCACCTTCAGTTGAAGAGAGCTGGTATCCGAAGCCTTTCTAGCCGTACTGCCAATACTAGCACATATATTCCAGCAAGTGCCACTTTGCTGATTTTACTCTGATGCTTACGGTTTTCCCGTTATATGTACACTATGATCTGTGTAGCTGCTTTGTGTCGCACTAGCAGCAGTCCACTCTTGAAGCTAAACACTGCAATGACTTACAAAATTGGCACCAAGGCATTGAGTGCCATTCTGGATGCAATGAAACTCATACGCTCCCCACCTGTTGATTCTTGTTCAGAATATGATCCTAATGACTATTCTAACCTCGAGGAGTCAAAGGAAGATGGCCTGTCCTGTTCACCCATCAAGGTGCCTGTTCTAATTTGGCAAGGTTTTATTGATTGCGCGTATCTTGCATATGTTGTCTTGCATTTCTTCTACTTTGTTGCACCGCCATCTGCTTAGTTTACTCATCATATATGTCGAGATGCCATGCCTATCCATTATCAATACATATTACATCTGTCATCATACCATGTTTTCCCACTCAAATGTTGTTCTTGTGCATCAGACATCAAAAAGGAAGAGGGTGATTGCCGAACCTGAAGAAGCACCAGCAAAGTCCTTGAAAAATGTGGTGGTGCCGGAGAAATCAGACAGCACCCCACTTATATTGGCTGTACAACCAGTGACACAAAAACGTAAAGGACCGACTCTAGCAGACTATACCCATACTTCACTGGCCACACCACTAGCCCCACCACACAAGACCTGCACTCCAGCAAAAGGTATACCGATTTCAGTTGCCATAGCACCAGCCGTACCACAGAAAAATCCCACACCAGCAAAAAGTACAGCAAGTCCACTGGCCAAAGACCTATCCCAACTACAGAGATGGCCAATTCCTGCCCATTTCAGTTATTCTCAGTTTAAAAGACAATGCTTTCAATGTTGTTAGGGACTACGTGCATATATTCCCATCATGGGAAGATTATAGTGAAGACAAACACCATTTTCACATCTTCCTGTCCAACTTACGTGTAAGTGCTATTATTCATGGTTATTATTTTCCTGTTTTCTGCTTATTGAACACATCAATGATTTACATTACATTGTTGTAAGTGGGCGAGGGTCAATCTGGATAGTCATGACGAGCAGAGCTTGCTTGTGCTTTTCAAGGAAGCATTGCAGCAGTATCGGTGTTACCTGAGGAAATCACACTTTCATGGAAAGTCTATAAACGAATTTCCGGTGAAGTCTCATGTGCTAAATTTATAAGACATTGAATGGAAAAACCTTGTTATGCACCGGCCTCGTTCCCAGGATGAGGTACTGTCTATGAAATCACATGATAATTTGAACTTCTACTTTTCCGCATGTGCCTTACGGATATTTTTTGCAGGAAATCTACTTGAAGAAGAATACCGGTTTGAAAAGAACGGCAGGATATCGCAAATATGTTGCCCGCTGCTTTGCTCTTGTTAGTACCTATTGTCCTGTATCACTATACTTGCATACATACCTGGTTCATTATGTGACAGCAGTATGCATGATAGCTTGCTTATCAATTGTTCGCTCCAAATCATCTGATCTGTATAAATGGTTACATTAGTGTAGAATATATCCAATGCCAATGAATTTTTTTAGCTCTGCATTGTTCTTGTAAGTACTTGCTATCCTTTATCAGTGTACTTATATTGACAGGTAGTTGTTTATGTACCATCACTCTGCAGCTTATTTTCCTTTGCCCTCCATTTTCTACACATCAGATCTATATTTACTCTTACCATAAGGTTGGATAACACCGATGGTACTGAAGAAGTTTAGCTGTGCATTGCTCTTGGCTGTACCTTTTGCATGTATCGCTGTACTTACATTTATAGCTACTTGGTTATGTAGCATCACTCTTCATCTTATCTTAAATATTCTCCATTTTACCTTATATTATCACATCTATATTTACTCTTAACAAAATGTAGAATAAAGGCAATGCTTATGAAGAAGATTGTGTGGTAAACTTCTTGAATTGCCCCCCCCATCAGCATGGACAAGGGCTTTATAGAGCCTGTCTTCACCAATAATGTAAGTTTGTCCTTCTCAAGCCTTCAAACTTTGTTGTGTATATTTGGTTAGGCATGACTGCAATAGCTATTTATTTTTGGTGTTTGCATCAAATTGCATGTTTAAAGTTTATTATGTAGTTCATAAACAAAAGTTTGTCCTTCTCAATTTAAGTTTTCAGTTGTACAATCAAGTTCCTTCTTCATACCATGTAAATTAAACTATATAGAGCAAGTGATCTTCTTTTGTACTGCATGTATGCTTCTGTTCTGGATCCGTAATCCAGTGGTGTGGTGAACCTACCCACTACAGCACAATGTCATATTCTGCAATGTCTTAACTATGAACAATGTCATATCATTCTACTATTATTTAAACCGTCTCTTTATTTGCCAATCTGAAATGGGATAAATTGACAACACACTAACCATTGATACTTATGAGTTCTTGATTAGTAATCCAATGGTGTCATGAAGCTGCCAACTCCTTCACAATGTCATTTCCTGCCATGTCTTGACCTGAACAATACCATATTGTGTTAATGCAATTTTAAACTGTGTCACTTTATTCGTCAGTAAGAAATGTGATGAAATTTCAGCACTGATACTTTTATGTGCAAAACCTGTCATCTGTCTGCTTGTTTATCTTTCAGAGTGAGGAGGATATAAGTGTTAAACAAGCGCAGTCTCATCAGCTTGCTCAGCTGCTTGCGCTGCAGCTCCCCAGCAGGGCTAACCTTTCTTGAACTCTATTGAAGTGCTGTCGGTTTTGTATATTATTTTGTCGGCATGTTTATTTGCACTGGTGGCGATCTTTGATGCCCAGTGTATGTAATCTGCTTCTGCTTGTGCTTTATTATCATAGTGGCGAACTTTGATGCCCATTGGATGTAATATGCGTAATTTCTTTATGGTATAGTCTAGTTTTTTTTCTTATTCACGATGCTGCAGTTATTTTACTGTATATATATCATGTCTTCGCAGTAAACGGGCCAAACCGTAAAATTACGGTACATAATCGGGCCGTCATGCAATCATGATGTATGATCCGCATCATGGGCCCCTTCATCTTGGTCCGTTAAAAGGCCTAAATGTAAACTGGCCCACTAGTAGATTCGGGCCTTTAATAGGCTGAGTAAACCGCCGACCCTTTTTTCGCAAGAAAACTCAATGGGCTTTTAGGAGGCTGAGAAGTAGGTTGGGCCTGAAACGTGCCGAACAGCTCACGGGCCGGCAGCAGCCCGAAATGGACCCCGACCCATGATTGTGCCAATCAAATCACAGGCTTTTAACAGGCCAAAATTGTCTCGGTCCTTGTTTGGCCCAATCAGATTATTGGCTGCGAGCAGGCCGGATGCAAACCGGGCCCTAGTTAGGCCCAACTATATGATGGGCTTTTAACATGTCGAAATTGATATAGGGCCGAAATGTGAAACAGGCCCTTAACAGGCCGAAACTAATATCAGGCCGAATTACTAAATGGGCCTTTAGCAAGTGGGCCCAAAAGCATAGCGTCCAGTTGACGGGCCGAATCTGATATGGGCCATAATTTAGCCCAAATCCTCTTAAAGGGCCGGACCTGATCTGGGCCGTAATTTGGCCCAGAACGTGGTAGGCTTTTAACGGGCCGGATCTCATATGGGCCATTATTAGGCCCGGAACTTGGGAGGCCATTAATGGACCGGATCAAATATGGGCTGCCATTTGGCCCAAAACATGGCAGCCAGTTAATGGGCCGGCCTACTAGGGTCCTAAAAATCTTGTGGGCCTACAGCTGGGCCGGCCCATTAATGTCGGCGAAATCTCGTGGGCCTTTAGCTGGGCCGGCCCATTATGGTCCACAAAAATCTTGTGGGCCTTCACCTGGGCCGGCCCATTATGGCCCGCAAAAATCTTGTGGGCCTTTACCTGGGCCAGCCCATTATGGCCCGCAAAATCTTGTGGGCCTTTAGCTGGGCCAGCCCATTATGGTCCGCAAAATCTCGTGGGCCTTTAGCTGGGCTGGCCCATTATGGTCCGCAAAATCTTGTGGGCCTTTAGTTGGGCCGGCCCATTTAAACTTTATGGGCCACTTTTGGGCCGGTCCATGTGTCAACATATAATAGGCGCATCTCGCCTATTGGACGAGTGACACCTGTGCCAACGCGGAGCTGACACGTGTTTCCTCCAGCCAATGATGATTTTACACGTGGAAAATCCCCATTGGTTTGGGCTGTTAACGGGTTATCGGATCCAAAGCCGGACCCGATAGCTTAACGGCGTTCCGTTACGGTGGATGCCACATGTCGGTCACCCTTGACGAAAGCAATTCTGTGACGCGCGATTTATCGTCATGGAAGTGGACACTTCCGTGATGATAATTTTGGTAATGTCATGGAACACTTCTACGACAGCACAGGTATGACTATCTTGATTCTGTCATAAAATCGTCATGGATGTCCATACATGATAGAAAACCCGACCTACTATGACAAACACGTATCATCACGGAAGTGTATTTTTTTGTAGTGAGGAGAGTAGAGGGGGAGAAACATCATAAGATCCAACTATAATAGCAAAGCTCGCGACACATCAAGATCGTGCCAAATCAAGAACACGAGAGAGAGAGATCAAACACATAGCTACTGGTACATACCCTCAGTCCCGAGGGTGAACTACTCCCTCTTCGTCACGGAGAGCGCCGAGATGATGAAGATGGCCACCGGTGATGGATCCCCCTCCGGCAGGGTGCCGGAACAGGGACCCGATTGGTTTTTGGTGGCTACAGAGGCTTGTGGTGGCGGAACTCCCGATCTAGGTTATTTTCTAGAGGTTTCTGTATTTATAGGAATTTTTGGCGTAGGTCTCACGTCAGGGGGGTCTCCGAGTCGTCCACAAGATAGGGGCCCACGCCCAGGGGGTAGGGCGCCCTCCACCGTCGTGGACAGCTCGGGACTCTTCTGGCCCAACTCTTTTACTTCGGGCGCTTCTTTTGGTCCATAAAAAATCATCAAAAATTGGCACGTCAATTGGACTCTGTTTGGTATTCCTTTTCTGTAATACTCAAAAACAAGGAAAAAACAGAAACTGGCACTGGGCTCTAGGTTAATAGGTTAGTCCCAAAAATCATATAAAATAGCATATAAATGCATATAAAACATCTAAGATGGCTAATATAATAGCATGGAACAATAAAAAATTATAGATACGTTGGAGACGTATCAAGCATCCCCAAGCTTAATTCTTGCTCGTCCTCAAGTAGGTAAATGATTAAAACAGAATTTTTGATGTGGAATGCTACCTAACATATTTATCCATGTAATTTTCTTTATTGTGGCATGAATGTTCAGATCCGAAAGATTCAAGACAAAAGTTTAATATTGACATAAAAATAATAATACTTCAAGCATACTAACAAAGTAATCATGTCTTCTCAAAATAACATGGCCAAAGAAAGTTCATCCCTACAAAATCATATAGTTTGGCTATGCTCCATCTTCGTCACACAAAATATTCAAATCATGCACAACCTCGGTTTCAGCCAAGCAATTGTTTCATACTTTAGCCTTTTCAAACTTTTTCAACTTTCACGCAATACATGAGCGTGAGCCATGGACATAGCACTATAGGTGGAATAGAGTGGTGGTTGTGGAGAAAACAAAAAAGAGGAAGATGGTCTCACATAAACTAGGCATATTAATGGGCTATGGGGATGCCCATCAATAGATGTCAATGTGAGTGAGTAGGGATTGCCATTCAACAGATGCACTAGAGCTATAAATGTATGAAAGCTCAACAAAAGAAACTAAGTGGGTGTGCATCCAACTTTCTTGCTCATGAATACCTAGGGCATTTGAGGAAGCAAATCGTTGGCATATACAAGCCAAGTTCTATAATGAAAAATTCCCAATAGTATATGAAAGTGACAAAATAAGAGACTCTCTATGATAAAGATCATGGTGCTACTTTGAAGCACAAGTGTGGAAAAAGGATAGTAGCATTGTCCCTTTTTAATTTTATTGGGCCTTCCTTTTTTTTATTTGGCCTTTCTCTTTTTTTGGCCTTTCCCCCTTTTTTTATTTGGCCTCCTTTTTTTCAAGGGACAATGCTCTAATAATGATGATCATCACACTCCTATTTATTTACAACTCATGGATTACAACTCAATACTAGAACAAAATATGACTCTATATGAGTGCCTCCGGCGGTGTACCAGGATGGGCAATGAATCAAGAGTGACATGTATGAAAAATTATGCATGGTAGCTTTGCCACAAATATGATGTCAACTACATGATCATGCAAGGCAATATGACAATGATGAAACGTGTCATAATAAATGAAACGGTGGAAAGTTGCATGGCAATATATCTCGGAATGGCTATGGAAATGCCATAATAGGTAAGTATGGTGGCTGTTTTGAGGAAGATATAAGGAGGTTTATGTGTGATAGAGCGTATCATATCACGGGGTTTGGATGCACCGGCGAAGTTTGCACCAACTCTCAAGGTGAGAAAGGGCAATGCACGGTACCGAAGAGGCTAGCAATGATGGAAGGGTGAGAGTGCGTATAATCCATGGACTCAACATTAGTCATAAAGAACTCACATACTTATTGCAAAAATCTACAAGTCATCAAAACCGAGCACTACACGCATGCTCCTAGGGGAAGGGTTGGTAGGAGTTAACCATCGCGCGATCTCGACCTCCACACATAAGGAGGACAATCAAAGAGATACCTCATGCTTCAAATTTGTTACACAACGGTTACCATACGTGCATGCTATGGGACTCACAAACCTCAACACAAGTATTTCTCAAATTCACAATTACACCACTAGCATGACTCTAATATCACCATCCTCATGTCTCAAAACAATCGTAATGAATCAAACTTCTCATAGTATTCAATGCACTTTATATGAAAGTTCTATTATCCCTCTTGGATGCCCGTCATGTTAGGACTAAATTCATAACCTAAGAAAATTACCATGTTGTTCTAAAAGACTCTCAAAATAATATAAGTGAAGCATGAGAGTTCATCTATTTCTTCAAAATAAAACCACCGCTGTGCTCTAAAAGGATATAAGTGAAGCACTAGAGCAAATGACAAACTACTCCAAAAGATATAAGTGAAGATCAATGATTAGTCGATTAATTATGTAGCTATGTGAAGACTCTCTCTCATTTAAGAATTTCAGATCTTGGGATACTTTATTTAAACAGCAAGCAAAATAAAATAAAATGGCATTGCAAGGATAGCACACATCATGTGAAGAAGCAAAAACTTAGGGTCAACCAAAACTGACTGATAGTTGTTGAAGAAGAAAGCTGGGATGCCAACCGGGACATCCCCAAGCTTAGATGCTTGAGACTTCTTAAAATATTAATTAGGGATGCCTTGGGCATCCCCAAGCTTGAGCTTTTGTGCCTCCTTAATTCCTCTCATATCGCGGTTTCCTAAATCTCGAAAGCTTCATCCACACCAAACTCAACATGAACTCGTTGTCGGTGTCAAAACCGGCGGATCTCGGGTAGGGGGTCCCGAACTGTGCGTCTAAGGCGGATGGTAACAGGAGGCGGGGGACACGATGTTTACCCAGGTTCGGGCCCTCTCGATGGAGGTAATACCCTACTTCCTGCTTGATTGATCTTGATGATATGAGTATTACAAGAGTTGATCTACCACGAGATCGCAGAGGCTAAACCCTAGAAGCTAGCCTATGGTATGATTGTTGTTGTCCTACGGACTAAACCCTCCGGTTTATATAGACACTGGAGGGGGCTAGGGTTACACAGAGTCGGTTACAAGGGAGGAGATCTACATATCCGTATTGGCAAGCTTGCCTTCCACGCCAAGGAGAGTCCCATCCGGACACGGGACGAAGTATTCAATCTTGTATCTTCATAGTCCAACAGTCCGGCCAAAGGATATAGTCCGGCTGTCCGAGGACCCCCTAATCCAGGACTCCCTCACTCGTGACATAAGTTAGTATAAACCAATGCAAAAACCTTACCATTTTCTACTGTAACAAATCACTAAAATTATTATTCAACATTGCATACTAAATTCCTCTGCATATTTAATACTCCTATCCTCAAATAGAATCATTAAACAAGCAAACATATGCAAACAATGCAGACATAACAACAATTTGCCAAAACAGTACAGTCTGTAATGAATGCAAGATTCATCATACTTCCCTAACTCCAAACATTATGAAATTCTACCACACTGTAGAAAATTTATCAGATCTTATTATGCAAAAAATTTCAACATTTTATCATATCTGGCTTTTCTAGGGAATTTTTGCAACAGCGATAAACTTTCTGTTTTGAAACAGCAACATGTATACTTGCAAACTAAGCATGGTAAAGGCTATCCTTGACATTTTTATTGAAAATAAAGATCCAAAACATTATTCTAAATAACAGCAAGCAAATCCTAACAAAAGAAAGTTACGCTCCAAGCAAAACACATATCATGTGGTGAATAAAAATATAGCTCCAAGTAAAGTTACCGATGAACGAAGACAAAAGAGGGGATGCCATCCGGGGCATCCCCAAGCTTATGCTCTTGGTTGTCCTTGAGTATTACCTTGGGGTGCCTTGGGCATCCCCAAGCTTAGGATCTTGCCACTCCTTATTCCATAGTCCATCGAATCTTTACCCAAAACTTGAAAACTTCACAACACAAAACTCAACAGAAAACTCGTAAGCTCCGTTAGTATAAGAAAATAAATCACCACTTTTGGAACTGTTGTAACTCATTCTAAATTCATATTGGTGTCTACTGTATTCCAACTTCTCTATGGTTCATACCCTCCGATGCTACTCATAGATTCATCAAAATAAGCAAACAACACATAGAAAATAGAATCTGTCAGAAACAGAACAGTCTGTAGTAATCTGTAACTCTCGAATACTTCTGTAACTCCAAAAATCCAACAAAATTAGGAAAACCTGAGCAATTTGTGTACCAATCCAGAGCAAAAAGAATCAGATCAAAAGCATGTTTCTGTGGATTATCAAAACTAATTTACTGGGTGTAAAAGTTTCTGATTTTCAGCAGGATCAACACAACTATCACCGTAAGCTATCCTAAAGGTCTTACTTGGCACTTTATTGAAACAAAATCTATAAAACATGATTACTACAGTATCATAATCATGTGAACACACAAAAAAGTAAAGGTAAATATTGGGTTGTCTCCCAACAAGCGCTTTTCTTTAATGCCTTTTTAGCTAGGCATGATGATTTCAATGATGCTCGTATAAAAGATAAGAATTGAAACATAGCGGGAGCATCATGAAGAATATGACTAGCACATTTAAGTCTAACCCACTTCCTATGAATAGGGATTTTGTGAGCAAACAACTTATGGGAGAAATAATCAACTAGCATAGGAAGGCAAAACAAGCAAATCTTCAAGATTTTCAACACATAGAGAGGAAACTTGATATTATTGCAATATGTAGAAGCATATGATCCTCTCTCATAATAATTTTTAGTAGCATCATGAATGAATTCAACAATATAACCAGCACATAAAGCATTCTTTTCATGATCTACTTGCATAGAAATTTTACTACTCTCCACATAAGCAAATTTATTCTCATCAATAGTAGTGGGAGCAAACTCAACAAAATAACTATCATGTGAAGCATAATCCAATTGAAAATTAAAATCATGATGACAAGTTTCATGGTTATCTTTATTCTTTATAGCATACGTGTCATCACAATAATCATCATAAATAGGAGGCATGCTTTCATCATAATAAATTTGCTCATCAAAACTTGGGGGACTAAACGTCTTCATCAAACATAGAATCCCCAAGCTTGTGGCTTTGCATATCATTAGCATCATGGGTATTCAAAGAATTCATACTAACAACATTGCAATCATGCTCATCATTCACATATTTTATGCCAAGCATTCTATGTAATTCTTCTTCTAGTACTTGAGCACAATTTTCCTTCCCATCATTTTCATGAAAGACATTAAAAAGATGAAGCATATGAGGCACCCTTAATTCCATTTTTTGTAGTTTTCTTTTATAGACTAAACTAGCGATAAAACAAGAAACTCTTTGTTATATACCTTCAAGCACTCACCTCCCCTACAACGGCGCCAGAAATGAGCTTGATGTCTACTACACAACCTTCTTCTTGTAGACGTTGTTGGGCCTCCAAGTGCAGAGGTTTGTAGGACAGTAGCAAATTTCCCTCAAGTGGATGACCTTAGGTTTATCAATCCGTGGGAGGCGTAGGATGAAGATGGTCTCTCTCAAGCAACCCTACAACCAAATAACAAAGAGTCTCTTGTGTCCCCAACACACCCAATACAATGGTAAATTGTATAGGTGCACTAGTTCGGCGAAGAGATGGTGATACAAGTGCAATATGGATGGTAGATATAGGTTTTTGTAATCTGAAATTATAAAAACAGCAAGGTAATAAGTGGTAAAAGTGAGCGTAAACGACATTGCAATGCTTCGAAACAAGGCCTAGGGTTCATACTTTCACTAGTGCAAGTTCTCTCAACAATGATAACATAATTAGATCATATAACAATCCCTCAACATGCAACAAAGAGTCACTCCAAAGTCACTAATAGCGGAGAACAAACGAAGAGATTATTGTAGGGTACGAAACCACCTCAAAGTTATTCTTTCTGATCGATCTATTCAAGAGTCCGTAGTAAAATAACACGAAGCTATTCTTTCCGTTCGATCTATCCTAGAGTTCGTACTAGAATAACACCTTAAGATACAAATCAACCAAAACCCTAATGTCACCTAGATACTCCATTGTCACCTCAAGTATCTGTGGCTATGATTATACGATATGCATCACACAATCTCAGATTCATCTATTCAACCAACACAAAGAACTTCAAAGAGTGCCCCAAAGTTTCTACCGGAGAGTCAAGAGGAAAACGTGTACCAACCCCGATGCATAAGTTCACAAGGTCACTGAACCCGCAACTTGATCACCAAATCATACATCAAGTAGATCACGTGAATATCCCATTGTCACCACAGATAAGCACATGCAAAACATACATCAAGTGTTCTCAAATCCTTAAAGACTCAATCCGATAAGATAACCTCAAAGGGAAAACTCAATCCATTACAAGAGAGTAGAGGGGGAGAAACATCATAAGATCCAACTATAATAGCAAAGTTCGCGATACATCAAGATCGTGCCAAATCAAGAACACGAGAGAGAGAGAGATCAAACACATAGCTACTGGTACATACCCTCAGCCCCGAGGGTGAACTACTCCCTCCTCGTCATGGAGAGCGCCGGGATGATGAAGATGGCCACCGGTGATGGAACCCCCCTCCGGCAGGGTTCCGGAACAGGTCCCGATTGGTTTTTGGTGGCTACAGAGGCTTGCGGCGGCAAAACTCCCGATCTAGGTTATTTTCTGGAGGTTTCTGTATTTATAGGAATTTTTGGCGTAGGTCTCACGTCAGGGGGGGTCTCCGAGTCGTCCACGAGATAGGGGCCCACGCCCAGGGGGTAGGGCGCGCCCTCCACCCTCGTGGACAGCTCGGGACTCTTCTGGCCCAACTCTTTTACTCCGGGGGGCTTCTTTTGGTCCATAAAAAATCATCAAAAATTGGCACGTCAATTGGACTCCGTTTGGTATTCTTTTTCTGTAAAACTCAAAAACAAGGAAAAAACAGAAACTGGCACTGGGCTCTAGGTTAATAGGTTAGTCCCAAAAATCATATAAAATAGCAAATAAATGCATATACAACATCTAAGAAGGATAATATAATAGCATGGAACAATCAAAAATTATAGATACGTTGGAGATGTATCACGGCCGCACGCGCGGATGAGGTCGCGATGGCTGCCATTCGTGCCGACCCCCAGATCTTGGAGGAGCACCTTGCCATTTGCTAGCTACGCCAGTTAAGCATGGTCGGTGTTTCCATTGCGTGTGCTGCTCCTGCCTTTCCTTCACAAATTCTAGTGAATTGTGCTATCTAGTTTTACCATGCAATCTGTTGCTCTAGTGTATATGTTCTATATGTCGTGCAGTGTGGTGCTTACTTATTAACTATTTTGTTAATTAGTTGTCATCTTCAGTTAACTGTTTGGTTCAATTCTGGAAATGTGATGTTCAATTCTTCAGGCTGCAATTTTGTATTGTCTTCCATGTGAGAAATAAATTGAATTTATCTTTACAAAATACATGAGAAACAAATACAATTGCTATATTTCCAAGTTGTCAAGCATGCTTTGTTTGGTTATACATTATGCAATGTGGTGCTCAGTTAACATTTGGTTCATTTGTGCTGTGGTGTTTAGTTAACTGTTTGGTTCAATTCTGCAATGCGATGTTCAATAGTTGTGGGTGCATTCTTTTATTGTATACCATGTGAGGAATAAATTGAATTTGTCTGTAGTAAATACATGAGAAACAAATACAATTGCTACAATTGGCTGTAGTTAACTGTTTGGTTAACTGTCTGATCTTCTATTAGGAGCATGTTATATTGTGCAATGTGGTGCTCAGTTAATGTTTGGTTCATTTGTTGTGGTGTTTAGTTAACTGCTTGGTTCAATTTTGCAATGCGATGTCCAATTGTCGTGGGTAGAATTTTGTATTGTTGTGCATGTGAGGAATAAATCGAATTTGGCTGCACTTAATACATGAGAAACATATACAACTGCTATATTTCCTAGTTCTTAATCATGCTTGGTTTGGATAAATGGGTTTTCCATGTGGCTTGAATTAATCTGATGAATCTGCAATGTGCTTCATCAACATATTTTACTGATAGCATGCGAACCCTTACTTAACCTAATGACTAACTACCTTATATGTGTTGCAGGGAAATAATGGGAAGCACTGAGGTTTACAATCGAGGTTAGCACGTGCATGGTCCGTTGTCTAATAGCACATTATTGTGCAATTGCAGAAACCATTCTAATATTTTGGTTTTTAACAATTTGGTCTTGCACATTTAGGTCCTGCTGTCAGAGGTTTTGACCCACTGTTCGACCCTTTTTGCATATGGGGAAATGAGTTGTCCATGAATATCAATCAAATCAAGAAACTCAGAAAGATTGTTAGGATAAAGAAATTAGCGACAAAAAACAACAAGATCTTTGTCTGCACAATTAAGAAGACATCAGTTCACTACAAGATGGTACTAACTATTATACCTTGCCTTTTTTTATTCCTTTGCCCCATTTCCAATATAGAGAAGATATTTATGCACATCCTTGTTTTCAAGCCTTTCCAAAGCAGTTCACTGATTATTACCTCTCAAACAACCTCTACGTCAGGAGGCGAGGAAGGTTTTCATACAACACCCATGGTTCAATATTGAAGTGCTCCTGAAGAGGAGAAGGATGGACGGTCAATCATCTATAGGCACTGGCCTAAAGTTGCAAAGACCTTCAACATGAATAAAGGCTCAATATTCGCCTTCTGCTTCAACAGTTTTCCAGATGAGATGCATCTATCTATATACCGTCTATGATGCTAATTTCGAAAGGTTCTACATGTTGCATGTGAAACTTGGTGCTGGTGCAGTTGTGTAATGGGGTAGCTGAGTGCTGAAGCTATATCATGTTGTACTCTGATGTATTTCAATTATGAAATTCTACTTCCTTAATATGGAAATGAAATATATTATGTTCTTAATATGAATGTCAATTAGATTAATAAATGGATTATTAATAATAGGGCAATTAGCATGCTAATGGTGAATTAGCCTGCTAATTGGGTTTTGCTATTGCAAACGGTTATTGAAAAAATACCGTGGGCGATGACCTCAGGCAACACACACAGTTTCTAGGAATAAACCGTGTTGGATCAATGCACAATCACATACGACTTTCTCTTGAAAACTCTTTGCGTTAGGCCACCTTGCGCAAACGTTTACCACATAAAAACTGTGTGTGATGGACAGCCTTTGCCACCCAATTTTTTCTATGGACCATGTGTGATACATTCAATAATGCAAACGAATTAAAAGGAACAATTGTGTGTGATGTACGTGTGAACGGAAACGTTTTCCTTGGAGCGACTATGTGGGATGTACATACGAACGGAAACGTTTAGCGGGGACTGACTGTGTGGGATGTTGATGAACCACAAGTATAGGGGATCTATCATAGTCCTTTCGATAAGTAAGAGTGTCGAACCCAATGAGGAGCAGAAGGAAATGACAAGCGGTTTTCAGTAAGGTATTCTCTGCAAGCACTGAAATTATCGGTAACAGATAGTTTTGTGATAAGGTAATTTGTAACGGGTAACGAGTAACAAAAGTAAACAAGGTGCAGCAAGGTGGCCCATTCCTTTTTGTAGCAAAGGACAAGCCTGGAGAAACTCTTATATAAAGGAAAACGCTCCCGAGGACACATGGGAATTATCGTCAAGCTAGTTTTCATCATGCTCACATGATTCGCGGTCGTTACTTTGATAATTTGATATGTGGGTGGACCGGTGCTTGGGTACTGCCCTTCCTTGGACAAGCATCCCACTTATGATTAACCCCTCTCGCGAGCATCCGCAACTACGAAAGAAGAATTAAGGTAAACCTAACCATAGCATGAAACATATGGATCCAAATCAGCCCCTTACGAAGCAACGCATAAACTAGGGTTTAAGCTTCTGTCACTCTACCAACCCATCATCTACTTATTACTTCCCAATGCCTTCCCCTAGGACCAACTAATGGTTAAGTGTCACGTAGTCAACATTCACATAACACCACTAGAGGAAATACAACATACATCTCATCAAAATATCGAACGAATACCAAATTCACATGACTACTTATAGCAAGACTTCTCCCATGTCCTCAGGAACAAACGTAATTACTCACAAATCATATTCATGTACATAATCATACAGGTATTAATATGCATAAAGGATCTGAACATATAATCTTCCACCGAATAAACCAACTAGCGTCAACTACAAGGAGTAATCAACACTACTAGCAACCCACAGGTACCAATATGAGGCTTTGAGACAAAGACCGGATACAAGAGATGAACTAGGGTTTGAGATGAGATGGTGCTGGTGAAGATGTTGATGGAGAATGGCCCCCTCCCGATGAGAGGATCGATGGTGATGACAATGGTGACGATTTCCACCTCTTGGAGGGATGTTTCCCCGGCAGAATAGCTCCGCCGGAGCCCTAGATTGGTTCCGCCAAGGTTCCGCCTCGAGACGGCGGTGCTTCGGCCTGAAAGCTTCCTTCTGATTTTTTTCAGGGCGAAAGACTTCATATAGCAAAAGATGGGCATCGAAGGCCTACCAGGGGGCCCACGAGACAGGGGGGCGCGCCCCACCCTCGTGGCTAGGGTGTGGGCCCCCTTCGGTTGATTCTTTCGCTAGTATTTTTATTAATTACAAAAGGTGTCTCCGTGAAGTTTCAGGACTTTTGGAGTTGTGCGGAATAGGTCTCTAAATTTGCTCTTTTCCAGCCTAGAATTCCAGCTGCCCGCATTCTCCCTCTTCGTGTAAACCATGTAAAATAAGAGAGAATAGGCATAAGTATTGTGACATAATGTGTAATAACAGCCCATAATGCAATAAATATCGATATAAAAACATGATGCAAAATGGACGTATCAACTCCCCCAAGCTTATACCTCGCTTGTCCTCAAGCGGAAGCCGATAACGAAAAATATGTTCACATGTTTAGAGATAGAGGTGTCGATAGAATAAAATACGGACATGAGGGCATCATGATCATTCTTATAACATCAACATATATATGTATATATTGTCATATGATTTCTTACGCTAAAGTAACGATCTATTCACAATGTCAAGTATGAATCAGAAACTTCATTGAAAACTAACGAACTATGATCTCGGTCATTGAAGCAATTGCAATTTGTCATAACATCGGAAAGAGTCAATATAAGAGCTTTTCAGCAAGTCCACATACTCAACTATCATTTAGTCTTTCACAATTGCTAACACTCACGCAATACTTATGGGTATGGAGTTTTAATCGGACACAGAGAAAGATAGGGGCTTATAATGTTGCCTCCCAACCTTTTACCTCAAGGGTAATGTCAACAATAATAGTTCATGATAACTTACATCCAATTGGATATATATATATATATATATCAAGATCTTTCCAACACAATGTGCTTACCAAAGGATAAAATGAAAAAGGAAAGGTGAAGATCACCGTGACTCTTGCATAATGCATAAGACAAAAATAAAAGATAGGCCCTTCACAGAGGGAAGCAGAGGTTGTCATGTGCTTTTATGGTTGGATGCACAAAATCTTAATGCGAAAGAACGTCACTTTATATTGCCACTTGTGATAGGGACCTTTATTATGCAGTCCGTCGCTTTTATTTCTTCCACATCACAAGATTGTATAAAGCTTATTTTCTCCAGATTAATAAATCATACATATTTAAAGAGCAATTTTTATTGCTTGCAACAATGACAACTTACTTGAAGGATCTTACTCAATCCATAGGCAGGTATGGTGGACACTCATGGCAAAACTGGGTTTAAGGATATTCAGAAGCACAAGTAGTATCTCTACTTGGTGCAAAGAATTTGGCTAGCATGAGGGGGAAAGGCAAGCTCAACATGTTGGATGATCCATGACAATATACTATATTTTGGATATAAGAAAACATAACCCATTACGTTGTCTTCCTTGTCCAACATCAACTTTTTAGCATGTCATATTTTAATGAGTGCTCACAATCATAAAAGATGTCCAAGATAGTATATTGATATGTGAGAACCTCACTTTCTTTATTACTTCCTATTAATTGCAACGATGACCCAAACTATGTTTGTCAACTCTCAACAACTTTTATTCATCACACTCTTTATATGTGAAGTCATTACTCTCCATAAGATCAATATGATCTCTTCAATTCTTTTTATTATTTCTTTTTCTATTATTCCCTCAAGATCATAGCAAGATAATCAAGCCCTTGACTCAAAGCTAATCTTTATTATATATAGGTCACAGACTCGATTACATAGAAGGATCATAAAGCAAAACTCAAAACTAAATCATACTAAAACTTTATTCTACTAGATCAAGATATAACCAAAAGGATCGAACTAAGAAAAACGGTAAAGATAGAAGTGTGATGGTGATACGATACCGGGGCACCTCCCCCAAGCTTGGCAGCTGCCAAGGGGAGTGCTCATACCCAAGTGATTATGTCTCTTTCTATGGAGGTGGTGACGCAATATTCTTGGCGATGATGCCCCTTAAGATATGATTCTCTTCCTCGAGCTTATTTACTTGCTACTTGAGATCCATTATTTCCTTACGGAGCTTACCCGTGACGGTTAAAGCTCCTTTCACCCATGGATGTTGCACAGCTACGGGAGAACAAGTAACACTCTTTTTCATATTTTCATAAGAAAGGAATCTAGCATTGGGAGGGATGACCGAGTTTGGAATTGCTGAGCTCTGAAGTTCCTCCATCGTGGATCTGGCTTGGAGACGAGAGGTAACTTCTTGATCCTCCTCTATGGCATCTATCCTTTTCAAGTCGGCCTCCATCTCTTCCTCAATGGATGGCCCAAAGTGATCGGCATCGCTATTTGCTTTTGGCCACGGTGTCGGGTGAGATACCCGGCTCTCCCTGACTGACTCTTGAGAAGACATCTTGATTTAATCTGCGGCAGAAACAACTCAAAACAAAAACAGAGGATATTTGCACAGTACGGTGGTCAAAACCTTCGGGAGATTATATAATGAATTTTTACCGAACAAAAGAAGTATCGTGCAAGAAAACGGAGTCCGGAGAGCACACGAGGTGCCCACGAGGCAGGGGGCGCGCCCTCCACCCTCGTGGATGCCTCGTGTCCCTTTAGACTACTTATTTTCCTATTTTCTTAAGTATTCCAAAAACAGAGAAAAAATGCTATTAGAACTGTTTTGGAGTCGGTTTACTTACCGTACCACATACCTATTCCTTTTCGGAGTCTGAAACGTTCTGGAAAGTGTCCCTTATGTATTCCTCCGGGGTTACGGTTTCAATAACATTAGTTTCAACATTTATGGGATCACCTGAGATATAATGTTTGATTCTTTGACCGTTCACCACCTTTGGATTTGTGCCTTTGAAATTGTTGATTTTTATGGCACCGGAACGATAGACCTCCTGGATAACATAAGGACCTTCCCATTTAGAGAGGAGTTTTCCTGCAAAAAATCTTAAACGAGAGTTGTATAGCAAAACATAATCTCCTACATTAAACTCACACTTGTATCCTTTTGTCATGCCATCTTTTAACTTTTTCTTTAAACATTTTGGCATTCTCATAAGCCTGAGTTGTCCATTCATCAAGTGAGCTAATGTCAAATAGTCTCTTCTCACCGGCAAGTTTGAAATCATAATTGAGCTCTTTAATGGCCCAATATGCCTTATGTTCTAGTTCGAGAGGTAAGTGACATGCTTTTCCATAAACCATTTTATACGGAGACATACCCATAGGATTTTTATATGCAGTTCTATAGGCCCATAATGCATCATCAAGTTTCTTGGACCAAATCTTTCTAGATCTATTAACAGTCTTTTGCAAAATTAATTTAATTTCTTTATTACTCAGTTCCACTTGACCACTAGATTGTGGGTGGTATGGAGATGCGATTCTATGATTAACATCATACTTAGCAAGCATTTTACGAAAAGCACCATGAATAAAATGTGAACCACCATCAGTCATTAAATATCTAGGAACTCCAAACCTCAGAAAAATAACTTCTTTAAGCATCTTAATAGAAGTGTTATGATCAGCACTACTAGTTGGAATAGCTTCTACCCACTTAGTAACATAATCAACAACAACTAAAATGTGTGTATACCCATTAGAGGAAGGTAACGGTCCCATATAATAAAAGCCCCAAACATCAAATGGTTCAATAACAAGATAGTTCATAGGCATTTCTTGAAGTCTACTAATATTACCAATTCTTTGACATTCATCATAAGACAAGACAAACTTACGGGCATCTTTGAAAAGAGTAGGCCAATAAAAACTGGATTGCAATACCTTATGTGGAGTAATATCTCCAGCGTGGTGTCCTCCATAAGCCTCGGAGTGACACTTGCATAGGATTTGTTCCTGTTCATGCTCAGGTACACAACGTCTAATAACACCATCTACTCCTTTATATAGGTGTGGGTCATCCCAGAAGTAATGTCTTAAATCATAGAAAACCTTTTTCTTTTGCTAGTATGTGAAACTAGGTGGTATAAGTTTAGCAACAATGTAATTAGCATAATCAGCATACCATGGAGCAGTACGAGAAGCATTTATGATAGCTAATTGTTCATCCAGAAAGCTATCATCAATAGGTAGTGGGTCATCAAGAACATTCTCTAACCTAGACAAGTTGTGTGCAACGGGGTTCTCAGCTCCCTTTCTATCAATAATATGCAAATCAAAGTCTTGTAGCAAGAGAACCCATCTAATAAGTCTCGGTTTAGCATCTTTCTTTTCCATAAGATATTTAATAGCAGCATGGTCGGTGTGAACAGTTACTTTGGAATCAACAATATAAGGTCTGAACTTATCACAAGCAAATACAACTGCTAAAAATTCTTTTTCAGTAGTAGCATAATTTCTTTGGGCACTATCTAGAGTTTCACTAGCATATTGAATAAAATTTAATTTCTTATCAACTCTTTGTCTAGAACAGCACCTACAACACAATCACTAGCATCACACATAATTTGAAAGGGTAAATTCCAATCAGGTGGCTGAACAATAGGTGCAGATATCAAGGCTTTCTTAAGTATTTCAAATGCTTCTACACAATCATCATCAAAGACAAAAGGAACATCTTTTTGTAAGAGATTAGTCAGAGGCCTAGAAATTTTTGAGAAGTCTTTAATGAACCTCCTATAAAAACCGGCATGACCAAGGAAACTTCTTATACCTTTGATGTCCTTAGGACACAACATCTTTTCAATAGCGTCAACTTTAGCTTTGCCAACTTCAATACCTCTTTCAGAAATTTTGTGGCCCAAGACAATACCTTCATTAGCCATAAAGTGGCACT
Organism: Aegilops tauschii subsp. strangulata; assembly: GCF_002575655.3. NCBI lineage: Eukaryota > Viridiplantae > Streptophyta > Magnoliopsida > Poales > Poaceae > Aegilops > Aegilops tauschii. The sequence continues at coordinate 247,662,447 of NC_053035.3, forward strand.
TCTCCCAATTCAAGACAAGATTAGTTTCTTCACATCTCTTCAAGACTCGATCAAGGTTGCTTAAGCAATCATCAAAAGAAGTTCCATACACGGAGAAATCATCCATGAAAATCTCAAAAATATTTTCACAAAAGTCAGAGAATATAGCCATCATGAATCTTTGAAAGGTAGCAGGTGCATTACATAAACCAAAAGGCATACGTCTATAAGCAAAGGTACCGAAAGGGCAAGTAATAGTGGTCTTCTCCTGGTCCTCTTTTGACACAGGTATCTAAGCGAAACCAGAATAACTGTCTAGAAAGCAAAAATGTGTATGTTTGGATAATCTTTCTAGCATTTGATCAATAAAAGGTAAAGGGTAATGATCCTTTTTAGTAGCTTTATTTAATTTGCGGAAATCAATTACCATTCTATAGCCTATAACAATTCTTTGTGGGATCAATTCATCTTTATCATTAGGAACGACGGTAATACCTCCCTTCTAAGGGACACAATGGACGGTACTTACCCACCGACTATCAGCAACAGGATAAATTATACCTGCCTCCAGAAGCTTTAGTATTTCATTTCTTACCACTTCTTTCATCATAGGATTTAACCGTTGTTGGTGATCAACAACCGGTTTAGCGTCTTTCTCCAATTTTATTTTGTGTTGGCATAGAGTGGGACTAATGCCCTTAAGATCATCCAGAGTATATCCAATAGCAGCACGGTGCTTCTTTAGAGTTTTCAATAATTTCTCTTCTTCTTGCTCTGAAAGGTTAGCAGTAATAATAACAGGATATGTCTTATTTTCATCAAGATAAGCATATTTAAGAGTATCTGGTAAAGGTTTAAGCTCAAACACGGGATCACCCTTGGGTGGAGGAGGATCCCCTAGAATTTCAACAGGCAAGTTGTGTTTCAAAATAGGTCCCTGTTTAAAGAATACTGCATCTATTTCCCTTCTTTCGTTCATAAACATATCATTTTCATGGTCTAGCAAATATTGTTCTAAAGGATCATTAGGAGGCATGGCAATAGAAGCAAGACCAATAATTTCATCTTTACTAGGCAATTCTTTATCATGGGGTTGTCTACGAAATTTAGCAAAATTAAACTCATGAGACATATCCCCTAAACCAATAGTAACAATATCCTTTTTGCAGTCTATCCTGGCATTAACAGTATTCAAGAAGGGTCTACCAAATATAATTGGACAAAAGTCATCTTGTGGGGAACCAAGAACAAGAAAATCAGTAGGATATTTAATTTTCCCACACAAGACTTCAACACCTCTAACAATCCCAATTGGTGAAATAGTATCTCTATTAGCAAGCTTAATTGTAACATCAATACCTTCTATCTCAGCAGGTGCAATATCATGCATAATTTCTTTGTATAAAGAATGAGGTATTGCACTGACACTAGCACCCACATCACATAAGCCATGATAACAATGATCTCCTATTTTAACATAAACAACAAGCATGCCAACAACATGTCTATGTTTATCCTTAGTATCAAGTTTAGCAATTCTAGCAGCTTCACCACAGAAGTAAATAACATGCCAATCAATATTATGAACCAAGAGATGTTTAACCATAGCAATACTAGGTTCAACTTTAATTTGCTCAGGGGTTTTGGGTGTTCTAATATTACTTTTGTTGACCACAGTTGAAGCTTTAGCATGATCCTTTATCCCAACAGGGAAAGGTGGTTTCTCAATATAAGCGGTAGGAACGATAGGATTAACATTATAAGTGATAGTCTTTTCTTCAACTTTAATAGGTTCAACTACTTTTACTTCAATGGGAGTATGATATTTAAACCACTTCTCCTTAGGGAGATCAACATGAGTAGCAAATGATTCACAGAAAGAAGCTACTATCTCAGAGTCAAGTCCAAATTTAGTGCTAAATTCACGAAAAGCATCGGTATCCATAAAAGATTTAACACAACCAAACTTAGGTGTTATACCTGACTCCTTACCTTCGTCGAGATCCCAATATTCAGAGTTGCGTTTAATTCTTTCCAATACATCCCATCTAAATTCAATAGTCTTCATCATAAAAGAACCAGTACAAGAAGTATCGAGCATGGAGCTATTATTGAGAGAAAGCCGATCATAATTTTTTTGAATAATAATTTCTCTTGAGAGCTCATGATTGGGGCATGAATATAACATTGACTTAAGCCTCCCCCAAGCTTGAGCGATGCTTTCTCCTTCACGAGGCCAAAAATTATATATATAATTACGATCACGATGAACCTGATGCATAGGATAAAACTTCTGATGAAATTCTAATTTCAATCTGTTGTAGTTCCATGATCCAATATCATCGCATAGCCTAGACCATGTCAATGCCTTTCCCTTCAAAGATAAAGGGAAGACCTTCTTCTTGAGAACATCCTCGGGCATACCTGCAAGCTTAAATAATCCAAAAACTTCATCCACATATATTACGTGCATATCGGGATGTAATGTACCATCTCCTATAAAAGGATTAGCTAGCAGTTTCTCTATCATACCCGAAGGAATTTCAAAGTAAACATTTTCAGTAGGTTCAGTAGGTTGCGGAGCAACTCTTTGCTCTACTGGTCGGGGTGAAGATACCCCGAACAAGCCCCTCAAAGGATTATTTTCCATAGTAACAAGTGACAGTAAATTTCAGCACACTATATAAATGTTTCCTTACCAAATTCCACTTACCAAAGGCGCTTCACTCCCCGGCAACGGCGCCAGAAAAGAGTCTTGATGACCCACAATTATAGGGGATCTATCGTAGTCCTTTCAATAAGTAAGAGTGTCGAACTCAACGAGGAGCAGAAGGAAATGACAAGCGGTTCTCAGTAAGGTATTCTCTGCAAGCACTGAAATTATCGGTAACAGATAGTTTTGTGATAAGGTAATTTGTAACGGGTAACGAGTAACAAAAGTAAACAAGGTGCAGCAAGGTGGCCCAATACATTTTGTAGGAAAGGACAAGCCTGGACAAACTCTTATATAAAGGAAAATGCTCCCGAGGACACATGGGAATTATCGTCAAGCTAGTTTTCATCATGCTCATATGATTCGCGTTCGTTACTTTGATAATTTGATATGTGGGTGGACCGGTGCTTGGGTACTTCCCTTCCTTGGACAAGCATCCCACTTATGATTAACCCCTCTTGCAAGTATCCGTAACTACGAAAGAAGAATTAAGGTAAACCTAACCATAGCATGAAACATATGGATCCAAATCAGCCCCTTACGAAGCAACGCATAAACTAGGGTTTAAGCTTCCGTCACTCTAGCAACCCATCATCTACTTATTACTTCCCAATGCCTTCCCCTAGGCCCAACTAATGGTTAAGTGTCATGTATTCGACGTTCACATAACAGCACTAGAGGAAAGACAACATACATCTCATCAAAATATCGAACGAATACCAAATTCACATGACTACTTATAGCAAGACTTCTCCCATGTCATCAAGAACAAACGTAACTACTCACAAATCATATTCATGTTCATAATCAGAGGGGTATTATTATGCATAAAGGATCTGAACATATAATCTTCCATCGAATAAACCAACTAGCATCAACTACAAGGAGTAATCAACACTACTAGCAACCCACAGGTACCAATCTGAGGCATTGAGACAAAGATCGGATACAAGAGATGAACTAGGGTTTGAGATGAGATGGTGCTGGTGAAGATGTTGATGGAGATTAACCCCCTCCCGATGAGAGGATCGATGGTGATGATGATGGTGACGATTTCCCCCTCCCGGAGGGATGTTTCCCCGGCAGAACAGCTCCGTCGGAGCCCTAGATTGGTTCCGCCTCGAGATGGCGGCGCTTCGTCCCGAAAGCTTCCTTCTAATTTTTTTCAGGGCGAAAGACTTCATATAGCAAAAGATGGGCACCGGAGGCCTGCCAGGGGGCCCACGAGACAGGGAGCGCGCCCAGGGGGGTAGGGCGCGCCCCCACCCTCGTGGCCAGGGTGTGGGCCCCCTTGGTTGATTCTTTCGCCAGTATTTTTTATTAATTCCAAAAAGTGCCTCCGTGAAGTTTCAGGACTTTTGGAGTTGTGCAAAATAGGTCTCTAATATTTGCTCCTTTTCCAACCCAGAATTCCAGCTGCCGGCATTCTCCCTCTTCGTGTAAACCTTGTAAAACAAGAGAGAATAGGCATAAGTATTGTGACATAATGTGTAATAACAGCCCATAATGCAATAAATATCGATATAAAAACATGATGCAAAATGGACGTATCAGATGTGCTTGCGACCGGAAACAATTTTGCCTGTATAATTGTATTTTTTAGCTCTACTGTACGTATTTCCGTATTTGAGCGCTCGCCGGTCGCACACGACCTCATTTTGCCGAGCGTGTGTGCCAGGAGGGCATATCCCCGACGGTTTCTGGGTCGTGTGGGAAGGACCCCCCTATTGCCCACACTCACTAGGCGACGGTTCCAAATGCCGTCGCGGAAAGGGGTTAAAAACCGTTTGTATAGCACCGACGCGCACCAGTGAGTTGTCTTTCTTGGCCTCTTCTTCTTCTTTCCTGCATCAGCTCTCTCTAATTCACTTGTCTCCTCAAGTTTGAATGTCATTGTTTACCTTGGAGTTGTGGCTTTGTTAGACTTGGAAAGAGTAACTTTCCTCACTCCAGATTTATTCTTGGCACTTGGCCTGGTACTATTAGATGTACCATACTCTTTCCTCAACACAACATTCTTCTTTGTTGTGGCCTCACTAGCCACAAAATCTTCATCCTCATCATCTGAGGCTCTCTTCTTTCTGGTACTTGTGGCAGCCTTGGGCAATTCAGGTGAGCTTCTCACTCCTTCATAATAGCTGCCCTCTGGACTGGATCCCTCACTGAGATCCTCATGCTGCTCTGACATGTTCTGGCTGTCACTTGCACTTGACATCTTGCAAACAGACCCTGTGAATAGATAGGTATGGGCAGAGTAGATGAGTCATCAAAAAAAGCAGATAGTTTTCATAAAAATTGCGTTCAAATCTTAGTGTTAAGTTTCCATAGAATGCATTTCGGATCCACCGAGTTGGTAGTATCGGTGATACCGAAGCACTCAACAGAACCTAAACACATCATTTCGGTCAGACTGAGATGTGATTCAGTGTCTCCGAGATGCTAGGGTTTCACATAAACATTACTTCGGTCTCACCGACTAGTACTTCTCGGCGGCAGCGAGGCGTACTAGTGCAATGGCCAAGGCCAAATCAGTGGCACCGAAAATTCCAATACGGTCGGTCCGAGATGCTTTCGGCGGAAACCTAAACCTAAAATTTTAACTCGCATCTAATCTACGAAACCGGTCTGTTGGATAGAAGCATACGTATGAAGATACATGGCAAAACCCTAGTGCATTGAATCAGAAAAGTTTGAAGCACAGGGGGCGGGATTTTTACCCTAACACGGCACAAATCCCCAATGGCGGCAACGGCAGATAAGAATTCCGTTGACGGCGGTGGAATCCAACGGCGAGCACGATGTACGCAACAGTGAAGTCCGGAGACGAGGGCGACGACAGCAGAGGGGTGCGGGAGGCGAGACATTTGAGAATTTTCAACCGTACGGAACCCGTGGGATATATATACATAGCAGCTATCGATGGCATTGAATGGAACAAATCGGTGGCACTGAGTCGTGTACCGTTGTGCAGTTACAGTAAATCGGTGACGCCGAGTTGGTCTAATCGATAGCACCGAGATTGAAAACCTAGATCAATCAAATCATTTTGGTGAGTCCGAGAAGAGTGTATTGGCCACACCAAAGGCAAATTGAAGGTTTTAGAGGTCAGCCCTTTCAGATCGGTAGCTCCAAGTGCACCTCACCCGGAGGGTCCGAAAAAGACTTGTTCAATTTTGGTGGTGTAGCATGAATATAATTTGAGACAAAAAAGCATAGAAAGCTAGAGAAGCTTCTTAGGCATTCTTGTACATCCACTTGGCCAGAAAAACTAAGACAATCAAAACAATAGATGGATGTCCTCGAATGACAAAAACATGCAAATCAACATGCTCACACAATAAAATGGCAAATGAAAGTCAAACATGCACAACCAATTCTAGCATGTATCAATCAATTGGCGATGACTAGGTTATGTATATATGAGTATATTGACTTAGGATTCAAATGAGAAGATTGGATCATAGGTCATACTCATCGTTTAAGCACAAGTGGGGTTGCCGCTTTTACATAAACACTGGTATTCGTCGATGCTATATAAACGGTTTTTAACCCCTTTCTGCGACGACATTTGGAACGGTCGCCTAGTGAGTGACGGCGATAGGGGGTCCTTCCCACACGACCTAGAAACCGTCGGGGATAGGGAGCCTTGATGCATACAGTTGTCCCTATATAATCATTTCCGATATCTCGAATATCCCAAACACTTCATCCTTCCTACTCATTTGTGCTCACATCGCCATCGCAGTCGGAGTTTTGTGGTTTTACCTAAAACCAGGCAGATTCCAGGCACGGGAGTTTTCCAGGCAGATTCCAGGCACGGGAGATTTATGATGCCTGGCACATTACAAACAGTTCATGATTATAAACCATGTACAATAGGTAGACAATCACACACATTTAGTTTTCCTGCACCGTATGTGATAGTGTCTGACATCACACACGCTTTGCAAACGGCAACTGTGTGCATTGTTACACAGGTCTCCTCTCCGTGAACCGTGTCGGATTATGATGTATATTGCACATGATGTGCTTTATTAACCGTGTGCGCCGTAATGACCTGCACACAGTAGTTTCGCCCTAATTTAATTGCTGATATTTAAAATTGTACCTAATTTAAACTTGAAAGTAGGCTATAGCTTTATTCATATCCATCAGGTTCAAACAACCAATGCATTATTCGATTCACATGTACATATGTTTAAGAATTACATAAACACCAAATAAAGAATGATGAACCAGGGATCTATACTTGTAGTATTACAGATGGTAAAGAAAGAGGCGACAGACATTCCGGTTGCTAAACAAGGTGAAGCGGAATGGCCCTATTGTGCTCTCCTGGATGCAGAAGGCATGCAGGACTCTAGTCCAACCCCTTGTGATGGTCGGCCGCCAATCATGTAGTTTGAGAGGTAATCTTGAGTAAACTGCTTCAGGATCCACTGCAAAAGAAAAAAGGATTCAGACATTGCCATCTAACACAACTCATTACGGGCAGTAACAAGAAGGCTACATGGTTCTTACTTACCATCCTGCAGTTCACTGTTGTCTTGCATAAAGTGTAAACAAATAGTTTGATTGACGTCTTTGGACCCATTTTAATAACAATCTTTATCCACTTTCCTCACTTGATGCTGGTTCATGAATATCTCATTGCCCCATACGCAGAAAGAGTCGAAGTATGGATCTTTAGCAATGATATATGTACCTAAAAGCACCAAGTTAATATTAGAAGCTAAACAACAATTGAAAAATGATGTAGTACAACACTCGCTCCATCCCATGATATAAGATTTTTATTACATGTATATCTAGACATCATCAGAACATTAAGGTAACACTCTTCCTTGTTGCTATGTAGCCTGGGATTGCATATTTAGTCATTTAGTACCGACTACAATGAACTGCATCAGGCATAACATTTAAAAACAAGCAAATAGTCATTCAAACTAGTATTGTGCAGGTCTAAAATACACTAATTGTAAAAAAACGAAAAGGCATGTTAAGTGCAATATCCTTAACAGCAACCAAATATCGTAATTCATAGTGGTATTGTTGAAAATGTTATTGATGAAATTGAACTGCATGGAAAATAGTTGCACATATAGAGCATCACATTGTGAAGGACTGAAATAAACAAGTCATAAGGCCATCTCTAGCCGATCCTTTAAAAGTTAAAGGACTAAAACCCTTAGTGGATATATATATACACACACACACTCCATCAATTTTTGGCCTTTTCTAGTCGATCCCCTAAACTTAACGTTGTAAGCTTCAATTTTATCAAGTTCAAAGCAGGTTCAACCAAAAGTAGCATGCATTCAAACATAAACATAGATAGTTTTGCATAACCGAACATAAAACATAAATTTAAACTAAGCTAAACTACTTTCGGTCGAAGTAGAGATCGAGCCAATCCTTCCTCGTCATGTACGGTGTGCCGCGAGCCGGGTCCGGGCCGGTGCCGTCGTCGGGGTCGTTGGGGAAGGCACTCCTCCACTCGTCGATGTCGATCTCCTCGTCCACGGGGCTCACCTCGCTGCCCTCCGCGCCGCCGTCGCCGTCGCCTTCGACCTCGTCATCGGAGGAGAGCGCGATAACCTCGCCGCCCTCCGCGCCGTCGTCCTCGCCGCCTTCGACCTCGTCATCGGAGGAGAGTGTGATAACCTCGCTGCCCTCCGCGCAGGCAAAGATCGCCCGCTCCGCCTCCACGAGCTCCGGGTGCTGCCGGCGGAGCTATTGCATGTAGGCCTCGTCGGCGGCCTCGGCCTCGAGGCGCTCCCATGCCTCGCGGTCCTACCGCGCCATAGCCGAGCTCACCACCCCTGGCTTTGGTGGAACGAGGTCGACCGGACGTGTGCCAAAGGGGAAATTGAGCCTAGCCGCTGTGTCGTGGTAGCAGACCTACCAGCGGTCATACTCCATGGCCGCGAGCTCGACCGTGTGGAAACTGCCGAGCCACTGGCGGGTGTGGGTCTCCCGATCTGTAATCTCGGCGACCCAACCCCCACCGTCGCGGCCGGACCCCGAGGTAGGACCTCGTTGGCTGCCGGGTCCGAGGGAGGACGGGGAAGTCCTCGAACCGGCATAGGGGCGCGGCGGCGGGCGGATCGGGGGACTGGTGACGGCGGATTGAGCCCGTGGAGGACGACGGGGACACGTCGGTGGCCACCTTGCCGGCGTCGGGCAAAAAGGCCGTGATAAACCTCTTTTTGGCCATTGGCTCCTCGAGCTCCCCGGCACACATGCAGAGGTTGAGGATGGAGGCGCCGGCGATGGCGGCGACCTACCAATGGTTTCGAGGGTGGTGTGTGTCTGTGTGAGCAGAGGTTTTGGGGAGTGTGTGGTGTGTGTGGAGGGAGGGCAAGGTGGTGTTCGAGGAAATACTGCGGCAACTGAAAATTTTACTAGGCGGGAGTAACAAGGCGGGGCTACTGAAAATTTGGATCAAGGGCGAGCAGATATTTTTGAGATTGCAAGGGATACAGAGGCGGGAGTAAAATGCCGGGGCAACTAAAATTTTCAATCAAGGGACCGAAGCAGAGCGGGAGTAACAGACATCGCACACAGTCCACACATACTAATCATGTGGTATCAAACATTAAAATCTTCCAGGCGGTAGATATTTTCGAGATTACGAGGCAGTAATATTTTGGAGATTGCGAGGGATGCAGAGGCGGGAGTATTTGGGGGAGCGAGCTAGTGTGCTTGGTACGCCGGCTGTGGACTGTGGCCGACGCACCTTCTCGCGTAAGCCATAGGAGTACTATACACCGACGGTGCTCCAGGATATTTTGTACTACATCTCACACGGTTGGTGATAATAAACAGTGTGGGATCTACTTGATTTTTCATCTTGATTTGAATTACATAATGGGGTCACAGCGGGCAATGGACGGTGTTTGAATTGCTAGACCTTTTATCTGCAGTGAACATGCAACTATATGTGTGTCGTAAAAGAATTGCAATTATTCAGGGTTCGTTTGGACATTTTATACATTAAACTGGTTTTCTAGCCATTTCAGGTGCACAATTAAAAATTAAACTACATGGACATGCTCCGGTGCATATAAATTGGTTGAAAAATCAAATCTGTGTCCTTGGGTGCATGCTTAGGTCCCATGCAAGAAATGAGAATAAATTTCAAACACCAGGGCACTGTTGATTGCTGGCAAAACATTGTGATAACCGGTTTTCAAATTCTAGTAAATCCAAAACTCATCTGAAATTCATGAAACCTGGCATGGTATCATGGAGCGGCATCAACATGCCGTGGTAAAAAAAATTGTCCCATTTCGGGCAGGCTTGGGTATAAGCTTCTCACAAACCAGAGCTTCTAACAACAAGCCTGATGGTTTCGGTACGGGACGTGCCACCTTGCGGGATGAAATGATATCCGTTGCCTCTTATTGCTTTCAAAAAATTTCTAGTGCCAACATAGAACAACTAGAGTGTTGTGTTAAGTTTTGGAATTTTTCGGCGTTCGCTTGGATATTTTTATACATTAATGGGGTTTTATAGGGATTTTATGTCCATACTTCAAATTTGAAATACATGCACATGCTCCAGTGCAAATAAATTGGTTGAAAAATCAAATATGTGTCCTTGGGTGCATGCTTAGGTCCCATGCAAGAAATGGGAATGAATTTCAAACACCAAGGCACTGTTCATTGCCAGCGAACCGTTGAGATGCCTGGTTTTTAAATTCTAGTAAATCCAAAACTCGTCTGAAATTCATGAAACTTGGCATGGTATCATGGAGCGGCATCAACATGCCATGGTAAAAAATTTGTCCCATTTGGGGTAAGTTTGGGTATAAGCTTCTCACAAACGAGAGCTTCTCACAACAAGCCTGATGGTTTCGGTACGGAACGTGCCACCTTTGGGGATGAAATGATATCCGTTGCCTCTTATTGCTTTCAAAAAATTTCTAGTGCCAACATAGAACAACTAGAGTGTTGTGTTAAGTTTTGGAATTTTCAGGTTTCGTTTGGAAATTTTTATACATTAACTGGGTTTTCTAGGCATTTTATGTGCATAATTCAAATTTGAAATACATAAACATGCTCCAGTGCATATAAATTGGTTGAAAAATCAAATCAGTGTCCTTGGGTGCATGCTTAGGTCCCATGTAAGAAATGAGAATGAATTTCAAACACCAGGGCACTGTTGATTGCCGGCAAAACGTTGAGATACCTGGTTTTTAAATTCTAGTAAATCCAAAACTCGTCTGAAATTCATGAAACTTGGCATGGTATCATGGAGCAGCACCCAACATGCCGTGTTAAAATTTTTGTCCCATTTGGGGCAGGTTTGGGGATAAGCTTCTCACAAACCAGAGCTTCTCACAACAAGCCTGATGGTTTCGGTACGGAACGTGCCACCTTTGGGGACGAAACGATATCTGTTGCCTCTTATTGCTTTCAAAAGTTTTCTAGTGCCAACATAGAACAACAGGAGTGTTGTGTTAAGTTTTGGAATTTTTTGGGGTTCGTTTGGACATTTTTATACATTAACTAGGTTTTCTAGGCATTTTATGTGCATAATTCAAATTTGAAATACATGCACATGCTCCAGTGCATATAAATTGGTTGAAAAATCAAATCTGTGTCCTTGGGTGCATGGTTAGGTCCCATGCAAGAAATGGGAATGAATTTCAAACACCAGGGCAGTGTTGATTGCCGGCAAAACGTTGAGATACCTGGTTTTTAAATTCTAGTACATCCAAAACTCGTCTAAAATTCATGAAACTTGGCATGCTATCATGGAATGGCACCCGACATGCTGTGGTATTTTTCATGTCCATTTTGAGAGAAGGCGCACTCGAATAACAGCCAACAAAGGCATTTTGCAAAAATAGCTGCCACTTTAATATCTCAAACGTTTGTATAATTCAAACCGTGTGCGTTCTGTTAACCATTCACGTGACCCCACGTGTCTTAGTTTTAATGGCTATAGGAGGTGCTGCGCGGACATCTACTTGACTGAACGGGAGGTGTGCGTGTGCAGTCCGGTGCACAGGCTCACCGGGGAGCGTGCAAGCTGTTCAATGCAGGATCTGTGCATCTCTTCAACGCGAACAGTTCAGATTACAGTATGCATATTAAAGCTAGACCCATACATTGGAAGTCATTGTGTCAAACTCATACATGACTTGTCAGCGGCTGATCCCTTTTCAGAAATGACGATGTTTGCAATGTTTGAATTTGGGCGTTGTAATCTTTGAATTTGAACCTTGCAATATTAATGGTATTTGTTATATAACGTAGTTGGATGTTTTGTCTAATTGATACATGGGCATCCCGATGCAATGTTTGAATTTGGGCGCGCTCTGCCAGCGGTTGGGCGTGCACACGATCACGTCAGGGGGCCCATATGCATGCGGTTGCGCCGCGTGCGTTGCCACGCGATGCAGTTACGTGTGGCACGATGGAGTTACGCTCTGCAAATTAGAACTGCCATCAGGGCCTGCCAATATTCCTGGCCGTCCGGCTTCCCCTTTAATTCACCTTAGTCCCTTCAACCTTTCAAACGCGCCCCACAACACAACAAGCACACCCACGACTACACATAGAGAGGGGATGTCTAGTGGCGCTCCAAAGGAGTTTGGCGAGCATAGAGTGGAGACCCACGCGAGGGAGATGGATCTCTCGGTGGTGTACACCATCGACCCAGCCGTGGTGGACGACTACATCAACAGCGTTGAGCAGTTACTTGCTCGAGACAAGTACAAGGTGGTCGGCATCGACCTCCAGTACACCGCCGGTCGTCCCGGCATAGATTAGAAGGTTGCCGTCGCCCAGTTGTGCATGTGCCATCATGTCCTCATCTACCACTAATGCATGGCCACAGAGCCTTGCGACCGTTTCAACAGGTTTGTCAACAAGACTGACTACAAGTTCACCACGGTGGAAACCACCGACGATGTAAAAGCGCTAAGTGTCATGGGGTTGGCCTGCAAGAACCTTGTCGAAATATGTGAGCACTACAGGGTCTAGGGCAGCACGAAGAAGGACTTCCTAGTCGAACTCGCTGTCGGCGTTCTGGGAACGGGGGTCCCCAGACTTGCCTACCTGCGGCCCACGACGTGGCTGTGCTAGCAGGCCTGTACGGCCCATCTTCGTCAACAAGGCATTCAATACCCTCGCGAGGGGCCAAGCCTCGCGAGGCGGACGACACAAGACCTCCATAGGAGCGGCCTCTCCAGGCTGCCTCGCAAGGAGCGGAGATATCAAGGCAGGGCAAACCTCGTGAGGCTCTCGTGACGTGAGCCATGACGATCAAGATCAGGCGGGCGCCAGGCGGGCGCCAGCAGGCGCAACGTCCTTGTTTCCTCTTTGGTGCTAAGGAGGCGAGCGCAGGCGCGGAGTACCGAGGCATCAGGCAAAGGTTTCCATATCAATGCTATGAGACCAAGACCAGCCGGGCGGCAGGACGGAGGTCACCATGGAGCCCAAGACGGCGTCATCACCAGAGCCTTTTGCAGGCGAAGACCGCTTTTGTCAGGATAAGCTGTACTAGCTGTCCCCGTATGAATTGGCCGTTGTTGGCTCCCTTCCCGCTCAATATTTGGGGAGAGGACCAGGGCCTATATAAGTAGAACTAGCCACCATAATAGAGGGGAGTGGGATCTCATCTGATTGAGAGCCAATCCTTAGCCACACACCGAACACAAGAACACCCCAACCTCAGGAGGTCGTTCTTCCCCTTGTACTGTTCATCATCAGCCCAAGAGGCAATCCACCACCACCACACTGGAGTAGGGTATTACACCACAACGGTGGCCCGAACCAGTATAAATCTTGTGTCTCTGTGTTGCGAGTTCGTTGAGTTCGTCCGCGAGATCTTAGCGAGCTAGGGCGTAGATCGGTAGGAAGGAAATCTCCGCGCGCACCCCAGTGTTCGAACCTTGAGGGTTTTGCCGGAACCCGTGATCCGACATTTGGCGCGCCAGGTAGGGGTGCGCCGTAGTTCCTCTCCACCAGCCTACGCTCCGCCGCCACCGCACTTCGCCCTCATGGCAGGCGCCCCGCCACCGGCTGCAATGGCCGGTGCTGACGACGGGGCCAGGGGGCTCCGAGCGGCCGGAGATGCCGCCGCGCTACGACGGCGCGGCGGACCCGTCAGCTTTCCTGCTGGCATACGAGGAGGCTGTCCTCGAGGCCAGGGGCGACGACAAGGTTATGGCCAACTGGCTCCCCATGGCCCTCACCGGCGAGCCACGCGCCTGGCTGCTCAACCTCCCTGGATCCACGGTGGCATCCTAGGGGGAATTCCGCGACCTCTTCGCTGCTCGCTACGCGGTACCGGCGCACCACGCAGTCGCGGCCCTGTTGGGCGGCTCTCAAGCACCGCCTTTAGATCGCCACGTCAAGCTGTTCCTCTGCCAGATTGGTGCCGCTTCCAAGCGCCCGGGGGCTCCGCCGGGTTGGGCTGCGCTAGAGGCCGACCTCACCTTCGGCTCAGAAGACCACCCCGACTCCACCGCCGGCTCGGGCATCCTCCCAATGCTCTGCACGCCCACCATCTGCAACGTGGCTATACCAAGACCCTCATCAACGATGGTGCCGGCCTCAACTTGCTCTCCATGGAGGCCTTCAGCCTTCTTCACGTGCCACTCGAGCGGCTCATCCTCAGCAAGCCTTTCTCAGGAGTTGGTGGTGGCACTGCCTGCTCTCTGGGACAGATCCGCCTTCCCGTCACCTTCGGCATGCGCGACAACTACCGCACCAAGCTGGTCGACTTCGACATCGCCCGCATCGGCCTCCCGTACAACGCCATTCTCGGGTACCCGGCTCTGGCCCAGTTCATGGCAGCGACTCATCCGGCCTACAACCTCATGAAGATGCCTGGGAGAAAAGGCGTCCTCACCGTCAAAGGGGCGCCAAGGAGGCCCTGGCGGCGCTCAAGCTCGCCCTCAAAACCGCTGCGGCAGCGCAGCCTGTCGACGCGGTCACCTCCGAGCCCAAGGGAGCCGTACCGACCAAGAAGAAGCAGTTGTTCACACAAGACAAGGCGGAAACCAAGCAGGTGCCAGTCAACGAGGACGGGCCCTCAGGAGCCACCTTTACCATAGGTGCCAGCCTCGACCCAGGTCAAGAGGAAGCATTGGTGAAGTTCTTGCGCGCAAACAAGGATATATTTGCGTGGGAGCCCAATCAGCTAGTAGGAGTCCCGGGAGAGGTGATTCAGCACCATTTAAGGGTATGCCCCAATGTACGCCCCGTGAAGCAGCGGGCGAGACGGCAGTCCACTGAGAAGCAGGCCTTCATCGTCCAAGAGACCCGCAAGCTAGAGGCGGCGGGTGCCATTCGCGAGGTTCGGTATCCCGAATGGCTGGTGAACCCCGTCGTAGTGCCGAAGAAAGGCGTGAAGGAATGGATGTGCGTCGACTTCACCAACCTTAACAAAACCTGCCCCCAAGATCCGTTCCCGCTCCCACACATCGATCAGATCGTTGACTCCACCGCCGAGTGCGACCTGCTGTGCTTCCTGGATGCGTTCTCAGGGTATCATCAGATCAAGATGGCGGTAGAAGATGTGGAGAAGACAGCCTTCCTGACCCCGTGTGGGGTATACTGCTACACTTGCATGCCCTTTGGACTGCGCAACGCGGGCGCAACCTTTCAGCGACTGATGCACATCACCTTAGGGCGGCAGCTCGGGAGAAACACAGAGGCTTACATCG
This sequence comes from Aegilops tauschii subsp. strangulata, assembly GCF_002575655.3. Lineage (NCBI taxonomy): Eukaryota > Viridiplantae > Streptophyta > Magnoliopsida > Poales > Poaceae > Aegilops > Aegilops tauschii. Next base: position 247,677,824 of record NC_053035.3, read on the forward strand.
ACGACATTGTGGTGAAGTCTCGGGAGGCAAGGACCTTGATTCAAGACCTGGAGGAGACCTTCGCGAGCCTGCGCCAAGTGAACTTGCGGTTTAACCCGGAGAAGTGCGTGTTCGGCGTCCCTTCCGGCAAGCTGCTGGGCTTCCTCGTGTCCCACAGAGGGATCGAGGCTAATCCAGAGAAGATCAAAACCATCGAGGACATGAGCCCGCCGCAGACCCTTAAGGAGATGCAGAAGCTGGCTGGTTAGGTAACTGCGTTGGGACGCTTCATCTCCAAGCTAGGGGAACACGCCCTACCCTTCTTCAAGCTGATGACGAAGAAGGGCCCATTCGAGTGGACCCAGGAGGCCGACCAAGCTTTTCAAGACCTCAAGAGATATCTGACCAGCCCTCCGGTGATGGTAGCGCCACGACCCCTCGAGCCCCTAGTACTCTACCTCGCCGCTACCCGTACTCCACCAGCGCAGCACTGGTGGCGGTTCGGGAGGAGCACCAAGCCAAGGGCGCGCTGCGCCGGGCTATAGCTGAAGCAATGCAAGATCAGGAAGGTGCCGCAAGAGCCGTGGCAGCGCCGACAAAAGACCAAGCTCAGCAGGACGCCGCCGCCAAAATTCCCGCAAACAACCAGGCGTCAGGAGTCCCGTCACCTCAGGAGATGTCCCAACTTCCGCAAGACGCGAGCCCAGACACCGCGCTAGCCCTCGTCGAACACCCGGTGTATTTCGTCAGCACCGTGTTGCGAGATGCGAGGGCGCGATATCCCATGCCTCAGAAGCTTCTGCTCGCACTCTTGGTGGCCTCGCAAGCTGCTGCACTACTTCCAGGGGCACCCCATCAAGGTTGTCTCAGCCTACCCATTGGAGAGGGTGCTCAGGAGCCCCAATTCTGCTGGAAGGGTCACTGAGTGGAACATCGAGCTGCAAGCATTCCAGTTAGAGTTCAGCACTACCAGGGTCATCAAGGGAGCCGTGCTCGCTGATTTTGTGGCGGAATGGACGAACGTCCTGACACTTGAAGTAGGCGAAGACCGGTCCACCTCGCCAGGAAGTGAGGCACCAGACGGTTGGGTCATGTACTTCGATGGCGCCTTCACGCATCAGGGCGCAGGGGCTGGAGCAGTACGCATCTCGCCCACTCAGGATAAGCTCTACTACGCCGTGCAGCTCTGCTTTCAGCAGGGCGAGAAGGTCTCCAACAACATCGCGGAATACGAAGGCCTCATAGCTGGCCTGAAGGCCGCGGCAACTCTGGGGGTGAAGCGCCTTACCGTTAAAGGCGACTCGCAGCTCCTCGTCAACTTCTCCAACAAGGTATACGAGCCGAAGTACGAGCATATGGAGGCATACCTCACGGAGGTGCGCAAGATGGAGAAGCAGTTCTTGGGCCTGGAGCTACAGCACGTGCCCCGGGGCACCAACAAGGAAGTCGACGACGTCGCCAAGAGAGCATCCAAGCGGCAGCCACAAGAGCCTGGCGTCTTTGAGGAACAACTCTTCAAGCCATCGGCGACACCACCACTTTCAAGCACAGTTCAGCCTCGGGAGGAGCTCCCACAGCCTCCTGCCACAGGAGCCCCGGTCTGTGGCCCAACCTCAGGAGCTCGCCTCCTCTTGGCGTTCGAGCCTCAGGAGGGATGCTGGACCAAGGAATTCAAGGAATATCCGATGCAAGGGGCGCTGCCGGAGAAGGAGGAGGATGCAGAGCGTGTGGTTCGGCAAGCCACGACGTACTGCATCTAGGACGGTGAGTTGTACAGGAAGCGGCCAAATGACGTTTCCCTGCGCTAAATTTCCAGGGACCAGGGGAAGGAGCTGCTAACTGACATACATGGTGGGGACTGCGGGCACCACTCGTCATCACGGACCCTCGTCGGCAAAGTATTCCGCAGTGGGTTCTATTGGCCCACTGCGCTCAACGACGCAGCTGAGCTGGTGAAGTCCTGCGAAGCCTGCCAGTTCCGCGCCAAGCAGATTCATCAGCCGGCTCAGGGCCTCCAGACCATTCCGCTCACGTGGCCGTTCGCGGTCTGGGGGCTGGACATCTTGGGCCCGTTCCCTCGAGCGCCTGGGGGCTACCGCTACCTCTACGTCGCCATCGACAAGTTCACCAAGTGGGCGGAAGTGGAAGTCGTCCGTACCATCCCAGCTGGCTCTGTTGTCAAGTTCATCAAGGGCCTTGTGAGCCACTTTGGGGTCCCCAACCGCATCATCACAGATAACGGCTCGCAGTTCACTTGTAACCTCTTCAAAACCTACTGTGCTAACCTTGGAATGCAGATTTGCTACGCTTCGGTGGCGCACCCCATGAGCAATGGTCAGGCCGAACGCGCCAATGCGGAGGTCCTGAGGGGCCTCAAGACCAGGACCTTCAAGAAGAAGCTCGAGGCCTGTGGCAGGGGCTGGCACGACGAGCTCCAGTCTGTGCTGTGGTCCATCCACACCACCGCCACCAAGCCAACGGGTGGGACCCCATTCTTCCTTGTCTACGGAGCTGAAGCGGTCCTTCCTCACGAGGTCAAGCATCGCTCCGCACGGGTCCTGGCATTCGATGAAACGCAGCAGGACGCCACGCAGGGGATGGACCTCGTGCTGGGGTAGGAACGTCGTCGCGAAGCTGCACTGAGGGCGACAAGGTACCAGCAGGCGCTGCGGTGATACCACTGCTGCAACATCCGCTCCACGACGCTCGAGGCGGGCGACCTCCTCCTGAGGCGGGTCCTCTCCAGGGAAGGGCTACACAAGCTTTCACCCATGTGGGAGGGCCCGTTCAGGGTCGCCCATGTCTCCAGGCCTGGCGCCGTGCGCCTGGAGACGCAGGACGGGATACCCATCCAAAACGCCTGGAACATCCAGCACCTCCGGAAGTTCTACCCATGAAGCAAGGCCCAGAGCCTGTGAAGAAGGCCCGGTGCCTGTGAAGAATCGCCGCCCGTGACACTCTCACGTAATAATGAGTGGGGCTGTACATGCCCCGGAGTATCAGGAGCGCCAGCCTCAGGCCCTGGGGCTCCCTCCCACGCCTAGTGGCAGCACTTAGCTCCACGCTGGTGAGAAGACTTGAAGACTAGATTAGGTGCCGGACGCGGCTTTTCATTTGCTTTCCGTAGTTGGCTCGCTTATCCTTGATCGAAGTTTGCTTCTGGTGTTCCTTGCTGATTCGATTCCCTCGCCTCTTACCGCATTTTCCGGCTCTGGTTCGCTCGTGTTCTCTCTCTCACATACCTCGCGAGGGGGCTAGGCAGGTGCCCTCGCGAGCGTTTTTCTTCTCTCTGCCTTCTCGCGAGCCACCCTCATTCGAGCCCGAAATCTGGCGCATCTCTCCTAATCCGTGCCCCTCGGGTACCGCGATACAAAGCGCCGGGTCAAGGCTTGGGTGAACGACAAATCTCCTAGCAAACTCCCTAACGAATTTTTTGCAGTTCCTGAGCAATCGCAGACCACTAGGTCAAGATGGACACGAGGAAATAAACGCCTCGTAAGGAGGAGGGCGCCCCGAATGCACCAGGCTAAGTTATCTTTGCGCAAAACAGCCACACAACACTGAAACAACAAGCATAGCATAATGGTTACTAAGTTATGGTTCGATACACGCCCCTCCGGGCCCATGCTGGTTTCATTTCGATGTAGGAAGGAAAAGGGGAACATGACAAAAGCGGCGCTCGCCCCTGCAGCAGCCGACGGGGGCAGGGCCTTGGCGACGTCCCGGGTCTAGTCAGACCCCTCCTCGCGCTTCACCGATGCGCGGCGACGAGACGACCTGCTACCACCTTCGAAGTGGGCGCGGCGGCTGATCAAGGCCGCCGCCGCTAGAACTGTCGCCAAGGGAGGAGCCACCATAGCCAGACGAGGCGCGGCCGGCGGGTTCGTCCTCCTCCTCGTCCCGACCATCGCCAAGGTCGAGCACCTCCTCGCCGTCGTTCACCTCGGGGCAGCATCCGGCGCGGCAACCGTCTTCCCCGAACACCCTCATGTAGAGGGTCGCGTCGCCGTCGAACTTGAAGTGGAGGGCGCACCGCCGGCCCAGGCCGCGCGCGCGGGCGAACATCTGCCAACCGCGGGCTAGAGCTATGTTGCCCATGCTGGAGACCTCGACCGCGACCCAAGAAGCCCGGCTGCAGCAACCGTCTGCCTGCAGCCAGAGCCCGCTTGGACCGGAGGCCGGCAGCTCGTCGGCAAAGAAGCGGGGGAGCTAGAGCCAGCTGCCGGCCGGATCCTCCGACCAGACAACGAACTCCAGCAGCACCTCTGACGCATGGAACCGCGGTCGGGGAGGACGCGCAACCACGGCGCGTCTTCTTTCATCGACAGGACTGCCGTGAGCAGAGCGACTCCTGCCATGCACTGCGGCGCCACCCCGAGAGGCGGGGGCCACGGCGGGGGTCGCGGCATGCTTGCGGGGATGGCCATGTCCTCGCTTGGGCGCCGGGGAGCCGGGTCCCTCCCGAGGGGCCTTGCCCTTCTCCGCGGCGGAGAACCTCTTTGACGGCGCCATTGCCGCTAGTGGTGAAGCAAGGAGGAAGAAGCAAGTGAACCAAGAATAGATGGGCGACGGGGGCTCCGCCCCCCTCCCCATTTATAGCGGAAGAAGGCCAACCGGCGCCTCCCACGATCACAGGTAATGATGATTTTCCGTGCATGTCGCAAGGACTTGTCAAGTCGAGCAGTTGCCGAGGCAGCGTGGGGAAGCGGAGACGCCCATGTCCAATCAAACCGCCACGCGTCGACCGGGGCCGCAGGCTTTTGGGGCCCGCGGCGCTCCACGCTTGACCTTTGGCTTCGCCGCGAAGCCAAGCCCGAGCGCACCTTGGGCCCGGGGGCTACTGTCGGCGTTCTGGGAACAGGAGTCCCCAGACTTGCCTGCCTGCGGCCCACGGCGTGGCTGTGCTAGCGGGCCTGTACGGCCCATCTTCGTCAACAAGGCATTCAAGACCCTCGCGAGGGGCCAAGCCTCGCGAGGCGGACGATGCAAGACCTCCTCAGGAGCGGCCTCTCCAGGCTGCCTCGCGAGGAGTGGAGATATCAAGGCAGGGAAAACCTCGCAAGGCTCTTGTGACGTGAGCCATGACGATCAAGATCAGGCGGGCGCCAGCACGCGCAGCGTCCTTGTTTCCTCTTTGGTGCTAAGGAGGCGAGTGCAGGCGTGGAGTACCGAGGCATCAGGCAAAGGTTTCCATATAAGTGCAATGAGACCAAGACCAGCCGGGTGGCAGGACGGAGGTCACCATGGAGCCCAAAACGGCGTCATCACTAGAGCCTTTTGCAGGCGAAGACCGCTTTTGTCAGGATAAGCTGTACTAGCTGTCCCCTTACGAATTGGCCGTTGTTGGCTCCCTTCCCGCTCAATATTTGGGGAGAGGACCAGGGCCTATATAAGTAGAACTAGCCACCACAATAGAGGGGAGCGGGATCTCATCTGATCGAGAGCCAATCCTTAGCCACACACCGAACACAAGAACACCCCAACCTCAGGAGGCTATTTTTCCCCTTGTACTGTTCATCATCAGCCCAAGAGGCAATCCACCACCACCACCACACTGGAGTAGTGTATTACACCACAACGGTGGCCCGAACTAGTATAAATCTTGTGTCTTTGTGTTGCGAGTTCGTCGAGTTCGTCCGCGAGATCTTAGCGAGCTAGGGCGTAGATAGGAAGGAAATCTCCGCGCGCACCCCAGTGTTCGAACCTTGAGGGTTTTGCCGAAACCCGTGATCCGGCACTCGCCTCGGCCATCATTGACCCCTACTATGAAAAGATGAAGCAGGATTCCCAGAGAACAAGTCCTGTACCCTGGCACAGGGCCTGGATGCGGCAACTAGATGAACCTCACCTCAGGTTCGTGGCCAAGAGCGTGTACACATGCTACGAGATGCACATGCGGATCGTTGACATGAGGAAGTGCCTCGTTACCCAAATCGACGAGCCCGGATCGAGCCACAAGAAGAGCAAGCGTCACAAGAAGTAGATGATGATCAGATGATCATTTATGCTAGTTAATCATGCATGTAATATATAGTTTACTTTATTGGTGTGTGGAATTTAATGTCATGTGTGTAGTAGCCACCTATGTAATTATGCATGTAATAGTTTACTTTGGTGTGTGCAAATGCCATGGTTGTAGTAGCCACCTATGTTTAATTTGGTTATGCAACCATGTCCTTATAAGTGTGCGTGTATATATATATGTTGTTCTGTATGCAATCCCATAGCACAACACACATGTCTTATTAGCAGCAACCGTCTGTGTTATTATCAGTCTTCGCACACATTTCTGATTACAGACCTGTTTGCCGCGTATCACACACATCTTGTTATATTGAACATTTTCTGTTCTCTTGTCTAAAAACAAACAGTTCATCCGAGTGAACCGCATGCCGTATATCGCACACACCTTGATCTGGCTGACCATTTCTTTTGTGTTGCCTAATCACAAACAGTTCATCTGAGTGAACCGTATGTTGTATATCACACACACCTTCATCTGGCTACCCGTTTCTTTTGTTCCTCCTCATCGCAAACAGTTAATTGAACTGAACCGTATGCCCTTCATCGCACACGCAACTAAAATCTGAACCGTGTTTGATGCATCCGTCATCACAAACGTTTTGCACCCTTTTTGATGGTTTTTTACACCACCGTTTGCGATTATTGCATCGCACACAGTTTTGTCGAAGGGTCTCTGATCATAGTGTCGCGTTAGCAGCATCCTGCAGTAGTGAAAGCATTAATGCGTTCACACCATTAGAGTCGCTTTAGCTCAATTATTAGAGCAAAGCTCCCCTCTAGATGTGATATCCCCCAAAGAGGGATGAACCAACCTTGGGTTTTGTCGATGATGACTTCATGTGGATAGTGAGGATGTGGATGCTCAATGTTGATATAGTCCATCAAGAGTTCGGAGCAATCCTTTGGAGTTTTGCACTTTCAATACCTACTTGGGTTAGTTCCACAAGGAACATACAAGGATATCCATAGACATAGAGTGAATTATTCCACACATGATGATGTCCATGAAAGCATTAGGTTACCCTGTCCCTTATCTTACCAACAAGAGGGTTTGTGACTTCATGAACAAGTGCAAGATGTGAAAGTTGGTTGCACAAGTCCTTGCCAAAATGAATGTGAGTGAAGTTTGTTGGCGGAGTCACCCTCAAGAACACTCTAGTTCTTCTTCTTTGGAATCCACATCAACTTGATGGGAATCCTTGGAATTGTAGTCGAACTTGATGAAGTAGAGCTTGATGAAGTCTTGGGAACCCACTTGACCATGGCTTTAGGTGCTTCTTCAAATGAATCAATCTCTTCTTGAAGCTTGTCTTTGCCTTTTAGTTTGTGGTCTTGTGGTGGAAGATCATCTTGAGCTTGTGTTCCCTCGAAAGAAGTGGGTTCATACTTCTCTTTTTGAGGAACAAACTTCGTCTTGGGGTGTTGATCTCCCTCCCATTTATCTTCATTGGCATTGAAATTTCATTCAAAATCAACACCTTCATTCTTTCGGTGCCTTCCTTGCTTGCCTACAATTTCCTCAAATTGCTTACTCCCGCCAAGACTCTTGTAAACACCTTTCTCTATAATTCCCTTCAATAAGCTATTTTCATGCTCAAGTGTAACTTAGCTAAGAGAATCATTAGTGGAATCAAGAGAATTACTAGAAGCAACAATATTGGATTTAGCATGGTTATGTTACTAGGTTTAACTTGTGGCATGTAAGTAGACAAGAGGAGACGTTTGGCAATGTAAGAAGAACTCTTCGTTCGAAGATCATCATTGATAGCTTTTAGAAACTCATGCTCTTGCTCTAAGTTTAGGTTCTCGAAGCGTCGCTTCTCATGAGTTCTTAGGAGCTCTCTATGATCCTCTTGAGTTGTTTCATGAGATAACTTAAGAGTGTTTAGTTCTTTAGTTAGATGCTCAATCTCCTTCTTATCATTATAATTCATTTCATCTTGATTAGCATGATTACTAGCAAGTTCATTATAACTCACATCATTAGTTTTGTCAACAAGTAAATCATCATCACCTAGCAAATCATCTTCATCACTATTGAAATCAAGATACTCGAGGTGTGATACCTTGGGGCCTTTAGCCGTGAAGCTGAAGGAAATATGCCCTAGAGGCAATAATAAAGTTATTATTTATTTCCTTATATCATGATAAATGTTTATTATTCATGCTAGAATTGTCTTAACCGGAAACATAATACTTGTGTGAATACATAGACAAACAGAGTGTCACTAGTATGCCTCTACTTGACTAGCTCGTTGATCAAAGATGGTTATGTTTCCTAGCCATAGCCATGAGTTGTCATTTGATTAACGGGATCACATCATTAGGAGAATGATGTGATTGACTTGACCCATTCCGTTAGCTTAGCACTTTATCATTTAGTATTCTGCTATTGCTTTCTTCATGACTTATACATGTTCCTATGACTATGAGATTATGCAACTCCCGTTTACCGGAGGAACACTTTGTGTGCTACCAAACGTCACAACGTAATTGGGTGATTATAAAGGTGCTCTACAGGTGTCTCCGAAGGTACTTGTTGGGTTGGCATATTTCAAGATTTGGATTTGTCACTCCGATTGCCGCAGAGGTATCTCTGGGCCCACTCGGTAATGCACATCACTATAAGCCTTGCAAGCATTGTAACTAATGAGTTAGTTGCGGGATGATGTATTACGGAACAAGTAAAGAGACTTGCCGGTAACGAGGTTGAACTAGGTATTGAGATACCGACGATCGAATCTCGGGCAAGTAACATACCGATGACAAAGGGAGCAACGCATGTTGTTATGCGGTCTGACCGATAAAGATCTTCGTAGAATATGTAGGAGCCAATATGGGCATCCAGGTCCCGCTATTGGTTATTGACCAGAGAGGTGTCTCGGTCATGTCTACATAGTTCTCGAACCCGTAGGGTCCGCACGCTTAACGTTCGTTGATGATATAGTACTATGAGTTATGTATGTTGGTGACCGAATGTTGTTCGGAGTTTTGGATGAGATCACGGATATGACGAGGAACTCCGGGATGGTCTGGAAGTAAAGATTGATATGTGGATAGTAGTGTTTGATCTCCGGAAGGGTTCCGGAATCCATCAGAAGGGGTTCCGGATGTTTCCCGAAATGTTTTGGCACGAGAACACTATATCTGGGCCAAAGGGGAAAGCCCACGAGGTTTTTGGAAAGCGCAAAAGGAAGTTCTGCAGAGTCCAGGGGCCAGACGCCAGGGTCCCTGGCGTCTGGGTCCAGACGCCGGGAACCCTGGCGTCTGGCCCTGGAGTCCGAGAAGGACTCTTGCCTTTCGGGTGAAACCGACTTTGTGGAGGCTTTTACTCCTTGTTTCGACCCCAAGGCTCAACATATAAATAGAGGGGTAGGGCTAGCACCCAAGACACATCAAGAAACACCAAGCCGTGTGCCGGCTACCCCATCCCCTCTAGTTTATCCTCCGTCAAAGTTTTCATAGTGCTTAGGCGAAGCCGTGCGGAGATTGTTCTTCACCAACACCGACACCACGCCGTTGTGCTGCCAGAACTCATCTACTACTTCGCCCCTCTTGTTGGATCGAGAAGGCGAGGACGTCATCGAGCTGAACGTGTGCTGAACGTGGAGGTGTCGTACGTTCGGTACTTGATCGGGACAGATCGTGAAGGTGTACGACTACATCAACCGCATTGATAAACGCTTCCGGTTACGGTTTACGAATGTACGTAGACAACACTCTCCCCTCTCGTTGCTATGCATCACCATGATCTTGCGTGTGCGTAGGATTTTTTTTGAAATTACTACGTTGCCCAACATTGGCATTCGAGCCAGGTTTTATGCGTAGATGTTATATGCACGAGTAGAACACAAGTGAGTTGTGGGCGATACAAGTCATACTGCTTACCAGCATGTCATACTTTGGTTCGGCGGTATTGTTGGATGAAGCGGCCCAGACCGACATTACGCGTACGCTTACGCGAGACTGGTTCTACCGACGTGCTTTGCACACAGGTGGCTGGCGGGTGTCAGTTTCTCCAACTTTAGTTGAACCGAGTGTGGCTACACCCGGTCCTTCAGAAGGTTAAAACAACACTAACTTGACGAACTATCGTTGTGGTTTTGATGCGTAGGTAAGAACGGTTCTTGCTCAGCCGTAGCAGCCACGTAAAACTTGCAACAACAAAGTAGAGGACCTCTAACTTGTTTTTGCAGGACATGTTGTGATGTGATATGGTCAAGCCGTGATGCTATATTTTATTGTATGAGATGATCATGTTTTGTAACCGAGTTATCGGCAACTGGCAGGAGCCATATGCTTGTCGCTTTATTGTTTGCAATGCAATCGCCCTGTAATGCTTTACTTTATCACTAAGCAGTAGCGATAGTCGTAGAAGCATAAGTTGGCGAGACGACAACGATGCTACGATGGAGATCAAGGTGTTGCACCGGTGACGATGGTGATCATGACGGTGCTTCGGAGATGGAGATCACAAGCACAAGATGATGATGGCCATATCATATCACTCATATTGATTGCTTGTGATGTTTATATTTTATGCATCTTATCTTGCTTTGTTTGACGGTAGCATTATAAGATGACCTCTCACTAAATTTCAAGGTATAAGTGTTCTCCCTGAGTATGCACCGTTGCCAAAGTTCGTTGTGCCCAGACACCACGTGATGATCGGGTGTGATAAGCTCTACGTCCATCTACAACGGGTGCAAGTTAGTTTTGCACACGCAGAATACTCAGGTTAAACTTGACGAGCCTAGCATATGCAGATATGGCCTCGGAACACTGAGACCGAAAGGTCGAGCGTGAATCATATAGTAGATATGATCAATATAGTGATGTTCACCATTGAAAACTACTCCATTTCACGTGATGATCGGTTATGTTTTAGTTGATTTGGATCACGTGATCACTTAGATGATTAGAGGGATGTCTATCTAAGTGCGAGTTCTTAAGTAATATGATTAATTGAACTTAAATTTATCATGAACTTAGTACCTGATAGTATTTTGCATGTCTATGTTTGTTGTAGATAGTTGGCTCGTGCTGTTGTTCCGTTGAATTTTAATGCGTTCCTTGAGAAAGCAAAGTTGAAAGATGATGGTAGCAATTACACGGACTGGGTCCGTAACTTCAGGATTATCCTCATTGCTGCACAGAAGAATTACGTCCTGGAAGCACCGCTAGGTGCCAAACCTGCTGCAGGAGCAACACCAGATGTTATGAACATCTGGCAGAGCAAAGCTGATGACTGCTCGATAGTTCAGTGTGCCATGCTTTACGGCTTAGAACCGAGACTTCAACGACGTTTTGAACGTCATGGAGCATATGAGATGTTCCAGGAGTTGAAGTTAATATTTCAAGCAAATGCCCGGATTGAGAGATATGAAGTCTCCAATAAGTTCTACAGCTGCAAGATGGAGGAGAATAGTTCTGTCACTGAGCATGTCTGGGTATAACAATCACTTGATTCAACTGGGAGTTAATATTCCGGATGATAGCGTCATTGACAGAATTCTTCAATCACTGCCACCAAGCTACAAGAGCTTCGTGATGAACTATAACATGCAAGGGATGGATAAGAAGATTCCCGAGCTCTTCGCAATGCTAAAGCCTGCGGAGGTAGAAATCAAGAAGGAGCATCAAGTGTTGATGGTCAATAAGACCACCAGTTTCAAGAAAAAGGGAAAAGGGAAGAAGAAGGGGAACATCAAGAAGAACAGCAAACAAGTTGCTGCTCAAGAGAAGAAACCCAAGTCTGGACCTAAGCCTGAGACTGAGTGCTTCTACTGCAAAGAGGCTGGCCAATGGAAGCGGAACTGCCCCAAGTATTTGGCGGATAAGAAGGATGGCAAGGTGAACAAAGGTATATGTGATATACATGTTATTGATGTGTACCTTACCAGAGCTCACAGTAGCACCTGGGTATTTGATACTGGCTTTGTTGCTAATATTTGCAACTCAAAACAGGGACTACGGATTAAGCGAACACTGGCTAAGGACGAGGTGGCGATGCGTGTGGGAAATGGTTCCAAAGTCGATGTGATCGCCGTCGGCACGCTACCTCTACATCTACCTTCGGGATTAGTTTTAGACCTAAATAATTGTTATTTGGTGCCAGCTTTGAGCATGAACATTATATCTGGATCTTGTTTGATGCGAGACGGTTATTCATTTAAATATGAGAATAATGGTTGTTCTATTTATATGAGTAATATATTTTATGGTCATGCACCCTTGAAGAGTGGTCTATTTTTGATGAATCTCGATAGTAGTGATACACATATTCATAATGTTGAAGCCAAAAGATGCAGAGTTGATAATGATAGTGCAACTTATTTGTGGCACTGCCGTTTGGGTCATATTGGTGTAAAGCGCATGAAGAAACTCCATACTGATGGACTTTTGGAATCACTTGATTATGAATCACTTGGTACTTGCGAACCATGCCTCATGGGCAAGATGACTAAAATGCCGTTCTCCGGAACTATGGAGCGAGCAACAGATTTATTGGAAATCATACATACTGATGTATGTGGTCCGATGAATGTTGAGGCTCGCGGCGGGTATCGTTATTTTCTCACCTTCACAGATGATTTAAGCAGATATGGGTATATCTACTTAATGAAACATAAGTCTGAAACATTTGAAATGTTCAAAGAATTTCAGAGTGAAGTTAATCATCGTAACAAGAAAATAAAGTTTTCTGCAATCTGATCGTGCAGGAGAATATTTGAGTTACGAGTTTGGTCTACATCTGAAACAATGCGGAATAGTTTCGCAACTCACGCCACCCGGAACACCAAAGTGTAATGGTGTGTCCGAACGTCGTAATCGTACTTTACTAGATATGGTGCGATCTATGATGTCTCTTACTGATTTACCACTATCGTTTTGGGGTTATGCTTTATAGACGGCTGCATTCACGTTAAATAGGGCACCATCAAAATCCGTTGAGACGACGCCTTATGAACTGTGGTTTGGCAAGAAACCAAAGTTATCGTTTCTTAAAGTTTGGGGCTAAGATGCTTATGTGAAAAAGCTTCAACCTGATAAGCTCGAACCCAAATCAGAGAAATGTGTCTTCATAGGATACCCAAAGGAAACTGTTGGGTACACCTTCTATCACAGATCCGAAGGCAAGACATTTGTTGCTAAGAATGGATCCTTTCTAGAGAAGGAGTTTCTCTCGAAAGAAGTGAGTAGGAGGAAAGTAGAACTTGATGAGGTAATAGTACTTGCTCCCTTATTGGAAAATAGTTCATCATAGAAACCGGTTCCTGTGACGTCTACACCAATTAGTGAGGAAGTTAATGATGATGATCATGAAACTTCAGATCAAGTTGTTACTGAACCTCGTAGGTCAACCAGAGTAAGATCCGCACCAGAGTGGTACGGTAATCCTGTTCTGGAGGTTATGTTACTAGACCATGACGAACCTACGAACTATGAAGAAGCGATGGTGAGCTCAGATTCCGCAAAATGGCTTGAGGCCATGAAATCTAAGATGGGATCCATGCATGAGAACAAAGTATGGACTTTGGTTGACTTGCCCGATGATCGGCAAGCATCGAGAATAAATGGATCTTGAAGAAGAAGACTGACGCTGGCGGTAATGTTACTGTCTATAAAGCTCAACTTGTTGCAAAAGGTTTTTGACAAGTTCAAGGGATTGACTACGATGAGATTTTCTTACCCGTAGCGATGCTTAAGTCTGTCTGAATCATGTTAGCAATTGCCGCATTTTATGATTATGAAATTTGGCAAATGGATGTCAAAACTGCATTCCTGAATGGATTTTGTCGAAGAAGAGTTGTACATGATGCAACCGGAAAGTTTTGTCGATCCAAAGGGAGCTAACAAAGTGTGCAAGCTCCAGCGATCCATTTATGGACTGGTGCAAGCCTCTCGGAGTTGGAATAAATGTTTTGATAGTGTGATCAAAGCATATGGTTTTATACAGACTTTTGGAGAAGCCTGTATTTACAAGAAAGTGAGTGGGAGCTCTGTAGCATTTCTGATATTATATGTGGATGACATATTGTTGATCGGAAATGATATAGAATTTCTGGATAGCATAAAAGGATATTTGAATAAGAGTTTTTTCAATGAAGGACCTCGGTGAAGCTGCTTATATATTGGGCATCAAGATTTATAGAGATAGATCGAGACGCTTAATTGGACTTTCACAAAGCACATACCTTGACAAAGTTTTGAAGAAGTTCAAAATGGATCAAGCAAAGAAAGGGTTCTTGCCTGTGTTGCAAGGTGTGAAGTTGAGTAAGACTCAATACCCGACCACTGCAGAAGATAGAGAGAAAATGAAAGATGTTCCCTATGCTTCAGCCATAGGCTCTATCATGTATGCAATGCTATGTACCAGACCTGATGTGTGCCTTGCTATTAGTTTAGTAGAGAGGTACCAAAGTAATCCAGGAGTGGATCACAGGACAGCGGTCAAGAACATCCTGAAATACATGAAGAGGACTAAGGATATGTTTCTCATTTATGGAGGTGACAAAGAGCTCATCGTAAATGGTTACGTTGATGCAAGCTTTGACACTGATCTGGACGATTCTAAATCGCAAACCGGATACGTGTTTATATTGAACGGTGGAGCTGTCAGTTGGAGCAGTTCTAAACAAAGCGTCGTGGCGGGATCTACGTGTGAAGCGGAGTACATTGCTGCTTCAGAAGCAGCAAATGAAGGAGTCTGGATGAAGGAGTTCATATCCGATCTAGGTGTCATACCTAGTGCATCGGGTCCAATGAAAATCTTTTGTGACAATACTGGTGCAATTGCCTTGGCAAAGGAATCCAGATTTCACAAAAGAACCAAGCACATCAAGAGACGCTTCAACTCCATCCGGGATCAAGTCCAGGTGGAGACATAGAGATTTGCAAGATACATACGGATCTGAATTTTGCAGACCCGTTGACTAAGCCTCTTCCACGAGCAAAACATGATCAGCACCAAGACTCCATGGGTGTTAGAATCATTACTGTGTAATCTAGATTATTGACTCTAGTGCAAGTGGGAGACTGAAGGAAATATGCCCTAGAGGCAATAATAAAGTGATTATTTATTTCCTTATATCATGATAACTGTTTATTATTCTTGCTAGAATTGTATTAACCGGAAACATAATACCTGTGTGAATAGATAGACAAACAGAGTGTCACTAGTAGGCCTATACTTGACTAGCTCGTTGATCAAAGAAGGTTATGTTTCCTAGCCATAGACATGAGTTGTCATTTTATTAACGGGATCACATCATTAGGAGAATGATGTGATTGACTTGACCCATTCCGTTAGCTTAGCACTTGATCATTTAGTATTCTGCTATTGCTTTCTTCATGACTTATACATGTTCCTATGACTATGAGATTATGCAACTCCCGTTTACCGAAGGAACACTTTGTGTGCTACCAAACGTCACAACGTAACTGGGTGATTATAAAGGTGCTCTACAGGTGTCTCCGAAGGTACTTGTTGGGTTGGCGTATTTCGAGATTTGGATTTGTCACTCCGATTGTCGGAGAGGTATCTCTGGGCCCACTCGGTAATGCACATCACTATAAACCTTGCAAGCATTGTAACTAATGAGTTAGTTGCGGGATGATGTATTACGGAACGAGTAAAGAGACTTGCCAGTAACGAGATTGAACTAGGTATTGAGATACCAACGATCGAATCTCGGGCAAGTAACATACTGATGACAAAGGGAACAACGTATGTTTTTATGCGGTCTGACCGATAAAGATCTTTGTAGAATATGTAGGAGCCAATATGGGCATCCAGGTTCCGCTATTGGTTATTGACCAGAGAGGTGTCTCGGTCATGTCTACATAGTTCTCGAACCCGTAGGGTCCGCACGCTTAACGTTCGTTGACGATATAGTACTATGAGTTATGTATGTTGGTGACCGAATGTTGTTCGGAGTTTCGGATGAGATCACGGATATGACGAGGAACTCCGGATGGTCCGGAAGTAAAGATTGATATGTGGATAGTAGTGTTTGATCTCCGGAAGGGTTCCGGATGTTTCCCGAAATGTTTGGGCACGAGAACACTTTATTTGGGCCAAAGGGGAAAGCCCACGAGGTTTTTGGAAAGCGCAAAAGGAAGTTTTGCGGAGTCCAGGGGCCAGACGTCAGGGTCCCTGGCGTCTGGGTCCAAACGCCGGGAACCCTGGCGTCTGGCCCTGGAGTCCGAGAAGCACTCTTGCCTTTTGGGTGAAACCGACTTTGTGGAGGCTTTTACTCCAAGTTTCGACCCCAAGGCTCATCATATAAATACGGGAGTAAGGCTAGCACCCAAGACACATCAAGAAACACCAAGCCGTGTGCCGGCTACCTCGTCCCGTCTAGTTTATCCTCCGTCAAAGTTTTCGTAGTGCTTAGGCGAAGCCCTACGGAGATTGTTCTTCACCAACACCGACACCACGCTGTCGTGCTGCCGGAACTCATCTACTACTTCACCCCTCTTGCTGGATCGAGAAGGCGAGGACGTCATCGAGCTGAATGTGTGCTGAACGCGGAGGTGTCGTACGTTCGGTACTTGATCGGGACGGATCGTGAAGGTGTATGACTACATCAACCGCGTTGATAAACGCTTCCACTTACGGTCTACGAGGGTACGTAGACAACACTCTCCCCCCTCTCGTTGCTATGCATCACCATGATCTTGCGTGTGCGTAGGATTTTTTTTGAAATTACTACGTTCCCCAACAGAAGCATCATCCAATTCCTTCATTTGGTGAATCAAATATGTCATGGGAGTTGGATGATACTAGAGCAAGTCCGGCAACACCTTCATCTTGAGTATATTCGGAGTCGGAGAGATAGCTTCTCTCGGAGTAGTTTTGTAGTCGGAACCGGAAACCCATTCACCAACGTGAGATTGATGCCTTCGTCTTTTGTAGCTCTTTGGTGACTTGTCCTTCCTTTTCGAATCTTTGCTTCTTCGAGAGGGTCTTCGTTCATAACGATCATCTCTACTCCTTCTCTCTCTTGGAGGTGATTCATCTCTTCTACTCCTCCTTTTTGGTGAGTCTTCTCTTTTCTTATAGGGTGTCATACACTCATTGGAGTAGTGTCCGAGTCTTCCACAATTGTAGCAATTACGGTCACGACTAGAAGATCTTTTCTCATTGTAGGACCTTGACTTGTGATACTTCTTGAGCTTGCATTGGTTTTCCCCTTGAAGAGGAAAGGGTGATGCAGCAAAGTAGAGATAAGTATTTCCCTCAGTTTGAGAACCAAGGTATCAATCCAGTAGGAGATAATGCACAAATCACCAATACCCGCACAAACAATCAAACACTTACACCCAACGCAATAAAGGGCTTGTCAATCCCTTCACGGTCACTTGCAAAAGTGAGATCTGATAGAGATAGATAAAACTAAACAAAAGATAAAGTAAATATTTTTGTGTTTTTTGGTTTACAGATTGGAAAGTAAAAGATTGCAAAATAGTAGATAGGAAACTTATATGATAGAAAATAGACCTCGGGGCTATAGGTTTCACTAGAGGCTTCTCTCAAGATAGCAAATAATACGGTGGGTGAACAAATTACTGCCGAGCAATTGATAGAAAAGGGCAAAGTTATGATGATATCTAAGGCAATGATTATGAAATATAGGCATCACGTCCGTGTCAAGTAGACCGACTCTTGCCTGCATCTACTACTATTACTCCACACATCGACCGACTCCTGCCTACATCTAGAGTATTAAGTTCATGAAGAACGGAGTAACGCATTAAGTAAGATGACATGATGTAGAGGAATAAACTCAAGCAATATGATGTAAACCCCATCTTTTTATCCTCGATGGCAACAATACAATATGTGCCTTGCTGCCCCTAATGTCACTGGGAAAGGACACCGCAAGATTGAACCCAAAGCTATGCACTTCTCCCATTGCAAGACAAACCAATCTAGTTGGCCAAACTAAACTGATAGTTCGAAGAGAATTACAAAGATATCAAATCATGCATATAAGAATTCAGAGAAGATTCAAATAATATTCATAGATAAGCTGATCATAAATCCGCAATTCATCGGATCTCGACAAACACACCGCAAAAGAAGATTACATCAGATGGATCTCCAAGAACATCGAGGAGAACATGGTATTGAGAATCAAAGGGAGAGAAGAAGCCATGTAACTACTAGCTATGGACCCGTAGGTCTGTGGTAAACTACTCACGCTTCATCGGAAGGGCAATAGAGTTGATGTATAAGCCCTCCGTGATCGAATCCCCCTCCAGCAGGATGCCGGAAAAGGCCCCAAGATGGGATCTCACGGAACAGAAGGTTGCGGTGGTGGAAAAGTGTTTTCGTTGATGCTTCTGGAGGTTTGGGAATATATGTGAATATATAGGACGAAGAATTAGGTCAGGGGGTGTTGGAGTAGGCCACAAGGCAGGGGTGCACGCCCACCCCCCTAGGGCGCGCCCCTGTGGCTTGTCGTCTACTCCATGGTCTTCTGACTTGGAGTCCAAGTCCAACAGGTGACTTCTGGTCCAAGAAAAATCATCGCGAAAGTTTTATTCTGTTTGGTATTCCTTTTCTGCAAAGCTCAAAAACAAGGAAAAAACAAAAACTGGCACTGGGCTCTAGGTTAATAGGTTAGTCCCAAAAATAATATAAAATAGCATATTAATGCATATAAAACATCCAAAATAGATAATATAATAGCATGGAAGAATTAAAAATTATAGATACGTTGGAGACGTATCAACTTGGAGCTTCTATCTTTGCTATGGCTTTTATAGAATTTGTTGAAGTTTTTCACCATTAGACTTATTTCCTCATTGGAGACTAGCTTGTCACTTGATGTTGTGGGAGCATCACTTGAAGCTTTGTATGCGCCACTTGACTTGTTGTGGAGCTCTTCCTTGTCCTTGAGTGACATCTCATGAGCAACAATTCTACCAATGACTTATGTGGGCTTGAGATCTTTGTAGTTGGGCATCATTTGGATCAATGTGCACACAGTATCATATTTTCCATCCAAGGCTCTAAGGATCTTCTTGATGATGAATTTGTTGGTCATCTCTTCACTTCCTAAGACGACAATCTCATTTGTGATCAGAGCAAGCCTAGAGTACATTTCGGCGACTCATTCACCATCCTTCATCTTGAACTTGTCAAGTTGACTTTGAAGCACATCCAACTTGGATTTCTTGACAGACTCGATACCTTCGTGCATATCAATCAAAGTATCCCAAATTTCCTTTGCATTCTCAAAGCGGCTGAGTTTGTAGAATTCTTCTCGGCACAATCCATTGAAGAGAATATCACAAGCTTGAGCATTGTATTGCAACATCATCAATTCTTCCACGGTCGCTTCACGATCCAGTTCTATATCATCTTCAAAGAACTCACCTTGCAAGCCAATACGAACAACAACCCAAACGGCAGGGTTATGGCCGAGAATATGCATTTTCATCTTATGCTTCCAACTAGCAAAATTTGTACCATCAAAGTAAGGACCTCTACGGTGATAGTTACCCCTCACTAGACACCATACTCTCCTAGGTTGTGAAACCAAGGCTATGGTAACGAAAGCGATGGAAACCAAGGCTAACGGAGACCAAAGCTCTGATACCACTAGTAGGACCGAAAGTATGTCTAGAGGGTGGGGGGTGATTAGACTACTTGATAAATAAAAACCTAGACTTTTCCGAATTTTAAATGTGGACAAATTTTAGCAAATATGACAAGTCAAGCAATCAACCTACACATGCAATTCCAAGAGTATAGCAGCTAAAAGTAAAGCACTACACATGAAGGTAAAGGGAAGGGTTTGGAGAAGTAAACTCAATGGGGGACACAGAGATTTTTGGCATGGTTTCGATAGGTGGTGCTATCGTACGTCCACGTTGATGGAGAATTCAACCCACGAAGGGTAACGGCTGCAAGAGTCCACGGAGGGCTCCACCCACGAGGGTGTTGGGGAACGCGCGTGCAAGATCTATCCATGGAGATGCATAGCTACGAGAGGGGAGAGTGTGTCTATGTACCCTCATAGACCGCTAAGCGGAAGCATTTATTAGTGCGGTTGATATAGTCGAACACCTTCACGATCCAACCGATCAAGTACTGAACGTACGACACCTCCGCGTTCAGCACACGTTCAGCTCGATGATGTCCTCGCCTTCTTGATCCAGCAAGACGGGCGAAGTAGTAGATGAGTTCCGGTAGCACGACGGCGTGGTGACGGTGGTGATGCAACTATCTCCGCAGGGCTTCGCCGAGCACTATGAAAATATGACCGAGGACGAACTAGAGGGAGAGGGGCGCCGCACACGGCTTGGGAATCGTGGTGTGTGTTTCCCATATCCCTCCTCTCATATATATAGGTGGGGGAGGAGGGGAGGCAGCCTAGGGCGCCCCCAAGGGGGTCGGCAGCCAGCCCTAGGGCCTGCCCTGGCCGTTCCCCCCTTCCTTCTTTGGCGCATGGGGGAAAGGAAAGGGGGTTGGATGCCTTAGGGCGCCCCTCCCCCCTTTCCCTTTCTCTCTTCCATGGAGAAAGGCAGGAGGGGCCCAGCCCCTCCCTTTCCTTTACAAGGCCGGCAGCCAGGTTGGGGGCGCGCCAGCACCTTGTGGGCTGGTGTGCTCCCCTCCCCTTGGCCCGTTAGGGCCAGTAACTTCCCGTGGCCTCCCGGAACTCCTTCTGGTGATCCAATGAATACCCGGTGCATTCCGAAACCTTTCCGGAGACCAAATAGTATCGTCCTATATATCAATCTTTACCTTCGAACCGTTCCGTAGCTCCTCGTCATGTTCGTGTTCACATCCGGGACTCCGAACAACATTCGGTCACCAACTCACATAACTCATATTACATTATATCATCAACGAACATTAAGCGTGCGGACCCTACGTGTTCACGAATGATGTAGACATGACCGAGAGACTTCTCCGGTCAATAACCAATAGCGGGACCTGGATTCCCATATTGGTTCCTACATATTCTATGAAGATCTTTATCGGTAGAACCTTTATGAACATACGTAATTCCCTTTGTCTGTCCGTTTGTTACTTGCCCGAGATTCGATCGTCGGTATCTCCATACCTAGTTAAATCTTGTTACCGGCAAGTCTCTTTACTCATTCTGTAATACATCATCTTGCAACTAACTCCCACTACAAAAAAATACACTTCCGTGATGATACGTGTTTGTCACGGTAGGTCACGTTTTTTGTCATGCATGTACATCCATGACGATTTTATGACAGAATCAAGATAGCCATACATGTGCTGTCGTAGAAGTGTTCCATGACATTACCAAAATTATCATCATGGAAGTGTCCACTTCCATGACGATAAATGTCGCGTCATGGAAGTGCTTTCGTCAAGGGTGACCGACACATGGCATCCACCGTAACGTCTCGCCGTTAAGCTATCGGGTCCGGTTTTGGATCCGATAACCCGCTAA
The DNA here is from genome assembly GCF_002575655.3 of Aegilops tauschii subsp. strangulata. NCBI lineage: Eukaryota > Viridiplantae > Streptophyta > Magnoliopsida > Poales > Poaceae > Aegilops > Aegilops tauschii. The sequence continues at coordinate 247,699,273 of NC_053035.3, forward strand.
CAGCCACGACCAATTCCGATTTTCCACATGTAAAATTCTCATTGGCTGACGGAACCACGTGTCAGCTCCGCATTGGCACAGGTGTCACTTATCCAATGGTCGAGATGCGCCTATGATATGTTGACACGTGGACGGGCCCAAAAGTGGCCCATAAAGATTAAATGGGCCGGCCCAACTAAAGGCCCACAAGATTTTGCAGACCATAATGGGCCGGCCCAGCTAAAGGCCCAACATTCTTAGTTAAGGCCCGTATGGCTAGTGTTAAATCGGCCCGTCAACGGCCCGTCCTAAACTTGTCATCATCGCGTCCCATGGTCACTTCTAGCCCGTTAACAGACCGCTAAGTATTTGGGCTGAATTACGGCCCAGTGTGTTTCCGGCCTGTTAAAGGTCCTGCTTCATTTGGGCCCATTTATGGGCCATTGAAACTTTCGGCCCATAAATGACCATGAAGGATTTGGGTCATATTCGGCCATGTCTGACATTCGGCCTGTTAGAGGCCCACTATAGATTTGGGCCACTTTCAGCTCGTTAACGTCGGACGAAATCCATAGGCCATATGTGGCCCAATGTCACATCAGGCCTATTAATGGCCCATATAAAAATGACACTAATCAAGCCCGACCAAACTTCCGGCCTGTTAAAGGCCCGTGTAGTAGGTCGATGCATTTACGGCCCGTCCAAATTTCGGCCTGTGAACGATCCGCATTGTAAATGGGCCACCATTTCGGCCTGCTAAGACCAGTGGGTTATTTGGCACAATCAGGGCCCAATCTCACTTTCGGCCTATTAAAGGCCCATGTTTTTTATGGGCTCGAGGTATTTACACCTGTAAACGGCATATCATTACTGAGGGCCCAAATTATGTTTAGGCCTGTTAAAGGCCCACTATGGGCACAACCTACCAGAAAAATATGAAAGCTTATGCTGATTTAGGCCCAGATATTTTTAGTGGGCTACATGCAAATTTTGGCCCATAATCATTTTTAGCCCAATTGGAATGGGCCTGCCGAATGTTGGCATGTTGGGCTCCTACGAAGCCTTCGGCCGAATACATTACTAAGATAAACCTACACTATACAAAAATAGCGTCGTAATTACTGCAGCCTTTGGCGGCATCATAAATGTTGTATCACAACAAAATAAATTCCAACCATATAACAAAAGGCCTGTTGGCATAAAGTTTATATTCCTTGCAGATAAAAGCACCATCAGATGTATAGAAGCACAGATCATTTGACCTGAGTACTGCTAATGTTTTAGGCTGTAGAATCTGATGGAGCAACATGATCTTCCCCTTTTTTCCGCCATTGCTCTTGAACAACGAAGCAAATGTCTGATAGTCTGGTTTCAAAACCATTCATATCTTGACGACATTTGTCAACCACTATTCTTGTTTCCAAAATGACGTCCATTAGGGATTGGACTTGTGTCTGGAGCACAGATATATCACTCTGTCTAGCCGGAAGATTTTGTTTAGTAGGCGATTTGGACGAGGTTACCTTGACAACCAACCCAGAGTTACGCAGGAAGGTGCTTTTTGCACTGTTAGTGGAGAGATACTAACGCACTGCAGCAAGAGGTGACATTATGCCTGTGGTAGCCTCGTCACCTTCAGGTGGTTGTGGCTGTTGAATGATTTGTTCCATAGCTTGTTGAACGTTTGAACTTGTAGATTAGTGCACCAGATAAGTTACTAATGAGACAAAAACAAACAAAGTAGGTTTCACGTTTATACATAACTTATTTTGGTGAACTACTGTAATACATTAGCATGTATTGTAGTGCCAACTACATAATAAAATCACTTTCGGAACATATGTCCATGTAGCATGCCTACTGTATTGTCTATTTCCTGACATTCCTTGACATCTAAGGATAAAGAGACATGGTTTAAAGTAGGATGAACATAGTACGACATCATTCATATCATGGGAAAACAGATATAAAACAAACAGGCTATTGTATCATTGTGTGCGCACGTGAACATCACAAATAGATTACAGATCAAGACCAAAAGAATATCCTTCATCTCTTTTAAACCATGTAAGGTGAAATGATACATTAAGACAACTGTGTATAAAAGTGAACAGAGTAACGGACATTGGCTGCATACCAAGCAGTTAAATGAACACATCAAGTACCAATCAGTTCAAAGGCAGGAGGAGTAAGGACTTACAACAACGGCTTGAACTGGTTTGCTCATGCCCTTCATCTTGTTGGTGTGGCAATCCTTGAAGATTTGCACTGCATTCGGTTCAGTTCTTTTTGGTCCGCACGGTCTTTCCTCTGTATTTGGAACAAGTCAATATAGATACGATAATATGGCATAGAAAAAAGAAGGAAGTAGCAGCTATTTACAAGAGCCTCGCAGTGTGCAATATAGCTACGAGATCCTGTTGTCTGTTGGAATTTCACTTTAGAACGGTTGGTCTTGTTCTTCAAATAGTTAGCCTAGAATAAGATACACTTGTATGGCACATACATAAATACAAGTTCAATATGTGGTCTGATCAAATACATATACCCTACCTGATACTTTGGGTCAGACCAGTGTTTAACAAGGGTTGTCCAGTCTTCATCTGTAATATATTCCACTGGAGATGTTTGGGCGATTTCATTGTTAGCCTTGCCTTCAAAGTGAGAATTTCTAAGGTGGTACCGATACTGTCGCAGAGCAGACTGAAAAACATGAGTTCATGCTTGTTTAGTTGCATCATCTTTCGGTTCCAACTTGAACCTCATCTGTTGAAAAAAGAATGTGAGTCTTATTAGGAGGAAGCTAGAAAGTATGGGACAGAGCAAGACAATATTACTAATTGCGATGAATAACATTACTTACGGATAAATGGTCAAGGAAGGTGTTAAACTGGGTATTGTCTTTCTCATTCCTGTACTGGATCCACGTTGGGAGGATACGTGCATGACACCTAATGGCAACGGCTGCCTCTCATACTAACTTGGCTGACTCTGTAGCATCACGTGGCCTTTTTAAACCTGCCTCAAAATGGATTTCCATTCTTCCTCCTTTAGATTTTGTTAATCTGTCAAGCATTATCCCTGATGTCTGTTTCCGCTTGCGCCGTGGTGCTAGTTCAACAACGAATATGGAAAGTGTTAGTGCACATCAAACTGTGAGAGTACATATAAAGGAGCATGCAACCGCAACTTGACTCGGTCAGGTACCGTCTTGGTGTTGATGCTCATGAGGTTCATCTGATCTTGCCAAGCCCTGTTGTGTCAGCAGTGCTTCGGAAGTAGTGTTAGGTGTGAAGGCAGCTTGGGAACTGGCCAGTTCCGGAGCAAACGAACGACTAACTCGTTGAGATGCTGGTACAGTTGAAGCGGATGCTGCAGCTGGTGGAGCACGTGATACTGTGTTTGTAGATTTAGCCGGTGGACTTGGACCTTCTACGTTGACTGTCCAGCCTTGCGTTGTCTTGCGAATCTTGTTGGGACAATGGAAGAGTAGAATCTGTAGAGACCCTCTGTTTCAGTTGCTCGGAGGGACCGCCATCATCCAATTCCTTACCAATTTCCTTCCGCTTTATTGATTTTGCATTGTGAGGTCAAAGAAAAAGGAATAAAATTCGCTCTTCAGAACTCATTCATGCATGATACTGACGAACACTACTCTGATGAAAGGCAGAGTCATGATACGAAGATGGAATATGTATGAAAAACTTGACGGCTTGACATATTCACACCTATGATGTGGTAACTAAGCAGAAGGCACTTCAACAAATTAGAAGCACTGCAAGCTAGACACCATATGGAAGGTGCAATCAATAGCACTCTGCCAAGTTAAAACTGTCTCGTCATAGGTGGCGTTCATCAAACTAGAAGCACTACATGCTAGAAATCATATTCAAGATGCAAACCAATATCACACTGCCAACTTAAAGGTGTCCCATCATAAGTGACCGATGCAGGATACACAAGAAGAGTAGTTTCATGTAAGAACATGGTGTGATAGACAGATATAGTATGTACCAAAAAGAGGAAACCGTGTCATATTCACACGTATCATGTGTAAGCTAAGCAGATGCAATTTACACTAATTAGGAGCAATACAAGCTAGACACCATATGCAACATGCAACCAGATATCACACTTCCAAGTTAGAGCAAGCACCTTGGATGGTGGAGTAGGGGAGCGGAGACTTGGAACTTGTAATGCACTAGCAGTACAAGGAGAATCCGTACAGATGCTCCGTTTACGTTGCTGCATAGGACCACCATCATCGCCTTCCTTACTCTTTTCCTTCCTCTTTTTTGATTTTGCCTTGTCAAGTCAAACCCACAAGAAAAAGGAATGAAATTTGCTCTTCAGAACTCATTGATGCATGATACTGACGAACACTACTTTCATGTAAGGCAGACGCATGATAGGAGGATGGAATACGTATGAAAAGCAGGATGACATGACATATTGACATGTATGATGTATAAAGTGTAAACTAAGCACAAGGTGTTTGAACTAGTTAGAAGCAATGCAAGCTAGAAACCATATGAAATATGAAACCATTATCACTCTGCCAAATTAAAAGGGTGGCCTAACAAATGTATTTGACCAAATTAGAAGCAATACATGGCAACAAGGTAGAAATAATATGCAATATGCAACGAATAAAGGTGTCTCATCGTAAGTGATTGATGCAGGATACAGAAGAGAGGTAGTTTCATGTAAGAACATGATTAACACATAGATGTAGTGTGTACCATAAATAGGAAGGTGTGTCATATTCACAGGTATAATGTGTAAACTAAGCAGATGCAATTTACCCTAATTAGAAGCATTACAAGCTAGACACCGTATGCAACATGCAACCACATATCACACTGCGAAGTTAGAGCAAGCACCTGCGATGGTGGTGTAAGGGAAGTGCGGTCTTCAAGTACAGAGCTACGTTGAATATCTTCATTTAGGCTTGCTGTTTCTTGAGAATCGTGTGGAGAGGATGAAAATGCACTCTTTATAAGAGTAGCGTGTCTCATACTAACCCATGGGCGTGACTGTCTCATCATAAGCGATAGATGCAGGATACACAAGAACAGTAGTCTGATGTAAGAACATGGTGTGATAGGCAGATGTAGTATGTACCGAAAACAGGAAGGCGTGTCATATTCACATGTATAATGTGTAAGCTAAGGAGATGCAATTTAACAAATTAGGAGCAATACAAGCTAGGCACCATATGCAACATGCAACCAGATATCACACTGCCATGTTAGAGCAAGCACCTGGGGTTGTGGGGTAGGGGAGATGAGATTTGGAACTTGCACTACAGTAGGAGTAGCAGGAGAATCTGCAGAGATCATCTGTTTCGGTTGCTCCAGAGGACCACCATCATTCCGTGCCTTTGTCCTTTTAGATTTTGCCTTGTCAAGTAAACACACAAGAAAAAGGATTGAAATTCACACATCCAAATTCGTCGATGCATGATGCTGACGAACACAACTTTTATGTATGGCAACCACATTGTAGGAGGATGGAATATGTATGAAAAACGCTAAGCAGAAGGCATTTCAAAAAATTGGAAGCAATGCAATCTAGACACCATATGAAAGATCCAACCAAAATCACTCTACCAAGTTAGATCTGTCTGATGATAAGTGGCACTTCAACAAATTAGAGGCAATACATGTTTGAAATGATATGCAAGATGCAACCAATATTACACTGTCAACTTGAAGGTGTCTTGTCAGAAGTGATTGATCAGGGATACACTAAAAAAGTAGTTTGATGTAAGAACATGGTTAATAGAAAGACGTAGTATGTACCAAAAACAGGAAGGCATGTCATATTCACAGGTACAATGTGTTAACTAAGCATATGCAAATTACCCTAATTGGAAGCATTACAAGGTACACACCATATGCAACATGCAACCACATATGACACTGCCAAGTAAGAGCAAGCACCTGCGATGGTGGTGTGGGGGAATTACGGTCATCAACTAGAGAGCTACGTTGACTATCTTCATTTAGCCCTGCTGTTTCTTGAGAATCATGTGGGGAGGATGACACTGCACTCTTTAAACGAGTAGCGCGTCTCACAGTAACCCACTTGGGTGACTGTCTCATCATAAGTGATTGATGAGGGATACAAAAGAGCAGTAGTTTGATGTACGAACATGGTTAATAGACATATGTAGTATGTATCAAAAACAGGAAGGCATGTCATTATCAAAGGTATAATGTGTAAAGTAAGTAGATGCAATTTAACCAAATTGGAAGCAATACAAGCTAGAAACCATATGCAACATGCAACCACATTTGACAGCGCGAAGTTAAAGCAAGCACCTGGGATGGTTGTGTGTGGCAATTGAGATCATCAACTACAGAGCTACGTTTACTGTCTCCATCTACTGACACTGCACCCTTTAGAGCGCTGAAACACTTAGTGCTTATCTTCGAATTACACTGGAGCGACTTCTATCTTTTCTTTTTTGTATTCATCAACACTGCGTCAGAGTTTGAAATACCCATGCATAAAAAACAATAGTGTGAGTATGGGTGAAGTGTGTGCACAAGTAGTACAGTGAGGTAGCAGATAACAGGTCGGTGAGAAATAAATGACGGGAGACATATGATAGCTCTACAACATGCATGGCACACGAAATTACTAGATTCCAGGATTTTGAAATGTGAGCACAGGGGTGGCTGGGAAATGCAGATGCTCCTCCAGCACACCACAAGGTGTGGTCCTATGAAAATAACAGTCGACTGAAAACAAATAGGTCAGTCCATTTTTTCTGTACCATCCGATGTACAAAGAACGGGCAGATCGTCTTCATCTACCTCCAGCCAGTCAGTGTTACGATCTTCCTCAAAACGCCAGCGACCACCGGCCCAGTCCCCTGTCTCCGCCCTCCCCTCGACCTCACCGCACCGCCCTCGGCCATCCCTTCAAGCCCCGCCGACCTCCAGATCGGGCACAAGCAGCTCCTGCGCCCCACACCCCTTAAACACCGATGCGCCACTTTCCCGGCGAACAGGCAGACTAGGTGCTCCGCGCGCCTAAGCGGGTGCTGCTTCCTTTAATTGTGATTCGACTGACCCTGAATTAAATCCAGGCGGGCTACTGACCTCTAGAAAAGGTGAAATAGTAAATGGGAGGAAACCTTGTGCATTTAGTATCACGAAGAAGATGCAGTAAGAAGCGCTCAACTAGTTTCTTTCGTGGGTTGAATATGGTGTGAGCAGAGACATAAGATTTGCACGAATAAGGGAAGAGGAGTACCTCTTTCTGCTGGAAGTGCTATGTCCACCTTCTGTTTTTCCGACGATCTTCTTGTGGTTCGCTGGAAATGAGAAGTTGTGGAGGACGGTGGAGCCTTGGACGAACCCATGGCCAAGTTTTTGAATGTGGTGTGGTGGCCGTCTGTCGGCGGCGGGGAACCAGATCCGAGACTGCGAACGATAGCGTAGCGGGAACAGCTCCGGTGCGGTGGACGGTTGCGGCAGTGGAGCGACAGCGGTGAAGCGCAGGACGGCATGGTCGAAGTGGTTCTCGTACGACGCACATCGGCGTCGGCGTCGTGGAGGCAGCTCTGCCTCGGCTTCAGCTGCTAAGTCCTTGAGGGTGTTGCAGTTGCGGTTGTGTTGGACGACAATGTCGGGGTACCGGCTCCGGCGTGATGGAGGAGGGCGGCGGTGGATTGGGCGCGATTGGGTGGAGGATGGAGGAGGCTGGGGTTTCGCCGCTGGTGAAGAGGGCGTTTTGGCGCCCATGGAGTATGAATGGGGAAACAGAGAGAGGGGAGAACTAAGGGGGAACAATGTTTCGGTTTGGGACGCGCTTGTTTGAAATTTGGGGAAAGTTACAAACTTTGCCCCCATCTAAAATTTCGGACATATTGCGGGTTGGGGGTAGGACAGTAATCTCAGGTGTCCCAAATGGTGGGCGGGATAGATTTCGGCCGAGCGCATGGGTGTTTAGGCGCCCACGGCGTATGAATGCTGCTCGGAGAAGGTTGAGACTGGCGTCTTGGTGAAGTTACAAACCTACCCTGGGTTAGACCTTTGGACATCGGGCCGATAGGCTACACGGGCCAGAGTGAGGACAGTAATTTCCTACCACCAAACATTAGTCTCGCGCGGTTTCGGATGACCAAAGGCTTATTTGGCACTTCGTAAAATATTTGGGAGCAGAAGCATTAACATTTTCGGTTCTCTTGAATTGAACTTTCAGGATTTGTCAAACTTCACAAATCTTTACTCTTGAAAATCCTAAAACTACGATTATTTTGGAATGGAGGGGGTACATTTGAATATACATTGTACACAAGTATATATTAAAAAATATGCAACTTACCTCAATTCATGCATGTTCCAGATATAATCTCCTTGGTTGCAAAAAAATAGTTAGACATGCGTATGAATATATAGCATGTTCAAACGCACAACAAAGATTGATGCCCCTTTTAGATCTGATTTACAAATGCCATTATCTCGGGTTCAAATAGATGAATGCACTTCCTATGAATTCAAATCTTTGAAACGCCCTTTATGTTGAATTCAACATGTATTCTATTTCGTAGCTAACAATTTGGAATGTATCCATGTAAGTGACAAATGTATAAAGTGCTTCACACTAACAACATGGAGTGCACTAATTAATGTTTATATATGAATGGCAAAAGCAATGCATTGCCTGTATTTGAAACAGCTCTCACTCTATGGATCGATAATATGCAATAAACACATGCACATGCTAGAATTCAATAGAGTATGGGTGTCTGATAGAATGATTTTCGTTCATACGCAAATTGCAAAATTCATGATCTCATCCAAAAATAATAATGCCATTTATATTTTAATTTAATTCGTAGAACCGCCTTTTACATGTAGATGCACAATGTCGTGGCCCGTTCTCACAAACGCGTTATATATCTCTCTATCTAACACATAAGTGCACATGATACGTCTCCGTAGTATCTACTTTTCCAAACACTTTTGCCCTTGTTTTGGACTCTAACTTGCATGATTTGAATGGAACTAACCCGGACTGACGCTGTTTTCAGCAGAATTGCCATGGTTTTATTTTTGTGCAGAAACAAAAGTTCTCAAAATGACCTGAAACTTCACAGAGATTATTTTTGGAAATAATAAAAAATACTGGCGAAAGAATCAAGGCCAGGGGGCCCACACCCTGTCCACGAGGGTGGGAGGCGCGCCTGCCCCCCCAGGGCGCGCCACCTGCCTCGTGGGCCCCCTGGAGCTGCAGCGACCTCAACTCCAACTCTATATAATCGTGTCCGGGGAGAGAAAAACCAGAGAGAAAGATTCATCGCATTTTACGATACGGAGCCGCCGCCAAGCCCTAATCTCTCTCGGGAGGGCTGATCTGGAGTCCATTCGGGGCTCCGGAGAGGGGAATCCGTCGCCATCGTCATCATCAACCATCCTCCATCACCAATTTCATGATGCTCACCATCGTGCGTGAGTAATTCCATCGTAGGCTTGCTGGACAGTGATGGGTTGGATGAGATTTATCATGTAATCGAGTTAGTTTTGTTAGGGTTTGATCCCTAGTATCCACTATGTTCTGAGATTGATGTTGCTATGACTGTGCTATGCTTAATGCTTGTCACTAGGGCCCGAGTGCCATGATTTCAGATCTGAACCTATTATGTTTTCATGAATATATGTGAGTTCTTGATCCTATCTTGCAAGTCTATAGTCACCTACTATGTGTTATGATCCGGCAACCCCGAAGTGACAATAATCGGAACCACTCCCGGTGATGACCGTAGTTTGAGGAGTCCATGTATTCACTATGTGTTAATGCTTTGGTCCGGTACTCTATTAAAAGGAGGCCTTAATATCCCTTAGTTTCCATTAGGACCCCGCTGCCACAGGAGGGTAGGACAAAAGATGTCATGCAAGTTCTTTTCCATAAGCACGTATGACTATATTCGGAATACATGCGTACATTACATTGATGAATTGGAGCTAGTTCTGTGTCACCCTATGTTATGACTGTTACATGATGATCCGCATCCGGCATAACTCTCCATCACCGATCCAATACCTACGAGCTTTTCACATATTGTTCTTCGCTTATTTACTTTTCCGTTGCCACTGTTACAATCACTACAAAACTATTACTGTTACTTTTGCTACCGTTACCGTTACTTCCATACTACTTTGCTACTAAATACTTTGCTTTAGATATTAAGTTATCCAGGTGTGGTTGAATTGACAACTCAACTGCTAATACTTGAGAATATTCTTTGGCTCCCCTTGTGTCGAATCAATATATTTGGGTTGAATACTCCACCCTCGAAAACTGTTGCGATCCCCTATACTTGTGGGTTATCAAGACTATTTTCTGGCACCGTTGCCGGGGAGCATAGCTCTATTCTTTGAGTCAGTTGGGATTTATATCTGCTGGTCACTATGAAGAACTTGAAAGACGAGAAAACTAAAATTTATCCCTCAACTACGAGGGGAGGTAAGGAACTGCCATCTAGCTCTGCACTTGATTCACCTTCTGTTTTGAGTAAGCTTGCGACACCTAAACCTGCTTCTGCTATTAATTCTGATATGTCGCATGTTATTGATGATGCCACTTCTGCTATGCATGATACTTATGATGAAAGTACTTCTATGCTTGATACTACTGTGCCACTTGGTGAATTTCTTGATGAACAACTTGCTAGGGCTAGAGAGAATGAAATTATTGAAACTGATAATATTGATGAAAGTGATGATGAAGATTCTCCCCCTAGATATGAATTGCCTGTTTTGCCTGAGGGCTCTGTTATGGATGAAGAAACTGCTAGAGACTTTCTTGCTTGCAATGATAGAAGTGATCTTAAGAAATTACTAGCTAAGCTTAAATAAAAATATCTGAATGCTAGAATGAAATATGATCCTGCTTATGCTACTTCACCTATCTTTGTTACTGATAAGGATTATGAATTCTCTGTCGACCCTGATATAATTACTTTGGTTGAATCTGATCCTTTCTATGGCTATGAATCTGAAACTGTTGTGGCACATCTTACTAAATTAAATGATATAGCCTGTTCACTAATGATGAGAAAACTCGCTACTACTATATCCTTAAAATATTTCCGTTCTCATTAAAGGGTGATGCTAAAATATGGTTTAATTCTCTTGATACTGGTTGTGTGCATAGTCCCCAGGATATGATTTATTACTTCTCTGCTAAATATTTCCCTGCTCATAAGAAACAAGCTGCTTTAAGGGAAATATATAATTTTGTGCAAATTGAAGAAGAGAGTCTCCCACAAGCTTGGGGGAGGCTTCTCCAATTACTTAATGCTTTGCCTGATCATCCTCTTAAGAAAAATGAAATACTTGATATCTTTTATAATGGACTAACCGATGACTCCAGAGACCACCTGGATAGTTGTGCTGGTTGTGTTTTCAGGGAAAGAACAGTTGATCAAGCTGAAATTCTATTGAATAATATGTTGACAAATGAAAATAATTGGACACTTCCTGAACCAACTCCTAAGCCAACTCCGAAGAAAAGGGGTGTTCTATTTCTCAGTCCTGAAGATATGCAAGTGGCAAAGAAATCTATGAAAGAAAAAGGTATAAAAGCTAAAGATGTTAAGAATTTACCTCCTGTTGAAGAAATACATGGTCTTAATTTACCGCCTGTTGAAGAAGTTCATGGTCTTGATAACCCGACACAGGTAGTAAAGGTAAATTCTCTTTATAGATTTGATGAAGGTGATATTCCTCGTTATAAGTCTGCTAGCCAATGCTTAGATGAGTTTGATAATTTTATTGTCAAACAAGAAAACTTCAATGCTTATGTTGGTAGACAATTGAAACACAGTTCTGATATGCTTGAACACTTGAGTGATTATATGTCTAGAGTTAAAGGTGAACTTAAACTCATTAGTAAACATGCTTCTATGGTTACCACTCAAGTTGAACAAGTACTTAAAGCTCAGAATGATTTGCTCAATGAATTGAATAGTAAGAATAATGACTTTGCTATTAGAGTTGCAACTAGGGGAGCTAAAGTGACTCAGGAACTTTTTGTATCCTGAGGGCCACCCTAAGAGAATTGAGCAGGATTCTCAGAGAAATAATGTTGATACACCTAGTCCTTCTAAAAACAAGAAAAAGAAAAATGATAGGACTTTGCATGCTTCTAGTGAACCTGTTGTTGACACACCTGAGAATCCCAATGATATTTCTATTTCTAATGCCGAAACACAATCTGGTGATGAACATGAGCCTAGTGATAATGTTAATGATGATGTTCATGTTGATGCTCAACCTAGCAATGATAATGATGTAGAAATTGAACCTGTTGTTGATCTTGATAACCCACAATCAAAGAATCAACATTATGATAAGAGAGATTTTGTTGCTAGGAAGCACGGAAAAGAAAGAGAGCCATGGGTTCAGAAAACCATGCCTTTTCCTCCCAAACCATCCAAGAAAAAGGATGATGAGGTTTTTGAATGCTTTACTGAAATGATTAGACCTATCTTCTTGCGTATGCGTTTAACTGATATGCTCAAAATGAATCCTTATGCTAAGTATATGAAAGAAATTGTTACAAATAAAAGAAAGATACCGGAAGCTGAAATTTCCAACATGCTTGCTAATTATAATTTTAAGGGTGGAATACCAAAGAAGTTAGGAGATCCAGGAGTACCCACTATACCATGCTCCATTAAAAGAAATTATGTTAGAACTGCTTTATGTGATCTTGGAGCCGGTGTTAGTGTTATGCCTCTCTCTTTATATCGTAGACTTGATTTGAATAAGTTGACACCTACTGAAATATCTTTGCAAATGGCCGATAAATCAACTGTTATACCTGTCGGTATTTGTGAGGATGTGCCTGTTGTGGTTGCAAATGTTACTATTTTAACGGACTTTGTTATTCTTGATATTCCCGAGGATGATAGTATGTCTATTATTCTTGGAAGACCCTTTTTGAATACTGTAGGGGCTGTTATTGATTGCAACAAAGGCAATGCCAATTTTCATGTTAATGGCAATGAGCATACGGTACACTTTCTGAGGAAACAACCTCAAGTTCATAGTATAAATTCTATTGGAAAAATTCCATCAATTATTTTTGGAGGTTTTGAATTTCCTCTACCTACTGTCAAAAAGAGATATGATATTCTTATTATTGGGGACGTGCATATCCCCGTTGAGGTAACATAGTGTTATTCGAAATTTCTCCGGTTCCATGTTATTTGAAATGAGTTTGTTAACAAGACCTGATCAACCTTGTTAGTGGATTCCTTTCGATGAGCATGAGATGGATGAAGTTAGAAGGCACAACCTTCTGTACCCTCCTTTTACTTTTTGTTATTTAGATTAATTAAAGTAAAATACTATTTTCTGTCAGTTTTCTGATTTATCCGTGCAATAAAAAATACCCCAAAAATAAAAGTTCTCCAAATGCCCTGAAATTTATATATGATTTTTCCTGGAATATTTGAGAATATTTGGCACTGAGAACACATCAGGGGGAGCTGGCACCTGGCCATGAGGGTCCAGGGCGCGCCCACCCCGTGGGCGCATGGTGGCTCCCCTCCACTTATTCCAGCAACCATACACTCCTTCTTCCTCCCAAAAAAATCACCAACCAGCTCAAGCACGAGTTCTAGCTCATTTTGCTGCCATTTTCGATCTCCTTGATCAAAGCACCTCTCACAAAACTGCTTTGGGGGATTGTTCCTTGGTATGTGACTCCTCCAATGGTCCAATTAGTTTTTGTTCTAGTGCTTTATTTATTGCAAATTTGTGTTGCCTAGGTGACCATGTTCTTGAGCTTGCATGTCAAATTTATATGGTCCCAAGTAGTTCTAATGCATGATATAGTCTCTAGGCACTTGTGGGAGTAGTTGCTATCAATTTTGTTGAGTTTGGTTCACTTTTATTTTGAGTTACTAAAAATTTCAGAAATTTTTTAGAGGAAGAAATATGTTTAGGAAAATGTACCAAGGTGGTCCTTCAAGGAAGCAAGGACCCAGGCCCGCAATACGCGATGCGGACGATGAACCACCAAGGGAAGCTCAAGTGCGGGCTTGTGAATGGCCTTCAGGGGACTTTATGGATTGAGCAGGAATCAAGGAAGAATTTAGCGCATATGTGCGTAATGCTGATCTTGTGAGCATCGAGGCAGATAAGTGCCGTCAGTACCACTATCTCACTGATTCCTTTGTGAGGAGGTTTGAATTTTCATCATCACGCAATTCTCAAACTGTCCTGTTTGATCTTTATGAAAATTCTTATACTATGGACTTAGAGGATTTTAATACTGCTTGCAAACTTCCACAATGGGGTAGTCCTAGTGAACCTCGCAAATCTGAGTTTAGAGATTTTCTTGCTAGTATAAATGTGGGGGAGTTTAGAGATATAACACAAGCTACCATAGGGAGCATTCATTTTCCTGCTATACATTATTTTGCTCTCTTCATAGGTAGGTGCATAAATGGTAAGGATGAAGCATGTCACATGTGTGTCCCTGATCTCAGTGTTCTTAGGAGCGCTGTGTTAGGAGATAAACATTATAATATGGGAGCCATTGTTGCACATAGGTTGCATAATAATAGAATTAATGGAGATTTCTTTGGTGGAATTTATGCAACCCGTCTAGCTAATTTTCTTGATATACCTATTCGTGATTATGATATGGAATTGCCTTATTCTTATCTAGATTTTAATGCCATGGTTCACCATTAGTTTGTTGAGAGGAATGATCCGCCTCTCCAGTACCGACTAATCTTTGACATGCGTCAGGCCGTCAATATTGTCCTCCCTGCTCCTACTCTCTTTGACTTTCAGGCAAAGGGTAGATATTTTATAACCAGGGAGGAGGCAGATGAGTACGAGAGGAGGACGAGGGCAGCTCGCCTCCAAGCTGCAGCCCACGATGCAATAGCCGCTGCATCTCAGTACGACCCCAGCTATAACTTTGGATATCCGCCAGGCCAGCCGTGGCAATAGACCAACTTAGTCCAAAAGCCTAAGCTTGGGGGAGTACGTATTTCCCACCGACATTACATTCATATTCACACACTCATGCTAGTTGTCGGTGCTCATACTTTTTCACTGTAATATCCATGCTAGTTTATTTTCCTTTTTATGCTTTCTTCTTGTGTGTTTGAAAAACCTTAAGAAAAACTAAAAAAATTAGCAGTAGCTTTTAGCTAGTTTACTTTCTTGCCGTGGTAGTATTAATTAAAAGAAAACCCAAAAATATATTTCATGTTCTTCTTTTGCTTGTTGGGAGCTTTCCCGTGTAAATAGTTTTATTTCTTTTCTTTTCTTTGGGGGTCGATAGGAGAGGACCATAATAAAATTGTTGAAGTGGCTCTTATATGCATTATTGTTAATTTAACCAAGAGCCCATATTGCCTTGTCTTCTCCTTTTTATTGAATGCTTGCAGATTCCAGCTTAGTCCAATGCACGTGCACTATTATTATACACATCATTCGGTCGTGCAAGTGAAAGGCAATTATGATGATATATGATGGACTGATTGAGATGAGAGAAGCTGGTATGAACTCGACCTCTCTTGTTTTTGT
Organism: Aegilops tauschii subsp. strangulata; assembly: GCF_002575655.3. Taxonomy (NCBI): domain Eukaryota; kingdom Viridiplantae; phylum Streptophyta; class Magnoliopsida; order Poales; family Poaceae; genus Aegilops; species Aegilops tauschii. The sequence goes on from NC_053035.3 coordinate 247,714,824, forward strand.
AAATATGATTAGTTCATCGTTCCTGATTCAGCCTATTATAAATAAACATGTTTGCAATGACAATTAGAGATTATAGTTGCTTATGCCATGCTTAATCAGCTAGGAGTTTATAATGGTTTACCTTGCGTGCCAACATGCTATTAAAATGGTTGTGATGTGGTATGATAGGGTGGTATTCTCCTTTGGATGATTCAAGTGACTTGACTTGGCACATGTTCACACATGTAGTTGAAACAAATCAACATAGCCTTCACGATATTTATGTTCATGGTGGATTATATCCTACTCATGCTTGCACTCAATGTTGATTAATTTTAATGCATGTTCGTCGCTCTCTAGTTGGTCACTTCCCAGTCTTTTGCTAGCCTTCACTTGTACTAAGCGGGAATACTGCTTGTGCATCCAATCCCTCAAACCCCAAAGTTATTTCCATATGAGTCCACTATACCTTCCTATATATGCGGTATCTACCTGCCGTTCCAAGTAAATTTGTATGTGCCAAACTCTAAACCTTCAAACGAAATTCTGTTTTGTATGCTTGAATAGCTCATGTATCAACTAGGGCTGTCTGTATCTTCCATGCTAGGCGGGTTATTCTCAAGAGGAGTGGACTCCGTCCTCACTCACGAGAAAATGGTTGGTCACCGGGATGCCCAGTCCCATGCTTTATGAAAATCAAATCGAAATAATTGCAAACAAAACTCCCCCGGGACTCTTGTTAGTTGGAGGCACTCGTTGTTTCGAGCAAGCCATGGATTGATGCTTGTTGGTGGAGGGGGAGTATAAACTTTACCATTCTATTTGGGAACCGCCTATAATGTGTGTAGCATGGAAGATATCGCCATCTCTCGGTTGTTATGTTGACAATGAAAGTATGCTGCTCAAAATATTATTTATCTCTATTTCAAAATTGAGCTCTGGCACCTCTACAAATCCCTGCTTCCCTCTGCGAAGGGCCTATCTATTTACTTTTATGTTGAGTCATCACCCTCTTATTAAAAAGCACCAGGTGGAGAGCACCGCTGTCATTTGCATCCATTACTATTAATTTATATTGGGTATGACTATGACTGGATCTCTTTTACCATGAATTACAATGTTTAGTCAGTCCTTGATCTTTAAAGGTGCTCTGCATTTATGTTTTGCGGTCTCAGAAAGGGCTAGCGAGATAACATCTTGTTATATCATATCATGATTGTTTTGAGAAAGTGTTGTCATCCGAGATTTATTATTATTGCTCACTAGTTGATTATTCCATTGACATGAGTATGAGACCTAAGTGTTATTGTGAATATGGTTAGTTCATAATCTTTGCTGAAAACTTGAATGCTGGCTTTACATATTTACAACAACAAGAGCAAACAGAGTTTGTAAAAGTTTTTCTTTATCACTTTCAGTTTATCAATTGAATTGCTTGAGGACAAGCAAAGGTTTAAGCTTGGGGGAGTTGATACGTCTCCGTGGTATCTACTTTTCCAATGCCCTTGTTTTGGACTCTAACTTGCATGATTTTAATGGAACTAACCCGGACTGACGCTGTTTTCAGCAGAATTGCCATGTGTTATTTTTGTGCAGAAACAAAAGTTCTCGGAATGACCTAAAACTTCACGGAGATTATTTTTGGAAATAATAAAAATGACTGGCGAAAGAATCAAGGCTAGGGGGCCCACACCCTGTGCAAGGGTGGGAGGTGCGCCTGCCCCCCCCCAGGGCGCGCCCCCTGCCTCGTGGGCCCCCTGGAGCTCCACCGACCTCAACTCCAACTCTATATATTCGTGTTCGGGGAGAAAAAAATCAGAGAGAAAGATTCATCGCGTTTTACGATACGGAGCCGCCGCCAAGCCCTAATCTCTCTCAGGAGGGCTGATCTGGAGTCCGTTCGGGGCTCCGGAGAGGGGAATCCGTCGCCATCGTCATCATCAACCATCCTCCATCACCAATTTCATGATGCTCACCGCCGTGCGTGAGTTATTCCATCATAGGCTTGCTGGACGGTGATGGGTTGGATGAGATTTATCATGTAATCGAGTTAGTTTTGATAAGGTTTGATCCCTAGTATCCACTATGTTCTGAGATTGATGTTCTATGACTTTGCTATGCTTAATGCTTGTCACTAGGGCCCGAGTACCATGATTTCAGATCTGAACCTATTATGTTTTCATGAATATATGTGAGTTCTTGATCCTATCTTGCAAGTCGATAGTCACCTATTATGTGTTATGATCCGGCAACCCCGAAGTGACAATAATCGGGACCACTCCCGGTGATGACCATAGTTTGAGGAGTCCATGTATTCACTATGTGTTAATGCTTTCGTCCGGTACTCTATTAAAGGAGGCCTTAATATCCCTTAGTTTCTATTAGGACCCCGCTGCCACGGGAGGGTAGGACAAAAGATGTCATGGAAGTTCTTTTCCATAAGCACGTATGACTATATTTGGAATACATGCCTACATTACATTGATGAATTGGAGCTAGTTCTGTGTCACCCTTTGTTATGACTGTTATGTGATGAACCGCATCCCGCATAATTCTCCATCACCGATCCAATGCCTACGAGCTTTTCACATATTGTTCTTCGCTTATTTACTTTTCTGTTGCCACTGTTACAATCACTACAAAACTATTACTGTTACTTTTGCTACCGTTACCGTTACTTCCATACTACTTTGCTACTAAATACTTTGCTTCAAATATTAAGTTATCCAGGTGTGGTTGAATTGACAACTCAACTGCTAATACTTGAGAATATTCTTTGGCTCCCCTTGTGTCGAATCAATAAATTTGGGTTGAATACTCTACCCTTGAAAACTGTTGCGATCCCCTATACTTGTGGGTTATCAGCACACAATTTATATACATCGGCATTTCTCTTTCGCACATGCTCACAATCTCTCCCGGGGTGTCGGGGTGTCTCACGCACACACTCTCTCTATATATATCTCTCTCTCTCTCTTTGTGGCTACTATGTACCACTCTTTTCACTAATCTTAGTTGGAAAACACTATTTTTCTCACATGCATATATACACACGCACGGTCTCTATTAGCCCTCTATACGCACATATATGTGCCTACGTGCCTCCCGCATGCACATTATCTTTAGGCATCTCTCCCACACATTGCCCCCCCCACAGACACACCTCTGTCTTAGTAGTTGGCAGATATGATTCCATCAGATCATTCAGTAGGATATACCTGACTGTTAGGCTGGATGGTAATACGAGGCAAAGTTTTACCCAAGTCCGGACCCTTGCAGTTGAGGAAAAAGCCTACTCCAGGTACTGTATATTAGTGATAGGGGTGTGTACAAAGTACACATGAATACCAGGCATTGTGCGTGTGTGTATACTATCGACGAACTAGCCCCCAGGCTTCTATAACATACTCGGGGCCTAGGGTTACAAATCATATATAGTCGGCTTATCACCAGTGGGGATAGAGTCCTCCACGACTCTGGTAGCTTCGTGTTGTACGCCGATTCCTCCACATGGGTCTTTGTATAATGCGTCTCGGTACAACCTATGTGGCGCAAGATGGAACCGACCCATGAGTCCTCATGTTGACCCACCACAACTAGAAATGATGTGCCCACCCCAACTAGAAATGATGTGCCCACCACACCACACACGCAATCAGCCACTAAGAAAATAAGCATATACAATAGTACAATGTTATACATGAAAGTTAATTGCATGGTGCATCCTAAAATATTAGTCACGGGAAAGAGAAACGAAGGGCATATCTCTCCTTGTCTCCACCGGACACCCCCTCTTTCTACACCACTTTCACGAACGCACACAAACTATCTCTCGGCCCTCTAAAGGTATGCATGCCCCTGACACATTCACGCATGACTGTCAATGTATTTCAAGCGAAAGCACTATACGTTCACTAGACTTCAGAATATGCTCATTACGGTCACCGTATACATTCTCGTGGTGATCATACGGTATCTAGCTCAGGATACGTCTCTGTATTTTGTTGATGACACTGACGGACATTGTATTTGATGCGTGCTCCGAATTTTGTTGATGACACTTACGGTCATTGTATTTGAAGCGAAAGCACGATATGGTCACTGGACTTCAGAATAAGCTCATCACGGGCACCACATACATTTTGTGGTGCTAACCAACCTGTGGTTGGATGGTTAGGAGGACATCAGTTTCCCAAGCCCACCAGGGTTAAAGTCATGGTGCTCGCAATTATCCTGGGTTAATTTCAGCATTTTCTGGCGATGTGTGTTCAGTGGGAGGAGACGTTCCACTCGACTATGAGGCACCTATGGTGACTTCGTAAAATCTCAAGATCATATGCTGGCTCACTCTCTCGAAGGTGCTCATAGGGGTAGGGTCTGCGTGTGTGTGCGCTTATAGCGGTGAGTGCTTGCGCGTATATATGAGCTCTTGCGTCTGTGCCATGTTAAAAAAATACATGTCGTGATTATATGGTCACTGGCTCACTCGTACAACTCCATATTTTGTTGATGACGCAATCAATTGACCAGTCAAACATTCCACGTGGCGCAACTAGTGTTGCACCATCGGGGCGCGTAACCGTGGGGCCCACCTGTCATCGCGTATATGAAAGAAAGAAATGGTAGTTTGAGTTTGTTCTGTGTTAATAAAATACATTTTAGGGTGATCATACGGTCACTGGCTCACCATACAGCTCCGTAATTTGTTGATGACACGATCAATTGACCAGTCAAACAGTCCACATTCAGCAGCGCACATTACCATAGGGCCCACCCGTCAGCGCGTATATGAAGGACATAAATGGTAATAAATTAGTGGTCGGTGGGGATTCGAAGTCGTGAGACCTCTGGTTGGCAGTCGCCGCCGGTGGGCGGGCGCTGTGATTGGGAGGTGGCGTGGGGATCACCGGAGAAAATGCTCGGCGCACGGGGGCCTAGAGGGATGGCCGGGGCGGCGGCGGACCGGTGGTGGGGAGTGGTTTCGGGGCGGGCAGGGCGGCGTGGCGGCGCGGGCTGGCCGCGGGTGGCGGGGGCCGGTGGTTCGGCCGGTGGTGGCTGGCGGCTCAGGGGGGTGGAGGTTGAAGATAAACTGCAGGCCCTTGATTTCGTATCCAACGGCTGGAAAATCTACTGACCAGAGATGAAAAAGTCAGTCGACTGACGTGTAGCCTCACCCCGCAAGTACACATGCACGCACGTAACACTCACACACGCACGCTTGCAGGCGTGCAAAACTCACACGTACACATAACGAACACACGCACACATGCAGGCGTGCAACACTGACACGTACACATGCACTCACAAACGCACGCACGTACGCACACATGCATGCAACACTGAAACGTACACATGCATGCACGCAACGCTCACACGCCTGCATGCACACAGCACACGACACAAGACACACGCTCAACCTATACGTGCATGCACCCTTTGTTAAGGACATGGATTGTTATGGGTATTAATCAATCTTATCTTTGATAAGCATAACATTGATGTTTGCAGCGGTCTTTATGAATCACAACGTATCGAACGGGCTATTAACGTATATATGAAAATTATAAAATTCTCTTACATTATATAGTAGGCTTATCTACATGAAATAGATGACGTCACACTCAACGAACGATCATCGGTTTATGAAATGCCCGCTTCTGACCGCCCTGGCCAACCAAAAGTTCCTCTGTCGTGCGCTGCCTGCGTTGGGTCACTGGCATGCAGGCCATGTACCCAAACAGCCCACACGTCAGTGGTAGAACGGCGCGGTGTCTTACGTCAGAGTCGAGGGCGCCACTCGCTGCACGCCCGGCTGAACACGCCTCCTTGCCGCATTCAAACGCCTCCATGAAACCTGTGTGGAAGCCGAGAAACCCACTCTGGACATACGTCCGTTCATGACAGGGCTGACATTAAACGCTACGCCGGTCGAGCTCCTCCCGTCCGCCGTCTATTTAATCTCCTATTTAAATGAGGCCAGACGCCGGCCAAGAATCGCGCACCTCCGCCGCTCCCCTATCTCCTCCTTCAGCATTTTGTCCACTCTTACAATGGCTTAAGAAGAGTAGTTATCCCGCATCCAAGCCGGCTGAGTGGCCCGCCGAGCCCGCCGGATACGAGCTATGCAGCTTGCTGATCCACCTCCCTCCCCTCGCTCGACAGAGCCAGTTGCCGCCCCAAGCCGGCGTGCGGTTCAGCAACTCGCCGCTCCAGGCCAGCTCGACAAGGAGCGGCACACGCGCGTCGTCGCTGCCGTCCACGCCGCCGCCTTGTACCGCGCCTCCCGTGTCTACGACCGCATCTCGCGTTTCTGTGGCCGAGACTCCCATGTCAGCGGCCGCGCCATGCAAGCATAGACAGAAGCCGGGTGCGAGGAGAGAGACGAGTCGGTGGCCATCGCCTCCTCATCCACCGCCATCATCGAGGGGAAGTAGAACAAGGGAGGCCGCCGCCGCTTGGGTCCCATGAAGGCCACCGTGGAGGCGACGCCGGCGTACACAGCAGGTGTCTTGCCGGATCCTTTTGTTGCGAGGACCTTCGTCGACCCCGCATGGGCTCCACAGAAGCGGAGAAGCCCCTTTCCACCATCATCTTAGGCATCATCCAACGATATCAGTTGGGTAGTGGGGAAGGGAGCCATCCTTTGCGCTGAAGCATATACCTCCGGGGCTCCCGGCAGTCCGGTGATCGTGCTGCCGGACATGAGGAACACAAATGGATCGGCGGGCGACCATTTAGGCCAGGTATTATTATACCTGTGCTATCGAGAACTAGCACCGCTTAGTTGATTTGAATGTAATGAAATCCGTCATGTTTGTATGAAAATCCGGTATTTTATATGAATTCCGTCATTGTTTCTATGACATATCACCATGTTTGCATGAATTTCATCCAGTTGGTTGAGTTGCTGTCAGAATGTGTGCGGCTGCGGTTGGATGGCATAATTTGTGGGTCGCCGGCCGGTCTGCGGCCGGCTCGGGCGGCATGGTGGGACAAAAAAAAGCACAACTCGTGCGAGCTCGTCTCCAATGTGCGCGCTGGAGGATGCATGAGCACCCGAGCCATTCCTCGTTCATCGGTGGCAAAGGCACCGATGGACAAAAGGGTCGCCAATATATTGGGTACCCCGGGCAAGATCCAAACAGCCCCTCCCAGCAGATTCAAATCCCTCGTTCGTCGTGAAATTTTGCCATGTGTTGTTTTCATGGACTAGGAAGATGCCCGTGCATTGCACGGAACATCAAGATGCATTTTTTACAAAACACCTGTTGTGATTGACCCATGCAGGAGTAATCCCATGTGTAAAAACTAATGATATCTCGAGAATTTTATCGGAAAAATGGTATCTCAAGAATTTCATCAAAAAAATGATATTCGAGAAAGATGAGAGATAAGGTGAGGAGGAGTGGGGCGTGGTGGTGACTGGTGGTTGGACTGGGCGGAGGCATGGGGATGGACGGCGCATTACGTCTAGGTTTGTATCTCTCTCACACACACCCATGTAGGTGGGGGACGTGCATGAAGAGAAGAGGTGCACGCACGGCGCACGTACTACCATCTCTTTCCCAACCACACCCCCGTGGGTACACGGTGGAGCTCATTTCTGCATGAAAAGGCAGCCCACGTGGTAATTTGACACGTGTACTGGTTGTCCACTTGATGGAGGATTGTCTACCACGGGTGAACAAACAAATTGCGACTTGACGTGTTATGTTAAAAAAGAGGCAAACCATGTGGGGCCTACCTTAGAGGCAAGGCTCTATACACTCGAGATGCTCTGTGCGTAGTACTTTTGATGTGTCCCGTTAACTCGCAGAACGAGGAGAAGCTTGCTTAGTATGCCGTCTCCCCCGCCCATGGGCACGGTGGCTCGCAGGACGAGGTGAAGCTTGCTCAGAGTACGCCCGCTCCCTCGCCCACGCGCGCTGTGGCTGGCAGGACGAAGATAAAATTTTACTACTCCCTCTGTTTACTCCTCGTCCCTACCTTGGTTAGAGAGATTATCATATTGTTTAAAATATATGTCTTTTATCGGTGAGTTTTCTCTTGACACTGCTTGCATCGAGTGATTTAACGCACCTCGAAATCCAAACATGTGATGGTACTACTATTACTAGTAGAACTGAGACTTATAAAACAAAAAAACAGATTTTTTTAGATGAGCCCTATAAACCGGAAAGGAGGGAGTTGTAAGTAGTACTACCTCCATAGTGGGTACGTACTCCGTAAAATCAGATTTTCCCAAAACTAAGTCCCTCAACCTTTATTTGCTTGTTTCCCTTCCTGCCACGTTGCCTCGAACAGACTATGCCAAACTGCCCTGCCCGCCGCGCGGGAAAAGACCCGCCCTTGCCTTTTTTAGTACGGATTTGTATCGATGGATCGCGCGAAGCAGCAAAAACCAAGCCGTGTCTTGTACTCCTGTGTCGACGCTCGCTTTCATGAATTCTGTACTTCTTCTCACTGACATCTGGGACATATAGCAACCGGGTCAACGTGTCATGCACCAAATAACAGTGCAGAATAGTAGGGGGACGCACCCCAGTCGTACCGCCCCAGTAGTAGTAATGAGCAATGAGACGTCAAATCACAATGCTGCTACTTCCCAGACGGACGAAGCAACCATTATTTCACACTTCGCTTCGCCATCATATCCTTCAAGAAAACCACGTAGTATTGCTTCTGCCATTGTTCTGCCTCAAGAGGGACACGTGCATCGCCTTGGTACATCATGACACGTGGGACCGCATGACAGGCCATGCTCCCCCGCCCATCGCCCAGCAAAATCACCTCTTTTTTACTACTTCCTCCGTATCGGTTTACAGGGCATGCACGTCGTTCTAGGTTGAGAATTTAACTAGCTATATATGTGATGAACAATATATATTTAGAAACTACATCCGCTTAAGAATCCAATGATATACTTTTTGTGACATAGTAACTCATATTTAGTTAGTCAAATGGATGACCTAGAACTACGTGCACGCCTTATAAACCGAGACGGAGAGGGTAGTTGTCGGATTTCGGGTTCCAGCAAAACCCTTAAGGTTCGAACACTGGGGTGCGCGCGAAGATCTCCCGCTCACCGATCACGCCCTCACACACTTTGCGATCTCTAGGCTAGGCACGACGAACTCACAAAACCATCATTACCTGTGATCGTGGTAGGTGCTGGTTGGCCTTCTCCTTCTATAAATGGGGAGGGGGGGCTAAGCCCCTGTCGCCCATCTCTTCCCATTCCGCTCGCTTCTCCCCCTTTGTTCCATTGCTAGTAGCGACACCAATGGCACCCATCCGAAGGTTTTCTACTGCGGAGAAGGGGAAGACTCCCCGCGATGAGCCAGGGCCGCTCCCGCTGAAGAAGAGGCCAGTCCATCGCCGTGATGTGGTGGTGATGCAGGAGGTGACAAGGCCTTGGTGCAAGCGGCCCCCTCCTGGGTATCCGTTACCCCTGTACGCCCAAGCCGTAGGCTCAGGAGGAAGTGGCGGCGAGCGGCGCCGCCCGCGCCGCAACCATGGTCGTCGCACCGTGGTGCGCGTCGTCGCCCCCGGGGTCCACGCCGCGGACTCCTCGCGCAAACTCGTGTTGTGGGCAGCAATGCCTCTGAGTACTTGGATCCGCTTCCCTTCTTTCTTCTCTGCCGAGATGCCGCCGAGGGGGCCCCTCGAGCTTTGGCTGCAGCATGCCGACTGCGACGCGGCGGCGACCGGAGCGGAAGTTGAAGCCGTCTCTTCGGGCAAGATCTTCATGACCCGGGGCTAGTGTGAGATCGCTCGAGTGTGCCGTGCGGAAGGCGCCCTTGCGATCCACTTCGAGTACGACGGCGCCTCCACGCTGTCCTTCAAGATCTTCGACGCAGAAGGCCGCCGCCTGGAGTGCTACTCCAGAAGGGGCCGTTAGGGCGGAGTCGCAGCTAGAGCAGTGCCTACTACCCGCGTCGCCAGCGGCTCCTCCGATAGCAGCAGCGACGCTTGGGAGTCCAGCGATTCTCCCGAGCTCTACGAGACCCCGGAGACGAGTGACGATAGCTACGTGCCCCCAAGTTCTCGCCGCGCCCGGAGCAAGGCTGCAGCGTCCGGCCGCCGTCGTCGCTGATCTGGATGGGGTTGGCGCCAGCCTCCCGTGGCCCACTGTTGATGATGGCGTCGGCCACCGGGGCGCGTATAGATAGTGCTCCTTGAATTTCCTTTCTTTTGTTCCCTACGAGGAATCGAGAAGAGCCCCGAGGGGGTGCGTAAAGGGTCCGCAATGTCCTTTGTTGATATTATCCTTGCTATGAAATTGTGCGTGTGCGTGTCCCGTTTTGGCTCGGTTCCCCCTTTCCAACCCCGCAACGGCTTGGTGCTCTATGCTGACAGGTCCCGGTCCCCAGGCAGGCTTCAGCCGTCGCTGGTATGCCAGGTCGCGATGTCGTGGTCAAGGCCAGGAGGTGAGCGACCCGAGGTCCAGTAAGAGCCCCTGAGTCGCGATGCTCAGGAGGTCCCCTTTAGCGTGCAAGCGACTGTCGAGAGGTAGGAAAGGGAGACTACGCTGCCGCAGTGGGGCAACACAAATGAGAACTTTATGCCATAGCGATTGATTAACCCGAGCGTGAAACTTATCTTGGCAGTCCAGGGTCGGTCCTTCACGAGGCACCAGACTCGTGCGTAGGTGGTTGTAGCATAGCCAGGTCTGGCCCGTACGAGTCTCTTCCCCGTGCTCTCCTTCGTGCTCTACATCCTCAGGTCCGGGCCCTCGAGCGAGCTCAGCCGCCACTGGTATGCCAGGTCGCAATGCCGTGGTCAATGCCAGGGGTGAGCGCTGGAGAGCCAGTAAGAGCTCCTGAGTCGCGATGCTCAGGAGCCCCCCTTTTAATGCGCAAGCGGATTACATCGGAGAAGAGGGAGCCCGCGGTGCCGCCTGCTGTGGTCCTCAGGAGGTTCCTGCAAGCCAGCACGAGGAAGGGCGCAGATTGCCATTATGATTGCCGACCGGCCACTGGTCGCTCCGCAAGAGATGAAGACTCTGAGGGCCTGGTGAGGTGACGCGCGCGAGGCGTGCCGCAGGCCAGAGCTGGACCGCTCAGATTTGTCGACGTTGCAGGGACGGACCCATGCACAACCGCCGTGCCGGTGTGAGCAGCTCCCGTGGTGGGTGACAGTCGAGCAGGTGATAGGCATAGATAGATTAAGCATGGAAAGCAAACTAGCTCAAGTAAATGCATGAACGATACATGCCACTAGGCTGGACCCGAGCGGCTTGGGGATGATGCAGCCCGAGGGGCGCCCCCAACAAGGTGAGCTAAAGACATAAAAAGGGATACATGCCACAGGGATGGACCCACGCGGCCTGGGAATCACGCAGCCCGAGGGGGCGCTCCCAGCTAAATGAACTTGGAAAATGTCACTGGTTCCGTCGTAGAAGGAGTGTTGGGGCAGCTGAAGATGCGTGGTGCAGGGGTTGCTCCTCATGAGCCACCGGGGTCCTGAGCCTCGGGAGACCCTAGGGGTCCAGGTGGTTCCTTGAGGACCGTCTCCATCTCCGCCAGGATGGCGTGGTGCCTGGCCTCCTGAGCCGCCAAAATGCTCCGCAGGCTGCGCTGGAAGGCAGATACCACGCTCGACAAACCGAATGGCATGCGAACGTAGCTGTGAAGTGGGCCCTCGCAGCGCCCCACGCGCGAAGGCCAGAAGAGCTCCTGAGACGCGGCCCTGTTGAGCCCTGGGATGTCGATGCAGACGCACAGCCCGGCATCCTCACCTGGATGGGGAGCTGCGCCCGGTGAGCGGCGTCCGCCGCGCATGACTCTCGCGTCTTGCAGTTCCTGAGTGGTCTTGGCAATGAACTCCTGAACGCTGGGCGCCCCTCGCCCTGTGTCCTCCTGAGGGAGGCGTGCCGCGAAGCACGCCTCCAAGCGGTGCTCGAGCGCCTCCCTTGTGACGCTTGCAAGGTCTGAGGCCCTCCAGAAGAGAGCCCCCAAGCCCTGCCCGAGGAGGGCGCGGGGCGCGCCTTCCTATGCGTGGGAGGGAGGCGCCCCAGGTGCGGGCGCTGATCCTGACGAGGTACCACTTGCGACGCTGCCCTCCCGAGGTCCGGCACGGAGTAGCTGCTTCTTTTTCTTGGGGACGACATCAAGAGGGTACAGAGCTACATTGTTGTCGGGGTCTTCGATTGACGCTGCTTGGAAGGCGCGCTCGAGGGAGGACACCACATCTCTTTCTTCGCAGGGGACTGTCATGATCCCACCACTTCCAGGCATCTTGAGGACGTTGTAGCCGTGGTGCGTCACTGCCATGAACCTGGCCAGGGCCAGATACCCGAGGATGGCATTGTATGGGAGACGAATGTGAGCGACGTCGAAGTCGATGAGCTCGGTGCGGTAGTTGTTGCGTTCTCCGAAGGTGACAGGGAGGCGGGTCTGCCCTATCGGTGTGGTGGACCGTCGGTCACTCCTGAGAAGGGCTTAGTGGGCTGAAGTTGGTCGTAGGGCACTTGGACACTGTCGAACGTGTCGACGGACAAGACGTTGAGCCCTGTGCCGCCGTTGATGAGGGTCTTGGTGACTTGTACGTTGCTGATGACGGGTGAACAAAGCATCGGGAGAGAGCCAGCGGTTGCCGCGCACTTGAGCTGATCTGCGAACTGAAAGTGATGGCGCACTTGGACCACCTGAGCGGGCGCGTTGCCTCAAGCCTGGGGAGGACCGCGTTCACCTCGCGAGCAAACTGCTTGAAGATGCGTTGTGAGGCTGGGGCTTGAGCTCCGCCCAAGATGCAGGCAATAGCACGTGGCTCCATGAAGCCCCCAGCCCCCTCGTCTTGATGGTGGTCGTCGTTCCTTCTTGGTGGTGGCGGCAGCTTAGGAAGACCGGGGTTGCCCTGAGGGCGGTCCTCGCGAGGCTGATCCCTCCAGGCACCCTCGCGAGATTGATCCTACCAACGGTCCTCACGAGGCTGGTCGCGCCACTCCTGTCGTGGGCCACGGTCGTCCCAGCGTCCTCCACCACATCCTCCTCGTCAGCCGTAGCCTCGGTCGTTGCACTCGGGGCGTCAACCGAAGCGTCCCTCGTGAATGGCACTGAGCTCTTGACAGTCGTTGATGTTGTGGCTGTGCGAGTTGTGGAAGACGCAGAACGGTCGGCTGCTCTTGGATGACTCAAGCTGGTCCCTGCCGCGCTTCATGTCCGGCTCCACCGCGAGCACGACGACTCCCTTGTGCTTCACGTCCTTGGCCTTGGCTTTCTTCTCCTCCGGGTCGGCAGCTGGGAGCTCGAGGAGGGAAAGGCACCCTTCCTCAGCCCTTGCGCACTGGGTCGCCAGGTTGAACAGCTCCAGGGATGTGCACAGCTCCTCGTGGATGGCGAGCTCCTCCTTCATCTTGATGTCGCGGACGCCATCGGAAAACGCCGAGATGATGGCGTCTGTCACCTTGGGGATCTTCAGGCGAACGTTGTTGAAGCACTGGATGTACTTCTGGAGGGTCTCTCCCGGTTGCTGCTTGACGCGGCGCAGGTCACCCGCAGCCGGGGGGCGGTCGCGAGTGCCCTGAAAGTTGGCGACGAAGCATTCGCGCATCTCGTCCCAGGAGGAGATCGAGCCCGGAGGCAGGTTCAGGAGCCACGAACTGGGGCCGTCTTTGAGCGCCATGGGGAACCAGTTCGCCATGACTTTCTCGTTGCCGTTGATCGCCTCGATGCTCAGCTCATAGAGCTGCAAGAACTCTACGGGGTCGGGGGTGCCGTCCTAGCGAGGAGGAAGATCCGGCTTGAACTTTCCCGGCCAGGCGACGCTACGTAGCTCGGGGGTGAAGGCGCGGCAGCCGGCCGTGGTCACCGGGGCCCGCCGTGGACGTGGAGCTTGGTCTTGGTGCCTGCGCACTGCCACGGCAAGTGGCACAAGGTCCTGGCACGGCAAGCGATCCTGACGTGATGGTGCGGGGAGCGGTGGAGCGTTCTCTTGCGGTCGAGGAACTTCTTGACAGCTTCTTTCTTCACGCGCGGGTGCTTGGCGCGGCGGGTCGCGCCGCGGAGCCGCGCGCCTTGGCGCCAGGGCGCCGTCTTGGTGCAGAGGTGGTAGAGATGCTCCGTGAGCTACATCGCCCGTAGCTGGCGGTGGGCGAGGCAGCGAGAGGGACGGTGCAGCGGAGCCCCCTGCTGCTCTGATGAGCTCGGCGATGCGGTCCAACCAGTGCTCGTAGAGGTCGTCGTCTGGGCGGTAACGCAGGAGCTCGTGCGCCACAAGTAGCATGGCCCGCGCGTCCGTGGGAGCGCGACGAGTGTGAGACGACGAACCAGCGGGGCCAGCAACGGAGTGGCGGTGCGGCCGTCCCACCGCACCGAGGGGTGCAGCGAGGATGCTTGCTGCTCGTTCCCCGCCGGGCCGGTGGCGGCATTGGCGGCGGGTGACGGAGATCGACGGGGAGGCTCGCCGACAGGAGCCGTCTGGGCGACGCGGGCGGCGAGGGCGGCCCAGCGCTCAGCGTGGGCACGACGACCGTCCGACATGGTTGCGACGAAGCGATGGACGCGGATCAGCAAAGGAAAACTTCGGCGCAACCCTACCTAGCGCGCCAAATGTCGGATTTCGGGTTCCGGCAAAACCCTTAAGGTTCAAACACTAGGGTGTGCGCGAAGATCTCCCCCTCACCGATCACGCCCTCACACACTTCACGGTCTCTAGGCTAGGCACGACGAACTCACAACACACGAGACACAAGATTTATACTGGTTCGGACCACCGTTGTGGTGTAATACCCTACTCCAGTGTGGTGGTGGTGGATTGCCTCTTGGGCTGAGGTTGAACAGTACAAGGGGAAGAACAGCCTCCTGAGGAGAGGTGTTCTTATGTTTGGTGAACTTGTGGGTGTGAGGATGGAAAGTCGAACTCTCCTCTCCCTAACGTGGTGGCTAGTCCTATTTATAGAGGCCCTGGTCCTCTTCCCAAATATTGAGCGGGAAGGGATCCCACAACGGCCATGTTTGAAGGGGGACAGCCAGTACAGCTTATCCTGACAAAAGTAGTCTTCGCCTGCCAAAGGCTCTGGTGGTGACGCCGTCTTGGGCTCCACGATGACCTCCGTCTTGCCGTCCTGCTGGTCTTGGTCTCGTTGCACCGATATGGAAACCTTTTCCTGATGCCTCGGAACTCCTCGCCTGCGCTTGCCTCCTTAGCACCAAAGAGGAAACGAGGACGGTTTCAATGAGACAACCCACCATGTACTCCTACATGGCCTCAGACCGCTACCTTTACCAAATCGTGTTCACACACTTAGCTCTCAACAGTAAGACATGTTCACCACTTTCCAATTCATCCCCGATGAATCAGACCTGACACAACTCTAAGCAATAGCATGCATGACAAACAGGCATGAATGAGTAGGCACATCAGGGCTCAAACAACTCCTACTCATGCTAGTGGGTTTCATCTATTTACTGTGGCAATGACAGGTCATGCAGAGGTTAAAGGGATTCAGCTACCGTAGCAAGTAACAGATGAATCGTTGTTGTCCTAATGCAGTAAAAGAGAGCAGGAGCGAGAGAGTGGGATTGTATCGGAATGAACAAGGGGTTTTGCTTGCCTGGCACTTCTGAAGATGATATAACTCTTCATCGGTGTCATCGGACTCATCGTCGAAACCACGTCTATCGGGCGGGACAACACCGGCAAACAGAGAAGAAACACGATCAATGCAATGCACAATATGATGCATGCTATGACATGGCAATATGAATGTGTTTTGAGCTAATGCAACTAGCAACATATTAAATGAAGTTGGTTTGAATCCAAGATTCAATTTCAAACTCCATATGTGGAAATTCAAATGCCATTTACATGATTTGTCCTAAACAGTAGCTATATGTTGTTCTAACATGCATGAAAAAGGTACAGATGGATAGATTGGATTTTTCTGATCATTTTTCATATATAATTTATCTTATTTGGAGTTACAGATAATTTTCTATGAATTTTAGAAGTTTTGGGCATTTTCTGGAATTTCCTGTATAAGAATAATTCCAGTAATTAAATTACTGCGTCAGCACTACGTCAGGATGACGTCAGCAAGTCAACAGCGGCTGGTCTAGGTCAAACCTGACCAGTGGGGTCCGCATGTGAGTGACACAGGGCTAATCCCGGTTAAACCCATCATTAACTGGGGTTTGACCAGTGGTTGGGCCCACTGTTAGTGCATATTAGGGGGTGCTTAGCTGGTAGCGGTTAGTACTAATGACGTCCACGTCGGCACGCGGTAGTTTGACCGGCGACGACCATCCAACGCGGTGGAGGCGCGCCGGAATCGCGCTGCGGTTGTCGGCTGAGCATGCGGCTTGGTCCTACGGCGAGCTGGAAGTGTGCCGCATCTAGTGGTGCAGGCGGTTGGGTGCGGGGAGGCCGAAAACGCCGCCGGCGAGCTTGACAGCGGCAGCCGGAGTTCGGACACGCACGGGTTTGATGTTCCGGTGCGCGGCAGGACCAGCTGGTGGTCGGGATCGTCTCCTAGGAGCAACCCGAGCAGGATGATGCGCCCAGGCACAGGCTACGGCATCGGTAGCCATGACGGCGATGAAGCACGGCGCCGGCGAGCTTCGGAGCTCATGGGGACGACGTCTACGACGAGGGATAGACCACGGGGTCAGGGGGAAACGGTGGTAGAGCTCACCGCGGTTCCGACGAGCAAGCTAGCTAGGTCGGGGAAGCACGGACGGCGGCGAATCGATGATGAAATTGCCGGCGGCCGAATATTGAAGATGAGCTCGGGGACGGTGCTGCGGGGCTTCCGGCGGGGCGTGGCTCGGTGAAGGGGTCGAGGACGACATCGTAGAGCTCGGGGATGCATCGGAGAGGCGAGGGGGTGGCTCTGGCTATGGGTACGGCGATCGGCGGCGACGGGCTCCGCTCGGTGGTGCTCGGGAGAGAGGGCAGGAGAGGGAGAGACACGGGAGAGAGGGGAAGAGGCAGAGGGTTCGAGGGGAGTGCGTGGCGCCCTCGGGTGCCTCCAGCGGTGAGCAGGTAAGCAGGAGGTGGCCGGCGCGTGCACGCGCGGGTCGGGCACACGCCCTCCTGCCTACTGGCAGGAGGTTGAAGACGGTGGCGGTTGCGGTGGGCTGGCTCTGGTGGGCTGGGCCAGCTCCTGGGCCAGCCAGGTGGCTACAGTAGCAGGCCACAGGTGGGTGCAGGTAAGTTTCTCTCTCTCTCTTTACTTTATGTTTTCTATTTTGTTTTTCTGTTTTTTTGATTTAGTAATAGTACTAAACCATTTTTTAAAACTCCTGAGAAAATTTGTGGGCACTTTTAAAATGTTTACTAACAGCCCTCAAATGTTTTCAGAATTATTGAAGCATTTAAAATATTTATAGCCATTAAATTCTCCAATTCAAATACTTATGATTTAATCCAAAAATCAAAAAATGATCTAAGAATATATTCATCATTTTTGGCAGAGGATTCCACCTTAACCAGAAATCATGAACTTTTCTTAGGGACATTTTGGGTTTATTGAAAAGATTTTAATCCATCCTAGTTGAGTTGATTTAATGCTAGGGTTTGAACATCCCCATTTCAAGTTTCTTTCAAATATTAAACATGATGCACACATGACTAGCTAGCCTAGAGCAAACCAGAACTAGGGATGTGACAATAAAGAAAAGAGAAAACCAATGATGCGTGCGACAGCTACCTAGCGCACCCTAGGGTAGGGGCCTCCACTACAAATCCTTTTTTTAAGCGCCTCCACTACAAATCCGCTTCTCCCTCGTCCTCTTGAAGAAAACCCGATGATGCATGCGGCGGTAGGGTTTGTAGGAGTACTACGGCGTGCGGGGCCACATCATAGTAAACGGGAGAGGGATTGAGTTCGAGTCGACGCCTTAATATGTGTGGGCCGCTTGGTTTTACGGGAACGAGGCAGCATTTTGGGTTCGGGGACCAATGGAGATATACGTACAAAAAATTGTGGATGTAGGTTCGACCGAAAGGCAATGATGGATGGGCCCTGCATTTTGATATACCCGCGGCCGCGTGAAATTTGGTACTCTACTCAAAACTAGTAAGGTACACATGCATTGAACGCACGAGATTTGGAAACCAAATTATGAATAAATACACACTCTAGCATGTAAAGCTTTGAGTCATATATGCATGATGTAGATGTTCGTTTAGTTCTTATAGTTCATCTCATTCAAAATCAATTAGTTTTATAAAAAGGTTAAGATTCATGGGATTGTGCATTGTAAAGCATAAAGTAAAAAACAAATAATGGCAATTCATTTAGAAAAAAAAGTTTAGGCAATTATGATATGGAAGATTCTAGAACAAAGGAGAAGTGCTTGTGTTTTGAGGTTTGTGCATTATGCTTAAGTTCAACCATGGAGTCTTCTAGATTGTACATGTGGCAGAATCTGGTGGAATGTTGATGATATCCAATGGCCAGTAGTGCTCGGATTTGCCATCTCTGCACTGTCAGATTAGCTTCATCCAACGACCATCTTTCAAAGTTATTCGCACACTATATAGGGGTATAGATAATGCATAAAAGTTCCTCCAAAAACATATATAACTAATGGGAAGTGAATGTATGCTTAAAAGAAAAAATGTAATACTCCCTCCGTCTAGGTGTATAAGTCATCTTAGGTTTTTTTTGCTAGTTAATAGCATTCCATGCAATGAATTAACCACTGCATGTCATGTTTGAAAGTCTCAAGCCATTGAAAGCATGCACGGTCCACATCTCTTATTGGTTGATATGCCATGAAACAAGAAACAAGGAGGGAGTTAATGTACCATGCCTAACTGTTTTGGTATTATTTGGTTTTCGGAAGATGACTTACACACCTAGACGGAGGGAGTATAAAGACAAAAAAATGAATTGCAGTTAAAAGAATGACATTTCTAACAAAAATGTGAATGTGAACTACATATGTGTGCACGTGACCAGCACATACATTGTCAATACAAAATTTAATGCAAGAAATAACTTATGAGTAACATGCATGAATTGATGACGTGGTGCTTGCATGCATAGAGTACAAAAACAATGTGATTTATGACTTGCATGCATGACGTTTTTTTGTGCCATAGTTGCATGTCTAGGAAAAAAAGCTACTAGTGGGTTGTACTAGCTATTTAGGAATAGAAGATGTATACATGGTAGTTGTAGGGAAGGAGATGACATGTATCTCAATTCCTATGAGTAGGGATTGGAAAAGAGATGTCATTTGGTTCACATCACAGGAAATTTTCTATTGAATCTAGAGATGACATGTATCTCAATTCCTATGAGGAGGGATTAGAAAAGAGATGTCATTTGGTTCACATCATAGGAACTTTTCTATTGAATATACGCTAATGTTTATTTTCCTTTGAAATTATGGGAGTATAGGAATCCATTCATATGAACCAAGTGGCTCTAAAGCTATAAAAATGATATCATGTTTATTTCATTTGAAATGTGGAGTATATGAATCTATTCCTATGAACCAATTGGCTCTAAAGGAAAAAATACTATAAAAATCATATCATATAGAGTTCCTATGATATTCCTCCACACCAAAGGATGGTTGAAATTGTTGCAGGTGATACGACGGTCTTTCTTTGTAGACTCCCCCCCCCATCTTTATAGTTACATCTCGAAGATGAATGAAATGATATATACTGGGTATTCTATATGTGCATTTGGTACACGAAAACTCGGTAAAAGTTTGCGAGGCTCGAATTTTCAATAAAGTTATATGCACTGCATTTTGGAATGGAGGGAGGAGCACACGGAAGTTGCTAACAGTCACGTGGAAGATTTGTGTGTAGGAGGAGTGTCTGTTCCGTTAAATGACATGGCAAAACTGACACTGTTAGATGTCGATCTAACGGTTCTTACGTCGTTCGTCAGGAAATGGCTTGTGGCGAACGTTTGTCGGATAATGATTTACAGACACATGCATTGCATTGATACGTGCCCCTCTCTCTCACGCACACACACACCCTCATGAGTCACGACTCTCCCGAGTCCTCTCGCACCCACCGTCTATCTAAAGGTAGACGCCACACACATATGTGCTCTTCACACCCTACCCTCAGAACTTCAAAAAACAAAAGACGTCGCGCACCTTTTATTTTAGCTCACACGTCACACACTTATACTATTACTCTTGTGGCGAATGTTCTTTGGGCATATATTGTACTCTCACAAAGAGAAGCGGTGCACGCACGCACTAGTTCTCTCACACCCACTCGCGGGTACATGTAGGAGCGCATTTTTTTGAAGCTGGTACAACAAAATCACTCCACTATATATATAAGCAGGAGCCTTAGCGCTTGCTTTACTAGGGTTTCTCTCTTTCACTCTCTCATGCTCTCTAGATCTAAGCAAGACATAGGTGGCCACACACTCTCTCTGCTCACGGCTGGTCACAAATCTGCCCGAACCACCTCGACCAGGGCAGGGGTGTAGGTGCATTGTTCACGCTATCGTCAGCGGCGAGGGAGGAGACCAACGGCTGCCTGCGCGTCCCGATCAGCGGCCGTGCCGTTCTCTCAGAGAGAGCGCCGGCTCGGGAGGGCCCCCGACCCCTTCTTCCTCCCTGCGGTATTGTGGCCAAGATGTGGCCTCCCAACGCCGTTTGCCACATGCCGATGACCCTCAGGTATATATTCCTTCGAAACCTACCTTGCTCTACCGCCCCAGCTCCCCGCGTGGCTGCGTGTGGATCTTTTTCTACTTCTGTCGGCTGTTCCAAAGCCACCTAGACTTTTACTATTATTAGAGGTAAAGCTAGTTCATACAGTCGAATCTAAGAGTTAGTTCAAACAGGGAAGAAAGTGGGAAAGCTGTAGCATGAATCTAGGACTTGGTTCTAAGAGGAAACGATGGAAAGTAGTAGATGCTGGCTACCCAACCGGTCTCTTGGTTGAAAAGGCGAAGAAAGCATGGTGGATGGCGAAGGGTGGGGGGAAGTGGACCTGTCTCTTGGTTGAAAAAGGAAAGAAAGTGAGGGGTGTTGGGGGACAACGCAAATGAGAATGAGCAGGTCTAGATTTCCTGTGCTCACATAGGAAAATGTCGCCGAGGAGATAAAAAATGGGACAAATGCAGACATGCTGCCTGAGTGTTTGCCGCTCTCGGCAACCACATCTACCTCACCACTTTATGCCCCTGCTGTCCCTACGCCCATATCGCTACCATTAATGTAAAATCACATGAAGCATTAAGCAATGCCACCTAATGTCACTATAAGTAATGGTCTAGTGCCGTCGATAAATTGAAGCAATGGCACCACCATTTTATGAAGTGCTTCCCTCTTGCTTTATTTCCCATGAATTGTGTTTTTGCAGTTACACTTAAATCTCACACCGCTAACATTGCTTCATCCCAGTGGAACTGCACAAATTTGATTGCACATTTACTGACCATGTGCTACTCTCATGACAGTAATACTAATACTATTGTTCTGCATGTTAATCTAGAGGCAGTGTTGATGTGATGGTACTTACTTAAGGGCACTTTCATACTGTCAATCTAGTGCCAATTATAACACAATAGATGTTGCTGTTAATCATACGCCACTGCAAATATCTTTCACTGTTTAAATAACCGCATTTCATATTTGCGCAAACAGGGATGTCTGTCTCCATATCGTTTCTATCTGCGCAATCAAAAGTACACACCTTAGTTTTAGTACAACTGCACAAAATGAGATGGCTATTCCTAGCTGCCGTCCTGTAACCACCAGTGTTCCAGGTATTCCTACATTGGTAGTAACTAGGTAGAATGACCAACGCAATCTAAAAGAAGCTGATTCGTACGTTTTACTTCCTGATTGCAGTGCAGGGATGAGCGAAAACAACTGCATCCTAGTCCGGAATGCACTTTCTACCATTTCATCCATGGACCGAGGACTAGCTGGCATGGCTGCACGGAGGTTTTTGGGATAGGTGCGCGGATAAGAGGCATTGTGGTCTGCTTATTTCTGCAAATAGCGGTGCTTAAATTTAGTGGAATGCACAAGAATTTTAGCTGGTCAGTACACCACATGGTTCAGTTCAGCATTCCAGCTGAGAACACAATTATAATTGGTTATTCTGGAATGAGAGAACCTAACCTTGGATGGTGGCAACAAGAAAAAACCTGAGTGAACTCCAGGAAATTTAAGCCTGCCGGGAGGCCCTTTGCTCAGAGAAGCCTTGCTTGTTTTTTCCTGATTTGTAAACCTTCCCACAACTTTTTCTTTTGTTGTGAACTAGTATATGTTTGTTATGTTCTATGAATCATTGAGATGTATAAAATTGCTTAACTTATGCTTTTCAAGTTTCTTATGAAGCCGAGTTTAATGTGAGTGTTCCACATGAACGCTGGACTAGCGCGTGAACGTTTGGAATTTACATTGTGGCCTCAGTTAACTGCATGAACCACTGTAACAAGATACGTAGTTGATTATATGTTAGACAACAGATTATTGATTGTTAGCTAGTCGATAGCCTAGTGTTGTAAGCGAGCTAAGCCAGTGTGCTGTGTTTTGCACAACTGCTTACAAGTGGGGTAGCACCAACAGTGTTTACAAGTACTTATGTATACGTCGGCGCACAGTTCACGAACGAGTACTCTATTTCATCAAACACACACTGCTCGTATGATAAACCATGACAACTTATGTCTTACCATGCCATATTCATGAAAAAACTAGTGAGGACGCATCTATTTCAGCAGCAATTATGATGGTTCTCACATGATTCATGGGCACACAAAAGTAGCAGCAGTTCCCATAGACGGATTCAAACAGAGTACTAGCCCTAGAGGGATCGATAATAGGCAAGGTTCGGATAATTAGACACAATACAAACTACCATTAAACACTAGTTGGGGCAACTATTTCATGCCTCGATCTAATTTGGGCTGGACACAAGACGGAACTTGCCATGAACATCATCGAGGATGTCCGGCAGCAGCTCAATCCTGTGAACCTTCATGAAGATATCCTTGTGGCCTTGCCACTCATAAACTTGTTTGTGGAGGCATGCCACGTCATCTTCCTACGTAAGCTTGACAAGAACAGTATGCCTCACAAACGAAGGAGTAGCTTTGAACTTCTTTTGCTTCAGTACACCCTGGACAACACGCCTGACAACAGTGAAGCTGAAATACAACTCGACATCGGTATAAGTGCAAATGGCTTCCAGGATCCAACAGCCTAAGAACTCTGTGTTTCCCAGTGCGTATATTCAGGTCATCCGCCTCATAGCGAGTGACATGTACAACCACACAATCCATGTCTGCATCAGGGCTCTAATTGAAACAAAAACAAATTCTGAATTACTTTCCAATATAAGAAACACAAGTTATTTAAACCACTATGTATAGCATGGCATCGAAGCTAATAGAATTTTGCATTGTTCATCACCACATACTTAGATGAAAAACCACAATCGAGATCGGCAAAGAAGAAAATCACCTTGGGCAGCTCAGCGGGGGGGGGGGGGGGGACACATCCTCGAAGGGGAAAACTGCTCCTGCAGGGCCACGAGGCCTGTAACCTCAAACGGGGCGTTGACCATCTCAGTAGTGGCCATGAGCGTATCTCGGGTCGGCTCGGTGGCTGCCTCCATCTTCTTGGAGCTCTCTGTCTCGTGGGGCTCAGGCTCCCGCGTCTGCTCCAATATCGGCGTATCTTTGCCTGCTTCTCCTTGGTCCATCATGAAACTGACGAATACTAGGAGACCATTGAAAGGAAAACACAATCGCGATGACAATGAAACAAAAAAGAGAGTGAGGATCGGTTACTGCTTTGCAAAAGTTCTTTGTTTTTTTCTGAACAAAAATATACCAACATCACGGATCCGCTTACCTTCCCTTCGTTGGGAGAGAAGAATAGTGGAAGATGCCAGTGTTGGCTTTCTTGAAGACGGTGAGGGAGAAGGGGATTCAGCGAAGAGTGAAATGATGGTTGCTTCATCCGTCAAACTTAGACTGCGGGGAGGTGGTGTTTTGTGATATGACGGCTCGTTACTGCCGCGCTACGACCGGGGTGACTCTCCGCCTGCATACTGCCTTCTAATTTGGTGGATGGCATTTGGGCCCGCGCGCTGCATGGCCCGCATGTCGGTGAACAAAAGTAAAACAACATTCAGTAGAGGGAGACGTTTCGATGACCTAGGAGGAGCCAGAAGCAGTAGTGTATCCACTGTACTAGTAGTAATTGTTTTTCTGGGTAGCTGTAGTGTCTCCACTGTACTAGTAGTAATTGTTTCTCTGGGCCCAAGACAAAACAGCCCATCCACCCTAGTAAATAATAAAATCAATTCAAAAGCCCATATATTTACTTAATGAGAGGCGCTACCCACACCCAACACACCGCCCCCCAAAAAAACCTGGGTGCTCTTCTTCCTCCTCACTCCCACCCACCTCACGTCAGCTCGCTCCACTCGTACCCCCAAATTCCACACCTCACTCCCACAGAAAACCCCAGCTCCCCTTCTTCCTCACTACTACAGAAAAACCCCAGCTCCCCTTCTTCTTCACTCGCTCTACAACTAGGCTCGTCATTCGTCACTCTCCTCAAATCCGTGAGTGCGATGCGACGCCCTCAAGGAAAATGGAGTCGGCTGACCCCAGCGCCAAGAAGATGAGGCTCCCGCCAGCGGCGACGCCTGTTGTAGATCCCGGACCCGGCAGCGCTGGGAGAAGCGGCAACCCTGCCCCCACCGGATCCCAGGAACCCGTAGAATCTCGGGTGGACCGCATCAGCGATCTCCCAGACGTCATCCTTGGGGAGATCATCTCGCTTCTCCCCACCATGGATTGTTGCCGCACCCAAGTCCTCTCAATTCGGTGGCGCCCTCTATGGCGCGTCATGCCCCTTAATCTCGACTGTCGTCAGCTATCTCTCTTTAATGATTTTGAGATCCCCAGAGCCATCATCTCCACCAGGGCTCCGTTCAAAGCCTCTGCATCCTGTCATGCTACCTGAGCAAGCATACCATGCCCTGCACGGTGGACGCCTGGCTGAGATCCCCTGAATTCACAGAACTATAGCTGCTTGAGTTCTACTATTCCCCTGGAAATCACCTACCAGATACCGAACGCCATGTACTTGTGCCCTCAGCACCGATGTCCATCTCGTGGTTTTCCTCCTCTCTCCACACCGCCACCTTTGCACTGTGCTACCTACCAGACAATCTGGTACTAAACCTTCGACTCCCATTTCTCAAGAAACTTTCACTTGTGCGGGTTCGTATATTGGAGGCCTCATTGCACAACATCATCCACTCCAGTTGCCCTGCCCTGGAGTGCTTGGTGCTTGTTTTCACAGTTATAATCGGTTGTCTCCAAATAAAATCGCCTAACCTTGTAAGAATTGGAATTTCTTTTCACGGAAGGGAGCTCATCATCCAAGATGCCCCTTCACTTCAAAGGTTGATCCTTGATTCTAGTTATTCACCGTCGCAAATGTAACACCCCGCATGTAACTTGCCATATTTGTAACTCCGACTCTTGCCATTTCCGGCTATGTGATATGTTTTCCCTCCGTTGTCGGGTTTTGTTTTTCGTTTTGTATTTTGTCATGTCATGCATTTTCATATCATGTCATCATGTGCATTGCATTCACATACGTGTTCGTCTCATGCATCCGAGCATTTTCCCCGTTGTCCGTTTTCCAATCCGGCGCTCCTATCTCCTCCGGTGCACCCCTCTTGTTTTCTTTCGTGTGCGTGTGTCAAACTTTCTCGGAATGGACCGAGGCTTGTCAAGTGGTCTTAATATACCACCCGGAGACTACCGGTCAAGTTTCGTTCCATTCGGAGGTCGTTTGGTACTCCAACGGTTAACCGGGCATCCGCAATGTCCATTTGAGTATCGAGCAAAAACCCCCTCTTAAACCAGCCCAAAACCCACCAAACTCTCTTCCATGCTCTAGGTCGTTCGATCACGATCGTGTGAGCGAAAACCGCAACTCATTTGGAGTCTCCTAGCTCCCTCTACCTATTTATAAGTGGGCATCCCGGAAAACGAAATCTCAGACGAACCCTAACCCTCTCCCTCCGCGCCGCGCCGGACGCGTCCGTCCGCGCCGGACAACGTCCGCCGCCGCGCCCCGGCGAATCCGCCGCCGCCACGTCACCATCTCTCTCTCTCTCCTCCCGCGGCTCGCCGGAGCCCGCTCCCGGCCCTCCGGCCCATCTCCTCCCGCCGCCGCCCCGTGCCCCGCGCTGCCGGGCGCCGCCGCCGCCATCACCGCCGGTCTCCTCGCCGGCGCGCCGCGGCCTCTCCGCCGCCGGCCCGCCCCCGCGCCGCCGGCCCGCCCCCGCGCCGCCCGCCGCCGGTCCGGTCCCGCCGTGCCCCGCCGCCGGCGACCGCCTCCGGTCCCCCTCGCCCCTCGGCCGCCGGCCCCTGCCTCGCCTCCGGCCGGCCCAAGCAACTCCGGCCGACGAGCTCGGGCTCGAGCGACGAGCCAGATCCGATCTGGCAACTCCTCCCCGTTGACTTCCCTCGCTCCGTTTTTTTTCTAAGTCTTGGATAATTATCAGCAAGTGCCTATGTTCGAGATGCGATAACTTTGTGCATGTAGCTCCGATTCGCGCATATAATATGTAAGATAGTTTGTCTCGTGATGCTCTTCATTTTATTCAATTGCACCATTTTCATTAGATGTCATCTTGATGCCCAAATCCTCGTTGGAAGAGGGCTAGTTGCTGTTAATCTCTGGTTCTCATCAGAACTTGGAGATTTGTCATTTTTGTATCATTTATTCTGTGCATCTTTTGGGCATGAGCTCTACATGTGTTTTGAAGTATGCCATGCCATCTTTTCAGTGGTATAGTCTATGTATTTTTGTGATCTCTGTGGTGACTAGCACAAGCATGCAAAGTAGGCCCCACAATATTTCTGATTTCAGGGACTTAGTGATTTCTCTAAGTCCTAGTCTGCTGTAATTTTGTTGCCATGTAAACTTGATGCTACAGAGAGATCCATGCATATTCTGGAGATATCCAGTAAGGATGTTTTGTAGCTATAGTTGTAATGGATCCGTTACTGCAATTGTTTGCAATTTTAGAGTAACATAGCATGACTCAATAGTGCTCTACTTTTGCTATAAAATATTTCCGGCAGATTCTTAACATGAGATGCATTTTTTCCAAGCTTATTGTAGTTGATCCATACATGCTATGCAATTGTTTCTTGCCATGAATAGCTTCATAAACATGTCATCTTGCTGTAGGTATGCTTGGTTTGTCATGCATTGCTCTGTAGTGAGTGCATCAAGCTCACAAAGAGGCCTACATATTAATATTTCTGCCATGCTCTGTTTTCTGCTAAGTCTGAAACCTGATAACGAAACTTGCTATGTTTACATGCTTGCCATCATATCTTCTGGTCCTTTTTGGCTTAAGGTCACTAAGAGACTTTTGTCATGTGCTTTTAGTAGAACACTACCATGCCTTGTTTTGCTATGTTAAGTTTCTGTAGCATGTTGATTTCGTGATCTCAACATTGCTACCTGATGCTGATTTCTGCCATGTCCAGTTTTTCAGTAAGTCTGTGAACCTGTAATCTTTTGCACTTTTGCCATGCTTGTTTCAGTTTGATATGTTGTAAACTAGCCGTAGCTCAGTGTTCATCTTTTGTAAAGAATCTCCTGTAGTTTACTGCCATGTGCTTTGTTACTATGTTGGGGTGCTGTAGCATTTTTACTTGTTGCATTTTAAGTGCTATCTTGCTGTTTATCGCAGATTAGTGTCATTCTTGTTTTGCTTGCCATTTGCAAACCGTGCATCCGATTCCGGTGATCTTTATATCGATTTCGACCGAAATCATCTCATCTTTCCAGTGGCATGCTTGGTTTGCCAAGTTACTACCATGTTCATCATTTTCCTTCCGGAGCACGCATATGCATCGCATATCATATCTTGCATATCATACATGTTTTGCATCATGTTGCTTGCGCATTCCTCGTTGTTGATTGTGGTTCCGTTTGTTTGTGTTCTTGTCTTGGGTAGAGCCGGGAGACGAGTTCGTGAACGAGGAACCTGTCGAGTACGCTTACGAGGATCAAGCTTTCGACAACTCTGAGAATCTTGCAGGGAAGATGACCACCCCTCGAAATCACTTCTATCTTTGCTATGCTAGTTGTTCGCTCTATTGCCATGCTCGCTACCTATCACTTGCTATATCATGTCTCCTATTTCAGCCATGTCAGCCCCTAAC
The DNA here is from genome assembly GCF_002575655.3 of Aegilops tauschii subsp. strangulata. NCBI lineage: Eukaryota > Viridiplantae > Streptophyta > Magnoliopsida > Poales > Poaceae > Aegilops > Aegilops tauschii. The sequence goes on from NC_053035.3 coordinate 247,742,968, forward strand.
CATCCTTTCCTAGCAAACCATTGTTTGGCTATGTTACCGCTTTTGCTCAGCCCCTCTTATAGCGTTGCTAGTTGCAGGTGAAGTTGAAGTTTGTTCCATGTCGGAACATGGATATGTTGGGATATCACAATATCTCTTATTTAATTAATGCATCTATATATTTTGGTAAAGGGTGGAAGGCTCGGCCTTATGCCTGGTGTTTTGTTCCACTCTTGCCGCCCTAGTTACTGTTATACCGGGATTATGTTCCTTGAGTTTGCGTTCCTTACGCGGTCGGGTGATTTATGGGACCCCCCTTGACAGTTCGCCTTGAATAAAACTCCTCCAGCAAGGCCCAACCTTGGTTTTACCATTTGCGACCTATACCTTTTTCCCCCGGGTTTTCTAGAGCCCGAGGGTCATCTTTATTTTAAACCCCCGGGCCAGTGCTCCTCTGAGTATTGGTCCAAACTGTCAGTCGCCGGTGGCCACCAGGGGCAACTCTGGGCTGGCCTATCGGAAGCTTGGACAATCCGGTGTGCCCTGAGAACGAGATATGTGCAGCTCCTATCGGGATTTGTCGGCACATTCGGGCGGCTTTGCTGGTCTTGTTTTACCATTGTCGAGATGTCTTGTAGACCGGGATTCCAAGACTGATCGGGTCTTTCCGGGAGAAGGTTTATCCTTCGTTGGCCGTGAGAGCTTATGATGGGCTAAGTTGGGACACCCCTGCAGGGTATTATCTTTCGAAAGCCGTGCCCGCGGTTATGAGGCAGATGGGAATTTGTTAATGTCCGGTTGTAGATAACTTGTCACTTGACCCAATTAAAATACACCAAGTGCGTGTGTAGCCGTGATGGTCTCTTCTCGGCGGAGTCCGGGAAGCGAACACGGTCCGTGTTATGTATGACGTAAGTAGGAGTTCAGGACCTCTTCTGGGTCATTGCTAGATGACGTCCGTTCCATTGCTTCTCTTCTCGCTCTCATTTGCGTAAGTTAGCCACCATATATGCTTTTGCCGCTGCAGCTTCACCTTTTGCACCTCTTTGTCCTACAAGCTTAAATAGTCTTGATCTCGCGGGTGTGAGATTGCTGAGTCCCCGTGACTCACAGATACTTCCAAACCAGTTGCAGGTGCCGACGATGCCAGTGCAGATGATGGCGCCGATCTCAAGTGGGAGTTCGACGAGGAACGTGGTCGTTACTATGTGTCTTTTCCTGATGATCAGTAGTGGAGCCCAGTTGGGACGATCGGGGATCTAGCATTTGGGGTTGTCTTATTTTCATCTGGATTTTGGCCGTAGCCGGTCTATATGATTGTATTTTGGATGATGTATGATGATATTTATGTATTGTGTGAAGTGGCGATTGTAAGCCAACTCTTTATCCCATTCTTGTTCATTACATGGGATTGTGTGAAGATGACCCTTCTTGCGGCAAAACCACTATGCGGTTATGCCTCTAAGTCGTGCCTCGACACGTGGGAGATATAGCCGCATCGTGGGCGTTACAAGTTGGTATCAGAGCCATCCCCGACTTAGGAGCCCCCTGCTTGATCGAATCGCTGACGTTGTTGAGTCTAGAATAAAAATGTTTTGAGTCATAGGATTATATATATCGGAGAGTAGGATTCTTTTTACTCCTCAGTCCTTTCGTCGCTCTGGTGAGGTCTCCTGACGTAGAAGTTTTGACTACTCTCTCCTCAAATTTCACTAAATTTTTTTTAGGATCACGCGGGTATCTTGGAATCGTTCCGATGGATTTGTGACGAGAACATTGTTCTTGGTGCCTCCTGACATTTAGGGGTTGTGGCAGTGTCCCGGGGAGTTGAGCTCCGAGGTGTTGTCGTCACAATTTTATCGTTGCAGTTCTGGAATACCTGAGTTTCGCCGACATCGAAATCTCTTTTATGCAGTTGTTGGTGAGATCACCTCGACGCCACCCAGTACTGGGGCGGGAGTTCGGGAGTATTGCCATAACTTGTATAACGGATGTTTTTTCGAAGGTTGAGGTAAACGATTTCCGAAGGTTTCTTGGTTATGTGTTGACGGATGGATACAGCTGGATCTAGGGATTGCTAGTTTGGGTGATATATATTTGTGTCCCCTGTATCCCCTACACCAGATTGCATAACCAGAAAGTTTCGGGAGTTTATAAGTGGGAATTCTAGTAGCCTTAGGATTTCTTTCCGACAGATGCATGATATGAGATTGGGGTTCGACGTCTAGTGGTCCGCCAGTATACGGTTGATTTTACAGTGGTCTCGTTGTGTCTTAAAGAGTCCATGGCTTTGCCGACTCGGGGACGCTTCGTATGTCATGTGCACAGCCTTGTACATGATGGTGCTGTACGATTGAGCCCGTGTGGGCCCCACCACGAAAACTTCGGACGAAATATCTATCATATGTTTGTTCCGGCTTATTTTGCAAGCCAATACTATGTTTTATTTTGTATTGTGGTATTCAAGTTTCTTCGAATTCATATGTTCATTCCATATCTTTTTCTAGTGGCTTCTCAACTTATGGAAGTGTGATCATTTACTACGGAATTCATTCGTTCATCTTCGTTCGAATGTTTATTGTGAAGACTATATGTTGCAATTTCTATCCGTTGTTTCTACTTATCTATTTGTCTATCGAGATGCTAACGGATGTCACCCTCTTCAGGATGGCTCCGCCAACGCGTCAGAATCCGGATCGCAATGAAGGGAGTCAAGCGAACCCTCCGCCACCACCTCCACCTCCGGAGGCATGGCAAGCAATCATGGCAGCCACCAACGCCAATGCTCAGATGATTCTGCAACTCTTGCAAGAACGTACTCAAGGGCAAGGCAATCAAGGCAATCAAGGTCAAGGCAACAATCAGTTTCACTTTGCCACTCTCAACCAGTTTCTCGCAAATCAGCCCAAGTCTTTCAGCTACTGTGCCGAGGCCACGGATGCCGATGATTGGCTCGTGGACATCAACAAGCATTTTGAATGTAGCAATGTCAGGCCTGAGGACTTTGTCAAGTTCGCTTCTTTCCAGCTCAAGGACCAAGCTGCTGATTGGTTTCAGCAATACAAAGATTCCAGAGGAGGTCGTGTGATCACTTGGACTGACTTCTGTCGGGACTTCAAAGCGCACCACATTCCACAAAGTGTTGTTGAGAGCAAGCGTGAGGAGTTCCGCAATCTCAACAAGGAAACATGTCTGTGTATCAATACAACATTCAGTTTCAGAAACTTGCTCGCTTCGCTAAACAAGACGTTCCTGATGAGAAGAGCATGATCTATCACTTCAGAGGTGGCCTTAAAGAGGATCTGCAGTTAGCTCTCGTTCTTGTTGAGCCTAGTCAGTTTGATCAATTCTACAATATGGCACTGAAGCAAGAGGCTGCTCAGCTCAAGTGTGAGGCTTCTAAGAAAAGAGTCAGGGACGCAGTTCAGTCTTCTTCTTCCTCACTTGTGACAGCTAAGCAACAGAAGTTCTGGTTGCCTCCTCCTCCTCCGTTTCGTCAGCCTTACCAGCAGAAGAACAAAGGTGGCCATGGTTCTAAAAACTCTTCCAACTCTGGCTATCAGAACAAGTCTCAGAATCAAGCTCCCAAGTCCAATGCTCCTTATCACCGTCCACTCTCAGAGGTGACTTGCAACAAATGTCAGCAGAAAGGTCACTATGCTAACAAGTGCTTCAACCAGAGGCGTCTTCCTCCTCCTCCTCCTCCTGTCAGATCTTCCAGCAATGCAGTGGTCAAGCATAATCCAAAGTTTGCAAAGGTGAACATGATGAATGCAGCTCAAGCGGAGGAATCTACTGATGTGATAATGGGTAATCTTCCTGTTAATGATATTCCTGCAAAAGTTCTTTTTGATACTGGTGCATCTCTCTCTTTCATATCAAGACCTTTTGCATCCAAGCTTGAATTGCATTTCCAAGGATTGCCTAGGCCGTTAGCAGTTGTCTCTCCGGGCAAATGCATGAATGCAAGTTCCATGGTTCCGAATGTTACCATCAAGATGGGCGATTATGCATTTCTGTCTTCTCCAATTGTTCTTGGTGACTCGGATATTGATCTTATTCTCGGGATGGACTGGCTTTCTAAGCACAAGGCTCAACTTGATTGTGCTGCCAGGGAAATTCAATTGACACACTCGTCTGAGGATGTGATTATTTTTGCTGCTCGTGATGAAACCATTCGGTTTTCTCTCTCAATGAGAAGGGCGAATTGGATGCCATCTCTCAAATTCCAGTCGTTTGCGAGTATCAAGATGTCTTTCCAGAAGAGCTTCCGGGTATGCCTCCGCACCGGCCAGTTGAGTTCGTTATCGAACTAGAGCCTGGTACTGTACCCGTTTGCAAGCATCCATACAAGCTTGGACCAAACGAGCTGAAGGAATTGAAGAAGCAGCTCGATGAACAAGAACGTCTGGGTTTGATCAGACCGAGTTCTTCTCCATGGGGTTGTGGTGTTCTTTTTGTCAAGAAGAAGGATGGCACGGACCGACTTTGTGTCGACTACCGTCCATTGCACAAGAAGACAATCAAGAACAAGTATCCACTTCCCAACATCAATGAGCTATTTGAGCAACTCAAAGGCGCTAAAGTATTCTTGAAGCTTGACCTTCGTATGGGTTATCATCAGATTCACATTCGTGAAGAAGATATTCCCAAGACAGCATTCAGAACAAGCTTTGGTTCTTATGAATATACTGTCGTGTCTTTCGGCCTTGTCAATGCTCCTCCGGTGTTCTCTCGGATGATGAATTTCATCTTCAACCCCTATACCAATGAATTCGTTCTGGTGTATCTCGATGATATCTTGGTCTTCTCCAAGAATAAGCAGGATCATGCCAAACATTTGCGATTGGTGCTCGACAAGCTCAGAGAGTATCAATTCTATGCGAAGTTCTCTAAATGTGAGTTTTGGCTCGATGAAGTTCTTTTCCTTGGTCACATCATCTCCACGAGGAAATAGCCTATCCAAGATGGTGTCGACTTACTAGCTAGTCAACAAACGATTCTGCCTACCAGCCGTTGGATTGACATCCAACATCTGTCGTGTATCTTCTATCTCTTGTCTTCTTCCTCCAGCCGCCCAAACCAAACCACCCCACCGGCTCCGCCTGCTCCCGCCTCCCATGGTTGGCTGCGCCTCTGCCGCCCTACCGTACCCTACAACGTTGGCCAGTCCCTCCCTCTATTCCCCCACACATCTTGTTATTCTCCGGCGACGTCAGCCCCAACATGCACCCGCACCCGAACCAGTCAACCCTCGTACTCCCCTCCGCCTGCGACTGGACCGACACATTTTCCACGGCTCCTGTTCGTTCTGTCCGAGGCCTCGCCGTCGTCCGAGGCCTTGGTTCGCTCGCCGTGCGCAGTGCGCCGCCCTCTTGCGTTGTCAACGTCGACAACAACCAAGAGGAACAAGGAGATGACTGTACATGGAGAGGATGACAGTAGGGACCCACCAGCGTCATGGCAGTACGCAAGCAAGTGCCTCATTATTACAAGTCCAAAAAAATGGTTCCTCCTAATGGTTGGACATCTGGAGCTCACGCCATTGTCAATGTAGTCAATAAACAAGAGAATTACACAACGAGCGGCTGACACCAGGAACCCAGCAGGTCGCGCAGTTGTTATTTACTTTTTTTCAGGAACAAGCAGTTGTTATTTATACTAGTTTTAGCGACGGATCTGGGTAACAACGGGGCTGTGCGTGGGCTGTGGCCCGTCTAGCTAGGGTTTCATTTATGTTTACCACATCATCAGCCCAGTTGTGTTTTTTTCTTGCTGAAAATGGCTAGCCCAGTTCAATTTTTTAAAAGAAATACCCAAACGAGGCCTACTTGCTTTATCAGCCCTGCTGGGTTGTAAATCTTTCAAGACGAGGAGAGTTTCATTCGGTTTGCCCATAAATGGGCTGTACATTTTTAAAGCACATCAAACCGGGAATTAGTTTCATTTTTTTCAGTACAAGATTTTAAATTCCATTGATTTTTATGCGTGGACAATTATTTGGATTTTATATTTATACAAATTAGTTTTCAAAATAGTTTGAATGTGACTCGATATTTCCGGATTAAAAACAGTTGACCGCACCGAAATATGCAAATTTTCGTATAATTTTTAATCGTGGCCATAATATGGGGTGTAATGCTAACAAAAAGAAGATGGGCTCCAAAAAAATTCTTAAGAATTAGCAAATGGGCTGTAAATTATTAGAAATAATGACAGATGGGTTGTATGCTGTTTTCCACAGATTTGAGGTTGACTTGTGCGCCTACTTCAGGTTGACGCGTATGCTTTCCTAAAAAAAGGTTGTCGCACACGCAACGCCGTGTCAACTTAGTCAACACACGAGAGCAGTGACTGTTGGATGTCCATCCAACGGCCGTCGTGCTTCTTCAATCTCTGCTCTTCCTGCTCCAACCGCTCAAACAAGCGCCGGCGGGTCTGCCTGATCCCTCCTCCCGAGGCTGGCTGTGCTGCCACGTAGGCCTCACCTCCCCATCGTACTCCCATAGCTGGCCTAGCCATCCCTCTACTCACCCACACCTGCTGTTATTCTCTGGCGACGACAGACGAACCAGTAAACCCTCTACTCCCCTTCGCATGGGAAACAACTGCCGAGTCTTCCCTGGCTCCGTGTCGTTCCCTTCCTAGACCTCGCCATCGTCCACCGCCGTGGTGCTCTCAGCGTGGCGTGGTCAACGTGGTCAACGAACGACATCCATCGGAAGTGGACTGTACGTGGAGAGGCTGACAGCTGGGTCCACAACCGCACGCAAGGAAATGCCTCCTTATTACGTGCGAAATAATGATTCCTCCACCTGACAGCTAGGACCCACCGGAAGGGCCTCTGTATTTCGTGAAAAAACGTTCCCCCAGCTGATAGGTCGGACCCACCAGCTATACCTTCGCACGCAAGGAAGTGCCTCCTTAATACGCACAAAAACAATGAATACCCCCCGCCAGCTGGGAGCCACCATAGTGGGACATTGACTTGTGGGCCTACTAAGTTGACGGGGACGGAGGGTTTTGTCAACTTAGTCAATATGAACGATTCTAGCTCCAGTGACCGTACGATGTCCATCCAACGGCCGTAGTGCTTCTTCAACCTCTGGTCTTCTTGCTCCAGCCGCCCAAACCAACGCGCGCTCCTGCCTCCCATGGCCGGCTGTGATGCCACGGAGGCCTCAACGCCCCCTACTACTCCGACCGCTGGCCAGGCCATCCACTCACCCACACCCCCTGTTATTCTGCGGCGACGGCAGCCTCACACCGCAGCCGAACCAGTGAACGCTCGTACTCCTCTCCGCGCGGGCTTCCACTGCCGCGTCTTCCCCGGCTCCGCGTCGTCCCCTTCCTAGGCCTCGCCGTCGTCCACCACCCTGGTGCTCTCGGCACGGCGTGGTCAACGTGGTCAAGGAACGACTTCCATCGGAAGAGTACTATACATGGAGAGGCTGACAGCTGGGTCCACGGCCGCAGCAAGGAAGTGCCTCCTTATTACACGGAAAATAATGATTCCTCTACCTGACAGCAGCGACCCACCGGACGGGCCACCGTATTTCGCGAAAAAATGATTCGCCCCCTGACTGCTAGGACCCACCAGCTACATCTTCGCACGCAAGGAAGTGCTTGACAGTCGGGACCCACCTGGTCGAAGCGTACGTAGCGTTGTCATTCTGGTCGCGAACGTGTATGTACATACTGGTCGATCGGTCCGTCTGCAGGCTGCAGTGATGAACAGTGGCCGTGTAAGGAAGGGAACGAGTCGTAGTAGAGGCGCGCACGTAGCATGTCACGCAGTCCCGTTAATATCGTGTACACATACGTACAACGGCCAGGGTGCAAGAAAGTAAATAGGCCACGTACGTACATACGGGCGGGGTCTCGAACGCCTACTCACGCATACGTACGGCCAGGCCTCGTGTACATGGCTGGGTCGGAAAGGAGAAACTGCGTCATCGTCGTGTTCATCGGGAGGCAACGGAATGCGTCGTGTTCATAGGGAGGCAACGGAATACATCATGTTCATCGGGAGCCAACCGGCTTGGACGGAACAGCCGATCGAAATGAGGCCTGGCATAACGCAGAACGGAGGAAACGGCCTTGTGTTCGACTGGCCACGGTCGAAACGGGATCCTGTTCATCGGGAGGGGTCTGGCGTACCATAAAACGGAGGAAACAGACTTATCTTGGACCTCCTACGGCCGAAACGGGGTCCTGTTGATCGAGGGGTGTGGCGTACCGCAAAACTGAGGAAACGGACTTGTGTTGGAGCGCTACGGTCGAAACGGGGGTCCTGTTCATCGGGAGGGGTGTGGGCGTACCGCAAAACGGGACTCCACGGGATACTGTTCATCTCCACCGTCGACTGCCTCCACGGGCTACTGTTCATCCACCGTCGACCTCCACTAGCCTCCACATGCTCCTGTTCATCCAGCCTCGACCGGCTACTGTTCAACCAGCCCTCTCCACGGGGTCCTGTTCAACCACCCCTCCACGGGCTACTGTTCATCCAGCCCTCCACTGGCTACTGTTCAACCAGCCCTCCATCGGCTACTGTTCTACCAGCCCTCCACGGGGTCGTCCTATTCATCTAGCCCTCCACAGGGTCCTGTTCATCCACCCCCCAACCAGCTCGATCGATCGGGGTCCTGTTCATCCAGCGGCAACGGCCTCTACTACCACGCGGTCTTGTTCATCCAACCCCCCACAGGGAACTGTTCATCCAAACCCCCCAACAATGCTGAATGTTCATCAAGGGAAGGACGCAGCAGGGTTCGATCGGCTTCAGTTAGCAGCAGTAGCGAAGGAATCTCTCGATCGGGTTCAGTTAACAGCCATCGATCGATCACTCGGGTTCTGTAACGCGTAGTCTGCGGTGCAATCGTTCAAGTTCAGTAGGCGAACGCCTTGCTCGGGTTCAGTAAGCACTACAAAAAAAAGACACATCCATGACATTTTGGGTCGAACGAAAAATATTTCTGTCATACTTATGACACTTCTATGACGATAATTGTGACAAAACCCGGTATCATCATAGATGTGGTGGGCTCCTACTTCTATGACAAAAAATCATGACAGAAAATGGGCTTTTCGTCCTGGGCGGGACAGAGACGCAGCTGCATGACATTCTTTGGGCTGTCCATGACGGAGAAAACCGTGGTAGAAGCGAGGGTGAGGAAAATATTGGGGGAGTTCCCGGTTACGGTGGGTGGTCGGGGGCCGAGCGATGCACGTTTCTCTCGTACGTACGCGCCTGTGTGCGAGGCGTTGCGTTCTAACTGAACCCGAGCGAGGCGTTGGGCTCTAACTGAACCCGAGCGATTGCACTGCAGGCTACGCGTTACTGAACCCGAGCAATCGATCGATGGCTGTTAACTGAACCCGATCAAGCGATTCCTTCGCTACTGCTGCTAACTGAAGCCGATCGATGCTGCCTCTGGATGAACAGTGAACGTTGTTGGGGGTTAGGATGAACAGTTCCCGGTGGGGGTTGGATGAACAGGAACCCACGGTAGTAGAGGCCGATGCCGCTGGATGAACAGTACCACGATCAATCGAGCCGGTGGATGAACCGGACCCCGTGGAGGGCTGGATGAACAAGACCCCGTGGAGGGCTTGTTGAAAAGTAGCCGGTGGAGGGCTGCATGAACAGTAGCCCGTGGAGGGGTGGTTGAACAGGACCCCGTGGAGAGGGCTGGTTGAACAGTAGCCGGTGGAGGCTGGATGAACAGGAGCCCGTGGATGAACAGTCACAGGTGGAGGCTGGAGGAAGTCGACGGTGGATGAACAGTACCCCGTGGAGGATGGAGGGGGTCGACGGTGGTGATGAACAGTATCCCGCGGAGTCCCATTTTGCGGTACGCCACACCGCCCCGATGAATAGGACCCCCGTTTCGACCGTAGCGCTCCAACACAAGTCCATTTCCTCCTTTTGCGGTATGCCACACCCCTCCCGATCAATAGGACCCCGTTTCGACCGTAGGAGGTCCGTTTCCTCAGTTTTGCGGTACGCCAGACCCCTCCCGATGAACAGGATCCTGTTTCCACCGTGGCCGGTCGAACACAAGGCTGTTTCCTCCGTTATGCTGTATGCCAGGCCTCGTTTCCATCGGCTGTTCCATCCAACCGGTTGGCTCCTGATGAACAGCACTCGTTCCGTTGCCTCCTGATGAACACGACGCATTCCGTTGCCTCCCCATGAACACGACGACGATGCAGTTTCTCCGTTCCGACCCAGCCCCAGCCATGTACACGAGCCCTGGCCGTACGTATGCGCGAGTAGGCGTTCGAGACCCCGCCCGTATGTATGTACGTGGCCATATTTACTTTCTTGCACCCTGACCGTCGTACGTACGTTTACATGCTACGTGCGCGCCTCTACTACCACACGTGCGCACCTCTACATCGACCAGTATGTACGTACACGTTCGCGACCAGAATGACAGCGCTACGTACGCTTCGACCGGGTGGGTCCCGACTGTCAGGCACTTCCTTGCGTGCGAAGATGTAGCTGGTGGGTCCCAGCAGTCAGGGGGGTGAATCATTTTTTCCCGTAATATGGACGCACTTCCTTGCGTGCCAAGATGTAGCTGGTGGGTCCTAGCAGCCAGGGGAAACATTTTTTTACGAAATACGTGGCCCGTCCGGTGGGTCCCTGCTGTCAGGTGGAGGAATCATTATTTTCCGTGAAATAAGGGGGCACTTCCTTGCTGCGGCCATGGACACAGCTGTTAGCCTCTCCACATATAGTACTCTTCCGATGGAAGTTGTTCCTCGACCATGTTGACCACGCCACGGCGAGAGCACCAGGGCAGTGGACGACGGCGAGGCCTAGGAAGGGGACGACGCGGAGCCGAGGAAGACACGGCAGTGGATGCCCGCGCGGAGAGGAGTACGAGGGTTCACTGGTTCGGCTGCGGTGTGAGGCTGCCGTCGCCGCAGGGCCTGGCCAGCGGTGGGAGTAGTTGGGGGCGGTGAGGCCTCCGCGGCATCACAGCCGGCCGCAGGAAGCAGGAGCACGCGGCACGACCGGCGTTGGTTTGGGCGGCTGGAGCAACAAGACCAGAGGTTGAAGAAGCACTACCACCGTTGGATGGACATCGTACGGTCACTGGAGCTAGAATCGTTCATATTTACTAAGTTGACAAAGCCCTCCGTCCCCGTCAACTTAGTAGGCCCACAAGTCAGCCTCCCACTATGGTGGGTCCCAGCTAGCAGGTGGGTATTCATTTTTTGTGCTTAATAAGGAGGCACTTCCTTGCGTGCGAAGATATAGCTGGGGGGGTCCGACCTGGCAGCGGGGGGAACGTTTTTTCGCTAAATACCGAGGCCCTTCCGGTGGGTCCCAGCCGTCAGGTGGAGGAATCAATATTTTGCGTGTAATAAGGAGGCATTTCCTTGCGTGCGGCCGTGGACCTAGCTGTCAGCCTCTCCACGCACAGTCTACTTCTGATGGATGTTGTTCGTTGACCACGTTGACTTCTCCGCATCGAGCGCATCCAAGGTGGTGGACGACGGCGAGGCTCCGGACAGCAACAAGCCGGAGATGGGAAGACGCGGGAGTAGAGTCGCAGACGGAGAGGTGTACGAGGGTTAACTCGTTCTGGTGCGGTGTGGTTCGGTAGTCGGTGGAGAAGAACAGGAGGTGTGGATGGGTGGAGGGATGGCCTGGTCAACAGTGGGGTAGCGCTTCACAGCGAAGCGTGCTAAGCAGAGTTGCTAGCAGCAGGAGGCGGGAGCAGGTGGTCCCGGTGGCGCTGGAGGAAGAAGACGAGAGATTGAAGATGGATGCCGGTCGTTGGATGTAAATCCAACGGCTAACGATGTCAGAATCATTTGTTGCCTAAGTTGACAACGACTTGCGTTGGCTTCGACCTATTGGCCCACATTTTAGCCTGCAAAAATGTGGCACGTATTCAACCTATTTTTTCGGAATTTACAGTCAATTTGATCTCTTTTTTTAGAATTACAGTCCATTTGCTGGGCTGGGTGAACAAATAATGTAGCGTCCATGCGGCCCATTTATTTTTCTCCTAAAAAATTACACACCATTTGCACTTTCTCGAAATACACGATTTTGCTGGGCTGATTCTAATTATAATGTTGGGTTGGGTGCCGCAATGTTATCAAAAAATAAATAGGGGCTGAGCATTTTGTTATAAATATATTCAAATAATAAGTGATTTATTATTACATTGGTCCTTAAATCTTACCATGCTTTTGTAGACAATCACCAGGATTTTCGTTGCCAAAAAAATCCAGTATTTTATTGTTAAGAAATTATTTTTATAAGTTAATAAGATGTGGATATTGTTCTCTTACATATGTAAGTATCTGTTAAATATATGATGACAATAACAATAATATATAATAACATATAAAATAATTTAAATATATATAATATAGTTAGCAGGGAAACAAAAGTTGGACCAGGCATTCCTATTCTTATATAGAAAAATAGAACAGACCTCTGTGTTTTCTTCAAAAAAAATACATAAATTGAGCTGCCGATGTTTCAGGAAAAATAAAACCTCAGATGGGAGGTCCATAGGCCAGTCGATACATGACGGCCCTCAAAAAAATACAAACCGGCATGTCGTGGGCTGCGCATGTTAAAAAAGAAAGCCTAGACGGGGCAGCCCAAAACCCAGTGGATACTTGCTGCCCCAGTGTTCAACTCAAAAAAATACTTGCTGCCCAGTTATAATAAATGATACTACCCGCCAGCTCCACAGCTTCGTTGTGAATTTATCTCCTACGTTGAAGCACCTAAAAAGATGTAACTATGTTGACAAACCCGTGGGCCCCAATGTCAGTATAGCATTAGGAGGAAGTTTTTTTCGATGAGGCACCTGCTTGCGTACGGCCATAGACCTGGTGGGTCCCGACTGTCCGCCTCTCCACGTATAGTCCTCTCCAGATTCCTCTCGTTTGTTCAACATGTTCACAACGGCAGACAGCGGCGCCGCGGCGAGCACACAAAGGTACCGGAGGTGATCGGACCACCCAAGCCAGTGCCTTATTTGTAACGAAAGTACTAAACTAGCCCAGTGGCCAAGTGACACTACCCGACAGATGTTCCGCCCGGGTTCGATTCCACCTGATGCAGGGAAAATATCTCCAATTTTTTGCCTCCGCTATTATTGACATGTGGGTCCCGATTGTCATCTACGCACACCACGTCCAACCCTTGCCAAAACTTCGTCCCTCGTTTTTCTCTGTTTTTCGCACACTCAACATTGTGTGGGCATTTTGAAAATAGCATATCTTTTTGACTGTGCATCATATGAAGATGTGCTATGCATGAATGTTGATCAACATGATGTTCACTGGTTGGTAGCTCCATTTTCGACCATGATTAAAACTTCCAACATGATGTTAACCCTGTTTGAAAAGGCCTAGTTAATATAAATGCTCTGCCTCTGAAAGTTGCAGTTTCTTATCTGAAACTAAAACTTGCAGTTTCTTCTCTGAGAATCACATGGTCCGCACTTTTATACTCCTATGAAACTACATTTTTTAAGTGCTAAAAATAGATCTCTAGAATTCATAAAATACTTCATATGCTCAATACTGCAAATCTGAAATTCAAAAGACATCCATATCCGAAAGTACTCTCAAAATACACAACACAAAACACAATTCACAACCTGCAAATACTGACAACCCTAAGCTCCTCCTGACAATTGACAACCTGCCCGACTATTGGGCTGGGAGGGCAGTCCCCTCCTATTCCTCGGCAGCAGACAGCCGCCCCGTGAGACGATGTGAACGACGAGGGAGAGGATGGCGGGAAAGCATCGTTGGGCCAATTGCTTTTCTCCTCTTGCAGCTGGGTTCGGTCGACGAAGACTCCACCGGCTCGCTCTGGCACGACACCCTCACAAACGGCACTCTGTAGATGCTCGGTCCTTCAATCTCTGGTGGATGCTCCATCTGGGATCGATATTCCCACCACCGCTCCCTCACGATCGGATTCGGTGAATCTGTTTGCTCCATGGCCCAGCGGAGCAGCTCTATGTACTCTCGCGCGACTCCCTTCAGGAGTATCGCCGCCTTTTCGCTCTGTTGTAGATATTTGGCCATGGATGTCACCGTAGTCGCTAGTTGGTCCGTGTTGTCAAACCAAGACTGTATCTCCAACATCCTAGCTAGCTTCACAGGGTCGCCATCTGCGATCCTCACGTATCGGTTGTACTCCTCCATCGATCTACTTCTCCACAACACCTTCACTCGCCGGTGGTGGTTTTTGAATGGAACAGAAGAGGAGCAGCGCTGGTTTTGGATTAGAACGGGAGAGGAGCGACGCTGGTTTTGGATTGGAACAGGAGAGGAGGAGCGGTGGTTTTGAAATGGAAGAGGAGAGGAGCGGCGCTGGATTTAGATTGGAACAGGAGAGGAGCGGCGCTGGTCTTGGAAGTATTTTTTGTTTTGCGTATTTTGGGTCAAAGTTTGACCATGTACTGTATTTGACAAGCAAAATGTGAATGCATGTCACCAAAAATTGTATCGTTTGGTTCGTATCTGAATGTACTTTCAAATTATATTATTTTTGCAATGTATAACATATATTTTATTTGTGAAAATCATGGTCAATTATGACCCAGAATAAAGGGAGACTAGTTAATGTGGGGTCGCTTTCTTAATTGAAGGGTAAATTGATTTTGATTTTGATCCAGTCACAGCGCGCCGGCCCTCTCGTCCAATCCTAAATCACTGCAGCACGCTCCTCTCCCTCTTCTCCATTGCAAAACCACCTCCTCTCCTCTCCATCATCTCCATTCCAAAACCACCATCTCGGCTCTCCCTCTTCTCCATTGCAAAACCACCTCCTCTCCCCTCGGACGAGGATCCCCTGACGTAGCCCATCCTGCCATTGAGACACTAACACATGGGTCCCACCAAGCGCGGGGCCCACCTGTCAGCGACCGAAAGGCAGGGAAACCTCTCCTCTCCATCATCTCCATTCCAAAACCACTGTCTCGCCTCTCCCTCTTCTCTTCAAAACCACCCCCTCTCCTCTCCATCATCTCCATTCCAAAACCACCGTCTCGACTCTCCCTCTTCTCTATTGCAAGACCACCGTCTCTCATCCCATCTTCCAAAGCTAGGACCGGACCACTCAGAAGGACATCTATGGAGAGGATGCAGCAGCGAATCAGGCAGATCGCCGGCGGCGACCAGGCAAAGTTAGCCAGGTTGAAGGAGATCCTTACTTGGTTTGACAATGAGTGGGAGATTTCGAGGACGGTGAGGGCCATGTGCGAATGTATGCGAAAGAGCAAGACGACGGCGATGTACTCCTCGGCGGCAGTCACGCCGCAGTCCTTCGAG
The DNA here is from genome assembly GCF_002575655.3 of Aegilops tauschii subsp. strangulata. Lineage (NCBI taxonomy): Eukaryota > Viridiplantae > Streptophyta > Magnoliopsida > Poales > Poaceae > Aegilops > Aegilops tauschii. The sequence continues at coordinate 247,758,280 of NC_053035.3, forward strand.
TTCATCAAGTATATCCTCTGGGCGATGGAGCAGACAGATTCGCCTGAGGTGAAACTCAGGCGGAGGTGGTGGGCGTACAAGTCGAAGGTCGAGCACCCAGAGGATAACGAATCGATCAAGTACGGTGTGCCGTTCGTGAGGGTGCAGAGCCAGCCGGAGCCACAGGAGTATTCGTTCTCCCACCACAAGAGGAGGCCGGATGGCGCAACGTCGCTTCCCCTCCGTTCTCCACGGTTCCATCGATGCTCGCCTTGTTTCAACGGCGTCGGTAGGGTTTAAGGTAAGCTTCGCACTAACCTAATCTTCCATCTGCTCATGCTTACAATCATTGTGTCAGCTAATAAAAATCATGCTTACAATCAGTCTCCGAGTACTACGCCAATCACCCTAAAATAGCTCTGGACCTTTGGGTCAAAGTTGTGAAACTGTGTACAAATAAAGAAAAATAGATTGGCGCTTCTTTCAGAAAAGAGTACACCCTAGAAAACTGCCAATATAAGCTACTAGTATTTTTTGAAGTCTAAGCTACTAGTATTTGGTTAGAGGATTTGCTGCCGAGAAAGATCAGTCCACAGTGAGCGCCACACATCCCACTGATGGTGGTGGATGCCAATGCTTAGATGGAGTAGGGTTGGTGTCGGTAATTTTTACTTGGCACCTCGCACTCTCCATATATGCCGGTTCCATCCGTACATTTGTGCAGTTCCACCAAAATGCAGCTGAATAACCCTGTTTGCACAGATAATGAAAAGGCGTGATTACATTATAGTGGCACTAGTTGCTGAAACATACACTACTAAATAGAAGAAAAATATTGTGATAGTATCATAGTATTCCATGCTCCGAGGGCGAGATGGGCCCTGCGACGCCTCATACGGTATGCCTCATACTGGAAATCGACCCAAGTCTCCTCGATACACCTTCTGCTAGTGATGAACATCAGTGTACAACAGTAGTACAAGGAGGGGCCTTGAGACATTCCAATCTCTATTTTTGTGCAGATCAACTAAAATTAAGCACCCCAGTTTGCAGAAACGCTTAAACATTAACAATGGGGCCAGTTGATGAAACATATACTAACAAAGAGAAGCACTTTCTTTATCTACATTGGAAATGAAATGATAGAGAGGACACTCGCTCTATTTTAACTGTATTATTACTTCATTTTATCAGTGGCACTAGGGTCGAGCAGGAGGCAAACGAGGTGTATCGTGCGTCGCAAGGATGGAGGCTGGGGGTGCTTAAACTAGGATGCTAAAGCTGGCTCTTTCAGTCCCTATCTTTCCCTCTGATGTTTCTGTGGTAGCATTTGGGTTGTGATCCAAACTTGGTCGATCTGGTGCTGCGTCCCCCTACCTGCCTAGCTTATGTGGCGAACTTGTCTCCTACTAGTACTCAGTCCGTTAGTAGTAGTTGCATAACTGCCCGTTTACACTGAGATGTTGTCAGATAATGGTTCTCTATGGTTGGATTTCTTTAATGAAATCGGAGGAAACCCCCTCTTTCGATATAAAAAAAATCAGTGCCACTAGCGGTGCCAAAACATTGCCTCAAATTAATAGTGCCACTAGATTAAGGTGCAAAATAATAACATTAGTGCTTTATCATGGCAGTGCCAAAACAGTAGCACAAGAGCAGACTCAACATGCAGGATCTTTGGTAAACGGTCAGACCAAAAAGGAACACACCTCATGATGGGAACCATGTCTGCAGCCAACACCATTGTAGAAGGGATGACACCAGTCACCAACATGGATGATTCAATTCATGGGACCTTTTGGTGCAGTTCACCTAAAATGAAGCAATGTCCCATGCGCTAGCAGCTTCTTCTTCATTTTTTTAAGAAAAGGGCTCCAGCCCCGGTTCCATTTCCATCAGAAAACGAAACCCACAGAGCTTCTTCTTCATTAGTTGCAATAAAATTCAGCAACATCAAGGTTGGTTGTGAAGCTCCTGGAATGTTCAACTATAATTTGGATATCATTTGCCCAGTTTAACTAAGATCAAGCATGAAATGTATGTCTCTGTTTGCATAAAAAAGGTGGAAAGGAGGGTGACAAACAAGTGATGAAACATACATCAAATGAAAAGAAGCATGTTCCTTATCTGATGGCAATCCTACAAGGACAGTAGCAATTTCTAAAGCAGCAGCATTGCTAGATATTAGTGTGGGCATTAGGATTAACTATGACAACCGTTAAATACAACATTACTTTAATGGTGCCATTGCTTCATTTTACCAGCAACATTGGTTTAACGTGTCCTTACTTTTAGCAGTGCGACTGCTACATTTTACCAGTGGCATTACATAAGAGTGGCTCGGGGCAACAAACATCAGAACAGGATATCTGGGTTGGTCCCATTTTTGTTTAGTATAGCCACCTTATACTGTGTGAGGATAGCAAATCTAGTGCTGGACTTACTCTGTTGACTTGTCCCCCAGTCCCACTTTCTTTCCTTTTTCAACCAATATATCAGGTTTGTATTGAGTTTGTACTGTGTTTCCCTTTATTTCCCTGTTAGGCCTAGAGACCAGTTGGATAGCCAGTCTCTGCTACTTTTCGCCCCCATGATTTCCTCTTTCCGACCAAGTCCTAAATTCAGGTAACCAATCTTCCCCCACCCCCACCCCCACCCCCTTTCTTCCTTATTTGAACCAAGTAGTACTAGATTCGAGTGCATGAACTAGTTTTACCTCTTAACAGTAAAAATTTAGGTGGCTTTCGAACAGCCGATCGATCCTATCTACGAGGGGGCCTGAGAAATAGTAAAAGATACAAATGCAGCGACGTCAGGAGCTCGGGAAGTAGAGCAAGGCTGGTTTCGAAGGAAGTTATACCTGAGGGTTGCCGGTAGCCCTGGGCGTTCGGTCTTTTCGGTTTGTTCGGTTCGGTCTTTTCGGTCTTCCAAGAATTCGGTCTTCCAGAATTGAAGACCAAAATAATTTCGGTCTTTTCGGTTCTACACTATTCGGTCTTCGGTCTTTACTATTCGGTCTTCGGTCCAGACCAAATAGACCAAATTAATTGATACAGCGAGTTACTTCCAGTACCAATACATGTTTATATTTGACAACAACAAAATACCAATACATGTTTATACTTGACAACAAGTAACAAGATTCATATGACACAAAGTAAGAAGATTCGTAATTCATGGTCCAACAACAAGATTCATGACGTCATTTGCTTCTGTTCTTTTGGCTTGTCATCTTGAGCAGCTTCTAGATTGGCACCTTTGGCACCTTTTGCTTCGGCATCTTTCTCATTCAACTCCTCCTCATATTTAGATTCCGGTATAGGAAACATCTACACAAAAGAGGACATTGGTCTGTCAAACAACATTGACATGAGCAAATAAGAACATAAGGTGCATATAACCCATCTTTGTGTATCTCGTATCAGCTACCAAAATGATATATACCATGTATATATCTAGTTTTAGGAAACAAGCACAAATGCTTTACTATGTACATAGGAATTCTGTACCTAGGATTTATCTTGCAATAACAAAGAGGATTATAGATATAAATTCTCTACTCCTACTAGTAGTACTAAACTATTGAAGCTGCTAAAGTGTGTGATTCTTCTCAGTCATCTTGCCCAAATCCGCACTCTGAATGTTCCATTTTAAAGTGTTGCTTTTACAAGACTGCATGGATAGAAGTTGAAGTGCAGAAATAAATAGAAAACAAATTACTATGGTTGCAAAAACAACCCAAATGACTACAGAAATAATCTTGTGCTAACATTTGACACTACTCTAGTTAAGTGTAGTACAGTACAGAGTTCTATTTGTTGTATCCAAGTGCTAACATTTGACAGAAAGCAAGGCATGTATTGCCTACAAAACACTTACAGGAGCGCTGATTTCATGGGAATCATGTATCAATTATGTACATAGAGAGATGAAGTAAGTAACCATCAGCTGTGAGGTGGAGAACCGAAAGATGGCAGCAGGCGGCGAGCCAGCGAACAGTGTGGAAGAGGACGAGTGGTGGTCAGGGACTGCACCTGTTGAACCGGCCATCAGGAGGTGGAGCACCGGCGGCGGACGACCCCGTCGTGGGAAGTGGAGCGACCGATGGGGGGTCGAGGTTGTCGACGCGGGGCGCCGGTCTTCACCGGTCAGGACTGCCGCTCGGGCGCCGGTCTTCACCGATCAGGGTTCCGCTGTGGGCGCCGCTCTTCATTGGTCAGGGTGTGCGGCGCGCCTCAGTGCCGCAGTCGTCAGTCGTCACCGGGCATCGGGCCACAGCGGTGGGCGGCGCGCGGCACGCGGCGGCTAGGGTTCGTAGTGGGAGGGGAAAAGAGGAACGGGAGTGAATCTGGGTGCCGACTGGTTCCTGTGAATCGTGAAGTGAGGACTAAGGACATGAGGTCTGTACTCGTGTAGTTGTGTGTGACCATTGGGCTGGCTAGACGGGCCTTAGGATGGCTTTTAGTAATTCGGTCTATACGGGCTATTCAGTCCTCAAAACAACAAGACCGAACAGACCATACCTAGTTCGGTCTTCTATTTTTGCAGACCATTTTTTATTCTGTCTTTGCTAGTTCGGTCTTTTCGGGTTTGGTCTCGGTCTTTTCGGGTTCGGTCTTCGGTTTTTATGCCCGGGGTGAGTTGCCGGGATGTCGCTAGGTGGGCGGTGGGAGGCCGGATCTGCCCACACTATGGTAGTGAGGAAGAAGGGGTCGGAGGCCCACCCTAGCCAGCGGTGCTTGGGAGAGAACGGCAAGGCACGCTGATCGGGACGCGCCGATAGTGGGTAAGAGCCGTCGCCAAGGACGACCGCGTGAACATTGCACCTTCTCACCTTCCCCGGCGGAGAGGATCCGGCTGGATCTGTGACCAGCGGTGAGCAGAGAGAGAGAGAGTGTGTGTGGCCACCGCTGTCGTGTTTAGCTCTGGAGAGGACGAGACAGTGTGAAGAGAGAAACACTAGCAAGCAAGCGCGGAGGCTCCTGCCTATATAGTGGAGTACTACTAGTTTTCTTTTGTCTACCAGAGCCGGCTTGACCTCGTCAATGACTGTCTTCATGCACGTGCACCAGAGGCGCAGTTGTCCTCATTTTGATCTGAAGCACCGGATTATAACATATAACACGAAAAAATGCCACAAGACAAGAAACCATAACCTCACTGCCCAAAGGAGACAACATGAAACCCGACGGACAAACTAGACGAGGATCAAAGCTCAAATTAAAGATAAACTCGTAGAAAAGGGGTCCATCGATAGATGCCCTAATTAACATAGCCGGCTTGACATAGATGGCAACCGAGTAGTCTTCGTGCATGTGGCCCCCATGACTAGCGCCTTGGAGGAACTCAGTTGTCGTTGTTTAACCCTCGTAGTGATCCGAAGCACATGACACCTAATTTTGCGAGATGACAAGCAACCTTTTTTTAGATTTCTCACCAGAACTACAACCCTGTACAACACAGCCTGCACGATATGTAGACGATAGCCAATCCAGGCGTGTCTGCTGGAGTCTGGTCACATGCATGGACGAACTAATCTTCTGTGTCATGCAGGGATCGTCCAGGCACCAACGTCTGTACAACACTTCTCTAGTACTATCGCTCGTCTCTCTCTTCTATTAACTCACCCGACTTGCGGGGCCGGGGAGTGTGCCTATGGTCGGTTCTCAATTGCGGTCCCACATGTGTGTGCAAACGCAATATGACGCGCGTTCCATTCGGAGAGCGGCGTGCTAGACCGACCGACCGTCTGGGGTGCGACGCGAACGCAATGGGCGTGCTGTATACTGTACTCCGTAAATGTTTACCGCCGTTTTCTTGAGGCTTTGCTCCATGGAGCAATCCATGGATACAAAATTAGTATATTGTACTATTTAAAAGTCGAGGGCGGGGCTTTTCCCACGCGGTAGGTGGGGCAGTTCCGCCTAGTCGGTTCGACAGAGACGCGAGAAGAGGAGGGAGTAGGTTGCTGCAAACGTAGGGCTGTGTGATTTGACAACGAGTTACTGCTGGACAGGTGGGGGTCGGTGATTTGACTTGCCATTATCATTTTAGCTGTCGTGCTACGACCGGTGTGAGTCTCCCGATTCCTGACCACCTCCATACAGGTGCCTCTCCCGATGCTCCACCATGTAGAGGCTGGCTGTTGCTTGAGAGCCCACTCCTCCCCTTTTTCCTTGCCCCTTTCCCCCACATATGCAAAAATGCCATGTAAAGCGAGCTTATAGCCCACTATTGTACTTGATCCTACAGGTGATAAGCCTGCCACATAGGCATAAAGTCTGATGTGGCAAGTTAATTAAGAAGAGAGAGACTACTTTGGTGACCCCAGGAAGAAACGGTGCTAAGTGCGTGTACCTAGATGAAGCAAACTTAGCAACAAAAAACTAAGCACCTATGCATTGGGGACTTGAGTTGCTAGGCCATTTAATGCCCATAGCACCTCATCTAAGCACCATTTCATTGGAAGAGGTCACTCCTTGGCAAATGCAATAAATACTACGAAGAAAGAGATTGGGAGAAGTAAACAGAAAATACTCTTATAGGCAACCTTATAGCTAACCTTGTTGTAGTATGAGTGACTAAGTGATGACTATGTATGACATGCCAACATCAGATAGCCTAATGCACCGTGTTAAATCTCCAAGGGCGCGATCACGCGAGCGAGGCGACGGTCGTGGTAGGCGCGACCATGATACGGGTTGCTGGCAGCCCTTGGATCTGAGATCGAACGGTCGCATGCTAAGTTGCTGAAAGTTTGCAGAATAACCCTCCAGGATAGGATATTCACCCATAGGTCTAGAATCATGCCATGCAACCATTCGATCTCAGATCCAAGGGCTCTCGGAACCTTCGTATCACCTGAAATTTTCCCGACGCTTAACATGACATCGAAAGCCATTTAATTGGGCATCGAGTAGACATGGCATCTAATTGGGCCCCCATAGTACTATGCATGAATCCATTTATCCACCAGGCAAGCCACTACCCTGCCGTTCGCACGCCCCCCCCCCCCACTCGGCATTTTTACAATCGATAAACCGCTCCTAGTCGTCCCGTCCTTTCACATTACGACAGTTCGACTAATCCTAATCCTCCTCCCAAATCCATGGCGTCCCAAATCTTCATGGTCGGCGTGAGTACAAGGTTAGAACCATCACCGGCGATGAGTTCGACGTCATCTACACACGTTCTTCTGCGACGGTGAAAGGATGCCTTGATCGCCTCAGAACCATGTTCAAAAACTCAAATGATGAGTGGGTCGCTGGGCTAGATGTTGAGTACACCACAGTCCTGGGAAAAGAGAAGAATCTAAAGGAGGAAGAGAGGAAGAAGCCCGCCGTGATCCAGGTTTGTGTGCATGACTTATTCTTGGTCTACCACATATGCCATGACGACGTTGAGTGCGAGGAATTTAAGAAGTTCCTTAAGGGCGGCCGAGTCAAATTTGTTATTGTAGACTTTACGAACGACATAAGAGTCCTGGAACGGATAGGCCTCATTGTAGGCAAACCCTTCGACCTCCAGAATAATGGCCTGGTGTCCTCCCGTGATAAGCCTTCAATGCTGATCCTGACAGGAGCCATGGTTCATCCTTCGAACGGTAAACTGAAGAAACCTCCACACACGTTTCATCGTGCATGGCAGTGGAATGTACTAGATATAGACCACATCCACTACGCTGCAATGGATGGCTACCTTTGTTTCAATATCTACAAGGGTTGGATGAAGAGCAAGAGCCAAGTGTGCGGTTCAAGCAAAGAAGTATCGGCCAAGAGGAAGAGGGGCAAGGACGAAGTCGAGGACGTGGACGAGGACTCCGAGTAAGGTGGCAGTGTCGTTGCTCATGGTGGTTCTAATGCGGTGTCTACCCCATTTCGAAAAAAAATACGGTGTCTACCGGATTAGTTGCTTAGTTTAATTTCTGGTGTGCTTAGTTTTATTTGAGGGGTGTGTTGTGCTGAGCCCCCAGCAGAACTATGTTATGTTTGTTCTTGTTACTTTAACTCCTCAGTACGTACATACTAGTATTTATTACAGTTCATCTTTTACTTGGTATAGTACTACGACTACCACTCGTTTCTTCACATTATATACGTACAATATATATGGCCAACATCATATAGCCAGCAGTTTAGTTGTCAAAGAATTTCAGGGGGCTAGTTTTGTCAAAGAATTTCAGGGTGCTTAGTTTTATTTGAGGGGTGTGTTGTGCTAGACACCATTATTGTGACTCAAATCTCTTTTGCCATGTTATAATGACATAAATACCGATGGACCAACATGCCAGCTCTCCCTCTATCTCACTACAGTAAAATAAAGTGTGGGGCCTACTTGATCCCAACAACGTTCTTATTTTCCTGTAAAATTGTTCGCTTGGTTACTCCTGACAAGCGGGGCCACGCTTATCATTGTGAGAATCGGCTTATTTTTGTCATGTAACATGGTCAACGGTTTTGACGTGAAAATCACAATCTCTAATGGCATTTTTGAGCAAACATCTAACTTAACGATGGCATTTTTGAGATATCTAATTGCATTTTTGAGCAGGCATCTCACGGATCGATGGCATTTTTGAGTAGTTGTAACTTCTAATGGCAAAACTAAGTAGTGATACACAAACTAAGAACCCAAGAATTAAATAGGTATGCTAATTTCTTTAATAGAACTTAGCACCCCATTTAAGCACGTACTAGCTTTTTTAATAGTACTATATGCATAATTTCATCTTTTTAGTTTTGCTCCATGGCACAATCCATCGATCCTAATACTGTACAAAAGTATACATTTTTTAAAAGGCTAGAGGGCGGGGCAGTCTAGCTAGGTCGGTTTCAAGAGAGGCGAGGGCCTTTGTGATTTGACGGCTCATTACTGCTGGAAGGCGGGGCCTTGTGATTTGACTGCTCGTATAAATGTGCCAAAGACCTTAGGAGGAGCCAAGAACCGTGCGGTATACTCAAGTTTTCCACTGGAGTACGACGAAGGAGCACGAAACACGGCAGCCCAGTGCCATATCCTCTACTCTCTACTCTTATTATATATCACTAGCAAGAGGCATTGTTCTATTGGCGATAAAGAATGATCTAATTTGCTAGACATCTCATTTTTAGCATTGTTCTATTCATGCCTCGCAGAGAAGGTGACACGTGCGGCAAAACACACGAAGCAAAAGAAGAAACACAGGAGCAAAAGAAGAAGGAAGATTATCACCCTCAAAAAAGAAGGAAGACGCACACACAAGTCTGGGGCGCTGCTCTCACTACATGAAGGGTTACTGGCCGCGGAGTCGTAACTGCTTCTTCATCGCCTCCACGACCTCCATCTCCTTGTGCGTCTCCTCCTCCATCTTCTTCATTGTGTCCATGACGCGGGATTTCTCGACGCGAGCCTTCATCATCTGTTACACGGCCGCATTACGTACCTTGATAGCAGCCGGGTGCTCGATGCGGAGCTTCGCCAACTCCTCCTTCTATTCCATGACGAGGGCCTGTAGCATCTTCATCGAGGAACTACCAATCTCATGCAGCTTCTTCCAGCCGGCGTTCTCCTCCTACAGCAGGTCGAGCTCGTGGCAGAGCTTTGCCTTGTCCTCCTGAAGTTGCAGGATTTCGCCGGTCACCTTCTTCTCCGAGGCAATGCTCTTCTTCAGCAGCATCACCAAGCCGGCGGTCAACTCCCCCTGCTCATTGAGCTCAGCGGGCCTGTCGTCGAGGCTCTCCTTCAGCAGCTCCACCAAGCCGTGGATGAACTCCTTCTGGTTATTGAGGTGCTTATTGAGCTGATCGGGCATGCCGTCGAGGGATAATGACTCCAGCGCCGCCAGCTCGACATGTTCGCCTCCGCGGCTAGGTTGCTCCTAGGAGCCATCGCCTGCCCATGAAAGATCTTTTGAGGTCTCCGCGTGGCGGCGAGCCCTCTTTTTTTCCGCATCCTTGGTTGCCGCTCCCTTGTTACGAGTAGTTCTCGACCTAGAGCTCTGCACACCAGCCATGGCAAGGACGGACGAAGAACGAGGACTTTTGAGGAGGAAGGTAGAGTAAGTTTCGGTTAGGTAGTTCCCCTTTTTATAACTAGCACTAGCACTAAAACCTGTATAGTGGGAACACGTTCAGGTTTGGTACGTACTGATAGGTGTGAGCAGGCTTGCACTTAATTGTAGCACTAGTACTTTGGAATGTGATGGGAACAAGGTAAAGATTAATTGATGGTTTCGGTTTCGAGGCCCGAAACGACTCCCGATGAGTTTAGTGGAACATAAATTTCAAGTACCTCGATGAGTTTAGTAGAACAATAATTGTTTAACATAAAAAATAGAATATTTGAAGTTTGTAATGATATATTTTTCATAATGTACGCCTCTTATCAAGTTGGTCAAATTAATGACCTAGGTACACGTGCAAGACTTGTAAACTGAGATAGAGGGAGTACTACACTGCTCAAATGCGGTCACACAAGTTAGTGATGTAACTGGTCGTACATGTCATACCAAGCCGATGCGTGTCCCTTCGGTGAGACCTGGGTCCGACCGACCATCTGTTGGTGCGACCGACCGTAAAGTACTTACGCATTGCAGACTTCTGGTTGTGGCTTCGGTTGATTGTCACGACCAAGCATTCTAAAACTAGTGATAAATCAATTACCATCTTTTTCCAAACGACCAAGTATTTTCTACAGGAAATCAATACATATAGATGGAGTGATTGTCAAGGTTGCAAACCGACATAGCGTTGCAAGTTCACTGCAGCGGCAACCGACTAGGTCACTGCATCGCTGGCGGGGAAGGAGGGCAGCTCACCTCGCCTACGATGCATGCCCAGCGGCGCCGCCGCAACTGGTCCCGGGATTTGGCTTCTCCTACCGCCCATTTGAACAGTTGCACCGGCTGCTCATGCCATTGCGCAGGCATGCGCGTTCTTTCCTCCGCAGTCGACTCCGTGAATATGATCTCTGCCATTAGCCCTAGCTCGAAATCAATGCGACGCTGCCAGATGCTGACATCCCTCAGCATCTCTCCCCTGAGACCGACTTGCGCCTCTGCCTTGTGCTGCGCCAGGCGCAGCTCCTTGGAACTTCTCTCCGATTGATGCCACGCTTCCTCGATCCGATTTTCCCTTGTTGCCCACCACCTGAAACATAGCCCTGGCATGTCCTCCGGCGCCACCGATCTGTGATTCCAGAGCAATGGATCCCCTCTAAAACACACGTGGGTTTCGCTCAAAGACGGCAGTGCTTCAGGCCGCAGTGAGAGGGCAGCCCGTGGGATCCTGGGATCTAAGGGATTATCCATGGCGGGATCCGGTGGGCGAGGCGGGGAGGTGAGCCTAGGCGTTGGGAGAGCCCTACGAGGCTAAGATAAAGATAGTACTACTCCACTCTGTCCATATTTAAATACAAAGGCCACCACCAGTAGCCCTGGCAAAAATTGATCATGCTGCCTGCGTCCTGGCTTATTGGCCCCCTTTTTTTGTGCCACTTTTTATGACATGCATAAATATTATGTTACTTACAAATATGGTAAAAAATTGGCACAAAATAAGAAGGAGACCAATGGAAGTACTGGCACCCCATGATTTAACTACTCGCATGCGCGCAATGGAGTAGTAATGTCTTTCTTCCGCCCTCACGTCCACTCAATTTACATGCGCTGTATTAATTGACCATCAATGAAATGAAGGACTTTACACGCGTCAAATTATCACATGGGGTGCATCTTCATACAAAAATGCGTCGCCCCGTGTACCCGCGTGTGCGTGTGAGGGAATGAGTGCGTGCGTGATGTGCGTGCACATCTTCGCATCGTGCATGTACCGCCAGTGTGGCTCAGAGAGGACGAGTACATTCTTCTGGAATCAGCAGCATGTCACTGTGATCAATCCACACAAGGAGGTCACGACAACGCCTCCACATGTGCCACGTAGCTTCATGAACTGTAAGAGAGACACTGTGTAGTGTGCCACTGAAATTCTAATTTACGTGTTTGCACATACTCGAAGTGCTAGTAAGGTACACGTGCATTGCACGCATCAGATTTGGCAGCCAAATTATGAATAAATACCACACTATAGCATGTAAGCTCTGAGTCATATATGCCTGATGTAGACCTTCGTTTAATTCTTATAGTTCATCTCATTCAAAATAAATTAGTTTTTATAAGAAAGCTAGGGCCTCTTTGATTCGTAGGATTTCCAAAACGCGGGAATAGGAAAAACATGGGATTAGAGTGGAATGTCGTCTTGAATCCTACAGGATTGTACGAGTGTTTGACTGTGCATAGAAAAAACGCAGGATTCTTTCAAAGTGGTTTGAGTGGATGGGATGTTTCCTATGAAATCTAGTGCAAATGAATCCTATGGAAAAATTTCTATGGTTTACAATCCTACGAATCAAACAACCAAGATAGGAAAAATTCCTAAGGATTAGAATCCTCCAAAATTCCTTTGAGAATCCTTTGAATCAAAGAAGTCCTTAATCTATTTTATGATTCATGGAATTGCGCGTTGTAAAGCATAAACTACAAACAAATAATGGCAATTCAACTAGAAAAAAAGTTTGGGCAGTTATGATATGGAAGATTCTAGAACAAAGGAGAAGCACTTGTGTTTTGAGGTTTGTGCATTATGCTTATGTTCAACCATGGAGTCTGCTAGATTGTACATGTGGAAAATTCTGGCGGGGGGCTAGAAGATGGTGAGAGGGGCCAAGTGGAGGGAGACTATGAAGGAGTGCACAAGTGTGAGATCGATATTTGAAGAGAGGGGGCGAGAATGCGCGCTGTTGCGCGCAGTCGTAGAGCCACGAAAAATAAATGAGCTAGGGGGCCAAGCATTGCTAATCCTTTACGAGGAGGGCCAATTCGTCAACTTAAACCATTTTACCAGCAATTGTCTAATGATCACATTCATATTAGCCTCGATATATAGTGATGTTAGGGGGGGCAGGGCCCTGCTGCCCCCTGTCTTCGCCACTGTGCGCGCGTCTGTGAGATGAAGTGGAGGCATGGATGATGAGAGGGGGACGTTGGGTATATAATTAATGTGGGTGTATTAGCTATGTAATCCTATATAGAGAGGTATAGATTGATCGATGTGGACGTGGGAAAGAGGGTGAGACCTCACTAGATATATAGATTGATTGGTTTGTGTGGAAAATTGTGAAAGACCTAGCTATATATACACACACATAGAGGAACATCGATCGTTGCGCATGCACGTGAGAGATAAAGAATGCCCGATATGATGGGGAGGGGGAGGTGTGTGTGTGTGTGTGCATGCATGGGAGACCGACCTGAAGAAAAAGATTGCATGTGTGCGATGGATAATGCCGACTGGTACTGTGTGTGCATGCATGCATGAGAGAAAGTTAATGGTACAATTATAAAGAGAAGATGACTGTGTGGGTGTAAAACACAAGGTGACGTCATAATCAATGTAAAGTAGAATTCAAATATTTGAATAAGAGATCATGATGTTTGAAACCCATGCATGCATGAATATAACTGAGATATGCGTGGTGTGGTTTGGAAACGAGCATGTTGTATTGTATACACAGTGAACAAGGTCAGACTGATTTTTATTTGAGATATCGATGGCAGACATCGTTTGGCCACATTGCATCCGTGCATAGACACACTATTCTAATTGGAGATGATGGGTTGCTTTCGCATCACATATCTATATCTATACCCCCATATATATATTATAATTTATATTTTTATATAGTGTGCGGATAACTTTAACTTTGAAAGATGGTCGTTGGATGAGGCCAATCCGATGGTGCAGAGATGACAAATTTGAGCACAACTGGCCGTTGGATATCATCTAGATTCCACCAGATTTTGCCACATGTACAATCTAGAAGACTCCATGGTTGAACTTAAGAATATTGCACAAACCTCAAAACACAAGCACTTCTTCTTTGTTCTAGAATCTTCCATATCAGAATTGCCCAAATGTTTTTCTACATGATTTGCCATTATTTGTTTTTACTTTATGCCATACAACGCACAATTTCATGAATCTTAAATTAGATTAGCTTTCTTATAAAAAGTAGATGATTTTGAATGAAATGAACTATAAGAATTAAACGAACATCTACATCATGCATATATGACTCAAAGCTTACATGCTATAATGTGGTATTTATTCATAATTTGGTTGCCAAATCTCATGCGTGCAATGAACGTGTACCTTACTAGTCTAAATGGTGTTTGTGTGGGTGTTATGCTTGCTAAACACATTGTACATAGTATATCATACATGGTTTAGATTCCGAACATCTAGCTAGAGCATACATGTACTACGATTTGAATTCAACATAAAATATGTACATATATTTGAATTTGAGAGGGTATGTACATGTAGTTCGTATTTACATAGGAATTTACTTCTCCTATATTCATGTCATGTGTTGTGAAGATAATATTTAGATGGTTGTATAACTAACCCGAGTACAATCCCATTCAAACAGGGAAAATGTACTCAAATTTAGTCCATATGCTAGACAACACACATTGTTTTTTTATTGTTGAGGGAAGTGCAAATTGTTTTGGTACTGTACACGTTATGTTTGTTGTCCTGATTTTTTTAGTTTTTTTATTGTATTTGAATGCATTTCTAGTAATATAGTAAAACGGGACATAGCTCTCAATAATGATGAGGTGCGAATTGTCTTTTTTTTGGGTACACGTTAAGCTTGTTCTCCCGAAATTTCAAGGCACACCTTGTTATGCCGAAATTTCAAGCTAGCGTCTCTGTCTATCATGCTGCAAAACTCCCACCTCTTCAACCCGCGCCTTGTTGGCCAGAAATATTTAAGATATATCTTTGTCTCGTTGCGCTCCGACAACTCCCTCCATGTCAACCCGCGCCTTGCTATTCCAAAATTACAACGCGCGCGAAAACTCCCACCTCCTGCGAAATCCTGACACGCGAAATGCCCGTGATACCCCTGAACCGAAAGAACTGCCTAGGTCAAATCGGCGGGGGTACTTTCGTAACTTACCCCACATTTCGGACAAGCGCGTCCCTAAGACATGGTTCCCCACTCCCATCCCATCCGCCCACCCATTCGTACACCGAGGCCACGAAAACCCACGAAGCCCCACACCCTCCTCCGTCCGCCACCCAGGCGGAGCCTCTTCCGCGCCGACGTCGTCCACAGCAACACCTCGACGTCCCTCGTCCACCGTACTAGATGAGGATCCGTCGTTGATCTCGTCATCCCGCCGATTCAGCCACCCCGTCCTCGACGTCCAAGGAGCTGCCCCGATGTTCCCCTCGTCTTTCGTGCCACCTCCATTCCCACACCGCCGTCTTCACCTGCACCACTGGAAGAGCATCATCATCACCGTTTCCTCAGATGAAGCTGAGGCCTAATCAGCGCCACCAAAGAGGTTGTACACTAATCGCCGCATTTTCTTCTTGATTCAATCTCACGGTGCTGCCGGCACTTGGTCCCGAGCCGACACGGCGCGGCTCCATCCACGGCGGCGTCGCCGGCCACCTCCACGGTGTCGCTCCCTCGACGGTGACGTCCACATCAGTAGGAGTTGCTGCTTCTTTAGCTCTCACTCGCGCTACTGCTCTGCTCTTGCTCTCGGTCCCCTGCTTGGTCTGCTCTTGCTCTTCTCTTGCTCGCGCTGCTGCTCTCGCTCTTGCTCTTGCTTGCAATGCTGCTCCGATTTAGCTAAACTTCAGTCGACTGAATCGACTTTCGGGTCAGTTGATTTTCAGGGGGTGGGGTGGGGGGGCTCGCCGGAGTTAAGGAAGAACCAGCCGCAGCGGGGAGGGGGCTCGCCGGAGATGTACCCCAGTATCTATCTTAGGGTTCAGGGTGGGGGCGGTGGTCGCCGGCGGTGGTGGGGCGGTGGCGTGGGGATCGCCGAAGAAAAAGCTCGGCACGGGGGGTGTAAGTGCATCTAGTGCCCCTTAGTGATTTTGGTGTATTGAAGACTTATAGGTTAAGGGACTAATGCGTTTGTGAGTGTACACAGATCTATAAGTCTATGAGGAGTTTGATAATTACAGAGAAAGTCGACCCCTAAAAATGAAGTTCTTCGACTGAAGACTTTGGATTTCTGAAGACTTTGAAAGTGAAGAAATTGGTGTGACCTTGAAGACTTGGTATTCATTAGAGGAATATGAAGCGTGAAGACTTTTGTTTTCGTAGTTTCATTTTCTCTTTCTTGAGTCATAGGAAACACCGTACTGTTAAAGGGGGTCGAGGAAATACTAAAGAAAAATTTCCATGTGATGCTCAACTCAAAATCCTACACCTACCAATCCCTTCGAGTGAAGCCATTGGAAATCTCATACAGTTTAGTTATATTCTTCAGTGACAGAGACGAAGTTCTTCTGGTCTCTGAGGAATTTTTTCTGACTGAGGAGTTAGGAATTCGCTAGTGCGGATTGCCTACACAGTGAGGAACATGATAGCCCTGAGGAATTTGATACTCAAATTTCCGACCGTTGCTGTGCTATGCGCCAGCTGTCCCAAAATATCTACCCACCTAATGGTCATATCATTGAAGGGCATTTATGTCTTATCATGCGGGCTGCTCCCTAGGCTATAAATAGCCGCCCCCTACAACCACTAGCTGGTTGGCTACTCCGAGAGAAACTGACACTTGTCATTTGAGAGCGTCCCATCCTCCGAGGACTTTGAGCGAAAATCATCAAGTGAGGAAAAACCCCAAACCCAAACACTTACAAACCCAAAGTGATTGAGCATCACTGAAGAGATTGATCCTGCGTGGATCCGACGCTTGTTACCTTTGAAGACTGTGTTTCTTCCAGACGGTTAGGCGTCATGGTCTAGAGCATCCAAGAGGAAATTGTGGATCGCCGAGTGACCAAGTTTGTGAAGGTTCGGAAGTCACCTGAAGACTTACCACGAGTGATTGGACGAGGTCTGTGTGACCTTAGTTCAAGGAGAATACGGTGAGGACTGTTTGTCCGGGACTGGGTGTCCTCAGGTTTAAATACCTAGCCGCTCCAACCAGATGTACAACTGAGACAGCAGTTGGAACTTGTCTACCAAATCATTGTCTTCACCAAGCCAACTGGTTCTATTTCCTCAACTCTTTCATTTCCTCATTCCTGTGTTGTGCAATTGTTCATATCTGTGTTTGAAGACTTTGACTGAAGACTTTTTCAATTTCCTCAGTCTGTTTGTCTTCATCCTGTGTTTACGCTTTCTGTACTCTGTGCGTGTTTTCATTTCATCATGATGACTATGCTTGTGCTCTGCTATGCATACTTGTGAGTACTTATTCTGTTGCAAGTAGTTCTTCGCTAAGGAATTTCCTCACCCACAAATTCCTCAGTGAAGAATTTATAAAAATCGCCTATTCACCCCCCTCTAGTCGATATAACGCACTTTCAGGAGGCCTAAAGGGATGGCCGGGGCGGCGGCGGACCGGCGGTGGGGAGTGGTTTCGGGGTGGGCGGGGCGGCACACCGCCGGCCGCGGGCGGCGGGGGGTGGCTGTTTTGCCGGTGGTGGCTGGCAGCTCAGGGTAGCCTCACCTGATGCTGCTACACGACCAACTGCCCCGGCTCTCACACACGCTGCTGCTGCTGCTGCTGCTTTTCTGCTACTAGTGCATTCAGCTTTGACAGTTAAGTTCAGTTTCGACAGTTAAATTCAGTTTCGACAGTTAAGTTCAGAGATGAGTGGCTGATGTATTTTACATCAAGCACTTTGTGGTTATGTATTTGACGTCATCTATTGGAGATGCTATTAGAATTCCACTTAGGTTAACGTTGTCTCTCTTGTCCTACTTCAGCCTCGGCGTCGTACAACTCACCGGAGCTGCTCCAACGACGAAACCCTCCATCCAGTGGAGCAGTACCCCGGGCTCCATCTCCAGACGCCTAAGATCTTCTTCGCCTCCTTCGACAGCCAAGTTAGCCGGATCATCCTCACCGACCAACCCAGTCACGCTGAGGTCGACATGGCTTCGCCAAAGAGGTTGTACACTTGTTGCATCTCTTTTTTACTCTACATGTTATATATATTGTCCACTGAGCACACGCAGTAACGTGAAATACGATTAGTTTCTCCTACTATATGACAAGCAGTGAGGTACCAGGAAACTTAGCTATCCGTGATGGACTCTCTTGAATGCCATCATTATTAATCTCTGCGCGTTTGAGCTGTGCATTTACCGATGGGCCTGGGAGTTGAGCTAGTAGGGCAGTGGCCTGGGTCCAAAGTAATAGAAGTTGCACAAAACATTTTCTGAGTGTAGGCTTTTCCTTGCTCAAGCCTGCCTACTAGAATCGCCAGTGCTTGAAAGGAAAAGTGAAGGAAAAACATAGGAATTGGAAAGTTTCCTATGGTACTACTATTCATGAATTTGGTTCAAAGGAATGGAGCAAAGGAAAACTGTAGAATTTGTTCCTTTAGTTGAAAGAAAAACCGTAGGAATTTTAATTTCCACTTGTCCTCCTTTTCAACTTCCTATTCATGAAGCACAAGACTAAGAGATAGTAGCATAATAGCATTATAACCGTACATTTTCTTGTGGTTTGACGTAATCTCATGTTGCTTCTTTGCATCCTGTGATCTTCCAATTCTTGTGAATCAAACACCCGGAATGGCATAAATCCTGTGTTTTTAAATTATCTGTTTTGCACGTGCATTCCTATCCTATTCCTGTCTATTTCCTATCCCTGCATTGTTAGAATCCTCAAATTCAAACAAGCCCTTACACAATTACTGCTGTTACATATATGTGTCAAAGAAAACCTTGTGTGGTTTGTCCTACTCCTGCTGCGCTGTGTTCCACCCCAGCTAAGCTGCTCCAACGACGGAAGGGTTCACCATAGCAGGGATCCGCTCTCCAGACTGTCTTTTGCCGCCTCAGATCTTCTTCCCCACCGCCGGCAGCCATGACAACTGCATTACCATCATCAACTGAGCAGATGACGTTGAGGACTACACGGGTCCGCAAGAGAGGTCGCACTCTTCCGTGTCTGCTTACATTATGCATCGCTTAATATGATAACATGCTACTTTATCGTCATGTTCACCTATTAGACTCCGAGTCATGTCCAAACTAATGCTGAAACTTGAGTTTTTAAATGGTTGTGGGGTACATATTGGGGCATCAATCAGTACTATCTGTCTACTATCTGGTTAATCTCGGGTGTCTACTATGAGCTTCATGTTGGGTGCAAACAAACATTAAAGGAGCCATTATCTGTATTTTTTAACTAAAGCTATTATCTGCCTGCTATCATTGGTTTTGGGTCTATCCACAGTTTGCTACCATCACTCTGGATTTGTGCATGCACTCCTTACATAATCTCACTATGTTTTATTCCTATGCATGTCAGTTATTGTACACAATGGAACTGAACATGTAGAGCAAAAGAGACGAGCCTTGCGTGGCAATAAAATTTCATGCAGGCATCGCTCCATGGTGGGCGCAAAGGTAGCCCCCCTCCACCCATTTCGGATCGTAATCAAGAGGAAGATAACTGTTCTGAGGGGGATTCATAAGGAGAAGACCACTCCTATTTACCCCCCTGAGGTATTCGCTCTAACTTGGCATGCTAATCTTGGTAATAGCATGCATATGGTGCCTTGCATTGCTTACTGGATACATCAAATATGTCATCTACTTAGTTTAGACATGCTTTGTGTCAATGCCATTTGTTTAGTTTCTTTATCGTATATGTGAATCATGCAATGCCATCTTGTTTAGCCAGTCATCTTATATGTGAATTATATGATGCCATCATTTTTTTATTACGTGTTAAATTTGTCAACAATTTTAGTACATTCAATTACTCTTCCTGTGCATCAGCCATTCGACACGGTCATGGAAAAAAATCTGAAGTGGAAACAAGGTCTTCAGAGCAGACAATGCTATCTGACGAAGCGCATGTCTTGCTGGTTACAGATAGCTCCTCAGAGGAGGATTCAGAGACAGATGACCAGTCCTATCCCCCCCCCCGAGGTGCATGCTCTAACTTGGCAGGGTTATGTTGCTCATATCGTGCGTATGGTATCTTGCATTGCTATGTCATTTGCTTAGTTTAGACATGCTTTGTGTGAATGCCACCTGTTTAGTGTCTAATTACCATATATGTGAATTATGTGATGCCATCTTGTTGTAAGACATTATATATGTGAATTATGCAATGCTATCTTGTTGCAAGGTATTATATATGTGAATTATGCAATGCCATGCTGTTTAGCCAAGCGTCATATATGTGAATTATATCATGCCGTCCTTTTTTTGTATTTCTCGTTGCATTTGTCGACAATGTTTGTATATTCAACTGCTCTTCCTGTGCATCAGCCATTTGAATTGGTGATGGAGAAAATTGGTGATGGAGAAATCTGAAGCAGATATGTTGCTGGTTAAAGATAGCTCTTCAGAGAAGGATTCAAAGGTAGATGACCAGTTCTATTATCCCCCTGAGGTGTATGCTCAAACTTGGCAGGGTTATATAACTCATATCATGCATACGTTGTATTGCAATGCTTAGTTTTTTCATCATATGCACAATATTTAATGCGATCTCCTCAGTTGACACATCATATATGCGATTGCCCTCTGCTCACTTGCTTAGTATATAAATCATATATTTGAATTATATCATGCCAAGATGTTTACATAGACAGCATGTATCTGAATTATGGCATGCCAACCCATTTTCCAAAGACATAATATAGTTATATCATCTCATCCTGTTTACAGAGTCATCATATTTTGAATTATGTCATTCTATCCTATTTAATTAGCCATCATACATTTAAAATTGTGTCATGCTATCCTGTTTTATTAGCCATTATATATGTGAAATTATGTCCTGCTATTCTGTTTGGTTAGACAACATAAATGTGAATTATTTCATGCGCTGTTTTCTTCCCTACTATCCATTGCACCTGTCTATCTTATAATGTTTGTACATTCAATTACTTCTCTTGTTTATCAGCCATTTCAATTGGAGGGGGTGATGGCAGTATCCGTGGGAGTAAAAACACGGTCTTCAGAAAAGATTGTGCTACCTGTCGATGCAGATAGAACCACGGTTCTACTTGCCCAAGAACCAACCCCACCACACATAACTCAGACTCACGCAGATTGTACACCTACCCAGTTGGACAGAGAACCAGCTACACCCTTCTAACCCCAACCCCACCAGATAGTAACCCAGTTGCAGTTGACACAGCACCATCTCCACCACAGAGCACCCAAACACGAGCAGTTAGTAAGGCAACTGCAGTGCCCAAAGCACGAGGACCACCACTCCGAACCCCAAGTCAACGCTTAAAGCAGAAGAAGAATTGTGCTCAGGTCAGGTTCCGTAGCTATGGTTCATACCACTTTGCTCTTGCATCACTATATTTACTCATACCAACTAATTTCTAATTGAAGGATGCAATTGAAACTCCAATGGTGCAACATGTATGTTTTAACCTGTTTCTTTAACGTGTTTGCCATTGTAACTTGCTCTATGTTGATTTCAGTTTCAATTGAATAAACAGTTATGTTCTCATGCCATGCACATTACAAGTGTTGTTATTGCTGTGTAGTTTCCCACACTTATATTCTGTCTATGCTGCTTTGTCTTAAATAGATATGATTCAAACTGTATCTATCTTGATTTGGCAACATAAACTAGAATGATATAGACCATACAGTGACCATACTACATAGATATATGTTTGTTTCATGCTGTTATCCTGTCCACCTTACTACTGAACTGGTTTATCAAAATGAGTTTCATATGCTACATTGTAAACCTGTGATGTGTTTGTTTGTTTCTCTTTTAGAACGCGGATAAAATATTGGAGAAGAGTACCCCGTTATTTAATCGTAAAGGAAGTAATGCAGATAAGGTTCAAGATAGTGAGACATCCCTGTTGGTCTCCAAGAAAGCTGATAAAAACTATATTGAACACACTGAGACAACCCCAAAGTCCTGTCTTGATGTAGTGTTCGAGTTACTGGCTACTACTGTTGGCACCAGCTCTTCGAACTCACTGCCTGAATCAGTTCGGCTTCTTGAGTCTCAACTGCAAGTTGAAAGACATCGATCAGATGTTATGCGACAGGAAGCCGAAGGACTGAGGAAGTCCCTGCAGAATTCAGATGCATACTTTCTGGTGCAATAGCAAGTGCTGGAGGATTTAAGTGCCAAGCAAGAGAAAGTTAATAAGCTTGCTAAGCATCTTGCCAGCATTATGGGTACCCAGGATATTGTTTCTTGAGCTCTTCTGAAGTGGTTTCAGTTCTGGACTTGTTTTGCTGCGGCGTTTATTTGCACTGGTCGCCAACTTTGACAACTAGTGTATATGATATGCTGCTTTGTTCCCTATACACTACTAGGGAAAACCTATAAACAGAAATTTAGCAGTAGCGCGTGTCAAAAATGGGCGCTAGTGCTAAATAGCAGTAGCGCGCGTGCGAAAACCGCGCTACAGATACAACAGTAGCAGTAGCGCGTGCACATGAAAAAGCGCTACCACTAATATTCCCATTGCTAAAACGATAGGCTATGCATAGCAGTAGCGGTCTTGAGAGAAGCGCGCTACCGCTAGGACACAAGTAGCAGCGCGTTTCGCGCGGAGAGCGCTACTGCTAATGGAAATAAAATAAAATGAAAAACAAATGGAAAAGTAAATGAAAAATAAAGAAATAGAAAAAGGAGAAAGGAAAAAAATGAAATGTAGAGCAAAATAAATGAAAAAGCGAAAAAAGGAGAAAGGCGTAGCAGTAGCGTTTGTTCGTAAGAGGCGCTATAGCTAACGTAGCTGCAGCGCATTTCCTAGACCCCCGCTGTAGAAACAGAAAAGGAAATAAGAAATATGAAGGAAATTACATAGCTATAGCAGTAGCGCGTTTTGTGGAAATCGCTATAGCTAACTTAGCTATAGCGCGTTTCGCGAAAAGCGCTACCGCTAAGTTTTCCCCCCGGCCACCACTTCTCCCCCAAATCCCTCGACCCACCCCGCCGCCGTCTGCCCGATTCGCCGTTGCCCCACTTCGTCGTCGTCTCCTGCCGACGTCGACGCACCCGGAGCCACCAGAGCCGCGCGCCGTCGACGCCACCAGAGCCGCCCGGCCTCATCAATGCCACCGGAGCCGCAGTCGACGCCACCGGATCCTCCCTCGCCACAACTGCCTCGCTCGCCATCACTGGAGACGCCCCTGCCTCCCTCGCCACCACTGCCTCCCGCGCCACCACCGGACCCATCCTCTGTAAGCCCCCACCCCTCCTCTCTCTCTCTAAATTAGTTAGGTTAATTTAGTTAGGAAAAGAATTTAGTTAGGTTAATTTAGTTACGAAAATAATTTAGAAAGGGCTTTGACAGAGACGCCCTGCCTCCCTCGCCACATCTACCTCCCTCGCCGTAGGAAAAAATTGTATATGCTTAAGTAGGGCTTTGACAGAGACGCCCCTGCCTCCCTCGCCACATCTGCCTCCATCTATATTTGGTTTCGAATTGAGTTTCAGAGAGCATGAGATTTGTGTAGATTTTCTTGAAGTGTCAAACACTAGGAGATGCAAATTTGAAGTGGTCATGATATATGAAAAATCCTCAATTGTGTTTTCTCATTGATCATAATCGACATTGAAGTGGTTCGATTGTGCCCAAGTGGCCTTTTGTTGTTTCCAGGGAATGAAGCCGAGTGGCCTATGTTTTGCCGGAATGTTGATTCATTTCTGTTCCGGCAAAATTCAGGTTCTCGATTTGTCCACTTTTTAGTAAAGGTCATGCCAAAATTTTCCGTGAATTTCGGCATGACTTGTGCTACAAACTAGGACATATCGAGTGCCCGGGATTTGCCGCACCGGGAAGGAGTCAACATTCCTGCAAAACAATAGGCCTTTTTATGTCATTATTCATTTTATTAGGTCTAGAATTAATTGACTAGATATAATCGTAGGAAACATGGCTAGCAACGATGAAGGACAGGGTTCTAGTGATTGCGACGACGTCTACCGGGCGGCTGACGAATTTTTGAGCCTTGCCGACAAGACTGAGACCGGCGCTGAGACTGAGACCGGTGCTGAGACTGAGACCGGCATCGAGACCGGCGCTCAGACTGAGACCGGCACCGAGACTAGCGGAGCCGGTGTAGAACCGAAAGCAAAGAGGCAACAGCTTCCTAACAAGCTCAGGACTACTAGACTGGTGGTCACGGAGGTGGACGACGGCAATTTGGAGCCAAAAGCGCTCCAGGAAGCGCGCATGTGCTACGGCAATCAAATAGGCTGCATCATACGGACAACCGCCACCATCAACGATGAGAAACTACAGAAGATAGATAATATGAGGACCTCCCTCCTAAATAAGTTTCACCAGATATACTTGTTCCCGGGCCGGAATGAAAAGGATTATAAAGATCCAGATAAGGACCCGGCAATGAAGAAGATAAACAAACACGTCATGACCAAGTTTAGCGACGTGTTGGCCGCCTGGAAAACAAGGGTGAAAGCAAAGATCATCGACAAGAAGGAACCCTACTCCAAGATTGTAAAGGATAATCCGACAATCATGGAAGAGCGGTTTCAAATATTCAAGGCGGCTTGCGAGGCCGAAGCTGCCAAAAAAAGTCTAAGTACATGAAGGGGCTTCAACAGAGGAACATTGGGAGCCACCACCTCGGAAGCTGTGGTTATGGCGGGAAGAGGTCCAAATGGGCCAAGGAGGACGCGGAAGCCGCGAGTCTGGGCATCCCAGGTCCCTTGGCGGAGTTCACCGTCCCGCAGGAGCGTGACATCCTCAGGGCCCGGCACCGTTGGGACCTAGTGAAGAAGGTTTTCGAGACGAACGCGGTCACGACGGAGTTCATCAGACTGCTGGTAATTTTAGTTTTTGATCAATTCAACTGCACGTTAGTCATATTTGTAAATGATCCTTGTGCCTTTTGCAGAGAGAGCAGCACAGGATTGCGGCCGAAAGCAACTCGCCGTCTGAGGCGTTGGCAAGGCCCAAGTGGGACACTCCATTCAACCGAGCATTGAACATATTGAAACGGCTCCCAGTGGATACTCGACCGTCATATGGACGCGTGCACGGTGTCGGAGACGGCACCACGTGGAAGAAGTACTACAGTGAGACCAAGGAGGAGAGAAAGGAAAGACGGAGGTTAACCGAAGAAAACATCGACAAGAAGGTTGAGATTGCGGTTGAGAAGAAACCATCTCACACAGTCGCAACAGCGGTAGCTGCCGCAAAACAGATGGTTGTAGATATGTCCGCTTCCTTGGTTCCGGCCGTTTTCAATTGGACCAGGCAAAATCCAGAAAAAAATGCAGCGGACTTTCCCCTTGCTGACTTCTTGGGGAGTAGCTCAACTAGCGTTGCACCAGCACCTGTAGCTGCACCGGCTCCCGCACCTGCTCCCGCACTGGACGTGCTCGGTGGTGCTTCGTCTTTGGCTGAGCTCGACGCCTTCACGGTATCTACCACACCGGCCCCTTCAATAAATGTGTAATCTCCCGTTTTCGTTGCCTTTCGGATGTCTCACGTCGCAGACTTTTCTTTGCAGGCCGACGAAACCCCGTGCACCATATTGTACACCATCGGCGACCAGAAGGTGGACGTGGGGAAGGCGACGATAATGAAGCCGAAGGAACCATTGTTCCACAGCCGGCCAATCCCCCCAAACTTCTTCAAGGTTTCCGTGGCCAGTGTCAAACCGGGCCACGAGAATCTGCCTCCTCTGGTACTAGGGGGGATGACGACGAGACCCCGTGGCGGCTTGGTGATTGTTGCAATGGGTGGGTCCTGTTGTGGCCAAAGAGTCTTGTGACGCCCCCGATTTGACCGTACACTAATCATGCACGCAAATGTGTACGATCAAGATCAGGGACTCACGGGAAGATATCACAACACAACTCTACAATATAAATAAGTCATACAAGCATCATAATACAAGCCAGGGGCCTCGAGGGCTCGAATACAAGTGCTCGATTATAGACGAGTCAGCGGAAGCAACAATATCTGAGTACAGACATAAGTTAAACAAGTTTGCCTTAAGAGGACTACCACAAAAGTAGCAACGATCGAAAAGGCAACGCCTCCTGCCTGGGACCTCCTAACTACTCCTCGAAGCCGAACTCCATGTAGAATCATCCTCGGGATCTCTAGCTCCTGGAATCCAGCATCTGGTTGCGACAATCAGGTATAGAAAGGGGAAAAGAGGGAGAAAAGCAACCGTGAGTACTCATCCAAAGTACTCGCAAGCAAGGAGCTACACTACATATGCATGGGTATAGGTGTGAAGGGCCATATCAGTGGACTGAACTGCAGAATGCCAGAATAAGAGGGGGATAGCTAATCCTGTCGAAGACTACGCTTCTGGCCACCTCCATCTTGCAGCATGTAGAAGAGAGTAGATGGTAAGTTCACCAAGTAGCATCGCATAGCATAAACCTACCCGGCGATCCCCTCCTCGTCGCCCTGTTAGAGTGCGATCACCGGTTTGTATCTGGCACTTGGAAGGGTGTGTTTTATTAAGTATCCAGTTCTAGTTGTCATAAGGTCAAGGTACAACTCCGGGTCGTCCTTTTACCGAGGGACACGGCTATTCGAATAGATAAACTTCCCTGTAGGGGTGCACCACATAACCCAACACGCTCGATCCCATTTGGCCGGACACACTTTTCTGGGTCATGCCCGGCCGCAGAAGATCAACACGTCGCAGCCCCACCTAGGCTCAACAAAGAGGTCAACACGCCGGTCTAAATCCTATGCGCGCAGGGGTCTGGGCCCATCGCCCATTGCACACCTGCACGTTGCGTGCGCGGCCGGAATCAGACCTAGCCTAGCAGGCGTTCCAGTCCAATCCGGCGCGCGTCGCTCCGTCGCTGACGTCAAGAAGAGCTTCGGCTGGTACTACGACGTCGAGTGCCCATAATTGTTCCCGCGTAGTTGGTTAGTGCGTATAGACCAAATGGCCAGACTCAGATCAAATACCAAGATCTCGTTAAGCGTGTTAAGTATCCGCGAACGCCGAGCAGGGCCAGGCCCACCTCTCTCCTAGGTGGTCTCAACCTGCCCTGTCACTCCGCCATAAAGTAACAGTCGGGGGCCGTCAGGAACCCAGGCCCACCTCTACCGGAATGGAGCCACCTGTCCTTTCAGCCCCCTCATCAGAATCACTTGCGGGTACTCAACGAGCCGACCCGACTTTAGTCACCACATGTGTCATGTATATAAAGTATATAGTATATACCCGTGATCACCTCCCGAAGTGATCACGGCCCAGTAGTATAGCATGGCAGACGGACAAGAGTGTAGGGCCACTGATGGAACACTAGCATCCTATACTAAGCAGTAGGATAGCAGGTAAGGGTAACAACTGTAGCAACAATGACAGGCTATGCATCAGGATAGGATTAACGGAAAGCAGTAACATGCTACACTACTCTAATGCAAGCAGTATAGAGAAGAATAGGCGATATCTGGTGATCAAGGGGGGGGGGGCTTGCCTGGTTGCTCTGGCAAGTAGGGGTCCTCAACTCCGTAGTCGAACTGGGGGTCGCCGGTAGTCTCGGGGTCTACCGGAAAGAAGTAACGGAGGGGGAACATAATAAATAACAGAGCAATCAAAGCAACACAAAGCGTAACATGACAATACGCGGTGCTAGGTGTGCCCTAACGCGGTAGTAGGTGATACCGACGAAGGGGGGAAACATCCGGGAAGGTATTCCCGGGGTTTCGCGTTTTCGGACAGATGAACCGGAGGTGAAATGTTACAGGTTCACTATGCTAGGGACGCGTGGCGGACGAACGGGCTGCGTATCTGGATTCGTCTCGTCGTTCTGAGCAACTTTCATGTACAAAGTATTTTCATCCGAGCTACGGTTTATTTTATATGAATTTTAAAAGATTTAAATTAATTTTAGCATTTATTTAATTAATTTAATACAACATTATCCAGAACAGTGCATGCTGACATCATCATGACGTCAGCAGTCAACAGGGCGTTGACTGGGTCAAACTGACGTGCTGGTCCCGCATGTCATACACTGCTTAGTTTAATTCGGGTTTAGCTAATTAATTACTGTTTAATTAAATTAACTAATTAATTAGATTAATTGAAACAGGATTAATTAACTTAATTAATTTAGTTAATTAATTAAATTTATTTTTATTATTTATTATTATTATTATTTCGTCCTGGGGTGGGGCCCATATGTCATAGGCCCCTGGGGGCTCAACGGGGCAGGCTAACGGGCGAGGCTGCCCGAGCGGGCGCACGCCCAGGTGCGGCGGACCCGGCAGGGCACCGGAGCAGGGGAGGTCGGTGGCCGCGACGAGGCCATTGCCGGAGCAGGGTCCGGCCGGCGGGCGGCGATGGGACTGCAGAGGCGGGGCGAAGCTAAGGGATTGAAGCGGGGCGAGGGGAGTAGGGACGGCGCGCTGGCCGTGGCCGATGGAGAAGCGGCCGCGGGGAGGTGCGCCGAGCAAGGGGCAGCAGGGGGAAACGGCGGTGATGTACAGGACGGGTGCGTCGCTGGGTAGCGGTCGACGCGGCGGAGTGTAGGCGGCTGCGGGGTGCCGGAGCGGGGCTGCAGCGGGTGAGGCCAGGTGCGGCACAGTCGGGCCGCGTGAAGGCGAGGCGGGGCGCAGGTCGTCGATGGGGGAGAGTGAGGAGATAAGGCCGGAGCCTCACCGCGGGCCGTAGGGTCAAGGCAGCAGTTGTCGAGGAGGGGGCGGGGACGACTCGCGGTGGGGAGGAGGTCCGGCGAGGAAGCGTTCCGGCGACGTGGTGGTGGCGACGACGGGCGACGGCATCGGGTCGGCGACGAGGCGAGGCCACGGCTTCAGGTGGGAGCCACGCGAGGAACAGAAGGGGTGCGGAGGAGTCCGGGAGGGGCGGCACCGGCGGCGGCTGGCGGCGGCCCTGGCGAAGCGGCGGCTTGCATCGGGCGTGGGCGTGCGGAAGGAGGGGATCGAACTGGAGCGCCCCTCCTCCGTGCGTCGGCGTGTGTGCGTGTGCGTCGTGGGTGGTGGCGCGGGGAGGAAACAAGAGAGAGTGGGGGGATCGTGCGGGAGAGAGTGGGGGTTACGGGTTAGGGTTTTCCCCGGAGTGGGGTGCCGGCTGGGCCGTGCGGGTGGGCTGCACGACTGGGCCGGCCAGTTGGCCTAGGCCCAAAGGTAGTGGGGTGGTTTTACTATTTTTGCCTTTCCCTTTTAATTTTGTTTTATTTCTTTTCTTTTTACTTATACTTTCTTGTTTTATTTTAGTTACATTTTATTTTAGTTTCTTTAAAATACCAAGTTAGCACCTATATTAGTATCATCAAAATAGGCCACTGCCAAACCTAGTTTGGACCCAAAATAAATTAGTTTAATATTTTTTTATTTAATAGCACTTATATAATTGTTTTTGTTACTGTTTTATTCATCTAATGGTATTTAAATATTTTTATAAAAAGTGTGGTTCCTCCACCATAATTGCTTATGGTTAATTTGACACCTCCCGAACATTTTAGTTTCAATGTTTGAAAACTTTGGTAGTTTGCCTTGGTTTTGAAATTGAATTTGAATCGGTTTTTGATACTAAGCGGGATTAGCAACAGTAATCGAGGTGACGTGGCATCATTAGCAGAGGTTTACTGTAGCTTGATTATCCGGGCGTCACAAGTCTGCTTCGTCTGGAGGCGGCCGGGAGCACACCCACGAGCACACAGCCTCAGCAAGGTATGAACATCAACACCCCACCTACCCAATTAGCGTCGGGTTTCGGGTTGGGTGATAGCGGACGGGGTAAGGAAGAGGCTCCATTAGTCGCTGATGACGTCACCATGGATGAGGATGAGGATGACGATGGCACTCAACAGTATGTCTATACTGGCGCCTACTCAGGGTTTGAGCGTCATGAGTCGGTGCCTGAATTGCCGCCTCCGGAGGCTCAACGTATTATAGACGACCTTCCGGCAAAGAAGCCTAGGAAGAGAGCGAGGAAAGGCAAGAAAGCTGATTCTATGATCCAGCCGCCTCAGCAGCCTCGGGTTCAAGACCGTATAGATATCACCGGTGCGGATAAATTGCATATCCCTGGTCAACCAATCCTACCTGCAGTAGCGCTAAAGGCCAGATTCGGCGATCTAAGGAGTCTTCATGACGATGTGCTGCGGATAGAGAAAGGCCTCATCGCCTCGAAAGATCCAGGATACCCACTCTACGTGGTTAACGTTCCGCGGTAATTGTCGTACGTCGACTTCTTCCCCGCAGATAAGTTCTTCCTTCAATTCGATTACATATTCGACATGTTTCACGTGAAGAAGCTGGATTTTACGTTTGTCCGCCTTTATGCCTTGCACATGAACTACATCATCGGGGTTGAGCAGATACCTCATATCTGTGTCGCTGACCCGTACTTCATGCACGAGAGCTTCTTGAGAGACTGCGCAAAGCACCGTGAATACGCGAGGGACTACATAGTCAATTTCATGCTCGCCAATAAGGACAAGGAGGCGATTCTCATGCCTTATCATCCCCTGTAAGTCATCCGCGCAGATATCCTTCCTTCGACTTCAATCATTCATTTGCACTGTGGAGGCTAATTAATTTGAGGTGCACTTATTTTGCGCAGCGGCGGGCACGCCATCCTCATCATCCTCTACCCCCGATACTCCCACGCTCTTTACTTGGACTCGTTGAAGAACATTAACAAAAAGTATTACACCCACATCAAGGATGTTCTCGACAGTGCTATCTATCACTACGGCGCACGGGGTGGAGAGGTCAAGGACAAGAAGAGAAGGGACGACAGGCCCGCCTTCGGCCATAAGACCGAACTCTGCTGCATCCAACAACCAAGTGATTCTCTTAATGATGGATTCTATGTCCTACACCACATGCTGGAGTACAGACGGGATCACGAGCACCTTCACATGTCAGCTAAATCCGGCGATGCCCATATTCTGCAATGGGCAAAGAACGTAGGAGATATCGAGGATCATCGACTTCAAGCTGAGTTCTATCACATCCAGCGCGAACTTGCCCAAATCATCATGAAGGAGGTCGTCGGAAAAACAAGGATGTTCTACGAAGAAGGACAAATGTCGCGGGAAGACGTCCGAACACGGGTAGCCTCTCAGCGTCTCGACCTAATGCCTTTCACTAGGCTCGGGGACTATCTCCCTGACTTGGATGGATGGCACGACATGTTGGAGTGATTGTCGATATATGACAATGTGTGTGTTTAGTCCATACTTTCTGTATGACGAAACTTTGAGTTATGCACGACGAAACTTTATTTGTGATGTAATTAAACCGTCCTCCTCGAATAGCGACGATCACTCTAGTTAGGGCATTTTGGGTACGATCAACTTTGTTATTTATGCTTATGATATGTTGTTTCTATTTTTGCCAAGTCTGTCTCTTTCTGTTGCTCAACTATATATGTTGCATATCATCGACTCATGTGACGATGCAGGTGCATAGATCATCGATGGCGAAGAAGTGCTACGCCAGGAGTACCTATACGACGAGTGGTCGGAGTGTCAGGCCCAGGTGTACCGGTTTCCGGTTTCCGAGCGACAGGCAGTAGTTAGTTTAGGTTCACGCTAATGCGAGAGAGGGATACGAACTCATGTACTGCATAGTTCCGCTCTCACTCAAAGTGATAGCTCTTCTCGCGTATATCATTGTTTAGATGGATGACGATGTAGTTGCAAGTAATCGACACTTGTATCGCTATTTTCGAGGTGATGACGAGATACCACTTTGTGTTGGATGATGATTATGATGAGACTATTTGTATGTATATGCTATGATTACATTTGTGGCCTCGCAGCCATTTGTATGTGTATCATGATGACATTTGTATCTGCTAAAGATTCTTGTATAAAGCCTGTTCAAATACAAAACAAATATGCAGAAAAAAAAAATCAAAAACTACTAAAATTAGCAGTAGCGAGTGGAGAAAGTTAGCAGCAGCGTGACAGTAGCAGTAGCGCGTCCAGCCCAAGCACGCTGGAGCCATTAGCGTAGCGGGCTTGCACGAAGCACTCTGCTGCTACACTTGTATACCAGCAGCGTGGGCGCCCACGCGTTGCCGCTAAGTGTTAGCTGTAGCGCCTTATTAGTAGCGCCGGTCCCCGCGCTACTAATGTACCTAAAACCCGCGCTGCTGCTAGGCTTTTCCCTAGTAGTGATATTTGCACTGGTGGCGAACGTTGATGACCAGTGGATGTAATATGTGTAATAGCCGTGATAGCCTAGCGTAAGTTGCTTGCTTATTTATTTCCTTGTTGTCTTGTTTATTTGTTTCCTTGTAGTCAGTGTTGTTCTTTTTCCGCGGTCTCCTAGTGGTCGCAATAACCTATTTTTTAAAACTAGGACACAATAACCATGGGCTACATATTCACTGTAGTTACCATGGGCCTCCTACGGGTCGTAGAAACAATGGGCCTTCTTAGGGCCGTAGAAATAATGGGCCTTCTACGGGCCGTAGCATCAATGGGCCTTCTACGTGCCATATGATCAATAGGCCAAACATGGGCCAATAACAGACCTCATTATGGGTCGTAAACGGGCTAGATTTGGAGTCGTCTGTTCATGGGCCGACAATAACATGCCATCGTTAATCGGTCGTATTTGATGACATTATGAAAACGACCCAATGGAGTAACGGGCCGCAAACGGGCCGATTGTAACCGCGGGCTGAATTTGGCCCACAGGTAGAAAATGTTGGAAATATGCCGTAGAGGCAATAATAAATTGGTTATTATTATATTTCCTTGTTCATGATAATCGTTTATTATCCATGCTAGAATTGTATTGATAGGAAACTTAGATACATGTGTGGATACATAGACAACACCATGTCCCTAGTAAGCCTCTAGGAGACTAGCTCGTTGATCAATAGATGGTTACGGTTTCCTGACCATGGACATTGGATGTCGTTGATAACGGGATCACATCATTAGGAGAATGATGTGATGGACAAGACCCAATCCTAAGCCTAGCACAAGATCGTGTAGTTCGTTTGCTAAGAGCTTTTCTAATGTCAAGTATCATTTCCTTAGACCATGAGATTGTGCAACTCCCGGATACCGTAGGAATGATTTGGGTGTACCAAACGTCACAACGTAACTGGGTGGCTGTAAGGGTGCACTACAGGTATCTCCGAAAGTGTCTGTTGGGTTGGCACGAATCGAGACTGGGATTTGTCACTCCGTGTAAACGGAGAGGTATCTCTAGGCCCACTCGGTAGGACATCATCATAATGTGCACAATGTGACCAAGGAGTTGATCGCGGGACAATGTGTTATGGAACGAGTAAAGAGACTTGCCGGTAACAAGATTGAACAAGGTATCGGGATACCGACGATCGAATCTCGGGCAAGTACCATACCGGTTGACAAAGGGAATTGTATACGGGATTGATTGAATCCCCGACATCGTGGTTCATCCGATGAGATCATCGTGGAACATGTGGGAGCCAACATGGGTATCCAGATCCCGCTGTTGGTTATTGGCCGGAGAACGTCTCGGTCATGTCTGCATGGTTCCCGAACCCGTAGGGTCTACACACTTAAGGTTCGATGACGCTAGGGTTATAGGGAATAGATATACGTGGTTACCGAATGTTGTTCGGAGTCCCGGATGAGATCCCGGACGTCACGAGGAGTTCCGGAATGGTCCGGAGGTAAAGATTTATATATGGGAAGTCCTGTTTTGGTCACCGGAAAAGTTTCGGGTGCTATCGGTAACGTACCGGGACCACCGGGAGGGTCCCGGGGGTCCACCAGGTGGGGCCACCGGCCCCAGAGGGCTGCATGGGCCAAGTGTGGGAAGGGACCAGCCCCTTGGTGGGCTGGTGCGCCTCCCACAAGGGGACCAAGGCGCAGGGAAAGGGGGAAACCCTAGGCTCAGATGGGCCTAAGGCCCACCTAGTGGTGCGCCCCCCTCTCTCCCCCCTTGGCCGCACCTCCAAGTCCCATCTAGGGCTGGCCGCACCCCTTGGGGGGGAACCCTAGATGGGGGCGCAGCCCCTTCCCCTCCCCTATATATAGTGGGGTTTTTGGGGCTGCCATACACATGAGAACATCTCTCTCTTGGCGCAGCCCTACCCCTCTCCCTCCTCGTCTCTCGCAGTGCTTGGCGAAGCCCTGCGGGAGTGCCACGCTCCTCCATCACCACCATGTCGTTGTGCTGCTACTGGACGGAGTCTTCCCCAACCTCTCCCTCTCTCCTTGCTGGATCAAGGCGTGGGAGACGTCACCGGGCTGCACGTGTGTTGAACGCGGAGGCACCGTTCTTCGGTGCTTAGATCGGAATCAACCGTGATCTGAATCGCTACGAGTACGACTCCTTCATCTGCGTTCTTGCAACGCTTCCGCATCGCGATCTACAATGGTATGTAGATGAACTCCCCTTCCCGTCATTGCTAGATTACTCCATAGATTGATCTTGGTGATGCGTAGAAAATTTTGAATTTCTGCTACGTTCCCCAACAGTGGCATCATGAGCTAGGTCTATGCGTAGTTTCTATGCACGAGTAGAACACAAAGTAGTTGTGGGCGTCGATTTTGTCAATTTACTTGCCGTTACTAGTCTTATCTCTATTCGGCGGCATCGTGGGATGAAGCTGCCCGGACCGACCTTACACGTACTCTTACGTGAGACAGGTTCCACCGACTGACATGCACTAGATGCATAAGGTGGCTAGAGGGTTTCTGTCTCTCCCACTTTAGTCGGATCGGATTCGATGAAAAGGGTCCTTGTGAAGGGTAAATAGAAATTGGCATATCACATTGTGGCTTTTGCGTAGGTAAGAAACGTTCTTGCTAGAAACCCATAGCAGCCACGTAAAACATGCAACAACAATTAGAGGACGTCTAACTTGTTTTTGCAGGGTATGCTATGTGATGTGATATGGCCAAAAGGATGTGATGAATGATATATGTGATGTATGAGATTGATCATGTTCTTGTAATAGGAATCACGACTTGCATGTCGATGAGTATGACAACCGGCAGGAGCCATAGGAGTTGTCTTAATTTATTGTATGACCTGCGTGTCAATGAAAACGCCATGTAATTACTTTACTTTATTGCTAACCGTTATCCATAGTAGTAGAAGTAATAGTTGGCGAGACAACTTCATGAAGACACGATGATGGAGATCATGATGATGGATATCATGGTGTCATGCCGGTGACGAAGGTGATCATGCCGCGCCTCGAAGATGGAGATCTAAGGCGCAAGATGATATTGGCCATATCACGTCACTTTATGATTTGCAGGTGATGTTTGTCATGTTTACATCTTATTTGCTTAGAACGACGGTAGCATAAATAAGATGATCCCTCACTAAAATTTCAAGAGACGTGTTCCCCCTAACTGTGCAGTGTTGCGAAGGTTCGTTGTTTCGAAGCACCACGTGATGATCGGGTGTGATAGATTCTAACGTTCGAATACAACGGGTGTTGACGAGCCTAGCATGTACAGACATGGCCTCGGAACACATGCAAAACACTTAGGTTGACTTGACGAGCCTAGCATGTACAGACATGGCCTCGGAACACAAGAGATCGAAAGGTCGAACATGAGTCATATAGTAGATGCGATCAACATGGAGATGTTCACCGATGATGACTAGTCCGTCTCACGTGATGATCGGACACGGCCTAGTTTGACTCGGATCATGTATCACTTAGATGACTAGAGGGATGTCTATCTGAGTGGGAGTTCATTAATCAGATGAACTTAATTATCATGAACATAGTCAAAAGGTCTTTGCAAATTATGTCATAGCTTACGCTTTAGTTCTACTGTTTAAGATATTCTCCTAGAGAAAATTTAGTTGAAAGTTGATAGTAGCAATTATGCGGACTGGGTCCGTAAACTGAGGATTGTCCTCATTGCTGCACAGAAGGCTTATGTCCTTAATGCACCGCTCGGTGTGCTGAACCTCGAGCGTCGTCTGTAGATGTTACGAAACATCTGACATACACGTTTTGATGACTACGTGATAGTTCAGTGTGTGATGCTAACGGTTTAAAATTGTGGCGACAAGACAGTTTTGAAACGTCGCAGAACATATGAGATGTTCCAAAGACTGAAATTGGGATTTCAGACTAATGCCAAGTCAAGAGGTATGAGACCTCTGACAAGTTTCTTAAGCCTGCAAACTAAGGGAGAAAAGCTCAATCGTTGAGCATGTGCTCAGATTGTCTAAGTACTACAATCACTTGAATCGAGTGGGAGTTAATCTTCCAGATGAGATAGTGATGGTTCTCCATAGTCACTGCCACCGAGCTATTAGAGCTTCGTGATGAACTATAACATATCAGGGATAGACATGATGATCCTTGAGCAACTCGCGATGTTTGACACCGCGAAAGTAGAAATCAAGAGGGAGCATCAATTGTTGATGGTTGGTAAAACACTAGTTTCTAGAAGGGCAAGGACAAAAGGGATACTTCATGAAATAGCAAATCATTTGCTGCAATAGTGAAGAATCCCAAGGTTGAACCCAAACCCGAGACTAAGTGCTTCTGTAATGAGGGGAACGGTCACTGAAGCAGAACTACCCTAGATACTTGGTAGATGAGAAGGCAGGCAAGGTCGACAGAAGTATATTGGATATACATTATATGAATGTGTACTTTACTAGTACTCCTAGCAGCACCAGGGTATTAGATACCGGTTTGGTTGCTAAGTGTTAGTAACTCGAAATAAAAGCTGCGGAATAAACGGAGAGTAGCTAAAGGTGAGATGACGATATGTGTTGGAAGTGTTTCCAAGGTTGATGTGATCAAGCATCGCATGCTCCCTCTACCATCGAGATTGGTGTTAAACCCAAATAATTGTTATTTGGTGTTTGCGTTGAGCATAAACATGATTGGATTATGTTTATCGCAATACGGTTATTCATTTAAGGAGAATAATGGTAACTCTGTTTATTTGAATAATACCTTCAATGGTCTTGCACCTAAAATGAATCTCGATCGCAGTGATACACATGTTCGTGCCAAAAGATACAAAATAGTAATGATAGTACCACATACTTGTGGCACTGCCATTTGAGTCATAATGGTATAGAACGCATGAAGAAGCTCCATGTAGATGGATCTTTGGACTCACTCGTTTTTGAAAAGATTGAGACATGCGAACCATGTCTATTGGTATATATGCATGAAGAAACTCCATGCAGATGGATCGTTTGGACTCACTCGTTTTGGAATCACTTGAGACATGCAAATCATACCACATGGGCAAGATGACTGAAAGGCCTCGTTTTCAGTAAGATGGAACAAGAGAGCAACTTGTTGGAAGTAATACATTTGATGTGTGCAGTCCAATGAGTGCTGATGCACGCAGTGGATATCGATATGTTCTTACTTCACAGATGATTTGAGTAGATGCTGAGAATATTTACTTGATGAAACACATGTCTGAATTATTGAAAGGTTCAAGTAATTTCAGAGTGAAGTTGAAGATCGTCGTGACAAGAGGATAAAATGTCTATGATATGATCATAGAGATATCTGAGTTACGAGTTTGGCACACAACTAAGACATTGTGGAAAGTGTTTCACAATTAATACCGCCTGAAACACCACAGTGTGATGGTGTGTCCGAACATCATAACTGCACCCTATTGGATATGGTGCATACCATGATTACAACTATCGTTTATGGGTTAGGCATTAGAGACAACCGCATTTACTTTAAATAGGGCACCACGCAATTCCGTTGAGACGACACCGTTTAGAGAAACCTAAGTTGTCGTTTCTTAAAAGTTTGGGGCTCCGACATTTATGTGAAAAAGTTTCAGGCTTATAAGCTCAAACCCAAAGCGGATAAATGCATCTTCATAGAATACCCAAAATAGTTGGGTATACCTCCTATTTCAGATCTGGAAGCAAAAGTAATTGCTTCTAGAAACGGTTTCTTTCTCGAGGAAAAGTTTCTCTCGAAAGAATTGAGTGGGAGGATGGTGGAGACTTGATGAGGTTATTGAACCATGACTTCAACTAGTGTGTAGCAGGGCATAGGAAGTTGTTCCTGTGGCACCTACACCAATTGAAGTGGAAGCTTATGATAGTGATCATGAAACTTCGGATCAAGTCACTACCAAACCTCGTAGGTCAACAAGGACATGTACTACTCCTGAGTGGTACGGTAATCCTGTCTTAGATATCATGTTGTTAGACAATACTGAACCTACGAGCTATGGAGAAGCGATGGTGGGCCCATATTCCGACAAATGGTTAGAAGCCATGAAATCCGAGATAGGATCCATGTATCAAAACAAAGCATGGACTTTGGTGAACTTGCCCGATGATCGGCAAGCCATAGAGATAAATGGATCTTTAAGAAGAAGACGGACATGGACGGTAATGTTACCGTCTATGAAGCTCGACTTGTGGCAAAGAGTATTTTCACAAGTTCAAGGAGTTGACTACGATGAGATTTTCTCATCCGTAGCGATGCTTAAGTCCGTCGGAATCATGTTAGCATTAGCTGCATTTATGAAATCTGGCAGATGGATGTCAAAACAAGTTTCCTTACCAGTTTTCATAAGGAAAGGTTGTATGTGATACAATCAGAAAGGTTTTGTCGATCCTAAGGATGCTAAAAGGTATGCTAGCTCCAGCGATCCTTCCATGGACTAGAGCAAGCATCTCGGAGTCAGAATATATGCTTTGATGGAGTGATCAAAGTTTTTGGGTTTATACAAAGTTTGTTAGAAACTTGTAGAGCGCTACAACATTTCTAATAAGTATATGTGAATGACATATTGTTGATCCGAAATGATGTAGAATTTCTGGAAAGCATAAAGGGTTATTTGAAAGGAGTTTTTCAAAGGAAGACCTGGATAAAGCTGCTTACATATTGGGCATCAAGATCTATAGAGATAGATCAAGACGCCTGATGATACTTTCAAAGAACGCACACCTTGACATGATTTTGAAAGAGTTCAAAATAGATCAGTCAAAGAAGGAGTTCTTACCTGAGTTACAAGGTGTGAGTATTGAGTAAGACTCAAGGCCTGACCACAGCAGAAGAGAGAGAAAGGACGAAGGTCGTCCCCTATGCTTTAGACATAGGCTCTACAGTATGCTATGCTGTGTACCACACATGAAGGGTGCCTTGCCATGAGTTGGTCAAGGGGTACAATAGTAATCCGGGAATGGATCACATGACAGCGGTCGAACTTATCCTTACTATCTAGTGGACTAAGGAATTTTCTCGATTATGGAGGTGAAAAGGAGTTCGTCGTAAAGGGTTACGTCGATGCGAACTTTGACACTAATCCGGATGACTCTGAGTAGTAAACCGGATTCGTATAGTAGAGCAGTTATTTGAAATGGCTCCAAGTAGCGCGTGGTAGCATCCACAAGATGACATAGATATTCGTAAAGCACACACGGATCTGAAAGGTTCAGACCCGTTGACTAATAACCTCTCTCACAAGCATAACATGATCAAATCAGAACTCATTGAGTGTTAATCACATAGTGATGTGAACTAGATTGTTGACTCTAGTAAACTCTTTGGATGTTGATCACATGGTGATGTGACCTGTGAGTGTTAATCACATGGTGATGTGAACTAGATTATTGACTCTAGTGCAAGTGGGAGACTGTTGGAAATATGCCCTAGAGGCAATAATAAATTGGTTATTATTATATTTCCTTGTTCATGATAATCGTTTATTATCCATGCTAGAATTGTATTGATAGGAAACTCAGATACATGTGTGGATACATAGACAACACCTTGTCCCTAGTAAGCCTCTAGGAGACTAGCTCGTTGATCAATAGATGGTTACGGTTTCCTGACCATGGACATTGGATGTCGTTGATAACGGGATCACATCATTAGGAGAATGATGTGATGGACAAGACCCAATCCTAAGCCTAGCACACGATCGTGTAGTTCGTTTGCTAAGAGCTTTTCTAATGTCAAGTATCATTTCCTTAGACCATGAGATTGTGCAATCCCGGATACCGTAGGAATGCTTTGGGTGTACCAAACGTCACAACGTAACTGGGTGGCTATAAGGGTGCACTACAGGTATCTCCGAAAGTGTCTGTTGGGTTGGCACGAATCGAGACTGGGATTTGTCACTCCGTGTAAACGAAGAGGTATCTCTGGGCCCACTCGGTAGGACATCATCATAATGTGCACAATGTGACCAAGGAGTTGATCGCGGGATGATGTATTATGGAACGAGTAAAGAGACTTGCCAGTAACGAGATTGAACAAGGTATCGGGATACCGACGATCGAATCTCGGGCAAGTACCATACCGGTTGACAAAGGGAATTGTATACGGGATTGATTGAATCCCCGACATCGTGGTTCATCCGATGAGATCATCGTGGAACATGTGGGAGCCAACATGGGTATCGAATGTTGTTCGGAGTCCTGGATGAGATCCCGGACGTCACGAGGAGTTCCGGAATGGTCCGGAGGTAAAGATTTATATATGGGAAGTCCTGTTTTGGTCACCGGAAAAGTTTCGGGTGCTATCGGTAATGTACCGGGACCACCGGGAGGGTCCCGGGGGTCCACCAGGTGGGGCCACCGGCCCCAGAGGGCTGCGTGGGCCAAGTGTGGGAAGGGACCAGCCCCTAGGTGGGCTGGTGCGCCTCCCACAAGGGGCCCAAGGCGCAGGGAAAGGGGGAAGGGGAAACCCTAGGCTCAGATGGGCCTAAGGCCCACCTAGTGGTGCGCCCCCCTCTCTCCCCCCTTGGCCGCCCCTCCAAGTCCCATCTAGGGCTGGCCGCACCCCTTGGGGGGGAACCCTAGATGGGGGCGCAGCCCCTTCCCCTCCCCTATATATAGTGGGGGTTTTGGGGCTGCCATACACATGAGAACATCTCTTTCTTGGCGTAGCCCTACCCCTCTCCCTCCTCGTCTCTCGCAGTGCTTGGCAAAGCCCTGCGGGAGTGCCACGCTCCTCCATCACCACCATGCCGTTGTGCTGCTGCTGGACGGAGTCTTCCCCAACCTCTCCCTCTCTCCTTGCTGGATCAAGGCGTGGGAGACGTCACCGGGCTGCACGTGTGTTGAACGCGGAGGCACCGTTCTTCGGTGCTTAGATCGGAATCAACCGTGATCTGAATCGCTACGAGTACGACTCCTTCATCCGCGTTCTTGCAACACTTCCGCATCGCGATCTACAATGGTATGTAGATGCACTCCCCTTCCCTTCGTTGCTAGATTACTCCATAGATTGATCTTGGTGATGCGTAGAAAATTTTGAATTTCTGCTACGTTCCCCAACAGAAAAGGCCAATGACGGGCCGTAAGTAATCGAATGCTGGAAATGAGCCCAAGAATAAATGGGCCCTGAGAAGGCCGAAAGATAACACGGGTTGGAAACGGCCCAATGGAATAATGGGCCCTTAATGGGTATAAAGGGGTACACTGTTCATTGTGGGCCAGATTCACCACGGGCCGTTAATGGGCCAAGAGTTACAAATGGTCTCGTATGGGCCGAAAGACATCATGGGCCATACATGGGCCGGAAGTTACAATGGGGTGGAATCATATTGGAAGGCCCAGATGAAGCTACTGGGCTTAATTCGGATAGGCCATAATGGGCCGTGAGTTAGCGGGCCGTAAATGGGCTATATACGAACAGGCTGTTAACATGCTTTCCGTGGGCCGACCCGTTACCTTTTTATCAAGTCAAACGGGCCAGCCTTTTCACCGGAATGGGCCTCTGTTGGGCCGTGCCACGTGTTGACGTATCATGGGCGCCTCCTGTCCAATGAATGGATGACATCTGTCCCAACAGTGAGCCAACACGTGTTTCCTCCGGCCAATGAGAATTTTACACGTGGAAAATCCTCATTGGTCCGGGCTGTTAGCGGGTTATCGGATCCAAAACTAGACCCGGTAGCTTAACGGCGTCCCGTTATGGTGGATGCCACGTGTCGGTCACCCTTGACGAAAGCACTTCGATGACACGCGATTTATCGTCATGGAAGTGGACACTTCCGTGATGATAATTTTGGTAATGTCATGCAACACTTCTACGACAGCACAGGTATGACTATCTTGATTCTGTCATAAATTTGTCATGGATGTACATGCATGACAGAAAACATGACCTACTGTGACAAATACGTATCATCACGGAAGTGTAATTTTTTTTGTAGTGAAGAGCCCAATGCCTCGCACCCACTCGCGTACGTGTACGAGAGAAATGCGCATTGCTCGGCCCCCGACCACCCACCATAACCGGGCAATCCCTGATATTTTCCTCGCCCTCGCTTCTACCATGGTTTTTTCCGTCATGGACGGCCCAAAGAATGTCATGCAGCTGCATCTCTGGCCCGCCGAGGACAAAAAGCCCATTTTCTGTCATGATTTTTTGTCATAGAAGTAGGAGCCCACCACATCTATGATGATACCGGGTTTTGTCACAATTATCGTCATAGAAGTGTCATAAGCATGACAGGAAAAAAAAATCGTTCAGCCCAAAATGTCATGGATGTGTCTTTTTTTGTAGTGTCCTTAGTCACTTTGCTTGCAAGCTTCTTGTGATGTTGTATTACCGAGAGGGCCCAGAGATACCTCTCCGTAGCACGAAGTGACAAATCCTAGTCTCGATCCATGCCAACCCAACACACACCTTCGGAGATACCAGTAGAGCATCTTTATGATCACCTAGTTATGATGTGACATTTGATAGCACACAAGGTATTCCTACGGTATCCGGGAGTTGCATGATCTCATGGTTGAAGAAACATGTATTTGACATTAAGAACGATCATATACTATGCTAATGCATGGGTCTTGTCCATCACATTATTCTCCTAATGATGTGATCCCGTTATCAAATGACAACTCATGTCTATGGTTAGGAAACCTTAACCATCTTTGATCAACGAGCTAGTCTAATAGAGGCTCACTAGGGACATGGTTTTTTTTTATGTATTCACACATGTATTTAAGTTTCCGATCAATACAATTCTAGCATGAATAATAAACCTTTATCATGAATAAGGAAATATAATAATAACAACTTTATTATTGCCTCTAGGGCATATTTCCATCAGTCTCCCACTTGCATTAGAGTCACTAATCTAGTTCACATCGTCATGTGATTAACACCCATAGTTCACATCGCCATGTGACTAACACCCAAAGAGTTTACTAGAGTCAAAATCTAGGCCACATCGCCATGTGATTAACACCCAAAGAGTTCTAAGGTGTGACCATGTTTTGCTTGTGAGAGAGGTTTTAGTCAACGGGTCTACAACATTCAGATCCGTGTGTACTTTGCAAACATCTATGTCTACCTCGCGAGGCTCTGGTGATGACGCCATCTTGGGCTCCACGATGACCTTCGTCCTACTGGCCTGCTGGTCTTGGTCTCGTTGCACCGATATGGAAACCTTTGGCTGATGCCTCAGTACTCCGTGCCTGCGCTGGCCTCCTTAGCACCAAAGAGGAAACAAGGATGCTGCGCGCGCTGGCGCCCGCCTGGTGTCGATCGTCATGGCTCACTTCATGAGAGCCTCGCGAGGTTTGCCCCGCCTTGATATCTCCGCTCCTCGCGAGGCAGCCTGGTGAGGCCGCTCCTGAGGAGGTCTTGCGTCATCCGCCTCGCGAGGCTTGGCCCTCGCGATGGTCTTGAATGCTTTGTTGATGAAGATGGGCCGTGCAGGCCCGCTAGCATAGCCACGCCATGGGCCGCAGGCAGGCAAGTCTGGGGACCCCCGTTCCCAGAATACCAACAGTAGCCCTCGGGCCCAAGGTGCGCTCGGGCTTGGCTTCGGGGCGAAGCCAAAGGTCAAGTACGGAGCACCGCGGGCCCCAAAAGCTTGCGGCCTTGGTTGACGCGTGGCAGTTGATTGGACGTCGGCATGTCCACTTCCCCGCATGGCCTCAGCAACTGCTCGACTTGACAAAAGGCTGGCGCAGGCAGCGCTTGCCTTCACTGTTCCCCTTTGCCTAGCCTCAGATCCCCTTTTTCGCTCCTTGCTGCCGATACCTCTAGATCTGCACCGACTTTGCTCTGCATCTGCGACCCATGGCGCCGCGCAAGGTCAGGTCCTCCTCGGCGCCGGCTTGGTACGAGCCAGCTCTTGAAGCACCCACCATCACCGAAAAGAGCCTCGCCTCCGCGCGCTTGCTGACGGTGGGGGAGAGCAATGAGTGGGGGAAGACGGAGCTCTGGCTTGCCTCCGACGTGCCAGAGTCTGAGGGAAGCACCTTCTTCCCCTTCTTCTCGAGCAGCATCGCCACCGGGTTGGTTCCCCCTTCTCCGATTTCTTTTACGAGGTCCTCGACCACTACGGGCTGCAGGCGTTGCACCTCCATCCCAACTCTATCCTCCTCCTGTCCATCTTCGCCTACTATTGCAAGGCATACCTGGGCGTGATGCCGTCCGTGGCGCTTCTACACCACTTCTTCTTCCTTCGCGTTAGCGATGGACACGTCTCCGGGTGCGCCAATTTCGTCGCATCCGGCAAGGCCAACTCAATCTCGAGCACCAGGAAGAGAGCCGACAACATTCGGGCCAAATGGGTCATGATGGACGCTAAGTCTGACAAGGGGTGGCCCCGTGCGGAGCTTACTGACGAGCGGACATCGTCGGTGCTGGAGCAGATGCAGACCGACCTGAAGCCGGGCAACGCGAAGGTGGCGAAGGTCACAGGGGCCATGCTCCTGAGGGTATTCTTGGTGTTGCGCGTCGCCCCGCTCCAGGCGCGAGCGCGCCCCTTGTGGAACCTTGGAGGTGGAGAAGACAAGACCCGCCTGAGGCCGGGGGCCTTGCCTGACGATGAACTGGCTGCTGTCCTACACCTCCTAGTTGGGGATAACCAGGAGT
Organism: Aegilops tauschii subsp. strangulata; assembly: GCF_002575655.3. Lineage (NCBI taxonomy): Eukaryota > Viridiplantae > Streptophyta > Magnoliopsida > Poales > Poaceae > Aegilops > Aegilops tauschii. The sequence goes on from NC_053035.3 coordinate 247,803,055, forward strand.
ACCCACCGAGGGCCTTCACTCCTTTGTTCCTTCGCAAGGACTGGGAGCCACTCGTGGTCTCCAGGCCGACCTTCGACGCGCGCGGGCTGGTGCCGCCTGCACTCTCTGGAGGCCTGGCGGCGCCGAAGCCGGTGGAGCTATCTTCTGACGAGTCCTGCGGTGGGAAAGAAGTGGAGGGGGACTCGGAAGCGACCCTCGAAGAGATGGGGGAAAACTCCCCCTTGAGCAAAGCCGAAATCCTCCGCGCCCTTCCTGACGACGCCGAGGTCGATGCCCGCCAGGAGGAGGGAGAATTGCCCGTCATTCCGACAAAGATCAGGTCGTCGTTGGTTCCTCGAGGTGCTGCCCCCGTCTTGATGCCTCCCGGGGCCGGCTTCGGCCCTTCCGCTTCGCCGCCTTCTGCCGCCGGAGCCCGCGCGCCCACTTCTCAGGCCCCGACGCTTTCAGGCTTCAAGCTCCCCAAGCGGAAGGTGGAATATGTCGCGGTGGATCGGTAAGTGCCTTGAGCTTCGTCTTGTCCCTACCTGTACTTGTTATTTCCTGACATTCACCCTTGGTTGATCAGGCCGACACCTTCAGCAAAGAAAAGGAAGGAGGATACGGCGGCCGCGCCTCCCTCCGCAGAGAAAGGAGGCAGCAGTAGTCGCGCTTCCCCAACCCGGTCGCCCTCGCGAGGCCAAGAAGAGCATCGCCGTGAGGAGTCAGCCCCCATGGCCCCATTGGCGCCGGAGGTACCGGCGTCTGGCTCGGCTGATGGGGTTCCGGCTACTCCGGAACCCGCAGCCTCCCTGGCGCTGGTGACGACGTCGCCTCCTTCCGCTGCCGTGCCTCCACTCCCAGGTTCTTATGCTTCTGCCGCTGTCCTGGAGCGTGCTCTTTTGGAGATGACCCAGCTGCAGGCAGATCTCCTGAGTGCGGACCCGCGCCTGGTGGCCGGGCGCCTGGAGCTAGCCTCTGGCTGGCTTCACTCTGACTCGACGGTCCGCGCAACGCTGAGTCAAGCCGCAGCGTCTCCCGAGAAGGAGAAGCAGAGCGCCGCCAATACTGCAGCCGATCGTGAGGCGGCACTGAAAGACGCCAAGGCTGCCTGCGACCGCTGCCGAGAGCTGGAGGACGAGCTGAAGAGCCTGCGCGACAAGCACGCCGAAGAAGCACGCGGCCGCCAGGCGAAGGAGGAGGAGATGAGGGCCCGGGAGGACGCCGTCAAGAACCGTGACTCTGTGCTGGGAGAGTTGGAGAAGACACAAGCTGCCGAGCGCAGCCGGTTGGAAGAACTGGAGCGGAAGGTGAAGGCGAGGGAGGCCGATCTTGACGCCAAGGCGCGGGTCCTGGCCGAAGACCGCGTGGCCTTTGCCGATCTCGAGAAGAGGTCTCGCGCGACACTGAAGACGCTCTACGAGCACGGCTTGGAGAGGCCGCTGACCACCGATGAGGACGGCCCCACCCGGCTGCTTCCTCTCTTGGTGAAGGCGCTTGAGGAAGTCGTGGATGGTATCGGTCCCATGGCGGAGGCAGACGCTCGCATCCTGTCTTCAGCTGCATTGACTCGTGACTTCAGCCTTCTGCACCTTCGCGACCCCAGTGCTTGTCTTGATGAGCTGCTGGAGCCTGTGGCTGATGATCACTGCGCAGCCGCCACCGCAGCTGTGCACGGTCCAGTAAAGGCCCTGCTGAAGAAGTTCCGCGGCTTTGCCTCCGCACCCTTGTCCAACGATGCCGCCGATCCTGCGGGTGGTGGTGCAGGTGAAGGCGACGCTACCCGGGAAGGAGCATCTTCTGCAGGTGATGGCGGTGTCCAGGGGTGACCTTCGGCTGCTCTCCAGTTTCGCTCCTGTAATATGCATCAGGCCTCGTGGAGGCGTTAAACTTTTCATTTGATATTGTGAGGACAATATGTTTTGTAATATTTGCTTCGAGATTTTGCAATTTCCTTCCTATTTGCCTTGTGTTCTGCGTCGGCAGAGCCCGGCCCCGCGCATACCTCAACCGCCATTGGGCCGACCGGAGACCAGGACAGACCAAGGAGTGAGGGGCTACGTGACCAGTTAGGCTCCTGAGTCGCGATGCTCAGGAGTCCCCCTTGACGCACAAACGACTTATAGGGAGAGTATGCGAGGATAGATTAATGTTCTACATCGGCAGAGCCCGGCCCCGTGCATACCTCAACCGCCATTGGGCCGACCGAAGAACAGGACGGACCAAGAAGTGATGGGCTACGTGACCAGTTAGGCTCCTGAGCCGCGATGCTCAGGAGTCCCCCTTGACATGCAAACAATCTCCATATCTGCCCTGGCCGAGGCCTCGGGAGGGGCGTGCGACGGCCAGGTCTGGGAGACCTAGTTGGGTGGCGTGCGCTCGGGCGTGACCCGAGCGCAGCCCCCGTGCCCAGCCCCCTCGCATGGCTCTCCCGAGGGGAGGCGTTGCGGTGAGGCCGGACACTGAGCGCTGGGGCTCCCTGAGGTTGGTACGGCCGTGAGGCCGCCCTCAGTTGTTTATCACCAGCGCGGAGCATAGTGCTTCCGCTTGTGCACGGGCATAGCCGCTCCTCGGCAGTGTCGACAGCCAGCGCGGAGCATGGTGCTTCCACTTGTGCGTGGGAGGGGGGCCCCCTCTGGGAGGAGCCCCCGGGGCGTGTACAGCCCCGCCCTGACACGTGGCTTGCACGGCAGGGCTGCGAGGTGTATCTGGGCACTCATGAGCCAGCGCGGGACTCACGAGGCCCTACCTCAAGGTGGGTTGCGCCTGGTCTTGGGTCTTTAACAGCTGCGTGTTCCTGCGAGACGGTTAGGTGCAAGCGCTCTACGTCCTCAGGTCCCAGCCCTCGAGCGAGCTCAGCCGCCGCTGGTATGCCAGGTCGCGATGCTGTGGTCAAGGCCAGGGGTGAGGACTGGAGAGCCAGTAAGAGCTCCTGAGTCGCGATGCTCAGGAGCCCCCCTTTTAACGCGCAAGCGGATTGCATGATGAAGGGGCGTACCCGTGGCGGGTGGCAATCGAGCAGGTAATAATCATAGGCAGATCAAGCATGGAAGGTAAATCAACTTGGGTAAATGCAGAAAGATACATGCCACTGGGTCAGGCCCGAGCGGCTTGGGGATGATGCAGCCCAAGGGGCGCCCCCAATAGGGTAAACTAAAGACATAGCCAAAAGGGATACATGCCACAGGGACGGACCCACGCGGCCTGGGAATAATGCAGCACGAGGGGCGCTCCTAGCTAAACAAACTTGGAAAATGTCACCTGGTTCTGTAGACGAAGGAGAGTTGGTGCAGCTGAAGGCATGCCGCGAAGGGGCACCTCCTCACGAGCCACCGGGGCCCTGAGCCTCGGGAGGCTCTGGGGGCTCAGGCGGTTCCCTGATGACCGTCTCCATCTCTGCCAGGACGGCGTGGTGCCTGGTCTCCTGAGTTGCCAGGATATGCCGCAGGTTGCGCTGATAGGCTGACGACACGCTCGGCAGGCCGAAAGGCATGTGAACATAGCTGTCTGGTGGACCCTCGCAATGGCCCACGTGCGAAGGCCAAAAAAGCTCCTGAGATGCGACCCTGTTGAGCCCTGGAATGTCGATGCAGACGCGCAGCCCGGCATCCTCGCCTGGATGGGGAGCTGCACCTCGTAAGCGGCGGTCGCCGCGCATGGCCCTTGCGTGTTGCAGTTCCTGAGTGGTCCTAGTGATGAACTCCTGAGTGGTGGGCACTCCTTGCCCTGTATTCTCCTGAGGGAAACATGCCACGAAGCACGCCTCCAAGTGGTGCCCGAGCGGCTCCCTCGTGATGTTGGCAAGGTCTGAGGCCCTCCAGAAGAGAGCCCCCGAGCCCTGCCCGAGGAGGGTGCTGGGCGCGCCTTCCTATTCAATGGAGGGAGGCGCCCCTGGAGCGGGCGCTGATCCTGAGGAGGTTCCAGCCGCGACGCCACCCTCCTGAGGTCCGGCACGGCGCAACTGCTTCTTCTTCTTAGGGATGGCCTCAGGAGGATCCTCGCTCTTGTTGTCGGGGTCGTCAATTGCGGCAGCTTGAAAGGCACGCTCGAGGGAGCACACTGCATCTCTTTCTTTGCATGGGACCGTGATGATTCCGCCGCTTCCTGGCATCTTGAGGACATTGTAGTCGTGGTGTGTCGCCGCCATGAACTTGGCCAGGGCTGGATACCCGAGGATGGCGTTGTATGGGAGATGGATGTGCGCGACGTCGAAGTCGATGAGCTCGGTGCGGTAGTTCTTGCGTTCCCCAAAGGTGATAGGGAGGCGGACCTGCCCTATCGGTGTGGTGGAACCGTCGGTCACTCCTGAGAAAGGCTTGGTAGGCTAAAGCTGCTCATACGGCACTTGGAGGTTGTCGAACATGTCGACGGACAGGACGTTGAGCCCTGCGGCGCTGTCGATGAGGGTCTTGGTAACTTGCACATTGCTGATGACTAGTGAACAAAGCATCGGGAGGGCGCCAGCGGTGGCTGCGCACTTGAGCTGATCAGCCGAGTTGAAGGTGACGGCGCACTGGGACCACCTGAGCGGGCGCGTGGCCTCGAGCTTGGGGAGGACTGCATTCACCTCACGAGCGAACTTTTTGAAGATACGCTGCGAGGCTGGGGCCTGGGCGCCGCCCAAGATGCAGGTGATTGCACGCGGCTCCTGGAAACCCCCAGCCCCCTCGTCTTGATGGTGATCATCATTCCTTCTTGGTGGTGGCGGCAGCGGGGGAAGACCGGCTTTGCTTCCTCACGAGGCTGGTCCCTCCAGGCGCTCTCGCGAGGATGATCTTGCCAGCGGTCCTCATGAGGCATGTCGCGCCATTCCTGGCGCGGGCCACACTCGTCCCAGCATCCGCCTCCACGTCCTCCTCCTCGGCCGTAGCCCCGGTCGCTGCGCTCGGGGCACCGACCGAAGCGTCCCTCACGAATGGCTCTGAGTTCTTGACAGTCGCTGGTGTTGTGGGTGTTCAGGTTGTGGAAGGCGCAGAACGGTCGGCTGCCCTTGGATGACTCGGGCTGGTCCCTGCCTCGCTTGGTATCCAGCTCCGCGGCGAGCACGACTGCTTCCTTGCGCTTCACGTCCTTGGACTTGGCCTTCTTCTCCTTTGCACCCGCAGCTGGAAGCTCGAGGAGGGAGAGGCGCCCTTCCTCAGCCCTTGCGCACTTGGTCGCCAGGTTGAACAGTTCCTGAGATGTGCACAGCTCCTCATGGATAACGAGCCCCTCCTTCATCTTGATGTCGCGGACGCCGTCAGAGAACGCGGAGATGATGGCCTCGTCCGTGACCTTGGGGATCTTGAGGCGAGTGTTGTTGAAGCGCTGGATGTACTTCTAGAGGGTCTCTCCTGGTTGTTGCTTGATGCGTCACAAGTCACCCGCGGCCGGCGGGCGGTCGTGAGTGCCCTGGAAGTTGGCGATGAAGCGGTCGCGCATCTCGTCCCAGGAGGAGATTGAGCCCTGAGGAAGGTTCAGGAGCCACGAACGGGCGCCGTCTTTGAGTTCCTTGGGAACCAGTTCACGATGACTTTCTCATCGCCGTTGGCCGCCTCGATGCTCAGCTCGTAGAGCTGCAAGAACTCCGCGGGGTCGAGGGTGCCGTCGTAGCGAGGAGGCAGATCCGGCCTGAACTTGCCCGGCCAGGCGACGCTACGCAGCTCGGGGGTGAAGGCGCGGCAGCCGGCCGTGGTTTCCGGGGCCCGTCTCGGAAGGGGAGCTTGGTCTTGGTGAGGCCCGTGTGCCGCCATCGCAGGTAGCGTGCGGTCTTGGCGAGGCGGCACGGGGAGCGCAGGTGCAGCTTCTCGTAGCCGAGGAATTTCTTGGCAGCTTCTCTCTTTGCACGCGGGCACCGGGCGTGGTGGGTCGCGCCGTGGGGCCGCGCGCCTTGGCGCCAAAGCACCGTCTTGAGGCAGAGGTGATGGAGGCGCTCCATGACCCACATCGCCCGTGGCTGGCGGAGGGCGTGGCAGAGAGAGGGACGGTGCCGGGGAGCCCCCTGCGGCGCGGAAGAGCTCGGCGACGCGGTCGAGCCAGTCCTCGTAGAGGTCGTCGACCGGGCGGTAGCGCAGGAGCTCGTTCGCCATGAGGAGCGCGGCCTGCGCGTCCATGGGACCGCGACATGCGTGGGACGAGGAACCGGCTGGGGTCAGCGATGGAGTGGTGGTGCGGCCGTCCTGCCGCACCGACGGGTGCAGCGAGGACGCTTGCTGCTCGTTCCCCGCCGGGCCGGTGGCGGCGTTGGCGGCAGGCGACGGGGAATGACGAGGTGGCCCACCGACGGGAGCCGTCTGAGCAACACGGGCGGTGAGGGCAGCCCGGCGTTCAGCTCTAGCGCGGTGAGCGTCCGCCATGGAGACGATGGAGCGACGGAGCGCCGATCGACGGAAGGGAAGCTACGGCGCACCCCTACTTGGCACGCCAAATGTCGGATCTGGGGTTCCGGCAAAACCCTTAAGGTTCGAACTCTGGGGTGCGCGCGAAGTTCTTTCCCTCCTACCGATCTATGGCCTTGCTCGCTAAGATCTTGCGGACGAACTCGACGGACTAGCAACACAAAGACACAAGATTTATACTGGTTCGGGCCACCGTTGTGGTGTAGTACCCTACTCCAGTGTGTGGTGGTGGATTGCCTCTTGGGCTGATGAAGAATAGTACAAGGGGAAGAACAGCCTCCTGAGGTTGAGGTGTTCTTGTGTTCGGTGTGGCTAAGGGTTGGCTCTCGATCAGATGAGATCAAGCTGCCCGCTTGTGAGATCTCTACTTCCTGATACCTCTATTGTGATGGCTAGTTCTATTTATATAGGCCCTGGTCCTCTCCACAAATATTGGGCGGGAAGGGAGCCAACAACGGCGGCCAATTTGAAAGGGGACAGCTAGTACAAGCTATCCTGACAAAAGCGGACTTCGCCTGCGAAAGGGCTGTGGTGATGACGCCGTCTTGGGCTCCACGGTGACCTTCGTCCTGCTGGCCTGCTGGTCTTGGTCTCGTTGCACCGATATGGAAACCTTTGCATGATGCCTTGGTACTCCGTGTCTGCGCTGGCCTCCTTAGCACCAAATAGGAAACAAGGACGCTGCGCGCGCTGTCGCCCGCCTGGCGCCTGCCTAGTGTCGATCGTCATGGCTCACGTCATGAGAGCCTCACGAGGTTTGCCCCGCCTTGATATCTCCGCTCCTCGCGAGGCAGCCTAGTGAGGCCGCTCCTGAGGAGGTCTTGTGTCATTCGCCTCGCGAGGCTTGGCCCCTCTCGTGGGTCTTGAATGCTTTGTTGATGAAGATGGGTCGTGCAGGCCCGCTAGCATAGCCACGCCGTGGGCCGCAGGCAGGCAAGTCTGGGGACCCCCGTTCCCAGAACGCCGACAAATACAGGCTTCACCGTAAGTCTATGTCGCGGGATATCCGCGGCCACCTATGGGACCGGGTGGCCCCTTACTAGTTCGGCGGTGGGACGTCGCGTTGCACAAAGAGCAGATCAGCGTACGGCAGCACGGCAGAGAGCACAAGCAATTTACCCAGGTTCGGGCCGCCGCGAGGGAAGACCCTACTCCTGCCTTCGTGGATTGATGGTGGAATGAGTGTGGTGAAGCGTGGTACACTTGCCCGGCAGGGTTTGCCTTGGGGCCGCAGCGACTACGCGCGTATGGTGGCTTGGGTTCATCAACTTTCCAACTCTTCCTATGAGTGCCATGGGCCTCCTTTTATAGATTAAGGGGTCACCACAATGGCAAAGTTGTCATTATCCACTGATATGATAGCAAACAGTGCTATCATACCTAACTCTGCAGGCTAACAGGGTGTATTAAATGCACCGCTTAGTGTCACATCACTGGTCGCCCGACAAGGCTTGCCGGGCTATCTTGCCAGCTCCGCACCTGTTCTCTTGACACGTCGCAGGACGGGTGTCATCTGCGGGTTTCTTCTGTAGGAAATGGCTGCCATGTGGCGAATGGCTGCCACTTAATCATCTGGGTGCTTGACATCGCACTGATTGATGACGTGGGTCACGCTTTGAGTAATTGGTGGGGCGGTTCTGCCCCCGTGATCCCCGGGCAGGCTCTGCCGGGGAGCCTTAGTTGCTTGCTTCTGGTGGTGGCCCCGCTCCTTGCCGGGCTCGCCTGCCCGGAAAGGGAGGCCCTTTTCTTGCCGATATCTTGCTCTTCTGGCTCGATCTTGGTCTCTCTGGCTGTGTGTTGGTTCTTCAAATCTCTTGGTCCTTCAATCTCTGACTTGGGTTGGTGCTTCAGTCTTGTTCCCGTGCATGTGCACAGTCTGGGCAACAGACCCAGGGTTTGTTGCACCGACAGAAGCCCCCGGGCCTGCCCCGAACACGCTGCTGAGCATCGTCGGGGTAGGGCCTAATAAGTGCACAAGCAAGGTTGCTGAAGGGGTTGGCTCGTTGAGGTCTTCATTACCGCTTCATTAGCCTTGATTTCGGGCCAGTTTTCGGTTTCCCCAAGCGTGGTGTAAAGCCAATAGTGGTGGGGCCGCTCAAGTGATGGCCCGTGAATGACTTTAACGCACTGGGTGGAAACTGCCAATTTACTCTTCCCAAAGTGCGCCCTTATCCTTGGCCACGTATGCTGCATGCATCGCGCGGGGTAGGTAGCGGAGGCGCGTGGCGCGGGAGAGCACCTTGGAGAGGGCCCGCTCATCTTGAATTGGTGAAGGAGGGCGGTGGTCACCCGCCGATGGAGTAGTTGCCCTTCCCTGCCCGGCTATAAAAGGGAGGGCGGAGGAGGGCGGAGCCATCTATTTTTGCATTCCCCCTCTCCTTCTTTTCTTGTTCTCAGCTTCCGCCGGCGATGCCAAAGAGAAGAGCCTCGAGCCAGCCCCCGGGCTCCTGCTTGGGGTTATCGCTGCCTCATGCTGGCACTGATGCTTGGGGAGTGAGCCTGGTCCTTGGCGTGGCAAGTCTTTTGATATCTTGAGGCTCGGCCGGGAGGCAGGGCTGGAGATTGTTGGTAATCTCAGCACTGCCCCTCTCGGAGGTCTTGGGGCTGTTGTCGACGAGAGGTGCGCCTTCCTGCCCGCCAAGGTGGGGCACAACGCGGCTTGGGCCCCCTTTGTAGCGGAGCCGGGGACCGACGCTGATGAAGACGCCCCCTCCTGGCCCGCCAAAGCAACGGTAGCGCTGCATGTCCGTTGTGGGCAATGCCGCTACCGTTTCCGCTTTTTAGGAGGGGCGACGGGCCTTGCTTGTCACCTTGTGCAGCTCCTGGGTGTACGCCACCTGTGGATCACAGCGGGTGGCCGCCCCGCCGGTCCCTTCATCGCCTCCTGCTCCCAAGTGCTCCTTTTATTCTCCTTTCCCTCTTGTTCCAATACCCTGGGGAGGAGGAGTTGAGAAAGGAAAAGACGGGTTACGGGGCACTTTTCTTTTTTCAATCTTAAACCTGTAGGCAACCGCCAAATTTTAATTTAAATAATGTAATCTCTCGAGTCCATCTTTGTGTTCTGTAATGCTTGTACTTGTGTTAGCATATGAATAAAAAAGATGAGCCTTGCCGGGAACCCGTGCATGTGTATGTCCATGCAGAGGCGGAGTGCCTCTTTAATAAAAATAAATGAGTTTTCCCCGACAGGATATCTTGCCGGCACCCACTTTGTCTGCCGGAGAACTACGTCTGCCGGGGAGCAGATAGAGGGGCCAGCCCCCCGCCAGCTCCTTTTTACCAAAGGCTACTACGACCATCCTGACTGAAACAACGTTCGAGTCATGGATGGGAGCACCTAAGTTTCAAAAGCGAGCGAGGTTTTCTCATGCAAAGTTATAGCTTTACAGAACACTAATGGACAAGAGGTAAACTTATCTGTTTGACTTGCCGGGGATCGCAGTGCCGTGCAATCTTCTCGTCCCTTGTTGAAGTCAACTTCGCAGCAGGAACCTGCTACTCCATGTAGATGAGAATGAATGCAGGATGCAATCCTATCTATATGCATATGCAAATGCTCATGAAATGCTTATGCAGTGATCTTGGTGTGCTCATCATGTATGCAATCTTGGTTGGGGGCCCCCCACAACGCTTCTTTATTTTCTCTTGCACGGGGTCATCGCCCCGGCTTTGTACAAGGGGTTACATGCAGCTAAGGCAAGGCCTGTACAAAAGGGTGGCTGCCGGGCAGTGCCCGGCAGCCTCGCACCTTACTGGTAGTACTTACAAAGATGCTCAATATTCCATGAGTTTTGCTACTAAGTGCCATCCCCGGTCTCCAGACGGACTGCGCCAGGTCTGGAGACTCGTACCACCCTGTAAGGGCCTTCCCACTTCGGTGCAACTTGTTTGTACCCTTGGCGGACTGAACGCGCCTAAGGACAAGGTCGCCTTCCTCAAAACACCGGGCATGAACCCGGAGGCTATGATAGCAACGCAGGGCTTCCTGGTAGCATGCAGCACGCGTAGCAGCCCGGAGACGGTTTTCCTTGAGTACCACAGCATCGTCACGCCGGTGCTGATCTTGCGCTACTTCATCGTAGGCAAGCACTTGAGGGGACCCGTAAATGAGTTCCGTGGGGATAACTGCTTCTGCCCCGTAAACCAGGGAGAAGGGAGTCTGCCCGGTAGCTCGGTTAGGTGTCATTCTAAGGGACCAGAGAACTATCGGCAGCTCCTCGATCCACCGCCTACCATGCTACTGCAGCATATCAAAAGTCCGTGTCTTGAATCCACGAAGCACTTCAGCGTTTGCCCTCTTAGCTTGTCCATTGCTCCGGGGGTGTGCAACAGAAGCGAATGAGATCTTGCATCCGAGGGTATGAACGTATTGCATGAAGGCGTGGGTCATGAACTGGGTGCCGTTTTCAGTGATAATCCTTGCCGGAACTCCGAAACGACACACCAATTCTTTCAACAACTTGATAGCTGACTGAGCAGTCACCTTTCTCACGGCGGTCACTTCCGGCCACTTTGTAAACTTGTCGATGGCAATGAACAAGAATTCAAAGCCCCCGATTGCTCGGGGGAAGGGGCCGAGGATATCGAGCCCCCAAACCGAAAATGGCCATGATAGAGGGATTGTCTAAAGAGCTTGGGCAGGCAGGTGTATTTTCTTGCAATGGAACTGGCAAGCTTCACATTTCTTGACTAACTCAACCGCATCTTGGAGTGTTGTGGGCCAATAGTTCGTAGTGACTCCCAAGGCGGGGATGCGATCCAAGAGCTCGTTCAAGGAAGAGAGCTCCATTGGATCCATTTGCTCGTTGAATTCCGAGCCGACGCGGAAGCTGTTTTCGATGACCCGAGAAGTCATCGTCGGCGCAACGGCCGAGCTAGCGGTCATGACGAAGCCTCCTAGTCGGAGAGTTTGGCCTACAGCCAGGGCTCCCCCAGAGGTGATGTTGTCCTTGACGACAAGGCGAGCCATCCGGCCTTATCGTGACGGCACAGTGGAACTCTCAATGAAAGCACCAATGTCGGTGTCAAAACCGGCGGATCTCGGGTAGGGGGTCCCGAACTGTGCGTCTAATGCGGATGGTAACAGGAGGCGGGGGACACAATATTTACCCAGGTTCGGGCCCTCTCGATGGAGGTAATACCCTACTTCCTGCTTGATTGATCTTGATGATATGAGTATTACAAGAGTTGATCTACCACGAGATCGTAGAGGCTAAACCCTAGAAGCTAGCCTATGATTATGATTGTTGTTGTCCTACGGACTAAACCCTCTGGTTTATATAGACACCAGAGGGTGCTAGGGTTACACAGAGTCGGTTAGAAGGGAGGAGCTCTACATATCCGTATTGCCAAGCTTGCCTTCCACGCAAAGGAGAGTCCCATCCGGACACGGGACGAAGTCTTGGGTCTTGTATCTTCATAATCCAACAGTCCGGCAGAAGTATATAGTCAGGCTGTCCAAGGACCCCCTAATCCAGGACTCCCTCAGTAGACCCCAAACCAGGCTTCAATGATGATGAGTCCGGCGCGCAGATTGTCTTCGGCATTGCAAGGCGGGTTCTTCTCCAAATCCTGAGTACCTGTTGAGTAGTGTTCGGCTTCCCATAAATGTTTGCACTCCCTGGCTTCCGCGCCTAATAATGGCTATCTTCCACGTGTCGAGCGAATGCAAGAAGCCAGGGCATTTTTACATTTGCCACCCTAGCCATGTGAGTAAATCGTCTATTTAGAGAGCCGGGGATCCTTAGATCTAGATCACACCATCCTCCCAACGCGAGTATCCATCAGAGCACGCCCGAAAAAGTCCATTCCATCATGGCCGGCCATCGTAGCTCCTCCTCTCGCTCCCGTAGCCCTAAGCCAGGCAACTGGAAGAAGTGTTCCGTCTCCCACAGACAGTTAGTAGACTTACAGACCCAGGGGTTTCTCCCTCCTGCGTATATGGTCCCCGTCCGAGTAGGACTAGCCACTTATAATGGCGGGGAGCAAGCGGAGAGCTTTCCCAACCCATCTATGGGGGAGCGGGTATGCCTTGTCCCTTACTTACTAAGGGGACTTGGATTTCCAATCCATCCGTTCCTCCGCGGGCTCCTGGAGTTCTACGGCCTCCAGCTGCATAATTTTACTCCCGCCTCCATATTACACACCGCTGGCTATATCGCCCTTTGCGAGCTGTTTTTGGGCTCCGAAGCTCATTTCGAGCTATGGAAGAGGCTATTCTGCCTCGTACCCCGTACACAGGAGGGGTCAATATATCAAGTGGGCGGAGCCGAAATATGGCGCATCGCCGGGACCGGATACCTGTCCGGTACTCCGAAGAAGACATCCGAAGACTGGCCTTCGGAGTGGTTTTATATGGAGGACGTCCCCCTTCCGGACCCTATTCGGATGGGCCTTCCTGAGTTCGAGAACGCTCCCTTGAAGAAACGCCGCAGCTGGCGCCCTCGGAGCCCCCAGGAGGAAGATGACAAAGAAGTCCTTTACCTAATGGGCCAGATAAGGACGCTGGCCAAATCAGGATTGACAATAATCGAAGTTATGTCAATATGTATAATGCGGGGGGTGCAGGCACTTCAATATCAGGGACAACCCATGTGGCACTTCAATGGAGAAGACGATGCCACCCGCTGCGGTCATAAAGGTCCGGACTCCATCGCTGTTCTAGCGAAAATACTGTCCGATTTGTATAAAGGAGAGGAAGAGGAGTTCATCCGCATCAAGCCACGGGATGGATTCTCCATGTACAACCCCCCAAACTGGGTGAGCTACTACCTTTTACTCCAGACCTTCCCGCGTTCTTTGTCATAAATATTTACTTTGCTATTTCATAGTAGGAACTGCGAAAAGCTGTGAGGGAAGTCCACAGCTCGCCTCCACAACCAGAGGACCTTGATCGGGCCCTCGACCCCGGACTTGAAGAAGATCCGGACACATTTGTGGAGCTTATTGACATGATGTTCTATCAATTGAACTGCGACGATGCCATGGTGGCCATCATAGCCGATTATCCTGGACTACTCCCCGCATCGCATGTAAGTAAAACCGGAGTCCCAATCTTCCGAGAGGGATCCTTTTTTCTGCACTTCACCTACCGCACACATATGGTGTCTTACAGGGAAGGCCCTTGGGACGCCATGCCGAACCCGCAGTGACTCACCAACAAGGGGCACCGAAGCCGGGTAGGCTTAAAAGGAAGGCGGTCAGGACTGAGACGCCGTCATAGAGGTATGAAAAGGAACCCCGCTCCGTGGTTGTCGTCTTTTAAAATATAATAACGCCCATGTTTCCTAGTAGGAAAAACAATCGCCAGACTATATCCAGAGAGGTTGCCGGCCACGCCTCCACCAGTCGGGCTCCAGAGCCGGACTTAGAAGCGGACGCTAACATGGGGCCAACACCGGATGTTCCTCCTACAGAGGATGCAGATAGGCTGTCTACTACGAATTCCGAAGTGGAGAGCGCCATGAATCACAGGCGTCGTCGGGCCGTACTCCGCGACGCTTGTTTCTCCCAAGAGGCGCTCGATGCCTTCAACTCAGGAGACGCGTACATCCGAGCTTCTCAAAATGGTATTGCCAGAGCCACGGACCAGTATGTAAAGGATATACGGGTAAGAAAATCTAATAATTATGTATATCAGTAGCCCCTGAGACTTGAAACAGTTGGCACAACTGATTTAAGGATCATTGTTTTGCATAGGTTCTTACAGAGAAGAATACCCAGTTGTCTCAAGAGCTGGAGGAGTGCAAAGCCCAGCTTCAGGCCGCAGTTGCCGCAGTAAAGGAGTCTGAGAAGGCCCCATCTAGTAACACTTGTTTCTATGGCATGTATCAGGTAGTATGCGGCATGCATGCAAATCTGATAATAGATTCTGCAGATGATCTCGAAATGAATCCGGAGGTCGTGCAAGGGGATGAGCAACATGCTCAACGACAGTTAAAGGCTGGCGAGCGCGTGCTTAAGAAGGTTAGGCAGGAGAAAAACGATCTCCAAGATGCCAATATCCGGCTGAGTGTTGAACTGAAAGATGTTCGGGCCCAGCTCGCTGACTCCGTAAAGGAGAATAAAAGGCTTCGACACGGAATTTTTAGTAAGTGCTTAAACGAACTTTTATAGAGTTCGGTGAAGAAACCTGCTAATAGAGTTATATCTGTAGGTATGCTGACGGGTCATCCCGCAGAAGAGATGCCCGAGTCTGCAGGTGATCTTCTGCCCGAGCTCTCACAACTGCACGAACAAGTTCGGCAGGTGATGCATGGCATTGCCCAGGCCTTGTGGCCGTCCGCCTCCCTGCCAGGAGGCATGGGGGAGCTCGTAGAGATGCTCAAGGGAGCGCGGCGGTGCTTCCGATTATGGAAGATATCTGCCTGCCGACAAGGTGCGAGGGAAGCCTGGGCCATGGTGAAGACTCGATATACCAAGGCTGACCCGAACGATATGGTCGAAGTCGGGCCTGTGGGGTCTCCTGGGAAAGAAATCCCCGTCAGTTTGGTGTATGACCAGGTGAAATTAGCCGCAAAGTATTCCCAACAGGACTGTAGGCTAGACAGCCTGTTGGATGGTATAGAAGAAGGATTTAGTCAGTCTAAGTGACTGTGTACTTCAATTGACATATATTGTCCCTAGCCGGATTGTAGATCATTTGTCATGGCGGACCTTTTCGCTTCGACCTCCGGACCTGACAGTCCGAAGTGTACCGAATACCCGCTCAGTTATGTAAAAACCGGGGTATGCGTGGAAACCAGGCGTAGGGGTCATAAGTGCTTGAACAGACAAGTACCCAACTAGCTATGTTATATTACATGGATAGTAAGAAACATCTTCCAGGGAGAATAGTTCCGTTAAGGGTTCCTTTCCCAGGGTACACATGCATTAATGTGCATGTCTGAACTGCGAAAGTAGACGCAGGATATAAACATCTGGGGGTGTGTATTGTGATAAATAAAAGTCATCTTTTGTTCATCGACCGAATATTCCCTTAAGAACGCTAGCTTTCGGCTTCACCCAGTCTGAGGTACACATCCGGCTGACCCGGCAGTAACAATCGCAGAGGTGCTCCCCTTATGCCCTATCCGAATTAACGGGAACATAGGGCATAAACACAAGAGCCAGGCAACCCAGCTTGGCCAAAACTTAAGTCATATCGATGCATATAGTGGCGAAGAAAAGGTACATGTGGAAAAGTAACACATGTGCGGAGGGCATAGAGCCCGAAACATAGCTATATTAAGCTTATGTATAAGAAGCCCCCAGGTATAATGAGCACACCTAGCGCATCAAGATTGTGTAGTCAAGACACATTTTAACCTTGTAAGGTTGTGAAGAAAAAAAGGGAAGAAAGAAAGAAAAGGTAGATAGCTGATATATAAAAAATTGACGGAGGTGAGGAGACGAACACATAGTCCGGAACTAGGTGTAGAACCTTCGGAGTCTGGCTGCGTTCCATGGGTTTGGCTCGAGTCGATTGTCCGATGCATCCCGCAGACGGTACGCTCCACCGGCCAGAACTTAGTCGATAACGAAGGGACCTTCCCATTTGGGCTCGAGTTTGTTCTTTTTCTTCTCTGGTAGGCGTAGAACTAGTTCACCAACATTATAAGTTTAGGCCCATACTTCTCTACTTTGATACTGTCGAGCCTGTTGCTGATAGAATGCGGAGCGGGCTTTTGCCACGTCACGCTCCTCCTCCAGGGCGTCCAAACTGTCCTGCCAATCAAGCTCGGCTTCTTTCTCTTCGTACATGCGCACTCGAGGTGAGTCATGAATGATGTCGCAGGGCAGTACTGCCTTTGCGCCGTACACCATAAAAAACGGTGTGTATCCGGTACTGCGATTCGGCGTGGTCCGCAGCCCCCATAGTACGGAGTCGAGCTCCTCTACCCAGTGCGTATCTGATTCATTTAAGGATCGCACTAATCTGGGTTTAATGCCGCTCATGATAAGACCATTTGCCCATTCGACCTGACCGTTTGTTTGGGGGTGATAGACGGAGGCATAATCGAGCTTAATTCCCATGTTGCTGCACCAAGTTTTTACCTCGTCGGCTGTAAAGTTTGAGCCGTTATCGGTGATGATGCTGTGGGGGACGTCGTAACGGTGTACAACCCCGAATATGAAGTCTATCACTGGTCCGGATTCGGCCGTTTTAACTGGTTTGGCTTCTATCCATTTGGTGAATTTATCCACCATGACCAATAGGTATTTTTTCTTATGGCTTCCCCCATTAAGGGGTCCGACCATATCAAGCCCCAGACCGCAAAAGGCCAAGTAATGGGGATTGTTTGGAGAGCGGTAGGTGGCTATGGCTTTGGTTTGCAAAAAGCTGGCAACCGATGCAACGTTGAACGAGGTCCTGTGCGTCTTCACAGGCCGTCGGCCAGTAAAAACATGTTCGGAAGGCCTTGCTTACAAGGGCCCGGGCTGCGACGTGATGGCCGCCAAGTCCAGCATGAATTTTTGCCAATAGATGTCGTCCTTCCTCTTCGGAGATGCACCTTTGAAGTACTCTGGTAGCGCTTCTCTTATAAAGCTCTCCCTCGTGGACCTTGTAGGCTTTAGACCGCCGCACAATGCAACGTGCCTCGTTTGGGTCCTCGGGTAGTTCTTGCCTAGTTAGGTAAGCCAAGAAGGGTTCTGTCCACGGGGCGATGACGGCCATAATCACGTGGGACGAAGGTGTTATTTCGGTGGCTGAGCCTCCGATTACGTCAGAGTGTTCGGGATCTGGCGTTGTGGCCGGGTCCGGACTATTATTGCCGGTCCTCTCCTTCCCATACACAGATGGCTTAAACGGCCTTTCCAAGAAGATATTAGGTGGGACGGGGTCACGCTTAGCACCGATGCGGGCGAGGATATCCGCCGCCTGATTGTTTTCCCGGACCACATGGTGGAATTCAAGCCCCTCGAACCGAGCTGACATCTTGAGGACGGCGTTGCCGTAAGCCGCCATTTTCGGATCCTTGGCGTCGAAGTCTCCATTTATTTGAGATATTGCGAGGTTCGAATCTCCACGCACCTCTAGGCGTTGGATGACCATGGAGACTGCCATCCAGAGACCATGTAACAGGGCCTCATATTTTGTTGCGCTGTTGGAGTCTGTGTATAGTATTTGGAGTATGTATTGGACTGTATCTCCAGTGGGGGATGTCAGGACGACGCCAGCCCCCAGACCAGCCAGCATTTTAGAGCCGTCAAAGTGCATGATCCAATTGGAGTACGCGCCGTACTCTTTAGGGAGTTCGGCTTCTGTCCATTCGGCGACGAAATCCGCCAGTACTTGTGACTTAATGGCTCGCCATCGTTTGTATATTATGTCGAACGGGAGGATCTCAATGCCCATTTGGCAATCTGGCTAGTGGCATCGCGGTTGTTTATTATGTCGTTGAGTGGTACTTCAGAGACCACCGTAATTGAACATTCTTGAAAGTAGTGTCGTAGTTTCGGGGATGCCATGAAGACCGCGTATGCTATCTTTTGATAATGTGGGTACCGTGATTTGCATGGAGTGAGGACAGTGGATACATAGTATACCATCTTTTGAAGTGGGAACTTATGTCCATCCATCTCTCGTTCGACGACGAGCACTGCGCTTACAACTTGGTGTGTTGCCGCTATATATAACAACATTGGTTCGCCGACATTTGGCGCGGCCAAGATTGGGTTGGTGGCCAACACAGCTTTTATTTCTTCCAATCTGGCTGTGGCCGCATCCGTCCACTCGAAGTGTTCGTTGCGTCGAAGAAGGCGATAAAGAGGTAGTGCCTTTTCTCCTAATCGGGAGATAAAGCGGCTTAAGGCAGCCACACATCCAGTTAGTTTCTGGATTTGCTTGAGGTCTGTTGGGATAGCCAACTGTGACAGAGCTCTAATTTTAGCCGGATTTGCTTCAATTCCTCTATTGGAGACGATGAAGCCTAAGAGCTTTCCGGCGGGCACGCCGAAGACGCTTTTTTCCGGATTGAGCATGATGTCGTATGTTTGGAGATTATCGAACGTGAGCCTCAAGTCGTCTATTAAGGATTCAACGTGTCTGGTTTTAATGACCACATTGTCTACGTATGCCTCCACTGTTTTGCCGATCTGTGTTTCCAAGCATGTCTGAATCATGCGTTGATAGGTTGCACCGGCGTTTTTGAGCCCGAAAGGCATGGTATTAAAACAGAAGGGGCCATATGGGGTGATAAATGCAGTTAGGCTCGATCGGACTCTGCCATCTTAATTTGATGGTATCCAGAGTATGCGTCGAGGAAACACAATGAGTTGTGTCCCGCGGTAGCGTCGATAATATGATCGATGCGAGGGAGGGGGAAGGGATCCTTGGGGCAAGCCTTGTTAAGGTACTTGAAATCGACACATAGGTGCCAGGATTTGTCCTTCTTTGGTACCATTACCAGTTTGCTAGCCAGTTTGGATGTTTTATTTCTCGAATGAATCTGGCCTCAAGTAACTTGGCCAGCTCCTCTCCCATGGCTTGTCGCTTAGGCTCAGAGAAACGCTGGAGAGTTTGCTTGACTGGCTTGAACCCCTTTAGAATGTTGAGGCTATGCTCGGCCAGCCTGCGTGGGATTCCTGGCATGTCTGAAGGATGCCAGGCGAAGATGTCCCAATTCTCGCGCAAGAACTCCCGTAGTGCGGCGTCTACTGTGGGGTTTAATTGTGCCCCGATGGATGCTGTTTTTGTAGGGTCCGTTGGGTGGACTTGGAATTTGACTATTTCGTCCGCTGGTTTAAAAGAGGTGGACTTGGGTCTTTTGTCGAGTATCACGTCGTCCCTGTCCACTGTGGAGCGCAGCGCGGTTAGTTCTTCAGCCGCAAGGGCTTCGGATAACGCCTCGAGGGCTAGTGCGGCGGTTTTATTTTCGGCGCGGACTGCTATGTCCGGATCACTAGCTAGAGTGATGATTCCATTAGGCCCGGGCATTTTGAGCTTCATGTACCCGTAATGGGGTATAGCTTGGAAGATCGTGAATGCCTCCCGCCCTAGAAGGGCGTGGTATCCGCTACTGAACGGGGCCACTTGGAATGTGATTTCTTCGAACCTATAATTCTCCTGCGTGCCGAATACCACATCTAGTGTGATTTTTCCTGCACATCGTGCCCCCCGACTAGGGATGATCCCTCTAAAGGTCGTGCTGCTTTGCTCAATGCGGCTCCTGTCTATTTCCATTTTTTGAAGAGTCTCCTCATAGATGAGGTTTAATCCGCTGCCACCGTCCATGAGCACTTTAGTAAGCGGAAGCCATCCAGAATTGGACTAAGGACCAAGGCGGCTGGTGCTCGCGTTGTTCGGAATTTAGGTTCGTCCTTGGCATTGAAGGTTATAGCCGTATTGCTCCATGGATTTATTGTTGCCATGTGGCAGACTTCGGCAAGCCTGCGGAGTGCTCGCTTACGCCTATTATTTGAGGCGAAGGTCTCGAAGACTGTTAATATTGTATTGTTATTGTCCACGGGATGGTGCTCTGCAGTATTGTTGATGAGGAGATCCTCACCGCTCTTGGCCACCTGCCGGAGTATCCAACATGCTCTAAGGCTATGAGTTGGCGTGGTATCCGGTCTACTGTGAATTTTGCATGGTCCGTTGAGCCATCCCTCCAATATAGTTCCACGCCCTGGAGTGGGCTTTTCTTTCTGTGTAATTAGATCGGGTGACTTACGAGAGTGCACCCTTTTAGTTCGGATGGGGGTTTAGTGAGAGCCGGAGGATCCCAGAATTTTGTTTGGGTTTTCCAGGCGCTTTCCATTGCACAATACTTCTGTACTATGGCTGCCAAGTCAGCAAAGTGTGCTATGTCACGGCGACTTATGGCGTTGAGGATTCCCTTGTCCGTGCAGTTTTCGCAAAAGAATGAAATTGCGTCTTCCCCGCGACAGTCCTTGACCTTGTTCATTACAAGGAGGAATCTGGCCCAATAGTGATGTACTGTCTCTTGGGGCTCTTGTCTAATGTGGGAAAGATCATTAATATCTGGGTGGGTGGGTAGATTTAAGTTCGAACCCTGACCCGATCTGAGACCCAGGGGTGGGGGAGTTTCCAATCTTAGAAGTTCGGGCTCCGGGATGTTGCCCAATAGGTCTGGCCCGCTGTCTGGTTCCAGGTTCAAAGATTGGGCCATGTCCTCCCGTAGATGGGTATCCGGCTCAGAGAGCTCGGGAATCCGGACATAGTTTGTCCTAATGATAGAGGAAGAATCGCTGCATTGCTCCTCCACGACCGCTATCTGATGGGTGACCGGCGGAGAGTTAATCTCCCTTTGGTCGGGTTTAAGCCCGATCCGATCATAGTTCGTAGTGACTCCCAAGGCGGCGATGCGATCCAAGAGCTCGTTCAAGGAAGAGAGCTCCATTGGATCCATTTGCTCAGCGAATTCCGAGCCGACGCGGAAGCTGTTTTCGATGACCCGAGAAGTCATCGTCGGCGCAACGGCCGAGCTAGCGGTCATGACGAAGCCTCCTAGTCGGAGAGTTTGGCCTACAGCCAGGGCTCCCCCAGAGGTGATGTTGTCCTTGACGACAAGGCGAGCCATCCGGCCTTATCGTGACGGCACAGTGGAACTCTCAATGAAAGCACCAATGTCGGTGTCAAAACTGGCGGATCTCGGGTAGGGGGTCCCGAACTGTGCATCTAAGGCGGATGGTAACAGGAGGCGGGGACACAATGTTTACCCAGGTTTGGGCCCTCTCGATGGAGGTAATACCCTACTTCCTGCTTGATTGATCTTGATGATATGAGTATTACAAGAGTTGATCTACCATGAGATCGTAGAGGCTAAACCCTAGAAGCTAGCCTATGATTATGATTGTTGTTGTCCTACGGACTAAACCCTCCGGTTTATATAGACACTAGAGGGGGATAAAGTTACACAGAGTCGGTTACAAGGGAGGAGATCTACATATCCGTATTGCCAAGCTTGCCTACCACGCAAAGGAGAGTCCCATCCGGACACGGGACAAAGTCTTGAGTATTGTATCTTCATAATCCAACAGTCTGGCAGAAGTATATAGTCCGGCTGTCCGAGGACCCCCTAATCCAGGACTCCCTCACCCCTACCCGAGATATGCCAGTTTTGACACCGACAATGGTGTTTTCATTGAGAGTTCCGCTGTGAGATCAATGAAGGATCAATGGCTCGTCTGCAGATTAACTGCGGCGTCAGCATCTTCGTCACCGGCTCGACTGGTCACCTTGGCTCGACCGAGGACTGCACTCCGTGTCAGATCGTCCTGTTCGGACGATGACCTTCATCAACATCAACTCTGATCTCTCTCAAGATCATGGAGGAATCATCCATGGAGCTCGGGGGCTCAATGTCACCATTGTCCTCGGGCGACCGTGCAATTTTTCTGGACAGCAAATTTATATCCAATGTCACCGCCTCCTCGAGCATCGCTTTGACGATTGCTTCAGTGGAATTGTGCGGAACTGAGTCTACAACAACCCTAGAAAATTTCATCGCGTTCCGATGGAGATATCTCCGGTGATCTATGATATACCGGAGCCCTGTCGACTCTAGACGGGAATCCGGATGAGTTTGGGGCGAGGAGTCCAGCGTCTGGCTCAGACGTGCTTTGGAAGATCCAACCGTTCATCTGCTGTGGAATTCCTATATCTACCAGCCCTCAAAATTTCATCTCGATCCTCCCGTTCAATCTCCGGGAACCTTCCGATGAGTGGACCAATTTTCGGATCTGTTCTCTGCGCGAATACGAATCCGGCCCGAGTTCATGTTTCTTCATGAACGGGATATTGGACAAACTTTTTGAAGGAATTTTTTCTAGAGTATTGTGCGCTCTTTTTAAAACACGTGTCCATAAAATTTTAAGCCTCCTCTGAGGAAATCTTCATCATCATGTTGGTGTCAAACCAGTCCGGCAATATTGCTCCACGGCTACTGACCTGCGCTAGACACGTTGTCGCGTTGTTCAGCCGAGCTCAACTTCTTCGGATCATCATCTCGGCGAGCCGAACAAGAGTTCGGAATTGCAAAGGATAAATCATCAGCAACATCGCTGCCCCACGGATTACACGGAGCGGGCACACCGGCAGCGCCACAGGGTCACTTCATCAAGCCAGCAATGACCGCGTCACAAGTTACGACCTGCGTCGGCATGGCCGCACTGTTGCTTCTTCAAGCCGATGTCCATCACGCCGAACTGCTTCAACACCTCGGCTGACATGGCAGCTACAACGTCTCCTTACCGACCTGCTCCATCACCTCGGCTAGACCAGGGGCTTCGCCTTCTCTTCATCAGCCTACTCCGGAGACTTCGGCATCACCAACCGACCAGCTTCGTCATTTTAGCTGGACCGGGGGCTTTGCCTCAGCGAGCCAAACTTTGCCAGCATCGCCATGCTGTCGCTTCATTGCCCATCAGGCAATGGGTGTGTGATCGAGTCCCAATTTTGGGAGTAACCTTTCTTCAGATTGCTACAATAGATAAACCAGGTGCTATTAATCCTAGTAATTTTTTGCTTGCTTGGGTTTATTGTCCCGAGGAATTATTACTCTGGTTTGTTCCATCATCTATACACAGGTCTGTCAAAGGATCACCGCATTAACGATGGTTGCATGACGGTTCGGTCAGTTTCCCATCTGCAGTTCGGCGAACGCCGCATCGGGGACTCGGACCACCCTGCGAATTCAGGCTTTGTCACGCCGACGCCCCGCATCGACATTGGCTTTGGAGCCAAGCCACATCTCTTTAAAAAAATTATTTTGCGTAAATTAATTATGCGAGGATTTTTTATATTTATATTATTATTATTTGGATTGCACTATTTTACATATGTAGGTAATCGACTTCGACTGCGTCACGCGGTCACTTCGGCAAGCCGATGTCTTCGTCCCAATCGGCATAAATCGCTCGCGTGATCACCTTGTTGATTGAATTGCCACACCGACATATTCGGTCGCCTCAGGGACTTCGACATCGTTGAGAGAGCCCTACCCCATCGAGTGTTCGGCACACGGGCCATATTTCTTTTATTGCTCACTTTGCATAAATTATTTATTATGCTATGATTTTTTCAATTTATTATTACTACTATTATCTCTGGCTTGCACTATTTTCTATGCACAAGTAAATGATCCGGGCCGGGCAGTGTTGTCACCTCGGCATACCAACATACCACGCCACATCGGCTGGACTGGGGGCTTCGTCATCACTTCATTAACCCACGCCGGGGACTTCGGCGTCACTCTACCGGCCTGCATTGGCCGTGCTATGTCACCACTTCGGAGTGCCGAGCTCTTCGCTCCGCCACCTCGAGACCGGCTTGGGGGATGGAACCTTGTCCCGCATCAAGCTCGAACCGCATCGTCAATGCCGAACACATTAACCAGATAAGTCGCTTTCATGCTCAAAGTTTTAAAAAAAATAACTTGTGTTCGGTTCGACCATGCTCACATCCGTTGTTTGTTAAAAGAAACTCCCTTTACCCATGTTAACTGGGGCTCTTAAAATTTACATGAGCCGTTTTTTAGTAAATGTGTTTTCTTCTTGGTCGTTGCAAAGTCTTTTTCTACCGCTCCTTTTTCGACTCGAGTGCATGGTCAATAGCCGGATAGCCTAGCTTCTCTCTAAAGCTGCTCGAGTTTAGTTCGCTAAACTGGCCTCGGAGAAGCACCCTGCCTTCAGGATAAGGAGCTAGAAGCCGTAGGCTGACCCGCTTGAAGTCTTGAGATCGGATGTGTCATGTTAAAGCACGATAGAAGCACAATTTTTTTTAAAGACCAATTTCCGGATTGGCACCAAAATCTCGATTTAGTCCGGACGTCAAGCTTTTACATAAGTTTTTGGCTTTTTGAGCTTATGGCACTTTTTAGCTATTTGAATGTTTTTCTTTCAGGAAGCGTGACATACTCATGACCAAGGTGCCCTGCATAATAATTCAGCTCGGGAGATCTTTTTCGACCCACAACTCGGCATCTTTCCCGCCGAACTACACCACGGTATTGACAAAACACACGCCACATCGGGACTAGTTCCCGAGCATTGCAACGCCAGACGCCTTTAAAGCATTGGCAATATTAACGGGGGGCTGAGACTACAGCCAAACCCACCAAAACCAAGGTACCCCATAGAGTCCTTGGCAAGGCGTTCTCGGGCATTGCTTTATATGCATCAGTTTCGAATTGTGTCTTCGGTCAATAGTTGGATTGCCCGGCTCCTGTGCTTACCTCCTACGTTCCGCTTTGTTCGGCTAGGTGTGCAAAGGGAGAACCACTGCGACTGTGCTTCCAGCTCGCATGGTTAAGCGCCTCAGTGGAGAAAGCCGAAAACTGACTGTCACAATAAGCGTAAACTGGTCAGCAATCCGATGGCTGTATTAAACTATAAGATCGATAGAGGTCACCTCGTGTTAAATGACGCGTCATTCATAACATTGGCAAAAGTGTTTACGGCTTGACCTCGATTGTCGCCGAACACTAACCAGGGGCTAGTAGCTGGCCTCCCAACTTTAAGCTCCTATGACTAAGTGAATGTTATAAAGCCCGCATATCTGATTTCCTCGTTTCCGCTAACACAACCGCCTCCGGGCACCGAGACGTCGGCTAAGGTTGTCTTGTTATTGCGGAAACACCCTGTGTAGTATCTACAAAGGGGTAGAAGCCGACGATGGGCCACTTTCAACTGATAAACGGTCGCAATGGAGTCAAAATAAACATATATCATCAGTATTTGTATTCAGTATACAAGCGCTGCCTTCCGTAATTATCGTTAGAAAGCCATAAATTTGCATCTACTTAAGATTTTGGCCAAGCTGGGTTGCCTGGCTCTTGTGCTTACCCCTACTTTCCCGATTGTTCGGCTAGGCAGTAAAGGGAGCACCTCTATGATTGTTACTACCGGGTCATCCGGGTTAGTACCTCAGACTGGGTGAAGCCGAAAACTAGCTATCTTAACGGATATAATTGGTCGGCAACGATGGAAGTGAAAATTCAGGTTCGCTAAAGACCACATAAGTTCGGGCACTGTCCCCAAACTACATCCTCAGTACTTTCCTCCCACATTGATCGGAGGTGAGGTTTCATGATCATGATCAGTATGACAACCCAAAGAAAGGAACCGATAGCGGGACTATTTTCTTTGGAAGATGTTTCTTACGTTTAATAGCATTATAGCATATCTCTCCGCATACCTTTGTTTATAAAACCATATGACCAAATTGCCTTGTTTGCTGTAAATCTTTGCCCTTATAATGGCTTTATAAAGTAGGACAAACACTCCCTGGCTACTGGTCGAGGAGGTTGAAGCCGATGGTCGGTCAACAAAGTTTTGTACAATGCGGATCCGAGCATTAATGATGTAGAGTACTTGGATACATAGAATCATTACACATAATTTGTGATTTTACTTCGGATATCGATCCTTAATTCGGCCACTCGTGCCCACATTAAGGCTCGGGGGCTACTGGGCTTCGGGCTTATCATTTACTAATATTAAAGGGGCACATCGATCCCCTGATCTGGTGTTGCCACCCAACCAGTGTCTCGGGGGCTACTGCATTGCCTATTCAATGCAGAAAATTCAAAGTGCTCAGTGTCCGGCTTGACCGAACTATGGCCAAACGCGTCTTCGGGCAACAATAGGTACCAACTGGGATTTATCCGGCATCAAGCTAATATATTACAGCGACTTCTCAAAACCTCTCTCAAGGGCCCGTCCGCCGATCATTATCTCCTCTAATGTGCATCTCAGATTTTAGGCCGACACACGCCTTGAGGGCTACTGGCTATATATCTCGTTAGTAAATAAATTTACATGCATCGGGAATAAAATATGCAAACAATCAGCCCACGACCGAGTTGGTGCACCACCTCAGAAGCAATTCAGTATATAGCTCGGACGCAAGTGGCTGGCTCCTTAGAGGGCATTTCCGGCATTAAGCTCGGTTGAACTCCTTCAAAAATTTCCAGGAATGAGGTAATTTATGACACCTCGGATATAGTCCGGCGTTGGAGCTCAGATACAGTCTGGCGCTAGAGCTCGGATATAGTCCACGCTAGAGCTCGGATACAGTTCGGCATTGGAGCTCGTTCGCAAGAGGACACAGCCGCACGGGAAACACTTCAAACCCGAGGTGTGGCATAAAAATAGCAAGGCATTGATAAAGGCCGAAGACTTAAAGGGCTCCTCGGATACCCGACGTATAAACTCTTCAGATTTAGCTCGGCAATCCTCAAGATAGAAGATGGGAAGATTTGTTGAACCAGTTTTCAAGACCGACGATCGAAGACGAAGAACAGTTCGGAAGAACCGAGGAGCGTCCCCAACTTGAAGACCAGTTCAGGGGGCTATTGACAGTGTCCTGGACTAGGGGGTACTCACCACGTTGTCTCCCGATCAGTTGGATTGGGCTGAGGACCCCCATGGCCGTTTACTCATGGGCCAGTTCAGATAGCTGATGACATACATGAGGAAGATTCCACAAGACTTGGTGATCAAGACAAGGACTCCTCTCCACCGACGTATTCGACTAGGACTCTTGTTATCCTATGCCTTTGGTACATTATATAAGTCGAGGCCAGGCTAGTAGATAGAGGATTATGATATTATTCATCATACCCTTAGGTTTTAGACCACAACATATGATCTCGAGGTAGATCAACTCTTGTAATCTCTATATTCATCAAGATCAAACAAGCAGGAAGTAGGCTATTACCTCCATTAAGAGGGCCCGAACCTGGGTAAACATCGTGTCCCATGTCTCCTGTTACCCATCGATCCTAGATCCACAGCTTGGGACCCCCTACCCGAGATCTGCCGGTTTTGACACCGACAACCACCAGCAGCATTCTGACCTTTTTTCCTTATCACACTTATCATACTCTGCCCTCTGTTTCTTGACGAGCTGCTCATCCTGATAACACTCCTGAAGGTCGTGGCCTTTGGTCCGGTGGATCTTGCAGTACGGCCCATTGCCCTTCCCAACTTTTTCGGCGGCAGCGGCTTCCCGGCAGGCAGCGCATGTGGCAGCTTCCTTGCCGGGGGCCTCAACCCTGGCCTTCTTGCCGGTACTAGGTGTGCCCGATCCTTCCACAGTCATTACTGCCTTATCCCTTGGCTTCTTATTGTGCTTCTTGCCCTTTTCTGACTAGTTGATGCATCCTCATCCTCTGAATCAACATTAATGCAATCTTCTTCTCCAGGCAACTTCCTTCCTTCCTCCATCCGAGCACATTTATCCACCAGTGCATATAGTTCTTTCACAGTCTCGGGCAACCGCACGTTCATTTTGGAACGAATGCGGCGGTTGCGCACATTGGACTGGAAAGCTGCTATAACGGCTGCTGGATGGATATTCAGAATATTTCTATGAACTTTACTGAATCTCTGTAAATACTTACGGAGGGTTTCTCCTTCCTTCTGCTAGAGAAGCTGCAGGTCGCTGGCCTGCCGGGCTCTTGGTGGCCACCGGTGAAGGCACCGATGAACTCGTGGCACAGATCTGCCCATGATGAAATGGAGTTCTCTGGCAGGTGCATCAGCCAAGACATCACATTGGACTTGAGGGCCAAAGGGAAGTAGTTGGCGAACACCTTCTCATCTCTTCCCCTGGCAACCTGAACAACGATGGTGTAGATGCTCAGGAACTCTGTCGGGTTCAGCCTCCCGTCGTATTTCTCAGGTATCTCTAGCTTGAACGTGCGAACGGACGGCCAACGGACTTGCCGCAGCTCTCGTGTAAAGGCAGGGCAGCCCACCTCGAAAGGCAGGCACCCGCCAACACCGAGCGCAGGCTCGTCGACGTTGAGGCCGTCGCACCCGTCGGTCTGGTGGGGATCATTGCGGCACCGTTCGGTGATGATGCGCGCATCTCCCCGCCACCTATCTTCTGGGGTTTGACGTTGGCCTGGACGTGCTCGAGGGTGAGAAGAGGCCATCGAGACGTCGTTGGGGTCCTGATTCTGCTGCGCCCTCGCCGGCTGCCATGGTGGGGACTGAACCGTGGGGATGGCCCCTTCCATACGGCCAGCAGTGTGGGCGGTGGCTATCGCTTGGGGAGGTTGCGGTGGGCAAGCTCGTCGTGAGCCCCCAACTTTGGTGAAACCGAGCAGGCTTTGGATGGTGGCACGCCATTCATCCATCTGCTCGGCTGCTGGCGGGAACCTCAGTAGTAGCTGAGCTTGCGCCATGGCCTCCGTGGCTGTGCTTGGCATAGATGTCAATGACATCGACCGCACCGTTGCCTAGCTCCTGATGGTGCCAACGGCGGCGGCGGCGGCGTGCCCACGCTGCTATGGGATGACCACCGGGGCAGCAGGGTCACGCGGTAGCGGTGCACGAAGAGCAATGGCTCCATTCAGCGCAGTGGTCTGGTTGGCTCGTTTGGGAGGAGGCGCATGCACCACGGTCTCTCCTATGGTGGGGGCGACTGGAGGGCGATGGCTTGTCCCGGACCGAGCGTCGTTGCTGCGGCTGTGCTTGTCGGTGAGAGGAGGGGGCGCGGACGGAGTGACCCCCTCGCCCGCACCTTGTAGAGCATGACCGTCGAGACGTTGCTGAGGTTGTTCTCTTCCGGTAGCTCCGGCCCCCGTGTTGGCCGTGGGGGAGGTGGCGATGGCGCCACCTGCTCCAACCACTTCCCTAGTAGGGTCCACGTCCTCGTGCGCCCCCGCATCCCCGGCGATGTTAGGGCCCGCAGGTGGTGGAGCCTTCAAGGTGGATGGATGGGCCGAGTCACCAGATTTTTTCTTGGGTGCCATGGTCGATGGCGCCGTCGAGGATGAAGATGGTGATGAAGATGACGTGCTACGCAGACTTTCAGGTTCGCGCAAGCGCTCCCCCAACCTGGCGCGCCAAAGATGTCGCGGGATATCCGCGACCACCTATGGGACCGGGTGGCCCCTTGCTGGTTCGGCGGGGGGACGTCGCATTTCACAAAGAGCAGATCAGCGTACGGTAGCACGGCAGAGAGCACACAAGCAATTGACCCAGGTTCGGGCCGCCATGAGGCGTAAGACCCTACTCCTGCTTTGGTGGATTGATGGTGAATGAGTGTGGCGAAGCATAGTACACTTGCCCGACAGGGTTTGCCTCAGGGCCGCAGCGACTATGCGCGTATGGTGGCTTGGGTTCATCAACTTTCCAACCCTTCCTACGAGTGCCATGGGCCTCCTTTTATAGATTAAGGGGTCACCACAATGGCAAAGTGGTCATTATCCACTGATATGATAGCAAACAGTGCTATCATACCTAACTCTGCAGGCTGACAGGGTGCATTAAATGCACCACTTAGTGTCACATCACTGGTCGCTCGGCAAGGCTTGCCGGGATATCTTGCCAACTCCGCACCTATTCTCTTGACATGTCACAGGACGGGTGTCATCTACGAGTTTCTTCTATATGAAATGGCTGCCATGTGACGAATGGCTGCCACTTAATCATCTGGCAGCTTGACACCGCACTGATTGACGATGTGGGTCGCGCTTTGAGTGGTTGGTGGGGCGGTTCTGCCCCCGCGAGCCCCGGCAGGCTCTGCCGGGGAGCCTTGGTTGCTTGCTTCTAGTGGTGGCCCCGCTCCTTGCCGGGCTCGCCTGCCCAGCAAGGGAGGCCCTTTTCTTGCCGACATTTTGCTCTTCTGGCTCAATCTTGGTCTCTCTGGGCTGTGTGTTGGTTCATCAAATCAGTTGGTCCTTCAATCTCTGACTTGGGTTGGTGCTTCAATCTTGTTCCCGTGCGTGTGCACAGTCTGGGTAACAGACCCAGGGTTTTTTGCACCGACAGTCTGTATAAAATCATATGCTTCGATCACCTCATCAGAGCATATATTCCAACTCTGAGATGCTTGCACCAGTACATAGATGGACCGCTGGAGCTTGCACACTTTCTCAGCACCCTTAGGATCGACAAAACCTTCTGGTTGCATCCTATACAACTCTTCTTTATGAAATCCATTAAGGAATGCAGTTTTGATGTCCATTTGCCAGATTTCATAATTATAAAATGCGGCAATTTCTAACATGATTCGGACAGACTTAAGCATCGCTACGGGTGAGAAAGTCTCATCATAGTCAACCCGTTGAACTTGTCGAAAACCTTTTGCGACAAGTCGAGCTTTGAAGATAGTGACATTGCCATCAGCATCCGTCTTCTTCTTGAAGATCCATTTATTCTCAATGGCTTGCCGATCATCGCGCAATTCCACCAAAGTCCAAACATTGTTCTCATACATGGATCCAATCTCAGATTTCATGGCCTCAATCCATTTATCGGAATCTGGGCTCATCATAGCTTCTTCATAGTTCGTAGGTTCTATGTGGTCTCATAACATGACTTCCATGACAGAATTACCGTATGACTTTGGTGCGGAACGTGTTCTGGTCGACCTACGAAGTTCAGTAGTAACTTGATCTGAAGTTTCATGATCATCATCATTAGCTTCCTCTCTAGTTGGTGTAGGCATCACGAAAACATTTTTCCCTAGTGTACTACTTTCCAATTCGACAGAAGGTACAACTACCTCATCAAGTTCTACTTTCCTCCCACTCACTTCTTTCGAGAGAAACTCCTTCTCTAGAAAGGACCCATTCTTGGCAACAAAGATCTTGCCTACGGATCTGTAGTAGAAGGTATACCCAATGGTCTCTTTAGGGTATCCTATGAAGACGCACATCTCCGCTTTGGGTTCGAGCTTATCAGGCTGAAGCTGTTTGACATAAGCATCGCATCCCCAAACTTTAAGAAATGACAGCTTAGGTTTCTTTCCAAACCATAGTTCACACGGTGTCATCTCAACGGATTTAGACGATGCCCTATTTAACGTGAATGCAGCTATCTCTAATGCATAACCCCAAAATGATAAAGGCAAATCGGTAAGAGACATCACAGAACGCACTGATGTCACTTCAACTATGTTAGGTATTTGCCCAAAGAGGAAGGGATGATGCAGCACAACTTCGTTAGGTATTTCCCTCAGTTATGAAACCAAGGTTATCGAACTAGTAGGAGAACCAAGTGACACTATGTAAACTGTACCTGCACACAAAGAACAAATA
Organism: Aegilops tauschii subsp. strangulata; assembly: GCF_002575655.3. NCBI lineage: Eukaryota > Viridiplantae > Streptophyta > Magnoliopsida > Poales > Poaceae > Aegilops > Aegilops tauschii. Next base: position 247,834,409 of record NC_053035.3, read on the forward strand.
CTTGCAACCCGATGTGTTAAAGGGGTTGTCAATCCCTTTCGGGTAACGGTGCCCGAAATTGTCACGTTGACGGGATAAAAATTGTGGTAGATTGATAGATGCAAATAAGAGCAAATAAAACTCGGCGATGTATTTTTGGGTTTTTGATAATATAGATCTGAAAATAAAAGTGGCAAATAAATAAAAAGGCAAATAGCAATATAGATATGAAAATATATGATGAGAAACTAGACCCGGGGCCATAGATTTCACTAGTCGCTTCTCTCGAGAGAATAGCATACGGTGGGTAAACAAATTACTGTTGGGCAATTGATAGAACTTCAAATAATTATGATGATATCCAGGCAATGATCATTATATAGGCATCACATCCAAGATTAGTAGACCAATTCCTGCCTGCATCTACTACTATTACTCCACACATCGACCGCTAACCAGCTGCATCTAGTGTATTAAGTTCATGGAGAAATGGAGTAATGCAATAAGAACGATGACATGATGTAGACAAGATCTATTCATGTAGGAATAGACCCCATCTTGTTATCTTTAATGGAAACGATCAATACATGTCTTGCTGCCCCTTCTGTCACTGGGAAAGAACACCACACGACCGAACCCAGCACAAAGCACCTCTTCCCATGGCAAGAAAAATCGATCTAGTCTCCCTAACTAAACCAAAGATTCGAAGACAAAATACGAGGCTATAAGTAATCATGCATATAAGAGATCAAAGAAACTCAAATAACTTTCATGGATATAAAATAGATCTGATCATAAACTCAAATTTCATCAGATCGCAACAAACACACCGCAAAAAGTGTTACATCAAATAGATCTCCAAGAGACCATTGTATTGAGAATCAAAAGAGAGAGAGGAACCGTCTAGCTACTAACTACGGACCCATGGGTTTACAATGAACTACTCACGCATCATCAGAGAGGCACCAATGAGGATGATGAACCCCTCCGTGACAGTTTCTAGATTGGATCTGGTGGTTCTCGAAGTTGCGGCCACTGGAATTGTGTTTCGTTGACTCCCCTAGGGTTTTTGGATTTTCGGGGTATTTATAGAGCAAAGAGGCAGCGCGGGAGGCGGCCGAGGTGGGCACAACCCACCTGGCGCGCCTGGGCCCCCAGGCATGCCCTGGTGGATTGTGCTTCCCTGGGAGCCCCCCTCTAGTACTTCTTTGGCCCAACAGGTGTCTTCTAGTCTAGAAAAAACTCTCCAAAAAGTTTTGCTGCATTTGGACTCCGTTTGATATTGATTTTCTACGAAGTAAAAAACAAGCAAAAACAGCAACTGGCACTGGACACTATGTCAATAGGTTAGTCCCAAAAAATGATATAAAGTTGCTATAAAATGTTTGTCAAACATCCAAGAATGATAATATAATAGCATGGAACAATAAAAAAATTTAGATACGTTGGAGACGTATCAGCATCCCCAAGCTTAATTCCTACTCGTCCTCGAGTAGGTAAATGATAAAAACAGAATTTTTGATGTGGAATGCTGCCTAACATGTTCATCACATATTCTTTTCTTTTGTAGCATGGACATATGGACTTTTATATGGTTCAAAGCAATAATCTAGTTTTGACATGAAGATTTCAATACTCAAGCATATCAACAAGCAACCATGTCTTTCAAAATATCAACACTAAAGCAAGTTATCCCTAGCCCATTATGCTCAATCATTGATCCATTCATGAGACACACTCGCATATTAGCTACACCCAATGCTCAAGTACGACCATAGTGCCCCTTAGTTGGTGCTTTATAAGAGAAGATGGAGACTCAAAAAATAAAAATTACATAAAGTAAATAGAAAGGCCCTTCTCAGAGGGAAGTAGGGATTTGTAGAGGTGCCAGAGCTCAAAGCTTAAGTTGAGAGATAAAAAATTTGGGTGGCATGCTTTTCCTGTCAACGAAAACAATCGAGTAGTTCCCAATACTTTAAATTCTAGATATATCATAGGAGGTTCCCAAACAGAAAATAAAGTTTATTCCTTTTTCTACCATACTTTCACATTCCACGGCTAGCCGTATCCACGGGTGCCGTCCATACTAACACATTCCAAGGAATTTATTATTTGACAACATAAAGTAAATTCATTTTTTATTTCGGGACTAGGCATCCCTAATACCTTTGTCGTACTCTCGTGCAATGACAAGTGAGTAGACACTCATCTTGAGAATAACACGTCTAGCATGGAAAAATATCAGCCACCCCCTACCGTTTCATGAGCGATACGAGCACACAAAAAGGAAATTTATTTTGAAAATTAGAGATGGCACATACAAATTTGCTTAGAACAGCACAGAAATACCGCATATAGGTAGGTATAGTGGACTCATAAGGCAAAACTGGGTTTAAAGATTTTGGATGCACAAGTAGTATTCCTGCTTAGTACAAGTGAGGGCTAGCAAAAAGATTGAGAAGCATCCAACCAAGATTCGAAAAATCTCATAGGCGAGCATTAAGCATAACTAACACCGAATAATGCACCACAAGTAGGATGTAATTTCATTGCATAAATATTGACTTTCGTGCTTGCATAGGGAATCACAAACCTTAACACCAATATTCTTACTAAAGCACAATTACTCATCAACATGACTCACATATCACTATCATCATATCGTAAAACTATTACAAAGAATCAAGTTTAATTTGTCCAATGATCTTCGAGAAAGTTTTTATTATATCCCTCTTGAATATCTATCACTTTTGGACTAGTTTCATATGTTGCTTGTGATAGCTCAGACAAATCTAAGTGAAGAACATGAGCATAAAATTTTTCGTCTCTCAAAATAATGTAAGTGAAGCATGAGAGAATTTCTTCAAAAATTACTAACTCTCAAATAAACCCAAGTGAAGCATGAGAGCATTTATTCAAAATTGTTAAAGCACACCATGCTCAAAAAGATATAAGTGAAGCACTAGAGCAATTCCATAGCTCAAAAAATTTAAGTGAAACACACAGAGCAATACTAACAAATCATAGCATAATTTTGGCTCTCTCAAATAGGTGTGTTCAGCAAGGATACTTGACACAAAACAAAAAGCAAAACAAGCAAAGACTCATATAATACAAGACGCTCCAAGAAAAACTCATGATATGTGACGAATAAAAATATAGCTCCAAGTAAAATACTGATGGTCGTTACAAGAAAGAGGGGATGCCACTCGGGGCATCCCCAAGCTTAGCTGCTTGTTCATCCTTGAATATTACCTTGGGGTGCCATGGGCATGTTGGGGAACGTAGTATTTCAAAAAAAATCCTATGATCACGCAAGATCTATCTAGGAGAAGCATAGCAACGAGCGGGGAGGGTGTGTCCACGTACCCTCGTAGACCGAAAGCGGAAGCGCTTAATAACGCGGTTGATGTAGTCGAACGTCTTCGCGATCCAACTGATCCAAGGACCGAACGTACGGCACCTCCACATTCAGCACACGTTCAGCTCGATGACATCCCTCGTGCTCTTGATCTAGTTGAGGCCGAGGGAGAGTTCCGTCGGCACGACAGCATGGCGACGGTGATGATCAAGTTACCAGCGCAGGGCTTCGCCTAAGCACTACGACGATATGACCGAGGTGTGTAACTATGGAGGGGGGCACCGCACACGGCTAAGAGAAGGCTTGGTGTACCTTTGGGGTGCCCCCTCCCAAGTATATAAAGGGGGGAGAGGTGTCCGACCCAAGGGGGGCGCGCCATGGGGGGAGTCCTACTTGGACTCCCGGTCCAAGTAGGATTTGCCCCTCCCCTTTCCTATTCCCACGAGGAGAAGGAGGGAAGGAGGAGGAGGAGAGATGGAAAAGGGCCCCCCCAACCCTAGTCCAATTCGGTTTGGGCTAGGGGGGCGCGCCTCCACTCTCCACTAGGGCCCATGAAGGCCCATTAACCCCCCGGGGGGGTTCCGGTAACCCCCTGATTCTCCAGAAAATGTCCGAACCTTTCCTAAATCATTCCGGTGTCCAAACACAACCTTCGGATATATCAATCTTTATGTCTCTACCATTTCGAGGCTCCTCGTCATATCCATGATCTCATCCAGGACTCCGAACAAACTTCAGTACATCAAATCACATAACTCATAATACAAATCATCATCGAACGTTAAGCGTGCGGACCCTACGGGTTCGAGAACTATGTAAACATGACCGAGACACATCTCTGGTCAATAACCAATAGCGGAACCTGGATGCTCATATTGGCTCCAACATATTCTACGAAGATCTTTATCGGTCAAACCGCATAGCAACATACATTGTTCCCTTTGTCATCGGTATGTTACTTGCCCGACATTCGATCGTCGTTATCCTCATACCTAGTTCAATCTCGTTACCGGCAAGTCTCCTTACTCGTTCCGTAATGCATCATCCCGTAACTAACTCATTAGTCACATTGCTTGCAAGGCTTATAGTGATGTGCATTACCGAGAGGGCCCAGAGATACCTCTCTCATACTTGGAGTGACAAATCCTAATCTCGATCTATGCCAACTCAACAAACACCTTTGGAGACACCAGTAGAGCATCTTTATAATCACCCAGTTATGTTGTGACGTTTGATAGCACACAAGGTGTTCCTCCGGTATTCGGGAGTTGCATAATCTCATAGTCAGAGGAACATGTATAAGTCATGAAGAAAGCAATAGCAATAAAACTAAACGATCATTACGCTAAACTAACGGATGGGTCTTGTCCATCACATCATTCTCCTAATGATGTGATCATGTTCATCAAATGACAACACATGTCTATGGTCAGGAAACATAACCATCTTTGACAAACAAGCTAGTCAAGTAGAGGCATACTAGGGACACTCTATTTTTGTCTATGTATTCACACATGTACTAAGTTTCCGGTTAATACAATTCTAGCATGAATAATAAACATTTATCATGATAAAAGGAAATAAATAATAACTTTATTATTGCCTCTAGGGCATATTTCCTTAAGGGCATCCACAAACTTAGGCTCTTCTTACTCCTTATTCCTTCATCCATCGTGATCTCACCCAAAACTTGAAAACTTCAATCACACAAAACTAAACAAAACCTTCATGAGATCCGTAAGTATAACAAAGCAAATCACCACTCTAAGTACTGTTGCAAACCCATTCATATTTTGTTTTTGCATTATATCTAATGTATTCCAACTTTACTATGGCTTATACCCCCCCCACCCCCGATACAACCCATAGATTCATCAAAATAAGCACACAATGCAAAGAAAATAGAATTTGTCAAAAACAGAACAGTCTGTAGTAATCAGGGAACTTCGTATACTTCTGTAACTCCCAAAATTCTGAAAAATTAGGACAATGTGGGCAATTTGTACATCAATATTGTGTAAAATATTCAGAGCAAAAGCACGTTTTTGTGATTTACTAATATTATTTTATAGAGCGCAAAAGTTTCTGTTTTTCAACAAGATCAAATCAACTATCACCCAACATGATCCCAAAGGCTTTGCTTGGCCCACACACTAATTAAAACACAAAAAACACAATCATAACAGAGGCATAATTGTGCAAACACTCGAGAACATAAAGAAAAAGGCAAAAATAAACTTTATTCATTGGGTTGCCTCCCAACAAGCGCTATTGTTTACGCCCCTAGCTAGACATAAAGCAAAGATTCAAGTATTATCATCTTTAGTTCTAGATCCATAATATGCCCTCATGATTGATTCATATGGTGGCTTAATTCATGTTTTAGGGAAGTGTTCCATTCCCTTTCTTAGTGGAAATTGAAATTTAATATTGCCTTCTTTCATATCAATCACGGCACCAATAGTACGTAAAAATGGTCTACCAAGTATAATTGGACAAGACAGATTGCAATCAATATCAAAAACAATAAGATCTTTGGGCACATAATTCCTATCTGCAAGAATAAGAACATCATTAATTCTTCCCATAGGCTTTTTAATAGTAGAATCCGCCAAGTGCAAATTTAAAGAACACTCTTCAATATTGGTAAGACCAAGCACATCACATAAAGATTTCGGAATTGTGTAAACACTAGCACCCAAATCACATAAAAACACTCATAATTTTTTATCTTGACTTTGATGGTGGGTTCCCATTCATCATGTAATTTTCTAGGAATTGAGATCTCTAATTCCAACTTTTCTTCAAAAAAATTCATCATAGCATCTACGATATATTCAGTAAAAGCTTTATTTTGTTCATAAGGATGGGGTGAATTAATCATGGATTGCAGCAAAGAAATACAATCAATCAAAGAGCAATTATCATAATTAAAGTCTTTGTAATCCAAAAGAGTGGGCACATCACTAGTCAAAGTTTTGACCTCTCCAAATCCCAAACCCACTTTTAAATTTTTTTTCATCAAGATATTCACCCTCCGAATTATCGGGACACCTTCTAGCTAAAGTTGACTCTTATCCAGTCCCTTTACCATCAATTTCAATCTTACTAAACAAGGAATCAATAGAAGAAACAATTACTTTAAGATCTTCATCACTTTTATGAACGCAATCACTAGAAAACGCTTTTTCTAAAAATTCTCTTTTAGCTCTAAGCATAGCAGTTCTTTTCTTACTTTCATCCATAGAAACATATAATGCTTTAATTGATTCTTCAACCTTAGGCACAAAGATTTTCAGCTTGAGATTTTCTACATCATGAGAAATTCTATCAATGCTTCTAGACATAACATCAATCCTATTCAAATTTCTTCTATCGAATTATTGAAAACGTTTTGAGCATTGGTAAATTCTTTAATATTATTCTCAAGATCGGAGGTGTTCCTATTATTATTATAAGAAGGATTGCCATAGGAACCACCATAGTTATTAGAGGAATTTCTAGGAAAAGGCCTAGGATTAAAATTACCTCTATAAGCATTGTTATTAAAATTGTTTCGCGAGACAAAATTCACATCTATGGGATCACTATTTTGCTCAATCAAAGTAGATAAAGGCACATCATTAAGATCAATAGGAGCATTTTTATTAGAAACCAATTTCAAAAGAGCATCAACTTTTTCACTCAAAGTACTAATTTCTTCAACCGAATTAACTTTTTTACTAGTAGGAGCTCTTTCGGTATGCCATTGCGAATAATTTGCCATAATATTATCAGGCAATTTAGTAGCTTCAACCAAGGTAATTTCCATAAAAGTACCGCCCGCGGCGGAATCTAAAAGATTTCAAGAGACAAAATTCAATCCTGCATAAATTTTGTATGATCATCCAAAGATTTAAACCATGTGTAAGACAATTTCTTAGCATCAATTTCATTCTTTCCCAAGATTGTGCAACATGTTCATGCTCAGGTTGCTTAAAATTCATGATTTGAGTTATAAGGGAAATAATTTTCACGGGTGAAAAATACTTAGTAATGAAAGCATCTTTGCATTTATCCCAAGAATCGATACTGTTGCGAGGCAAAGAAGAAAACCAAATTTTAGCACGATCTCGCAAAGAAAACGGAAAAAATTTCAACTTCACAATATCATTGTCCATATCTTTTTTGTTTTGCATATCGCATAATTCTACGAATGTGTTAAGATGGGACGCGACATCCTCATTAGGAGTACTGGAAAACTGATCTTTCATAATAAGATTCAACAAAGCGGCATTAATATCACAAGGTTCCGCACTAGTGGCGGGAGGAGCAGCCGGAGTGCTAATAAAATCATTGTTGTTGGTATTGGAAAAATCACACAACTTAGTGTTCTCTTGAGTCATCGTGACTACGCAAACAAGATTGCACATATAAACAGATCTGAGAGAAAACGGCGAACAAAAAAGAGGGCGAATAAAACCGCAAATTTTGTGAAGTGGGGGAGATGATAAAGAGAGGCAAATGGCAAATAATGTAAATTGCAAGGAGATGATATTTGTGAATAGGAACCTGATAGATGTTGATGATATCTCCCCGGCAACGGCGCCAGAAATTGATGAGTTGTCGGGAGACTACCTTGACTTGATCCTCCCCGGCAATGGCGCCAGAAATTCCTTTGGATGTCGCTTGAACTACGTCGGTACTTCCCCAAAGAGGAAGGGATGATGCAACACAGCTTTGGTAGGTATTTCCCTCAGTTATGAAACCAAGGTATTTCCCTCAGTTACGTTGTGACGTTTGATAGCACACAAAGTGTTCCTCCGGTATTAAGGAGTTGCATAATCTCATAGTCATAGGAACATGTATAAGTCATGAAGAAAGCAATAGCAACAAACTAAACGATCAAGTGCTAAGCTAACGAAATGGGTCAAGTCAATCACATCATTCTCTAATGATGTGATCCCGTTCATCAAATGACAACTCATGTCTAGGGCTAGGAAACTTAACCATCTTTGATTAATGAGCTAGTCAAGTAGAGGCATAGTAGTGACACTCTGTTTGTCTATGTATTCACACATGTACTAAGTTTCCGGTTAATACAATTGTAGCATGAATAATAAATGTTTATCATGATATAAGGAAATGTAAATAACAACTTTATTATTGCCTCTAGGGCATATTTCCTTCAGTCTCCCACTTGCACTAGAGTCAATAATCTAGATTACACAGTAATGATTCTAACACCCATGGAGTCTTGGTGTTGATCATGTTTTGCTTGTGAGAGGTATTAGTCAACGGGTCTGCAACATTCAGATCCGTATGTATCTTGCAAATCTCTATGTCTCCCTCCTTGACTTGATCGCGGATGGAATTGAAGCGTCTCTTGATGTGCTTGGTTTTCTTGTGAAATCTGGATTCCTTTGCCAAGGCAATTGCACTAGTATTGTCACAAAAGATTTTCATTGGACCCGATGCACTAGGAATGACACCTAGATCGGATATGAACTCCTTCATCCAGACTCCTTCATTTGCTGCTTCCGAAGCAGCTATGTACTCCGCTTCACACGTAGATCCCGCCACGACGCTTTGCTTAGAACTGCACCAACTGACAGCTACACCGCTAAATATAAATACGTATCCGGTTTGTGACTTAGAGTCATCCGGATCAGTATCAAAGTTTGCATCAACGTAACCATTTACGACGAGCTCTTTGTCACCTCCATAAACGAGAAACATATCCTTAGTCCTTTTAAGGTATTTCAGGATGTTCTTGACCGCTGTCCAGTGATCCACTCCTGGATTACTTTGGTACCTCCCTGCTACACTAATAGCAAGGCACACATCAGGTCTGGTACACAGCATTGCATACATGATAGAACCTATGGCTGAAGCATAGGGAATGACTTTCATTTTCTCTCTATGTTCTGCAGTGGTCGGGCATTGAGTCTGACTCAACTTCACACCTTGTAACACAGGCAAGAACCCTTTCTTTGCTTGTTCCATTTTGAACTTCTTCAAAACTTTATCAAGGTGTGTGCTTTGTGAAAGTCCAATTAAGCGTCTTGATCTATCTCTATAGATCTTGATGCCAATATATAAGCAGCTTCACCGAGGTCTTTCATTGAAAAACTCTTGTTCAAGTATCCTTTTATGCTATCGAGAAATTCTATATCATTTCCAATCAACAATATGCCATCCACATATAATATTAGAAATGCTACAGAGCTCCCACTCACTTTCTTGTAAATACAGGCTTCTCCAAAAGTCTGTATAAAACCATATGCTTTGATCACACTATCAAAATGTTTATTCCAACTCCGAGATGCTTGCACCAGTCCATAAATGGATCGCTGGAGCTTGCACACTTTGTTAGCATCCTTTGGATCGATAAAACCTTCCGGTTGCATCATATACAACTCTTCTTCCAGAAATCCATCCAGGAATGCAGTTTTTACATCCATTTGCCAAATTCCATAATCATAAAATGCGGCAATTGCTAACATGATTCAGACGGACTTAAGCATCGCTACGGGTGAGACGGTCTCATCGTAGTCAACTCCTTGAACTTGTCGAAAACCTTTCGCAACAAGTCGAGCTTTGTAGACACTAACATTACCGTCAGTGTCAGTCTTCTTCTTGAAGATCCATTTATTCAATATGGCTTGCCGATCATCGGGCAAGTCAACCAAAGTCCACACTTTGTTCTCATACATGTATCCCATCTCAGATTTCATGGCCTCAAGCCATTTCGCGGAATCTGGACTCATCATCACTTCCTCATAGTTCGTAGGTCCGTCGTGGTCAAGTAACATGACCTCCAGAATAGGATTACCGTACCAGTCTGGTGCGGATCTTACTCTGGTTGACCTACGAAGTTCGGTAGTAACTTGATCTGAAGTTACATAATCATCATCATTAGCTTCCTCACTAATTGGTGTAGGAGTCACATGAACTGATTTCTGTGATAAACTACTTTCCAATAACGGAGCAGGTACAGTTACCTCATCAAGTTGATCCATTCTAAGCAACGAATGTCTTGCCTTCGGATCTGTGATAGAAGGTGTACCCAACAGTCTCCTTTGGGTATCCTATGAAGACAAATTTCACCGATTTGGGTTCGAGCTTATCAGGTTGAAGCTTTTTCACATAAGCATCGCAGCCCCAAACTTTAAGAAACGACAACTTGGGTTTCTTTCCAAACCACAATTCATAAGGTGTCATCTCAACGGATTTAGATGGTGCCCTATTTAACGTGAATGCAACCGTCTCTAAAGCATAACCCCAAAACGATAGCGGTAAATCAGTAAGAGACACCATAAATTGCACCATATCTAATAAAGTGCGGTTACGACGTTCGGACACACCATTACCCTATGGTGTTCCGGGTGGCGTGAGTTGCGAAACTATTCCGCATTGTTTCAAATGAAGACCAAACTTGTAACTCAAATATTCTCCTCCACGATCAGATCGTAGAAATTTTATTTTCTTGTTACGATGATTTTCCACTTCACTCTGAAATTCGCTGAACTTTTCAAATGTTTCAGACTTATGTTTCATCAAGTAGATATACCCATATCTGCTCAAATCATCTGTGAAGGTCAGAAAATAACGATACCCGCCACGAGCCTCAATATTCATCAGACCACATACATCAGTATGTATGATTTCCAACAAATCTGTTGCTCGCTCCAGTGTTCCAGAGAACGGAGTTTTAGTCATCTTGCCCATGAGGCATGGTTCGCAAGTACCAAGTGATTCCAAAAGTCCATAAGAATGGAGTTTCTTCATGCACTTTACACCAATATGACCCAAACGGCAGTGCCACTAATAAGTTGCACTATCATTATCAACTTTGCATCTTTTGGCTTGAATATGTGTGTCACTACTATTGAGATTCAACAAAAATAGACCACTCCTCAAGGGTGCATGACCATAAAAGATATTACTCATATAAATAGAAGAACCATTATTCTCAGATTTAAATGAATAACCATCTCGCATCAAACAAGATCCAGATATAATGTTCATGCTTAACGCTGGCACCAAATAACAATTATTCAGGTCTAAAACTAATCCCGGAGGTAGATGTAGAGGTAGCGTGCCGAAGGCGATCACATCGACTTTGGAACCATTTCCTACGCGCATCGTCACCTTGTCCTTAGCCAATCTTCGCTTAGTCCATAGTCCCTGTTTTGAGTTGCAAATATTAGCATCAGAACTAGTATCAAATACCCAGGCACTACTGCGAGCATTAGTAAGGTACACATCAATAACATGTATATCACATATACCTTTGTTCACCTTGCCATCCTTCTTATCCACCAAATACTTGGGGCAGTTCCGCTTCCAGTGACAAGTCCCTTTGCAGTAGAAGCACTCAGTCTCAGGCTTAGGTCCAAACTTGGGCTTCTTCACTTGAGCAGCAACTTGCTTGCTATTCTTCTTGAAGTTCCCCTTCTTCCCTTTACCCTTTTTCTCAAAACTGGTGGTCTTGTTGACCATCAACACTTGATGCTCCTTCTTGATTTGTACCTCCGCAGCCTTTAGCATCGCGAAGAGCTCGGGAATTGTCTTATCCATCCCTTGCATATTATAGTTCATCACGAAGCTCTTGTAGCTTGGGGGCAGTGACTGAAGAACTCTGTCAATGACACAATCAACTGGAAGATTAACTCCCAGCTGAGTCAAGTGATTATGATACCCAGACATTTTGAGTATATGCTCACTGACAGAACTATTCTCCTCCATTTTGCAGTTGTAGAACTTATTGGAGACTTCATATCTCTAAATCCGGGCATTTGCTTGAAATATTAACTTCAACTCCTAGAACATCTCATATGCTCCATGACGTTCAAAACATCGTTGAATTCCCGTTTCTAAGCCGTAAAGCATGGCACACTGAACTATCAAGTAGTCATCAGCTTTGCTCTGCCAGACGTTCACAACGTCCGGCGTTGCTCCTGCAGCGGGTCTTGCACCTAGCGGTGCTTCCAGGACGTAATTCTTCTGTGCAGCAATGAGGATAATCCTCAAGTTACGGACCCAGTCCGTGTAGTTGCTACCATCATCTTTCAACTTAGCTTTCTCTAGGAATGCATTAAAATTCAAAGGAACAGTAGCACGGGCCATTGATCTACAACAACATAGACATGCAAAATACTATCAGGTACTAAGTTCATGATAAATTAAAGTTCAATTAATCATATTACTTAAGAACTCCTACTTAGATAGACATCCCTCTAATCATCTAAGTGATCATGTGATCCAAATCTACTAAACCATGTCCAATCATCACGTGAGATGGAGTAGTTTTCAATGGTGAACATCGCTATGTTGATAATATCTACTATATGATTCACGCTCGACCTTTCGGTCTCAGTGTTCCGAGGCCATATCTGCATATGCTAGGCTCGTCAAGTTTAACCCGAGTATTCTACGTGTGCAAAACTGGCATGCACCCGTTGTATGTGAACGTAGAGCTTATCACACCCGATCATCACATGGTGTCTCGGCACGACGAACTGTAGCAACGGTGCATACTCAGGGAGAACACTTGTACCTTGAAATTTAGTGAGAGATCATCTTATAATTCTACCGCCAAACTAAGCAAAATAAGATGGCTAAAGGATAAACATCACAAGCAATCAATATAAGTGATATGATATGGCCATCATCATTTTGTGCCTTTGATCTCCATCTCCAAAGCACCGTCATGATCACCATCGTCATCGGCTTGACACCTTGATCTCCATCGAAGCATCATTTTCATCTCGCCAACTCTTGCTATCACGACTATCGCTACCGCTTAGTGATAAAGAAAAGCAATTACATGGTGATTGCATTTCATACAATAAAGAGACAACCATAAGGCTCCTGCCACTTGCCGATAACTCTGTTACAAAACATGATCATCTCATACAACAATTTATATCATCACATCTTGACCATATCACATCATAGCATGCCCTGCAAAACAAGTTAGACGTCCTCTACTTTGTTTCTGCATGTTTTACATGGCTGCTACGGGCTTAGCAAGAACTGTTCTTACCTACGCATCATAACCACAATGATTTTTGTCAAGTGTGCTGTTTTAACCTTCAACTAGGATCGGGCGTAGTCACACTCGATTCAACTAAAGTTGGAGAAACAGATACCCGCCAGCCACCTGGGTGCTAAGCACGTCGGTAGAACCAGTCTCCCGTAAGCGTACGCGTAACATCGGTCCGGGCCGCTTCATCCAACAATACCGCCAAATCAAAGTATGACATGCTAGTAAGCAGTATGACTATTATTGCCCACAACTCTTTGTGTTCTACTCGTGCATATAACATCTACGCATAGACCTGGCTCGGATGCCACTGTTGGAGAACGCAGTATTTCAAAAAAATTACCTACGATCACACAAGATCTATCTAGGAGATGCATATCAACGAGCGGGGAGAGTGTGTCCACGTACCCTCGTAGACCGAAAGCAGAAGCGTTAAGTAACGTGGTTGATGTAGTCGAACGTCTTCCCGATCCAACCGATCAAGTATCGAATGCACGACACCTTCGCGATCTGCACACGTTCAGCTCGGTGACGTCCCTCGTACTCTTGATCTAGCTGAGGCCGAGGGAGAGTTCCGTCAGCATGACGGCGTGGTGACGGTGTTGATGAAGTTACCGACGCAGGGCTTCGCCTAAGCACTACAATGATATGACCGAGGTGGAATTATGTGGAGAGGGCACCGCACACGGCTAAGACAACTGTCAACTTGTGTGTTCTAGGGTGCCCCCATGCCCCCGTATATAAAGGGGAAAGGGGGGCCGGCCAGCCCCTAGGGCGCGCCCCCAAGAGGGGAATCCTACTAGGACTCCAAGTCCTAGTAGGAATCCACCAAGAGGGAGAGAGGGGGAAGGAAGGAAGAGGGGGAAGGGAAGAAAAGGGGGGCGCGGCCCCCTTCCCCTAGTCCAATTCAGACCAAAGGGGGGGGCGGCCAGCCCCTCCTGGCCCGTCCTCTCTTCCCACTAAGGCCCATAGAGGCCCATTAGATCCCCCGGGGTTTCCGATAACCCCCCGGCACTCCGATATTTATCCGGTGACCCCCGAAACTCATCCGGTGTACGAATAACATCGTCCAATATATCAATCTTTCTGTCTCGACCATTTCGAGACTCCTCGTCATGTCCGTGATCACATCCGGGACTCTGAACTACCTTCGGTACATCAAAACACATAAACTCATAATACTGATCATCATCGAACGTTAAGCATTCAGACCCTACGGGTTCAAGAACTATGTAGACGTGACCGAGACTCATCTCCAGTCAATAACCAATAGCGGAACCTGGATGCTCATATTGGCTCCCACATATTCTACGAAGATCTTTATCGGTCAAACTGCATCACAACATACGTTCTTCCCTTTGTCATCGGTATGTTACTTGCCCGAGATTCGATCGTCGGTATCTCAATACCTAGTTAATTCTCGTTACCGGCAAGTCTCTTTACTCGTTCCGTAATGCATCATCCCGGAACTAACTCATTAGTCACATTGCTTGCAAGGCTTATAGTGATGTGCATTATCGAGAGGGCCCAGAGATACCTCTCCGACAATCGGAGTGACAAATCCGATCTGTGCCAACTCAACAAACACCATCGGAGACACCTGTAGAGCATCTTTATAATCACCCAGTTACGTTGTGATGTTTGATAGCACACAAAGTGTTCCTCAAGTATTCGGGAGTTGCATAATCTCATAGTCATAGGAACATGTATAAGTCATGAAGAAAGCAATAGCAACAAACTAAACGATCAAGTGCTAAGCTAACGGAATGGGTCAAGTCAATCACATCATTCTCTAATGATGTGATCCCCTTCATCAAATGACAACTCATGTATGGCTAGGAAACTTAACCATCTTTGATTAACGAGCTAGTCAAGTAGAGGCATACTAGTGACACTCTGTTTGTCTATGTATTCACACATGTACTAAGTTTCTGGTTAATACAATTCTAGCATGAATAATAAACATTTATCATGGTATAAGGAAATATAAATAACAACTTTATTATTGCCTCTAGGGCATATTTCCTTCACAATTGATAGAACTTCAAATAATTATGACGATATCCAGGCAATGATCATTATGTAGGCATCATGCCCACGATTAGTAGACCGATTCTTGCATGCATCGACTACTATTACTCCACACATCGACCGCTATCCAGCATGCATCTAGTGTATTAAGTTCTTGGAGAAACGGAGTAATGCAATAAGAACGATGACATGATGTAGACAAGATCTATTCATGTAGGAATAGACCCCATCTTGTTATCCTTAATGGCAACGATCAATACGTGTCTTGTTGCCGCTTCTGTCACTGGGAAAGAACACCGCATGACCGAACCAATCACGAAGCACCTCTTCCCATGGCAAGAAAAACCGATCTGGTCGGCCTAACTAAACCAAAGATTCGAAGAAGAAATACGAGGCTATAAGTAATCATGCATATAAGAGATCAAAGAAACTCAAATAACTTTCATGGATATAAAATAGATCTGATCATAAACTCAAAGTTCATCGGATCCCAACAAACGCACCGGAAAAAGAGTTACATCAAATAGATCTCCAAGAGACCATTGTATTGAGAATCAAAAGAGAGAGAGGAAGCCATCTAGTGAAGGAAATATGCCCTAGAGGCAATAATAAAGTTGTTATTTATATTTCCTTGTGTGATGATAAATATCTATTATTCATGCTAGAATTGTATTAACCGGAAACTTGATACATGTGTGAATACATAGACAAAACAAAGTTTCCCTAGTATGCCTCTACTAGACTAGCTCGTTAATCAAAGATGGTTAAGTTTCCTGACCATAGACATGTGTTGTCATTTGATGAACGGGATCACATTATTAGGAGAATGATGTGATGGACAAGACCCATCCGTTAGCTTAGCATAATGATCAATTAGTTTTATTGCTATTGCTTTCTTCATGACTTATACATATTCCTCTGACTATGAGATTATGCAACTCCCGAATACCAGAGGAACACCTTGTGTGCTATCAAACGTCACAACATAACTAGGTGATTAAAGATGCTCTACAGGTGTCTCTGAAGGTGTTTTGTTAGGTTGGCATATCGAGATTAGGATTTGTCACTCCAATTATCGGAGAGGTATCTCTGGGCCCTCTCGGTAATGCACATCATTATAATCCTTGCAAGCATTGTGACTAATCACTGGTACGGGTCGGTGCTATACAAACGGTTTTTAACCCCTTTCTGCGATGGCATTTGGAACCGTCGCCTAGTGAGTGACAGCGATAGGGGAGTCCTTCCCACACGACCGAGAAACCGTCGGGGATAGGGAGCCTTGATGTATACAGTTGTCCCTATATAACCGTTTCCGATATCTCGAATATCCCAAATGCTTCATCCTTGCTACTCGTTTGTGCATGCATTGCCATCGCAGTCGGAGTTTTGTGGTTTTACCTAAAACCAGGCAGATTCCAGGCACGGGAGTTTTCTAGGCAGATTCCAGGCACGGGAGTTTAAGATGCCTGGCACATCACAAACAGTTCATGATTATAAACCGTGTACGATAGGTAGACAATCACACACATTTAGTTTTCCCGCACCGTATGCGATAGTGTCTGACATCACACACGCTTTGAAAACGGCAACTGTGTGCATTGTTACACACGTTTCCTCTCCGTGAACCATGTCGGATTATGATGTATATTGCACACGCTGTGCATTATTAACCGTGTGCGCCGTAATGACATGCACACCATAATTTCGCCCTAATTTAATTGCTGCTATTTAAAATTGTACCTAATTTAAACTTGAAAGTAGGCTTTAGCTTTATTCATATCCATCAAGTTCAAACAACCAATGCATTATTCGATTCACAGGTACATATGTTTAAGAATTACGTAAGCACCAAATAAAGAATGATGAACCAGGGTTCTATACTTGTAGTATTATAGATGGTAAAGAAAGAGGTGACATACATTCCGGTTGCTGAACAAGGTGAAGCGGAATGGCCCTATTGTGCTCTCCTGGATGCAGAAGGCATGCAGGACTCTAGTTCAACCCCTTGTGATGGCCGGCCGCCAATCATGTAGTTTGAGAGGTAATCTTGAGTAAACTGCTTCAGGATCCACTACAAAATAAAAAAGATTCAGACATTGTCATCTAACACAACTCATTACGGGCAGTAAAAAGAAGGCTACAGGGTTCTTACTTACCATCCTGCAATTCAGTGTTGTCTTGCATAAAGTGTAAACAAATAGTTCGATTGACATCTTTGGACCCATTTTAATAATAATCTTTATCAGTTTCCTCACTTGATGCTAGTTCACGAATATCTCATTGCCCCAGAAAGGGTCGAAGTGTGGAACTTTGGCAATGATATATGTACCTAAAAGCACCAAGCTAATATTAGAAGCTAAACAACAATTGAAAAATGATGTAGTACAACACTCCCTCCATCCCATTATATAAGATTTTATTACATGTATATCTAGACATCATCAAAACATTAAGGTAACACTCTTCCTTGATGCTATGTAGCCTGGGATTGCATATTTAGTCATTCAGTAAAATGTATGTTGCTATGTAGCCTCAGATATATTAAATAGGGCCCTAGTTAACCTACGGATAAATGGGTTACAGATATATTCAGTGAAATGTCCGATTCCATGATTAATCCCTTATCAGCCCTAGGCTATATTTTACCAGCTACCGATATCCTGAACAGGGAGTACATATAAGCAATACTAACCTCGATGGAAAACAACACTTTTCTCAATATTGTCCTGCATGAGTACATATAAACGCATGTTAAGCATAACAGGATAAATATCAACCAAATATATCCATGGTAGACAACATAATCTACAAATGATAGCTTCAGTATGCAGGCTTAAGCATGCTAGTTAAGCAAAACAAGTAGTGGAAAGGTGTGTTAACTGCATCAGGCATAACATTTAAAAACATGCAAATAGTCATTCAAACTCGTATTGTGCAGGTCTAAAGTACACTAGTTATTGTTAAAAAACGAAATGGCATGTTAACTTCAATACCCTTAACAACAACCAAATATCATAATTCATAGTGGTATTGTTGAAACTGTTATTGATGAAATTGAACTGCACGGCAAATAGTTGCATATATAGAGTATCACATTGTGAAGAACTGAGATAAACAAGTCATAAGGCCATCTCTAGCCGATCCTTAAAAAGTTAAAGGACTAAAACCCTTAGTGGATATATATATATACTCCAGCAATTTTTGGCCTTTTGTAGTCGATCCCCTAAACTTAACGTTGTAAGCTTCAATTTGATCAAGTTCAAAGCAGGTTCAACCGAAAGTAGAATGCATTCAAACATAAACATAGATAGTTTTGCATAACCGAACCTAAAACATAAATTTAAACTAAGCTAAACTACTTTCGGTCAAAGTAGAGGTCGAGCCAATCCTTCCTCGTCATGTACGGTGTGCCGCAAGCCGGGTTCGGGCCAGAGCCGTCGTCGGGGTCGTTGGGGAAGGCACTCCTCCACTCGTCGACGTCGATCTCCTCATCCTCGGGGCCCACTAGCACGATAACCTCGCCGCCCTCTGCACTGCCGTCCTCGCCGCCTTCGACCTCGTCATTGGAGGAGAGCGCGATAACCTCGCCGTCCTCCGCGCTGGCAAAGATCACCCGCTCCGCCTCCACGAGCTCCGGATGCTGCCCGCGGAGCTCTTGCATGTAGGCCTCATCCGTGGCCTCAGCCTCGAGGCGCTCCCACGCCTCGCGGTCCTCCCGCGCCATAGCCGAGCTCACCACCCCTGGCTTCGACGAAACGAGGTCGACCGGACGTGTGCCGAATGGGAAATTGAGCCTAGCCGCCACGCCGTGGTAGCGGACCTGCCAGCGGTCGTACTCCATGGCCGCGAGCTCGGCCGTGTGGAAGCTACCGAGCCACCGGCGGGTGTGGGTCTCCCGATCTGTAATCTCAGCGACCTACATCCCCCACCGCCGCTGCAGGACCCCGAGGTAGGACCTCGTCGGCTGCCGAGTCCAAGGGAGGACGGGAAAGTCCTCAAACCGGCGTAGGGGCATGGCGGCGGGCGGATCGGGGGACCGGCAACGGAGGATCGAGCCCACGGAGGACGACGGGGACACCTCGGCGGCCACCTCGCTGGCGTCGGGCGAAAAGGCTGCGATAAACCTCTTTTTGGCCATTGGCTCCTCGAGCTCCCCGACACACAGGCATAGGTTGAGGATGGAGGCGTCGGCGATGGTGGCGACCTACCAATGGTTTCGAGGGTTGTGTGTGTCTGTGTGAGCGAAGGTTTTGGGGAGTGTGTGGTGTGTGTGGAGGGGGCGGGGGGTGGGGGGCAAGGTGGTGTTTGAGGAAATACTACGGCAAC
This sequence comes from Aegilops tauschii subsp. strangulata, assembly GCF_002575655.3. Taxonomy (NCBI): domain Eukaryota; kingdom Viridiplantae; phylum Streptophyta; class Magnoliopsida; order Poales; family Poaceae; genus Aegilops; species Aegilops tauschii. The sequence goes on from NC_053035.3 coordinate 247,854,136, forward strand.
TGAAAAATTTACTAGTCGGGAGTAACAAGGCGGGGCTACTGAAAATTTGGATCAAGGGCGAGCAGATATTTTTGAGATTGCGAGGGATGCAGAGGCGGGAGTAAAATGTCGGGGCTACTGAAAATTTGAATCAAGGGACTGAAGCAAAGCAGGAGTAACAGACATCGCACACGGTCCGCACATACTAATCGTGTGCTATCAAATATTTTCTAGCCATTTTCGGTGCATATAAATTGGTTGAAAAATCAAATATGTGTCCTTGGGTGCATGCTTAGGTCCCATGCAAGAAATGGGAATGATTTTCAAACACCGGGGCACTGTTGATTGCTGGCAAAATGTTGAGATACCTGGTTTTTAAATTCTAGTAAATCCAAAACTCGCCTGAAATTCATGAAACTTGGCATGCTATCATGGAGCGGCATCAACATGCCGTGGTAAATTTTTCCCATTTGGGGCAGGTTTGGGTATAAGCTTCTCACAAACCAGAGCTTCTCACAACAAGCGTGATGGTTTCGGTAGGCAACATGCCACCTTTGGGGACGAAACGATATCCGCTGCCTCTTATTGCTTTCCAAAAGTTTCTAGTGTCAACATAGAACAACAGGAGTGTTGTGTTTAATTTTAGAATTTTTCGGGGTTCGTTTGGCCTTTTTATACATTAATTGGGTTTCTGGGCATTTAATGTGCATAATTCAAATTTGAACTACAAGCACATGCTCCAGTGTACCAAAGTTGGTTGAAAAATCACATGTGTCCTTGGGTGAATCTCTAGGTCCCATGCAAGGAATGGGAATGAAATTCAAACACCAGGGCACTGTTGATTGCCAGCAAAACGTTGAGATGCTTGGTTTTTAAATTCTAGTAAATCCAAATCTCGTCTAAAATTCATGAAACTTGGCATGCTATCATGGAGCGGCGTCAACATGCCGTGGTAAAAAATTTGTCCCATTTGGGGCAGGTTTGGGTATAAGCTTCTCACAACAAGCGTGATGGTTTCGGTAGGGAACGTGCCACCTTTGGCGACAGAACGATATCTGATGCCTCTTATTGCTTTCAAAAAAATTCTAGTGTCAACAGAGAACAACAAGAGTGTTGTGTTTAATTTTGGAATTTTTCGGGGTTCGTTTGGCCTTTTTTATACATTAATTGAGTTTCTGGGCATTTAATGTGCATAATTCAAATTTGAACTACAAGCACATGCTCCAGTGCACCAAAGTTGGTTGAAAAATCACATGTGTGTCCTTGCGTGAATTTCTAGGCCCCATGCAAGAAATGGGAATGAAATTCAAACATCTGGGCGGCGTGGCTCGGCCGAAAAGATTGAGAAACTTGGTTTTTTAATTCCTGTAAATCCAAAACATGCCTGAAAATCATGAAACTTGGCATGGTGTCATGACATGGCACCAACATGTTGTGCTAATTTTTCTGTCCGATTGGCGAAGGCGCACACATTAACAATCAACAAAGTCATTTTGGAACAAGTGTTGTCACGTTACAAATCGGAAACACGAGTATTATTGAAACCGTGGGGGTTCTACTTACCAATTACGTGCCGCCACGCGTCCCCTTTTTTTATTGGCTAGGAGGTGTCGTGCGGGGTACCAATTTGAGTACGAGAGGCGTGCGATCAGACCCCTGTGCGTGCTCATCGGGAGGAGAGCCCTTTCACCGCTACTCGCCGACAACTCCCTCCCAACGTCTCCCTTAATGGCGCCTGAGCCCCTGTTCTACGGCGTGGCTATATGTCTCACTGGACTGAGATTTAAGAGAGAACAATGAAAATCTGAAAAGAAAGTTTTGCATGGATCTTGATGTAAGATTCAACGGACCTATATAGCATCGACTGCGACTTATAGCAACCATGATGAATATAAGGATGATGACAGTGATAATAATTGTCTTACATATTTAGGAACATAATTAAAAAAGCCACATGCGGCAACGCCCGAAATACACAAGGGCAAAAGAAGAAGGAAGACAACGATCTGGCTCGCTGATCTCTACTCCCTTGATGCGTTGCTGCAGGCCGCGGGAACTAGTCTCCACGACGAGCGGCGGTGAGATCTTTCTTGTCCTCAAGATGCTGCTTGAGAGCATCCACGGATTCCTCCACTAGCCTTCTGCGCTCGATACGCAGCATGGCATTCTCGCCAATAAATTTCTCAACGATGACGCCGGTCCTCTTCAACAAGGCAGTGGTCTCCTCCTGCTGCTCCGCACTTCCAACGATCTTCGCCCTCAGCAGGCCGCGCTCGGCCCGGAGCTTCGCATTGCTCTCATTTAGTTACTGGATGATGCCGGTAGCTTGTTCAAAAGAGGCTTTCATGTTGTCCTGCAACCTCGCCCAGCCGGAGATCTGATCCATCTGGCTATGGACGATCGCATGCATGCACCTGTAAGAGTCCTCGCCTGCCCGCGAGACATTTTCCCAGGCCGCCGCGGCGCGAGAGGACATCTCTGTTGCATTCGCGGCGCGGCGGGACATATCTTCTCCTTCCGCGGCGCAGCCAGACCAGTCTGCTGCATCAACGGTGCGGCGGGACCTCCATGCTGCTTCGGTGGCGCAGCGGGACCTCTATGCTGCTACAGCCGCGCGGCGCGACATGCCGGCTGCGTTCGCGGCGAGGCAGGACATCTCTCGTGCTTCCACTTCCATGCTCGCATCTCCCTGGTCGCAATCTCTCGACCCAGAACTCACGTTGGCCATGGCAGACGCAAGGGAATGATGATGAATGACTTGTTTGTTTTTGTGGATGAGGAGTTGAGGAGGAATGTGCAGTCATCTTGGAGTAGTAGTATTTATAAACGAGGACGAATACGCTCCTAAGTGGGAAACTGTTTAGGTTTTGATCAGTGTGAACAGGTTTGCAATTTGGAATGTGACGGGACGCAGGCTCAAAATTTACTGATGGTTATAAGTGCGACACTATTCCCGAAAGGCGTAACGTGGGCACGTATGCCTTCTCGGCCGCGTACGTGGCGTTTGCACCATAGGGTGCACCGCAATAGGCAACATTAGCACACGTCTTGTTCCAACAACCGTGTGCGCTTGTTATTACCATCGCGCACACTTCTTTTAATTAGAATGTGTGTGCCCGTCTAGCGCACACACGTTGATCTATCTAACTGTTTCAGTTTGTTGTGGCTAATCGCAAACAGTTTATCTGTGTGAAGTGTGTGCCATCAATCACAGACACTTTTTTTTGGCTAATAATCACAGACACTTTGATCTGGCTGACCCGTTTCTGTTCTGTTGCCTAATCGCAAATAGTTAATCCTTCTGAAGCATATGCCCTCAATCGCACACACCTTTATCTAGCTGCCCGTTTCTATTGTTCCTCCTCATCACAAACAGTTCGTCCAAGTGGACCGTATGATGTATATCGCACACGCCTTCATCTGACTGCCCGTTTCTTTTGTTCCGCCTCATTGCAAACAATTCATAGAACTGAACTGTATGCCCTGCATCGCACACATAACTAAAATCTGAACTGTGTTTGATGGCTCCGCCATCGCTGTAGCAATCCGTCCTCAGACGGTCAAATCTCTGTGTATAAGTGTCATCTCTGGATCGGTAATGCTGACGCACACAGTACTTGAAGGATTTATAACAGAGTGCAATCACACACTTATTACATCGAATGTCTCCAAAAGAGAACTTATTACAATAATATGGCTTAACGTCATCTAAATAAGATAACTGCGTAAGCATCAAAGGTAAATGAGTCCATCAACTCCAACGGCATAGCTGAGTGCACGACAACGACCTAACGCACCTTACTCTTCGTCTGAAAAGTCTGCAACATAATACGTTGTAGCCCGAAACGGGTCAGCACATGGAATATGCTGGCAAAACAACACTGTAGAGCAATGAACAAGATAACTACTATCACTACATGCATATATGGCTGGTGGAGGCTTTATGGTTATCATTTTTGCGTAAAGCCAATTTTTCCCTGCTGCAAAGGAATATATTTTTATTTAACTAACAAATTGGTTGACAAACATTGAGAATGGAAACCCCATCTCAATCCCCATTAGTACAGTAATTAACAACCCAACAAAATTAATTAAGAATGATGAGATCAAATCAAGAATTCAAGAGCCAGATACTCAAGATGTCCATAACCGGGGACACGGCTAACCATGATTAGTTTGTACAATCTGCAGAGGTTTGCGCACTTTTCCCCACAAGACTCGATCTCCTCCATTGTATTTCTCGCACTGCATGGTGTTTGAGAAACGGTTGACCGAGACACAGTCTTTCCAAAGAGGTCCCCTTAACCGATAGATAGGCCGGTACACCTACAATCCCCTACATCTGCTAGCCCATCATGGAAAGGTTTCCCACAACTTACTCAACTATGCCAGAGCCCATAATGGCTTGTGGCTGCACACGGAAGTTTCTAGCATGAATAATCTTATGATCCCCTTGAGCCTGGGTGGCGAACCATAGGATGATCACACGGATTCCCTGGGATCTCCTTGGACAGCACTGGATTCCCCAGGTGCCCACAAACAATCCACCTAGATGTGTATTAAAGTAGCCACCTTAAGTTAACCAGTAATTAATAACTCTCACATTGTCATGGTTACACTCAACCAATCCACGTCTACGAGGATAGCATAGCAATATAGGCATAACGTAGAAGTAACTCCCAAGGTTTGAAGTAAAGGACAGTAGGTTCTACTTCATCAGCTACTTCCCAAAACCCACATGTTAACAAATCCTAACCATGCAATGTTGGAGGGGTTTAACTAATGCATAAAAACTAGGCAATAAAGAGGTATGATCAAAGTGTTACTTGCCTTGCTGACGATCTGAAAACCCTAGTGACTCGTAGTAGCACGCTTCGCACTCCGGAAACTCTATCGCGAACAAACTATAGCATACATAAGCACTCAAGCATAGATGCAAGGGTAAACTCAAATGAGAAAGTCCAAACTGAAAATCCAACTGAAGAGCTTCGATTGCAAAAATAATCAATCAAATCGGAGCTACAAAACTCAAACTACGATAAAAAAAGTTCAAATTCAAATCTGCTTGAAACCATATTTTTAAATTGTCAAAATAATGTTCAAGTTGATTAACTGGAAAGAGGGGTTCGAGACGAAGATTTTGGCGTTCGTTTCACTGGATTTGGATAAGCGAGCAAAAAGTTCCGAGGGTTTGAAGATCAGGGGCTAATCAGCGACAAAAATAATCACGGATAGGTCCCTGGCCGAAAATAAAATAAAAAGAAAAACGGTAACGAACGAACGTTCGCTATCGGAGAAAAACGAACGAAAACGTTCATGAACAGAGACGTTCGAGTGAACGTTCGCTAAATAGAAACGCTAAAAAAATAAAAACCAATCTAAATCGAAAGGTGAAAAAAAAAGGCGGCGGTTCTGCGGTTTTATCGATTCAACAAAAAAAACTGGCGGGTCGGGCGATAGCGAGATCCGGCGAGTCCGGCGAGCGGCGACGGCGGCGCGGGGCGATGGCGGCATGGGCGCGGGGTGCGGCGGCGGCGGCGCACGACAGCGTAGGCGGCGGCATGAAGCGGCGACGGCGCGGGCTTGCGGCGGCGGCGAGCGGCTGCGGGCGGCGGGGTGGCTGTGGGCTTGCGGGGTGGAGGAGAGGCGGCGGGGCGGCTGCTTGTGGAGGGGGCTGGCGCGGGGTGGAGTAAGGCTCGGACTGCTCCTCAGCGTCCGTGCCATGCACGGCCGCGGCGGGAGCAAGGAGGCGCGCGGGAGTGGGCCGGCTTGGTTTCGGCCCAGTCGGTCCAGAACTTTTTTTAAAATAAATTCCGCCAAAGAAAAATCCTAATAAAAAATAAAAAGTTCTAAAAATTCCAACAACAATTTTCACCGTCTAAATAAAATATTTAGAACGAAGTGAACATTTTTATGGCGTAAAAATGCAATTTTCAAAAATGCATATTTTTCTAATTCTAATAAAACAGCAATAAAAATCCAAATAGAAATATTTATTTGATTTTAAAAAATTTCCTCCAACATTCCTCTTTTTTTGAAGAAGTCATATTATCTTCTCTCTTTTCTTTTTAATATTAGAATTATTGGGAGGGAAAAATATTAAAACCAAATTGATCCCCTTTTCAAATGTGAGAAAAATTCAAATATGATAATAAATGAAATCCCCAACTCTCTCCGTGGGTCCTTGAGTTGCTTAGGATCTCTAGGATCACAACCAAAATGCAAATAAAAATATGATATGCATATGATGACCTCTGTATAACATCCAAATTGAAAATTGGGATGTTACAAACCTACCCCCCTGAAGATGAATCTCGCCCTCGAGATTCGGGTTGGCTAGAAAATAGGTGTGGGTGGTCTTTCCGTAGGTCTTCTTCTCGTTCCCAGGTGGCTTCATCCTCGGTATGGTGGCTCCACTGAACTTTGCAAAACTTGATAACCTTGTTGCGTGTAACTCAGCTGGCAAACTCGAGAATCTTGACGGGTTTCTCCTCGTAGGTTAGATCACTATCCAACTGAATTGCTTCCAGGGGCACTGTATCTCTCAGAGGAATATCGGTCATCTCTACATGGCACTTCTTCAACTGGGAAACGTGAAACACATCATGAACTCCTGACAGTCCTTCGGGTAACTCCAACTTGTAGGCCACTTCTCCCATTCGTTCCAAAACTCGGTATGGTCCTACAAATCTCGGGGCTAACTTTCCCTTAACTACAAAATGTTTAACTCCTCGGAGCGGTGACACACGAAGATATGCTCTGTCTCCTACTTCGTAGACTACCTCCTTGCGTTTGGAGTCTGCATAACTCTTCTGCCTGGACTGAGCTACCTTTAGTCTGTCGCGAATCAACTTAACCTTCTCTTTAGACTCCTTAATTAGATCCGGTCCAAACAACTGACGGTCTCCAACTTCATCCCACATCAACGGTGTCCTACACCTTCTCCCATACAAAGCTTTGAAAGGTGCCATCTTCAAACTAGCTTGATAACTGTTGTTGTATGAGAACTCTGCGTAGGGAAAATTATCATCCCAACTGGATCCATAATCTAATGCGCAAGCTCTCAACATATCCTCCAGAATCTGATTGACTCTCTCGGTCTGTCCATCTGTCTGCGGATGGAAGGCTGTACTAAACTCTAGCCTGGTACCCAGGGTCTGATGCAACTGATGCCAAAACTTTGAAGTGAACTGTGTTCCTCTGTCTGATACGATGGTCCTCAGAACTCCGTGCAGACATACAATCCTGGTCATATATATCTTGGCCAACTTCGCACTTGTGTAGGTGGTTTTCACTGGGATAAAATGAGCCATTTTGGTCAAATGATCCACTACTACCCAGATAGAATCATATCCTGACCGAGTCCTGGGTAATCCGGTAATGAAATCCATGCCAAGCTTGTCCCACTTCCATTCAGGTATCGGCATAGGCTGCAGTAATCCTGCTAGCTTGTGATGTTCTGCCTTCACATTCTGACATACATCACATACGGCTACATACTCGGCAATATCCTTCTTCATACCTGTCCACCAGAAACGCTCCTACAAATCCAAATACATCTTGGTGTTTCCGGGGTGTATCGAGTATGGCGAATCGTGAGCCTCCTGAAGTATTAACTTCCTGATCTCTGCATTATTTGCTACATATACACGGTCCTCAAACCATAGGGTTTCGTGCTCATCCTCTCAAAAACCCTTGGCTTTTCCTTTGCTCATCTTCTCCTTTATCTCAGCAATTTCTTTGTCATCCTTCTGAGCTTCTCGAATCTTTCCCAATAATGTTGACTGAACCTCCATTGCTGCAACAAAACCTCTTGGAACTATCTCCAAACGAAGTTCCTTGAGATCGTCAACTATTTGCTGTGGTAGTCCTCTGCTTACTAGGGTATTGAATTAACTCTTCCGGCTCAAAGCATCTGCTACGACATTGGCCTTTCCTGGATGATAGTGCAGCTTCATATTATAATCTTTTATAAGCTCCAACCATCTCTTTTGCTTGAGATTTAACTCCTTCTGAGTGAAAATGTACTTCAAACTCTTATGATCCGTGTACACATCACAATGGTTTCCAATAAGAAAATGTCTCCAGGTCTTGAGCGCTTGCACTACGTCCGCTCACTCCAAATCATGTGTGGCATAATTCAACTTATGCGGTCGAAGCTGTTGTGAGGCATATGAAACAACTCTTCCATCTTGCATAAGTACACCTCCAAGTCCTTGGCGAGAAGCGTTGCAATACACTTTGAAATCCTTGCGTATATCCGGAAGAGTTTGCACTGGGGCTGTAACCAAACGTTTCTTCAACTCCTGAAAACTGGCCTCACATTCTTCCGTCCATTTGAACTTGGTGTCCTTTTTCAACAACTCCGTCATGGGCTTCGCAATCTTGGAAAATTTCTCAATGAATCTCTGGTAATATCCCGCGAGTCCTAGAAAATTGCGGATCTCTCCAACTCAAGTGGGTGCCAACCACTCAGTGACTGACTTAACCTTGGTAGGGTCTACTGCTATACCTTCTCCTGATATAACATGTCCAAGGAACCCAACTTCCTTCAACCAAAACTCACATTTGCTGAATTTGACGTACAACTGATGTTCCCTGAGTTTCTCGAGAACTAAACGCAAATGCTCCTTGTGTTCCTCTTCATTCTTCGGGTATACCAAAATATCATCAATGAACACCACAACGAACTTGTCCAAGAACTCCATGAACACCTTATTCATCATACTCATGAAATAGGCAGGGCATTAGTCAATCCAAATGACATAACCGTGTACTCATATAGCCCGTACCTTGTGGTAAAGGCTGTCTTGGGTATATCCTGTTCTCGGATCTTCAGCTGGTGGTATCCTGATCGCAGATCGATCTTGGAGAATACTTTAGCTCCTTGCAGCTGGTCAAACAAATCGTTGATCATCGGTAGTGGGTACTTGTTCTTGATCGTCACTTCATTCAATGCACGATATCAACAACCATTCTTAAAGATCCATCCTTCTTCTCAACTAAGAGCACTGGGGCTCCCCACGGTGACGAACTTGGTCGAATGTAACCTTTCTCCAATAACACCTTAATATGCTTCTTAATTTCCTCCAGATCATTGGCGGGCATCTGGTACGACCTCTTCGATATTGGTCTGGTGCCTGGCAACAGCTCTATCAAAAACTCTATATCTCGATCTGGTGGCATGCCTGGTAGTTCCTCTGGAAATACATCCGGGTAATCCTTCACAACAGGCACTTCCTCTTGAACAACTCCTGAGAGCGAGATGACTTGGGTCCTCTTTGGCGCATGCCGAGACACATACTTGATCCGTTTACCCTCTGGGGTGGTGAGCAGAATTGACTTACTGGCGCAATTGATATTTCCTCCATACATCGATAGCCAATCCATGCCTAGTATCACATCCAATCCTTGTGACTCCAGAATTATTAGGTCTGAGGGGAAAACATGCCTACCTATGGTCAATGGCATCTGAAAACATGCTCTGCTTGCCATATACTCCACTCCTGGCGAGCTTACTAACAAAGGTGTCTTAAGAACTTTGGTGGGAAACTTATACTTATCCACAAACCCCCTCAAAATGTACGAATGTGATGCACCAGTATCAAAAAGAATGATTGCAGTAAATGACTTAATCAAAAACGTACCTATAACTGCATCTGGCTGCTCTTCAACCTCCTCCACGTTAACGTGGTTCACCTGTCCCATGTTGAAAGGGTTGGGCTTCTTCCCATAGCTTCCATTTCCATTGCCATTCTTCAGCTCAGAACAATCATTGGTGTAGTGCCCAGTCTTCCCGCAATTGTAACAGGTGACATGACTCGGATCCTTCTTAGCGGGTGTTGCTGGGTTGGAACGGTTCTGGTTGCTGCTTGCTCCATTCCCATTTCCATTCTTGGGGCCACTATGATTATGTGAACTTCCCCCATTGTGAGTGTGGCCACCATGGTTATGGGTATATCCTCCCGAGTTCGGGGTAAAACGAGGCTTCAACTGAGCTCCAGAATTATACTTCCCTTGTCCATACTTCCTTTTGCGGCTCTCTATCTGTTGCTGCTTCCCTTCAATCATAAGAGCCCTATCTACCAACTCCTAGTAGTTAGCAAATGTTGCCACCATCAACTGCATACTCAGCTCATCATTCAGTCCTTCCATAAACTTCTCCTGCTTCGCGGCATCTGTGGCCACATCATCTGGGGCGTAGCGAACTAACTTACTGAACTCATCCACATACTGCCTCACAGTATGATTTCCCTGGCGTAGGTTGCGAAACTCACGCTTCTTCATGCTCATAGCTCCAGTTGAGACATGTGCAGTGCGGAAAGCTTGCTGAAATTGATCCCAAGTGACATTGGCTATGGGGAAAGTGGCTGTGTAATTCTCCCACCATGAGGTTGCGGGTCCATCCAGTTGGTGTGTGGCAAAGTGCACCTTCTCAGCATCTGTGCAACCAGCGGTGGTCAACTCCCTTCCAATCCTGCGGAGCCATTCATCAGCAACAATCGGCTCGGTGCTACTGGAAAACACCGGCGGATTCAACCTTAAAAAACGGGCTAAGTTGTCAACTGGAGGTGGTGGCGGTGGGTTATTGTTGTTGTTGTTGCCTTGGTTCTGGACTAGCAACTGCATCAAGGCATTCTGCTGTTGGATCAACTGAGTGAGCTCCGGTGGGAAGACAAATCCGGGGTCACGTCTCGGAGGCATCTGATGGGTTTAGAGGGGAGAGATTAAAATAGAGTGAGTTCTAAAGAGAAATCACTACCCGTATGCACATGAGACAAACACATTCACATCACACCACTCAATTCAAGCAAGGGCATACAATCGATCTAGCTACCGTTACAAAATACTCGGACTACTACTATATACATGGGGGAATACTACTAATAATATGGTGGTCATCTAGAAATTTTGATCGGTGGAAGACTCCATGATATCCGCTCTAGCTTCGTCTTCGTAATCATCATCACTACTGTCAGGATCGGAGTCGGTGTCATCGATGATGATGTAGTCTTCAGAACGGATGTCCTCCTCGGGTGCGGCATCTCCCATGGATACTCCTAGCTTCTTCTTCAGGTCTTCATTCTTCTCCAGTAGTACTACAATTTCCTCCTCATATCCATCGCGTGTAGACTTGAGTTCCTCTTCAAGCTCCATATTCCTGGTCATCACCTTATTCAGATCAATCATGCTGGTGCACATCTGGTTCTCCTAACAACGAATGTGCCGGTTTAACTCCTGGATGTAGGCTGCAATGGACTTGTCCCTCCTGGTGCTGATCATCTCCCATTGCTCATCTCGGTGCCCACATATCTGGTAGATGGTGTCCTTAAGATCTTTGTTGTAACCTTCGCCGATTCGTCCCATGGCGATGTGGGCTGCCATGCTCTTTCCTAGACTCCAGGTTGGTGCATCAAAGGAAAACTCTATGGGCTCAGTAACTGGCGTGAATGTCCTTCCTGGAACAAGAACTCGAATCATCCAACGCTCCTCTTCTGGTAAAGTGGCGGTGTAGGTCCCGGTGAAGCTTGGTATTCCGATGTTCAGGTACCTAGTGACTTCCTTCAAGTGTCGTCCAAATGGAGTGTCTTCATTCGGTTGAGCAAACTTGTTCCTTAGGTCCGCCATCTATAGAGTGGAAAATGGAGAGGAGTCATAAATGAGTAGAGAAGAGTGACCTATAGCTTATCTTAGTGGTCGCGTCCTACAGTCAGCGTCTGCTCTGATATTATCTTGTAGCGATCCGACCTCAGACGGTCAAATCTCTGTGTATAAGTGTCATACCTGGATCGGTAATGCTGACACACACAGTACTTGAAGGATTTATAACAGAGTGCAATCACACACTTGTTACATCGAATGTCTCCAAAAGAGAACTTATTACAATAATATGGCTTAAGACCATCTAAATAAGATTACTGCGGAAGCATTGAAGGTAAATGAGTCCATCAACTCCAACGGCATAGCTGAGTGCATGACAACAACCTAGCGCACCTTACTCTTCGTCTGAAAAGTCTGCAACATAATATGTTGCAGCCCGAAACGGGTCAGCACATGGAATATGCTGGAAAAATAACACTGTAGAGCAATGAACAAGATAACTACTATCACTACATGCATATATGGCTGGTGGAGGCTTTATGGTTATCATTTTTGCGTAAAGCCAATTTTTCCCTACTGCAAAGGAGTATATTTTTATTTAACTAACAAATTGGTTGACAAACATTGAGAATGGAAACCCCATCTCAATCCCAATTAGTACAGTAATTAACAACCCAACAAAATTAATTAAGACTGATGAGATCAAATCAAGAATTCAAGAGCCAGATACTCAAGATGTCCATAACCGGGGACACGGCTAACCATGATTAGTTTGTACACTCTGCAGAGGTTTGCGCACTTTTCCCCACAAGACTCAATCTCCTCCGTTGTATTTCTCGCACTGCATGGTGGTTGAGAAACGGATGACCGAGACACGGTCTTTCCGAAGAGGTCCCCTTAACCGATAGATAGGCCGGTACACCTACAATCCCCTACATCTGCTAGCCCATCATGGAAAGGTTTCCCACAACTTACTCAACTATGCCAGAGCCCATAATGGCTTGTGGCTGCACACGGAAGTTTCTAGCATAATAATCTTATGATCCCTTTGAGCCTGGGTGGCAAACCATAGGATGATCACACGGATTCCCCGGGATCTCCTTGGACAGCACTGGATTCCCCAGGTGCCCACAAACAATCCACCCAGATGTGTATTAAAGTAGCCACCTTAAGTTAACCAGTAATTAATAACTCTCACATTTGTCATGGATACACTCAACCAATCCACGTCTACGAGCATATCATAGCAATATAGGTATAACGTAGAAGTAACTCCCAAGGTTTGAAGTAAAGGACACTAGGTTCTACCTCATCAGCTACTTCCCAAAACCCACATGTTAACAAATCCTAACCATGCAATGTTGGAGGGGTATAACTAATGCATAAAAACTGGGTAATAAAGAGGTATGATCAAAGTGTTACTTGCCTTGCTGATGATCTGAAAACCCTAGTGACTCGTATTAGCACGCTTCGCACTCTGGAAACTCTATCGCAAACAAACAATAGCATACATAAGCACTCAAGCATAGATCCAAGGGTAAAACTCAGATAAGAATGTCCAAACTAAAAATTCAACTGAAGACCTTCGATTTGCAAAAAGAAACAATCAAATCGGAGCTACGAAACTCAAACTACGATCAAAAGAAGTTTGAATTCAAATCTGCTTGAAACCAACTGTTTGAATTATCAAAATCATGTTCAAGTTGATTAACTGTAAAGAGGGGTTCGGCACGAAGATTTTGGCGTTGGTTTCACTGGATTTGGATAAGCGAGCAAAAAGTTGCGACGGTTTGAAGATCAGGGGCTAATCTGCGACAAGAATAATCATGGATAGGTCCCTGGCCGAAATAAAATAAAAAGAAAAACGCTAACGAACGAACGTTCGCTATCGTAGACAAACGAACGAAAACGTTCGCGAACAGAGACGTTCGAGTGAACGTTCGCTAAATAGAAACCCTAAAAAAAGAAAAATCAATCTAAATCGAAGACCCAAAAAAACGGCGGCGGTTTGGCGGTTTTACCGGTTCAACAAAAAAACCGGAAGGTCGGGCAGCGGCGAGATCCGGTGAGTCCGGCGAGCGGCGACGGCGGGGCGTCGGCGGCGTGGGCGCGGGGTGCGGCAGCAGCGGCGCATGGCAGCGGCGGCAGCAGGCGGCGGCGGCAGCAAGAAGCGGCGACAGTGCGGGCTTGCGGCGGCGGCGAGCGGCTGCGGGCGGCGGGGTGGCTGCGGGCTTGCGGGGTGCAGGAGAGGCGGCGGGGCGGCGGCTATTTAAAGGCTAGGGGCGGCGGCTTGGGGAGGGGGCCAGCGCGGGGTGGAGTCCGGCTCGGACTCCTCCTCGGCGTCCGTGCCATGCACGGCGGCGGCGGGAGGAAGGCGACGCGCGGGAGTGGGCCGGCTGGGTTTCGGCCCAGTCGGTCCGGAACTTTTAAAAAAAAAAGAATAAATTCCGCCGAAGAAAAATCCTAATAAAAAATAAAAAAATTCTAAAAATGCCAAAAACAATTTTCACCGCCTAAATAAAATATTTAGAACGAAGTGAACAGTTTTCTAGCCTAAAAATGCAATTTTCAAAAATGCATATTTTTCTAATTCAAATAAAATAGCAATAAAAATCCAAATAAAATTATTTATTTGATTTTAAAAATTTTCCTCCAATATTCCTTTTTTTAAGAAGTCATATTATCTTCTCTCTTTTATTTTTAATATTAGAAATATTGGGAGAGAAAAATATTAAAACCAAATTGATCCTCTTTTCAAATATGAAAATGAATGAAATCCCCAACTCTCTCCGTGGGTCCTTGAGTTGCTTAGGATCTCTAGCATCACAACCAAAATGCAAATAAAATATGATATGCATATGATGACCTCTGTATAACATCCAAATTGAAAATTGGGATGTTACAATCGCAAACCTTTTGCACCTATTTTGACGATTCTTTTACACCACCGTTTGCGATTATTGCATCGCACACAGTTTCGTCGAAGGGTCGCTGATCGTAGTGTCGCGTCAGCAGCATCCTGCCGTAGTGAATGAGTTAGTTACGGGATGATGTGTTACGGAACGAGTAAAGAGACTTGCCGGTAATGATATTGAACTAGGTATGTAGATACCGACGATCGAATCTCGGGCAAGTAACATGCCGATGACAAAGGGAATAACGTATGTTGTCATAACGGTTCGACCAATAAAGATCTTCGTAGAATATGTGGGAACCAATATGAGCATCCAGGTTCCGCTATTGGTTATTGACCGGAGAGGTGTCCCGGTCATGTCTACATAGTTCTCGAACCTGTAGGGTCCGCACGCTTAACGTTCGATGACAATTTGTATTATATGAGTTATGTGTTTTGGTGACCGAAGGTTGTTCGGAGTCCCAGATGAGATCACGGACATGATGAGGTGTCTCGAAATGGTTGAGAGGTAAATATTGATATACTGGAAGGTAGTATACAGACACCGGAAGGGTTCCGGAGTGTATCGGGTACATACCGGAGTACCGGAGGGGTTACCGGAACCCCCGGGAAAGATATGGGCCATATGGGCCATAGGAGGGGGGGCTAACCAGCCCACAAGGGTCTGGCACCCCCCCCCCCACAAGGGAGGAGGCCGAATTGGATTAGGGAAGGGGGCGGCGCCCCCCTTTCCTTCTCCTACTCCCTCTCCTTTCCCCCCTTCCCCTTCCGGAAGAAGGGAAAAAGGGGGGGACCAAATCCTACTAGGAATGGAGTCCTAGTAGGACTCCCCTCTCTTGGCGCGCCCCTGGTGGCCGGCCTCCTCCTCTCCCTCCTTCATATACGCGGGGAGGGCACCCCTTGGAGACACACCAATTGTTCCAAGCCGTGTGCGGCGTCTCCCTCCACGGTTTACTCCTTCGGTCATATTCACGTAGTGCTTAGGCGTAGCCCTGCGCGGATCACATCACCATCACCGTCACCATGCCATCGTGCTGACAATACTCTCCCTCGACCCTATGTTGGATCAAGAGTTCGAGGGACGTCATCGAGCTGAACATGTGCAGAACTCGGAGGTGCCATACGTTCGGCGCATGATCGGTTGGATCATGAAGACGTTTGACTACATCAACCGCGTTAAACTAATGCTTCCGCTTTCGGTCTACGAGGGTACGTGGACACACTCTCCCCTCTCATTGCTATGCATCTCCTAGATAGATCTTGCGTGATCGTAAGAAATTTTTGAAATTGCATGCTACGTTCCCCAACAGTGGCATCCGAGCCAGGTCTATGCGTAGATGATATGCACGAGTAGAACACAAAGAGTTGTGGGCGATAATAGTCATACTGCTTACCACCAACATCTTATTTTGATTCGGCGGTATTGTTGGATGAAGCGGCCTGGACCAACCTTACATGATCACGTTCATGAGACCGGTTCCACCGATAGACATGCAACTTATTTTGCATAAAGGTGGCTGGTGGGTGTCTGTTTCTCCAACTTTAGTTGAATCGAATTTGACTATGGCCGGTCCTTGTTTTAGGTTAAAACAGCACACTTCACGAAAAATCGTTGTGGTGTGTAGGTAAGAACGGTTCTTACTAGAAGCCCGTAGCAGCCACGTAAAACTTGCAACAACAAATTAGAGGACGTCTAACTTGTTTTTGCAGGGCTTGTTGTGATGTGATATGGTCAAGACATGATGTGATATACGTTGTTGTATGAGATGATCATGTTTTGTAAAAGTTATCGGCAACTGGCAGGAGCCTTATGGTTCTCGCTTTATTGTATGATATGCACACGCCATGTAATTGCTTTACTTTATCACTATGCGTTAGCGATAGTTGTAGAAGCAATAGTTGGCGAGACGACAATGACGCTACGATGGAGATCAAGGTGTCAAGCCGGTGATGATGGAGACCATGACGGTGCTTTGGAGATGGAGATCAAAGGCACAACATGATGACGGCCATATCATGTCACATTTTTTTTATGATTGAGTATGTGTTCACTGACAGAACTGTTCTCCTCCATCTTGCAGCTATAGAACTTGTTGGAGACTTCATATCTCTCAACTCGGGCATTAGCTTGAAATATCAACTTCAGCTCTTGGAACATCTCATATGCTCTGTGGCGTTCAAAACGTCTTTGAAATCCCGGTTCTAAGCCGTAAAGCATGGCACGCTGAACTATCGAGTAGTCATCAGTTCATGTTTGCCAGGCGTTCACAACGATTGGATTAGCGGGAACGGGTTGGTTACCTAGCAGTGCATCAAGAATATAATTCGTCTGTGCAGCAATGAGGATAATCCTCAAGTTACAGACCCAGTATGTGTAGTTGCTACTAGCATCTTTCAACTTAGCTTTCTCTAGGAACGCATTAAAATTCAAGGGAACGGTAGCACGGGCCATTGATCCACAACATAGATATGCAAAAACTATTAAGACTACGTTCATGATTTTGCTGTTCAAATAATCAAATTACTAATGAACTCCCACTTAAATCAACATCCCTCAAGTTGTCTAAGTGATACATGATCCAAATCAACTAACCCATGTCCGATCATCACATGAGATGGGGTAGTCATCAATGGTGAACATCTCTATGTTGATCATATCTACTATATGACTCACATTCGACCTTTCAGTCTCCAGTGTTCCGAGACCATGTCTGTATATGCTAGTGAAGGAAATATGCCCTAGAGGCAATAATAAAGTTGTTATTTATATTTCCTTATATCATGGTAAATGTTTATTATTCATCCTAGAATTGTATTAACCGAAAACTTAGTACATGTGTGAATACATAGACAAACAGAGTATCCCTAGTATGCCTCTACTTGACTAGCTCGTTAATCAAAGATGGCTAAGTTTCCTAACCATAGAGATGTGTTGTCATTTGATGAACGGGATCACATCATTAGAGAATGATGTGATGGACAAGACCCAATCGTTAGCTTAGCATTATGATCGTTACAGTTTCATTGCTACTGCTTTCTTCATGACTTATACATGTTCCTCAGACTTTGAGATTATGCAACTCTCGAATACCGGAGGAACACTTTCTGTGCTATCAAACATCACAAACGTAAATGGGTGATTATAAAGATGTTCTACAAGTGTCTCCGAAGGTATTTGTTGGGTTGGCATAGATCGAGATTAGGATTTGTCACTCCGTGTTTCGGAGAGGTATCTCTGGGCCCTCTCGGTAATGCTCATCACTATAAGCCTTGCAAGCAATGTAACTAATGAGTTAGTTGCGAGATGAAGTATTACGGCACGAGTAAAGAGACATGCCGGTAACGAGATTGAACTAGGTATGATGATACCGACGATCGAATCTCGGGCAAGTAACATACCGATGACAAAGGGAACAATGTATGTCGTTATGCGGTTTGACCGATAAAGATCTTTGTAGAATATGTAGGAGCCAATATGAGCATCCAGGTTCCGCTATTGGTTATTGACCGGAGATGTGTCTCGGTCATGTCTACATAGTTCTCGAACCCGTAGGGTCCGCACGCTTAACGTTCGAAGACGATTTGTATTATGAGTTATGTGATTTGATGACCGAAGTTTGTTCGGAGTCCCGGATGAGATCACGGACATGACGAGGAGTCTCGAAATGGTCGAGAGGTAAAGATCGATATATTGGAAGGCTATATTCGGACATCGGGAAGGTTCCGGGTGATTCGGGTATTTTTCGGAGTACCGGAGAGTTACGGGAATTCGCCGAGGGAAGTAGTGGGCCTTAATGGGCCATACGGGAAAGGAGAGAAGGGCCTCAAGGGGTGGCCGCCCCCCCCCCCCCATGGTCTGGTCCGAATTGGACTAGGAGGGGGCGGCGCCCCCCTCCTTCCTTCTCCCCTCTTCCTCCTTCCCTTCCTTTTCCTAGTTGGAATAGGAAAGGGGGGCCGAATCCTACTTGGACCGGGAGTCCAAGTAGGACTCCCCCCCCCTCGGCGCGCCCCTTCTAGGGCCGGCCTCCTCTTCCTCCCTCCTTTATATACATGGGCAGGGGGCACCCCAAATGCACTCCAATATTTGTCTTAGCCGTGTGCGGTGCCCCCCTCCACAGTTACACAACTCGGTCATATCGTCGTAGTGCTTAGGCGAAGCCCTGCGCCGGTAACTTCATCATCACCGTCGCCACGCCGTCGTGCTGACGGAACTCTTCCTCGGCCTCAACTGGATCAAGAGTTCGAGGTACGTCATCGAGCTGAACGTGTGCTAAACGCGGAGGTGTTGTACGTTCGGTACTTGGATCGGTTGGATTGCGAAGACATTCGACTACATCAACCGCGTTAGTAAACGCTTCCGCTTTCGGTCTACAAGGGTACGTGGACACACTCTCCCCGCTCGTTGCTATGCATCACATAGATAGATCTTGCGTGATCGTAGGTAAATTTTTGAAATACTGCGTTCCCCAACAGTGGCATGCGAGCCAGGTTTATGCGTAGATGTTATATGCACGAGTAGAATACAAAGAGTTATGGGCGATAATAGTCATACTGCTTACCAGCATGTCATACTTTGATTCGGCGGTATTGTTGGATGAAGCGGCCCAGACCGACATTACATGACTGCGTTCATGAGACTGGTTCTACCGACGTGCTTCGCACACAGGTGGCTAGTGGGTGTCTGTTTCTCCAGCTTTAGTTGAATCAAGTGTGGGTACGCCCGGTCCTTGTTGAAGGTTAAAACAGCACACTTGGCAAAAAATCTTGGTGGTTTTGATGCATAGGTAAGAATGGTTCTTGCTATGCCCGTAGCAGCCACATAAAACTTGCAACAACAAAGTAGAGGATGTCTAACTTGTTTTGCAGGGCATGTTGTGATGTGATATGGTCAAGACGTGATGAGATATAAATTGTTGTATGAGATGATCATGTTTTGTTAAAGTTATCGGCAACTGGCAGGAGCCTTATGGTTGTCCCTTTATTGCATAAGATGCAAGCGCCATATAATTGCTTTACTTTATCGCTATGCGATAGCAATAGTTGGCGAGACGACCATGTGACGACACGTTGATAGAGATCAAGATGATGGAGATCATGGTGTCATGCCGGTGACGATGGAGATCATGACAGTACTTTGGAGATGGAGATCAAAGGCACAAGATGATGATGGCCATATTATGTCACATATTTTGATTGCATGTGATGTTTATCTTTTATACATCTTATTTTGCTTAGTTCGGCGGTAGCTTTATAAGATGATCCCTTACTAAAATTTCAAGGTATAAGTGTTCTCCCTGAGTATGCACCGTTGCGACAGTTCCTCGTGCCGAGACACCACGTGATGATCGGGTGTGATAAGCTCTACGTTCACATACAACGGGTGCAAGCCAGTTTTGCACACGCAGAATACTCGGGTTAAACTTGACGAGCCTAGCATATACAGATATGCCCTCGGAACACGGAGACCGAAAGGTCGAACGTGAATCATATAGTAGATATGATCAACATAGTGATGTTCACCATTGAAAGCTACTCCATCTCACGTGATGATCGGACATGGTTTAGTTGATTTGGATGACGTGATCACTTAGATGATTAGAGGGATGTCTATCTAAGTGGGAGTTCTTAAGTAATATGATTAATTGAACTTTAATTTATCATGAACTTAGTCTTGATAATATTTTCAAATTATGTTGTAGATCAATAGCTCGCGTTGTAGCTCCCCATTTATTTTTTATATGTTCATAGAGAAATATAAGTTGAAAGATGCTAGTAGCAATGATGCGGACTTGGTCCGTGATCTGAGGATTTTCCTCATTGCTGCACAGAAAAATTATGTCCTTGATGCACCGCTAGATGACAAAACTATTGCAGGAGCAGATGCAGACGTTATGAACGTTTTGACAAGCTCGGTATGATGACTACTTGATAGTTTAGTGCACCATGCTTTACGGCTTAGAACCGGGACTTCAAAAATGTTTTGAACGCCACGGAGCATATAAGATGTTCCAAGAGTTGAAATTGGTATTCTGTACTCATGCCCGTGTCAAGAGGTATGAGACCTCTAACAGTACTTTGCCTACAAGATGGAGGAGAATAGCTCAACCAGTGAGTATGTGCTCAGATTGTCTGGGTACTACAATTGCTTGAATCAAGTGGGAGTTAATCTTCCAGATAAGATAGTAATTGACAAAGTTCTCTAGTCACTATCACCAAGTTACCAGAACTTCGTGATAAACTATAATATGCAAGGGATGACGAAAACAATTCCCAAGCTCTTCGCGATGCTAAAATCGGTGAAGGTAGAAATCAAGAAAAGCATCAAGTGTTGATGGTTGACAAGACCACTAGTTTCAAGAAAAGGGCCAAAGGGAAGAAGGGGAACTTCAAGAAGAACGGCAAGCAAGTTGCTGCTCAAGTGAAGAAGCCCAAGTCTGGACCTAAGCCTGAGACTAAGTGCTTCTACTGCAAAGGGACTGGTCACTGGAAGCGGAACTGCCCCAAGTATTTGGCGGATAAGAACAATGGCAAAGTGAACAAAGATATATTGGATATACATGTTATTGATGTGTACTTTACTAGTGTTTATAGCAACCCCTTGGCATTTGATACTGGTTCAGTTGCTAAGAGTAGTAACTCGAAACGGGAGTTGCAGAATAAACAGAGACTAGTAAAAGGCGAGGTGACGATGTGTGTTGGAAGTAGTTCCAAGATTGATATGATCATCATTGCACACTCCCTATACTTTTGGGATTAGTGTTGAAACTAAATAAGTGTTATTTGGTGTTTGCGTTGAGCATGAATATGATTTGATTATGTTTGTTGCAATACGGTTATTCATTTAAGTCAAAGAATAATTGTTGTTCTATTTACATGAATAAAACCTTCTATGGTCATACACTCAATATAAATGGTTTATTGAATCCCGATCGTAGTGATATACATATTGAAGCCAAAAGATGCAAAGTTAATAATGATAGTGCAACTTATTTGTGGCACTGCCGTTTAGGTCATATTGTTGTAAAGCGCATGAAGAAACTCCATGCTGATGGACTTTTGGAATCACTTGATTATGAATCACTTGATGCTTGCGAACCATGCCTCATGGGCAAGATGACTAAGACTCCGTTCTCTGGAACAATGGAGCGAGCAACTGAATTATTGGAAATAATACATACTGATGTATGCAGTCCGATGAGTGATGAGGCTCACGGCGGGTATTGTTATTTTCTGACCTTCACGGATGATTTGAGGAGATATGGGTATATCTACTTGATGAAACATAAGTCTGAAACATTTGAAAAGTTCAAAGAATTTCAGAGTGGAGTGGAAAATCATCATAACAAGAAAATAAAGTTTCTACGATCTGATCGTAGAGGTGAATATTTGAGTTATGAGTTTGGTCTTCATTTGAAACAATGCGGAATAGTTTCGCAACTCACGCCACCTGGAACACCACAGCGTAATGGTGTGTCCGAACATTGTAACCGTACCTTATTAGATATGGTGCGATCTATGATGTCTCTTACTGATTTTACCACTATCGTTTTGGGGTTATGCATTAGAGACAGCTGCTTTCACGCTAAATAGGGCACCATCTAAATCTGTTGAGACGACACTGTATGAACTGTGGTTTGGCAAGAAACCTAAGTTGTCTTTTCTTAAAGTTTGGGGCTGCGATGCTTATGTGAAAAAGGTTCAACCTGATAAGCTCGAACCCAAATAGGAGAAATGTGCCTTCATAGGATACCCAAAGGAGACTGTTGGGTACACCTTCTATCACAGATCCAAAGGCAAGATATTTGTTGCTAAGAATGGATCCATTCTACAGAAGGAGTTTCTCTCGAAAGAAGTGAGTGGGAGGAATGTAGAACTTGATAAGGTAACTGTACCTTCTCCCGAATTGGAAAGTAGTTCATCACAGAAATCAGTTCCAGTGATGCCTACACCAACTAAGTGAGGAAGCTAATGATAATGATCATGAAACTTCAGATCAAGTTACTACCGAACCTCGTAGGTCAACCAGAGTACGTTCCGCACCAGAGTGGTACGTTAATCCTGTTCTGGAAGTCATGTTACTAGACCATGACGAACCTACGAACTATGAGGAAGCGATGATGAGCCCAGATTCCGCGAAATGGCTTGAGGCCATGAAATCTGAGATGGGATCCATATATGAGAACAATGTATGGACTTTGGTTGACTTGCCCGATGATTGGTAAGCCATAGAGAATAAAATGGATTTTCAAGAGGAAGACGGACTCTAATAGTAGTGTTACTATCTACAAAGCTCGAATTGTCGCAAAAATGTTTTTGAAAGGTTCAAGGTGTTGACTACAATGAGATTTTCTCACTTGTATCGATGCTTAAAAGTTTGTCCGAATCATGTTAGCAATTGCCGCATTTTATGAAATTTGGCAAATGGATGTCAATACCGCATTCCTTAATGGATTTCTTAAAGAAGAGTTGTATATGATGCAACCAGAAGGTTTTGTCGATCCTAAAGGTGCTAACAAAGTGTGCAAAGCTCCAACGATCCATCTATGGACTGGTGCAAGCATCTCGGAGTTCGAATATACGCTTTGATGAGTTGATCAATGCATATAGTTTTATACAGACTTGCGGTGAAACCTGTATTTACAAAAGGTGAGTGGGAGCACTACAGCCTTTCTGATAAGTATATGTGGATGACATATTGTTGATCGGAAATAATGTAGAATTTTCTAGAAGCATAAAGGAGTATTTGAAAGGAGTTTTTCAAAGAAAGACCTCGGTGAAGTTGCTTACATATTGAGCATCAAGATCTATAGAGATAGATCAAGATGCTTGATAAGTTTTTTCAATGAGTACATACCTTGACAAGATTTTGAAGTAGTTCAAAATGGAACAGTAAAAAAAGGAGTTCTTGCCTGTGTTGCTAGGTGTGAAGTTGAGTAAGACTCAAAGCCCGACCACAGCAGAAGATAAAGAGAGAATGAAAGTCATTCCCTATGCCTCAGCCATAGGTTCTATAAAGTATGCCATGCCATATACCAGACCTATTGTATACCATGCCCTGAGTTTGGCAAGGGAGTACAATAGTGATCCAGGAGTGGATCACCAGACAGCGGTCAAAATTATCCTTACTGGAATAAGGATATGTTTCTCGGTTATGGAGGTGACAAAAAGTTCGTCGTAAAGGGTTACGTCGATGCAAGTTTTGACACTGATCCGGATGACTCTAAATCTCTATCTGGATACATATTGAAAGTCGGAGCAATTAGCTAGAGTAGCTCCGTGCAGAGCATTGTAGACATAGAAATTTGCAAAATACATACGGATCCGAATGTGGCAGACCCGTTGACTACACTTCTCTCACAAGCAAAACATGATCACACCTTAGTCCTCTTTGGGTGTTAATCACATAGCAATGTGAACTAGAGTATTGATTCTAGTAAACCCTTTGGGTGTTGGTCACATGACGATGTGAACTATTGGTGTTAAATCACATGGCTGTGTGAACTAGATTATTGACTCTAGTGCAAGTGGGAGACTGAAGGAAATATACCCTAGAGGCAATAATAAATTATTATTTATATTTCCTTATATCATGATAAATGTTTATTATTCATGCTAGAACTGTATTAACCGGAAACTTAGTACATGTGTGAATACATAGACAAACAGAGTGTCCCTAGTATGCCTCTACTTGACTAACTCATTAATCAAAGATGGCTAAGTTTCCTAGCCATAGACATGTGTTGTCATTTGATGAATGGGATCACATCATCAGAGAATGATGTGATGGACAAGACCCATTCGTTAGCTTAGCATTATGATCGTTACAGTTTCATTGCTACTGCTTTCTTCATGACTTATACATGTTCCTTAGACTATGAGATTATGCAACTCCCGAATACCGGAGGAACACTTTGTGTGCTATCAAACGTCACAACGTAAATGGGTGATTATAAAGATGCTCTACAGGTGTCTCCGAAGGTATTTGTTGGGTTCGCATAGATCGAGATTAGGATTTGTCACTCCGTGTTTCGGAGAGGTATCTCTGGGCCCTCTCGGTAATGCTCATCACTATAAGCCTTGCAAGCAATGTAACTAATGAGTTAGTTGCGGGATGAAGTATTACAGAACGAGTAAAGAGACTTGCCGGTAACGAGATTGAACTAGGTATGATGATAACGACGATCGAATCTCGGGCAAGTAACATACCGATGACAAAGGGAACAACGTATGTTGTTATGTGGTTTGACCGATAAAGATCTTCGTAGAATATGTAGGAGCCAATATGAGCATCTAGGTTCCGCTATTGGTTATCGACCGGAGATGTGTCTCGGTCATGTCTACATAGTTCTCGAACCCGTAGGGTCCGCACGCTTAACGTTCGATGACGATTTGTATTTTATGAGTTATGTGATTTGATGACCGAAGTTTGTTCGGAGTCCCGGATGAGATCACGGACATGATGAGGAGTTTCAAAATGGTCAAGAGGTAAAGATCGATATATTGGAAGGCTATATTCAGACATCGGAAAGGTTCCGAGTGATTCGGGTATTTTTCGGAGTACCGGAGAGTTACGGGAATTCGCCGGGGGAAGTAGTAGGCCTTAGTGGGCCATACGGGAAAGGAGAGAAGGGCCTCAAGGGGTGGCCCCGCGCCCCCCCCCCCATGGGCTGGTCCAAATTGGACTAGGAGGGGGAGGCGCCCCCTCCTTCCTTCTCCCCTCTTCCTCCTTCCCTTCCTTCTCCTAGTTGGAATAGGAAAGGGGGGCCGAATCCTACTTGGACCGGGAGTCCAAGTAGGACCCCCCCCCTTGACGTGCCACTTCTAGGGCAGGCCTCCTCTTCCTCCCTCCTTTATATACGTGGGCAGGGGGCACCCCAAATGCACTCCAAGATTTGTCTTAGCCGTGTGCGGTGCCCCCCTCCACAGTTACACACCTCGGTCATATCGTCGTAGTGCTTAGGCGAAGCCCTGCGCCGGTAACTTCATCATTACCGTCGCCACGCCGCCGTGCTGGCGGAACTCTCCCTCGGCCTTAATTGGATCAAGAGTTCGACGGACGTCCTCGAGCTAACGTGTGCTGAACGCGAAGGTGCCGTACGTTCAGTACTTGGATCGGTTGGATCGCGAAGACGTTCGACTACATCAACCGCGTTACTAAACTCTTCCGCTTTCGGTCTACGAGGGTACGTGGACACACTCTCCCCACTTGTTGTTATGCATCACATAGATAGATCTTGCATCATCGTAGGTAAATTTTTGAAATACTGCGTTCCCCAACAGCTAGGCTTGTCAAGTTTAACCCAAATATTCTGCTTGTGCAAAAACTGGCTTACACCCGTTGTATGTGAACGTAGAGTCTATCACACCCGATCATCACGAGGTGCTTCGAAACGACGAATTTTAGAAATGGTGCATACTCGAGGAGACCACTTTTATCCTTAAATTAAGTGAAGGGATCATCTTATAATGCTACCGTCGTTCTAAGCAAAGTAAGATGCATAAAGGATAAACATCACATGCAATCATAAAAAAATATGTGACATGATATGACCATCATCATCTTGTGCTTTTGATCTACATCTCCAAAGCATCGGCATGATCTCCATCGTCACCGATACGACACATTGATCTCCATCGTAGCGTCGGGGTCGTCTCGCCAACTATTGCTTCTACAACTATTGCTAACGCATAGCGACAAAGTAAAGCAATTACATTGCGCTTAGTGATTGACACACAGATCATACAATAATTAAAGACAACCCTAAGGCTCCTGCCGGTTGTCGTACTCATCGACATGCAAGCCGTGAACTTATTACAAAACATGATCATCTCATACATCAACATATATCACATCATATCTTGACCATATCACATCACAACATGC
Source organism: Aegilops tauschii subsp. strangulata (assembly GCF_002575655.3). NCBI lineage: Eukaryota > Viridiplantae > Streptophyta > Magnoliopsida > Poales > Poaceae > Aegilops > Aegilops tauschii. Next base: position 247,880,514 of record NC_053035.3, read on the forward strand.
CCTGCAAAAACAAGTTAGACGTCATGTACTTTGTTGTTGCAAGTTTTTCGTGGATGCTACGGGCAACTAGCAAGAACCGTTCTTACCTACGCAAAACCACAACGGTAATTTATCAAGTTCGTTGTTTTAACCTTCTTCAAGGACCGGCCGTAGTCAAATTCGATTCAACTAAAGTAGGAGAAACAGACACCCGCTAGTCACCTTTATGCAAAACAAGTTGCATGTCAGTCGGTGGAACCGGTCTCATGTACGTACATGTAAGGTTGGTCCGGGCCGCTTCATCCCACAATGCCGCTGAATCAAAATAAGACTTTGGTGGTATGCAGTATGAACATCATCGCCCACAACTCCTTTGTGTTCTACTCGTGCATATCATCTACGCATAGACCTAGCTCATGATGCCACTGTTGGGGAACGTTGCATGGAAAACAAAAAAATCAACGCACACGCAAGATCTATCCATGGAGATTCATAGCTACGAGAGGGGAGAATGTGTCTATGTACCCTCATAGACCATTAAGCGGAAGCGTTTATCAACGTAGTTGATCTAGTCGAACACCTACACGATCCAACCGATCAAGTACCCAACGTACAGCACCTCCGCGTTCAGCACACGTTCAGCTCGATGACGTCCTCGCCTTCTTGATCCAGGAAGACAGGCGAAGTAGTAGATGAGTTTCGGCAGCACGAGGGCGTGGTGACGGTGGTGATGCAACTATCTCCGCAGGGCTTCGCCGAGCACTACGAAAATATGACCGACGACGAACTAGAGGGGGAGGGGCGCCGCACACGGCTTGGGAATCGTGGTGTGTGTTGCCCCTCTCCCTCCTCTCATATATAGGTGGGGGGAGGGGCAGCCTAGGGCGCCCCCAAGGGGGCCGGCGGCCAGCCCTGGCCACGCCCCCCTTCCTTCTTCGGCGCATGAGGGAAAGGAAAGGGGGCTGCCTGCCTTAGGGCGCCCCCCCCCTTTCCCTTTCTCTCTTCCGTGGAGAAAGGCGGGAGGGGGCCAGCCCCTCCCTTTCCTTTACAAGGCCGGCGGCCAGGTTGGGGGCGTGCCAGCCCCTTGTGGGCTGGTGTGCTCCCCTCCCCTTGGCCCGTTAGGCCCAGTAACTTCTCGTGGCCTCCCGGAAGTCCTTCCGGTGATCCGATGAATACCCGATGCATTCTGAAACCTTTCCGGACACCAAATAGTATCGTCCTATATATCAATATTTACCTACGGACCATTCCGAAGCTCCTCATCATGTCTGTGATCACATCCGAGACTCCGAACAACATTCGGTCACCAACTCACATAACTCCTATAGCACTATATCGTCAACGAACGTTAAGCATGCGGACCCTACGGGTTCGAGAATGATGTAGACATGACCGGGAGGCTTCTCTGGTCAATGACCAATAGCGGGACCTGGATACCCATATTGGTTCCTACATATTCTACGAAGATCTTAATCGGTCAAACCTTTAAGACAACATACGTAATTCCCTTTGTTTGATGGTATGTTACTTGCCCGAGATTCGATCGTCGCTATCTCCATACCTAGTTCAATCTCATTACCGGCAAGTCTCTTTACTCGTTCTGTAATACATCATCTTGCAACTAACTCCTTAGTCACTTTGCTTGCAAGCTTCTTGTGATGTTGTATACCGAGAGGGCCCAGAGATACCTCTCCATAACACAGAGTGACAAATCCTAGTCTCAATCCATGCCAACCCAACAGATACCTTCGGAGATACCTGTAGAGCATCTTTATGATCACCCAGTTATGTTGTGACGTTTGATAGCAGACATGGTATTCCTCCGGTATCCAGGAGTCGCATGATCTCATGGTTGGAGAAACATGTATTTGACATTAAGAAAGCACTAGCAATAAACTGAACGATCATATCCTATGCTAATGGTGGGTCTTGTCCATCACATTATTCTCCAAATGATGTGATCCTGTTATCAAATGACAACTCATGTCTATGATTAGGAAACCTTAACCATCTTTGATCAACGAGCTAGTCTAATAGAGGCTCACTAGGGACATGGTATTTTTTTTATGTTTCCACACATGTATTTAAGTTTCCGATCAATACAATTCTAGCATGAATAATAAACCTTCATCATGAATAAGGAAATATAATAATAACAACTTTATTATTGCCTCTAGGGCATATTTCCATCAGAGGGGTCCACAAAGAAGCAACCTTGTCTATCCCACCATGGCCATCGTCCATGAAGGACTTGCCTCACTCAGGTAGATCTTCACGAAGTAGGCAATCTCCTTGCCCTTACAAACTTCTTGGTTCAACTCCACATCATGTCGGAGGCTCCCAAGCGACACCTAACCAATCTAGGAGACACCACTCTCTAAAAGGTAATAGACAGTGTGTTGATGATGAACTCCTTGCTCTTCTGCTTCAAATGATAGTCTCCCCAACACTCAACTCTCTCTCACAGATTTAGCTATGGTGGATGAGGGATTTGAGTGGAAAGCAACTTGGGGAAGGCCAGAAACCAAGGTTCAAATGGTAGGAATGGAATGTCTTTATCTCAACACATGAGTAGGTGGTTCTCTCTCAGAAAATGAATGGTGGAAGTGTAGGCATGTTCTGATGGCTCTCTCTATAGAGAAGAAGGGCTGGAGGGGTATATATAGCCTCCACACAAAATCCAACCGTTACACTTCTTTGACCCATCTCGGTGGCACCGATCAGTAAACTCGGTGGCACCGATCTGTGTAAAGATATGAACGTTAGGAATCTCGGTCGGACCGACTAGAACAACTCGGAGGACCGATGTGCAAGGGCTTAGTGCAAACCTCATCTCGATGGCGTCGATTGCATCATCTCGGTGAGAATGAAGTGAAGCAATAAGCAACAAAGAGTTGGTCAAGCCATCTCGCTGAGACCGATTGCAATTCTCGGTGAAACTGAAATAATTGCAACAAGTAACAGGGAGCTGGCAAGGCCATCTTGGTGGGACCGAGATCCATATCGGTGGATCCGACTTATTAGGGTTTTGGCAGTGGCTAAGTCTAGATGAACTCGGTGGCTCCGGATCGGCAATATTGGTGGGGCTGAGTTGGAGTTTAGGTTTTGGACATATTTGGATAGAGAAAGCGGCTGAGCAATTTGAAGCAATATCACTAATGTCGGTGATATACCCCGTGGTACGACCCGGCTGGAGTTATGACCCGGCAGGGACTTGGTATTTCATTGGTAAACCGCCCGAGGACTGACAATTCACTGATGACCCAGCCGAGCCTGGTGACCCATTGGTGAGCCGGCAGACAGTGATAAGCCGGCAGACAGTGGTAAGCCGGCAGACAGTGGTAAGCTGGCAGATGGAGATAAGCCGGCAGATAGTGGTGAGCCGACAGACAGTGGTAAGTCGGCAAATAGTTATAACCCGGCAGAAAGAGTCGCCTGGGGTTAATAAGCCTGAGACGTTAAGAAGCCCAAGACGTTAAGAATCCCATGGAGAGAAGCCCGTGATGAGAAGTCGGAATATTTTAAGTCTTAATCCGATTAGGACTCTACATGTAACCCGCCCCTTCAACTTATATAAGGAGGGGCAGGGCACCCCAAGAGAGAGATAATCTTGAAGGTTAGACACAATCAGGAGAGCCGGTTTATGCGGCGACTCCCTCATGAGCATAATAAGACCTAGCCACAAACAGCATGTAGGGCTATTTCCGGATGATGTTTCCCGGGGCCCGAAGCTGTCTAAATCCTTGTCTTGTATGTTGATCCGTCTCGCATCTCTCTGTTGGAAATATGCCCTAGAGGCAATAATAAAATGGTTATTATTATATTTCCTTGTTCATGATAATTGTCTATTGTTCATGCTATAATTGTATTAACTGGAAACCGTAATACATGTGTGAATACATAGACCACAACATGTCCCTAGTAAGCCTCTAGTTGACTAGCTCGTTGATCAATAGATGGTTATGGTTTCCTGACCATGGACATTGGATGTCATTGATAACGGGATCACATCATTAGGAGAATGATGTGATGGACAAGACCCAATCCTAAGCATAGCACAAGATCGTGTAGTTTGTTTGCTAAGAGCTTTTCTAATGTCAAGTATCGTTTCCTTAGACCATGAGATTGTGCAACTCCCGGATACCGTAGGAATGCTTTGGGTGTACCAAACGTCACAACATAACTGGGTGGCTATAAAGGTGCACTACAGGTATCTCCGAAAGTGTCTGTTGGGTTGGCACGAATCGAGACTGGGATTTGTCACTCCGTATGACGGAGAGGTATCTCTGGGCCACTCGGTAATGCATCATCATAATGAGCTCAATGTGACTAAGTAGTTAGTCACGGGATCATGCATTACGGAACGAGTAAAGTGACTTGCCGGTAACGAGATTGAATGAGGTATTGGGATACCGACCATCGAATCTCGGGCAAGTAACATACCGATTGATAAAGGGAATTGTATACGGGATTGACTGAATCCTCGACATTGTGGTTCATCCGATGAGATCATCGTGGAACATGTGGGAGTCAATATGGGTATCCAGATCCCGCTATTGGTTATTGGCCAGAGAGGTGTCTCGGTCATGTCTGCATGGTTCCCGAACCCGTAGGGTCTAGACACTTAAGGTTCGGTGACGCTAGAGTTGTTATGGGAAATAGTATGTGGTTACCGAAGGTTGTTCGGAGTCCCGGATGAGATCCCGGACATCACGAGGAGTTCCGGAATGGTCCGGCGGTGAAGATCGATATATTGGACGAAGGGTATTGGAGTCTGGAAGTGTTCCGGGGGTACCAGGCTATGGCCAGCATGACCGAAATTTGTTTCGGGAGCCCCGGCAAGTGTTGGAGGGCCTCATGGGCCAAAGGGGAAGGGGCAAACCAGCCCACTAAGGGGTGGTGCGCCCCCCACACCCTTTCCCACGTTACTTGGGGAGGTGGGGCGCCTCCACCTGGCTTGGGAGGCAAGCCTCCACCTGCTTGGCTTGGGGGGCAAGTCTCCCTAGGATTTTCCCTAGGGAGATCCAATCTGCTTGGCCGCCGCCCCCTAGGGGAAACCCTAGGGCGCCTCCCCCTCTCCCCTTGCCCCTATATATAGTGGAGGGGTGGGAGGGCAGCCGCACCTCTTCCCTGGCGTAGCCCTCCCTCCTCATACACCTCCTCCTCCCCCTCCGTAGTGCTTAGCGAAGCTCTGCCGGAGAACCACGAGCTCCATCGCCACCACGTCGTCGTGTTGCTGGAGTTCTCCCTCAACTTCTTGTAACACCCCGCAAGTAACTTGCCATATTTGTAACTCCGACTCTTGCCATTTTTGGATTTGTGATATGATATTCCCTCTGTGGTTGGGTTTTGTCTTTTGTTTTGCATTTTGTCATGTCATGCATTTTCATATCATGTCATCATGCGCATTGCATTTGCATACGTGTTCGTCTCATGCATCCGAACATTTTCCCCGTTGTCCGTTTTGCAATCCGGCGCTCCTATCTCCTCCGGCGCATCCCTCCTGTTTTCTTTCGTGTGCGGGTGTCCAACTTTCTCGGAATGGACCGAGGCTTGTCAAGTGGCCTTATTATACCACCCGGAGACCACCGGTCAAGTTTCGTTCAATTTGGAGGTCGTTTGGTACTCCAACGGTTAACCGGGCATCCGCAATGTCCATTTGAGTGTCCAGCAAAACCCCCCTGAAAATCAGCCCAAAACCCACCAAACTCTCTTCCATGCTCTAGGTCGTTCGATCACGATCGTGTGGGCGAAAACCGCACCTCATTTGGAGCCTCCTAGCTCCCTCTACCTATAAATATGTGGGCTTCCCGAAATAACATTCGCAGTCTCCCGTAACCCTAAAATCCCTCCGCGCCGCGCCGGACGCGTCCGCTCCGGCCGGACAAGTCGCCGCCGCCCCCGCGGCCAACCCGCGGATGCCACGTGGCAAGCCCGTCGCCGCCGCCGCCGGAGCCCGCGGGCCCAACGCCGGTCCTCCCGGCCCGGCCGCTGCCGCGCGCCTGCCCCCGCCGCCGCGCGCTCGCCTCCTCACCGCGCCGCCGCCCTTGCGCCTCGCCGGCGCCGCCACGGCCGCCCGCCACCCGCTGTGCTCCGCCGCCACTCGCCGCCGTCCACGCCACCTCGTCGCCGGCCCCGCACCGCCTCCGCCGGCGCCGCCTCTTCCCCCGCGCCCGTCGGCCTCCTCCCCTCCGGCCGGCCACCGCTTCCTCCGCCGCCCCGTCGCCTAGCTCCGGCGAGCTCGAGGCCCGGCCCGGCCAGATCTGGATCGGTTCCTGTAGCAGGTTGACTTTCTCGCGACCCCGAAAATTCCCAGTCCTCAATCTTCTACAGCATATGCTCATGTTCCTCAGTGCGTAACTCCTTGCATGTAGCTCTGATTTGCGCGTGTAATATGTCAAATTGTTCGTCTCGTGATGCTCTTCATTTTGTTAAATTGCACCATGCTCATTAGAGGTCACCTTGATGCCCGAATCTCTGTTGGAAGAGGGCTACTTGCTGTTATCCTCTGGTTCTTATCAGAACTTGGAGATTTGTCATTTTTGTATCATTTAATCTGTGCATCTTATGGGCATGAGCTCTACATGTGTTTTGAAGTATGCCATGCCATCTTTCCAAGGGTGTATGCCATGTATTTTTGGGATCTCTTTGGTGACTAGCACAAGCATGCAAAGTAGGCTCCGTAATATTTCTGATTTCAGGGACTTAGCGATTTCTCTCGTCTTTGTTTGCTGCTATTTTGTTGCCATGTAAACTTGATGCTACAGAGAGATCCATGCATATTTTGGAGATGTTCATTAAGGATGTTTTGTAGCTATAGTTGTAATTGATCCATTCCTGCCCTTGTTTGCAATTATAGAGTGCCATAGCATGACTCAATCTTGCTCTACTTTTGCTATAAAATATTTCTGGCAGATTCTTAACATGATATGCAATTTTGCCAAGCTTATTGTAGTTGATCCATACATGCTATGCAATTGTTCTTGCCATGGATTGCTTCATAAACATGCCATCTTGCTGTAGGTGTGCTTGGTTTGTAGTGAGTGCATCAAGCTCACAAAGAGGCCTACATATTATTATTTCTGCCATGCTCTGTTTTCTGCTAAGTCTGAAACCTGATAACGAAACTTGCTATGTTTACATGCTTGCCATCATATCTTCTGGTCCTTTTTGGCTTATGGCAAGTAAGGTACTTTTGTCAAATGCATTTAGTACAACACTGCCATGCCTTGTTTTGCTATGTTAATTTCCTGTAGCATGTTGATTTCGTGCTCTGAACATTGCTACCTGATGCTATTTACTGCCATGTCCAGTTTTTCTCCAAGTCTGTGATCCTGTTATCTTTTGCACTTTTGCCATGCTTGTTTGAGCTTGATATGTTGTGATCTAGCCGTAGCTCAGTGTTCATCTTTTGTCAAGCATATCCTGTAGATTACTGCCATGTGCTTTGTTGCTATGTTGGAGTGCTGTAGCATTGTTGTTTGTTGCATTTTAAGTGCTATCATGCTGTTTATCGCAGATTCGCGTCATTCTTGTTTTGCTTGCCATTTGCAAACCGTGCATCCGATTCCGGTGATCTTTATATCGATTTCTACCGAAATCATCTCATCTTTCCAGTGGCATGCTTGGTTTGCCAAGTTACTGCCATGTTCATCTTTTTCCTTCCGGAGCACGCATATGCATCGCATATCATACATGTTTTGCATCATGTTGCTTGTGCATTTCTCGTGGTTGATTGTGGTTCCGTTTGTTTGTGTTCTTGTCTTGGGTAGAGCCGGGAGACGAGCTCGTGAACGAGGAACCTGTTGAGTACGCATACGAGGATCAAGCTCTCGACTACTCTGAGAACCTTGCAGGCAAGATGACCACCCCTCGAAATCACTTCTATCTTTGCTTTGCTAGTTGTTCGCTCTATTGCCATGCTGCGCTACCTATCACTTGCTATATCATGTCTCCCATTTTGCCATGTCAGCCTCTAACCATCCTTTCCTAGCAAACCTTTGTTTGGCTATGTTACCGCTTTTGCTCAGCCCCTCTTATAGCGTTGCTAGTTGCAGGTGAAGTTGAAGTTTGTTCCATGTTGGAACATGGATATGTTGGGATATCACAATATCTCTTATTTAATTAATGCATCTATATATATTTGGTAAAGGGTGGAAGGCTTGGCCTTATGCCTGGTGTTTTGTTCCACTCTTGCCGCCCTAATTACTGTTATACTGGGATTATGTTCCTTGAGTTTCCGTTCCTTACGCGGTCGGGTGATTTATGGGACCCCCTTGACAGTTCGCCTTGAATAAAACTCCTCCAGCAAGGCCCAACTTTGGTTTTACCATTTGCCGCCTAAGCCTTTTTCCCCCGGGTTTTCGCGAGCCCGAGGGTCATCTTATTTTAACCCCCAGGCCAGTGTTCCTCTGAGTGCTGGTCCAAACTAGAGCACCGTGCGGGACCGTCCCTTGGCAACTTGGGTTATGTTGGTACCTGTACGCTTCGCTTATCCGGTGTGCCCTGAGAACGAGATATGTGCAGCTCCTATCGGGATTTGTCGGCACATTCGGGCTGCTTTGCTGGTCTTGTTTTACCATTGTCGAAATGTCTTGTAAACCGGGATTCCGAGACTGACCGGGTCTTTCCGGGAGAAGGTTTATCCTTCGTTGACCGTGAGAGCTTATGATGGGCTAAGTTGGGACACCCCTGCAGGGTATTATCTTTCGAAAGCCGTGCCCGCGGTTATGAGGCAGATGGGAATTTGTTAATGTCCGGTTGTAGATAACTTGTCACTTGACCCAATTAAAATACATCAACTGTGTGTGTAGCCGTGACGGTCTCTTCTCGGCGGAGTCCGGGAAGTGAACACGGTTTGAGTTATGTATGACGTAAGTAGGTGTTCAGGATCATTTCTTGGTCATTGCTAGATGACGACCATTCCGTTGCTTCTCTTCTCGCTCTCTCTTGCGTATGTTAGCCACCACTCTACACCTTCCTTTCCTATAAGCTTAAATAGTCTTGATCTCGCGGGTGTGAGATTGCTGAGTCCCCGTGACTCACAGTTTCTACCAAAACAGTTGCAGGTGCCGACGATGCCAGTGCAGATGATGGGGTCGATCTCAAGTGGGAGTTCGACGAGGAACGTGGTCGTTATTATGTGTCTTTTCCTGATGATCAGTAGTGGAGCCCAGTTGGGACGATCGGGGATCTAGCATTTGGGGTTGTCTTATTTTCATCTGGATTTTTAACCGTAGTCGGTCTATATGTTTGTATTTTGGATGATGTATGAATAATATTTATGTATTGTGTGAAGTGGCGATTGTAAGCCAACTCTTTATCCCATTCTTGTTCATTACATGGGATTGTGTGAAGATGACCCTTCTTGCGACAAAACCACTATGCGGTTATGCCTCTAAGTCGTGCCTCGACACGTGGGAGATATAGCCGCATCGTGGGCGTTACACTTCTCCTCTCCCCTTGCTGGATCAAGAAGGAGGAGACGTCCCCGGGCTGTACGTGTGTTGAACGCGGAGGCGCCGTCCGTTCGGCACTAGATCAGATCTTCCACGATTTGAATCGCCGCAAGTACGACTCCATCAACCGCGTTCTTGTAACGCTTCCGCTTAACGATCTTCAAGGGTATGAAGATGCACTCCCTCTCTCTCGTTGCTAGCATCTCCTAGATTGATCTTGGTGACACGTAGGAATTTTTTTGAATTATTGCTACGTTCCCCAACAGTGGCATCATGAGCTAGGTCTATGCGTAGATTCTATGCACGAGTAGAACACAAAGTAGTTGTGGGCGATGATTTATTCAATTTGCTTACCGTTACTAGTCTTATCTTGATTCGGCGGCATTGTGGGATGAAGCGGCCCGGACCGACCTTACACGTACTCTTACGTGAGACAGGTTCCACCGACTTACGTGCACTTGATGCATAAGGTGGCTAGCGGGTGTCTGTCTCTCCCATTTTAGTCGGATCGGATTTGATGAAGAGGGTCCTTATGAAGGGTAAATAGCAATTGGCATATCACCGTTGTGGCTTTTGCGTAGGTAAGAAACGTTCTTGCTAGAAACCCATAGTAGCCACGTAAAACATGCAACAACAATTAGAGGACGTCTAACTTGTTTTTGAAGGGTATGCTATGTGATGTGATATGGCCAAAAGGATGTGATGAATTATATATATATATGATGTATGAGATTGATCATGTTCTTGTAATAGGAATCACGACTTGCATGTCGATGATTATGACAACCGGCAGGAGCCATAGGAGTTGTCTTAATTTATTGTATGACCTCCGTGTCAATGAAAAACGCCATGTAATTACTTTACTTTATTGCTAACCGTTAGCCATAGTAGTAGAAGTAATAGTTGGCGAGACAACTTCATGAAGACACGATGATGGAGATCATGATGATGGAGATCATGGTGTCATGCCGGTGACGAAGGTGATCATGCCGCGCCTCGAAGATGGAGATCAAAGGCACAAGATGATATTGGCCATATCATGTCACTTTATGATTTGCATGTGATGTTTGTCATGTTTACATCTTATTTGCTTAGAACGACGGTAGCATAAATAAGATGATCCCTCACTAAAATTTCAAGAGATGTGTTCCCCCTAACTGTGCACCGTTGCGAAGGTTCGTTGTTTCGAAGCACCACGTGATGATCGGGTGTGATAGATTCTAACGTTCGCATACAACGGGTGTAAGCCAGATTTACACATGCGAAACACTTAGGTTGACTTGACGAGCCTAGCATGTACAGACATGGCCTCGGAACACAAGAGACCGAAAGGTCGAACATGAGTCGTATAGTAGATACGATCAACATGGAGATGTTCACCGTTGATGACTAGTCCGTCTCACGTGATGATCGGACACGGTCTAGTCGATTCGGATCATGTATCACTTAGATGACTAGAGGGATGTCTATCTAAGTGGGAGTTCATTAAATAATCAGATGAACTTAATTATCATGAACATAGTCAAAAGGTCTTTGCAAATTATGTCATAGCTTACGCTTTAGTTCTACTGTTTAAGATATGTTCCTAGAGAAAATTTAGTTGAAAGTTGATAGTAGAAATTATGCGGACTGGGTCCGTAAACTGAGGATTATCCTCATTGCTGCGCAGAAGGCTTATGTCCTTAATGCACCGCTCGGTGTGTGAACCTCGAGCGTCGTCTGTGGATGTTGCGAACATCTGACATACACGTTTTGATGACTACGTGATAGTTCAGTGCGTAATGCTAACGGTTTAGAATTGAGGCGCCAAAGACGTTTTTGAAACGTCGCAGAACATATGAGATGTTCCAAAGACTGAAATTGGGATTTCAGACTAGTGCCCACGTCAAGAGGTATGAGACCTCTGACAAGTTTCTTAAGCCTGCAAACTAAGGGAGAAAAGCTCAATCGTTGAGCATGTGCTCAGATTGTCTGAGTACTACAATCGCTTGAATCGAGTGGGAGTTAATCTTCCAGATGAGATAGTGATGGTTCTCCATAGTCACTGCCACCAAGCTATTAGAGCTTCGTGATGAACTATAACATATCAGGGATAGACATGATGATCCTTGAGCAACTCGCGATGTTTGACACCGCGAAAGTAGAAATCAAGTAGGAGCATCACTTGTTGACGGTTGGTAACACCACTAGTTTCAAGAAGGGCAAGGGAAAGAAGGGATACTTCATGAAACGGCAAATCAGTTGCTGCTCTAGTGAAGAAACCCAAGGTTGAACCCAAACCCGAGACTAAGTGCTTCTGTAATGAGGGGAACGGTCACTGAAGCAGAACTACCCTAGATACTTGGTAGATGAGAAGGCAGGCAAGGTCGACAGAAGTATATTGGATATACATTATATTAATGTGTACTTTACTAGTACTCCTAGTAGCACCAGGGTATTAGATACTGGTTCGGTTGCTAAGTGTTGGTAACTCGAAATAAAAGGCTACGGAATAAACGGAGACTAGCTAAAGGTGAGATGACGATATGTGTTGGAAGTGTTTCCAAGGTTGATGTGATCAAGCATCGCATGCTCCCTCTACCATCGAGATTGGTGTTAAACCTAAATAATTGTTATTTGGTGTTTGCGTTGAGCATAGACATGATTGGATTATGTTTATCGCAATACGGTTATTCATTAAAGGAAAATAATGGTTACTCTGTTTATTTGAATAATACCTTCAATGGTCTTGCACCTAAAATGAATGGTTTATTGAATCTCGATCGTAGTGATACACATGTTCATGCCAAAAGATATAAGATAGTAATGATAGTACAACATACTTGTGGCACTGCCACTTGAGTCATATTGGTATAAAACGCATGAAGAAGCTCCATGTTGATGGATCTTTGGACTCACTCGTTTTTGAAAAGATTGAGACATGCGAACCATGTCTATTAGTATATATGCATGAAGAAAGTCCATACAGATGGATCGTTTGGACTCACTTGATTTTGAATCACTTGAGACATGCAAATCATACCACATGGGCAAGATGACTGAAAGGCCTCGTTTTCAGTAAGATGGAACAAGAAAGCAACTTGTTGGAAGTAATACATTTTGATGTGTGCAGTCCAATGAGTGTTGAGGCATGCAGTGGATATCATTACTTTCTTGCTTCACAGATGATTTGAGTAGATGCCGAGTATATTTACTTGATGAAACACAAGTCTGAATTATTCAAAGGTTTAAGTAATTTCAAAGTGAAGTTGAAGATCGTCGTGACAAGAGGATAAAATGTCTATGATATGATTATAGAGATGAATATCTGAGTTACGAGTTTGGCACACAATTAAGACATTGTGGAAATTGTTTCACAACTAATACCGCCTGGAACACCATAGTGTGATGGTGTGTCCGAACATCATAACTGCACCCTATTGGATATGGTGCATACCATGATGTCTCTTATCGAATTACCACTATCGTTTACGGGTTAGGCATTAAAGACAACTGCATTCACTTTAAATAGGGCACCACGCAATTCCGTTGAGACGACACCGTATGACCTATGGTTTAGAGAAACCTAAGCTGTCGTTTCTTAAAAGTTTGGGGCTGCGACGCTTATGTGAAAAAGTTTCAGGCTGATAAGCTCGAACCCAAAGCGGATAAATGCATTTTCATAGAATACCCAAAACAGTTGGGTATACCTCCTATTTCAGATCTGGAAGCAAAAGCGATTGTTTCTAGAAACGGGTCCTTTCTCGAGGAAAAGTTTCTCTCGAAAGAATTGAGTGGGAGGATGGTGGAGACTTGATGAGGTTATTGAACCATGACTTCAACTAGTGTGTAGCAGGGCGCAGGAAGTTGTTCCTGTGACACCTACACCAATTGAAGTGGAAGCTTATGATAGTGATCATGAAACTTCGGATCAAGTCACTACCAAACCTCGTAGGACGACAGGGATGCATGCTACTTCAGAGTGGTACGTAATCCTGTCTTGGAAGTCATGTTGCTAGACAACAATGAACCTACGAGCTATGGAGAAGCGATGATGGGCCCGGATTCCGACGAATGGCTCGAGGCCATAAAATCCGAGAGAGGATCCATGTATAAAAACAAAGTGTAGACTTTGGAAGAACTACTTGATGGTCGTAAGGCTGTTGGGTGCAGATGGATTTTAAAAGGAAGACAGACAATGATGGTAAGTGTCACCATTAAGAAAGCTCGACTTGTCGTTAAGATGTTTTCCGGCAAGTTCAAGGAGTTGACTGCGATGAGACTTTCTCACTCATAGCGATGCTAAGAGTATGTTGGAATTATATTAGCAGTTACTGCATTATTTATGAAATCTTGCAGATAGGATGCCAAAACATTGTTTCCTCGACGATTTTCTTGAGGAAAGGTTGTATGTGATACAACCAGAAGGTTTTGTCAGTCCTGAAAGATGCTAACAAGTATGCAAAGCTCCAGCAATCCTTCTAAGGACTGGAGTAAGCATCTCGGAGTTGGAATGTACGCTTTGATGAGATGATCAAAGATTTTGGGTTTATACAAGTTTATGAGAAACTTGTATTTCCAAAGAAGTGAGTGGGAGCACTACAGAATTTTTGATGAGTATATGTTGTTGACATATTGTTGATCAGAAATGATGTCGAATTTCTGGAAAGCATACAGGGTTATTTGAAAGTGTTTTTCAATGGAAAACCTGGATTAAGCTACTTGAACATTGAGCATCAAGATCTATAAGGATAGATCAAAAACGCTTAATTGTACTTTCAAATGAATACATACCGTGACAAGATTTTGAAGGAGTTCAAAATAGATCAGCAAAGACGGAGTTCTTGGCTGTGTTAGGAGGTGTGAGTATTGAGTAAGACTCAAAACATGACCACGGCAGAAGAGAGAGAAAGGACGAAGGTTGTCCCCTATGCTTTAGACGTAGGCTCTACAGTATGCTATGCTGTGTACCGCACCTGAAGTGTGCCTTGCCATGAGTTAGTCAAGGGGTACAATAGTGATCCAGGAATGAATCACATGACAACGGTCGAACTTATCCTTAGTAACTAGTGGACTAAGGAATTTTCTTGATTATGGAGGTGGTAAAAGAGTTCGTCGTAAAGGGTTACGTCGATGCAAACTTTGACACTAATCCGGATGACTCTGAGTAGTAAACCGGTTTCGTATAGTAGAGCAGTTATTTGGAATAGCTCCAAGTAGCGCGTGGTAGCTGCATCTACAAGATGACACAGAGATTTGTAAAGCACACACGGATCCGAAAGGTTCAGACCCGTTGACTAATAACCTCTCTCACAAGCAAGATATGAACAAACCCCATGGGTGTTGGATTCATTACAATCACATAGTGATGTGAACTAGATTATTGACTCTAGTGCAAGTGGGAGACTGTTGGAAATATGCCCTAGAGGCAATAATAAAATGGTTATTATTATATTTCCTTGTTCATGATAATTGTCTATTGTTCATGCTATAATTGTATTAACTGGAAACCGTAATACATGTGTGAATACATAGACCACAACATGTCCCTAGAAAGCCTCTAGTTGACTAGCTCGTTGATCAATAGATGGTTATGGTTTCCTGACCATGGACATTGGATGTCATTGATAACGGGATCACATCATTAGGAGAATGATGTGATGGACAAGACCCAATCCTAAGCATAGCACAAGATCGTGTAGTTCGTTTGCTAAGAGCTTTTCTAATGTCAAGTATCGTTTCCTTAGACCATGAGATTGTGCAACTCCCGGATACCGTAGGAATGCTTTGGGTGTACCAAACGTCACAACGTAACCGGGTGGCTATAAAGGTGCACTACAGGTATCTCCGAAAGTGTCTGTTGGGTTGGCACGAATCGAGACTGGGATTTGTCACTCCATATGATGGAGAGGTATCTCTGGGCCCACTCGGTAATGCATCATCATAATGAGCTCAATGTGACTAAGTAGTTAGTCATGGGATCATGCATTACGGAACGAGTAAAGTGACTTGCCGGTAACGAGGTTGAACGAGGTATTGGGATACCGACGATCGAATCTCGGGCAAGTAACATACCGATTGACAAAGAGAATTGTATACGGGATTGACTGAATCCTCGACATCGTGGCTCATCCGATGAGATCATCATGGAACATGTGGGAGTCAATATGGGTATCCAGATCCCGCTATTGGCTATTGGCCGGAGAGGTGTCTCGGTCATGTCTGCATGGTTCCCGAACCCGTAGGGTCTACACACTTAAGGTTCGGTGATGCTAGAGTTGTTACGGGAAATAGTATGTGGTTACCGAAGGTTGTTTGGAGTCCCGGATGAGATCCCGGACATCACGAGGAGTTCCGGAATGGTCCGGCGGTGAAGATCGATATATTGGACGAAGGGTATTGGAGTCCGGAAGTGTTCCGGGGGTACCAGGCTATGGCCAGCATGACCGAAAGGTGTTTTGGGAGCCCCAGCAAGTGTTGGAGGGCCTCATGGGTCAAAGGGGAAGGGGCAAACCAGCCCACTAAGGGGTGGCGCGCCCCCCACACCCTTTCCCACTTTACTTGGGGAGGTGGGGCGCCTCCACCTGGCTTGGGAGGCAAGCCTCCACCTGCTTGGCTTGGGGGGCAAGTCTCCCTAGGATTTTCCCTAGGGAGATCCAATCTGCTTGGCCGCCGCCCCCTAGGGGAAACCCTAGGGCGCCTCCCCCTCTCCCCTTGCCCCTATATATAGTGGAGGGGTGGGAGGGCAGCCGCACCTCTTCCCTGGCGCAGCCCTCCCTCCTCATACAGCTCCTCCTCCTCCTCCGTAGTGCTTAGCGAAGCTCTGCCGGAGAACCACGAGCTCCATCGACACCACGCCGTCGTGCTGCTGGAGTTCTCCCTCAATTTCTCCTCTCCCCTTGCTGGATCAAGAAGGAGGAGACGTCCCCGGGCTGTACGTGTGTTGAACGCGGAGGCGCCGTCCGTTCGGCGCTAGATCGGATCTTCCGCGATTTGAATCGCCGCAAGTACGACTCCATCAACCGCGTTCTTGTAACGCTTCCGCTTAACGATCTTCAAGGGTATGAAGATGCACTCCCTCTCTCTCGTTGCTAGCATCTCCTATATTGATCTTGGTGACACGTAGGAAATTTTTTGAATTATTGCTACGTTCCCCAACACTCTCATCCCGATCAACCCCTCTCAAGCTACCACATAGATGCGTTGGCCTCACAACTAACTCCTCACACTAGGACATCTGCCGTGAAAAATCCACGACAGTTGGCGCCCACTGTGGGGCCTGCGCACGGTGGTGTTGAGTTCTTGGAGGGATTTCTCTCAGGGGTCGAGAAGCTCGCGATTGTCCAGGAGAAGAAGACCAACATTGGAAAGAATTGGCAAATTCATCATCATTGAAGTTAGGGTTGCTGCTGAGCCGTCGCCACCGGCTGTGTAGTCTGTTAAATTGCAGTCAAACCAAAAGCAACACGGACAGCGGCTACACATCAAGTTTGTATTTGATGGAAAACTACTCCCGTTGGAGACCAAAAACAAATCGAATAGGGCATCAGGAACCCCAATGCGGCAAAACTGCTAAGTGAGAGCCGTCGTCCAGGTCTCGCGCATCGTCACCATCTCTGAGACGCCTCTCCAGGGAGAGTGAAACCACCATGTGAAAACTGAGCCAAAAACAGAGTCAGATATGACCCGGATGTGCCTCGTTCTGCCTCTGCTTCCAACCCAACTCCGCTGCGACTGTCGCTCCGGGCCGCCCCCGGCTGCGAGCCGCCGCCGTTGCCATCGCGTTGGGCCGCCGACTGATAATCCCCAAGTGCATGGAATCATCGTATCAATTCCCAATGGTGGAAGTGATAAGTATGGAGTGTCGAACCCACAAGGAGCTAAAGGTAAGATCAATATTCTCTCAAGTCCTATCTGCCACTGATACGACTCAACGTGCACCAAACGTTCGCTTCCAACTTGAAACGGGAAATAAAACTACGTTGTGGGTATGAAGAGGATAACTTTGCATGATATCGGAGAGCTAAAACATAAAAGTAGGTGTTGTTATCATAAAGTTAGAATAGATTACTAAATATTATAAATATCGAGTGTGGAATAATGATGGATCGGTGTGCGGGATTATCCTAGGAAATCGTTAACAAGACCGGTAGTCGTCATTGCAATTTCATATGAGGGAGAGCCATAAGCTAACATACTTTCTCTTCTTGGATCATATGCACTTATGATTGAACTCTAGCAAGCATCCGCAACTACTAAAGATCATTAAGGTAAAACCTAACCATAGCATTAAAGCATCAAGTCCCCTTTATCCCATACGCAACAACCCCCTTACTCGGGTTTATGCTTCTATCACTCAAGCAACCCACTATAAGCGAATCATGAATGTATTGCAACACCCTACAATGGGAATCCCTCACGCTTGCGCGACACGGAGGGCACAATAGGATAGAACCAAAATAAAACATACAACTCATACCAATATAGATCATCAATCAACCCAAAGACAAAGGATATCTACTCAAAACATCATAGGATGGCAACACATCGTTGGATCATAATATGTGGCATAAAGCACCATGTTCAAGTAGGGATTACAGCGGGGTGCGGGAGAGTGGACCGCGTAAAAGAGATGAGGATGGTGATGATGATGGTGATGTTGATGAAGACGATCACCGCGGTGATGATTCCCCTCCCGATGGCACTCCAGCGCCACCGAGAGAGAGGAGGAGAGGTTCTCCCCCTTGTGCTTCCTCCTCCATGGCCTCCCCCTAGATGGGGAGAGGTTCTCCCTCTGGTCCTTGGCCTTCATGGCGATGATGGCCCCTCCTGGATACTCCTCCATGGCCTCCGGTGATGATGGCCCCCTTCGGCAGGGTGCCAGAGAGGGCCTAGATTGATTTCTCATGGCTACAGAGGCTTGCGGCGGCAGAACTTCCGATCTAGGTTATTTTCTGGAGGTTTGGGGATTTATAGGAGAGGTTGGGTCGAGAACATGTCAGGGGGCCCCACGGGGAGTCCACAAGGACCCTCCACCCTCATGGGGCCCACGGGACTCCCCTCCAGTAACTCTTCATTCCAGTATTTCTTATATTTTCCAGAAAAAATCTCCGCTGATTTTTAGCGCATTCCGAGAACTTTTGTTTCTGCACAAAAACAACACCACGGTAGTTCTGCCGAAAACAGCGTCGGTCCGGGTTAGTTCTAATCAAATCATACCAAAATCATATAAAACTATTGTAAACATGGCATGAATATTTCGTAAATTATAGATACGTTGGAGACGTATCAGCATCCCCAAGCTTAATTCCTGCTCGTCCTCGAGTAGGTAAATGATAAAAGAAATAATTTATGAAGTGTGAATGCTAGCAAGTGCTTAAGTTTGATCAATGATAGTTTCAATCACTTTTTCTAGCATCATTATATATCATAACAGTAGCTCAACTCATAAAACTTCTCATGATCAAGTAACAAGCTATTCATAGATCATAAAATTTCTTGAAAACTAACAAATCGTGCTCTTAGTCATCAAACAATTGCAATTCATCTTATTTTCGGGAAGGGTCTATGTAAGAGCTTTGATTCAGCAAACTCCACATACTCAACTATCATTTAATCTTTCACAATTGCTAACACTCACATGATATTTGTGGGTTCAAAGTTTTAATCGGACATAGAGAAAGATAGGGGCTTATAGTTTCGCCTCCCAACCTTTTACCTAAAGGGTAATGTCAACAATAGTACTTTATGAAAACCTACATCCAAGTGGATATATATATATATATGTATATATATATATATATATCCGGATCACTCCAACACAAAGTGCTTGCCAAAGAAAAAAGTGTAAAAGGGAAAAGTGATGATCACCATGACTCTTGTATAAGGGTAGAAGATAAAAGTAAAAGATAGGCCCTTCACAGAGGGAAGTAGAGGTTGTCATGCGCTTTTATGGTTGGATGCACAAAATCTTAATGCAAAAGAACGTCACTTTATATTGCCGCTTGTGATAAAGACCTTTATTATGCAGTTCGTCACTTTTATTTCTTCCCTATCACAAGTTCATATAAAGCTTATTTTCTTCGCACTAATAGATCATACATATTTAGAGAGCAATTTTTTATTGCATGCACCGATGACAACTTACTTGAAGGATCTTATTCAATCAATAGGTAGGTATGGTGGACTCTCATGGCAAAACTGGTTTAAGGGATGTTTGGAAGCACAAGTAGTATTTCTACTTGGTGCAAAGAATTTGGCTAGCATGAGAGGGAAAGGCAAGCTCAACATGTTGGATGATCCAAGACAATATGATGTTTCGGATATAGGAAAACATAACCCATTAAGTTGTCTTCCTTGTCCAACATCAACCTTTTAGCATGTCATATTTTAATGAGTGCTCACAATTACAAAAGATGTCCAAGATAGTGTATTTATATGTGAAATCTCTCTTCCTTTAATATTATTTCATGAATTGTTCAAGTGACCAATTCTGTGTTTCCTAACTTTCAATAAATTTAACACCTATACTTATTATGTGTGAAGTCATTACTCCCCATGGTATAAGCATATGAAACATATATAAATTTAGATTTATGATATTCAATTCATTCAACCATTTACTCATAGGATATATTTGAAGCACATGAGTAAATGACAAACTGTGAAGAACACTGAGTAGTCAAATAATTAACTAGCCATGGGAGGGTTCTTTTTCATTCAAGATTTCAGATCCAATGATTTTATTCAAAACAGCAAGTAAAATTGAAAATACGCTCCAAGCAAAACACATATCATGTGACGAATAAAAATATAGCTCAGAGTAAGGTATACCGATAGTTTTGAAGACGAAAGAGGGGATGCCTCCCGGGGCATCCCCAAGCTTAGGCGCTTGAGTCTTCCTTGAATATTACCTTGGGGTGCCTTGGGCATCCCCAAGCTTAGGGCCTTTCCACTCCTTATTCTCCTCATATTGATATCTCACCCAAAGCTTGAAAACTTCAATCACACAAAACTTAACGGAACTTCGTGAGATAGGTTAGTATGATAAAGAGTAAACCATTCACTTTGGTACTGTCAAAGACAAGGTTCATAATTGTTCTCACACAATGCCTACTGTACCATATCATTTCTACAATTTATATTGAGAAATATAAGCCATAGAAACTAGAAAACAAGCAAACTATGCAATGAAAACAGAATCTGTCCGAAACAGAACAGTCTGTAATGATCTGAACAGCAACCATACTTCTACTACTCCAAAAATTATGAAATAAATTGGTGGACGTGAGGAATTTGTCTATTAATATTCTGAAAAAATAATTAACTCAAAATAACTCTTCTGTAAAAAATGACAGCTAATCTCGTGAGCGCAAGGTTTCTGTTTTTTACAGCAAGATCACATTAACTTTCACCCAAGTCTTCCCAAAGGTCTTACTTGGCACTTTATTGAAACTAAAGCTATAGAACATGATTACTATAGTAGCTTAATCATGTAAATGCACAAAAACAGTAAGGGTAAATATTGGGTTGTGTCCCAACAAGCGCTTTTCTTTAGTGCCTTTTAGCTAGGCATGATGATTTCAATGATGCTCACATAAAAGATAAGAATTGAAACATAAGAGAGCATCATGATGAATATGACTAGCACATTTAAATATAACCCACTTCCTATGCCTAGGGATTTTTTGAGCACATAATTTATAGGAACAAGAATCAACTAGCATAGCAAGACAAAACAAGTATAACTTCAAAACTGTAAGCACATATAGAGGAAACTTGATATTATTGCAATCCCTACAAGCATGTATTAATTCCTCCCTCAATATAATTTTCAGTAGCATCATGAATGAGTTCAACAATATAACCACACATAAAGCATTCTTTTCATGATCTACAAGCATAGAAATTTTACTACTCTCCACACAAGCAAAATTCTTCTCATTCAGAATAGTGGGAGCAAACTCAACAAAATAACTATCATGTGAGGCATAATCCAATTGAAAATTAAAATCATGATGACAAGTTTCATGGTTAGAATTATTCTTTATAGCATACATGTCATCACAATAATTATCCTAGATAGCAACTTTGTTCTCATAATTAATTGGAACCTCTTCCGAAATAGTGGAATCATTACTAACTAAAGTCGACACTCTTCCAAATCCACTTTAGATGATAGTATTATTCATACTCCAAAAGATATAAGTGAAGTTTATGGAGCATTCTACAATTAATAAAGACTAACCAATATCCAAGCTCAAAATATATAAGTGAAGCACACGAAGCATTCTATAAAACCATACTCAAAAAGATTTAAGAGAAGCACAAAGAGCATTCTATAAGGTCATACTCAAAAGATATACGTGAAGCACATGAAGCATTCTATAAATCGATGAAGGTATATCTCATACTAGCATGGTTCTTAAAGTAAAAGAAAAACACAAAGGACACAAATCATGTGAACAAAACAAAACCGAGGTATACCGATAATTGTTGAAGAAGAAAGATGGGATGCCAACCGGGGCATCCCCAAGCTTAGATGCTTGAGTATCCTTGGAATATTTACTTGGGGTGCCTTGGGCATCCCCAAGCTTGAACTCTTGCCTCTCTTTATTCTTCTCACATCGGTAACTCCTCGTTCTTCGAACACTTCATCCACAAAAACTTAACAAATACTTTGTGAGATCCGTTAGTATACTAAAGCAAATCTCTACCTTTAGGTACTGTTGCAAACTCATTCCAATTTCATATTAGCACTTTATCTACTGTATTCTAACTTCACCATGGTTCATACCCCCCGATACTACCCATAGATTCATCAAAATAAGCGATCAACACATAGAAAACAGAATCTGTCAAAAACAGGACAGTCTGTAGTAATCTGGAAATTTAATAAATTTCTGTAACTCCAAAAAATTCTAAAAATATATGAAAATTTAAACAATTTGTACAGAAGTAATGTGCAAAAAGTTTCAGACCGATTGAGTTTCCAGTAAAAAAATGTAAATTCATGCGCTACAGCCAAAGTTTCTGTTTTTGTACTGCACAAAGTAAACAAGCAATCTAATCATCCTAAAACCAAAGCTTGGCACATTATTTTTATAATACAATGATATATACAAGGGGATAATTATTTTCAGAGAAGATTCCATGAAATGTTTTACATTGTTTCCATGAGCATAAACACAAGTTTTCAAGGTCGATCCTCACTTCTCCAATGCATAACCTTCCAATCACTTCTCTTATTGGAAAACTTTTTAGGCATGAGAGGCAAGTATTTTTTTTTTGCATTTTCATTCTTTTAAAAAAATTGTATGTTTCACCCACAACTAAACAGAAACAAAAAGGAAAAACAAAATCTACTTAATGAATAAAGCAAACAAGCACACACGGAAATATCAACCCCACGCTATTGCTCCCCGGCAACGGCGCCAGAAAAGAGCTTGATAATCCCCAAGTGCAGGGAATCATCGTAGCAATTCCCAATGGTGGAAGTGATAAGTATGGAGTGTCGCACCCACAAGCAGCTAAAGGTAAGATCAATATTCTATCAAGTCCTATCTGCCACTGATACGACTCTACGTGCACCGAACGTTCCCTTCCAACTTGAAACGAGAAATAAAACTACGTTGTGGGTATGAAGAGGATAACTTTGCATGATATCGGAGAGCTAAAACATAAAAGTAGGTGCTGTTATCATAAAGTTAGAATATATTACTAAATATTATAAATATCGAGTGTGGAATAATGATGGATCGGTGTGCGGAATTATCCTAGGCAATCGTTAACAAGACCGGTAGTCGTCATTGCAATTTCATATGAGGGAGAGGCATAAGCTAACATACTTTCTGTTCTTGGATCATACGCACTTATGATTGGAACTCTAGCAAGCATCCGCAACTACTAAAGATCATTAAGGTAAAACCCAACCATAGCATTAAAGCATCAAGTCCCCTTTATCCCATACGCAACAACCCCCTTACTCGGGTTTATGCTTCTGTCACTCAAGCAACCCACTATAAGCGAATCATGAACGTATTGCAACACCCTACAGCGGGAATCCCTCATGCTTGCACGACACGGAGGGCACAATAGGACAGCACCAAAATAAAACATACAACTCATACCAATCTAGATCATCAATCAACCCAAAGACAAAGGATATCTACTCAAAACATCATAGGATGGCAACACATCATTGGATCATAATATGTGGCATAAAGCACCATGTTCAAGTAGGGATTACAGCGGGGTGCGGGAGAGTGGACCACATAAAAGAGATGAGAATGGTGATGTTGATGAAGACGATCACCGCTGCGATGATTCCCCTCCCGATGGCACTCCGGCGCCATCGAGAGAGAGGAGGAGAGGTTCTCCCCCTTGTGCTTCCTCCTCCATGGCCTCCCCCCTAGATGGGGAGAGGTTCTTCCTCTGGTCCTTGGCCTTCATGGCGATGATGGCCCCTCCTGGATCCTCCTCCATGGACTCTGGTGATGATGGCCCCCTCCGGCAGGGTGCTAGAGAGGGCCTAGATTGATTTCTCGTGGCTACAGAGGCTTGCGGCGGCGGAACTTCCGATCTAGGTTATTTTCTGGAGGTTTGGGGATTTATAGGAGAGGTTGGCGTCGAGAACAAGTCAGGGGGCCCCACGAGGAGTCCACAAGGCACAGGGGCGCGCCCTCCACCCTCCTGGGGCCCACGGGACTCCCCTCCGGTAACTCTTCGTTCCAGTATTTTTTATATTTTCCAGAAAAAATCTCCGTTGATTTTCAGCGCATTCCGAGAACTTTTATTTCTGCACAAAAACAACACCACGGTAGTTCTGCTGAAAACAGCGTCAATCCGGGTTAGTTCTAATCAAATCATACCAAAATCATATAAAACTATTGTAAACATGGCATGAATTCTTCATAAATTATAGATACGTTGGAGACGTATCACCGACGTCTGACGCTAAGTCGGCACGGATGTACCTCACCGACCCGCCGTCGCTGTACCTTGCGTCGGTCTGCCGTTTCCACCGTCGTTGAGGTCCTGCATCCCCGGGGTCATCAAGCAGCCTCCGCTACTGCCTCGTTCAGAGTCGCCGCCGCTGCTCCCGCAAGCCGGCTGTGCGCCCTACCAGGTTGCCTCTATCCCCGCCTCGCCACCAGCAAGCCGTTGTTCCGGTTCTTCTCCCGTGCGCTGGCCGCCTACTACCTCTTGAGCATGCGTTGGTTTTCCCTTGAAGAGGAAAGGGTGATGCAGCAAAGTAGCGTAAGTATTTCCCTCAGTTTTAAGAACCAAGGTATCAATCCAGTAGGAGACAACGCACAAGTCACCTAGTACCTGCACAAACAATCAAGAACCTTGCAACCAACGCGATAAAGGGGTTGTCAATCCCTTCACGGTCACTCGCAAAAGTGAGATCTAATGGAGATAGTAAAGTAAATATTTTTAGTATTTTTGTTGTATAGATTGGAAAGTAAAGATTGCAAAATAGTAAACGAGATGCAATGTAAATAAAAGAGATTCAATATAATAGGAAAGAGACCTGGGGGCCATAGGTTTCACTAGTGGCTTCTCTCAAGATAGCATGTATTACGGTGGGTGAACAAATTACTGCCGAGCAATTGATAGAAAAGCGCATAGTTATGAAGATATCTAAGGCAATGATCATGAATATAGGCATCACGTCTATGTCAAGTAGACCGAAATGATTCTGCATCTACTACTATTACTCCACACATCGACCGCTATCCAGCATGCATATAGAGTATTAAGTTCATAAGAACGAAGTAACGCATTAAGCAAGATGACATGATGTAGAGGAATAAACTCAAGCAATATGATATAAACCCCATCTTTTTATCCTCGATGGCAACAATACAATACGTGCCTTGCTGCCCCTACTGTCGCTGGGAAAGGACACCGCAAGATTGAACCCAAAGCTAAGCACTTCTCCCATTGCAAGAAAGATCAATCTAGTAGGCCAAACTAAACCGATAATTCGAAGAGACTTGCAAAGATATCAAATCATGCATATAAGAATTCAGAGAAGAACCAAATAATATTCATAGATAATCTTGTTCATAAATCCACAATTCATCGGATCTCGGCAAACACACCGCAAAAGAGTATTACATCGAATAGATCTCCAAGAACATCGAGGAGAACTTTGTATTGAGAATCAAAGAGAGAGAAGAAGCCATCTAGATAATAACTATGGACCCGAAGGTCTATGGTAAACTACTCACGCTTCATCGGAGAGGCAATGGTGTTGATGTAGAAGCCCTCCGTGATCGATTCCCCCTCGGGCAGATCGCCGAAAAAGGCCCCAAGATGGGATCTCATGGGTACAGAAGGTTGCGACGGTGGAAAAGTGGTTTCGTGGCTCTCCCTGATGTTTCTAGGGTAAAAGAGTACATATATAGGCGAAAGAAGTACGTCGGTGAAGCTACGAGGGGCCCACGAGGGTGGGGGCGCACCTACCCCCTGGGCACGCCCTCCTGCCTCGTGGCCTCCTCGTGGAGTTCCAGACTGCGACTCCAAGTCTTCTGGATTGCTTTCAGTCCAAGAAAGATCATCGTGAAGGTTTCATTCCATTTGGACTCCGTTTGGTATTCCTTTTCTGCAAAACTCTAAAATAGGCAAAAAAACAGAAACTGTCACTAGGCCTCCGGTTAATAGGTTAGTCCCAAAAATAATTTAAAAGAGCATATTAAAGCCCATTAAACATCCAAAACAGATAATATAATAGCATGGAACAATCAAAAATTATAGATACGTTGGAGACGTATCACCGCTGCTCGCGCCTTTTGTCTCTCACCTCCGGGTCTCACCACGCTGCAGAGAGCCGCCCCGCGCCTCCGGGCCTTCCCACCTCGAGCCGCCGCGGAGGAAGGACCCGCCTCAGAGTTGGACACGAGCGTTGCGCCCTCGCCTCTGCTCTACTATAAATCGCCCCACTGCGGCCGTCACTCGCCTCTGTGGCCTGCGGTAACCCGCCACGGCCTCGCGCCGCTTCTGCCGCGGTTTCCGCAAGTCGCCGTCGCTGGCGAGTCACCTCCGCCATCGCCAGGACCTAATCAGCCGCTGACTAAGTCTACTGCAGCGGTGATAACCCCAAGCCGGCCTTGTGCCCTTGCAAATCGCCGCCGTCTTGCATCTGAGCCGCCTCGGGCTTGACCCGCCGTGTTGCACTTGACCCGCCGCGTCGAGGATGGGCCGGTCGTGCCCTCACTTTAACTCGCCGCTACTTCGACCCACTGGCGCCGCATCGACCGCCCAGACTCCGTTGTCGTGGCATACACCCCGCTGCCTACATGAGCCGCCTCTGCTCCGGGCCTCGACCCGCCTCCCCACCACCTCCGGCCTTCATCGCACGGACTCCGCTGGGCCCCGCGGCTGCGGCTTCGCTTTAGCCGCCCGCCAACTCAAACACACGACTACTACCGAGACCCGCCTTGCGCCTCGTCGCCTCGAGCTACCAAGCCGTCGTCACGCATCCCTTGCTCAAACCACCCTGCATCGACTGCTGGCTCCTCCGCCTCCGCACACCGCTGAGTGCCACGACCTGCCTGCGCCAAGCCGCCTCGGCCGCGACTTTGTTTCTGCGGCCTTGTAGTGAACTGCCCCTGCTGTTGCGGACTCCGATGCTTCAACCCGCTGCTGGCTTACTCCCCTGCTTTCGAACCACCATCGTCGGCTCGCTACTACGGCCCTCCTCGCAAGCCGCCAGCCGCCTCGCTCTTCGTCTTCCGCAGCGCTGCCACGGCCTCACAAGTCGCCACCCGCCGCCTTCACACCACGCTAAGCCGCCACCATAAGCCACCCGCACCCGGGATCCGCCTCTGCTTTCGGCCGCCGTGCCACGGCGGATCCGCCTCCGCCTCAGGCCGCTGCACCTTGCCCCGACCTCGAAGCCGCTGCCTCCGCCTGCCTGCCTCAGCTCGCCGCTGAGCCGCCTCGTCATCGCTGTTTTGCTGAGTCGCCGACGCCCAATGACCCGCCCGCGCGTACTGCCTCGTCTCTGCGAGAGCCACCTGATACGTCTCCAACGTATCTATAATTTTATTGTTCCATGCTATTATATTATCCATCTTGGATGTTTTATATGATTTTTGGGACTAGCCTATTAACCTAGAGCCCAGTGCCAGTTTCTGTTTTTTTCCTTGTTTTTGAGTTCTACAGAAAAGGAATACCAAACGGAGTCCAATTGACGTGCCAATTTTTGATGATTTTTTATGGACCAAAAGAAGCCCCCGGAGTAAAAAGAGTTCGGCCAGAAGAGTCCCGAGCCATCTACGAGGGTAGAGGGCGCGCCCTACCCCCCTGGGCGCGCCCCCTATCTCGTGGATGACTCGGAGACCCCCCCTAACATGAGACCGACGCCAAAAATTCTTATAAATACAGAAACCCCCAGAAAGAAACCTAGATCGGGAGTTCCGCCGCCGCAAGCCTCTGTAGCCACCAAAAACCAATTGGGACACTGTTCCGGCGCCCTGCCGGAGGGGGGAATCATCACCGGTGGCCATTTTCATCATCCCGGCGCTCTCCATGACGAGGAGGGAGTAGTTCACCCTCGGGGCTGAGGGTATGTACCAGTAGCTATGTGTTTGATCTCTCTCTCTCTCTCGTGTTCTTGATTTGTCACGATCTTGATGTACCGCGAGCTTTGCTACTATAGTTGGATCTTATGATGTTTCTCCCCCTCTATCTTCTTATAATGGATTGGGTTTTCCCTTTGAAGTTATCTTATCGGATTGAGTCTTTTAAGGACTTGAGAACACTTGACGTATGTCTTGCGTGGGATACCCGTGGTGACAATAGGGTATTCTATTGATCCCCTTGATGTATGTTTTGGTGATCAACTTGCGGGTTCCGTGACCTTGGGAATCTATGCATAGGGGTTGGCACACGTTTTCGTCTTGACTCTCCGGTAGAAACTTTGGGGCACTCTTTGAAGTTCTTTGTGTTGGTTGAATAGATGAATCTGAGATTGTGTGATGCATATCATATAATCATATCCACGGATACTTGAGGTGACATTGGAGTGTCTAGATGACATTAGGGTTTTGGTTTATGTGTGTCTTAAGGTGTTATTTTACTACGAACTCTAGGGCTGTTTGTGACACTTATAGGAATAGCCCAATGGATTGATCGGAAAGAATAACTTTGAGGTGGTTTCGTACCCTACAATAATCTATTCATTTGTTCTCCGCTATTAGTGACTTTGGAGTGACTCTTTGTTGCATGTTGAGGGATTGTTATATGATCTAATTATGTTATCATTGTTGAGAGAACTTGCACTAGTGAAAGTATGAATCCTAGGCCTTGTTTCGAAGCTTTGCAATACCGTTTCTGCTCACTTTTATCGCTTGCTACCTTGCTGTTTTTATATTTTCAGATTACAAATACCCATATCTACCATCCATATTGCACTTGTATCACCATCTCTTCGCCGAACTAGTGCACCTATATAATTTACCATTGTATTGGGTGTGTTGGGGACACAAGAGACTCTTTGTTATTTGGTTGCAGGGTTGTTTGAGAGAGATCATCTTCATCCTACGCCTCCCATGGATTGATAAACCTTAGGCCATCCACTTTAGGGAAATTTGCTACTGTCCTACAAACCTCTGCACTTGGAGGCCCAACAACGTCTACAAGAAGAAGGTTGTGTAGTAGACATCACCACCACGGCAGATCACCCTCACTGTCTTCAGCTACCCATCCATCTCAAACGCAACGGGGCCGAGCTGCCGCCCGCCTAAGTCGCCATCTGTGGCCGTGCTAAGCTGCCTTGTGGAGAGTCGCCCGCGCCATCAGCCGCCCGGTAGCTCGCGCCTCCGGGGCGCCCCACGTTGAGCCGTCGTCCGAGAGCCTTCCCGTGTCGTGAGCCGCCTGGCCTCCCTCGCGCCTCACCTCATTCTGTACTGCGGTCGGCCTCCTGTGCCCCTGCAGCTCAGCCGGACGAAAGAAAGACAAAGAAGATGTAAAGGAGATTTTAAAAAACAACGGTCAAACATGATCCGGAGGATCCCTTCTGAGTTGCCCGGTGCCGCACTTAAAGCTGCCACCTCTGTCATCATTGCTGGAACCCTACGGCTGATAATTCTTGATAAAATATATCAGGTGAAATCCATCCTGTCAAGTTTCTATTGATATATTTTTATTTGAGAACAAATTACTCTCGTCTGTGAAATTTCTTATGCAGAACAATTCATCATTACAAAAGCGACCATCAAGCTATGGCCCTTGCTTACACCGGATGGATTAATGGACAGGGTCATTTATAACCCGTCGAGGTTCAACATATTCCAGCAATCCGTTGTTCAACTATATGTCGATTCATATGACGGTCAAGTATGGAGAGTCTCAAGCCAACTCCTCGAGTCGTCTTAAGACTCGGGGGCTACAATGACATGACTCGGCTGGATTGGCCAGTTTCAGTGAGTTCAATAACTCCGGGTCATTGGAGGGAAAGATAACCCGGTCCCGGAGACTGCTATTATATTGATGAAAATTTGAAGGCCGTCAGAAAATTTCCGGCTTAAAATGAAGGATTCCGGTTTAAAATCTGTCTCTCACGAAGCTTTGAAGCTTTCAATATCCGGTTTAAAATTCTGGCTCAAAAGAATCCATCTCTCGCAAGTTCGAGTTCTCAGAAAAAATAAAGGTTGGCAAAGAGAACTTGCTGCCATGATGCGCGGTTCAAACATGGTTATCCTGCCTTATTGGCTTATACACCCTGTTACAAATTACATGGGAGCTTCCTGCTCACTGAGCATAGCTATGACTGCCCTTTGATCTGGCTTATAGGCTGGGCTGTAAAAATCACTTGGGGGCTTCCTGTTCAAACATAGGTGTATTCACCAAAGAGAACATAGCGTTACTACCCTCTTGATAGGCTTGGAACACCAGGTGTATTCATCAAAGAGGACATAACCTTTTAATTGGCTTGGAACACCAGGTGTATTCACCAAAGTTTCCGGGTTATCTTGTTCAAACATAGGTGTATTCACCAAAGAGGACATAACCTTTTAATTGGCTTGGAATGCCAGGTGTATTCATCAAAAAATCCGGGTTATCCTGCCTTTGTATGTCTGCCACTCCGCCCAGGTAATCCTGGAATGACCCGCTGTACTTTTGACAGTCAATCTTATAAAGACCCTGAACTTGTCAAAGTTAAAACAGCGATTGGTCATGTGAGGCCCGGCTTACAGGGTTTGAATGAAGGATTAACTCAGTGGATCTGCGGCCCATGAAAGCACTTGAAATTTCGGCTTGGCGGCCTATGAAAGCCTTGTTTTTTCTGATTTGTTATTTTCTCTGAACATTGTTTTGATTCATATCCTTGTTCCATATTAACATATGGTGTAAAACAATTCAGGCCATGTAGCCTTAATCTTTATTACTCATATTTGAGCATATTTGGGGTTTTGATAACCCGTCCTGATAGAGGGCGTTAAGTTACCAGGATATCTTTGCCTTGAGCAATCAAAATCATGATATTGCATGCCTACGAGTCAATACCCGCAACGGGTTATATTATTCAAATCTTGAATAGCCAACATGGCTGGATTTTTATTATGGTTATCAATAACCAGTATTATGATTGAGGTTTTCAAAGTCGCTTTAGCGCACTGGCTATTATTTTATCAATGGATATGATTTATTCTACAATATAAGGAATAGTCCCGAGTCGCTGTAGGCTTACGACCCGGCACTTGGGGGCTACATTATTCAAGTTGAGATTACATCAAATATGCAAGTCCCATGTCAATGCCAGCATGCACCATGGCACTTGGGGGCTAATGCAAAGTCATTTTTACTTGCCTTATTGAAGACCCGACTCATCACATCGTAATGAGCCGACCCTTGGGGGCTACCAATTGCTCCTGTTAAAAATTCAAGGTACACAAGTTAAATCTATTATATTGAAGGGCCCATTGCTCAGTTGGTAAAGCACAAGGCTCTTAACCTTGTGGACGTGGGTTCAAGCCCTGCGATGAAGGCTACATCATATGATGTTATTTTCAATAATCATATCTACGAAGTCCCTGCTCATTATTGCATAATGACCCGACCCTTGGGGGCTACACTGGTTGAAGTTTTTATGAGCATAAGGCAATTACAAGTCCCAGGTTGCTGCAAGTATGACAACCCGGCACTTGGGGGCTACATATGTGGAATATTCAGTTTTGACTAGTGACTGAGATGAACAACTTGAATTTCTTCAAGGTTGTAACATTTATATTGAAGCAAGTCTTAAGCGGTTACTACGCTCCCTTCTTAAGACTTGGGGGCTACAAGTGATATGCATATAAGGGAGGTATATTTTCAATCTTGATGATTAGCAACAATTATGACCGGTGCCATCAATATTTACAAGCCGGCAATTTTGGATAAACCGGCAAGTTTTACATCTTCAAGTCGGCTGAAGATCAGATGAGTATTTCAATGACCAATATTTTTGTTAATCATTGGGAGCTGAGTCAAATGAATTATTCTTCACAATATTTCTGTGAGAAACCAACATCAGCAAATTGAGTATGAAGCTGGCCTATTGACCCAGATTTTCTAGAAGAAGGAAATGACAATGAATTAAGGATGATCAGGTGCCGGCTTACAAGAATTCTTAACCCGGAGCACAATCTGTCAAATTTGTTCTTGTGTTTGTTTTACAGGATCAGTTTGACATGGATAAATCCAAATTAAACTGGGGGCTAATGTCGGGGATATACCCCGCGGTATGACCCGGCCGGGACTTGGTATTTCATTGGTAAACCGCCCGAGGACTGACAATTCACTGATGACCCGGCCGAGCCTGGTTACCCATTGGTGAGCCGGCAGACAGTGATAAGCCGACAGACAGTGGTAAGCCGGCAGACAATGGTAAGCCGGCAGATAGAGATAAGCCGGCAGATAGTGGTGAGCCGGCAGACAGTGGTAAGCCGGCAAATAGTTATAAACCGACAGACAGAGTCGCCTGGGGTTAATAAGCCCGAGACGTTAAGAAGCCCATGGAGAGAAGCCCGTGATGAGAAGTCAGAATAGTTTAAGTCTTAATCCGATTAAGACTCTACATGTAACCCGTCCCTTCAACTTATATAAGGAGGGGCAGGGCACCCCGAAAGAGAGATAATCTTGAAGGTTAGACACAATCAGGAGAGTCGGTTTATGCGGCGACTCCCTCATGAGCATAATAAGACCTAGCCACAAACAGCATGTAGGGCTATTTCCGGATGATGTTTCCCGGGGCCCGAAGCTGTCTAAATCTTTGTCTTGTGTGTTGATCTGCCTCGCGTCTCTCATCCCGATCAATCCCTCTCAAGCTACCACATAGATGCGTTGGCCTCACGACTAAGTCGTCACACTAGGACATCTGTTGTGACAAATCCACGACGACTAAGCACTTGAGCAACAAGATCATTAAGCAATACCTCATCCCTTTTAATAGTATTGGCTTTCCTATTGACTCAATGTGATCTTGGATCACTTAAACAAAAATAAAGAGTCTTGAGCTTTTTGCCAATCTATTTCCTTAGCATTTTGAGGGGTCCACATCTCTAGTCCTTGCCATGCTAATCATTGAACATCCTGAAATATTTATCTTGAATAGACATTAGTTCAATGAGCTATTTGTTGTTATGAATTACCAAAACCACCCGGGGATTAGTTACAATTTCACAGATGTCGTTGGTGAGATGGTCAGGATGGGGGAGAGCACGTTCCTGAAGACTACTATCAAGTTTGCTCGCGTCGTGGTGGAGGTGTTTGGAGCTGAGTATCTCAGCGAACCAAATGTGCAGGACACGGAGAAGTTGTTGGCTATTGGAGAGGCCACGGGGTTTCCAGAAATGCTCAGATCAATTGATTGCATGCATTGGCAATGAAAGAACTGCCCCAAAAGTTTGCAGGGAATGTATCAAGGTCACACCAAAGAGGCCACCATCATAATAGAAGCAGTGGCATCACATGACTTATCGATTTGGCATGCTTTCTTTGGAATGTCAGGTTCTCATCAACGTGCTTCAACGATCTCCGATGTTCAGGTGACTTTGCAATGGGGAATCATCGCCATGCAACTACACCGTCAACGGCCAGAACTACAACATGGGATACTATCTTGCCGACGGCATCTATCCTCAATGGGCGGTGTTTGTGAAGACCATATCCGAACCGCGTGGCAATAAACAGAGCCACTTTGCAACAATGCAGGAAGCTGCTAGGAAGGATGTGGAGAGGGCATTTGTTGTGCTTCAAACTCGTTGGGGAATTGTTCGTGGCGCTGCAATGACGTGGGAATCGGAGACTTTGTGGTAACTCATGACTTGTTGTGTTATTTTGCACAATATGATTGTCGAGGATGAGGGTGATGGTGTAGCCCAAACCAATGATTTCGAAACACCAGCAGAACAAGTTGAAATCCCAGAAGATCAAGATGCAACTCAGCTCATGAACTTTCTGCAGATGCATCAGAACCTTCGAGATCATCAGGTGCACGTGCAACTACTCAGTAATCTTGCGAAGCATATATGGACCCACAATGGAAACCAAAAAACTGATGTTTGAGTTTTGCACTTAAAATATATTTTTTGTAAACACTATTTATGTTCGGCACCAAACATTTGCCTTTAAGTGTAACAATGGCCTATATGATCGATGTTCGTGGATTTGAGAGTTCAGATTTGAGATATGTGGATGCCAAGAGCGAAATATGAGTGTCCGTCCGGATGCGTTTGTGGGCATGCCCGGACGCGTCTGTGGACATATAGGGGAGCGGATTTGCGAAGTCCAGCTGTAGATGCTCTAAGGTTAGTGGAGTTTTCAGGGTTTGAGAGCTCAGTGCTTGTTGACCGCGGTGGGGTGGTCAGATGGATCCGCCGGATCGTCTCATCTCGTCGCCAGCTCCATTATACTGTTGCTTGACAAGTGTACAAGCATCCATGCATGCAAAATTCCTGACTTCTCCACAGCGGCGATAATGCCCAACCGCTTCGTGGGCTCTGCTGGGCACCACGGCGCCTTTGCATTCAATCGAGCCATTTAAAGGTCCTACCTACGTGCTATGGTATGCTCTGAAAATAGCAAAGCCGGGTCGGTACAAGCCCCGAGCTAGTGCTTCATGGCTGCCTGATCTGTCTCCCGACTCGAGCAGGGGCTTAGCTGTTGCGGGCTTGTAGTTAATGGCAGCACAACTGGCTTAGTACTGCATCTTTGTTCCTTTCTTGTGCTTCGATCTGCTCGCGAGCTACCCGAGTCCATGCCTCAGTTGGAAGAGATTGTCTCGACGGCCGGCGGGGCAGGCTCGCCACCACCGCCGCTGTGGTTTCTGGTCTTCCTCGCCCTCGGCCTCCACGCCGTTGTTGTATCCGCCGCGACCTTCCTCGCGTGGCTGTACCGCGCATTCCTCCGGCGGGGCCAGGACCTGGGCCTGCGCTACGGCGCGTGGGCTGTGGTCACCGGCGCCACCGACGGCATCGGCCGCGCTCTGGCGCTCGAGCTCGCGCGCAGGGGGCTAGACCTCGTCCTCGTCGGCCGGAACCCCGCCAAGCTGTCCCGCGTCAGCAAGGAGGCCAAGGATGCGGCGCCGTCCTGCATGGTGAAGAGCGTGGTGTTCGACCTCGCCGGTGACGCGACGGAGCTGTCGCTGGGCGCGGCGAGGGTGGCGGCGGCCGTGAAGGGGCTCGACGTGGGCCTCCTGGTGAACAACGCCGGCGCGACGTACCCTTGCGCGGCCTACTTCCACGAGGTGGAGACCCCGGTGTGGGAGGCCGTGGTGCGGGTGAACGTGGAGGCGGCCACGCGGATCTCGCGCGCCGTCGTGCCCGCGATGGCTGGAAAGGGGAGGGGCGCCATCGTCAACGTCGGGTCCGGTTCGTCCGTGGTGGTGCCGGCGTTCCCGCTCTACGCCGTGTACGCGGCAAGCAAAGCGTAAGTACTACGTATGACTCATGCATACATCTTGCGTAGTATAGGTTTTGGATCCACACATGTGTGTGGTGGTGATACCTCTACCTCTCCACTTGGCGACGGCGGCCTGCGAGGCCCCGATCGTGCTTGCGCTGCCCCTCCGTTCAACCGTTGCCTTGCCGGCTACAATTGCTCGGCACTGTAGTGTGCCATTCCGACGAGACATATAAAATATCAGTTTTGCTACACTTACGGGAGCAACTTACGGAATGCAGCTACGGATCCAAGGTGGGCTTATCTGATTGAATTAGGAGGGGTCCCCACTATACCTGGCCATGGGCCGGGCTTGGGCAGGGCCTAAAAAGCCCATGGCAGAAAACTGGGGCCCAGGCCCTCCCAGGCCCTACCATCGGGCCTACGAGGATGGTAGGGCCTGGGTCTCAGTTTTCTGCCGTGGGCTTTTTAAGGCCCGGCCCTGCCCGGCCCATGGCCAGGTATAGTCCCCACCACTTGAAATCAGGGGGAGGTTAATGTGATTAGCCCACGTCTGTCCGTAGCCGGCGATCCGCAAAATAGTCCCCGTAGGTGTAGCATTTTTGATAAAATTTTGAGGCAGCAGAGAAGTAGAAGGATGTACAGTATATGTGTGATATGATAGGGTCATCCAGCTGA
Source organism: Aegilops tauschii subsp. strangulata (assembly GCF_002575655.3). NCBI lineage: Eukaryota > Viridiplantae > Streptophyta > Magnoliopsida > Poales > Poaceae > Aegilops > Aegilops tauschii. The sequence continues at coordinate 247,916,504 of NC_053035.3, forward strand.
ACACATTAAATAGGCATCAAATCCCAATAGTAGGGTGAGTCGGACAGAGCTAAAAAAACAAATTGTGAGGACATATGTAGTTCACTGCTCATAAAAATTTTCTTGCCTTAGGTGTGGCTAGAACCAAACACCCACATCTAATTTGATCAAACTTGCCTAAGATGAGGTGTGACAAAGTGTGGCAATATGTGGCTGAAAACCAAACAGCCCCATGGTCCAACTGATAATGAGTCAAGCGGATTGTCTAGACACCCCAAAGTTCCTCAGGTTTAGTTCAGATTTGTGAAAATTCGGGTGTCCGAACCGATCTGCAGACGTTTGATGCAAAGCGTTAAAGGGCAAAAAGTGTCCCAACCAGTAAGATCAGGAGGTTTAGAGGCGTTTTGATGCACACCGTTGGAGTTGCTCTTGTGATCTCAGTTTTAATGATATATTAGTAAAAACTTCCATGCAGGCTGTACGGTAGCCACCATCATGTCCGAACAGTATTGCTTGGTTAGTGTTTTCGTTTTACAAAATGCTTGGATACTGTTTGTTGTCAGTATAATGCCATGTTGAATATGTTTCCGGCTACAGGGCTCCAACATGCGTCCCCATTTTGTTTTGTTTTTTGGGTCTCTAATCTTCTGTCCACGTGGCCTACTTAATCGACGGAATCAATTAATTCCATTTCTACAGTTCATCTGATCATTAGTTTTAAAAATACTTCAAGTAATCAAATCATATTAAATGACAACTGTTCATAACACCAGTAAAATATCTTATTGATTAACTTTGCAAGTCTATGTCTTTGTTGAGAATTTCTGAAGTCTCGATTGATTTAGAAAAACACAAATTCAGTTTAGTGGAGTTGCATTTTTATTAAATTGATTGAGAAGAAAATCTCAGTCGATTGAGACTTCGAAAAACCATAACTTTATTTTTTTAAAATATTATGATGAATCTCCACTGTTTCTCCTATCTTTATATGTAGATTATATACATGTCACTATTTTTGCATAACTTAAATTGTGCTTTTATTGATACATGTGTGAATTACGATTGTTTCATTTTGTTTCAAAAAAAATCAACTTCCTGGACTTCGGTATTTTTTGTCTTACGTACCACACATGTTTCCTTCAAATCTACTCCCTCCGTTTTTAAATATAAGTTTTTTTTATAGATTTCAATACAGACTACATATCTGTGTCTATAGACCTATTTTAGAGTGTAGATTCACTCATTTTGCTCTGTATGTAGTCTATATTGAAATCTCTAAACAGACTTATATTTAGAAACGGAAGGAATACATTGTTTGGTAGACACCTTTTAAACTACATTCTTTTGTGTGCTGGTAACCTTTGGTGAAACTAAGTCAAGTTTGGGGCTCTCCGAGAAAAAAGAAAAAAGAAAAAAGGGTTCAGTGCATGGTAGTCCTATGCTAAACATAGTACCATCCTATTTGCACTACCGATTAGTCGAATAAAAGCAGCTTGGATAATAGTGAATCAGCCAATAGTACTATGTATGGATTTTTTTTAAAGTACAATGTTTGCTACATCTACCACCGGGTCCAAGCACACAACGCATATTAATGCATGCCTAATATGGCCATGGATGATGGGAAGATTATGGTTCTTTCAATAAATAACGCACCGCTAATCAGTGGAGCAAAAGGATAAAAATAGTATTCGAATTAAATACTATCATTTCCATACAGTAAATCCAGTTTCTCGCTCCTGAAATAAATACTCTGAACTCATAGTTCCAAAATCGAGAATTTCCATACAGTAATTATCTTTAAATGTAGGATAATCTTTCGGCCTCTGCATCGGTAACAGATGATGTTGAACAATCAATGGTGATGCACACCGTTTTTATTGGATACGCCTCTAATATGAACTTTGTTTTTAGTACAAGGAAGATGAGTTTGAGCATTACCTGTTGCTATTTCTAATTTCTACATTTGGTCACCCTGACAGGTATATTGATCAACTGTCTCGGAGTCTTAGCGTGGAATACAAACACTACGGAGTGGATGTCCAATGCCAGGTATGCATGCAGTTTCCTCTTCATCTTTACATAGAAAACCAGAAATAGTTTGTGCCTGCTGGGTTTTTTTTTGTAACAAGACAAAAGATTTCCCATTTACATTGATTAAGAAGAAGAGAATTGCCCATGCAATTGTCGAAAAAACCGGGCTAAAACTGATACAACCCAACCCACATGACATGGGTACCACCGGCCAACCCAAAAATAGTTTGCGTCTGCTAGTGAAATGCACACAAACTTCATGGATCTCCATGTAATTTTGTACTCGGTGTCACAGAAGACAGGACAAACAACGTACTTTGGAATTGAGTTGAAATATCCTAGTAATGGATTACTGTGGTGCACTGCAGATTCCTTTGTACGTGGCCACCAAGATGTCGCCTGTTAAGGGCGACTCTCCGTTCATACCATCACCCGAGGAGTACGTCAAAGCTGTCATTCGCTGCATTGGCTACGAGCCGAGATGCGTCCCCTACTGGCGCCACTCCGTCCAGTGGTTCTTGGCGTCTCTGGCGCCAGACTCTGCTCTCAATCTGTGGCGTCTCCGGGTTGGTATCCGGAAGAGAAATGAGATGAGAGCTCTGCTCGGAGAGAAGGAACTCAGCTGAACAGCCTATGGGTGTGAAAAGAAACCGATCTGTTTATTTTTGTGGAGAATGATTCGAATAGGCATTTGGTTTATGTTTAGGCTTGTTCGAGAAGTTGATTATTCCAGAGTTTTCTATCGTATGTAATTAACGTTTGTTCTCTTGTCAATGTTTTCATGAAAAGTGTAATTTCTTTGTTGGGTGATGTTGGATGAAGATTTTCCGTGATTGAATTTTTGTAAGATTACAACATACTCCGTCTGATCGCGCGGCATGGATGTCGGCGCAGGGTTGGCGCCACAACACACGTGTGGAACCGTTTGCTCAAAGCGAACCATGTGAACATTGATGTGTTCACCCAACGACCCTCACCCACTCGCCAAGCGATTCCTCTCATTCCCCTTATTTGTTCCCAAACCCAGAGTGAGAGGGAGATGGAGAAGCATCAACAACCATGGGCAGTGGCGAATCTACTAGGAGGGCTTTAACAGGCTTAAGGGCCCCCCCCCCCCCCCAGCTTTGTAAAATAGTTTTTACTACTAGTTTAAAGGCTCAATCCAGCCATTTGTTGGTCCAACACAACGTATATTCACATGACATAGGCAGCCCAGCCCACCCTCCATTTTCTTTGTAGATTCGCCACTGACCATGGGATGGTTGTGGTAGCATGGCGGTGTTAGGGTCAAAATGTTGACGAGCTGGATTGGGGTCACTTGGGTTGCCGTTGCCGTCGTGGAAGCGGGTGCACTACGCCACAACACTTAATTGGGGGTAATTAACTACTGGTAAAAATACCTGAAAAAGGTTTAAAAAAATCTGTCAGGGCATTTTTAACTGCCGATACAAGTACCTAACAGCACGATAAGTGCCGATAGAACTGTAGAAACGAGGGCACACATACTGTTAGTAATAACGGCCAACCTTTAGGGCCCACTATCTGCTGGGAGAACTTAACCACTCCTTAATATCTGTCGAGGATTGTATCTGACGCGAGATGTAAATAGTATCAGGCCTAAGCGCGCACTAACGAGAGGGGTAAACTCATGAGGTATCAAATTTTTGGCCCGAAAAAGGAACGGACGAAGCTGACCTCAATCAACTTCATCCCCGAACCAACCCCATTCAGGAGATCTCATCCGCCGCCGATCACCCTCCACCCCTACCACTACTGCCATTGCCGCACACCACCGCAACCCCGCTGCCCCCAACCACCCCACCTGTTGTAGACTGCCCTCCACCCCCACGACTGCCGCCGCCGACCGCAAACATCCCACATCACAGCCGCCGAGGTCACGAACCACGCCACCGGCTCTTACCGGCCCCATCACGGAACCACTCCACCGGCGACCACCCTCCTCTGTCGAGAGCGTTCTCCCCACAAGCATCTCCCGAGTAGCGGTCGAGCGGGGCCGCCTCCTCTAGGTTGCGGATTTAGAAAATGTTCAAGATCTTGAACAATGTTCACGTACTCAAAAAATGTTCATCAATTTGACCAAAATTTCACGAATTCAAATAATGTTCATGATTTTTTTTAAATGTCCATGAGAACGAAAAAATGTTTGCAGATTTCCAAAATTGTTCCCATGAAAAATACTTCATCAGTTAGAAAAATGTTCATGCATTTGAAAAACATTGTTCATAAAAAAAATCTTCGTGAATTTCAAAAAACTTCCAAAATGCAATAACTTTCCACCAATTCAAAAAATATTCACAATTTTAATATTTTTCGCAATTTCATAAAATATTCATGAATTAGAAAAAATATTTCATGGTTTAAGTAAAATTGTGCAAGATTTTAGAAATGTTTATGATTAAAAAGATGTTCATGAGTTCGTAAAAATGTTCACAATTTCTTAAAACTGCTCATGAGTTTTAAAATATCAAAAACAAATGTTCAAAAATTTAGAAAATATTCATGATTTTAAAAAAAAAGTTCACAAATTTCAAAGATGTACATTATTTCAAAAAATAAATGTTCACAAAGTTGAAAAATGTTCGCGATTTCTGAAAAAAAATTCAAAATTTTGAAATATGTTTCCAATAAAACTAAGAAGGAAAAGAGAAATAGAAAACTAAGGAAAAAGTAAATAAAAAAGAGACGAAACGTAAAAGAAAATTAAAGAAAAAACAAAAACAAAATGGTCCAGGGAAGGTTTGGAATACACCCTAAAATGGGCCAGCCCAAACACTGATCGAACACACTGGAGGAATGCGTGCTCTCGCAGGCGTCCTATGCAAATAGGAGACCACATAAAAAAAGATAGAAGTGGCTAGCTACGTCGAGTCATTCAAAGTGGGCCGGCCCATAGACGCTTTTGTTCGGTTTTAACAACAATTGGTTGCAACTAGCAAAAAATAGGAAATTTCTCCAAAAAACAAAAGGCAAAAAAATGGGAGGCGTGTGTATGCTTAGCGGGCGCGACTAGTGTTGTGAGTGAAAGATCGAGGATGTCGCCTAGAGGGGGGCGTGAATAGGCGCTTTAAAATAATTACGGTTTAGGCTTGAACAAATGCGGAATAAACCTAGCGGTTAATTTGTCAAGCACAAAACCTACAACAACTAGGCTCACCTATGTGCACCAACAACTTATGCTAAGCAAGATAAACAACTAGGTGATAGCAAGATATATAGCAAGAAACAATATGGCTATCATAAAGTAAAGTGCATAAGTAAAGGGCTCGGGTAAGAGATAACCAAGGCACGCGGAGACGACGATGTATCCCGAAGTTCACACCCTTGCGGATGCTAATCTCCGTTTGGAGCGGTGTGGAGGCACAATGCTCCCCACGAAGCCACTAGGGCCACCGTAATCTCCTCACGCCCTCGCACAATGCAAGATGTCGTGATTCCACTAAGGGACCCTTGAGGGCGGTCACCGAACCCGTACAAATGGCAACCCTTGGGGGCGGTCACCGAACCCGTACACTTTGGCAACCCTTGGGGGCGGTCACCGGTACCCGTCAAATTGCTCGGGGCGATCTCCACAACCTAATTGGAGACCCCGACGCTTGCCCGGAGCTTTACACCGCAATGATTGAGCTCCGAGCACCACCAACCATCTAGGGCGCCCAAGCACCCAAGAGGAACAAGCTCAAGGGTACCAAGCACCTAAGAGTAATAAGCTTCTCAACTTGTAACTTCCACGTATCACGTGGAGAACTCAAACTTATGCACCAAATGCAATGGCAAGGGCACACAGAGTGCCCAAGTCCTTCTCTCCCAAATCCCACCAAAGCAACTAATGCTAGGGAGGAAAATGAGAGGAAGAACAAGAAGAGAACACGAAGAACTCCAAGATCTAGATCCAAGGGGTTCCCCTCACATAGAGGAGAAAGTGATTGGTGGAAATGTGGATCCAGATCTCCTCTCTCTTTTCCCCCCAAAACTAGCAAGAATCCATGGAGGATTGAGAAATAGCAAGCTCGAAGAAGGTCAACAATGGGGGGAGAACACGAGCTCAAAGGATAAGGCTCAATGGGGAAGAAGACCCCCTTTTATAGGGGGGAGAAATCCAACTGTTATCCCCATTCTCAGCCCACAGCGAGCGATACTACCGCTCTAGGGAGCAGTACTACCGCTGGGCGCAGCGGTACTGCCACTCGGTCCAGCGGTACTACCTCGCACAACGCCTAAGGGAGAAGGAACAGAGGAGAGGGCCACTAAGCGGCACTAGCAGCGGTGGTATGGGCGGTACTACCACTCCTACTGCCGCTGTTACTGCCGCTAAACCCGACACGAGACACGTAGGTCTTGAGTCGAGGCGGTACCAGCGCGGAACCGGAGCCGTACTACCGCTTGTGGCTATAAGCGGTACTGCCGCTCCGGCCCAGCGGTACTACCGTTGGCGCGTCCCTTAAGCTACTTCCAAGAAAAACATAAGCACGGGAAAACCAGAACTGCCACAACTTCTGCAAATGAGCTCCGAATGGAGCAAACTCAAGCTTGTTGGATAGAAGATGACAAATACTATCCAACAACGACAGAGGAGTGAAACTTCCAATAGAGAAGAACTGGCATAACCTCCAACATCGAAAACATCATAGAAGATGCATGTGAACTCCGTTTTCGATGAACTCGAGCTTGTCATCAAGATGACCATAAGCTCCAAATCTCACAAGGAGAAGAACCAAACAAGAACCAATATAGATGATGCAAGGATGCAATGGTTTGAGCTATCAATGAACGATACGATCAAGCTACTCATCGATAGCCCCCCTTGATGGTATGACAATCGATCCTATAACTCGGTCTCCCAACTACCACCATGGGACCGGTAAAATAGAAAACCTATCAAGGGCAAACCTTTGCCTTGCACATAGTCCACTTGAGCTAGATGATGACGATCTTGACTCCCTCAAGTTGGACCACCTTTCTTGATTGCGTTGGCTCGGTGAAGACTAGTTGATTGCTCCCCCATAATCCACTATGGGTGAGCCACCCTTTGGCACATCTTCACAAGTCCATTGTCGCCACAATGGACGGCAAGCTTCAAGCATGATATCTTCATGATGCTCCACTTGAATTTGCACACCACAACCTAACCGCACAAGGAACTCTCACGAAGACCATGGGTTAGTACACAAAGTGTAATTGACAATGCTTATCATACCATGGGATCGCTTGATCCCTCTCGGTACATCTTCTACGCTTTGTGTGTTGATCAACTTGGATCACTCTTTGTACGTAGTCTTGATCAACCTTGAATCTTTCCAACTTTCTCCATTAAGATGATGTCTTGAAGGTAAACATGAATGCTCACACAATCTTCTTCTTCAAGACATGCTTGCAATAAGCTCAACACTCACATGACCAATCTTTGGATAATTCCTTAATAGCACCATGGTCAACTCATAAACTCCTTGAAACCAACAAATGGACTTCAAGAAAAACCTATGGATAAATCCTTCAAATATAACTCAAGGCAATCATTAGTCCATAGAGATTGTCATCAATTACCAAAACCAAACATGGGGGCACCGCATGTTCTTTCAGTGAGGCCAATTCATATTTAGCGTTGAAGGCGCCAATTCCTTTTGTTGGGGAACGTAGTAATTCAAAAAAATCCTACGATCACGAAAGATCTATCTAGGAGAAGCATAGCAACGAGCGGGGAGAGTGTGTCCACCTACCCTCGTAGACCGAAAGCGGAAGCGTTAAGTAACGCGGTTTATGTAGTCGAACGTCTTCGCGATCCAACCGATCAAGTACCGAACGCACGGCACCTCCGCGATCTGCACACGTTCAGCTCGGTGACGTCCCTCGAACTCTAGATCCAACTGAGGCCGAGGGAGAGTCCCATCAGCACGACGGCATGGTGACGGTGATGATGAAGTTAACGGCGCAGGGCTTCGCCTAAGCAGTACGACGATATGACCGAGGTAGAAATTTGTGGAGGGGGACACCGCACACGGCTAAGAAATCAATTTGTGTGTCTATGCGGTGCCCCCCTCCCCCGTAGATAAAGGAGTGGAGGAGGGGGCCGGCCGGCCCCATGGGGCGCGCCCCAAGGGGGGAATCCTACCCCTACAAGGAGTAGGTTCCCCCCTTTCCTAGTCCAACTAGGAGGGGAAGGAAAGAGGAAGAGGGGGAGAAGGAAAGGGGGGTCGGCTGAAGAAAATATGCCCTAGAGGCAATAACAAAGTTATTATTTATTTCCTTATTTCATGATAAATGTTTATTATTCATGCTAGAATTGTATTAACCGGAAACATAATACATGTGTGAATACATAGACAAACAGAGTGTCACTAGTATGCCTCTACTTGACTAGCTCGTTGATTAAAGATGGTTATGTTTCCTAGCCATAGACATGAGTTATCATTTGATAAACGGGATCACATCATTAGGAGAATGATGTGATTGACTTGACCCATTCCGTTAGCTTAGCACTTGATCATTTTAGTTTACTGCTATTGCTTTCTTCATGACTTATACATGTTCCTATGACTATGAGATTATGCAACTCCCGATTATCGGAGGAACACTTTGTGTGCTACCAAACGTCACAACGTAACTGGGTGATTATAAAGGTGCTCTACAGGTGTCTCTGATGGTACTTGTTGAGTTGGCATAGATCGAGATTAGGATTTGTCACTCCGATTGTCGGAGAGGTATCTCTGGGACCTCTCGGTAATGCACATCACTCTAAGCCTTGCAAGCAATTACACTAATGAGTTAGTTGTGGGATGATGCATTACGGAACGAGTAAAGAGCCTTGCCGGTAACGAGATTGAGCTAGGTATTGAGATACCGACGATCGAATCTCGGGCAAGTAACATACCGATGACAAAGGGAACAACGTATGTTGTTATGCGGTTTGACCGATAAAGATCTTCATAGAATATGTAGGAGCCAATATGAGCATCCAGGTTCCGCTATTGGTTATTGACCGGGGACGTGTCTCGGTCATGTCTACATAGTTCTCGAACCCGTAGGGTCCGCACGCTTAACGATCGGTATTACGAGTTTATGTGTTTTGATGTAACGAAGGTAGTTCGGAGTCCCGGATGTGATCACGGACATGACAAGCAGTCTCAAAATGGTCGAGACATAAAGATTGATATATTGGACGGCTATATTCGGACACCGGAAGTGTTCCGGGCGATCTCGGAGAAAACCGGAGTGCCGAAGGGTTACCGGAACCACCCCCGCCCCCCCCGGGGACAAATGGGCCTTGTTGGGCCCTAGTGGAGAGAGAGAGGGGCCGGCCAGGGCAGGCCGCGCGCCCCCTCCCCTTGATTCCAAATAGGACAAGGAAGGGGGGCGGCGCCCCCCTTGCCTTTCCTCTCTCCCACTCCTTCCTTCCCCCTCCTAGTGGGACTAGGAAAGGGGAGTCCTACTCCCACTAGGAGGAGGACTCCTCCTGGCGCACCCTGCAAGGGCCGGCCGGCCCTCCCCCTTGCTCCTTTATATACGAGGGCATGGGGCACCCGAGGATACACAAGTTGATTGTTCCAAGCCGTGTGCGGTGCCCGCCTCCACCATAATCCACCTCGGTCATATCGTAGTGGTGCTTAGGCGAAGCCCTGCGTTGGTAACAACATCATCACGCCGTCGTGGTGAGGGAACTCTCCCGTGAAGCTCTGCTGGATCGGAGTTCGTGGGACGTCATCGAGCTGAACGTCTGCTGAACTCGTAGGTGTCGTACGTTCGGTACTTGAATCGCTCGGATCGTGAAGACGTACGACTACATCAACCGCGTTGTCATAACGCTTCCGCTTTCGGTCTATGAGGGTACGTGGACGACACTCTCCCCTCTTGTTGCTATGCATTACCATGATCTTGCGTGTGCGTGAATTTTTTTGAAATTACGATGTTCCCAAACAGTGGTATTAGAGCCAGGTTTATGCGTAGATGTTATATGCACGAGTAGAACACAAGTGAGCTGTGGGCGATACAAGTCATGTTGCTTACCAGCATGTCGTACTTTGATTCGGCAGTATTGTTGGATGGAGCGGCCCGGACCGACATTACGCGTACGCTTACGCGAGACTAGTTCTACCGACGTGCTTCGCACACAGGTGGCTGGTGGGTGTCAGTTTCTCCAACTTTAGTTGAATCGAGTGTGGCTACGCCCGGTCCTTGTGAAGGTTAAAATAGCACTAACTTGACGAAATATCGTTGTGGTTTTGATGCGTAGGTAAGAACAGTTCTCGCTCAGACCGTACCAGCCACGTAAAACTTGCAACAACAAAGTAGAGGACGTCTAACTTGTTTTTGCACGGCATGTTGTGATGTGATATAGTCAAGACATGATGCTAAATTTTATTGTATGAGATGATCATGTTTTGTAACCGAGTTATCGGCAACTGGCGGGAGCCATATGGTTGTCGCTTTATTGTATGAAATGCAATCGTCATGTAATTGCTTTACTTTATCACTAACTGGTAGCGATAGTCGTAGAAGCAATAGTTGGCGAGACGACAATGATGCTACGATAGAGATCAAGGTGTCGCGCCGGTGACGATGGTGATCATGACGGTGCTTTGGAGATGGAGATCAAAGGCACAAGATGATGATGGCCATATCATATCACTTATATTGATTGCATGTGATGTTTATCTTTTATGCATCTTATTCTGCTTTGATTGACGGTAGCATTATAAGATGATCTCTCACTAAATTTCAAGGTACAAGTGTTCTCCCTGAGTATGCACTGTTGCCAAAGTTCGTCGTGCCGAGACACCACGTGATGATCGGGTGTGATAAGCTCTACGTTCATATACAACGGGTGCAAGCCAGTTTTGCACACGCAGAAATACTCGGGTTAAACTTGACGAGCCTAGCATATGCAGATATGGTCTCGGAACACTGAGACCGAAAGGTCGAGCGTGAATCATATAGTAGATATGATCAACATAGTGATGTTCACCATTGAAAACTACTCCATCTCACGTGATGATCGGACATGGTTTAGTTGATATGGATCACATGATCACTTAGATGATTAGAGGGATGTCTATCTAAGTGGGAGTTCTTAAGTAATTTGATTAATTGAACTTCAATTTATCATGAACTTAGTACCTGATAGTATTTTGCATGTCTATATTGTTGTAGATAGATGGCCCGTGCTATTGTTCCGTTGAATTTTAATGCGTTCCTTGAGAAAGCAAAGTTGAAAGATGATGGTAGCAATTACACGGTCTGGGTCCGTAACTTGAGGATTGTCCTCATTGCTGCACAGAAGAATTACGTCCTGGAAGCACCGCTGGGTTCCAAACCCGCTGCAGGAGCAATGCCAGATGGTATGAACATCTGGCAGAGCAAAGCTGATGACTACTCGATAGTTGAGTGTACCATGCTTTACGGCTTAGAACCGGGACTTCAACGACGTTTTGAACGTCATGGAGCATATGAGATGTTCCAGGAGTTGAAGTTAATATTTCAATCAAATGCCCGGATTGAGAGATATGAAGTCTCCAATAAGTTCTACAGCTACAAGGTGGAGGAGAATAGTTCTGTCAGTGAGCATATTCTCAAAATGTTTGGGTATAATAATCACTTGATTCTACTAGGAGTTAATCTTCCGGATGATAGTGTCATTGACAGAATTCTTCAATCACTGCCACCAAGCTACAAAAGCTTCGTGATGAACTATAACATGCAAGGGATGGATAAGACAATTCCCGAGCTCTTCGCAATACTAAAGGCTGCGGAGGTAGAAATCAAAAAGGAGCATCAAGTGTTGATGGTTAACAAGACCACCAGTTTCAAGAAAAAGGGTAAAGGGAAGATGAAGGGGAACTTCAAGAAGAACGGCAAACAAGTTGCTGCTCAGGAGAAGAAACCCAATTCTGGACCTAAGTCTGAGACTGAGTGCTTCTACTGCAAAGGGACTGGCCACTGGAAGCGGAACTGCCCCAAGTATTTGGCGGATAAGAAGGATGGCAAGATGAGCAAAGGTATATGTGATATACATGTTATTGATGTGTACCTTACTAAAGCTCGCAGTAGCACCTAGGTATTTGATACTGGTTCTGTTGCTAATATTTGCAACTTGAAACAGGGACTATGGATTAAGCGAAGATTGGCTAAGGATGAGGTGACGATGCGCATGGGAAATGGTTCCAAAGTCAATGTGATCGCCGTCGGCACGCTACCTCTACATCTACCTTCGGGATTAATCTTAGACCTGAATAATTGTTATTTGGAGCCAGCATTGAGCATGAACATTATATCTGGATCTTGTTTGATGCGAGACGATTACTCATTTAAATCTAAGAATAATGGTTGTTCTATTTATATGAGTAATATCTTTTACGGTCATGCACCCTTAAAGAGTGGTCTATTTTTTATGAATCTCGATAGTAGTGATACACATATTCATAATGTTGAAGCCAAAAAATGCAGAGTTGATAATGATAGTGCAACTTATTTGTGGCACTGCCGTTTGGGTCATATTGGTGTAAAGCGCATGAAGAAACTCCATTCTGATGGACTTTTGAAATCACTTGATTATGAATAACTTGGTACTTGCGAACCATGCCTCATGGGCAAGATGACTAAAACGCCGTTCCCCGGAACAATGGGGCGAGCAACAGATTTGTGGGAAATCATACATACTGATGTATGTGGTCCGATGAATATTGAGGCTCGCGGCGGATATCATTATTTTCTCACCTTCACAGATGATTTGAGAAGATATGGTTATATCTACTTAATGAAACATAAGTCTGAAACATTTGAAAAGTTCAAAGAATTTCAGAGTGAAGTGGAAAATCATCGTAACAAGAAAATAAAATTTCTACGATCTGATCGTGGAGGAGAATATTTGAGTTACGAGTTTGGTCTTCATTTGAAACAATGCGGAATAGTTTCGCAACTCACGCCACCCAGAACACCACAGCGTAATGGTGTGTCCGAACGTCGTAATCGTACTTTACTAGATATGGTGCGATCTATGATGTCTCTTACTAATTTACCGCTATCGTTTTGGGGTTATGCTTTAGAGACGGTTGCATTCACGTTAAATAGGGCACCATCTAAATCCGTTGAAACGACGCCTTATGAACTGTGGTTTGGCAAGAAACCAAAGTTGTCGTTTCTTAAAGTTTGGGGCTGCGATGCTTATGTGAAAAAGCTTCAACCTGATAAGATTGAACCCAAATCGGAGAAATGTGTCTTCATAGGATACCCAAAGGAGACTGTTGCGTACACCTTCTATCACAGATCCAAAGGCAAGACATTCGTTGCTAAGAATGGATCCTTTCTAGAGAAGGAGTTTCTCTCGAAAGAAGTGAGTGGGAGGAAAGTAGAACTTGATGAGGTAACTGTACCTACTCCCTTATTGGAAAGTAGTTCATCACAGAAATCTGTTCCTGTGACTCCTACACCAATTAGTGAGGAAGCTAATGATGATGATCATTGATACGTCTCCGTCATATCTATAATTTTTTATTGTTCCATGCCAATATTATACAACTTTCATATACTTTTGGCAACTTTTTATATTATTTTTTGGGACTAACATATTGATCCAATGCCCAGTGCCAGTTCCTGTTTGTTGCATGTTTTATGTTTCGCAGAAAACCCATATCAAACGGAGTCCAAACGGGGTAAAAACGGACAAAGAATATTTTTGAAATATTTGTGAAATATGGGAAGATGAATCAACGCGAGATGGTGCCCGAAGGGGCCACGAGGCAGGGGGCGCGCCCCTGACCCTCGTGGACACCCCGTAAGGAGCTTGCTGCTCTTCTTTGGCCGCAAGAAAGCTAATTTCCAGAGAAAAAAATCTTGGTGAAGGTTTCAATCCAATCGGAGTTACGGATCTCCAGATATATAAGAAACGGTGAAAGGGCAGAATACGAGAGCGCAGAACCAGAGAGAGAGAGACAGATCCAATCTCGGAGGGGCTCTCGCCCCTCCCACGCCATGGAGACCAAGGACCAGAGGGAGAACCCTTCTCCCACCTAGGGAGAAGGCCAAGGAAGAAGAAGAAGAAGGAGGAGGGGGGCTCTCTCCCCCTCGCTTCAGGTGGCGCCGAAGTGCCACCGGGGGCCATCATCATCACCGCAATCTTCACCAACAACTTCACCGCCATCATCACCAACTCTTCCCCCCTCTATGCAGCGGTGTAATCCCTCTTTTACCCGCCGTAATCTCTACTTAAACATGGTGTTCAACGCTATATATTATTTCCCAATGATGTATGGCTATCCTATGATGTTTCAGTAGATCCGTTTTGTCCTATGGGTTTTTTGATGATCGTGATTGGTTTGAGTTGCATGTTTTATTATTGGTGTTGTCCTATGGTGCTCTCTGTGTCGCGCAAGCGTGAGGGATTCCCACTGTAGGGTTTGCAATATGTTCATGATTTGCTTATGGTGGGTGGCGTGAGTGACAGAAGCATATACCCGAGTAAGTAGGTTGTTTGCGTATGGGAATAAAGAGGACTTGATACTTTAATGCTATGGTTGGGTTTTACCTTAATGATCTTTGGTAGTTGCGGATGCTTGCTAGAGTTCCAATCATAAGTGCATATGATCCAAGTAGAGAAAGTATGTTAGCTTATGCCTCTCCCTCAAATAAAATTGCAATAGTGATTACCGGTCTAGTTATCGATTGCCTAGGGACAAATAAGTTTCTCGTAACAAAAAGCTCTCTACTGAAACTAATTTAGTTGTGTCTTTATCTAAATAGCCCCTACTTTTTATTTACACGCTTTTTATTATCTTGCAAACCTATCCAAAAACACCTACAAAGTACTTCTAGTTTCATACTTGTTTCCGGTAAAGCGAACGTCAAGTGTGCGTAGAGTTGTATCGGTGGTCGATAGAACTTGAGGGAATATTTGTTCTACCTTTAGCTCCTCATTGGGTTCGACACTCTTACTTATCGAAAGAGGCTACAATTGAACACTATACTTGTGGGTTATCAAGACCTTTTTCTGGCGTCGTTGCCGGGGAGTTATAGCGTGGGGTGAATATTCTCGTGTGTGCTTGTTTGCTTTATCACTAAGTAATTTTTATTTGCTGTTCTTAGTTGCTCTCTATCTTTAGTTATGGATATGGAACATGAAATACCAAAAAAATTAGGTTTACTTGCTACTCATGGAGATGGGGAACCTCCCAAAACCCTCGATGATCATTATGTGAAAGATATTATGTACTACTTTGATAATCCTGAGAAAATCCCATTCAATCTTGTAATGGGAGACACGTTGGATCAATGTGAATACTTTAGGGATTATCGCTTGACTCAAAAAGGGAAACTATTATGGGATCAAATTTATATGTTGAAGTGGTATGCTCGGCAAGTATGCTTGAGTTATGATTATACTTGTTGCTCTAGGATGAAGGCTCCACACCTTCCCTTTTTATGCAAATTTAATGATAATAAAACCTTGGCTTCTTATGCTAATGGTATATATGATTACTATGATGTGGAACAAATAGAAGAATTTGTTGCTTTTATGGGTGCTTATGAAATTGAATCCTTGTTCAAAGAGTGTGAAAATCTTTATGATGCTGTTTATAGACCTGAAAATTTAGCTATCCTTAAATATTGCTATGAGAATTATGAATTCAATTCCGATATTGATGAATTTATTGAGAAAGTCTCCGCTGTCCAAGAAGAGACTAATATTTTGCAGGAGCCTATGGAAGAAGAAATTAATAACATTCTGAGCTCATTAGATGAAAAAGACGAGGAGCAGAGCGAAGAACAAAAGGAGGAAGAGCAGATTGATCACCCGTGCCCACCTTCTAATGAGAGTAACTCTTCGACTTATACATTGTTTAATTTCCCTTCGTGCTTACCGAAGGATGATTGCTATGATAATCGCTATGATCCCTTTGATTCTTTTGAAATATCCCTTTTTGATGATGTTTGCTATGCTTGTGGCCAAGATGCCAATATGAATTATGCCTATGGAGATGAACTTGCTATAGTTCCTTATGTTAAACATGAAATTTTTGCTATTGCACCCACGCATGATAGTCCTATTATCTTTTTGAATTCTCCCGACTACACTATATCAGAGAAGTTTGCCCTTATTAAGGATTATATTGATGGGTTGCCTTTTACCGTTGCACATGATGATTTTAATGAATATAATATGCATGTTCTTGCTGCTCCTACTTGCAATTATTATGAGAGAGTAACTATATCTCCACCTCTCTATGTTTCCAACACGATAAAATTGCAAGAAACTGTTTATACTATGCATTGGCCTTTACTATGTGTGCATGAATTGTTATTTTATGACATGCCGATGCATAGGAAGAGAGTTAGACTTCATCATTACATGATATAGGTTACTTTGTGCTCACTACTAAATCACAAATCATTGTTAATTAAAATTGGCTTTGATATACCTTGGGATCCGGGTGGATCTATTACTTGAGCACTATATGCCTAGCTTAATGGCTTTAAAGAAAGCGCTGCCAGGGAGACAACCCGGAAGTTTTAGAGAGTCATTTATTTCTGTTGAGTGCTTTTATATAGTTTAAAAAAAAAAAATAGGGGAACCTAAAACCTTTTCCAAAAGGAAAGTGAAAGTGAAAGAGACAAGCATTGTTGAAGTGGGGGAGCTCCTTGAACTTTGTTCATGCTCACGGAAACTTTGTGAATCTTAATTACAGAAACTTTTCAACAAAAATAATTATCCCCTTGTACAATTCCATTGTATTATAAAAATAATGTGCTAAGGTTTGCCTTTAGGATGTTTACAATGCTTGTTGGTTTGTGCGGTGCAGGACAGAAACTTTGGCTGTAGTGTGCGATTTTACATTTTTTACTGGAACATCAAATGGTTCTGAAACTTTTTGCACTGTCTTTCTATACAAATTTTTTATTTTTCCTAATTTTGGCATAATTTTTTGAGTAACATAAGTTTGGAGAATGTTCAGATTATTACAGACTGTCTTGTTTAAAACAGATTCTGTTTTTGATGCATAGTTTGCTTGTTTTGATTAAACTATCGATTTATATCAGTGGATTAAGCCATGGAAAAGTTATATTACAGTAGCTAAAATGAAAAAACAAAATATGAATTGGTTTGCAACAGTATCAGAGTAGTGATTTGCTTTATTATACTAACGGAACTTACCGAGTTTTCTGTTGAGTTTTGTGTGGATGAAGTGTTTGATCGAGGAGGTCTCGATATGAGGAGAAGGAGGAGAGGCAAGAGCTCAAGCTTGGGGATGCCTAAGGCACCCCAAGTAAATATTCAACAAGACTCAAGCGTCTAAGCTTGGGGATGCCCCGGAAGGCATCCCATCTTTCTTCAATAAGTATCGGTATGTTTTCGGATTCGTTTGGTTCATGCGATATGTGCAAATCTTGGAGCGTCTTTTGCATTTAGTTTTCACTTTTCTTTTATGCACCATGCTGGTATGAGATAGTCCTTGCTTGATTTATAGAATGCTCATTGCACTTCACTTATTTCTTTTGAGTATGGCTTTATAGAATGCTTCATGTGCTTCACTTATATCATTTGAAGTTTGGATTGCATGTTTCTCTTCACATAGAAAACCGCCATTTATAGAATGCTCTTTTGCTTCACTTATATTTGCTAGAGCGTGGGCATCTCTTTTGTAGAAAGGATTAAACTCTCTTGCTTCACTTATATCTATTTAGAGAGTTGACAGGAACTGGTCATTCACATGGTTAGTCATAAAATCCTACATAAAACTTGTAGATCACTGAATATGATATGTTTGATTCCTTGCAATAGTTTTGCGATATAAAGATGGTGATATTTGTGATTCCCGTAGCATGCACATATGATGAACCATTATGTAACGAAGTTGGAGCATGAGGTATTTATTGATTGTCTTCCTTATGAGTGGCGGTCGGGGAAGAGTGATGGTCTTTTCCTACCAATCTATCCCCCTAGGGGCATGCGTAGTAGTACTTTGCTTCGAGGGCTAATAAACTTTTGCAATAAGTATATGAGTTCTTTATGACTAATGTGAGTCCATGGATTATACGCACTCTCACCCTTCCATCATTGCTAGCCTCTTCTGTACCGTGCATTGCCCTTTCTCACCTCGAGAGTTGGTGCAAACTTCGCCGGTGCATCCAAACTCCGTGATATGATACGCTCTGTCACACATAAGCCTCATTATATCTTCCTCAAAAAAGCCACCATACCTACCTATCATGGCATTTCCATAGCCATTCCGAGATATATTGCCATGCAACTTCCATCATCATCATATACATGACTTGAGCATTTATTGTCATATTTCTTTGCATGATCGTAAGATAGCTAGCATGATGTTTTCATGGCTTGTTCGTTTTTTGATGTCATTGCTACGCTAGATCATTGCACATCCCGGTACACCACCGGAGGCATTCATATAGAGTCATATCTTTGTTCTAGTATCGAGTTGTATTGTAAGTAAATAAAAGTGTGATGATCATCATTATTAGAGCATTGCCCTAAAAAAAGAGGCCAAAGAAGCCTAAATAAAAATAGGGGGGGCCAAAGAAGCCCGCAAAAAAAAGAAAAAAAGGGGCAATGTTACTATCCTTTTACCACACTTGTGCTTCAAAGTAGCACCATGTTCTTCATATAGAGAGTCTCTTGAGTTATCACTTTTATATACTAGTGGGAATTTTCATTATAGAACTTGGCTTGTATATTCCGATGATGGGCTTCCTCAAATGCCCGAGGTCTTCATGAGCAAGAAAGTTGGATGCACACCCACTTAGTTTCCAGTTTGAGCTTTCATACACTTATAGCTCTTAGTGCATCCGTTGCATGGCAATCCCTACTCCTCACATTGACATCAATTGGTGGGCATCTCCATAGCCCGTTGATTAGCCGCGTCGATGTGAGACTTCCTCCTTTTTTGTCTTCTCCACACAACCTCCATCATCATATTCTATTCCACCCATAGTGCTATGTCCATGGCTCACGCTCATGTATTGCGTGAGGGTTGAAAAGGCTGAAGCACGTTAAAAAGTATGAACCAATTGCTTGGCTTGTCATCGGGGTTGTGCATGATTTGAATATTTTGTGTGGTGAAGATGGAGCATAGCCAGACTATATGATTTTGTAGGGATAACTTTCTTTGGCCATGTTATTTTGAAAAGACATGATTGCTTTATTAGTATGCTCGAAGTATTATTATCTTAATGTCAAATGATAGACTATTGCTTTGAATCACTCGTGTCTTAATATTCATGCCATGATTAGATTATGTGATCAAGATTATGCTAGGTAGCATTCCACATCAAAAATTATCATTTTTTTTATCATTTACCTACTCGAGGACGAGCAGGAATTAAGCTTGGGGATGCTGATACGTCTCCTTCGTATCTATAATTTTTTATTGTTCCATGCCAATATTATACAATTTTCATATACTTTTGGCAACTTTTTATATTATTTTTTGGGACTAACATATTGATGCAGTGTCCAGTGCCAATTCCCGTTTGTTGCATGTTTTATGTTTCGCAGAAAGCCCATATCAAACGGAGTCCAAACGGGATAAAAACGAACAGAGAATATTTTTAGAATATTTGTGAAACATGGGAAGAAGAATCAACGCGAGACGGTGCTCGAGGGGGCCACGAGGCAGGGGGCGCGCCTGGCCCCCCTGGGCGCGCCCCTGACCTTCGTGGGCACCCCGTAAGGCGGTTGCTGCTCTTCTTTGCCCGCAAGAAAGCTAATTTCCGAGAAAAAAATCTTTGCGAAGGTTTCAATCCAATCGGAGTTACGGATCTCCAGATATATAAGAAACAATGAAAGGGCAGAATACGAGAGCGCAGAAACAGAGAGAGACAGATCCAATCTCGGAGGGGCTCTCGCCCCTCCCACGCCATGGAGACAAAGGACCAGAGGGAGAACCCTTCTCCCACCTAGGGAGAAGGCCAATGAAGGAGAAGAAGGAGGGGGGCTCTCTCCCCCTCGCTTCCGGTGGCGCCGAAGTGCCACCGGGGGCCATCATCATCACCGCAATCTTCACCAACAACTTCACCGCCATCATCACCAACTCTTCCCCCCTCTATGCAGTGGTGTAACCCCTCTTTTACCCTCTGTAATCTATACTTAAACATGGTGTCAACGCTATATATTATTTCGCAATGATGTATGGCTATCCTATGATGTTTGAGTAGATCCGTTTTGTCCTATGGGTTAATTAATGATCGTGATTGGTTTGAGTTGCATGTTTTATTATTGGTGCTGTCCTATGGTGCTCTCCGTGTCGCGCAAGCGTGAGGGATTCCCGCTGTAGGGTTTGCAATATGTTCATGATTTGCTTATGGTGGGTGGCGTGAGTGACAGAAGCATATACCCGAGTAAGTAGGTTGTTTGCGTATAGGAATAAAGAGGATTTGATACTTTAATGCTATGGTTGGGTTTTACCTTAATGATCTTTAGTAGTTGCGGATGCTTTCTAGAGTTCCAATCATAAGTACATATGATCCAAGTAGAGAAAGTATGTTAGCTTATGCCTCTCCCTCAAATAAAATTGCAATAGTTATTACCGGTCTAGTTATCGATTGCCTAGTGACAAATAACTTTCTCGTAACAAAAATCTCTCTACTGAAACTAATTTAGTTGTGTCTTTATCTAAACAGCCCCTACTTTTTATTTACGCGCTTTTTATTATCTTGCAAACCTATCCAAAAACACCTACAAAGTACTTCTAGTTTCATACTTGTTTTTGGTAAAGCGAACGTCAAGTGTGCGTAGAGTTGTATCGGTGGTCGATAGAACTTGAGGGAATATCTGTTCTACCTTTAGCTCCTCGTTGGGTTCGACACTCTTACTTATCGAAAGAGGCTACAATTGATCCCCTATACTTGTGGGTTATCAATCATGTAACTTCAGATCAAGTTACTACCGAACCTCGTAGGTCAACCAGAGTAAGATCCGCACCAGAGTGGTACGGTAATCCTGTTCTGGAGGTCATGTTACTTGACCATGACGAACCTACGAACTATGAGGAAGCGATGATGAGCCCAGATTCCGCAAAATGGCTTGAGGCCATGAAATCTGAGATGGGATCCATGTATGAGAACAAAGTGTGGACTTTGGTTGACTTGCCCGATGATCGGCAAGCCATCGAGAATAAATGGATCTTCAAGAAGAAGACTAACACTGACGGTAATGTTACTATCTACAAAGCTTGACTTGTTGCGAAAGGTTTTCGACAAGTTCAAGGAGTTGACTACGATGGGACTTTCTCACCCGTAGCGATGCTTAAGTCCGTCTGAATCATGTTAGCAATTGCCGCATTTATGATTATGAAATTTGGCAAATGGATGTAAAGACTGCATTCCTGAATGGATTTCTGGAAGAAGAGTTGTATATGATGCAACCTGGAGGTTTTATCAATCCAAAGGATGCTAACAAAGTGTCTAAGCTCCAGCGATCCATTATGGACTGGTGCAAGCATCTCGGAGTTGGAATAAACGTTTTGATAGTGTGATCAAAGCATATGGTTCTATACAGACTTTTGGAGAAGCCTGTATTTACAAGAAAGTAAGTGGGAGCTCCGTAGCATTTCTAATATTATATGTGGATGACATATTGTTGATTGGAAATGATATAGAATTTTTGGATATCATAAAAGGATAATTGAATAAGAATTTTTCGATCAAAGACCTCGGTGAAGCTGCTTATATATTGGGCATCAAGATCTATAGAGATAGATCGAGACGCTTAATTGGACTTTCACAAAGCACATACCTTAATAAAGTTTTGAAGAAGTTCAAAATGGATCAAACAAAGAAAGGGTTCTTGCCTGTATTACAAGGTGTGAAGTTGAGTCAGACTCAATGCCCGACCACTACAGAAGATAGAGAGAAGATGAAAGATGTTCCCTATGCTTCAGCCATAGGCTCTATCATGTATGCAATGTTGTGTACCAGACCTGATGTGTGCTTTGCTATCAGTTTAGCAGGGAGGTACCAAAGTAATCGAGGAGTGGATCACTGGACAGCGGTCAAGAACATCCTGAAATACCTAAAAAGTACTAAGGATATGTTTCTCATTTATGGAGGTGACAAAGAGCCCGTCGTAAATGGTTACGTCGATGCAAGCTTTGACACTGATCCGGATGATTCTAAATCGCAAACTGGATACGTGTTTTTTTTTGAACGGTGGAGCTGTCAGTTGGTGCAGTTCTAAGCAAAGCGTCGTGGCGGGATCTACGTATGAAGCGGAGTACATAGCTGCTTCGGAAGCAGCAAATGAAGGAGTGTGGATGAAGGAGTTCATATCCGATCTAGGTGTCATACCTAGTGCATCGGGTCCAATGAAAATCTTTTGTGACAATACTGGTGCAATTGCCTTGGCAAAGGAATCTAGATTTCACAAGAGAACCAAGCACATCAAGAGACGCTTCAATTCCATCCGCGATCAAGTCCAGGTGGGAGACATAGAGATTTGCAAGATACATGTGGATCTGAATGTTGCAGACCCGTTGACTAAGTTTCTCTCACGATCAAAACATGATCAGCACCAAGGCTCCATGGGTGTTAGAATCATTACTATGTAATCTAGATTATTGACTCTAGTGCAAGTGGGAGACTGAAGGAAATATGCCCTAGAGGCAATAATAAAGTTATTATTTATTTCCTTATTTCTGATAAATGTTTATTATTCATGCTAGAATTGTATTAACTGGAAACATAATACATGTGTGAATACATAGACAAACAGAGTGTCACTAGTATGCCTCTACTTGACTAGCTCGTTGATCAAAGATGGTTATGTTTCCTAGCCATAGACATGAGTCTTGGTGCTGATCATGTTTTGCTCGTGAGAGAGGCTTAGTCAACGGGTCTGCAACATTCAGATCCGTATGTATCTTGCAAATCTCTATGTCTCCCTCCTTGACTTGATTGTGGATGGAATTGAAGCGTCTCTTGATGTCCTTGGTTCTCTTGTGAAATCTGGAGTTCTTTGCCAAGGCAATTGCACCAGTATTGTCACAAAAGATTTTCATTGGACCCGATGCACTAGGTATGACACCTAGATCGGATATGACCTCCTTCATCCAGACTCCTTCATTGGCTGATTCCGAAGCAGCTATGTACTCCGCTTCACACGTAGATCCCGCCACGACGCTTTGCTTAGAACTGCACCAACTAACAGCTCCACCGTTCAATATAAATACGTATCCGGTTTGTGACTTAGAGTCATCCGGATCAGTGTCAAAGCTTGCATCGACGTAACCATTTACGACGAGCTCTTTGTCACCTCCATAAACGAGAAACATATCCTAGTCCTCATCTGGTATTTCAGGATGTTCTTGACCATTGTCCAGTGATCCACTCCTGGATTACTTTGGTACCTCCCTGCTAAACTAATAGCAAGGCACACATCAGGTATGGTACACAGCATTGCATACATGATAGAACCTATGGCTGAAGCATAGGGAATGACTTTCATTTTGTCTCTATGTTCTGCAGTGGTCGGGCATTGAGATTGACTCAACTTCACACCTTGTAACACAGGCAAGAACCCTTTCTTTGCTTGATCCATTTTGAACTTCTTCAAAACTTTATCAAGCTATGTGCTTTGTGAAAGTCCAATTAAGCGTCTTAATCTATCTCTATAGATCTTGATGCCCAATATATAAGCAGCTTCACCGAGGTCTTTCATTGAAAAACTCATATTTAAGTATCCTTTTATGCTATCCAGAAATTCTATATCATTTCAATCAACAATATGTCATCCACATATAATATCAGAAATGCTACAGAGCTCCCACTCACTTTCTTGTAAATACAGGCTTCTCCAAAAGTTTGTATAAAACAATATGCTTTGATCACACTATCATAACGTTTATTCCAACTCCGAGAGGCTTGCACCAGTCCATAAATGGATCGCTGGAGCTTGCACACTTTGTTAGCATCCTTTGGATCGATAAAACCTTCGGGTTGCATCATATACAACTCTTCTTCCAGAAATCCATTCAGGAATGCAGTTTTGACATCCATTTGCCAAATTTCATAATCATAAAATGCAGCAATTGCTAACATGATTCGGACGGACTTAAGCATAGCTACGGGTGAGAAGGTCTCATCGTAGTCAACTCCTTGAACTTGTCGAAAACCTTTCGCAACAAGTCAAGCTTTGTAGATAGTAACATTACCGTCAGTGTTAGTCTTCTTCTTGAAGATCCATTTATTCTCGATGGCTTGCCGATCATCGGGCAAGTCAACCAAAGTCCACACTTTGTTCTCATACATGGATCCCATCTCAGATTTCATGGCCTCAGGCCATTTTGCGGAATCTGGGCTCATCATCGCTTCCTCATAGTTCGTAGGTTCGTCATGGTCAAGTAACATGACCTTCAGAACAGGATTACCATACCACTCTGTTGCGGATCTTACTCTGGTTGACCTACGAGGTTCAATAGTAACTTGATCTGAAGTTTCATGATCATTATCATTAGCTTCCTCACTAATTGGTGTAGGAATCACTGGAACTGATTTCTGTGATGAACTACTTTCCAATAAGGGAGCAGGTACAGTTACCTCATCAAGTTCTACTTTCCTCCCACTCACTTCTTTCGAGAGAAACTCCTTCTCTAGAAAGGATCCATTCTTAGCAACGAATATCTTGCCTTCGGATCTGTGATAGAAGGTGTACCCAACAGTCTCCTTTGGGTATCCTATGAAGACACATTTCTCCGATTTGGGTTCGAGCTTATTAGGTTGAAGCTTTTTCACATAAGCATCGCAGCCCCAAACTTTAAGAAATGACAACTTGGGTTTCTTGCCAAACCACAGTTCATATGGTGTCGTCTCAACGGATTTAGATGGTGCCCCATTTAACGTGAATGCAGCCGTCTCTAAAGCATAACCCCAAAACGATAGCGGTAAATCAGTAAGAGACATCATAGATCGCACCATATCTAATAAAGTGCGGTTACGACGTTCGGACACACCATTACGTTGTGGTGTTCCGGGTGGCGTGAGTTGCGAAACTATTCGGCATTGTTTCAAATGAAGACCAAACTCGTAACTCAAATATTCTCCTCCACGATCAGATCGTAGAAACTTGATTTTCTTGTTACGATGATTTTCTACTTCACTCTGAAATTCTTTGAACTTTTCAAATGTTTCAGACTTATGTTTCATTAAGTAGATATACCCATATCTACTTAAATCATCTGTGAAGGTGAGAAAATAATGATACCCGCCACGAGCCTCAACACTCATCAGACCGCATACATCAGTATGTGTTATTACCAACAAGTTTGTTGCTCGTTCCATTGTTCCGGAGAACGGAGTTTTAGTCATCTTGCCCATGAGGCATGGTTCGCAAGCATCAAGTGATTCCAAAAGCCCATCTGCATGGAGTTTCTTCATGCGCTTTACACCAATATGACCCAAACGGTAGTGCCACAGATAAGTTGCACTATCATTATTAAACTTATATCTTTTGGCTTCAACACTATGAATATGTGTATCACTACTATCGAGATTCAACAAAAATAGACCACTCAACAAGGGTGCATGACCATAAAAGATATTACTAATATAAATAGAACAACATTATTTTGTGATTTAAATGAATAACTGTCTCGCATCAAACAAGATCCAGATATAATGTTCATGCTTAATGCTGGCACCAAATAACAATTATTCAGGTCTAAAACTAATCCCGAAGGTAGATGTAGAGGTAGCATGCCGACGGCGATCACATCGACTTTGGAACCATTTCCCACGCGCATCGTCACCTCGTCCTTAGCCAATCTTCGCTTAATCCGTAGTCCCTGTTTCGAGTTGCAAATATGAGTAATAGAACCAGTATCAAATACCCAGGTACTACTGCAAGCATTAGTAAGGTACACATCAATAACATGTATATCAAATATACCTTTCACTTTGCCATCCTTCTTATCCGCCAAATACTTGGGGCAGTTCCACTTCCAGTGACCAGTCCCTTTGAAGTAGAAGCACTCAGTCTCAGGCTTAGGTCCAGACTTGGGCTTCTTCACTTGAGTAGCAACTTGCTTGCCGTTCTTCTTGAAGTTCCCTTCTTCCCTTTACCCTTTTTCTTGAAACTAGTGGTCTTGTTGACCATCAACACTTGATGCTCCTTCTTGATTTCTACCTCCACAGCCTTTAGCATCGCAAAGAGCTCAGGAATAGTATTATTCATCCCTTGCATATTATAGTTCATCATGAAGCTTTTGTAGCTTGGTGACAGTGATTGAAGAACTCTGTCATTGACACTATCATCAGGCAGATTAACTCCCAGTTGAGTCAAGTGGTTGTGGTACCCAAACATTCTGAGTATATGTTCAGTGACAGAACTATTCTCCTGCATTTTGCAGCTATAGAACTTATTGGAGACTTCATATCTCTCAATCCGGGCATTTGCTTGAAATATTAACTTCAACTCCTGGAACATCTCATATGCTCCATGACGTTCAAAACGTCGTTGAAGTCCCGGTTCTTGCTCTGCCAGACGTTCACAACGTTCGATGTTGCTCCTGCAGCGGGTCTTGCACCTAGCGGTGCTTCCAGGACGTAATTCTTCTGTGCAGCAATGAGGATAATCCTCAAGTTACGGACCCAGTCCATGTAGTTGCTACCATCATCTTTCAACTTAGCTTTCTCTAGGAATGCATTAAAATTCAAAGGAACAGTAGCACGGGCCATTGATCTACAACAACATAGACATGCAAAATACTATCAGGTACTAAGTTCATGATAAATTAAAGTTCAATTAATCATATTACTTAAGAACTCTCACTTAGATAGACATCCCTCTAATCATCTAAGTGATCACGTGATCCATATCAACTAAACCATGTCCGATCATCACGTGAGATGGAGTAGCTTTCAATGGTGAACATCACTATGTTGATCATATCTACTATATGGTTCATGCTTGACCTTTCAGTCTTAGTGTTCCGAGGCCATATCTACATATTCTAGGCTCGTCAAGTTTAACCCGAGTATTCTGCCTGTGCAAAACTGGCTGCACCCGTTGTATGTGAACGTAGAGCTAATCACACCCGATCATCACGTGGTGTCTCGGCACGATGAACTGTAGCAACGGTGCATACTCAGGGAGAACACTTATACCTTGAAATTTAGTGAGAGATCATCTTATAATGCTACCGCCGAACTAAGCAAAATAAGATGTATAAAGGATAAACATCACATGCAATCAATATAAGTGATATGATATGGCCATCATCATCGTGTGCCTTTGATCTCCATCTCCAAAGCACCGTTATGATCACCATCGTCACCGGTGCGACACCTTGATCTCCATCGTAGTATCGTTGTCGTCTTGCCAACTATTGCTTCTACGACTATCGCTACCGCTTAGTGATAAAGTAAAAACAATTGCATGGCGATTGCATTGCATACAATAAAGCGACAACCATATGGCTCCTGCCAGTTGCCGATAACTCTGTTACAAAACATGATCATCTCATACAATAAAATATAGCATCATGTCTTGACCATATCACATCACAACATGCCCTGCAAAAACAAGTTAGACGTCCTCTACTTTTTTGTTGCAAGTTTTACATGGCTCCTACGGGCTTAGCAAGAACCGTTCTTACCTACGCATCAAAAACCACAACGATTTTTCATCAAGTGTGCTGTTTTAACCTTCAATAAGGACCGGGCGTAGCCACAGTCGATTCAACTAAAGCTGGAGAAACAGACACCCACTAGCCACCTATGGGCGAAGCACGGCGGTAGAACCAGTCTCATGAACGCGGTCATGTAATGTTGGTCTGGGCCGCTTCATCTAACAATACCGCTGAATCAAAGTATGACATGATGGTAAGCAGTATGACTATTATCGCCCACAACTCTTTGTGTTCTACTCATGCATATAACATCTACGCATAGACCTGGCTCTGATACCACTGTTGGGGAACGTAGTAATTCAAAAAAAAATCCTACGATCACGCAAGATCTATCTAGGAGAAGCATAGAACCGAGCGGGGAGAGTGTGTCCACGTACCCTCGTAGACCGAAAGCGGAAGCGTTAAGTAACGCGGTTGATGTAGTCGAACGTCTTCGTGATCCAACCGATCAAGTGCCGAACGCACGGCACCTCCGCGATCTACACACGATCAGCTCGGTGATGTCCCTCAAACTCTAGATCCAGCTGAGGCCGAGGGAGAGTTACGTCAGCACGACGCCGTGGTGACGGTGATGATGAAGTTACCGGCGCAGGGCTTCGCCTAAGCACTACGACGATATGACCGAGGTGGAAATCTATGGAGGGGGGCACCGCACACGGCTAAGAAATCAACTTGTGTGTCTATGGGGTGCCCCCCTCCCCCATATATAAACGAGTGGAGGAGGGGGGCGGCCGGCCTCATGGGGCGCGCCCCAAGGGGGGAATCCTACTCCTACAAGGAGTAGGTTCCCCCCTTTCCTAGTCCAACTAGGAGGGAAGGAAAGAGGAAGAGGGGGAGAAGGAAAGCCCCCCCCCCAATTCGGATTGGGCTTGGGGGGTGCGCGCCTCCACTTGGCCGCCTCCTCCTCTCTTCCACTAAAGCCCATGAAGGCCCATTAACCCCCGGGGGGGTTCCGGTAACCCCCCGGTACTCCGGAAAATGCCCGAACCTATCTGAAACCTTTCCGGTGTCCAAACATAACCTTCCAATATATCAATCTTTATGTCTCGACTATTTCGGGACTCCTCGTCATGTCCGTGATCACATCCGGGACTCCGAACAACCTTCGGTACATCAAAACACATAAACTCATAATACCGATCGTCATCGAACATTAAGCGTGCGGACCCTACGGGTTCGAGAACTATGTAGACATGACCAAGACTTATCTCTGGTCAATAACCAATAGCGGAACCTGGGTGCTCATATTGGCTCCCACATATTCTACGAAGATCTTTATCGGTCAAACCGCATAACAACATACGTTGTTCCCTTTGTCATCGGTATGTTACTTGCCCGAGATTCGATCGCCGGTATCATTATACCTAGTTCAATATCGTTACCGGAAAGTCTCTTTACTCGTTCCGTAATGCATCATCCCGTAACTAACTCATTAGTCACATTGCTTGCAAGGCTTATAGTGATGTGCATTACCGAGAGGGTCCAGAGATACCTCTCCGAAACACGGAGTGACAAATCCTAATCTCGATCTATGCCAACCCAACAAAGACCATCGGAGACACCTGTAGAGCATCTTTATAATCACCTAGTTACGTTGTGACGTTTGATAGCACACTAAGTGTTCCTCCGGTATTCGGGAGTTGCATAATCTCATAGTCATAGGAACATGTATAAGTCATGAAGAAAGCAATAGCAATAAACTAAACAATCATAGTGCTAAGCTAACGGATGGGTCAAGTCAACCACATCATTCTCTAATGATGTAATCCGGTTCATCAAATGACAACTCATGTCTATGGCTAGGAAACTTAACCATCTTTGATTAACGAGCTAGTCAAGTAGAGGCATACTAGTGACACTCTGTTTGTCTATGTATTCACACATGTACTAAGTTTCCGGTTAATACAATTCTAGCATGAATAATAAACATTTATCATGATATAAGGAAATATAAATAACAACTATATTATTGCCTCTAGGGCATATTTCCTTCACCTTTGTTATCGGTAAATGGCGCCCACGCACGCTCCATCGGCAGCATAACTGACCGGCCCAATCGGATACTCTGACATCATCGATTTTGGGAACTTTCTAGAGGGTTCCAATCGGTTTTTTTGGGATGATCTTTCCATATTTTTTGTCTCTTCAATTTGCTCGGTTTCTGTTGGTTTTTCTTTTTCTTTTCCTTTTTAGTTTTTGCATTCAATTTAATTCTCATGATTATTTCTTCAAATTTTGTGAAATTTTTATAGAAACACGGACAATATTCAATCTTGTGAACATTTTTTAAAACCTCCAACTTATTTTAAATTCACATTTTTTCCTTCAAGTTTCTGGAATTTTGTCATATTTGCAAACTTTTTTGAATTCCTGAATTGTTTTCAAATTCATGAAAAATTTCAAATCTATGAAAAAAAAATACGTAAACATTTCCCTAATTTATAAGATTTTTCTAAACTCCATGATTTTTTCCAAGTTTGTGATTTTTTTTCAACTTCATTTACATTTTATCAAATTCATGAACTTTTTTTATAATCCAAGATTTTTTTTCAACTGTCAATGGGTCAACCATTGATCAAGGTGAGCGACCGAGTGCACGATGGGTGGGGGCTATACCTGGCCATGGGTCGGGCCGGTCTCGGGCCGGGCCTTGAAAAGCCCACGGCAGTAAACTGAGGCCCAGGCCCTACCATCGGGCCTATTTTCAAGCCCAATCCTGGCTCATCTGGTAAAAAGCCTTGAAAAGCCCTTAGGGCTTAGGGCCGTGGTCGGGCCTCTTTTTAAAAATGCCAATATGCCAAGCCCAAGCCCGTCCAGGCCCTGGTGATAGGCTCAAAACTCAGGCCCAAGCCCGGCCCACAGGCAAGCCCATCAGGCCTAGGCCCTGGATTTTAGGGCCGGGCCTGGGTGGGCCGACAGGGCTGGGCCGGAGATGACCGGGACTAGTGGGGGCTATCGAGTGAGCGGCCGCCGATCCATGCCAGCGGGCACGTGAGCGCCAGGTCGTTTGTCGGGCACGTGAAGCACTGGGTAGGAGCATTTGTGCTGTGAGTGTGTCTTCTCTGTTTTTTATTTTCATTTGGGCTCTTTTCCAAACCATGAGTGTGTAGTTTGGGTTTTCACCCGTAGCCCATGGGCGACATCATTTGGGCTCTTTGATCTGCTAGGTACTAGGTACAAAATTTAATTTCCCTAAAAAACCAAGAGAAGTACATCTGGCTGTATTATGGAGTATAACAGTAATCTTGCGATTTGCGATCTAGAGATATAGCAACTGGGACGGGGGACGCTAAGGTATAGTGGTGCCTGTCTTCCACCTGTGGACCGATTGAGCAGTCCACAACAACGCGACCGGAATATCAATCAGAGTATGAACCAGATCAAGATGCCATGTCCCCATAAGTGAGTGCGTCACCGCCTGGCTTCCAAGAAGTTCTCAAGTTTGGCTTCACGCTCCCTTCTAAAGGAGGAAAATATGAAACGTGGTGGTTCCCAACTCATCGTCGTGGAAGTTCTATTGCAGATATACATCCACTATCCCGCGAAAAAAGAAAGATATACATCCACTGCCACAGGCATCGCGGAAGGATCGAGACGGTGCCGCCGCGTCGTCCATAGTCCACACTGCAGTGCAGTAAATCCACGCGACCACACTATCCTCCCGGGTCGGCGGCGTTCTCACCCCACCTCCCCCAGATAACTCTGGGCCACGACGGTACGCTTCGGTCGCATCGCGCGTGCCGATGCCGGTGCCGGGTTTTACCGAGCAGGCGCCGGCGCGCGGCAAGGAACGGGCCGCCCGGTCGCCGGCGGGGTGGGTGGGAAACTGGGAGCCGCGCGTGGGCGCGATAGCAGTAGACAGTAACAGAATCCTTACGGCGCGCGGCGCGGCGTCACACGCGAGAGGGGGACACGGCACCGGCCCGGTCTGGCAGCCACGCCTCCACGACGTGGCACTCACCCGCCGCGTGCGGAAACTGCCGCTTTCCGCGCGGGTGCGCGTCGTCACGGCCCATTCCGGTGACCCGGCACGGCACGGCGCGTCCCGCGCTCCGCGGAGCTCGCTCGTTCGTTCGTTCGCTGTTCCTTTCCTGGAAAGCTGGCGATCAGCTTTATGATTGTTCGTTCACGAACGGGGCAGTGCTAGATTGCAACCGGTACAGTTTTTTTTGTCTTCTTTTGTTGACGGGCGCCACTGGTGCAGACAGCTGTGCGTGTAAAACTTGCTTCTGCATGCGCGGTGCCGTGCCATCCGCTAGTTCCAGCACCTCTCAAAAAAAAATCCACTAGTTCCTGCATCTGCTGCATGGCGAGTTAACCACGGCAGGACCAGTCGTGCGTGGTGCCGCTGCCGTGCCAGCCACTAGTTGCTGGGACGAGTTAAAAACTAGAGCCGGGCGGGTGGAGATAGCAATGGACGGTCACGAGAAGAAGGCATCAAATGAAAGAAACCCCACCAGACTTGTGGGGATGGCTGCATCTGCATGATGACATGACATAGTCCAAAAACGGACAGCGAGAAAAAGGACAGCCATTGAAGATGCCTTTTTTTATGCTCTTGATTCTTCAAGATCACATTGATTTTTCCTAAAGAATAAGCCTAGACCAAACCATGACCCTGCCTATGTGAAGAGAATAATCGCTCAAGATCCCTTGCCAGCATGCATTTTGGACAAGTTGAGCCAGATGAGCTGGATGACAATTCCTTGGTTTTTGTAATCAATTTATTTTTCTTTCCATTTTTCTTCCCAAAGATTGTTTACAGCCGGTATGTACACGCTGACTTCTCTCGTCTACTACCTCAGTCACAACTCACATACAACTCACATGCATCCATCCATCCATCCATCAGGACACAGGCATTTCGAGTTTAAAATCCGAATCTGATCTCGTCAATGAGTATGCTTCGCATCCACATTCCACAACGGTACATGAAGCAGCAGCAGCAGCCACATCAAATGGGCACAAAAAATTCCAAGCAACACATCAATGACAATGGCAGTGAGAATGGCAATGGTGGTGGCTCTCCTGCGAGGACGCGCAGGGGCTCTGAGGGTGTAGCGCCGGGAGGCCACAGGCTAGCCGGAGCTCGCTGTACCGGCGGACGTCAAAATCCCGGGCTTTCATCAGACGCTTCTGCTTCACCACAAAACGGCTCTGGAAGAAGCCCTCGAACGACGGCTCCCTCTTGGTCCGGAGGAAGAAGGCGTAGCCGGCCATGAAGTACGTCGACGTCACGAAGAAGCAGATGGGCTCCATGACGTCCCAGGAGAGCTCCCAGAATGTGAGCCTCATGAAGCCGGCCGTTTGGAGGGCCAGGGCAGCCAGCCCTCCCCACAGCTCCCGCCGCACCTGGAGCGTCGCCATGCGGTCGATGTCTACCTTCTGGGCCTCCATGGCCTTCAGCTCCTCCCTTGCAGGGTGATTCTCAGCAACAGATAGCCCTCGCGGTATGGGTATTGCCTTCTCAATTGCTTTCACAACCTGAAATTTTGAAGAAAAGGACAAAAACATTTCCAAATTTTACTTGGCTGCTCTTCTTTTCAAGGGAGATCCATCAAAGAAAGAGCAATACTGGAAGGACAAAAACATTTAGCTCAAACAAGTGCAAAATGTTTGGTCTCTATCCTCCACATGGATTCAAATACCATTCAAAAGAAAATGTTTTTTTGTCAAGTCAGTATTGGGCATTAAACACATATCGACTGCACGCCTTAACATCTAAAATTCTAGATACAGCTACAAGACTAAATCATGCAAAAAGATTTTCCACAAATAGTTTTGTCACCGCCGACAGCCACAACTTGCAAGGGGTAGCTTGCCAAGTTATGGTGACCACGGAGGGACCAAGCAAAAACAAACAATAAATCGTACCACTTATCTTGCCTATGAGTACTATTACCTAATCAGAACCAGATGGCATGTGTTGATGTTCCTAAACTTTGTTTAGGTCCACCCAGAACTTTTTTTTGGGGGGGAAGGTCACCAAGATAAGAGAAGTAGATTTGTCATTGACTTGTTAGCCCTGTGTTAGTCTCCTATTTTTCAAATGGGAAGGGATGCAGCTTATTTATTCAGCAGGAAATAACAACAGCATTTTTTTAGTACTTCATATCTCATGAAAACAAATAGTAGTAACAAGATCAATTCTACACTGTTACAGTTAAGATGCGGGTAACAGATTGAATTCTCTAAACAAAATGCAAAAAATGGAAGTAAATAGCTTTCACCCTAACAAACGAACCGAACCAGTGACAAGGACACCACATGATGGGCCATTCTGGTGTCGCAATTGCTAAAAAGGGCTGATCTCATGGCCACAACAGGCACTACTTGTTATGCAAATGGTAGTGGTAGTAGTTCTACATCTTCCACTATGTAACCAACTAAATTGTTGTGATGCATGACATGCTCAAAGGTAAATCAACCCACCACCACCACTGACATGATTGTACTGTGATTTGAATCTTCTACTATGCAATTCAAACAGCAGATTCATACTATCAATTGCTCATCACTGCCATCTAATTGTAGATCGGACAACAGCAAGTGGAATGGTGCTTCACTAATGTGTATTTTAAACTATTGAATAGTAAGAAATCCGGTGAAGTACTTCAGTATGAACATCTACATGACTACCAATGGAAATGATGAAGTTGAAAACATGTGCTCCAATTCCCAAAATAGTGAAGCCATTATCATCAGCGTGATACTAGACGCCAACCAATCTGAATATAGAGAATAACCAAGCATGTTCTTTTTTGGGTGCCCAATGGCAGCTAGGTTCTCCTCATGTTTCATTCATCGGAGATTTTTTTTTGTAATTTTAGCAAGACTGTCATTTAGTTTCTTCCCTCCTCAGATTTAGATCGAGGGGTAGAAATTAGATTTGTTGTTTTCCTTCTGGTTTTGAGAGAAGAAAGGAAACTCCCATCTTGGAACGGAACGGAAGGGGGGTAAGTAAAATCCCCCAAACTTTTGGTGTCACAACTGCTCTATTGTTTTAGAACACCGCCGTTTCTTTGGTTCATTTCCTGTTGGGAGAAACATGCAAAACACGCGAAAAATCTCGTCAGATCTCTAGCCTTGTGAAATTCTGTACCCGGTCACCCGGATTAAAATGAACAGTAGAACAAGAGAAGAGAGCAGAACAGAGGAACCAACGTGTCTTTTTTTGTCTGTAAAAGACGCTAACTGCAAGGCAAAACTAGAGCAAAAAGGTTGGGACGGATCAAGCAACATTTAGACAGGTCATTGATTTGATTTGAAGCAGCGAAATGGGAGGCAGGGAGGAGGAGGAGGGGCGGGCCGTACCATTTCGGGCCTGAGGAAGACGGTCCTGCCGAGCACGATGACGGATCCGGACTCGTCGAGCGCGCGCGCGACGGAGGGCCCGTCGTCGGCGCCCGCGGCGTCGCAGCAGAGGCGCAGGAACTCGGCGTAGGGCACGGTGCCCTCGCGGGACGCCCGCACCCGCGCGCGCGCCGCCTCCATCTGCGTGGCGCGCAGCACCTTCCGCGCCTCCTCCACCGTGAGGCTGCCCACCACCGCGGCGGCCTCCCTCGTCTGGTGCTGGGGCCGGGCAGGGGCGGGGGGGACGAGGCCGTCGAGGTTGATGCGCGGGAAGGAGACGCCTAGGTGGTCGCGGATCCGGTCGGCCAGGGGCATGAAGCCGACGTCCGGGGGCACGGCGGGGCGGAAGGCGGGGCGCTCCTGCATGAAGCGGCGGGGCATCCCGTAGGCCTGCTGCGGCGCCGCCGCCGACGCGAAGCGCTGCGCGACGGCCCTCCTCAGCGCGGCCGCCATTGCTATGATGTGCGTCGGTGGCGCTGCTTGCTCCGGACCCGACGAGCGGGGGGAGAAGAGGAGGGAAGGGGAGTGGAATCGAGCGGAAGGTAGGGTTAATCGGGTCGGGGACGCGGACGGGGCGGTTGATTTGCGGTGGAAGGAATGGTGGGGCGTGGGCGGCTATTTATACCCCCGCCGCTTGCGTCCGGGCTGTTCGAGTTCGAGCCAGGCTGCGGCCCGCCCGCGCCAACGGCGCGACCCGCCCCGCCCCGAGTTCCCGTCGCGTGTAGTAATCTTTGGCACTGGAGTTTTCACAGGCTAGCAGCAGCTTTGATTTTCTTTAAAATGTAGCATTATGTATCCATTTTAACTACTTATTTTGCGGTCATTTAACTTCACGCGTTGGTCGTCGTCCTCTCTATAGTTTTTCTTTCTTTCGGTTCATCACTTCTGCCTCTCCGACGGCATTTGGAAAATGACACCTTCGAGCCTTCGACACACCATCTCCGAAAGTTTTTTTTTTGTTATACACAAAGGAAAGTGTTTATTTTACAAGATGATGTAGCATTAGACTCTTCATTTCATTGGTCGATCGATACACGTAGCGGACTAACGAGTAATACTCCGTTTGACGAGCAGTTCGCGACGGTAGCAGCCACCACAGGCGGCTATGAGTATACCAAAAACTATCAGACTCTTTTTTCTTTTCATTAAATCGAGCAGTTTACTAGCTAGCACAAAGTAGTTACTACGAGTAGTATCATTTTGCTCGAAATAGCGTTTCCTAGCTAGGCGTCTCCCATACGTCCATCGTGTGGTGCATTTTTTCTTCTTCTTCTCCTGTAACAGAATGTGGCGCGTTCTACAACGGCCTGCCACTGCCAGCAAGCAAAAACGTGTATGGGGTGTGCTGGTTTGGCACCGAACAGTTTTTTTGGGATGTCGTTATGGCGTTCCTATTTTCGTACCCCCGGCATTTGCACGTTTTGGCGCTTGTTTGGCATGAACAGCGTGTATTTTTTTTAATATAATAAATATCAGCTCGCTGAATATCGAGGCGAGTGAGGTCATTGGCAGTTTCGATGGAATACACACACACATATGGTGCACTCCCACGTGCAAACAAAAAAATAGTGTGCTCCAACGTGTTGCACGAGTCGGTTACAGGGTTTGTTTGTTTTTCAGTGATTATATTACAATCAAATACCAACACATTGTTGTCAGAAAAAAACGCATTGAGTAAAGGGTACAGCTATATAGAAATTGAAAAGTTTACATGCATGGGTCCTATAGAAGTTCTGCGTCATAGACTCGGATAAGCATGGATCAGATCCCAAATCGATATGGAGTGTAAGGAGAATAATTGCAATAAAGTTTTGCTTCTTTTACGACACAAAAGATAGTCGTAGCCACACAGCTAGTGCTACATATTAAAGAGAAAATGAAAAGGTCTTAGGAGCACCTCATTTCCATTTGATCCCTTTTCTTGGAGACAATTTTTTTCCCTGAATTAGTATCGACTCATACAAACATGAAAATTACAGTTACTCCAATGATCATGATATATAACTTATATTATGTTTGAGGTGCTTTGTACGTACGATACACTTTTATATTGGAGTTGTCTTTTTGCAAAAAAGGAGGAAGATAGTTACTCCTTCATTTTCATTTTTATTCTTGCATATAAGTTTTGTTTGAGTCAAACTTTGTAATATTTGACTAACTTACAGAAGTAATATTACCATTTATAATACGAAACCAATATCTTTAAATGGATCATGAAATCAATATCATTTAAATAAAAAGTTGTGCTTGTTTATTTAATTATTGAGAAAATCTTGCTTTTTTGTTTGATCCCACCAATTTTCTAAAGATGATTTCCTTTGATCCTAACGTGGACACACACATCTTTAAATCTCCAGCTGCGACGAGTATACTTCAAACAAACCAGTAAACTGACAATGTCCACCGGCAAAAACGAAAAGAAGAAGACAATGTCCACCGCGGGTTTCATATGTCTTATATATTGTCCGATGCTACTCAAATTCTACCAGGAAATTTCATGGCCTCCCCGACTTGTGTTAAGCATCTTTAATGTTGACCCGTAAACTTGCTCTGATATCTGTCCGCGTCAGCCATCTAACATTGCCCGCATACATTTTAAGCCGGGTTTTAACTAACCGGGCAAAGCGTGTAAACACGGCAGATTTCATCGCAGTTCGGATCGAAAATGATACAAATCATCCATACATAGCATGCAAATAAGTCTAGTACAACAATAGTTCAAATTCAACGGGATTAACGTATTCTGTCGTCCCACACATACTACCCCTTCAATTTCATCCAACAGTGCATGTGCATAAATGTCCGTCCCTCCATCCCGTGGTACATCATAGTAGCGCGTGCGGGACTACACAATGTGTAGAGCAACATTGAATGAATGAATGAATCAATAAGTTGAGTAAGAAGAAGCAAAACTTAAAATCTCCTCATCTGCCGCGTGCAATGGTCACCTGCCTCCAGCATATCAACCGAGCCACAAAACTTGGTGACCCTGGTCTGGATGGCATACCATCGATACGATAACAACCTCACATTGTCATCATGAATGATGTGCATGTCGTAGGGCGTAATGTGCTTTCACGCGTGAAACGATTTATGCACTTGCTGCCAGAAGGTCTCCCCTATGCTCCTGCATATGAAACCCGCGGATACATCCAACCACACATCGCATAACAACTCATTCTTCATAGTAAAGTACCCCGCCATCCTTCGTACTTTATGAAAACGACTTGACGTTCGAAAATAAGCTCAATGGAATTTGACTGAATACCTACTGGGCGTGGTGACCGCCATGGACGGCGCCGAAGGGGGACAGAGTGTACCTGCGTACAAGTGTGTCCTGGGTGGACGACGCCGTCGTAAAAGACGAGCGGGCGCGTCAGTGCTGGTTGCGGAGGTCCGGCAATGCATGTGTGCTTGCCATATAGGTACAACGGCGGCATCTGAGGAGGAGGGTGCGGATGCAAAGTAGGGGGTAGGGGGAGATTGGAAGAAAATGGGACCTCGAGGGGGTTTTGGGTGGGCCGGGGGTGTCGGAGTCCTACATGTCTGCTGTCCGGACTTCGGCAAAGACCGATACAGACCCGCATTGAATGACACAACATATCTGAATATCACGGTCCAAACATATGTGAGCGGTTTGAGGGTCGGCGTTGTAGATGCCCTTGCCATGCAGTTTGCGTAGAAACCTGTGAATCAATTCGATTTTTTGTGTGCTCGCATCGATTCGAGACATACCATATA
This sequence comes from Aegilops tauschii subsp. strangulata, assembly GCF_002575655.3. NCBI lineage: Eukaryota > Viridiplantae > Streptophyta > Magnoliopsida > Poales > Poaceae > Aegilops > Aegilops tauschii. Next base: position 247,955,254 of record NC_053035.3, read on the forward strand.
TTCACCGGCGTACGTGAGATATATCGATTTGTGGAGAATATTTACGGGCCGTGGCTGGCACGCGCGGCGCCAGGACACCCCTGTCTCTCTTTTTGGATGAAGAATGATAGACATCCTTCTTGTATGCATGGGAGTAACAGGCCATGATGCACTCTGGGAGTTCATCGATCTCCTTTCGAGATTAGATGCGGCCGCGGCTAGTGACGGTGTCATCTCCTGCCGCAGAATCATGTTCCAAATACCAAACAACGAATATCAAGAAGAACAAAGCTACATAATTGAAGCTTGGACATGTTGGCCGGGATTTACAACATCCGTTCTTTTTTACCTGACGTTGCACAAGCACAACCCGGTCGTCAAATTTTAGTTGGATATGCCAACTATTTGCTTTTACTCTATATATACATTGCCTACGTGTAGCTAACTACTACTCATATACACTAAGACTTGCTTAAATTGGATCTATATATTTTGGTGCACTCGACATATTCGGTTTAATGGATACGCGAGTCAGGTTTAGATCTAAAAAATTGCGGCGTCTTGAATTACCTTATAAGATAAAAGTGTTCTTTTTCAATAATTCAAAACGGTGTCACCCGGCGAAAAGTAAAAAAAAAAAAAAAAATTAGAAAATTTTCATTCAAGATTCTCAAATGCGTTATGTCCGTGCAAAATTATGAGGTATTTAAACATTTGAGGAGCTCGTGGCTAAAAGACAAAATTGGCTCTGAACAGTGTTTTTTCTAAATGTTTCTCAAACACCAGAATTTTCCTTTTTTGCCACAAGCTTGTTGAATGTCCAAATTTCACCAAATTTTGCATAAACATCACACACAGGAGCATCTTGCACGCCAAAAAAGTCAGATTTTTTTCCTAATTTTCATTATCTTTAGTGTCCATCTCCGGGCTTTTCTGAGCCCCAGTGCAGATTAGCTGTGTCCCTTCTTTTTAAGGAACATTCGATTAAACTCGGGCAAAAGTATGTCCAGTGTGACACTCATTGTTGCTTCTATAACAAACAAGAAATGTTCAACATTTCTTCTTGGATCGGTGTATGGTGCAAATGGGTGAGCTGTACATTTAACATCACCTTGGACCATGTAATGTTGCACATATTTTTGAGAAATATGTAGCCGTACATTTAACATCGCCCTTGCATATTTCGCCGGAAAAAAATACCCCACCATGTTGTCGGGGGTTTGGGACGACATATGTCAAAGGATGGCTTATCATGGTGGGATCTATTAAGACGTCGCCGGTGCCTGGAAACGGGATAAGGCGTAGACACGAGCGTCGACGCACTTTGCCCAGGTTCGGGGCTCTCCTAGGAGATAATACCCCTACTCCTGCTCTGCGGGGTCTCCGCATGATCACTCAAGCAACAATGGTGGCTACAAGCTTGCTCCTTGAGCTGTTTCTCTAGAGGGGGAAGAAGAACAAGGCTAGCCCTAGCTTCCTCTCTCTATGTGTATGTATGGGTGGACTAAGGTCTGAACCCTTTGCATGGGTGCCCTGGGGGGTATATAGGCCTACCCCCAGGGGTACAATGGTAATCTAGCCGGGTGTAGGACCCGGCTGTCAATGTCTACGGTCGCCGGCTTCTCCACCGGCCGTTGGGGCCCGCCACCTGGTAGGTCCCGCCGACTGCTTAGTACTGTGGCAATGCCATTAACGACGCGTGCTTTGTCGGGGAAGGCGTTACAATACCGCCGCCTGGCGGGCGCTTACTGTAGCCACTCCCCGTCTCTTCTGATTAATGACGCACAAACTTTGAGGGAGGGGAGGGCCGCCTGCTCGGAGTCGGCCACCCCCCGCGCCGACTGGTCGGGGCTCGCCGCCTTCTGGCTTCTCATGGACAGGTAGGGCCCACCGCCTGCGGGCCGTACCGACAGCCCAAGTGGGAGCATGGCCTTCTCTGCCACGGGTGAGGTCATGGGCCGCGTGGCAACAGTGTCGCGCCGGGCGAGGGACGTCTGCCCGGTACGCTGCACTGTGGCCATGCTTTGCTCGAGATTCGGGGGTGGCAGGCTGCACTGTAGCCACGCCCCGTCTCGTCGTAATTATGTGGGTGCTAGGAGCCGGCCTCTCTGGAGGCCGCCTGCTAGGAGTCGGCCCGTCTCATGGCTTTCTTCTGAGGTCCGCCGCCCTCTGGCAGCCAGTCGCTTGGACCAGCCAGCCCCGAGAAGGCGGCTCCTCGGCCTTGAGGCTTGAGGGGCGCAGCTGGCCCCGATGTCTTGAATCGCCATGGGGAGCAGATGAGGCTACCCATGGTCGTTTACTCCGGCAGTAGTCCCCGAAGCTGGTGGGGCGCCGCTGCTGAGAAGGCGAGAAGCCTCAGCAGCTTCCTACTCCGAGTGGTCTGATTGATCTTGCTCCGTCCGTCTTCTGGAGCGCCGACTGCCTGGAGCCGGCCGTGGCCAGGCAGGCTGCTTGATGATTTTGAAACGCTGCGGCGGGAGCCTGGTGGCGTGGCAGCCAGGCGCCAGGCTCGCCGCCTGTTGCCTGCGTGCCACGCGGCGCCAGCCAGCCCACGCGCGTGACGGGACGTCGCCGCAGGCTGGGGCCCGCCACTACCGGATATCGATGCGCGCGGGGATCCGGTGCGGCCGAGGCGAACGGTTAGGATTCCATGGCGCAGTAACTACATGCCTCTACTGCGCGGTAAATGCGGGGGCATGGGTTCGTGGGCGCAGTTAATCCCACGTCCCCCACGTTCTCGCCCTCTCGGCTTCGCTGCCTGGGGCTATAAGTAGGGGGAGGAGGGGGGCAGCAGACGCACGCGCGCTCTCCTCTCCCTTCGCCATTTCCTTCCCTCTTCTTCCTGCTGCCGCCGCACTCCCGCAACTTGCCAAAGTGCGGCCGCCGCCCATCGTCGCCGAGCCCATCTCCCCCGCAGCGCCGCAACTCCGTCGCAGGCTTGCGCATTCATCACCGCGCCGTGCCTCCGTCGAGCTCCAGCTCTCATGGCGCGCGAACGAGCCGGTGATTGGGACGGCTCGAACGTCCATGAGGATCACCTTTCCTTCCTCCGCAACACGCGGCGGCTTCCCGGCGAGGGCTACGTCCAGGTGCGCGCTCCGCCCACGAGGGAGATCTCGCCGGTGCCGGAGGAAGGCGAACGCGTCGTCTTCCGGTCGCACTTCCTTCACGGCTTCGGCCTGCCGGCAAGCGGCTTCCTCCAGTCCTTCCTTCAATTCTATCACCTCCAGCCGCACCACCTCACACCGAACACGGTGGTGCTGCTGTCCGCCTTCGTTACTCTATGGGAGGGTTACCTTGGCATTCTTCCCACCCTCGAGCTCTGGGGGGAGTTCTTCTAAACCAAGCTCGGCACCGCCGTGAAGGGGGAGGCGGCCCAGTGCGGAGCCTGTTGGGGAACGTAGTAATTTCAAAAAAATTCCTACGCACACGCAAGATCATGGTGATGCATAGCAACGAGAGGGAAGAGTGTTGTCCACGTACCCTCGTAGACCGAAAGCGGAAGCGTTAACACAGCGCGGTTGATGTAGTGATATGTCTTTACGATCCGACCGATCAAGTACCGAACGTACGGCACCTCCGAGTTCAGCACACGTTCAGCTCGATGACGTCCCTCGAACTCCGATCCAGCCAAGTGTTGAGGGAGAGTTTTGTCAGCACGACGGCGTGGTGACGATGATGCTGTTCTACCGACGCAGGGCTTCGCCTAAGCACCCCTACGATATTATCGAGGTGGATTATGGTGGAGGGGGGCACCGCACACGGCTAAGAGATCAAGAGATCAATTGTTGTGTCTATGGGGTGCCCCCTGCCCCCGTATATAAAGGAGCAAAGGGGGAGAGGTGCGGCCAGCCTTGGGGCGCGCCAGGAGGAGTCCTACTCCCACCGGGAGTAGGACTCCCCCCTTTTCCTAGTTGGATTAGGACTTGGGAGGGGGGAAAGAGGAGAGGGAGAAGAAGGAAGGGGGGGTGCCGCCCCCTTCTCCTTATCCTATTCGAACTAGGGGGGAGGGGCGCGCGAGCCAGCCCTAGCCGCCTCTTCTCTCTTCCACCTAGGCCCACTAAGGCCCATTATGTTGCCGGGGGGTTCCGGTAACCTCCCGGTACTCCGGTAAAATCCCGATTTCACCCGGAACACTTCCGATATCCAAACATAGGCTTCCAATATATCAATCTTTATGTCTCGACCATTTCGAGACTCCTCGTCATGTCCGTGATCACATCCGGGACTCCGAACAACCTTCGGTACATCAAAACATATAAACTCATAATATAACTGTCATCGAAACGTTAAGCGTGCGGACCCTACGGGTTCGAGAACTATGTAGACATGACCGAGACACGTCTCCGGTCAATAACCAATAGCGGAACCTGGATGCTCATATTGGCTCCCACATATTCTACGAAGATCTTTATCGGTCAGACCGCATAACAACATACGTTGTTCCCTTTGTCATCGGTATGTTACTTGCCCGAGATTCGATCGTCGGTATCTTAATACCTAGTTTAATCTCGTTACCGGCAAGTCTCTTTACTCGTTCCGTAATACATCATCTCGCAACAAACTCATTAGTTGCAATGCTTGCAAGGCTTAAGTGATGTGCATTACCGAGAGGGCCCAGAGATACCTCTCCGACAATCGGAGTGACAAATCCTAATCTCGAAATACGCCAACCCAACAAGTACCTTCGGAGACACCTGTAGAGCACCTTTATAATCACTCGGTTACGTTGTGACGTTTGGTAGCACACAAAGTGTTCCTCCGGTAAACGGGAGTTGCATAATCTCATAGTCATAGGAACATGTATAAGTCATGAAGAAAGCAATAGAAACATACTAAACGATCGAGTGCTAAGCTAACGGAATGGGTCAAGTCAATCACATCATTCTCCTAATGATGTGATCCCGTTAATCAAATGACAACTCATGTCAATGGCTAGGAAACATAACCATCTTTGATCAACGAGCTAGTCAAGTAGAGGCATACTAGTGACACTTTGTTTGTCTATGTATTCACACAAGTATTATGTTTCCGGTTAATACAATTCTAGCATGAATAATAAACATTTATCATGATATAAGGAAATAAATAATAACTTTATTATTGCCTCTAGGGCATATTTCCTTCAGTCTCCCACTTGCACTAGAGTCAATAATCTAGTTCACATCGCCATGTGATTTAACATCAATAGTTCACATCTTTATGTGGTTAACACCCATAGTTCACATCGATATGTGACCAACACCCAAAGGGTTTAGTAGAGTCAGTAATCTAGTTCACATCGCTATGTGATTAACACCCAAAGAGTACTAAGGTGTGATCATGTTTTCCTTGTGAGATAATTTTAGTCAACGGGTCTGTCACATTCAGATCCGTGAGTATTTTGCAAATTTCTATGTCTACAATGCTCTGCATGGAGCTACTCTAGCTAATAGCTCCCACTTTCAATATGTATCTAGACCGTGACTTAGAGTCATCTAGATTAGTGTCAAAACTTGCATCGATGTAACCCTTTACGACGAAACTTTTGTCACTTCCATAATCGAGAAACATATCCTTATTCCACTAAGGATAATTTTGACCGCTGTCCAGTGATCTACTCCTAGATCACTATTGTACTCCCTTGCCAAAATCAGTGTAGGGTATACAATAGATCTAGTACACAGCATGGCATACTTTGTAGAACCTATGGCCAAGGCATAGGGAATGACTTTCATTCTTTTTCTATCTTCTGCCGTGGTCGGGCTTTGAGTCTTACTCAATTTCACACCTTGTAACACGGGCAAGAAACTCTTTCTTTGACTGTTCCATTTTGAACCACTTCAAAATCTTGTTAAGGTATGTACTCATTGAAAAAAACTTATCAAGCGTCTTGATCTATCTCTATAGATCTTGATGCTCAATATGTAAGCAGCTTCACCAAGGTCTTTCTTTGAAAAACTCCTTTATGCTTTGCAGAATAATTCTACATTATTTCCGATCAACAATATGTCATTCACATATACTTATCGGAAATGATGTAGTGCTCCCACTCACTTTCTTGTAAATACAGGCTTCACCGAAAGGCTGTATAAAACTATATCCTTTGATCAACTTATCAAAGCGTATATTCCAACTCCGAGATGCTTGCACCAGTCCATAGATGGATCGCTGGAGCTTGCATATTTTGTTAGCACCTTTAGGATTGACAAAAACCTTCTGGTTGCATCATATACAACTCTTCTTTAATCAATCCATTAAGGAATGCAGTTTTGTTTATCCATTTGCCAGATTTCATAAAATGCGGCAATTGCTAACATGATTCGGACAGACTTAAGCATCGCTGCGAGTGAGAAAATCTCATCGTAGTCAACACCTTGAACTTTGTCAAAAACCTTTTTCCGACAAGTCTAGCTTTGTAGATAGTAACACTACTATCAGCGTCCGTCTTCCTCTTGAAGATCCATTTACTTTCTATGGCTTGCCGATCATCGGCCAAGTCAACCAAAGTCCACACTTTGTTCTCATACATGGATCCCATCTCATATTTCATGGCCTCGGGCCATTTTGCGGAATCTGGGCTCACCATCGCTTCTTCATAGTTCGTAGGTTCGTCATGGTCTAGTAACATAACCTCCAGAACATGATTACTGTGCCACTCTGGTGCAGATCTTACTCTGGTTGACCTACGAGGTTCAGTAACAACTTTATCTGAAGTTTCATGATCATCATCATTAACTTCCTCACTAATTGGTGTAGGTGTCACAGGAACCGGTTTCTGTGATGAACTACTTTCCAATAAGGGAGCAGGTACAGTTACCTCATCAAGTTCTACTTTCCTCCCACTCACTTCTTTCGAGAGAAACTCCTTCTCTAGAAAGGATCCATTCTTAGCAACAAATGTCTTGCCTTCGGATCTGTGATAGAAGGTGTACCCAACTGTCTCCTTTGGGTATCCTATGAAGACACATTTCTCCGATTTGGGTTTGAGCTTATCAGGATGAAACTTTTTCACATAAGCATCACAACCCCAAACTTTAAGAAACGACAACTTTGGTTTCTTGCCAAACCACAGTTCATAAGATGTCGTCTCAACGGATTTAGATGGTACCCTATTTAACGTGAATGCAGCTGTCTCTAATGCATAACCCCAAAACAATAGTGGTAGATCGGTAAGAGACATCATATATCGCACCATATCTAATAAAGTACGGTTACGATGTTCGGGCACACCATTACACTGTGGTGTTCCAGGTGGCGTGAGTAGTGAAACTATTTCACATTGTTTTAACTGAAGGCCAAACTCGTAACTCAAATACTCTTCTCCACGATCAGATCGTAGAAACTTTATTTTCTTGTTACGATGATTTTCCACTTCACTCTGAAATTATATGAACTTTTCAAATGTTTTAGACTTCTATTTCATTAAGTAGATATACCCATATCTGCTCAAATCATCTGTGAAGGTCAGAAAATAATGATACCTACTACGAGCCTCAATATTCATCGGACCACATACATCTGCATGTATGATTTCCAACAAATCTGTTGCTCTCTCCATAGTTCCGGAGAACGGCGTTTTAGTCATCTTGCCCATGAGGCACGGTACGCAAGCATCAAATGATTCATAATCAAGTGATTCCAAAATCCCATCAGTATGGAGTTTCTTCATGCGCTTTACACCAATATGACCTAAACGGCAGTGCCACAAATAAGTTGCACTATCATTATTAACTTTGCATCTTTTGGCTTCATTATTATGAATATGTGTATCACTACGATCGAGATCCAACAAACCATTTTATTGGGTGTATGACCATAGAAGGTTTTATTCATGTAAACAGAACAACAATTATTCTCTAATTTAAATGAATAACCGTATTGCAACAAACATAATCAAATCATATTCATGCTCAACGCAAACACCAAATAACACTTATTTAGTTTCAACACTAATCCCAAAAGTATAGGGAGTGTGCGATGATGATCATATCAATCTTGGAACTACTTCCAACACACATCGTCACCTCGCCTTTTACTAGTCTCTGTTTATTCTGCAACTCCCGTTTCGAGTTACTACTCTTAGCAACTGAACCAGTATCAAATGCCAAGGGGTTGCTATAAACACTAGTAAAGTACACATCAATAACATGTATATCCAATATACCTTTGTTCACTTTGCCATCCTTCTTATCCACCAAATACTTGGGGTAGTTCCACTTCCAGTGACCAGTCCCTTTGCAGTAGAAGCACTTAGTCTCAGGCTTAGGACTAGACTTAGGCTTCTTCACTTGAGCAGCAACTTGCTTGCCGTTCTTCTTGAAGTTCCCCTTCTTCCCTTTGCCCTTTTCTTGAAACTAGTGGTCTCGTCAACCATCAACACTTGATGTTTTTCTTGATTTCTACCTTCATCGATTCCAGCATCACGAAGAGCTCAGGAATTACTTTCGTCATCCCTTGCATACTATAGTTCATCATGAAGTTCTACTAACTTGGTGATGGTGACTAGAGAATTCTGTCAATCACTATTTTATCTGGAAGATTAACTCCCACTTGATTCAAGCGATTGTAGTACCCAGACAATCTGAGCACATGCTCACTGCTTGAGCTATTCTCCTCCGTCTTTTAGCTATAGAACTTGTTGGAGACTTCATATCTCTCAACTCGGGTATTTGCTTGAAATATTAACTTCAACTCCTGGAACATCTCATATGGTCCATGACGTTCAAAACGTCTTTGAAGTCCCGATTCGAAGCCGTTAAGCATGGTGCACTAAACTATCAAGTAGTCATCATATTGAACTAGCCAAACGTTCATAACGTCTGCATCTGCTCCTGCAATAGGTCTGTCACCTAGCGGTGCATCAAGGACATAATTCTTCTGTGCAGCAATGAGGATAATCCTCAGATCACGGATCCAATCCGCATCTTTGCTACTAACTGTTGGAAATATGCCCTAGAGGCAATAATAAATTGGTTATTATTATATTTCCTTGTTCATGATAATCGTTTATTATCCATGCTAGAATTGTATTGATAGGAAACTCAGATACATGTGTGGATACATAGACAACACCATGTCCCTAGTAAGCCTCTAGTTGACTAGCTCGTTGATCAATAGATGGTTACGGTTTCCTGACCATGGACATTGGATGTCGTTGATAACGGGATCACATCATTAGGAGAATGATGTGATGGACAAGACCCAATCCTAAGCATAGCATAAAAGATCATGTAGTTCGTTTGCTAAAGCTTTTCCAATGTCAAGTATCTTTTCCTTAGACCATGAGATCGTGTAACTCCCGGATGCCGTAGGAGTGCTTTGGGTGTACCCAACGTCACAACGTAACTGGGCGACTATAAAGGTACACTACGGGTATCTCTGAAAGTGTCTGTTGGGTTGACACGGATCGAGACTGGGATTTGTCACTCCGTATGACGGAGAGGTATCTCTGGGCCCACTCGGTAATGCATCATCATAATGAGCTCAATGTGACTAAGGAGTTAGCCACAGGATCATGCATTATGGTACGAGTAAAGTGACTTGCCGGTAACGAGATTGAACAAGGTATTGGGATACCGACGATCGAATCTCGGGCAAGTAACGTACCGATTGACAAAGGGAATTGTATACGGGATTGATTGAATCCTCAACATCGTGGTTCATCCGATAAGATCATCGTGGAACATGTGGGAGCCAACATGGGTATCCAGATCCCGTTGTTGGTTATTGACCAGAGAGGCGTCTCGGTCATGTCTGCATGTCTCCCGAACCCGTAAGGTCTACACACTTAAGGTTCGGTGACGCTAGGGTTGTAGAGATATTAGTATGCGGAAACCCGAAAGTTGTTCGGAATCTCGGATGAGATCCCGGACGTCACGAGGAGTTCCAGAATGGTCCGGAGGTGAAGAATTATATATAGGAAGTCAAGTTTCGGCCACCGGGAAAGTTTCGGGGGTCACCGGTAGTGTACCGGGACCACCGGAAGGGTCCCGGGGGTCCACCGGGTGGGGCCACCTATCCCGGAGGGCCCCATGGGCTAAAGTGGGAAGGGAACCAGCCCTTAGTGGGCTGGGGCGCCCCCCATGGGCCTTCCCCCTGCGCCTAGGGTTGGAAACCCTAGGGTGGGGGGGCGCCCCACTTGCCTTGGGGGGTAAGTTTCCCCCTGGCCGCCGCCCCCCTTGCAGATGGGATCCAGGCCGGCGCCCCCCCTCCCAGGGGGCCTATATATAGTGGGGGGAGGGAGGGCAGCAGCATGACAGCCCCTGGCGCCTCCCTCTCCCCCTGCAACACCTCTCCCTCTCGCAGAAGCTTGGCGAAGCCCTGCCGAGACCCCGCTACTTCCACCACCACGCCGTCCTGCTGCTGGATCTCCATCAACCTCTCCTTCCCCCTTGCTGGATCAAGAAGGAGGAGACGTCGTTGCTCCGTTGTGTGTTGAACGCGGAGGTGCCATCCGTTCGGCACTCGGTCATCGGTGATTTGGATCACGGCGAGTACGACTCCATCAACCCCGTTCATTGGAACGCTTCCGCTCGCGATCTACAAGGGTATGTAGATGCACTCCTTTCCCCTCGTTGCTAGTATACTCCATAGATGGATCTTGGTGATGCGTAGGAAATTTTAAAATTCTGCTACGATCCCCAACAGTGGTATCAGAGCCAGGCCTATGCGTAGTTACTATGCACGAGTAGAACACAAAGCAGTTGTGGGCGTTGATGTTGCCAATTCTTCTTGCCGTTACTAGTCTTATCTTGATTCGGCGGCATCGTGGGATGAAGCGGCCCGGACCGACCTTACACGTACTCTTACGTGAGACAGGTTCCACCGACTGACATGCACTAGTTGCATAAGGTGGCTAGCGGGTGTCTGTCTCTCCCAATTTAGTCGGATCGGATTCGATGAAAAGGGTCCTTATGAAGGGTAAATAGAAATTGGCATATCACGTTGTGGCTTTTGCGTAGGTAAGAAACGTTCTTGCTAGAAACCCATAGCAGCCACGTAAAACATGCAACAACAATTAGAGGACGTCTAACTTGTTTTTGCAGGGTATGCTATGTGATGTGATATGGCCAAAAAGGATGTGATGAATGATATATGTGATGTATGAGATTGATCATGTTCTTGTAATAGGAATCATGACTTGCATGTCGATGAGAATGACAACCGGCAGGAGCCATAGGAGTTGTCTTAATTTATTGTATGACCTGCGTGTCAATGAAAACACCATGTAATTACTTTACTTTATTGCTAACCGTTAGCCATAGTAGTAGAAGTAATAGTTGGCGAGACAACTTCATGAAGACACAATGATGGAGATCATGGTGTCATGCCGGTGACGAAGGTGATCATGCCGCGCCTCAAAGATGGAGATCAAAGGCGCAGGATGATATTGGCCATATCACGTCACTTTATGATTTGCATGTGATGTTTATCATGTTTACATCTTATTTGCTTAGAACGACGGTAGCATAAATAAGATGATCCCTCACTAAAATTTCAAGAGACGTGTTCCCCCTAACTATGCACCGTTGCGAAGTTTTGTTGTTTCGAAGCACCACGTGATGATCGGGTGTGATAGATTCTAACGTTCGAATACAACGGGTGTTGACGAGCCTAGCATGTACAGACATGGCCTCGGAACACATGCGAAACACTTAGGTTGACTTGACGAGCCTAGCATGTACAGACATGGCCTCGGAACACAAGAGATCGAAAGGTCGAACATGAGTCGTATAGTAGATACGATCAACATGGAGATGTTCACCGATGATGACTAGTCCGTCTCACGTGATGATCGGACACGGCCTAGTTTGACTCGGATCATGTATCACTTAGATGACTAGAGGGATGTCTATCTGAGTGGGAGTTCATTAATCAGATGAACTTAATTATCATGAACATAGTCAGAAGGTCTTTGCAAATTATGTCATAGCTTGCGCTTTAGTTCTACTGGTTAAGATATGTTCCTAGAGAAAATTTAGTTGAAAGTTGGTAGTAGCAATTATGCGGACTGGGTCCGTAAACTGAGGATTGTCCTCATTGCTGCACAGAAGGCTTATGTCCTTAATGCACCGCTCGGTGTGCTGAACCTCAGCGTCGTCTGTAGATGTTGCGAAACATCTGACATACACGTTTTGATGACTACGTGATAGTTCAGTGCGTAATGCTAACGGTTTAGAATTGTGGCACCAAAGACGGTTTTTGAAACGTCGCAGAACATATGAGATGTTCCGAAGACTGAAATTGGGATTTCAGACTAGTGCCCACGTCAAGAGGTATGAGACCTCTGACAAGTTTCTTAAGCCTGCAAACTGAGGGAGAAAAGCTCAATCGTTGAGCATGTGCTCAGATTGTCTGAGTACCACAATCGCTTGAATCGAGTGGGAGTTAATCTTCCAGATGAGATAGTGATGGTTCTCCATAGTCACTGCCACCAAGCTATTAGAGCTTCGTGATGAACTATAACATATCAGGGATAGATATGATGATCCTTGAGCAACTCGCGATGTTTGACACCGCGAAAGTAGAAATCAAGAAGGACCATCAATTGTTGATGGTTAGTAAAACCACTAGTTTCTAGAAGGGCAAGGGCAAGAAGGGATACTTCATGAAATAGCAAATCATTTGCTGCTCTAGCGAAGAATCCCAAAGTTAAACCCAAACCCGAGACTAAGTGCTCCTGTAATGAGGGGAACGGTCACTGAAGCAGAACTACCCTAGATACTTGGTAGATGAGAAGGCAGGCAAGGTCGACAGAAGTATATTGGATATACATTAAATGAATGTGTACTTTACTAGTACTCCTAGCAGCACCAGGGTATTAGATACCGGTTCGGTTGCTAAGTGTTAGTAACTCGAAATAAAAGCTGCGGAATAAACGGAGACTAGCTAAAGGTGAGATGACGATATGTGTTGGAAGTGTTTCCAAGGTTGATGTGATCAAGCATCGCATGCTCCCTCTACCATCGAGATTTGGTGTTTGCGTTGAGCATGATTGGATTATGTTTATCGCAATACGGTTATTCATTTAAGGAGAATAATGGTTACTCTGTTTATTTGAATAATACCTTCAATGGTCTTGCACCTAAAATGAATCTCGATCGTAGTGATACACATGTTCGCGCCAAAAGATATAAAATAGTAATGAAAGTTCCACATACTTGTGGCACTACCATTTGAGTCATATTGGTATAGAACGCATGAAGAAGCTCCATGTAGTTGGATCTTTGGACTCACTCGTTTTTGAAAAGATTGAGACATGCGAACCATGTCTATTGGTATATATGCATGAAGAAACTCCATGCAAATGGATCGTTTGTACTCACTTGATTTTGAATCACTTGAGACATGCAAATCATACCACATGGGCAAGATGACTGAAAGGCCTCGTTTTCAGTAAGATGGAACAAGAGAGCAACTTATTGGAAGTAATACATTTTGATGTATGCAGTCCAATGAGTGCTGAGGCATGCAGTGGATATCGTTATGTTCTTACTTCACAGATGATTTGAGTAGATGCTGAGAATATTTACTTGATGAAACACAAGTCTGAATTATTGAAAGGTTCAAGTAATTTCAGAGTGAAGTTGAAGATCGTCGTGACAAGAGGATAAAATGTCTATGATATGATCATAGAGATATCTGAGTTACGAGTTTGGCACACAATTAAGACATTGTGGAAAGTGTTTCACAATTAATACCGCCTGGAACACCACAGTGTGATGGTGTGTCCGAACATCATAACTGCACCCTATTGGATATGGTGCATACCATGATGTCTCTTATCAAATTACAACTATCGTTTATGGGTTAGGCATTAGAGATAACCGCATTCACTTTAAAAGGGGCACCACGCAATTCCGTTGAGACGACACCGTTTAGAGAAACCTAAGTTGTCGTTTCTTAAAAGATTGGGGCTGCGATGCTTATGTGAAAGAGTTTCAAGCTGATAAGCTCGAACCTAAAGCGGATAAATGCATCTTCATAGAAAACCCAAAACAGTTGGGTATACCTCCTATTTCAGATCTGGAAGCAAAAGTAATTGCTTCTAGAAACGAGTCCTTTCTCGAGGAAAAGTTTCTCTCGAAAGAATTGAGTGGGAGGATGGTGGAGACTTGATGAGGTTATTGAACCATAACTTCAAGTAGTGTGTAGCAGGGCACAGGAGGTTGTTCCTGTGGCACCTACACCAATTGAAGTGGAAGCTTATGATAGTGATCATAAAACTTCGGATCAAGTCACTACAAAACCTCGTAGGTCGACAAGGATATGTACTACTCCTGAGTGGTACGGTAATCTTGTCTTAGATATCATGTTGTTAGACAACAATGAACCTACGAGCTATGGAGAAGCGATGGTGGGCCCATATTCCGACAAATGGTTAGAAACCATGAAATCCGAGATAGAATCCATGTATCAGAACAAAGCATGGACTTTGGTGAACTTGCCCGATGATCGGCAAGCCATTCAGATAAATGGATCTTTAAGAAGAAGACGGACGTGGACGGTAATGTTACCGTCTATGAAGCTCGACTTGTGGCAAAGAGTATTTTCACAAGTGTGACACCCAAGTTTTTATTTAGATTTATCAAAAGATTTTTTTTTGACTTGAGGGAGGTGATCTAGATTTTTCTTCAAAAGAACTCTCCCTTTCAAATATTTTTTTATGGCAAAAGTTTTATTTGGATTCACCCAAGATCTGTTTTGGGTCTTGGAGGTTCTTGCTTTTCTTTTGGACTCAAGACAAAACATTTTTTCACTTGGAAAAATGCCTTTCTAAAATCCCTTTGAAATTTGCACTATGGCTTTTGGAATAATCCTCTACCACTTTCAACATTTCCCTCTTGCCATGGCCTTAGTGCATATGCTCTCTCCTAACCCTCCCCTCACCTTTTGATCATGTTTGGCATCTAATCCAGCAAGTTGAACCTCCCCTATGCTTATTTTCCATTTAAATCTTATTCAAATAAATTTCTGCCTTCTATTCTATCCATTGGTGATTTACAAAGGAACTCTACTTTCTGTTTTGATTTTTGCCCCCAAACCAACTCTCCTCCCTAGTCCTTTGAACCCTCAACCAAGATCCATGAAGATCCACTGGTCTTCAGTTCAAAATTTTCAAACTACACTTGCTGCAAGTTTGGACCAGATTTGTCAAATTTGGTGAAATTCATTCAAATCCTTTTCCAAAAATTCCAAGTAAAATCAGGCAGCCTCTGGGAGCATTGAGTGGTCACTTCACCAAGTTACTGCCCCAGAAAATTTTATCTCATAGCCAAATCATTCTGTCGAGCACCTGCAGTGCATTGTCAAATTCAGGTTCAGAAAATTCAGAGAACAGTTCAGTGGCTTACTGTCGTTTTCTTCAGAGATGGTTGTCGATCTCGCCAGTGCCACTGTGTCGCCTTGCTCCTCGTCCCCTCCCCCTTGTTCCTGCACCGCACGAACGCCTGGCACCTTGCGGACGTCGGCGACGAGCAGCAGAAGGTGCGCCGCCCCGTGACCGACGCCAGCGGCGGCTTTGCGGCCGCCAGCGGGAGGCACGGCGCTGACGGCGCCACCCAGCGCCGCCCAAGCCACCGGAGCTCGCCGCGTGGCCTTCCACTCCCCCGAACGCGCTGCCACTCTCGTCGTGAACCGCAGGGCGCGGAGCGCGCTCTCTGCCGCCGTCGAGCCCGTGCGGTCACCTCACCGTGGACCGACGCCATTACGCCAAGACCAACTCCGTTTAGCTGTGGAATGACTCCAGTAACCTCCACTGATGCTGCCCGGCCACTCAAACCTCCTGCCAATCCACTGCATCGCCGTAATCGCTCGCCGGAGATTCTCCATTCACGGCCACCCCGTCGACCCACCTATAAATAGAGGCCCCGAGCTTCAACTCGAGCACCCACCATCCCTGCACTCCACCTAGAGCACGCCTAGCCACTGGAAGAGCCCCGAGGAGGTCTCCTTCCTCGACTCCGACCGCTGCGACCCGCCACGGGATCCAGCTCGATTCGCCCCCGTGTGTGCACCTCCGCCTCCCTTCTCTTGCCAGTAGCTTCACTATGCCCCTCTCCTTCTGACCCGCGCTTCAATTCAAAGTTTGCAGCCCTCCACCGGAGTTCCCCATCATCACCCGAGCCGCCGTCCGCCGGAGATAGTGTCGCCGTCGACGTAGTGCTCCCCGTTGGTCGAGTCCACCACCCACCGACGCGGAAGAAGACGCTGAAGCTCTTGGTACCCTCCGATCCTCCTAACTCGCCGTGGTTCGACGCCGGCGTCCACCGTAGTCTTCGGGCGCCGACGAGCTTTTCAAACCTGACATGTGGACCCCGCATGTCAGCCTCTATTCTATTCTTTCGCGAACCGTTTTCTGTTGGCGCCTTCGGGCAAAATACGTTTTCTTCCTTTAGCTAGCGCATTTCTTTCCGAAGCGTTTTCTGGTTTCTCAGTTTAAACCCTGGAACTTTTCTGTTTCATTACAGATAAGTCCCTGGACAGAAACCTTTATAACTTTTTAATAAAAAGGGATTTTTGAGTGATTCTTTTTCTGACAATCTTCAAATTTTGTCTAGTTTTTTATGGGATTTATTTGAAAAACAGTTGGAGAAGTTTCTGTCCACGCGTTGATTTTCACGTTAGTGCCCGTTTTCGTGATTGCTGTAGGTTCCGGAAGAGGTGACGGAGCCGCGAACTTCGCCGAGCTAGACTCCGACTTCTCCGAACCAGGCAAGCATGTTTTGAACATTTGATATGACAGGTGTTTGCATGTTTGCTTGAAAGTTTTGTGCGTGGCATATGAGTGTCGGTAAATACCTCGTTGCTTGTAAGGCAACTACCCGCGTGTTCCAAAGTTGCGATGATCTCTGATGAGAGATGTCCAAATCATGTGGTGACATGAAGGGCAGCAAGGTGGTACTGTTGTAGCATACCAGCCTTGCGTCATCCGACTTTCTCCGACGTTAACGTGGACGGAGTCACGTTATCGTTCTTTTCCCCTGCATGTTACATAGTTGCGATGATCTCTGATGAGAGATGGCCTAATCATGTGGTGACATGAAGGGCAGCAAGGTGGTACTGTTGTAGCATACCAGCCTTGCGTCATCCGACTATTTCTGACGTTAACGTGGACGGAGTCACGTTATCGTCCTTTCCCCTTTCCGTGCTACCACATGTTTCATTTGCCAGGATGCGGTTTAGTAAGTTGGTAACCTCTTTCCGTGTACACACCAAACAGAGAGGCCGGGATGATGGTACCTTGGCCCAGGATTAAAGCCAGTCATCCGGTCAGGGGGCATGGGTGTTTCCGGTTGGGACCGAGAGGGGGGGGCACCCCCTTAGAGCGCGCGTATAGAAATTTGATCCCATGCTACGCGAGGTTGTAGCCTCCCCATCTCAAGGTTTTTCTTGATCGTTGCCGAGGGTGATCCCTGGCTTCGGAAGGTTGAATTGGGTGTGTACTGGTTAGACGTGTTTCTTCCAAAACACCGTAGACGGAACTAGTCCCCGTGACTACTGAAATCCGTTGGCTGTGGTTAAGTACAAACTCTGCAGAGTCAATTCCTTCCAAATCATCGTATCCATGATCAAGTAGTGAAATCAGTATATCCATATCTATCAACGTGGAAAACTTGTCCCCGGTGAACAAGCTCTAGTGTTAAATCCAGTTTAATTATTATTCCTATGGATGGACTAACTTTTTTTTATTCGTCTCGTACTTGTGATAATTTATGCTCCCGAACTATTAAATTATTGAACTGCAGTACAAGCCCTTTATGTGACGTCGCTCAGACGTCCGACTGCGGCGTGTCTTTTGTTTCTTACTTTAAATGTAAGCCCTTTATGTGATGTCGCTCAGACGTCCGACTGTGGCATGTTCGTCTTTTATTTTCTGTTATAAGCCCTTTATGTGATGTCGCTCAGACGTCCGACTGTGGCATTATTATTATTCTTGCATTTTCCTCTCGAGGAGTCTTTCAGACACTCGTTTGGCACCAGTATTATTATTCTCGCAGTTTCCTCTCGAGGAGTCTTTCAGACACTCGTTTGGCACCAGTACTACTATTCTGCAGCTTCCGCTCGAGGCGTCATTCAGATCCTCGCTTGGCACCCAGTATTTATTATCTCTATGTCTGAACGCACTGGATAAATTGTTCATATGCTTCATGTTTACATTTGTTATATCTTATGTCCGAACTGTCTTGCGAGTACTTTCATAGTACTCACCTGGCTTGTTGATTTGGCCAGATGTTGACGAAGGCGATCTCTTGGATGAAGAGTTTGATAGCGCGTCCGACGCCTAGAGGAGTCCCAGTCAGTCCTGCGCGATCCCGGATATTGGTCACTTGTATTATATACGCTTCCGCCACCCGCAATAAGTCTCCTCGAGCCTCACTCCGACGCTCGAAGAGCTGTAGTCTTTAGGAGTCATATCACTCGCTTCGCGGTGATATTTCCACCACCGTTATTATCGTGAGTTAGTAGTATGCCACCCTATCCGCCGTCTTGTTTTATCGGCGTGCTTGTAATAAATTGTTGGGCAGTCTCCGCTCAACCTTGTATTATATTCAGTACTCCTGGTATTTTTCTTCTGTGACCAAGATATTGTCTACCAGTGAGAAGGAATTCTTCCTTACTGGTCCGTAAAAGGGATTGGTCTCTCAATAATTATTTTATTGAAAAACCGGTCGTGACAACAAGTTCAAGGAGTTGACTACGATGAGATTTTCTCATCCGTAGCGATGCTTAAGTCCGTCGGAATCATATTAGCATTAGCTGCATTTATGAAATCTGGCAGATGGATGTCAAAACAAGTTTCCTTACCAGTTTTCGTAAGGAAAGGTTGTATGTGATACAATCAGAAAGGTTTTGTCGATCCTAAGGATGCTAAAAGGTATGCTAGCTCCAGCGATCCTTCCATGGACTAGAGCAAGCATCTCGGAGTTAGAATATACGCTTTGATGGAGTGATCAAAGTTTTTGGGTTTGTACAAAGTTTTTTAGAAACTTGTATCTACAATAAAGTGAGTGGGAGCACTACAACATTTCTGATAAGTATATGTGAATGGCATATTGTTGATCCGAAATGATGTAAAATTTCTGGAAAGCATAAAGGGTTGTTTGAAAGGAGTTTTTCAAAGGAAGACCTGGATAAAGCTGCTTACATATTGGGCATCAAGATCTATAGAGATAGATCAAGACGCCTCATGATACTTTCAAAGAACGCACACCTGACATGATTTTGAAAGAGTTCAAAATAGATCAGCAAAGAAGGAGTTCTTGGCTGTGTTACAAGGTGTGAGTATTGAGTAAGACTCAAGACCTGACCACAACAGAAGAGAGAGAAAGGACGAAGGTCGTCCCCTATGCTTTAGACGTAGGCTCTACAGTATGCTATGCTGTGTACCGCACATGAAGTGTGCCTTGCCATGAGTTGGTCAAGGGGTACAATAGTGATCCGGGAACGGATCACATGACAACGGTCGAACTTGTCCTTAGTATCTAGTGGACTAAGGAATTTTCTCGATTATGGAGGTGAAAAGGAGTTCGTCGTAAAGGGTTACG
This sequence comes from Aegilops tauschii subsp. strangulata, assembly GCF_002575655.3. Lineage (NCBI taxonomy): Eukaryota > Viridiplantae > Streptophyta > Magnoliopsida > Poales > Poaceae > Aegilops > Aegilops tauschii. Next base: position 247,974,762 of record NC_053035.3, read on the forward strand.
TCGATGCGAACTTTGACACTAATCCGGATGACTCTGAGTAGTAAACCGGATTCGTATAGTAGAGCAGTTATTTGAAATGGCTCCAAGTAGCGTGTGGTAGCATCCACAAGATGACATAGATATTCGTAAAGCACACACGGATCTGAAAGGTTCAGACCCGTTGACTAATAACCTCTCTCACAAGCATGACATGATCAAACCAGAACCCATTAAGTGTTAATCACATAATGATGTGAACTAGATTGTTGACTCTAGTGAACTCTTTGGATGTTGGTCACATGGTGATGTGACCTGTGAGTGTTAATCACATGGTGATGTGCACTAGATTATTGACTCTAGTGCAAGTGGGAGACTGTTGGAAATATGCCCTAGAGGCAATAATAAATTGGTTATTATTATATTTCCTTGTTCATGATAATCGTTTATTATCCATGCTAGAATTGTATTGATAGGAAACTCAGACACATGTGTGGATATATAGACAACACCATGTCCCTAGTAAGCCTCTAGTTGACTAGCTCGTTGATCAATAGATGGTTACGGTTTCCTGACCATGGACATTGGATGTCGTTGATAACGGGATCACATCATTAGGAGAATGATGTGATGGACAAGACCCAATCCTAAGCATAGCATAAAAGATCGTGTAGTTCGTTTGCTAGAGCTTTTCCAATGTCAAGTATCTTTTCCTTAGACCATGAGATCGTGTAACTCCCGGATGCCGTAGGAGTGCTTTGGGTGTACCCAACGTCACAACGTAACTGGGCGACTATAAAGGTACACTACGGGTATCTCTGAAAGTGTCTGTTGGGTTGACACGGATCGAGACTGGGATTTGTCACTCCGTATGACGGAGAGGTATCTCTGGGCCCACTCGGTAATGCATCATCATAATGAGCTCAATGTGACTAAGGAGTTAGCCACGGGATCATGCATTACGGTACGAGTAAAGTGACTTGCCGGTAACGAGATTGAACAAGGTATTGGGATACCGACGATCGAATCTCGGGCAAGTAACGTACAGATTGACAAAGCGAATTGTATACGGGATTGATTGAATCCTCGACATCGTGGTTCATCCGATGAGATCATCATGGAACATGTGGGAGCCAACATGGGTATCCAGATCCCGTTGTTGGTTATTGACCGGAGAGGCGTCTCGGTCATGTCTGCATGTCTCCCGAACCCGTAGGGTCTACACACTTAAGGTTCGGTGACTCTAGGGTTGTAGAGATATTAGTATGCGGAAACCCGAAAGTTGTTCGGAGTCCCGGATGAGATCCCTGGTGTCACGAGGAGTTCCGGAATGGTCCGGAGGTGAAGAATTATATATAGGAAGTCAAGTTTCGGCCCCCGGGAAAGTTTCGGGGGTCACCGGTAGTTACCGGGACCACCGGAAGGGTCCCGGGGGTCCACTGGGTGGGGCCACCTATCCCGGAGGGCCCCATGGGCTGAAGTGGGAAGGGAACCAGCCCTTAGTGGGCTGGGGCGCCCCCCATGGGCCTTCCCCCTGCGCCTAGGGTTGGAAACCCTAGGGTGGGGGGGCGCCCCACTTGCCTTGGGGGGTAAGTTTCCCCCTGGCCGCCCCCCCTTGCAGATGGGATCCAGGCTGGCGCCCCCCCTCCCAGGGGGCCTATATATAGTGGGGGGAGGGAGGGCAGCAGCATGACAGCCCCTGGCGCCTCCCTCTCCCCCCTGCAACACCTCTCCCTCTCGCAGAAGCTTGGCGAAGCCCTGCCGAGACCCCGCTACTTCCACCACCACGCCGTCGTGCTGCTGGATCTCCATCAACCTCTCCTTCCCCCTTGCTAGATCAAGAAGGAGGAGACGTCGTTGCTCCGTATGTGTGTTGAACGCGGAGGTGCCGTCCGTTCGGCACTCGGTCATCGGTGATTTGGATCACGACGAGTACGACTCCATCAACCCCGTTCATTGGAACGCTTCCGCTCGCGATCTACAAGGGTATGTATATGCACTCCTTTCCCCTCGTTGCTAGTATACTCCATAGATTGATCTTGGTGATGCGTAGGAAATTTTAAAATTCTGCTACGATCCCCAACACTAACATCTTTCAACATAATTTTTCTCTAGGAACATATCAATAATAAACACAAGGAAGCAACAACGCGAGCTATTGATCTACAACATAGTTTGCAAAATACTATCAGGACTAAGTTCATGATAAATTTAAGTTCAATTAATCATATTACTTAAGAACTCCCACTTAGATAGACATCCCTCTAATCCTCTAAGTGATCACGTGATCCATATCAACTAAACCATGTCCGATCATCACGTGAGATGGAGTAGTTTCAATGGTGAACATCACTATGTTGATCATATCTACTATATGATTCACGCTCGACCTTTCGGTCTCTGTGTTCCGAGGCCATATCTGTTATATGCTAGGCTCGTCAAGCTTAACCTGAGTATTCCGCGTGTGCAACTGTTTTGCACCTGTTGTATTTGAACGTAGAGCCTATCACACCCGATCATCACGTGGTGTCTCAGCACGAAGAACTTTCGCAACGGTGCATACTCAGGGAGAACACTTATACTTTGATAATTTAGTGAGGGATCATCTTATAATGCTACCGTCAATTAAAGCAAGATAAGATGCATAAAAGATAAACATCACATGCAATCAATATAAGTGATATGATATGGCCATCATCATCTTGTGCTTGTGATCTCCATCTCCGAAGCACCGTCATGATTACCATCGTCACCGGCGCGACACCTTGATCTCCATCGTAGCATCGTTGTCGTCTCGCCAATCTTATGCTTCTACGACTATCGCTACCGCTTAGTGATAAAGTAAAGCATTACAGGGCGATTGCATTGCATACAATAAAGCGACAACCATATGGCTCCTGCCAGTTGCCGATAACTTGGTTACAAAACATGATCATCTCATACAATAAATTTAGCATCATGCTTTGACCATATCACATCACAACATGCCCTGCAAAAACAAGTTAGACGTCCTCTACTTTGTTGTCGCAAGTTTTACGTGGCTGCTACGGGCTTAGCAAGAACCGTTCTTACCTACGCATCAAAACCACAACGATAGTTTGTCAAGTTGGTGTTGTTTTAACCTTCGCAAGGACCGGGCGTAGCCACACTCGGTTCAACTAAAGTTGGAGAAACTGACACCCGCCAGCCACCTCTGTGCAAAGCACGTCGGAGGAACCAGTCTCGCATAAGCATATGCGTAATGTCGGTCCGGGCCACTTCATCCAACAATACCGCCGAACCAAAGTATGACACGCTGGTAAGCAGTATGACTTATATCGCCCACAACTCACTTGTGTTCTACTCGTGCATATAACATCAACGCATAAAACCAGGCTCGGATGCCACTGTTGGGGAACGTAGTAATTTCAAAAAAAATCCTACGCACACACAAGATCATGGTGATGCATAGCAATGAGAGGGAAGAGTGTTGTCCACCTACCCTCGTAGACCGAAAGTGGAAGCGTTAACACAACGCGGTTGATGTAGTCGTACGTCTTCACGATCCGACCGATCAAGTACCGAACGTACGGCACCTCCGAGTTCAGCACACGTTCAGGTCGATGACGTCCCTCGAACTCCGATCCAGCCGAGTGTTGAGGGAGAGTTTCGTCAGCATGACGGCGTGGTGATGATGATGATGTTCTACCGACGCAGGGCTTCGCCTAAGCACCGCTACGATATTATCGAGGTGGATTATGGTGGAGGGGGGCACCGCACACGGCTAAGAGATCAAGAGATCAATTGTTGTGTCTATGGGGTGCCCCCTGCCCCCGTATATAAAGGAGCAAAGGGGGAGAGGTGCGGCCAGCCTTGGGGCGCGCCAGGAGGAGTCCTACTCCCACCGGGAGTAGGACACCCCCCTTTTCCTAGTTGGATTAGGACTTGGGAGGGGGGAAAGAGGAGAGGGAGAAGAAGGAAGGGGGGCGCCGCCCCCTTCTCCTTGTCCTATTCGGACTAGGGGGAGGGGCACGCGGCCCAGCCCTAGCCGCCTCTTCTCTCTTCCACCTAGGCCCACTAAGGCGCATTATGTTGCCGGGGGGTTCCGGTAACCTCCCGGTACTCCGGTAAAATCCCGATTTCACCCGGAACACTTCCGATATCCAAACATAGGCTTCCAATATATCAATCTTTATGTCTCGACCATTTCGAGACTCCTCGTCATGTCCGTGATCACATCCGGGACTCTGAACAACCTTCGGTACATCAAAACATATAAACTCATAATATAAATGTCATCGAAACGTTAAGCGTGCGGACCCTACGGGTTCGAGAACTATGTAGACATGACCGAGACACGTCTCCGGCCAATAACCAATAGCGGAACCTGGATGCTCATATTGGCTCCCACATATTCTACGAAGATCTTTATCGGTCAGATCGCATAACAACATACGTTGTTCCCTTTGTCATCGGTATGTTACTTGCCCGAGATTTGATCGTTGGTATCTTAATACCTAGTTCAATCTCGTTACCGGCAAGTCTCTTTACTCGTTCCGTAATACATCATCTCGCAACAAACTCATTAGTTGCAATGCTTGCAAGGCTTAAGTGATGTGCATTACCGAGAGGGCCCAGAGATACCTCTCCGACAATCGGAGTGACAAATCCTAATTTCGAAATACGCCAACCCAAAAAGTACCTTCGGAGACACCTGTAGAGCACCTTTATAATCACCCAGTTACGTTGTGACGTTTGGTAGCACACAAAGTGTTCCTCCGGTAAACGGGAGTTGCATAATCTCATAGTCATAGGAACATGTATAAGTCATGAAGAAAGCAATAGCAACATACTAAACGATCGAGTGCTAAGCTAACGGAATGGGTCAAGTCAATCACATCATTCTCCTAATGATGTGATCCCATTAATCAAATGACAACTCATGTCAATGGCTAGATAACATAACCATCTTTGATCAACGAGCTAGTCAAGTAGAGGCATACTAGTGACACTTTGTTTGTCTATGTATTCACACAAGTATTATGTTTCCGGTTAATACAATTCTAGCATGAATAATAAACATTTATCATGATATAAGGAAATAAATAATAACTTTATTATTGCCTCTAGGGCATATTTCCTTCAGAGCCTTCATCACGGTGTGACGTCCGAGCTCCGGGAACAGCTTCTCGTCCATCAGCTTGACACAGCCGGTCAAGCTGTGGCAAAAATCTTACTTCTATGTCAGGAATGTCCACCCGACGGCCAACTTCGTGAACCTCCCGGCTTAAGGAGATGACAGAGTCGAAGGGACTCAAGGCGTTGGACCTGCTGACCACCTTCGTGGTGCGCTGGGTGCTCCCTCTTCAAGGCTGGCCTCATCTGCTCAGCCGGATGAGCGGGCATCGAGACCCGTGCCGAATGTGCACCAAAGAGATACCGGACACGGAAGTGCCCCGGTGAAAGTGCAACTATCCCGAGGTGGTTTTGGTAATTCCTAACAACATATAGCTCATTGAGCTAATGCTATTCCAAGATAAATATTTCAGGAAAGCTCAATGTTTGGCATGGCATGGATTAGAAAGTGGACCCTTCAAAATGCTAGGGACAAAAGATTGGCTCAAGCTCAAGGCACAAGACTCTACATTTTCTATTTTAGTGATCCAAGATCACATTGAGTCTATAGGAAAAGCCAATACTATTAAGAAGGGATGAGGTGTTGCTTAATGAGATTCTTGCTCAAAATGCTTAGTGATATGCTCCAAAACCCTCCACTACTTTCTCATATCCACATATGTCCTAAACCAAAAAGTCCAACTCGGCCCCACCGAAGTTTCACATCCGGAGCCATCGAGTTCAGTTGACATAGCCACTGCCAGAAACCCTAATCAATTCGGTCTCACCGATAGGGATCTCGGTCTCACCAAGATGGGGTTGCAAACTCTCTGTTTCCCTTCGTAACGTTTCGATCAAACCGATATGAGCGATCGGTCCCACCGAGATTGCAATGCAAACTCTCTGTTTCCTTTTCGTAACGTTTCGGTCCAACCGAGATGAGCGAATCGGTCCCATTGAGTTTGCCTGACCAACTCTCTGTTTGGCTATTACCAAAATCGGTCTCACCGAGTTTGTGTAACCGGTCTCACCGAGATTATGTTATGCCCTAACCCTAATGACATCGGTCCCACCGAGTTGACATGTCGGTCCCACCGAGAATCCTAACGTTCACATTTTGAACTAAATCGGTCCGACCGAGTTTAATGATTCGGTCCCACCGAGTTTGGTGATTTGTGTGTAACGGTTAGATTTTGTGTGGAGGCTATATATACCCCTCCAGCAACTCTTCATTCGTGGAGAGAGCCATCAGAACATGCCTACACTTCCAATACATATTTTCTGAGAGAGAACCACCTACACTTGTGTTGAGGTCAAGATATTCCATTCCAACCACATAAATCTTGATCTCTAGCCTTCCCCAAGTTGCTTTCCACTCAAATCTTCTTTCTACCAAATCCAATCCTATGAGAGAGAGTTGAGTGTTGGGGAGACTATCATTTGAAGCACAAGAGCAAGGAGTTCATCATAAACACACCATTTGTTACTTTTTGGAGAGTGGTGTCTCCTAGATTGGCTAGGTGTCACTTGGGAGCCTCCGACAAGATTGCGGAGTTGAACCAAGGAGTTTGTAAGGGCGAGGAGATCGCCTACTTCGTGAAGATCTACCCTAGTGAGGCAAGTCCTTCGTGGGCGACGGCCATGGTAGGATAGACAAGGTTGCTTCTTCGTGGACCCTTCGTGGGTGGATCCCTCCGTGGACTCACCCAACCGTTACCCTTCGTGGGTTGAAGTCTCCATCAACATGGATGTACAATAGCACCACCTATCGGAACCACGGATAAAAAATCTCCGTGTCAACATTGCGTTTGCTCCCTCAAACTCACCCCTTTACCCTCATATGCAATTGTTTTACATTCCGCTGCTATACTCTTAGAATTGCATGTGTAGGTTGATTGCTTGACTTGTGCTAAGTTGCTAAAATATGCCAAGAACTAAAATTGGGAAAAGACTAGATTTTTATTTGGTCAAGTAGTCTAATCACCCCCTCTAGACATACTTTCGATCCTACAAGTGGTATCAGAGCTTTGGTCTCCATTTGCTTTGATTTCCATAGCTTTTGGTGGTCATAGCCTTGGTTTCACAACCTAGGAGAGTATGGCGTCTAGCGAGGGAAATTACCACCGCAGAGGTCCTTAATTTGATGGCACTAATTTTGCTAGTTCGAAGCATAAGATGATAATGCATATTCTTGGACATAACCCCGCCGTTTGGGCTATTGTGTGTATTGGCTTGCAAGGTGAATTCTTTGATGGGAGAGAACCGAACCGTGAAGCTACCGCGGAAGAGTTGAAGATGCTACAATACAATGCTCAAGCTTGTGATATTCTCTTCAACGGATTATGCCCCGAAGAATTCAACAAAATCAGCCATCTTGAGAATGCAAAGGAAATTTGGGATACTTTGATTGATATGCATGAAGGTACCGACTCCGTCAAGGAATCCAAATTGGATGTGCTTCAAAGTCAATTTGACAAGTTCAAAATGAAGGATGGTGAAGGTGTCGCTGAAATGTACTCTAGGCTTGCTCTCATCACAAATGAGATTGCCGGCTTAGGAAGTGAAGAGATGACCGAAAAATTCATCATCAAGAAGATCCTAAGAGCCTTGGATGGAAAATATGATACCGTGTGCACATTGATCCAAATGATGCCCAATTACAAAGATCTCAAGCCAACGGAAGTTATTGGAAGAATTGTTGCTCATGAGATGTCACTCAAGGATAATGAAGAGCTTCACAACAAGTCAAGTGGTGCTTACAAAGCCTCATGTGATACCCCCACATCTTCAAGTGAGAAACAAACCTTCAATGAAGAATTGAGCCTAATGGTAAAGAACTTCAACAAGTTCTACAAGAGTAGAAGCAAAGAAAGAAGTTCCAAGTCAAGGTCCTACAATGAGAAAAGATCTTCTAGTCGTGAGCGTAATTGCTACAATTGTGGAAGACCCGGACACTACTCCAATGAGTGTATGCCCCCCTACAAAAGAAGAGAAGATTCTCCCAAAAGAAGGAGTAGAAGAGAAGAATCACCACCAAGAGAAAGGAGGAGTAGAGATGATCGTTATGAACGAAGACCCTCTCGGAGAAGCAAGGATTCAGAAAGAAAGGAAAAGTCATCAAGGAGATACACAAAAAGAAGACATCAAGCTCATCTTGGTGAATGGGTATCCGGCTCCGACTCCGACAATCACTCCGACTCCGAATATACTCAAGATGAAGGTGTTGCCGATCTAGCACTTGTGTCAACCAACTCCTATGACATATTTGACTCACAAAATGAAGGAATTGGAAGATGCTTCATGGCCAAAGGTCCAAAGATAACACATCCCGAGTATGTTGATTTCAATAGTGATGAAGATGATTTGCTAGGTGATGATGATTTACTTGTTGACAACTCTAGTGATGAAAACTATGATGAAACATCAATTAATCATGCTAATCAAGATAAAACGAATGATGATGATAAGAAGGAGATTGAGCGTCTAACTCAAGAACTAAACACTCTTAAGTTAGCTCATGAAACTACCTTGGAAAATGATCGAGAACTTTTAAAGACTCATGATAAGCTACGCTTTGAAAAGCTCAACCTTGAGCAAGAGCATGAGTTTTTAAAGGCAATCAATGATGATCTTCGCAAGAAAAGTTCTTCTTACATTGCCAAGCGTTTACTCTTGTCTACTTACATGCCACATGTTAAATCTAGCAACAAGAACAAGAAAGATTCTTCATCCAGTAGTAACAACAATCATGCTAAATCCAATGTTGATGCTTCTAGTAGTTCTCTTGATTCCACTAATGATTCTCTTAGCCAAGTTACACTTGAGCAAGAAAATAGCTTATTGAAGGGAATCATAGAGAAAGGTGTTTACAAGAGTCTTGCCGGAAGTAAGCAATTTGAGGAAATTGTGCGCAAGCAAGGAAGACACCGGAAGAATCAAGGTGTTGGTTTTGAACGGAAGTTCGATGCCAATGGAGTTGAGTGGGAAGAAGATCAATACCCCAAGACAAAGTTTGTTCCTCAACAAGAGAAGTATGATCCTACTTCTTTCAAAGGAACACAAGCTCAAGATGATCTTCCACCACAAGACCACAAGCAAAAAGGCAAGGATAAGCTTCAAGAGGAAATTGATGCATTTGAAGAAGCACCTAAGGCCTTGGTCAAGTGGGTTCCCAAGACTACATCAACTTCCACTTCATCAAGTACAACTACGACTCCAAGGGTTCCCATCAAGATGGTGTGGATCCAGAAGAAGAAGAACTAAAGAGTTCTTGAGGGTCACTCCGCCAACATACTTCACTCCTATCATTTTGGCAAGGACAAGTGCAAACAACTTCCATATCTTGCACTAGTTCAAGGAGTCACAAACCCTCTTGTTGGTAAGACAAGGGACAAGGTAACCTAATGACTTCATGGACATCATCTTTTGTATGCGTCACTCTATGTCTATGGATATCCGTGTTTGTTCCTTGTGGGACTAACCCGTGTAGGTATTGAAAGTGAACTCACTCCAAAGGATTGCTCCAAATGGTCTACATCAACATTGAGCATCTACATATTCAACACCTACATGAAGTCATCATCAACAAAACCCAAGGTTAGTTCATCCCTCTTGGGGGGGGGGGGGGATATCACATCTAGGGGGAGCTTTACTCAAATCAATGAGCTAAAGCAACTCTAATGGTGTGAACACAACAATACTTTATGTAAAAGTGGTAACCCCACTCGTGCTTAAACGATGAGTATGACTTATGATCAAATGTTCTCATTTGACTCCTAAGTCAATATACTCATATATAATGACCTAGTCATCGCCAAATTGCTTGATAGATGCTAGAGTGTTTGTGCATGCTTTGTCACATATTTCATTTGCCATTTTAATTGTGTGAGCATGTTGGATGCATATTTTACTCATTCGAGGACATCCATTTGTTGCTATGATATTTTGGCTCTTTCTCTTTTGCCAAATGGATGGACAAGAATGCCTAAGAACACCCTTTAGCTATCTATGCTTTTCTCGTCTCAAACTCTATTCATGCTACATCACAAAGTTTGATCAAGTCAGATTCGAACCACTCTGTGTGAGGAGCACTCGGAGATCCCGATTCGTCATAGACTTAAACCTCCAAAACCTCTTTGTGCATCTCGGTCTGACCGATTCATCCTTTCGGTCCTACCGAGTCACCAAGTTGATCTAGGGTTTTCAATCTCAGTGCAATCGATTAGAACTTTTCGGTCACACCGAGTTGCAGTAACTGCTTGCAGTTTTGCATCTCGGTGCCACCGAGTCGTTCCACTCGGTCACACTGACAGGGTCAGGTTATATATACCGCAGGGTCAAAATTTGGAAATTTCTCCGAACCCCTTCGCCCGCACGTAACCTACTCTGCCTCCTCTGGTCTCCGGATCGTCCTCTCGTCGCCAGCGACCTCCCGCCACTGGTCTCCGCCGCCGTCAACGGAAATCTTCTCCGCCGTTGCCGCCATAGCAAGTTCGTCGCCGCACTAGGGTACGAACTTGATCATTGTGCTAATCTTTAACTCCGATTCTTAGCACATTGCTTTGCCATGTTTCTTGCCATAATTGAAATCATCCTGTCCAGCGAAAACGTCCCGTAGATTAGTTTTGATTTGAAAATTTAGGGTTAGGTCTCCGCCGAATTCATCTCGGACCGACCGAGTTGTAGAAATCGGTCTCACCGATTTTGGCTTAAGCCAGAGCACACACATTTTCGGTCCGACCGAAAATTGCAAATCGGTGTGACCGAGTTCGATTCTCTGTGAAACCCTAGCAGTCTCGGTACCACCGAACTGTGACTCGGTCTGACCGAGTTCACTAGTTCAGGTTCTAAAAGCTGCTTCGGTATCACCGAGTTTACAAATCGGTAGATCCGAAATGCTTTGTGTGAAGAACTAAAACTAAGTTTTGAAGTCATCTGTTTTGCAAAAACTCCTGTACTTTGTGATGCTCATCTACTCTACCTCATCTATAACCTATTCACAGGGTCTGCTGACACTGTACTTGCAAGATGTCTGACCAAAGTGACAGCCAGAACAAGTCAGAGGAACATGTTCAGTTAAGTGAGGGCACTAGTCCCTCTAGCAGCTATGATGAAGGCAACAGGAGCACTCCAAGCAATCTGCCAAAGGCTGCTACCAGAACAAGATGATCAGAGAACATGCTATCAACTTGCTTCACATATTTGATGTCCCACAAAAGTTCAAGGTTATGAGCCTGATTGTGGAAACAATCAAGAGGACTGCAGCTGATCAGAAGAGAAGTAGTGGATATGCCCCACACATCCAGGAGCTCATCAACTCAAAGATGGGCAAAGCCAAGTACATCTTGGACAAGGAGCATCTACCCATCTATCCTGAATTTGAGGATAACACAGTTGTCATGACTGAGAATGAACCATCATCTGTGCAAGCACAAGAGAAGAAAGCCAAAGCTAAAGCTGAGAAGGCTGCAAAGATGCCAACTGTGGAAGAGGCATCTCAGGTCTTCTTGAAGAGCAAGCAAGACCAGCTTGCATATCTGATCCAATCCACTCTGAGGATTGATCAGGGCATGGCCACCCTGACCAAGAACCAGGAGAGCTTGGAAAGGATTGTTGAGACAAAATTCTATGACCTTGATGTCAAGATCACAGAGATCCAAACTGCAGTTGAGCAACTTCAGGAGGAAGCATAGGAGAAGAAGGGCAAGTCTACCACAGATGCATTTGCTAGAGTGCCCAGAGGACAGAGATCTGCCGCAGTGCCAGTGACAGACACTAGAGCTACAACATCAGCACCAGCAGCTACAACTCCAGTTCCAACTCCAGCAGCTTCTCCACCAGCTCCAGCCACTTCATCAGAAGCTTTCGTCCTTGGCGTTCTCTCAACACCACCTCCTGAAGATCAAGCCTGAGAGTCGTTTAGCACTATGCATTTTCAAACTTTTTGGTAACTTGTTGCCAAAGGGGGAGAAAAATGTATAGATCATAGGCTTCGAGAGAGAGAGTGTTGGTTTTTATCTCTCTTTGCACTCTTTTTGGTTGGTTTGAAACTTTACTGCGTGCTTGTGTGATACTACTTTGTGTCCTTGTGAGATACTTATTTGGTCAAGTGTTTGATCATATGCTACCCTTAATGCTTGTTGGATAATGCTATCTTTCATATCCTATTATGACCATTCACTTTTCTTGGTGCTGAGTGCATGCTTTTAATCTCTATCATTTTCAGCGCACCACCAAGATGTATGTGACATGGAAGAGTAACCCATGATCCTAATCGATTGTGCATTTGCATTCAAAAGCAAATCTTAAATAATGCACAAATTTAGGGGGAGCTCTTGCTTATCACATACTTCTCAAAGCGACAATGTTTTTCAATCTTATTTATCATTTGTCGAAGCTTTGATCTATATGTTGTCATCAATAACCAAAAAGGGGGAGATTGAAAGTGCAACTATCCCTGGGTGGTTTTGGTAATTCCTAACAACATATAGCTCATTGAGCTAATGCTATTCCAAGATAAATATTTCAGGAAAGCTCAATGTTTGGCATGGCATGGATTAGAAAGTGGACCCTTCAAAATGCTAGGGACAAAAGATTGGCTCAAGCTCAAAGCACAAGACTCTACATTTTCTATTTTAGTGATCCAAGATCACATTGAGTCTATAGGAAAAGCCAATACTATTAAGAAGGGATGAGGTGTTGCTCAATGAGATTCTTGCTCAAAATGCTTAGTGATATGCTCCAAAACCGTCCACTACTTTCTCATATCCAAATATGTCCTAAACCAAAAATTCCAACTCGGCCCCACCGAAGTTTCACATCCGGAACCACCGAGTTCAGTTGACATAGCCACTGCCAGAAACCCTAATCAATTCGGTCTCACCGATAGGGATCTCAGTCTCACCAAGATGGGGTTGCAAACTCTCTGTTTCCCTTCGTAACATTTCGGTCAAACCGAGATGAGCGGTCGGTCCCACCGAGATTGCAATGCAAACTCTCTGTTTCCTTTTCGTAACGTTTCGGTCCAACCGAGATGAGCGAATCGGTCCCATCGAGTTTGCCTGACCAACTCTCTATTTGGCTATTACCAAAATCGGTCTCACCGAGTTTGTGTAATCGGTCTCACCGAGATTACGTTATGCCCTAACCCTAATGACATCGGTCCCACCGAGTTGACATGTCGGTCCCACCGAGAATCCTAACGTTCACATTTTGAACTAAATCGGTCCGACCGAGTTTAATGATTCGGTCCCACCGAGTTTGGTGATTTGTGTGTAACGGTTAGATTTTGTGTGGAGGCTATATATACCCCTCCACCCACTCTTCATTCATGGAGAGAGCCATCGGAACATGCCTACACTTCCAATACATACTTTCTGAGAGAGAACCACCTACACTTGTGTTGAGGTCAAGATATTCCATTCCAACCACATAAATCTTGATCTCTAGCCTTCCCCAAGTTGCTTTCCACTCAAATCTTCTTTCTACCAAATCCAATCCTATGAGAGAGAGTTGAGTGTTGGGGAGACTATCATTTGAAGCACAAGAGCAAGGAGTTCATCATCAACACACCATTTGTTACTTTTTGGAGAGTGGTGTCTCCTAGATTGGCTAGGTGTCACTTGGGAGCCTCCGACAAGATTGTGGAGTTGAACCAAGGAGTTTGTAAGGGCAAGGAGATCGCCTACTTCGTGAAGATCTACCCTAGTGAGGCAAGTCCTTCGTGGGCGACGGCCATGGTAGGATAGACAAGGTTGCTTCTTCGTGGACCCTTCGTGGGTGGAGCCCTCCGTGGACTCGCACAACCGTTACCCTTTGTGGGTTTAAGTCTCCATCAGCGTGGATGTACGATAGCACCACCTATCGGAACCACGAATAAAAAATCTCCGTGTCAACATTGCGTTTGCTCCCTCAAACTCATCCCTTTACCCTCATATGCAATTGTTTTACATTCTGCTGCTATACTCTTAGAATTGCATGTGTAGGTTGATTGCTTGACTTGTGCTAAGTTGCTAAAATCTGCCAAGAACTAAAATTGGGAAAAGACTAGATTTTTATTTGGTCAAGTAGTCTAATCACCCCCCTCTAGACATTTTTCTGATCCTACACCCGGCTGGTGAACTATATTTGGAACTGCAAGCTCTCGGAAGCAGAGTGGCAGTTCGGCAAGCGACCCTACTCCCGCGCAGACCCGCCGCCCGCGGTGAGTCCTCAATTCTTTTCTCTTTGTTTGTCGGGTTCTGCTTTGCCGCCTAATCAGTCGGTCACGATGCAGATCTTCACAACCAAGCTGGCGGCCGACGCCCTGGAACAGGGCCAGGAGTACCTGCCGGACCGGTCAGTGAGTGACGCGGACGACCCCGACTTGGGGGCGGCCGCCCTGGAAGCAGACGACGCCACAGGTGGCGGTGGCGGAGCAGGCGGCTCGGGAGGGGGCGGCTCCGGAGGAGGCGGCGTCGAGGACTGGCCCGACGACTACGAGGAGGAGGCCGAACCGCGCCGCCCGTGGGGCGTCGATAGGGCAGGTGCGAGCTCCTCAGCGGCGCCGACCGCGCCAGGCGGCGCACCGAAGCGCCGAGCCGGCCCGCTGTTGTTCGGGAGCCGGCTGAAAAAGCCCAGGAACACGGCTGTTACGACCAGACGGTAGGAGGCCGCCGCCAAGGCGGCCCAGTTCCAGAGGGCCCCGAAGTAGCCACCCACGGTGTCTTCGTAAGCGTTTGCTATCTCTTGCGCTTTCTTTTTCTTCTTTCTTGCAAACTCCTTCTGAGTTTCTTCTTATCTTGCTTTGAACAGGGCCCCACTCTCTCTCGAGCGACCTGACTCTGCGTCTGTGATTGGGACGGCGGAGGGCTGCACCAACACCCGCCGCGTAGACCCGCACACCGAGCTTCATGCGGCGACAGAGTGGAACGCGCGGGAGGTGCGCGAGGAGTGGGAGAAGGCAGGGAAGGAAAAGGTGGAGCGGGAGAAGGCGGACGCGGCCAAGGCGGCGCAGGAGGAGGTCGACGCAGCGGCCTAGGCGCAGGAGGACGCGGCCGCCAAAGCGCAAGCAGAAGAGTCCGCGCGTGGCCGGACTCCGCAACTCATCATCCCACTGCGCTCCGCGCCACCGGTGCCAGAGAGCCAGGCGCCGACAGGAAGAGCCGGTGACGACCAACCGGTCATGGAGAGGGGAGGGGCAGCCCCGTCATCATGGAGGCAGAAGCGACCCCGCCCATGCCGACCATCAACGCTCAGACCAGTCGGCCTGAGGCGCCGCAAGTGCCGCCAATCGGTGGCGAGCTGGTGGTGGGGGACCCTGGCGGTGCGTACTCCGGCGCGCCGTCGTGCAGAGAAGGTGGCTTCAGCACCACGGTCGCAAGAGGTCAGGGCTGCGAGTTCTTCAGCCCCTGACGCAGAGGCGAGCACCCGCGCCCCGCCGGAGTGGACACGGCCGCGCAGGACGTCCGGGCCCTGCTTCAAGCCCAAGGGCGCCGCCCTTCAGGAGTACACGAAGGCGTTTGTGGCAACGCGAACTGCCGTCCGGGTATGCCCCTTGTCTTTGCTTTTGATCTTTGTAGTCTTCCGTGGGGGCGCGTCAGCGCACCCGCTAGGTGTAGTCCCCGAGATTCGGGCCGACTGCTGAGCAGTCGGGCCAGATCTTCCGGCAACCACTCTTCTTTTGTTGATTGTTGACTTGTCTTTTCTTTCTTGTCTTTGTAGGAGCCAACGCCGCCTTGCAGCAGCAGCAGCTGGGCGAGGCCCAAACCGCGCTGCATGCTAAGGAGGAGGAGTGTCGCAAGGCGGCCGAAGAGCGCGACCGTCTGGCTGACCAGGCGGATCAGCACAAGGCAGCCCTCCAGGCAGCGAAGGACGGTGAGGCCAACCTCCTGGCCGAGTTCGAGACTGAGCGTTCGAGCTGGGCCGAGAAGGAGAAGGCGCTGAGCGACGGCTATGGCGATATCTAGGACATGATCGACGGTGAGTTGCCTCTTCCTTTTGAATAGCCGCCGACTGCTGCAGAAGTCGGCTTCTGGCTTCTAATATTTTCTTCTCGTGCAGAATTCTTCCCTGGCTACGCTGTTGCCGCCGGTCAGGCCATCGAGGCACGCCGCGACGAGCGAAGGAGCGAAGGCGCGGAAATCGCGCCCAACGCTCCCCGGACCCTCAACGAGCAGCTCCTCGCCATCCGGGCACGCCTTCAGCCGGCTCACCGAATGCTTCGCCGCCTGCAGCGCGTCGGAGCTCAGGTGCTGTCCGCCCTCTGGCCAGAAGCAAATATTCCGTGCACTCCCCGTCGAACTGCCGACTGGCTGGAAGTGGCAGTTGGCCGTCTTGAGGCATGGAAGGGATTTTCGGTCCGGGCGGGTGCACGCAGGGCATTGGAATTCGTCAAGGCCTGGTATCCTGGGCTGAACCTCGACCAGCTGGCCACCTTCAGGAAGGAGGCCGCCGGGGAGTTGGCGGTGGTGGCAGCCAAGCTTACTCAGCGTGCGGCGGCGATCGCCGAGTATACCAACACCAATGACGTCATCCCCGAGCTGGACGAGGAGGGCGCCGAGCTGCCGCCCAACTGGTTCGGGCTGAACCCGGCCGATGGCGAGGACTCGATGGAGGAGATCGCCTCCAGCGACGAAGGTGAGGATGAGGAGGACGAGGATGGTGAAGACGACGCGCCAGAGGACGGAGCGGATGGGGAAGTCGGAGCAGACGGCCAGCCTCAGCTCGACCGCGTCTCGAGCAACGAGCCGCGTGCGAGCACGTCGACTGCTACTGAAGGCGGCCAAGCCAAGACCCGCCAGCCGACCGCTCCACTAGCCGGCGCAGCCGACTCCACCAACCTGCCGGACCCGCCTACTACTCCTGTGGCCTAGGCGGCCAGTTTTATCTTTAACTTTTCCTGCTTCATAGTTTCTTTGAACAAGACTTGTTAAATTTGCGTAGTTCCACCCGCTGGGGGTGTATTGAAACTTCGTTGAATGCTGGCCAAGGGCCTTTTGATATGTAAATTAAATTCCGCACGAGTTGTGCTTTTGCCGAGTTCCGACTTGGATTGCTTTTCTGTTTTTTGGCTTTTTCCTTTGCTGCCCTCCTACGGCTACTATCTTGCCAGCCAGACAGCCGCTCTGTGGACTGTGGCTGGATCATGTACTTAGTCATTTGGGAGGGCAAGTACTTTGGCCGATTAGAACGTAGTAAGCTACGTAGGAAGCCGGCCGGCTGGCTGCTCAGCGGCCTGTCGGTGAGGCGACGAGCCGGCTTGGCCTATGTGAGTGCTTTGGTCCTTAGCCATTTTTCATGTGGGCATCGCTTCTTGCCTTTAGCTCTTGCCATCCGAACAGCCGCTCTGCGATCTGCGGCTTGTGGCAAGAGAGGGCTTAGATGCCGGCACATTACTTGTCCGATTACAGGTAGCACCGACATAGTACAAGGCGGCAAGCCCCCGGGCCGATTGGTCGAACCCGGTGCCAGGCACAAGAATGAAGTAACACATTCATATGCATAAAACTTATCATATAGATAAAGAGGGTAGTCCCCGAGTGCTCCTCGAGGGACCCGATGTCTTGCACTTAATACAAAAGGTAGCGTGGTACATACTGCATCAACTGTAAAATCTTCAGAGGAGATTTGCATTCCACGGGCGCTCCGATTCCTTGCCAGAGTTGTCTCTCTTGCATGCCCTGGGCTTCTGTGCATCGATCAGGTAGTAGGAGTCGTTGCCCAAGGCTTTGCTGATGATGAAGGGGCCTTCCCAAGGGGCTGAGAGCTTGTGCTGGCCGGTTGTTCGCTAGATCAGCCGGAGCACAAGGTCTCCCTCTTGGAAGGATCTTGGCTTGACCTTCCGACTGTGGTAGCGGCGTAGACTCTGCTGGTAGATGGTGGACTAGCTGAGTGCCAACAGCTGGCCCTCTTCCAGCAGATCGACACCGTCTTCTCGTGCTTCCTTCGCCTCTGCTTCCGTGTACATGGTGACGCGAGGTGAGTCAAACTTGATGTCAGTTGGGATGACAGCCTCGGCCCCGTACACAAGGAAGAAAGGAGTGAAGCCGGTTTACTTGTTCGGAGTGGTGCGCATACTCCAGAGGACGGCCGACAGCTCGTCGATCCAGCAGCCGGCCGAGCGCTCCAGAGGTTCGACCAGTCGGGGCTTGATGCCAGACAAGATGAGGCCGTTTGCTCGCTCAACCTGGCTGTTGGACCGCGGACGGGCAACGGACGCCAAGTCCAGTCGGATGCCCTGCGTCACGCAGAAACGGGCCAAGGCGCGTTTGGCAAAGTTTGTGCCATTGTCGGTGATGATGCTGTGTGGTACACCGTACCAGATGGTGATATCGGTGATGAAGGTCATAGCAGTCGGGCCGTTCAACTTCTTGATTGGCTTTGCTTCGATCCACTTGGTGAATTTGTCCACGACGACAAGCAGATGGGTCATGCCGCCGCGTGCTGTCTTGAATGGTCCCACCATATCCAGCCCCGACACGACAAAGGGCCAAGTGAGGGGGATGGTCTTGAGTGCAGAAGCCGGTAGATGTTGCTTGGAGTTGAACTTCTGGCACCCTTTGCAATACTTGACCAACTCCTTGGTGTCTTCCAAAGCAGTCAGCTAGAAGAAACCATGGCGGAAAGCTTTGCGACAAGGGATGTGGAGGCCGCGTGGTGGCCGCACTCGCCTTGGTGGATATCCTTGAGGATTGCTTGGCCCTTCTCTGGTTCTACGCAGCGCTGGAAGACTCCAGTCATGTTGCGTCTGACAAGCTCCTTGTTTACTATCGTGTAGGCTCCTGCTCGGGGCTGCACTTGCCGGGCCGAGATCTCATCGATCGGCAGCTCTCTGCACCAGAAACTTGAGGATGGGCTGTGCCCATGATGGTGCTTGAATTTCTTCTACTGCCACTACAGCCACTTGTACTAGGGCAGTTGGGTTGGGAGGCGGCGGGTTGGGGTTGGTTGCTGCTTGCTGCATCATTGAAGTCCCCGGGCCGACTGCTGCAGCCCCCGGGCCGGGTTGTGAAGTCCCCAGATCGGGTGCGATTGCTGCAGTCCCCGAACCGCTTGGTGAAGTCTCTGGGCCGACTGCTGCAGCCCCCGGGCCGGGTTGTGAAGTCCCCGGGCCGGGTGCGACTGATGCAGTCCCTGTGCCGCCTGCCGAAGTCCCCGGGTCGGCTGCTGCAGCCCCCGAGTCGGATCCGACTGCTTCGGGAGGAGCCGGCACGAAGATGGACTCAGATTCTGGAGAAGGCTTGATTGATGGCTTGCAGAGGCACTGAAGGGAGACGCCGGCTGGTATTGCTTGACGGGTGGAGCCGATCCATGCCAGAGCGTCAGCTGGCTCATTTTCATTCCGTGGCACGTGAAGGAACTCGCACCCCTCAAAATATCCGCGGAGCTGCTGAACGAGAAGCGGTAACTTTCCATGTTGGCATCCTTGGCGTCCCAGTCACCAGACGATTGTTGGACCACCAAGTTGGAGTCGCCGTAGCACAGGATCCGGCGGATGCCGATCTCTTTGGCCAGCCGGAGGCCGTGTACTAGTGCCTCATACTCGGCAACGTTGTTGGAGGCGGTGAAGTGAATTTGCAATGTGTATCTGAGCTTGTCGCCTTTGGGAGAGGTGAGGACAACATCGGCTCCCAAGCCGGTGCGCATCTTCGAGCCATCAAAGTGCATCCGCCAATGAGTGGAGTCCGGAGCTGGCGGCAGGTACTGGGTCTCAGCCCAGTCGACGAGGAAGTCGGCCAGTGCTTGGGACTTGATGGCGGTGCATGGCTGGTAGAAGATGGTGTAGGGGGCCAACTCGATGGCCCATTTGGCCACCCGGCCAGATCCATCTCTGTTGCCAATGATCTCAACAGCGGGGCAGTGTAGACAACCGTGATTGGGTGCTCTTGAAAGTATGGCTTCAGCTTCTTGGCGGCAAAGTGCACGCCGTAGCACATCTTCTGGTAGTGAGGGTAGTTCTGCGTCGAGGTTGACAGCACCTCGCTCAAATAGTACACAGGCCTCTGGACCGGCTGTGCCCTGCCGTCTTCTGGGCGCTCTACTACCATGACAGTGTTGACCTCCCGGTTGGTGGCGGCAATGTAGAGGTACATGGGTTCTTTAGCAGTCGGAGCTGCTAGGACAGGTGGCGTGGTGAACATCTTGTTCAACTAGAGAAAAGCTTCGTCCGCCTTGTCATTCCACTCGAAATGAGTGGTCTTCTTCATGAGCTGGTACAGGGGAAGAGCCTTCTCGCCCAGCCGACTGATGAAACGGCTGATGGACGCCAAACAGCCAGTGAATTTCTGGACGTCTCTCAGTCGGGTGGGTCTCTCCATCCTCTCGATGGCCTTGATCTTCACAGGGTTGCACTCAATGCCGTGTTCTGAGACCAGGAAGCCAAGGAGCTGGCCGGCTGGTACTCCGAAAACACTCTTCTCCGGGTTGAGCTTGATTTGAAACCGGCACAGATTTTCAAAAGTTTCCTTGAGATCTTCCAAGAGGGTATCGCGCTTCTTCGTCTTCACCACAATGTCGTCTACATAGACGTGGGCATTTCTGCCGAGTTGCTTGAGGAGGCACTTCTACATGCAACGCTGAAAGGTGGCACCGGCATTTCTCAAGCCGAATGTCATGGTCAGGTAGCAGAAGGCTCCGAATGGTGTGATGAAGGCAGTCTTCAAGCGGTCGGCCGGGTTCAACTTGATCTGGTGGTACCCTGAGTAGGTGAGGGAGTCCTGGATTAAGGGGTCCTCGGGCGTCCGGCCTGTTGGACATGGGCCAGACTGATGAGCTGTGAAGATGCAAGACCGAAGACTATCACCTGTGTCCGGATGGGACTCTCCTTGGCGTGGAAGGCAAGCTTGCCGTCCGGATATGAAGATTCCTTTTTTTGTAACCGACTTTATATAACCCTAGTCCCCTCCGGTGTCTATATAAACTGGAGGGCTTAGTCCGTAGAGGAAGAATCATAATCATAGTCATACAGGCTAGACTTCTAGGGTTTTAGCCATTACGATCTCATGGTATATCAACTCTTGTAATGCTCATATTCATCAAGATCAATCAAGCAGGAAGTAGGGTATTACCTCCGTAGAGAGGGCCCGAACCTCGGTAAACATCGTGTCCCCTGTCTCCTGTTACCATCGACCTTAGACGCACAGTTCGGGACCCCCTACCCAAGATCCGCCGGTTTTGACACCGACATTGGTGCTTTCATTGAGAGTTCCGCTGTGGCGTCGAAGACAGGGTTGATGGCTCGCCTTGTTATCAAGGACAGTATCACCTCTGGAGGTGCCCTGGCCTCAGGCCAAACCCTCCGGCTGGGCGGCTTTACCATGACCGTCCCTGCGGCCGTTAAGCCAACGATGACTTCTCGGGTCATCGAAAACCACCTCCGTGTTAGCTCCGAATACTCCAAGCAGATGGATCCGGCCGAGTTGTCGTCTTTGAACGAGCTCCTAGATCGCATCGCCGCCCTGGGGGTCACTACAGACTACGATCGGATCGGGCTTAAACCCGACCAGAGAGAAATTAAATCTCCACCGATCACCCATCAGATAGCGGTAGTCGAGGAGCAAGACGACAACTCTTCCCCAACTTCGGACCTAGAATCGGACGACGGGCCTGAAAAATCAGTTAACATCCCGGAGCCCGAGCCATTAAGTTTGGGATTTCTTCAAAGTCCGGATTCCAAATTGGGCCAGGGTTCGTATTTAAACCCACCCACCCACCCAAATAGACGCAATCTCACGTACATATGACAACAGTCTCAGGAAACATTCCATCACTTTGGGGCCAGATTCCTCCTTGGCAAAGACAAGATTAAAGATTGCCACGAGGAAGACGCGATCTCAGCATTCTGCAATAATTGCACGGACGGAGGACTCCCCAACGCCATCAATCGCCGTCGCGTATCACACTTCGCTGACTTGGCAACCATCATACAGAAATACTGCGCAATGGAAAGCGCCTGGAAAACTCAGGCAGCTCTCTGGGAACCACCGGTTTCCACTCAACCCTTCGTCCGGGCAAAAAGGGTGCACCCTCACGGCGCACCAGATCCAATAGTAAAGAAATCTAAGCACATCACGGGGCGCGGAACCGTTCTGGAGGGATGGCTCGATAGGCCATGCAAAATACATGCAACACCGGACACCATACCAACCCACAGCCTTAGAGCATGTTGGATACTCCGGCTAGTGGCCAAGAGCGGTGAGGATATCCTCACCAAAAATACACCAGTGCAACACTCCCCGGAAGATGACGACCCCGGCGTATTGACAGTCTTTGAGACTTTCGCTTCAAACAATCGGCGTAAAATGGCTTTCCGCGACCTTGCCGAAGTCTGCCAAGTTGCAGCAATAAACCCCTGGAACGACCCGGCCATAACTTTCAACGTCGGTGACGTACCAAAATTCAGGACAGTCCGGGCACCAGCCGCCTTGGTCCTCAGTCCAATCGTGGACGGATATCGGCTCACCAAATTGCTCATGGACGGCGACAGCGGACTAAACCTCATCTACGAGGATACACTCAACAAAATGGAAATAGACAGGAGCCGAATCGCACAAAGTAGCACGACCTTCCGAGGAATTATTCCCAGTCGGGAGGCGCGATGCGCGGGAAAAATCACACTCGATGTGGTATTCGGCACGCCGGAGAATTATCGGTCCGAAGAAATAACCTTCCAAGTGGCCCCTTTCCACAGTGGATATCACGCCCTATTGGGGCGAGATGCATTTACACGCTTCCAAGCTATACCTCATTACGGGTACATGAAGCTCAAAATGCCTGGGCCCAAGGGTGTCATCACTCTCGCCAGAGATCCGGACATAGCACTCCGCGCCGAAAACAAGACCTCATCCCTGGCCCTCGAGGCTTTGTTCGAAG
This sequence comes from Aegilops tauschii subsp. strangulata, assembly GCF_002575655.3. NCBI lineage: Eukaryota > Viridiplantae > Streptophyta > Magnoliopsida > Poales > Poaceae > Aegilops > Aegilops tauschii. The sequence goes on from NC_053035.3 coordinate 247,997,682, forward strand.
CCCTCACGGCCGAAGGATTAACCGCACTACGCTCCATGGTGGATAGGGACGATGTAATCCTGGACAAGAGACCCAAATCCACCTCCTTTAAACCAGCAGATGAAATAGTCAAATTTCAAGTCCACCCGATGGACCCAAGAAGACAGCATCCATCGAGGCACAACTCGACCCAACGGTCGACGCCGCGCTACGAGAGTTCCTGCATGAGAACGGGGACATATTCACCTGGCACCCTTCTGATATGCCAGGAATCCCCCGCAGGTTGGCCGAACACAGCCTCAACATATTAAAGGGATATAAACCGGTCAAGCAAACACTGCAGCGTTTTTCTGAACCCAAACGACAAGCTATGGGGGAGGAGCTAGCCAAGTTACTCGAGGCCGAATTCATCAGAGAAATAGAACACCTGGACTGGCTAGCAAACCTGGTGATGGTACCGAAGAAGGATAAATCCTAGAGCCTGTGCGTCGATTTCAAAGACCTCAACAAGGCTTGCCATAAAGATCCCTCCCCCTCGCATCAATCAGATTATTGATGAAACCGTAGGACACGACTCACTGTGTTTCCTCGACGCATACTCTGGATACCATCAAATCAAGATGAAGGAGTCCGATTAAGCCGCAACGGCATTCATTACCCCATATGGGCCTTTCTGCTTCAACACTATGCCTTTCGGGCTCAAAAACGCTGGCGCCACCTACCAACGCATGATCCAAACATGCCTGGAGAAACAGATCGGCAAGATAGTTGAAGCATACGTGGATGACGTCATCATCAAAACCAGGCATGTCGAGTCATTAATAGACAATTTACGTCTCACATTCGACAACCTCCGTACATATGACATCAAGCTCAATCCAAAAAAGTGTGTTTTCGGCGTCCCCGCCGGAAAATTGCTGGGCTTCATCATTTCCAATAGAGGAATTGAGGCAAATCCAGCCAAAATCTGAGCTTTGTCACAATTGGCTACGCCAACAGACCTTAAACAGGTCCATTAACTCATGGGATGCGTGGCAGCTTGAAGCCGCTTTATCTCCAGATTGGGAGAAAAAGCATTGCCACTCTATCGCCTCTTCCGATGCACGGACCACTTCGAGTGGACGGATGCGGCAACGGCCGTACTAGAGGAAATAAAGACCCTTTTAGCAAGTTACCCAATCTTGGTCGCGCCGAATGTCGGCGAACCCATGTTATTATACATATCGGCAACACACCAAGTAGTGAGCGCCGTGCTCGTTGTTGAGCGAGAGCAGGACGGACACAAATTCCCGCTCCAGAAACCGGTATACTACGTATCCACTGTCCTCACACCGTGCAAATCCCGATACCCGCATTATAAAAAAAATAGCATACGCGGTCTTCATGGCATCCCGGAAGCTGCGACACTACTTTCAAGAATGCTCGATTACGGCGGCTTCCGAGGTACCACTCAACGACATAATAATCAACCGCGATGCCACAGGCCGGATTGCTAAGTGGGCCATTGAGCTCCTTCCATTCGACATAACATACAAACCGCGCCGAGCCATTAAATCCCAAGTACTGGCTGACTTCATCGCCGAACGGACAGAGGCCAAACTCCCTGAAGAGTACGGCACATATTCCAACTGGGTTATGTATTTTGATGGTTCCAAAATGTTGGCAGGGTTAGGGGCGGGCGTTGTCTTAACGTCCCCCACTGGAGACGTAGTCTAGTACGTACTCCAAATATTATACACAGACTCAAACAATGCAGCCAAATATGAGGCCTTATTGCATGGACTTCAGATGGCCGTCTCCATGGGCATACAACGCCTGGAAGTGTGCGGGGACTCAAACCTTGCAATATCTCAAATAAATGGAGATTTCAATGCCAAAGACCCGAAAATGGCAGCTTACCACAACGCCGTTCTCAAAATTTCGGCTCGGTTCGAGGGACTCGAATTTCATCATGTGGCTCGAGAAAGCAATCAAGCGGCGGACGTCCTTGCTCGCATCGGCGCCAAGCGCGACCCCGTCCCGCCTAACATCTTTCTGGAAAGGCTTTTTAAGCCGTCCGTGGTGTGGCAAGGGGAGAGCGGCAACTCAAGTCCGGATCCGACTATAACCCCAGATTCCAAACACAACGATATCATCGGGGGCTCAGCCACCGAAATAACACCGTTGGCCCATCTTATCATGGCAGTCATTGCCCCATGGACTGAACCCTTCTTGGCCTACCTTAATAGGCGAGAGCTCCGTGAGGACCAGAATGAGGCTCGCTGCATTGTACGGCGTTCGCAAGCCTACAAGGTTCACGACGGAGAACTTTATAAGAAAAGCGCTACCGGAGTACTCCAAAGATGTATCTCCGAGGAAGAGGGGCGGCAGCTATTGGCCAAAATTCATGCTGGTCTCGGCGGTCACCACTCCGCGGCTCGGGCCCTTGTAAGCAAGGCCTTCCGTACAGGTTTTTATTGGCCGACGGCCCGAGCAGACGCACAGGACCTGGTCCAACGTTGCGTCGGATGCCAGCTTTTCGCCAACCAAAGCCATATGCCGCCCACCGCTCTACAAACAATCACCATCACTTGGCCTTTTGCGGTCTGGGGGCTTGATATGGTCGGACCCCTTAAAGGAGGAAGCCATAAGAAAATACCTGCTGGTCATGGTAGATAAGTTCACCAAGTGGATAGAGGCCAAACCAGTAAAAACGGCCGAATCCGGACCAGTGATAGACTTTATATCCGGTGTCGTACACCGTTATGGTGTCCCGCATGGTATCATTACGGATAATGGCTCCAATTTCACAGCCGATGAAGTGAAATCCTGGTGTGCTAAATTGGGCATTAAGCTCGACTATGCCTCGGTCTACCACCCACAAACAAACGGTCAAGTTGAACGAGCTAATGGTCTTATTATGAGCGGCATTAAGCCTAGACTAGTGAGGTCTTTGAAAGAATCAGACAAGCACTGGGTTGAGGAGCTCGACTCCATACTCTGGGGGCTGCGAACCACGCCCAATCGCACTACCGGATATACACCCTTTTTCATGGTGTACGGCACAGAGGCCGTGTTGCCCTGCGACATTATTCATGACTCACCTCGAGTCCGCATGTATGAAGAGAGAGAGAGGCCGAGCTTGATCGGCAGGACAACTTAGACGCCCTGGAGGAGGAGCGCGACGTCACAAAAGCCCGTTCCGCATTTTATCAACAGCAGGCTCGCAGGTATCACAGCAGAGAAGTGCGGGCCAAGACTTATAATGTTGGCGAACTTGTTCTACGCTTGCCGGAGAAGAAAAAGGACAAACTCAAGCCCAAGTGGGAGGGTCCCTTCATAATTGACGAAGTTCTCACTGGAGGAGCGTACCGCTTGCGTGATGCATCACACAATCTCCTGGAGCCGAACCCATGGAACGCGGCCAGACTCCGAAGATTCTACGCCTAGAGCTGAACTCTTTGTTCATCTTCTTCTCCCTTTTGTTTTCTTTACTTTTTCCTCTCTTTTCGCCTTTTTTAGCTTTAAAGCTCTTGTACGGTTAAACTACATGCCTATGACGCACACATCCATAAATGTACACGTTCATCAATACCTGGGGGCTTCTTTTACAGAAGCTTATTATTATCTCCCGAGCGTTAGGCTCACCACACACTACAAAAAAAGACACATCCGTGACATTTTGGGCCGAACAATTTTTTTTCTGTCATACATATGACACTTCTATGACGATAATTGTGACAAAACCCGGTGTCGTCATGGATGTGGTGGGCTCCTACTTCTATGACAAAATATCATGACAGAAAATGGGCTTTTCGTCCTGGGCGGGCCGGAGACGCAGCTGTATGACATTATTTGGGCCGTCCATGACGGAAAAAACCGTGGTAGAAGCGAGGGCGAGGAAAATTTCAGGGAGTTCCCGGTTACGGTGGGAGGTCGGGGGCCGAGCGATGCGCGTTTCTCGCATACACGTACGCGCGTGTGTGCGAGGCGTTGGCCCTAACTGAACCCGAGCGAGGCATTGGTCTCTAACTAAACCCAAGCGATTGCACTGCAGGCTACGCGTTATTGAACCCGGGCGATCGATCGATGGCTGTTAACTGAACCCGATCAAGCGATTCCTTCGCTACTACTGCTAACTGAAGCCGATCGATGCTGCCTCTGGGATGAACAGTGAGCTTGCGGGGGGGGGGGGGGGGTTGGATGAACAGTGAGCGGTGGCGTTGCCTCTGGATGAACAGGACCCCGCGGTGTGGTGGAGGGCTGGATGAACAGTAGACGGTGGAGGGGTGCCCGTGGAGGGGTGGTTGAACAGGACCCCGTGGTGTGGAGGGCTGGATGAACAGTAGACGGTGGAGGGGTGCCCGTGGAGGGGTGGTTGAACAGTAGCCGGTGGAGTAGCGTGCGGTGGAGGCTGGATGAACAGGAGCCCGTGGAGGCTGGAGGAGGTCGACGGTAGCCCGTGGAGGCTGGAGGAGGTCGACGGTGGAGATGAACAGTATCCCGTGGAGTCCCGTTTTGCGGTACGCCACACCCCTCCCGATGAACAGGACCCCCGTTTCAACCGTAGGAGGTCCGTTTCGTCCGTTTTGCGGTACGCCACACCCCTCCCGATCAACAGGACCCCCGTTTCGACCGTAGGAGGTCCGTTTCGTCCGTTTTGCGGTACGCCACACCCCTCCCGATCAACAGGACCCCCGTTTCGACCGTAGGAGGTCCGTTTCCTCCGTTTTGCGGTACGCCACACCCCTCCCGATCAACATGACCCCCGTTTCGACCGTAGGAGGTCCGTTTCCTCTGTTTTGCGGTACGCCACACTCCTCCCGATCAACAGGATCCCTGTTTCGACCGTAGGAGGTCCGTTTCCTCCGTTTGGCGGTACGTCACACCCCTCCCCATGAACACGACGCATTCCGTTGCCTCCCCATGAACATGACGCATTTCATTGCCTCCCCATGAACATGACGCATGTCATTGCCTCCCCATGAACACGACGACGACGCTGTTTCTCCGTTCCGACGCAGCCATGTACATGAGCCCTGGCCGTACGTATGCGCGAGTAGGCGTTCGAGACCCCGCCCGTATGTACACATACGTGGCCGTATTTTCTTTCTTGCACCCTGGCCGCTGTACGTACGTGTACATGCTACGTGCGCGCCTCTACTACGACACGTACGCGCCTCTACTACGACAGGTGCACGCCTCTACATCCACCAGTATATATGTACGTACACGTTCGCGACCAGAATGACAACGCTACGTACGCTTCGACCAAGTGGGTCCCGACTGTCAGGGACTTCCTTGCCTGCGAAGATGTAGCTGGTGGGTCCCAACAGTCAGGGGGGCGAATCGTTTTTTTTGCCCGGACGCACTTCCTTGCGTGCGAAGATGTAGCTGGTGGGACCCAGCAGTCAGGGGCAAACGTTTTTTTTCGTGAAATACGGTGGCCCGTCCGGTGGGTCCCCGCTGTCAGGTGGAGGAATAATTATTTTGCACGTAATAAGGAGGCACTTCCTTGCTGTGGCCGTGGACCCAGCTGTCAGCCTCTCCACGTACAATACTCTTCCGATGGAATTCATTCCTTGACCACGTTGACCACGCCGCGCGAAGAGCGCCACGGTGATGGACGACGGCGAGGCCTAGGAAGGGGACGACGTGGAGCCGGGGAAGACGCGGCAGTGGAAGCCCGCGTAGAGAGGAGTACGAGGGTTCACTGGTTCGGCTGCGGTGTGAGGCTGCCGTCGCCGCAGGGCCTGGCCAGCGGTGGGAATAGTAGGTGGCGGTGAGGCCTCCGCGGCAGCACAGCCGGCCACGGGAGACAGGAGCATGCGGCACGACCGGCGCTGCTTTGGGCAGCTGGAGCAAGAAGACCAGAGGTTGAAGAAGCACTACGGCCGTTGGATGGACATCGTACGGTCACTGGAGCTAGAATCGTTCATATTGACTAAGTTGACAAAGCCCTTCGTCCCCGTCAACTTAGTAGGCCCACAAGTCAGCCTCCCACCAAGGTGGGTCCCAGCTAGCCGGGGGAGTATTCATTTTTTTGTGCGTAATAAGGAGGCACTTCCGGTGGGTCCGAGCTGACAGCGGGGAACGTTTTTTTCGCGAAATACGGTGGCCCGTCAGGTGGGTCCCAGCAGTTAGGGGGCAAACGTTTTTTTTTGCAAAATACGATGGCCCGTCCAGTGGGTCCCTGCTGTCAGTTGGAGGAATCATTATTTTCCGCGTAATAAGGAGACACTTACTTGCTGCGGCCGTGGACCCAGCTGAGACTCTCCACGTACAGTATACTTCCGATGGAAGTCGTTCCTTGACCACGTTGACCTCGCCGCGTTCCGTTGCGTGCATGCGTCCATGGGTGTGGTGCGTCCCCACTGTCAGCCTCTCACATACAGTCATCTTCCGATGACTCTCGGTTGTTGACCACATTGACCACACCGTGCCGAGCGCACCCAGACTGGAACGACCCGGAGATGGGGAAGACGGGGCAGTGGAGTCACAGATGGAGAGGAGTGGGAAACTTCACTGGTTCGGGTGCGCGGCAGCACAGCCGCGATGCCGCCCACGGGAGACAGGAGCAAGAACAGAGGTTGAAGAAGGAGCACGGCTGTTGGATTAACATCCAACGGTCCAGCTGCTAGAATCATTTGTTGATTAAGTTGACAAAGTCGTGCGTACATGTCCGCTTAGTAGGCCCACAAGTCAGCCACCAAATCTGACGGGTCCCAGCTGTCAACGGGATGAATATTTTTTTTCGCAAAACAAGGAGGCACTTCCTTCTGTACGAAGATACGGCCGGTGGGTCCCAGCTGTCAGGTGGAGAAATATATTTTTTTGCAAAACAAGGAGGTCCCTCCTGTAGCTGGCTCGAATCCAAACCTAGACTATGACTATATATGGTGCTATGCTACTCTGCAAGTAATGAAACTGACATATCCAATGTTCGCTTCTCCTCTTCTCTACTTACTCTGCCTAGCATCAGAAGCTCTGCCCGCAGCAACCATGTCCGCTGGCTGCTCGTCCACCTGCTCTTCAGCAGGCAACAACCAGATATGCGCCAAGTCGCAACCCGTACCATCGCCTGTGGGTCTCATCACACCCCCGCCGGCACGCGCACCACAGCCGATTGCTCATTGCAACCCGCTGCCGTTGGTGTGGTGCCACTGCTGCAAATCACGCAGAGTCATCCGTCGCGTCTCAACCACAATCCGCAACCCTGGCCGAGTCTTCTACAAATGCCTGAATCATGGGGTAATAATATGTTTAAGTGTTGTTCTGCTGCTTTTAGTTGCTGATTTTTTTAATAGTTTGGTTGATGATCTTCCAATTTGATTCATGCAGAAAAGGGAAGATTCGTGTGATTTGTATTTCTGGGAAGTTGCTGATGTGGGGGAATGCAACTACGCTGATTATTTGGTTAGCCGAGGAATCCCAATACCAGTAGGTTGGGGTGTTCGACAAGTAACTGAAGGAATGGCAGAAGAGGAAGATGCAGAGCAGAAGGTTAAAGATGCAGTTCCTCTGATCATGGCCAAGCAACAGCTGCTGAACAGCCTTGACAACAATGAGGAGATGAAAGAGCTTGTGAAGATAATGGGCAAAATCGATGTGCTCTGTAGGATGATTGTCTCTTTATTTGCAGTGTATGTAGCACTCGTGATGTATTCAGTGGCTACGACATGAGCACTTTGCTGAAACTAGTAATGAATGAAACCTGTGTAGCAGGCTGGGCGTAGTGTTGTGAACATATAATGATTTCTATTAATGGAAATCAGGGGGTATCCCCTTTTTGCTCATATAAATAAATAAATAGCAGAGGCCCTGTCGGGTCAGCTTTGTTCTCATTCGAAGACGTTGAGCAATTTGCAATCCAACAACAAACTATGTCATCAAATTCAAGTTTCACAGCCAAATATGAGTACAACTAAACAACAATGTCATCATGTTTTAGTTGTCATACAATCACCAAACACAAATCAGCATACATAACAAGTGATGTTCTCACAACAAAATATTAAACAACATGTTCATCAGGTTTCAGTTGTCATAGCAAACACAATTTCACATAGTAGATAAAAAACGTCTTCTGACATGCAAATACGACAAAAGCAATGTAATCATCATCCGCAGCAGCAGCGTCAACATCTTCGCCATGTGTATCAGTCTGAACCGTAATTCCCCACGGTGTCATCTTCTTCTTCGTCCTCAACGTCCTCGAACGTTGGCTTCTTCTTGATCAACTCTTGTATGTCCACAACACGACAGGCAATCTTTTCGCCGGCGTCATTGACGTGATGGTTCTCAAAGATATTAGGAACATCTGTGTTATCTTGTACATCAGGAGCAGTGTAAGCATCATCTTGTTGTGCAACTTCATTAAACGAATTCCTCTGCTCAAACCTTTGCAATACTCTCCAGTCATTGCTACGTGCAAATGTGTCTTCCAAGAAAAATATCTGTGTTGCTTGATTTGCCAAAATAAAAGGCTCGTTGGTCTGGTACGCCGCCTTGACATTGGTGGATTTGAAATGATCATCAGCTCTGGGTTTTGCGATCCTGGAAAACAGGTTATACCAACGACAGCACAACAGAACCACACACCGATGATCCTCGAAACAGGAGATATACTACAACTGAACAATGTCTGGTATGTTAGCATACATTTCAGTTGTCTCCTTGTCATACGTATCCGTGCTCATGATGGCACTGTTTTGTGTCTTCCTGCCTTCGTCTCGTGCAAGGGTGTTGTAGCGCACATCTCCAACAATGCAAGATTCATAATGTCTTACCCGAGTATCATGACCCATTGCTAGTGAGTAAAGGGCATCATCAACTGCCTGCCCATCCTCCCCGCATCTTCTTAACCTATGGTTAGAAAATAGACAAGCTGATCATCTTATGTACTCAATATATTAAAAAAACTGACAGTGCACTTCAAAAGCTTACATGGTTCTTGAACCATTTCGCAAATCCTGCCATAACCAGTTTGTCAACGTTTCTTGGATTTTGCGGCAGTAACTCCTCTTTGTAGATGCTGCACAACATAGTGATCGCGTCAAACATCTAAATATATAAGAATGTGCTGCAAGTTTAGTAGATTACGATGTATAAGCTGCAGTACTGCACTTACTTGATATAAGGTAGTATCTCAGGACAGTTATTCAACACATACCAAACCATTTTGTCCAAATCTTTAGGTTTGTCCTCTTGTCGACTCTTCCCTGTAACTCGAACAGAATAATCGAAAACATTGAGCCCGGGATTGACTTCACCCACCTCTTTGCTAAGCTGATCAGCTGTTTCAATGTATTTTGAGCAGAATGTCAACGCTTCTGTAGCAATGTAGGCCTCTGCAATGGAACCCTCGGGTCTAGCTCTGTTCCTAACATAGCCCTTGAAAGTGCCTAGCCGCCTTTCAATAGGGTACATCCAGCCATACTGTACTGGACCTCTAAGTAGTGCCTCATCAGGTAGATGAACAGCCAAATGCACCATCACATCAAAGAAGGCTGGAGGATATATCTTCTCAAGGTCGCATAGGATAGTTGGTATCTTGTCTCTAAGACGCTCCAAAGCATCTATCCTGATATTCCTACTGCAGAGTTCCCTGAAGAATTGTCCCAACTCTGCAACTGCTCTGTATAAGTCAGGGCGGCCCAATCCTCTAAGGATAACATGTAAAACCCTTTGAAGTAGGACGTGGCAGTCATGAGTTTTCAACCCTTGTACCTTGTTTCCATCTGCACTGACTCTCCTTTCAGGGTTGGAAGCAAATCCATGTGGGAATCTCACACGTGACAGGACCTCGCAGAATTCTTTTCTTTTTACCTTGTCCAAGATGTACACAGTTGGTGCCATATCCCGTGGTTTACCTTCATCTTGCACCTGCAAATCCTTTCTGATACCCAGGTGTGTCAAATCAATCCTAGATTTTAAGGTATCTTTCGTCTTGCCTTCAATATTAAGAAGTGTGCCGATAATGATGTCACATATATTTTTCTCGATGTGCATCACATCAAGATTATGCCGCAGATCCAAATCTTTCCAATACTCCAAGTCCGACAAAGTGGACCTGCGGGTAAACAATAAGCTCTCTTTTACCCTACCACGCTTCCTTTTCCCGCTACCATTACCAGGATGGTTTCCTGGTGTAATATGCCTGACCTTCTCTAATTCCACTTGCAACTCATCGGCGGTGAGCATCTTTGGCGCATCACGGTTTTCATGCTTTGCATTGAACACATGTCTTCGGTATTTTCTAGGATGCAGCTTGTCCTTGGCAAGGAAACGGCGGTGTCCAATGTAACAGATCTTGCTAAGTATTGCGTATGACAGCGGATTCCTGTCACAGCGAACACATGCATTGTAACCATGTGTCGTTCGCCCTGACATAGTGCCCAAAGCCGGATAATCATGGATGCACCAAATTATAACAGCACGCAGAAAGAAATCAGTTGGTGGGCTGCTATATAGGTCTCGAGTGAGAACACCCTTCCATAGCTGTTGAAGTTCCTCCACAAGAGGCTCCATGAACCAATCAAAATCCTTTCCAGGACTTTTTGGACCTGGGATGAGCAAGGCCATCATGTAGTTTGATTCTTTGGTGCAGACATTTGGAGGCATGTTGTAAGGGATAACAAGCACTGGCCACATGCTATATGTGGCGCTCTGGTGGCCAAATGGGTTAAATCCATCTGAAGCTAAGCCAAGTCTAATGTGTCTCGGGTCAGCAGCAAACTCTTTGTGTTTATCATTGAAGCTTTTCCACTCACTACCATGAGATGGATGGCTCATTACATTCTGATCTCTGTACTCCTGGTTCCTAGAATGCCACAGTACATCCTCTCTTGTTTCAGCATCATGAAACAACCTCTGCAAACTTGGTATAATTGGAAAATGTCTCAGAACATTATGAGGAATCCTCTTCACAGCATCGCCATCTTTCCATCTTGATGATTTGCATTTCGGGCATTCACTTAAGTTGGCATAATCCTTCTGGAACAGAACACAATTATTCTTACAAACATGGATCATATCATATCCAATTCCAACTGCACGAAGGAAATTCTTCATTTTACTGTAGGTGTGTGGCAGCTCAGACGCATCTGGGAAAGATTCGCGGAAAGCAGCCAACATTGCATCGAATGATTTGTTGGTCATCCGCTCAGATGTCTTCACCTGAAGAAAGGTGACCATAGCTGAGAATGCTGACAGCTTATTTCCTGGGGTGACAGTAACGTTGCATTGTTCCAACATGCGGGCCCACCGTTTTTCTTCTGCAGGTGAAAGTTCACGGAATGCACGAGCATTTCGTAGCATTGCTTCAATATTGGTCAAACTCACTGGCTCCGCCACCACCACCTCCTCCTCCTCTTCCACCTGAGCATCAGGCAGATCAAGATGGTGATCTGCTGCTTCCACGTAGTCAATAACATTGACGTTCACAGCTTCACCATGATGAACCCACCTAGTATATGTGATCGGCATCCCATACAAGTGTTGATGATTTTGCACAGTTGACTGGGGTCTTGTAACTGAATTCATACAACTGCTACACGGGCAGAGCACATCTGATTTCGGACCACCGTACTCAGCTCTGATAAAGTTCATGAAGTTTTCAACCCCCTCGACATATGCAGCGGAGAATCGTCGAGCAGAAGTTATCCAAGTCCTGTCCATCTGTTAGACATACAAATTAGTTCTTCTACTAGATATTACAGGAAATACATATATGCTTTTTTATGAAGTCCAGAAAAAAATACCTAGGTCGATGTCTAAAGCTATGGCAAGATATTTGGACGAGCAGATCTAAGTAACAAAATATATGTAAAGCTAATTCAGCAAACATATTTGAGTGCCAAATTATGGCAGGCTGTTTCAGCAGTCAATGAGGCCGAGCACACAGCCATCGAACTATCGAAGGCCATCGCAGCAACAAAGATCGAGTATAAAATGGTGTAGAGCTATTTCACCTAACAGATTGGCTACTAGACCATGGCAATCTACGTCACAATAAATATATGGCAGGATATTTTAGCAACTAATCGGCCTTGGCATGCCATCTCAGCTAAGCAGATTGAGTGCAGAACAGGGCAAGGAAGCTTCTTAAGCAGAGCATATTGACAGTAAACTACTTCGGCAAACAGTGAGATTAACAACGTCTATCAGCTAACATTCAGCGCTACACCGACATGAACGGGGCCTCAGTCTAGAATGCACGTACCGTGGGAGAGGCTGACTGCCGTGCGTCTCCACATGAACGTCGCCAGCGGTGGCGGCGCTGACCGCCGTGCGTCTCCATAAGAACGTAGCCAGAGGTGGCGGCGCGGCTAGAGGATGGCAGTCTACGAGAGCGTACTGTGGGAGCGAGAGGATCGCCGAACCGCGGCGCCGACGTATCGGCGCGACGGGGAGGGCGGCTTTGGCGGAGCGAATGGAGTGGAGGGGGACAGGGGGGAGGGGGGTTTGGGGAATATTATTGGCTAGTTGGCCGAAGGGCGGTTGAATCGGATTTGAGGGGAATTTTTGGGTGGGGAGGGGAGGATTTTCGCGCGGTGGGCGGGGGGAGTTTGGCGCATGGTCGGTTTCTCCAAGTGCAGTCCCATGTGTCAGTGAGGAGGCAAGCCGAAGCGCGTTCCGTTTGCGTGAGCCGTCTGCAGGACCGAACGTGTGTGGGGTGCAATGCGACCGCGACAGGAGTGCTGTCAGTGTACCGCCTTTTTTCCTTTTAAACTAGGTGCTTCGCCCCCTAAAAAAAATTTGTTGCTTCGTGCGATCCATCGGTACTACTACTAGTAATCCGGTAATCCCGACTAAAACGGCGCGGCCGGGTCTTTTCCCGCGCGATATGCTGGGAGGTTGGCTTAGTTGGGTTTTTTAGGACGAGTAATGCTACACCTACGTAATCCCAGTTACGTAATTAACGTAATGTGAAACGTGTGAGCTGTTGATTGTAGATTGGGGGGAGGGAGGGGCCCACCATCATGAAAATCATGGGAGGAGAGAGAGAGGCAATTTACGTTAACCCTTTCGTAGGTTCCTGTAGATGTAGAAAGATGTGAAATGCGTGAATGTGTAGTGGACGTACTATTGGAGTGCGTAAGATAATTTGTGTATGTATAGACCCTATGTGTTTATTTTACTTCGCATGTTAGATTTGTCTCGGTTCAATAAAAAGCAGAGTTGGTGATGATGGTGTGCCTGTCATCCTGCAATATAGGCCGTCCGATCTATATCTAACGGATAGGAAGGAAACTATGACAATTTACCCGCACTCCTCTCCACATTTGCAGATAAGGCTTTCCCTCGTTCATCCTTTTCTCCCACAAGATCTTGATCTTCCGTGCAACGCATGGGCATCTTGCTAGTACTCCTACAATATGTATATTATTGTGAAAGTTCATATACACCGGCCGAGATTAATGCAAACACGGCAGATTTTCATTACATTTTGAACTTTTATAGGACAGAAAAATAAAAGAAACCCGACCCTAAACCTATTCTACGGCGGCGACCGACGTCCTCCATCTGCGATCTCTATGTACGGGGGCGGGGTTCAAGACCCGTGAAGTGAAGGTGCGGTCTCCGGTGAGGAAGAATAGAACACGGGATACGGACCGGCCAGTTGGCACACCATGCCCTGCCGCCTCCCATGCCCTACTCATCCTCGGAGGAGTCCCCGACCTCGGCGGTGCCGGACGTTGGACGGCGGCAAGTAGGACGCGTGGCTGACGGTGCTCCCGTCGTCGGCCGCCAGCGTGGCCACCGCTTGTGTGGTCGCGTCCGCGTCTGGCTACATCGCTATTGCGTCGCGAGAGGCGACTTGAGCGAGGGCGGCGACCTCGAGCTTCATCCCCGAAGACAAGCTCTCCCGCAGAGCGTTCGCACTTGCGGTCATGGCGGATGTGGTGCCAGGTAGGAGGATGATACGCTATGGTGTGGAGGTTAGCTGGGCGTTGCCGCTTTAAGTAGCGCATTCCGGTGAGGCCAAGCGTCCGGGTGCGTCATTAAGTCGCCGGAGTTGGTTCCTCGGGCATCGAGCCTCTTAACGACGACATACGAACGGACGACATGAATTTGGGCAGCTGGCGCCGGCTGGGAATGCACCGCGCGATGGCGCGAGGGACAAGGGTTTTGGTGTGCCAGGGTAGTCAGCTGCGGTCGTGGCAACGTTGGAGATGCCCTTTGCTCACATGCGATCCCCGCATGTCATTGAAAAAGCAAGACGACCCGGCATGGTCTCAGGTCCAGAGGATGCAGTTGGCCATGCTACACCACTCCACGGACGCGGCGCGGCGCCCCGTGCATCCTCGACGAGCCGGGTGTTGGGGTGTGTTTGGATTGTGGCCAAAGTGCACCTTACCAAAATTTTGGTCATGACCCAAAGATTGGTCTTTGTTTGGATGGTTGCCATTTTTTTGGCATGCCAATGAACTCTAGCCAACTCTAGTTCATTCTTCTTGCCAATGTCGGCCAAATCATGGGCAACCAATACCTCAACCAAAATTTTGGTCATGACCCAAAGATTGGTCTTTGTTTGGATGGTTGCCATTTCTTTGGCATGCCAATGAACTCTAGCCAACTCTAGTTCATTTTTCTTGCCAATGTCGGCCAAATCATGGGCAACCAATACCTCAACCAAAATTTTGGCTACCCAATGCTTTGAAGGGGCAACCTTGGGCACAAACCAAACATACCGTTGGTCGTGCCACAGCACTAACGCCACCCTCGGCACACTAAAACCGACCGTGTCTACGACGATATGAGCATGTCGCTCACCGCGGGCGCCGTGTCCAGAGGCGGCGCTGGAGCTGCGCCCTGTTGTTGGCCCCAACGACCCACATGAACGGTTGTCGGTGGCGAGGAGGTCGTGGGCCAGCTCCTCCATTGGACTAGTCTGCGCTACGTCGTCCCGACGGGTGTGCCCCACATGTCGGTTTCCTTGTTTTCCCGGCCATATCCGAGCGTCAGTGCTCCGCGTTGCGCATTAGGCCTTTCACTATGTAGGCCAAGCAAGACAACTTATTGTTTATTTGAGCCGTTCAAGTATAATCATGTGGCGTTTGCTTATTTCTCATTCCTCTCCAACCCTCTTCTCCATCGATCGTGTCGCCCTCCAGTCGAGTCCATCCTCCCGCATGCCTCATTTGAACATTCCGCCGAGTATCATTCGCATGTACCCACCCTAGTCCTCTTTCAATAGATCTCCGGACCCCGAGATGAAATCGAGAGGGAACGAGTGGGGGCACGTGATACCTAAGGCGGATTCAAAATTTTGAACCGGTGATCATAGCATCCGCAAATCATATATAAAGGGTATTCAATGTTCGTTTCGTTTTTTAACGTACAATATACTCCCCCTATCCTTTCTAGTTTACATATAAGTTTTATGTGTAGTCAAAGTATCTCTACTTTGATCAAAAAGGTATCAACATTCAACAACGCCCAATCAATATTGTTAGATTTGTACGTACTCCTAGATTTGTACTCGAGATGGTTTCCAATTTGACTATTGACAAGATTAATAGTACATGAGATGTATAATGTGAAAATTATATCATTGGAAACTCCTTTCACATACGAATTTGACTGTATGCTTTGTGTAAGTTGCATGTCATATATTATTACTCTAACATTTGGTCAAAGTTAGCCTCGAAAAATGCATTAGACCCTGTATGCTTTGTGTAAGTTGCAAGTCATATATTATTACTCTAAAATTTGTGTAAGTTGCATGTCATATATTATTACTCTAACATTTGGTCAAAGTAGTATAGTGGAAGTGGATCCTCTGACGTAGGTATCCCTGCCTTACCCTCCCTTTCGGTCACTTACTGGCGGACCCCAAGCTTGCTAGGCCCCGCATGTCAGTTACTCAATGGGTTCGGCCACGTCAGGGGACCCTCATCCGTAGTATACTCCCTCTGTTTTTATTTACTCCGCATAAAATGGAGGGAGTGGTGGTATAATAAATGACGCGGGCGGGGGAGGGGGAGGGACGTCGGTTTGCTCTCAACTGCGGTCCCACAAGCGAGCGAAAACACAAGACGAAGCACATTCCATTCGGTGAGCGACGTGGAGGGTCCAGCGTGCCGGACTGCAACGCGAACGCGACAAGAGTGATGTACAGTCAAAACCGATTGACCGGTCATCACCGGAACCACTATTCACACCAGAACCATCGCTGCTCGGCCTACGCCAGCCACTGCCCTAAAACCACACCAAATCTCCAGCCCATTCCCCCACCTTTCGATCCCCTAGCCCGCATCAAGCGTCCCCTAGTTCGCTGCAAAGCCATGGTGCGCCGCAAGATCACTTACTACAAGATGCTGACGCCGGAGCGCCGCGCAGAAATCGCGGCGGCGGTCGGCGCCACAGACCTCCGTTCCCAAGCTCGCTTTGCGGTGGGCTAATCCCCGAGTTCTCTGGAACCAAGCTATGAGGAGGAGGAAGCCGATCCAATGTTCATGGCGGAGGTCGCGGCGCAGAAGGCCCCCGATGGGTATGAGACGATGGACGTCGACTTCGTGCCGGCGTCCGAGTCCCCCATGGTGCAGGTGGACCAGCGGTTCAACATGGCGATACTAAAGGAGGACCGGGAGGCAGAGGCTCAACTCGACGCGGAGCGCACGCATGCCGCTGCCATCGAGGCTCTCCTGCAGGCGGAACCGGATGTCGTGGATGTGAACCGGGCGACGGAGGCTCAACTTGAGGCGGAGCGCGCGGATGCTGCTGCCATCGAGGCCCTCCTGCAAGCGGAACCGGACGTCCTGGACTTGAACCGGGCGGCAGAGGCTTGACTCGACGCAGAGCGCACGGATGCCGCTCTCATCGACGCCCTCCTGCAGGCGGAACCGGACATCCTGGACTTGAACCAGGCGGCGGAGGCTCAACTCGACGCGGAGCGCGCGGATGCTGCTGCCATCGAGGCCCTCCTGCAGGCGGAACCGGACGTCCTCGACTTGAACCGGGCTGTGCTCTCGTCCGTGCAGAGCGCCCGCACGCTCCGCTTGAACGAGTAGCTGGAGGCCGAGGACAACCACGGTGCGGAGACACACGTCGGCAGCGACGGCTGGTTCGCTCCGGCAGCCAAAGACGACGAGGCCGTCTCTTTCCGCGAGCAGTGATAGTTTTTCTTTATGTTGTTGTTTTTATGGATCTTTTGCTGTGTAAAAACATATATTTGTTATGCAAGTCACTTGACTTGGGTCAGTCTACCATTTCAAGCGGTTGGATGAATATCCTACGTCTCCTAACCCTTCTTTCCTTCTTCCTCACCTCTTCTTCTTCCCCAACAGACCACCGCACGGGCCGTACGGATACTCCCCAACATGCGGTTGGATAAACATACTCTATGAACAAAAATTATGTGTCAGCGATAGGATGGCTGAGTTTGGTTTGTTCACATGCGACAGCACGTGTCAGTGAGGGTGCGTTCCCTTGGTTGGGTTTGCGGCGTGCAGGAGCGACTGTGTGAGGGTGCGGTGCGACCGCGGCGTGCAGGAGCGACCGTGTGAGGGTGCGGTGCGACCACGACAGCCGTGCGCAAGCGTACCTCCTTCTCATTTTGAAAACTTTAGGCAAGCTTGGCAAAAATGTGTGGCGAAGTTTGGCAATGCAAGGCCTAGACCCAAACAGGATAAGTACGTACGTACTAGGAGTACTTGTGTTAAAAAAGAAAGGCGGGGTTTTCCTTCGCGGGATTTAATCGATACAAATCCTCGTTTCACGTGTCAATTAATGCGTATTTTTTCTCCAAAGACCAAAGAGCTAACCATCTCACTCCTCATCGCTTGATTAATGCAGCGCCATGCAAACCAACCTTCTCACTTCCGCATGCATGCAGGGGATATTAATGTCCTTGGTTGCTAACCCCATCAATTTTGCCTCGATTAGTGTTAGTGGCCCTTTGCAAATTGTAATTTTGATATACTGGCCTTGTGTACAAAAAAAATGGAGGTAGTAACTATATTTGACTTCCTTCCCCATTGCGGTGACGTCGACGATATCTTTTTTTTTGTGGTTTGGCGAAGTGCGTTCGACGGAGAACACCATTGAGGGAGACCACGGTAAGTCGTTCGCAAGTGCCGCCTGCAAGCCGAGACAACCGCCTTATTTGCATCCAGGAAGTCCTTTACTAATACTACTAGGAGTACTAGTGCAGTGAGATGGTTTCTCGAAGAAGACGATGGAGAAGCGGAGTCAGCGAAGAGTGAAATGATGGTTGCTTCGTCCGTGCTTTTGTGATTTGACGCCTCACTGCTTTGTGATTTGTGGTAGAAGGGACAGGGGAGTAGACTCTGTGCTCTATACTGTACTACATGCGTCCAAGCATGGGAGAAAGAGGAGAGACGTTGCATTTTTCTATTCCTTCAATCAATCAATCAGGGAGCTTCGGTTCCATCTTTTCGGCTTTGGCAACACCGTCCACAATGGTTCCCACGATGCCAAAAGCTATTTTCACATTTGCTACACATTGTGGATGCCCTTAACCGTACCACTTGGTTTTTCTCCTGTGTGCTATCTATACAAATCTCAATTATATTGATCTAAAAAATTATAGAATCAAGATTAGTAAAAAGGAGGTGATTTTGCCGCGCGGATGGCGGGGGAGGTTTCTTATTTGAGCAATGCTACATCCACGTAATGGTTTACGTAAAGTTACGAACTGATGTGATGTGGGACTATTTGATTGGATTAAAGGAGAGGATTAGGCCCACCCCACCTGAAAATCAGGGGGGGCATATATAGATTAGATGGAAAGTATACGTAGCAGCTACGTAGCCCTTTGTAAGTCTAGGATTAGGCTTCTTATTTTCGGAGGACATTGTCCTGGCGGTTTGCTAACATGCGGTCCCACGTGTCAGTGCTTTACCAAGCCGATCCGCGTCCCACATGAGGCAGAACAACGGCAGAAGAAACACGTGGTTAAGTTGAAGAAGATGAGGGAGAAGCGGATTCAGCAATGAGTGAAATGATGGTTGCTTCGTCCCTCCAACTTAACTGTGGGAAAGGTGCAGCTTGTGATTTGACGCCTCATTGCTCATTACTACGCCGGCGCCATGACTGGGGTGCTTCATCCCGGCTGCTCTGCACTGTATTCCGGTATGGCACGTGGACCCGGTAGCTTGATGTCCCACATGTCGGCGAAAGGGACTAGAAGATTTATGAAAGCGAGCGCTCCACTCTTACGACGGAGGAGTAGACGACACGACGGCCAGTGAACTGTCACTTGTAGTACTGTATAGTACTATAGTTTTGCTATTTCGCACGATCCATCGATACAAACCCGATTAAACAGGAAAGGGCGGGATTTTCCCCGCGCGGTAGATGATACTGGCCATACATTTCAAAGGCAATTTTAATGTATGCAAACTGAATAATTATAAGTAACAATATGATATCTAGTAAAACTAAAAACACATATGATTTATTGTGTTAGAGTGTAGTAGTAGTGCTGTATTGCATAGTTGTTAGATGTAACATGCGAGAACGTGTAGAGATGTAGTTTCGGAGGGCCTACAGAGAGAAAAGCGCATTACGGTCACCAAACTTCAGAATAAGCTGATTACAGTCACTATATATAGTTTGCGGTGATTATACGGTCACTTGCTCACAGTTTAGCATCGGATTGCACTCTGTTGACCGGCCAAATAGTCTGCGTGGCGCCATGTTGACTAGTTAAATTGAGCACGTTCCTTGTGGGTCCCACCTGTCAGTTCGCATAGGCAAAAGGTCAGATAACACAAATTTACGCAGGAGCGACAAGGCTCCAACCCGTGCGCGGGAATCACCTGGTTGTGTATGTGTCTGTCAGGGCTGATGTGTGCGCATGCACGTGTAGGTTGAGCACTTGAGCGTGAGAGTGTGTGTTGGTCGTGTGGTGTACTGGTGTGTGCATGCATGCGTGCGTGTGTGCGTGTGAGTGTTGCATGCGTGCGTGGCTGCGTGTGTACGTGTGAGTGTTGTGTGTGTGCGTGGGTGCATGTGTTTGTGTGAGTGTTGCGTGGATGCAGTTCGTGTGCATGCGTGCGTGTGTGTATAATCACCACACCAGCTCCTGTGTGTTAAAACAGACGGCTCAGCATACCAATACAAGGCCACCTTGTCCGCTGTGCCCGCGGTCATGACTTCGAACCACCGTCCAAATATTATTTTGTCGTTTGTTTTCATTCTTACTAGCAAGATGCCCGTGCGTTGCACGTAACATCAAGATGCATTTGTATGACTTGTTTATCTTGTGAGAGAAAAGGATGAACGAGGGAAGGCCTTATTTGCAAATGTGGAGAGGTGTGTGGGTACCTTTTTGCGAAATTGCCATAGTTTCTTTCCTATCCGTCAGATATAAATCGGACGGCCTATATTGCAAGATGGCAGGCACACCATCATCACCAACTCTATTTTTTATAAGAGTGTAGATGTAGATTAGATACAAGTCGATAGGTGGGCACGATGGTAGTGAGATAATGTGATGCAACACTAGAGGTGCCATGTGGAGCGTTTAACTGGTCAACTAGTCATGTCATGAGCAAATACAGAGTTGTACGGTGAGCCCGTGACTGTATAATAACCACTAAACGTAAATGGTGACCGTAATGAGTGGATTCTGAAGTCCAATGTATGTATCGTGCTTTCGCTTCAAATACAATGATCGTCATTGCATATATCGCGAGAGAAAGATGAAACATGCGTGAATTTTCTGGGGGCTTACTTTTAGAGGACCTGGAGATAGTTTTGTGTGCATACGTGAAAGGGGCGTACAGGGGGGGTATGCGATGGAGAGAGAGATGCTCTTCGTTTCTCTTTATTATGACTAACTTTGTATATAGTATAAAAATACACAAATTCACAGTGCGGAATAAATATCATTGTGGGCACCATGCAATGCAAATTAGCGTTCATACTCCTCCATATAACTTTGTAATGTTGTATATATGTAGAAACTCTAAAATAATTTTTTGGCCACACTTTATTCAAAAGGAATGTTGTATGCGAAATAAACGTGAAGAGAGGGCTTTTTAGATCAATGGGGTACGTAATGTAACATGTGTGAATGTGTAGTTGATGCATTTGGCGGGGCCTAGAGAGGTATGTGTGTGTATTACGTATTCGAGAGAGGCATGGATAGAGGGGCCGACGGGGGGGGCGTGGGAGAGATAGCACGAGAAATGAGAGTGGTCTAGAGAGAGAGACACAAATATGACGTCACGACAAGAGATTCCATTCCCTTGAGTGTGTATATGCAAGGGGGGTGGGAATAGAGGCACCAGGAGAAATTTTGTGTGTGTGTGTGTGTGGTGTTTGTGTTGGTATGTGTGGGTGTGAGAAGATAATGAGACGTGGGGGCAGAGGGTGTGTCACCGCGTGAGGTCCGGTGGGTCGAGGTGAGGCCCTTCGTTCGGTTCCGACCTGCGCCACATTGGTCGGCCCGTGACGCATTTAAAAAGACCCATGGATGACTAGTCGTACAAGACAAAGATAGCAGAATTGTGAAGGACTCTATGTCCACTGACAAAGCCGGCTAGGATTTGTAACCCTAGGTTCTCGGACTAAGGTAACCCCTTTATCTATGATATTACTATTCATCCAACCTAACTTTAAGGGGCATCCTACAGAATGCTCTGCTAGAATCATACTCGTCAATTAGGAAGAGAGGTGTGAGACAATGCGTGAGAGACAGGCGTAAAGATAATGTGCGTACATGAGACACGTAGGCAGGTCCATGTATATAGAAAGGGTCGATGAGGATTGTGCGTGTGTATGTTTGCGAGAGGAAGAGTGCTTGTGATAAAGGTTAGTGAAAACAGTTGTAAATGGTTACGAGAGGGAGGGAGGGTTATATCTAGAGCATGTGTGCGAGAAAGACACCTCGGGAGAGAGTGTGTGAGCATGTGTGAGAGACCACCGATGGAGAGTGAAACTACACATAAAAGACTGCTCTACACATTGATTAAAGATATAAATTGTATCCAAATATTAGGATGGGATCATGATATTTGCAATTAGCGTAAGGAGCGGTCATTGATCCATCAAACATCTAGATTCTATCGAATTTGAGCATGTCTATGTTATTATTCGACACAATTGATCCACATAGTTAGTATTTTGAACTCCAGACAATGCATCGCTTTAGCAATCGAATATAAACGTGAGTATAGTTCATGTTGTGTGTGTAAAGCACATTATACATACAAAAGTTACACAATGGACATTATAAATAGCTACCTATGAACTAGCATACATTTGAATTCAACTTAAGGTGGTTTAAAAAAATCGAATTCAACATGAAGTCCATTCAATTATTTGAATTTGATATCATGGCATTTGTAAACCATACCTAAATTATGGGGGCACCAATCTTTGCTCTGATTTTGTACATAATGGCATATGTAGTCGTGTACAAAATAGATTCAAATTTAGCTCCTCCATTCCAAAATAATTGTAGTTATAGGATTTTCAAGTGTCAAAATTTCAAAAAGAAGCGGATAATTTAATGAGGTTTTCAAACATACAAGGTCAAATATAACGTTGTCTATTTAGGTCAATCCTCATAGTTCAAGAGTACTCTAAACGTGAATGCTTGTGTTTCAAAATTTCGAACGAAGCGCCAAAAGAGCCTCTACTCGCCCGAAACCGCGTGAGACCAATGTTTGGTAGTACAAGGAAATTACTTTTCTAATAACTCCGACCCATGAAACCTACCGGCCCGACGTCCAAAGGTCTAAACCGGGATAGGTTTGTACCTTCGTCTAGACGCCACACAACCGCATCCGAAAAACATTCATACACAATGGCCGCCTAAGCACACATGCGCGCGGCCGAAATCGCTCCCGCCCACTATTTGGGACACCTGGGATTACCATCCTACCCCCGACCCGCAGTAGGTCCGAAATTTAAGAGGGGGGCAAAGTTTGTACTTTCCGCAAATTTCAAACAAGCGCGTCCCATCTTCTGTTCAAAAAAGCCAAAAGCAAGCGCGTCCCGGACCGAAACATGGTTCCCCCACCCGTCCGATTCCCCATTTGTACTCCGTGGGTGCCAAAACTACCTCTCCTCCGTCCGCCACCCCATCCCACCCATCAACCGCCGTCCTCCTCCATCACGCCAGAGCCGATACCTCGACGTCGTCGTCCACCGCAACCTCAACCGCAACGCCCTCCACGGCTAGTAGTTGAAGCCGAGGCTGAGCCGTCCGTACCCGAGCCAGTTCAACCACGCCGTCCTGCGCCTCACCGCTGCCGCTCCAACTTCGCCACCCTCCACCGCACCGGAGATGTTCCTGCTACGCCGTCCTTCGCCGCCTCGGATCTGCTTCCCCTCCGCCGACATACGGCCATGGCAACACAGTCAACAATTTGGCCATGGGTTCGTCCAAGCCTGCACCCTCCAGAACATCGGTTTCCCCGGTAAAAAGAAGAAGATCGGCGCGACATGTGGAGGTGACCACACCGGCAACCGAAAAAGGTACTCCTCTTCCCTTATTCGTGCAAATCTTACGTCTCTGCTTGCACGGTATTCATCCCACAGAAGACACTAGTAGACCACTTCTTCTTGATACTAGATGTTCCTAGTAACTCGCGATGCACAAGGTTTCTCCTCATATACTATTTCACCTTAGCTAGAGGTCCGTCGCCCCCCTGAATTTCAATTTCTGGCCAGTTGATTCCCAATTAATGGAAGCATTCCCCGGCGTAACAGGCGCTAGTAAGCCGGGGAAGCAGCGCCTTGGTGTTTATCTTAGGGGCGTGTGCGGCCTAGAGCTACTGGCGCCCGATCTGGAGGTCGGCCGGGATTAAAGGGATGGCATGGGGGCGCTGCCAAGCACGGCGGTGGTGTGAGGTCGATGGGAGGGCGGGGCGGCGGAGGAAGGGGTTTGGGCCGGTGGTCGCTGGCGGTTCGAGAAAGATCGTCAATAGTGACTGGCGGGAGGTAGACGAAGGCCATCTGCCCGTTCCTTATGGACCAGACGGTTCATTAAAAAAATTGACTGACCTATTTATTTTCAGTCGACTGTTATCTTAGATATGACCACATGTGGTGGTGTGCTGGAGGAGTACTTGCATTTCCTGTGCTCATATATTACAAAATCATACGGAGTAGAATCTAATTTTGTTTGCCATGCAATGTTGTAGAGCTACCATATGTCTCCTGTCATTTATTTTTCAGCCACCTGCTATCTGCTACTTTTACAATGCACTAGTTCTGCACACACTTCACCTTTACTCTCACTATTGTGTTTTTATGCAAGGGTATTTCAGACTCTGCTGCCATGAGAGAAGCCAAAAAGAAAAGAGCGAAGTCGCTCCAGCTTCGTGTGTGGGTAGGCAAGACACGTTACAGCGCTATAAAGGGTGCAGTGTCAGCAGATGGAGACGGTAAACGTAGCTCTGGAGTTGATGACCTCGCTCGCAATGAACCACCATCCCAGGTGCTTGCTTTAACTTCGCGGTGTCATATGTGGTTGCATGTTCCATATGGTGTCTAGCTTGTATTCGAAAGGCCGAAGTCGGTAAGATAAGGAAAGATATTTTTTTTACATGAACCACCATCCCGTGAGCACCAGAAGACAAATAGCTAGTTAGGGCACTGGCCGAGCCAGTGACAAGCCCAGCAAAGATAGGCATCACCTGGAAGCCAACTAAAAAGCTGTGATTGTGGCGAAGCAGCCCGCCTCCCACCAGGCTCTCAGGTCCTAGATGATCATGCTCACCACTCCAGCCGGATGTCTAGCTTGTATTGCTTCCAATTTGGTTAAATTGCATCTGCTTAGCTTACACATTATACCTTTGAATATGACATGCCTTTCTGTTTTTGGTACATACTAGTACATCTGTGTATTAACCATGTTCTTACATCAAACTAATGTTCTTGTGTATCCCTCATCAATCACTTATGATGAGGCAGGCAGGCAAGGGGACTACTCCTCATTTAAAGAATGCAGCATCAGCCTCCTGACATGATTCTCAAGAAACAGAAATGCTAGATGAAGATAGTGAACGTAGCTCTGTAGTTGATTACAACATTTCCCCTACACTAGCATCGCAGGTGCTTGCTCCAACTTGGCAGCGTGATATGTGGTTGCATGTTGCATATGGTGTCTAGATTGTAATTCTTCCAATCTGGTTAAACTGCATGTGCTAGTCTGCTTAGCTTATACATTATACCTATTAATGTGACATAAAACTATTGTTTTTTTGTATCCCGCATCAATCAACATGACGAGACACCTTTAGTATATGCAGTGCGATATTAGTTGCATCTTTCATATGATTTATAGCATGCGCTGCTTCTAATTTGTTGAAATTCCATTTATGATGGGACGCTTTTAACTTGGCAGAGTCATATTGGTTGCATCTTTCATGTGGTGTCTAGCTTGCATTGCTTCTTATTTGCTGGAATGGTTTCTGCTTAGTTTACACAAACAGTTGTCAACATGCCATGCCGTCCTGTTTTTCGTACATATTCCATCCTGGTATCATGTGTTTGCCTTACATCAAAGTAGTGATTGTCAGTATCATGCATGAATGAGTTCTGAAGAGAGAATTTTATTGCTTTTTCTTGTCGGTTTTACTTGACAATTCAAAATCAATAAAGCGGAAGGAAGTTAGCAAGGCAGTGGATAAAGGCGCTCCTTCCGAACGGAGGGCCTCTACAGTTTCTACTCCTCCACACCCCCAAGATGATTTCCAAGACAACACATGCATAGACACTCAACAAAGTTGTGTTTATGATGAGCACGTCTCCCCTAGTGCAGCATCACCGGTGCTCCCTCTAACTTGACACTGTTATATGTGGTTGCATGTTATGTGTGATGTCTAGCTTGTATTGCTTCTAATTTTGTTGAATTCCATCTGCTTACTTTACACATTATACTTGAATAAGACATGTGTTCCTGTTTCTAGAACATACAATATCTGTCTATCACACCATGTTCTTACATCAAATTACTACTGTTGTGTAACCTGCAACAATCACTTATCATAAGACACGTTTGACTTCGGAGTGTGATATAGGTTACATCTCACATTCTTTTCTAGCTTGTACTACTAATTTGTTGAAATGGCACTTATGACGAGACAGTTTTAACTTGGTAGAGTGATATTCGTTGCATCTTTCATATGGTGTCTAGCTTTCATTGCTTCTAATTTGTTGAAATGCCTTCTCCTTAGTTTACACATCATAAGCTGTGAATATGCAATGGCACTAATGACGAGAGACCTCTAACATGGTAGTGTGATGTTGTTTGCATCTTGCATATGATTTATTTCTTGTACTGCTTCACATTTGTTTAAACGCCATTTATGATGAGACACTGTTAACTTGGCAGAGCGATATTTGTAGCATCTTTCATATGGTGTCTACCTTCCATTGCATTGCTTCTAATTTGGTGAAATGTCTTCTTCTTAGTTTACACATCATAGTTCTGGTTATCTCTTCCGTCTTGTTTTTCATACATATTACATCCTCCTATCATGTGGTTGTCTAACATCAAAGTTCAGTTCGTCTGCATCACGCATCAATTTGTTCTGAAGAACTAAATTGTTATTCTTTTTTCTTGTCGGCTTGACTTAACATGGCACAGAGAAAGAGGAAGAAACACAAAATGGCAGGGAATGAGAAGCGGATGAATCCTGCAGATTCTGCTGGTACTGATGGTGCAATAGAAGGTCAAAGTCCAGCGGAAAATTCTACAAACACGGCATCCCATGCTACACGAGTTGCAAAAAAAGCCAAACAGAAACAAATAGCTGCCACCAAACAAGCGGAGACAGCCCTAGTTCTTGCAACACCTACCACAGTACTACCAGCTGCACGACTTACTCGTGCATCAACTGAGCTAGCAGCACGTTCCCAAGCTCCCTTGCCACCTGACACTACTTCCCAAGCACTCTTGACACAAGACGAGTTGGCAATATCAGATGAACCTTGTGAGCTTCAACAGCAAGAAGGTAGTTGCTGGAGTCAAGTTACAGTTGCATGCTTCTTTATATGTAGTCTCACAGTTTGATGTACACTAACACTTCCTATGTTCGTTGTTGGACTAGCACCTAGGCGCAAGAGGAAACAAACATCAGAGATAATGCTCGATAGGTTAACTAGATCTAGAGGAGGAAGAATGGAGATCCGTTTTGAGGCAGGTTTAAAAAGGCCACATGATGCTACAGAGTCAGCCAAGTTAGTATCAGAGGCAGCGGTTGCCGTTAGGTGTCATGTACGTATCCTCCCAACATGGATTCAGTACAGGAATGACAAAGACGAAACCCAGTTCAACACCTTCCTCGACCATTTATCTGTAAGTATGGTTATGTATGGAAACTAGTAATATCGTCTTGCTCTGTCCCATACTTTCTAGGTTGCTGATAATGAGACTCCCATAATTTTCAACAGATGAGGTACAAGTTGGATAGCCAAGATGATGCAACCAGACAAGCTTGCACCCATGTTTTCAAGTTTGCTCTGGGACAGTATCGGTATAACTTGAGGAAAACTCACTTTGAAGGCAAGGCTAACAGTGAACTTTCCCAAACATCTCCAGTGGAAAATATATCGGATGAAGACTGGAGGGGCCTTGTTAAACACTGGTCTGATCTGAAGTATCAGGTACATTATATATATGTGATCAGATCACATGTTGAAGTCCTATTTACGCATGTGCCACACAAATCTATCTTCTTGTAGGTGAACTGTTCAAAGAACAAGGCCAACCGTACGAAAGTGAAATTCCAATAGACGACAGGATCTCGTAGCTATATTGCACACTGCGAGGCTCTTGTAATTAGCTGCTGTTTCACTCTTTTTGCTGTACCATATTATCAGATCTATATTGACTTGTTCGAAATGCAGAGGAAAGCCCGCAAGGACCAAAAAGTACCTGAACCAAATGCTGTGGAAATCTTTAAGGACTGTCACACCAGCAAGAAGAAGGGCATGACTACACCAGTCAAAGCCGTTGTTGTAAGTCCTTAATCCTCATGCCTTTTAACTACTACTTACTCTGACTTGTGCCTTGAACTGCATGGTTTGCAGCCAATGTCTATTACTCTTTTCAATTTTATACACAATTGTCTTAGCGTATCATTGCACCTTACAAGGTTTAAAAGAGAGGA
The DNA here is from genome assembly GCF_002575655.3 of Aegilops tauschii subsp. strangulata. Taxonomy (NCBI): domain Eukaryota; kingdom Viridiplantae; phylum Streptophyta; class Magnoliopsida; order Poales; family Poaceae; genus Aegilops; species Aegilops tauschii. Next base: position 248,025,743 of record NC_053035.3, read on the forward strand.
GTGATGTTCCTTTGATCTTGACCCGTAATCTAGTTCCATGCTGGACTTGCCCACACAACGTTACAGTTGCCTGTTTGTCTGTTCTCAGTTGTTTTGTGATATGAATGATGTCATACTATGCTTACCGTATTATAAACTACGTCTCTTTATCCTTAGCCCTCAATACAATGTGAAGAAATGGACAATACATTAGCAATGGTACATGGTCATATGTTTGGAACCTGGTTTTATTATGTACTTTGCAATAAAATACAACTAATATTTTACATGGGTTCACCAGAATAAGTTCTGTATATAGACCAAAGCTATTTTTGGTTTTGCTGCCTCCTTAATATCTTCTGTTCTGGTACTACTAATGTAAAACCTCAACTTTTCATCAAGCTATGGAAAAAATGGTGGAACCGCCACCTTCTGAAAGTGGCGAGGCAACTATAACCGCAATGTCAGCTCTTGCTGCAGTGGGTCAGTACCAGTCCACTAACAGTGCCAAAAGCACGTTCCTGCGTAATACTGTGTTGGTTGTTAAGGCAATATCGTCCAAACTGCCTCATGATCAAGATATGCAAGCTCAAAGCAATGTTGTATCTGCGCTCCAGACACAAGTCCATTCCCTAACACAGACCCTTTGTGAAACAAGGAGAAACATTGCTCAATGTCGTCAAGATATGCATGGTTTTGAAACCAGACTATCGGACATTTGCTATGTTGTTCAGGAGCCTAGGGGAAATGAAGGCGAGGGTTATGGTGCTCCATCGGACAATACAACATGAAAACATAACAGTCAGGTCAAATGAACTGAGGTTCTGAACTTCTGGTGGTGCATTTATCTGCTAGACTGTTAAGTTTTATGCCAACCTTCCTTTTGTTATATAGTTGTAATTTGTTTTGGTGTGATACAAAATTTATTCTTAATGTGCAGCCACCGGCTGAAGAAAACAGCAAGCCATTTTTGTATAGTGTAGGGTGTTCCCTATATTTGCACTAGTGGCGATCTTTGATGCCGAGTGGATGTAATCTGTGCAATCGCATTAATAGCCTAGCGTTAGTTTTGGCCTTATTTATTTCCTAGTCTTCTTTTTCCATGGTTTGCTAGTGGCCGCAACTACCATGGGCCATATACGGGTCGTAGGATCCATGGGTCTCCTACGGGCCGTCGATAAATGGGCCTGTAATCGGTGGGCCTCGGGTCGTCGGATAAATGGGTCTACATGGGCCGTAATCGGGCGTAATTGGTATCGGCCCAGCACGGTAACAGGCCGTTAACAGGCCGTAGGACAGCAAAGGCTTAATTCTGTCACAGGCATAACGGGTCGTTAATGGGCCAGAATATAGGACGGGCTAGAAACGGCGCAACGGGTTAACAGGCCAGAAACGGGCCGACTCTTGCCATGGGCCGAATTTGGCCCATTAGGGTAACAGGCCAGTAACGGGCCGACTCTTGCCATGGGCCGAATTTGGCCCATTAGGGGAACAGGCCAGTAACGGGCCGACTCTTGCCATGGGCCGAATTTGGCCCATTAGGGGAACATGCCAGTAACGGGCCGGAAGTAATCGAGGGCCAAAAAGGAGCCCAAGAACGTATGGGCCGTCAATAGGCCGAAAGCTAACACGGGCTGTAAATGGCCCATGTAAATCACGGGCCGTTAACGGGTATAAAGAAAATTACTGTTCATTATGGGCTAGAGTCACCGTGGGCCTGTAAAGGGCCGAAAGATACGAAGGCCTCATATGGGCCGAAAGACGTCGTGGGCCATACATGGGCCGAAAGTGAAATGGGCTGGTGTTATATTCGACGGCCCACATGATGTTGTTGGGCCGATTTCCTTTAGGGCCTAACGGGTCGTGAGTTAACGGGCCGTAAAATGGGCTATTTGCGAAAAGACCGTTAACAGGCTTTTCATGGGCCAGCCCGTTAACTTTTGACCAAGTCAAACGGGCCGGCTTTGTAAGCTAAATGGGCCAGTGGTGGGCCGTGGCACGTGTAGACATATCATAGGCGCCTATCTGACCCACTGACGATCTGACACGTGTTTCGTCCGGCCAATAAGAATTTTACACGTGGAAATTTCCCATTGGTCGGGGCTGTTAACGGGTTATCAGATCCAAAACCCGACCCGATAGCTTAACGGCGTTCCGTTACGGTGGATGCCACGTGTCGGTCACCCTTGACGAAAGCACTTCTGTGACGCGCGATTTATCGTCATGGAAGTGGACACTTCCGTGATGATAATTTTGGTAATGTCATGGAACACTTCTACGACAGCACAGGTATGACTATCTTGATTCTGTCATAAATTTGTCATGGATGTACATGCATGACAAAAAACGCGACCTACTGTGACAAACACGTATCATCACGGAAGTGTATTTTTTTGTAGTGACATATGTGCCCTCTTCCGCATATGTACCTTTTCTTCGCCATTATATGCATCGTTATGACTTAAGATTTGGCCAAGCTGGGTTGCCTGGCTCCTGTGCTTATGCCCTACGTTCCCGTTTGTTCGGCTAGGGCATAAAGGAAGCACCTCTGCGATTGTTACTACCGGGTCATCCGGATGTGTACCTCAGACTGGGTGAAGCCGAAAGCTAGCGTTCTTAAGGGAATATTCGGTCGACGGATTAAAGATGTTTTCACACTCATTACACTATGAACCCCCAGATGTCACATATACTGTGCTTTTTTCAATCACAGTTCGGGCATGCATACTACTGCATGTCCACCCAGGGAAAGGAACCCTTAATGGAACTATTCTCTCTGGAAGATGTTTCTTACAATTACAATGTAATATAACATAGCTAGCCGGATAAAACTTGTCTGTTCAAGCAACTATGACCCCTACGCCTAGTTTCCACGCATACCCCGGTCTATTTGGCCGCTTTGGTATTCGAAAACACTCAGCACCTTCGGGTCCAGAGGTCGAAGCGAAAAGGTCTGCCATGACAATCGTTTTACAACCCGGCTAGAGACAATTCTGTCAATTGAAGTACATAGTCACTTGGACTCAAAGACTTCTTCCTCTATGCCGTCTAATAGGCTATCTAGCTTACAATCCTATTGGGAATATTTGGCGGCTACCCTTACTTGGTCATATACTAAACTAACGGGAACTTCTTTCCCATCTGACCCTTTAGGTCCGACCCGGGCCATATGATTCGGATCAAGCTTGGTGTACTGTGTCTTCACCATGGCCCAGGCCTCTTGCGCACCTTCCCGGCAGGCCGATATCTTCCATAATCGGAAATGCCGCCGCGCTCCCTTGAAAAGCTCTACTAGCTCCTCCATACTTCCTGGAGGGGAGGCGGAGGGCCATAAGGCCTTGGCAATACTTCGCATCGCCTGCCGAGCTTGTTCGTGCATTTGCGACAGCTCTCGTAGCAGATCGCCCGAGGATCCGGACATCTCCTCTTCGGGCCGGCCGGTCAGCATACCTACAGACATAACTCTGTCAGTTCCTCTCCTCGCCGAATTACACAGAGGTGAGTTTGAACACATACTAAATATGCCGCCTCGCAGCCTTTTGTTTTCTTTCACGGAGTCAGCCTGCTGGGCCCGCACATCTTTCAGCTCTTCTCCCAGCTGGGTGTGGGAATCTTGGAGTTTGTTTTTCTCCTCCCTGACCCGTGCCAGTATACGTTCGCCCACGGCACGTTGCCTTTTGGCTTCTTGTTCACCCACTTGTGCGACTTCTAGTGCCTCCTTCACTTTATCTGACGATCATGAGATGTGATTTGCAACACTATTAGCATTACTGGTATATAACCATATTTTCTCAGTGGAGGGGAGTATTACCAGGCGATGCCTTCTTGAATTTCTCTAGTTCGGCGGCAGCAGCATTCAGCTCGGTCCGACACTTCTCCAGTTCTTGAGACAACAGGTTGTTCTTCTCCGTAAGCACCTGGTTATACAATGATCCTTAAATCAGTTGTATCAACTGCTTCAAGTATCGGGGGCTACTGGTATATATTTTTATCACATTTGGACAATCTAAATTTACCCGCATATCTTTTAAATGTTGGTCTGTGGCTCTAGCAAGCCCGTCTCGAGCAGCTTGGATATATGCATCAGCCGAACTGAAGGCATTGAATGCCTCGTTTGTAAAGTCGGGGTCGCGTAGAATGACTCTTCGTCGTCGATGATTCATGGCGCTCTCCACTTCGGAGTTTGTGACGGATACATCATCCGACTCCTCTGCCAGAGGACAATCCGGCGTCACTCCTGAGGGAGTCCAGGATTAGGGGGTCCTCGGACAGCCGGACTATATCCTTTGGCCGGACTGTTGGGCTATGAAGATACAAGATTGAAGACTTCGTCCAGTGTCCGGATGGGACTCTCCTTGGCGTGGAAGGCAAGCTTGGAAATACGGATATGTAGATCTCCTCCCTTGTAACCGACTCTGTGTAACCCTAGCCCCCTCTGGTGTCTATATAAATCGGAGGGTTCAGTCCGTAGGACAATGACAATCATACCATAGGCTAGCTTCTAGGGTTTAGCCTCTACGATCTCGTGGTAGATCAACTCTTGTAATACTCATATCATCAAGATCAATCAAGCAGGAAGTAGGGTATTACCTCCATCGAGAGGGCCCGAACCTGGGTAAACATCGTGTCCCCCGCCTCCTGTTACCATCTGCCTTAGACGCACAGTTCGAGACCCCCTACCCGAGATCCGCCGGTTTTGACACCGACATTGGTGCTTTCATTGAGAGTTCCACTGTGCCGTTACCGTAAGGCTAGATGGCTCCTTCGATCATCGGCGATGATGCGATCCAGGGTGAGGTTTTCCTCCCCGGACAGATCTTCGTATTCGGCGGCTTCGTACTACGGGCCAACTCGCTTGGCCATCTGGAGCAGATCGAGAGCTACGCCCCTGGCCATCAGGTCAGGTTTGGAAATTTGAACTATACTGCCGACATCCGCGGAGACTTGATCTTCGATGGATTCGAGCCCATGTCAGGTGCGCCGCACAATCACGACGAGCATGATTTAGCTCTGCTGTCGGACAGTGTTCGGGAGATCACACCTGCAACTACTCCGGCCCTCAATCCAGAACAAATTGCGCCATCTGAGGACGGGTGGATGGACCCTGCCATGGAGGCCGCACACTCAGTGGCGATAGAGCCGAATACTGACTTCACCTCCGCCGAGAACCGTGTTGCCGGACCATTGGATTCGTCCCCGGCCATGGGCTCCGAGCCGCCTGCGTCCGTGCCTATCGAATCCGATTGGGCACCGATCATGGAGTTTACCTCCGCGGATATCTTTCAGCACTCGCCCTTTGGCGACGTGCTAAACTCATTGAGGTCTCTCTCCCTGTTAGGAGACCCTTGGCCGAACTATGTCCGGCTAGAATGGGATGCGGACGACGAAGAAATTCGCTCCCCACCCACCACCCACTTAGTAGCCACTGTCGACGATTTAATCGACATGCTCGACTTCGGCTCCGAAGACATCGACGGTATGGACGATGATGCAGGAGACGAACAAGAACCACCGCCCACAGGGCGCTGGACCGCCACCTCATCGTATGACATATACATGGTGGACACCCCCAAAGAAAGGGATGGCGATAAGACAACGGAGGATAATCCCTCCAAGAAGCAATCCAAGCACCGACGTCAGCGGCGCCGCTCTAAGTCTCGCCATAGCAAAAGCAGCGATACCGGCACAAGAGACAATAACGCTCTGGATAGTGCCGAAGACAACGATAATCCCCTCCAGCCAGACCTCGAGCGGGAGGATGAACAAGCTAACCCTCCGGAACAGGTAGCAGACGGAGAATCAGAGGATGACAATTACATGCCTCTCTCCGAAGACGAGGTGAGCCTCGGCGACGAAGAATTTATCGTGCCTGAGGATCCCATCGAGCAGGAGCGCTTCAAGCGCCGGCTTATAGCCACAGCAAACAGCCTGAAGAAAAAGCAACAACAGCTTCGAGCTGATCAAGATCTGCTAGCGGATAGATGGACTGAAGTCCTGGCGGCCGAGGAATACGAACTCGAGCGCCCAACCAAGAGTTACCCAAAGCGCAGGTTGCTACCTCAACTCGAGGAGGAAGCATTGAAACCCACATCACAAGAGTATGATGCGGCTGATCGGCACCTCGCGGCCGAGACAGAGAGGCATATCAGCCCGAAGTCCAGCCCACACACCGCCGCCATTCAAACAAAAATACCAAGGCCCAGGGCAACACGCGGGACCTGCGAGATGTATTGGAAAACAAAGCAAAACATGCAAGATCGATCTACGGTTCACGGGGGCGCGCCCCAACGCGGGACGATGACCGTCATGCCGGATATACTAAAAGCAAATCCGGCCGACCCGAATACAGCAGACAAGACTCGTATGAACTGCGTCGCGATAAAGCCCGGCACAAAGGCGCCGCACACCCCCTATGCTTCACTGATGAAGTAATGGATCACGAATTCCCAGAGGGTTTTAAACCTGTAAACATTGAATCATATGATGGTACTACAGACCCCGTGGTATGGATGGAAGACTTCTTCTTCCACATTCACATGGCCTGCGGGGATGATCTACATGCCATCAAGTATCTCCCGCTAAAACTCAAAGGGCCAGCTCGGCATTGGCTTAATAGCTTGCCGGCAAACTCCATCGGAAGCTGGGAGAGCCTGGCAGATGCATTCTTGGACAATTTCCAAGGCACTTATGTGCGACCGCCGGATGCTGACGATTTAAGCCATATAACTCAGCGGCCAGGGGAATCGGCCAGGAAATTCTGGACCCGGTTCCTAACTAAGAAGAACCAAATTGTAGACTGTCCGGATGCAGAGGCCTTAGCGGCATTTAAGCATAACGTCCGTGACGAGTGGCTCGCCCGGCACCTCGGCCAGGAGAAGCCAAAATCCATGGCAGCCCTCACGACACTTATGACCCGCTTTTGCACGGGCGAAGATAGCTGGTTGGCTCGTAGTAACAATACAACAAGCAAACCTGGCACGTCAGAGGCCAGGGATAGCAACGGCAAACCACGACGCAACAAACACAAGTGCCACAAATATGGTGAAAACGCAGAAAATACGGCAGTTAATGCCGGGTTTAGGGGCTCAAAATCCGGTCAGCGAAAAGGGCCACCCAAAAATAACAATTCGGGTCCATCCAGTCTGGACCGCATACTCGATCGCCAATGCCAAATTCATGGCACTCCAGGAACGCCAGCCACCCATACCAACAGAGAATGCTGGGTCTTCAAACAAGCCGGCAGGGCAGGCGCTAAAAACGGAGAAGGGGGGTCTCAAAGGGACGATGGCGACGAAGAGCCCAGATCACCGAATACAGGAGGGCAAAAGAAATTTCCCCCGCATATTCAATCGGTGAATGTGGTAAATACCACCCAAATTCCCAACTCGGACCGGATATGCACCCTTAGGGATGCCGACTTAACGGAACTAGTCGTCCCACAATATAAACTAGGGCCGGTCACCTTCAACCGCACGGATCGTCCGGTTAACGCCAATCAGGGCAATCCAGCCGCACTAGTCCTCGGCCCAATAATTGACGGGTTCCACCTCACTCGAGTCCTTATGGACGGAGGCAGCAGTCTAAATCTGCTTTACCAGGACATAGTGCGCAAGATGGGCATCGATCATTCGGTGATCAAACCCACTAAAGCCACTTTCAGAGGCATTATACCAGGTGTGGAAGCCAGTTGTACAGGCTCCATTGCCCTTGAGGTAGTCTTCGGATCACCAGAAAATTACCGTACCGAAGAGTTAATCTTCGAAATCGTCCCTTTCCGCAGTGATTATCAGGCACTACTCGGACGAACCACATTCGCTCGATTCAACGCGGTGCCACATTACGCCTACCGTAAACTCAAGATGCCCGGTCCACGCGGCGTCATCACGGTCAATGGCAAGGCCGAATCTTCCCTCGGCACCAACAAGTACACCACTGCCTTAGCAGCAGAAGCAACGAGCAGCACCTTGCAGCCGAACCTCGAGTCAACGTCCAGGCTCCCGGACACCGTCAAGGGACTCCGAACTACTTCGCGGAAGGATAGCCTGGCTCGTCCAGAGCTCAACTAAACACTCCGGCGAAGGCCAGGACAGGCCGCACTCAGCGGCTCAACCGCTCTCCGGCACGCAAACATTTCTTACATTTCTTTCGCAGGTTCACCTTTGCGCCGACCAGGACGGGCTATACGGAGGCAGCTTGAACGCGCAAGGTAATCCTTAGACATTCCCCGCAATGACCATCCGGCTATATCACGGATCCGCACTCAGCTTTCTCCCCCCTGGTCTCAGCAGGTTCCGCAATCATATTCCTTTTTTTATCACATTACCTGTACTCATACGCATAGACGTACTATTCAAATACAACATGTGGATTTATATGATGCTTACCTGCTGTTATTTCTTATTGCAATTCTTTTGTCAAGTGGCATCCGTACACAGCGATATGCCTTAAATATGCCAGGGGCTTCATTTTACCCATAACACGGCAATAAAGTCCGAACACCTTCATGGAAGTTCGGCACCCCGAACCTATAGCATTATATGTCCGAATCATGTCTTGGGTCAATAGTTGGGTTTGCCCGGCTCCCATGTTTTGGTACCTTACGTTCTGCTATATCGGCTAAGGTAGCACTGGAAGAACTACTGCGGTTGTGTCCCGGTTCTTCCGGACGAGCACCTCAGTAGAGAAAGCTAAACACTGACTGTCATGATACGGCGAGAGCTGGTGAGCTGTTCGAGAGGTCACAAAATCTTTAAGGATTTCTCCCGCATAATGCCATAACCAACGCAGCATGCGATGGATCGGTTTTTCTTCCGATCAGGTGCTCATAGAGCCCCTAGTACGGTCTCCCGAACACCAGGGGCTGCGCCTACCTTACTAAAGCTCCTATGGCTAAGTGAGAGTGATAAAGTCCTATAGTCCGATTGCCTGGTTCGTTGTGCTGAGCACCTCCTTCGAAGGACCCAAAACTGGGATAAAGAGTGCTGAGGTTTATCCCGAACACCCCCGTACTTCTTACGTGGGGGCAGAAGCCGACGACTGGCGAACTCTCATGTTTAACATATAAAATAGCCGCACTGGAGGGTAAACTTTTATATAACACGCAATAAATGAATGACCTTGTTCAAACATTACAAAGGACAACATGATTGCATTCATGGAAATATAATGTCCTTGGTGCATAGCTCTGCTGCAAGGTAGGATCCTTTCCGGACACTCTCATAATATAATTCCGGCTTGCGGTGCTCCTTCCCCTCTGGCGGTCCTTCGGTCATCAGCTTTTCAGCATCCATCTTCCCCCAGTGCACCTTTGCGCGGGCGAAGGCCATTCGCGCACCTTCTTTACAGACCGACCACTTGATGACGTCAAGTCGAGGGCAAGCGCTTACAAGCCGCTTCACGAGCCCGAAGTAACTGCTTGGAATCGGCTCGGCGGGCCATAGCCGGATAACCAAATCTTTCATGGCTAGTTCCGCCGCCTTATGTAGTTTGATTAGCTGTTTCAGTTGATCGGCAAAAGGCACCAGATAATTCGGTGCCAAATACTGCGACCAGAAGAGCTTATCTGCATTGTTCCTTTCTTCGGCTCGGTAGAATTGGGCGGCATCTGATATGCTGCGGGGTAGCTCGGCAAATACCCCTGAGAAATCCGGATTCAAAATTAGAAACATAGTTTTCCCCTCAAATACTTGCTTTACATGGAAAAAGCCTTACCCGCCGTGATCTTTCTCGCCTCTTGGATCCCCTGCAGGGCGCATTGGGTTCCCCCCCGGGCATCGCTCATGGCCTGATGCGCCTTGGTGAGTTCGGATTCTTTCTCCGTTAAACTCTGCTCCAAGGTCTCGCATTTCCTCACGGCCTCTTGCAGCTCCTGCTCAGCTTTAATAACCCTGGCCTCGTGCTTCTCACGAAGAGCCTGCTCTGTGGCTGCCTTTTTCTCGGCCTCGGCCACAGCCTTCTTAAGGGCCTCGACTTCGGTCACAATCCCTAGCGCAAATCATGAAGCTTATTTCATACTGAAAATTCATTCGCAATAAACGCGAACAAGACTTGTGCATACCTTGTTTATCTCTCAACTGCATTCTCAACTGGCCAAGTTCTTCTTTGGCCCGCTCCAGACTTTGATTCAGTCCGGAGATCTCCGCAGTATGAGAGGCAGTAGCCGCTACAGAGGCCTGCTTATAATAGAAGAGAAATAGATGTCATTCAATGAGTCTTCCTGTAAACATAAATTCGATCCTCTTTCCGGTTCTTTCTTTCACCGAACAGTGTATCAGGGGCTACTATCTATACTATGACACTCTTTGAAAACTCATAAAACATACCTCAAAGCCTCTTATAAGGCTGATACAGGCTTCATTCAGTCCACTCTCAGCTGACTGAATCTTCTCAATCACCGCACCCATAAGGGCACGGTGTTCATCAACGATGGAGGCGCTCTTCAGCGCCACCAACAAAGCATCCGACACCTCTGGTTGGATAGAGGTTGCCGGTGGAACAGGCACGCCCCCTCCAGCTGAGGGAGGCTGCCTACTTGATTCTGGAGCCGTATAGATCTCCGGAATCGCATCCGGCTGGGAGCCGAATTCAAGATGGCCCCCGCCATCAGCTCCCATGGGAATCTTTTTCCCCATGTGTTCGAACCCTGAAATTTGACCTCCAGGCGCCGCCTTCACGGTCTTTTCCTATCCTCCTTGGCCGGGATCCTTTTGGGACGAAGCCTCGGTGTTATGCACCTGTTTGGAGGAAGGGGTCTTTGGGGGCGTCCCGCTCTCCATAGCATCCGAGCTCAGCGAATCCTCCGATGAAGATTGTTTGGTACGGGACCTCGCCAGACTACAAAAAATATGGCTTAGGTTAAAATACTATGCCATGATGAGTCCGGACGCCTAAAACATACTCGGATTTTATATACTTACGAGTTCACCAGGGGCTGGGCCCTCGGATCCCATGTCGGGCCACTGTCGGCGGCGGCAGTGGACTCCTCCGGAAGAGGAGCCTTTCCCCTTTTGGGCAGCTCGGCCTCCAAGTGTGCGGAGGCCGTCCTCTTCTTTCTTCCCCCGTAGGGGATTCATCTTCCTCCTCCTCCTCGTCCTCTTCGGAGGCGGAACGGGCATCAGAGCCTTCGGATATTGTGTCCGAAGCGCCGCGGCGACGAAGGCTGCCCCGGGTCTTTTTGGCCTCCTTCTCGGCCGTCTTCTTCGGCACCTTGTAAGGCGTCGGGACCAGCATCTTCGTCAGAAGTGGGACGACCGGTTCTTCGGGCAGCGGGGCCGGACATTGGATCCGCTCCGCCTTCTTCGTCCAGCCCTGGGAGAGTTGTATAAAACACGTTAAGCGCTTCCTTTTGGTTACGCGGATAAAAAGTTTGATGACTTACCGAACTTGCAGGGCGGGATAGTTGGTACCCGCGGTCCTCGGCGGAGTCTGGCCATGATTTGCTGGACTTGAAAAGCACCTTCCAGATGTCCTTGTGCGAGGAGCCGAAAAGCTCTCGCAAGGTTTGGTGCCTGGCCGGATCGAATTCCCATAGATTGCAAGTCCGGTGTTGACAAGGCAGGATCCGGCGAACTAACATCACCTGGACTACATTGACAAGTTCAATGTTCTTGTCTCCCATATCTTTAACGCGCGTCTGGAGCACCGACAGCTCGTCGGACGAGGACCAGTCCAGGCCCTTCTTGACCCAGGATGTAAGCCGCAGGGGGGCACCGGATCGAAACTCGGGAGTGGCGGCCCATTCCGTGCCGCGCGGCTCAGTGATATAAAACCAGTGCTGTTGCCACTCCTTGATAGAATCATTAAAGGTTCCCGTTGGCCATATGACATTGGGCATCTTGCTCACCATAGCGCCCCCGCACTCGGCGTGCTCACCGCCCACCACCTTGGGCTTCACATTAAAAATCTTCAGCCATAAACCGAAGTGTGGCGAGATGCGGAGAAAAGCCTCGCACACGACAATGAATGTCGAGATGTTGAGGAAGGAATTACGGGACAGATCGTGAAGATCGATCCCATAGTAATACATGATGCCGCAAACGAACGGGTGGAGGGGAAACCCTAGCCCGCGGACAAAGTGAGGGAGGAATACAACCCTCTCGTGGGGTTCCGGAGTAGGGACGATCTGTCCCGCCGTCGGGAGAGGGTGGCTGATTTTCTTGGCCAGGTACCCGGCCTCCCGAAGCTTTTTGATATCCTTCTCTCGGACGGTAGAGGCCATCCATTTGCCTCCTGCTCCGGATCCGGACATCTTCGGAAGGCCTTTTGTGGGCAGAGAAGATGAACGCTTGGGCGCTGGAGCTTGGGCGGAGGGGAATGAATCGGGAAGTAGAAAGCGTGGGTGCGAAAGGGAGTCCTTACCCCCTTATAAAGGCAGCAGGGATTCTGCGCCTCCCCACTTGCCTGGTAAAACCGCTTATTCCCCAAGCATCGTAATTGATGGCGTGGTTGGGTTACCCACACCCGTATTGATGAGAATCCCGTAATGAGGGGACACGATATCTGCTTCAACAAGACGTGCCAAGAAAACCGCCTCCCAATATGTGCAGTGGCTGGTTGAGAAAAACGGTTCGAATAATGACCAGGCCATAGTATGATGTCATGCTGCAGAATGTGTCAGCAGATTAGATTTGTGGAAATATTATTCTCTCTACGGTGGTATGTGGAATTTGTTTTGTAGAGCCGGACACTATCCTTGTGTTCAAAATCTTCTATGGAGTATTCGGAGGAGGAACCCGCCTTGCAATGCCGAAGACAATCTGTGCGCCGGACTCATCATCATTGAAGCCTGGTTCAGGGGCTACTGAGGGAGTCCAGGATTAGGGGGTCCTCGGACAGCCGGACTGTTGGGCTATTAAGATACAAGATTGAAGACTTCGTCCCATGTCCGGATGGGACTCTCCTTGGCGTGGAAGACAAGCTTGGCAATACGGATATGTAGATCTCCTCCCTTGTAACCGACTCTGTGTAACCCTAGCCCCCTCCGGTGTCTATATGAACCGGAGGGTTCAGTCCGTAGGACAACGAGAATCATACCATAGGCTAGCTTCTAGGGTTTAGCCTCTACGATCTCGTGGTAGATCAACTCTTGTAATACTCATATCATCAAGATCAATCAAGCAGGAAGTAGGGTATTACCTCCATCGACAGGGCCCGAACCTGGGTAAACATCGTGTCCCCCACCTCATGTTACCATCCGCCTTAGACGCACAGTTCGGGACCCCCTACCCGAGATCCGCCGGTTTTGACACCGACAACTCCCGTATCAGCCCTTGCCTTTAAAGCAGGGTCGAGAACCTGACTTGTGGAGGCGCGACCGGTAAGATCCCCGGACACAGTCCGGCGAACACTTTTCCTGATAAGACACAGCGGATAATGTCATTGTTGGATGTGACTGCCAAGGGGCATATTTACAAAGCCATACCTCTTCGATGAAGGCTCGGTCGTGTCTTCATTTGCCTTCCTCTTCGAAGGCCTGCCCGGCGTGGGCGCCACTCTCTTTGGAGCTGCCTCTGGTGTAGCATGACGCGCCGAGCGCCTCCTCTTTGAAGCACAAGACAGTGTGGCGGGTGAGGCAGAATGAGGAGGCTCTTTCAGAGGAGATATCTCCTGATTACTTACGTGCGAGGCAGGGAGAAGAGCGGGATAGTCGGCGGTGATGGCCACTTCTGTGCCGTCATAGCTCGCCTGGTAGAACACCCCATCCTCGAGATCCACATATATGTCCGGATCCTCTTCGAATCCGGGGTCAAGGTCCCGGTTATGGTTCTCTGGCTGTGGGGCGGGGCAGTGTAGCCCCTTGGAGATTTTTCGCCATTCCTGTTACGAATGGACGGAGTAATGTTCATTAGAAGTGACTCAGGGAGTAGATTGAATGGAATAATGGGATTGGAACTCACCTAGCTAGGAGGGTTGTACATGGAAAATCCATCCCGACGCTTAATGCGAAGGAATTCCTCTTCCTCCCCTTTGAATAGTTCGGCCAAAGCGGCGGGGGTGTCCGGACCTTTTCGACTGCAGCGGGAGGCATCATCTTCCCCATTATAGTGCCACATAGGCAGCCCTCTATATTGAAGTGGCTGCACCCCTCGCACTATGGAGGTCACCATTACCTCGACTATTGATAATCCGGACTAGGAAAGCGTCTTTATCCTGCTCATCAGTTGACGGACTTCCGCACTATCTTCCTCCTCGAAGCTCCGAGGACGCCAACTGTGGCGTTTCTTCAACGGAACACTTGTAAATTCGGGAAGACCCATTCGAACTGGGTCAGGAAGGGCGATGTCCTCGATATAGAACCATTCGGAAGGCCACTCCCCGGATGCCTTCTTCGGCGTACCGGATAGGTATCCGGTCCCGGCGATGCGCCATACTTCGGCTCTGCCCACTTCAAATATTGATCCATCTTGGTTGTGAGGGACGAGGCAGAATAGCTTCCTCCACAATTCAAAATGGGCCTTGCAACCCAGGAATAGCTCGCAAAGAGCAACGTAGCCCGCGATGTGCAGGATGGAGGCAGGAGTAAAGTTGCGCAGTTGAAGGCCATAATACTCCAGAAGCCCTCGGAGGAACGGATGGATTGGAAATCCGACGCCTCTTAGCAAGTAGGGAATGAAGCACACTCGCTCCCCCTGGATAGGTTGGGGAAATTCTCAGCCTGAGCCCCGCCATTGAAGGAATTCGGTCCTGCTCGAAAGGGGACTAGATCCGCAGGGGGAAGGAATCCCTGTGTTTGTAGCTTCACCAAATGATCGTGAGATACGGAATATCTCTCCCAATCGCCTTTTTCTGGGCCGTGGGGACGGGAGGAAGAGCTAGGAGCGCTGGCCATGTTGGAATGGTTTTTCCTGGCAAGCTCTGAGGATTTTTTGCGTGATGTGGAACGGATCTGAGATCCATTCCCGTTAAATAGACGTTGTTCTTACATGGCCGGGGTGTTATGTGCAAAAATACCCTGACCTCTCGCCTTCGCTCGACACGTAGAAGCTGAAGTTGTTGACGCACAGAAGCCGAGGGGTACGGCATTAAATGGAGCACCGAATACATCTATTTGAAGTCATCGGAAGAAGAACCCGCATTGCAATGCCGAAGACAATCTGCGCGCCGGACACATCGTCATTGAAAGCCTGGTTCGGGGGCTACTGAGGGAGTCCTGGATTAAGGGGTCCACGTGTAGGAGATATGCCCCAGAGGCAATAATAAATGATATTATTTATCTCCATGTTCATAATTATGTTTATGTTCCATGCTATAACTACTATGGTTCTCGAGTCTGCAATAACACGAGGCTCGGAGGAAGACTCATATGCACGTGTGGAATAATAAATGGTAAGAAGTATTCCTAGTCTGGCCTCTAAGACTAGCTCCAGTGTTGCATGATGGTTCTGTTTTCCTGATCATGGGCATGTCTATGCCATCAACTTTGAGGGCACAATGTTAAGAGAACATTTGTGTTGAATCGACCCGGATTTAGGTTATCCTATGAGATTCATTCGTCACAAGTTTATGGTTAATAACACAGAGATGGTTAATGTTTGCATAATTCCTTAGACCATGAGAGTATCGAGTTTCTTCATACTTGCTTCATGAACTTTGGGATTTGTTAAACGTCAGCTGTAAATGGGTGGCTATTACGGCGGCTTACGGGTTCATGGAAAAGTGTGTCAAGTAACTTGATAGCTCAAGATTGGGATTTGCTCCTCCGATGATGGAGAGATACTCTCGGGCCCTCTCGGTGTTACGATATCCATCATCGTCTGGCCAGACACAGTGTGATTTGATCACAGGGATGCCGGAACACGGAAACGATAAAAGAGAACAAAACCGGTAACGAGGTAACTAGCATAGTGGACAAGTTGTTGATCCACGAGGATGCAAGTAAATCTCACCTCGGGTATTTGTAACATATTGCGAAGCAACAGGAATAGCACACAACAACTAGAGGTTCACTCGAATATTCATTCGTGTGGGTATAGGGGTCAATATGGGTGTCCACGGCTCCGATGTTGATCATTGATCGGAAAGGGTTCCGGTCATGTCTATACTTCACCGAACCTATAGGGTCACACGCTTAAGGGTCATCTATCTGTTGAATACTAAACACGGAGTCTGAGAGAAATTCACCGAAAAAGTTTCGGAGACAATGGAAGAGTTCCAGAGAGAGAATAGCGAAATAGTTTCGTAAAACCGGAAAGTTGTTTCGGGGTATTCCATTAAGTCAAATTGGTTTCGGGACATGCCTGATAATTCTTGGAGGGTGCTAGAATTATTCTGGAAACTTCTGGGAATTTTCCGGGATGAAAACCGGAAATGTTCCGGAGCTGCCGGGACCGCTTCAGATGCTTTTCGCAGATGAAAATCACTAAACCGGAATTGTTCCGGAACGCGTTGAAAATTATTTTAGTGGGTACTGGAAATGTTCTAAGCCCACATAAATATTTTCAGTTCGAACGGACGCTGAAAAATGTCGTCGTGAATAGTGAAAAGCACTGATTGGTTGCTTTTTGGGAAAATATCTAAAGGGGATCTTTCCAAAAGATCTAGGGATGACATGGAAGGGTGGGAACCTCTTTTTGGGGGGTCCCACAAGGGGTGGGGCGTTCATGGGTGCAGCTCATCCATGGGGCCCCACTTGTCCCTTCTTTTCACTCTTTAGGTCCTTGGGAAGGACTCCATTTCATGTGGGTTTTGGGTTTTGTTGTAAAACCACCCTACCCCTTGGGTTTCCTATAAATAGAGGAGGTGAGGGCTGCCATCTCTTCACTCCTTACTCTCATATAAATGCCATGCATGATCTGGCTCTCTCTCTCCCTCCCAGCGAAATAGTTTCGTAGAGCCGAAAGGCTGTCTGGGTTCCGGTAGGAACTAGTTCTGGACGGCGAAGCCCTGCCGGATAGATGACACCGTATGTGTGCAACTCTGTAGAGAGATCTTAGTTCCGGTCTTAGTTCAAGAGTGACTTCTGAAGGGCTGTCTGTGTGACCGTCCGAGTTTCAAAGGTCCTCCCGAAGGGCTGTCCGAGTGACCGTCCGAGTTTCGAAGGTCCTCCCGAAGGGCTATTCGTGACACCGTCCAGGGGACTGTCCGACCACCTCCCGGAGGGCTGTCCGACGGGCAGATGAGGGTATACATCCTCGCTGTGGGGATGTTGTAAGTCCTAGCTGCGAGGATCTGCACCGCCGATCGTCATCGACTCTACTTCCCGCTGCGCTACGAGTCAGTAACGAAAAAGATCAAACCATGTATGCAGTCTCCATAGTGGTCCTGGGCTGGTGCGTAAGTTGGAATTTTTTTGTTTTCTGCTACGTTTCCCTATAGTGGCATCATGAGCCGTGCTATGCGTAGATGCAGGTTGCGATCTAGAATACATAGAGATGTATGGGTGTTGCACAATATAATTAGGTGATAGATGTGTTCTATTACTAAAAATTATTTGTGCGGGTAGGAGATGAAATCTGTTACCCGATGTTCTTGTTGCTTCCCTTGAATTTGCATAATCTTGATCTTGACGGCATGGTGGAATCTCACAAAGTTCTGGAAATCCGCGATCCTTTCATGCTGCTCCTGAGTATGCTGATTGGCAGATCAACGAAGTGCTAACAGTTCTTTGGGCTCCACCATAGTTAAAGAAAGATGGATGTTTCGCAGACGAAAGGGCAATGCAGATATGATCTGCACGGGGGTCATGCGTATGACGAATTTTAGTATGGGGTTCGATATTTTATTATCTCGTGCTTCATACACCCCGCAAAGTTAATCTAGCGACTTGAATTATCATACTTGATGATGGATGTTGGTAGCTTCGGTTTGTTTCGAAACCTTAGAAGCCACGAAAAACAAGTCTTTGCATGAACCGATTAGAGGCGTCTAACTTGGTTTTGCAGGAGGGTTTGCATGTGCATGTGATGTGGTATAGAAGTGCTCGTAATAATTTGATTATGTATGAAATGACTATATGATGTAAATTGATTAACATGACCTGCGTGTCATGATTCAGCATGATGGCTGGAGCCATATGATTGTCACTTTAATGACCTGTGTGTCAACCTTAAGTAATGCACTTATTTTATTAGCTATAGAGATAGCAATATTATCTGGTGCATCGACAAGGTGGTGGCAATCTTCGCGAAGGTGAACACCGACGCAAATGCCGAAGACGAAGAAATGAAATACTTCTCCGTCAGAAAGGGCTATACCATATCATGCTATTATGAATTGCCTGAGATGCTTATCCCTTATGATGCACCCTTCCTGATTGCGCGGTAGTCGCTTTTTGTTAGGGTGATCTCTCACTTAAAATATCAAAGTAGTTAGTGTTCACCCAAGTGTAGCACCGTCTGAAATTCGTATCTTTTTGGGGTGCGCCATGTACACATGAGCACGAACGAATTGAGAGGAATGAGGCGGGTGAGGTCAGACCTCGCAGCAAGATCACTTGGTTGTCTTTGACGTTCAGGCAGGAGAGTCCTGAGCTCGGAACACGCCCATCGAAAGATGAACAAGAATCACATAGAGATGTGATCGGCAAGTTGGCCTACCGATTGAAATTTGTGTCATCAGTGATGAACCCGCCAATGGCATCGAATAGAAATATGGATCTTGAATCACTCCAAATCAATTACGAGAGATATTGATTTGAGTGGGAGCGCATTGTTGAATTAACATGTTTAATTCTCAGTACAATTAATTATGAACATTGTCTAAGTGTTTCTTGCAAAATAGTTGTAGAATAATGGCTCGCGTTTCCACCTTCCCTGTTAAAATTGCATAGCTGTTAAATATCTGGTTAAAACTTTACGATTGGTAACGTAATGTGAGGATTGTCCTCAAGAGTGTCGAGAAGGATTTTGTCCTATCGCATGATTTCCGTATACTCCCGCTAAATGCTATGGATGATGAGACTCTCGTCCTTCGATCCAAAAGCTAGAATTCCGTTGTGGTCAAGTGCAATATGTTTGCTTCCATGAAACTCAAACTTCGAAAGTTTGGGATAGTTATGTGATATTCATGGAACTGAAAATTAATATTTAGATACAAACAAAGGCTAAAAGATATGAAATATCCAAAGCAATGTTTGTTTGCAAATTATTAGTAAAGTGTTTACTATGCATTAGACTGATAAGAGAGGGATCCATGAGAACGCCTGTCATATGATGAAAGGTGAATAAAACAACAACTTAAGGAGAAAGGAAGTGTCCAAAGGGTGTTAGTATGACTGACACGCCTAGGAAGTCCGGGGCTAACGCTACTCTTAAGTTGGGTGCTTCTTTTGCGAGTAGGAGAAATACTAAAAGTTAGACTGTTAGAAGTATAAAGGCAAAAGGAGCAAAGACTGGAATATCCGGCTCATATGTATGAATGTCATACGAGTTATCGATGTATAGAAGGTTGGTCAGAAGAAATAGTTCTTGGGAATTATGATTAAACTTGTTAATCACTAATTCTTGGGTATTGTGAGTTGATCACAAAGATACCCGCTCGATTGCATTCTGTTGCGAATCCATGCAAGAACTACTACCGCTTGAAAGACTAGCCAGGAATGAGGTTTTGATACGCAATGGGATCATAGTAAAAGTTACTATACCTTCCATCGGTGTATTCCCTATATATTTATTTTCATAATTCATTATAGAGTTTTACACACTCTAGCCCTTTGTGTAAGGTATCTTGCAAAAAGCTTGTTCATAAGAGAACTTTTGGTGTGCAGTATTATGAATAAACATAAGGGCCATACTTTCATTATGAATGAGATGTATGTTATGAATAATGATATTAATATATTAACTCTGTGTTTACCTTCATAATTCATTTTAGAGTTTCATACACTCTAGCCCATTGCACAATGTTTATTGTAAAAGGGTTGTTCGTAAAAGAACAATTGTTGTTCAGTCTTATGAATAACATGAAGGGCCATGCTTCCATCCAAGATGGGATGTATGTTATGAATATTGATGGTAAAATGATACATCCATAACACTGACGCCAAATGTCGCAAGACTATGAGAATACCACACATGTGTGGCACTGCATTTGGTCACATTGGAGAAACCCGCACGGAAAAATTCCATTATGATGGGTTTTGAAGTCATTTGATTTTGAATCATCTGACACTTGCAACTTTCCTCCGAAAAGTGAAGTGACTGAAATACCGTTCACATGCCATAAGGAACGAGCAACAAACTTATTGGTGATCATACATTTTGATGTGTGTAGTTCAATAAAAGTTGTTGCAAGTAGTGGATTTATCTATTTTCATAAATGAATCCAGTAGATATATGATATTTTCTTGATGAGACGTAAGTCTGGATCTTTTGAAATCAATCGAAAGGTTTTTCAAAAATGAAGTAGAAGTTATTGTAACAAGAAAATTATGTTTCTGCAATTTAATTGCAGAAAGGAATATTTGAGTTACAAGTTTAGCGAATGTCTGATGAGTTGTGAAAAGAGTTTCATAACTTACACCTCCCGGAACACTACTATGAGTGGAATGACTGTGAAGATGTAATCAAACCATTTATGACATGGTAAGATCAAAGATGATATAAATAAATTTGCCATTATCACTTTTAAAGAGTAATGCTTTAGAGACTGCGGCTTTTACACTGAAAAGAGCTCCATCAGGTCTGTTGAAATGACGGCATGGTATGGTACGCCCAAACATGTTATATCTTTTCTTAACATTTGGAATATGGGGCTTGTGTAAAAGGTTACAAACATATTCCAAATCAGACAAGTGCTACTTTGTAAGTTATCCCAAGTCATTGGGTATTCCCCCACCACTACACCGAGGCAAATGATTTTTGCCACAAAACGGTATGCTTTTAAAGAGAATAGTTCTTGCAAAAGGGTACGTGGGAGGACAGTGCAACTCGACGAGATAATAAGTATCTTCGTCATGAGGTCAAAGGAAAGGAACCTTGGAAGTGATTCCAGAGTTTCCTACTACGACTAATACGGAAGCCTCTACATAAGATGTATGGACTTCGGTCGAACTTGTAGCTGAACAACGTAGGCAAAGCTCGTGCAAACCTCTCAGGTGCGCAAAAGAGATATTGTTGTTACACAACAGTATACCTACGATACACAAGGAAGCGTTGATGAGCCCTGACTCCGGAATTGGCTAAATGCCAATATAATCCGAGATAGTTTCCATTAAAGATTCAAGATTTAAAGCTTGATAAACCCTCCGAAATACTTGGAGTCTAACAGATTGTAATGATACTATAAACTGATACGGATAAAAATGTTTTATCCATTAAGCTCGACTTGTTGCAATAACAAGTTCAAGGAGTTGACTACAATGAGATTGTCTCACCGTAGCAATGCTTAAAGTTGGTTTGGGTTAAACTAGCAATTAATACATATTTCAAAACGTGATATATGAAACATGGATGACAAAAGAATTTCCATGAAATGGAAATACAACCTAGGACTTGTATGTGATACAATCCAAAGTATTTTGTCGGTCCAGAGGATGCTAGTAAGTATGCTAGCTTCAGAGTTCCAGCAATGGACAGAAGAGAGCAAAATGGAGTTGGAATCTTCGTTTTTGATGGAATGGTCAAAGGGGTTTTGACTTCATCAATGGGTAACGAATATGCTTGTGGATTCAAGAAAGTAAGTGGGAGCATAACAATATTTCTGAAAACCTTGTGTGCTTGACACATTGTTAATTGGAAATAAATTTCTTGACACGAATTAGGACTTCATTTGAAAATAGTTTTTCAATGAAGTGCTTGGGCTAAATAGCCTTGATATTAGGCATAATAATCTATGGAGATAGATTTACCTAATAGGGCTGAGCAAAAATACATATTGACAAGATGCTAAAACCGTTTAGCACTAAGAATGACAAGGAGTGATTCTTGCCAAAGTCGCATGGAAAGAGTTTTTGCAAGAATCGGTGTCCCAAAACACTGATGAGCAAAATACATGATGGATTAATCATGTATTCCATGGTATGTAAAACAACCAGATATGTCCAATACTCCCAAGGAGTTGCGAGTATAGATACCAAAGTGATCAAAATTACTGATCATGGGACAACAGTGAAAAAAGGATCATCGAGTACTAAAGTAGCACTGATGACATGTTTTCTCGCAAGTGGAGATCATGAAGAGTTCGTTGTAAAAGGTTACATCGATACAATCTTCATCATTTCTCCATGCGATTTTTGATTTAAATTGAGGGTTTTGTGTAACACACAATATGGTGGTGCAGTTAGTTGGAAATTGTTCCAAACAAGTTACTGTGGTGAATTCTATAACAGAGGCGAAGTATGTTGCCGCTTTAGAAGCGACAAAGACAAAGATGTTGAATCATATAGTTCATTCATGAACTTAGTATGGTTCCAAGAAGGCTTTGGTCAATGGGACACTATTGCAGATAGTTGCTCCATAACTCAGTCTGAGGAATCAAGTTTCGATCAATGATTCACATATATACAAAGCCAAGTCCGCACAAAATATGAATTTTGTGAAAGCGTGAAAACGCGAGGATATGCAGAGATACACACGGAGCTGAAGTTGTCAGATCCGATGGACATCAGGCTATACCACATGCGAAGCAATTTTTACACCGGTATGCCATAGGTGTAAAGTGCGTTAGCATTAACTAGATTATTGACTCTAGTGCAAGTGGGAGTCTGTAGGAGATATGCCCTAGAGGCAATAATAAATGATATTATTTATCTCCAT
This sequence comes from Aegilops tauschii subsp. strangulata, assembly GCF_002575655.3. Lineage (NCBI taxonomy): Eukaryota > Viridiplantae > Streptophyta > Magnoliopsida > Poales > Poaceae > Aegilops > Aegilops tauschii. The sequence continues at coordinate 248,048,413 of NC_053035.3, forward strand.
GTTCATAATTATGTTTATGTTCCATGCTATAACTACTATGGTTCTCGAGTCTGCAATAACACGAGGCTCGGAGGAAGACTCATATGCACGTGTGGAATAATAAATGGTAAGAAGTATTCCTAGTCTGGCCTCTAAGACTAGCTCAAGTGTTGCATGATGGTTCTGTTTTCCTGATCATGGGCATGTCTATGCCAGCAACTTTGAGGGCACAATGTTAAGAGAACATTTGTGTTGAATCGACCCAGATTTATGTTATGCTATGAGAGTCATTCGTCACAAGTTTATGGTTAATAACACAGAGATGGTTAATGTTTGCATAATTCCTTAGACCATGAGAGTATCGAGTTTCTTCATACTTGCTTCATGAACTTTGGGGTTTGTTAAACGTCAGCTGTAAATGGGTGGCTATTACGGCGGCTTACGGGTTCATGGAAAAGTGTGTCAAGTAACTTGATAGCTCAAGATTGGGATTTGCTCCTCCGACGATGGAGAGATATTCTCGGGCCCTCTCGGTGTTACGGTATCCATCTTCGTCTGGCCAGACACAGTGTGATTTGATCACAGGGATGCCGGAACACGGAAACGAGAAAAGAGAACAAAACCGGTAACGAGGTAACTAGCATAGTGGACAAGTTGTTGATCCACAAGGATGCAAGTAAATCTCACCTCGGGTATTTGTAACATATTGCGAAGCAACAGGAATAGCACACGACAACTGGAGGTTCACTCGAATATTCATTCGTGTGGGTATAGGGGTCAATATGGGTGTCCACGGCTCCGATGTTGATCATTGATCGGAAAGGGTTCCGGTCATGTCTATACTTCACCGAACCTATAGGGTCACACGCTTAAGGGTCATCTATCTGTTGAATACTAAACACGGAGTCTGAGAGAAATTCGCCGAAAAAGTTTCGGAGACAATGGAAGAGTTCCGGAGAGAGAATAGCGAAATAGTTTCATAAAAACGAAAAGTTGTTTCGGGGTATTCCACTAAGTCAAATTGGTTCCGGGACATGCCTGATAATTCTTGGAGGGTGCTAGAATTATTCTGGAAACTTCTGGGAATTTTCCGGGATGAAAACCGGAAATGTTCCGGAGCTGCCGGGACCGCTTCAGATGCTTTTCGCAGATGAAAATCACTAAACCGGAATTGTTCCGGAACGCGTTGAAAATTATTTTAGTGGGTACTGGAAATGTTCTAAGCCCACATAAATATTTTCAGTTCGAACGGACGCTGAAAAATGTCGTCGTGAATAGTGAAAAGCACTGATTGGTTGCTTTTTGGGAAAATATCTAAAGGGGATCTTTCCAAAAGATCTAGGGATGACATGGAAGGGTGGGAACCTCTTTTTGGGGGGCCCCACAAGGGGTGGGACGTTCATGGGTGCAGCTCATCCATGGGGCCCCACTTGTCCCTTCTTTTCACTCTTTCGGTCCTTGGGAAGGACTCCATTTCATGTGGGTTTTGGGTTTTGTTGTAAAACCACCCTACCCCTTGGGCTTCCTATAAATAGAGGAGGTGAGGGCTGCCATCTCTTCACTTCTTACTCTCATACAAATGCCATGCATGATCTGGCTCTCTCTCTCTCCCTCCCAGCGAAATAGTTTCGTAGAGCCGAAAGGCTGTCTGGGTTCCGGCAGGAACTAGTTCTGGACGGCGAAGCCCTGCCGGATAGATGACACCGTATGTGTGCAACTCTGTAGAGAGATCTTAGTTTCGGTCTTAGTTCAAGAGTGACTCCCGAAGGGCTGTCTGTGTGACCGTCCGAGTTTCAAAGGTCCTCCTGAAGGGTTGTCCGAGTTACGAAGGTTCTCCCGAAGGGCTGTTCGTGACACCGTCCGGGGGACTGTCCGACCACCTCCCGGAGGGCTATCCGAGGGGCAGATGAGGGTATACATCCTCGCTGTTGGGATGTTGTAAGTCCTAGCTGCGAGGATCTGCACCGCCGATCATCATCGACTCTACTTCCCGCTGCGCTACGAGTCGGTAACGAAAAAGATCAAACCATGTATGCAGTCTCCATAGTGGTCCTGGGCTGGTGCATAAGTCGGAATTTTTTTGTTTTCTGCTACGTTTCCCTACACCTCGGGCGTCCGGCCTCTTGGACATGGGCCGGACTGATGGGTTGTGAAGATGCAAGACCGAAGACTATCACCTGTGTCCGTATGGGACTCTCCTTGGCGTGGAAGGCAAGCTTGGCGTCCGGATATGAAGATTCCTTTTTCTGTAACCGACTTTGTATAACCCTAGTCCCCTCCGGTGTCTATATAAACCGGAAGGCTTAGTACGTAGAGGAAGAATCATAATCATAGTCATACAGGCTAGACTTCTAGGGTTTTAGCCATTACGATCTTGTGGTAGATCAACTCTTGTAATACTCATATTCATCAAGATCAATCAAGCAGGAAGTAGGGTATTACCTCCGTAGAGAGGGCCCGAACCTGGATAAACATTGTGTCCCCTGTCTCCTGTTACCATCGACCTTAGATGCATAGTTCGGGACCCCCTACCCGAGATCCGCCGGTTTTGACACCGATAGTAGGCATCCAAGAAACTCAACAGCTCGCAACCGGCTGTGGATTCTATCACTTGGTCAATCCAAGGCAACGCAAACAGATCCTTGGGGCAGGCTTTGTTGAGACTGGTGTGATCAATGCACATGTGCCACTTGTTGTTTTTCTTCAATACAAGGACTGGGTTGGCAAGCCACTCTGGAAAGAACACTTCCATAATGAAGCCGGCTGCTAGGAGTCGGGCTATCTCTTCACCAACAATTCTTCTCTTCTCCTCTGACAGGCGGCGGAGGGGTTGCTTGACTGGTTTTGCATCTGCTCTGACATGTAGCTTGTGCTCGGCGAAATTCGTCGGAACACCCGACATGTCCTTGGGAGACCATGCAAAGATGTCCCGTTTCTCACGGAGGAAATCGACGAGCTCTCCTTCCTATTTGCCGTTGAGGTGAGAACCTATGACAACAAACTTCTCCAGGTGGTTCGGGTCCAAGGGAATCTTCTTGGTCTCTTTGGCCGGCTGGAAGGAGCCCTGAGGTTCCGACTCCTTGGGGTCTGGCGACAGGTCCGGCTGCTTGCTGGCCATGGCCACCACCCGGTCAAGAAGCTTCCTCTCGGCTGCAATCACAATGGACTTGGCCAGCCGGCTGCTGGCCGCAGCACAGGCGGCCGACTTCTTGTAATCTCCAGACACGGTGATAATACCCTTGGTTCCCGGCATCTTCATCTTGAGGTAGGCGTAGTGCGGTACAGCCATGAACTTGGCCAGAGCAGGTCGGCCAAGCAGTGCATGATAGGGGCTCTCCAGGTTAACTACCTCAAACTAGATTGCTTCGCGGCGGAAGCAATCTTTGTCTCCGAAGAGGACATCTATCTTGATCTTGCCGATTGGTGAGTAGGAAAGGCCAGGTACAATGCCGTGGAAGATAGTCCGACTGGGCTGGAGTTGCTTCTCTTTGATGCACAATTTCTCCATGGTGTCGCGGTAAAGGATGTTGATGCTGGTACCGCCGTCTATCAGAACTCGGGAGAAACGAGCAGCTCGCCTTTCTGTCGCGAAGGTGGCATCCAACACCAAGGCATAGGAACCTGGGGAAGGCATCACCTCCGGGTGGTCAGCTCGGCTCCAGCTAATGGGCTTCTCGGACCAGTGCATGAACTCTGGAGCTTCCGAAGCGACAGCGTTCACCTCTCGGTGTTGCTGGCGTCGGTTGTGCTTGTCGTCGGCCACACTGGTGAAGATAACGTAGGCTCTGTGCTCTTCAGGGAATTCGTCTTGGATGGCGCCGACTGCCGGACAGGCCGCCGGCTGCTGAGGAGGCGACGGCGGGCCGGCAAGCGGAGGAGGCAGCAGTCCTTCGCCCTTGGAGATTCGGGTGAGCCAGTGACACTTCCGGATGGTGTGGTTGGACGGCTTCGCGCCGCTGTGGAACTTGCAGGGAGCATCGAGGGTTTGCTCATAGGAGAAGGCAGGCAACCAAGCCGGCTTGCCGCCCTTCTGACGCTTGGGTAAGGGTTGCCCTTCCGGCTGCTGGTCTTCGACTGTTGCCACCTGCCGACTGGTGGAAGCCGACTGCGGGGCCTTGCGCTTGTTGTCGTTCTGTTGCTGGCGCCGGCTGTTGTCACCAGCCGGCGTTCGAGGACCCTGAGGAAGCACCTTCCCGGCTGCGTCCACCTGGAGCTCCGAGTTCATGGAGGAGTCGGCAGTGGCGTACTTGTCTGCTATGATCAGCAGTTCGTCCAGTGTGGCTGGCTCGTCGCAGAGGAGCTTGTGCTTGAGAAAGGTGCCCTCTCGGCATCCGGCGGTGAAGTACTCTATGGCTTGCACCTCATGCACCCCTTCGCAGGAGTTGCGCAGTTTGGCCCACCGCGTTAGGTACTCGCGGGTGGACTCAGTGGGGCCTTGGACGCACAGACAAAGCTGGCGAGGCTTGGGTGGCCGCTTGTAGGTGCTGGTGAAGTTGCGGATGAAGACTTCGGTGAAATCGACCCAGCTATTGACACTGTAAGGCTTCAGGCTGTTCAGCCATATCCGGGCCATGCCCTGGAGCATGAGCAGAACGTACTTTACGGCAACGCGCTTGTTGTCGTTTGCTATGTTGACTGGGGTGGAGTAGTCAACTAGTCAATCTTCCGGCTTCACGGAGCCGTTGTACTTGGGCGTGTCTCTTGGGAGCGAGAACACTTTGGGAAAGGGCTCGTCGCGAATGCGGGGGCCAAAACAAGGTGGGCCGATTGTATCCTCTTCTTCTAGCACGAGGGATCGAGCGAGGCGGTCGATCCGGTGGCGGGTATCATTCTCTCTGACTCCTTCACGGCGGCCTAGCCGGTCGCCGAGAGTCGGGTGCTCAACAGGCGGCGGGGAGGCGCGCCTCTCCCTGCGAGGAAGAGGAGGCGGGCGATCGCCCCGTCGTTCCACTTCTCATGGGCGGCCGTCTTGGTCGCGCTCGATGGTGATACGCGTCCGGCTGTGGCTAGCAGCTGGCTCTCGGTCTTTCTGGTTGCGGGCGTTGCCTGTCGGTGTCCGGGAGGTCGCGCCTTGATCTCGGCGGGGTGGACGATTCTCATCGTGCACGCCGGGCTCTGGCACGCGGCGGCCGGCTTCTTGCTGCGCAGCAGCCGCGTCGATGAGCTGCTGAACGCGCCCCATCATGCAGCGATGCTCGTCTCCTTCCAGGCGGTCCAGCTCGTCTGCCGCCGCTTGAGCATCACGTATGTTTTCCGCGGGGGTGGCGTAGACCGGGCGGTCCACCCCAAACATGATAGCGATGGCGCCCCCACGTTGTCGGATCATGCCCACACGGCTGGGTTCTCTAGCAGCCAGGGTGCCGCCGATGGTGCGGTCGACTTCGCGCTGATAGGCCTCGGAGAGACGCCTCATGGCAGCCAACTTCTTCCCGCTTTCGACGAGCGCGATGCGGTGAGCTTCTAAGGTCTCAGCGTCAGTGTCTACCGCGATGGGTGCGGACAGGTCTCGCAGCGCCACTTGCAGCGGGTCCTGAGCGGCTCCGCCAGAGGCCCCGTCGTGGCTGATGACGAGCACCTCCATGACGGTGTTGCCGCTGCTATCCACGCGAGGGAGTGGGTCGTCGATGACCACCACGTTGGTGGGAAAAGCGTCGAGGGATGTCGTGTCGGAGTCGACGAGCATCGGGTCGGTGGAGCCGATCGACTCTAGGTCGGAGAAGGGCTCGTTGGCGATGTGGAGCTTGCCAAGGAGGTCGATGAGGCAGCTCTCGGAGCTGGCTGCTCCCGCGTCGGGCGCAGGCTCGTTGGAGAGTCAGATCTCGCCGACAAGGTCAGCGAGGCAGCTCGCAGCGCGGGCGACTTCTGCGCCATGCAGCGCGTCGGCGCAGACGCCATCGGGCATGCCGGGTTGGCTGCGCTCGCCAGGAAGGAATAAGGTTCCCGTCCAGAACAGATCTCTGGACGACGGTGCACCTAGCCCCACGGTGGGCGCCAAGTGTCGGGGGTTTGGGGCGACATATGCCAAAGGATGGCTTATCATGGTGGGAGCTAGTAAGACGTCGGCGGTGCCTGGAAACGGGATAAGGCGTAGACACGAATGCCAGCGCACTTTACCCAGGTTCGGGGCTCTCCTAGGAGATAACACCCCTACTCCGCTCTGCGGGGTCTCCGCATGATCACTCAAGCAACAATGGTGGCTACAAGCTTGCTTCTTGAGCTGTTTCTCTAGAGGGGGGAAGGAGAACAAGGCTAGCCCTAGCTTCCTCTCTCTATGTGTATGTATGGGTGGACTAAGGTCTGAACCCTTTGCATGGGTGTCCTGGGGGTTTATATAGGCCTACCCCCAGGGGTACAATGGTAATCTAGCCGGGTGTAGGACCCGGCTGTCAGTGTCTACGGTCGCCGGCTTCTCCGCCGGCCGCTGGGGCCCGCCGCCTAGTGGGTCCCGCCCGCTGTCTCGTACTTGGCCGACAGGCCGCGCCCGCCGCTGGCGGGCCCTGCCGGCTGCTTAGTACTGTGGCAATGCCATTGATGACGTGTGCTTTGTCGGGGAAGGCGTGGCTACAGTACCGCCGCCTGGCGGGCGCTTACTGTAGCCACTCCCCGTCTCTTCTGATTAATGGCGCACAAACTTTGAGGGAAGGGGAGGGCCGCCTGCTGGGAGTCGGTCACCCCCCGCACCGACTGGTCGGGGCTCGCCGCCTTCTGGCTTCTCACGGACAGGTAGGGCCCGCCGCCTGCGGGCCGTACCGACAGCCCGTAGTGGGAGCATGGCCTTCTCTGCCATTTCATGGGCCACGTGGCAACAGTGCCGGGCCGGGCGAGGGACGTCTGCCCGGTACGCTGCACTGTGGCCATGCTCTGCCCGAGATTCGGGGGTGGCAGGCTGCACTGTAGCCACGCCCCATCTCATCGTAATTATGTGGGTGCTAACTTTGAGGGCGTGAGGGGCCGCTTGCTAGGAGCCGGCCTCTCTTGAGGCTGCCTGCTAGGAGTTGGCCCGTCTCATGGCTTTCTTCTGAGGTCCGCCGCCCTCTGGCAGCCGATCGCCTGGACCAGCCGGCCCCGAGAAGGCGGCTCCTCGGCCTTGAGGCTTGAGGGGCGCAACTGTCCTCGATGTCTTGAATCGTCATGGGGAGCAGATGAGGCTACACATGGTTGTTTACTCCGACACATGTAATACTTCAGATATTTTCGGAAAATGGCTAAGGGGAATTGATAAATCATTTTGTTCTTTTAGTTTGGTTGTGTGGCATGGTTTTTTTTGTCATCTAGCCATGCAGAAATGGTGCCATCTTTGACAAAAAGAAACTTCATTCTTCGCCTTGGGATTTGCCACCGCATTTTCCATGTGTCAAAAAGACAAACAGAGATCAAATTCAAGCAACGGTGAACCAGCAAGCCACCAAGAACTCGTATACTTCAAGTGCAAAAGAGCCTCCCTAATGGTGTTAGGTGACCAGTCCATCTGTCACCAGCTTCAGAGTTATTTCGCAGATACCTCGATAGGTACTCTGGCTAGACGAGAAGATCAGATAAAAAAATGAGGGTTTACCCAAGTTCAGGCTCTCACGGAGGAGGTAAAACCCTAATTCATGCTCGATTGTATTGATTGTGTATAGGGGTTACAAAAATGATCGAGGCATTGAGTTCCAGCTCTAGGGTTCTTGTGTACGCATCAACTAACCTGACCCCTGCTTACAAGGATATACTGGGGCCTAGGGTTGCAGGATCCTAGTCGGTTATGGAGAGTCCTCCTGGACGCCAACTTCCTTGTCGTATACTCCAAGTATTCTGAGTCTTTCTCTTCATAGGGTCCATGGGCCGGTACGACGTCTCAGGGCAAAAACTGACCCAGAGGCCTCCAGGTAGGCCTACTCAGACCGGCTTCTGATATGATGAGGCCCCCTAGGTCATAACACCATCACTGCTCATGTCAGAGCGCTCACAACACTCGCCTATCTGTTCTGAAGAAATCCGACCTTCTAGAAGAAGACAGCAAGCCCATCGGCCAAGCCAAATGGGTTATGTGGGCACTAGCGCGGGAGGCTCATGACTTCAACCTCGTCCTCTAATTCCACACCAAGGCTCGGAGTCAGGGATCGCATTCGCACCAGAACAATTAAGGCTCTGCGGATACTAAGGATGGCATAAATGTAACTATTGTGGGCACAACCTATATGAAAGATGCAAATGTCAAGGGATCAAAGTAAAAGCATAAGTGGTATAGTTTGGGTATAGAAACAACCTAGGCATGCAAAGATGAATATATATATCCCAATGTTCACTTCCTGGTAGTTTAGTTAGTCATAGTATGGAGGTGCGAGATCACAAAGGTTTCTCGACGCCACCAAGGTTGGGAGGCGATTTGTGGCACACTCACCCCATGCCTCATGCTTTTTTTGCTGGACTTTCAAATTGGAATCTATTATATCCTTTGAATCAGAAGTCTAGTTTACGTTTTGTGCATATTCGGGTTCCTTGTGACAAGGGATTTGAAATAATACTACTTTTGAATATTTTTCATCAAGATTTTTAAGCTCCACTAAGTTTCACCTGCTAAAACTCGGTACAGACAAATGATAAATTCACTAAGTTTTAGAAACTAAAAGCTAAATGCATTGCGGAGAATCAAACGAGTGTGTGGATCGTGATGAGGCAATCCTACAGCTGGGCTCCACATGGTAGATGCGTACCCTAGCAATTTTGCGCACCAAGGCTCAACTTCTTACCCTTGAGCCTTCACCACAAAGGTGAAAGCTCAATTACTTGTGGTAGACGTTGAGGCGACCTTCAAGCATTCACAAACTTCGTGGAAATACACAAACTTGGATCTTCACCGCCGACTCCTACTGCCTAGGAGTCTACAACCTCTAAGAATAACATAATTGAATGGGAAAACTTGTAACTTGCTAAAATAGCGGAAGTGATTGGTCGAAAGGGAGGGGGCCTGGATCTTGGCTAGGGTTTTCTCCTCTTTCAAGCCAAAACTTTCAAGGAATTGAACGATTAGGGTTTCAGAGAGTGGGGGAGTTCTTCTAAGATGTTAAAATGGGTGGCTAAATGGCACGGTCTTGGTAGTCGGCTCCGGATAAAATACAAATTCATACTACATTATTTCTGAAAATTGGATCGTTCACTGAAAAAACATAACTCCTGAATTCCATGCTACGTTAGAAATGCACTAATTGTTATGTGCATCATGATGATGCAAATGCAAGCGTGTTTCGCGAACCAATATGTGGTTGGATAATTAGGAGGACACTCGTATCCCCAGCCCATCAGAGTTTAAGTCTTAGACTTGATACCGGTACTCGCATTTTTCTGGATTAATTTCAGTCCTTTTGGCGATGATTGTTTAGTGGATAGGAGGCGTTCACGTCGACTGCGAATGCGTCTATGGCAACTTCATCAATTTCAATATAATGTTTCGGTTCGGTTTCTCGAAGATGCTCAAAGAGGTAAGACGTGCGTGCGTGCGGTCATATGAGTGAGTGCATCCGCATGTGTATGAGCGTTTTTTTTAAGAAAAAACTACTTGGCGCGAGTTCATGTCTCGGTCCACCGCACCGCTTGTCAAGCGATAGCTTCCACGAGAAGAGACCGATCGATGCGTGTGCGTCCAACTTGTCAACTCGTACATTTAAAAAAAAAACTTGTCAACTCGTAGAACGGGCAGGCTGGCTCCGGATAGCAGCTTCACCGGGCAGAGCAGCGACGGCCGCCCGTGCCGACGCGCACAGGTGGCGCGGCTCTCCGCTTTTCTGGTGGTGGGCTGCTTGATCTCGGACACGCACGCACGCACTCACCGGCACCACCGCGGTCATGGTTCGTGCCCGCAGGCCGCAGCTACTCTTGGTTTGAACAGCGCGGTTGCTGGCACCAAGCCAGTCGCAGTCGCACCACGTACGCGTGACCTGGTCGGTCGAACGAACTCGACTACGCAGCACGCACACCGTCGTGCCGGTCGCATCGCCACGCCCTCCGGCCGGGCACATCCGTGCCGTCCCTACCCGCACCGCACGCAGCGCCAGACCGTAGGCCCGGCGGACGGCGGGTTTGGATTGGGTTGGCAAGCCTCTCCCAGTAGCACCCGCACCAGGCCCCTGCTCGCTCGCGGTCACCGACGCGCACCGCACAGGTGTCGCGCGCCCACCGTCTCCTGCTTTCTGGTGGACCGCTACCTCGCTCACCCACACGCACGCGCACCACGGCCTCGCGCGCCGCGCGCGCACGCCCACGCCAGAGGGAGAGAGAGACGTGCGCGAGTTCGGACGGCCGCGGCCGCTTTGTTTCGCGCGGCGAGAGCTGGAAACGTCGGGTTTCGCGTGCCAAATCGGTGCCTTTGGGTTGCTTTTCTTCCGCGCTGGAGCGGAGCGTGACGACTCTCGCTTCAGCTTGGCCGTCGTGCTCACCTGTTAGTTACCCGCGAACATCGGAGGGCGCAGGCATCGCCCAGCTTTGATATATATATATATATATATAGAGAGAGAGAGAGAGAGAGAGAAGCAAATAGTGAAACGGACGGAATCAATGGCGTGAAGAACCTGTCATGTGCACAGCCGGATAGCTTAGCTTGGCGTCGAAATTACGTGCGCTTGGTGCATTGCGATCGCGTACGCTCCGGTACCAAGTTTCACAGAGGAAATCGCCTAGCCGCACGTTTGACATCGAAGTTGACCACCGCACGGGCTCACGGGCGCGCAGGCACGCGTCTCCTCGCCCACCGCACAGCTTGTCAACCCAGTGACTGATGCAGCTCGTCAACCCCCAATAGACCGGGCAGGCTCACGAGCTCCCGATGGGACCGCGCTGGAAAGCAGCGAACGGACGGCAGCGGTCACCGGCGTCACAGGTGTCGCGCGCCCAGCGTCTCCAGCTTTCTGGTGAGCTCGCCGAGCGCTCGATCGTCCGCTCACGCGAGCTTGCCGCGGTCGCCGTCCGTGCAGCGGCGCTCGCCGCGGGCGCGTGACGAAAACGAAAGGCAGGCGGAGTGGATCACCAGAGGCGTCGTGGCTCGTGCTCGCCCGTTTATTGCCTGCCCGGAGATATCGGAGGGTCGATCAGACGTTGGCTCGCTAATTATAATCACAAGGAGTAAAATGGAATTAATTAAGGTCTCAGATAGATTTATGCATGCACAGAGACGCAGAGTTTGGCGTCGTGATCACGTACACTGGCTTTGATGCAATGAACTCGCGGACGTCCGGCTAACCAAGTTTGGCGTCACACGTTACTCCACAGTTTCTTGTTTTGGAACCAACCTAGAATAGTTTTCCTCACGTACCTGAACGTCGCCACCAGGTGCGCAAAACAAATGCGCCCAAAATTCCACTCCGGCAAATTCTTTCACAAGGGTTTCCGAAAGAAACTTTCACAGGAGAAAACGGCTGGCATCTCTGCTGTACACGCGCGAAACCTTCCCCAGTTTGCCCATTCCCCGGTGTGCGGGTTCTACGCAGTTTTTTTCTTAATTGTTTGGATTGCTTATCACATGCGTTCCATGCAGCTTTGGAAGTGTTTGACTGTGAGTAAGGATTTTACCTGCATTGCATCAGTGTCTCAATTCAACCTGGCCGAGAAAAAATAATCAATCATCTGCATGTTGTTTGGTTTTTTTTTTTTGAGAATCTGCATGTTGTTTGGTTGCTCACATACCCTCTAGCTTTTCTGGGGCGGAACGAAAGGTAGGCTATTTGGTTACCGCTTGTTTAGGCGGAGACACAAGCCATTGTGTTTGTTACATGTAACACATGTTGTCTACTAACCTCCTTGTGGAGGTGATGAGATACCAGCACACTAGGCATGCAACACAAACCAAAGACACACAAATAGATAGCATATAAACATAGTTTTAAACTAAATCAAGCAGCTTTCAACCAACTAATACAACATAGTCCAAACCAAAACATCACGCGCAACAGAGCTGTCCTAGACGTTCACGGTGAAGGCGTCGTCGTGCTTCCCACACTTGGTCACCACTTCAATGCCGTCGTCTTTGAAGACGATCACTCTCAGAGTGTCGGGAGTCAACAATTTGAAGGTGACCATGTACCCGATACCGATCTAGTGAACGACGGCGAAGGGGGGCCAATCCTGATCAAGGGTGACCCTGCCATTCATCAGCCAAACCGTAACCCTCCATGCGCAGCCGGTGTTCGTCTTCAGCTTAAACTCCCGAGGCACGGCCGGGAAGTGCTTCGTGAAGTTCAGAGGGATAGGCAGACACTCCAGCTTCGGGGCAAGGATCGCCTTGCAGAAGTGAGTTGGCCTTGTCTCCTCATGGTGGTGCCCGTAGTTCTGGTGCTTGCCTCCAGGGGCTCCTCTAGCACCACGTCCTCGGCCGTGGGCGACACCTCCTCCAAGGGCGGCACCATCTCCTTGCCCTTCTCCATGGCCGGCACCACCTCCCTGCCCTTCTCCACAAATGGCACCACCTCCTTGCACTTGTTCTCCGTCTCGATCTGCATTATGAATAGCACAAAGTTTAAATGTTGGTCAACATTAAACCCTATCGTCCAAAGCCCCTATAGTTACCCACCCAAACGCTCACTACTTACCCACCACCGCACTGAATTAACCCTCTATGTCTCTCATTCTCACTCTTCTTCCACTTCTCCATCGCTGTGAACCTTATCCCAAACCACTTCCCCTAGGGAATTGGATGGAGCTTTCTTCTTCGGGTGCTCGCTCGGTGACCGCATCAAGTTCGAGAACACCATGGAAGTGTGCTCGAACTTCACTAGCATCGATGGCATGCATAAGGAGGCAGACGTGGTGGTAAAGAAGGCGACAGGAGGGATTTATAGACGATGATTTCTGACCCAGTGAAGGGCGCCACGTCAGTGGACATCCTGCGCTAGGCCATGAATCAGGCCAACTCCGTCGATGCTACTTAGAGGGAAAGATGGGCCAAGTACAGGGGGTACAGAGCTCCTCAACACAAGCGTGCCGCAGCGTTCTAGACTAAGGCATTGGTGGCGCCGGAGGTCATCGCTCTGGAGCCGAAGGAGGAAGAAGAAGCGGTGGAGGTGGTGGTCAGGGCATCGGAGCCAAACCACCATAGTATGCCAATCGATCTGGACGACGACGAGGATGGCGAGACGCTTCATGCTACGGCTGAACCGGAGGATAACTACACCAAGGGCCCCTGCCGCTCCAAGCACCTCCAGGGTCGCCACGGCTAGGATTTACCGCTACTGTGTAAGATTAACCCCGAATACCCATTCCCTTTGCGCTCAATCCCAATTGGAACCCTAAAATCCATCATTGCCTAGTACTTATGAAGAAGTCTTGATCAATCCTATGGCTATTTACCCCGATTCCCCATTCCCCTAGAGCGCGAATCGTAAGCGAGGAGGTGAAAATAGGGCTTACTGCCATTGCCAAAGTGTTGCGGATGATGTTGGTAATGGAGGGCGGTGGTCGCCTTGTTGTTCTTTGATGGGTTGATCGCTGCCAGTGTGAGAGTGGAGAGAGAGAGCGGTGAGGGAAGGCGAGGGTAATTATTGCCGGTGCCTCAGGAAACAAATGACACGTCTCAAGCGTGGCTCCTCGAGTGCAGCCGCCGCTGCCCACATGCATCCCGCAGGCCTGGCTGTGAAAAATTTGCCGATTTGGCGGTTCCCAGCGGGCTAAAATTTGCCGATTTGGCGGTTCCCAGCGTGGCTCCTCAAGGTGCTTTAAGTTTCATGCTATGCAGGCTAAACAGTGAACGCATGTAACAAGACAACCCATTTTCTTCCCGCACGGGCCTGTTTGGGCCTCATGCGGGCAACTAAACAAGTCCTTTGAGGTGAAATGCGGAGGTCTCCAGTGCCTAGTGACAGGATGGAATGTTTTTTTGAAACCGAAGTACTTCACACACGACATTTTGCTGAATGACGCTGACACGATGGCTAATCCAACTGCCTGCCCATGGATGATGCGATACATAATGTCATGCAAATTTAAGCCGTTAAGTGCCATCCGTATAGTAGTGCCCTTTTCGAAATGACATAGAACTTGATGCTTTCACATCAAACCAATTCAGGATTTGTTTTTTTCTGATGAAACCTTGGAGGGTTTATGACTATTTTCAGATAGTGGACTGGAAGTTGATATGGCACGTGTTTAGCAATTTTCTGAGTGGTCACAACAAAGAAGAGGTTATGTGAATCTTTTTTTTGAAATAGAGGCAAAAGATTTGCCCGATTCATTAATTAATGAGAAGGTGTTACGAAGCTATCGCTCGGCGAGAACATCAAAGGGGAATGATACAAAACAACTACTCTCACGATAATGACTCCCAAATGCCTAGCCCCCATGGTCTCATTAGCTCTCTTACACAGGGTGCACAAATCACAATTTTTCCAACCTCTCTTCTCAAGCTGGTCATCAGTACATACCCTATTTTGAATCGCAACTCACTTGAAGAACTTAACCTTGGGGGGGGGGGCTTCCAAACGGTTCATAGTGGTAATCTTTGCACCTGAGAATTGCGCCGTGTATGGGACATCGTCGAGTACTCACTGTTTGCTGACCATCTCCAGGTGATATCATTTTTGATCTCCTCGCGCAGCTCCATATGGCTCATTAATTTGTTGGCCTCATGGATTTTCTAGATGACCAAGACCTCCTAGTTTATCAAGACCTCCTAGATGATCAAGACCTCCTAGTTGGATAAGAATCCTCATGGATTCCAAGGCCTCCATCTCTGTTTGAGATTTGGGGAAGAATATCCCTCAAGACATCCATATCTCCTAGAGATTGGGAAGAACTACCATTGTTACTTGACTTCCCTTTGTTGTTCTTTGATCTAAGACACATCTCTTGTATTGACTTAGGATTTGAGGAGAATTTGGTGTTGATCTTGTCCTATTTGAGTATTTTTGTTTTGTTTCCCTTGTACCTTGTGTTAGTTCTCAAATTGACTTCCAGTTCATAAATATCAGGCTATGATGACCCACAAGTATAGGGGATCGCAACAGTCTTCGAGGGTAGTATTTTACCCAAATTTAGTGATTCGACACAAGGGCGGCCAAAGAATATTTATGAGTTTTAGAAGTTGAGTTGTCAATTCAACCACACCTGGGAAGTAATTTCTCTGCAACGAAGTGTTTAGTAGCACAGTAGTGTGATAATTTGATAGTAGCAGTAACAGTAACAATAGTAACAGTAACATTAACAGTAGCAGTTTTGTAGTGATTGTAGGAGCAGCAACAATAGTACTAACTTAGCAAACAAAGTATGAGTAAAGCATAGGCATTGTATCAACGATTGATATTTGTATGGATGACATTCGTGATGTAACAGTCACAACCTAGAACGATACACAATAGCTCCAATTCATCAATTCAATGTAGCCATATATTCCGTACATAGTCATACGTGCTTATAATAAGAACTTGTCTAACATCTTCTGTCCTACCCTCCCGTGACAGCGGGGTCCATAAGAAAATCTATGGGTAATTAAGGCCTCTTTTTAATAGAGAATCGGAATAAAGCGTTAACACATGGTGAATATATGAACTCCTATCATCCTCGGAGAGTATCCCAATTATTGTCACCTTGGGGTCTACGGTTCAGAACAATAACAAGTGCGTACAACTAGCAGATAGGATCAAGAACTCAAATATATTGATGAAAATAAAGGGTTCAGATCTGTAATCATGGCACTCGGGCCCTAGTGACAAGCATTAAGCATAGCAAAGTGATAGCAACATCAATCTCAGAACATAGTAGATATTAGGGATCAAGCCCTAACAAATTGACTTGATTACATGACAAATCTCATCCATCTCCATCACCGTCCAGCAAGCCTACGAAGTAATTACTCACTCCCGGTGGTGAGCATCATGGAATTGTTGATGAACGACGGATACCCCTCTCCGGAGCCCCGAACGGACTCCAGATCAGCCTTCCCGATGAAGAACAGGAGGTGGCGGCGGCTCCATATCGGAAAACGCGATAAAATTCTTCTCTTATTTTTTTTCTCGGGAAGACAAAATTTATAAGCTTGGAATTAGGTCAGACCGTCGCTTGGGGCCCCGCAAGACATCAGGGTGCCCTGTTGTCTTGTGGACAATAGGTGGCCCCCTCCAGTGGATCTTCGTTCCAGTATTTTTATTTCTTCAATAAAAAATCTCCGCAAAGTTTCGTCCGATTCCCAGAACTTTTATTTCTGCACAAAATCAACACCATGGTAGTTCTGCTGAGAACAATGTCAGTCCGGGTTAGTGATACGTCTCCATCGTATCTACTTTTCCAAACTCTTTGCCCTTGTTTTGGACTCTACCTTGCATGATTTGAATGGAACTAACCCGGACTGACACTATTTTCAGCAGAATTGCCATGGTGTTATTTTTGTGCAGAAATAAAGTTCTCGGATTGACATTAAAATTTACGGAGAGTATTTTTGGAATTAATAAAAAATATTGGCGAAAGAACCAACCAGAGGGGTCCACCCATTGGCCACAAGCCTATGGGGCGTGCCCCCCTGGGGCGCACCTAGGTGGCTTGTGGCCCCCTGGACCTCCTCTAGCCCTAATTCCAACGCTATATATTCACATCCGTGGAGAAAAAAATCAGAGAGAACGATTCATCGCGTTTTACGATACGGAGGCACCGCCGCCTCCTGTTCTTCATCGGGAGGGCTGATCTGGAGTCCGTTCGGGGCTCCGTAGAGGGGGATTCATGAATATTACCTTGGGGTGCCTTGGGCATCCCCAAGCTTAGGCTCTTGACACTCCTTATTCCATACTCCATCAAATCCTTGCCCAAAACTTGAAAACTTCACAACACAAAACTCAACAGAAAAATCTCATAAGCTCTGTTAGTATAAGAAAATAAATCACCACTTTTGGTACTGTTGTGAACTCATTATTTATTTATAATGGTGTAATATCTACTGTATTCCAAATTTTCCATGGTTCATACCCCCCGATACTAGCCATAGATGCATCAAAATAAGCAAGCGACACACGAAAAACAGAATCTGTCAAAAACAGAACATTCTATAGTAATCTGGGTATTACAAATACTTCGGTAACTCCAAAAATTCTGAAAAACTTAGGATGACCTGAGAAATTTGTTTATTAATCTTCTGCAAAAATAATCAATATTTTATCACACTCCTGTGATTTTCAACAATTCTGGGACTGAGCGCAAAAGTTTCTGTTTTTCAGCAAGATCAAATCAACTATTACCGTAAGCTATCCCAAAGGTCTTACTTGGCACAAACACTAACTAAAACACAAAACCACATCTAACCAGAGGCTAGATGAATTATTTAAAGCAAAAAATAAAATAAAATTGGGTTGCCTCCCAACAAGCGCTATTGTTTAACGCCCTTAGCTAGGCATAAAACACGAATAGATCTAGGTGTAATAATGATAAGGAAGATCTCAAAAACTCATCTCATACTCCCTTCGTTCAGCAGCAAGTTTTCTTTGTGGTAAGCAAAAGTAATCAAAAGGGCTAAATTTAATAGGATAAGAATCCCCAAGATCAACCTCGGGAGGGATTGGTTCCTCCTTCGGCCCTTCATATTGTATGACCAACTCATCATTATAAGCATTCTTTTGGCAAAAAGTCACGAGCTTGTGTCCAAGAGAGAAACCCAATCCGTTGTTTTGTATAGCAAAATTATCATTAACATCAAAAATCTTATCAACTAAATCATTGTTAGGGACTCTCTTTCTTAAATTTTCATTATAAGCAACATGATCTAAAGATCGTAAACGCATTATGTCCTCTTGATTAAAAATAATTCCCTCTATGGGAAGACGACCACCATCTACTTTATATGCGCAAAAATTCACTAGCTTCTTTCATAATAAATCTAAACTCATGAGCTAGAAATATAGTGGCGGCACGCTTAACAGAAGAATGCTCAATATTTGAAAATTCTAAAAAGATCCTTTGTATGGAAGGATGCATATGAACAAATTGTCTCTCAAGCTCAACTATGAGCAAAGATATAGCATCCCCAAGGCTACTAGTCTTATGGAGAATAGATCCACCCAAGGTGGGGAGTGCACTGACACAAGTAAAGAAATCTTGAATAACCCCTTTCCCAATAATATTTCTGCCACCAATGCGATTTTTTTGCGTGCAAGATAGTAGATTCTTCATCAGGATTAGAATTAGCAAAAGCATCAAAGTTTCCCCCATCATTACTACTATCCTTTTCAACAATAACCTCCCAGTTTCAGACATGGTGGCAACTAGTAAATGAGCAAACAGAAAGGCAAATAAGGAAGACGACCGAAAGAGGGGCGAAGAAAAGGCAAATTTTTTCGAAAATCGTTTTAGAAGTGGGGGAGCGGAAAACGAGAGGCGAATGGAAAATAATGTAATGCGAGGGATGAGAGTTTATGATGGTTACTTGGTATGTCTTTGCTTGGCGTAGATCTCCCTGGCAAAGGCGCCAGAAATTCTTCCTGCTACCTCTTGAGCTTGCGTTGGTTTTTCCCTTGAAGAGGAAAGGGTGATGCAGCAAAGTAGAGTAAGTATTTCCCTCAGCTTTTGAGAACCAAGGTATCAATCCAGTAGGAGACAACGCGCAAGCCACCGAATACCTGCACAAACAAACACCAACTTGCACCCAACGCGATAAAGGGGCGCCCCCCTGGGGCACGATTTGAATGGAACTAACCCGGACTGACGTTTTTTTCAGCAGAATTGCCTTGGTGTTATTTTTGTGCAGAAAAAAAAGTTGTCGGATTGACCTGAAAATTTAGGGATTTGGGGGAAATGGGGAAACTATGGTGATATGCTAACGGTCGGGAACTACTTATTGCACTATGTTGTATACGGCACACGGTTTATACATGTCGTTTGTGTTAGGTATTACAACTTCACACATGATTTCCGTACCAAACCGTGTGACAAGACAATGTAGGTGAGACACGATTGCCGTGACATAAGCGTATGTGATGTATTACCCTGTACATATGGGTATGCAATAATTGAGTTACAGTAATAATTAGGGTAAACAGCCACTCTGCGGATACCCGTAAAAAAATAAAAACAGCCGCTCTGCAGATAGAGATGGCGACGGCGGACGACCAAGGCAGCGGCTACCGGATAAGAGGTCAGTCCTCGGTCGGTGGGCGGTGGCGGCATCATAGGAGGTCAATACCCGATCTGCGGCGGGAGATAGGAGGAGCTCAACCATCGAGGTCGGCCACGGCGTGATTGGAGCACATCCATCGCGGTCGATGGCGGGATAGTGGAGGTCGAACTTCAGGAGGTTGCCCCACTAAGCTTTGCTCCTCGACCCTGCTGTCTCGGCGTGCCGTCGCATCACGCTTCTCTGTATGCTGGGTGTAGGTCGCCGCGTGGCTAATTAATTAAGGTATTCTTTTCATCGAGTGGCTTAATTAAGGTATTCAATTCATAAGGGTAGTGTTGTACTACTCTGCATGTAAATTGACTGGCCATTAATTTTTGTCATCGCACGGGTGGATAACAATATTGAGCGCCCTTAGTAATTTTGAAAATAAAATCTTGTGATTTATGCACACATCTTTGGGCATCAGTTAATCTATGTGTTAATGTTGTTGTTTTGTTTTTAATTACCCTTCGTGTGGTGCAGATGGAACGATCTGAATGGATGAAGAATTGGAGAAGCTCAGATTTTATCAGTGGTGTGACGGAGTTCATCAATTTGGCTGAAAGTACAAAGAAGAGAATTGGCAATGAGGATTACATCCTATGTCCATGCAGTCATTGTGCTAATACAGAGTCACATAAAGTTACAGTTGTCGAGTTCCACTTACTCACTTGGGGATTCATGGATAGATATACATGTTGGACCAGACACGGTGAAGAGCAGGCCATGGATGAATATACCCAGGGCTGCGAGATGCCAAACCCCGGTCAGAGTCACATGGATGTTGAATCTACATCAGGGCTGAGGTGTCAAGCTACCAATGGAACACCGAAAAGCCGAAAACCCCACTGTAAAACCAAGACGACGATGACCTTGATATGCCAGATTTTGCTGCTATGATTGCAGATTTCAAGGGCCCAAAAAGATATGATTGGGTAAAAGGATCTGCCAACCATTGATGCGAAGTCCAAGAAATATTTGTATGCAAAAAAAAAAGAAATATTGCAAGTTGAGTGGCACACTGGCGCTTCTCAGATTTAAAGCAGCAAATGGTCTATCAAACAAGGGCTTCATAGAGTTGTTAGGTCTTTTCAAATAAATTCTTCCGAAAGATAATGTGCTCCCCAAAAGCACGAACGAAGCGAAGAAAATTATTTGCCCATTACAGAAGATACACACTTGTGTGAATGATTGACCATTGTACCATGGTGCATACACAGATTTGCGTGCATGTCCCACATGCAAGCATGCGCGATACAAGCGCAGGAGAGCAAAGGACAAGTATAAATTGGACGACGAGATCAAGATAGGAATCCCGTTTAAGGTTGTTTGGTACTTGACTTTAATTCCAAGGTTGAGTCGTTTGTTTGCAGACCCTAGAGAGGCAAAGAGGTTGTGGTGGCATCATGACGAGCGAACCACGGATAAATATAGCAGGCACCCGAAAGATGGGGCTCAGTGGGAATTAACCGACAACAAGTTTGGAGAGCTTGCCAAGGATCCTAGAAGTATAAGGCTCGGAGAGTGTACTGATGGGATGAATCCTTTTGGCGATATGAGCACCAAACACAGCACAAGGCCGGTACTTCTGTGCATATATAACCTTGCTCCTTGGTTGAGTATGAAGAAAAAACACATCATGATGTCAATGATTATCCAAGGCCCAAAGCAACCTGGAAGTGACATCGACATTTACTTTCAGCTACTGGTAGAAGAACTTCTAACATTGTGGGTAAAAGAGCCTGCTGTAAAATGTTATTATGCTTACAAAAAGGAGTTTTTCGATCTACATGCGATGTTGCTGCACACCATTCAAGAAATACCGGCATTAGGCAACACATCGGGGCAGAAAACAAAGGGAGATGTAGGGTGTGTCACATGCATGGATAGGACAACTAGCAGATTTCTTCTCGACTCGCACAAAATCGTGTATTTGCGTCATCGTCGGTTCTTACGGAAAGATCACCCATACCGAAAGATGAAAGCTGAATTTGATGGTACGGCAGAGGTAGGTTTGGGACCAAGACCTTATGCTGGGGAGTTGGGTCCACAACATGGCTAAACAAATTAATGTTGTGCTTGGCAAGAACCACGCTTTGACGGTGAAACAAACACCCAGGAATCAAGTGTTTAAGAAGAAATCAGTGTTCTAGGAATTACCTTACTGGGAGATTCTACATGTACGTTACTGTATCGATGTCATGCATGTAGAGAAGAATGTATGTGAAAGCATCCTTGGTACTCTGCTCAAGATTAAAGGTAAAACAAAGGATGGTGATAGTGCATGACTCGATATGCTTGGTGATCAATCAGAACGCAAGAGTGAAGCAGAATATGATAACAAATTCCTCCACACTCGCCAGAGTTACAATTTCAGTACAAAAGAAGTAACAGGGCTCTTCAACTATTTGTTGTCAGTTAAGACACCCTCTTCCTACTCCGCAAACATCAAAAGTCTCATGGATGTGAGCTCAGGTAAAATGAAGTTGGGACACATGAAGTCACATGATTGCCACATAATGTTGACACAAATCATCCCGGTGGCCATAAGGAATATGATGGACACGGATATAAGAAACACACTAATTGAGCTTTGTGATTTCTTCAACAAACTATGGTAGAAAGTTGTAGATCCTGAAGAGTTGGATTATATGCAAGAGATATTGCAAGAATATTGTCCAGCCTTGAGATGTTTTTCCCACCATCATTCTTTGATGTCATGGTCCATCTCACTATGAAAACAAAGTCTTCACATCAATTTCTTCAGAGGTCGTACCAATTTCATCACCAATTTCTTCACTTGAAGAAATACATTTTAGGGGTCGTCTTCCATGTGTTATACCAAATCTCTTGTGACTCTGTCACCTATGTATACTCACAAACTGTTAGTTCCTCAACCTATTTGTCGTCAATACTCCAAAACCACTAAGGGGGCACTTGATGCACTTACAGTAAGTCTTCAAGGTAGACTTCTAAAACCTTCACAGACTTGTTCATCAGCACACCACATGACTCTTGGTGTACTCAGAACATGACGCCTGACCGTCTGGAAGAATGATAGTCTTGAAATGTAACAGGCATCGGATCACACAGATCAATCTCTTCAGTGATGCTCAATCACTTTGGCTCTGGGTTTTTCCTTACTTAGGATTCTCTCAAAGTGGTCAGAGGATGGGTTGCCCTCTTATGACAAGGGTCAGTTTCTCTCGGAGCAGCCAACCAACAAGTGGTTGTGGATGCGGCTATTTATAGCCAGGGGCAACCCGACATGAAATGTCATAAATGCCCTTCTCTGATTCGACCGTTGTCAAGATAAGGATCCACTCGACAGCTGGCACGCGGCGTAGCAACGGTTGGAAGTTGAACTCTCAAATTCGCCGGGCACTCAATTTCCTCACTTTTAAGCAGAACACACTGGCGAACTCCTAACTCCTCAGCATGACCAAATTTGTCAGCGCCCAGATGAACTACGTCACTATCGCTAGCAAATGCCTCAGCTATACTAGAGATTTCCAAAGGCTTCACTCGAAGCGGCTTTTGTGTATAGGTTTGAATATGTTTGAGAATCACTTTGGAAATGTGAAATATGATTCACCTAGACCCCCTTTAACAGTACGGTTTTTCCTATGACTCGAAGAAGAAGAAAAGAAACTATGAAAACAAAGTCTTCAAGCTTGAAAGTCTTCACATCAATTTCTTCAAAGGCCGTACCAATTTCATCACCAATTTCTTCACTTGAAGAAATACTTTTTTTGGGGGCGTCTTCCATGTGTTAAACCAAATCTTTCGTGACTCTGTCACCTGTGTATACTCACAAACTCATTAGTTCCTCAACGTATTTCTCGTCAATACTCCAAAACCACTAAGGGGGCACTTGATGCACTTACAATCTCCCCTTTTTGGTGATTGATGACAAATTGGTTAGGTTGCAGTAAAAATAATTGAAGCATAAGTACAAAGTTTTGAAGAAATTGGTTACAAGATATTGAGGAACTCCCCCTGAAGATGTGCATATGAGGATTTGCTTTGGATTGCACATTGCAGGTTGAATTTGTGGAGATCTTCCCCTATATGTTGGAATCCAATCATGCATGATCATAAGATGTTTGAAGAATATGAATGCATGACGAAAATTGGTGTCTGACAAATTTGTACATGCATGAGCAGATATATATTTAAGATCAGAGCATGCGTATAAAATGAAGCAAAAGAGTCAGACGACCAACAGTTATTAAGTTACAACTCATCAAGAGCACATCCAGAAAAGTTCAAGAGTTGCAACTTAAGCAAAAAAAACATATAATGACCCGCTTGAAGACTAACTCAAACTTCTCCCCCTTTGTCATCAAATGACCAAAAGGTGAGGAATTTGAGAACTAGTGCCCCCTGAAGAAAATCATCAAGGAAGAGACGAAGGAGCGCCACCTTTGTTGGGGTCACGTGGCGTAGAAGGACCAGCAGCAGTGTCTTGAACAACTTCATTTTCATTAGTGGTGCATGATGAATTCTCGGAGCTTGGAATCAGAGGAGGAACTTGAGTGTTATTGAATTTATTCCTTGGCAGTTCAGCCCAGTCAAAGTTCATTTGGAAATCTTTAGCGGCAAGTTCTTCATCTGTCTTCAGATGTGAGAGTATGGCCCAGCTGCGATCAAATATCTCATGGAGATAATATCTGTTCTTGCGTACCGCGTTATGCATCATAGTCATGTTGGCTTGTATAGCTACGAACTGACGCTTAACCTAGCGGTGATTCTTGTCAACTTTCTGATGAAGACTGATAAGCAGCTCACGGTCAGTCATGACACGTGGTGCTTCTGCTGAAGAAGATGGTTTTGAGGCTTTTCCTGCAGTGTCTTGGCTGGCAGATTCATCAGCTATGGAGCTAGAAATGGGTTGAAGAAATTGTCCATCATGGGGACGCATTCCTTCATTGATAACGCTCTTGCCTTTGCCAGGAACTGTGCACAATGTGCTTTGGAGAACTTTGACATCAGGCATATAACTCAGATGATTCTGACGATCAGCCTTGTAGTGGATTGAAGACCAGGATCTGATGAATCTCATAATCGAGGGTGCATACGGTTTCAAGTCAAATGGGGAGTGAGCGATAGTGACCAAAGTTCTCAGAAAGAAATCATGAATGTTGATGGGAGTGCCATGTATGATGTGGAACAACAAATTCTTCATGACTCCCACAACTTCTTCAGTGTTGGAATTGTGGCCTTTGATCGAACAGAGGGTCTTTGCCAGTATGCGATACATAGTCTTTGGCGCATATAGCAAATCCATCACGAGGAAGGTTGTCCTTAGAGCATTTCCTTCAGCCATTGGCTTCATCAGCACTTGCATCAGATGATTGGGCAGCTCAGGTTCTTCATAAAATTTCTTGGCTCCTTCTTAGGGTGGATCCACTGGAAGAGCATGAAGTAATTCATCAATAGGTGCTTTGAAGTGAGTGTCTTCACTCATCCAGTCCAGAGCCCAAGTAGCCGTGTCATCAGCGTTGCCTGAGAAGTGCACAGTAGCATAAAATTGAAGAATAAATTCTTCATTCCAGTCGCATACATCTGTGCAGAAGTTCATCCGTCCAGCATCATGTATCATAGCCAAAACAGGCCGGAAGCAAGGAATAGATTCCATATCCATGTGAGGAATATGACGATGTGGAAACACTTTCTTCTTATCAAACAACAGTGAAGCATAGAAGTTCATCTGCGTCCTTGTCCAGAACCTCAAACGTCTTAGCTTGGCCAAGTCATAGGGTGACTCGCCAACGAAGAAATTCTTTTCATCGAAGAATTTGGCACTGTTAAATTTTGGTTGCTTGAGGCTTTTGCCAAACTTGGGCATAACTGGGACAGGTCAAAGATTGTGCCATTTCTTTCTGACAGCAAGGACTAGGCGTGGAGACCCAGTTGAGTCGTTTGGATCAGTGACGGCCATAGCATGAGCAACTTCCTCAGTGGTAGCAGTCGGTACTATGGCAGTGTCTGCTAAGGGGATTGAATCGGCACGGGGAGGAGATACATTGATGACATCAACATCAGGATCATCATTAGCATTTTTCATG
Organism: Aegilops tauschii subsp. strangulata; assembly: GCF_002575655.3. Lineage (NCBI taxonomy): Eukaryota > Viridiplantae > Streptophyta > Magnoliopsida > Poales > Poaceae > Aegilops > Aegilops tauschii. The sequence continues at coordinate 248,073,559 of NC_053035.3, forward strand.
AGCTGCCGCAACTGGAACTTCTTCAGGGATGCTTTGGAGCATGGGTTGTTCTTCAGAGCCGGTTGGAATTTCTTCAGTGCGTTGTGGCGACTGAGGCTCTGTTGTGAGGGGAGTGGTGAGGGGTGAATTTGGGTGAGCTGCTTCCCAATATTCGTCATGGAGTGGAGGAGTTGTTTCACCATCGATATACATGTCCTCCTCATTTTCTTCAATCAGCAGTGTGAGCTCAGGGGTTTGAACAGTCTCTTGAGGCGCAGAAACATCAGTGTTAGCCTCAATTTCTTCATCCATTTGCTTTGTGGTAGCAGCAGAATGGGTATCGTCTTCTTCTTCATCATCAACCTCAGGGATTTCATAATCCACCCCATATGGAACTCTTTGAAGATTCTCAGGGTTACGAGCAGGGGGTGCTGATGTGATTGGAATCACATCAATGGGAATGACAATTGAAGACAATGTCGTCGTCTTCAATTTCTTCAGTGATTCATGCATCGGTGGAGCTGATGCCTTTCTCTTCTTGGTTTCTTACTCAGCAGCTTTCGTCTTCTTCGCTTCTGATGCAGAAGGAAGGGTGATAAGCTTCAAAGATGAAGCCATTGGTGGAGCTGCTGCTGAGGAACTGGTTGGAGCAGTTTCATCAAGCATGACTGATGCAGTCACCCTGGCAATTTCTTCAGGTGCAATACTTTTAGTTGCCCTGGGGATTTCGTCAGAAGCAACATCATTTGTTGCCCCTATAGTTTCTTAAGGCATAACTTCTTCATTTGCCCTGGCATTCTCTAAAGTAGATAAAGGCGCGGTCTCACTGGCCTGTGTGGTTGGTGGTGAAACTGATGAACTTGATGGTGAAGCAGGGCCAAACTTGGCGGCTTCTCTCTTGTTGTGTTCTTCAACTACCTTAGTTGAGGCAGTGATGAAATGTGCTTTGACGCCACAATAATGATTGGCCCACCTTTCATATTCCTCAGACATTTGAAGAATTTCGGACTGTAGTGTCACAAACTGTTGAGGAGACATAGAAAGCATGTTCTTCTTCAACTCCCACTCCTTTTGAACTTTCTACTTTTGCACCAGTTTAGCTTGTGCAATCATGTATTTCTCGTTCAAGATGAATGAAGAAATCATATGGACTGGACCAAGAGGGAGGTTGAGGTCATCAAGAGGAGTGTCTGGGTTTGTGCACCAGATATCGATGAAATCAAGCAATTTCTTCGGGTCCAGTAGCATGGGAACAGAAGAATTCTTAGCAATGGCAGCCTGCTCTTGCTTTCTTCTGAGGAACCCCGCAAGCTCTTCTTCATCAGCGAGCCCATGTTCATAAACTTGAGGCACAATGGCCTTGCTCTTGGGACTTGGTGCGCTAACAAGATACGAGCGACACCAGTGTTGAAGCTCTAACTGCTGCCATTGAGGAACTTGAAGCACGAGGAGGCACTGAACATTTTGAATCTTTGATGCAGAGTTCTTTGGAGCTGAAGCTTTTGGTGCCTTGGGTTTGGCCACTGAGGGCATTGGATCTGATGGCCTTGGCTTGTGTTCAGGCTTATTTTGCATAGATGTCTTTGGAGCGCTTGCACTGCCACTTGCACTTGCTTCAGCTGAAGCCTTTGAGGCACGATTGAATTCTTCAACGACCTTCTTTTCCTGTTTGACAAGCTTAGCTCGACGCTTCTCCCGTTCTTGGGGAAATTCTTCGCCCCTTGTGAATACTTGTGGGATCAGCCACTTGACCAGGAGCAAGCGGTGGTCTTTTACATGGAGGCTTTACTGCAAAGTCCTTCATGTACTTTGGAGTGATATATTCGTAAGCTCTCCATTTATACATCTAGTGTCTCTTGATTTTCTGCATGCGAGTTTTGCGTTGCTTATCAGTCTCCTTGCCATGAGTATTTTCATCAGACATGTAGTACCCTAATTCATCAGGGATTTCAAATGTTGTCTGTTCTTCCTTTCTCTTTCCACCTTTCTGTGGCCTCTTTCCATCAGCCATTTTCTTCAACTGAGGATTTTGAACTTGTGAGGTCTCTGATGAAGTTGGAAGTATTTCCTCAAGTTGTGCTGCAAATGAATTAAGTTGATGAGAACCTAGAGATACGTCTGCAGACATTGTACCTGTGAACAGAGTATAGTTGCGAGGAAATAGGGAAGAGTCACATGCGTTCTCAGAGATTTTTCCAAATAAACCAGTTGAGGAAATTGACCCCTGCCGTCTTGAAGAATTTCATCAATTGTTCTTGACTTAGGTTCCAGAGTTGTACAGATTTGAGTAATTTGCACAACTGAGGAATCTACTTGTTAAGCATGCCAATGATGAAATACACAAGACTGGCCAAATTGGAGTGCTGAAGAATTGGAAGAGTGGTAAAAACAACAGTTGAAGAATTTCAAGTAGAGTGAAGATCGAAGAGGGGATGTAAATAAGCATCTAATTACCCTAATGATGAACTCGATGAACTGGACGATGAGGAAAAGGAAATCGTCAGCTCGGATCTTTCGTGCCCTAACTTGGTGATGAGAGACGTCTACGGTGGCGGCGGAGGTGATGAAATCCGCGACCGGTGTGAGTACTTCGACAAAGAAGTCGAGGCACTGAAGCTCTTCTCCAGCGGCGATGAGATCCAGCGGTGGCGCTAGGGTTTGAGGACTGAGAGCGAAGGGAGCAAAGAGATGGAGTGAACAAACATTGACAGGGTCATGGCTATTTATAGCCGTAGTGAAAACTGAGGGGTCCGAAATTTTTGGACGGATAAGCCCCTAACCATTCGCATCTCGGTGACAGATGTCATGCATGCATTTTACACTTATCCGAGCATGTGAAGCGCGGGATGAGTTACTGTGGCAACCGCCAAAGAAAACTTTGAGATTTTTTTAAATTGTGTTTGCAATTTCTTCGGCTGTCAAGGACACAGTGAAGACTTTGAACAGTGTAAAGTAGAACGCACATGAAGAATTTGTGAACAGAGTGGGTTGAGCTTAGCATAGAGGGGAGCGGGTTCGATCACATCCACATAGACGAAGAAATCGAATTGCAGAATTAGCTATATGTGGATGTTGTAGAGGACATTGAAAAACTTGAATAAACATATATTTGACGAATAACCTCATTTGACGAATTTGAAAAGTTTGATGAAATGGCAAATGACAAAAAACTCGAATGTGAAGAATGTCATAAAGAGGTGGTGGCGTTACCCACCTGAAGTAAATATTCCCTAGATGCAATAATAAAGTTATTATTTATTTCCTTATTTCATGATAAATGTTTATTATTCATGCTAGAATTGTATTAACCGGAAACTTGATACATGTGTGAATACATAGACAAACAGAGTGTCACTAGTATGCCTCTACTTGACTAGCTCGTTAATCAAAGATGGTTATGTTTCCTAACCATGGACAAAGAGTTGTTATTTGATTAACGGGATCACATCATTAGGAGAATGATGTGATTGACTTGAGCCATTCCGTTAGCTTAGCACTCGATGGTTTAGTATGTTGCTATTGCTTTCTTCATGACTTATACATGTTCCTATGACTATGAGATTATGCAACTCCCGTTTACCGGAGGAACACTTGTGTGCTACCAAATGTCACAACGTAACTGGGTGATTATAAAGGTGCTCTACAGGTGTCTCCGAAGGTACTTGCTGGGTTGGCGTATTTCGAGATTAGGATTTGTCACTCCGATTGTCGGAGAGGTATCTCTGGGCCCACTCGGTAATGCACATCACTATAAGCCTTGCAAGCATTGCAACTAATGAGTTAGTCGCCGGATGATGTATTACAGAACGAGTAAAGAGACTTGCCAGTAACGAGATTGAACTAGGTATTGAGATACCGACGATCGAATCTCGGGCAAGTAACATACCGATGACAAAGGGAACAACGTATGTTGTTATGCGGTCTGACCGATAAAGATCTTCGTAGAATATGTAGGAGCCAATATGGGCATCCAGGTCCCGCTATTGGTTATTGACCAGAGAGGTGTCTCGGTCATCTCTACATAGTTCTCGAACCCGTAGGGTCCGCACGCTTAACTTTCGTTGACGATATAGTACTATGAGTTATGATGTTGGTGACCGAATGTTGTTCGGAGTTTTGGATGAGATCACGGATATGATGAGGAACTCCGGAATGGTCCGGAAGTAAAGATTGATATGTGGATAGTAGTGTTTGATCTCCGGAAAGGTTCCAGAATCCATCGGAAGGGGTTCCGGATGTTTCCCGAACTGTTTGGGCACAAGAACATTTTATCTGGGCCAAAGGGGAAAGCCCACGAGGTTTTTGGAAAGCGCAAAAGGAAGTTTTGCGGAGTCCAGGGGCCAGACGCCAGGGTCCCTGGCGTCTGGGTCCAGATGCCGGGAACCCTGGCGTCTGGCCCTGGAGTCCGAGAAGGACTCTTGCCTTTCGGGTGAAACCGACTTTGTGGAGGCTTTTACTCCAAGTTTCGACCCCAAGGCTCAACATATAAATAGAGGGGTAGGGCTAGCACCCAAGACAGATCAAGAAACACTAAGCCGTGTGCCGGCAACCCCGTCACCTCTAGTTTATCCTCCGTCAAAGTTTTCGTAGTGCTTAGGCGAAGCCCTGCGAAGATTGTTCTTCACCAACAGCGTCACCACGCCGTCGTGCTGCCGGAACTCATCTACTACTTCGCCCCTCTCGCTGGATCGAGAAGGCGAGGACGTCACGGAGCCGAACGTGTGCAGAACTCGGAGGTGTCGTGCTTTCGGTACTTGGATCGGTCGGATCGTGACGACGTACGACTACATCAACCGCGTTGATATAACGCTTCCGCTTACGGTCTACGAGGGTACGTAGACAACACTCTCCCCTGTCGTTGCTATGCATCACCATGATCTTGCGTGTGCGTAGGAAATTTTTGAAATTACTACGTTCCCCAACATTGGTATCAGAGCCTGGTTTTATGCGTTGATGTTATATGAACGAGTAGAACACAAGTGAGTTGTGGGCGATATAAGTCATACTGCTTACCAGCGTGTCATACTTTGGTTCGGCGGTATTGTTGGATGAAGCAGCCCGGACCGACATTACGCGTACGCTTACGCGAGACTGGTTCTACCGACGTGCTTTGCACATAGGAGGCTGGCGGCTGTCAGTTTCTCCAACTTTAGTTGAACCGAGTGTGGCTACGCCCGGTCCTTGCGAAGGTTAAAACAGCACCAACTTGACAAACTATCGTTGTGGTTTTGATGCGTAGGTAAGAACGGTTCTTGCTAAGCCCGTAGCAGCCACGTAAAACTTGCAACAACAAAGTAGAGGACGTCTAACTTGTTTTTGCAGGGCATGTTGTGTTGTGATATGGTCAAGACATGATGCTGAATTTTATTGTATGAGATGATCATGTTTTGTAACCGAGTTATCGGCAACTGGCAGGAGCCATATGGTTGTCGCTTTATTGTATGCAATGCAATCGCCCTGTAATGCTTTACTTTATCACTAAGCGGTAGCGATAGTCGTAGAAGCATAAGATTGGTGAGACGACAACGATGCTACGATGGAGATCAAGGTGTCGCGCCGGTGACGATGGTGATCATGACGGTGCTTCATAGATGGAGATCACAAGCACAAGATGATGATGGCCATATCATATCGCTTATATTGATTGCATGTGATGTTTACCTTTTATACATCTTATCTTGGTTTGCTTGACGGTAGCATTATAAGATGATCCCTCACTAAATTCTCAAAGTATAAGTGTTCTCCCTGAGTATGCACCGTTGCGAAAGTTCTTCGTGTTGAGACACCACGTGATGATCGGGTGTGATAGGCTCTACGTTCAAATACAATGGGTGCAAAACAGTTGCACACGCGGGATACTCAGGTTAAGCTTGACGAGCCTAGCATATAACAGATATGGCCTCGGAACATGGAGATCGAAAGGTCGAGCGTGAATCATATAGTAGATATGATCAACATAGTGATGTTCACCATATAAACTACTCCATCTCACGTGATGATCGGACATGGTTTAGTTGATATGGATCACGTGATCACTTAGAGTATTAGAGGGATGTCTATCTAAGTGGGAGTTCTTAAGTAATATGATTAACTGAACTTAAATTTATCATGAACTTAGTCCTGGTAGTATTAGCATATCTATGTTGTAGATCAATAGCTCGCGTTTAGCTCCCCTATTTTATTTTTGATATGTTCCTAGAGAAAACTAAGTTGAAAGATGTTAGTAGCAATGATGCGGTTTGGACCGTGATGTGAGGTTTATCCTCATTGCTGCACAGAAGAATTATGTCCTTGATGCACCGTTAGGTGACAAACCTATTACAGGAGCAGATACATATGTTATGAACGTTTGGCTAGCTCAATATGATGACTACTTGATAGTTTAGTGCACCATGCTTAAACGGCTTAGAATCGGGACTTCAAAGACGTTTTGAACGTCATGGACCATATGAGATGTTCCAGGAGTTGAAGTTAATATTTCAAGCAAATACCCGAGTTGAGAGATATGAAGTCTCCAAGAAGTTCTATAGCTAAAAGATGGAGGAGAATAGCTCAAGCAGTGAGCATGTGCTCAGATTGTCTGGGTACTACAATCGCTTGAATCAAGTGGGAGTTAATCTTCCAGATAAAATAGTGATTGGCAGAATTCTCTAGTCACCATCACCAAGTTAGTAGAACTTCGTGATGAACTATAATATGCAAGGGATAACGGAAACAATTCCCAAGCTCTTCGTGATGCTGAAATCGACGAAGGTAGAAATCAAGAAAAACAACAAGTGTTGATGGTTGACGAGACTACTAGTTTCAAGAAAACGGCAAAGGGAAGAAGGGGAACTTCAAGAAGAACGGCAAGCAAGTTCCTGCTCAAGTGAAGAAGCCCAAGTCTGGACCTAAGCCTGAGACTAAGTGCATCTACTGCAAAGGGACTGGTCACTGGAAAGCGGAACTACCCCAAGTGATTGGCGGATAAGAAGGATGGCAAAGTGAACATAAGTATATTTGATATACATGTTATTGATGTGTACTTTACTAGTGTTTATAGCAACCCCTTAGTATTTGGTACTAGTTCAGTTGCTAAGAGTAGTAATTCGAAACAGGAGTTGCAGAATGAACAGAGACTAGTTAAGGGTGAAGTGACGATGTGTGTTGGAAGTGGTTCCAAGATTGATATGATCATCATCGCACGCTCCCTACACTTTCGGGATTAGTGTTGAACCTAAATAAGTGTTATTTGGTGTTTACGTTGAGCATGAATATGATTTGATCATGTTTATTGCAATACGGTTATTCATTTAAGTTAGAGAATAATTGTTGATCTATTTACATGAATAAAACCTTCTATGGTCATACACTCAATGAAAATGGTTTGTTGGATCTCGATCGTGGTGATACACATATTCATAATATTGAAGTCAAAAGATGCAAAGTTAATAATGATAGTGCAACTTATTTGTGGCACTGCCGTTTAGGCCATATTGGTGTAAAGCGCATGAAGAAACTCCATGCTGATGGGATTTTGGAATCACTTGATGCTTGCGAACCATGCCTCTTGGGCAAGATGACTAAAACGCCGTTCTCCGGAACAATGGAGCAAGCAACAAATTTGTTGGAAATCATACATACTGATGTATGTGGTCCGTTGAATATTGAGGCTCGTAGTGGGTTTCATTATTTTCTGACCTTCACAGATGATTTGAGCAGATATGGGTATATCTACTTAATGAAAGAGAAGTCTGAAACATTTGAAAAGTTCATATAATTTCAGAGTGAAGTGGAAAATCATCGTAATAATAAAATAAAGTTTATAGGATCTGATCGTGGAGAAGAGTATTTGAGTTACGAGTTTGGTCTTCAATTAAAACAATGTGAAATAGTTTCACTGCTCACGCCACCTGGAACACCATAGTGTAATGGTGTGTCCGAACATCGTAACCGTACTTTATTAGATATGGTGCAATCTATGATGTCTCTTACCGATTTACCACTATCGTTTTGGGGTTATGCATTAAAGACAGCTGCATCCACGTTAAAAAGGGCACCGTCTAAGTCCGTTGAGACGACACAATATGAACTGTGGTTTGGCAAGAAACCAAAGTTGTCGTTTCTTAAAGTTTGGGGTTGTGATGCTTATATGAAAAAGTTTCATCCTAATAAGCTCAAACCCAAATTGGAGAAATATGTCTTCATAGGATACCCAAAGGAGACTGTTGGGTACACCTTCTATCACAGATCCGAAGGCAAGACATTCGTTGCTAAGAATGGATCCTTTCTAGAGAAGGAGTTTCTCTCGAAAGAAGTGACTGGGAGGAAAGTAGAACTTGATGAGGTAACTGTACCTGCTCCTTGTTGGAAAGTAGTTCATCACAGAAATCTGTTCCTGTGACTCCTACACCAATTAGTGAGGAAGCTAATGATGATGATCATGTAACTTCAGATCAAGTTACTACCGAACCTCGTAGGTCAACCAGAATGAAATCCGCACCAGAGTGGTACGGTAATCCTGTTCTGAAGGTCATGTTTCTTGACCATGACGAACCTACGAACTATGAGGAAACGATGATGAGCCCAGATTCCGCAAAATGGCTTGAGGCCATGAAATCTGAGATGGGATCCATGTATGAGAACAAAGTGTGGACTTTGGTTGACTTGCCCGGTGATCGGCAATCCATAGAAAATAAATGGATCTTCAAGAGGAAGACGGACGCTGATAGTAGTGTTACTATCTACAAAGCTAGACTTGTCGGAAAAAGGTATTTGACAAAGGTCAAGGTGTTGACTACGATGAGATTTTCTCACTCGTAGCGTTGCTTAAGTTTGTCCGAATCATGTTAGCAAATTGCCACATTTTATGAAATCTGGCAAATGGATGTCGAAACTACATTCCTTAATGGATTTCTTAAAGAAGAGTTGTATATGATGCAACCAAAAGGTTTTGTCAATCCTAAAGGTCCTAACAAAATATGCAAGCTCCAGCGATCCATCTATGGACTGGTGCAAGCATCTCGGAGTTGGAATATACGCTTTGACAAGTTGATCAAAGCATATGTTTTATACAGACTTGCGGTGAAGCCTGTATTTACAAGAAAGTGAGTGGGAGCACTACAACATTTCTGATAAGTATATGTGAATTACATATTGTTGATCGAAAATAATGTAGAATTATTCTGCAAAGCATAAAGGAGTATTTGAAAGGAGTTTTTCAAAGAAGGACCTCGGTGAAGCTGCTTACATATTGAGCATCAAGATCTATAGAGATAGATCAAGACGCTTGATAAGTTTTTTCAATGAGTACATACCTTGACAAGATTTTGAAGTAGTTCAAAATGGAACAGTCAAAGAAAGAGTTTCTTGCCTGTGTTACAAGGTGTGAAATTGAGTAGGACTCAAAGCCCGACCACGGCAGAAGATAGAAAGAGAATGAAAGTCATTCCCTATGCCTCGGCCATAGGTTCTATAAAGTATGCCATGCTGTGTACCAGATCTATTGTATACCCTACACTGATTTTGGCAAGGGAATACAATAGTGATCTAGGAGTAGATCACTGGACAGCGGTCAAAATTATCCTTAGTGGAATAAGGATATGTTTCTCGATTATGGAAGTGACAAAAGGTTCGTCGTAAAGGGTTACGTCGATGCAAGTTTTGACACTAATCTAGATGACTCTAAGTCTCGGTCTAGATACATATTGAAAGTGGGAGCAATTAGCTAAGTAGCTCCGTGCAGAGCATTGTAGACATAGAAATTTGCAAAATACTTACGGATCTGAATGTGACAGACCCGTTGACTAAAATTATCTCACAAGCAAAACATGATCACACCTTAGTACTCTTTGGGTGTTAATCACATAGCGATGTGAACTAGATTATTGACTCTAGTAAACCCTTTGGGTGTTGGTCACATGACGATGTGAACTATGGGTGTTAATCACATGGTGATGTGAACTATTGATGTTAAATCACATGGCGAAGTGAACTAGATTATTGACTCTAGTGCAAGTGGGAGACTGAAGGAAATATGCCCTAGAGGCAATAATAAAGTTATTATTTATTTCCTTATTTCATGATAAATGTTTATTATTCATGCTAGAATTGTATTAACCGTAAACTTGATACATGTGTGAATACATAGACAAACAGAGTGTCACTAGTATGCCTCTACTTGACTAGCTCGTTAATCAAAGATGGTTATGTTTCCTAACCATGGACAAAGAGTTGTTATTTGATTAACGGGATCACATCATTAGGAGAATGATGTGATTGACTTGAACCATTCCGTTAGCTTAGCACTCGATCGTTTAGTATGTTGCTATTGCTTTCTTCATGACTTATACATGTTCCTATGACTATGAGATTATGCAACTCCCGTTTACCGGAGGAACACTTTGTGTGCTACCAAATGTCACAACGTAACTGGGTGATTATAAAGGTGCTCTACAGGTGTCTCCGAAGGTACTTGCTGGGTTGGCGTATTTCGAGATTAGGATTTGTCACTCCGATTGTCGGAGAGGTATCTCTGGGCCCACTCGGTAATGCACATCACTATAAGCCTTGCAAGCATTGCAACTAATGAGTTAGTTGCAGGATGATGTATTACAAAACGAGTAAAGAGACTTGCCAGTAACGAGATTGAACTAGGTATTGAGATACCGACGATCGAATCTCGGGCAAGTAACATACCGATGACAAAGGGAACAATGTATGTTGTTATGCGGTCTGACCGATAAAGATCTTCGTAGAATATGTAGGAGCCAATATGGGCATCCAGGTCCCGCTATTGGTTATTGAACAGAGAGGTGTCTCGGTCATGTCTACATAGTTCTCGAACCCGTAGGGTCCGCACGCTTAACGTTCGTTGACGATATAGTACTATGAGTTATGTATGTTGGTGACCGAATGTTGTTCGGAGTTTTGGATGAGATCACGGATATGACGAGGAACTCCGGAATGGTCCGGAAGTAAAGATTGATAGGTGGATAGTAGTGTTTGATCTCCGGAAAGGTTCCGGAATCCATCGGAAGGGGTTCCGGATGTTTCCCGAAATGATTGGGCACAAGAACACTTTATCTGGGCCAAAGGGGAAAGCCCACGAGGTTTTTGGAAAGCGCAAAAGGAACTTTTGCGGAGTCCAGGGGCCAGACGCCAGGGTCCCTGGCGTCTGGGTCCAGATGCCGGGAACCCTGGCGTCTGGCCCTGGAGTCCGAGAAGGACTCTTGCCTTTCGGGTGAAACCGACTTTGTGGAGGCTTTTACTCCAAGTTTCGACCCCAAGGCTCAACATATAAATAGAGGGGTAGGGCTAGCACCCAAGACAGATCAAGAAACACCAAGCCGTGTGCCGGCAACCCCATCTCCTCTAGTTTATCCTCCGTCATAGTTTTCGTAGTGCTTAGGCGAGGCCCTGCGAAGATTGTTCTTCACCAACAGCGTCACCACGCCGTCGTGCTGCCGGAACTCATCTACTACTTCGCCCCTCTTGCTGGATCGAGAAGGCGAGGACGTCACGGAGCCGAACGTGTGCAGAACTCGGAGGTGTCGTGCTTTCGGTACTTGGATCGGTCGGATCGTGAAGACGTACAACTACATCAACCGCGTTGATATAACGCTTTCGCTTACGGTCTACGATGGTACGTAGACAACACTCTCCCCTCTCATTGCTATGCATCACCATGATCTTGCGTGTGCGTAGGAAATTTTTGAAATTACTACGTTCCCCAACACCACCATATAAGAACTTTGATGACTTCAGACACTGCGTACAATTGTCGTAGGGTTCTGAGAGCCAAGTTCTTCATTAATTTCTTCACACTTGGAGAGTTAGTCTTCATTGATTGAAGAAAAATGTTACTTCATGTGTTGTGCATCAAAGTCATCAAAAATGCATAAGCTTTAGGATGTGTGTCCACTTCAGCGGACATTCAAAGATTCTAGGATGTTTAGCACACACCGCAACTTGCCGAAACTCTTTTCAATCAAGCGTTGGTGTGTGAGCTAAATATCGAAGAATTCGTTTCACTGCCTAGTGGTGTGATTCCTTTGGTGTCGCTTGAAATCGGGCACACATGCAAACGCTAAGCATAATATCTAGCCTAGATGCACATAGGTAAAGAAGCGAACGGATGATGGAGCGATATACCTTTTGATCGAAATCCCTACCATTTTCGTCACTGCCGAGTTGACCATTAGAAGGCATTGGAATTTTGAGGCCTTTGCAGTCTTGCATGACGAATTTCTTCAGGCAATCCTTGAGGTATTTCTCTTGAGAAATGAAGATGCCATTGGGTTGTCGATGAATTTGAAGACCAATGAAGAATTTCAATTCTCCCATCATAGACATATGATATTCTTCACGCATCATGTATGCAAATTCGTCACTGAAACGCTTATTAGTGCAACCAAAGATAATATCACCAACATATATTTGGCATACGAATAGTTCACCATCATAAGATTTAGTGAAAAAAGTAGGATCAAGTGAACCAGGTTTGAAACCCTCTTTCTTTAGGAATTCCTTCAGTGTATCATACCAAGCCCGTGGGGCTTGCTTGAGGCCTATAGAGAGCCTTGTTCAGTCTGAAGACTTTGTCTAGATACTTTGGATCCTCAAAACCTGGTGGTTGAGCAACATATACTTCTTCCTCAAGCTTATCTTTGAGGAATGCACTTTTCACAGCCATTTGATATAAGAGAATATTGTGATGGTTAGCATATGCAAGCAATACATGAATTGCTTCAAGCCTAGCAACATGTGCAAAAGTTTCACCGAAATCAATACCCTCAACCTGTATGTAGCCTTGCGCTACAAGACGAGCCTTGTTTCTTACCACTTGGCCATTTTTGTCTTGCTTGTTGCGGTAGATCCACTTAGTGCCGATAATATTGTGCTTGTGTGGATCAGGTCGATTCACAAGCTCCCACACATTGTTGAGCTTGAATTGTTGCAATCCTTCTTGCATGGCTTGAATCCACTGCGGCTCCGGAAATGCTTCATCAACTTTGGTGGGCTCTGTGATAGAGAAAAAAGCATAATGCCCACAAAAGTTAGCAAGATGTGAAGCCCTTGAGCGGGTGAGGGGACCAGGTGCATTGATGTTGTCGAAGATCTTCTCAATCCGCACTTCATTCGCCACTCGTGGATGAGCTGGACGAGGGCATTATTGAGGTTGTGCATTTTCCTCAGAATCATTTTCTTCAGGAGCAGCAGTTTATTCAAGACGAGGAATGATCACTTCTTCTTCAGCTATTTCTTCACTGGGCACTATTTTACCAGTGCCCATCAGCTTGATAGATTCCTCAGGAGGCATTTCATTTAGCACAGGAGGCATGTGCTCTCTTTGCAAGCCGTTAGTTACATCAAACCGCACATCTACAGTTTCAACAACCTTGTTGTGATAGGTGTTGAAGACTCTGTAGGCATGCGAGTCCTTTCCGTAACCAAGCATTAAACCCTCATGTGCTTTTGGTGCTAATTAGAATTGTGATGAGGATCTCTAATCCAGCATTTCGCACCGAAGACTTTGTAATAACTTACATTAGGATTTTTGTCAGTGAGGAGCTCATATGATTTTTCTTGAGGAATTTGTGAAGATATACTCGATTGATGATGTGACAAGCTGTATCAATTGCTTCAGGCCAGCATCGACGAGGTGTATTGTATTCATCAAGCATAGTGCGGGCCATCTCAATGAGTGTCCTGTTCTTGCGCTCAGCAATTCCATTCTGCCGAGGAGTATAGGGAGAAGAGAGCTCATGAGTGATACCAAGTTCATCAAGATACTCATCAAGTCCTGTGTTCTTGAACTCGGTGCCATTGTCGCTTCTGATATGCTTGATATTGATGCCATAATTCGTCATGGCTCGACTTGCGAATCGTCTGAAGACGCCCTGCACTTCAGTCTTGAAGGTAATGATATGCACCCAGGTGTAATGAGAATAATCGTCAACAATGGTGAATCCGTAGAGTGATGCTGCATTGGTTAGTGTAGCATAATGAGTGGGACCAAAGAGATCCATGTGAAGTAATTCAAAGGGACGAGAAGTGGTCATGATTGTCTTCGCGGAGTGTTTGGATCTGGTCATCTTTCCAGCTTGACAAGCACCGCAAAGGTGATCTTTGACGAATTTGACGCCCTCGACGCCAATGATATGCTTCTTCTCGACGATTGTGCTCAAATTCCTCATGCCAGCATGTCCAAGTCGTCGATGTCATAGCCAACACTCTGAAGCTTTTGCCAGTAGGCATGTGGCTGGTTGAGGACCTAGAGATAAATCTACAATATAAAAATCACCTCTCCTAAAGCCTTCAAAGACTTTGGACTTCTCAGCTTCCATTAACACAATGCATCTATATTTGCCAAAGATGACAATCATATCAAGATCACAAAGCATTGAGACAGACATGAGGTTGTATCCTAAGGACTCGACAAGCATCACTTTTTCCATGTGTCGATCCTTTGAGATAGAAACCTTACCTAGACCCAATACCTTGCTTTTTTCCTTTGTCGGCATAGGTGATATGCTTCAGATGAGACGGAGTGAGGGGAGCATTGGTGAGGAGATTCCTATCACCAGTTATATGATTTGTGCAGCCACTGTCCAGAACCCATTTAGTAGCTTTTGGAGTATCATCATGTAGAAGCATTAGTTTCACTTACAAATTCATATACTTCAGTTGAAAAATATGATGATCAATTTCGTCAGTGAATTTCATCAATAAGCATATAACAAGCAACATGGGGATGTGTGAAATGAGAAATTCATTTCGTCACGATTAGCTTGCATCCCATCAAGCATTTCTGTAAGGCCTTCAGCAAATTCATCAGGCATTTATTGTATCTAAAGACCTGACCCTGCAGAAGAGATTAGTTCTTCTTCTTAACCACCCACATCTGAAGGGGTGGCTGAGAAGCAATGTAGCGCAAAGCATAGATAGAGAACTTAGGCATTGAAGAATATGCATTTCTCTTCACAGGAGGAGTATAGTACTCATAAGAATATGAAGAGAAATTCTTAGCAGTGTTGTGCACATTGTGATTTGAATAATAATGCACATATTCATCAAATCTCTATCTGTTTCCGTGCATAGAAGTGTTAGTACGAGCATGGGTTGGCTTGCGTCCATTTGACAACTTTGGTCCAGGTGAAGAGTTTACCCTAGGGTTGTTTCTTTTCTTCGGTGGTGTCATGATGAAATTCCCTTGAAGATTTCGAAGGGCAGATTTGGGCACCCAGATTTTCTTCACTGGAGAACCATTCCTGCAGTTAGTACCAACAAATCTAGCAAATACATCACCATTCTGATTTTTGAATAGCTTATAGTTGGAGTCAAATGACTCATCAGAAGAATGTGAGGTATCACAGTTAAAGCCAGATAGAGTGAATGGATCAACTGGAGGTTCTTTTGCTGGAACCCAAGTGGTTTTGGGATACCGCATAGGTTTCCAATAAGATCCATCAGCATTCAACTTTCACTCAAAAGCAATACCCTCTTTCCTAGGGTTCCTGTTAAGAATCTGCTTCTTCAGCACATCACAAAGAGTTTGGTGCCCTTTCAGGCTTTTGTACATGCTTGTGACGTACAATTCCTTCACACCTGCATTTTCGTCAATAACACTTGTGGTCTCCTCAGATGAGGGGATTGAAAACGCAGAGATATTTGAAGAAATAGCAGCAGTAGAAGCATTTGAACATTCAGCTGAAGAATTTGCATTATTACGTTCAAGGCATTTTAAGCATGGAGCAACAAATTCTTCCTAAGAAGCAATGATCTGTTGTGCAAGCAATGAATCGTTGTACTTTTAAGATCATCATGAGATGCTCTCAGCTTCTCGAGGTCTTGCTTCCTTTGAAGAAATCAATAGGACAGCTTCTCATGTGTAGCTGAGAGGGCCACATGACGACTTTCAAGTTCATCATATTTTGACTGTAGATGTTCAAGGTCTTCAGTCAGAATTTGGGAATGTTCCATTTCATCGTTAACAGATCATCACTTTTATCTAACAGCTTATGAACCCTTTCTAGAGCAGTTTGTTGTTTAGCAACAATTTTAGCAAGTTTGGAGTAGCTAGGAGAAGTAAGTTCATCAGGTTCATCTTCACTTGAAGAAGATGATGAATATTTAGGTACCTCTGTGCCCTTAGCCATGAGGCACGATGCAGAATATGATGATTCATGATCGAAAGTCATTGTCTTGAGAGACTCTTTGAACTCGAGGAACCAAGGATCCTGAAAGGTGCGGTGCCCTTCATAGATATCAGAGATCCTGTCCGAGATGAGCTTTGCGTTGGCAAGATGCATGATGAGCTGAACTCCTTTCTGGATAGGCTAGAGCAAATGACATCCCTTGCACGCATATCCAGCTGAGTGTACTTGTGAATATCCTTAGCGTTAGCCATCTTGCAGAGGTCAGTCAATCCTATCTCCATGATGGTCCACAGCTCACTGTTCATGGATAGGAGACGCTTCCTCATCAACGCCTTCCACTTGGGATAGTCATGACCATCAAAGATAGGGCATGCATCGGACACTTTCTTCATACATGCGGTCGACATAACTAAAACTCCATGTGGTTAAACCAAAATCACACATAACAAGGGAGTACCTTGCTCTGATACCAATTGAAAGCGCGGGTTTACTCCCAGAGGAGGGTGAATGGGAGATTTTTAGAAATTGGTCAAATTCTGATGAATTTGACGAAGATCAGAGTGAAGAAGTAGAAACACGAGGGAAACTAAGTCATCACATATTCAGAGTACATGCAACTAGGATACATAAGAGTGAAGAACATGCAATCATACAATCATACACGCATGAAGAAAATGAACTGAGGAAATAAAGTTAGCGTGATGAAATTCTTCAGTTCAATTCGTCAAAGCACAGATCACAAATTCTTCGGCACCAGAATGAAGTAAGAGAGGGTTGAGGAATTTGAAACCAGGTTGGCTCGGTGAAGACAATGGAATTTGGTAGACCAGTTCCAGTTGATGCATCAAATGTACGTCTGGTTGAGGCGGCTAAGTCACAACTTAGAGGACACACAGTCCTCACCTTATTCCTATTGAGCTAAGGTCACTTAGTCCTCGCCCAATCACTCATGGTAAGTCTTCAAGGTAGAGTTCCAAAACCTTCACACACTTGTTCCCCGGTGATCCTCCCTTTTTTATGTCTTGAATCCGCGTCAGTATTTTCCCCAAAGAGTAAGGATGATGCAGTATAGCTAAGGTAGGTAGATCCCTCAATTATGAAACCAAGGTTATTGAACCAGTAGGAGAACCAAGCAACACTATGTAAACGGTACCTGCACACAAAGAAAAAATACTTGTAACCCGATGCGAAAGAGGGGTTGTCAGTCTCTCTCGGGTAAAAGATTGGTAAAGTGATAGATTGGTAGATGCAAATAAAATTCAGCAAGGTATTTTTTGGTTTTTGGTAATATAGATCTGAAAATAAAAGATGCAAATAAATAAAAAGGCAAATAGCAATATAGATCTGAAAATATATGATGAGAAGATAGACCAGGGGGCCGTAGATTTCACTAGTGGCTTCTCTCGAGAAAATAGCATATGATGGGTAAAAAAATTACTGTTGGGCAATTGATAGAACCTCAAATAATTATGATGATATCCAGGCAATGATCATTATATAGGCATCACATCCAAGATTAGTAGACCGACTCCTGCCTGCATCTACTATTATTACTCCACACATCGACCGCTATCCAGCACGCATCTAGTGTATTAAGTTCATGGAGAAACGGAGTAATGCAATAAGAACGATGACATGATGTAGACAAGATCTATTCATGTAGGAAGAAACCCCTCCTTAATAGCAACGATCAATACATGTCTTGCTGCCCCTTCTATCACTGGGAAAGAACACCGCACGATCGAACCCATCACAAAGCACCTCTTCCCATGGCAAGAAAAATCGATCTAGTCGGCCTAACTAAACCAAAGATTCAAAGAAGAAATACGAGGCTATAATTAATCATGCATATAAGAGATCAAAGAAACTCAAATAACTTTCATGGATAAATAGATCTGATCATAAACTCAAAGTTCATCGGATCCCAACAAACACACCGTAAAAAGAGTTACATCAAATAGATCTCCAAGAGAGCATTGTATTGAGAGTCAAAAGAGAGAGAGGAAGCCATCTAGCTACTGCCTATGGACCCGTAGATCTACAATGAACTACTCACGCATCATCGGAGAGGCACCAACGAGGATGATGAACCCCTCCGTGATGGTCTCTAGATTGGATCTGGTGGTTCTGGAACTTGCGGTGGTTGGAATTGTGTTTCGTCGACTCCCCTAGAGTTTTTGGACTTTTGGGGTATTTATAGAGCAAAGAGGCGGTGCGGGAGGTGGCTGAGGTGGGCACGCCCAGGTGGGTTGTGCTCCCCTCGGAGCCCCCCTCTGGTACTTCTTTGGCCCAACGGGTGTCTTCTGGTCCAGAAAAATTCTCCAAAATGTTTCGCTGCGTTTGGACTCCCTTTGGTACTGATATTCCGTGAAGGAAAAAACAAGCAAAAAATAGCAACTGTCACTAGGCACTATGTCAATAGGTTAGTCCCAAAAATGATATAAAGTTGCTATAAAATGATTGTAAAACATTCAAGAATGATAATATAACAGCATGGAACAACCAAAAATTATAGATACATCGGAGACGTATCAGCATCCCCAAGCTTAATTCCCGCTCGTCCTCGAGTAGGTAAATGATAATAACAGAATTTTTGATGTGAAATGCCGCCTATCATGTTCATCACATTCTTTTCTTTTGTAGCATGGACATATGGACGTTTAAATGGTTCAAAGCAATAGTCTAGTTTTGACATGAAGATTTCAGTACTCAAGCATATCAACAAGCAACCATGTATTTCAAAATATCAAGACTAAAGGAAGTTATCCCTAGCCCATCATGCTCAATCATTGATCCATTCATGAAACACACTCGCATATTAGCTACATCCAATGCTCAAGTATGATCATAGTGCCCCTTAGTTGGTGCTTTATAAGAGAAGATGGAGACTCAAAATAAAAATAAAAATTGCATAAAGTAAATAGAAAGGCCCTTCGCAGAGGGAAGTAGGGATTTGTAGAGGTGCCAGAGCTCAAAGCGAAAAAATGAGAGATAAAAACATTTCGGGTGGCATACTTTTCCCGTCAATGAAAACAACCAAGTAATTCCCAATACTTTCCTTGCTAGATATATCATAGGCGGTTCCCAAACAGAAAATAAAGTTTATTCCTTTTTTCCCCATACTTTCACATTTCACAGCTAGCCGTATCCACAGGTGCCGTCCATACCAACATTTTCCAAGGAATTTAGTATTTGACAACATAAAATAAATTCATTTTCCTTTTTGGGCATGGGCATTCCTAATACTTTTGTCGTACTATCGTGCAATGACAAGTGAATAAACACTCATCTTGAGAATAACACGTCTAGCATGGAAAATATTGGCCACCTCCTGCCGCTTTATGAGCGGTACGACCACACGAAAATGAAATTATTTTCAAAATTTAGAGATGGCACATGCAAATTTGCTTAGAATGGCACGGGAATACCGCATATAGGTAGGTATGGTGGACTCGAGTGGCAAAACTGGGTTTAAGGATTTTGGATGCACAAGTAGTAGTTCTACTTAGTACGTGGAGGCTAGCAAAAAGATTGAGAAGCAACCAACCAAGAAACAAAAAATCACATAAGCGAGCATTAAGCATAACTAACACCGAATAATGCACCATAAGTAGGATGTAATTTCATTGCATAACTATTGACTTTCGTGCTTGCACAGGGAATCACAAACCTTAACACCAATATTCTAACTAAAGCATAATTACTCATCTACATGAGTCACATATCACTATCATCATATCTCAAAAATATTGCAAAGAATCAAGTTTATTTCATCCAATGATCTTCATGAAAGTTTTTATTATATCCCTCTTGAATATCTATCACTTTGGGACTAGTTTCATATGTTGCAATTGCTTTTTGACAAGCTCAAACAAATTTAAGTGAAGAACATGAGCATACAGATTTTCATCTCTCAAAATAGTATAAGTGAAGCATGAGAGAATTTCTTCAAAAATACTAATTCTCAAATAAATATAAGTGAAGCATGAGAGCATTTTTTCAAAATTATTAAAGCACACTGTGCTCAAAAAGATATAAGTGAAGCACTAGAGCAATTCCATAGCTCAAAAAAATATTAAGTGAAGCATAAAGAGCAATTCTAACAAATCATAGCATAATTTTGGCTCTCTCAAATAGGTGTTGCCAGCAAGGATACTTGTCACAAACTAAAAGGCAAAACAAGCAAAGACTTATATAGTACAAGACGCTCCAAGCAAAACTCATGATATGTGACGAATAAAAATATAGCTCCAAGTAAAATACAGATGGTCATTAGAAGAAAGAGGGGATGCCACTCGGGGCATCCCCAAGCTTAGTTGCTTGTTCATCCTTTATATTATCTGGGGGTGCCATGGGGCATCCCCAAGCTTATTCTCTTGCTTCTCCTTATTCCTTCATCCATCGTGATCTCACCAAAAACTTGAAAACTTCAATCACACAAAACTTAACAAAACCTTCGTGAGATCCGTTAGTATAACAAAGCAAATCACCACTCTAAGTACTGTTGCAAACCCATTCATTTTTTTATTTTTGCATTATATTTATTGTATTCCAACTTCACTATGCCTTATACCCCCGATAAAGTCCATAGATTCATCAAAATAAGCACACAACGCAAAGAAAACAGAATCTGTCAAAAACAGAACAGTATGTAGCAATCTGAAAACTACGAATACTTCTGTAACTCCAAAAAATTCTGAAAAATTAGGACAACGTGGGAAATTTGTATATCAAGCATGTGTACAAAAATCAGGATTTTATAGCGCTTCTGTTAACTTACAAAATTCTGCTACTAGACGCAAAAGTTTCTGCTTTTCAACAAGATCAAATCAACTATCACCCAACATGATCCCAAAGGCTTTACTTGGCACAAACACTGATTAAAACATAAAAAAACACAATCATAATAGCATCATAATTGTGCAAACACTCAAGATTAGAAAAAAGGCAAAAATAAATTTTATTCATTGGGTTGCCTCCCAACAAGCGCTATCGTTTTATGCCCCTAGCTAGGCATAAGATTTCAATGATGCTCACATGAAAGATAGTAATTGGAACACGAATAGAGCATCATGTAGCATGTGAAAAACACATTTAAGTCTAACATACTTCCTATGCATAGGCATTATATAGGAGAACAAATTATCAAGCCAAGAAAAACTTAGCATGTGCAAGGAAGGAGAAAGAAGCAATAGCAATCTCAACATGAAGAAAGGTAATTTAGTAACATGAAAATTTCTACAACCATATTTTCCTCTCTCATAATAATTACATGTAGGATCATAATCAAATTCGACAATATAGTTATCATATAAAATTTTCTCTTCATGATCCACATGCATAAAAGTTTTATAATCTTCTAAGATAGTGGGATTAACATCAACTAAAGTCACGACCTCTCCAAACCCACTTTCATCAAAAAATTCATAAGATTGAACAATCTCCAAATATGTGGGATTATTTTTACATAAAGTTGACACTCTTCCAAACCCATTTTTAATATTATCGCAAGTATATTCATCATGAGGTTTAAATAAATTTTCAAGATCATAAGAATCATTATCACCCCAATCATGATCATTGCAACAAGTAGTGGATATAGCAATATTATCATACCCAAGCTTGGGGTTTTGCAGCATTGCAATCATGCTTTTCATCCAAGGAACTATCATGAATCACTTTATAATTTTCTTCTTTTAACACTTCATCACAATTTTCAGATTTATTAATTTCAAGCAAAACTTCATAAAGATAATCTAGTGAACTCAATTCACTAGCAATGGGTTCATCATAATTGGATCTCTTGAAAAGATTAGCAAGTGGATGATGATCCATATCAATATATTTTTAGCAAGCAAAGATTCAAGCAAATAAAACGCACATGGTAAGACAAGCAAACAAAAGATCCAATGAGAAAGAGGCAGACGAAAGAGAAGGCAAATAAAACGGAATTTTTTTGTGAAGTGGGGGAGATGAAAACGAGCGGCAAATGGAAAATAATGTTAATTGCAAGGAGATGAGATTTGTGATTAGGAACCTGATAGATGTTGATGATGTCTCCCGGCAACGGCGCTAGATCTTTGATCCTCCCTTTTTGATGTCTTGAATTTGCGTCAGTATTTTCCCCAAAGAGTAAGGGATGATGCAGTACAGCTAAGGTAGGTAGACCCCTCAGTTATGAAACCGAGGTTATCAAACCAGTAGGAGAACAAAGCAACACTATGTAAACGGTACCTGCACACAAAGAACAAATACTTGGAACCCGACGCTAAAGAGGGGTTGTCAATCCCTCTCGGGTAAAAGATTGGTAGATGCAAATAAAATTCAGCGAGGCATTTTTGGGTTTTTGGTAATATAGATCTGAAAATAAAAGATGCAAATAAATAAAAAGGCA
The DNA here is from genome assembly GCF_002575655.3 of Aegilops tauschii subsp. strangulata. Lineage (NCBI taxonomy): Eukaryota > Viridiplantae > Streptophyta > Magnoliopsida > Poales > Poaceae > Aegilops > Aegilops tauschii. Next base: position 248,096,071 of record NC_053035.3, read on the forward strand.
AATAGCAATATAGATATGAAAATATATGATGAGAAAATAGACCCGGGGGCCGTAGATTTCACTAGTGGCTTCTCTCAAGAAAATAGCATATGGTGGGTAAAGAAATTAATGTTGGGCAATTGATAGAACCTCAAATAATTATGACGATATCCAGGCAATGATCATTATATAGGCATCACGTCCAAGAATAGTAGACCGACTCCTGCCTGCATCTACTACTATTACTCCACACATCGACCACTGTCCAGCATGCATCTAGTGTATTAAGTTCATGGGGAAACGGGGTAATGCAATAAGAACGATTACATGATGTAGACAAGATCTATTCATGTAGGAATATACCCCATCTTGTTATCCTTAATAGCCGATCAATACGTGTCTTGTTGCCCCTTCTGTCACTGGGAAAGAACACCGCATGATTGAACCCATCACAAAGCACCTCTTCCCATGGCAAGAAAAATCGATCTAGTCGGCCTATCTAAACCAAATACTCAAAGAAGAAAGATGAGGCTATAAGTAATCATGCATATAAGAGATCAAAGAAACTCCAATAAGTTTCGTGGATAAATAGTTCTGATTATAAACTCAAAGTTCATCGGATCCCAACAAAGACACCGCAAAAAGAGTTACATCAAATAGATCTCCAAGAGACCATTGTATTGAGAATCCAAAGAGAGAGAGGAAGCCACCTAGCTACTGCCTATGGACCTGTAAGTCTACAATGAACTACTCACGCATCATCGGAGAGGCACCAATGAGGATGATGAACCCCTCCGTGATGGTGTCTAGATTGGATCTGGTGGTTATGGAACTTGCGGCGGCTGGAATTGTGTTTCGTCGACTCCCCTAGGGTTTTGTATTTTCGGGGTATTTATAGAGCAAAGAGGCGGTGCGGGAGGTGGCCGAGGTGGGCACAACCCACCAGGGCACACCTGGGCCCCCAGGCGTGCCCAGGTGGGTTGTGATCCCTCGGAGCCCCCTCTGGTACTTCTTTTGCCCAACAGGTGTCTTCTGGTCCAGAAATATTCTGCAAAAAAGTTTTTTTGCGTTTGGACTCTGTTTGGCACTGATATTCTGCGAAGTAAAAAACAAGAAAAAAAAACAAATGGCACTGGGCACTATGTCAATAGGTTAGTCCCAAAAAAAGATATAAAGTTGCTACAAAATTATTGTAAAACATCCAAGAGTGATAATATAACAGCATGGAACAATCAAAAATTATAGATACGTTGGAGACGTATCAACCGGCACACCACAATGACTCTTGGTGTACTCAGAACTTCATGCCTAATCGTCTGTAGGAATAAAAGTCTTCAAAGGTAACAGGTGTCGGATCACATAGATCAATCTCTTGAGTGATGCTCAATCACTTTGGCTCTGGGTTTTTCCTTACTTAGGATTCTCTCAAAGTCGTCAGAGGATGGGTTGCTCTCTTATGAAAAGTGTCAGTTACTCTCGGAGCAGCCAACCAACAAGTGGTTGTGGGGGGCGGCTATTTATAGCCAGGGGCAACCCGACATGAAATGTCATAAATGCCCTTCTCTGATTCAACCGTTGTCAGGATAAGGATCCAGTCGATAGCTGGCACGCGGCGCAGCAGCTGGCGGAATTTGAACTCTCAAATTCGCCAGAGCACTCATTTTCCTCACTTTTAGGCAGAACTCACGCGTGAACTCCTAACTCCTCAGCATGACCAAATTCGTCAGCGACCAGATGAGCTTCGTCACTGTAGCTAGCAATTGTGTCAGCTGTACTGGAGATTTCCAAAGGCTTCACTTGAAGCGGCTTTTATGTATAGGTTTGAATATGTTTGAGCATCACTTTGGAAATGTGAAATATGATTCACCTAGACCCCCTTTAACAGTACTATTATTCCTATGACTCGAAGAAGAAGAAAAGAAACTATGAAAACAAAGTATTCAAGCTTCAAAGTCTTCACATCAATTTCTTCAAAGGCCGTACCAATTTCATCACCAATTTCTTCACTTGAAGAAATACTTTTTGGGGGGTCGTCTACCATGTGTTGAACCAAATCTTCTGTGCTTTTGTCACCTGTGTATACTCACAAACTCATTAGTTCCTCAACCTATTTGTCATCAATACTCCAAAACCACTAAGGGGGCACTTGATGCACTTACAGAAACCTAGTTTGTAACATCTCAAGATTTGGGGTTGTGGGACTTACGTAAAATGTTTGCAACCAAATAAGCTCGATCCTAAAGCAGACAAGTGTTACGTTGTAGGTTATCCCAAAGAAACAGTTGGATATTCCTTCTACCAAAATTTTGAAGACAAAGTGTTTGCCACTAAAAATGGACATTTTCTTGAGAAAGAGTTTCTCGCTAAAGAAGTAAGTGGGAGAACAGTACAACTTGATGATATTATTGAATCTCCAGAAGTAAGGACTAACAAAACAGAATCTTTTCCAGTGGTTATCCACACAACTGAACCAGAAGTTACTACACCAGTTGTAGAAACTCAAGTTAAGACTATAACTGAACCACGCAGGTCAGGAAGAGTTATTGAACCTCCTGAGTGGTTTCATAATGAAATATTCATCTTAGAGGAAGATGAACCTGCGCATTACAAGGAAGCAATGGTGGCGCCTAGCTCAAATGAATGGCTCAAAGCCATGCAATCCGAAATGGAGTCCATGTATGAGAATCAAGTTTGGAACTTGGTTGAGCCTCCAAAGGGTGTAAAACCCATACAACGTAAATGGATCTTCAAAAGGAAAACAGATGCAGATGGTAATCCCACCATCTACAAAGCAAGGCTAGTTGCGGAAGGGTTTTCGCAAGTTGGGGGAGTTGATTATTGCTACCTCTTGAGCTTCCGTTGGTTTTTCCCTTGAAGAGGAAAGGATGATGCAGCAAAGGAGCGTAAGTATTTCCCTCAGTTTTGAGAACCAAGGTATCAATCCAGTAGGAGACTACGCAACAAGCCACCGAATACCTGCACAAACAAACACCAACTTGCAACCAATGCGACAAATGGGTTGTCGATCCCTTCACGGTTAGTCGCAAAGTGAGATCTGATAGAGATGGATAAATGGTAAAGTAATATTTTTGGTATTTTTGGTTTATGGAACATAAAGTAAAGATTGCAAAATAAAGGAACGACGACAAAAATTGGCAAGTTGACGGGAAACTAATATGATGTAAAGTAGACCCCGGGGCCATAGGTTTCACTAGAGGCTTCTCTCAAGGTAGGAATTATTACGGTGGGTGAACAAATTACTGCCGAGCAATTGACAGAAAAGTGCAAAGTTATGACGATATCTAAGGCAATGATCATGAATATAGGCATCACGTCCGTGTCAAGTAGACCAAAACGATTCTGCATCTACTACTATTACTCCACACATCGACCGCTATCCAGCATGCATCTAGAGTATTAAGTTCATAAAGAACAGAGTAACGCATTAGGCAAGATGACATGATGTAGAGGAATTAACTCAAGCAATATGAGGAAAACCCCATCTTTTTATCCTCGATGGCAATAATACAATACGTGCCTTGCTGTCACTGGGAAAGGACACCGCAAGATTGAACCCAAAGCTAAGCACTTCTCCCATTGCAAGAAAAACCAATCTAGTCGGCCAAACCAAATCGATAGTTTGACGAGACTTGCAAAGATATCAAATCATGCATATAAGAATTCAGACGAGATTCAAATAATATTCATAGATAAACTTATCATAAATCCACAATTCATCGGATCCCGGCAAACACACCGCAAAAGAGTATTACATCGAATAGATCTCCAAGAACATCGAGGAGAACTTTGTATTGAGAATCAAAGAGAGAGAAGAAGCCATCTAGTTACTAGCTATGGACCCGTAGGTCTGAAGTAAACTACTCACACTTCATCGAAGAGGCAATGGTGTTGATGTAGAAGCCCTCCGTGATCGATTCCCCCTCCGGCAGGATGCCAGAAAAGGCCCCAAGATGGGATCTCACGGGTACAGAAGGTTGCGGCGGTGGAAAAGTGGTTTCGTGGCTCCCTGGATGTTTTTGGGGTATAAGAGTATATATAGGCGAAATAATTAGGTCAGGAGAGCAACGAGGGGCCCCCAAGGTTGGGGGGTGCGCCCCACCCCCTGGGCGCGCCCTCCACCCTTGTGGCCGCCTCAAAGATTCCCTGGCTTGTACTCCAAGTCTCCTGGGTGTCTTCTGGTCTAAGAAAAATCATGGCGAAAGTTTATTCCGTTTGGACTCCGTTTGGTATTCCTTTTCTGCGAAACTCTAAAACAAGGAAAAAACAGAAAATGGCACTGGGCTCTAGGTTAATAGGTTAGTCCCAAAAATCATATAAAATAGCATATTAATGCATATAAAACATCCAAAATAGATAATATAATAGCATGGAACAATCAAATATTATAGATTAGTTGGAGACGTATCAAGCATCCCCAAGCTTAGTTTCTGCTCGTCCTCGAGTAGGTAAATGATAAAAACAGAATTTTTTATGTGGAATGCTACCTAACATATTTATCTATGTAATTCTCTTTATTGTGGCATGAATGTTCAGATTTGTAAGATTCAAAACAAAAGTTTAATATTGACATAAAAACAATAATAGTTCAAGCATACTAACAAAATAATTATGTCTTCTCAAAATAACATGGCCAAAGAAAGCTTATCCCTACAAAATCATATAGACTGGCTATGCTTCATCTTCATCACAAAAAATATTTAAACCATGCAGAACCCCGATGACAAGCCAAGCAATTGTTTCATACTTTTGATGTTCTCAAACTTTTTCAACTTTCACGCAATACATGAGCGTGAGCCATGAACATAGCACTATAGGAGGAATAGACGGTGGTTGTGGAGAAGACAAAAAGAAGGAGATAGTCTCACATCAACTAGGCGTATCAACAGGCTATGGAGATGCCCATTAATAGACATCAATGTGAGTGATTAGGGATCGCCATGCAACGGATGCACTAGAGCTATAAGTTTATGAATGCTCAAAAATAAAACTAAGTGGGTGTGCATCCAACTCGCTTGCGCACGAAGACCTATGGCAATTTGAAGAAGCCCATCATTGGAATATACAAGCCAAGTTCTATAATGAAAAATTACCACTAGTATATGGAAGTGATTTCATAGGAGACTCTCTATCATGAAGATCATGGTGCTACTTTGAAGCACAAGTGTGGTAAAAAGGATAGTAACATTGTCCTTCTCTCTTTTCTCTCATTTTTTTATTGGGCCATCTTTCATTTTTTGGCCTCTTTTTTTCGTCCGGAGTCTCATCTCGACTTGTGGGGGAATCATAGTCTCCATCATCCTTTCCTCGCATGGGACAATTCTCTAATAATGAAGATCATCACACTTTTATTTACTTACAACTCAAAATTACAACTCGATACTAGAACAAAATATGACTCTATGTGTATGCCTCCGGCGGTGTACCGGGATGTGCAATGAATCAAGCTCGACATGTATAAAAAAATGATGAACGGTGGCTTTGCCACAAATACGATGTCAACTACATGATCATGCAAAGCAATATGACAATGATGAAGCATGTCATAATAAACGGAACGGTGGAAAGTTGCATGGGAATATATCTCGGAATGGCTATGGAAATGCCATAATAGGTAGGTATGGTGGCTGTTTTGAGGAACGATATGTGGTGGGTTTATGGTACCGGCGAAAGTTGCACGGTACTAGAGAGGCTAGCAATGGCGGAAAGGTGAGAGTGCGTATAATCCATGGACTCAACATTAGTCATAAAGAACTCACATAATTATTGCAAAAATATATTAGTTATCAAAACAAAGTACTACGCGCATGCTCCTAGGGGGATAGATTGGTAGGAAAAGACCATCGCTCGTCCCCGACCGCCACTCATAAGGAAGACAATTAAAAAATAAATCATGCTCCGACTTCATCACATAACGGCTCACCATACGTGCATGCTACGGGACTCACAAACTTTAACACAAGTATTTCTCAAATTCACAACTACTTACTAGCATGACTCTAATATCACCATCCTCATGTCTCAAAACAATCATAAAGAATCAAACTTCTCATAGTATTCAATGCACTTTATATGAAAGTTTTTATTATATCCCTCTTGGATGCCTATCATATTAGGACTAATTTTATAACCAAAGCAAATTACCATGATGTTTAGAGACTTTCAAAATAATTTAAGTGAAGTACGAGAGTTCATCAATTTCTATAAAATAAAGCCACCGCCGTGCTCTAAAAAGATATAAGTGAAGCACTAGAGCAAATTTTGCCTAGCTCAAAAAAGATAAGTGAAGCACATAGAGCTATTCTAATAAATCACGATTCATGCGTGTCTCTCTCAAAAGGTGTGTAAAGCAAGGATGATTGTGGCAAACTAGAAAGCAAAGACTCAAATCTTACAAGACGCTCCAAGCAAAACACATATCATGTGGTGAATAAAAATATAGCCTCAAGTAAAGTTACCAATAAACGAAGACGAAAGAGGGGATGCCTTCCCGGGGCATCCCCAAGCTTAGGATTTTCGACATCCTTGAATATTACCTTGTGGTGCCTTGGGCATCCCCAATCTTAGGCTCTTGCCACTCCTTATTCCATAGTCCATCAAATCCTTACCCAAAACTTGAAAACTTCACAACACAAAACTCCAACAGAAAATCTTGTAAGCTCCGTTAGTATAAGAAAACGAATCACCACTTTCGGTACTGTTGTGAACTTATTATTTATTTATATTGGTGTAATATCTACTGTATTTCAACTTTTCCATGGTTCATACCCCCCGATACTAGCCATAGATGCATCAAAATAAGCAAACAACACGCGAAAAACAGAATCTGTCAAAAACAGAACAGTCTGTAGCAATCTGGATAGTTCGAATACTTATGTAACTCTAAAAATTCTGAGAAAATAGGAATTCCTAGATAGTTTGTTTATTAATCTTCTGAAACAAGAATCAACTAAAAATCACTCTCCGTCTAAAAATAAGAATTGTTTTCATGAGCGCAAAGTTTCTGTTTTTCAGCAAGATCAAATTAACTATCATCGTAGGCTATCCCATAAGTCTTACTTGGCACAAACACTAATTAAAACACAAAAACACATCTAACAAGAGGCTAGATGATTTATTCAAAGCAAAACAGGACCTAAAAAGCAAGAACAAAAATAAAATTGGGTTGCCTTCCAACAAGCGCTATTGTTTAACGCTCCTAGCGAGGCATAAAAACATGAATAGATCTAAGTGTTGTCATCTTTGGCATGCAATCCATAAGTGGCTCTCATAATAGATTCATAAGGAAATTTAATTTTGTTTCTTGGAAAGTGTTCCCTGCCTTTCCTTAATGGAAATTGAAATCTAATGTTTCCTTCTTTCATATCAATAATTGCACCAATCGTTCTAAGCAAAGGTCTACCAAGAATAATAGGACATGTAGGATTGCAATCTATATCAAGAACAATGAAATCTACGGGCACATAATTCCTATTTGAAACAATAAGAACATCATTAATTCTTCCCATAGGTTTCTTAATAGTGGAATCCGCAAGATGCAATTTTAAGGAACAATCATCAAATTCACGGAAACCTAACACATCACATAAAGTTTTCGGAATCGTGGAAACACTAGCACCCAAATCATACAAAGCATAGCATTGATAATCTTTAATCTTAATCTTAATAGTAGTTTCCCACTCATCATAATGTTTTCTAGGAATAGAAACTTCCAAATTAAGCTTTTCTTCATAAGATTGCATCATAGCATCAACGATATGTTTAGTGAAAGCTTTGTTTTGATTAGAAGCATGAAGAGAATTCAACATGGATTGCAACAAGGAAATACAATCTATTAAAGAGCAATTATCATAATTAAAGTCCTTGAAATCCAAAATAGTGGGTTCATTGCTATCTAAAGTTTTGACCTCTTGAATCCCACTTTTATCAATTTTTGCATCAAGATCTAAAAACTCCGAATCATTGGGACGCCTTCTAACTAAAGTTGACTCATCTCCAGTCCCATCTTTATCAAGATTTACATTGGAAAACAAATATTCAATAGGAGTCACATCAATCACTTTTAGATCTTCATTATTATTTAGAGCTTCTGGTTTAGCGGCCATTTTGTTTACTAAAGTGGCTTGTTTGTCAGAAATTTGACCTACTAATTTTTCAAGATGCGCAAACTAAGATCTTAAACCATAGAATTCCTTAGACATGTCATCAAGATCTTTATTCATGTATTCCATAAAACTTTTCTGCTCCTTGAGTTCTTTCCTAAAGAAATCATTATGCTCAAATTGCAAAGACACGAAGCTTCTAATATTATTTTCAATTTCGTCCAACCTCCTAAGGTGAGTGAGGGAGTCCTGGATTAGGGGGTCCTCGGACTGCCGGACTATATAATTTGGCCGGACTGTTGGACTATGAAGATACAAGATTGAAGACTTCGTCCCGTGTCCGGCCGGGACTCTCCTTTGCCTGGAAGGCAAGCTTGGCAATTCGGATATGTAGATCTCCTCCCTTGTAACCGACTCTGTGTAACCCTAGCCCCCTCCGGTGTCTATATAAACCGGAGGGTTTAGTCCGTAGGACAACAACAATCATAACCATAGGCTAGCTTCTAGGGTTTAGCCTCTACGATCTCGTGGTAGATCAACTCTTGTAATACTCATATCATCAAGATCAATCAAGCAGGAAGTAGGGTATTACCTCCATCGAGAGGGCCCGAACCTGGGTAAACATTGTGTCCCCCGCCTCCTGTTACCATCCGCCTTAGACACACAGTTCGGGGCCCCCTACCCGAGATCCGCCGGTTTTGACACCGACATTGGTGCTTTCATTGAGAGTTCCACTGTGTCGTCACGATAAAGGCTTGATGGCCCCTTCGATCATCAGCAACGATGCGAACCAGGGTGAGGTTTTCCTCCCTGGACAGATCTTCGTATTCGGCAGCTTCGTACTGCAGGCCAAGTCGTTTGGCCATCTGGAGCAGATCGAGAGTTACGCCCCTGGCCATCAGGTCAGATTCGGAAGCTTGAACTATACTACCGACATCCGTGGAGACTTGATCTTCGACGGATTCGAGCCCATGTCAGGTGCGCCACACAGTCACGATGAACATGTCTTAGCTCTACCATCGGACGGTGTTCGGGAGATCACATCTGTGGCCACTCCAGCCCTCAATCCGGAGCAGATCGCGCCATCCGAGAACGGGTGGATGGACCCCGCCACGGAGGCCGCGCTCTCAGCGGCGATAGAGCCGAACGCTGATTTCACCTCCTATGAGACCTGTGTTGCCGGACACTCGGATTCGTCCCCGGCCTCGGGCTCCGAACCGCCTACGTCCGTGCCTATCGAACCTGATTGGGCACCGATTATGGAGTTTTCCTCAGCGGATATCTTTCAGCACTCGCCCCTGGGCGACGTGCTAAACTCATTAAGGTCTCTCTCCTTGTCAGGAGACCCTTGGACGAACTATGTCCGGCTGGAGTAGGATGCGGACGACGAAGAAATTCGTTCCCCACCCACCACCCACTTAATAGCCACTGTCGACGACTTAACCGACATGCTTGATTTCGGCTCCGAAGACATCGACGGTATGGACGACGATGCAGGAGACGAACAGGAACCACCGCCCACAGGGCGTTGGACTGCCACCTCATCATATGATCTATACATGGTGGACACCCCCAAAGAAGGCGATGGCGATAAGGCAACGGAGGATAATCCCTCCAAGAAGCGATCCAAGCACCAGCGTCAGCGGCGCCGCTCTAAGTCCCGCCATAGCAAAAGCAGCGATACCGGCACAAGAGACAATAACGCTCCAGATAGTGCCGAAGACGAAGACAATCCCCTCCAGCCAGACCTCGAGCGGGAGGATGGGCAAGCTAGCCCTCAGGAACAGGTAGCAGACGGAGAATCAGAGGATGACAATTACATGCCTCTCTCCGAAGACGAGGTGAGCCTCGGCGACGAAGAATTTATCGTGCCTGAGGATCCCGTCGGGCAGGAGCGCTTCAAGCGCCGGCTTATAAGCCATAGCAAATAGCCTGAAGAAAAAGCAACAACAGCTTCGACCTGATCAAGATCTGCCAGCAGATAGATGGACCAAGGTCCTGGCGGCCGAGGAATATGAACTCGAGCGCCCAACCAAGAGTTACCCAAAGCGCAGGTTGCTACCCCAACTTGAGGAGGAAGCATTAAACCCCACACTACTAGCTTATGATGCGGCTGATCGGCCACCCCGTGGCCGAGACAGAACGGCATATCAACCCAAAGTCCAGCCCGCACCCCGTCGCCAGTCAAACAAAAACACCAAGGCCCGGGGCAACACGCAGGACCTGCGAAACGTATTGGAAAACAAAGCAGGACATACAAGATCGATCTACGGATCACGGGGGCGCGCCCTAGCGCGTGACAATGATCGTCACGCCGGATATACTAAAAGCAAATCCGGACGGGCTGAATGCAGCAGACAAGACTCGTATGAACTGCGTCGTGACATAGCCCGGCACAGAGGCGCCGCACACCCCCTATGCTTCAATGATGAAGCGATGGATCACGAATTCCCAGAAGGATTTAAACCCGTGAACATTGAATCATATGATGGTACAATAGACCCAGCGGTATGGATTCAAGATTTCCTCCTCCACATCCACATGGCCCGCGGTGACGACCTACATGCCATCAAGTACCTCCCACTAAAACTCAAAGGACCGGCTTGGCATTGGCTGAATAGCTTGCCAGCAAACTCCATTGGTAGTTGGGAGAATCTGGAAGACACATTCCTTGACAACTTCCAGGGCACTTATGTGCGACCACCGGATGCTGATGACTTGAGTCACATAACCCAGCAGCCAGGGGAATCGGCCAGGAAATTCTGGACCCGGTTCCTAACTAAAAAGAACCAAATTGTCGACTGTCCAGATGCCGAGGCCTTAGCGGCATTTAAGCATAACATCCGTGACGAGTGGCTTGCCTGACACCTCGGCCAAGAGAAGCCGAAGTCCATGGCAGCCCTCACGACACGCATGACCCGCTTTTGCGCGGGCGAAGACAGCTGGCTGGCTCGCAGCAATAACACATCAAGAAATCCTGGCAATTCAGATGCCAAAGATAGCAATGGCAGACCACGTCGCAACAGACACAAGCGCCGCAACAACGGCGACAACGCCGAAGACACGGCAGTCAATGCCGGATTCAGTGGCTCTAAATCCGGTCAGCGGAAAAAGCCGTTCAAAAGAAGCAATACGGGCCCGTCCAGTTTGGACCACATACTCGATCGCTCGTGTCAAATTCACGGCACCCCCGATAAGCCAGCCAATCACACCAACAGAGAATGCTGGGTGTTCAAGCAGGCCGGCAAGTTGAATGCCGAAAACAAGGAAAAGGGGCTGCATAGCGACGACGAGGAGGAGCCCCGACCGCCGAACACAAGAGGACAGAAGAAGTTTCCTCCACAAGTGAAAACGGTGAACATGATATATGCAACCCATATTCCCAAGCGGGAACGGAAGCGTGCACTAAGGGACGTCTATGCGATGGAGCCAGTCGCCCCAAAGTTCAGCCCATGGTCCTCTTGTCCGATCACTTTCGATCACAGGGACCATCCCACTAGTATCCGTCATGGCGGTTCTGCCGCATTGGTCCTTGATCCCATCATTGACGGATTTCACCTCACTCGAGTCCTTATGGACAGTGGCAGCAGCCTGAACCTGCTCTATCAGGATACAATGCGCAAAATGGGTATAGACCCCTCAAGGATCAAACCCACAAAAACCACCTTCAAAGGTGTCATACCAGGTGTAGAGGCCTGTTGCACGGGCTCAATCACACTGGAAGTGGTCTTCGGATCTCCGAACAACTTCCGCAGCAAGGAATTAATCTTCAATATCGTCCCCTTCCGTAGTGGCTATCACGCACTACTCGGACGAACCGCATTTGCTAGATTCAATGTGGTACCGCATTATGCATACCTCAAGCTCAAAATGCCAGGACCTCGCGGGGTTATAACAGTCAACGGAAACACAGAACGCTCGCTCCGCACAGAGGAGCACACTGCGGCCCTCGCAGCGGAAGTACAAAGCAGCCTTCTAAGGACAACCGCCAATTCGGCGAAGAAGCCACCGGACACCTTCAAGCGAATCCGGAGTACCCTGCAACGGGATCACCAGGCACGTTCAGAGCTCGCCTAGCAATTCGACCTCCGTCCTAGTCCCAGTCAAGCGGCGAAATTTGTGCCGCGAGTACATAATTACGCACTCAAGATACCATGGGCACAGGCGGAGGCACGGCCCACAATGCGGCTCAACCGCCTCAGGCCCTGTACATCTTTATCATTTTCTCTCTTTCAGGACCCCACTCTCTGGAAGCTCTTTCCGACAGCCTGATCATTGGACCCATTACAGGAAGGAAATACCAAGGAAGCAAGACGCTCTGACGTACAAGGGAATCCCCAGGTGGTCTCTGATAACGATCGATATACCTGTTTTACATACCCATACGCAGCTTGCCCTTGGATAGGACTTGTCAAATAGTCCTATTTTTTGCTTATTGCACTACTTGTATCCGTACGCTTTGACGTATTATTTAAATAACAATGCATAGCGTTAGCCTATTATTGCATTTCCTTTTTTTCCCTTGTCTGCTTATTTACGACAAATTGCACCCGTACATTCTGGTACGACCAGTGCGCCAGGGGCTCCAGTGTACCCCATAACACGGCGTGAAAGTCCGAACACTTTTGACAGTGCGGCACCCCGAACTTATAGCATTATATGCATCAGCTCCGAATCATGTCTTGGGTCAATATTTGGGTTTGCCCGGCTCCCATATTTTGGTACCTTACGTTCCGCTATATCGGCTAAGGTAGCACTGGGAGAACTACTGCGATTGTGTCCCGGTTCTTCCGGACGAGCACCTTAGTAGAGAAAGCCGAAAACTGACTGTCATGATGAGGCGAGAGCTGGTCGCTGTTCGAGAGGTCTCAAGTCCTTAAAGACTTCTTCCGCTTCGGGCGATGAGTCGGCCTTGTCCGATTTAGGCGTATATAGCGCCCCAAATTCGGCCTTCCGAATACTAGGGGCTTCGCCAAAATTTAAAATTGTAGACTTCTATGGCTAAGTGAGAGTGATAAAGCTTTATAGTCCGATTGCCTGGTTCGTTGTGCTGAACACCTCCTTCGAAGGACCCAAAATTGGGATAAAGAGTGCTCAGGTTTATCCCGAACACCTCAGTACTAGTTACATGGGGGCAGAAGCCGACGACTGGCCAACTCTCAGATTTTATAAACGGCAGCACAGAAGGTAATATTTTAAATTAACAAGCGTTGCATAGCGCAGATGAACTAGTTTCATATTACAGGATCACATGAGTACATTCATTCAAATATTACATCCTTAGCACATTCCTCCGCCACAAGGCGAGCACCCTTCAGGACACTGTCATAATACTTTTCGGGGTGGCGATGCTCCTTGCCCTTCGGCGGCCCTTCCTTCACTAGCTTTTCGGCGTCCATCTTCGCCCAGTGCACTTTCGCCCGGGCAAAGGCCCTGCGCGCACCCTCAATGCAGACGGACCGCTTTATGACTTCAAACCGTGGGCAGGCATTCACAAGCCGCCTTACCAGACCGAAGTAGCTACCAGGCAGGGGCTCGCCAGGCCACATCCGGACTATAAGACCCTTCATGGCCTGTTCGGCCGCCTTGTGAAGCTCGACCAGTTGCTTCAACTGGTCGCTCAAGGGCATCGCATGTTCGGTCCCAGTATACCGAGAACAGAACAACTTCTCCGTCGAGCTCCCCTCCTCGGCCCGGTAGAACTCCGCGGCATCCAACACACTGCGGGGTAGATCTGCGAATGCTCCTGGAGAGCTCCGAACTCGGGTAAGTAAAAGGAAGGTTTCCTTCACATGCTTGCTTTGCATAATGAATGCCTTACCCACCGCTATCTTCTTAACCGCCTGATTCTCCTGGAGGGCCTTTTGAGCTTCGGCCTTGGCATGTCGTGCGTTTTCGAGGGCCTTCGCAAGCTCGAACCCTAGCGTCTTAGAGTCACGCTCCAAGGACTCGTATTTCTTGACGAAAGCCTGGAGCTCTTGCTGCACCTCGCCGACTCGGGCCTCTTGCTTCTCTCGCTCGATGCGCTCCTTGGCCGCTTTGTCTTCGGCCTCGGACAGCGCCTTCTTCAGGGCCGCCACTTCGATCGTGGCCCCTAGCAAAATTCATGAAGATCCTATTATTCAACAACCACATTTTTCTTTATCAATATACAGACGGGGTATCACTTACCTTTGTTCTCTTCGAGCTGCCTCTTGGTAAGGCCGAGATCTTCCTTGGACCGCTCAAGGTCCCGCTTCAGTGCGGCGACCTCCGCAGTACGAGCGGCAGCGGCCAGCAGTGAAGCCTGCTTATTCACATAGACATATTCTGATTAGACTCCTACGATTGTTATTTGATCCTCTATTCGGCCTTTCTTCGCGAACGCCAAACAGAGCATCAGGGGCTACTTTCTATGCTGTAACATTTTCTTATAATTTGATTACTTACCTCAAAGCCTGTTAGGAGGCTGGCACAGGCTTCAGTCAGTCCGCTTTTGGCGGACTGAACCTTCTTGACCACCGCACTCATAGCAGTGCGGTGCTCTTCGTCAATGGAAGCGCCGCGAAGCGCTTCCAGCAAGTTGTCCGATGCCTCTGGATGGACAGAGGCCATCGGCATAGACGGCTTGCCCCCCTTAGCGAGGGGTTGCCTGACAGAATCCGGAACCACTGGAGGTTCCGGCGCAGTATTCGGCTGGGGGCTAGACTTGTTTCCACTGGCATTAGGGCCCAGGGGAGTCTTTCCCCTCGTGCGCCCAGCGCTTGGAATGTCGCCTTGGGGCGCCTCCGGGACTGTCTCCCCTTGGTTCAGTGCCCTTTGAGACAACACCTCGGCGTCGTCCGTAGGGCGGGGGGAGGAGGCGGTCGGGAGTAAATCGTTGTTCATATCCGACGGGCCCAAAGAATCATCCAAAGAAGATACGTCGATATGGGCTCGGGATGGACTGCATAATCATGTTCGGTGTGATAAGAAGCAATAAAATAAAACATACCAAGAACTATTATGGTATCTGGATACTCATGACTTCGCCAGGGGCTTGTCCCTGGGTAACCACTCCTCGTCGCTGAAAGCGGCCGTCGTGGAGCAGTCCGGAAGGAGGGTCCTTCCCTTCTTGGACCCTTCGGCCTCCCCTGATGGGGCGGCCTTCCTTTTCCTGTCCCTCCCGGCTGGGGGGAGAACTTTCCTCTTCCTCCTCCTCGTCTTCGTGGGAGGAGTGCGCCTCGGTGTTTTCGGACGATGAGTCCGATATAACCTTGCGCCGGAGACCTTTCCTGGTCCCGTGGCCTTCTTCTTGGCCTTCTTCTCCGGTGCCTCATAAGGCGCTAGAACCAGCACCTCCGTTAGGAGAGCATCTGCTGGATCTTCGGGCAGGGGGGCTAGACAGTCGATCCGCTCCGCTATCCCTACCCAGTCCTGTTAAATGGCGTGGAGGCTTAGATCCCACGCATGATTATACGGGGGAAAGAAACATCTTATGAGATATAAAAGACTTACCGGATTGCAAGGGCGCTTTGCGCTGAGTCCGCGATCCTCGGTAAGGGGAGGAGGTACCTCGGCGCCCTTGAACAGCACCTTCCAGACGTCCTTGTGCGTCGTGTCAAAAAGCTCTCACAGCATCTGGTGCTCGGCCGGGTCAAACTCCCACATATTGAATGCCCGTCTTTGACACGGGAGGATTCAGCGGAAGAGCATGGCCTGGACCATGTTGACAAGCTTGATTTTCTTGCTTATCATATTCTTGACACATATTTGTAGTCCGGTCAGCTCCACCGACGAACCCCATGACAGGCCCTTCTCTTTCCAGGAGGTGAGCCGCATGGGGATGTCGGATCGAAATTCGGGGGCCGCCACCCAGTTGGTGTCGCGCGGCTCGGTGATGTAGAACCACCCCGATTGCCACCCCTTCACGGTCTCCACACAGGAGCCTTCGAGCCAGGTAACGTTGGGCATTCTGCCCACCATGGCGCCTCCGCACTCCGCCTGTTGTCCTACCACCACCTTTGGTTTCACATTGAAGGTCTTCAGCTATAGGCCGAAGTGGGGCTTGACGTGAAGGAAGGCCTCGCACACGACGATAAACGCCGAGATGTTGAGGATGAAATTGGGGGCCAGATCATGGAAATCTAGCCCATAGTAAAACATGAGCCCGCGGACGAATGGGTGGAGGGGAAATCCCAGTCCGCGGACGAAGTGGGTAAGGAATACGACCCTCTCGTGGGGTTCTGGAGTAGGGACGATCTATCCCGCCGTCGGGAGACGGTGGCTGATTTTCTTGGCCAGGTACCCGGCCTCCCGAAGCTTTTTGATATCCTTCTCCCGGACGGTAGAGGCCATCCACTTGCCTCTTGCTCCGGATCCGGACATTTTCGGAAGGTCTTTGTGGGCGGAGAAGACGAACGCTTGGGCGCTGGAGCTCGAGCGAAGGGGAATGAATCGGGAAGAAGAAGGCGTGGGTGCGAAACGGAGTCCTTATCCCCTTATAAAGGCAGCAGGGATTCTGCGCCTCCCCACTTGCCTGGTAAACGCGCTTATTCCCCAAGCGCCGTGATTGATGGCGCGGTTGGGTTACCCATACCCGTATTGATGAGAATCCCGTGATGAGGGGACAAGATCTCTGCTTCGACAAGACATGCCGAGAAAACCGCCTCGCAATATGTGCAGTGGCTGGTTGAGAAAAATGGTTCGAACAATGACCGGGCCGTGGCGTGGTGTCGCGCTATCAAAGTTGTCAGCAGATTAGATTTGTGGAATATTGTACTCTCTACGGTGGTATGTGGAATTTGTTTTGCAGAGCCGGACACGATCCTTGTGTTCAAAATCTTTTATGGAGTATTCGGAGGAAGAACCCGCCTTGCAATGCCGAAGACAATCTGCGCACCGGACTCATCGTCATTGAAGCCTGGTTCAGGGGCTGCTGAGGGAGTCCTGGATTAGGGGGTCCTCGGACTGCCGGACTATATACTTTGGCCGGAGTGTTTGACTATGAAGATACAAGATTGAAGACTTTGTCCCGTGTCCGGCCGGGACTCTCCTTTGCGTGGAAGGCAAGCTTGGCAATTCAGATATGTAGATCTCCTCCCTTGTAACCGACTCTGTGTAACCCTAGCCCCCTCTGGTGTCTATATAAACTGGAGGGTTTAGTCCGTAGGACAACAACAATCATAACCATAGGCTAGCTTCTAGGGTTTAGCCTCTACGATCTCGTGGTAGATCAACTCTTGTAATACTCATATCATCAAGATCAATCAAGTAGGAAGTAGGGTATTACCTCCATCGAGAGGGCCCGAACCTGGGTAAACACTGTGTCCCCCGCCTCATGTTACCATCTGAAGGAAATATGCCCTTGAGGCAATAATAAAGTTATTATTTATTTCCTTATATCATGATAAATGTTTATTATTCATGCTAGAATTGTATTAACCGGAAACATAATACTTGTGTGAATACATAGACAAACAGAGTGTCACTAGTATGCCTCTACTTGACTAGCTCGTTGATCAAAGATGGTTATGTTTCCTAGCCATAGACATGAGTTGTCATTTGATTAACAGGATCACATCATTAGGAGAATGATGTGATTGACTTGACCCATTCCGTTAGCTTAGCACTCGATTGTTTAGTATGTTGCTATTGCTTTCTTCATGACTTATACATGTTCCTATGACTATGAGATTATGTAACTGCCGTTTACCGGAGGAACACTTTGTGTGCTACCAAACATCACAACGTAACTGGGTGATTATAAAGGTGCTCTACAGGTGTCTCCAAAGGTACTTGTTGGGTTGGCGTATTTCGAGATTAGGATTTGTCACTCCGATTGTTGGAGAGGTATCTCTGGGCCCACTCAGTAATACACATCACTATAAGCCTTGCAAGCATTGTAACTAACGAGTTAGTTGCGGGATGATGTATTACGGAACGAGTAAAGAGACTTGCCGGTAACGAGATTGAACTAGGTATCGAGATATCGACGATCGAATCTCGGGCAAGTAGCATACCGATGACAAAGGGAACAACGTATGTTGTTATGCGGTCTGACCGATAAAGATCTTCGTGGAATATGTGGGAGCCAATATGAGCATCCAGGTTCCGCTATTGGTTATTGACCGGAGAGGTGTCTCGGTCATGTCTACATAGTTCTCGAACCCGTAGGGTCCGCACGCTTAACGTTACGATGACAGTTATATTATGAGTTTATATGTTTTGATGTACCAAAGGTTGTTCGGAGTCCCGGATGTGATCACGGACATAATGAGGAGTCTCGAAATGGTCGAGACATAAAGATTGATATATTGGAAGCCTATGTTTGGATATCGGAAGTGTTCCGGGTGAAATCGGGATTTTTCCGGAGTACCGGGAGGTTACCGGAACCCCCCGGTAACTTAATGGGCCTTAGTGGGCCTAGGTGGCAGAGAGGAGAGGAGGCCAGGGCAGGGCCGCACGCCCCTCCCCCCCAGTCCGAATAGGACAAGGAGAGGGGGGCGGCGCCCCCCCTTGCCTTCCTCCCCTCCACCTCTTCCCTCTCTCTCTCCTAGTCCAACATGGAAAAGGGGTGAAGTCCTACTCCCGGTAGGAGTAGGACTTCTCCTGGCGCGCCTCTGCCCTTTGGCCGGCCAAACCCCCCCTTGCTCCTTTATATACGGGGGCAGGGGGCACCTCTAAACAGACAATTGATCATTGATCTCTTAGCCGTGTGCGGTGCCCCCCTCCACCATATTACACCTCGATAATATCGTAGCGGTGCTTAGGCAAAGCCCTGTGTCGGTAGAACATCATCATTGTCACCATGCCGTCGTGCTGACGAAACTCTCCCTCAACACTCGGCTGGATCGGAGTTCGAGGGACATCATCGAGCTGAATGTGTGCTGAACTCGGAGGTGCCGTGCGTTCGGTACTTGATCGGTCGGATCGTGAAGACGTACGACTACATCAACCGCGTTGTGTTAACGCTTCCGCTTTCGGTCTACGAGGGTACGTGGACAACACTCTCCCCTCTCGTTGCTATGCATCACCATGATCTTGCGTGTGCGTAGGATTTTTTTTAAAATTACTACGTTCCCCAACAGTGGCATCCGAGCCAGGTTTTATGCGCTGATGTTATATGCACGAGTAGAACACAAGTGAGTTGTGGGCGATATAAGTCATACTGCTTACCAGCATGTCATATTTTGGTTCAGCGGTATTGTGAGATGAAGCGGCCCGGACGACATTACGCGTACGCTTACGCGAGACTGGTTTCACCGTTGCGAGCACTCGTTGCTTAAAGGTGACTGGCGGGTGTCTGTCTCTCTCACTTTAGTTGAACCGAGTGTGGCTACGCCCGGTCCTTGCGAAGGTTAAAACAGCACCAACTTGACAAACTATCGTTGTGGTTTTGATGCGTAGGTAAGAACGGTTCTTGCTAAGCCCGTAGCAGCCACGTAAAACTTGCAACAACAAAGTAGAGGACGTCTAACTTGTTTTTGCAGGGCATGTTGTGTTGTGATATGGTCAAGACATGATGCTAAATTTTATTGTATGAAATGATCATGTTTTGTAACCGAGTTATCGGCAACTGGCAGGAGCCATATGGTTGTCGCTTTATTGTATGCAATGCAATCGCCATGTAATTGTTTTACTTTATCGCTAAGCGGTAGCGATAGTCGTAGAAGCAATAGTTGGCGAGACGACAACGATGCTACGATGGAGATCAAGGTGTCGCGCCGGTGACGATGGTGATCATGACGGTGCTTAGGAGATGGAGATCACAAGCACAAGATGATGATGGCCATATCATATCACTTATATTGATTGCATGTGATGTTTATCTTTTATGCATCTTATCTTGCTTTGATTGACGGTAGCATTATAAGATGATCTCTCACTAAATTTCAAGATAAAAGTGTTCTCCCTGAGTATGTCACCGTTGCCAAAGTTTGTCGTGCCCAGACACCACTTGATGATCGGGTGTGATAAGCTCTACGTCCATCTACAACGGGTGCAAGCTAGTTTTGCACACGCAGAATACTCAGGTTAAACTTGACAAGCCTAGCATATGCAGATATGGCCTCGAAACACTGAGACCGAAAGGTCGAGCGTGAATCATATAGTAGATATGATCAACATAGTGATGTTCACCATTGAAAACTACTCCATTTCTCGTGATGATCGGTTATGGTTTAGTTGATTTGGATCACGTAATCACTTAGATGATTAGAGGGATGTCTATCTAAGTGGGAGTTCTTAAGTAATATGATTAATAGAACTTAAATTTATCATGAACTTAGTACCTGATAGTATCTTGCTTGTTTATGTTAATTGTAGATAGATGGCCCGTGTTGTTGTTCCGTTAAATTTTAATGCGTTCCTTGAGAAAGCAAAGTTGAAAGATGATGGTAGCAATTATACGGACTGGGTCCGTAACTTGAGGATTATCCTCATTGCTGCACAGAAGAATTACGTCCTGGAAGCACCGCTGGGTGCCAGGCCTGCTGCAAGAGCAACACCAGAGGAGAGGTTATGAATGTCTGGCAGAGCAAAGCTGATGACTACTCGATAGTTTAGTGTGCCATGCTTTACGGCTTAGAACCGGGTCTTCAACGACGTTTTGAACATCATGGAGCATATAAGATGTTCCAGGAGTTGAACTAAATATTTCAAGCAAATGCCCGGATTGAGAGATATGAAGTCTCCAATAAGTTCTACAGCTGCAAGATGGAAGTGAATAGTTCTGTCAGTGAGCATATACTCAAAATGTCTGGGTATAACAATCACTTGATTCAACTGGGAGTTAATCTTCCGGATGATAGCGTCATTGACAGAATTCTTCAATCACTGCCACCAAGCTACAAGAGCTTCGTGATGAACTATAACATGCAAGGGATGAATAAGACAATTCCCGAGCTCTTCGCAATGCTAAAGGCAGCGGAGGTAGAAATCAAAAAGGGGCATCAAGTGTTGATGGTCAATAAGACCACTAGTTTCAAGAAAAAAGGCAAAGGGAAGAAGAAGGGGAACTTCAAGAAGAACAGCAAGCAAGTTGCTGTTCAGGAGAAGAAACCCAAATCTGGACCTAAGCCTGAGACTGAGTGCTTCTACTGCAAGCAGACTGGTCACTGGAAGCGGAACTGCCCCAAGTATTTGGCGGATAAGAAGGATGGCAAGGTGAACAAAGGTATATGTGATATACATGTTATTGATGTGTACCTTACCAGAGCTCGCAGTAGCACCTGGGTATTTGATACTGGTTCTGTTGCTAATATTTGCAACTCGAAACAAGGTCTACGGATTAAGCGAACACTGGCCAAGGACGAGGTGACGATGCGCGTAGGAAACGGTTCCAGAGTCGATGTGATCGCCGTCGGCACGCTACCTCTACATCTACCTTCGGGATTAGTATTAGACCTAAATAATTGTTATTTGGTGCCAGCGTTGAGCATGAACATTATATATGGATCTTGTTTGATGCGAGACGGTTATTTATTTAAATCAGAGAATAATGGTTGTTCTATTTATATGAGTAATATCTTTTATGGTCATGCACCCTTGAAGAGTGGTCTATTTTTAATGAATCTCGGTAGTAGTGACACACATATTCATAATGTCGAAGCCAAAAGATGCAGAGTTGATAATGATAGTGCAACTTATTTGTGGCACTGCCGTTTAGGTCATATCGGTGTAAAGCGCATGAAGAAACTCCATAATGATGGACTTTTGGAATCACTTGATTATGAATCACTTGGTACTTGCGAACCGTGTCTCATGGGCAAGATGACTAAAACACCGTTCTCCGGAACTATGGAGAGAGCAACTAATTTGTTGGAAATCATACATACAGATGTATGTGGTCCGATGAATATTGAGGCTCGTGGCGGATATCGTTATTTTCTCACCTTCGCAGATGATTTGAGCAGATATGGGTATATCTACTTAATGAAACATAAGTCTAAAACATTTGAAAAGTTCAAAGAATTTCATAGCGAAGTTGAAAATCATCGTAACAAGAAAATAAAGTTTCTACGATCAGATCGTGGAGGAGAATATTTGAGTTACGAGTTTGGCCTACATTTGAAACAATGTGGAATAGTTTCGCAACTCACGCCACCCGGAACACCACAACGTAATGGTGTGTCCGAACGTCATAATCGTACTTTACTAGATATGGTGCGATCTATGATGTCTCTTACTGATTTACCGCTATCGTTTTGGGGTTATGCTTTAGAGACGGCTGCATTCACTCTAAATACGGCACCATCGAAATCCGTTGAGACGACGCCTTATGAACTATGGTTTGGCAAGAAACCAAAGTTGTCGTTTCTTAAAGTTTGGGGTTGCGATGCTTATGTGAAGAAACTTCAACCTGATAAGCTCGAACCTAAATCGGAGAAATGTGTCTTCATAGGAAACCCAAAGGAGACTGTTGGGTACACCTTCTATCACAGATCCGAAGGCAAGACATTCGTTGCTAAGAATGGATCCTTTCTAGAGAAGGAGTTTCTCTCGAAAGAAGTGAGAGGGAGGAAAGTAGAACTTGATGAGGTAACTGTACCTGCTCCCTTATTGGAAATTAGATCATCACAGAAACCAGTTTCTGCGACACCTACACCAATTAGTGAGGAAGTTAATGATAATGATCATGAAACTTCAGATCAAGTTATTACTGAACCTCGTAGGTCAACCAGATTAAGATCCGCACCAGAGTGGTATGGTAATCCTGTTCTGGAGGTTATGTTACTAGACCATGACGAACCTACGAACTATGAAGAAGCGATGGTGAGCCCAGATTCCGCAAAATGGCTTGAGGCCATGAAATCCGAGATGGGATCCATGTATGAGAACAAAGTATGGACTTTGGTTGACATGCCCGATGATCGGCAAGCCATTGAAAATAAATGGATCTTCAAGAAGAAGACTGACGCTGACGGTAATGTTACTGTCTATAAAGCTCGACTTGTTGCGAAAGGTTTTCGACAAGTTCAAGGGATTGACTACGATGAGACCTTCTCACCCGTAGCGATGCTCAAGTCTATCCGAATCATGTTAGCAATTGCTGCATTTTATGATTATGAAATTTGGCAAATGGATGTCAAAACTGCATTCCTGAATGGATTTCTGGAAGAAGAGTTGTATATGATGCAACCGGAAGGTTTTGTCGATCCAAAGGGAGCTAACAAAGTGTGCAAGCTCCAGCGATCCATTTATGGACTGGTGCAAGCCTCTCGGAGTTGGAATAAACGCTTTGATAGTGTGATCAAAGCATTTGGTTTTATACAGACTTTCGGAGAAGCCTGTATTTACAAGAAAGTGAGTGGGAGCTCAGTAGCATTTCTGATATTATATGTGGATGACATATTGCTAATTGGAAATGATATAGAATTTCTGGATAGCATAAAAGGATACGTGAATAAGAGTTTTTCAATGAAAGACCTCGGTGAAGCTGCATATATATTGGG
Source organism: Aegilops tauschii subsp. strangulata (assembly GCF_002575655.3). Taxonomy (NCBI): domain Eukaryota; kingdom Viridiplantae; phylum Streptophyta; class Magnoliopsida; order Poales; family Poaceae; genus Aegilops; species Aegilops tauschii. Next base: position 248,119,583 of record NC_053035.3, read on the forward strand.
CATCAAGATCTATAGAGATAGATCAAGACGCTTAATTGGACTTTCACAAAGCACATACCTTGACAAAGTTTTGAAGAAGTTCAAAATGGATCAAGCAAAGAAAGGTTTCTTGCCTGTATTACAAGGTGTGAGATTGAGTAAGACTCAATGCCCGACCACTGCAGAAGATAGAGAGAAGATGAAAGATGTTCCCTATGCTTCAGCCATAGGCTCTATCATGTATGCAATGCTGTGTACCAGACGTGATGTGTGCGTTGGTATAAGTTTAGCAGGGAGGTACCAAAGTAATCCAGGAGTGGATCACTGGACAGCGGTCAAGAACATCCTGAAATACCTGAAATGGACTAAGGATATGTTTCTCGTTTATGGAGGTGACAAAGAGCTTATCGTAAATAGTTACGTTGATGCAAGCTTTGACAATGATCCGGACGATTCTAAATCGCAAACCGGATACGTGTTTACATTGAACGGTGGAGTTGTCGGTTGGTGCAATTCTAAGCAAAGTGTCGTGGCGGGATCTACGTGTGAAGCGGAGTACATAGCTGCTTCGGAAGCAGCAAATGAAGGAGTTCATATCCGATCTAGGTGTCATACCTAGTGCATCGGGTCCAATGAAAATCTTTTGTGACAATACTGGTGCAATTGCCTTAGCAAAGAAATCCAGGTTTCACAAGAGAACCAAGCACATCAAAAGACGCTTCAATTCCATCCGGGATTTAGTCCAGGTGGGAGACATAGAAATTTGCAAGATACATACGGATCTGAATGTTGCAGACCCGTTGACTAAGCCTCTTCCACGAGCAAAACATGATCAGCACCAAGACTCCATGGGTGTAAGAATCATTACTGTGTAATCTAGATTATTGACTCTAGTGCAAGTGGTAGACTAAAGGAAATATGCCCTAGAGGCAATAATAAAGTTATTCTTTATTTCCTTATATCATGATAAATGTTTATTATTCATGCTAGAATTGTATTAACCGGAAACATAATACTTGTGTGAATACATAGACAAACAGAGTGTCACTAGTATGCCTCTACTTGACTAGCTCGTTGATCAAAGATGGTTATGTTTCCTAGCCATAGACATGAGTTGTCAATTGATTAACGGGATCACATCATTAGGAGAATGATGTGATTGACTTGACCCATTCCGTTAGCTTATCACTCGATCGTTTAGTATGTTGCTATTGCTTTCTTCATGACTTATACATGTTCCTATGACTATGAGATTATGCAACTCCCGTTTACCGGAGGAACACTTTGTGTGCTACCAAACATCACAACGTAACTGGGTGATTATAAAGGTGCTCTACAGGTGTCTCCAAAGGTACTTGTTGGGTTGGCGTATTTCGAGATTAGGATTTGTCACTCCGATTGTCGGAGAGGTATCTCTGGGCCCACTCAGTAATACACATCACTATAAGCCTTGCAAGCATTGTAACTAATGAGTTAGTTGCGGGATGATGTATTACGGAACGAGTAAAGAGACTTGCCGGTAACGAGATTGAACTAGGTATCGAGATACCGACGATCGAATCTCGGGCAAGTAACATACCGATGACAAAGGGAACAACGTATGTTGTTATGCGGTCTGACCGATAAAGATCTTCGTAGAATATGTGGGAGCCAATATGAGCATCCAGGTTCCGCTATTGGTTATTGACCGGAGAGGTGTCTCGGTCATGTCTACATAGTTCTCGAACCCGTAGGGTCCGCACGCTTAACGTTACGATGACAGTTATATTATGAGTTTATATGTTTTGATGTACCGAAGGTTGTTCGGAGTCCCGGATGTGATCACGGACATAACGAGTCTCGAAATGGTCGAGACATAAAGATTGATATATTGGAAGCCTATGTTTGGATATCGGAAGTGTTCCGGGTGAAATCGGGATTTTTCCGGAGTACCAGGAGGTTACCGGAACCCCCCGGTAACTTAATGGGCCTTAGTGGGCCTAGGTGGAAGAGAGGAGAGGAGGCCAGGGCAGGGCCGCACGCCCCTCCCCCCCAGTCCGAATAGGACAAGGAGAGGGGGGCGGCGCCCCCCTTTCCTTCCTCCCCTCCACCTCTTCCCTCTCTCTCTCTCCTAGTCCAACATGGAAAAGGGGGGAAGTCCTACTCCCGGTAGGAGTAGGACTTCTCCTGGCGCGCCTCTCCCCTTTGGCCGGCCGAACCCCCCCTTGCTCCTTTATATACGGGGGCAGGGGGCACCTCTAAACAGACAATTGATCATTGATCTCTTAGCCGTGTGCGGTGCTCCCCTCCACCATATTACACCTCGATAATATCGTAGCGGTGCTTAGGCAAAGCCCTGCGTCGGTAGAACATCATCATTGTCACCATGCCGTCGTGCTGACAAAACTCTCCCTCAACACTCGGCTGGATCGGAGTTCGAGGGACGTCATCGAGCTGAACGCGTGCTGAACTCGGAGGTGCCGTGCGTTCGGTACTTGATCGGTCGGATCGTGAAGACGTACGACTACATCAACCGCGTTGTGTTAACGCTTCCGCTTTCGGTCTACGAGGGTACGTGGACAACACTCTCCCCTCTCGTTGCTATGCATCACCATCATCTTGCGTGTGCGTAGGAATTTTTTTGAAATTACTACGTTCCCCAACACCATCCGCCTTAGACGCACAGTTTGGGACCCCCTACCCGAGATCCGCTGGTTTTGACACCGACAGTGAGGATCAAAGTTTTTTGGAGGAGACATTGCGACAAAGCAAGCAATCCAACACACGAGCACACAAAAAGCAAGCGAAGAAGACGACAGAAAGAGGGGCGAAGAAAAGGCAAATATTTTTGGAAATTGTTCTAGAAGTGGGGGAGAGGAAAACGAGAGGCGAATGGCGAATAATGTAATGCGAGAGATAGAGTTTATGATGGGTACTTGGTATGTCTTGGCTTTGTGTAGATCTCCCCAGCAACGGCGCGAGAAATCTCTCTTGCTACCTCTTGAGCTTGCGTTGGTTTTTCCCTTGAAGAGGAAAGGGTGATGCAGCAAAGGAGCGTAAGTATTTCCATCAGTTTTGAGAACCAAGGTATCAATCCAGTAGGAGACTACGCAACAAGCCACCGAATACCTGCACAAACAAACACCAACTTGCAACCAACACGACAAAGGGGTTGTGAATCCCTTCACAGTTATTCGCAAAGTGAGATCTGATAGAGATGGATAAACGGTAAAGTAATATTTTTGGTATTTTTGGTTTATGGCACGGAAAGTAAAGATTGCAAAATAAAGGAACGGCGACATAAATTGGCAAGTGGACGGGAAACTTATATGATGTAAAATAGACCCCGGGGGCCATAGGTTTCACTAGAGACTTCTCTCAAGATAGGAATTATTACGGTGGGTGAACAAATTACTGCCGAGCAATTGATAGAAAAGCGCAAAGTTATGACGATATCTAAGGCAATGATCATGAATATAGGCATCACGTCCGTGTCAAGTAGACCGAAACGATTCTGCATCTACTACTATTACTCCACACATCGACCGCTATCCAGCATGCATCTAGAGTATTAAGTTCATAAAGAACGGAGTAACGCATTAGGCAAGATGACATGATGTAGAGGAATTAACTCAAGCAATATGATGAAAACCCCATAGTTTTTATCCTCGATGGCAACAATACAATACGTGCCTTGCCGCCCCTGCTGTCACTGGGAAAGGACACCGCAAGATTAAACCCAAAGCTAAGCACTTCTCCCATTGCAAGAAAAACCAGTCTAGTTGGCCAAACCAAATCGATAGTTCGAAGAGACTTGCAAAGATATCAAATCATGCATATAATAATTCAGAGGAGATTCAAATAATATTCATAGATAAACTTATCATAAATCCACAATTCATCGGATCTCGGCAAACACACCGCAAAAGAGTATTACATCGAATAGATCTCCAAGAACATCGAGGAGAACTTTGTATTGAGAATCAAAGAGAGAGAAGAAGCCATCTAGTTACTAGCTATGGACCCGTAGGTCTGAAGTAAACTACTCACGCTTCATTGGAGAGGCAATGGTGTTGATGTAGAAGCCCTCTGTGATCGGTTCCCCCTCCGGCAGGATGCCAGAAAAGGCCCCAAGATGGGATCTCACGGGTACAGAAGGTTGTGGCGGTGGAAAAGTGGTTTCGTGGCTCCCCTGGATGTTTTTGGGGTATAAGAGTATATATAGGCGAAATAATTAGGTCAGGAGAGCTACGATGGGCCCACAAGGTTGGGGGGCACCCCACCCCATGGGCGCGCCCTCCACCCTTGTGGCCGCCTCGAAGCTTCCCTGACTTGTACACCAAGTCTCCTGGGTGTCTTCTGGTCCAAGAAAAATCATGGCGAAAGTTTTATTCCGTTTGGACTCTGTTTGGTATTCCTTTTCTGCGAAACTCTAAAACAAGGAAAAAACAAAAACTCGCACTGGGCTCTAGGTTAGTCCCAAAAATCATATAAATAGCATATTAATGCATATAAAACATCCAAAACAGATAATATAATAGCATGGAATAATCAAAAATTGTAGATACATTGGAGACGTATCAATTATGACGAAACTTTCTCGCTAGTAGCAATGCTAAAGTTTGTATGGATTATGATGGCTATAGCTGCATATTTCAATTACGAGATATGGCAAATGGATGTCAAAACTACTTTCCTAAATGGAAATATGAAAGAGGATGTATACATGATACATCCAGAAGGTTTTGTCGATCCAAAGGATGCCGGAAAAGTGTGCAAGCTTCAAAGGTCAATCTATGGTTTGAAGCAAGCATTTAAGGAGGTGACTCAATGTTTTGATGAAGTAGTAAAAGAGTTGGCTTCATTAAAAATGATGAAGAATCTTGTGTATACAAGAAGTTTAGTGGGAGATCTGTAGCATTTCTAATATTATATGTGGATGACCTATTATTGATAGGAATGATACTAAGTATCTTGGCACAATAAAAGACTATTTAAAGAGTGTGTTTTCAATGAAGGACTTAGGTGAAGCTGCGTATATATTGCGCATAAAAATCTATAGAGATAGATCAAGACGTCTAATATCACTAAGTCAAAGCATGTACATTGACAAGGTTTTAAAGAGGTTTAAAATGGAGAATGCAAAGAAAGGTTTTCTCCCAATGTCACATGGCGTAACACTTTGCAGAAATCAATGTCCCAAGATAGTTGATGAGCGAATGCAAATGAGTGGAGTACCACATGCCTCTGCAATTGGCTCCATCATGTATGCTATGATATGTAATAGACCAGATGTTTCTTATGCACTAAGTGTTAGTAGCAGATACCAGAGTGATCCAGGATTGGCTCACTAGACAACAGTTAAGAATATTCTCAAGTACCTCAAAAGAACAAAGGATATGCTCCTTGTTTATGGAGGTGATGAAGAACTCGTTCTAAATGGTTACACCAATGCTAGCTTCATGACTGATATAGATGACTATAAATCTCAGTCAGGTTATGTTTTTACACTTAACGGTGGTGCGGTTGTTTGGAAGAGTTTCAAACAAAACACTATTACGGATTCTACAATAAAAGCAGAGTATATTGCAGATTTAGAAGCTTCAAAGGAGGCATTCTAGATCAAGAAGTTTCTTGAAGAAATTGGTTTTTTCCCAAGCGTGATGAATCCAATGGCCGTCTATTGTGATAATAGTGGTGTCGTTGCTCAAGCAAAGGAACCAAGATCACACATGAAGACCAGACACATTGAACGCAAGTATCACATTGTCCGACAATATATTGAGAAGGTCTATGTGAAGATTCTCAAGATTCACATGGATTTGAATGTGTTAGACCTGATGATGAAGGCTCTACCATGAGCAAAGCATGAGCAACACCGGATAGCCATATGTGTTAAAGAGACTATGTAAACTAGATTATTGACTCCAGTTCAAGTGGCAGACTGTTGGAAATATGCCCTAGAGACAATAATATTAGTCTTATTATGTTTCCATATCCATAATTAAAGAGTTTATATTCTATGCTATAACTGCTATGATCCGGGAATGTGCGATTCAGTGGAAAACTCGTATGCACGTGTGGAATGATAAATGGTAAAATAAAAGGTTCCTAGTCTCGCCTCTAAGACTAGATCAACTGTTATTAGTGATCACGTTTTCCAGATCTTAGGGTATCGTTAAGTGTAATGATAGTCCTAAAACAACATTGAGATTATGATGCTGGAAGAACGATCATATTGAACCGACCCAATCTTGTTTGTTGTGAATTGAGTTAATATCGTATGCATTCAATTGTAATAACACGGAGTGTTAACTTGTGAAATTGCTCCCTAGACCATGAGAATATCGTGGTCACTTCTTATCGTACGATGGGCTTTGGGGTTGCTCAAACATCACCTGTAACACGATGATCATAATGACAACTTACAGGTTCATCAGAAAGTTTGACAAGTGACCGGGTAGCTCAAGAGTGGGATTTGCTCCTCCGGCGATGGAGAGATATTCTTAGGGACCTCTCGGTGAGATGGCATCAAGCATCGTCTAGCCGGACACACGTGACTTCGTCATGAGGATGCCGGAACACAATTCGAGAAAGAAGAACAAAATCGATAACGATGATTTCGGTATAACGAGCATAGTGATGACTCGGGAGGATACCGATGCATCCTGGGTTTTGTGAAGTATCGTGAAGCATAGGGAACATCACATGATAACCTAAGGTTCACTCGAATCATTCGTTTGCTCATAGGGACCGATACGGACGTCCACGGTCCCGCTGCCGGTCATTGAACGAACGGTTTTGTTCATGTCTATGGGTTACCAAACCTATAGGGTCACAAGTATACCTAGCTATCTTCTGGGCCGCGCTTCGGGCCCGGCCTAACAAAGCCCAAGGCAGAAAACCTAGGCTCGAGCCCGGCCATCGGGCCCTTTTTTAGGCCCAAGCCCGGCCCGACAGAGATAAAGCTCGCAGGGCCTCGGGCCAGGCCCCTTCCCTAAAACATGAAAATGCCAAGCCTAGGCCCGGCCCAACATGTGCTTCGGGCTCGAAACTCAGGCCTAGGCCCGGCCCGTGGGCAAGACCGGGCTGGGTCGGGTCGGGCTTTTTCGGGCCGGGTTGGGTCGGGCCAGTCGGGTCGGGTATCCCATGGCCAGGTATAGTCACAATATTAAGGCAATCATGATCTTCTGAGTGTTAGTAGGACGGGAGTCATGATAATATATTTTTGGAATTTTTTCATGAATATTCAGAATAGTTCCGAGAGGATCCGGAAGAGTTTCAGGGTCATCGGAAGGGTTTCAGAGATTATCGGGTAATACCGGGTAACGATAAATTATATATAGGTGGAAATGTTTTCGGAGATGTTATATATATATATATATATATATATATATATATACATAGGGCTGGACTATTCTGTTACCCGTAACAGAATATTATTCTGTTACGCCTCCGCCCTATATAGGCGCAACGCGCAGACCACCATAGAATCCCCCCGACCCAGCCCGAACCCAACCCGCCTTCTTCCGCCGGAGGCAGCCGTCGTGGGCGAGCGAGCGACGGCTGCAGCCGGAGCGAGGGAGCCCGCGGCACTGTGACTGGCCGGCGACGGATCCGCCGCGGCCATCCCCTTCCTCGGTGACGGATCCAACGACGGGGCCGTGATCCCCGCCTCCTGCCTCCCTCCGTTGCTCGGAATCCTTCGCCGGGCCCGTGGTCCCCGCCTCCTGCCTCCCTCCATCGCCGGGGCTCCTTCGTCGGGCCCGTGCTCCTCGCCTCCTGCCTCCCTCCATCGCTGGGGCTCCTTCGCCGGACCCGTGGTCCTCGCAAGACGCTGCCTCCCCGGACCTCATCGTCGGACGTCCACCACAAGCAGCAGCAACGTCGTCTCCCCAAGCTCCTTGCCTGCATCAATGGCGCCGCCTCCCAAGAACATGCCAGTACGCCACCCACGAGAGGAAGAAGAAGAAGTCAGATCCAAAAACATGCCAATGGAGGTGATGTCTGCTTCCCACCCTAATTTTCCTCAAAAATTGAATCGGTTCATCAGTCCTGCTATGAAGAAGATTCAGTTTAAACAATGCACACACTATGCTCTGCCTACATGTTACACTATCAGATTCATTAGTACTACATGTGTGCTGCATCAGTGGCACATGTTCCTATGATGCAGAACCTGATAGTACATTGCAAATGCTTGCATCAGTTCATTACACCCCTGCCACTTGATACACAATTTGGATGTCGAGGTTACTGTCAGTACCTCTAATATGCTAGCTTCAGTTCAAGCCAATAAAACATAAACTTATGCATCAGTCCAAGTAGCTACTAGGCTTTATATAAGGTTCAGCTACCACTGCAAGTTGAATGATGTTATTTCTAATAGTGCATGCCGTGTAGTTGCGTCTGTTCGAACTAGTGAAAGAATGTTGTTGAAAAACATATGCACTAGTTACACAGTAAGTTCAATGATACATAAACTAGGAGTACTTCTAGTGTAGTTGCATAAGTTATAGATGAACAAAAGAGAAGACATGCATCAGTTTTATATATATGCATATCCATACATCTCTGAAGTTCAATGTTCAATTTGCAAGCAGTGCACCAAATGTTTATGCATCAATTATGTGCTAAAAAATCAGTACATCAGTAGTTCAGTCTTGAACATGTACGTTCATCAGTTCGACTGGAAACTAAACCAGATACAAAACAGAGAACAAAGTTTAATAACGTTCATCAGTTCAACTTGTACATTGCCTTTAGTGCATGACATGTTACCCATAGCATGTATATGAGAAAAATGCAGAAAAGTTTAATCCCAAAACTGTTGAATGTCATTGCAGAAGCATGCAAGGCGGCACACGCAGCGAGAGTTTGATGAGCCAAGCAGATATGGGGCACCACCTGGTTGGGTAACACCAGAAATAGCACCTGGATACTTCAACAATACAGACAGATTTCAAGCAACACCAGAATCATCAGAAGCACGGGCAGGTTCTCGTATGCAGCAAACACCGATATCTGGGAATACAAGCTTTGCCACTGCTGGGTTGCAACAAGGTCAACAATATCCCCAACAACGAATGTTTTCCTTCCCTAGCGCATGCAGAAAAGCAAGGACACACAGGCTTCCACCAGTCGCTCCGTCTTCATCAATCATCCGTGCTGCAAAAGCGATTGCAACGGGAAGACCAAGCCAAAGAAACGGAAATTTTGGCCACTCTAGCAGGATGCAAAGTAAAAGATATGAGCCATATAGACAGGAGCAACCTCACAACGAATCTGAGGGGAGACGGCCGTACAATGAGAGACGGAGACCTTCGTCAACATTTCTCCCTCCAAGAGATGCATTGCTGCATGTGCCAAGGGTGACACCACCCGCGCCCATACACCAGGGTGAACAGCAAACACCTGAGGCAGCACAGAGCTATACACATGTAAGTATCCATTCAGAAAAATATATACAAGCACAGTCCATACCATGGTACTCTGACCACCCCATCTAACATTTTCATAACTGCGTTTTTGTTTGCTCACTGTTGCGTGCAGCCACCTAACATTGAAGCTTACGTTCTGCCAAGGCTAGAGATGCGCTTTGAAACTTTCCAAGAAGCAAAGAACTTCTACAACGTCTATGCAAAGCACGCGGGTTTTGCTGTCAGGGGAGGCCCCATGTTTAAGACCAGAGCCTACCATTATTGCACGTGCTATGGAGTCTATGAATCGAAGGTGTTAGAAGCAAATAGATAGCGGAACAAGACGACAGCCAGGACTAACTGCGGGGCTAAAATGAGGCTGAAGAGGGAAAAGGATGGAACATTTATCGTAAAAGAGATAGTCTGGGAACACAACCACATGCTACAGCTCACTCCGCAAATGCTTGTCTTCTTGCACTCCCACAAAAACTTTGACAAAACAATCTTGGAGTACATCAAGTACTTGCAGTTCAAAGGCATTGAACACGCGCAAATCATGAGCATACTGGGCGGTGATGACCCCGGTAGCTACTTCCTCGAAATGAATGCCAAAGACCTGATTAACCTGTAAGTACAAACTTGTTCTCCTCACATAAACCGCCTCCATGTTTTTTCCTCTGTCAGTACAAACATATTATGCAACGCATGACCTGACGCTAATTCAACATGCATTTTTGAATGAACTTTTAATATGCAGCAAAGCAAAGAATTCAAGGATTGATGATGTGGACGATGTCCTAAAGACTGTCAACTTCTTTAGGGAGATGAAAGCTATAAACAGGGAATTCTTCTATGACATGCAACTGGATGAGTCCGACAGAGTTAAGAACAAATTCTGGGCGAACGCAAGCTGCCGAGGGGCCTATCAGGACTTTGGTGACCGTGTAACGTTTGACACCACATATAAGACCAACAAGTACCATATGCCACTTGGGGTGTTTGTCGGTACTAACAACCACTTACAGACTACATTCTTTGGTTTCGCCCTGATAAGAGATGAGGATGCAGACTCATTCAGATGGTTGTTCAAGACATTTTTAAGGTGCATGAGAGGGAAGGCTCCTACATGCATCCTCACAGGTACAACCTCCAAAACCACCCCCAACCACCACCACCCCCCCCCCCCCAAAAGAAAAATAACACAGTAAAAATGTTGTATCAGTTCTATTGGTATATATGCACCACCATCTGATGACCACTCCATGTCTCTTTTCTCATTACCAGACCAGTGCCCGGCAATGGCTTTGGCGATCCCAGATGCTTTCGGGAACAGGGTACACAAGTTGTGCCGCTAGTACATTATGAAGAAGTACAAGGAACACTTCGCATACCTGTACTACCTCCACGAAGACTTTAAGGATGAATTCACATCAATCCTCAACTGGCCCCTCATGCCAACTGAGTTGGAGGCTGCCTGGAAAAGACTCATGGATAAGTACAACCTCCATGATGATGACACGATGGTAGCCATGTGGAACGAGCGTGAGAGATGGATATCAACCTACTTCAAAGAAATTTTCTGCGCCAAAATGACATCCACACAACGAAGTGAGAGCATGAACTATGTGCTCAAGAAGAACTTCGTAAGTGAGAGACAAAACCTACACCGGTTTGTCAGCCAGGTAAACTCCTGCGTCAAAACAAGGAGGCAGACAGAGAACCAGGAGACAATGGGTAACCGGGTATAGCTCTATCACCTGTCGTAAGACAAAAATAACATGCTTACTAAAGTAAAACTTTATTAGTTAGACAATTTTTTGCTGCGAGAAAACTAATAATTTGGTCATCATTCTTGCATGTGCAGAAGGAACAAAACACGCTGACCTTCTATGGGTTTGACACCCAGATGGCAAAGCTTTACTCACGAGCTGTGTACAGCGAGATCAGGAATAGGCTAAAACTGAGCACACTCTTCACGGCGACAGAGACGGAAGAGCCCACAAAGTACCTCGTACGCTACAACAACCCGCAAAAATTGTCTGTGTGGGCTCACCACGCGTTCCAGGTGGTTGCAGACCCCGTGGGAGAAATATATGAGTGCGAGTGAAGACTATGGGACCACACAGGTGAGGACTACAAAAAAGATGTTAAATACTGTACTACTTTTTTTGCAAAGTTTTTCTTCGAATGAAATGACAAAAAACATGCACCTCTTCAAAAAAATACAGGTCTTTTCTGCGTGCATGTCCTGTGCATGATGCAGACAATTAAGGCTGCCAGCGTTCCAGAGAAATACATCCTCAGGGAATACACCAAACGCCCGAACATCCAGCCAACATTCAACAGAAATGACTTGAGGACAGTAGCATCAAACAAGGCATCCCAATACTGCATTGAAAGCTCACTGCTGACGCTGAACATGAGGGTGCATAGAAAAAGCTTGAGAAGCCAAGAGCAAATGGCGAGGTCACGGGTCGTCATGGACAAACTTGAACAAGAACTCGACGCCATGCATTCTGCTGAAAACGGAGGTGTCGCGGACAATGAAGCCATTGAGCAGGATATTGCTACAATGTTATCCGAGATGAACCATCTGGGAGCTATTGACCCATTCGACAACGAGGAAGAGGAGCAACAGCAACCAGAGCTTACCCATGTGCACACTCAAGAGCACCAACATGCTCACATGCAAGATCATGAGCTTGATGGTGCTGTAGGCGAACAACATGACAACAGGACATCCTACCAGCAGCAGCAGGAAAGGGTGATTAAACCACCCATATTCTCAAACACAAAGGGGAGGAAGAGTAAGACACAAGCAGTGAAAGCAGCAGCCAAAAAGCCGCCACGCCCCATCAAGCGCGTGGAATTTGGCCCGGACGGCAAACCTCTCGGGGTGAGGGCATGCGGATTCTGCAACGTCGTGAGCAACCATAATTACCGCACATGCCCACTCCGCACAAATGGCACTGTCAACAAGCAAACGCTGCACAAGCAGATTGGAGCTGCCCAGGTTTCTACCAATGGAAACGACACACGTAACAGCTATACTTGCCGCAAGTGGGGGGGACCTGACGGACATAATGCCCGCACGTGCAAAGTGGGCAAGGAGGTCAGTGGCGCTGAACAGAAACAGGGCAAGGTACAGACTTCCAAAAAATCAAAAGAAGAGGATGAAGAAGAAGAGTTTGACGAGAATGACGACCAATCGGACGAAGACAATGAAGATGACAGTGTTGGGGACGAGGAAACTAAAACTGGCGATGAAGCTGCCTAGGCTCAACCAGGAAAGGGCGCCGGCAAGGGACAACATTCGGGGCCAGTTAGGAGGAGCTCAAGACTGAAGAATCCGTAGTGGTTATGCTGTTGCGTCAACTGAAAAAATAAGCTTGTACTCTCACTTGCCTCGGTACACAATGAGGAAACATATCAGAAACACTATCGTTACCAAAACTTATTTAGCTTTATCATCGATTTCTCGATCAGTACTATAGTTAAGATATAATTTGTGATTTGTGCCATCTGGACAAGTGACATTAGTATGTACACCGTTTGATAATCCTTTTGAATGCAGTCACAAATACACCCGTGAACACCAGTAGCTAAGCAAAAATATGTTAAGGAAAAATTAAAATCTTATAGTACATCAGTACTGATAATTCACACTCGTCAGCACAGATGTCATAGTAACCAAACACACCCGTGAACACCTCAAAAAACATCGTTTCGAAAACAAACTATGTCTGCTTCTGCCAGTCCTAGTTCAGAAAGACCATCAGTACATAAAAATAATTACCTCAAGCAAAATGCAAATATAAATACACCTGTACTGATGAAAATCTAATTTATCTATAAAAAATACTTTCGGAGATTATCTTGATATAAACAATCCTTTCAAAAAACCAAAAATGTTTTAAAAACATTAGCATGACACACATAATCTGACTGCTATTTGGTAAGTTCAATTACACTTCAATCACCAGTCCAAGTACCCACAGTAGAGGAGTACAAACCTCCATCATCACCAACCCTGACACGTGCAAGTGGGATAAGCAGCTCTTAAGTACAGCTTGACAAGATGGATCAGTGCGACAGTAAAATGCCATCATCACTGACCCTGACACGAGCAAGTGGGATAAGCAGCTGGTAAGTACAGCTTGACAAGACTATTCAGTGCGACCATATTAATACCTTGGCAAACAAATTGGCTTGGACGGTTGGTTCTTCCGGGCCACCGCCCGCACCATCCACTGGGCGGTTGCCACAAGGGACTCCAAACAGCGACCCCACGCCACTACACCCACTACACTCACGCCCCCGACGAACCGCCTCCCACACATCCCCGTCGACGCATTGCAAAAAACCCCCATTCTCTTCCATCTCTCCCTCATTCCCAGAAACCACCATTGCCGCTTCCATCTCCACTGCACACAAACCACAAACTTCTCTCTCTCCCAAGCCCACGGTCGCCAAAGGAGGGCGATGGCAGAGGAACCGTCTGCCAAGCGTCATCATGGCGAGACGTCGGACAAGACCAGCAACCTCGTCGACGTTCACGTCCCCGGCGAGAAGCGCGAGTACACCACAACACTCACAGGGTTGAGCTCCACGGCAAGGAGACGCTGGAGATCGTCTGCACCAGCGAACCCGACAAGGCCGACGAGGTGATCTCCAGGCTCTGGAGGAAGGCTGGCGGCAAGCTTCGTAAGATCGTCGGCGTTGGTGTGCACTACACCAGCGAAGATGAACCTCCCCAGATGGCAGCAGTCCTGCAGTTGTGCGTCGATGACCTCTGCTTGGTGTACCACATCGCAGGGGCCACAAAATGGTAACCCATCCTACTCATTTGCCCTGTTTTGGTTCATCTGTTTTATTAGTACTGTATCCTGAAAATTTCATCAGACTTGTATCCCAACTAGATGTACTAGTGTGGTTTGTGAAAAGTGGATGCAATACTGCATTTTCTTAAGTAGATACACTATAAATGTATTTTTGAACCTGATGCACTGGATTACTATTTGGAAAATCTTGCGGAAGATTAATTTCTGAAGTTGATCGACTAGTGTAGTTTCTGAACTTGATCCAATAGTGTAGTTTATGTACTTGATGTATTAAAAAGATGTTTCTGAACTTGATGTAGTGAAGTATTTTCTGAATTTGATCTAATGTTATTTTCATAAGCAAAAGAAACTAAGGACTTGGTGAAGCACTGGTTATGTGTTATCCTATTCAACAAAAGTAAACTAAACTAGTAGTAAAGCAGCACATATAACAATGACTAAAACTATGTATAATCCAAAAAGAAAAATAACATGATGTACTTTGAATTTAATTTCAGGACTTTGTTTACTAGTTTCTGAAGTACATTCATCCATTAATTTATGCTATATAAGCATCTACTTCACGGATTTATCGCTTGTAAAACAAAACAAAAATGAATAATTCAAACATCAAAGTAATGCTAATTTTCAAAATGTCTCTCCCCTTGCAGGCACAAGCGCCTAAACGAGATGCTGCAGCATGAGAGGTTGTTCACATTTGCCGGTTTCAGCATTGAAAGTGACAAAGAGAAGCTGAAGATGTGTGGTGTGGAGATAAACCCCAACAAGTCATCGACATTCAGCGCCTCTGGAGAGTTCCATACACCGGAAAAGAGTACGACTCCTTGACTGATGTTGCAGCCAGTGTCATCCACCCATTCTACAAAGGCATGAAGAAGAACATCAACACGCAGGAAGACCACAAACTGTGGGGGACCAGCCCGCTACCAAACAACCTCATCGAGTACGCAGCAGTAGACGCGTACGCTGCGTACAAGTCACGGAACATGATCGACTACATCACAGATGGTTGGGAATTTGCAAAAGAGCGGGAGGCTGACAACTACTACGACCGCCCCTATTGCCCCTTTTCGGTATGAAGATACATCAGAGCCTGGCTTTGTTTTCCTTCCGCTTGTGCTTGCCTTTTATCTTGTTGTTTCAAATTAGTAGTTTGCTCTTGTTGGGTTGAACCAGTATGATTATGTCGTGCTTGTCATGGTTGAAAAAGTTTACTTATGTCATCAAGTACAATGTTTTGCTTATCTCATGATATAAGTTTGTAGCTTCGTATGTTGTTAATCCATCATTTCAAATTCAAAGTAGCTTCTGAATGGAACTTTGTGGCTGCTCTATAGCACTAGTTATGAAGCAACTAATCACACAACGTTGTTCCATGTGTAGTTTCGATTCAGTATTGTATAGAAAACATAACGTTGAAAACAATCAGCACAATTTGAGTTGCTTAACAACGCTTCAAAAGTTGAAGCAGAAATTCTTAGTACTCCATGTAGTGTTCTCATTCATATGTAGCTGCTAGAAAATTAACAAGTACTACAAACAGAAAAGGTTAAGAAGCATCAGCACACACTTATGTTGGTCACTTGCAGATTAAGAATGACAGTACTAGTACACTTGATCGGACAGTACATACTTACGACAAATAAAAAGTACAAAGAAGCATCAATCCTTAACACCCCCAAAAAATGTCAGACTAACAACATAAGTGCTACTATGAAAGGACTATCAGTACAACTTAGTCTACACGAAAGTACCATAGTACTGAAAATGACACCAGAAGACCCTTGAGAACAATCACAAAAACAAACACAAAAAAGAAGGTAAAAAACTCAAATGAAAAAGATTACACTTACACAAAACTCACAAGAACTAGAACAAAAATAATCAGTCCAAGTTACTGGTTGAGTCAAGTACTAGATTCAAACAAACAAAAAAGAAAAAATTGACCGCCCAAGGACAGGTGCAGGCCCTGACGTTGCTAGATACTTGAACTCGAGCCCGTGGGCGAACCCCTAGTAATCCGCACAACGCAGGGCCAGCCGACCAGGGCCCACAGGTCATGTAGAGAGCGAGCACCGTGTATAAGCGCTCAGGTAAGTATTCAGAGGAGTTCGACCGGTGAGCCTCGGCCGCGCTTATAAACAGGTATAGAGCCCCCTCGACTAGCGAGGTGGAACTAAACCCAGAGCGCATGCGCACGCCGCGCTGCACAACCACGCGGGCCATTCGGGCCGAAAAACGGCCCAGTAGCCTAAATCGTCTACAAACACCCCACTAATGAGCCCAGTTAAACAAACTAGAGGGCGGGGCAAAAGAAATATAAACTACAAGAAAAATGTTTGAAACTGAAAATATATAAATTCAAATACTAGTTCGCAGGCAACAACTTTAAATACGAAAAATATAAATATAAATAATTTTAGCTCTGCAGCATGGATGATAAAAAAGGAAAAAATATGATACAAAAACAATGAACCTCTAAAAAGAAGAGAACTTAATAGCATATCTGTTAAATGTACATAATTTAAAAAACCGAACTAAATATTACTTTCAAGTTCAACTAAAATGCAACAAGTTCAAATAGACAATGTTTCTCAATTATGCTAAATTTCTTATTTATATAAAATCTGACAAGTTCAACTACTAAAATGCAACAAGTTCAAATAGACAATGTTTCTCAATTATGCTAAATTTCTTATTTATATAAAATCTCACAAGTTCAACTACTAAAATGCAACAAGTTCAAATAGACAATGTTTCTCAATTATGCTAAATTTCTTATTTATATAAAATCTGACAAGTTCAACTACTAAAATGCAACAAGTTCAAATAGACAATGTTTCTCAATTATGCTAAATTTCTTATTTATATAAAATCTGACAAGTTCAATTACTAAAATGCAACAAGTTCAAATAGACAATGTTTCTCAATTATGCTAAATTTCTTATTTATATAAAATCTGACAAGTTCAACTACTAAAAGGCAACAAGTTCAAATAGACAGTGTTTCTCAATTATGCTAAATTTCTTATTTATATAAAATCTGACAAGTTCAACTACTAAAAGGCAACAAGTTCAAAATAGATTTTCTTTGTCAATTATGCTAAATTTCTTATTTATATAAAATCTGTCCACACATCAACGAACGATTTGGTCATAAATAATCTCAATTCCCCCCTCCCCCCCAAAAAAATAAACTCAGTTCAAACATACATATGACATCAGTACTTAAAAAGCAGGATCAGTCAGGCAACTCACACCACTGTGACACCAAATTTCAAATCTGTACGCTGTATGAAATTACAATTCAGTTCACACAACACTAAGCCATAAGTGCACTAAAATGAGAATACAAAAACTATAAAGGCCTAACTTTGGTTGGTACAGATGAAAATAAAAAAGTACCAGTTTTGAGCAACAACTCCCAGGGCACTGAAAAATGTTTCGAGATAAACTAATGTATAAGACTTCTGTGGAAAAACAATACTTAACATCCACACGGAAAAACATCACAAAGCATACGTCACCTAACCAGTGCAAAATGACATCATCACCACCCCTGAGACGTGGAAGTGGGATTTAGCAGATCATAAGTATAGCTTGACAAGACTACTCAGTGCAACAGTAAAAACCCTTTGTCTTGGACGGTTAGTTCTTCCAGGCCACCACCCGCGCCACCCACTGGGCGGTTGCCACAAGGGAGTGCAAACGGGGATCCCCACGACCCTGACGAACCGCCTCCCACACATCTCCGTCGACGCACTGCAAAAATACCCCATTGTCTTCCATCTCTGCCTCATTCACAGAACCACCATTGCCGCTTCCATCTCCACTGCACACAAACCACAAACTTCTCTCTCCCAAGCCCACAGTTGCCGGAGGAAGGCGATGGCGGAGGAACCGTCCGCCAAGCATCATCATGGCGAGACGTTGGACAAGAGCAGCAACCTCGTCGACGTTCACGTCCTCGGTGAGAAGCGCAAGTACACAAGAACCCTCATAGGGGTTGAGCTCCACGGCAAGGAGACACTGGAGATCATCTGCACCAGCGAACCAGACAAGGCCGACGAGGTGATGAGCAGGCTCAGGATGAAGGGCGGCGGCTTGTATCCGAGCTTCATCGGAGTTGATGTGGAGTTCACTAGCGAAGATGAACCTCCACAGATGGCAGCAGTACTGCAGTTGTGCGTCGAGGAACTCTGCTTGGTGTACCACATCGCAGCGGCCACAAAATGGTAACCCATACTATTGTTCATTCATCTGTTGTACTAGTACTACTCCCTAAAAACTTCATTAAACTTGTTTCCCAACTAGATGAACTACTATAGTTTGTGAAGTGGATGCACGAGTACATGCTTATCTAGTTACATGCATTTCTGAAACTGTGAAGTGGATTGTTTCACCAGATTAGCATCTGAAACTGATGCACTGGATTAGCATCCTGAAAATGTTTATAGAATTCTGAACTTGATGCACCAAATTAATTTTTGAACTTGATGTACTAGCATAGATTCTGATCTTGATGCACTAGTATAGTTTATAAAATTAATGTATTAAAAGATGTTTGATGAAGTGCTATAGGTCCATATCTTGATGCACATGTTTCTCAAATTAATTTCTGAACTTGATATAGAATTGATGCACACAGATGTATCAAGCACTGATATAGGTCTTTTATTCAACAAAAAAGAAAACTAAACTTGAATCAAGCAGCACATATATCATTGACTCTGGTAAAATGATTCTTCAATTTGGTGAAACGTTTGGTGAAGCACTGAAGATAGCAAAAAAGAAAAATAACATGGTGTAGTTGAATTTAATTTCAGGACTTAGTGTACTAGTTTCTGAACTACATTCATCCATGACTTATACTATATAAGCATCTACCTCATGGATTATCACTTGTAAAACCAAAAAGCTGAAGAATTAAATCTTCAAAAAAGAACACTAATCTTCAATATGTGTCGCCCCCCTTGCAGGCCCAAGCGCCTCAAACGGTTCCTGTAGGAGGAGAAATTGTACACATTTGTCGGTTTCAGCATTGGAGGTGACAAGCGGATGCTGGACAAGTCTGGTTTGGAGATCAACCCCAACAACTTCATCGACATGCAGCGCAAGTGGAAAGATCCAAACACCAACAAATACTACGACTCCTTGGCCGATGTTGCAGGTGGCGTCATCCACCCATTCTACGAAGACATGAAGAAGAAGATGGACAAGGCAGAGCACAAACTGTGGGGGACCAGCCCGCTGCCAGACAACCTCATCACGTACGCATGAATAGATACGTACGCCACGTACAAGTCATGGAAGACAATCGACAACATCGTGACAGGTTCAGATATTTCAAAAGAGCAGGAGGCTGACCCCTACTACCACTGCAACTTCGCGGGATGAAGATGCATGAAAGTCTGGCTTCGTGTTGCTCACGCTTCTGCTTGTCCTTAATCTTGTTGTTTCAGATTTGTAGTTTGCTTTCGTTATGTTGAACCAGCTACCTTATGTTATGTGTGTCAGGGTTTGAACAAGTTTGCCTATGTCTATCAACTAGATCATTTGCTTATGTCGTTCAACAAGTTTCCTAGCTTCCCATTTTGTTGATCCATCATTTGAAGTTGAAGTAGGTTGAAGTTGAAATTTGATGGCTGCCATACAGCACTAGTCATGGAGCAACAAAATCACACATGGATATTTTCACAAAAAAAACAGTGGCAGACTAACTAAGGACAACAGCAAATAGTAGACTTGGACGCTCATTACACCTTATACATGTACGGTAGTACTATCACATTAAAAATCAGTTTTTAGTTTCAGAAGAACACTAAAAAGACTAAGTTTCAGCCGAGGACAACATTCAGTACTAACAGCATCGTGCTAATAGTAGGTAGAAATTTACTAAGTACAGCAACAGGAAAAGCAAAGAACCATCAGTACGTATTTCCTAGTTACTAGCATGCTAGGACTGAGAGTTCTGGTACACTTGAACAAACGGTGCATTCATTCTATAAAAATATAAAAAGGAACGGGAAGTTTCAGTTCGCATTCCATAAAACAGTGACACACTAAGAATAACAGTAATAGTACAACTGAAATCTTAGTACAACTTAGTCTATACGGCAAGTACTATGATCATACCAAACATTGCCTTGAGAAGAACCACAGCCTAGAAAAAAAGAAGGCCAAAACTAAATCAAAAAGATATCAGTTCGACCAAGGAGAAAAATCACAAGAAAGAAAACAGAAGCCTCAGCCCACATTGACCAGTGAGGCACTAGTTTCAAACAACACAAAAAATAAAATGATAAAAGTACTAGCACAATTGAAATCTCAGTACAACTTAGTTTATTCGCTAAGTGCTACGATGATCCAATTAATGTATTGAGAAAGAAGGACAAGACTCAACCAAGTAGATTATTGTTCAACCAAGGACAAAAATTAACAAAAAACAAACAACAGAAGCATCAGCCCACATTGACTAGTGAACTAATTATGAACTTAATATGGCTATCCGTTAAATGTAGCTAATTTAAACCAGTGCTTTAACTTTTACTATGAAGTTCAACTACTAAAATTCAAGAAGTTCAAACAAAAATTTGGCTCTCAAAATTTTGCTAAATTTCTTATACTTAAATAAATCTGGCTAGAGATCACGTAGCAACTTGGTCGTAAATAATTCCAATACCAAAAAAAACTTCAATTCTAATACATTATATGAAATCAGTTCTACATAACAAAAGAAGCGTCACTCCACTCACGCTAGATCCACAAGTGCTATCGTGACACCAAATTTTAAAAGCCTTACGCTGAATGACATTACAATTCAGTACTAACAGAACTATACTATAAGTACAAGAAAAGAGGGTACATAAACTATAAAGGTCCAACCTAGGTTGGGACAGATGAAAATAAAATAAATCTCACTTTTCCAGCAACAACTCGCCATGAACTTGGAAAAGGTGTTTTCAGTTCAACTAGTTTACAAGACTTCAGTACAGAAAATAGAACTTAACCAAAACGAATTCCCAATGAAACATACACAAGTGAAAACAGCTACTCAACCACACTATCATCATAGAAAAAAAGATTGTTAAACATTGTGCCACACTTAAACACAACACAAAATATACCAGTTATTACATAGTACTTGACAAGACATCCAAACACTACAAACAAAGCCTACAATGCTTTCAAGAGATATATCACACAACTATCCATTTCACTACACAAATGATGACCATTTCTTCTATGCACCAGGAGCCAAAGCCTGAACCACCTTGGGAAGCTCCGTCACCAGAAGCTGGTTATTCCGGTTGAACACAACTCCATACAGATCCTCAGCGTTCCAATCAACAATACGAGGCTGCAAAAACAATAAAACAAATTATCAAAAATCATAACACATTAAAAAGAAGAATACACAATCAGCCAAACACATAAAAGTGAAAAGCTCAACTAGAACCCACGTCATTATCTTGAATGTTCTCAACGATATTTTCACCATCATATGATCCCGCATACTTCAGAGTATAATGGCCACATTCATTCGCCCCTTGAAGTGGAACCTTCACAAACGTTGGTTTCTTTGCAAAAAGCTCCCATTTGGGCTGCTTGCTCGCATTGTACTGAGCATCACCATACACAGCCTTCATTACTTGGACCAACCTGGAGATCTGTAAAAAAAGAAAAGAAACCACACATTTTCAGGTCTCAGAAAAGCAGAAACAAAGATGAGGAAAAATTAATCCAGTACAGATAATAAATGTCACTCACGATCTTCTCGCAGTCTTTATGATAGGTGTTCTTTGAAGGACGATGGTTCTTCGGATAAGGTAAAGAGTCAAGGATGTCAACGATACTTCGGTACTGATTCATCACATATAAGGAAAAGTGGTTCACTTTCTTATCCTTTGGTAAAACCATAGGCCTGAATAGAGGCATCATGATCTAAAAACAAATGACCAAAAAGAGATGTTAAATATTCAAAATAAAACCAGCATGACAACAAACAAATAAAACCAAAAATCAGCTAGTAGATCTCACAAGGTCAGCACTGAGCAAGTCTTCCTTTTCTTTGACATAGCTCTTGAAATCTCTCGCTGCACTCTCCACATTAAACACTTTATTTTCATCACCGTAAAACGTACAGTCAAGCACAACCTGCAAAAAAGCCAAAAAAGAAATAAACAGGGGAAAAGGATCAGCAAGCAAAGTATTATTAAAACTCATAAAACAATAGGCAGTCTTGTTTAACAGAAACAAAGGATCTGATTGATTACCGTGATGAAATATGGACTCAGCAATACCCTTTTTCCAGACGCAAAATCAGCATTTCTCTCGGGATCTTTCTTCCAATCATCAATGAGGAAGTCCATTACATCACCCTCCATCATTTGCCCAGGTGCAAAAACTTCCCGAATGCGTTTCCCAGTGAAGCTAGTTACACTATCATCAGGCTGAGGTATCATTGAGAATGTATTCCTGCAGCACACACAAGAACAAAAAAGCAGGGGAAGCAAGATAAGGCATTCATAGCAGTTCAAGTTGTACAAAAAGGAACAGTTCAGGTCATATTTATCTAGCAGTTACAAACAACAGAAGAAAAGAAGAGGAAACATAATGAGAGATACTCACTCAGCATACTTCTCACATGCTTCATCACTAAGCAACAGATTATACAACTTGCGAGCCTTGTCCATATGAGGGAAATTATGAGGCCGAAGCTGCTGCACAGGGGAGCAAAACTTTATAGGAGCTCTGGGCGCACGCTTCGTGCTTACAACATTGCCAGAATCCAAAGCAGGATCCTTCCTAGCACCACCAGCTCTACGAGCCACTATTCCAGTAAGGGAAGATAAACCTTTGGCAGCAGCGCTCCTAGTGACTCTTCCCATGCCAGCAATCTTGTCAAACGCATCATCATCGTTGTCTATCAATTCCACAATGGGATTCTTGGGTGTAGTGGGGCTCTCTGCACAAGCAGCCGTAGAACCTTTCAGAGCTCCCAACCGCCCCTTCATAACACCAGATCTTGTCTTTTCGGGAGAACGCCCCTGGCTAAGATCAACAGCTACGCGCTCGAGCTCCGAGAACTGGCTGCCAAAGATCATGTAGTCGTGCTCACCAAGATCCATCCACTCACCTGCAAAAACAAAAAAGAAAAGAAAAGACCGCATCAAGTGTAAGTTCAAATACATAATTCATGACAGTACTAATCAAGAAGTACAAGCTGCAAAAAATTACAAAAGGCCATGCATACGTACAGGGTTCGATGCCAAACAAACCACGGAAGTCAACATCAAACACATTGCTAGCTGCGCAGGTATACATCAAAGTCTTCCTAATGTCAAGAATGTCTTCATGGCTGTAATCCAACATTTCAATCACACCATCCTCCTGGCAATGATAAATCTTGCAGTTTTGTAGCATAAAGAAACCACAATCATGCCTGTTAACAAAAGAAAATACAAAAGGGTACAAATCCGAAAAAATAGGATGACCATCCCCCCAGCAACAAAAACAACTAACAAAAATCATTAAAAATGGATACTCACGTGTTTTCCTGCTGCGGCACCCGCACAAACTCGCAAGAGAAACCATCAATATGCACCGGTGAGAACGGTTTGGCCCTGTCTACGCTGGACTCCCTCCAAAGCTTCTTTATGTTATCTCTCATATTCCTTAAGAATCTAACTGCATCACCCCAGGTTTCATCACGGAGTGAATCAAGACACTCGAAACGACGGAACCTCAAATTCAGAACAACCAAGCACCAAGGCCCAGATTCTTCGCTAGGCTTCATGGTAGCCGCAAATGACGGCGGATCAAAAGTAGGGAAAAGAAGCTGACAAAAAATTGCAGAGGAAAAATGAATTTAACAAATCATAATGAAACAAAAAATTCAGCCTCCAAACAATTAAATAAAAGAGGGAAATTGAAATTCAGAAGTACAAACAAAAATCAGATAATCATAAGTTCTAATTGAGTAAGCAACCCACTACAAAAAATAAATGCTACTCAAGTTTATATCCACCGCCCAAACTTGCAACAAACATATCAGTTCAATTTCCTTGCGACAATAAGTGCAGCTTTAAAAAAAGAAGCACACATCATTCATAAGTACAGGGGTAAAAGCAGGCTACTCAAGTTCATTCCCCCACCTCCCAAACTTGCAAGAAAAACATGACAGTTCTAGTTCATGAGTACAAAAAGTTCAAGTTCATCTACTTGGTCAAAACCATCAGCCCCTGAGCTCGTGAACCAATTTAGCACATTGGAATCAATATTTCCATCACGGATCTTGGTCTGTTGTACAAAAAGAACAACAACAGCTAGAAAATTGCAAAAATAACTTATCATCCTATCTACAAAGCAAAATACTAACCGTCACCCATCTGGGAACTATCAACTTGTTAGTGTCTCGGTACTTCTGACGTAGAGAATATAAAACAACGTCAGCACTGTCTGAGTTGAGCATGCCAGTCGGGACAAACGCTTTAGCAATAGAACCAACACTGGCATCACATTCTTTATTTTGAAACATCGCCTTCTCACTAAGAAAACACAAAAGATTACATGAATTAAAACTACTGCAATAACAACAATAGTCATATGAGACAAAGAAAAAAGAGACGAAAATGATACGGGTAAAATCCCAAACTAACCGTTTCGAACGGTTCGTGCTCAACCTCGTAACAGCAAAATAAAACATATCAACCTTAACAACATTAGCACCTTCTGCTTGCAGAAAAAGAAGAAAAATAATAAGTTCAAGCACTACAAGTGAACATGTCCAAAATGCCATAAATGAGAAGTACGCCTCATTTACAAGTCCTTACCTGCACTATCAGCGTTTGACGACGGGAGTTCCTGTGATGACACCAATATGCCTCCAGTTTCAGGGTTTGACGATGGGAGATCTTGTGAGGACACCAATATCGTTGCGCTTTCAGGGTCTGAAGAAAGAAAATCCTGGGACGACACGAGCGCCTCCTGCATCAAGGGGCTAGAAGAAATCGACAGAAGTAAATCATCATCCTCGGATGGCACCTCCTCCACGCTAGAGGCATCTTCCAATGCATCACCGTAATCAAGACCTCCAGGCGGGAAATTCTCCGGCGGCAAATCTTCACAATCAGAAACATTTTCATTCCCAGCAATATCAACACCAGACGATTTGGCATCAAGTATGCTCGCAGCACCAACATCCTCGTCAGCAACTTTGGTACCAACATCGCGCCCACTACTCAATGGAACACAACAAGCATCATCTCCACCACTAACGACAGCCTCACGCTCAACATCAGTCATCTGAAGAAATAAAAATTCAGAAAAAGTGAATGATATGAGCAAAACAAACAATCAAAAATAAGTTAGCAAGAGCTGCACAGAAAAACAAACCTTAGCAGCATTCACAGCAACATCATCGATCTTGCTGCTGCTAACATTCAAAGGTACATTACCAACAGTCGAACAAGGCTCGTCGCCAACAATAGGACCCTGATTCATATGTAATGAAGCAAAAAAAACAATGCTATTATTAGCAACAATAAACACAAGGAATTAAACCACAGTAACAAAAAAGGTAGGTATCACCTGCAAACTCTTTACGGTGTGGGATAGAAAAATGAACAAGCAAGGCACATTGGTGCGCATGAAAATTCAAGAAATATGTATAAACACAATAAAAATAAAAATAACCTTGCACTTATCAGTAGATGGATCATTAACTCCACGGTCAACAGCAGCCTCAACATTATGACTGGTCTCCTGCATGAAAAGAAAAATTAATAAACATATGAAGATGAGGAAGTTCAACTACAATACTGACACCAGAACAACATAGTAAAAACATACAAACACCGAGGACTGACTCACATCAACAACAGGGTGCTCCAAGACAACATCGTTCGTATGGTGATCAGTAACATCAGCCTCAGTACCATCATCAGCCCTGCTGTCGGTGGCAGCAGCCTCATCCTGCTCAATCTGCATGAAAGAAAAATTAATAAACAGATGAAGATGAGGAAGTTCAACTACAATACTGACAGCAGAACAACATAGTAAAAATTTCAAACACCGAGGACTGACTCACATCAACAACAGGGCACTCCAAGCCAACATCATTCATTTCGTGATCAGAAACATTAGCCTCGGTACCATCACCAGCCCTGCTGTCGGTGGCAGCAGCCTCATCCTGCTCAATCTGCCTGATAACAACATTTGCACTTTCTTCATATGGCTTGCAGCGAGAGTCTTACATAGTTTTGAAACGCTTCATGTTGTTCAACAGACGAACCGAGCTCTGAACTAGATCAGCAGCACCGTCACGCATATCACCAATTAAAATTCTCTCCATCTCAATATAGTCCACTGCTTCCTCAGTGTTAAATTGATGACCTTCAGGAAGGATACCATTGATACAGCTCAGACGCTCAACTGTCGTTGGGACCTTTTCCAGCTCAGAACACACATTTCTAAAAATATGCTCAGCGTGCTCCAACGCAGAAACAACAACATCAATACCAAAACCCTACCTCTGTGAAGTACTAGCATTACTAGGGCCAGGGGAACATAACCAGCACCCTCAACACCACGGCCATCTCTCAACTCATCGTGCAGAGAGGAAAACTTGGGAACCTGAGACGACGGCATCTCCAGGACTGGCCGTTTATAAACTCGGAAAAAACAACCTCCTCTTGAGTTTTCCACTACAAACAAGGGGGAAAAGAGTTAATTAAGCAATGCAACACACAGGGAAAAATAAAACATGATATTAACATATTTAAATCAAAAGCACTATCAATCTTTAACTGTCAGTGCCAAATTGTTAATATTTACCGACAGTACAGTTGAACAAAGATATTCAGTTCAACCACACATGAAACAACAGTACTAAAAATCGTACCTAAACCTCACAAAGCTTAAGAAATGACAAAATCTAAACAGGTAACTCTGCGGGCCACATGTTCACTCCAGCAAAAATAGCTATACCTAAATAATAAAAGGTCTGCAAGACACAAAAGATATAAAACTCACCGGAAGCTTCCCAAACACCCAAGTCTTTGGATCTGCGTTGCCTTTTTTATCAAATCTGCATCAACCAGATCGGAAAGCTTGACAGGATCCATGAAACATATGCGGGGGACTCGCATGTCAGGCTCCGCAGTCTTGCCACGAATAAGGCAGTCAAGGTACATTAGTACAGGCCCTATAGCACAGCTTGTGATTGCCTTCCCAAGGGTAACACCATCTTGGTACCTGACAATAGCCCTTCTAAGCTCATCAACCATCAGTTGGCAATAATCCATATTAGCCATGTCCTCAATGACGAGATTCTCAAACATTGCTGCCTCTCTAGAAACACACGGGGCGGCACCAAGCAACACAACCTTCGTAAACGCAATAATGAAGAACACTTTCAGAGCAAGGTCATCTTTGCTAGGATCCTTGACAAGCTCCTTGAGCCTATCCCTCAAATCCTTTGTCTTGATATCTTTGTTCCTGCTAATGTCAAGCTTCGATCTTAACTTCATCAGAGCGTTGTCATATCCGTCCTCTGACGGCCTTGGTGCAGAACGACCACCACGAGGGAGCCCAAATAATTGATGTATACCATCGCTAGTGATGCGAAGCTTCTTATGAGCCTCACCCATGTCAAGAGTCGTTGTATCAGGATCTATCCTCAGGTACAAAGCTCCCATCAGAGGGTGGGAAATGTTAGACTTCACCTTCCACTTGAAGATAGAACCAAAACCAGCTGCATGAACCCTAGCCACATGCCGACTCTCAAGCAATTTAGCACAAGCTTCAACCTCTCCCAACGAACATCGCACAGTTAAGTTCAATTTACGTTGGTCACCTTCATCCAAAGCAACTTTTCCGGCATTGCCTCCCACCGGCTTGACCGGACTCATAACGCTAGCATGCTGTAAATGAAAATAAAGAAGCCACAGCTTAAATGAATGAATATAGAAAACAAAACAAGCGTATGAAGGCAAGTAGAAAAAAAGAAAAAGATTGCACAAGTTCAACTCTTAAAACAACATCAGTACAACCCTCAATTGATGCAAACAATGACCAGCCTCGTCTGGCCAGCATACCAGCCCAGACACAATTAAATCATTGCAAGTACAACTAGTTAGTCACATACAGTACAAAACACGTACCACTGCAAATTCATCTTCAGAATCAACTTCAATATCATCTTCTTCAGATACAGCATCTTCAGCTTCGACACGAGCGCGCTTCTTCACACCTTTGTTCACCTTCGCAGGAGGAACTTTACGCTTCTTATTTTCTTTCAACAAAGAGCGCTCTAGAAGAGGAGACGAAGAAGGCTTCTTATTTGTCAAAACTCGTGGACTCCGGCGAACAGGGGAGCCACCAAGTGTGCTTGGACCAATCTTCACAGCAACACTATCCCCATCAGCTTTGCTATTACCAGGTTGGGAACCAGCTTTCACACGTGGGCTACGCCTCTGTGTGCCATCAGCATTTCGATCTGACATCTTCCTCTTCAAAACAGCATTCTTCTCCTTAACTGCATCACGAGTAAACACTTGCGTCAAACGAGTTTGCATCAGGTTTGTCTTCATAGGCATGTCACTTCCATGAGATCCACCATCAATGGTTGAAAAGGACGCGTAGCAACATCCCCATCACTTCGCTGCACACACACACAACCTTTTGACGCCGTTCCAACTCCTTTCTCCTCTGGAAATCACACTTCTTCTTTCTTATCCTTTCATCCTCAAGCTGTAACTGCATAGGAACATCCTCAGCCTGAGTAACAGGCTCGGTGCCATCAACACTCTGTGACTGAGTAACAGACAACTGCAAGCTGCCATCACCATCATCAACGTTAAGAGAATACATTCCATCATTAATATCTTTGACAACATCAGAAATGTCCTCAGGAGCACCATGGCTGTCATTAACTGCATAAACCAATAACATAAGCACGCACATATAAAATTAAAACAAAATTAACATTGCAGAGACAAGATAAATAAAGCGCATAGCATCAGACACAAAGAAAAGGAACAACTGATGTAGCTAATCATATTTATGTATTCAAGGCTGATAAAAAAGAGCAAATATAAGGGAAACACCAGCAACATTCACAAGTTCTTCTAGAGGATTTGGTGTCTCAAAAATAACATTCACAAGATCTTGAAAGCGCTCTGATTTGTCAGAATCAGGAGGCATCGTCACTCCAACATCTGCAACAACATCATAATTAGCAAAAAAAGTACACGAACAAGCAATCAGTTCAACTATATGAACACCACAAGTGCACCCAATAAAACAATATCAACCCACCACTGGCACAACAAACTTCAGAATGACAACTCTTTCAACATCATAATAGTTCTTCACTGACTACGACACCATATTTCAAATGCCAGGACAGCAGTTCAAACTACAGATGGTGATCAGTACTACAACCTGTCTGCAGGTCACAAAAACCGCCAAAACTATACACACCACACATTCCAGGGCAAAATTAACAGCAATCAAAATACATACAACTTATAAAGTCGATACGACAACACCTATACAACCTAAAAACCAGATCTGTTAAAACACCATCCAAAATACAGGGAAAATCACCTGCATTCAACTTGTCCGGACTGGATGATGTACCCATTGAGATCTACAGACCTAAAATCTGCCCAACCAGATCTGCAAGACACATGAACAAAAATTAGGGCTCTGGCCTATTTCAGAAACGAAGCACGCCATACAAAGAAAAACTATTACCAGCAAACACAAAATCCGCCACGGAATCCAGTATCACTGTCGCCAACCGCTCGTTCAAGAGCAAAGGAACCCTAGCGAATCCAGCCTGAGACAGCAAGAGAGCAATAGCTTAGAAATAGAGGGAAAATCTGTACATAAGAGGACGCAAGGGAAGTCAACGACAGAGCAAAAGGAGCAAACAGAGCACCCAGACCTCCACCCCTAGGGTTCAACCCGCCGGCCTACGCTCCCGCGGTGAAACAGGAGAAGCAACTTCTCTACGAGAAGAGAAGAAGAGGGGAACGAAGCAGGAATCGATTTGGGGAGGGGAGCGAAGCGGAACGGGGGAGAGAGGAGGTTAAAAGGTGAGTGGGATAAAACCGACGGCTAAAGCCCACAATCGTGGCAAAGCCCACTATCTCTGGGCAGTTACCAAAGATAATAGCAAAAATTAAATACAATAAAAAAATTAATATAGAGGGAGAAAACAAATGGCTAAAGTACAAATAATAACTCACAACAGTACAATAAAAATTATCAAAAAAGTACAAATGAAATAATAATTCATAACGGTACTGGTTTTTCCCCTAAAAAAGATAAGATAATGGGGGCAAGTCATGTTACGGACTCGCCTCCGCATACCCCTCGGTGCGGTGCGGGGGCAAGTCATGTTACGGACTCGCCTCCGCATGCGACGCCGCGGCACGCCACATCGTCGCCTGCTATGGCTCGTTCCTGGCTCGGCCTCGCTGGGATGGGGGGGGGGGGGTCCCGACCCCCCCCCTCCCCCTCCCGGCTCGGCCTCGCGCTAACGCGGCAGTGCGCTCGTTTGACAGGCGCAGTGCAGTTATTCTGTTTCCCCCCCACACGCACCCACACACCCCTAAAGATAGATAATGGGGGCAAGTCCATACAAGGAAGATGTGTCAGTACAACTATGCCACTCGGTGCGGTGCGGTGCGATGCGGGGGCAAGTCATGTTACGGACTCGCCTCCGCATGCGACGCCGCGTCACGCCGCGTCGTCACCTGCTACGGCTCGTTCCTGGCTCGGCCTCGCCGAGATGGGGGAGGGGGGGTCCTGACCCCCCCCCCCCCCCCCCGCGCGGCTCGGCCTCGCGCTAACGCGGCAGTGCGCTCGTTTGACAGGCGCAGTGCGGTTATTCTTTCCCCCCCCCACACGCACCCACACACCCCTAAAGATAGATAATAGGGGCAAGTCCATACAAGGAAGATGTGTCAGTACAACTATGCCCCTCGGTGCGGTGCGGGGGCAAGTCATGTTACGGACTCGCCTCCGCATGCGACGCCGCGGCACGTCGCGTCGTCGCCTGCTACGGCTCGTTCCTGGCTCGGCCTCGCCGGGATGGGGGATGGGGGTCCCTCCCCCCTCCCCCCCCCCCGGGCTCGGCCTCGCGCTAACGCGGCAGTGCGCTCGTTTGACAGGCGCAGTACGGTTATTCTGTTTCCCCCCACACGCACCCACACACCCCTAAAGATAGATAATGGGGGCAAGTCCATACAAGGAAGATGTGTCAGTACAACTATGCCCCTCGGTGCGGTGCGGTGCGGGGGCAAGTCATGTTACGGACTCGCCACCGCATGCGATGCCGCGGCATGCCGTGTCGTCGCCTGCTATGGCTCGTTCCTGGCTCGGCCTCGCCGGGATGGGGGAGGGGGGTCCCGACCCCCCATCCCCTCCCCCCGGCTCGGCCTCGCGCTAACGCGGCAGTGCGCTCATTTTACAAGCGCAGTGCGGTTATTCTGTCCCCCCCACACACGCACCAACACACCCCTAAAGATAGATAATGGGGGCAAGTCCATACAAGGAAGATGTGTCAGTACAACTATGCCCCTCGGTGCGGTGCGGGGGCAAGTCATGTTACGGAGTCGCCTCCGCATGCGACGCCGCGGCACGCCGCGTCGTCGCCTGCTACGGCTCGTTCCTGGCTCGGCCTCACCCCGACCCCCCTCCCCCCGGCTCGGCCTCGCGCTAACGCGGCAGTGCGCTCATTTTACAAGCGCAGTGCGGTTATTCTGTCCCCCCCACACACGCACCAACACACCCCTAAAGATAGATAATGGGGGCAAGTCCATACAAGGAAGATGTGTCAGTACAACTATGCCCCTCGGTGCGGTGCGGGGGCAAGTCATGTTACGGACTCGCCTCCGCATGCGACGCCGCAGCACGCCGCGTCGTCGCCTGCTACGGCTCGTTCCTGGCTCACCCTCGCCGGGATGGGGGAGGGCCCCCCCGGATCTGCCTCGCGCTAACGCGGCAGTGCGCTCGTTTGACACGCGCAGTGTGGTTATTCTGTTCCCCCCCCCCCCACACACACACGCACCCACACACCCCTACAAATAGATAATGGGGGCAAGTACTAGATTCAAAAAAACAAAAAAAAGTATCAGTCCAAGTTACTGGTGTAGTCAAGTACTAGATTCAAACAAACAAAAAAAGAAAAAATTGACCGCCCAAGGACCGTCGCAGGCCCTGACGATGCTAGATACTTGAACTCGAGCCCATGGGCGAATCCCTAGTAATCCACACAACGCAGGGCCTGCCGTCGGGGGCCCACGGGTCATGTGAGAGCGCGAGCGCCGTGTATCGCTCAGGTAAGTATTCAGATGAGTTCGACCGGTGAGCCTCGGCTGCGCTTATAAACAGGTCGAGAGCCCCCTCGACTAGCGAGGTGGGACTAAACCCATAGAGCACGCGCACGCCGCGCTGCACAACCGCGCGGATGAGCTATCTGGGTCGAAAACAACGACTCGAGCAGATGGCCCAACACAGCAATTCGCCCCATTACAAAATTCCAGCCGATCACACACAACAAAATAAAAAAAATGCAGATAATTGTAGAAAAACCTCACAAGAAATCAGTTCAAAACAAATAATGTAAAAAGTTCGAACACATGTTAATTGAAAGAACTAAAAAAATAAAAATATATTTTTTTGGAAAATTAAACGTAGAAGATTGTAAATAAAAATTTCAGAAACAAATTTATAAAAAGTTCAAGTACTACAATTCATAAGGTTCAAGTAAAAAAATAGTACTGTGCAGCAAAGATTAAATTCTTTTAATTTTAAAAAATACGAACTATCATTATTCAACTGTAAAAAAGAAAAAATGTGCTCTAAGATTCATGTGAAAAAGTAAGAAAAAATGCTATACAACAAACAAATTTGATTGGTAATTGACAACCTAAAATAGTTCAGTACTATCATTAACAGCATGTAAGTTCAGCAAACTCAAAACCCAAAAGGGGTTCTACAAACATCATCTGTGTATAGTTCCATATGCGAGCTATGTGCATGAAAATATCCCAGTCAAAACAAAGGATGCCCATCAGTTCAACTATAAAAACGTTCCAGTACAAATATAAAGAATATATAAATAAAACAGTTATACTTGAGCAAAACAATAGGAAAAGCATTACATAAATTGTTCCAAACCATCTGATAATACCATAGAATTCAACCATCTCACATGCAAATGTTTTAAAAAAATACTGCAACATAATCAAACACACACAAATCTCACAATCGGCGTCATTTGCCACGTTTAAACCTACAGCACATAAATTCTGAACGTCAGAGAGTCATCTTCCCTGGAGAACATAACCATAGCCACATCACCATCCTCAAATCCAGACTCTGCAACAAACTCCTTCCACCCAGTAGTTAGGTTGATGCAACCATCAAGTCGATGTGGTAGGCAACTTCCATCAACTGATACCCATTTTTGTCTGAAGTCTTCATCTTCAGTATACCGGAACTAGGAGCAACAATCCTGATCCTGGGTGACATTTTCTGCAACTGGGCATGGGAGTACAAAACAAAGTGAACACCTGACATAACTGAATTTTTACACAGATCTAGGAACGGTTTGCATAACAAACTGAAAAGAAAAAATCTGAACCAAAACAATAACACCAAACTAACTAGACATATGAACTGACAAAACTGAAGAAATATACATATCAATACACCTACAGTAAAAACATCTGACAAAAAACAGATCAAGGATTATACAAAAATGGATAAAATACTGTTAAGTAATGAACAAATACACACAAAAATCCCTACTATTAAATTCTGACAAAACCAAATAAAAAATATAGAAAAGCTATTGATAAAACTAAACTACAGATTCAGTCCATGGGATTCAAAAAGAGACCTACAAAAAAGTAGAAAACAAAACAAATAGAAACACATACCCATGATTCCTTCAAGTCCCCAACCGTCAGGCGACAAACATAGGGTGCACGAAACCCATGGTTGCTGTACAGCAGACAAGAAAGTTGCCCACGGCGCTGAGTCTGGGTGAGCTCCAAACCAGATTCGTACACACAGCCGTCAGCTATGCGCGCCATCTTTGCCAGGCATCCGCATGAACAATCCTCCATGGAACACACGGTAACAGGGAAGAAAACAACGGAGAGAAGAGGGAGGAACCTAGATCTGATTCTGGAAGAAGGAAAAAAAGGAGGGGGAGACTGAGCCACACACCACACATAGATGGATAGAATTTATAGCCAGGGAGACTTGCAGATTATAAAAATAATAAATAGGCAGGTGGGCAGCCAGCTGGTAGGAAATAGTTATTATACAAGCCATGCAACATTTGACCGCAAATTAGTTCAACTTCAGATAAACAAGCAGTTCAAAAGTGCACATGACAAACATATGCAGATAAAACAACACATTCAGAGGTAAACAGTTGAATTCATTTAGTCATTCAAAACATCTTCTCCCTCACAACACAAATCTTAAAAACATATTATTCACTACTTCAGTCATAACGATCAAAGAAACGACGCCATTTGGCCCTGGTGGATGGATGTGGAGTCGTAGCTGCTCTCGCCCTAGCCCAACTGATGATCTGAATATGGTTCCTTCCCCTACCCTCTGGGAAAAGAAGCTCCAATTCATTGGAGTTGCAAGTATCCATCACCTCGCGCGCAAGGCGTCTGTTGAACTCTGCCTCCAGTTCCTCCTCGGCAGCACGTCGTGCCATCTGCCTATGCCTGCGCCTCCTCCTCCTCCTCTGCTCCGCTACTGCAGCCCTCACATTGACGGCATCCCCCTCCTCCTCTGTGACTTCTCCCAGCTCAGGATCCATCTCGCTTTTCTTTGGTTGCAACTGGTAGAATGAAAGTGACAGAGGGCTCGGGCTTTATACTCAAAGTGCAGAGGTATCGGTAGGCAGCCAGTAGAAAATACTTACTCCGATGTCAACGCACAGTAAGACAACTTTTCACGGAGCAGTCCAACTACACATACGGCAGCAATTCAAACAACACTGAAAAACACGCAACTTAATTACATGGTTTGACCAGATTACAAGAAATCGCAGGCTACAGTCAGCCGCCATATACCACCTCCGCCAACGACAAAATAACATGGGAATCCGGGGTAGAAACAACTCAAAGAAGCAAAATTGACAACGCAAATCTTTTCATACAATCCTCATATCTCTCCCTGCAATGCCAATTCGAAAGTAAAACAATAGAAAAAGAAGAACACATTTGAATGGCGGGCGTGGAAAACGACCAAGAACACCAAAACTTGTAATCATAAATTACAGATGAAATTAATCTCCAAAAACTCTAACATACCGATAATTCTCACACCCAGAACAACAAACAGGACGTAAAATGAGGCCTACGAACACCACGGTAAACACCAACGCCCAAAACACGTCCGCCGCCAAATGCCCACGCCGTCACCTCCGGTGACTCCAGATCGCAAAACACGACCAGGTGAGCGCGCGCACGTGCGGAACCCCTTACATGTCTCCTCTGGCAACGAATGGCCCGCAGCACCGCGCCGGAGAATGCCCGAAAGCTCCACGTTGCATCCCTTGTTTCCGCCTGTCGTACACGCAGGAAGATCAGTTCAAGTAGAAAACCACGTCAGTCCAACCAGTAAATTACGTCAGTTCAAGTAGGGTAACAGAATAATATTATGCGTAACAGAATAGCCCAGATGTGTGTGTGTGTGTGTATATAGAGAGAGAGAGGTATATATATAGAGAGAGGTATTTAGAACATTTTATATGTAATTCAAATATCAATGGGTCTAAAAAGGCCAAGAGGTGGAAGGCAACTTGGGCCACAAGGTCCCAAGTAGGAAGCCCCCCCTTTCCTTGTAGGGGGGGGCAAATTTAACTACTCCTCCCCCTTTGGCCGGCGCCCCAAGGGGGACTTTTCCCCCTTGGTGGCTGGCCTCTCCTCCTCCTCCTCCAACCTATATATACTAGGGGTTTTTGCTCTATTGGATACACAGTTTTTGGAGCCTCCTCTAGTTCTTCTAGTTCATGTTCTAGTTGGTCCTAGTTGACTAATTAGAGCGTGGCTAATCCTCTTGTCCTCATAATTAGAATCCTAGTGTGGTTCTAATCTCCTCCCTCTAATTCTCCGGCGACGATTAGCTTTGGATGACAAAGCGTTGCCGGATTGTGAAGGTTGCACGTTTGCAACCAAGTAGAGAGGTCGTGCTTTCCATCTTCGGTTCGAGGGACTATTCGTGGGTGCTACGAGGGGTCATTCATCGATGGTTCGAGGGACTCCAAGTACGATCTGCACCGACATGTTCTTCTTCCGCTTCAACTCGGTGACGGTAACGATCGTGATCCCAACCCGTTATGCATCTTCATATTGATCTTGAGTGATCGTAGGTGCGATTTTTTTGTTTTCTACTATGTTTCCCAACACTAGCATCATCACAAGTATCATCTATAATAGAAGTAATATCATCAAGTATTTGCGTCATATCAGATTGAATAGCAGGTGGTGGTGTCACAAGTCTACTTAAAACATAAGGTGAATCAAGTGCGGAGCTAGATGACAGTTCCTTACCTCCCCTCATCTTAGAGGGTACAATCTTGGTCTTAGAGTCTTTCAGATTCTTCATAGTGATGAACAGATATATAATTCCCAAATGAACTCAATAAATAGAGCTATGCTCCCCATCAACGACGCCATACAATAGTCTTGATGAACCACAAGTATAGGGGATTGCAACAGTCTTCGAGGGTAGTATTTCACCCAAATTTATTGATTCGACACAAGGGGAGCCAAAGAATATTTATGAGTCTTAGCAGTTGAGTTGCCAATTCAACCACACCTGGAAAGTAATTTCTCTACATCAAAGTGTTTAGTAGCATAGTAGTATGATAGTTTGATAGTATTTGTAACAGTAATAGTAGCAGTTTTGTGGTGATTGTAGCAGCAACAACAACGGTAGTAACTTAGCAAAGACAATATGAGCGTAGCATAGGCATTGGATTAGTGGTGGATATTTGTATGGATGACATTCATCATGTAACAATCACAACCTAGAGCGATACACAATAGCTCCAATTCATTAATTCTATCTAGCATGTATTCCGTATATAGTCATACATACTTATAATAAGAATTTGTAGGACATCTTTTGTTCTCCCGTGGTAGCGGGGTCCATAAGCTAATCTAAGGGTAATTAAGGCATCATTTTTATAAAGAACCGGAACAAAGCATTAACACGTGGTGAATACATGAACTCCTCGAATTACAGTCATCCTCGGAGAGTATCCCAGTTATTGTCACCTTGGGGTCTATGATTCAGAACAATAACAAGTGCATACAACTAGCAGATATCATCTAGAACTCAAATATATTGATGAAAAGATAAAGGGTTCACATCTAAAATCATGGCACTCGGGCCCTAGTGACAAGCATTAATCATAGCAAAGTCATAGCAACATCAATCTCAGAACATAGTGGATACCAGGGATCAAGTCGTAACAAATTGACTCGATTAAATGACAAATATTATCCATCTCCATCACCGTTCAGCAAGCATACGAAGGAACTACTAACCCCCGATGGTGAGCATCATGGAATTATTGTTGAAGAAGGGTTGATGATGACGACGACAACGAATCCCCCTCTCCGGAGCTCCGAACGAACTCCAGATTAGCCCTGCCGATGAAGAACAGGGGGTAGCAGCAGCTCCATATCGCAAAATGCAATGAAACTTCTTCTCTTATTTTTTTTTCTTAGGAAGACGAAATTTATAGGCTTGGAATTAGTTCGGACAACCACATGTGGGCCCCACAAGATAGCAGGGCGCACCCTGTTGTCTTGTGGACAGCGGGTGGTCCCCTCCGGTGGATCTTCATTCCAGTATTTTTATTTATTCAATAAAAAATTTCCGTAAAGTTTTGTCTGATTCCGAGAACTTTTATTTATGCACAAAAACAACACCATGGTAGTTCTACTGAAAACAACATCAGTCCGGGTTAGTTTCATTCAAATCATGCAAATTAGAGTCCAAATCAAGAGCAAAAGTGTTTGGAAAAGTAGATACGATGGAGACGTATCAGGCCACCCTTGCAGCCTTTCCACGTATCACTATTTGAGTTGCAAAATTAAACCCAACTAATGCACAGATTTCCCACTATTGATTACTCATCTAATGTGGCCAAGATTAGAAAATTAAACATAGAAAATTATGCATCTATAAATCGAAACAGGCATCCAAAATCTGAATATAAAACTAAATGATTCTAATTCAATCACCTAGTTTGAGAAATGGTTTGACCTTTCGACAGACCTTGCTAGATATGGATACTACTTCTAGGTGTTAGCTATTGTTTACCAATTCACAATGGTGCATAGAAAGTATAATGAAAGTGTTGATCATGTGAAACACATTAGTTCATATTATTTGCTTGAAACAGAGTCGTGCTTATTCTTACGTGTTACATGTTTTGCAAAACTATTATACAATCTTCAAGAGAATGCTCACTATAGTAAACTTGACTCACCAAGATTGTGTATATGACAGTCCTCTCTCCTCAACCTACCCCCATCGCTCGCCCAATAAAAGGAACAAGGGAAAACATAATGTCAGAATTAATACTCAATTTTTTGTAACCTTAATCCATACTTAAATCTAAGTGTTTAAACTTAAATGATTCTACCTTTTGTAATGTGAATGTACTAATCCAACATAATAAATTCAGTAGCCCAAAACCTAAGAGTCAAGATTCCTATGGGTCGACGTTCCTGTCATGGTACAACGGTGAAGAGGGCCCCTGCTAGGAACAAGAAAACAATGAAGGTGGATGTGGTGCGAGATAAAGAAAAAAATGACTATATTATATATAGTTCAGAAATTCGTGGTGTAATAAGTTGGTTGTGTGCTTAAAAAACACGGGTTGTGTGCTATTTGATCTCGTTGAGGAGGAGGTAGCATGTCTCTTTAAAGGACACATGTCCTAGAGAGAGTTTTGACCAGATGAAGCTTTGCTAAGGTGGAGTGAGTACTTGGTTCACTAGGCCTCGTGTGCACCTGGTTTCTGTTAATACTTTTAAATGTCAAAAAAATTGTGAATTGGATCACAAAAATTCCATCACAAATTAGAAATATAAACCGGCAAACAAAAGTGATAAATTTGTTGTCAATAGCAACGATGTGCTAAATTTAAAGCCCAAATTACATTTGACACTATTTAGTGTCATAATTGTCTATTTTCTTCTCGGCCATTTTATGAATGTTAATTTGAAAGTTGATGACATGTTAGAATCCAAATATTATCTATGTCATATATATTAAGATGTTAACTAGGAAAAGGTGCACCAAGTGCGAGGCCCCGACACACCACATATCCCCCCCCCCCCAACCACCACCACCACCACACACACAGGGAAACTTCATTAACTAAACAAACCCAACACGACATATTACACTGTTGAAAGTGAAACAATCATACGGTTTGATTCATCCTTTTAACTGTGTGGCTTCTAGGAATAGATCCATTTTGGCATGCTCGTTCAACTTTTCTGCTTGACGTCATGTACAAGTATACTCTGTCTAAGTATCTTAACCCCTTTGTTTTTTTTCGCATACTAGTTTTGTTTTAAGTCAATTTGTCTAAACTTTAACCAAATTTATATTAAAAATATCAACACCTACAATAAAAAATGAACACCATATTTTTTTATGATGTATCTAATGATATTGATTTGGCATTGTCAATATTGATACTTTTTTTATAAACTTGGTCAAATTTTAGAAACATTGACTTAAGACAAACTTAATATATGAAATAAAAAGAAACGGAAGGATGATCCATCCTTAGAGCATCTCCAAAAGCTCTTGCATGCGTAAAAATACTATCATTTTGAAGGAATTGAGCCAAATAAACCCTCCAACATTTCTGTAAACACGTCTTTTTACGGAATCGCATAAATCCCCCCCCCCCCCCCCCCCGCCCCAACTTCTCCTACATGTACAGGAAGATGATCCTTCCCGTAAAATTTAGGTGAGTTGCAACCGCCTGAAGTTTCACGCGGCGCCGCCCCGCACCTCCGCGCTCCCTTGCCACTATGTGTCGCGTAGCGATGGGGGCTGCCACCGTCGCACATGTCACTGACTTGAAGCCCTAGACTATTAGGTAGGCTTGTTTAATGGGAGATATAAGAAAAAAGGGGAAGATGTTTGTGAAAACTAAGAAATGAAGTCACCTCACAACTTTCCCAAAATTATACAAACATCTCCTAACAACCATTTTCACGAGGAGGTTTTTACATGAGCTATGAGAGATGCTCTTATGCGCATCCTACTCCCTCCATTCCAAAATATAGTGCGCCCGCACTTCCTGAGGTCCAACTTTAACCATAAATTTAACCAACGAGACCGACTGCGGTGAGACCACCGATCTGGCATCAGCTGCAAACTAGTACTATAAGTTACTCCAGGCAGGTGGGCACCAGCTGCAAACTACTGACAGGCTGACCACCGATCTGGCACGGCACGGG
Organism: Aegilops tauschii subsp. strangulata; assembly: GCF_002575655.3. Taxonomy (NCBI): domain Eukaryota; kingdom Viridiplantae; phylum Streptophyta; class Magnoliopsida; order Poales; family Poaceae; genus Aegilops; species Aegilops tauschii. Next base: position 248,160,352 of record NC_053035.3, read on the forward strand.
AACTGGCCGAGTTTGGACACGTTCGTTTTCCACTCGAAACTGACTTGCGTACGATGTTTTTCTCATACGATTTTGTACTACAAGACACAGGCCTGTTCCTAATGTTTGGGCCCACTACACCAGAACAATCTGCTCGTACGCAAAATCGTATGAAGTTTGATCATACTTATAGCAGCGCTCTTTTCCACTTCACGACTCGTGAGCAAGTCGTTTCCGACAACTTCTGAGAGCATGAAAATACACTCTCTCTCACGGTGATCGCTGATTGGGCGAAGAGCGGTGCCCTGCGTGATGCTTCGGCGGAAGGAGAAAAAAAATCAAATTATTACACGAACCGCCGTACTAGGTGTGAGAAAGGTGGAGCTCCATCGACGCATGCATCTAGAAAGCTCCATGGAAGTGATGCCGATGTTTTGACGAGTGCACGAACCAAGCTCGTACGTAAAGTATAATTCTCTCCATTTAGCGTTACACAGTTTTTTTTTTGGAACGGAGGCAAAAAATTTGCGTCATCCATTAAATAAGGGAGGATAGAGTTTTAGAATGTCACAAAGCCCGCACATAAAGCAACGGCATGCCAATTACTCGCGCAATACAATAAGCCCTAGTTTCTTTGCACCCACAGTAACCCAAAGCTTAGCCTCTTCAACGATTGCTTTTAGGAGGATTGGCGGCGGCGCACTCTTGTGGCGGAAGATACGAGCGTTTCTCTCGTTCCATATTGTCCAGGAGACGAGCATTGTGAGAGAGACCAAGGCACGTCTATTGAGGTTATGAATGTCGGTTCGCTTGTCCCACCACTCCATAACGGACTCCTCCAAGTGCCATGAGGTGGTGTCAATATGCACGAGTCCAAATTCCTGGATGACCAATTTCCATAGCCGAATGGTGAAGCGACACTTGTAGAAGAGGTAAGCGCCTGACTCGCCGTCCCTTCTATAGAGGGGGCAAAGACCGCAGTCCGGATCCGGTTTTGCAAAGCCAACCAAGCAAAGAATTTAACTTTTGGCGGGGCCCAAGCTTTCCAAACCATGCGGTCTAAGGGTGATAGTGTCAATCCAAGGAATTGGGCCCTATATGCAGTGGCCGACGAATAGTTCCCGTCGTTGGAGTGCTTTCAAACAATGTCGTCCTCTGCTTGATCGTTGACGTGGAAATCATTAAGAAGCATCCAAAGGGTGAAGAATTGGCATATGTGAGCAGCGGAGATGACAAAGTCACAGCCAATCTTAAAGATCCAAGCATTTCCACGGAGGGCCTTCCTTACTTTTCAATTTTTTTCTCTTGGAGGCTTGAAACATTAAAGGGGCAATGTCCTTAGGCTTTCGTCCAAGGAGCTGTGACGCCCGGATAATTTAGCTACAGTAATTCCGCGTTAATGATGCCACATCATCACAATTACTGTTGCTAATCTTGCTGTGTTTCAAGCGCTAATCAAATTCAAATTAAATCAAAGGCAAACAACAAAAGTTTCCAAACTGTAAAACTAAAATGTTCTAAAGGTGCCAGATAATGCATAGGTAATTGGGGGGGAGAAACCAAACTTTGATAAAATGTTTAAGGGCTCTAAAATAATTAAAACAGTAGTGAAAACAATTAAACAAATGCCTATTGAATTTTATAAAATATTAAAACTATTTTATTATGGGTTAAGAATTAATCTGACAGTAGTTTGTTTATAAATACAAATTTAGGTACTAGTGGTAATTTTTATAAAACTAAAAATAAAAGAAACTAGAAATAAAACAGAAAATAAAATAAGAAAAAGAAAAGACAAACCAATTAAAAGCAAAAGGGGGCAACCCCCTCCTCGTTGGGCCTCGGCCCAGTTGGCCTAGCGACCAGACCGGCCCACCCCGCGCCCCCAGCCTACTAACCCCCGGTCCGCTTGACCGAAACCCTAACCCCCCACTTCTTCCCCCGATTCCCCACTCTTCCCTCACGCCCCCTCCTCTCGGTCCCGATCTGGACCAGGAGCGTGTCGTCGCCTTCGCCTTGGCACCGATCGCCGCCGCCGCCCGTCGCCCGCCTCCGCCGACCCCACCTCTCCCGCGCCGGCGCTGACCACCGCCTCCCATCGTCGATGTTGCCCAGCGTCACCCGGTGACCTTGCTACCGCGGACGAGCTGCCCGTTGGCGACGACCTTCCCCGACACTGGCACCTCGCTGCCACCTCGTCGGACGCCCCGTCCTCGTCCTCCTCCCTGCCGGCCCCATAAAGCCACGCCGCCCCCTTCCCGACAACGAACGTGAGCCGCGCCCCTCTTCTCTTCCCCTCTGCATCGTAATCGTTGTTGCCGGTTGCGCCTGCTCGCCTCCCCCTGCTGCTCGCCGCTGCGGGCTGCTGCTGCCACCCGTCGTCGCCAGCGTGCTCCAGTAGCTTCGCCCGAACCTCGCCGCGACAGCGCGTCAACCTCGCCTTGCCTCTGCTCCGCAGCCGCTGTCCTCTACAGCCCGCGCCCGGCCACCGCAGCTCCGACCCTTCTGCGCTGTGCCGCCTCGCGCGCTGGCCACCGCGCCTGTTCGGGCTACGCCCGCTAACCGTGGCCCGGCGCCCGTGCGCCCGTTAAGCCTCCCCCTGCCTATGACACAGGGGCCCCATGCCCCGGAACGTAAAAAAGGTTAATAAATAAGTAATTAATTATTAATTAATCAATCAGTGGATTAATTATGTTAACTAAGCTAACTGAATTTAGCTAACCTAACCATTTAGTTAAACTAATTAACCCTAGTTAGTTAACCTAAGTCTATGATGATCGGGCCCCACGTGCCAGGGTTGACCTAGTCAACCTTTGGTCCTGCTGACATCATGTTGATGTCACGCTGACATCATAAGTGCCTTTTCTAATTAAATTAATCTGATAATTCCAAGAATGAATTATAACTTTAAAATTAATATAAAATAATTCGTAACTCGGATGAAAATAATTTGTACATCAAAGTTGCTCAAAACAACGAGACGAATCTGAATACGCAGTCCATTCGTCCGCCACATGCCCCTAGCATAGTGAACATGTGACCGCCCCCCTTCGTTTCACTTGTCTGAAAAAGCCAAACACCGAGAATACTTTCCCGGATGTTTTCCCCCCTTCGCCAATATCACCTACTACCGCGTTAGGTCACCCCTAACACCGCGTATTGCCATGTTATGCTTTGTGATGCTATGATCGCTCTGTTATTTATTGTGTTCCCCCCTCCGTTATTTCTTTCTGGTAGACCTCGAGACCGCCGCCGATACCCCCGTGATCAACTACATCGACGACGACCCCTCCTTCTTGCCAGAGCAACCAGGCAAGCCCCCCCCTTGATCAACCCGATATCGCATATTCCTTCTCTCTACTACTTGCATTAGAGTAGTGTAGCATGTTAGTGCTTTCGGTTAATCCTATTTTGCTGCATAGCCTGCCATTGTTGCTACAGATGTTACCTTTACCTGCAATCATAAATGCTTAGTATAGGATGCTAGTATTCCATCAGTGGCCCCACATTCTTGTCCGTCTGCCATGCTATACTATCGGGCCGTGATCACTAGGGAGGTGATCACGGGTATATACTATATATTTTATACATGATACATGTGGTGACTGAAGTCAGGTCGGCTCGTAGAGTACCCGTGAGTGATTCATGAATTGGCGGTTGAAAGGACATTTGTCCCGACGGCCCTCTTGGTGGATCGTTGTGGCGGAGCGACAGGGCAGGTTGAGACCACCTAGGTGAGAGGTGGGCCTGGCCCTGGTCGGCGTCCGCGGTTACATCAATTAACACGCTTAACGAGATCTTGGTATTTGATCTGAGTCTGGCCACTGGCCTATACGCACTAACCAACTACGCGGGAAAAGTTATGGGCACTCGACGTCGTGGTATCAGCCGAAGCCTTCTTGACGTCAGCGACTGAGCGACGCGCGCCGGTGAAAGGATCGATATAGTTGACTAGAGGGGGGGTGAATAGGCAACTAACAATTTTTAGCTTTTCTTTACCAATTTAAACTTTGCATCAAAGTAGGTTGTCTAGATATGCAACTAGGTGAGCAACCTATATGATGCAACAACAATAAGCATACACGCAAGCAGGAGATAAGGCACAAATAAACTTGCACAGGTAAAGGCACGAGATAACCAAGAGAGGAGCCGGTGAAGACGAGGATGTGTTACCGAAGTTCCTTCCCTTTGAGAGGAAGTACGTCTCTGTTGGAGCGGTGTGGAGGCACAATGCTCCCCAAGAAGCCACTAGGGCCACCGTATTATCCTCACGCCCTCACACAATGCGAGATGTCGTGATTCCACTATTGGTGCCCTTGAAGGCGGCGACCGAACCTTTACAAACAAGGTTGGGGCAATCTCCACAACTTAATTGGAGGCTCCCAATGACACCACGAAGCTTCACCACAATGGACTATAGCTCCACGGTGACCTCAACCATCTAGATTGCTCAACACCCAAGAGTAACAAGCTCCACAAGGGATTAGTGGGGGGATTCAAATATCTCTTGGTGGAAGTGTAGATCGGGGCCTCCTCAACCAATCCCTAGAGAATCAACAAGTTTGATTGGCTAGGGAAGGAGATCGGGCGAAAATGGAGCTTAGAGCAACAATGGAGCTTGGAGGTGGAAGAGGTAGTCAACTAGAGGAGGAAGACACCCCTTATATAGTGGAAGAACAAATCCAACCGTTATCCACCAACTCAGCCTGCGCAGCGCGGTACTACCGCACCTGAGACGCGGTACTACCGCAGGGGCACGCGGTACTACCGCACCTGAGGCGCGGTACAACCGCAGGGGCACGCGGTACAACCGCAGAGCCCCGCGGTACTACCGCGCACGCGGCAGAGACCAGAACAGCCACACTTGCACTAAGGCAGAGGGCGGTAGTACTGCTGGCGCGGTACTACCGCTCCCCCTTGCGGTACTACCGCAAGGCAGGGGCTGTCCAGGGATGGGTAGGCACGGATATAGAAAATTACATCCGTGGCTGCTTCCGCAGAGTTGGAGTCGATGCAAAAACCCGACGCGGTAGTGCCGTAAGCCAGCCGCGGTACTACCGCGCGAGGTGCGGATGTAAAAAATTACATCGGCCCCTTACAGCCGCGTAGTTGCGGAACTAAGCAGGGACCACGGTACTACCGCTTACCAGAAGCGGTACTACCGTGGGGCCTTGCAGTACTACCGTGGGGCCTTGCAGTACTACCGCACCAGCGGGCGGTACTACCGCTCTGACGAGCGGTACTACCGCACTTCCTAGTTCGGCAGACAAGAGCTATAATTGCATAGACAAGGAAAACTTAGGATGCTCCAAAGGCAAGAGGAAAGGAGGTGCAAGGGACGATGTGTACGTGATGAATCCACCCAACCTTTCCAAAGCGGACCCCCTCTTAATAGTATGGCTTCCCTACGACTCAATACCACCGAAAAGAACCGAAGAGAAACGCCGTCTTCTAAAGCCTTTGAGGGGAACCCAATCATCTTGTGCCTAGTCAATATATCTGAAATATTTGATGCACATGATTAGTCCGCAAAAGCATTGTCATCAATCACCAAAACCAACTAAGGGATAAAAATGCCCTTACAATCTCCCCCTTTTTGGTGGATTGATGACAACACGGGATTTGCACGAGGTATTAACACAAAGAGCAAGGGCAAACCACAAGTCTCTAAAATATAGACGGTCTCCCCCTAGATGTGTGCTATCTCGATGAGTGCTTTGGACTGCACGGCACACATACTAGGATCAACATTCTCCCTATATTTTATAGACAAGGCAAATCTTGCAATTAGGCTAAAGCTAAGCAAGATAGACAGGAGCAAAATGTAATAAGCACAAGATATAATAAGCTCACTACGGTACGATAGAGTGCATATGTCTTACACCATATGATAGAAGGTCTCACGAGCACAAACCAAAGCAAACCAAAGCAAACGAAAAGAAACGAAGTTTAACTGACCCAAACACGACATAACTCGCAGCAAATCCTACACTCTCTCCCCCTTTGGCATCGAGACGCCAAAAAGGCAGAGAGGACACCTACAGCAATAGTGGTGGCTCAAGCGGAGTAGTCACTGGCACGCTCCTCGTCGGACTCTGCAGCTGGGACGGAATCCTCCTCAGACTCGGTCCACCGATAGCCCTGCTTGTGCAGCCATTCTGCCTCTAGGGTGATGTTCACCTCTGACCCGCTAGATATGTTCTCGCCAAAAGTCCTGAAAATCCGCTTGTCGCGGCGGCGAGTCTCCTTGGAAGCCACATGGGTCTGGTATTGCCCCTTGGCTTGCATACAGAACAGCATCTTCATCTTGGTCTTCAGTCGCTTAGCCCAAGAAGGCTCAGAGGTGGGAGGGATGTAACCCTCAGAGTTGTCCTCGTCTGCTGCCTCCTCCACATCCTCATCTGCATCCATGTCCATGGCAGCCGCAGTATCAGCACGAGAGGTAGTGTTGGCCCACAGAGACTTGATACGGAGGTTGATGGGCTCATGCCGGATCCAACCAGGGGCCTCAAACTCATCCTGAGGGTAGACCCGCTCCCAAGTAGCTGAGATCAACTGAAACAGTTAAGGTCCATAGATGGGGACCTTGCGGTTGTAGACCGCAAACCGAAGTTCAATCCACATGACATGTGAGACATCAAGTGGCTGTGTCTGAGAGTTGCGAGCATCTTCACACAAGAGCATCATATCCACCAGATAGGCATGCACCTTGTCCTTGTCCCCAATGCGTGGGAAGAGAGTGTTGCGGAAGATCCGGTGCATGATGTCAAGAAAGGAGTTGAGTACCCAAGTTGACTTGCCATTGGAGAGCTTCTTCTCCACAAGGTAGGGCATGAGCTTGTTCTTGTTGGCAGACTCGGGATTGGCATGAGGGCGAACACCTTGGGGTGTGGTGAGCCCCTCATCCGGAACCCCAAGCAGGGTCATGAATTCCTTCCAGGTAGCAGTCAGCTGTCGGCCATTGGTCATCCAAGTCATGGTCCTTTCCTCATTGGGATGAAAATGCACGGAGGCAAAGAACTGGGCAAGGATCTCAGGATCATAGTCTTTGTGGAATGAGATGATATGCTCAATGCCAAATTGCTCCACGAGGTCCAAAGCCTCACCAAAGTATTCCCGGTGCGCCTCTTTGCGCATGTGATGCATGTTGATCCACTTCACCTCCACATGGGTATTTTGCTTGGCCTTGATGACATCCAGATAAATGAGATTCTGCTGCTTGGTCCAGAATAGATCATTCCCTCGAAAGTTAGCACGAGGGTTTCCATACGGATTGACCTTCCTCCGAGCGATGAACTGAGCAAGCGGTATCTCATCCATGCCCTTGGCAGGTTCCTTCTCTTTGCTGGCAGTGGTCTTGGTTCTGCGTTGGGGGGCATTGGAGCCCTCTGCTTCCTCTGTGTTGCGCATACACTTGGACCCCGTGTCACGGCTTGGATTGGAGCGGCGAGCTGGAGCACCTGAGCCACCACCTAAAACACACACCACAAAACAAACACGCATGAAACACGAGAAGGATCAATGCAAAGACCACAGCAAAGCAGGTGAAACAAGTAGACATGGCACGTGAGAAGTGCCACAAGAGGGATTTGAGACGACGGTAGTAACGCGTGTTGTGCCACGTGCAGTAGTACCGCTCCATGGAGCGGTAGTACCGGACGTGCGCTAGTACCGCGCCCGCAGGGCGGTAGTACCGCGCCAGTAGGGCGGTAGTACCGAACGTGCGGTAGTACCGCACCTGAGGAGCGGTAGTACCGCACGGTTGCAGATCCGAAATAGCCATGGAGATCTGAGCACAACCGTGTCAACACGCGGTACTACGGTCGATCAAATCCATCACGGGACAACTATAGCAAGTACCAAGACTACACAAAACTACTCTCCTACATCCTACTCTTGCATAGATTTGTCCTAAAATCTCAAGAACAACTTGCATCTCCCCCAAACCTAAAAGCAACAAGACGAACAAGAAAAAGAGAGGGATTGGGGAGAACCTTGTTCCATGGCAAGAGGGAGTGGGGGGGAACGATCCCACCGGTCGGAATCCGAGGAGAGCGGCCGGAGACGGAGATCCGGCGAGGGCCTCCGGCGCCGTTCTTGAGCTAGAGAGAGAGAGAGACGAAGTGGGGAGAGAGACGAATGGGTATGGGGGAGTTAGAACTCCCCCTGCCCGTGTTTAACCCCCACGCGCCCTTGACCGCACGGTAGTACCGCACGTCATCGCGGTACTACTGCCCGGGCGGAAGTACTGCACCGAGGCCGTAGTATCGCTCCCCCAGGCGGCAGTAAAAAATTACTGCCGCGCTGGGTGCGGAAGTACTGCTCACTCCTCTCGCGGTAGTACCGCATGTCATCGCGGTAGTACCGCCCGGGCGGAAGTACCGCACCGAGGCCATAGTACCGCTCCGCCAGGCGGCAGTAAAAAATTAATGCCGCGCTGGGTGCGGAAGTACTGCTCACTCCTCTCGCGGTAGTACCGCACGTCATCGCGGTAGTACCGCCCGGACGGAAGTACCGCACCGAGGCTGTAGTACCGCTCCCCTAGGCGGCAGTAAAAAATTACTGCCGCGCTGGGTGCGGAAGTACCGCGCGCCCCCCTTGCGGTAGTACCATGGCTGGCCGCGGTAGTACCGTGGGCTCAAAAAAAGTTTCAACCAAAGATAACTCCTAAGCACGGAACCTTCAAGCGAGAGACCACAATAAGGAACTAACACACTGGACACCACAAGCACGAGCGCGCCACGAAGAAGGAGAGGCAAGAATCAACACAGACCAAAAACGAGACACAACCTCTCCAAGGAGAGGGCGGTGGCCGGAGCCACCTATGTTTGAGTCAATTGGTATGGCACCGCGAAGAATTATCCTTGGCCCATGACCAAAACTCGTCTTTGAAGCACAAGTACCATCAAAAATGGCTAATGTGAAAGAGTTGATCACTTTATGCATAATGGGGGGAGGGAGAGTTCATTGAGAGAACAACACTCCCCCTATGTCCATGCCTACACCTAGAATAGACAACAAGTTGAGTGTGGTGGGGTGTGCAAGGGGTCAAGCAACATTGCTCGAATCAATGATATTTAGCTCATGCCTTAACTCGCGAAATCTTGCTTCATCCAAAGGCTTCGTGAAAATATCTGCAAGGTTATCATGGGTGTTGACATAGTTGAGCTCGATCTCCCCTCGCCTAATGTGATCTCGGATGAAGTGATACCGAATCTCAATATGCTTCGTCTTGAAGTGTTGCACGGGGTTGAGAGAAATCTTGATGGCACTTTCATTATCACACCAAAGAGGCACTTTGTCTCAAATGACACCGTAATCCTTTAAAGTTTGCCTCATCCATAAGAGTTGTGCACAACAACTCCCGGCCGCCACATACTCCGCTTCGGTGGACGAGAGAGACACACAACTTTGCTTTTTAGAAGACCAACTTACCAAAGAGCAACCAAGGAATTGGCACCCTCCGGAAGTGGACTTCCTATCCACTTTGTCTCCCGCCCAATCGGAGTCCGAATATCCTACAAGCTTGAAGTTTGCTCCTCTTGGGTACCATAAGCCAAAGTTTGGGGTATGAGCCAAATATCGAAAGATTCGCTTGACCGCCACAAAGTGGCTTTCCTTAGGTGCGGCTTGAAACCATGCACAAATTCCCACACTCAACATGATATCCGGTCTAGATGCACAAAGATAAAGCAAGGAACCAATCATGGAGCAATATACCTTTTGATACACCGCTTTACCATTGGGATCGATGTCAAGTTGGCACTTGGTGGGCATTGGAGTGGACGCCGGCTTGACGTCACTTAGTTTGAATCTCTTGAGCATGTCTTGAGTGTATTTGGCTTGGTTGATGAAGGTTCCTTCTCTTCTTTGCTTTACTTCGAAACCGAGAAAGAACTTCAACTCTCCCATGGAAGACATCTTGAACTTTGAGGTCATGAGTGCGGCAAATTCCTCATTGAAAGCTTTGTTAGGGGAACCAAAGATAATGTCATCAACATATAGTTGGCATACAAACAACTCCCCTTTGACCTTCTTAGTAAAAAGAGTGGGGTCGATTAGCCCAACTTCAAACCCACGATCTTGTAACAACTCGGTAAGGTGGTCATACCACGCACGTGGGGCTTGTTTAAGGCCATAGAGTGCCTTATCGAGTCGATACACATGATCGGGAAAGTAGGGATCCTCGAACCCGAGGGGTTGCTTGACATAAACCAACTCATTAATGGGACCATTAAGAAAAGCACTCTTCACATCCATTTGTTGCAACTTAAAGTTGTGATGAGAAGCATAAGCAATCAACAAATGAATAGATTCAAGGCGAGCAACGGGAGCAAAGGTTTCACCGTAGTCGATACCCTCGACTTGGGAGTAGCCTTGTGCCACCAATCGTGCCTTGTTGCAAATGATGGTCCCATGAGCATCTTGCTTGTTCTTGAATATCCACTTGGTTCCAATGACATTGTGGTTCCCCGTTGGCCTCGGCACTAATCTCCACACCTTGTTGCACTCGAAGTTGTTGAGTTCTTCATGCATGGCATTAAGCCAATCCGGATCTTTGAGTGCTTCATATACCTTATGGGGTTCAACACAAGAGACAAACGCGTGATGTTCACAATAGTTTGCCAATTGTCTACGAGTGCTTACCCCCTTTTGAATGCTTCCAAGCACATTCTTCATGAGATGACCCTTGGTGGAGAGCTTGGATGCAATCTTGGCGGCACGACGCTCCAATTCCTCCTCGGTGGTGGTCGAGGAGCGGTCACTTGATCATCTTGAGCTCCATCTTGAGCTTGTTCTTGATCTTGAACTTGCTCGGAGGAGAGAACTTGACCTTGGACATCACTTGGTGTGTCACCACCGTCTTGAGCATGATCTTGACCTTGGTCTTGTTCATGAGGTTGAGGGTCTTCATTTTGTTCTTCGGAAGCGTGTGGGCCTTGGGATGGTGATGGCTCCACTTGGGTGGAGCATTGTCCTTCTCCTTCGGCCACAAGGGGTTCCTCAATGGGTAGTATAAAAACCAACACCCATTCTTCTTATGGCTTGAGGAGGAATTTCATCACCTACATCACAAGTGCCACTTTGCTCCACTTGGGAGCCGTTATTCTCATCAAACTCCACGTTACACGTCTCCTCAATAAGTCCCGTAGATTTATTGAGGACACGGTAAGCATGAGAGTTTGTAGCATAACCAACAAATATGCCCTCATAAGCTCTAGCCTCAAATTTAGACAACCGAACACCTTTCTTGAGAATGAAACACTTACACCCGAACACCCGAAAGTACTTGAGGTTGGGCTTGTTACCGGTGCGTATCTCATATGGAGTCTTGTTAAAGCCTTTGCGGAGGTAGAGCCGGTTGGATGCATGACACACGGTGTTGATGGCTTCGGCCCAAAAGTTGTATGGAGAATTGAACTCCGCCATCATAGTCCTTGCCGCATCCATCAACGTCCGGTTCTTCCTCTCCGCAACACCGTTTTGTTGAGGGGTGTAAGGTGCGGAATATTGATGCTTGATCCCCTCATCACTAAGAAACTCATCCAAGGTGTAGTTCTTGAACTCGGTGCCGTTGTCACTTCTTATTGTCAAGATCTTTGTATTGTGTTGACGTTGGGCTTCATTCGCAAAGTCAATGACGGTTTGTTGGGTCTCGCTCTTCCTCTTGAAGAAATACGCCCAAGTGTATCTTGAATAGTCATCCACAATCACCAAGCAATACTTCCTACCCCCAAGAATATCAAAGGATGGAGGCCCAAAGAGATCCAAATGAAGGAGCTCCAAAGGCCTCTTCGAGTAAATGATAGTTGTGGGAGGGTGAGCCGTCTCATGTAGCTTTCCTTCGATACAAGCACTGCAAGCACGATCTTTAGCAAAACTAACATTCGTTAGTCCACGGACATGGTCCCCCTTGAGAAGACTTTGCAAAGATCTCATATTGACATGGGCTAACCGGCGATGCCAAAGCCATCCCACGTCAACTTTAGCCATTAAGCATGTCGCGGTCTTAGTGGGTCGCTCCGAAAAGTTAATCACATAGAGACCGTTTTCGACATGCCCAACAAAGGCTACTTTAAGAGTCTTGCTCCACAAGAGGGCCACGGTATCAATATCAAAGAAAGTGGCAAAGCCCATGATTGCAAGTTGACGAACGGAAAGTAAATTGTATGCAAGGGACTCAACTAGCATGACCTTCTCGATCGTGAGATCATGAGAAATGACAACTTTGCCGAGTCCCAATACCTTAGAAGATGAGGCATCACCCCACTCGACATTGGTGGGCATAGATGGAATCTTGTGCACGTCCACCACCAAGTCCTTGCTTCCGGTCATATGATTTGTAGCTCCACTATCGAGCAACCATGATCCCCCACCGGAAGCAAGCACCTACAAGAGATCAATGCTTGGTTTTAGGTACCCATTTTGTAATGGGTCCTTTGATGTTAGTAACAAGGGTCTTAGGAACCCAAATAGACCATTCAATATACTCATGAGGAGAACCAACAAATTTGGCATAAACATGCCCATCACTAGCACGGCATAGCACATAAGAAGGATTAAAGTCGCCGGCTTTGTTGGAAGGGGTGGCATTGCCCTTCTTGACACCGCCACCCTTCGCATTGTTCTTCTTCTCCTTGGAAGCACCCTATCCCTCCTTCACAAAAGTTTGCTTGAGAGGAGGAGGTCATTTGGTCTTGTCATTCTTCTTCTTGTTCTTAGGCTTGGGTGCGAACCCAATCCCCTCCTTGGCCATAACTTCCTTTTGATTGCTCAAAAGGTCGTTGAGGTTCTTCTCACCTTGTATGCATGACACAAGGCCTTTCTCAAGTGGCTCCTTCAACTTAGCATTCTCCTCAACAAGATGCACATGCTCACAACAAGGATTAGTAGCATTTGCATTATCAATTAACACCATATGAGAAAAGGTGGCTTTCTCCTTAGTTAGCTTCACTTGGAGTTGATCATGAGACTCCCTGAGGCTAGCATGAACACCCTTCAAGACTTTGTGAGCCTTGTCAAGAATGTCAAACTCCTCTTTGAGTCTAGCAAGATCAACCCCAAGCTTTGCCTTCTCGGAGTTTAGCACACGAGACACAACAAGAGCATGATCAAGATCTTTCTTTAACTTAGCATGATCATTGTTGTATGACTCCTTAAGAGCCAAACGAAGACCACGCTCTTCGTCAAGAGCATTGGAGAGATCCGAAATCTCATCGGCATAGTCACGACTATGCCCCTCCATCTTAGAGATGGTGTCTTCGTGAGCCTCGATCATGTCATTGGCTTCACCAAGTTGTTCCAAGAGAGCAACGAAGTGCTTCTTGGATTTGCCCTTGAGTTTACCCATAAAGGTCTCAAACTCATTTTCCTCCACATTTGTCCCCTCATGTTCATCAATGCTATCCGTCGAAGAAGGATGATTAATGATGGTAGTTTTGATGTTGGGGTTACCTTGTTGGTGGCTTTAGCCATGAGGCACTTGGCGGCGATGTTCTCATTGGGTGAGTCGAAGAGAGACATCCGTGGAGTCATTGCAATGGCCACAGAGGCCATGGCAACCGACTCACCATCTTCATCATCGTCATCATCCTCGTTGTACTCTTCTTGTACGACTAATGCCTTGGGAGGAGTCTTCTTGGTGAAGTTGCTCTTGTTGGGGAACGACTTGGCCTTGTCCTTTCGGATGAGCTTGCCACCATTGTCTTCCCTCTTCTCGTAAGGGCACTCCGCAACAAAGTGGCTCACATTGCCACAATTGAAGCAAGTCCTCACCCGTTGCTTGCCCTTTGCGCCACTTGAATTGTTCTTGTTGAAGTTTGGCCTTGAGTTCTTCTTGCTCCAAAATTGCCTTGAAGCAAGAGCCATGTGTTCATGATAGGCATACTTCGTATCTTCGAGGTTGCCCTCCTCTTCTTCCTCTTCATCCTCTTCCTCCGTACTAACCTTTGCCTTTAGAGCAAGGTTGGGCTTCTTTACTCTTTGAGAGCGAAGAACCGCATTGTCGGCGGTCTTGTCCAAGATGCTCATAGCAACGAACTCATCCAACACTTCACTTGAGGACAAGGTGTGGAAGTCCGGCCTTTGACGAATGATAGAGGACATGACTTTGTGGTAGGGCATCATTGCCTTGAGGAATTTGCGCTTGATCCAATTGTCACCCGTGTCTTTACTTCCATGATCTCGGAGAGAGACCGCGAGTTTGGTTACTCTCCGAAAAAGCTCACGAGGTTCTTCATCTTCTTTCATTGCAAACTCATCGGCTTCATCTTGCACCACTTCATAGTTGGAGCGTTGAATGCTTGCGCTTCCCCGATAGAGGGAAACAACTTGGAGCCAAGCATCTTTGGCCACGGTGTAGGGCCGGAGATGAGGAAGATCTTCGGGTGGGATTGCTTCTTGGATGATGAAGAGAGCATTCTCATTGAATTGATGATCCACAACTTCTCTAGGAGTGAAGTTACTTCGGTCATGCGGATAAAAACCTTCTTCAATGATTCTCCAAAGGTTAGTGTTCACATGATTTAAATGACGCTTAAAACGATAGACCCAAGAATCAAAATCTACATTCTTCTCAATCTTCGGAGCCGGGCCGGCATGATTCAAATGAGTGGAAGGGAGCGGTCCACCATAGACTGGTGGAGGTTCCACATGGGCAAAGATGCCGGTGCCATTTTTACCACTAGAAGAAGGAGCTTTCTCGCTAGTAGCTTCCCCTTTGTCGGAGGTAGCATCTGTCACCTTGTTGCGGGATCACCCACTTTCAACGGTGCGGTGGAAAGTTTAAGCCCTTCTAAGTATTTATTAAACATGCTTTCGACCTCGGTAGTCATGGAGGTTTTCAATGTGTCCAACGCCACATTTAATTCCTCACGAGAGACCGCGGTTCCCCCATCTCCCGTAGACGAGACCGGATTCACACCGGAGTGCTCCTCCACCCCGTCTACGACGTCAACCATACTCTTCGGACGACAAAGTCCTTAATAAAGAGACGAGGCTCTAATACCAATTGAAAGGATCGATATAGTTGACTAGAGGGGTTGAATAGGCAACTAACAATTTTTAACTTTTCTTTACCAATTTAAACTTTGCATCAAAGTAGGTTGTCTAGATATGCAACTAGGTGAGCAACCTATATGATGCAACAACAATAAGCATACACGCAAGCAAGAGATAAGGCACAAATAAACTTGCACAAGTAAAGGCACGAGATAACCAAGAGTGGAGCCGGTGAAGACGAGGATGTGTTACCGAAGTTCCTTCCCTTTGAGAGGAAGTACGTCTCCGTTGGAGCGGTGTGGAGGCACAATGCTCCCCAAGAAGCCACTAGGGCCACCGTATTCTCCTCACGCCCTCACACAATGCGAGATGCCGTGATTCCACTATTGGTGCCCTTGAAGGCGGCGACCGAACCTTTACAAACAAGGTTGGGGCAATCTCCACAACTTAATTGGAGGCTCCCAACGACACCACGAAGCTTCACCACAATGGACTATAGCTCCACGGTGATCTGAACCGTCTAGGGTGCTCAACACCCAAGAGTAACAAGATCCACAAGGGATTAGTGGGGGGATTCAAATATCTCTTGGTGGAAGTGTAGATCGGGGCCTCCTCAACCAATCCCTAGAGAATCAACAAGTTTGATTGGCTAGGGAAGGAGATCGGGCGAAAATGGAGCTTAGAGCAACAATGGAGCTTGGAGGTGGAAGAGGTAGTCAACTAGAGGAGGAAGACACCCCTTATATAGTGGAAGAACAAATCCAACCGTTATCCACCAACTCAGCCTGCGCAGCGCGGTACTACCGCACCTGAGACGCGGTACTACCACAGGGGCACGCGGTACTACCGCACCTGAGGCGCGGTACTACCGCAGGGGTACGCGGTACAACCGCAGAGCCCCGCGGTACTACCGCCCACGCGGCAGAGACCAGAACAGCCACATTTGCACTAAGGCAGAGGGCGGTAGTACTGCTGGCGCGGTACTACCGCTCCCCCTTGCGGTACTACCGCAAGGCAGGGGCTGTCCAGGGATGGGAAGGCACGGATATAAAAAATTACATCCGTGGCTACTTCCGCAGAGTTGGAGTCGATGCAAAAACCCGACACGGTAGTACCGTAAGCCAGCTGCGGTACTACCGCGCGAGGTGCGGATGTAAAAAATTACATCTGCCCCTTACAGCCGCGTAGTTGCGGAACTAAGCAGGGACCACGGTACTACCGCTTACCAGAAGCGGTGCTACCGTGGGGCCTTGCGGTACTACCGCACCAGCGGGCGGTACTACCGCAAGGTCCTGCGTTACTACCGCTCTGACGAGCGGTACTACCGCACTTCCTAGTTCGGCAGACAAGAACTATAATTGCATAGACAAGGAAAACTTAGGATGCTGCAAAGGCAAGAGGAAAGGAGGTGCAAGGGACGATGTGTACGTGATGAATCCACCCAACCTTTCCAAAGCGGGCCCCCTCTTAATAGTACGGCTTCCCTACGACTCAATACCACCGAAAGAACCGAAGAGAAACGCCGTCTTCTAAAGCCTTTGAGGGGAACCCAATCATCTTGTGCCTAGTCAATATATCTGAAATATTTGATGCACATGATTAGTCCGCAAAAGCATTGTCATCAATCACCAAAACTAACTAAGGGATAAAAATGCCCTTACAGCCGGGTTGGACCGCGTAACGCAACTTCCTTTGTATTGGAGATTGCTAGGTCTGCTCACCGGCCGCGTTCGCAACATGCAGGTGTGCAACGGGCGATGGGCCCAGACCCCTGCGCGCTTAGGATTTAGACCAGCGTGCTGACCTCTCTGTTGTGCCTAGGTAGGGCTGCGACGTGTTGATCTTCCGAGGCCGGGCATGACCCAGGAAAGTGTGTCCGGCCAAAGGGATCGGGCGTGTTGGGTAATGTGGTGCACCCCTGCAGGGAAGTTTAGCTATTCAAATAGCCGTGTCCCTCGGTAAAAGGACGACCCGGAGTTGTACCTTGACCTTACGACAAATAGAACCGAATACTTAATAAAACACACCCTTTCAAGTGCCAGATACACCCGGTGATCTCTCTCTCTCACAGGGCGACGAGGAGAGGGTCGCCGGATAGGATTATGCTATACAATGATACTTGGTGAACTTACTGAAGGAAATATGCCCTAGAGGCAATAATAAAGTTGTTATTTATATTTCCTTATATCATGATAAATGTTTATTATTCATGCTAGAATTGTATTAACCGGAAACTTAGTACATGTGTGAATACATAGACAAACAGAGTGTCACTAGTATGCCTCTACCTGACTAGCTCGTTGAATCGAAGATGGTTAAGTTTCCTAGCCATAGACATGAGTTGTCATTTGATTAACAGGATCACATCATTAGAGAATGATGTGATTGACTTGACCCATTCCGTTAGCTTAGCACTTGATCGTTTAGTATATTGTTATTGCTTTCTTCATGACTTATACATGTTCCTATGACTATGAGATTATGCAACTCCCGAATACCGGAGGAACACTTTGTGTGCTACCAAACGTCACAACGTAACTGGGTGATTATAAAGGTGCTCTGCAGGTGTCTCCGATGGTACTTGTTGAGTTGGCATAGATCGAGATTAGGATTTGTCACTGCGATTGTCGGAGAGGTATCTCTGGGCCCTCTCGATAATGCACATCACTATAAGCCTTGCAAGCAATGTGACTAATGAGTTAGTTGCGGGATGATGCATTACGGAACGAGTAAAGAGACTTGCCAGTAACGAGATTGAACTAGGTATTGAGATACCGACGATCGAATCTCGGGCAAGTAACATACCGATGACAAAGGGAACAACGTATATTGTTATGCGGTTTGACCGATAAAGATCTTCGTAGAATATGTAGGAACCAATATGAGCATCCAGGTTCCGCTATTGTTTATTGACCGGAGATGAGTCTCGGTCATGTCTACATAGTTCTCGAACCCGTAGGGTCCGCACGCTTAACGTTCGGTGACGATTGGTATTATGAGTTTATGTGTTTTGATGTACCGAAGGTAGTTCGGAGTCACGGATATGATCACGGACATGACGAGGAGTCTCGAAATGGTCGAGACGTAAAGATCGATACATTGGAAGCCTATGTTTGGACATCGGAATGGTTCCGGAAGAGTTCGGGCATTTACTGGAGTACCGGGAGGTTACCGGAACCCCCCGGGGAGTATATGGGCCTTATTGGGCCTTAGTGGAATAGAGGAGAGGAAGGTAAAAGGTGGAGGCCCCCCCCCCTAGCCCAATCCGAATTGGGTCCCCCCCCTTCCTTCCCTCTCTCCTCCCCTTCCTGCTCTCCTACTCCTACTACTTGGAAGGGGGGAATCCTACTCCCGGTGGGAGTAGGACTCCCCAGGGCGCGCCATAGTAGAGGGCCGGCCCTCCCCCTCCTCCACTCCTTTATATACGGGGGAGGGGCACCCCATAGACACAAGTTGATCATTGATCTTTTAGCCGTGTGCGGTGCCCCCCTCCACCATAATCCACCTCGGTCATATCGTTGTAGTGCTTAGGCGAAGCCCTGCGCCGGTAGCTTCATCATCATCGTCATCACGTCGTCGTGCTGACGAAGCTCTCCCTCGACACTCTGCTGGATCGTGAGTTCGTGGGACGTCACCGAGCCGAACGTGTGCAGATCGCGGAGGTGTCGTACTTTCGGTACTAGGATCGGTCAATCGTGAAGACGTACGACTACATCAACCACGTTGTCATAACGCTTCCGCTTACGGTCTACGAGGGTACGTGGACAACACTCTCCCCTCTCGTTGCTACGCATCAACATGATCTTGCATGTGCGTAGGAAAATTTTGAAATTACTGCGTTCCCCAACACTTACCATCTACTCTCTTCTATATGCTTCAAGATGGAGGCTGCCAGAAGCGTAGTCTTCGATAGAACTAGCTATCCCCCTCTTATTCTAGCATTCTGCAGTTCAGTCCACAGATAATACCCATTTCATTGATACCATTGCATATGTAGTGTAGATCCTTGCTTGCAAGTACTTTGGATGAGTACTCACGGTTGCTTTGGTCCCTCTTTTCCCCCTTTCCATTCTTCTCGGTTGTCGCAACCAGATGCTGGAGCCCAGGAGCCAGACGCCACCTTCGACGGCTCCTACTACACCGAGGGTGCCTACTACTATGTGCAGGCCGCCGATGACGACCAGGAGTAGTTAGGAGGATCCCAGGCAGGAGGCTTGCGCCTCTTTCGATCTGTATCCCAGTTTGTGCTAGCCATCTTATGGCAACTTGTTTAACGTATGTCTGTTCTCAGATATTGTTGCTTCTGCTAACTCGTCTATGATCGAGCACTTGTATTCGAGCCCTCGAGGCCCCTGGCTTGTATTATGATGCTTGTATGACTTATTTATTTTTTAGAGTTGTGTTGTGATATCTTTCCGTGAGTCCCTGATCTTGATCGTACACGTTTGCGTGTATGATTAGTGTACGATCGAATCGGGGGCGTCACAGGAGCCACGGAGAGTCCCAAAAAGGCGTTTTGGCACCATTGCCAATGGTGATGGTCGTCGAGGCGTAGAAGAAATCAAGGTCCTCCTCCGTGCAAGGGTTGCCAAGGCCCAACCAGAGCTTGCGTGGGTCCTTCCATTCATACCATGGCCATCTTAGTCGCAGAGCACGGGCAAACTTGTTTGTGTTGAGAACCCCAAGACCGCCATATTCATTAGGGCGACAGACCACCTCCCAATTGACCTTGCACTTGGCCCCGGTCGTTTTATCAGCCAGACCAGAGGAAGGCCCTCTCGAGTTTGTTAATGTTATGCAAGGTGCACAGAGGCACGATGAGAGGTGTGATGGCGTACACCGCTTGGGAGGTGATGACAGATTTGGCAAGGGTCGTGCGCCCGATGGTGGTGATGTTTTGCCCCTCCCAAGTGACCAACTTGCACGCTGCCTTGTCCTCAAGGTATTGGAAGTCCACCCTCTTGAGCTGCCACACCGAGAGGGGAAGTCCCAAGTATTTCATTGGAAATGAGGTTGTGGTCACCGGCACGTCAACAAGAAGATGGTCCAAGTCAATGTGGTTGCACCGAATTGGCACAACGGATCTCTTGTGGAAGTTGGTACAAAGGCCCGTGACGTCGCCGAAAGCTCTTAAGATGGCTGAGAGGTTGTCAATATCTTGCTTGATAGGAGCCATGAAAACCGCTCCATCATTCGCATATAAGGATGTTCTCAACATGGCTCCCCGCCCACGAATCTTATGGAGGAGTCCCTTTCGAGTTGCCAGTTCCAGAATTTGGTGAAGAGGGTCAATGGCTAGGACAAAGAGCAGTGGGGAGAGGGGGTCCCCTTGTCGAAAGCCATTGTCGTGCTTGATAGGAGGTCGGGGCAGCCCATTAAGGAGGAACCGGGAAGAGGATGAGCAGAGCAAAGCGGCCACCCACTCCCGGAATTTGCTTGGGAACCCCTTGCCCTGTAGAAGGTCAAGGATGAACTCCCACTTGACCGAGTCAAAAACTTTTTTGATGTCCAGCTTGAAAAGGAGGGCGGCTGTCTTGCTTTTGTGCAAGCGGCGAGCAAAATTCCGCACATACATGAAGTTGTCATGGATGCTTCTCTTCTTTATGAAAGCACTTTCGGCGTTGGAGACAAGAGCGTCCATGTGGGGCGCGAGACTCAAGGAGAGGACCTTAGCAATTATTTTGGCGATGTCGTGGATTAGGCTAATGGGCCTGTAGTCGGATATGCCCTCCGCACCCTCCTTTTTGGGTATAAGAACCACATTGGCAGAATTTAGCCATTGGAGGTTGGACGTGTGTAGGGAGTCAAAACGGCGGATGACCTTCATGATGTCGTGCTTGATGATATCCCAACACTTCTTGAAGAAGATGCCCGTGAATCCGTCCGGTCCCGGGGCCTTATCATTAGGCATCTCCTTAATAGCCTCCCAGACCTCATCTTGAGTGATAGCATCGTCGAGGCTATGCAAGTCAAGGGGCTACAAGTTGAGCTCGTCCCAGTTAAAATCCAAGTTACTTGTGCCGCATCTTCCCATGACCTCAGAGAAGTGGTTGTGGATGATTTTCTTCTTTTCCTCATGATCTGTTACCCAACCATGCATATGTTTGATCCGGTAGATGTGGTTCTTTCGTCTCCGAGCATTGATGCGGCGGTGAAATTTTTTTGTGTTTGCGTCACCTTCTTTAAGGTTCGCAATCCTAGCACATTGACTTTTCCGAGCTCTCTGAAGCACAGCCAAGCTAATCACTCTCCTCTTGAGCCTCGCGCGGAGATCAAGTTCCTCAGGAGTGACTTCCGTTTTTGTGTTGATTGATGAAGTACTCTGCTTACTTGCTTAGCACTCGGTGATTTCCCTGTTGATGAACCTGTACCGATCTGATGTGGTTTACTTATGGGCATGGCATGCATGGACGAAAGGTGAGATTCCATATAAACTCCATTCCACGATGCACGATATGATCCTCCAGGAAGTTCGTGCTTCGCGTGCGCTGTGCGTGTAGCAGCAACACAGCGACAGGTAGGAGTAGAGCACCACCCATCCAGCCCCATTCCCCACGCATGCTCAGGCGACGGGGCGAGGGGCGTCCGTGCGCCGTGACATCGCCCACCAAACTTTGTTGTCAATGGAAAGATGGGGCGAGAGCCCCGTGGAACTCTGATGTCACGGCACGCCGCTTTCTCGCTAAACCAAAATCCAAATCTTGCACGACGTACTAGTTCTTCGGACGTCAGGAATCTTTGGACACTGCTAGCTCCTAAAGATCAGTCTAACCTAATGCGGTTGTCTTCTAATCTTTCTGATCCGAATATACGATATCTATCGTGCGGAAATCCACAAGAAGAGTTGAATTGCTGGCTGCATGGAGTTGATGCTTGTATTTCATTTCACAAGAAGAAAAACGTACAACACGTAGCACCGTCAGTTCTCCACGCACGCATTCGCTTATTTTGCAGCTGAGCCGAGAAAGTAGCACTGGACCTAAACCAAGACGAGCTCCACCTCCAGACTCGCCCTTTGGAAGCGGCAAAAGGAGAAGAGAGAACCGAACCGATCGATCAGAGTGGACAAGATACGGGGGCGGTCAGGCGGCCATGTTTTGTACCATCTCATACATAATTCTGGCTCTGGGGACAGATTGGCACGGAGGCGCGCGCTACGTGACAAGCTTCTCTCCGGCGCCAGCAAGTGAGGAGCGATCGGCGGACGGGACGGTTGCTTGTCCGTGGCAGATTCTTCCCGGACGTACTTATCCCATGGATGGAGAAGCGGCAGACGTATCACCAGATTGTTGTGCTGTATAAGAGCATCTCCAGCCGTTGTGGTCCAGCCGTTGTGGCCCATAGGAGGCCTTTTTTCCGCCTCGTGGGGAGGCACCGGCGGATTTTTTGTTCCAGCCCCCCCCCCCCCCCCCCCCCCCCACAACCGATGAACGCACCAGCGCAGGCGACTCCTCCCAGATGGCCGCCGTCGCCGACATACTATGGCCGCGCTCGCCCCGCCTCATCGCTGGCCGGGCCTGCCGCTGCTGCTTCTTGACCTTTGGCCGCCGCGCGAGCTCCGCCCCGGCCACGCACAGGGGAGGCACCAGCCGCGGGCGGCGACGCTGCGGGGAGGCACCGGGGCCACGGGCGGAGCAGAGAGAGAGAGAAGCAGATGGGGAGAGAGAAGGTGGGGGCCGGGCTGAAAGCGACGGGGGAGGGGGAGATGTGGCTGCAGGTGGGCCTTTTGCATGCATAAACAAACCGCCGGTGCTCTCAGATGCCTCCCTGGGGGCTGGGTTTCGGGTGATACTGCCGGCGCTAAAATTGCACGAAACCGGCGAAAAAAGCGATCCCAGGGGCGTGAGTGGAGACTTTTTTCACTGCTGGCGCTCTCAAAGTTAGAAAAAAAAAGCCTCTTGGGGAGCCCTGTGGAGATGCTCTAAGTGAGAAGAGCGTACCACACCCGAGCAAGTTAGTACACGAATATGCTATATATGTATGCAAGCAAATCGTACGACAAGGGGCCAAAATGATACACTTATGTGTGTGATACGCACAAGAAAAAGAAAGGAGTGGGTTAACCACACCCACACCCAAAGCAGAACAAAATTTCGGCATGCAATCATATCACATGGTGCCCGTGGACGGAAGGGAGATGGGTGATTAATCGCTGACTGGACTGGCCCCCACAACAAATCAACAAACGGAAGCTTTCTCTTTCCCCTTAAACTGATGAAGGCGACGCAAATCAATAGAAACTTCACATGCCTTCTCTCTCCTAAGAAACCGCAGAGAACAAAAAAAAGAAGGGAAATATGTCTATGTTGCTTGGAGAAATAAAATTTTCCTTTGGCCGGCGTACGTACGTGTTCCCATCAGGACGGCGGCAAACTCGGAAAAAGAATCACACAGGTTCTCCAAGATCCTGACGAGGCGCTCCTGCATAAGATAATTTCGATTAAAATGTTAAATTTCTTAAACACATGTGCTTGAAAGTAAGAAGCGGAAGGCAATTCTAGTTATAACACATCATTGGCTCACCCTACATTAAGTGCTGCAGATCACGTGAATCGAACTGGGTTTTTCAAATGTGAAATGTACAGCAAACCTCATTCTTCAGTTCCATGACAAATAATGCCCCAACTACCAGCCATACTGAAATACTTCACCACGATCCATTTGTGCAGCAACTTTCGTTGTTGTTTCCAGTCTTTGCTGGTCTTCCACAAGTGATCTGAACCATTATTCCACCCGACTCGTTTGATGCCAGGCCTAGCTATCGCTAGTGGCCAGCTCCACAGAAATTCAGGCCATTCGAGGGACAACTTGCCGCCACCTAGATCCAGCATTCTCACAACCAACCCTCCCATATTGTAGGCATCATATGAGCACACAAAAAAGAATTAAACTATATTTTCCTCAAATGAAGAACAAAAGCTAAATGTGAATGTACTTCAGTAATATGCCTTTCATGCGATGGGCATACATCTCTTCAGAGTCCATATCTCTGGTTTATTGTCTTTCATGAAAAAAAAATCTCTGGTTTATTACACAAGGTATTACCAGGCTATCAGCTCATGTCAGACATACCCCCATAGCGACTTTGGATGCCATGAAAACAGAAGAAAAGAAAAGAAAAGGAGAAGCAGTTATGTCGCAAGTGGAAGAATTTGATGTGGTAGATGGAGCCAGGGAGATTGGCTTAAAAGACTGATTTGTGACACTACTGAACAGTTGCATTACATCATATCTTATCTGATCCTAACAGAAGTACAAACCTGTGCAAATTTCAAATGAACATACTCTAAGAATATATTTGACATCCCCACTGCCCTGTGACACCGTCATATAGAAGATTAAAGAATTACAGTGTCTTAGATAAGCACTAAGCAGTGGAAGGAAGTCAAACTAATTAATAATTGGATGGTTTAGCAGCTACCTGCCATGGGAAATAAACAACCAACGAAATTGCTTAGTGATAGGAAGATGCGGATATCTACTGGCATATTCCAGCGATGATTTTATCTGTTTCTTCATCAGCCTCAAAACCATCTTTTTTCATGCGATCAAGTAAATCTGACACTGGTTGTCCTGCATGAACATATGTCTGCAGTAAAATGTGGTAAACATCCCTTGTCAAAGGTACTAAATTCCGTAGCAGGCTTGCCATCTCCTCGGCTGCTTCAACATTCTTTTGCTCCATGAAATGTTCCAGGCTCATTAGCACATTTGTTAGGTCAGGTTCCCATCGAGAAGACGCACAAGCAAGAGCTTTCCTTGTCATATCCACCGCCTTCGACACCTGGCCGTCCTGGAAAAATCCACTAGCCAAACTATACCAAGTACTACGGTGAGGTGTCCTCCCTTTGGCGATGGCTTCATCCAGGAGAGCTTCTGCCTTCTCCATAAGACCTTTGGCACAGTAAGCATTTAGCAGTAAGTTTGTTAAGTGGATATCATGGTGAACATACCTACTTTCCCACTCTCCAAAGGCTTTCTCAGCACCATCAATGTCATTCATCTTAAGCAGCGCAGTTATCCTGCACATGTACATCGAGTTGCATGCCGGCACTTTGGACTTGTAGACATTCCAAACCCGGTCCGCCTCACTACTCATTCCCAAATCAGCAAACATGGAAAGCAAGAACCCATATGCAACCCTCTCATCCTTCCGACCTATCTGCTTTTCTGATTCCTGGATAGCTCGCAAGGCCTTTCCTTGCTGCCCGGCTTCCATGAAGGCCCTGGCTACAATGGCATGTGAGTGCCAATTCACGATCTTCGGGTCGACCTTCTTGATAATTTCCTCAATGCCATCAAAATTCCCAGCAGCTGCGAGCACCGTCAACAGAATGTTGATACTGAAGACATCAGGCTTGATGCCGCTCTCTTCCATGGTCCTGTACATGGCGTGCACCCTCTCAACCTGCCCGGTCTCCCAGTAAAGCTTCATCATCACATTGTAAGGATATGATCTCATCATTCCCAAGTCCTGCATCTCCGCTAAGAGCTTTTCGGCCTCGTCTACGGACTTTGCCTCCGCATAGCATTTCAGGAGGGAGCCGTAGCAATGAGAGTTCTTCACCTGGATCGACAAGCCCTTCCAGTAGTTCACGGCACTCTCGGGGCCCTGCACCTTGCTGATCAGCTCCAGCCGGTACGCGACGTCGCCAGGCGACAGGTACATGTACCGCCGGTCGGTCATCCACATTGAAAGCTGCAAGAGCACAAAGAATCAGCGAGTGGGGTGCGCGCAAAGGGAGTGTTCGCTTCGGGGTTGGGGTGATTGCGACCTCGAGCGCGTGGGATAAGCGGCGGATGCGGACGAGCTTCTTGACGATGCACATGAGGTTGTTCTTCTCGACGGCCCGGCCCTCCGTGACCGCCCATTGCTCCAGCACGGGAGTCAGCGGGAGGCGCGGGTTCCATACGGCAGTGACGCGGCGGTAGAGTGAATCGGCCAGCGGGCGCCGCGGTGGATGGGGCGAGGCTGCGGCGGTCTCGGCGGCCGTGGACAGGCGTCGGAGCAGGCAGCCGCGAGGAGGGAGGAGGCGGTGCACGGTGGCGCGGCCGCTCCGGCGGTTCGATGCCGGCGGAGGAGGGTGAGGGTTTGGGGGAATGGGGAATGGGCTCAGATGGGCCTTGTGCTGAATGGGCTTCAGGGTGGTTAATCTAATCGAAAGGAAGGGGGAGACAGGATAAATTCTCCAGAAGATTATAGGACCCGGGCTTGGCTACTGTCCTGGTGGGCGCAAGGCACGTGCCAAAAGGTGGCTAAAAAGAGGGACAGGCTTAAGGGCATCGGTGGGCTTCAGAGACGAGGTCGGCATGAGCGAGCGTGGGACACAAGACTATAGCTGGCCAAACGGGCCGTGCTAACTGGGCCGGCCCGGTAGCACGCAGGAACGGCACGGCCAGGCATGGCACGGCCCGGGCTAAACGGGCCAGGACGGCACGCGGCACGCCATGGGTCGTGCCTGGGCCTGGAGGCTGGGCACGCGGGGCGGCACGGCACAACCCGTTTAACTTTTTTTTGAAATATATAAATAAATATGTCCTATATAAATACCTAGTACTCTAATATGTTCAATACTTTTGTAGTGCATGCGTACATTTGTAGTGCTCTAATATATTTCTTTCTATTTCTTTTAATCTTTTAGTATTTCTAGAGCATAGCTTGTACTCTTTTACTTCTTTGGGATGGAAGGTTTTAATGAGGCAAGCGTTAATAAAACTCTAGATTTATCCCAGATAATACTCTACATTTTTTGTGCATTTTTCTACATTTTTTGGAAGAAAAAAAATTTGCTGTACAGAGGGGGAAAATGCGCCAGCCGAGGTAAATATGCGCCAGGCGGCCCAGCGTGCGATAACGGGCCGGCGTGCCTGGGCGTGCCGCGTGCCGGCCCAAATAGGTTGCGTGCCGTGCCTCGGTTGCAAGCTCCCGCCCGTGGGCCGGCACGGCACGGTCCGGCTAATAATCATGTCGTGGCAGGCCGTGCCGTGGCAGGCACGATTGCCGCGGGCCGAGCTGGGCCGGCCCGTTTGGCCAGGAATACACAAGACATACCCAGGTTCGGAGCTCTTCTGAGAGATAATACCCCTAGTCTTGCCGAGAGTGGTATATATGTGAAGTAGTACAGAGTTGCTCCTAGAGCTGTTCGGGGGAGAAAGGAGGGAAGGCAAAGGCTTAGGCTGCTCCTTCTTTGTGAGTGTGTGTGTGTGTGTGTGTGTGTGTGTGTGGGTGGGTGGATCAATTTTGCGTCTGCCTAGTCTGCCCGTGTACATGGAGGGCTCCTGGGGGGTTTTATAGGTCAACCCCCCAGGGTTACAATGGTAAAGTTACAAAGCCATGGGGCCGGGATGTCAGCGTCTGGGAAGCCGGAGCTGGGACCCGCCGGGTACCAGGATTCGCCGGGTTCTCCGGGTGCGGTCCCCGCGCGCTAGGGGGGCACCGTTCTCCGTCTTGTCGTGCGTCATGAAGTGGTTGGGCCGGCTCGGCTACAGTGGCGCTCCGCCTGGTCGCCATCGGCTTGCGTCAGTAGGATGAGGGGGGCACTGTTGACACGCCGGCCCTGGTCAGCGGAGTAGGTGGGACACTGTAGCCACGCTCCTGCCGGTCAGCGGGGTTGGTAGACCACTGTAGCCACGCTCATCCCCTCTACGGGGACTTGTTCCGTCGTATGCCTTGGATGGGACGGGAGCTGACCCGAGGCCGGGTTGAGGAAGACGCCATGAGGGCGCTGGCTTGTTGGAGAAGCCTTGGTTTGTCGGGTTCGGCCGGCATGCGCTAGCAGGCCCGGCTGTGTTGCAGTTTCGGCCGGGTTGCCAAACCTGGCCAAGTGCGAGCCGAATTGAGGGGCGATGCCGACCCCATGTTTTTGAAAGGGATCCGGGTTCCGTTGCCTGCCCGGGGTTCTATTGGAAATATGCCCTAGAGGCAATAATAAATAGGTTATTATTATATTTCCTTGTTCATGATAATCGTTTATTATCCATGCTAGAATTGTATTGGTAGGAAACTCAGATACATGTGTGGATACATAGACAACACCATGTCCCTAGTAAGCCTCTAGTTGACTAGCTCGTTGATCAATAGATGGTTACGGTTTCCTAACCATGGACATTGGATGTCGTTGATAACGGGATCACATCATTAGGAGAATGATATGATGGACGAGACCCAATCCTAAGCCTAGCACAAGATCGTGTAGTTCGTTTGCTCAGAGCTTTTCTAATGTCAAGTATCATTTCCTTAGACCATGAGATTGTGCAACTCCCGGATACCGTAGGAATGCTTTGGGTGTACCAAACGTCACAACGTAACTGGGTGGCTATAAAGGTGCACTACAGGTATCTCCGAAAGTGTCTGTTGGGTTGGCACGAATCGAGACTGGGATTTGTCACTCCGTGTAAACGGAGAGGTATCTCTAGGCCCACTCGGTAGGACATCATCATAATGTGCACAATGTGACCAAGGAGTTGATCACGGGATGATGTGTTACGGAACGAGTAAAGAGACTTGCCGGTAACAAGATTGAACAAGGTATCGGGATACCGACGATCGAATCTCGGGCAAGTACCATACCGATTGACAAAGGGAATTGTATACGGGATTGATTGAATCCTCGACATCGTGGTTCATCCGATGAGATCATCGAGGAGCATGTGGGAGCCAACATGGGTATCCAGATCCTGCTGTTGATTATTGACCGGAGAGTCGTCTCGGTCATGTCTGCCTGTCTCCCGAACCCGTAGGGTCTACACACTTAAGGTTCGGTGACGCTAGGGTTATAGAGATATTAGTATGCGGTAACCCGAAAGTTGTTCGGAGTCCCGGATGAGATTCGGACGTCACGAGGAGTTCCGGAATGGTCCGGAGGTAAAGATTTATATATGGGAAGTCTTATTTTGGTCGCCGGAAAAGTTTCGCACTTTATCGGTATTGTACCGGGAGTGCCGAAAGGGGTCTGGGGGTCCACCAAGGGGGTCCACCAGCCCCGGGGGGGCACATGGGCTGTAGGGGGTGCGCCTTGGCCTATATGGGCCAAGGGCACCAGCCCCAAGAGGCCCATGCGCCAAGAGATAAGAAAAAAGGGAGAGTCCTAAAGGGGGAAGGCACCTCCGAGGTGCCTTGGGGAGGAAGGACTCCTCCCTGGCCGCACCCTTCCTTGGAGGAAGGGCCAAGGCTGTGTCCCCCCCTCTCCCTTGGCCCTATATATAGTGGGGGGGAGGGAGGGCAGCAATACCTAAGCCCTGGCGCCTCCCTCTCCCTCCCGTGACACCTCTTCCTCCCCGCTTGCGCTTGGCGAAGCCCTGCCGGGATCCCGCTACTTCCACCACCACGCCGTTGTGCCGCTGGATCTCCATCAACCTCTCCTCCCCCCTTGCTGGATCAAGAAGGAGGAGACGTCGCTGCTCCGTACATGTGTTGAACGCGGAGGTGCCGTCCGTTCGGCGCTAGGATCATCGGTGATTTGGATCACGACGAGTACGACTCCATCAACCCCGTTCTCTTGAACGCTTCCGCTCGCGATCTACAAGGGTATGTAGATGCACTCCTTCCCTGTCGTTGCTAGTAAACTCCATAGATTGATCTTGGTGATGCGTAGAAAATTTTGAATTTCTGCTACGTTCCCCAACAGTGGCATCATGAGCTAGGTCTATGCGTAGTTTCTATGCACGAGTAGAACACAAAGTAGTTGTGGGCGTAGATGTTGCCAATTCTTCTTGCCGTTACTAGTCTTATCTTGTTTCGGCGGCATTGTGGGATGAAGCGGCCCGGACCGACCTTACACGTACGCTTACGTGAGACAGGTTCCACCGACTGACATGCACTAGTTGCATAAGGTGGCTAGCGGGTGTCTGTCTCTCCCACTTTAGTCGGAACGGATTCGATGAAAAGGGTCCTTATGAAGGGTAAATAGAAATTGGCATATCACGTTGTGGTTTTACGTAGGTAAGAAACGTTCTTGCTAGAAACCTATACAAGCCACGTAAAAACTTGCAACAACAATTAGAGGACGTCTAACTTGTTTTTGCAGCATGTGCTATGTGATGTGATATGGCCAGAAGATGTGATGAATGATATATGTGATGTATGAGATTGATCATATTCTTGTAATAGGAATCACGACTTGCATGTCGATGAGTATGACAACCGGCAGGAGCCATAGGAGTTGTCTTTATTTTTTGTATGACCTGCGTGTCATTGAATAACGCCATGTAAATTACTTTACTTTATTGCTAAGCGCGTTAGCCATAGAAGTAGAAGTAACCGTTGGCGTGACAACTTCATGAAGACACAATGATGGAGATCATGATGATGGAGATCATGGTGTCATGCCGGTGACAAAGATGATCATGGTGCCCCGAAGATGGAGATCAAAGGAGCAAAAATGATATTGTCCATATCATGTCACTATTTGATTGCATGTGATGTTTATCATGTTTTACATCTTATTTGCCTAGAACGACGGTAGTAAGTAAGATGATCCCTCACTAAAATTTCAAGAGACGTGTTCCCCCTAACTGTGCACCGTTGCGAAGGTTCGTTGTTTCGAAGCACCACGTGATGATCGGGTGTGATAGATTCTAACGTTCGAATACAACGGGTGTTGACGAGCCTAGCATGTACAGACATGGCCTCGGAACACATGCGAAACACTTAGGTTGACTTGACGAGCCTAGCATGTACAGACATGGCCTCGGAACACAAGAGACCGAAAGGTCGAACATGAGTCGTATAGTAGATACGATCAACATGGAGATGTTCACCGATGATGACTAGTCCGTCTCACGTGATGATCGGACACGGCCTAGTTTGACTCGGATCATGTATCACTTAGATGACTAGAGGGATGTCTATCTGAGTGGGAGTTCAATAATAAGATGAACTTCATTATCATGAACATAGTCAAAAGGTCTTTGCAAATTATGTC
The DNA here is from genome assembly GCF_002575655.3 of Aegilops tauschii subsp. strangulata. Classification (NCBI taxonomy): domain Eukaryota; kingdom Viridiplantae; phylum Streptophyta; class Magnoliopsida; order Poales; family Poaceae; genus Aegilops; species Aegilops tauschii. The sequence continues at coordinate 248,191,254 of NC_053035.3, forward strand.
ATAGCTTGCGCTTTAGTTCTACTGTTTAAGATATGTTCCTAGAGAAAAATTTAGTTGAAAGTTGGTAGTAGCAATTATGCGGACTGGGTCCGTAAACTGAGGATTGTCCTCATTGCTGCACGGAAGGCTTATGTCCTTAATGCACCGCTCGGTGTGCTGAACCTCAGCGTCGTCTGTAGATGTTGCGAGACATCTGACATACACGTTTTGACGACTACGTGATAGTTCAGTGCGTAATGCTAACGGTTTAGAATTGTGGCACCAGAGACGTTTTTGAAACGTCACAGAACATATGAGATGTTCTGAAGACTGAAATTGGGATCTCAGACTAGTGCCCACGTCAAGAGGTATGAGACCTCTGACAAGTTTCTTAAGCCTGCAAGCTAAGGGAGAAAAGCTCAATCGTTGAGCATGTGCTCAGATGGTCTGAGTACACAATCGCTTGAATCGAGTGGGAGTTAGTCTCCCAGATGAGATAGTGATGGTTCTCCATAGTCACTGCCACCAAGCTAGTAGAGCTTCGTGATGAACTATAACATATCAGGGATAGTTATGATGATCCTTGAGCTATTCGCGATGTTTGACACCGCGAAAGTAGAAATCAAGAAGGAGCATCAATTGTTGATGGTTAGTAAAACCACTAGTTTAAGAAGGGCAAGGGAAAAAGGGATACTTCATGAAACAGCAAGTCATTTGCTGCTCTAGTGAAGAATCCCAAGGTTGAACCCAAACCCGAGACTAAGTGCTTCTGTAATGAGAGGAACGGTCACTGAAGCAGTACTACCCTAGATACTTGGTAGATGAGAAGGCAAGCAAGGTCGACAGAAGTATATTGGATATACGTTATATGAATGTGTACTTTACTAGTACTCCTAGCAGCACCAGGGTATTAGATACCGGTTCGGTTGCTAAGTGTTAGTAACTCGAAATAAAAGCTGCGGAATAAACGAAGACTGGCTAAAGGTGAGATGACGATATGTGTTGGAAGTGTTTCCAAGGTTGATGTGATCAAGCATCGCATGCTCCCTCTGCCATCGAGATTTGGTGTTTGCGTTGAGCATGATTGGATTATGTTTATCGCAATACGGTTATTCATTTAAGGAGAATAATGGTTGCTCTGTTTATTTGAATAATACCTTCAATGGTCTTGCACCTAAAATGAATCTCGATCATAGTGATACACATGTTCGTGCCAAAAGATATAAAATAGTAATGATAGTACCACATACTTGTGGCACTGCAATTTGAGTCATATTGGTATAGAACGCATGAAGAAGCTCCATGTAGATGGATCTTTGGACTCAGTCATTTTTGAAAAGATTGAGACATGCGAACCATGTCTATTGGTATATATGCATGAAGAAACTCCATGCAGATGGATCGTTTGGACTCACTTGATTTTGAATCACTTGAGACATGCAAATCATACCACATGGGCAAGATGACCGAAAGTCCTCGTTTTCAGTAAGATGGAACAAGAGAGCAACTTATTGGAAGTAATACATTTTGATGTATGCAGTCCAATGAGTCCTGAGGCTTGCAGTGGATATCGTTATGTTCTTACTTCATAGATGATTTGAGTAGATGCTGAGTGTATTTACTTGATGAAACACAAGTTTGAATTATTGAAAGGTTCAAGTAATTTCAGAGTGAAGTTGAAGATCGTCGTGACAAGAGGATAAAATGTCTGTGATATGATCATAGAGATGAGTATCTGAGTTACGGGTTTGGCACACAATTAAGACATTGTGGAAAGTGTTTCACAATTAATACCGCCTGGAACACCATAGTGTGATGGTGTGTCCGGACATCATAGCTGCACCCTATTGGATATGGTGCATACCATGATGTCTCTTATCGAATTACCACTATCGTTTATGGGTTAGGCATTAGAGACAACCGCATTCACTTTAAAAGGGGCACCACGCAATTCCGTTGAGACGACACCGTTTAGAGAAACCTAAGTTGTCGTTTCTTAAAAGTTTGGGGCTGCGAAGCTTATGTGAAAAAGTTTCAGGCTGATAAGCTCGAACCCAAAGCGGACAAATGCATCTTCATAGAATACCCAAAACAGTTTGGTATACCTCCTATTTCAGATCTGGAATCAAAAGTAATTGCTTCTAGAAACGGGTCATTTCTCGAGGAAAAGTTTCTCTCGAAAGAATTGAGTGGGAGGATGGTGGAGACTTGATAAGGTTATTGAACCGTCACTACAACTAGTGTGTAGCAGGGCACAGGAAGTTGTTCCTGTGGCACCTACACCAATTGAAGTGGAAGCTTATGATAGTGATCATGAAACTTCGGATCAAGTCACTACCAAACCTCGTAGGACGACGAGGATGCGTGCTACTTCAAAGTGGTACGTGATCCTGTCTGAGATATCATGTTGTTGGACAATACTGAACCTACGAGCTATGGAGAAGCGATGGTGGGCCCATATTCCGACAAATGGTTAGAAGCCATGAAATCCGAGATAAATGGATCTTTGAGAAAAAGACGGACGTGGACGGTAATGTTACCGTCTATGAAGCTCGACTTGTGGCAAAGAGTATTTCCACAAGTTCAAGGAGTTGACTACGATGAGATTTTCTCATCCGTAGCGATGCTTAAGTCCGTCGGAATCATGTTAGCATTAGCTGCATTTATGAAATCTGGCAGATGGATGTCAAAACAAGTTTCCTTACCAGTTTTCGTAAGGAAAGGTTGTATCTGATACAATCAGAAAGGTTTTGTCGATCCTAAGGATGCTAAAAGGTATGCTAGCTCCAGCGATCCTTCCATGGACTAGAGCAAGCATCTCGGAGTCAGAATATACGCTTTGATGGAGTGATCAAAGTTTTTGGGTTTATACAAAGTTTGTTAGAAACTTGTATTTACAATAAAGTGAGTGGGAGCGCTACACCATTTCTGATAAGTATATGTGAATGACATATTGTTGATCCGAAATGATGTAAAATTTCTGGAAAGCATAAAGGGTTGTTTGAAAGGAGTTTTTCAAAGGAAGACTTGGATAAAAGCTGCTTACATATTGGGCATCAAGATCTATAGAGATAGATCAAGACGCCTGATGATACTTTCAAAGAACGCACACCTTGACATGATTTTGAAAGAGTTCAAAATAGATCAGCAAAGAAGGAGTTCTTGGCTGTGTTACAAGGTGTGAGTATTGAGTAAGACTCAAGACCTGACCACAGCAGAAGTGAGAGAAAGGACGAAGGTCGTCCCCTATGCTTCAGACGTAGGCTCTACAGTATGCTATGCTGTGTACCGCACATGGAGTGTGCCTTGCCATGAGTTGGTTAAGGGGTACAATAGTGATCCGGGAATGGATCACATGACAGCGGTCGAACTTATCCTTAGTATCTAGTGGACTAAGGAATTTTCTCGATTATGGAGGTGAAAAGGAGTTCGTCGTAAAGGGTTACGTCGACGCGAACTTTGACACTAATCCGGATGACTCTGAGTAGAAAACCGGATTCGTATAGTAGAGCAATTATTTGAAATGGCTCCAAATAGCGCGTGGTAGCATCCACAAGATGACATAGATATTCATAAAGCACACACGGATCTGAAAGGTTCAGACCCGTTGACTAATAACCTCTCTCACAAGCATAACATGATCAAACCAGAACTCATTGAGTGTTAATCACATAGAGATGTGAACTAGATTGTTGACTCTAGTAAACTCTTTGGATGTTGGTCACATGGTGATGTGACCTATGAGTGTTAATCACATGGTGATGTGGACTAGATTATTGACTCTAGTGCAAGTGGGAGACTGTTGGAAATATGCCCTAGAGGCAATAATAAATAGGTTATTATTATATTTCCTTGTTCATGATAATCGTTTATTATCCATGCTAGAATTGTATTGATAGGAAACTCAGATACATGTGTGGATACATAGACAACACCATGTCCCTAGTAAGCCTCTAGTTGACTAGCTCGTTGATCAATAGATGGTTACGGTTTCCTAACCATGGACATTGGATGTCGTTGATAACGGGATCACATCATTAGGAGAATGATGTGATGGACGAGACCCAATCCTAAGCCTAGCACAAGATCGTGTAGTTCGTTTGCTCAGAGCTTTTCTAATGTCAAGTATCATTTCCTTAGACCATGAGATTGTGCAACTCCCGGATACCGTAGGAATGCTTTGGGTGTACCAAACGTCACAACGTAACTGGGTGGCTATAAAGGTGCACTACAGGTATCTCCAAAAGTGTCTGTTGGGTTGGCACGAATCGAGACTGGGATTTGTCACTCCGTGTAAACGGAGAGGTATCTCTGGGCCCACTCGGTAGGACATCATCATAATGTGCACAATGTGACCAAGGAGTTGATCATGGGATGATGTGTTACGGAACGAGTAAAGAGACTTGCCGGTAACGAGATTGAACAAGGTATCGGGATACCGATGATCGAATCTCGGCCAAGTACCATACCGATTGACAAAGGGAATTGTATACGGGATTGATTGAATCCTCGACATCGTGGTTCATCCAATGAGATCATCGAGGAGCATGTGGGAGCCAACATGGGTATCCAGATCCCGCTGTTGGTTATTGACCGGAGAGTTGTCTCGGTCATGTCTGCCTGTCTCCCGAACCCGTAGGGTCTACACACTTAAGGTTCGGTGACGCTAGGGTTATAGAGATATTAGTATGCGGTAACCCGAAAGTTGTTCGGAGTCCCGGATGAGATCCCGGACGTCACGAGGAGTTCCGGAATGGTCCGGAGGTAAAGATTTATATATGGGAAGTCTTATTTTGGTCGCCGGAAAAGTTTCGCACTTTATCGGTATTGTACCGGGAGTGCCGAAAGGGGTCCGGGGGTCCACCAGCCCCGGGGGGGCACATGGGCTGTAGGGGGTGCGCCTTGGCCTATATGGGCCAAGGGTACCAGCCCCAAGAGGCCCATGCGCCAAGAGATAAGAAAAAAGGGAGAGTCCTAAAGGGGGAAGGCACCTCCGAGGTGCCTTGGGGAGGAAGGACTCCTCCCTGGCCGCACCCTTCCTTGGAGGAAGGGCCAAGGCTGCGCCCCCCTCTCCCTTGGCCCTATATATAGTGGGGGGGAGGGAGGGCAGCAATACCTAAGCCCTGGCGCCTCCCTCTCCCTCCCGTGACACCTCTTCCTCCCCGCTTGCGCTTGGCGAAGCCCTGCCGGGATCCCGCTACTTCCACCACCACGCCGTCGTGCTGCTGGATCTCCATCAACCTCTCCTCCCCCCTTGCTGGATCAAGAAGGAGGAGACGTCGCTGCTCCGTACGTGTGTTGAACGCGGAGGTGCCGTCCGTTCGGCGCTAGGATCATCGGTGATTTGGATCACGACGAGTACGACTCCATCAACCCCGTTCTCTTGAACGCTTCCGCTCGCGATCTACAAGGGTATGTAGATGCACTCCTTCCCTCTCGTTGCTAGTAAACTCCATAGATTGATCTTGGTGATGCGTAGAAAATTTTGAATTTCTGCTACGTTCCCCAACAGGTTCATCCCCCCGACAGCTACCATCTTATTCAGTGAGAGAAGAAAAGGACAGAGGACCATTTTGGAAATAGAAAAATATAGGACCTCGATATCGCGCGGAAGTTCGGGGAGAGGAGGAGCCAGATCAAACATTACGAGGATACGACGTTGCTCACCTTAGGGGGTGATGGCGAGCTCGGAAGGGACCCAGTGAGCACAGACTGTCAATGTGCCCCGTCCCGGAGCGGTCGGGTCAGCCCCAAATCGCCGCTATCCGTCCTGCAGCCGTCGCGCCCGCCCCCCACTGTCGTGCCTCGTCCCGAAGCCGTCACTCCCACCCCAAACCGTCGTGCCCCATCCCGGAGCCGCCGCGCGCGCCCCAAAATGCCACGCCCAATCCCAGAGCCATCATGTCGTTTAACTTCTCCTCTGTGGCCGCTTCCTCGAGCTGCGCCACGTCGGCGATGCCCTAGCTCCTGCGGGAGCGGAGCTCTCGGGCGACGGTAGCATCCTCAAAGCGCCGCCGCTATCCGCTGCCCCCCTCTGCAGCTCGCCATCCCTCCCACCCTCGGCGAATTTCTGAGCAAGAGAAAAGAGGAGCAGCACGGGGTGGGTTAGAAGGAATCTCGCGACGCTCGCCAACGGTCACCGGACGCCAGAGGGAGAGGCAGCTGGGTCGCTCGAGATCGAGCTCATGCTCGGGCACTTGACGCGCAAGAATGTGTTAGGAGAGTGAGGAGAAATGGATGAGGCGGAATGGGGGTAGGGGGCGTTCGGGAGACTTCGCCTCAACACGAACGAGTCGCTGTGATGACGTGGCAAGTTTGCGTGCGCCAAGATATGTGCGGGTGATACAACGACATCAAGGGTGTTTGGGACGAGATTGCAAAATATAGCACGTTCGGGAGTTATAGATTCCGGAAATATATACTGTAAATTATACTCTATTTATATATCACATAACAAAAGCGAACTCACACAAGCCGCACATATAACCATTCAAGCACGTCTCCTAGTCACACACACTTTAATGATGATAACTATGACAACTTGATGAATCTTAATAAAGTTTTACTACACACACCATCATATAGAGATTGTGCGGAAAACCTCACTAAGAAGTGCCTTTTTGAAGCAAGAGGCTGGTATTTAATAATAATGTAAAAAGAGATAATGCACTGTAGTATCATGGCTGGTTTGGAAATAGTATCATATGTGCTTAGAGGTATTAAATGGTATTATCACAATCCATGTAATGCCAAACATTTTATGTCTTATTTTGTGAAAAAGAATCCAATCTAATTTTCTATTTTTCTGATAAAAACACATGTTTTGCTTTTATTTACATAGTCTTCAAATATTTGATCACTTTTAATTGTTGACATAAAGTAATCATCACATCAAACCGAAAGCCGTTATTGGGCAAAGATCTAATTTTATAGTGCTTCTTATCATGATACTTAAAATGTAACCATTTTCAGGGTATAACTCTTTCTAGGGTTTGTATATATCTTTTCTCTGATATTAGTATATTGAGACAGGCTTTAATATTTTCTCAATACACGCCATGATTTATGAAATTTAAAATATTATTTATATTATTTACTCAAGTTGACATCTAAAAGAAGATACACGATACTTTTGTAGTAAAACGTAAAACCGCTTCTATTGATGCTGAAGCAAGCAAACTTTCCTTAAACCCTAGCCAAAGGGAAAGAAAAAAACCCACGCCATGGCCTCCTCTTCCCTCTTCGCCGCCGGGCGCCGCCTTCTCCACTTGGGGCGCGGCAGGCTTCTCCAAGGCCGAGTCCGTCCCCACAATCCCACTCCTCTGCTCCTCCCTGTGCGCGCCGCATCGTCTCCTCCCTCCAACAGCGCCGAGAGGCCGCCGCGGCGACCCCCGGGCCTGCAGTCCACGCTGTGGCCGCTGGGCCACCCGGACACGCTTCTGGTGCCGGAGATCGAGCGCTGGGCGGAGAAGCCCGGCAACCGCCTCCGCCCCGTTGAGCTCGAGCGCATCGTCAAAGAGCTCCGCAAGCGCCGCCGCCACCGCCAGGCCCTCGAGGTACCGCCCTCCCCCTTGCCCCACTGACTGTCCGTCGGCTGTTTGATGAAATGCGGCAGTAGCTTCCCATGGTTCTGTTTGCCCCTTTATCTCTTGCGGAGAAATGCGGGAAGTTCCCTGCCATTGACAGATGCGAGGAGGACATTTCTGAGATGGTGACCTGATATGTTTCTCATTGTTACCATGCTGCATAATCACGTGGATACTTGGACTTCTCAATGGGGAAACGGAATGAGGTTCAAGTTCATGTGGAGATTCATATGGAATTGGGTACATCGAATGTATCACGTAGGATTTTGGCAACCCAGTTCTAAGAACCAAAATACCTATGAAAATCTTACAATCCAAAGAGGCGTTGAAAGAACTGCAAGGAAGATTTCCTTTCGACTCATTGCTTAGATGTTATGACTTTGCATGACTAGATGATCCGAGTACGGAACAGTAGCACATGGTGCATAAAGAAGAGGATGTTGTGTTCAATCTATTTTTATCTGCCTTATGTCACAGACTTGAAGTTTAATGGAATGAGGAGTTTAATCTGGCCTGTATTTTATTTTTAACTCAATGTGGTCTGTAGTTAAAATACTTCTGCGCCGGTTAACCTGCATCTGCATTCATGTTTAGAATTAACGTCAAACTATGGCAACCAGGGGTTTGCAGCATGTAAGCCATTAAACCCTTGAAGTATGTATAAAATAATAATAATACCTATAGTTTGTCGCTACTAATTATGGGGTATTTTGCGTACCCTTGAAATGCCTCATCAGTTTCTTTCCAAACCTTTACTTTGCACAGGTCTCCGAATGGATGAGTGCTAAGGGTCATGTCAGATTTTTGCCAAAGGATCATGCTGTTCACCTGGATTTGATCGGTCAAGTTCAGGGAATCGGAGCAGCAGAAGCCTATTTCAATCAACTGCCTGATGATGATAAGACGGAGAAACCCTACGGTGCACTCCTGAACTGCTACACACGAGAACTCATGGTTGATGAATCCTTGGCTCATTTTCAGAAGATGAAAGAGCAGGGTTTTGTGTTCTGCAGTCTCCCCTACAACAACCTCATGGGCCTCTATACTAACATAGGACAGCACGAGAAGGTCCCTTCAGTGATAGCAGAGATGAAAAGGAGTGGTATCATGCCTGACAACTTCAGCTACAGAATTTGCATAAACTCTTACGGCAGACGGGCAGATTTTTTCGGGATGGAGAACACCCTGGAAGATATGGAGTGTGAGCCTCAAATTGTTGTCGATTGGAACACCTATGCCGTTGTGGCGAGCAACTACATTAAGGGAAACCTAAGGGAGAAGGCAATCTCTGCCTTAAAGAAAGCAGAAGCAAAAATTGACATAAAAGATTCAGATAACTACAACCACCTGATCTCCCTCTACGGCCAGCTGGGGGACAAGTCAGAGGTGAAGAGGCTGTGGGCGCTCCAAATGACAAACTGCAAGAGGCATATTAATAAGGACTACACTACAATGCTTGCAATGCTTGTGAGGCTTGATGATTTCGAAGAAGCTGAGGTCTTGTTGAAAGAGTGGGAGTCGAGCGAAAACGCGTTCGACTTCCATGTCCCAAACGTCTTGCTCACTGGTTACCGGCAGAAGGACATGCTGGACAAGGCCGAAGCGCTGCTGGATGACTTCTTGAAGAAGGGGAAGATGCCTCCTTCGAGCAGTTGGGCCATCGTGGCAATCGGCTACGCGGAGAAAGGTGATGCTGTGAAAGCCTATGAGTTGACAAAAAATGCCCTTTGTGTTTACGCTCCGAGGAGTGGCTGGATCCCGAGGCCTGCGATGATTGAGATGATACTCAAGTATCTTGGAGACGAAGGTGATCTCAAGGATGTTGAAACTTTCGTTCAACTGCTGCAAGCTGCTATTCCTATGAACTCAGATATGACCGACGCTTTGTCAAGGGCTCGTATGAGAGAAGAAAAGAAGGCTGGAGATGCAGAGAAGGAAGCTCTAAGCTCAACAAAGGCATCAGGATAATTTTACTGCAACTCTCAGGACCAACTTATTGCACCATGTAATTTATCTAGTTAGTTCCCGGAATTCATTTGATATTTTACTCGAGTCTGAAACTTGCCATAAACAAATTGCTGCCCGGTTCTCCACAGGTTTGTAGCATAGTGCACAATTTCTGATCAAATTGTAAAAAATAAAAAATGTTTTTTTTGCTGACGAACATCAAGTGTTCTAACATCCTGCAAAATTTCGCCACAAAAAGGTATCCATAGTGGTCTGTGCCTAAAAAAAAACAGAAGTGAGTGCTCACTTTTTGAGTCCTGATTTTTTTTTTTGGTGTACAGGCCTCCACAGATGTCTTTTGTAGGTGAAATTTTACAGGATGTTATAACATACGTTGATGTTCAACCACCTTCAAAAAAAAATTGTCTACTACTCCCTTCGTCTCATAATATAAGAGCGTTTTTGATACACCTGTCAAAAAGAGGGAGTACTATTTTATTTTCGGATTTTTACTGTTCATGCAGGAAAATCCATGCCGCACATTGGCGTGAAAATGTAATTGTGCAACAATACATGTTGAGAAGACAATCAAACGGAAGCATGGCGTATCTGCAGCATCTTTCTATTTTGCATCTAACTTAACGTACCATAATGTATGAAAGTTTCCAACAAAACCAACCATGGCCTGGAGAACAACCATGACATTATATTAGCAGGGGCATACACGAACACTTCATAAACTTTACGAATCATATGTCTTTGAACTGTGAAATGATGGCTAATACTTATGTTCTCCAGCATCCAGCCTGAACCAAGGTAGCAAAAATGAAGTGGTAATACAAAACTAACAGGCCACTTAAGAGGTCTTATAAGTTATTTCTTCTGCAGCTGTCACAGTTCAAGCAAACGTAGCACTACGATATCCAAGTTTAAAACATGGATCTACGAAATACATTGGCATAACAATGCCATCAATAGAGCAATTCGATATAGGACAGATGCTCGAAACACCATAAGACAACGATACAGCACCAAAATATCCGCTACTCCGAGAGAGTGGCCTTCAGCTCTCCACTCTTTTCCAACTCAAGAACAATGTCACAGCCCCCCATCAGCTCTGATTTGTAGTAGAGTTGGGGAAAGGTGGGCCAGTTCGAGTATGTCTTCAGACCTTGTCTAACTTCCTCATCAGATAGAATGTCAAAGGACCCAAAGCTTATCCCTGCTCCTTTCAAGGCATTCACCACTTTCGAACTAAAGCCACAACGTGGATTATCTGGGTTGCCCTTCATGAACAGCATCACTGGGGATGAGGAAATTAGGGCCTCGAGCCGGTCCTCTAGGCTCTCTCTCCGAATAATCCCTTTCTCAGTCAGAACCTTCTTCAGTTCCCCACTCTTATGCATCTCCATCACTATGTCCGAACCACCAACCAGTTCACCCTTGATGTACACCTGAGGGTAACTAGGCCAGTTTGATAGAACCTTTAGACCTTGCCTAACCTCATCATCTGAAAGAATGTCAAAACTTGAGAAAGGAATCTTCTCCTGCTTAAGAATATGAACGACCTTCCCACTGAATCCACACTTGGGCTCCTCAGGTGAACCTTTGATAAATATCATCACTGGGTTAGAATTAGTGAGGCTCTCCAAACGAGCTTTCTGAGCTTCGGTAAGCCCAATTGCCTCAGGACTCTGTTCATTTGCAGATTCAGACATCACTGGCTCCTCAATTTTGCTTCCTTGTTGCCTGAGAGGAATGTTGTGCTCCTTTAACACATCCTTCAGTTCACCACTTTCATGCATGGCAATAACAATATCACACCCACCAAGCAGCTCACCTTTGCAGTACAACTGAGGAAAAGTTGGCCAGTTAGAGAACTTCTTCAGTCCTTCACGTACTTCATTATCTGTAAGGATGTCAAAGCTCCCAAATTCAACACCTTCCTGCTTCAAAATGTCAACCACCCTTCGGCTGAAACCACACCTTGGTTCTTCTGGATTTCCCTTCATGAATAAGATGACAGGATGGGAGTTGACAAGCTGCTCCAAACGCTTCTTCAGTGTACTTTCAGCAGCAGAAGATCCATTTTGCCGTGCCATTTCTTGGACCTTTTCGAGTACAGCAGGCCCAGCAGCCACCCCCAAGCTAGCAGGTGCAGCAGACTGAGCAACATTGGCAGGCCCAGCTAACTTTGCAACCTTATTGGCCAGGCTGGCTGGGTTTGCGCCCTCCAAGGTATCAACAGGTTTGCCTTCCTGAAAAGAGATAAACCATGAACCGATGACAACCTCTTACAAAGAAGGCAATATAGAAAACTTCCAAAGCATTCAATAAAATATAGTAGTGTTTGGCAAAGCAGTGAAGAAAATCTGGAGCTAAGCAAATATCACCTTTTTCACAGCCTAACCTCACATATGTGCAGGGCAAACACAGCATCCCAAGGCTGTGTGACATAGGTTGGCATTACAAAGGAATCTCACGATAACAACAAAATGCCAAGTGAAGCCCTGATTAACTAGCCTAGCAAACAAAGATATCGCCGACCTCATGAGGCCCCATCGCAATATCATTAGATTGGTTCTAGTCGTACAGAACATTTCATTGTCCATACAACACTATAATGACATGTACCAAAAGAAACAGACGTCCATGCTAGGATGAACCAATTAACTAGCACAGTCATGCAAAATCTTTAGGGTAGGCAGGAGTGTGTATCTAACTTCATTATCCCACAGTATATGGGGCATGGGCACACATAATTTATGTCATTGCTTGCAGAATACATCATTCTTAGAAGTTTGAAAGTGGGTGCTAACAATAATATCAACACACGCCTCATCATGAGGGCATAGCACATGCTTGATTTTTTTCCCTTTAAAACTGGGCAATAGAACTCGTGCAATTCAACTTTAACAAGGAAGAAGGGTACCGTGACCCTACCAGGATTTGATATTAAGTACAAATAATGTAAAGAGGTTTATTAGCATGAACAAATCGTGTTGCATGACAACTGTAAACAGTAAATACCTTGCAGAAAACAAAGTATGGCACTGCTGTAACTCCATATGCCTCTGAAATTTCCGGTTGTTCTTCAGCCTCAACCTGACAGAAGTTACCAACATGACGAGGATAAACAAGAAAAGGATTCAGATATCCAAATTACAAAATGGTGCGTCATCGATAAAGAATGGATCATAATTATATGACTAAAGAACACTACAAAATAGCCAAAGGATAATAGTCACAAAGGAGAAATATTTGTTTAGATCAGTCTTTTAATAGAATCCCAGTCCGATGGCATCACACGGTGAAATTATTAGACAGTGGACCAGTAGCAAAAAATATCTACAGAGGGTTCGAGAAAGGTACCACTTGATCCCATATACTTGTACCTAAATTCAGTCTAATGGAAGAACAAAGGGTTTCAATCACAAGTTAGTGGTCTTGGTTACCCTAAGCTGTCATTCCACACTCTTATAGCTGAGTCTATCTCTAACAAACGGGAAGAGCCAAGGGTTTCAAGCACAAACGGGTTGAATTCAGCTGTTATCTCATGAGCCCATACCTAATGTGGGGAGGGAAACGTTGCAAGCACAAGTGGGGCTGGATTCAAGTTAATCAACCGCATACACATCACATGCTAACTACTACTACAGACTCAACAGATAGTGCTTGTCGCATCGTAATAATAACTAAATAAACATGACTAATCATGATATAAAAAAATATTCAAACATGCGGAAAACGTAGCTTAGACAGCAGCACGAATCACTCGCCAGAACTCTAAACGCGAACCGCGAATCTGTACCCTATGCCGCCGCCGAAGGATCACGATCCACCGGAAACCGGCCCGAACCCAAATCTACCGCGACTACATGAGAGGAATCGGAGAGCAGCAGGCGGCGCGTGCGGGCGTACCCTGAGGAAGAGCGCGTGGGGGAAGTCGACGGCGAGGTGGGCGAAGACCTCGTCCATCTGCTTGGAGGCCTCGCACCAGGACGCCCAGAAGTGCACCGCGGCGGCCCGCGCGCCGCCGACCGCCGCGTCCAGCTCCGCCCTCGACCCCACCTCCCTCACCGCCCCGCCGCCGCTCGCCATCGCCGCCTCCGCTCCCTCGCACTTCCCCACCAAAAGCAACAATCGACGGCGAGAACGCTAGAGATGGTAGCTAGCAGCGGGGGCGATTGGAGGAAAGAGACGACGGATGACTCGTGCTGAGGGGTTGCGACCTGGGGTTTTCCTCTCCAGCCCCGTGCGGTGCGACGGCGATGGAAGATTCCAGAAGGGGGCCGGAACCGACCGACCTGTTTGGGCCTGGCTGGAGCGGGCTGACGGCCCAAGAGAAAAAGGAATCGGTCTGACGTGGACCCACGCGGCCGGCCCGGCAAAAAGCCAGAGGCTGCGGCGGCGGCGGGGTCCAGCCGCCGTCCGCGGGTCCCCTCCCCTACCCCCCTACCCTCGCCCCGGCCGACGAGTCTATATAAATCTGAAGCATTTCTCAGCTGCCCTCGGGCGGCCAGAAACGAATCCCTAATAGTTGTTGCCAGCAAACCCTTGGCCTGAATCCCACACGCTGCCTCCACCAATTCAGATCTGGGCCTGATGATGGTCTCATGACCTTCCCGTTCATTGTTTTCTGCTTGATTTGATTCTCTTGAGGTGTGTGTGAGTTTGCTGGATGGTTTGGATCGATGATGCTCTTGTAGAAATACTGCGTTATCTTCCTGATCAATGTGAGGCCGCCGCGATGAGGGGCGGCTTCCTGATGACACCATTATCTCGCTGAGATCCAACTACCAGCAACTTCGCCTGCCTTTATTTTTTGTTTTCCTCCGTCTCTTTTGCCTGTTTTCCTCTGGATGTTACTCCCTGTGTAAAGAAATATAAGAGCGAGTACTTCGTAAAGTTAGAAGGGAGAAACCTCATTTCATGGTGAAATCTCTCCACATATGCTTACGAAAAGCACCGGAGAAATGATTACTTCTCTAAACAGATCATTGCTAAGGCCTAAGAGAGTGTTCGATCTCTCTGCCTCTCTCGCTAGCGCTCTCTGAAAAGTTACGTAGAACACGAGGAAAATAAAGGACAGCAATAGCTGGCGAACCTTTTAGGTGGCATTTAGCTGTATGGGTTTGGTAGTTTCTTCAGAAACGACATTTTTTGGGAAGAAAACTTCATCCCCCTCCCAGCTGACGTTTGCAAGAAGCCATGTATGTAACGGTCCACGAATTTCTTCAGATAAGAAGCATCACTGAATAAGTTTCCGTTGATTCAATCTCCTCGAACAAAATCATTCCTCAAATCACGCTCAACATCCTCAACATTGTACACAAGCAGTCTGGCAACACGATTACACCAAGCGATGGTTCAGAAATAATGTAGCCATTATAACCACATCTTAGAAACAAAATAAAGATCATGAGCAGTGCAACATGTATATTGTTTATTGTTACTACTGTTCAGATAAGAAGCATCACTCCGATAAGTTTCCATTGATCCAATCTCCTACGAACAATCACTCCTCAAATCACCATCACCAAGCGATGGTGGAGAAATAATGTGGCCATTATAACCACATCTTAAACAAAATAAAGAGCGTGAGCAGTGCAAATGTATATGTTTATGGTTACTACAACTGGATTGTACCTGGTGGACAGACAGGCGTGTCTGCGAACATAAACATCATAGATACAACACGATTACAAGCAAAATAAACGTCAGCATCTCTAGCATACACTGTTCCCAGTATAGTCATGCATGCTTATTTACAGCTGTTCTAGTAGATTTACAACGGCTCTGGCAGAATAGTATAGCTCATTTCTGGCGTTAGCATGGCCTGGTACATGAGCTTAACCCACGAGTTATGACATATATCCATCAGCTGCAAAGAAAGGAAGCGACTTCAGTGGCATCACCTGCTCCTGCAACAAAGGGAATGCGTGGTTGTGGTGAGTTCAGATGCAAGTAGACTCATCAGCAAAACAGCAACAAAGGGAGCTCGGTGTAAGTGTGTAACTGATGATACCTCGGCGTTCTCCAGATGTTCTGCAGGGAAATGAAGCCCAGTGGAACAGTTCTCCAGCACCTCAGGGGTCTTCATCCATGCCTTGTGGGCTTCGATAGACTTCAGCTTGTAGCGAAACATCTGCAAAAATAAATCCAGTTTTCAGGATCATTCTATTCACACAAAGCTCAAAGTGTAGGCAGCAGCTCATCATGTGCTCCTCCAAACCTCAGACAACGAAATAGTTGGCTTTTCGAGCTCATCTCCCTCGACATGAATCCCTGTGCCCTGACATTCTGGGCAAAGGATGGACATTATTCTGCTCTTTGGCACTGTTTTCGCCTTTCTTCCTCGTTTGCTCTTTCCCATCTTTGCAATTTGATCAGCCAACACCTCATATTGGCACAAAACAGTCCAGTGCAGTAAGCATGAGGTGTGAAATAGATGAAAAGCCTGAAGAAAAAACATGTTTAGCCGACTAGTCACAGCTGAAGGCCTTGAATTTAATAAAGATGGAATTATCTAGCTATATTGGTTTGAAAAGAAGAAAGCAGCATATGTTTGTACTGTACTAAGGAATATCAGATAACAGTTTAACGTAGTTCCAAAAAAGACTTTTTGAAGTCCTAACTTCCTAATGGTATTTTCTTTCTGTTTTTTCTCCATAGAGAAGTAATTAGGACTCACTTTGCCTTCATGAAACAGAAAAGACGAAACGATGTTTGGAATTACTAACCCCGCTGGAGTTTCTACTGCTGCAAGCTAGGTTTCCTGTGCTGCAGTTCAGCAAGGTGGCGACATCCTTTCCAGGAAGCATTGATCGCCCACAAATATCACAAACTTTCTCAGCAGCAAGTCGCTTCTGCTTCCTCAGCTCTCTCCTCATAGACTTGCTGGACAAGGGACTGACTTGAAGATTGCATGAGGTACCTGTTGGGGAACCAGCAACAATAGCTTGACTTCTGCTGTCATGGGTCTGGCCATTAGACTCTTCTGAAGATGCTTCTTGATCAGAAAATGACTTCTTCATTCGCTTTCCACGATGTCCAGCCTCATCAATGACAAAGAAAGATCCAGCAGAGATGGGAAGGTCCTGATCTTCAGAAGGCCACTTCCTTCCCAACTCATATGCGTAAGAGAAGTTGACTATGGCAAAACCAGATTGTTCATAGATTTTACAAGCTTCAGAGCCCTGTGAGGCTTCTTCTCCTACCCAAGCACACCAGATTTTGCTGATCTTCTTGCGACCTTCGCTAGCTTCAGCAATCTTGTATGCAATGTTTCCATAACCCAGAAGATGCACAGGCAAATTCAACACAACATCCTTTATCAACACACCAGGAATAACAAGCGGACCATCGGTTTCACTGCGGTTTGACAGAGCACTATCTTCAGTTATGGCAGAAGATCTACCATTCAGACGTCCATTTGCACCAATGAATGAGCCTTTTGCGCCATTATGGGAGCTCGAACCATCTCTCAACCTTGATGTCACCTCAGTGCCATTCCCTGCAAAGTCAGGATGGGGAACCAGAGCAAGTTCGCTGGTGTTATGCGAGCTTGAGTCCAGCAAGAGCGGCTCATTCTCGCGTGAGTTATTGAAGAAGAGCACACCATCATTGAACGGCCATGGCATGGGCCCAAACAGGGTGACCTTAGCCTCGGCATACCGCCGTGAGTGCAGATTCCCCTTGAGGTGGTCAAACAGCACATTGTCGCTGAAGCACTCGGTGAGGCAGATGGTGCAGAAGAAGATGACGCGCTTCCCGACGCGCCGGAGCTCCACATAGGTGTGCCCATTCTGCCGCACCTCCCGCAGCGTGGCCTTGGCAGCAATCTCACGGATATCCACAGGAGCATTCCGTTGCAGCACCAAATCCTTCCCCACCATGGCGAAACCCCCTCGAGTCACCACCACCAGTCCCTTCAAATCCACCTCTCTAGCTTACAAATTCCCCCCAAATCAACCTAAGACTACCTCCTCCCTGATTGTCCCTCCTTGCAACTCTCTCAAGTTTCCACACACAGAAAAAAAGTCACCGCACTTGAGATCTTAGTTTCCTCCCGAGCCCTAAGATTGCAAGCTTCTTAACAAAAAGAGACTGTAACTGGTAGTACACGAATAGAACCTAACACGGACGGTCGTATTCGTATCTTTCCAGCCATGGGAATGGAAGCAAGCGTGAGGAACCTGCCCAGCAGCGCGAACTCCTCGCCGGTGGCGCCAACCCTAGTCATCAAATCAGACACGGGAGGCAGCAAACCCTAGACTCCTGACGCCCGCCAAATTGGCGCGGGGTGGGGTGGGGAAGCGCGGCTGGCGAGAGACCTAGCAGAGGACGACGACGAGTCGAGGCTGCTGTGGCGGGGGAGGAGGAGGAGGCTGATGCAGGCTGCGGACGGTGCTTGGCGAGGCGGCGGAGGAGCGGAGGCGGCAGTCGGACAAGAGCGCCGAGGGCGACGAGGCCATGTAGTGTCAACACGGCGGCGAGGGAGGTCGTCGGCGCGCGGAATTCGCCCTCCCTTTTTTTCGATTGTTTGCTTGGACGGGGAAGTTTGGTCTGGAGGGTGGTGGAGAAGGGGAAGAAGGTGCGTGAGGAGAGGGGAAAAGGAGGCAAGCGCGTGGCGTGTCTGGACTCTGTCCGCCTGTTTGATAAACACTTAGGCAGGGGAATGAGAGTTTGCACAAGGGTGTTTATGAAGGGATTAGTCATGGGAAGTAGATTTTTACTCCTATTCCCTTGTTTGGTATATGATGGGAATTAGCGTGGGATAAAACTCTGCTCACGAATTAACAGGGTACCCCTGGGAAGAAATAGGTGGGAATTGGCTTCCTCAACTCCCATTCCCCTTCCTACTTAAACTCCCGTTCCCTCTAATCAAACAGTGGACTTTTAATCTCCTCACCCCTCAACTCCCATTCCCCATCTCGAATTCCCCCAAACCAAACACGCTGTGGATTGATGGGAGGAAGGCGAGGCGAAAGAAAACGGGACGTCCCCTCAAAGAGAAAAAAAAAACGGGACGGACAGGAAGCTGTTCCCAAACCCGGGCGGGTTCACAAATTCCATATCCTATAAATCCAAATTGTATCCTTTATTTCAAAAAAGTTATTTTTAGGAGAATAATTTCTTCATCTTGTATATCCTCTGCGTCTTGATTTTCAAAAACAAAATTGCTCTTCTTCAAATGTTTTTTTAGAGAAAAGGCATACGCCCGACTTTATAAATAAAGCCATAAGGCAAGTAACAACCACAGCACAGAGAAGTAGCACACAACACCCAGGCCCCAACGACGGGCGAGATGAAAGAAAAGACAGCCAGGTACATGGCATCCTCGCCAGTACACGGCACGCAGACCGGAAGAGAAAGACCAACTCAGACCGGAAGAGAAAGACCAACTGAAAGTGAAGCACCCAAACCAAAAGAAGCACTTAAACATCCTGCTCCCGTCTGCATAACTGAGATGTCGTAGCCCGGACTTTGGAGATCAGCAGAAAGAGCGACTGTTGGTCGTCGACCTTAGTCAATGATTTCCACTGCTGCATGAAAGCACATGATTTAAACAAGCAGTCAGCAGGTTTAGCCGGAAACACACGTTCAATAGTAAATTTGTTCCTAGTCGTCCAAAGGGACCAGCAAAAAGCACCGAGGCCCACCCAAAAGATACGTCTAGATACACCCGAAAGATTGTCAGCCAAGCTGCGCAACTCGGAGAAGGAGCCAGGGGCCCAAGAGACAAGAAGCCACTCCCTAACGCAGCTCCAAATGAGTTTTGCCAGGGCACAATGGAAAAAAATATGGTATGTGTCCTCCACAGCACCGCACAAAGCACAGAACTGGGAGCCTGGCCCATTTCTCTTACGAATTTGATCAGCCGAGGGCAACCGGCCTCTGAAAGCTTACCACAAGAAAATCTTAATTTTGGGAGGAATACGGGCCTTCCAGATTTGGGAAAACCGATTAGTGGGCGTGCCACCAACAAGCCTAGAATAAAGCGACTTAACAGAGAAGCGCCCAGAGGCAGACAGCGGCCAGACTACCGAATCCCTATTCGTCGAGAGCGATGGGAAGAGGGCAGTAAGACGTTGCGACAGGGAGCGGCGAAAGACCAAGTTCCACCCCTGGGCAGCCAACTCCGCAATAGAAATGCTAGGATCAGAACAATAAGAGAAAAGGGCGGAGAAGGACACCGAGAGGGGTGAGTCTCCGCACCACCAATCAAGCCAAAACCTAATCGAGGAGCCATCCCCAACAACAAACTTAACAAAAGATTGAAACACAGGTCTAACTTTGACCAAGGACTTCCAAAACTGAGAGCCACCACGCGATTGAGCAAACATCGGGGACATATGTTTGCATACAAGCTTTTATTTGGACATATGTTTTCATAACATGTTTAATTCTAAACTTGATCTAGGATACATACAAAATATAATGCTGAGCGGTAAGAACTATTGCTGCTGATTCAAGGTGCATATTAGTAAGAACATGGTAGTTTCTATAACTAATTGCTTAAAATAAAAACATCATCAGTGCAATTGCTCCCACAAGAAGAAATGTTGTTGCTGATTCAAGGAGAATGGATTAAATCATTACAACAACTAGGAGTGCAAGCAGTATCTACAACCGGCTTGCATCTCGTTGACTTGAGCTTGCATCTCCTTGATTTGGACTCGCTTCTTGTTGATTTGGACTTAATTTTCGTGTGCGTCTATCAGCGCAACATCTAGCTTTTCTCTCAATGATCGATAATAGTAGCCTAGCATTTGGTTTACGTAAAGCTTTAAAAGATTGCCCATATCCATCTGCTGCAAGCGAATCCTCTGCGTGTGCGTAATGTTCTGAGCGACGAGATTCGTTTACCAAATTGCTAACATATAGGGATTTGTGTTATACCTTGCCTTTACAGCCACCACAAGCGAAGAAGTCTCGCTTGGGGTTCCTAGGTGTGTGTCAGGTTTTCTGAACAATGTGGTATTGCAGCTGCAAAGGAGTAAGGAGGGAGGGGGCTCGCTAGATTTGGGGTGGCATCCACGCCAACGGTCTATTATCTGCGAGCGGATCCGATAGAGGTGCTACTGCGGTGCGATGAACCGTCGAGTGGGCATGCCACCACAAGGAGGTCGTGTTCAAGCCGATGGCAGTGGCAGTAAAGAGGACTATTTCACCCTGTCGGCCTGCGTGCACTCGCGGGCGAGGCTCCTACCTCTTCCCCAACCTCATGTGGCTTCGTTTTCGGTCACATGGGGCTCCGCCGATGACGGATTGATGCGTTGCAATGGCAGCGGTGACAACAAAGAATTTAGCCTAATCCGATGTCATCGACAGAGGAGAAGGTGGGGGTGGGGGGCTACCGAAGCGGCAAAGACTGATTTCGGCGACAATGGGGGTGGCGGCGGCGCAGCTCGGAGGCGAGAGGGGCGGCTGGGCTGCCTAAATATCCTGGTTGCTCCTCTTTGAGTGCAAATAGTGTAGGGTGTGCTTTAGGGATGCAGAGTTATGTTTTGAAGGATATAGATGTTTAGGAGAAAGTCCTATTCTGATCCTGAGCTTAAATGCTCCCTGATGAATAGTAAAATCAAAAAATAGTAAAATAAATTCAAAAAGAATATGATTTTTTTGTAAACTTTGACAAATGTTTTTGTATGCTTGCAAAATTTCAGCATGAAATAGCATTCGTGGAAGATGTGGCAACAAAAAATCAGCACTCCAAAATGTTTTCTGAACTAGCATTTTTTAAACATCGGTTTTTTCTGTCACGACTTTCATGAATGTCATTTCATGCTGAATTTTTGCAATAACACAAAACATTTGTCAAAGTTTACCAAAAAAATCAGAATTATTAAAAAAACTATTGTCACGATTTTACTGTTCATCGGGTAGCATTTTAGCTCGGGAGCAGATACTCTACGTCCATGGGGATCTGCTATCTAATGGTTAATTCCCTAAGACAGAAATTTTCTTCCTAAATATGACCATTTGGGTATCTGCTAGAGATGCCCTAAGAGCAAATCTAGCGGAGTCGCCATATTGGCAGCCTCTATAACACGTATGGAGCGCCCTTCAGAATATTTTGGAGGTTGTCGAGTCGATGTGCAAACACAAAATCGCCCTAAATCGAGCCTTCCACAATATTTGGCAAGCAGGACCCGTTTGTCATTGGCTACAACGCCTTTTCCTTCTCCATCTCGACATTTCTACGAGGATTTTAACAAGGATTTCAACTAGGAGTTGTAATATGATTTCTACTTATTTGGCACCTTCCTTCGTTTGGAAGTGACCTCACAGGTAGGGGATGCTTCGTTGGCCTGGGCATGGCTATTTAAGCAAACAACGCATTGTCCACTCCACATCTTCGCCCATGATAACCCACAAGTATAGGGGATCATTTGTAGTCTTTTTCGATAAGTAAGAGTGTCGAACCCAACGAGGAGCTAAAGGTAGAACTAATATTCTCTCAAGTTCTATCGACCACCGATACAACTTTACGCACACCAATGTTTGCTTTACCTAGAAACAAGTAATAAAACTACAAGTACTTTGTAGGTGTAGTGGGATAAGTTTGCAAGAATAAAACTAGAAGTACTTAGCGGGAATAAAACTATGGGTAATTTGCAAGATAATAAAAGTTAGTTGTTTAGTAGAAAGCTTTTTGTAACACAAGAGAAGGATTTGTCTCTAGGCAATTGATAACTAGACTAGTAATCATTATTTCCATTCTATATGAGGGAGAGGCATGAGCTAATATCCTTCCTTTACTTGGTATGCACTTATGACTGGAAATCTAGCAAGCACCCATAACTACTAAAGATTATTAAGGTAAAACCCAACCATAGCATTAAGTAACAAGTCCTCGTTACTCTCATACGCAACAACCACCTTACTTGGGTTTGTGTTTCCGTCACTCACGCAACCCACTATAAGCGAATTATGAATGTATTGCAACACCCTACAACGGTAATCCCACACGCTTGCGCGACACGGAGGGCAACATAGGTGTGACGCCCCCGATTCAATCATACACTAATCATGCATGCAAACATGTACGATCAAGATCAGGGACTCACGGGAAGATATCACAACACAACTCTAAAACATAAATAAGTCGTACAAGCATCATAATACAAGCCAGGGGCCTTGAGGGCTCGAATACAAGTGCTCGATCATAGACGAGTCAGCGGAAGCAACCATATCTGAGTACAGACATAAGTTAAACAAGTTTGCCTTAAGAAGGCTAGCACAAACTGGGATACAGATCGAAAGAGGCGCAGGCCTCCTGCCTGGGATCCTCCTAACTACTCCTGGTCGTCGTCAGCGGGCTGCACGTAGTAGTAGACACCTCCGGTGTAGTAGGAGTCATCGTCGACGGTGGCGTCTGGCTCCTGGGCTCCAGCATCTGGTTGCGACAACCAGGTAGAAAGGAAAGGGGGAAAAGAGGGAGAAAAGCAACCGTGAGTACTCATCCAAAGTACTCGCAAGCAAGGAGCTACACTACATATGCATGGGTATATGTGTAAAGGGCCATATCGGTAGACTGAACTGCAGAATGCCAGAATAAGAGGGGGACAGCTAATCCTGTCGAAGACTACGCTTCTGGCCACCTCCATCTTGCAGCATGTAGGAGAGAGTAGATGGTAAGTTCACCAAGTAGCATCGTATAGCATAATCCTACCCGGCGATCCCCTCCTTGTCGCCCTGTTAGAGAGCGATCACCGGGTTATATCTGGCACTTAGAAGGGTGTGTTTTATTAAGTATCCAGTTCTAGTTGTCATAAGGTCAAGGTACAACTCCGGGTCGTCCTTTTACCGAGGGACACGGCTATTCGAATAGATAAACTTCCCTGCAGGGGTGCACCACATAACCCAACACGCTCGATCCCATTTGGCCGGACACACTTTTCTGGGTCATGCCCGGCCGCGGAAGATCAACACGTCGCAGCCCCACCTAGGCACAACAGAGAGGTGAGCACGCCGGTCTAAATCCTATGCGCGTAGGGGTCTGGGCCCATCGCCCATTGCACACCTGCACGTTGCGTACGCGGCCGGAGAGCAGACCTAGGAACCTCCATTTCAAAGGAAGTTGCGTTACGCGGTCCAACCAGGCGCGCCGCTCAGTCGCTGACGTCACGAAGGCTTCGGCTGATACCACGACATCGAGTGCCCATAACTGTTCCAGCGTAGTTGGTTAGTGCGTATAGACCAAATGGCCAGACTCAGATCAAATACCAAGATCTCGTTCAGCGTGTTAATTGATGTAACCACGGACACCGACCAGGGCCAGGCCCACCTCTCACCTAGGCGGTCTCAACCTGCCCTGTCGCTCCGCCACAAAGATCCACCCAGAGGGCCGTCGGGACAAAGGTCCTTTCAGCCCCCAATCCGTGAATCACTCGCGGGTGCTCCACGAGCCGACCCGACTTTAGTCACCACATGTATAATGTATAAAGTATATAGTATAAACCCGTGATCACCTCCCAAGTGATCACAGCCCGATAGTATAGCACAGCAGACGGACAAGAATGTAGGGCCACTGATGGAAAACTAGCATCCTATACTAAGCATGTAGGATTGCAGGTAAAGGTAACAACAGTAGTGGCAAAGACATGCTATGCAACAGAATAGGATTAGCGGAAAGCAGTAACATGCTACACTACTCTAATGCATGAGTATAGAGAAGAATAGGTGATATCTGGTGATCAAGGGGGGGCGTGCCTGGTTGCTCTAGCAAGAAGGAGGGGTCGTCAACAGCGTAGTCGGTCGGGGCACCAGCAGCGGCGTCGGTCTCGTAGTCTACCGGAGAGAAGAGGGGGAAGAAACAATGAATACAATGCAAACAGATGCATAAAGATGCATGACAAAGCAAACAGCGGTGCCAGGTGTGCCCTAACGCGGTAAGAGGTAATACCGGCGAAGGGGGGAAACATCCGGGAAAGTATCCCCAGTGTTTCGCGTTTTCGAACAGATGAACCAGAGGGGGAAAGTTGCGAGTTCGATATGTTAGGGATGTGTGGCGGAAGAACGGGCTGCGTATCCGGATTCGTCTCGTCGTTCTGAGCAACTTTCATGTAGAAAGTATTTTCATCCGAGTTACGGATTATTTTATATGATTTTCTAAAAATCTAATCATTTTCTGATTCTAATTATTTATTTAAATCCAACATTATTCAGAACAGTGAATGATGACGCAGGCATGACATTAGAGTGATGTCAGCAGGTCAACTGGTCGGTTGACCAGTCAAACCAGACAGGTGGGTCCAGTGGGACCTACATGTCATTGTCTGGGACACTAACAGGGGGTTTAGACTAACTAAATGGGTTAATTAGTGGGTGGGGCCCAGTAGTCAGTGACTATTTAGTTAATTAAATTTAATTAATGAAATAATTAGCATTTTATTTATTTACAAAAATGTTTTAAATGATGCGGGCCCGCATGTCAGTGGCAGTAGCTGCCACATAGCGCAGTTGACTTCGGTCAACGTGGCCAGTTGGGGCCCCTAGGCCCACAGGCAGTGACCCAGGGGTGGGCCCCGGTGTGCCAGCTCAGCGGAGCCGCCGGAGTAGCTCCGGCGAGCTCGCGGGCAGCGATCGAACGCCGGCGAGCGTCGGGATTCGCCTATGGGGCACCAGATCGAGCGCGGCCGGGCGCGTTAGAATGGCAAGACAACGACGCGTCGGTTGGTGGTGGTCTTGCGAGCTGCGGTGGCCGAAGAAGGGCGCATCGAGCTCATCGGCGGCGAGGTGTTTCGGGCGAGCAACGGCAACGGCGATGCGGCGCGGTACTGGGCAAACAGAAGGGCGGGGCGAGGCCTACGTGCGCGCGCGAGCACAACGGCACAAGCTTGGGACCAAAGGGGTCACCGGACGGCTGCCGGCGACGTGTTCGGGAGCTCGAGAAGATTGGAGCTAGGGCGAGCTAGCGAACAAACGGAGAGGTTGGGGAGGATCTACGGGGCGCGGTGAGTGCAACCGGCACGGGCCCGTGGCCATTTGGTCACTGGAGACTCGTCGACGACGAGATCCGCGGCGGAGCGTTCGGGAGCTACGGCGACAGCTAGCTAGGGCGTGCGAGAGAGGGGAGGAAGCGAAGGCTCACCGAGCGGCACACACAGTGGCCCTTGGGGGTTTAGTAGCTGCAGGGGCGTCGCCAGAGTTGGTGAAGAGCGGCGGCGTAGCTTGTCGGAGCAGAGCAGGAAGATGGCGGCGTCGTGGGCATTGCGATGGCTCCGGACTTCAACGCGGTGCACCGGTCGAAGCAGCGGACGACGACGGAGCTGCAGGACTTGCCGGGGCGATGAACGGACAACGGTGGTCGCGTCTTCTACGGCGGCGAGGCCATGGCGGCGCTTGGATGCGGTGGGGAACGAGGGGGGAGCGAGGTGGATCTGAGGGGAGAGGGAGAGGCGGAGAGCGGGGCGAGTGGGAGAGGAGCCCGAGGAGGCGGGGCGCTGGCGATCTTATCCCCTCCTCGACGTCGGCGAGGGGGTCCGATGGCGACCGCGCCCTGTAGCGGCACGCAACCGAGGAACAGGAAGAGGGCGCGGTGCGGGGAGCTGGGCCGGTTGGGCTGGCTGGCTGCTGTTGGCTAGCTGGGCCTTTCGGCCCAGGGGGAGGGGGTTTCTTCCTTTTTTTTCTTTTTTTTTCTTTTCCTTTTCTGTTTTATTTAATTTAGGGCATTTAAGTATTTTATAAAATTGTGTCTTCTACACCATAATTACCTATGCCATATTTGGCACTGTCCGAACATTTTTGTTTCAACTTTTGAAAACTTTGGGTGTTTTGTCACTAATTCATGTTTGAATTTGAAATGTTTTGAACTAACACTTGATTAGCAACAGTAACAGAGGTGACATGGCATTATTAGGAGAGTTTTACTATAGCCTAATTATCCAGGCGTTACAAATCTCCTCCACTACAAGAAATCTCGTCCCGAGATTTAGGAGGTGGAAGGAAACAGCGCGGGGTATTCATCACGCAGGCGATCCTCACGTTCCCAAGTGGATTCATCTTCAGAATGGTGCGACCACTGGACTTTGAGGAACTTGATCGCCTTCTGACGTGTGCAGCGTTCAGCTTGTTCGAGAATGCGGACCGGATGCTCTTTATAAGAGAGGTCCTGTTGCAATTCGAGCACTTCATGATCCACTGCTCGGATTGGGTCCTTGAAGCATCGGCGGAGCTGTGACACGTGGAACACATTGTGAACCTGAGAAAGGTTCGGCGGAAGCTCCAGTTGATATGCCACTTTTCCACGCCTTTCCAGAATAGTGAATGGGCCAATATAGCGAGGAGCTAGCTTGCCCTTGGTCCCGAAGCGGTGAGCACCCTTCATTGGTGTAACTCGAAGATAAGCCTTTTCGCCAGGTTGATAGACCATATCTTTATGTTTACGGTCATACTGACTCTTCTGACGTGACTGAGCAGTCTTGAGATTCTCACGAATAATGCGGACTTGTTCTTCAGCATGTTGGATAATATCCGGACCGAAGAGTGGATGTTCCCCAGTTTCTGACCAGTTCAGAGGGGTTCGGCACTTTCGTCCATATAACACTTTGAAGGGGGCCATCTTCAGACTAGCTTGATAGCTATTATTATAAGAGAACTCAGCATACGGGAGAGATTCCTCCCATTTCTTGCCGAAGGAAATAACACAAGCTCGAAGCATGTCTTCGAGAACTTGGTTGACACGTTCAACTTCCCTTGCGACTGAGGATGAAACGCAGTACTGAATGACAGATGAGTTCCCATAGCTTCTTGGAAACTTGCCCGGAATCTTGAAGTGAATAAGCTGCCACGGTCTGAGCTGATAACCAATGGAATACCATGGAGTGAAACAATCCTGGACATATAGAGCATTGCCAGCTGACTAGCAGTGATCGTTTCTTTGACTGCCAGAAAACGTGCAACCTTAGAAAGCCGGTCAATGACGACAAGAATTGCATCATTACCTTTCTGCGATTTGGGAAATCCAGTGACGAAGTCCATCTCGACATGGTCCCATTTCCATTCAGGAATAGAGATAGGTTGCAGAGTTCCAGCAGGCCTTTGATGTTCTGCTTTGATACGACGGCAAATGTCACACTCGGCAACATAACGAGCAATGTCTTGCTTCATATTAGACCACCGGAATCTTTGACGAATATCTTGGTACATCTTTGTACTACCGGGATGAATAGACAAAGGCGTATCATGAGCTTCTTTCATAACCTCCTGTGTCATATCCAGGTTTTTCTCTACACATGGCACCACTAGGCGGCCCTTGAAGTACAAGGTGCCATCATCAGCAATAATGAAGAATGAGGGCTTTCCTTCTGCGAGGTAGCGCTTAATCTTGTGGGCTTCAGAGTCATATCCCTGTATTCTCTTGATGGAGTCCAAGAGATCTGGTTCGACAGCCAGGGTATTGAGGGAACCCTGGGAAACAACCCGGAGGTTCATCTTCCGAAACTCCTTAGGAGGGGGAGCGAGTGCACCCGGAGGAACAATATGGAGGTTCAGCTTTCTGAATTCTTCAACAAGCGAGGGATGAACTTTGTGAACCTGGAGGTGGTTGCAGTAAGACTTGCGGCTCAAGGCATCAACCATTACATTAGCCTTGCCTGGCGTATAGGAAATACCCAAGTCAAAGTCTGCAACAATCTCCATCTATCTCTACTGACGGAGGTTCAGGTCTGGCTAAGTAAACAGATACTTCAGACTTTGGTGGTCAGTGAAGATCTCGCAACGATTACCGAGAAGGTAATGTCTCCACTGCTTCAGCGCATGAATGACATCAGCAAGTTCGAGGTCGTGAACTGGGTAGTTCTCTTCGTGAGGGCGCAATTGCCGAGAGGCATAAGCAATCACTTTGCGGTCTTGCATTAGGACACAGCCTAATCCTTGACGGGAAGCGTCGCAGTAAATGACGAAGTCCTTCTTAGTATCAGGTGGAGCAAGCACTGGAGCAGAAGTCAACTTGTCTTTGAGTGCCTGGAAACTTTCCTGACATTTGTTTGTCCATTGGAACTTGACGCCCTTATGCAACAGGTTAGTCAGAGGCCTGGCGATCTTGGAGAAGTTCTCGACGAATCGACGGCAATAGCTGGCGAGACCGAGAAAACTTCTGACTTGCTTAACGTTCTTGGGAGGAGTCCAATCAAGGATAGCCTGGACTCGTTCAGGGTTGACGGCAATACCATCCTTAGAGATGAAATGCCCAAGATAGGTTACTTCAGGTAGCCAGAATTCACATTTGGAGAACTTGGCATATAGTTGATGCTCTCTAAGCTTTTCCAGAACAAGACGAAGATGTTCAGCATGTTCTTCTTCGTTCTTGGAAAATACCAGGATATCATCCAGATAAACCACGATGAACTTGTCGAGGTAATCCATGAATATATAGTTCATCAGACGAGAGAAGGTGGCTGGAGCATTGGTTAAGCCGAAAGACATGACGGTGTACTCGTATGAACCATATCGAGTCACGAAGGCGGTCTTTGGGATATCCTCTTCACGAACACGGATCTAGTGGTAACCCAACCTCAAGTCGAGTTTAGAGAACACTGATGAACCAGCCAGTTGATCATACAGATCATTGATCCGAGGAAGAGGATACTTATTCTGAATGGTAGCTTGGTTTATAGGATGGTAGTCTTGGACCAATCGGTTTGTCCCATCCTTCTTCTTGACAAAGAGAGAAGGTGCTCCCCAAGGAGAGCAACTTGGGCGAATGAATCCTTTGCGAAGAGATTTGTTGATTTCCTCCTTAAGCTCAAGGAGTTCATGCGGCGGCATCTTGTAGGGTCGCTTGGCTATAGGAGTGGTGCCTGGTTTCAAGTCGATGATGAATTCGACAGCTCTAGTAGGGGGAATCCCTGGAAGTTCTTCAGGAAAGACATCGAGGAATTCATGCACGACGGGAATGTTTTCAATGCCCTCGAGTGGTGCAACGTTCAATGCATTCAATGAATAGAGCCTTGCGTCGGCATTTTGCACCAGATGAGCTTGGTAAGTAACTATTTCATCTGAAGGGTGTAGTAGATGGACGGTCTTAGTGGCGCAAACTATAGAAGCAGTATGCGCTTTCAACCAATCCATCCCCAAAATGAGGTGGACGTTAGACGACTTCAGGATAATGGGAGAGGCATAGAATTCCAGCCCTTCGATTTCCACGGGGACGTCGATGCCAACCATGGAGGTTTGACACTGTCCCACGGGGGGTTTTGACCACTACCGAGGTGTTCATCTCCTCACATTTAACGTCGTGCTTGTATGCAAAATCTTCTGACATGAATGAATGCGATGCACCTGTATCAAATAAAACGGATGCTGGTACTGAATTTACGAGGAGTGTACCCATCACAGTAGTAGGCTGGTCTTGAGCTTCGTTCAGATCAACGTGGTTGGCATGAACACGGCCATAAGACTTGGCATTGTTGCTGCGGGGCTGGTTGTTTCCACGGCCAGCTGCTGGAAGGGCCAGTTGATTATGGTTCTGATTCTGATAGCAGTTCCTGGCAAGGTGACCTGGTTGACCACACTTGTAGCATAGACCATTATTGGGAGTGGGAACAGGAGCTCCGGGTGCTGGAGCTGGAAGTCTTGGCTGCCTAGATGGTGGAGGAGGCAGACGAGGTGCAGCATAGGTCTGCCTTGGGGCAGGCGCATTTGGACGGTACATGCTGTTCGGGATCCACATCTTACGCTTCTGCGAGGGCGGGCCCGAAGATGAGCCCGTGTCACGGTTGCGCCTGTGAGAGCTCTGGTATTCCCGCAGACCAGTTTCGACATTGATGGCCTTGTTCACCAAGGTGGCGAAATCAGTAAAGTCATGCACTAGAAGTGCGAGCTTGATGTCAGCTTGAAGGCCATCACGGAACTTCTCCTGTCTGCGTGCATCAGTTGCAATGTCCTCTTCAGCATAGCGAGACAAGTCCAGAAACTCCCGCTGATAAGCTTCAATAGTTTTGTTGCCTTGGGTGAGGTTGCGGAACTCACGCTTCTTCCGGTCCATGACTCCCTGAGGAATGAAGCGGGCACGGAAAGCAGCTTGGAAGTCTGGCCAGGTGATGATTGTTCCAGCTGGCAGAGTACGCCTGTGGCTGTCCCACCATTGAGCTGCGGGTCCCTTCAGGAAGAAGGAAGCAAAGGTGACATAGCTGGCAGGGGCTACATCGGCAGACTCCATCTCATAGGTGATGTCACGGAGCTAGTCATCAGCATCCAGAGGCTGAGTTGAGCTGCGGTACACAGTTGGGTTGAGGCGCAAGAAATCCTGCAGAGTTACTGGGGTTGGCTACTGGTTCATATTGGGGCGAGGAAACTAAGCCATCATATTTTCCATGAATTGGCAGTTCAGTTCGAACTGTTGGATCATACCAGCCATGTACTCAGGCGGTGGTGGGGCGTTGCCACCACGACCACCTGGTCTAACCATCCTGCTAATATATAACAGGGGTTGTTCAGCATTGAGAAATTTGCAAAGACAAGAATCATTCATGATGAAACATGCATAATGAAAGGAGCATGATAGCTACTACATAGTAGTCGGCATAACTTACAAAAGGGGTCATGCATAGAGTTCAGTACACAAAGTTCAGTACATAGACTAAAAATACCATAGGCGGCACGCAAGCTCGCGGCGAATGCATCTAACACTAACAAGCAAGCCTACATCAGTCCAGGAGGAACTGTGGAGGTAGGTGTAGCCTGAAAGCTGGTAGTGTCGCATCGGGAACTCCACGTCAGCAACCTGGGGTCCGCGGATACTCTGGTGCAGAACCTGACGCTCAGGTGGCAGAAGAGGACCAAGTGAGGGAGAGTAGCCTCCCACATCTGGCCAGCCGACACCCTGGGGCATCACAATCCTGGCTGGGTAGATCGCAGAACGGGGCAGCTCTCTAGATCGGACAAAGGGGTGCAACAGCGTCAGAACACGGTATGCTGACGGGTGGTGTACAACTCGTGGCGAAGAGCTCGGTTAGCTCGATCCAGCCCATCAGCATGCAGAACCAGGTTCTGATGGTAGAAGGGCTCTCGGGTGACAGTGGAGTAGGCAGCCGTGTAGTATCCCTCCGCACCAACATCAGATGCGATAGCAATGTGCCTGAAAGGGGAGGTGTCCAACTCCCGATACTCTCCACGAAGACGTGTCAGAGCAGCATAAGCAGCATCGTGGACAACCATATCGATGGTCACTCCAACACCATGAGCGGTGTGCAACACAGTAGTGGAGTCATACTCCCGAGAGTAGAGGTGGACGATGGCACGGTACTGCTCCTGGTTAAAGTCCTGGTACTCCTCGTAAACGGTGTACTCAGGGTGCCAGCGATAACCCAGATAGGTCATCATCTCAGCTAGCACAGCAGGTGATCCCGAGGCACAAATGGCCGTCGTGTGGTGCATGACCTGCCCCATGGGTTCCATCTGAAAGCAAAGATGTTTCAAAGGAGTCAAATGACAGTGCGGGAATTGTTCAAAATACTATTCTAAGAAATAACTATGGCTTATCCAACTTTGGGGTGAATGTGGTCACGCGATCCTAGTGTTAGAGCTAGTAAATTCGTTTAACCCGAGTAGAAGAGAGTTCAGAGTCCCAGAGTAAAGGTCGAGGAGTAAAAGATCTTAGTACCACCCAATGGCGACGTGGGCCCGTAAGACACACAGCCATGTTAGTAAAAAGTTTTGCAATGTCTAGACTCGACTTCGGCCAAGGAGTGTGGAAGGGGGATTCCTACAGGCAGTCGGCTCTGATACCAACTTGTGAAGCCCCCGATTCAATCATACACTAATCATGCACGCAAACGTGTACGATCAAGATCAGGGACTCACGGGAAGATATCACAACACAACTCTAAAACATAAATAAGTCGTACAAGCATCATAATACAAGCCAGGGGCCTCGAGGGCTCGAATACAAGTGCTCGATCATAGACAAGTCAGCGGAAGCAACCATATCTGAGTACAGACATAAGTTAAACAAGTTTGCCTTAAGAAGGCTAGCACAAACTGGGATACAGATCGAAAGAGGCGCAGGCCTCCTGCCTGGGATCCTCCTAACTACTCCTAGTCGTCGTCAGCGGGCTGCACGTAGTAGTAGGCACCTCCGGTGTAGTAGGAGTCATCGTCGACGGTGGCGTCTGGCTCCTGGGCTCCAGCATCTGGTTGCGACAACCAGGTAGAAAGGAAAGGGGGAAAAGAGGGAGAAAAGCAACCGTGAGTACTCATCCAAAGTACTCGCAAGCAAGGAGCTACACTACATATGCATGGGTATATGTGTAAAGGGCCATATCGGTGGACTGAACTGCAGAATGCCAGAATAAGAGGGGGATAGCTAATCCTGTCGAAGACTACGCTTCTGGCCACCTCCATCTTGCAGCATGTAGGAGAGAGTAGATCGTAAGTTCACCAAGTAGCATCGTATAGCATAATCCTACCCGGCGATCCCCTCCTCGTCGCCCTGTTAGAGAGCGATCACCGGGTTATATCTGGCACTTGGAAGGGTGTGTTTTATTAAGTATCCAGTTCTAGTTGTCATAAGGTCAAGGTACAAGTCCGGGTCGTCCTTTTACCGAGGGACACGGCTATTCGAATAGATAAACTTCCCTGCAGGGGTGCACCACATAACCCAACACGCTCGATCCCATTTGGCCGGACACACTTTTCTGGGTCATGCCCGGCCGCGGAAGATCAACACGTCGCAGCCCCACCTAGGCACAACAGAGAGGTCAGCACGCCGGTCTAAATCATATGCGCGCAGGGGTCTGGGCCCATCGCCCATTGCACACCTGCACGTTGCGTACGCGGCCAGAGAGCAGACCTAGCAACCTCCATTTCAAAGGAAGTTGCGTTACGCGGTCCAACCCGGCGCGCGCCGCTCAGTCGCTGACGTCACGAAGGCTTCGGCTGATACCAGGACGTCGAGTGCCCATAACTGTTCCCGCGTAGTTGGTTAGTGTGTATAGACCAAATGGCCAGACTCAGATCAAATACCAAGATCTCGTTAAGCGTGTTAATTGATGTAACCACGGGTACCGACCAGGGCCAGGCCCACCTCTCACCTAGGCGGTCTCAACCTGCCCTGTCGCTCCGCCACAAAGATCCACCCAGAGGGCCGTCGGGACAAAGGTCCTTTCAGCCCCCAATCCGTGAATCACTCGCGGGTGCTCCACGAGCCGACCCGACTTTAGTCACCACATGTATAATGTATAAAGTATATAGTATAAACCCGTGATCACCTCCCAAGTGATCACAGCCCGATAGTATAGCACAGCAGACGGACAAGAATGTAGGGCCACTGATGGAAAACTAGCATCCTATACTAAGCATGTAGGATTGCAGGTAAAGGTAACAACAGTAGTGGCAAAGACATGCTATGCAACAGAATAGGATTAGCGGAAAGCAGTAACATGCTACACTACTCTAATGCAAGAGTATAGAGAAGAATAGGCGATATCTGGTGATCAAGGGGGGGCTTGCCTGGTTGCTCTGGCAAGAAGGAGGGGTCGTCAACAGCGTAGTCGGTCAGGGCACCAGCAGCGGCGTCGGTCTCATAGTCTACCGGAGAGAAGAGGGGGAAGAAACAATGAATACGATGCAAACAGATGCATAACGATGCATGACAAAGCAAACGGCGGTGTGAGGTGTGCCCTAACGCGGTAAGAGGTGATACCGGCGAAGGGGGGAAACATCCGGGAAAGTATCCCCGGTGTTTCGCGTTTTCGGACAAATGAACCGGAGGGGGAAAGTTGCGAGTTCGATATGTTAGGGATGTGTGGCGGACGAACGGGCTGCGTATCCGGATTCGTCTCGTCGTTCTGAGCAACTTTCATGTAGAAAGTATTTTCATCCGAGTTACGGATTATTTTATATGATTTTCTAAAGATCTAATCATTTTCTGATTTTAATTATTTATTTAAATCCAACATTATCTAGAACAGTGAATGATGACGCAGGCATGACATCGGAGTGATGTCAGCAGGTCAACTGGTCGGTTGACCAGTCAAACCAGACAGGTGGGTCCAGTGGGACCTACATGTCATTGTCTGGGACACTAACAGGGGGTTTTAGACTAACTAAATGTGTTAATTAGTGGGTGGGGCCCAGTAGTCAGTGACTATTTAGTTAATTAAATTTAATTAATGAAATAATTAGCATTTTATTTATTTACAAAAATGTTTTATATGATGCGGGCCCGCATGTCAGTGGTAGTAGCTGCCACATAGCGCAGTTGACTTCGGTCAACGTGGCCAGTTGGGGCCCCTAGGCCTACAGGCAGTGACCCAGGGGTGGGCCCCGGTGTGCCAGCTCAGCGGAGCCGCCGGAGTAGCTCCGGCGAGCTCGCGGGCAGCGATCGAACGCCGGCGAGCATCGGGATTCGCCTACGGGGCACCAAATCGAGCGCGGCCGAGCGCGTTAGAATGGCAAGACGACGACGCGTCGGTTGGTGGTGGTCTTGCAAGTTGCGGTGGCCGGAGAAGGGCGCATCGAGCTCATCGGCGGCGAGGTGTTTCGGGCGAGCAACGGCAACGGCGATGCGGCGCGCTACTGGGCAAACAGAAGGGCGGGGCGAGGCCTACGTGCGCGCGCGAGCACAACGGCACAAGCTTGGGACCAAAGGGGTCACCGGACGGCTGCCGGCGACGAGCGCGTGTGGCGACGCGTTCGGGAGCTCGAGAAGATTGGAGCTAAGGCGAGCTAGCGAACAAACGGAGAGGTTGGGGAGGATCTACGGGGCGCGGTGAGTGCAACCGGCACGGGCCCGTGACCATTTGGTCACCGGAGACTCGTCGGCGACGAGATCCGCGGCGGAGCGTTCGGGAGCTACGGCGACAGCTAGCTAGGGCGCGCGAGAGAGGGGAGGAAGCGGGGGCTCACTGAGCGGCACACACGGTGGCCCTTGGGGGTTTAGTAGCTGCAGGGGCGTCGCCAGAGTTGGTGAAGAGCGGCGGCGGCGTAGCTTGTCGGAGCAGAGGAGGAAGACGGCGGCGTCGTGGGCGTTGCGGTGGCTCTGGACTCCAACGGGGTGCACCGGTCGAAGCAGCGGACGACGGCGGAGCTGTAGGACTTGCCGGGGCGACGAACGAACGACGGTGGTCGCGTCTTCTATGGCGGCGAGGCCATGGTGGCGCTCGGATGCGGTGGGGAACGAGGGGGGAGCGAGGTGGATCTGTGGGGAGAGGGAGAGGCGGAGAGCGGGGCGAGTGGGAGAGGGGCCCGAGGAGGCGGGGGGGGGGGCTGGCGATCTTATCCCCTCCTCGACGGCGGCAAGGGGGTCCGGTGTCGACCGCGCCCTGTAGCGGCACGCAACCGAGGAACAGGAAGAGGGCGCGGTGCGGGGAGCTGGGCTGGTTGGGCTGGCTGGCTGCTGTTGGCTAGTTGGGCCTTTCGGCCCAGGGGGGGTTTCTTCCTTTTTTCTTTTTTTTTTCTTTTCCATTTCTGTTTTATTTAATTTAGGGCATTTAAGTATTTTATAAAATTGTGTCTTCTACACCATAGTTACCTATGCCATATTTGGCACTGTCCGAACATTTTTGTGTCAACTTTTGAAAACTTTGGGTGTTTTGTCACTAATTCATTTTTTAAGTTGAAATGTTTTGAACTAACACTTGATTAGCAACAGTAACATAGGTGACATGGCATTATTAGGAGAGTTTTACTGTAGCCTAATTATCCGGGCGTTACAATAGGACAACACCAAAATAAAAAATAAAACTCAAACCAATCACAATCATCAATCAACCCATAGGACAAAACAAATCTAGTCAAACATCATAGGATGTCAACCCATCACTGGATAATAATATGTGGCATAAAGCACCATGTTTAAGTACGGACTATTGCGGGAAGAGAGAGGTTACACCGTTGCATAGAGGAGGAGAGAGTTGGTTGGCGGCGGCGAAGTTGTTGGTGTAGATTGCCGTCACGATGGTTCATCCGGCGGTGCTCCGGCACCACCGGAAGAGAGGGGGAGAGCCCCCTCCTCCTTCTTATTCTTCCTTGCCCCCCCCCTAGATGGGAGGAGGGTTTCCCCGTTGGTCCTTGGCCGCCATGCCTCCCGAAGGGCAGGAGCCCCTCCGAGATTGGATCTCTCTCTCTCTCTCTCTCTCTCTCTCTCTCTCTCTCTCTCTCTCTCTCTCTCTCTCTCTCTCTTTGTTTCTATTATGTTTCGCAACCCTATTTTTGGCCGAAAACCATTTCTTATATTCCCGAAGATCCATAACTCTGATTGGGCCAAAATTTTGAGGGGGTATTTTCTCAGTAAATTATCTTTCTTGCGGCGAAAGAAGGGCTCCAATCGACCTACAAGGTGCCCACAAGGCAAGGGGCGCACGACTAGGGTGGTAGGCCGCGCCCGGTTGCCTTGTGGGGCCCTCGAGCACCATCTTGCGTTGATTCTTCCTCCCAAAAATCACATATATTCCAAGATAAATCTCCATAAAGTTTTATCGCGTTTGGACCTCATTTGGTATGGTCTTTCTGTGAAACAAAAAACATGTACTGGCACTGGGCATTAGATTAATAAGTTAGTCCATGAAAATAATATAAAAGTGCATCAAAACCATATAAAACTATTGTAAGCATGGCATGGATACTTCATAAATTATAGATACATTGGAGACATATCAACCCACCTCCGTTGCTCCCCTCTTCACCGGCGACGTGAAAGTCTTGGGCCCCGGCGCTGGCAGGCGACTCCTGGTCTGGCTCCGGATTGCCCTTTGCCCTCGCACTCCGGGGCCGTCTTTCTCTTTGGCGGCCGGCTCGTCCGCGAAGAAGGAGATCATCGTCTCCTCCGGAGACGAGGAGGACCAGCCGCAGACGCTCGTCCTCTCGTAGGACGTGGTGTATGCGGCGACGGACATAGAGTACGCGGAGCAGGTGGAGTTGATGCTTCGTCACCCGCTCCTCCACAACATTAGTCTGGCGGCCCCACGGGAGACGCTTCTCTGCGCCGTCAAGACGGAGCCTCCTTCTCCCCCGCGCAACCGTGACGTCCAAATCAGACATCGCATGGTCTAGGAACGTCTCTCGGCTCCCCTCCCCGTCGCATCAAGTAGGAGTGGCACTCGCCACCGCCTAGCCGCGCCGGTGGCCGCCTGCCCCACACGATCGCCACGAAAAGCGAGTGGTCACATACTATAATACCTTTCTGTTTGCCGCAGAGGTAGCAATGGCGACAACTCATCCTCCTGGAGCGCCATGACGGCGCACGAGTACGCGGACAGGGAACAGCAGCGACAAGACAGTAGCAACACCGCGCACCAGGCAGAGTTTAGAGACTCCGACGTCCCCGCCACTAAGGATAAAACGACGGGGTTTGGTCATATTATTTTTTCTTACTTTGTCTACATTATGTCATCTTATTTAACGTGTTACTTTGTTTGTCATGAACTTAATACTTTGAGATGCATGTTGTACAACAATCTTAGGGTGGAGTATAGTAGTAGACGTCAGTAAGTTTAACGGTCTACTTGTCACAGATATAATGCTTGTATATTGATTATGCCTTGGATGACCATCATAACTATTTGTAATTATGTCAATTGCCCAACAGTAATTTGTTTACCCATCGATGATATGCTTATGAGAGAGATGCCTCTACTGAAAATATGGCCTCCGATTCCATTCTCAATTTTATCAAGCGATCCTACAATTATTTTGATGTTTTACTTTACTTTTATTATTTTGCCTATCATTACTAGATTTGATACTTGCAACTGGTAAGAACAAGGGGAGTGACAACCCCCTTGCCTTTGTTGAGTGCAAGCATTTGCTTTATGTGTATGCGGGTACTGTTCATGTTGTTTGTTTGTCGTCCCCTTCTGGTTTGATAACCTTGGTTCTTTACCGAGGGAAATACTATCTGCTACTATACTACATCACCCTTCCTCTTCGGGAAATCCAACAACTATCACAAGTAGCACCGCCCAAAGCCTAACGACGAGGATTTCGACAATGGAGGTGCCGCCAGCCAGCCCGGCGTGGCGTATGAGGTCATCGTCAAGTATATGGTAGTTTAGATTTTTTTAGTTTTAGTTGAGCGGATGAAATATCATCTGATTTTATGTCAAAACTATCCAAGTTTGAATGCAAATCTTTCGATTTGTTTAAATTTCCATCAAATTTGTTTATTTCCGTTAATTTCCGTTCGAAATGTCCCTGGACATTTGCGGCTAGCTTTGGATGGTCTGCTCCCTTATTAGTGTTCGTGGACTGGTCCCCATCAGTCTGTTGATGGATATGTGCTACTAGTGAGCTGCGTTGGGATTTCCCCGAAGAGGAGAGGATGATGCAGTACAGTAGAGATAAGTATTTCCCTCAGTTAAGAACCAAGGTTATCAATCCAATAGGATAACCACGCAACACCTTGTTAGCAGTACCTACACACAAAATAACAAATGCTTGAACCGAATGCAAACAAGGGGTTGTCAATCCCTTGGCAGTTAATTGTAAGGATCAGATCTTGTAGTGATAGATAGATAAACAAAAATACAAAATAAAATAAAGTAAAGTAAATTGCAGCAAGTTATTTTTGGATTTTAATATATGATAAAGATAGACCCAGGGTCATAGTTTTCACTAGAGGCTTCTCTCTTGAACATAGCATACGACGGGTAAACAAATTACTATTGGGCAATTGATAGACAAGCGAATAATCATGACGATATCCAAGGAAATGATCGTGTATATAGGCATCATGTCTGAGACAAGTAGACTGACTCCTGCCTGCATTTACTACTATTACTCCACTCATCGACCGCTATCCAGCATGCATCTAGAGTATTTAGTTCATAAAGAACGGAGTAACGCCTTAAGCAAGATGACATGATGTAGACAAAGTAAATCCAATCAATATGAATAAACCCCATCGTTTTATCCTTAATGGAAATGATACAAATACGTGTCATGTCCCCTTCTATCACTGGGATTGACCACCGCAAGGTCGAACCCATCACAAAGCACCTCTCCCATTACAAGATAAATAAATCTAGTTAGCCAAACCAAATGGATAGATCGGAGAGAAATACAAAGCTATAACAATCATGCATAAAAGAGTTCATAGAAGACTCAAACAATATTCATGGATAATCTGATCATAAACCCACAATTCATCGGGTCCCAACAAACACACAACAAAAAGATTAAATCGAATAGATCTCCAAGATCATCGAGGAGAACATTGTGTTGAAGATCAAGGAGAGAGAAGAAGCCATCTAGCTACTAGCTATGGACCCATAGGTCTGTGGTAAACTACGCACACATCATCGGAGGGGCAACAAGGTTGATGTATAAGCCCTCCGTGATCGATTCCCCTCTGGCAGAGTATCGGAAAAGGCCTCCCGATGGGATCTCGCGAGGACAGAAGCTTGCGGCGGCGGAAAAGTGTTTTGGGTGGCTCTCAGTTGGTTTCCCGATTTTAGAGAATTTATAGAGGTGGAATTAGGTCAAATGGAGCAACGAGGGGCCCATGAGTGAAAGTGTGTTATATCGACTAGAGGGGGGTGAATAGGCGATTTTTATGAATTCTTCACTGAGGAATTTCAGGGTGAGGAAATTCCTAAGCGAAGAACTACTTGCAGCGGAATAAGTACTCAGATGCATACATGGCATAACATAAACATGGACATCATGATGAAATGAAAACAAACATAGAGTGCAGAAAGCGTAAGCACATGATAAAACGGGATGAAGACAAGCAGACTGAAGAAATTGAACTGAGGAAATAGAGAAAGTCTTCAGTCAAAGTCTTCAAACAGATATGAACAAGCACACAAGACAGTAATGAGGAAATGAAAGAGTTGAGGAATAGAACCAGTAGGCTTGGTGAAGACAATGATTTGGTAGACCAGTTCCAACTGCTGTGACAGTTGTACGTCTGGTTGGAGCGGCTAGGTATTTAAACCTGAGGACACACAGTCCTCACCGTATTCTCCTTGAGCTAAGGTCACACAGACCTCGCCCAATCACTCATGGTAAGTCTTCAGGTGACTTCCAAACCTTCACAAACTCGGTCACTCGGCGATCCACAATTTCCTCTTGGATGATCTAGACCATGACGCCTAACCTCCTGGAAGATGCAGAGTCTTCAAAGGTAACAAGCGTCGGATCCACGCAGGATCAATCCCTTCAGTGATGCTCAATCACTTTGGGTTTGTAGGTGTTTGGGTTTGGGTTTCCTCACTTGATGATTTTCGCTCAAAGTCCTCGGAGGATGGGATGCTCTCAAATGACAAGTGTCAGTTTCTCTCGGAGCAGCCAACCAGCTAGTGGTTGTAGGGGGCGGCTATTTATAGCCTAGGGAGTAGCCCGACATGATAAGACATAAATGCCCTTCAATGATATGACCGTTAGGTGGGTAGATATTTTTGGACAGCTGGCACATAGCACAGCAACGGTCGGAAATTTGAGGTTCAAATTCCTCAGGGCTATCATGTTCCTCACTTGTAGGCAATCCGCACTGGCGAATTCCTAACTCCTCAGTCAGAACAAATTCCTCAGAGACCAGAAGAACTTTGTCTCTGTCACTGAAGAAATTGACTGAACTGTGAGAGATTTCCGATGGCTTCACTCGAAGGGATTGGTAGGCGTAGGATTTTGAGTTGAGCATCACATGGAAA
Organism: Aegilops tauschii subsp. strangulata; assembly: GCF_002575655.3. Lineage (NCBI taxonomy): Eukaryota > Viridiplantae > Streptophyta > Magnoliopsida > Poales > Poaceae > Aegilops > Aegilops tauschii. Next base: position 248,232,370 of record NC_053035.3, read on the forward strand.
TTTTTCCTGAGTATTTCCTCGACCCCCTTTAACAGTACGGTGTTTCCTATGACTCAAGAAAGAGGAAATGAAACTACGAAAACAAAAGTCTTCACGCTTCATGTTCCTCGAATGAATACCAAGTCTTCAGGGTCACACCAATTTCTTCACTTTCAAAGTCTTCAGAAAGTCTTCAGAAATCCGAAGTCTTCAGTCGAAGAACTTCATTTTTAGGGGTCGACATTCTCTGTAAATATCAAACTCCTCATAGACTTATAGACCTGTGTACACTCACAAACGTATCAGTCCCTTAACCTATAAGTCTTCAATACACCAAAATCACTAAGGGGCACTAGATGCACTTACAATCTCCCCCTTTTTGGTGATTGATGACAATATAGGTTAAGCTTTCAACGGGGATAAACATATGAAGTGTAAATATTGAAACTGAGGAATTTGATTGCAAGATATAGAAGAACTTCCCCTGAAGATGTGCATAGTGAGGAATTTGCTTTTGAAGCAATGCACACTTGAAGAGTAGAATCATGGAGGTCTCCCCCTATATCTTGTAATTCATACACACATTTGACATATAATATGAAGAATTTGAAATGCATGATGAAATATGGTGACTGATGTAATTCAGCATGCGTGCATTAACATATATGAGGAATAAGCATGCAGAAGAACAGAGCAAAAGTATCAGACCACCATAGAGTTTAAGTTTACAACTCGATCCAGCAAAGTCTTCAAAAGAACGAGAGTTGTAACTTAGCAAAAAAACGCCCATATAGGTAGACCGGCTTGAAGACTAACTCAATTTTCTCCCCCTTTGTCATCGAATGACCAAAAGGATCGAAAAATGAGGACTAGCGCCCCTGAAGAATATCATGTTGATGGAGGAGCGCCAGCGTTGTTGGGGTCGGTTGTTGTAGTAGGGCCTGCTGCAGTGTCGTCCAAGTCTTCATGCTCATCGGTTTCGCGCGATGAAGAATAGGAGCTGGCCACCAAGGAAGGAACTTTGACCTTCTTGAATTTCTTTGCTGGTGGTGCAGACCAGTCAAAGTCCTCGTTGAGACCCATTTGCTTCAGATCTTCTTCACCATACAAATGTGACAGAACAACCCAGTTGCGACGGAAGACTTCATGGAGGTAGTAATGGTTTTTCTTCACTGCATTATGTGTAGCAGTCATGTTGTGACCATTTGTGGTTTCGATCCACCTTCTGGTGAAGACCGAGGAGAAGATCATGGTCAGTCATCACCCTTGGAGTTGTGGCTTGAGGATTTGGCTTAGAAGCATTAGCGGCAGAGTCATGAGTGGCAGAGTCATCATTGGTGGAGTAAGATGCAGCTTTGCGAAACTGACCATCCAATGGACGAATGCCTTCATCAATAACAGCAGCGGCCTTGCCCTTTTCATCATAGGAAAATGTCCGCTTGGGGACTTCAATGGGGGCAGTTAGCTGAGATGATTCTGAAAATCAGCCTTGTAGTTGAGTGAAGACCTTGTTCTGAGGAATCTCATAATCCAAGAAGCGTAAGGCTTCAACTCAAATGGAGAGAGTGCAACATTTGCCAGAGTCCTCATGAAGAAATCATGATAGTTGACAGGAATGCCATGCATGATATTGAACAGCAGATTCTTCATGATGCCAACGACTTCCTCATCAGTTGAGTCGTGGCCTTTGATTGGACTCATAGTCTTCGTCAGAATGCGATAGACAGTCCGAGGCACATAGAGCAATTCCTTCATGAGGAATTTGGTCCTTGGGGCTTGACCGGGCTTCAGCGGCTTCATTAACACTTGCATGTAGTGAGCTGTAAGTTCAAGTTCATGGTAGATGCAACGAGCTCCTTCAAGGGGAGGACTGACAGGCACGGCATGTAGCAATTCAGAGGCCGGTGCTTTGTAGTGTGTATTCTTTGTCATCCAGTCCAAAACCCAAGAGTTCACATCATTAGCATCTCCTGCGACGTGCAGCGTTGCATAGAACTGAAGAATTAGCTCTTCATTCCAATCAACAATGTCAGTGCAAAAGTTGAGTAGTTCTGCATCATGAAGCACACTGAGGACTGGGGTGAAACAAGGCAGTGATTCCATGTCCACATGAGGAATATGCTCATGGTCGAAGACTTTGTCTTTGTTGAAAAGCAGTGAAGAATAGAAGTTGGCTTGACTGGCAGTCCAGAAACGCTTCCTTCTGAGACGAGCAGAGTCATATGGGTTATACTCGGTGAAGAACACATGCTCGCCGAAGAAGTCATCAGCCTTGAATTTCTGCTTCTTTGAGAAGGGATCCTTTGGCTTGGGCTGAGGTGTATCAGTTAATTGCATCACAACCTCAGGAATCGCAATCTCAGGATCCACAGGCTGAGGAATTTCAGGTTCTTCTTCAGTGGCAGCCTGGGTCTTCAATTCTTTAGCAACAATGTCATCAGCACAAGTGGCTGGAATCTCTTCATGAATAGATGGTGTGGGGTGTGGTTCTTCAGATCCCATTTGAACTTCAGTGTTTATTGGGGACTGAGGAATTTGTTGCAGAGGAGTGAACAAAGGAGAATTGGGGTGCTGACTTTCCCAAAAGTCATCGTTCATCACTGGAGTAGTGCTTCCAATATCCACATCCTCATCTTCATCACTCTTTTCTTCAACGCCAGCCTCTTCAGCTGTGAACTGAGGCAGGGGCGATGAGATGATAGGAGTTGAAGGGATTGCATCCGCTTCAATTTCTTCATCCAACTGCTCTGACAAAGCAGCAGAAGGAATCTCTTCATCTGATCCGCTTGGGATCACATATTCTTCATCAAAAGGAACGAGTTCCTTTGATGGCATGCTTGAGACAGGAACAACATCAATTGGATTCTCAAAAGAGCTGGTCAATTTCTTCATCTTCTTCGGAGCTGAAGAATCTGATGAAGTTGATGCTTTCCTTTTCTTCATAGCTGTGCGCTCTGCAGCCTTGGTCTTCTTCACATCTGATGCAGAAGGAAGAATTGGACTTAGGGTAGGTGTCGGAGGAGCAGAGGAAATTGGCTCAAATACTGCAGGCGCAACTGATGCAGTTGCCCTGGCATTTTCAGTTTCTTCAGGCGCAACACTAGTGGTTGCCCTGGCAGAGTCATCAGCGGCTGGAATGCAGTCATCAGCCCTGGCACTAGCAGTTTCATCAGCGGTGCTGGCATGTTCTTCAGTAGGCTGAGCAGATGCCTCAGCCTGAGGAATTTCTTGTTGCGTTGGAGCTGCAACATTCTTGGTGAGTCCTTCAGCTAATTTCACAAAACGAACCTTGGCTCCCAGCCAGTCAGCGCGATATGCGTCAAATTCATCACTGAGTTTCTTGATCTCAGATTGAATAGTGACAAGTTCTTCAGTTGTCATAGAGACAACATTCTTCTTCAAGAAACGCTCTTTCTTGTACTGCGTTTTCTTCAACTGCCTAGCCTTTTCAAATTTCCACTTTTCTTCGCCTATGAAGGCTGTCAACATGTGACTTTGGCCAGGAGTCAAGTTGAAGTCAGGCATGGGCGTGTTGGGGTCCTTGTGCCATAAGTCGATGAAATCGAGGATCAACTTAGGATCCAAAAGTAGAGGCACATTTGTGCCTTTGGCTCTAGCGGCCCTGAGCTATCTGTCTCTGATGATTTCAACAAGTTCCTCATCATCAGCTTCGTCGTCATCAGACGGTACTTGAAAGGTGACCTGCTTCTTGTGAGGACTTGGTCGAGAACCTCGTCCAGTAGTGGCCTTTGTCTTCAGCAGTGTGGGGCCTGTTGAGGAATTTGGAGGAGCTGAAGAACTAGCAGAGGCTCCCGAGGCAATAGAGATGCCTGTTGTCCTTTGGCACGAGGCGAGATGCACAGGTGCTGAGGATTTTGACGGAGGAGCTGAGGACTTTGGAGGAGCTGGTGCAGCTTGAGGAATTGGCCGTGAGGGCTTTGAAGAACTTGGCCATGAGGGCATTGCAGAGGAGCTTGGCCGTGAGGGCATAGAAGTTGAAGCACTGGGCTTGTGAGCAGGCTTCTTGGGCATAGCCTTTTTAGGCTTGCAAGCAGAGGCCTCAGTAGTGGCAGCAGCAGAATCTTCATTAAATTTCTTCACTGCTTCTTTTGCCAGTTTGGCCAGTTTAGCTTGACGCTTGGCCCATTCCTTGGGAAATTCTTCACCTCTTGTGATGCTAGAGGGATCAGCAACTTGGCCAGGTGCCAATGGAGGTCTTGAGCATGGAGGGTGTATAGCGAATTTCTTCATGTACTTAGGTGTAACATAACGATATTCCCTCCATTCCCGTGCCCATCTCCTCTTTATCTTTAGGATGTGCACCTTGCGCTCATTCTTGGTTTCCTCAGGGGGTGTGCATTACCCTGCATAGATGTCATCAGGGATTTCAAACGCAGTGTTGACCTCAGGTCATTTTCCTCCCTTCTGAGGCTTCTTGCCGTCAGCCATTTTCTTCAACTGAGGAATATGAACAACAGAATTCTCTGAAGAGGTGTGCAACTTTTCTTCGAGGAACGCTGCAAATGAGTTAAGTTGATCAGAACCTAGAGATTTAGCAGCGGACATGTGTACCTGTGAACAGAATATAGTTGCGAGGAATTTGGAGATGTCATATGCGTTCTCAGAAGTTTTTGCAAAAAAACAAGTTTGAGGAATTTGACCAGATGAGTCTTGAGGAATTTCACTAAGCGTTCTTTGTCTTATGTTCCAGAGTTGTACAGATTAAAAATCCACACAATTGAGGAATCTTAAAAAAAGATGCTTAGAGAAACAGATCAAGAACAGATGATGTGTGAGGTGTTTAGTGTGTGAAGATTTGAAGAATAAACACCTTTTGAAGATTTTGTTGAAAACATCGTCAGAATCAACAAGGGCAGTAAAAGTAACTTTTAATTACCCTTGCCGAAGAACACGACGAACTGGGAAGTGTAGATTTGAAGCTCGTCGGTTCAGATCTTCCACGCCCTAACTTGGCTGAGGAAGACAGCTACGGCGGCGGCGGAGTGAAGAAATCCGCAGCCGACGCGAGTACGATGGCGACGAGGTCAAGGCAGTGAAGCTCTTCCTCACCGGCGACGATGGAAGTAGCGGCGGCGCTAGGGTTTGAGAGCTCGAGCGAGGGAGCGAGGTCGAGCGGAGTAAAAACAAAATGAGGAAGGGGAGGGGGTATTTATAGCCAAAGTGAAAAAACTGCTCGTCCGAAGAAATTGGACGAACGTGCCCCTGACCCTTCTCATTCGTGTGACATGTGTCACCCACGTACTGAGAGGTGGCGATCGTGTGAGATCATGGGTGAATAAGATAATGTATCGTTGAATGTGGAACGGTTTGAGCGGCAAACGCCGAAAATTTAGATAAGATAAGTTTTAAAGTTTCGTTCGCAAATTCTTCAGCTGACAAGGACATAGTGAAGATTTTGAACGGGTTTCAAATAGAACGCACATGAAGAATTTGTGAATAGACTGGGTTGAGTTTAGCATAGAGGGGGAAGGTTCCGATCACATTCACTTAGTAGAGAAATGCAACTTGAAGAAATAGCAATAAGTGAATGTTGTAGAGGACATAAAACTCACATATATATATATAGCCAAGGAAGAACAACAACGTAAAGAGCGAAGACATTGCAAAGTTTAAGAAAATGAACAACTGAGGAATTTCAGAAATGAGGAAAAACTCAAATTGAAGATTTTCAACTTTTGGTGGTGGCGTGATCCACCGTATAAGAATGATGATTTCAGACATCGCGTACAATTGTCATAGGGCTCTGAGAATCAAATTCTTCGTTAATTTCTTCACACTTAGAGTGTTAGTCTTCATTGATTGAAGAAAAACGTTTCTTCATGTGTTGCACATCTAAGTCATCAATTTTGCATAAGTGTTAGGATGTGTGTCCTTTTCAAAGGACATTCAAAGATTCTAGGATATTTAGCTCACACCTCGACTTGTTAAATCTCTTCTCATCCAAGGGCTTTGTGAAGATATCGGCTAGCTGTTCTTCAGTCTTCACATGCTCAATAGAGATGTCTCCCTTCAACACATGATCACGAAGAAAATGATGACGAATTTGAATGTGCTTTGTCTTCGAGTGCTGAACTGGGTTATGAGCAATCTTGATTGCACTCTCATTGTCACAGTAGAGAGGCACATTCTTCATGTTGACGCCGTAGTCCTTGAGAGTTTGCTTCATCCACAACAATTGAGCACAGCAAGAACCAGCAGCAATGTACTCAGCTTCAGTAGTAGACAGTAATACGCAGTTCTATTTCTTCGAGGACCAACAGACCAAGGATCGTCCGAGGAAATGGCATGTGCCAGATGTTGACTTGCGATCAACACGATCACCAGCATAGTCAGAGTCTGAATATCCAATGAGATCAAAAGCCGAGCCCTTGGGGTACCATAATCCAAGTGTTGGTGTGTGAGCTAGATATCAAAGAATATGCTTCACAGCCTTATGGTGTGATTCCTTCGGTGTAGCTTGAAATCGGGCACACATGCAAACACTAAGCATAATATCTGGCCTAGATGCACATAAATACAATAAAGAACCAATCATGGAGCGATATACCTTTTGATCGAAGTCAATACCATTTTCATCAGTGCATAGATGGCCATTTGTGGGCATAGGGATTTTCACGCCTTTGCAATCTTGCATGCCGAATTTCCTCAATACGTCCTTGAGGTATTTCTCCTGAGATATGAATATGCCATTGCGCTGTTGACGAATTTGAAGACCTAAGAAGAATTTCAATTCTCCCATCATAGACATTTGATATTCTTCACTCATCATATATGCAAATTCATCACTGTAACGTTGGTCAGTACAGCCAAAAGTGATATCATCAACATATATTTGGCACACAAACAATTCACCATCATAAGTTTTAGTGAAAAGAGTTGGGTCAAGTGAACCGGGTTTGAAGCCTTTCTTCATGAGGAATTCCTTCAAAGTATCATACCACGCCCGGGGGGCCTGCTTGAGGCCATAGAGGGCCTTATTGAGTCTGAAGACTTTGTCAGGATGCTTTGGATCTTCAAAACCTGGGGGTTGAGCAACATATACGTCTTCCTCAAGCTTACCATTGAGGAATGCACTTTTCACATCCATTTGATATAAAGTGATATCATGATGGTTAGCATAAGCAAGTAATATGCGAATAGCCTCAAGTCTAGCAACAGGTGCAAAAGTTTCATTGAAATCAATTCCTTCAACCTGTGTGTAGCCTTGAGCTACAAGCCGTGCCTTATTCCTCACCACAAGGCCATTTTCATCTTGCTTGTTGCGGTAGATCCATTTTGTGCCAATGATATTGTGCTTGCAAGGATCTGCATGTTTGACCAATTCCCAGACGTTACTGAGCTCAAACTGATGTAATTCCTCTTGCATAGCTTGAATCCACTGAGGCTCCAGAAATGCTTCATCTACCTTAGTGGGCTCTGTGATAGAGACGAAGGCAAAGTGCCCATAAAAGTTAGACAAATGTGAAGCTTTTGAGCGTGTGAGAGGACCTGGAACGTTGATGTCGCTGATGATTTTCTCAATCACTTCGTTTGCAACTCGAGGATGAGCGGGTTGTCGTCGAGGATTTGGATCAGCATTTTCTTCAGCACCATTTTCTTCAGGTGCATCAGCATGACGTTCTTCACGTTCTGGAATAACTTCTTCAACAGATTCTTCGGTCGGAATGACATCCTCAGTAGCCTTGAACTTGATGGTTTCCTCAAGTGATTTTTCATCTAACACAGAAGGTAGGTGCTCTCTTTGCGAGCCATTAGTTTCATCAAACCGCACATCTACAGTTTCAACAACCTTGTGGTGAACGGTGTTGAAGGCTCTGTAGGTGTGTGAGTCCTTTCCGTAACCAAGCATAAAACCTTCATGTGCTTTCGGTGCAAATTTAGAATTGTGATGAGGATCTCTAATCCAACATTTAGCACCGAAGACTTTGAAATAACTCACATTGGGTTTCTTGTCAGTGAGGAGTTCATATGCAGTCTTCTTGAAGAATTTGTGAAGATATACCCTGTTGATGATGTGGCATGCAGTATCAATTGCCTCAATCCAGAAACGACGGTGCGTCTTGTATTCATCAAGCATAGTGCGAGCCATCTCAACAAGAGTCATGTTCTTGCGCTCCACGACGCCATTCTGCTGAGGAGTATAAGGAGAAGATAACTCAAGAGTAATACCAAGTTCATCAAGATAGTCATCAAGACCAGAATTCTTGAACTCAGTTCCATTGTCACTTCTGATGTGCTTGATCTTCACACCAAAGTTGGTTGAAGCCCTCGAGGAAAATCGTTTGAAGACTTCCCGCACCTCATGTTTGTAAGTGACAATATGCACCCATGTGTAACGAGAGTAATCATCAACAATAACAAAGCCATATAGAGATGCATCATTTGTAACTGCAGAATAATGATTAGGACCAAAGAGATCCATGTGAAGTAATTCAAATGGTCGAGTGGGAGTCATGATAGTCTTTGCTGGATGTTTGGCCTTGGTCATCTTTCTAGCTTCACAGGCTCCACACAAGTGATCCTTGAGGAATTTGACATTCTCAATGCCAATGACATGCTTCTTCTTCGCGAGCGTGTGCAAATTCCTCATGCCAGCATGACCAAGTCGTCGATGCCATAGCCAGTCTTCTGAAGCTTTTGCAAGTAGACATATAGCTGGTTGTGGTCCTGTAGAGAAATCAACAATATACAGATCGCCTCTCCTAAAGCCTTCGATGACTTTGGAATTGTCAGCTTCCATGATCACAACACAATGATACTTGCCAAAGATAACAACCATATCGAGATCACAAAGCATTGAGATATATAGCTGGTTGTATCCTAAGGATTCGACAAGCATGACTTTGTCCATGTGTCGATCCTTTGTGATCGCAACCTTACCTAGACCCAATACCTTGCTTTTGCCTTTGTCAGCGAAGATGATATGCTTCAAATGCGATGGAGATAAGGGAACATCCATCAACAGATTCTTGTCACTAGTCATGTGATTTGTACATCCACTATCGAGGACCCACTCATTGGCTTTGGGTTGATCATCCTGCAGATGAATTAGTGCAACTTACGAACTCATATACTTCATCAGTGAAGAATATGACATCAATTTCATCAGATCAATTTCATCAAGGAATAGAACAGATAAAGCAGTATGAGGGCATGAGAAATGAAAGTTCATTTCTTCATGATTAGCCTGCGTCCTTTCAGGCAGTTTCAGGTCTCCAGCAAATTCTTCAGACGTTTGAGCATGTCTAGAGACCTGGCCCTGCATAAGAGATTAGTTCTTTTTCTTCACCACCCACATATGAAGGGGTGGCAAAGAGTTCATCACTCTGTGAGCTCCATAAGAGAAAGGTGGCATAAAAGCCAGTCCACTTCATTTCACATGAGAGGAGTTAGGATAAGCATATGAATAAGCAGAGAAATTCTTCGAGGACTTATGAACATAATGATTAGAAGAATAATGCTCATATTCATAGCCCTTAAATCTTCCCTGCGAGACAGAAGTGTTAGCACGATGATTTTCATATGAGGACTTTGATCCTTTTGAAGAATTTGATCTACGTGAGGAATTTGGTCCGTATGAGGACTTGGATCCATATGAAGAATTTGATCTAGGGTTCCTATTCTTCACAGGTGGTGTCATGATGACATTCACCTGAAGACTTTCAAGGCACCTTTTGGGAACCCAGATTTTCTTCATAGGGGAACTGTTCCTGCAGTTAGTGCCAACATATCTAGCAAATACTTCACCATTCTGATTCTTGAACAATTTATAGTTGGAGTCAAATGACTCATCAGTAGAATGAGGAGATTCACATGTAAAGCCAGATAAAGTAGATGGATCTACAGGAGGTCCCTTTGCAGCAACCCATGAGGTTTTGGGATACTGCTCAGGCTTCTAGTATGTCCCATCAGCATTGAGTTTCCTCTCAAAGGCAATACCCTATTTCCTAGGGTTCCTGTTGAGGATCTGCTTTTTAAGCACATCACAAAGAGCCTGATGCCCTTTGAGGCTTTTGTACATGCCTGTCATGTACAATTCCTTCAGCCCTGCATCATCAGTGATACTAGCATTGTCCTCAGATGAGGAATTAGTGATAGCAGAGACATGTGAAGAATTTGTAGCAAAAGAAGCATTTGAACATTCAGGTGAAGAATTAGCAGATTCACGTTGAATGCACTTCAAACATGGAGGAACAAATTCTTCCTGAGCAGCGCTGATTTGTTGAGCAAGTAATAAATCGCGCTCCTTCTGAAGATTTTCATAACTCACCCTTAGCTTCTCAAGATCTTGCTTTCTTTGAAGAAATTCATAAGAAAGCTTCTTATGATCAGATAAGAGAGTGTTATGATGACTTTGAAGGGTGTCAAACTTAGACTGAAGTCTCTGAAGACTTTCAGCCAAAGCTTTCGACTGATCCATTTCTTCACCCAACATATCATCGCTCTTGTTTAACATGCATTGAACTTTTTCCAAAGCTCTTTGTTGTTTAGTGGCAAGGGAAGCAAGTTTGACATAACTGGGTCCAAATTCATCACCAGATTCATCATCACTGGACTCGGATAGGTAGCATTCAGTTACCTTAGCACCTTTTGCCATAAGGCATGGTGTAGAAGATGATGATTCTGGTTCGAATGTCATCGCTTTGATAGATTCCTTGAAATCCTCAAACCAAGGATCATGACGGGTTCGATGACCTTCATAGACCTCAGAGAGATGGTCCCAGATAAGCTTCGCATCATCGAGATGCATGATATTCCTGAACTGATTTTGAGACAGACAGGAGCAAATGACGTCCTTCGCCGTGAGGTTGAGAAGAGTGAACTTGCGAATGTCATCAGCTTCCGCCATCTTGCATAGATCGGTAAGACCAATCTCAGTGACGGTCCACAGCTTGCTATTCATCACCATGAGGCGCTTCTTCATCATGGTCTTCCACTTGGGATAGTCGTGACCGTCAAAGATGGGGCAAGAAACAACCTTCATTCCTGCGGTCGACATAACTAAAACTCCAGGAGGTTAAACCAAAATCACACAGAACAAGGGAGTACCTTGCTCTGATACCAATTGGAAGTGCGTTATATCGACTAGAGGGGGGGTGAATAGGCGATTTTTATGAATTCTTCACTGAGGAATTTCAGGGTGAGGAAATTCCTAAGTGAAGAACTACTTGCAGCGAAATAAGTACTCAGATGCATACATGGCATAACATAAACATGGACATCATGATGAAATGAAAACAAACACAGAGTGCAGAAAGCGTAAGCATAGGATAAAACAGGATGAAGACAAACAGACTGAAGAAACTGAACTGAGGAAATAGAGAAAGTCTTCAGTCAAAGTCTTCAAACAGATACGAACGAGCACACAACACAGTAATGAGGAAATGAAAGAGTTGAGGAAATAGAACCAGTAGGCTTGGTGAAGACAATGATTTGGTAGACCAGTTCCAACTGTTGTGACATTTGTATATCTGGTTGGAGCGGCTAGGTATTTAAACCTGAGGACACACAGTCCCGGACACACAGTCCTCACCGTATTCTCCTTGAGCTAAGGTCACACAGACCTCGCCCAATCACTCGTGGTAAGTCTTCAGGTGACTTCCAAACCTTCACAAACTCGGTCACTCGGTGATCCACAATTTCCTCTTGGATGCTCTAGACCATGACGCCTAACCATCTGGAAGATGCATAGTCTTCAAAGGTAACAAGCGTCGGATCCATGCAGGATCAATCTCTTCAGTGATGCTCAATCACTTTGGGTTTCTAGGTGTTTGGGTTTGGGTTTCCTCACTTGATGATTTTCGCTCAAAGTCCTCGGAGGATGGGATGCTCTCAAATGACAAGTGTCAGTTTCTCTCGGAGTAGCCAACCAGCTAGTGGTTGTAGGGGGGCAGCTATTTATAGCCTAGGGAGCAGCCCGGCATGATAAGACATAAATGTCCTTCAATGATATGACCGTTATGTGGGTAGATATTTTGGGACAGCTGGCACATAGCACAGCAACGGTCGGAAATTTGAGGTTCAAATTCCTCAGGGCTATCATGTTCCTCACTTGTAGGCAATCCGCACTGGCGAATTCCTAACTCCTCAGTCAGAACAAATTCCTCAGAGACCAGAAGAACTTCGTCTCTGTCACTGAAGAAATTGACTGAACTGTGAGAGATTTCCAATGGCTTCACTCGAAGGGATTGGTAGGCGTAGGATTTTGAGTTGAGCATCACATGGAAATTTTTCCTGAGTATTTCCTCGACCCCTTTTAACATTACGGTGTTTCCTATGACTCAAGAAAGAGAAAATGAAACTACGAAAATAAAAGTCTTCACACTTCATGTTCCTCGAATGAATGCCAAGTCTTCAGGGTCACACCAATTTCTTCACTTTCAAAGTCTTCAGAAATCCAAAGTCTTGAGTCGAAGAACTTCATTTTTAGGGGTCGACATTCTCTGTAAATATCAAACTCCTGATAGACTTATAGACCTGTGTACACTCACAAACGTATCGGTCCCTTAACCTATAAGTCTTCAATACACCAAAATCACTAAGGGGCACTAGATGCACTTACAATGAGGCACCAGGGCACGCCTACCCCCTGGGCGCGCCATGGTGGCTCGTGGCCACCCCCTTCGTCTTCTGACTTCCTCCCGAAGCTTCTAGTGTTTTATGTCTAGAAAAAAATCATCAAAGTGTTTCGTGGCATTTGGACTTTGTTTGGTACTGATTTCTTGGAAAACTAAAAACATGCAAAAAATAGCCAATAGCACTTGGCGCTAAGTTAATAGGTTAGTCCTAAAAAATGATATATAATTGCATATAAAACATCCAAGATTGATACTATAATAGCATGGAACAATCAAAAATTATAGATACGTTGGAGACTTATCAATACGGTGTCCGATTTGAGGGTTAGCATTGGAGATTCCTAACAACACTTAATAAAATGGTTTCTCTCTAAATCTAACAATTAGTGTTGCATGCTTCTAAAACCGCATTCCACAGCCGCATCCCTCGTATGTTGTACCCCAAATCCATACAAAACCATGCAAACATTGTTCCTACGTAGATGAACATAGAATGTAGAATCCGGCATAGATAAACATATTAACATAATCAGATTGGACTTACAAACTTAACATAGTCCGATCCAAAAAGGTGTTGGGGAACGCAGTATTTCAAAAAAAATACCTATGATCACGCAAGATCTATCTAGGAGATGCATAGCAACGAGCGGGGAGAGTGTGTCCACGTACCCTCATAGACCGAAAGCGGAAGCGTTTAGTAACGCGGTTGATGTAGTCGGACGTCTTCACGATCCAACCGATCCAAGCACCAAACCTGCGGCACCTCCGCGTCCAGCACACGTTCAGCTCAATGATGTCCCTCGATCTCTTGATCCAGTTGAGGACGAGGGAGAGTTCCGTCAGCACAACGGCGTAGTGACGGTGATGATGAAGTTACCAGAGCAGGGCTTCGCCTAAGCACTACAGCGATATGACCGAGGTGTGTAACTGTGGTGGGGGGCACCGCACACGGTTAAGAGAAACTTGTGTATCTTGGGGTGCCCCCTGCCCCCGTATATAAAGGTGGGAGAAGGAGGCCGGTGGCCAGGGAGGAGGTGCGCCATAGGGGAGTCCAACTAGGATTCCCAATCCTAGTTGGAGTCCCCTTCCTTTTCCAAGAGGGAGAGAGAGGGAAGGAGGAAGAGGGGAGAAGGAAAGAGGGGCCCCGCCCCCTCCCTAGTCCAATTCGGACTGGCCATGGGGGGGGTCCCTTGTGGCCCTCCTCTCCTTTCCACTAAGGCCCATGAAGGCCCATGAATTTCTCGGGGGGGGGGGGGTTCTGGTAACCCCCGATACTCCGAAACAACCCAAACCATTCCGGTGTCCGAATGTAACCTTCCAATATATGAATCTTTATGTCTCGACCATTTCAAGACTCCTCGTCATGTCCGTGATCTCATCCGGGACTCCAAACAATCTTCGTTCATCAAATCACATAAATCATAATACAAATCGTCATCGAACGTTAAGCGTGCGGACCCTACGGGTTCGAGAACTATGTAGACATGAGCGAGACACATCTCCGGTCAATAACCAATAGCGGAACCTGAATGCTCATATTGGCTCCTACATATTCTACGAAGATCTTTATCGGTCAAACCACATAACAACATACGTTGTTCCCTTTGTCATCGGTATGTTACTTGCCCGAGATTCGATCGTCGGTATCATCATACCTAGTTCAATCTCGTTACCGGCAAGTCTCTTTACTTGTTCCGTAATGCATCATCCCGCAACTAACTCATTAGTCACATTGCTTGCAAGGCTTATAGTGATGTGCATTACCGAGAGGGCCTAGAGATACCTCTTTGTTACACGGAGTGACAAATCCTAATCTCGATCTATGCCAACTCAAAAAACACCATCGGAGACCCCTGTAGAGCATCTTTATAATCACCCAGTTACGTTGTGACGTTTGATAGCACACAAAGTGTTCCTCCGGTATTCGGGAGTTGCATAATCTCATAGTCAGAGGAACATGTATAAGTCATGAAGAAAGCAATAGCAATAAAACTAAATGATCATTAATACTAAGCTAACGAATGGGTCTTGTTCATCACATCATTCTCTAATGATGTGATCCCGTTCATCAAATGACAACACATGTCTATGGTTAGGAAATTAACCATCTTTGATTAACGAGCTAGTCAAGTAGAGGCATACTAGGGACACTCTGTTTATCTATGTATTCACATGTACTAAGTTTCCGGTTAATACAATTCTAGCATGAATAATAAAAATTTATCATGATATAAGGAAATATAAATAACAACTTTATTATTGCCTCTAGGGCATATTTCCTTCAGTCTCCCACTTGAAATAGAGTCAATAATCTAGATTACATAGTAATGATTCTAACACCCATGGAGTCTTGGTGCTGATCATGTTTTGCTCGTGGAAGAGGCTTAGTCAACGGGTCTGCAACATTCAGATCCGTATGTATTTTGCAAACTTCTATGTCTCCCTCCTTGACTAGATCGCGGATGGAATTGAAGCGTCTCTTGATGTGCTTAGTTCTCTTGTGAAATCTGGATTCCTTCGCCAAGGCAATTGCTCCAGTATTGTCACAAAAGATTTTCATTGGACCCGATGCACTAGGTATAACACCTAGATCGGATATGAACTCCTTCATTTGCTGCTTCCGAAGCAGCTATGTACTCCGCTTCACACGTAGATCCCGCCACGACACTCTGCTTGGAACTGCACCAACTGACTTCTCCACCATTCAATATAAATACGTATCCGGTTTGCGACTTAGAGTCATCTGGACCAGAGTCAAAGCTTGCATCGACGTAACCATTTACGACGAGCTCTTTGTCTCCTCCATAAACGAGAAACATATCCTTAGTCCTTTTCAGGTATTTCAGGATGTTCTTGACCGCTGTCTAGTGATCCACTCCTGGATTACTTTGGTACCTCCCTACTATACTTATAGCAAGGCACACATCAGGTCTGGTACACAGCATTGCATACATGATAGAACCTATGGCTGAGGCATAGGGAATGACTTTCATTTTCTCTCTATCTTCTGCAATGGTTGGGCATTGAGTCTCACTCAATTCACACCTTGTAACACAGGCAAGAACCCTTTCTTTGACTGATCCATTTTGAACTTCTTCATAATCTTATCAAGGTATGTGCTTTGTGAAAGTCCAATTAAGCGTCTTGATCTATCTCTATAGATCTTGATGCCCAATATGTAAGCAGCTTGACCGAGGTATTTCATTGAAAAATTCTTATTCAAGTATCCTTTTATGCTATTCAGAAATTCTGTATCATTTCCAATCAACAATATGTTATCCACATATAATATTAGAAATGCTACAGAGCTCCCACTCACTTTCTTGTAAATACAGGCTTCTCCAAAAGTCTGTATAAAACCATATGCTTTGATCAGACTATCAAAGCGTATATTCCAACTCCGAGAGGCTTGCACAAGTCCATAAATGGATTGCTGGATCTTGCACACTTTGTTAGCACCTTTTGGATCGAGAAAACCTTCTGGTTGCATCATATACACATCTTCTTTAAGATATCCATTAAGGAATGCAGTTTTGACATCCATTTGCCAAATTTCATAATCATAAAATGCGGCAATTGCTAACATGATTCAGACAGGCTTAAGCATCGCTACGGGTGAGAAGGTCTCATCATAGTCAACTCCTTGAACTTGTCAAAAACCTTTTGCAACAAATCGAGCTTTTTAGAAAGTAACATTACCGTCAGCGCCAATCTTCTTCTTGAAGATCCATTTATTCTCTATTGCTTGCCAATCATCGGGCAAGTCAACCAAAGTCCATACTTTGTTCTCATACATGGATCCCATCTCAGATTTCATGGCCTCAAGCCAATTCGCAGAATCTGGGCTCATCATCGCTTCCTCATAGTTCGTTAGTTCGTCATGGTCAAGTAACGTGACTTCCAGAACAGGGTACCGTACCACTCTGCTACGGATCTTACTCTGGTTGACCTACGAGGTTCGGTAGTAACTTGATCTGAAGCTTCATGATCATCATCATTAGCTTCCTCACTGATTGGTGTAGGAATCGCTAGAACTGATTTCTGTGCCAGAGTGCCGTCTTGATGCAGAGGACATTTAGCGCGCCAGGTAGGGGTGCGCCGAAGTTTTCTTCCGCTGATCCGCGTCCCATCGCTTCATCGCATCCATGTCGGACACTCGTCGAGCCCGCGCTGAGCGTCGGGCCGCCCTCGCCGCCCGCGTCGCTCAGACGGCTCCTGTCGGCAGGCCTCCCCGTCGTTCTCCGTCGCCCGCCGCCAACGCCGCCACCGGTCCGGTGGGAAACAGAGCAGCAAGTGTCCTCGCTGCACCCCTCGGTGCGGCGGGACGGCCACACCGCCACTCCGTTGCTGACCCCGGCCGGCTCATCGTCTCACGCTCGTCGCGCTCCCATGGACGCGCAGGCCGTGCTGCTCATGGCACGCGAGCTCCTGCGCTACCGCCCCATCGATGACCTCTTGGAGGCCTGGCTGGACCGCATCGCTGAGCTCGTCAGTGCCGCAGGGGGCTCCCCCGCGCCGTCCCTCTTGCTGTCTCGCCCTCCGCCAGCTGTGGGCGACGTAGCTCACGGAGCACCTCCGCCACCTCTGCACCAAGACGGCGCTCTGGCGCCAAGATGCGGGCCCCTCGGCACGACCCGCCGCGCCGGGCGCCCGTGCGGGAAGAAGGAAGCTGCCAAGAAGTTCCTCGGCCACAAGAAAACGCTCCGCCGCTCCCAGCACCGCCACGTCAGGATCGCTTGCCACGGCAGGGCCACGCGCCACTTGACGTGGCGGCGCGGGGACACCAAGATCAAGATCCGCCTCCACGACAGGCCACGGCCGGCTGCTGCGCCTTCACCCCTGAGCTGCGTAGCGTCGCCTGGCCGGGCAAGTTCAAGCCGGACCTGCCTCCTCGCTACGACGGCACCCCCGACCCCGCGGAGTTCTTGCAGCTCTACGAGCTGAGCATCGAGGCGGCCAACAGCGACGAAAAGGTCATGGCGAACTGGTTCCCCATGGCTCAAGGACGGCGCCCGCTCATGGCTCCTGAACCTGCCTCCAGGCTCGATCTCCTCCTGGGACGAGATGCGCGACCGCTTCCTCGCCAACTTCCAGGGCACTCGCGACCGCCCTCCGGCCGCGGGTGACCTACGCCGCATCAAGCAGCAGCCAGGAGAGACCCTGCAGAAGTACATCCAGCGCTTGAACAGCGTTCGCCTCAAGATCCCCAAGGTGACGAACGAGACCATCATTTCGGCATTTTCTGATGGCGTCCGCGACGTCAAGATGAAGGAGGAGCTCGCCATCCACAAGGAGCTATGCACGGATCTGGAGCTATTCAACTTGGCGACCAAGTGCGCAAGAGCTGAGGAGGGGCGCCTTTCCCTCCTCGAGCTCCCAGCTACCGACCCAGAGGAGAAGAAAGCCAAGGCCAACGATGTGAAGCACAAAGGAGTGGCCGTACTCGCGGCAGATCCTGATACGAAGCGTGGCCTGGACCACCCCGAGTCGTCCAAGAGTAGCCGACCGTTCTGCGCCTTCCACAACATACACAGCCACAACACCAACGACTGTTAGGAGCTCAGGGCCATTCGAGATGGACGCTTCGATCGATGCCCTAAGTGCAACGACCGGGGCTACGACCGAGGAGGAGGACGAGGCGGAGGACGCTGGGACGACCGTGGCCCCCGCCAGGAGTGGCGCGACTAGCCTCGTGAGGACCGCTGGCAGGACCAGCCTCGTGAGGGCGCCTGGAGGGATCAGCCTCGCGACGACCGCCCTCAGGGCAAAGCTGGTCTTCCTCCGCTGCCGCCACCACCTAGGAGAAACGACGACCACCATTAGGACGAGGGGGCTGGGGGCTTCCAGGAGCCGTGTGCTATCGCCTGCATCTTGGGCGGAGCTCAAGCCCCAGCATCTCAGCGTATCCTCAAGCAGTTTGCTCGCGAGGTGAACGCAGTCCTCCCCAGGCTCGAGGCCACATGCCCGCTTAGGTGGTCCAAGTGCGCCATCACCTTCAGCTCGACAGATCAGCTCAAGTGCGCGGCCACCGCTGGCGCCCTCCCGATGCTCTGCGCACCCGTCATCAGCAACGCGCAAGTCACCAAGACCCTCATCGACGGCGGCGTCGGGCTTAATGTCCTGTCCGTCGAGACATTCGACAGCCTTCAAGTGCCATACGATCAACTTCAGCCTACCAAGCCCTTCTCAGGAGTGACCGACGGCTCCACCACCCTGATAGGGCAGGTCCGCCTCCCTGTCACCTTCGGACAGCGCGACAACTACTGCACCGAGCTCATCGACTTCAACGTCGCCCACATCCGCCTGCCGTACAATGCCATCCTCAGGTATCCGGCCCTGGCCAAGTTCATGGCGGTAACTCACCATGGCTACAACGTCCTCAAGATGCCCGGAAGCGGCGGGATCATCACGGTCCCCTGCGAGGAAAGAGACGCGGTGTGCTCCCTCGAGCGCGCCTTCCAAGCCGCAGCCATCGAAGACTCTGACAGCAATGGCGAGTACCCTCCAAAGGCCATCCCCAAGAAGAAGAAGCAGCTACTCCGCACAGGGCCTCAGGGGAGCGACGCCTCGAGCGGTGCCACGTCAGGATCGGCGCCCGCGGCTGGGGCGCCTCCCTCCCTCGCATAGGAAGGCGCGCCCGACGCCCTCCTCGGGCGGGGCTTGGGGGCTCTCTTCTGGAGGGCCTCAGACCTCACCAACATCATGAGGAAGGCGCTCGGGCACCACATGGAGGCGTGCTTTGCGGCACGTTTCCCTCAGGAGGATACCGGGCGAGGAGCACCCAGCGCTCAGGAGTTCATTGCCAAGACTACCCAAGAGCTTCAAGAAGCAAGAGCCATGCGCGGCGACCACCGCCCACCTGGCGCAGCTCCGCATCCAGGCGAGGATGGCGGGCTGCGCGTCTGCATCGACATCCCAGGGCTCAACAGGGCCGCATCTCAGGAGCTCTTCTGGCCTTCGCACGTGGGACGTTGCGAGGGCCCACCTCACAGCTACGTTCGCATGCCATTCGGCCTGCCGAGCGTGGCATCTGCCTTCCAACGCAACCTGCGGAGCGTCCTGGCAGTTCAGGAGGCCAGACATCACGCAGTCCTGGCGGAGATGGAGATGGTCCTCAAGGAACCGCCTGGACCCCCAAAGCCTCCCGAGGCTCAGGGCCCCGGTGGCTCGTGAGGAGTGACCCCTTCGCCATGCATCTTCAGCTACCCCGACAGCTCTTCGACAACGGAACCAGGTGACATTTTTCAAGTTTATTTAGCTGGGAGCGCCCCCCGGGCTGCATCATTCCCAGGCCGCGTGGGCTTGTCCCCGCGGCATGTATCCTTTTGCATCTTTAGCTTACTCTGTTGGGGGCGCCCCTCGGGCTGCATCATCCCCAAGCCACTTGGATCCAACCCAGTGGCGTGTATCGTTCTTGCATTTACCTAAGCTAGTTTGCTTTCTATGCATAGTTTACCTATGGTTATCACCGGCTTGATTGTCACCCACCACGGGAGCCGCGCGCCGATCGTCGTTCTTCAGGATCCTTCGCATAAGAGGGCTAGGCACGACGTCTGTGCTCGGGCCCGTCCCTGCAGCGTCGATAAATCCAATGGCTGAGCTCTGTCTGGCGGGCCGGTCCCGTTCACGTCACCTCCTGGGGCCGTTGGTGCTTGGCCTTCTCATATGATAACCTCAGGAGATTCGTTCGGCACAGGTTGTCTAACCATCTCGCAGGACCACCACAGTCAACAAGAACCAAGACCAGGCGCAACCCGCCTTGAGGTAGGGCCTCGTGAGTCCCGCGCTGGCTCACGAGTGCCCAGACACACCTCGTCTAGCCCTGCCGTGCAAGCCACGTGTCAGGGCGGGGCTGTACATGCCCCGGGGGCTCTCCGCAGTAGGGAGTCCCCTCTCACGCACCAGTGGAAGCACCATGCTCCGCGTAGGCAGTCGACACTACCGAGGAGCGGTTATGCCCGTGCAAGTGCGGAAGCGCTATGCTTCGCGCTGGTGATAAACAACTGAGGGCGCCCCCTGGCCGTATCAACCTCAGGGAGACCTTGAGCTCAGTGTCTGGCCTCATCGCAACACCTCCCCTGGGGAGAGTCACGCGAGGGGGCTGGGCACGGGGGCTGCGCTTGGGTCACGCCCAAGTGTACGCCGCCCTGCCAGGTCCCCCGGACCTGATCATCGCGCGCCCTCCCGAGCGGAGCCTCGGTGAGGAAAAAGGTATGAAGGTCGTTTGAGCATCAAGGGGGACTCCTGAGCATCGCGACTTAGGAGCCTAACTGGCCACGTAGCCCCTCACTCCTTGGTCTCGTCCTGGTGATCCAGACGACCCAACGGCGGTTGAGGTATGCGCGGGGCCGGGCCCTACCGACATAGAACACTAGACCTATTCCTGCATCTCCTTTCCGTAAGCTGTTTGCACGTCAAGGGGGACTCCTGAGCATCGCGACTCAGGAGCCTAACTGGCCACATAGCCCCTCACTCCTTGGTCTCGTCCTGGTGATCCGGACGACCCAACGGCAGCTGAGGTATGCGCGGGGTCAGGCCCTGCCGACGTAGAACGAAAAGCAAATGGGAAGGAAATCACAAAATCTCAAGCAAATATTACAAGACATATTGTTCTCCTAATACCAAACGCAAGTTTAAACGCCTCCACGAGGCATGGTACATGTTGCAGGAGTTAAAACAGGAAAGGAGCTGCCGACAAGTCATTTCGCCATCCCTGGACACCGCCGTCGCCCACAAGGGATGCTTCTTCCTTGGTGGCGTTGCCTTCACCTGCACCGCCTGCCGGAGTTGCAGGATCAGCAGCACCGTCGGTCGAGGGCGCGGGAGCGAAGGCGCGGAACTTTTTCAGCAGGGCCTCCACCTGACCCTTCACGGCTACGGCAGCGGTTGCGCAATGCTCGTCGTCCACAGGCTCCAGCAGCTCATCAAGACAGGCGGCGGAATTGCGAAGATGGAGGTGGCTGAAGACGCACGTCAACGTGGCTGAGGAAAGAACACGGGCTTCTTCTTCTGCCATGGGGCCGATACCGCTCACGACTTCCTCAAGCGCCTCGACTAGATAGGGAAGCAGCTGGGAGGAGCCTTCCTCGTTGGTGGTCAGCGGCTCCTCCAAGCCCTTCTTGTAGAGTGCCCGCAGTGCCACGCGGGACCTCTCCTCGAGAAGCTCGAAGGCCACGCGGTCCTCGGCCAGGACCTTCGCCTTGGCATCAAGTTCGGCTTTCCCCGCTTCCACCTCCTGCTCCAGCTTCTCCAGCCGGCTGCGCTCTGCAGCCTGCGCCTTCGCCAACTGCTCCAGCTCGGCGTCGCGACCCTTGATGGCATCCCCCAAGGCCTTCATGTTCTCCTCCTCCGCCTTGCGGCCACGAACTTCTTCCGCACGCTCGTTGCGCAGAGTCTTCAATTCGGCCTCCAACACCCGGCAGCGATCCTGGGCAGCCTCGACATCCTTCAGCGCCACCTCGCGAGCAACCGCGGCTTGGGCGGCGGCCTGCTTGTCCTTCTCGGAGGTCGCCGCGGCCTAGCTCAGTGCCGCCCGAACGGACACGTCTGAGTGAAGCCAGCCGGAGACCAGCTCCAAGCGCCCGGCTATCAGGTGGGGGTCGGCGCCCTGAAGATCTTCTCGCAGCAGGGTCATCGCAGAAAGAGCGCACTCCAGGACGTCAGGAGAGGCGGAAGGACTCGGAGATAGCAGTGCGGCAGAAGGAGGAGGAGGCAACGTCGTCATCATGGTCTAGGAGGCAGGAAGCTCCTGAGCTCTGGGGACCTCAGCATCCGAGCCGGACGCTGGCACCTCCGGAGCCAGCAGGGCCACGGGGGCTGACTCCTCCTCAGGACTCTCCCCCAAGCCCCGCGAGGACGATCGAGCCGGAGAGGCGCGAGCGCTGACGCTGCCCTTCTCCATGGAGGGTGACGCAGCCGTGATTCGTCTCCAACGTATCTATAATTTATGAAGTATTCATGCTATTATATTATCCTTCTAGGATGTTTTATATGCATTTATATGCTATTTTACATTATTTTTGGGACTAACCTATTAACCTAGAGCCCAGTGCCAGTTTCTGTTTTTTCCTTGTTTTTGAGTATCGCAGAAGAGGAAAACCAAACGGAGTCCAATTAACCTAAAACTTTACGGAGCTTCTTTTTGGACCAGAAGAAGGCCATGGAGTAAATGAGTTGGGCCAAAAGAGTCCCGGGCTGCCCACTAGGGTGGGAGGCGTGCCCACCCACCCCGGGCGCACCCCTTACCTCGTGGACAGCCCGGAGACCCCCCTGACTTGTTCTCGACACCAAAAACTCTTATATATACAGAAACCTCCAGAAAATAACCTAGATCGGGAGTTCCGTCGCCGCAAGCCTTTGTAGCCACCGAAAACCAATCTAGACCCGTTCCGGCACCCTGCCGGAGGGGGGAATCCCTCACCTGTGGCCATCTTCATCATCCCGGCGCTCTCCATGACGAGGAGGGAGTAGTTCACCCTCGGGGCTGAGGGTATGTACCCGTAGCTATGTGTTTGATATCTCTCTCTCTCTCTCTCTCTCTCGTGTTCTTGATTCGGCACGATCTTGATGTATCGCGAGCTCTGCTAGTATAGTTGGATCTTATGATGTTTCTCCCCCTCTACTCTCTTGTAATGGATTGAGTTTTCCCTTTGATGTTATCTTATCGGATTGAGTCTTTAAGGATTTGAGAACACTTGATGTATGTCTTGCATGTGCTTATCTGTGGTGACAATGGGATATTCACGTGATCCACTTGATGTATGTTTTGGTGATCAACTTGCGAGTTCCGTGACCTTGTGAACTTATGCATAGGGGTTGGCACACGTTTTCGTCTTGACTCTCCGGTAGAAACTTTGGGGCACTCTCTGAAGTTCTTTGTGTTGGTTGAATAGATGAATCTGAGATTGTGTGATGCATATCGTATATTCATACCCACGGATACTTGAGGTGACATTGGAGTATCTAGGTGACATTAGGGTTTTGGTTGATATGTGTCTTAAGGTGTTATTCTAGTACGAACTCTTGAATAGATCGATCCGAAAGAATAACTTTGGGGTGGTTTCGTACCCTACAATAATCTCTTCGTTTGTTCTCCACTATTAGTGACTTTGGAGTGACTCTTTGTTGCATGTTTAGGGATAGTTATATGATCCAATTATGTTATTATTGTTGAGAGAACTTGCACTAGTGAAAGTATGAACCCTAGGCCTTGTTTCCTAGCATTGCAATACCGTTTATGCTCACTTTTATCATTAGTTACCTTGCTGTTTTTATATTTTCAGATTACAAAAACCTATATCTACCATCCATATTGCACTTTTATCACCATCTCTTCGCCGAACTAGTGCACCCATACAATTTACCATTGTATTGGGTGTGTTGGGGACACAAGAGACTCTTTGTTATTTGGTTGTAGGGTTGTTTGAGAGAGACCATCTTCAACCTACGCCTCCCATGGATTGATAAACCTTAGGTCATCTACTTGAGGGAAATTTTCTATTGTCCTACAAACCTCTGCACTTGGAGGCCCAACAACGTCTACAAGAAGAAGGTTGCGTAGTAGACATCAAGCAAATTTCCGGCGCCGTTGCTGGGGAGGTGAGTGCTTGAAGGTATATCTTTAGATCTTGCAATCGAATCTTTTTGTTTCTTGTTTTATCACTAGTTTAGTTTATCAAAGAAAACTTCAAAAAAATGGAATTGAGGGTGCCTCATTTGCTTCATCTTTTTAATATCTTTCATGAGAATAAGGATTCCGATAATTGTGCTCAATTGCTAGAGGAAGAATGCATTAAAATGTTTGGCACTAAATCTTTGAATGATGAGCATGATTGCAATGTTGTTAGTATGAACTCTTTGAATATCCATAGTACTAATGATGATTACACTAGTCATGATGAAAATGTCTCTTACAAGCATGTCAACTTTTGTGGAGTGCATAGAGTTTGCAAGTACACACCAAATAGGGAAGATAGATTTTGCAAGAGGCATAAGTATTTAGAAACTAAATGGTTGCAAGAAAGGCTAGATGTTTGTGCTGAAAATTTAAAATTTCTTTGCCATCCTTGGGAACTTTGCAATGAACGTGATCATTTAAATCTCTAATGCAAATTGTTTCATGATCGAATCGTGTCCAAAAATTGTGATGACTTGATTTCCCTTGCACATCATAATGAACTTAGTTTGCTTTTGGGTTATGAAGAAATGAAACGTATAACTAAGGATATGCCACAATTTGTCCTTGGTAAAGTTCTTGATTTTGATCTAGAAGAAATTTTTATGTATTGTGCGGTGAATTGCATTGAAAATCCTTATATTGCCAATTACATAAAGAAAAGAAAACAAATAGAAGATGAAGAGAATACTAATGAAAGGGAAGAGACTTCCCAATATCCTCCTATTATTTCTTATGATGAATCAGGTAACGAGGTGGAGCTTTCTATTCAACCAATCTCATTAATAAGGAGCTCAAAAAAGAGGATTAAACCCACACATGATGTGAAGAAGAAAAAGAAAAGACGGAGAAACAAAGGTAAAAAGGTATCCCTCCCAAATGATGTTGCTCCTATTACTCATTGTGATGATGATAATTGCTATACTATTGGTGCTATCCATACTATTAATGATGAGAGTGATTATGCTTATGACATGAAAAGGCCCAAGCTTGGGGATGCTATGTTTGATGAGAATGACATGTTTGAGAATTTATTTGCTGCAATTAATGTTTGTCCCAAGCTTGGGGATGCTATGTTTAATGAAGATGATATTTTTAGCCTCCCAAGTTTTGATGAGCAAATTTATTATGATGATAGCATGCCTCCTATTTATGATGGTTATATTGAAAGTGGGTTTGGAAGAGTGTCAACTTTAGTAAGTAATGATCCCACTATTTTGGAGGGTGTTGAATCTTATTGTGACAATTATGAAAGTGGATTGGGAGAGGTCATGACTTTATTTAGTAATGATTCCACGATCTTGGAAGAGGTTTCAATTGATTATGATGAGAACAAAGTTGCTACTTATGATGATTATTGTGATGACACTTATGCTATAAAAAGTAGTGATGATTATATTTATAAAACTTGTCATGATTATGATTACCCTTTTTCTGAACATTACTCTTTTAATGTGGAAACAATTTATAGTATTCGAGTTTCTTATGATACTCCCATTATTCCGATTGAGAAGAATTTTGCTTATGTAAAGAGTAGTAAATTTTCTATGCTTGTAGATCATGAAAAGAATGCTTTATGTGATGGTTATATTGTTGAATTTATTCATGATGCTACTGAAAATTATTATGAGGGAGGAATATGTGCTTGTAGGAATTGCAATAATTTCAAGTTTCCTCTCTATGTTCTTACAATCTTGCAGTTATGCTTGTTTTGCCTTCCTACGCTAGTTGATTATTGTTCCCATAAGTTGTTTGCTCACAAAATCCCTATGCATAGGAAGTGGGTTAGACTTAAATGTGCTAGTCATATTCTTCATGATGCTCTCTTTATGTTTCAATTCTTATCTTTTAGGTGAGCATCATTGAAATCATCATGCCTAGCTAGGGGCGTTAAACGTTAGCGCTTGTTGGGAGGCAACCCAATTTTATTTTTGTTCCTGTTTAGTAATAAATAAATCATCTAGCCTTTGGTTAGATCTGGTTTTATGTTTTAATTAGTGTTTGTGCCAAGTAAGACCTATAGGATCTTCTTGGATGATAATTATTTGATCTTGCTGAAAAAGACAGAAACCTTCTGCTCACGAAAACAATTGTTAAAAATCACCAGAAAGTGATAAAATACTGATTCCAATTGCAGTAGATCAATAATCAAATTATCTAGGGCGTCCTATTTTGGCAGATTCTTCTGAGTTCCAGAAGTTTACGTTTGATACAGATTACTAGAGACTGTTCTGTTTTTGACAGATTCTGTTTTCTATGTGTTGTTTGCTTATTTTGATGAATCTATGAGTAGTATCGGAGGGTATGAACCATAGAGAAGTTGTAATACAGTAGATATTACACCAATATGAATTTAGAATGAGTTCACAACTGTACATAAGTGGTGATTTATTTTCTTATACTAACGGAGCTTATGAGTTTTCTGTTAAGTTTTGTGTTGTGAAGTTTTCAAGTTTTGGGTTCAGATTCGATGGACTATGGAATAAGGAGTGGAAAGAGCCTAAGCTTGGGGATGCCCAAGGCACCCCAAGGTAAAATGAAAAGACAACCAAAAGCCTAAGCTTGGGGATGCCCCGGAAGGCATCCCCTCTTTCGTCTTCGTCTATCGGTAACTTTACTTGAGGCTATATTTTTATTCACCACATGATATGTGTTTTGCTTGGAGCGTCATTTTATTTTATTTTGTTTTGCTTGTTGTGAATAAAATACCAAGATCTGAAATTCTTAAATGAGAGAGAGTCTTCACATAGCTACATAATTATTTAACTACTCATTGATCTTCACTTATATCTTTTTGGAGTAGTTTGTCATTTACTCATGTGCTTCACTTATATCCTATGAGTAAATAGTTGAATGATTTGAATGTCATAAATCTGAAATTATATATGTTTCATATGCCTTTTCCATGGGGAGTAATGCCTTCACATATAAGAAGTAGAGGTGGTAATTTTTTTGAAGGTTAGCAAACATTGTATTGGTCACTTGAACAATTCATGAAATAATATTGAAGGAAGAGAGATTTCACATATAAATATACTATCTTGGACATCTTCTATGATTGTGATCCCCATTAATTATTTTCAAACTTGATCAAATTAGTTGAAGTTGGACAAGGAAGACAACTTAATGAGTTATGCTTGGGTATATTTGTATAAGTTATATTGCTATGGATCCTCTAACATGTGGTGCTTGCTATTTAGAATCCTTTGCTAGCCAAAATATCTGTACTAAGCGGGAATACTGCTTGTGCATCCAAATTCCTTGAACCAAGTTTCTTCCATGAGTGTCCATCATATCTACCTATATGCGGTATTTACCTGCCGTTCCAAGTAAATTTGCATGTGCAAAACTCTAAACCGTCAAATAATAATCTGTTTTGTATGCCTGAATCGCTCATGTAGCGACTAGGGGTTGTCAGTATCTTCCATGCTAGGTGGGTTATTCTCATGATGAGTGGACTCCGCTCATCATTCACGAGAAAATGGCTGGTAACTGGGATGCCCAGTCCTATGATCAAAAGATCAAAAACAAAATCGCAAATAATTTAAACAAAACTCCCCCAGGATTGTTGATAGTTGGACGGCACCCGTTGTTTCGGACAAGCCATGGAGTGTGATTGTTGGTGGAGGGGGAGTAAAATCTTTACCTTTTTGTTTGGGAACTGCCTATAATGTATCTAGTATGGAAGATATTGGGAACTCTTGGTCGTTATGTTGACAATGAAAGCATACCTCTCAAAATTATTTTCATCTCCGTTTTAAAGCTTCGAGCTCTGGCACCTCTGCAAATCCCTGCTTCCCTCTGCGAAGGGTCTATCTTTTACTTTTATGCAAGAGTCTGTAGTATTCCTTCTCATTCCAACCTACTCTTTAGTTGGCAAGCATCATGTGATGAGGAAAGATCTAAGCATATATGGCCATTCAAATATATTTGATCATAAATTATTATTGTTGACATTAACCTTGAGGTAAAAGGTTGGGAGGCGAAACATTAAGCCCCTATCTTTCTCTGTGTTCGATGAATGCTATTTGTTCTAAAAATATGCTTTGAGTGGTAGCAATCATGGAAGACTATATGATAATTGAGTATGTGGGATTTGCTAAATCAAAGCTCTTACATAGACCCTTCCCGAAAATAAGATGAATTGCAATTGTTTGATGACTGAGAACATAGTTTGTTAGTTTTCAAGAAAGTTTATGGTCTATGCTTTAACATGTGAAAAGCTTGTTACTTGATCATGAAAAGTTTTATGAGTTGAGCTACTATTATGACATATAATGATGCTAGAAAAGGTGATTGAAATTATCATTGATCAAACTTGTGCACCTGCTAGCATTCACACTTCATAAATTATTTCTTTTATCATTTACCTACTCGAGGACGAGCAGGAATTAAGCTTGGGGATGCTGATACATCTCCAACGTATCTATAATTTATGAAGTATTCATGCTATTATATTACCCTTCTAGGATTTTTTATATGCATTTATATCCTATTTTATATGATTTTTGGGACTAACCTATTAACCTAGAGCCTAGTGCCAGTTTTTGTTTTTTCCTTGTTTTTGAGTATCGCAGAAAAGGAAAACCAAACGGAGTCCAATTGACCTGAAACTTGACGGAGCTTATTTTTGGACTAGAAGAAGGACATGGAGTAAAAGAGTTGG
Organism: Aegilops tauschii subsp. strangulata; assembly: GCF_002575655.3. Taxonomy (NCBI): domain Eukaryota; kingdom Viridiplantae; phylum Streptophyta; class Magnoliopsida; order Poales; family Poaceae; genus Aegilops; species Aegilops tauschii. The sequence continues at coordinate 248,261,288 of NC_053035.3, forward strand.
GCCAGAAGAGTCCCGGGCTGCCCACGAGGGTGGGAGGTGCGCCCCCCTGCCTCGTGGATAGCTCGGAGACCCCCCTGACTTGTTCTTGACGCCAAAACCTCTTATATATACAGAAACCTCCAGAAAATAACCTAGATCGGGAGTTCCGCCACCGCAAGCCTCTGTAGCCACCGAAAACCAATCTAGACCCGTTCCGGCACCCTGCCGGAGGGGGGAATCCCTCACCGGTGGCCATCTTCATCATCCCGGTGCTCTCGATGACGAGGAGGGAGTAGTTCACCCTCGGGGCTGAGGGTATGTACCAGTAGCTATGTGTTTGATCTCTCTCTCTCTCGTGTTCTTGATTCGACACGATCTTGATGTATCGCGAGCTTTGCTATTATAGTTGGATCTTATGATGTTTCTCCCCCTCTACTCTCTTGTAATGGATTGAGTTTTCCCACTGAAGTTATCTTATCGGATTGAGTCTTTAAGGATTTGAGAACACTTGATGTATGTCTTGCATGTGCTTATCTGTGGTGACAATGGGATATTCACGTGATCCACTTGATGTATGTTTTGGTGATCAACTTGCGAGTTCCATGACCTTGTGAACTTATGCATAGGGGTTGGCACACGTTTTCGTCTTGACTCTCCGGTAGAAACTTTGTGTCACTCTTTGAAGTTCTTTGTGTTGGTTGAATAGATGAATCTGAGATTGTGTGATGCATATCGTATAATCATACCCACGGATACTTGAGGTGACATTGGAGTATCTAGGTGACATTAGGGTTTTGGTTGATATGTGTCTTAAGGTGTTATTCTAGTACGAACTCTTGAATAGATTGATCCGAAAGAATAACTTTGAGGTGGTTTCGTACCCTAGAATAATCTCTTCATTTGTTCTCCGCTATTAGTGACTTTGGAGTGACTCTTTGTTGCATGTTGAGGGATAGTTATGTAACACCCCGCATGTAACTTGCCATATTTGTTACTCCGACTCTTGCCATTTCCGGCTGTGTTATGTTTTTCCCTCCGTTGTCGGGTTTTTGTCTTTCGTTTTGTATTTTGTTATGCCATGCATTTTCATATCATGTCATCATGTGCATTGCATTCGCATACGTGTTCGTCTCATGCATCCGAGCATTTTCCCCGTTGTCCGTTTTCCAATCCGGCGCTCCTATCTCCTCCGGTGCACCCTTCTTGTTTTCTTTCGTGTGCGTGTGTCAAACTTTCTCGGAATGGACCGAGGCTTGTCAAGTGGCCTTAATATACCACCCGGAGACTACCGGTCAAGTTTCGTTCCATTCGGAGGTCGTTTAGTACTCCAACGGTTAACCGGGCATCCGCAATGTCCATTTGAGTGTCCAGCAAAAACCCCCTCTAAAACAAGCCCAAAACCCACCAAACTCTCTTCCATGTTCTAGGTCGTTCGATCACAATCGTGTGGGCGAAAACCGCACCTCATTTGGAGCCTCCTAGCTCCCTCTACCTATAAATGTGTGGGCATCCCGATTTACAAACGCAGTCTAAACCCTAGCCTTCCCCCTCCTCGCGCCACCGGACGAAGCCGCCGCCGCCCGGACATGTCCACCGCACTCAGCCGCCGCCCCCGAGCCAGCCGTTGAGCGCCACGTGGCCCCGCGCCGCCGGCTCGCCGGGCCCGCGCGCCGGCCCCCGCGGCCCGAATCCATCCGCCGCCGCCCGGGGCGCCTGCCCGGGCCCGTGGTTCGCCGCCCTCGCCGCCTCGCGCCGGCGCGCCCCGCCGCCGCCTGCCCTCGCCGGCGCCGGCCGGTCCCGCCAACTCTGCCGCCGCGAGCAACTCCGCCGCCGGCCGTCGCGCCTCCCGAGGCCGCCGCCTCCTCGCCCCTCCGGTCGCCTCCTCCTCCACCTAGCGTCGCCCGCCGCCGGTGCCAACCTCCGCCGTCGACCGACCTCGCCGGAGCTCCGGCCGGCCCGAGTTCCACGACCCCCGGCCAGATCTGGATCGCCGTGCCCGTAGGTTGACTTTTTCCCCGAGCCCTCTTTTTCTTCGAAGTCCTCAATTTATCTCAGCATGTGCTCCTGTTCGAGATGCGATAACTTTGTGCATGTAGCTCCGATTCGCGCGTGTAATATGTCAAATTGTTCGTCTCGTGATGCTATTCATTTTGTTCAATTGCACCATTTTCATTAGAGGTCATCTTGATGCCCAAATCTTCGTTGGAAGAGGGCTAGTTGCTGTTATTCTCTGGTTCTCATCAAAACTTGGAGATTTGTCATTTTTGTATCATTTAATCTGTGCATCTTTTGAGCATGAGCTCTACACGTGTTCTGAAGTATGCCATGCCATCTTTCCAGTGGTGTAGACCATGTATTTTTGTGATCTTTGTGGTGACTAGCACAAGCATGCAAAGTAGGCCCCGTAATATTGCTGATTTCAGGGACTCGGTGATTTCTCCAAGTCCTTGTCTGCTGTAATTTTGTTGCCATGTAAACTTGATGCTACAGAGAGATCTGTGCATATTTGGGAGATGTTCAGTAAGGATGTTTTGTAGCTATAGTTGTAATTGATCCATTACTGCAGTTGTTTGCAATTTTATAGTACCATAGCATGACTCAATCTTGCTCTACTTTTGCTATAAAATATTTCTGGCAGATTCTTGACATGATTTGCAATCTTGCCAAGCTTATTGTAGTTGATCCATACATGCGATGTAAATGTTCTTGCCATGAATAGCTTCATAAACATGCCATCTTACTGTAGGTATGCTTGGTTTGTCATGCATTGCTCTGTAGTGAGTGCATCAAGCTCAGAAAGAGGCCTATATATTAATATTTCTGCCATGCTCTGTTTTCTGCTAAGTCTGAAACCTGATAACGAAACTTGCTATGTTTACATGCTTTCCATCATATCTTCTGGTCCTTTTTGTCTTATGGTCAGTAAGGGACTTTTGTCATATGAATTTAGTAGAACACTACCATGCCTTGTTTTGCTATGTTAAGTTCCTGTAGCATGTTGATTACGTGCTCTGAACATTGCTACCTGATGCTGTTTTCTGCCATGTCCAGTTTTTCACTAAGTCTGTGAACCTGTAATCTTTTGCACTTTTGCCATGCTTGTTTGAGCTTGATATGTTGTGAACTAGCCGTAGCTCAGTGTTCATCTTTTGTCAAGCATCTCTTGTAGATTACTGCCATGTGCTTTGTTGCTATGTTGGGGTGCTGTAGCATTGTTACTTGTTGCATTTTAGGTGCTATCTTGCTGTTTATCGCAGTTTAGTGTCATTCTTGTTTTGCTCGCCATTTGCAAACCGTGCATCCGATTCCGGTGATCTTTATATCGATTTCGACCGAAATCATCTCATCTTTCCAGTGGCATGCTTGGTTTGCCAAGTTACTGCCATGTTCATCATTTTCCTTCCGGAGCACGCATACGCATCGCATATCATATCTTGCAGATCATACATGTTTTGCATCATATTGCTTGCGCATTTCTCGTTGTTGATTGTGGTTCCGTTTGTTTGTGTTCTTGTCTTGGGTAGAGCCGGGAGACGAGTTCGTGAACAAGGAACCTGTCGAGTACGCTTACGAGTATCAAGCTTTCGACAACTCTGAGAATCTTGCAGGCAAGATGACCACCCCTCGAAATCACTTCTATCTTTGCTATGCTAGTTGTTCGCTCTATTGCCATGCTCCGCTACCTATCACTTGCTATATCATGTCTCCTATTTTAGCCATGTCAGCCCCTAACCATCCTTTCCTAGCAAACCGTTGTTTGGCTATGTTACCGCTTTTGCTCAGCCCCTCTTATAGCGTTGCTAGTTGCAGGTGAAGTTGAAGTTTGTTCCATGTCGGAACATGGATATGTTGGGATATCACAATATCTCTTATTTAATTAATGCATCTATATATTTTGGTAAAGGGTGGAAGGCTCGGCCTTATGCCTGGTGTTCTGTTCCACTCTTGCCGCCCTAGTTACTGTTATACCGGGATTATGTTCCTTGAGTTTACGTTCCTTACGCGGTCGGGTGATTTATGGGACCCCCTTGACAGTTCGCCTTGAATAAAACTCCTCCAGCAAGGCCCAACCTTGGTTTTACCATTTGCGACCTATACCTTTTTCCCCGGGTATTCTAGAGCCCGAGGGTCATCTTTATTTTAAACCCCGGGCCAGTGTTCCTTTGAGTGCTGGTCCAAACTAGAGCCACTTGCAGCGCCACCTTGGGGAAACTCGAGGATTGGTTTTAGCTGTACGTAGTGTTCATCCGGTGTGCCCTGAGAATGAGATATGTGCAGCTCCTATCGGGATTTGTCGGCACATTCGGGCGGCTTTGCTGGTCTTGTTTTACCATTGTCGAGATGTCTTGTAAACCGGGATTCCGAGACTGATCGGGTCTTTCCGGGAGAAGGTTTATCCTTCGTTGACCGTGAGAGCTTATGATGGGCTAAGTTGGGACACCCCTGCAGGGTAATATCTTTCGAAAGCCGTGCCCGCGGTTATGAGGCAGATGGGAATTTGTTAATGTCCGGTTATAGATAACTTGTCACTTGACCCAATTAAAATACACCAAGTGCGCGTGTAGCCGTGATGGTCTCTTCTCGGCGGAGTCCGGGAAGTGAACACGGTCTGTTTTATGTATGACGTAAGTAGGTGTTCAGGACCTCTTCTTGGTCATTGCTAGATGACGTCCGTTCCTTTGCTTCTCTTCTCGCTCTCATTTGCGCAAGTTAGCCACCATATATGCTTTTGCCGCTGCAGCTTCACCTCTTGCACCCTTCTTGTCCTATAAGCTTAAATAGTCTTGATCTCGCGGGTGTGAGATTGCTGAGTCCTCGTGACTCACAGATACTTCCAACAACAGTTGCAGGTGCCGACGATGCCAGTGCAGACGATGGCGTCGATCTCAAGTGGGAGTTCGACGAGGAACGTGGTCGTTACTATGTGTCTTTTCCTGATGATCAGTAGTGGAGCCCAGTTGGGACGATCGGGGATCTAGCATTTGGGGTTGTCTTATTTTCATCTGGATTTTGGCCGTAGTCGGTCTATATGATTGTATTTTGGATGATGTATGAATGATATTTATGTATTGTGTGAAGTGGCGATTGTAAGCCAACTCTTTATCCCATTCTTGTTCATTACATGGGATTGTGTGAAGATGACCCTTCTTGCGACAAAACCACTATGCGGTTATGCCTCTAAGTCGTGCCTCGACACGTGGGAGATATAGCCGCATCGTGGGCGTTACAAGTTATATGATCCAATAATGTTATTATTGTTGAGAGAACTTGCACTAGTGAAAGTATGAACCCTAGGCCTTGTTTCCTAGCATTGCAATACCGTTTATGCTCACTTTTATCATTAGTTACCTTGCTGTTTTTATATTTTCATATTACAAAAACCTATATCTACCATCCATATTGCACTTGTACCACCATCTCTTCGCCGAACTAGTGCACCTATACAATTTACCATTGTATTGGGTGTGTTGGGGACACAAGAGACTCTTTGTTATTTGGTTGCAGGGTTTTTTGAGAGAGACAATCTTCAACCTACGCCTCCCACGGATTGATAAACCTTAGGTCATCTGATGTGGAGTGGAACTCCGTACGGCCGATCTTTCACGAAAGGAGTGGATCCTGACTAAGAACACGATGAACACACGGGGAAACACAAGGGAAAACACAAGAGGAAACATGAGAGAATCACTCAACCAACAAGAATAGATCACACATGCGCTAGATCGATGAACACAAAGGTGCGATACAAGATCCAAGTCCAACAAAGGACGATACAAAGGTAACCGGTTCTTCTCCGTGAGGAGGTCTTGATGGGGCCACCCAAGAGGGGGTCTTGAATCCGCTTGGAAGGATCTTCTCCGATGGAGGCGCGCCTCCGAGGAGAAGGTAACCAAGTGGATGAGCAAAGCTCTCACACAAAATGAGCTAATCCTTTGCTGACCCTAGCTAGGAGGAGGAGGAGTTCTATTTATAGTCTTAGTGCAAATGGGGGCGAAGTGAAAGGGTACATGGGCCTCTGGCCCGAACACTGTGCGCAGACAGGTACCGGACGTCCACTAGGGACCGTTCGTCCAGTGAGGCAGTCCTGGATTAGGGGGTCCTCGGACAGCCGGACTATATACTTTGGCCGGACTGTTGGACTATGAAGATACAAGATCGAAGACTTCGTCCCGTGTCCGGGTGGGACTCTCCTTGGTGTGGAAGGCAATCTTGGCAATTCAGATATGTAGATCTCCTCCCTTGTAACCGACTCTGTGTAACCCTAGCCCCCTCCGGTGTCTATATAAACCGGAGGGTTTAGTCCGTAGGACAACAACAATCATAATCATAGGCTAGCTTCTAGGGTTTAGCCTCTACGATCTCGTGGTAGATCAACTCTTGTAATACTCATATCATCAAGATCAATCAAGCAGGAAGTAGGGTATTACCTCCATCGAGAGGGCCCGAACCTGGGTAAACATTGTGTCCCCCGCCTCCTGTTACCATCCGCCTTAGACGCACAGTTCGGGACCCCCTACCCGAGATCCGCCGGTTTTGACACCGACATTGGTGCTTTCATTGAGAGTTCCACTGTGCCGTCACCATAAGGCTTGATGGCTCGTCTTGTTGTCAAGGACAACATCACCTCTGGGGCAGCCCTGGCTGTAGGCCAAACTCTCCGACTAGGCGGCTTCGTCATGACCGCCCATTCGGCCGTTGCACCGACGATGACTTCTTGGGTCATCAAAAACAGCCTCCACATCGGCTCGGGATTCGCCAAGTAGATGGATCCAATGGAGCTCTCTTGCTTGAACGAGCTCTTGGATCGCCTCGCCGCCCTGGGAGTCGCTACGGACTATGATCGGATCGGGCTTAAACCCGACCAAAGGGAGATTAATTCTCTGCCAGTCACCCATCAGATAGCGGTGGTGGAGGAGCAACGCATCGATTCTTCCTCTATCTTGAGGAAAAACTATGTTCGGATTCCCGAGCTCTCCGAGCCGGATACCCGTCTATGGGAGGACATGGCCTAAGCTTTGAACCTAGAATCAGACAGCGGGCCAGACTTATTGGGCAACATCCCGGAGTCCGAACTGCCAAGCTCGGAAACTCCTCCGCCCCTGGGTCTCAGATCGGGTCAGGGTTCGGACCTAAATCTACCCACCCACCCACCCAGATATAAGTGATCTTTCCCACATTAGACAAGAGCCCCAAGAGACAGTACATCACTATTGGGCCAGATTCCTCCTTGTAATGAGCAAGGTCAAGGACTGTCGCGAGGAAGACACAATTTCATTCTTTTGCAAAAATTGCACGGACAAGGGAATCCTCAACGCCATAAGTCGCCGTGACATAGCACACTTTGCTGACTTGGCGGCCATAGTACAGAAGTACTGTGTGATGGAAAGCGCCTGGAAAACCCAAACAAAATTCTGGGATCCTCCGGCTCTCACTAAACCCCCCGTCTGAACTGAAAGGGTGTACTCTCGTAAGTCACCCGATCCAATTACAAATAAACAAAAGCCCACTACAGGGCGTGGAACCGTATTGGAGGGATGGCTCAATGGGCCATGCAAAATTCACAGTACAATGGATACCATGCCAACACATAGCCTTAGAGCATGTTGGATACTCCGGCAGGTGGCCAAGAGCGGCGAGGATATCCTCATCAACAATACAACAGAGCACCATCCCGTGGAAAATAACAATACAGTATTAACAGTCTTCGAGACCTTCGCCTCAAATAATAGGCACAAGCGAGCACTCCGCAGCCTTGCCGAAGTCCGCCACGTGGCAGCAATAAATCCATGGAGCGATACGGCTATAACCTTCAATGCCAGTGACGAACCTAAATTCCAAACTACACGAGCACCAGCCGCCTTGGTCCTTAGTCCAATTGTGGACGGTTTCCGGCTTACTAAAGTGCTCATGGACGGTGGCAGCGGATTAAACCTCATCTATGAGGAGACTCTTCGAAAAATGGAAATAGAAAAGAGCCGCATTGAGCAAAGCAGCACGACCTTCAGAGGAATCATCCCTAGTCGGGAGGCACGATGTGCGGGAAAAATCACACTAGATGTGGTATTTGGCACGCCGGAGAATTATAGGTCCGAAGAAATCACATTCCAAGTGGCCCCGTTCAGTAGCGGATACCACGCCCTTTTAGGGCGGGAGGCATTCACGATCTTCCAAGCTATACCCCATTACGGGTACATGAAGCTCAAAATGCCCGGGCCCAATGGAATCATCACTCTAGCTAGTGATCCGGACATAGCACTCCGCGCCGAAAATAAAACCGCCGCACTAGCCCTCGAGGCGTTATCCGAAGCCCTTGCGGCCGAAGAACTAACTGCGCTGCGCTCCACAGTGGACAGGGACGACGTGATACTCGACAAAAGACCCAAGTCCACCTCTTTTAAACCAGCAGACGAAATAGTCAAATTCCAGGTCCACCCAACGGACCCTACAAAAACAGCATCCATCGGGGCACAGTTAAACCCCACAGTAGACGCCGCACTGCGGGAGTTCTTGCACGAGAATTGGGACATCTTCGCCTGGCATCCTTCAGACATGCCAGGAATCCCACGCAGGCTGGCCGAGCATAGCCTTAACATTCTAAAGGGGTTCAAGCCGGTCAAGCAGACTCTTCGGTGTTTCTCTGAGCCTAAGCGACAAGCCATGGGAGAAGAGCTAGCCAAGTTACTCGAGGCCAGATTCATTAGAGAAATAAAACATCCGGACTGGCTAGCAAACCTGGTGATGGTACCAAAGAAGGACAAATCCTGGCGCCTATGTGTCGATTTCAAGGACCTTAACAAGGCTTGCCCCAAGGATCCCTTCCCCCTCCCCCGCATCGATCAAATTATCAACGCTACCGCAGGACACGACTCATTGTGTTTCCTCGACGCATACTCCGGATACCATCAAATTAAGATGGCGGAGTCCGATCAAGCCGCAACGGCATTTATCACTCCATACGGCCCCTTCTGTTTTAACACCATGCCTTTCGGGCTAAAAAACGCCGGTGCAACCTATCAACGCATGATTCAGACATGCCTGGAAACACAAATTGGAAAAATAGTGGAGGCATACGTAGACGACGTGGTCATTAAAACCAGACATGTCGAATCCTTAATAGACGACTTGAGGCTCACGTTCAACAATCTCCGAACATATGACATCAAGCTCAATCCGGAAAAATGCGTCTTCGGCGTGCCCGCCAGAAAGCTCTTGGGCTTCATCGTCTCCATTAGAGGAATTGAAGCAAATCCGGCCAAAATCCGAGCTCTGTCACAGTTGGCTATCCCAACAGACCTCAAGCAAATCCAGAAATTAACTGGATGCGTGGCTGCCTTAAGCCGCTTTATCTCCCGATTAGGAGAAAAGGCACTACGCCTTTATCGCCTTCTCCGACGCACCGAACACTTCGAGTGGACGGATGCGGCCATGGCCGGATTGGAAGAAATAAAAGCCGTTTTGGCCACCAACCCAATCTTGGCCGCACCAAACATCGGCAAACCGATGCTGTTATATATAGCGGCAACACACCAAGTTGTAAGCGCAGTGCTCGTCGTCGAACGAGAGACGGACGGACATAAGTTCCCACTACGTATCCACTGTCCTCACTCCATGCAAATCACGATACCCACATTATCAAAAGATAGCATACGCGGTCTTCATGGCATCCCAGAAATTACGACACTACTTTCAAGAGTGTTCAATTACGGCGGCTTCTGAAGTACCACTCAACGACATAATAAATAACCGCGATGCCATGGGGCGGATTGCTAAATGGGCTATTGAGCTCCTCCCGTTCGACATAACATACGACGAGCCATTAAGTCACAAGTACTGGCTGATTTCGTCGCCGAATGGACAGAAGCCGAACTCCCTAAAGAGTACGGCGCATACTCCAATTGGATCATGCACTTTGACGGCTCTAAGATGCTGGCTGGTCTGGGGGGCAGGCGTCGTCCTGACATCCCCCACCGGAGATACAGTCCAATACGTACTCCAAATATTATACACAGACTCCAACAACGCAACAGAATATGAGGCCCTGTTGCATGGTCTCCGGATGGCAGTATCCATGGGCATTCAACGCCTAGAGGTGCGTGGGGATTCGAACCTCGCAATATCTCAAATAAATGGAGACTTTGACACCAAGGACCCAAAAATGGCGGCTTACCGCAACGCCGTCCCCAAATGGTCAGCTCGGTTCGAGGGGCTTGAATTCCACCATGTGGTCCGAGAAAACAATCAAGCGACAGATATCCTCGCCCGCATCGGCGCTAAGCGCGACCATGTCCAACCTAATATCTTCTTGGAAAGGCTGTTTAAGCCATCCATGGTATGGGAAGGAGAGACCGACAACAACAGTCCGGACCTGGCCACAACACCAGATACCGAACACTCCGACGTAATCGGAGGCTCTGCCACCGAAATAACGCCTTCGGCCCACGTGATTATGGCTGTCATCGCCCCGTGGACAGAACCCTTCTTGGCCTACCTAACTAGGCAAGAACTCCCTGAGGACCCAAACGAGGCACGTTGCATTGTGCGGCGGTCTAAAGCCTACAAGGTCCACGAGGGAGAGCTTTATAAGAAAAGCTCTACTGGAGTACTTCAAAGGTGCATCTCCGAAGAGGAAGGATGCCAACTTCTGGCATAAATTCATGCTGGACTTGGCGGCCACCACGCCGCAGCTCGGGCCCTTGTAAGCAAGGCCTTCCGTACAGGTTTTTACTGGCCGACGGCCCGAGCAGACGCACAGGACCTCGTTCAACGTTGCGTCGGTTGCCAGCTTTTTGCAAACCAAAGCCATATGCCACCTACCGCTCTCCAAACAATCCCCATTACTTGGCCCTTTGCGGTCTGGGGGCTTGATATGGTCGGACCCCTTAAAGGGGGAAGCCATAAGAAAAAATACCTATTGGTCATGGTGGATAAATTCACCAAATGGATAGAAGCCAAACCAGTTAAAACGGCTGAGTCTGGACCAGTGATAGACTTCATATCCGGGGTTGTACACCGTTACGGCGTCCCCCACAGCATCATCACCGATAATGGCTCGAACTTTACAGCCGACGAGGTAAAAACTTGGTGCAGCAACATGGGCATTAAGCTCGATTATGCCTCTGTCTATCACCCGCAAACTAACGGTCAAGTCGAGCGAGCAAATGGTCTTATCATGAGCGGCATTAAACCCAGATTAGTGCGATCCTTGAAGGAATCAGATACGCACTGTGTCGAGGAGCTCGACTCCGTACTATGGGGGCTGCGGACCACACCGAATCGCACTACCGGATACACACCATTCTTTATGGTGTACGGCGCAGAGGCGGTACTGCCCTGCGACATAATTCATGACTCACCTCGAGTGCGCATGTACGAAGAGAAAGAAGCCGAGCTTGATCGGCAGGACAGTTTGGACGCCCTGGAGGAGGAGCGTGACGTGGCAAAAGCCCGCTCCGCATTCTATCAGCAACAGGCTCGACGGTATCAAAGCAGAGAAGTATGGGCCAAAACTTATAACGTTGGTGAACTCGTTCTACGCCTACCGGAGAAGAAAAAGAACAAGCTCAAGCCCAAATGGGAAGGTCCCTTCATTATTGACCAAGTTCTGACCGGTGGAGCGTACCGTCTGCGGGATGCATCGGACAATCGACTCGAGCCAAACCCATGGAACGCAGCCAGACTCCGAAGGTTCTACGCCTAGTGCCGGACTATGTGTTCGTCTCCTTACCTCCGTCAATTTTTTATATATCCGTTATCTGTCTTTTCTTTCTTTCTTTCTTTCTTCCCTTTTTCTTCACAGCCTTAAAAGGTTAAAATGTGTCTTGACTACACAATCTTGACGCGCTAGGCGTGCTCATTATACCTGGGGGCTTCTTATATAGAAGCTTAATATAATTATGTTCCGGGCTTTATGCCCCCCGCACATGTGTTACTTTTCCACATGTACCTTTTCTTCGCCATTATATGCATCGATATGACTTAAGTTTTGGCCAAGGTGGGTTGCCTGGCTCTTGTGTTTATGCCCTACGTTCCCGTTAATTCGGCTAGGGCATAAGGGGAGCACCTCTGCGATTGTTACTGCCGGGTCAGCCGGATGTGTACCTCAGACTGGGTGAAGCCGAAAGCTAGCGTTCTGAAGGGAATATTCGGTCGGTGAACAAAAGATGACTTTTATTTATTGTAATACATGCCCCCAGATGTTTATATCATGCGTCTCTTTTCACAGTTTGGACATGCACATTAATGCATGCGTACCCAGGGAAAGGAACCCTTAACGGAACTATTCTCCCTGGAAGATGTTTCTTACTATCCATGTAATATAACATAGCTAGTTGGGTACTTGTCTGTTCAAGCACTTATGACCCCTACGTCTGGTTTCCACGCGTACCCCGGTTTTTATATAACTGAGCGGGTATTCGGATACACTCCGGACTGTCGGGTCCAGAGGTCGAAGCGAAAAGGTCCGCCATGACAAATGATTTACAATCCGGCTAGGGACAATATATGTCACTTGAAGTACACAGTCACTTAGACTGACTAAATTCTTCTTCTATACCATCCAACAGGCTATCTAGCCTACAATCCTGTTGGGAATACTTGCGGCTAATTTCACCTGGTCATACACCAAACTGACGGGGATCTCTTTCCCATCAGACCCCACAGGTCCGATCTCGCCCATGTGGTTCGGGTCAGCCTTGGTATATCGTGTCTTCACCATGGCCCAAGCTTCCCTTGCACCTTGTCGGCAGGCTGATATCTTCCATAATCGGAAGCGCCGCCGCGCTCCCTTGAGCATCTCTACAAGCTCCCCCATGCCTCCTGGCAGGGAGGCGGATGGCCACAGGCTTGGGCAATGCCCTGCATCACCTGCCGTACTTGTTCGTGCAGTTGTGAGAGCTTTGGTAGAAGATCACCCGCAGACTCGGGCATCTCCTCCGCAGGACAACCCGTCAGCATACCTATAGATATAACTCTGTTAGCCGGTTTCTTCGCCGAACTCTATAAAAGTCCGTTCAAGCACTTACTAAAAATGCCGCGTCGAAGCCTCTTATTCTCCTTTACGGAGTCAGCAAGCTGGGCTCGAACATCTTTCAGTTCAACGCCCAGCCGGGTATTGGCATCTTGGAGATCGGTTTTCTCCCGCCTAACCTGCGTAAGCACGCGCTCGCCAGCCTTTAGCTGTCGTTGAGCATGTTGCTCATCCCCTCGTACGACCTCCGGATTCATTCCGGGGTCATCTGCAGAATCTATTGTTAGATTTGCATGCATGCCGAATACTAACTGGTACATGTCATTCTTTTCGATAGAAACAAGTGTTACCAGATGGGGCCTTCTCGGACTCCTTCATTGCGGCAACTGTGGCCTCTAGCTGGGCTTTGCACTCCTCCAGCTCTCGAGACAATTGGGTATTCTTCTCCGTAAGAACCTACGAAAACAACGATCCTTAAATCAGTTGTGCCAACTGTTTCAAGTCTCAGGGGCTACTGATATACATAATTATTAGATTTTCTTACCCGTATATCCTTGACATACTGGTCAGTGGCTCTGGCAAGACCATTTTGAGCAGCTCGGATGTACGCGTCTCCTGAGTTGAAGGCATCGAACGCCTCTTGAGAGAAACAAGCGTCGCGGAGTACAGCCCGGCGACACCTTGATTCATGGCACTCTCCACTTCGGAATTCGTAGCGGACAGCCTATCTGCATCCTCTGTAGGAGGAACATCCAGTGTTGGCCCCACGTTAGTGTCTGCCTCTAAGTCCGGCTCTGGAGCCCGGTTGGTGGAGGCATGACCGGCAGGCTCTCCGGATATGGTCCGGCGAGCGTTTTTCCTGCTAGGAAACACGGACGTTATTATATTTCAAAAGACGACAACCACGGAGCGGGGTTCTTTTTATACCTCTGCGATGGCGACTCAGTCCTGACCGCCTTCCTTTTAAGCCTACCCGGTTTCGGTGCCCCTTGTTGGTGAGTCACTGCGGGTTCGGCATGGCGTCTCGAGGACCTTCCCTGTAAGACACCATATGTGTGCGGTAGGTGAAGTGCAAAAAAGGGATCCTTCTCGGAAGTTGGGACTCCAGTTTTACTTACATGCGATGCAGGGAGTAGTCCAGGATAATCGGCTATGATGGCCGCCAAGGCACCGTCGCAGCTTAATTGATAGAACGTCCTGTCGATGAGCTCCACAAATGTGTCCGGATCTTCTTCGAGTCCGGGGTCGAGGGCCCGGTCAGGGTCCTCTGGTTGTGGAGGCGGGCTGTGGACCTCCCTCACAGCTTTTCGCAGTTCCTGCTATGAAATAGCAAGGTAAATACTTATGACGAAGAATGCGGGAAGGTTCGGAGTAAAAAGTAGCAGCTCACCCAGTTTGGGGGGTTGTACATGGAGAATCCATCCCGTGTCTTAATGCGGATGAACTCATCTTCCTCTCCTTTATATAAATCGAACAGTATTTTTGCTAGAGCAGCGACGGAGTTCGGTCCCTTACGATCGCAGCGGGTGGCATCGTCTTCTCCATTGAAGTGCCACATGGGTTGTCCCCGATATTGAAGTGGCTGCATCCCCCGCATTATACATATTGACATAACCTCGATTATTGTCAATGCTGATTTGGCCAGCGTTTTTATCCAGCCCATCAGGTAAAGGACTTCTCCGTTATCTTCCTCCTGGGGGCTCCGAGGGCACCAGCTGCGGCGTTTCTTCAAAGGGGTGTTGTCGAACTCAGGAAGGCCCATTCGAATAGGGTCCGGAAGGGGGACGTCCTCCATATAAAACCACTCCGAAGGCCAGTCTTTGGATGTCTTCTTCGGAGTACCGGACAGGTATCCGGTCCTGGTGATGCGCCATATCTCGGCTCCGCCCACTTGATATATTGACCTCTCCTGTGTATGGGGTACGAGGCAGAATAGCCTCTTCCATAGCTCGAAATGAGCTTCGCAGCCCAAAAATAGCTCGCAAAGGGCGACGTAGCTAGCGATGTGTAATATGGAGGCGGGAGTAAAGTTATGCAGCTGGAGGCCGTAGAACTCCAGGAGCCCGCGGAGGAACGGATGGATGGGAAATCCAAGCCCCCTTAGTAAGTAAGGGACAAGGCATACCCGCTCCCCCATGGATGGGTTGGGAAGGCTCTCCGCTTGCTCCCCGCCGTTGTAAGTGGCTAGTCCGGCTCGAACGGGGACCATATACGCTGGAGGAAGAAACCCCTGGGTCCGTAACTCTACTAATTGGCTATGGGGGACGGGACACTTCTTCCAATTGCTTGGCTTAGGGCTACGGGAGCGAGAGGAGGAGCTGCGATGGCCGGCCATGGTGGAATGGACTTTTCCGGGCGCGCTCCGATGGATACTCACTGTGGGAGGATGGTGTGATCTGGATCTGAGGATCCCCGTCTCTTTAAATAGACGATTTACTTACATGGTTAGGGTGGCAAGTGTAAAAATGCCCCGACTTCTCGCATTCGCTCGACACGTGGAGGATAGCCATTATTAGGCGCAGAAGCCAAGGAGTGCGACATTCATGGGAAGCCGGACACTATTCGACAGGTACTCAGAATTTGGAGAAGAACCCGCCATGCAATGCCGAAGACAATCTGCGCACTGGACTCATCGTCATTGAAGCCTGGTTCAGGGGCTACTGAGGGAGTCCTGGATTAGGGGGTCCTCGGACAGCCGGACTATATACTTTGGCCGGACTGTTGGACTATGAAGATACAAGATCGAAGACTTCGTCCCGTGTCCGGGTGGGACTCTCCTTGGCGTGGAAGGCAAGCTTGGCAATTCGGATCTGTAGATCTCCTCCCTTGTAACCGACTCTGTGTAACCCTAGCCCCCTCCGGTGTCTATATAAACCGGAGGGTTTAGTCCGTAGGACAACAACAATCATAATCATAGGCTAGCTTCTAGGGTTTAGCCTCTACGATCTCGTGGTAGATCAACTCTTGTAATACTCATATCATCAAGATCAATCAAGCAGGAAGTAGGGTATTACCTCCATCGAGAGGGCCCGAACCTGGGTAAACATTGTGTCCCACGCCTCCTGTTACCATCCGCCTTAGACGCACAGTTCAAGACCCCCTACCCGAGATTCGCCGGTTTTGACACCGACATCCGGTGACTTATGGGGGACCGGACGTCCGGAGTCATCGGACTTCCGCTAATTCCGTTCTGTGAGGGATGCGCCGGACGTCCGGTGGCTTCGGACTTCCATTAATTTCCATTCTGTTGAGGTGGTGCCGGACGTCCGGTACCTCCGGTCGTCCGCTCGCTGGGGAGTGTGGCCGGTCATCCGGTCCGGGCCGGACGTCCGCTCGCTGGGGCCTGCGTTGGCTGGGACTTGGGCAGGTTGTCCTTCAGGCACCGGACGTCCGGTTCTGAGCGGTCGTCCGGTGGCTGGAGTTTTCTCCGATAGCTCTTCTTCTTGTCCTTTGCGGTTGGTGGCCTTGCCGTCTTGTCCGTTGGATGTAGATGTACTATGGCTTTCCTCCAAGTACCTAAGCACACATAGTGTTTCCGTTTGAGGTAGTAGCCATGTCTCATGTGTCGAAAGTGGTAGTTCGGAAAGGAGCGATTTCACCTTATCTTCGATAGCCTTAGCTCGGGCTCTTGTCATTGGTCCAAGTGGTGTCGTGGGAGACGTAGGTAGGTCCATGGGGATGACCTTGGGATGCTCCGCATCATATCCCCTCCCTTGGGAAAGATCTGACCTCGGATCGAATTCTTCATCACCATGGTAGGGAGAAAGATCCTTGACGTTGAAGATGTCGCTCACGTTATACTTGTCGCGTGGTAGGTTGATCTTGTAAGCATTGTTGTTGTAGCGTGCTAGCACCTTGAAGGGTCCATCCGCTCGTGGTAGAAGTTTGGACTTGCGCTCGTTGGGGAAACGGTCCTTGCGAAGGTGTAGCCACACAAGATTGCCAATGTTGAATATCATGGGTTGCTTGTTGACGTTGAGCTTGGTCGCGAGTCATTGTACTTGGCGCTCGATTGTGTGCCTTGTATCTTCATGCATCTTCTTGAGGTAGTTGACTCGGGTACTCGCATCCATGTTGATGCGCTCTTGTAGTGGTAGTGGAAGAATAACCAATGGAGACAACGAGTTGAAACCGTAGACGACCTCGAAAGGGGACTTGCCGGTACTCGAATGTCTTGCACGGTTGTAGGCGTACTCGGGATGGGTAAGCACTCTTCCCACTCCTTGATATTCTTCTTGATTAGCACGCGTAGAAGAGTGGAGAGCGTCCGGTTCATCACCTCCGTTTGGCCGTCGGTTTGTGGATGGTATGCCGTGGAGAATAGTAGCTTGATCCCGAGCTTGGCCCATAAGGTCTTCCAAAAGTAACAAGAACTTGACGTCGCGGTCCGAGACAATCGTCTTTGGCACTCCATGAAGTCGCAAGATTTCCCTACAAAAGAGATTGGCAACATGCGAAGCATCGTCTATCTTGTTGCAAGGAATGAAATGTGCCATTTTAGAGAATCGGTCCAAAACAACAAACACGGAATCCTTTCCATTTCTAGTTCTTGGCAAACCAAGCACAAAATCCATGCTAATATCTTCCCATGGTTGATATGGAATTGGAAGTGGCATGTAAAGGCCATGAGATTGAGCTTTAGACTTAGCTTTGCGACATATAGAACATCGGTTGGTGAAGCGGTTGACGTCGCGAAACATCTTGGGCCAAAAGTATTTCTTGGAGAGCGTAGCAAATGTCTTGTTGCGTCCAAAGTGGCCCATGAGTCCTCCTCCATGAGTTTCTTGCAAAAGTAACAAACGAAGAGAAGACTCGGGGATGCAAAGTTTGTTAGCTCTCATAAGATATCCATCTTTGATGTAATAGCGTTCCCAAGATGTATGCGTCAAACATTTAGCATAAGGAATGGCAAAAGTAGGATCATGCTCATACAAGTCTTTTATGTGCTCAAAACCAATGACATTCAATTCAAGTTGAGTAACAAGCATGCATATACGGGAAAGCGCATCCGCCACAACATTTTCCTTACCTTTAATATACTTGATGACATAAGGAAATGACTCAATAAACTCACTCCACTTAGCATGACACTTGTTCAACTTAGTTTGAACCTTAAGGTATTTAAGCGTTTCATGATCGGTATGGATGATAAATTCATAAGGGCGAAGGTAATGTTCCCATTCACGCAAAACTCGCACTAAAGCATATAGCTCTTTGTCATAGATTGGATAATTGAGTTGCGCGCCGGAAAGTTTCTCACTAAAGTATGCGATGGGGCGCTTCTCTTGCGTTAACACACCTCCTATGCCATTACCACTAGCATCACAATGAATTTCAAAAGGTTTGTCAAAGTTGGGTAAAGCAAGCATGGGAGCATGAGTAAGCAAATTCTTAAGCTCATTGAAAGCTATATCTTGGGATGTTCCCCAAACAAACGGTGCGTTTTTCTTACTCAAAGCATGCAAAGGTGAAGCAATGGTGCTAAAATCCTTCACAAATCTACGGTAGAAACCGGCTAAACCAAGAAAACTACGCACTTGTTGCAAATTGGTTGGTTGGGGCCAAGTTTTAATAGCATTGATCTTAGATTCATCAACATGAACACCCTTAGAAAATACTACGAAACCCAAGAAAACAAGCTTATCAACACCAAAGAGGCATTTTTCCATATTAGCATAAAGTTGCTCTTTTCGAAGAGTTTGTAGCACGGTGCGAAGGTGGGTGACATGCTCTTTGAGAGATTTGCTAAACACAAGGATATCATCAAAGTAGACAACAACAAATTCACCAATGTAAGGGCGAAACACATAATGCATAAGACGCATGAAAGTACCGGGTGCTTCCGATAGACCCATAGGCATGACTAACCACTCATATAGACCAAACTTTGTTTTGAAAGCGGTTTTCCATTCATCACCCTCTTGTATGCGTATTTGATAGTAACCACTTTTAAGATCAATTTTGGAAAAGATAGTGGCACCGCTAAGTTCATCAAGCATATCATCAAGGCGTGGGATGGGGTACCTATATCGAATGGTGATAGCATTGATGGTTCTACAATCGGAACACATGCGAAAGCTACCGTCACGTTTTGGCACAAGGATGATCGATACGGCACAAGGACTCAAACTTTCGCGCACATGTCCATGGTCTATGAGATGCTTTACTTGCCTTTGTATTTCTTTGGTTTCTTTGGGGTTGACACGGTAGGGAGCCTTGTTTGGAAGTGGCGCTTCGGGGATGAGGTCGATTCGGTGCTCAATGCCTCGTAGTGGAGGTAGACCCGGAGGTAGCTCATCGGCGAAAACATCTTTGAATTCCTGCAATAAAGAAGATAACACCAAGGGTAGATTGTAAGAGGTGTTAGTTTTTGGTGCCTCGTCCTTGCACAATAGGACATAGTGTAGGACACTCAATGGGTTCTCACACACTTCTCTCATCTCACGTTTGGTGGAAAATAGAACTAAGTTCTACTTTTCGCTCATCGTGGAGGCACTCAATTTGGGCTTGTGGCGCTCACTCTCTTTTTGGTGGTTCGCTCTCTCACTATTCTCTCCACGACGGGTTGCTTGCTTGTCGGCGATCACTTGGCTTGGAGACATAGGACGTAGCACATATTCCCTTCCTTTCATCTTGAAGCTATAGTGGTTTGTGCGCCCATTATGGATGACACCTCGGTCAAATTGCCATGGTCGTCTAAGAAGGAGGTGGCACACGGTCATCGGAAGGACATCACACTCCAAAGTGTCTTCATAAGCTCCTATCTTGAAAGAGACTTGTACCCTATGCTCGACTTGGATGGTGCCGTTGTCGCTAAGACATTGAACCTTGTAGGGATGCGGGTGCTTCATCTTGGCCAATTGGAGTTTGTTGCAAAGTTCTTCACTTGCTAAGTTATGGCAACTCCCTCCATCGATGATGACCTTGACGGACCTTCCATTGATTCCGGCCTTGGTGTGGAAGATATGGCATCTTTGATCTTTGTCTTGTTGATGTTGAAGAGTCAAGACCTTGGAGACAACAAGAGCGGGACTTGAATCTTCATCACAAAAGATTTGTTCATCTTCATCTTCATTGTTCACTTGCCGGTGCATGGCCACTTGCTCAAGAGCTTCCATTTCTCCTTCACTCATTGAGTCATAGGTTCCGTCATCGTTGAGGATCATGGTGCGCTTGTTTGTGCACTCGAAGGACTTGTGGCCTCGGCCGCCGCATGTGAAGCATTTGAAGGAACTTGTCTTGATGGTCTCATCGGTTGGAGTAGATGATGATGAAGCTTTCGGCTTGAAGTTGCTTGTAGTAGGAGGACGACTTGAGGTTGTCGAAGTTTTCTTGTAACTTGACTTGCTGCCGTTGCTTGTAGATGGCTTGGTTGAGGTAGAAGTTGTTGGAGTCGACGAAGCTTGATTGTTGGAGAGGCCATAGGACTTGGATGAGAACTTGGCATATTTGAAGTCGTCTTGCACTTGGCATTCCGCTTTGGTAGCTTGGTGCACTAGCTCGATGAGGTTCGAGTATGGTTGGAAGTCGGCAATCTTCTTGATAGGGTGATTGAGTCCATTCAAGAAACATGCCATAGTTTGCTCGTCATCTTCTTTGACGTTGGCTCGTATCATGGCAATCTCCATTTCCTTGTAGTACTCTTCAACGCTCTTGGTTCCTTGCTTGAGTAGTTGGAGTTTCTTGAAGAGGTCGCGGTTGTAGTAGTTTGGCACGAATCGTGCTCTCATGACATCCTTCATTTGTGCCCAAGTAGTGATGGGTGGTTCACCTCTTGCCTCTCGGCGCTCAATGACTTGTTCCCACCAAATGAGGACGTAGTCTTGAAACTCAAGGGATGCCATTGCGATCTTCTTCTCTTCTTCGTTGTTGTGCAAGCGGAAGATTTTGTCAACCTTCAATGCCCATGATATGTACTCTTCGGGGTCATTGCTTCCATTGAACTTGGGCATGGTGAACTTTAGCTTGCCATATCATTGCTCTTCATTGTGTTGGGGTCGGGGATGATGACGCCCATGTCATTGAGGAGGGGGTCCATTGTCTTCATGCTCTCGATGGGCTTGATGTTCTTGTCTCGCTTGAGGAGGAACTTGTCGAGCTTGTTGAGGAGCTTGTCGATGCACACGTGCTTGGTAAATCCTTTCTTAAGCTTCGCCGCGAAGTGCTTCTTGATGAAGACGGGTTTGTCGGCCTCATTTGGCTACGGCACGACTTGAGTCTTGAAGGGCACGGTGCGCCTCAAGTGCTTGGGCTTCACGAAGTTGTTGTTCTTGACGTTTCGCCTCGGCATCTTGATGTTGTCGCACTCGCTCCTCTTGTTCTTGTTGTCATTGGCATTGCCGTTCTTGTGCTTGAGTGAATGCAGCTTGGGCTTGCCGTTGACGATGCTCTTGAGAGTCGGTGTCGTGTAGAGGATTTCGGTTTGCTTGACGACCTTGACGCGCGGCACGACGAAGAGTGTTCGATGTCTGTGTACTTGAATCGGAGATAGTGTCGTCGGAGTGTCGACTTGAGCGGCTCCGTCTTGAAGAGGACGAAGTTGTAGAAGAGCGGTTGACCATCATGGTTCGGATATCTTCTTTGAGGGAACTCATGGATGTGTCGAAGTAGTCTCTTGTACACTGCTCGGATTGTCGTAGGTCGGTGGCGAGATTGTCGATGTGGTCTCCCAAAGCAAGTTGTTCTTGATGCAAAGCTCGGTGTGCGCCAAATAGTTGTGTTTTGGTGACGTAGGATGACATGTTGTCGTCTTGCTCCAATAAGAGTGGGTTGGTAGAAGTACTTGGCCTATCCATCATTCCAAACATATATATGTGAGTGGGAGAAAGAGAAGAACCAATACCAAATGTACCTTGACCGATGTTGAAGATGGATCAAAGATCACTCCAATGTGTAACAAGGAAATAGCACAATTGGTACCAATTCTTGTCGGTTTCTCACACCTACACAAGTAAAAGCTTATGGTGGAGCTTGGTTAGGATGGTGGCACAAAATTTGATGCAATTGTAAGTGAGACTCAATAATGTTGGAAAAGATTCACAAATTTGCAAATGCAACAAGTAGACCAATAGCAAGATATGGTACACGGAAACACACACGCAAATAGATAATGTGGGGCTGTGCAACCAAGGGTGAGCCAAAATGTGGAATCCACCAAGATTCTCTTGTTGCACAACACTAGAGAGATGCTAGCACGATTGCACAATAGGCGGATACGAACTTGTGCACAACCTACTAAGAAAAAATGCAACGACTTCTATCCCAAGTATGCTTTGTGTATGATGTTTCTATGCTTTTGATCCAAGTTGATCGAGTATGACAATCTTAATGTTGTATGATGCTATGGTTCTTGCTTATAAGCTCTTTGCTTATCTTTCCCTTTTGCTTAAAAGCTTGTTTGGCTCTTTGTTGTTTGAGCTCTTTTCTCATGCAATGCTTCACGAACCAAGATAGCAATTGTGTATGCGATGAAAACTTTGTGACACAAGAGATGATGCCAAGATATGCACCACTATGATATGGTATGTATGCTATGGGAAGTATGATCACTAATGTGCACAAGTCACGTTGCCGGCAATACTCAAAGGCTAGTCTCGATGGGTAAGCTACGCAAAAGTAAGGCTATGGGGTAATCAATGCAAATGCGAGAATGTATGATGATATCACGATACCAAGATGATACCAGTGTGATGTTGATACCACAATGGTGTAGTCGATCGTAGTAGTCCGTGGCGAAGATGAGCGGTAGTGATGTCGATGTCGAACCGTACCTAGATAGCCGAAACACAAAAGGACACGGTTACCACAACTCAAATTCTTCAAGAAAAAAATGTGTTAAAATCGTTGAAGGTGGATAGCGGACAAGCTATGGAGGTGGTATGCGGAAGGGTTGGTTGTATAGGAATGTGTATGCGGAAGTGGTGGAGGTGGCTGAAAAATTTCGGGGGAAATTCAGTTTTGTCAGGGATCAGCGGACGTCCGGTGGGGAGCAGTCGTCCGATCGTCGGACGTCCGGTAGGCTCGTAAATCCGCTATTTTTGGTTCTGTTGGCTGGTTCCGGTCGTCCGGTGGGGGACGCACGTCCGGTCGTTCCAGGGGCTCCGGACGTCCGGTAAACGACGGTCGTCCGATGGGCGAGGTCAATGTGGGGTGCGAAATTGGGCGGAATTTTGGGGGCAAAATTCGAGCGATGTCGTGGATGGAAAGTGGAGAAAATTGGGGAAAAGCTAGATCCACTTGAGGCAAAACAAATCCATGGATCAAATCCAACAAAATTTCATCACACTAACAAATCACAAAAAAAATTGGGGCTATTTTTGGTGGGGATTTTCGGATTAGGACGAAAAACAACAAAATCAAGCTAGAAAACGAAGAGGGGAGGCTCCGAAATCGTGATAAACGTGGCTCATGATACCAAGATGATGTGGAGTGGAACTCCGTACGGCCGATCTTTCACGAAAGGAGCGGATCCCGACTAAGAACACGATGAACACACGGGGAAACACAAGGGAAAACACAAGAGGAAACATGAGAGAATCACTCAACCAACAAGAATAGATCACACATGCGCTAGATTGATGAACACAAAGGCGCGATACAAGATCCAAGTCCAACAAAGGACGATACAAAGGTAACCGGTTCTTCTCCGTGAGGAGGTCTTGATGGGGCCACCCAAGAGGGGGTCTTGAATCCACTTGGAAGGATCTTCTCCGATGGAGGCGCGTCTCCGAGGAGAAGGTAACCAAGTGGATGAGCAAAGCTCTCACACAAACATGAGCTAATCCTTTGCTGACATTATCTAGGAGGAGGAGGAGTTCTATTTATAGTCTTAGTGCAAATGGGGGCGAAGTGAAAGGGTACATGAGCCTCTGGCCCGAACACTATGCGCAGACAGGTACCGGACGTCGGCTAGGGACCGGTCGTCCGGTGACTTACGGGGGACCGGACGTCCGGAGTCGTCGGACTTCCGCTAATTCCGTTCTGTGAGGGATGCGTCGGACGTCCAGTGGCTTCGGACTTCCGTTAATTTCCATTCTGTTGAGGTGGTGCCGGACGTCCGGTAGCTCCGGTCGTCCGCTCGCTGGGGAGTGTGGCCGGTCGTCCGGTCCGGGCCGGACGTCCGCTCGCTGGGGCCTGCGTTGGCTGGGACTTGGGCAGGTTGGCCTTCAGGCACCGGACGTCCGGTTCCGACCGGTCGTCCGGTGGCTGGAGTTTTCTCCGGTAGCTCTTCTTCTTGTCCTTCGCGGTTGGTGGCCTTGCCGTATTGTCCGTTGGATGTAGATGTACTATGGCTTTCCTCCAAGTACCTAAGCACACATAGTGTTTCCGTTTGAGGTAGTAGCCATGTCTCATGTGTCGAAAGTGGTAGTTCGGAAAGGAGCGAGTTCACCTTATCTTTGATAGAATTAGCTCGGGCTCTTGTCATTGGTCCAAGTGGT
This sequence comes from Aegilops tauschii subsp. strangulata, assembly GCF_002575655.3. Lineage (NCBI taxonomy): Eukaryota > Viridiplantae > Streptophyta > Magnoliopsida > Poales > Poaceae > Aegilops > Aegilops tauschii. The sequence goes on from NC_053035.3 coordinate 248,285,672, forward strand.
GTCATGGGAGACGTAGGTAGGTCCATGGGGATGACCTTGGGATGCTCCGCATCATCATCCACTTGAGGGAAATTTGCTACTGTCCTACAAACCTCTGCACTTGGAGGCCCAACAACGTCTACAAGAAGAAGGTTGCGTAGTAGACATCAAGCCGCAGCAGGCAAATTGGTCCCGAGCAGCACCACCGCTTCCTCCTTCCTCTTCTTCACCGCGGGCGTCGGCCTAATTGCACAACGGAGCAGCGTCAAGGATCAACAACATAACCAAGAGCAAGGCAGGGCGAGAACACTTACTGGTCCACCGCAGTGTAGTCCCTCCGCTTGTTAAGCTTGAAGCCCAAGAGCCTCGCAGCCTGAGGCGCGGGCGCGTGGGCTCCAGGAACGGAAGAAGGGACAGCAGATGGGCCGGGAGCAGCTCCAGGTGGTGTCGGAGCGGAAGCATCATCTCGGGAGATCAGCGCCGACCTGCCCCTCGTCAGAACCCCGGCCAGTGGCCTCCTCTGGGGGCTGGCCTTGGGCCTCGAGGAGCCCCCAGCCACGAATGGCTCCTCCCTCTCCGGGAGGACGCCGGCCTCCTCGTCGTTGTCAGGCAAGGTACGGAGGATGTCGGCTTTGCGCAGGGGGGAGGTCTCCCCAATCCCCTCGGGGGTCGCCTCCGAGTCGCGCTCCTCGTCTTCTTCCTCTTCCCCCTCCCCGCGGGAATCACCAGAAGACACGACCACCGGCGTTGTCGCCACCGGGACCCCAGGGGGCGCCGGCGGCACCAACCCGCGCCCGTCAAAGGTGGGAATGGCGGCTGCGACCTGCGTCCCGTCCTCACGAAGGAACAAAGGAACGAAGGCACTCGGCGGGTACTCCTGGTCGTCCCCGACCAGGAGGCGGAGAGCCACAGCCAGCTCTTCTTCAGACAAGGCCTTCGGACTCACGCAAAGCTTATCCTCTGCGCCCTCAAGCGTCCACAAGGCGTGCGAGCGCGCCTGGAGCGGAGCCACGCGCAGCATCAGGAACTCCCTCAGGAGCATGGCCCCCGTCAGCTTCGCCGCGTTCGTGTTGCTTGGCTTCAGGTCGGCAGTCATCTTCTCCAGCACCAACTTCGCCCGGTCATCAGTAAGCTTCGGGAGACCACCCTTCGTTGGACCGGGGCATCTCCGTCGGCAGCGTCAACTGCGGGTGGACGTACTTGGCATCCATCATGACCCACGTGCTCCTGAAGCCCTCTACCTTCTTCCCAGCCTTCGAGATCGCATTGGCCTTCCCGGCTGCGACGAAGTTGGCGCATCTAGAGGTATGACCGTCGTTGATTCGGAGGAAGAAGAAGTGGCGCCGCAGAGCCACGGACGACATCACCCCGACATACGCCTCACAGTAGAAGGCAAAGATCAACAAGAGAAGGATGGAGTTGGGATGGAGATGGAGGGCCTACAACCTGTAATGGCGAAGGACGGCATAGGGGAAGTCGGAGAAGGGGGGTACCAGCCCGCGACGACGCTGCTCATGAAGAAGGGGTAGAAGGTGCTCTTCAAAGCTTCCGGCTCGGCGGAGCCAGCCCGGAGCTCGGTCTTCCCCTTCTCGTTGTTCTCCCCCGCCGTCAGCAAGCGCGTGATGGCAAGGTTCTTCTCCGAGACATTGGGCGCCTCCAGAGCCGGCTCGTACCAGGCGGGCGGCGAAGCAGCCTTGGCCTTTCGGGGCGCCATTGGTCGCTGGCTCGGAAGGGGATTGAAGCAGATCTGGGGATTTCAGAAGCAAGGGGCGAGAAAGGGGATCTGGAGCAAGACGAAGGAAAGCAATGAAGACAAGCGTTGCCCACGCCAGTCCTTTGTCAGTCTGGCAGTTGCCGAGGCAGCGTGGGGAAGTGGAGACGCCCACGTCCAATCAATCGCCACGCGTCGACCAAGGCCGTAGGCTGTTGGGGCCCGCGGCGCTTCGCCCTTGCCCTTTGGCTTCGCCTCAAAGCCAAGTCCGAGCGCGCCTTGGACTGCGGGTGGACGCACTTGGCATCCATCATGACCCACCCCTGTTCAGGGAAGAAGCCCATGTCCTCAGCCAGTCCACCCCCGGCCCAAAGCGTCACGACAGTTTCCAAGACCCCTCATATAATCTCCAGTTTTCGGATTTCGGGTTCTGGCAAAACCCTTGAGGTTCGAACACTGGGGTGCGCACGAAGATCTCCCCTCTACCTAATCACGCCCTCACCCTCACCGCGATCTTAAAGCCTAGCTCGACAACCCCAGAGAACAAAGGGACACAAGGTTTATACTGGTTCGGGCTACCGATGTGGTGTAATACCCTACTCCAGTGTGGTGTGGTGGATTGCCTCTCGGGCTGATGATGAACAATACAAGGGAAGAACAGCCTCCTGAGGAGAGGTGTTCTTGTGCTTGGTGAGTTTTTGTGGGTGAGGATTTTCTCAATGATCCGTCCCTTGCTACGGTGGTGGCTAGTCCTATTTATAGAGGCCCTGGTCCTCTTCCCAAATACTGAGCGGGAAGGGATGCCACAACGGCCAATTCGAAGGGGGACATCCAGTACAAGTTATCCTGACTAAAGGTGGTCTTCGCCTGCCAAAGGCTCTGGTGGTGACGCCGTCTTGGGCTCCACAGTGGCCTCCGTCCTGCCGTCCTACTGGTCTTGGTCTCGTTGCACCGATATGGAAACCTTTACCTGATGCCTCGGGATTCCTCGCATGCGCTTGCCTCTTTAGCACCAAAGAGGAAACGAGGACACTGTGCTCGCTGGCACCCGCCTGGTCTTGGTCGTCATGGCTTACGTCATAGGAACCTCGCGAGATTCCCCTTGCCTTGATCTATCCGCCCCTCGCGAGCCAGCCTGGTGAGGCTGCCCCCGAGGAGGTCTCGCGTCGTCCGCCTCACGAGGCTTGGCCCCTCGCGAGGGTCTTGAGTGTTTGCTGGTGAAGATGGGCCGTACAGGGCCGCTAGTGGAGCCACGCCGTGGGCCGCAGGCAGGCAAGTCTGGGGACCCCTGTTCCCAGGACGCCGACAGTAGCCCCCGGGTCCAAGGCGCGCTCGGACTTGGCTTCGAGGCGAAGCCAAGGGGCAAGAGCGGAGCGCCGCGAGCCCCAACAGCCTGCAGGCCCGCTTGACGCGTGGCGACTGATCGGACGTGGGCGTCTCCGCTTCCCCATGCCGCCTCGGCAACTGCCCGATTTGACGAGTCCCTGCTGCATGTAGAGAAAAATCATCATTACCTGTGATCGTGGGGATCGTCGGTTGGCCTTCTCCTGCTATAAATGAGGAGGGGGGCGGAGCCCCCGTCGCTCATCTCTTCCTGCTCCGCTCGTTTCTTCTCTCTTGCTTTACTGCCGGCAGCGACACCCATGGCGCCCGCGAAGAGGCTCTCGGCCGCAGAGAAAGGTAAGGCTCGCTCGGAGGGGCCTGGCTCACCGCCACCCAAGAGGGGGCGCGGCCGTCCCCTCAAGCACACCGTGACCCCCACCACGGCCTCTCGCGGCCGCGGTGGCGCCTCTTCGTGTGGCGGGGGTCGCCCAGGTCGTGGCAGCCCCGTCGATGAAGGGAGGCGCGCCATGGTCGCGCGGCCTCCCAGGCCACGCTTCCACTCGGCGGAAGTGGTGCCGGAGTTCGTCGTGTGGTCAGAGAACCCGGCCGGTACTTGGCTTCAGCTCCCGTGCTTCTTTGCCGGCGAGCTACCAGCCACTGTTCCAGGCGGTCTCTGGCTGCAGGCGGATGGCTGCAGGAGCAAGGCTTCGTGGGTCGCGGTCGAGGTCTCCGTCGCAGGCAACGCAGCCCTGGCCCGCGGCTGGCAGATGTTTGCCCTCGCGCGCGGCCTGGGCCGGCGGTGCTCCCTCCACTTCAGGTACGATGGCAACGCGACCCTCTATGTGAGGGTGTTCGGGGAAGATGGCCGCCGCGTCGGGTGTTGCCCTAAGGACAACGACGACGGTGAGGTGCTTAGTCTCAGCGACGGCTGCGACGAGGGTGAAGGCGGGCTTGCCCTGGGCGCCGGCCATGGCTCGTCCAGCTACGGCGGCTCTTCTTCCGGCGACAGCTCCAGCAGTGGCGGCTACGACCAGCCGCCACGCCGCCGCGCCCGCTTCGAAGGTGGCAGCGGGTCGTCTCGTTGCCGCACTCCAGTGAAGCGTGAGGATGGGTCTAGCTGACCTCAGGAGAGCGCCATGGGCCCATCCTCGCGAACTGCCGCGGGAGCACGTGCCACTTTTGTTTCGTTTTTCCTTTCCTTCATGCATTAAGAGAGAGACAACTATGGGGCCCCGCTGGGGCGTGCAACAACTATGATTTCCAAGTGGCTATGCTATGTTTATCGCTCTTGTGTTGTGTTGCAGCATCAACGTTTTATGTAGGCGCGTAGGAATAACTTAGCTTGATGCGCTTGAAGTAGTCTCCGCCTCGTGAGGCGCGTACTTCGCAGTATCTGGCGAGGCCTCCTTGGCTTAGGAAATGTCTAGGAACTGCAAAAATTCGTTAGGAAACTCTTGTTCTTCCGAGCCTCGGTCGCAGGCGCGGCCGACCATGACCCAGCGCTCTGCATCGCGGTACCCGGGGGGCACGGATTGAGAGAGGTGCACCAGCTTGCAAGCTCGAGCGAGGGTGCCTTGCGAAGAATAGGAAAATGCTCACGAGGTACCTGTCCAGCCCCCTCGCGAGGCATGCGAGGGAGAGAACGGGTCAAAACAAGGAACCGAGGGCAGAAAAAGGGGTAAAAAGGCAGGGGAACCAAGCCAGCAAGGAACACCAGAAAGCAAATTCTCATTAAAGAGGGGCAAGCCAACTGCGGAAAGCAAATGAAAAGCCGCGTCCGGCACCTAGTCTAGTCTTCTTGTCTTCTCACCAGCGCGGAGCTACGTGCTACCACTAGGACGTGGGAGGGAGCCCTCGGGGCCGGAGGGCGGCCCTCTTGAGACTCCGGGGCGTGTATAGCCCCACTCATTATTACGTGAGAGTGTCACGAGCGCAGACCTTCACAAGTACTGGGCCTTCTTCACAGGCGCCGGGCCTTGCTTCATAGGTAGAACTTCCGGAGGTGCTGGATGTTCCAGGCGTTCTGGATGGGGATCCCGTCCTGCGTCTCCAGGCGCGCGGCGCCAGGCCTGGAGACGTGGGCGACCCGAAACGGGCCCTCCCACATGGGTGAGAGCTTGTGCAGCCCTTCCCTGGAGAGCACCCGCCTCGGGACGAGATCACCCACCTCGAGCATCCTGGAGCGGACGCTGCAGCAGTGGTACCGCCGCAGCGCCTGCTGGTACCTTGTGAGGGAGTCCTGGACTAAGGGGTCCTCGGGCGTCCGACCTATTAGACATGGGTCGGACTAATGGGCTGTGAAGATACAAAGACCGAAGACTATACCCGTGTCTGGATGGGACTCTCCTTGGCGTGGAAGGCAAGCTTGGCGACCAAATATGAAGATTCCTTTCTATGTAACCAACTTGGTGTAACCCTAGTCCCCTCCGGTGTCTATATAAACCGGAGGGCTTAGTCCATAGAGGAGATATATGCAATCATAGTCATATAGGCTAGACTTCTAGGGTTTTAGCCATTACGATCTCGTGGTAGATCAACTCTTGTAATACTCATATTCATCAAGATCAATCAAGCAGGAAGTAGGGCATTACCTCCATAGAGAGGGCCCGAACCTGGGTAAACATTGTGTCCCCTGTCTCCTATTACCATCGACCTTAGACGCACAGTTCGGGACCCCCTACCCGAGATCTGCCGGTTTTGACACCGACATTGGTGCTTTCATTGAGAGTTCCATTGTGCCGTCCCCACAAGGTTTGGTGGCTCCTTCAATCATCTACAACGATGTTGTCCAAGGGGAAATCTTCCCCTCGGGACAGATCTTCGTATTCGGCGGCTTCGCACTGCGGGCCAACTCGCTTGGCCATCTGGAGCAGATCGACAGCTACGCCCCTGGCCATCAGGTCAGATTTGGGAGCTTGAACTACATCGCGGATATCCATGGAGACTTGATCTTCGACGGATTTGAGACCACGGCAGCCGCTCCCTGTCACCGCGATGAACATGACTTAAATCTGCCATCGGACCATACCCAGGAAATTGCACCTGTAACCGCTCTCGCCTTAGATCCAGAGCAGATCGCGCCATCCGAGGGCGGGAAGCTCAACCCCGCCATGGAAGCCGCAGACTCCGCGGCGTTGGAGCCGCACACAGACCTAACCTCGGGTGGTATCTGTGTCACCGGAACCTCGGACTCGTTTCCGGCTACAAGTTCCGAACCATGTGCGTCCGCGTACGTCGAGCTTGATCAGTCATCAATCTTCGAATTCAGCACCGCGGACATCTTCTGGCACTCGCCTTTAGGCGACGTGCTAAACTCATTAAAAAATCTGTCCTTAGCGGGGGACTCACAGCCGAATTATGTCCGGTTCGAACTGGAGGCTGATGATGGAGAATTTCGCTTCCCACCCGCCACCCACTTCATAGCCACTGTCGAGGACTTAACCGACATGCTCGATTACGGCTCCGAAGACATCGACGGTATGGACAACGATGCCGATGAGGAGCAAGGCCAAAACATGCCGTTTACTGGACGCTGGACGACCACTTCTTCGTACGACGTGTACATGGTGGATATACCTAAAGAACCTAACAACGACGACAAAGAAGATCCAGTCAAGGATAAACCTCCTGAGACACAGCCTAAGTGCCGGCGTTAGTGGCGCCGTTCTAAGTCACGTCGTGCTAAAGACAGCAATACCAGCACGGGAGAAAACAACACTCCGGATGACGCCGAAGACAATGAATACCCTGTTGAGGCAACTTCCGAACAGGAGGAACAGGAAAACGAGCAAGTTAGCCCTGATGAACAGGCCATACACAATGACTCGGAGGACAGTAATTATCTTCTGATCTCCGAGGATGAGGTGAGCCTCGGCAACGAGGATTTTATCGTGCCTGAGGAACCTCTTGAGCAGGAGCGCTTTAAGCGACGGCTAATAGCCACTGCAAGGAGCCTGGAAAAGAAGTAGCAACAGCTTCAAGCTGACCAAGACCTGCTCAACAATAGATGGATTGATGTCCTGGCAGCCGAAGAATACGGCCTCAAGCGCCCAGCCAAAAGTTACCCGAAGCGCAAATTGCTACCTCAGTTCGATGAGGAGGCGTCGGAGCCCGTACCACCCTCGCGCAATGCGGCCAACCAACCACCACGCGGTCGGGACAATGCGGCTGACTGACCACCATGTGGTCGGGATAAAGCAGCAACTCAAGCCGAACAGTAGCCCGCCCCACCTCAACGTAAAAATAGAGATAAAACAGCTCGGGTTATACATATGACCTTCGGCAGGACCTGGACAGTAGAGCAAGACAATCCAGATCGATCTACGGATCGCGAGGACGTGCCTCGACACGCGACGACGGCTACCTATTCGGACGTGACAAGCCTAGTCACGCCCGGGCCGAAAACCGCAGACGGACTCCATCGGAGCTACGTCGCGATGCGGCCCGATATAGAGGCAGCGCACACCCTCTTTGCTTTACTGATGAAGTAATGGATCATGAATTCCCAGAAGGGTTTAAAACCGTAAATATTGAATCATACGATGGAATAACTGGTCCCGCGGTATGGATCGAGGATTTTATTCTCCACATCCATATGGCCCGCAGAGATGACCTTCACGCCATCAAATACCTCCCACTAAAACTCAAAGGGCCAGCTCGGCACTGGTTAAACAGTCTGCCTGAAAATTCTATTGGCAGCTGGGAAGACTTGGAAGACGCCTTCTGCGACAACTTCCAAGGTACATATGTCCGGCCACCGGATGCCGATGACTTAAGTCACATAGTTCAACAGCCCGGAGAGTCAGCCAGGAAATTGTGGACTAGGTTCCTAACTAAAAAGAACCAGATTGTCGACTGTCCGGATGCCGAAGCCCTAGCGGCCTTTAAACATAGCATCCGTGATGAATGGCTCACCCACCACCTCGGCCAAGAAAAGCCAAAATCCATGGCAGTCCTCACGACACTCATGACCTGCTTTTGCGCGGGTGAGGATATTTGGCTGCCCCGTAGCAAAAACACGGCAAGCGAAGCGGGCACCTCTGAAGTCAAAAATAGCAACGGCAAGCTCTGATGCAACAGACATAAACGTCGAAGCAATGGTGACAATACCGATGACATGACAGTCAACGCCGGATTCAGTGGCTCCAAGTCCGGTCAGCGGAAGAAGCCATATAAAAGAAACAACCTGGGACCATCCAGCTTGGACCGTATACTCAACCATCCGTGCCAGATCCATGGCACCCCAGACAAACCAGCTAATCATACCAACAGAGATTGTTGGGTTTTTAAACAGGCTGGCAAGTTAAATGCCGAAAACAAGGAGAAGGGATCGCAAAGCAAGGACGATGACGAGGAGCCCCGGCCACCAAACACAGGGGGACAGAAGAAGTTTCCCCCTCAGGTCAAAACGGTGAACATGATATACGCTACCCACATCCCCAAGAGGGAGCGCAAGCGCGCGCTTAGGGACGTCTACGCGATGGAGCCAGTCGCGCCAAAATTTAATCCATGGTCGTCATGCCCGATCACCTTCGATCGTCGGGATCATCCGACCAGTATCCGTCATGGCGGTTCAGCCGCACTGGTCCTGGACCCGATAATTGATGGGTTCCACCTGACGCGAGTCCTGATGGACGGTGGCAGCAGCCTCAACCTGCTCTACCAGGATACAGTGCGCAAAATGGGCATTAATCCATCACGGATCAAGCCCACAAAGACTACCTTTAAAGGAGTCATACCAGGTGTAGAGGCCCGCTGTACGGGCTCAATCACACTAGAGGTTGTCTTCGGATCTCCAGACAACTTCCAAAGCGAAGAGTTAATCTTCGATATCGTCCCCTTTCGCAGCGGCTATCATGCACTGCTTGGACTAACTGCATTTGCTCGATTCAACACGGTGCCACACTATGCTTATCTTAAGCTCAAGATGCCCGGACCATGCGGCGTCATAACAGTTAATGGAAACACGAAACTCTCCCTCCGCACCGAGGAGCACACCGCTGCCTTAGCAGCAGAAGTACAGAGCGGCCTTTTCAAGCAGAACCTTAATTCGGTGGCCGAGCTCTCGGACACTGTCAAGAGAGTCCGGACTATTCTGCAGCAGGACAGCTCGGCTCGTCATGAGCTCGACTAGCAATTCGGCCTCCGTCCCAGTCCCGACCAATTGGCGGCATTCGTACCATGCGTCCATCACTACGCACTCAAAATACCATGGGCATAGACGGAGGCATAACTAGCTTGTGATCCATAATACGGCTTGACCGTGACCGGACACATATACTTTCACCGTTTCCTTTTTCTCCTTTTCAGGTTTCTTTTGCACAGGCCTTCCCTGACGGCTTGATGACCGGTCCTTTCGAAGGATAAATACACCAAGACGACAGTAAGCATGGACATGTAGGGAAATTTCTAGGTGGTCTCTTTAACGATCACTCTACATGTTTTCAGGACCCACACGCAGCTCTCCCTTGGTTGTCGCATGTTAAATAGCCTTTTGCTTATTGCACTATTTGTATGAATGCGCTTTGACGTATTACCAAATTATAATGAAAACAGTTTGTGGCCCAAATTCTGCGGCCCTAGCTTACTACCCTTTCTTCCTTCCTGTTTTCCTTTTCTGTTGATAACTTTATCAGACAGCACCCGTACACTTTGGTATGTTTCAATTTGCCAGGGGCTTCATTGCGATCCATAATACGACAATAAAGTCCAAACACTTTTTACAGTATAGTTCGGCACCCCGAATTTAGCATTATATGCATTGGCTCCGAATCATGTCTTTGGTCAATAGTTGGGTTCCCCGGCTCCTGTGCTTACTACCTTACGTTCCGCTATATCGGCTAGGGTAGTAAAGGGAGAACTACTGCGATTGTGCCCCGGTTTACCCGGATGAGCACCTCAGTAGAGAAAGCCAAAAACTGACTGTCATGATGTGGTGAGAGCCGGTCAGCTCTTCGGAGGTCTCAAATCTTTAGAGATTTTTTCCGCATTACGCGAGAGATCGATACTTACCCTATCAGGTGTTTATAGCATCCTAGTTAGGATACTAGGGGCTGCACCTATATTTTTATTGTCAAACTCCTATGGCTAAGTGAGGGTGCTAAAGCCGCATAGTCCGATTGCCTGGTTCGTTGCGCTAAACACCTCCTTCAAGGACCAAACAATTGGCTCAAGAGTGTTGAGATTACATCCCGAACACCCCCGTACTACCTACGTGGGGGCAGAACCCGACGACTGGCCAACTCTCAGATTTCACACAACACGGCCGCACAAGAGGTGATTTTTTTTTAAAAAATAAACATTATATTACATAAAGAGTTTGTTTCATCATACAAGGTAGAGACAACATGAATGTATTCATTCGAAAATAATGTCTTGCGCACATTGCGTCGCCACAATACGAGACCCCTCCAGGACGTCTTCAAAATACCGCTCGGGCGTGGCGGTCCCTCGGTCACAAGCTTGACGACGTCCATCTTCGCCCACCACACCTTGACGCGAGCGAAGGCCATGCACGCACCCTCGATGCAGACCGACCGCTTGACAACGTCCAGCCGAGGGCAGGCATTCACCAGCCGCTTCACGAGCCCGAAGTAGCTACTGGGTATAGCTTCGGCAGGCCATGACCAGTTTATTAAATCCTTCATGGCCAGTTCGGCCACCCTATGCAACTCGACCAGCTATTTTAGCTGATTGCTAAAGGGCACCGGATGTTTTGGCGCAAGGTATTGCGACCAGAACAGCTTCTCCATTGAGCTCCCTTCTTCAGCTCGAAAGAATTCCGCGGTGTCAGAAACACTGCGCGGCAGATCCGCAAATGCAACTGGAGAACTCCAAATCCAGGTTAGTAAGAGATACTTCTTCTCCACATACTTGCTTTGCATACAAAATTTCTTACCCGCTGCAATCTTCTTCGCCTGTTGGATCTCCTGGAGGGCGCTTTGGGCTTCGGCCCGGGCCTCTTCCGCGCTTTGGCGAGCCTTGGCGAGTTCAGTCTCTTGAGCCGAAACATCACACTCCAAGGTCTCGCATTTCTTCACGGCATCCTGGAGCTCTTGCTGGACCTCATCAAGCCTGGCCTCGTGTTTTTCACGGGCGGCTTTTTCCTTGGCAGCTTTCTCCTTGGCCTCAGCCAGGGCCTTCTTAAGGACCTCGACCTCGGTCGCCGCTCCTACAAATATCATGGCAATACGGTCAATACACGTCATTCATTTTTCCCGAATATACAACAAGTCATTACATACCTTGCTTGTCTTCTAGCTGCTTTCTCGCTTGGCCGAGCTCCTCCTCGGCCCGCTCCAGTCTCTGCTTTAGTCCGGAGACTTCGGCAGTGTGTGCGGTCGCAGCTAGCAACGATGCCTATTTCAACACACAGACGCATATGGTTAGTCTCCCGCGAAAAAATGTTTCATCCTCTGTCCGGCTCTTCTTTCCGAACACCGGACAAAGTCTCAGGGGCTACTATCTATACTGTGACACTCTTTTTATAAAATTGCGTCGCTTACCTCAAAACCTGTCAGCAGGGTGCTGCAGGCTTCGGTCAGTCCGCTCTTGACGGACTGAACCCTCTCAATCACCGTACCCATAAGGATACAGTGTTCATCCACAATGGAAGCACCTCGTAGCGCTTCCAGCAGAGTATCCGATGCCTCTGGTTGGACAGAGGTCACCGGCGGGATAGGCACACCTCCTTCTCTCGAGGGAGGCTGCTCGCTGGACTTCGGAACCGTATTCGGTTGGGGGCCGAGTTGAACATGGCCCCCATGGCTAGTCTCCATGGGGATCCGCTCTCCCATGTGTCCGGCTGCCGAGGTTTCGCCCTCTGGCGCCACCCTGACGGCCTCTTGAACCTCCCTGGCCTGGGAAGGTCCTTTGGGACAGCACCTCATCGTTGCCCTTGGCCGTGGGAGAGTGAGCGGCCGGCGGTGACTCGCTGGCCATCGCCTTGAATCCAACGAACCTCCTGATGAGGATCGCATGGAGCTGTCGTGGGCCGGACTGCAATAGCGTAATTAAATGCGTTAATACCATGAAGAGGAGAGGCCGGATACATGGATGTATACGGGTTTTTAGTGCTTACGATGCGGCCAGGGGCTTGTTTCGGGGGCGTCGCTCTGGGTTGCTGTCGACGTCCCATGCGGAGTTATCCGCGAGGGGGCCCTTCCCCCTCTTGGGCGCCTCGGCCTCCAGATTTGTGGAGGCCGCCCTCTTCTTCCTTCCCCCATCGGGGGGAGAGTTGCTTTCTTCCTCCTCGTCGTCATCTTTGGCGGCAGAGGAGTGAGTCTTGTCTTTGGACGACACGTCTGAAGCTCCCTTGCGGCGGGGGCCACTCCGGAGCCCCTTGGCCTTCTTCTTGGCCTTCTTCTCCGGCGTCTGAGAGGGCGCTGGGACCAGCATCTTCGCCAGGAGCGGGATGGTTGGTTCCTCGGGCAGCGGAGCCGAACATTGAATCTGCTCCGCTTTCTCTGTCCATACTTGAAAAAACAATAGTAAAGTTTAGATATCCTCCTTGAACAAGCAAGTAGAGGACGTGCCTTGAGACGTGAAAGACTTACCGCACTGGTAGGATGGGCAAGATCGTGCCCGCGGTCCGAGTCTATGGCCGGCGGCGTCTCATTGCCCTTGAAGAGCAACTTCCAAGCATCTTCGCGAGTGGTTCCGAAGAGCCTTTCCAAGGTTTGGTGCTTCTCCGGATCGAATTCCCATAAAGGGCAGGTTCGGCTTTGGCATGGGAGGATCCGGCAAACCAGCATCGCCTGGATCATGTCGACGAGCTTGATGTTTTTATCCACCATGCTTTGGATGCGCGTTTGTAGCGCTATCAGTTCGTCCGACGAGGACCAATTTGGGCCTTTCTCTATCCAGGAGGTGAGCCGCATTGGAGCTCTGGACTTGAATTCGGAAGCCGCGGCCCAGGTGGCGTCGCGGGGCTCTGTGATATAAAACCAAAGTTTCTGCCACTCCTTGACGGTCTCCACAAAAGTACCTTTGGGCCATGTGACATTGGGCAGCTTGCTCACCATGGCGCCTCCGCATTCCGTGTGCTGGCCATCCACCACCTTCGGCTTCACATTGAAGATCTTGAGCCACAGTCCGAAGTAGGGTTGGATGCGGAGGAAGGCCTCACACATGACAATGAATGTCGAGATGTTGAGGAAATAATTCAGGGCTAGGTCGTGGAAATCTAGCCCGTAATAGAACATAAGTCCGTAGACGAAAGGGTGGAGAGGAAACCCTAACCCGCGGACAAAGTGGGGGATGAACACCACCCTCTTGCTGGGCTTCGGGGTGGGGACAATTTTCCCCTTGGCTGGAAGCCGGTGGGCGATTTATTTCGCCAGATACCCGGCCTCCCGAAGCTTGGTGATGTCCTTCTCCTTAATGGAGGAGGCCATCCACTTGCCTTGCCCTCCAGATCCGGACATGGTTGAGTGCTTCCTTGAGGCGGAAAAAATGAGGACTTGGGCGCTGGAGCTCGAGAATGGAAGGGCAGAGAAAGAGAGAAGGCGTGGGTGAAGAAAGGGAATCCTTATCTCCTTATAAAGGCAGTGAATATCAAGCGCCTCCCCACTCGCCTTAAAACTCGCCTATTCCCAAGGGCTGTGCAAACAGCACGGTTGGATTACCCATGCCCGCATTGATGAGAATCCCACAATAAGGGGACACGATCTCTGCTTTGACAAGACGTGCCAATGAAAACCGCATCTCGAAACATGGAACGACAGATGAAAACGGTTCGAAATAATGACCGGGCAAACGTGATGTTACATTACAAAAAGCTGTCGGCGGATTGGACTCGTGAAATATTATACTCTCTGCGGTCGTGTGTGGTACTTGTGTTGCAGATCCGGGCACGTTCGTTGCGTCCGAAGACTGTGTTGGAGTATTCAGAGAAGGAACCCGCCTTGCAATGCCGAAGACAATCTGCGCGCTGGATACCTCGTCATTGAAGCCTGGTTCAGGGGCTACTGTGGGAGTCCTGGACTAAGGGGTCCTCAGGTGTCCGACCTATTAGACATGGGCCGGACTAATGGGCTGTGAAGATACAAAGACCGAAGACTCTACCCGTGTCCGGATGGGACTCTCCTTGGCGTGGAAGGCAAGCTTGGCGACCAAATATGAAGATCCCTTTCTCTATAACCGACTTGGTGTAACCCTAGTCCCCTCTAATGTCTATATAACGGGAGGGCTTGGTCCGTAGAGGAGATATATGCAATCATAGTCATACAGGCTAGACTTCTAGGGTTTTAGCCTTTACGATCTTGTGGTAGATCAACTCTTGTAATACTTATATTCATCAAGATCAATCAAGCAGGAAGTAGGGTATTACCTCCATAGAGAGGGCCCGAACTTGGGTAAACATTGTGTCCCCTGTCTCCTGTTACCATCGACCATAGACGCACAGTTCGGGACCCCCTACCAGAGATCCGCCGGTTTTGACACCGACATGTTGCGGCTCAGAGTGAGGCTTCACCGCGGCGTTCCTCCCCCAGCACGAGGTCCATCCCCCACATGGCGTCCTGCTGCGTTTCATCAAATGCCAGGACCCGCGCGGAGCGATGCCTGACCTCGTGTGGGAGAACCACTTCTGCTCTGTAGACGAGGAAGAACGGGGTCTCGCCTGTCGGCTTGGTGGCGATGGTGTGGATGGACCATAGCACGGACTGGAGCTCGTCATGCCAGCCCCTGCCGCAGGCCTCGAGCATCTTCTTGAAGGTCCTGGTCTTGAGACCCCTCAGGACTTCCGCGTTGGCGCGTTCGGCCTGGCCGTTGCTCCTGGGGTGCGCCATGGAGGCGTAGCAGATCTGCCTTCCAAGGTTAGCACAATATGTTTTGAAGAGATTGCTAGTGAACTGTGAGCCGTTGTCGGTGATGATGCGGTTAGGGACCCCAAATTGGCTTATGAGGCCCTTGATGAACTTGACTGCCGACCCAACTGGGATGGTGCGGACGGCTTCCACCTCCGCCCACTTGGTGAATTTGTCGATGGCGACGTAGAGGTAGCGGTAACCTCCAGGCGCTCGAGGGAATGGGCCCAGGATATCCAGCCCCCAGTCCGCGAACGGCCATGAGAGTGGGATAGTCTGGAGGCCCTGAGTTGGCTGGTGGATCTGCTTGGCGTGTAATTGGCAGGCCTCGCAAGATTTCACCAGCTCGGCCGCGTCATTGAGTGCCGCAGGCCAGTAGAACCCGCTGCGAAAAGCCTTGCCAACTAGGGTGCGCGACAACGAGTGGTGCCCGCAGTCTCCGCCATGTATGTTAGCCAGCAGCTCACTCCCGTGTTCCCTGGAGATGCATCACAGAGAAACATCATTTGGCCGCTTTCTGTATAGCTCACCGTCCTGAATGTAGTACGCCGTAGCCTGCTGGGCCACACGCTCCGCGTCTTCTTACTTCTCCGGCAACGTCCCTTGCGTCAGGTATTCCTTGAACTCCTTGGTCCAGCATCCCTCCTGAGGCTCGAGCGCCAAGAGTAGGCGCGCTCCCGAGGTCGGGCTGCAGTCCGGGGCTCCCGAGGCAGGTGGTTGAGGGAGCTCCTCCCGAGGCACCGCCGTTCTTGAAAGTGGTGGTGTTGCCAATGGCTTGAAGAGCCGCTCCTCGAAGACGCCAGGCTCTTGGGGTAGCCGCTTGGATGCTCTCTTGGCGATGTCGCCAGCCTCCTTGTTGGTGCCACGGGGCACGTGCTGCAATTCCAGGCCCAAGAACTGCTTCTCCATCTTGCGTACCTCCGTGAGGTATGCTTCCATGTGCTCGTCCCTCGGCTCATATACCTTGTTGGAGAAGTTGACGAGAAGCTACGAGTCACCCTTGATGGTGAGGCGCTTCACCCCCAGGGCCACCGCAGCCCTAAGGCCAGCTATGAGGCCTTCGTATTCCGCTATGTTGTTGGAGACCTTCTCGCCCTACTGGAAGCAGAGCTGCACAGCGTAGTAAAGCTTGTCCTGAGTAGGTGAGATGAGCACTGCTCCAGCCCCCGCGCCCTGGCGCGCGAAGCCGCCATCGAAATACATCACCCAGCCGTCTGGCGCCTCACTTCCCGGCGAGAGGGACCGATCCTCGCCTGCTTCAATCCCCGGCGCGTCTGTCCATTCTGCCACGAAATCGGCGAGCGCGGCTCCCTTAATGACCCTGGTTGTGCTGAACTCCAACTGAAATGCCTGCAGCTCGATATTCCACTCGGCGACTCTCCCTGCGGAGTTGGGGCTCCTGAGTTCCCTCTCCAACGGGTAGGACGAGACGACCTTGATGGGGTGACCTTGAAAGTAGTGCTGCAGCTTACGCGAGGCCACCAAGAGCGCGAGCAAGAGCTTCTGAGGCATGGGGTACCGTGCCCTTGCATCCCGCAATACCGTGCTGACGAAATACACTGGGCGCTCGACGAGGGCGGGTGCATCGATGAGGCCTATGCCTTCTGGAGGTTGGGGCGCCTCCTGAGCGGTGGAGCCCCCAAAGCCTGGTCGCTCGTTGGGGCCTCGGCAGGCCCGAGGGCGCCGTCTTGTCGAGCCTGGTCATCCACTGGCGTGGCTGCAGCTCTTGCGGTGCCTTCCGGGTCTTGCATCGCCCCGACTGAGGGAGTGGCTTGGCGCGACGCATCCTTGGCCTGGCGCTCTTCCCGGACCGCTACTAGAGCTGCGCTGGCGGAGTAAGGGGTGGCGGCAAGGTAAAGCACCAGGGGCTCGAGAGGGCGAGGTGCCACCATCACCGGAGGGCTGGTCAGGTATCTCTTGAGGTCTTGAAACGCTTGGTCGGCCTTCGGGGTCCACTCGAATGGGCCCTTCTTCTTCATCAGCTTGAAGAATGGTAGGGCGCGCTCTCCCAGCTTGGAGATGAAGCGCCCCAACGAAGTCACGCAACCGGCAAGCTTCTGCATTTCCTTGAGGGTTTGTGGTGGGCTCATGTCTTCGATTGCCTTGACCTTCTCTGGGTTGGCCTCGATCCCCCTGTGGGACACGAGGAAACCCAGCAGCTTGCCGGAAGGGACACCAAACACGCATTTCTCCGGGTTGAGCCACAAGTCCACCCGACGCAGGCTCTCAAAGGTCTCCTCCAGGTCCTGAATCAAAGTTCTCGCCTCCCGAGACTTCACCACAATGTCGTCGACGTAAGCTTCAGCATTCCTCCCGAGCTGCTGACCCAGGGCGATGTGCATCAGCTGTTGGAAGGTCGCGCCCGTGTTGCGCAGCCCGAACGGCATGCAAGTGTAGCAGTATACCCCGCACGGGGTCAGGAAGGCCGTCTTCTCCACATCCTCTACCGCCATCTTGATCTGGTGGTAGCCTGAAAACGCATCCAGGAAGCACAGCAGGTCGCACTCGGTGGTGGAGTCGACGATTTGGTCGATGCGTGGAAGCAGGAACGGAGCTTGGGGGCAGGCCTTGTTGAGGTTGGTGAAGTCGACACACATGCGCTCCTTCCCGCCTTTCTTGGGCACCACGACGGGGTTCGCCAACCATTCGGGGTACCGGACCTCGCGAATGACACCTGCTGCCTCCAGCATGTGGGTTTCCTAGACGATGAAGGACTGCTTCTCCGTGGACTGCCGCCGTGCCCTCTGCTTCACAGGGCGTACATTGGGGCACGCCCTCAAGTGATGCTCAATCGCCCCTCTTGGGACCCCTACCAGCTGTTTGGGCTCCCAGGCGAATACTTCCTTGTTTGCACGCAAGAACTTCAGCAAGGCCTCCTCTTGATCTGGGTCGAGATTGGCACATATGGTGAAGGTGGCTCCTGAGGACCCATCTTCCTCAACCGGCACCTGCTTGGTTTCTGCCCGGTCTTGAGTGAACAACTGCTTCTTCTTGGTTGGTGCGGCCTTCTTCACTTCGGAGGTGTCCGCGTCGGCCGGTCGCGCCGTCGCGGCAGTCTTGAGGGCAAACTTGAGCGCCGCCAGAGCCTCTTTGGTATGTCCAACTATGGTGAGGACGCCCTTGCTCCCGAGCACCTTCATGAGGTTGTAGGCCGGATGGGTCGCCGCCATAAACTAAGCTAGGGCCGGGTACCCGAGGATGGCGTTGTACGGGAGGCCGACGGGGGCGATGTCGAAGTCGATCAGCTTAGTGCGGTAGTTGTCGCGGGTGCCGAAGGTCACGGGCAGACGGATCTGCCCCAGGGGACTGGCGGAGCCACCGCCGACTCTGGAGAAGGGCTTGCTAGGGTGAAGCCGCTCGAGAGGTACATGAAGAAGGCTAAAAGCTTCCACAGAGAGCACGTTGAGGCCGTCGCCGCCGTCGATGGTCTTGGTGATGGGCTATGCTGCAGATGGTGGGCGTGTAGAGCATTGGGAGCACGCCCGAGCCGACGGTGGTGACTGGGTGATCCCTGAGTCGAAGGTCAGGTCGGCCTTGGGCGCCGCCCAACCCGGGGGAGCCCCCTGCTGTGTGGAGGCGGCGCCGTTCTGCCAAAAGAACGGCTTGGCATGATGGTCCGAGGGCGGCGCCTACAAGCCGCCAAGGAGAGCCGCGACGACGGGGGGTGCCAGTCCCCCGAAGCGCACGATGAAGAGGTCGCACAGCTCCCCCCAGGAGGCCACAAAAGATTCCGGCAGATGGAGGAGCCAGGCGTGCGGCACGCCAGCGAGGGCCATGGGGAGCCAGTTGGCCATGACCTTATCGTCGCCCCTGGCCTCTAGAACGGCCTCCTCGTACGCCAGGAGGAAAGCCGACGGGTCCGCCGCGCCGTCGTAGCGCGGTGGCATCTTCGGCTTGAACTTGGGTGGCCACTGCACCTGCCGTAAGGCGGGGGCCAAGGCTCGGAGCCCCCTGGCCCGCCACGGGCATCAGTCGTCGCAGTCGGAAGAACAGCGCCGGCCATGGGGGCAAGGCGTGGTGGTGGCGGAGCATGGATCGACGGAAGGAAGGCTTCGGCGCTCCCCTACCTGGCGTGCCAAATGTCGGATTTCGGGTTCCGGCAAAACCCTTGAGGTTCGAACACTGGGGTGCGCACGAAGATCTCCCCTCTACCTAATCACGCCCTCACCCTCACCGCGATCTCAAAGCCTAGCTCGACGAACCCAGAGAACAAAGGGACACAAGGTTTATACTGGTTCGGGCCACCGATGTGGTGTAATACCCTACTCAAGTGTGGTGTGGTGGATTGCCTCTCGTGCTGATGATGAACAGTACAAGGGAAGAACATCCTCCTAAGGAGAGGTGTTCTTGTGCTTGGTGAGCTTGTGTGGGTGAGGATGGTCTCAATGATCCGTCCCTTGCTACGGTGCTGGCTAGTCCTATTTATAGAGGCCCTGGCCCTCTTCCCAAATACTGAGCGGGAAGGGGTGCCACAACAGCCAATTCGAAGGGGGACATCCAGTACAAGTTATCCTGACTAAAGGTGGTCTTCGCCTACCAAAGGCTCTCGTGGTGACGCCGTCTTGGGCTCCACGGTGACCTCCGTCCTATCGTCCTGCTGGTCTTGGTCTCGTTGCACCGATATGGAAACCTTTGCCTGATGCCTCGGGACTCCTCGCCTGCGCTTGCCTCTTTAGCACCAAAGAGGAAACAAGGACACTGTGCTCGCTGGCGCCCGCCTGGTCTTGGTCGTCATGGCTTACGTCATAGGAACCTCGCGAGGTTCCCCTTGCCTTGATCTCTTCGCCCCTCGCGAGCCAGCCTGGTGAGGCTGCCCCCAAGGAGGTCTCATGTCGTCCTCCTCGCGAGGCTTGGCCCCTCGCGAGGGTCTTGAGTGTTTGCTGGTGAAGATGGGCCGTACAGGGCCGCTAGTGGAGCCACGCCTTGGGCCGCAGGCAGGCAAGTCTGGGGACCCCCGTTCCTAGGACGCCGACATTTCCTCGCACTCATTTCTTTCGAGAGAAACTCCTTCTCTAGAAAGGATCCATTCTTAGCAACGAATATCTTGCCTTCGGATTTGTGATAGAAGGTGTACCCAACAGTTTCCTTTGGGTATCCTATGAAGGCACATTTCTCCGATTTGGGTTCGAGCTTATCAGGCTGAAGCTTTTTCACATAAGCATCGCAGCCCCAAACTTTAAGAAACAACAACTTCGTTTTCTTGCCAAACCATAGTTCATATGGTGTCGTCTCAATGGATTTAGATGGTGCCCTATGCTACCTCTTGAGCACTGCGTTGGTTTTCCCTTGAAGAGGAAAGGGTGATGCAGCAAAGTAGCATAAGTATTTCCCTCAGTTTTTGAGAACCAAGGTATCAATCCAGTAGGAGGCTACGCGCGAGTCCCTTGCACCTACACAAAACAAATAAATCCCCGCAACCAACGCGATAAGGGGTTATCAATTCCTACACGGTCACTTACGAGAGTGAGATCTGATAGATATGATAGGATGATATTTTTGGTATTTTTATGATAAAGATGCAAAGTAAAATAAAAAGCAAAGGAAATAACTAAGTCTTGGAAGATTAATATGATGAAGATAGACCCGGGGGCCATAGGTTTCACTAGTGGCTTCTCTCAAGAGCATAAGTATTTTACGGTGGGTGAACAAATTACTGTTGAGCAATTGACAGAATTGAGCATAGTTATGAGAATATCTAGGTATGATCATGTATATAGGCATCACGTCCGAGACAAGTAGACCGACTCCTGCCTGCATCTACTACTATTACTCCACACATTGACCGCTATCCAGCATGCATCTAGAGTATTAAGTTCATAAGAACAGAGTAACGCCTTAAGCAAGATGACATGATGTAGAGGGATAAATTCATGCAATATGATAAAAACCCCATCTTGTTATCCTCGATGGCAACAATACTATACGTGCCTTGCTGCCCCTACTGTCACTGGGAAAGGACACCGCAAGATTGAACCCAAAGCTAAGCACTTCTCCCATTGCAAGAAAGATCAATCTAGTAGGCCAAACCAAACTGATAATTCGAAGAGACTTGCAAAGATAACCAATCATACATAAAAGAATTCAGAAGATTCAAATATTGTTCATAGATAAACTTGATCATAAACCCACAATTCATCGGTCTCAACAAACACACCGCAAAAGAAGATTACATCGAATAGATCTCCACGAGAGAGGGGGAGAACATTATATTGAGATCCAAAAAGAGAAAGAAAGCCATCTAGCTAATAACTATGGACCCGAAGGTCTGAGGTAAACTACTCACACTTCATCGGAGGGGCTATGGTGTTGATGTAGAAGCCCTCCATGATCGATGCCCCTTCTGGCGGAGCTCCGGAACAGGCCCCAAGATGGGATCTCGTGGGTACAGAAGGTTGCAGCGGTGGAATTAGGTTTTTGGCTCCGTATCTGATCGTTTGGGGGTACGTAGGTATATATAGGAGGAAGAAGTACGTCGGTGGAGCAACAGGGGGCCCACGAGGGTGGAGGGCACGCCCTGGGGGGGTAGGCACGCCCCCTACCTCGTGGCTTCCTGGAAGCTTCTCTTACGTAGGGTCCAAGTCTCCTGGACCTTGTTCGTTCCAAAAATCACGTTCCCGAAGGTTTCATTCCGTTTGGACTCCGTTTGATATTCTTCTGCGAAACTCTGAAATAGGCAAAAAACAGCAATTCTGGGCTGGGTCTCCGGTTAATAGGTTAGTCCCAAAAATAATATAAAAGTGAATAATAAAGCCCAATAATGTTCAAAACAGAAGATAATATAGCATGGAGCAATCAAAAATTATAGATACGTTGGAGACGTATCACCCTATTTAACGTGAATGCAGCCGTCTCTAAAGCATAACCCCAAAACGATAGCAGTAAATCATTAAGAGACATCATAGATCGCACCATATCTAATAAAGTACAGTTACGATGTTTGGACACACCATTACGCTGTGGTGTTCCAGCAGGCGTGAGTTGCGAAACTATTCCGCATTGTTTCAAATAAAGACCAAACTCATAACTCAAATATTCTCCTCCACAATCAGATCGTAGAAACTTTATTTTCTTGTTACGATGATTTTCCACTTTACTCTGAAATTCTTTGAACTTTTCAAATGTTTCAGACTTATGTTTCATCAAGTAGATATACCCATATCTGCTCAAATCATCTGTGAAGGTCAGAAAATAACGATACCCGCCGCGAGCCTCAACACTCATCAGACCACATACATCAGTATGTATTATTTCCAACAAGTCTGTTGCTTGCTCCATTGTTCCGGAGAACGGAGTCTTAGTCATCTTGCCCATGGGGCATGGTTCGCAAGCATCAAGTGATTCAAAATCAAGTGATTCCAAAAGCCCATCAGCATGGAGTTTCTTCATGCGCTTTACACCAATATGACCTAAATGGCAGTGCCACAAATAAGTTGCACTATCATTATTAAACTTATATCTTTTGGCTTCAATACTATGAATATGTGTATCACTACTATCGAGATTCAACAAAAATAGACCCCTCATCAAGGGTGCCTGACCATAAAAGATATTACTCATATAAATAGAACAACCATTATTCTCTGATTTAAATGAATAAACGTCTCGCATCAAACACGATTCAGATATAATGTTCATGCTTAACGCTGGCACCAAATAACAATTATTCAGGTCTAAAACTAATCCCGAAGGTAGATGTAGAGGTAGCGTGCCGACGGCGATCACATTGACTTTGGAACCATTTCCCACGCGCATCGTCACCTCGTCCTTAGCCAATCTTTGTTTAATCCGTAGCCCCTATTTCGAGTTGCAAATATGAGCAACAGAACCAGTATCAAATACCCATGCGCTACTACGAGCATTAGTAAGGTACACATCAATAACATGTATATCCGCCAAATATCTGGGGCAGTTCCGCTTCCAGTGACCAGTCCCTTTGCAGTAGAAGCACTCAGTCTCAGGCTTAGGTCCAGACTTGGGCTTCTTCACTTGAGCAACAACTTGCTTGCCGTTCTTCTTGAAGTTCCCCTTCTTCCCTTTGCCTTTTTTTTTGAAACTAGTGGTCTTGTTAACCATCAACACTTGATGCTCCTTCTTGATTTATACCTCCGCGGCCTTTAGCATTGCGAAGAGCTCGGGAATTGTCTTCTCCATCCCTTGCATATTATAGTTCATCACGAAGCTTTTGTAGCCTGGTGGCAGTGATTGAAGAACTCTTTCAATGACACTATCAACAGGAAGATTAACTCCCAGTTGAGTCAAGTGGTTGTGGTACCCAGACATTCTGAGTATATGTTCACTGACAGAACTATTCTCCTCCATTTTGCAGCTGTAGAACTTATTGGAGACTTCATATCTCTCAATCCGGGCATTTGCTTGAAATATTAACTTCAACTCTTGGAACATCTCATATGCTCCATGACGTTCAAAACGATGTTGAAGTCCCGGTTCTAAGCCGTAAAGTATGGCACACTAAACTATCGAGTAGTCATCAGCTTTGCTCTGCCAGACGTTCATAATGTCCGGAGTTGCTCCTGCAGCAGGTTTGGCACCTAGCGGTGCTTCCAGGACGTAATTCTTCTGTGCAGCAATGAGGATAATCCTCAAGTTACGGACCCAGTCCGTGTAGTTGCTACCATCATCTTTCAACTTAGCTTTCTCTAGGAACGCATTAAAATTCAAAGGAACGGTAGCATAGGCCATTGATCTACAACAACATAGACATACAAAATACTATCAGGTACTAAGTTCATGATAAATTAAAGTTCAATTAATCATATTACTTAAGAACTCCCACTTAGATAGACATCCCTCTAGTCATCTAAATGATCACCTGATCCATATTAACTAAACCATGTCCGATCATCACGTGAGATGGAGTAGTTTTCAATGGTGAACATCACTATGTTGATTGCTACCTCTTGAGCACTGCGTTGGTTTTTCCCTTGAAGAGGAAAGGGTGATGCAGCAAAGTAGCGTAAGTATTTCCCTCAGTTTTTGAGAACCAAGGTATCAATCCAGTAGGAGACTACACGCAAGTTGCCTCGTAGCTACACAAACAAATAAGAACCTTGCAACCAACGCGATAAAGGGGTTGTCAATCCCTTCACGGCCACTTGCAAAAGTGAGATCTGATAGAGATAATAAGATAAATATTTTTGGTATTTTTTATGATAAAGATTGAAAGTAAAGAATGCAAAGTAAAATAGATTGGAAACTTATATGATGGAGAATAGACCCGGGGGCCATAGGTTTCACTAGTGGCTTCTCTCAAGATAGCATAAGTATTACGGTGGGTGAACAAATTACTGTTGAGCAATTGATAGAAAGTGCATAGTTATGACAATATCTAGGCATGATCATGTATATAGGCATCACGTCTGCGACAAGTAGACCGAAACGATTCTGCATCTACTACTATTACTCCACACATCGACTGCTATCCAGCATGCATCTAGAGTATTAAGTTCATAAGAACAGAGGAACGCATTAGGCAAGATGACATGATGTAGAGGGATAAACTCAAGCAATATGATATAAACCCCATCTTTTTATCCTCGATGGCAACAATACAATACGTGTCGTTTCCCCTGCTGGGATCAAGCAACGCAAGATTGAACCCAAAGCTAAGCACTTCTCCCATTGCAAGACAGATCAATCTAGTAGGCCAAACCAAACTCGAAGAGACTTGCAAAGATATCAAATCGTACATAAAAGAATTCAGAGGAGATTCAAATATTGTTCATAGATAATCTTGATCATAAACCCACAATTCATCGGATCTCGACAAACACACCGCAAAAAGAATTACATCGAATAGATCTCCAAGAAGATCGAGGAGAACTTTGTATTGAGATCCAAAGAGAAAGAAGAAGCCATCTAGCTAATAACTATGGACCCGAAGGTCTGTGGTAAACTACTCACACATCATCGAAGAGGCTATGGTGTTGATGTAGAAGCCCTCCGTGATCGATTCGCCCTCTGGCGGAGCACCGGAAAAGGCCCCAAGATGGGATCTCACGGGTACAGAAGGTTGCGGCGGTGGAAATAGGGTTTCGTGGTGCTCTCGGATGTTTTCAGGGTATATGAGTATATATAGGCGAAAGAAGTCGGTCAGGGGAGCCACGAGTGGCCCATGAGGGTGGGGGGCACGCCTACCCCCCTAGGCGCGCCTCCCTGCCTCGTGGCCTCCTTGTTGCTTGCTTGACGTCCACTCCAAGTCTCCTGGATTGCGTTTGTTCCAAAAATCACTGTCCTGAAGGTTTCATTCCGTTTGGGTTCCATTTGATATTCCTTTTCTGCAAAACACTGAAATAGGCAAAAAAAACAGCAATTTGCACTGGGCCTTTGGTTAGTAGGTTAGTCCCAAAAATAATATAAAAGTATATAATAAAGTCCATTAAACATCCAAAACAGTTAATATAATAGCATGGAACAATAAAAAATTATAGATACGTTGGAGACGTATCAAGCATCCCCAAGCTTAATTCCTGCTCGTCCTCGAGTAGGTAAATGATAAACAGAAGTTTTTATGTGGAATGCTACCTAGCATATTTTCCAATGTAATTTTCTTTATTGTGGCATGAATGTTCAGATCCTAAAGATTCAAGATAAAAGTTCAATATTGACATAAAAATAATAATACTTAAAGCATACTAACTAAGCAATTATGTCTTCTCAAAATAACATGGCCAAAGAAAGTTCATCCCTACAAAATCATATAGTTTGGTCATGCTCCATTTTCGTCACACAAGAATGCTCTCATCATGCACAACCCCGATGACAAGCCAAGCAATTGTTTCATACTTTAGTAATCTCAAACTTTTTCAACCTTCACGCAATACATGAGCGTGAGCCATGGATATAGCACTATGGATGGAATAGAGTATAATGATGGGGGTTATGTGGAGAAGACAAAAAAGGAGAATGTCTCACATTGACGCGGCTAATCAACGGGCTAGGGAGATGCCCATCAATTGATGTCAATGCAAGGAGTAGGGATTGCCATGCAATGGATGCAGTAGAGCTATAAATGTATGAAAGCTCAACAAAAGAAACTAAGTGGGTGTGCATCCAACTTGCTTGCTCACGAAGACCTAGGGCATTTGAGGAAGCCCATTGTTGGAATATACAAGCCAAGTTCTATAATGAAAAATTCCCACTAGTATATGAAAGTGACAAAACAAGAGACTCTCTATCATAAAGATCATGGTGCTACTTTGAAGCACAAGTGTGGAAAAAAGGATAGTAGCATTGTCCCTTTTTATTTCTTTTCTCCATTTTTTTGGGTCTTTTTTTATTTGGCCTTTCCCCCTTTTTTATTTGGGACAATGCTCTATTAATGATGATCATCACACTTCTATTTATTTACAACTCAATGATTACAACTCGATACTAGAACAAAATATGACTCTATATGAATGCCTCCGGTGGTCTACCGGGATGGGCAATGAATCAAGAGTGACATGTATGATAAATTATGCATGGTGGCTTTGCCACAAATACGATGTCAACTACATGATCATGCAAGGCAATATGACAATGATGAAGCGTGCCATAATAAATGAAACGGTGGAAAGTTGAATGGCAATATATCTCGGAATGGCTATGGAAATGCCATAATAGGTAGGTATGGTGGCTGTTTTGAGGAAGATATAAGGAGGTTTATGTGTGATAGAGCATATCATATCACGGGGGTTGGATGCACCGGCGAAGTTCGCACTAACTCTCAAGGTGAGAAAGGGCAATGCACGGTACCGAAGAGGCTAGCAATGATGGAAAGGTGAGAGTGCGTATAATCCATGGACTCAATATTAGTCATAAAAAACTCACATACTTATTGCAAAAATCTACAAGTCATCAAAAACCAAGCATTACGCGCATGCTCCTAGGGGGATAGATTGGTAGGAAAAGACCACCGCTCGTCCCCGACCGCCACTCATAAGGATGACAATCAAAGAACACCTCATGCTTCAAATTTGTTACACAACGGTTACCATACGTGCTTGCTACGGGACTTGCAAACCTCAACACAAGTATTTCTCAATTCACAACTACTCAATTAGCACGACTCTAATATTACCATCTCCATATCTCAAAACAATCATCAAGTATCAAACTTCTCATAGTATTCAATGCACTTTTTATGAAAGTTTTTATTATACCAATCTTGGATGCCTATCATATTAGGACTAATTTTATAGCCAAAGCAAATTACCATGCTGTTCTAAAGGACTCTCAAAATAATATAAGTGAAGCATGAGAGATCAATAATTTCTATAAAGTAAAACCACCACCGTGCTCTAAAAGATATAAGTGAAGCCCTAGAGCAAAATTATCTACCTCAAAAGATATAAGTGAAGCACATAGAGTATTCTAATAAATTCCGATTCATGTGTGTCTCTCCCAAAAGGTGTGTACAGCAAGGATGATTGTGGTAAACCAAAAAGTAAAGACTCAAATCATACAAGACGCTCCAAGAAAAACACATATCATGTGGCGAATAAAAATATAGCATCAAGTAAAGTTACCGATGGACGAAGACGAAAGAGGGGATGCCTTCCGGGGCATCCCCAAGCTTAGGCTTTTGGTTGTCCTTGAATTTTACCTTGGGGTGCCTTGGGCATCCCCAAGCTTAGGCTCTTGCCACTCCTTATTCCATAATCCTCAAAAATTCACCCAAAACTTGAAAACTTCACAACACAAAACTCAACAGGAAATCTCATGAGCTCCGTTAGCGAAAGAAAACAAACCACCACTTCAAGATACTGTAATGAACTCATTCTTTATTTATATTGGTATTAAACCTACTGTATTCCAACTTCTCTATGGTTCATACCCCCCGATACTAGCCATAGATTCATCAAAATAAGCAAACAACACACGAAAAACTGAATCTGTCAAAAACAGAACAGCCTGTATTAATCTGTATCTAACGCAAACTTCTTTAACTCAGAAAAATCTACCAAAATAGGAAGACCTAGATAATTTGTTTGTTGATCTACTGCAATTGGAATCAGTATTTTATCACGTTCTGGTGATTTTTAACAATTGTTTTCCTGAGCAGAAAGTTTATGACTTTTTCAGCAAGATCAAATAACTATCATCCAAAAAGATCCTATAGGTTTTACTTGGCACAGACACTAATTAAAACATAAAACCACATCTAACCAGAGGCTAGATAAATTATTTATTACTAAACAGAACCAAAAATCAAGGAACAAAAATAAAATTGGGTTGCCTCCCAACAAGCGCTATCGTTTAACGCCCCTAGCTAGGCATAAAGGCAAGAATAGATCTAGGTATTATCATCTTTGGTATGCAATCCATAAGTGGCTCTCATAATAGATTCATAAGGTAATTTAATTTTCTTTCTAGGAAAGTGTTCCATGCCTTTCCTTAATGGAAATTGGAATCTAATTTCCCTTGTTTCATATAAATAATTGCACCAATCGTTCTAAGGAAATGTCTACCAAGAATAATAGGACATGAATGATTGCAATCTATGTCAAGAACAATGAAATCTATGGGCACATAATTCCTATTTGCAACAATAAGAACATCATTAATCCTTCCCATAGGTTTCTTAATGGTGGAATCCGCAAGGTGCAAGTTTAAAGAACAATCATCAAATTCACGGAAACCTAACATATCATACAAAGTTTTTGGAATTGTGGAAACACTAGCACCCAAATAACACAAAGCATAGCATTCATGATCTTTAATTTTAATTTTAATAGTAGGTTCCCACTCATCATAAAGTTTTCTAGGGATAGAAACTTCTAATTCAAGCTTTTCCTCATAAGATTGCATTAAAGCATCAACGATATGTTTGGTAAAAGCTTTATTTTGACTATAAGCATGAGGAGAATTTAACACGGATTGCAACAAGGAAATACAATCTATCAAAGAGCAATTATCATAATTAAATTCCTTGAAATCCAAAATAGTGGGTTCATTGCTATGTAAAGTTTTGACGTCTTCAATCCCACTTTTACCAATTTTTGCGTCAAGATCTAAAAACTCCGAATCATTGGGACACCTTCTAACTAAAGTTGACTCATCTCCGGTCCCATCATTATCAAGATTCATATTGCAAAACAAAGATTTAATAGGAGACACATCAATCACTTTTAGATCTTCATCCTTATTACCTTCTAGATCTTCCGGTTTGGCGGCCATCTTATTAACTAAGGTGGCCTGCTTATCCAAAATTTGGGCTATTAATTTTTCAAGATGAGCAAACTGAGATTTCAAACCATAAAATTCCTTAGACATATCATCAAGCTCTTTATTCATGTACTCCATAAAGCCTTTTTGTTCTTTAAGCTCGTTTCTAAAGAAATTATTATGCTCAAATTGCAAAGTCATAAAGCTTATGACGTTCTTTTCAATTTCTTCCAACTTTCTATGGTGAGGATCAACGTTTTTAGGTAGGGCCATCAGGGCAAACAGGCACACAAGAAGCAAACGAAAAAGGGCGAACGGAAAGAGAGGGTGAATAAAACGGCAAGGGTGAAGTGCGGGAGAGGAAAATGAGAGGCAAATGGCAAATAATGTAATGTGAGGGATAAGAGTTTGTGATGGGTATTTGGTATGTCTTGACTTGACTTGACTTGGCGTAGATCTCCCCGGCAACGGCGCTAGAAATGGCTCGTTGTCGGAAGATCAAATCTTGACTTGTCTTGGTGTAAGCCTCCCCGGCAACGGCGCCAGAAATCCTTCTTGCTACCTCTTGAGCACTGCGTTGGATTTTCCCTTGAAGAGGAAAGGGTGATGCAGCAAAGTAGCGTAAGTATTTCCCTCAGTTTTTTAGAACCAAGGTATCAATCTAGTAGGAGACTACACACAAGTCGCCTCGTACCTACACAAACAAATAAGAACCTTGCAACCAACGCGATAAAGGGGTTGTCAATCCCTTCACGACCACTTGCAAAAGTGAGATCTGATAGAGATAATAAGATAAATATTTTTGGTATTTTTTATGATAAAGATTGAAAGTAAAGAATGCAAAGTAAAATAGACTAGAAACTTATATGATGGAGAATAGACCCGGGGGCCATAGGTTTCACTAGTGGCTTCTCTCAAGATAGCATAAGTATTACGGTGGGTGAACAAATTACTGTTGAGCAATTGATAGAAAAGTGCATAGTTATGAGAATATCTAGGCATGATCATGTATATAGGCATCACGTCCGCGACAAGTAGACCGAAAGGATTCTGCATCTACTACTATTACTCCACACATCGACCGCTATCCAGCATGCATCTAGAGTATTAAGTTCATAAGAACAGAGTAACGCACTAGGCAAGATGACATGATGTAGAGGATAAACTCAAGCAATATGATATAAACCCCATCTTTTTATCCTCGATGGCAACAATACAATACGTGTCGTTTCCCCTACTGTCACTGTGATCTAGCAACACAAGATTGAACCCAAAGCTAAGCACTTCTCCCATTGCAAGAAAGATCAATCTAGTAGGCCAAACCAAACTGATAATTCGAAGAGACTTGCAAAGATATCAAATCATACATAAAAGAATTCAGAGGAGATTCGAATATTGTTCATAGATAATCTTGATCATAAACCCACAATTCATCGGATCTCGATAAACACACCGCAAAAAGAATTACATCGAATAGATCTCCAAGAAGATCGAGGAGAACTTTGTATTGAGATCCAAAGAGAGAGAAGAAGCCATCTAGCTAATAACTATGGACCCGAAGGTCTGTGGTAAACTACTCACACATCATCAGAGAGGCTATGGTGTTGATGTAGAAGCCCTCCGTGATCGATTCCCCCTCCGGCGGAGCGCCGGAAAAGGCCCCAAGATGGGATCTCATGGGTACAGAAGGTTGCGGCGGTGGAAATAGGGTTTCGTGGTGCTCTCGGATGTTTTCGGGGTATATGAGTATATATAGGTGAAAGAAGTCGGTTAGGGCAGCCACGAGGGGCCCACGAGGGTGGGGGCGCGCCTCCCTGCATAGTTATGACAATATCTAGGCATGATCATGTATATAGGCATCACGTCTGCGACAAGTAGACCAAAATGATTCTGCATCTACTACTATTACTCCACACATCGACTGCTATCCAGCATGCATCTAGAGTATTAAGTTCATAAGAACAGAGGAACGCATTAGGCAAGATGACATGATGTAGAGGGATAAACTCAAGCAATATGATATAAACCCCATCTTTTTATCCTCGATGGCAACAATACAATACGTGTCGTTTCCCCTGCTGGGATCGAGCAACGCAAGATTGAACCCAAAGCTAAGCACTTCTCCCATTGCAAGACAGATCAATCTAGTAGGCCAAACCAAACGCGAAGAGACTTGCAAAGATATCAAATCGTACATAAAAGAATTCAGAGGAGATTCAAATATTGTTCATAGATAATCTTGATCATAAACCCACAATTCATCGGATCTCGACAAACACACCGCAAAAAGAATTACATCGAATAGATCTCCAAGAAGATCGAGGAGAACTTTGTATTGAGATCCAAAGAGAAAGAAGAAGCCATCTAGCTAATAACTATGGACCCGAAGGTCTGTGGTAAACTACTCACACATCATCGAAGAGGCTATGGTGTTGATGTAAAAGCCCTCCGTGATCAATTCCCCCTCCGGCGGAGCACCGGAAAAGGCCCCAAGATGGGATCTCACGGGTACAGAAGGTTGCGGCGGTGGAAATAGGGTTTCGTGGTGCTCTCGGATGTTTTCAGGGTATATGAGTATATATAGGCGAAAGAAGTCGGTCAGGGGAGCCACGAGGGGCCCATGAGGGTGGGGGGCACGCCTACCCCCCTAGGCGCGCCTCCCTGCCTCGTGGCCTCCTCGTTGCTTGCTTGACGTCCACTCCAAGTCTCCTGGATTGCGTTTGTTCCAAAAATCGCTCTCCCGAAGGTTTCATTCCGTTTGGATTCCGTTTGATATTCCCTTTTTTGTGAAACACTGAAATAGGCAAAAAAAACAGCAATTTGCACTAGGCCTTTGGTTAGTAGGTTAGTCCCAAAAATAATATAAAAGTGTATAATAAATCCCATTAAACATCCAAAACAGATAATATAATAGCATGGAACAATAAAAAATTATAGATACATTGGAGACGTATCATTGATCATATCTACTATATGATTCACGCTCGACCTTTTGGTCTCAGTGTTCCGAGGCCATATCTGCATATGCTAGGCTCGTCAAGTTTAACCCGAGTATTATGCGTGTGCAAAATTGGCTTGTACCTGTTGTATGTGAACGTAGAGCTTATCACACCCGATCATCACGTGGTGTCTCAGTACGATTAACTGTAGCAATGGTGCATACTCAGAGAGAACACTTATACCTTGAAATTTAGTGAGAGATCATCTTATAATGCTACTGCCGTACTAAGCAAAATAAGATGCATAAATGGTAAACATCACATGCAATCAAAATAAGTGATATGATATGGCCATCATCATCTTGTGCCTTTGATCTCCATCTCCAAAGCACCGTCATGATCACCATCGTCACCGGCTTGACACCTTGATCTCCATCGAAGCATCGTTGTCGTCTCGCCAACTATTGCTTCTATGACTATCGCTACCGCTTAGTGATAACGTAAAGCAATTACACGGCGATTGCATTTCGTACAATAAAGCGACAGCCATATGGCTCCTGCCAGTTGCCGATAACTGTTACAAAACATGGTCATCTCATACAACAATTTATATCTCATCACGTCTTGACCATATCACATCACAGCAAGCCCTGCAAAAACAAGTTAGACGTCCTCTACTTTGTTGTTGCAAGTTTTACGTGTCTGCTACAGGCTTCTAGCAAGAACCGTTCTTACCTACGCATAAAAACCACAACGATTTTTCATCAAGTGTGCTATTTTAACTTTCAACAAGGACCGGGCATAGTCAAACTCGATTCAACTAAAGTTGGAGAAACAGACACCCGCTAGCCACCTGTGTGTGAAGCACGTCGGTAGAACCAGTCTCATGAACGCGGTCATGTAATGTCGATCCGGGCCGCTTCATCCAAAAATACCGCTGAATCAAAGTAAGACGTTGCTGGTAAGCAGTATAACTATTATCGCCCACAACTCTTTGTGTTCTACTCGTGCATATAACATCTACGCATAGACCTAGCTCGGATGCCACTGTTGTGGAACGCAGTATTTCAAAAAAAATTACCTACGATCACGCAAGATCTATCTAGGAGATGAATAGCAACGAGCGGGGAGAGTGTGTCCACATACCCTTGTAGACCGAAAGCGGAAGCGTTTAGTAACGCGGTTGATGTAGTCGAACGTCTTCGCGATCCAACCGATCCAAGCACCGAACGTACGGCACCTCCGCGTTCAGCACACGTTCAGCTCGATGACGTCCCTCGATCTCTAGATCTAGTTGAGGACGAGGGAGAGTTCCGTCAGCACGACGGTGTGGTGACGGTGATGATGAAGTTACCGGCGCAGGGCTTCGCCTAAGCACTACAACGATATGACCGAGGTGTGTAACTATGGAGGGCGGCACCGCACACGGTTAAGAGAAACTTGTGTGTCTTTGGGGTGCCCCTGCCCCCGTATATAAAGGAGGGAGGAGGAGGCCGGCGGCCAGGGAGGAGGCGCGCCATAGGGGAGTCTAACTAGGATTCCCAATCCTAGTTGGAGTCCCCTTCCTTTTCCAAGAGGGAGAGAGAGGGAAGGAGGAAGAGGGGAGAAGGAAAGAGGGGGCGCCGCCCCCTCCCTAGTCCAATTCGGACTGGCCATGGGGGGCCTCCCTTGTGGCCCTCCTCTCCTTTCCATTAAGGCCCATGAAGGCCCATAAACTTCCCGGGGGGGGGGGGGGGGGTCCGGTAACCCCCGGTACTCCGAAACTCATCCGAAACAACCCAAACTACTCCGGTGTCCGAATGTAACCTTCCAATATATGAATCTTTATGTCTCGACCATTTCGAGACTCCTTGTCATGTCCGTGATCTCATCCGGTACTCCGAACAATCTTCGGTCATCAAATCACATAACTCATAATACAAATCGTCATCGAACGTTAAGCGTGCGGACCCTACGGGTTCGAGAACTATGTAGACATGACCGAGACACATCTCCGATCAATAACCAATAGCGAAACCTGGATGCTCATATTGGCTCCTACATATTCTACGAAGATCTTTATCGGTCAAACCGCATAACAACATACGCCGTTCCCTTTGTCATCGGTATGTTACTTGCCCGAGATTCGATCATCGGTATCATCATACCTAGTTCAATCTCGTTACCGGCAAGTCTCTTTACTCGTTCCGCAATGCATCATCCTGCAACTAAATCATTAGTCACATTGCTTGCAAGGCTTATATTGATGTGCATTACTGAGAGGGCCCAGAGATACCTCTCCGTTACACGGAGTGACGAACCCTAATCTCGATCTATGCCAACTCAACAAACACCATCAGAGACACCTGTAGAGCATCTTTATGATCACCCAGTTACGTTGTGATGTTTGATATCACACAAAGTGTTCCTCCGGTATTCGGGAGTTGCATAATCTCATAGTCAAAGGAACATGTATAAGTCATGAAGAAAGCAATAGCAATAAAACTAAACGATCATTAATGCTAAGCTAAAGGATGGGTCTTGTCCATTACATCATTCTCTAATGATGTGATCTCGTTCATCAAATGACAACACATGTCTATGGTTAGGAAACTTAACCATCTTTGATTAACGAGCTAGTCAAGTAGAGGCATACTAGGGACACTCTGTTTGTCTATGTATTCACACATGCACTAAGTTTCCGGTTAATACAATTCTAGCATGAATAATAAACATTTATCATGATATAAGGAAATATAAATAACAACTTTATTATTGCCTCTAGGGCATACTTCCTTCAACATGACCATCACCCAACTTCATCACTTAATAACTAGTTATAGTTCATAACTTTACTACTAATACCAACTAAACTAGGGGCGCCAAATTTCGCTAGATGCTTCTCCTTGGGACATTGGTGGTTGGACTCGGCGTAGGAGTCAGCGGCTCTTGGCGCGTCGTCATCGTCGCCGTTGTCCAAAGTGGAGGAGGAGGACGAGATGATGATGCCCGCCGTGCGCCGGGTGACGCGGTCTGCTCCTCCTGGAGTCGTGCGGCTCTCCCGGCCGCCGTCGCCCGCTGCATTGCCAACTAATCCAACTCCTCAAGTGCCATGCGGAGCGCCTTGGCATTTTTGCAGTGACGACGGCGGGTGCCCGTCTCCACGGAAGTGTAGGAGCGACGGATGGCGGTGTAGAGGCCTCGTCGTTGTCGCTAGCCAAGGGAAGTGGCTAATGTCTACTACACAACTTATTCTTGTAGAATCGTGTTGGGCCTTCATGCGCAGAGTTTTGTAGGACAACAACAAAATTCCCTCAAGTGGGTAACCTAAGGTTTATCAATCCGTGGGAGGCGTAGGATGAAGATGGTCTCTCTCAAACAACCCTGCAATCAAATACAAGAAATCTCTTGTGTCCCCAACACACCAAATACAATGGTAAATTGTATAGGTGCAGTAGTTCAGCGGAGAGATGGTGATACAAGTGTAGTATGGATAGTAGATATAGGTTTTTCTAATATGAAAATATAAAAACAATAAGGTAGCAAGTGATAAAATGGAGCACAAACAGTATTGCAATGCTTAGAAACAAGGCCTAGGGTTCATACTTTCACTAGTGCAATCTCTCAACAGTGCTAACATAATCGAATCATATAATAATCCCTCAATGTGCAACAAAGAATCAGTTCAATGTTTCTATCAGAGAAAGTAGGACAAAAACGTGTAAACCCATGTGCCTAGATTACCCCAATGTCACCATGGGAATCTGCAAGTTGATTACCAGAACATATATCAAGTGACTCAATAGAATACCGCATTGTCACCACAAGTATCCACATGCAAGACATACATCAAGTGATCTCAAATCAAATATCCAATCCAACATAACGAAACCTCAGAGAGCAAGACTCAATTCATCACAACAAGATAGAGAGAGAGGGGAAAACACCATATGATTCGACTATATTAACAAAGCCCATGGTACATCAAGATCGTGCCAAATCAAGAACACGAGAGAGAGAGAGAGAGATCAAACACATAGCTACTAGTACACACCCTCCACCATGAGGGTGAACTACTCCCTCCTCATCATGGAGATCGCTAGGATGATTTCCCCCTCCGGCAGGGGTGCCGGAATGGAGCTCCCGATGGGATCGCTTCGAAACAGAGGCTTGCAGTGGCGGAACAACTCATCTAGGTTAACTTTCAGGGTTTCTGAATATATAAGAATTTCCAGCGTTGGAATCACGCAAAGAGGTGCCACAGGGGGTCCACAAGGTACTAGGGCGTGACCACCCCCTGGGCGCGCCCTAGTACCTTGTGGGGCCCATGTGGGTCTTCTGGTACTCCCCCGAAGCCTCCTGGGTCCCTTTCCTTCCAGAAAAAATCGTCAAAAAGTTTTGTTGCATTTGGACTTCATCTCATATGGATTTTCTAGAAAACCAAAAACAAGCAGAAAACAGCAACTGGCACTGGGCACTTAGTCAATATGTTAGTCCATGAAAATCATATAAAAGTTATATAAAAGTGCACCAAAACCATATAAAACTATTGTAAACATGACATACTTCATAAATTATAGATACATTGGAGACGTATCAACATCCCCAAGCTTAATTCCTGCTCGTCCTCGAGTAGGTAAATGATAAAATAAAATAATTTATGAAGTGTGAATGCTAGCATAGTGCATAAGTTTGACCAATGATAATTCCAATCACTTTCTCTATCATCATTATATATCATAAATAGTAGATCATTTCTCATAAAACTTCTCATGATAAAGTAACAATCAATTCACATGTTATGATTCAAACAATACATTCTCTTGAAACGGAAAAACCTATGTTCTTAGTCACCAAAAAATTTCAATGCATCTTATTTTCAACAAAGTCTAAGTAAGAGCTCCACATACTCAATTATCATATAGTCTTTTATGATTGCTAATTCTCAAAGCATATTTTTAGAACAAATAGCATCAATCGAACACAGATAAAGATAGGGGCTTAATGTTTTGCCTCCCAACTTATTAATCATGGAGATAATTGTTAACAATAATAATTCATGATCAAATATATTTGAATGGCTATATGTGCCTGGATCTTTCCACACCACATGATGCTTTCCAGCTAGAGAATAGGTAAGAATCAACTAGTGTAGGAAGGCAAAACAAGCATGACTTCAAGAATTTCAACACATAGAGAGGAAACTTGATATTATTGAGATATGTAAAAGAATATGTTCCTCTTTCATAATAATTTTCAGTAGCATCATGAATAAATTCAACAATATAACTATCATATAAAGCATTCTTTTCATGATCCACATGCATAATTTTTTTATTACTCCACACACAAGATAAGTTACTCTCCTTCATAATAGTTGGAGCAAACTCAACAAAATAACTATCATGAGATACTTGATTTACATAATCAAATTGAACATTAAAATCATGATGACAAGTTTTGTCGTGGTTTTGTCACGGCAGATGTCCTAAGGAAAGGACTTAGTCGTGAAGCCATCGCTACGGGTTAGCTTAAAGGGGTTAAAGAGGACAAGGGACGCAGAGAGTTTATACTGGTTCGGCCCCTTAAGGTGAAGGTAAAAGCCTAATCCAGTTGTTGTGGAATTGCTAGGGTTTCGATGATCAGGGAGTGAATACGCTTTGCCTGAGTCTCGAGTTGTTGTCTGTCTTCCTGAACCGCCGCCGGGTCGTCCCCTTATATACACGGGTTGACACCCGTTGGTTTACAGAATCCCGAGGCCGGCTCATAAACGTGTCCGGCTCGGTCTCTGCTCTTTCTATCTTACAACACAAGTTTACATATCCATACCGGTTTATGTCCACAGGCCTTAAACCGGCTTTGGCCCCTGGGCCTTCATAAAGCGTCACCGCCTTTATCTTCATGGGCTTCAGGTATAGTGAACCACTATGGGGTTAACCCGGCCTCTCCTGGCCAGTTTACGCCCAGTGGTAATATCCCCAACATTAGGCCCCAGATTGATTTGAACTGGTTCATGTCAATCCTCAATACTTAAGAAAATTTCTTCTTCGGCACCTTCACATAGTCTTGTAAACCGTCGTGACGTCACCTTCCAGGACCATGATAAATCGCCATGACATCATCTATTATTAAAAACTGTGTATAACCCACCTTCATTAATGGGCCTCCGACAATCGAGGCAACAGAGCTGTCACATATCCCATTTTTCGGGCTCCTCGATTCTCGCACCTGCCTTTTATCCATTCACCTTATAAATAGGCCGAGGGGTCCCTTTCACCTTTCCCCCTCGTGCCTCTTCGTGTCGTCTTCTTCCTCACGCCGACCGACCTTCGAGCTCTGCCGCCGCCGTCGTCCTTAGCCTCTGCCTCAACAACGGCCGCTGCATCAACCTGACCGTACTAGAGACACGCGACGATCCTCCGCTGCTTCCTCAGCTCCAGTAAGTCCCTCTTCTCCTTATTCCAGATCCGCCATTAGGGTTCAGTGTTCGTCATAGTTCTTCAAAGTTCTTGGCACTGTTCTTCCTTATCCCTCTCCAGTAATACCAATAACTAGTCAGATCTGATATTTTCCGATGCCCTTGTATTTTAAACTCCTTTTTCCTTGTTAGAGCATCTGCTTTATATAAAACTCATCTGAACTTGCTGAACTCTTCAAACGCTTGAAATTAGGTCAGAATATATTTTGATTTTCCAACGCACGGTAGATCTGAAATTACCATGCCAAGCTGTGAAACTTGTTTTTCCTTCACTTATGCACCTTTAGACATATACCTTCAATACCAGATTAGGCGGTTTAACCTCATAGAAAAATGATGACCCAGTAGATACCATTAGTCCCCTGTTGAACTGCCAATGCATTCGTCATTGTACTGTCTCCATTGTCAGACTCCGGTTTACCAATAACAAACACCGGTTTAACAATATGCTTACATCCTTGTACCGCTTTATAGTTGTCCAATGTGAATCTTAAACCGGCAATAATCATGTTTCAGCTTCTCATTGCAATGGCCAAGCAAGTCTATGAATGCAACTAGGTTCCTTCCCGGGTCATGGAAGATCAGTTAAACAGATGCGTCGCAACGGGCGCTTTGGCCAAGAAAGATGTCATCCACTGGAGGGCCCCTGGCCCGGAAAATCCTCCTGCGCCCATGGACGGAGAGGTAGTCGTTTCTGTTGACCATCTGGGTCGAGGCTTTAGCCCTCCTGGTTCAAAATTCTTCCGAGATGTACTGGCTAGTTTTCAACTTCACCCTCAAGACATCGGTCCAAATTCTGTGACCAACATCTGCCACTTCCAAGTCTTCTGTGAGGCTTACCTGCAAGAGGAACCTACAATTGAACTATTTAGGGATTTCTTTCACCTAAACCGGCGCACAGAATTCACGGATGGACCCAATACTGAGTTGGGCAGAATGGCGGTTCAGAAAAGGAAGGAAGTCACTTTCCCTCATGCCAAGCTTCACAGTCACCCCAAAGAGTGGAACCAGACTTGGTTTTATTGCAAGGATACATCTCCAACTGATGAAAACCCCCTGCCGGGTTACCGGCCCCACCACCTTAGCAATACACATCCTTTTCCTCAGAGGTTAACTGCAAAGGAGAGAGCCATCTATGCCCCACAGTTGTCGAAGCTTAGAGCCTTTATGGCCAATGGTTTAACCGGTGTTGATTTTGCTCGTTGCTGGATCGGCTGGAGTATCCTACCCTTAAGCCGGCGCCCCGGTTTGATGTGTGAATACACAGGGAGTCTGACCGACCCTCAACGGCATATTAACATTCAACTGACAGAGGCTGAAGTTACTGAGGCTGTCAAGAAAATGTTGAATGAACCGGAAGCTGTCTGTGGCCAGACCGGACTAAGTACTTTCTACACCTCCAACAAACCGCCAGCTGTAAGAATCATATATCCTTTTTGTCTTAAGTTACTTCTTTCAAATTATTCTCTGAAAGTTTGACTATTTCTGACAGGGTGATGATCCGTTCTGGAATAAGAAACCACAAGATAAACCGGCAAAACCGCAAGACATACCGGCAAAGCCACTTCGTCCAAAGACCAAGGTTGTTAAAAAACCTGCCAAGAAAAGGACCACTGCTTCTTCGGACGCAAATGCTGATGCCGATGTAGCCAATCCGGACTCAGAGGTAGAACTTGACTCTCTTGGATCATTTTTCATACACCTCGTTGACAATGATTATTATCAGGATGACGCTGAAGGCAGTCAAGCTGATGACATAGAGGTAATCATTCTTTCCTCCGATTCAGATCCTCTGCCAACATCGAAAATCCATCGAGCAAACTGGAAAGTAAAATTTTCTCACCCTCTTGCTTACTTGGACCCCAACTTTCTTTTGAAGATGCAGCAACATGAAGCTCTCCGCACGACCCGGCACAGCGGCCAGGTAGTTACCTCTGCCGATTTACCGAACACTCCGGTTCGGAAACGTCGATCAGAGGTCTCTTATACTCTTGACACTTCTTGCCCCAAGGCGGGTTGTTTCCGACAGCCTCTTAATCCATCTGATTCAAATTATCAGGGCACTTCCCATTCATCTTCTGGCGAGTCGTCAGCCACAAAGCTTCCACCCCTCAAAATGGTTCCTGGGTGAGTCATACCTTTAATTTTTATTTTCACTGCCTTATGCTTGACACAATATCTTGACCTTTTATATTTGTTTCTCTCAGTGCCAAGCCAAGACCCAGGAAGAAGGCTCGGTTGAATAAACCGGCTGAGGATAACGTGGCTGTTGAACCAGAAAACACTCCAGATCCAGAAGAAACCGATGCTGATGCCATGCTTGATGATCCGCTGCCTCAAGACCATGACTTGTTTACTGAACAAGTAGAAATTGACACCACAGGCCATGCTGATAAACCGGTCAGTCCAGCTAAGGAGACTGACAAACCGTCAACTCCAGTGAAGGCTGCTGATGATAAAGAAGACGATATCATGATTACTGGTACTGGCCATACCACTCCTGGCAATCCTGTCGCTTTATCAAAACATACTGCCAAGGATGAGCTTTCTTGAACCGTCTATATACCAGCCGCGACTATGAAGCCGATTTGGTCAACTTGATGAAGGAACGATATGAGGTAACATAACTATTTTTCTCTTTTGTCCAATTGCAGTTTATCAACTCTAGTAGCCCCCAAGTAACGGTTTATGATACCAATCCAAACCGGAACTTAGTAATAACTATATATTTGCAACACGGCATCTTTTTCACTGGTGTAGCCCCCAAGGGTCGGTTTAACTTTATAAAGATGAACCGGGACTTTTAAAAGCTTCCCAGATGAGCAATTAGAGCAAACATAAATTAGCCCACAAGTGCCAAGAGGAATACTTGTATTGTGCTTGGGACTTTGCAGAAATTTCTGAGCCAGAGCAAATATGCATTAGCCCCCAAGTATCAGGTGCATAACTTGTTATGGGCTTGGCACTTTAAATATGTACTATCAACTCATAATATGTCTCTTCCTTACAGGCTAAGCTGAGCAGAAAAGAATCTCAAAGCGCCGATCTGCAAGAAAATATCAAGTCCCAGCAAGCTGAAACTTCCAAGGCAAAGGATGAGCTGACAAGCGCTTTAGCCGCTATGGAAAAGCTAAAGGAGAGCTTCAACAAGGAGCGGGCGGATTGAAACATAGGGAAATCCGCTTTGCAGAAAAGAGCCAAGGATGCAGAAGCAGCCCTCAAACCGGTGGTAGACGAGCTGACTGGTGTAAAGCGGCAAGTACATGCTATGACTGCTGCTGTGTTTGGT
Source organism: Aegilops tauschii subsp. strangulata (assembly GCF_002575655.3). Taxonomy (NCBI): domain Eukaryota; kingdom Viridiplantae; phylum Streptophyta; class Magnoliopsida; order Poales; family Poaceae; genus Aegilops; species Aegilops tauschii. Next base: position 248,327,343 of record NC_053035.3, read on the forward strand.
TAGCATCCTTGATCTATACTTTCAACATGTCTTCCCATGTGTTTCCGGTTTACTGACATTTATAATAATGCAGGAACTCGCATCAGCCATCTGGGCTCTGATGTACAGAAGAAGCTGAAGGCTGCTTACACGCTGATAGAGCAATTATACACTGGCTGTAACATCCCAAATTTTCAATTTGGAATGTTTCACAATTATTAGCTAAGCATCTATGAATTTTGATTGAAATTGAGTGGCATTTGAAAATTTCAGAGGCAGTTGAGTTTTTGTTGTGAATTTGAACTTGATTTGGCATTGAAATTTATTTCAAATATCCCTAACAAATACTTGATCAAAAGTATGAGAGGAGCTAACATGACACTCCAAAAATGTCAGAAGAAACGTATTGCCAAAAAGTTTGAATTCAAATTTGAATTTTATTTGGGATTTCCAAAAATTGTTTTTTTTGTTTGAAATTTACCTCTGGAAAAATGTCCATGTTGTAGGATTATTTCCCCTGAGAATTTTGATATATATATGTCCTATATAAAAATAATATATATATATTTTTTCTATATTTTCCCTTCTCTCTAATTCAAAAAAAAAGGAAAAAGCCCGAGGCGCCAGCCAGGCCAACCGGCCCAGCCAGCGCCGAGCGCAGCCCACCAGCGGGCCAGGCGCAGCCCACCGACGCCCGAGCCGGCCTGCCCCCAGCGCCCGATGCCCGAACCCCCTCGCCCTCGGTCGCCCGTCGCGCCTTTCCCCTCTCTCTCTCACTAACCCGTCGGCCTCACCCTATCCCTAACCCCTCGCCCATGACACCGCGCCAGAGCGCGTTCGCCGCCGCCGCGTCCGAGTTCCACGGGATCACGATCCCGAGACGCCCCCTTGCCCAAGTTGATGCGCTACATAAACCCAGCTCCCTCCTCTCTCGATCCCCCTAAAACCCTAAGCTCAACTCCACCCGTAGCTCGCGCCCTCGCCGAACGCATCTCGCCGCCGCCGCCTTGGTTCGTCGCCGTTTCTGCCACCGGTGAGCACCCCCCCTTCCCATTCAAGCTACTCCACCTGCACCGCCACTTCATCTCGCACCTCCCTGACATCCTATCGTTGCCCAGGAACCGCCGAAGCCGTCGCCCACGAGCTCGGCCGCCGCCCGCCGGAGCAGGAGCTCACCCGAGCACGTCTCCATCGCCTCCGTCGTCTCCGGGCTCCAGCGACCCCGCCCCCGACTTCCCCAAGCTCCGCCGCATCCGCCCGACATTTTCGCCACCTTCGCCGATCGCCGGAGACCCCGCCCGGCTCGACACCGACCTCCGCCACCCTCTGTCACCGTCGACCACCGTCGCAGTAAGCCGCCACCTCCCCTCCACCGTTCGATCTGCAATCTACGGAGTAGATTAGAAGTAGTGAAGGGTTAGGTTTATTTGTTTAGATCGGTTTTAGTTTCGGTTTAGATCGGTTTATTTTATGTTGCGGTTTAGTTGGACCGGCCGAATGGTTTATTTCTGTTAGCCCGTAGACGCGTTGGATTATTAAACGCTTAGGCGCTGTTTAGTTTTAGAATGCTCACTGTTTCGGCCCGTTAGCGCGTTAGTTTTATTTTCGTTTCTGTTTTAAAACAGAATAGTTCCATCTTGAAAAATCTATATCTTTTAGGTTATTTACTATTTTTAGTTGATTCTTTTTTTATTAGTTTGCAAATTTGTTGTAGTTTCTGTAGAAAATATGTTTAGCCATGTTTAAATTATTAGAAATAGTTTTATATTAGATTTAGACAGATTAGTTTTTCTGCCATAAATTGAGTTAGGATTCTTTTTGTGATTCTTTTTTCTACTGCTTAGTTTTGACCATGCCTAGCAGTAGGAACTTGTTTGGGTATTTTTAGATTTAATAAACAATTAGTTGTACATCGTAATCAAGTTTTTCTTGTTTATTTAGCTAGCTACTGTTTTCCTACTGTTCTAGTTAGTAAATAATTTTATTTTTATTATGTTATAGTTTATTTTTGATTAGTTTTTGTAGCTACAGAGGAGGAACTTTTATTTACGGTAGAATAATTTTTTTATTTTATTTTCTTTGCTAGGATTGTTTTAGGCATAATATGAGTTCTATCATAGCTTTTGATGTGATTCTTTTTTCTACTAGTTTGTATGATGTTTTCCCTTCTGTTAGTTAGCAAAACCAATGTTAGGTTCTATTAAGAAAAGTTTTAGTTGTGTAAAACTATTTCTTAGTTGCTGCTTGATATGATGAAAACCTTGATTTGCTTTCTCCGAGTTTTCCTTTGGTTTTGGTTTGAGTGTTTGGGTGTTTTACTTCAACTTGCTGTTATGCTATATTGTGCTATACTTATTTGTGCTATTGTTTGACTCGGTAGAATTCCCGGAGTGCGAAGCCTGCTATTACGAGTCGCTAGCTTTCGAAGACCGTCAGCCAGGCAAGTCATTTGATCATGTTTTTTTACAATACCTATGATTTTATTGCATTAGAGTTATACCTCCCCACCATGCATGCAGTAGGAGAATTTTGTTAAGTTATGTTCTTGAGTAGTATCATGAGGTAGGATGAACCCTTCTCCCTTGTTACCGATGCCCGGGACGATGTAGTTTATCTTGCTATGCTCGTAGACGGGGTTGGTTGAGTGATTCATAAGGGAGATGCGAGAGTCAAGATGATGACCACCCCATGACGTCAAGCTCAAGATGGACTTCAAAATTCACTACTGGGTGGAGGACGGTTGACGGGCACCCTGGAGAAACCAGCGGATGGCCAGGATGCATGGAGAAGCGCCATGACATCTTGCGGAAAGCTTCACCCAGCCACGAAGAGAAGGATGGATACCCCATTGACCAGAAGCTTACCTGTGCAGCCGCAAGCCATTATGGGCTCTGGCTTGGTCGACCTTAGGCGTGACTCTGGCCGGACGGTGCTACGAGATGTAGAAGAACGGTAGGATTGGATGGGCACCGGCAGTGGCCCAGAGAAACTCTTCGGAAGACCCTGTTTCGTTTGTCCCGTCTTCAAACACCAGGCAGCGCGAAGACTTAAAGGAGGGAACGATTCTTGCGGGTAAAGTGCACAAACCTCTGCAGAGTAACAACCTAATCGATTAGTCGTGTCCCCGGTTACGGACAAATGAGCCTCTGGGATTGGAGTATTTCGGATATCTCAACACTGAACTTAATAAATTAATTGAGGGGGGTTATTTAATAATTGGGAATGAGACATTGGTTGGCGGAACCATCTCAATAACTACCAACATTTTGTAGTAATTGCAAACAAGTCCTTGTTGTAGGGAAAAACCGGCTTTTCCGCAAAACAATGAAACTTAGAGCCCCACAGCCAAATTGCATATAGTATTGGTAATTTTATTATTGTTCTCTCTTCATGACTTGCCGGCATATTCAAAATGCTGACCTACACGGCTGCAACATCTTATGTTGCAGAGGAGTTTTCCGATCAGGAGTGAGGCTAGGATCCACGCTTGGCGATTGCCCTATGGAGTCGGATGGACTCGCTATTCGTCTACGCTTCTGCAGCTTTATTTAGTTTATTTCTCATGAGTTGGCCTTCGGCCGAATTTATTATGATGTAATAAAGACTCGATATGAGAATTGTGTAATAAATTCAGGTGTGATTGAACTTTGAATCTTTGCATCAATGTACTGTGTGTGCCAGCTTGATCTTGGGATGGTACAGCTACACAGAGACTTGACCGATTTCGGGTCGGGTCGCTACAGAGATGGTATTCAGAGCACACGCTGACCGTAGGACGTAACCCCTAGGATCGGAAAGCCATAGGAAGAGACTATTTTATTTTATGTCCTTATCATTCCGTAATTCTCCCGTGTTCATTTCTGACTTCTCTCCGATTTTCAACATTCTAGATGGCCGCCGAGTTCACCCCAGTTCTACTACCGGAGTTTTGCCAGCCAGATGAGACGATGCTTCTCGGCAAGAAGCTGGTTCAGATCGTGAAGAAGCTGAAGATTGCCCTGCCCTCAATCACCGGGAAGCCTATCAATGCACTTCCGACGGATACCCGCTACAGGATTATGGTGCACATTCCAGGAGGACCTTCGGAGGACATTCAGAGCCCATTGACTTTGAGTTTACCGATTTCACTTGGATCCTCGGAAGAGACATGGCGATTTATCGTGCACTTGGACATCTCCGAGAAGAGTACAGGGCTGAGCTCGACCCATCAGACCTCGCCATGATTTCTCGCAGAGCTAGGAATGGAGATATCATCCGTACCGTAGAGGACGACTCCATTCTTTCATATGTCCAAGACTTGGAGAGTCTCATCAGGAACCGGGAAATCCAGACGCGCCGAAACTCGAAGGTACACAGGAGGTTGTTGTTCCGTGAACTGGAACTGGAGGAGAAAGCACGCGCGGACTTCCTTGAACATGAAGAAGAAGTCAAGGATTTTATGGATAGAATCGAGGTCCGGGGTAAATATATTGCCACACTGGAGGAGAAGATAGACCTGGGAGAAGACCTTTTTCCGAGTGGAGATGATGGACCTCTTGTGAGCAATGACCAGGATTATGAAGAGAGCTCCACCGAAGGAAGCCGCAAGAGGAGACGCCGCACCAGAGGACGCCACACCGGAGGACGCAAGAATAATTGATGAAGACATTTAGTCGACTGCCATGTTATTTTTTTTGTCGATCAGTTAGGCCGTTATTTTCGATTGGTCGTGAGATTTTTGATCCTAGATTGAACCTTGTTTGAGATGAATGAATAAATGATTGGTGTGATTATGATTGTGCATTCATATGGGTAGTGCTATTTTCTCATTAGACCCTTGTTCTATTCTAATTTCTCATCCACTCCAAAACACCAGATGCCTCCAAGACGTGACCCCGGTTTCAACTTACCGCCGGAGCTCACCCAGCTGATCCAGCAGCAGAATGCCCTGACGCAGATGCTCATCTAGAACCAGAACAACAACAACAACAACAACAACAATCCACCGCCACCACCCCCTGTTGACAACTTGACCCGCTTCCTAAGGCTGAATCCGCTAGTGTTCTCTAGCAGCACTGAGCTGATTGTGGCCGATGATTGGCTCCGCAAGGTCAGAAGGGAGTTAGCCACTGCTGGATGCACAGATGCAGAGAATGTGCGCTTTGCCGCACATCAGCTTGATGGACCTGCAGCTTCTTGGTGGGAGAACTACACCGCCACTTATCCGGCCGCCACCGTGACATGGGCTGAGTTCCAGCAGGCCTTCCGCACCGCTCATGTCTCAGCTGGAGCCATGAGTCTGAAGAAGCGTGAGTTCCGCAACTTACACCAGGGGAACTGTACTGTGGGGCAGTACGTGGATGAGTTCAGCAAATTATCTCACTATGCCCCAGATGATGTGGCCACAGATGCCGCAAAGCAAGAGAAGTTTCTCGAGGGACTCAATGATGAGCTAGGAATGCAGCTAATGGTGGCTACCTTCAACAACTACCAGGAGCTGGTAAACAAGGCCACCATACTTGAAGGCAAGCAGCGGCAGATTGATAGCCGCAAGCGGAAATATGGCCAGGGAAAGTACAACTCCGGAGCTCAGCAGAAGCCCCGCTATACCCCATACTCAGGAGGACATACCCATCACACCCATGGAGGACATAATCATGGAGGACATAACCATGGAGGGAATGGGAACAATCGCAACCACGACAACAACTCCAAGTCAGGCAATGGAGGCAATGGCAACCAGCACCGTCCTACTCCGGCTCAGAAGGATCTGAGTCATATCACCTGTTTCAAGTGCCAGAAGACAGGACACTATGCCACCGATTGTCCGGAGGCCAAGCAGAGGAATGGAAACGGCAACGGCAATGGAAGCTCAGCAAAGAAGCCCAACCCTTTTCCTCGTGCTCAGGTGAATCACCTTGACATGGAGGACGTCTATGATCAGCCAGACACTGTGGTTGGTAAGTTTTTATTAAATTCACATCCAGTATTGGTACTCTTTGATTCCGGTGCAACGCATTCATTCATATCAAGGGTAGTTGTGGAAAAGTACGGGTTGCCCACTAGAACCCTTAGAACCCCTCTTCAGGTCACTTCCCCAGGAGGAGAGATGACGGCAGGCTTAGGCTGTCATTCGACCCTCAGCATCGGAAACCATGATTTTCCTGCAGACCTCATAGTATTGGAATCCCAGAGTTTGGATGTAATTCTAGGCATGGATTGGTTGACCAAGTTTGAAGGAAACATCGACTGTGCTCGCAAGACGATTTTGCTCACCACCCCGGAGCAGAAAAGGATCAAGTATGTATCCAGACGCACACCGATGAAGAATCGGGTGAATTCCCTCACGGGTGTTGTTCAGGAGGAAGTGCCCGTAGTGCAAGATTTTCCCGATGTGTTTCCAGAGGAATTACTAGGAATGCCACCGGACAGAGACATTGAGTTTTTGATTGAGTTATTGCCCGACACAGCCCCAATATCCAAGAGACCCTATCGGATGCCCCCGAATGATTTGGAAGAGATCAAGAAGCAAATTAAGGAGCTATTGGAGAAAGGATATATTCGCCCAAGCTCGTCACCTTGGGGAGCCCCAGTTCTTTTGGTAGAGAAGAAGGATGGAACCCTGAGAATGGTTGTGGATTATCGTTCATTGAATGATGTGACCATCAAGAACAAGTACCCTCTGCTGATGATTAATGATTTATTTGATCAACTAGTTGGAGCCAAGGTATTCTCCAAGATCAATCTTCGATCAGGGTATCATCAGCTGAAGATTCGTGAACAGGATATACCCAAAACAGCTTTCACCGCCAGGTATGGTTTATATGAGTATACCGTCATGTCATTCGGATTAACTAACGCCCCTGTGTATTTCATGAGCATGATGAACAAGGTATTTATGGAATATCTGGACAAGTTTGTCGTGGTGTTCATCGATGACATATTGGTTTTCCTTCCAAAAATTGTTTTTTTTGTTTGAAATTTACCTCTGGAAAAATGTCCATGTTGTAGGATTATTTCCCCTGAGAATTTTGATATATATATGTCCTATATAAAAATAATATATATATATTTTTTCTATATTTTCCCTTCTCTCTAATTCAAAAAAAAAGGAAAAAGCCCGAGGCGCCAGCCAGGCCAACCGGCCCAGCCAGCGCCGAGCGCAGCCCACCAGCGGGCCAGGCGCAGCCCACCGACGCCCGAGCCGGCCTGCCCCCAGCGCCCGATGCCCGAACCCCCTCGCCCTCGGTCGCCCGTCGCGCCTTTCCCCTCTCTCTCTCACTAACCCGTCGGCCTCACCCTATCCCTAACCCCTCGCCCATGACACCGCGCCAGAGCGCGTTCGCCGCCGCCGCGTCCGAGTTCCACGGGATCACGATCCCGAGACGCCCCCTTGCCCAAGTTGATGCGCTACATAAACCCAGCTCCCTCCTCTCTCGATCCCCCTAAAACCCTAAGCTCAACTCCACCCGTAGCTCGCGCCCTCGCCGAACGCATCTCGCCGCCGCCGCCTTGGTTCGTCGCCGTTTCTGCCACCGGTGAGCACCCCCCCTTCCCATTCAAGCTACTCCACCTGCACCGCCACTTCATCTCGCACCTCCCTGACATCCTATCGTTGCCCAGGAACCGCCGAAGCCGTCGCCCACGAGCTCGGCCGCCGCCCGCCGGAGCAGGAGCTCACCCGAGCACGTCTCCATCGCCTCCGTCGTCTCCGGGCTCCAGCGACCCCGCCCCCGACTTCCCCAAGCTCCGCCGCATCCGCCCGACATTTTCGCCACCTTCGCCGATCGCCGGAGACCCCGCCCGGCTCGACACCGACCTCCGCCACCCTCTGTCACCGTCGACCACCGTCGCAGTAAGCCGCCACCTCCCCTCCACCGTTCGATCTGCAATCTACGGAGTAGATTAGAAGTAGTGAAGGGTTAGGTTTATTTGTTTAGATCGGTTTTAGTTTCGGTTTAGATCGGTTTATTTTATGTTGCGGTTTAGTTGGACCGGCCGAATGGTTTATTTCTGTTAGCCCGTAGACGCGTTGGATTATTAAACGCTTAGGCGCTGTTTAGTTTTAGAATGCTCACTGTTTCGGCCCGTTAGCGCGTTAGTTTTATTTTCGTTTCTGTTTTAAAACAGAATAGTTCCATCTTGAAAAATCTATATCTTTTAGGTTATTTACTATTTTTAGTTGATTCTTTTTTTATTAGTTTGCAAATTTGTTGTAGTTTCTGTAGAAAATATGTTTAGCCATGTTTAAATTATTAGAAATAGTTTTATATTAGATTTAGACAGATTAGTTTTTCTGCCATAAATTGAGTTAGGATTCTTTTTGTGATTCTTTTTTCTACTGCTTAGTTTTGACCATGCCTAGCAGTAGGAACTTGTTTGGGTATTTTTAGATTTAATAAACAATTAGTTGTACATCGTAATCAAGTTTTTCTTGTTTATTTAGCTAGCTACTATTTTCCTACTATTCTAGTTAGTAAATAATTTTATTTTTATTATGTTATAGTTTATTTTTGATTAGTTTCTGTAGCTACAGAGGAGGAACTTTTATTTACGGTAGAATAATTTTTTTTATTTTTTTTCTTTGCTAGGATTGTTTTAGGCATAATAGGAGTTATATAATAGCTTTTGATGTGATTCTTTTTGCTACTAGTTTGTATGATGTTTTCCCTTCCGTTAGTTAGCAAAACCAATGCTTAGGTTCTGTTAAGAAAAGTTTTAGTTGTGTAAAACTATTTCTTAGTTGTTGCTTGATATGATGAAAACCTTGATTTGCTTTCTCCGAGTTTTTCTTTGGTTTTGGTTTGAGTGTCTGGGTGTTTTACTTCAACTTGCTGTTATGCTATATTGTGCTATACTTATTTGTGCTATTGTTTGACTCGGTAGAATTCCCGGAGTGCGAAGCCTGCTATTACGAGTCACTAGCTTCCGAAGACCGTCAGCCAGGCAAGTCATTTGATCATGTTTTTTTTACAATACCTATGATTTTATTGCATTAGAGTTATACCTCCCCACCATGCATGCAGTAGGAGAATTTTGTTAAGTTATGTTCTTGAGTAGTATCATGAGGTAGGATGAACCCTTCTCCCTTGTTACCGATGCCCGGGACGATGTAGTTTATCTTGCTATGCTCGTAGACGGGGTTGGTTGAGTGATTCATAAGGGAGATGCGAGAGTCAAGATGATGACCACCCCATGACGTCAAGCTCAAGATGGACTTCAAAATTCACTACTGGGTGGAGGACGGTGGACGGGCACCCTGGAGAAACCAGCGGATGGCCGGGATGCATGGAGAAGCGCCATGACATCTAGCGGAAAGCTTCACCCAGCCACGAAGAGAAGGATGGATACCCCATTGACCGAAAGCTTACCTGTGCAGCCGCAAGCCATTATGGGCTCTGGCTTGGTCGACCCTAGGCGTGACTCTGGCCGGACGGTGCTACGAGATGTAGAAGAACAGTAGGATTGGATGGGCACCGGCAGTGGCCTAGAGAAACTCTTCGGAAGACCCTGTTTCGTTCGTCCCGTCTTCAAACACCAGGCAGTGCGAAGACTTAAAGGAGGGAACGATTCTTGCGGGTAAAGTGCACAAACCTCTGCAGAGTAACCTAATCAATTAGCCGTGTCCCCGGTTACGGACAAATGAGCCTCTGGGATTGGAGTATTTCGGATATCTCAACACTGAACTTAATAAATTAATTGAGGGGGGTTATTTAATAATTGGGAATGAGACATTGGTTGGCGGAACCATCTCAATAACTACCAACATTTTGTAGTAATTGCAAACAAGTCCTTGTTGTAGGGAAAAACCGGCTTTTTCGCAAAACAATGAAACTTAGAGCCCCACAGCCAAATTGCATATAGTATTAGTAATTTTATTGTTGTTCTCTCTTCATGACTTGCCGGCATATTCAAAATGCTGACCTACACGGCTGCAACGTCTTATGTTGCAGAGGGGTTTTCTGATCAGGAGTGAGGCTACGATCCACGCTTGGCGATTGCCCTATGGAGTCGGATGGACTCGCTATTCGTCTACGCTTCCGCAGCTTTATTTAGTTTATTTCTCATGAGTTGGCCTTCAACCGAATTTATTATGATGTAATAAAGACTCGATATGAGAATCGTGTAATAAATCCAGGCGTGATTGAACTTTGAATCTTTGCATCAATGTACTGTGTATGCCAGCATGATCTTGGGATGGTACAGCTACACAGAGACTTGACCGATTTCGGGTCGGGTCGCTACACCGGCGCTCAACGAATTATCTCCACCGCTTCTCACAATAAGCCGCCCCCGACGTTAATCAAGGATACTTTAGACAGGCTATCTATGCTGCCTGCCCGGGTTGAAGAGCTAAAGAGATCTGCTACAAGGGTTGGCGCTCTGACTGCACTAACCCGAGGAAAAGCATGGGTGCCTGATCTTGATCCGGCGGACGTGGCTAAAGGCTACCCAAGCTTAAAAGAGGACGGATCAGAATTTTTCAATGAAGATCTCCGCGCCATAAACCGGGAAGTACGTCCATTGGCTTGTCAACTCGCTGAAGAGGCTGATCTTTCATTTTACCAGGCGAGTTACGACACCAACAACAAACGAGTTGCTGCATCGACTCCTGAGGCTCAAAACCTGATCCCTCCAATCCGTAAGCACACTTATGCCCCTAACATTGAACCGTCCACCCTTATAAGCGACGAAGGTGTGTTCCAAGCGTTAACTGGGATCGACTGGACAACTGTTGACTTCCAGCCGCTGGGTAGAGACGAAGAGGATGAACCGGCGCAAGATGATCCGCAGCTGTCAGGTCAAGCTGGTGACCAACCATAATCCGGAGGCCGGTTTAGTCGTCCACGTGCTGCAACACTTATTTGAGAAACAATTATCCTTTTGGGCACTGAAACGCCTTGTAATAGGCTAGTTAAAACACTTGATCTGATATGCCTTCATGCATATTTATCTGCGACTGATGCTTGCTAATCCGCCATGCTTAAGATATGATGTTCATAATCCATAGCAATTTATTCAAGCTATCATGCAGATAAAAAGCTTAAAGCGCCCTGGCGGTTTACCACCGGGCGGGTCATAATGCCCAAATATATATATAACCAAGGTTTATAACCAAAGTTGTAAAAAGATAACCAAATATGGAAATACGTGATACCTGTGACCTTGAGTCATAATGTTGGCCGACCAACTTTGTAGTGAGGGTAACAACCCTAATCCGGAGTATAAGTAACTCCTGTTATATGATGTCCGTTTACAATAAAACCATTCCGGGTTGTGATAAACACCGGTTTATTCAATACTGGTGACTTTGAGTCGAAACCAGACCGGGCTGATAGTCTCCGGATTATAACTGATCATGTACTGACAACTTGTAGTTGAAAGTCAAGCCGGTTTAACGAACGCCGGTTCATCAAAACATTAGAAATCTCATCCAAGGAGAAAAACTTAGCAAATAAAAGCAAATGAAACCCTTGTAGTCGAGGCTTTTCACGGGCTGCCAGGCCCCAAATTCGAGGCTTTTCATGGGCTGCCAGGCCACTGAGTTAAACCATTTTACAAAGCCTTTTAAGATGGTCCTCAATCCTTAACCAATCATTATTTTAACTTGACAAGTTCAGGGTCTTATTAGAGTAACTTGTCAAAGTTCGATGGGTCATACCAGGTTTACCTGGGCGGAGTGACTTACTTAAAGAGGCAGGCTAACCCGGGGTTTTAGGTGTATACACCAGGCTTCCAAGCCATGGCTTGATAGCCTATTACAAGTGTAGATTCTTTGTTCATTTCGACAGCAAAGAATCCCCAAGTAACATTTTGAGATGTGCTCAGCGGGTGCCTATGTTTGAGTTGTTGTTTTGCAACACTCTCTTTGGCCCCGGATTGATTTGGCTTTGAGCCGATCAAGAGGTGTGACTATGGTTCAGATACGACCAAGCCCCCAAGTGATGTTGTGGCATTGCGCCGATCAAGAGGTGTAGCTATGGTTCGGATACGACCAAGCCCCCAAGTGATGTGTTATAAAGCTTTGATAAGCTGAATCAAGGGGTAAACCGGACGCCGCTTTATAAACAGAAGCTCCATGTAACCGCACATGATGTAAGAAAAACAACAGATACCTCGCTTTAGCTGAGGTTCCGGTTTATTATATTGATCATAATATATACATTGTCATAACTATGTACATAAGCAGAGCCCATGGCTCAAGTATAGTAGGGCCGAAGATGAGCGATATTCCACGGCCGGTGGGTCTCCTCCTTTGATTTACGTGAGTATTTGTGCTCTCGAACATCGATTAGGTAGTATGACCCGTTGTGCAGATTCTTGCTGACCACAAAGGGTCCTTCCCAAGGGGGGATAACTTGTGCATATCCGTCTGATCCTGGATGAGTCGGAGCACCAAATAGCCTTCTTGAAAGGTTCTGGATCTAACCCGGCGGCTGTGATAACGACGCAGATCTTGCTGATAAATCGCCGAACGGGCTCCTGCCATGTCATGCTCCTCATCTAACAGGTCGAGAGCTTCCTGCCGTGCCTTCTCATTGTCAGCTTCGACATATGCCGCTACATGGGGTGAGTCATGACGGATGTCACTAGGAAGAACCGCGCCTGCTCCATAAACCATGAAGAAAGGCGTGTACCCCGTCGATCTGTTGGGTGTGGTATTAATGCTCCATAACACAGAAGGTAACTCCTCAACCCAACAACCCGGCGTCCGTTGCAAAGGAACCATAAGCCGGGGTTTGATGCCTCTCAAGATCTCTTGGTTGGCCCTTTCCGCTTGACCATTGGACTGGGGGTGAGCCACTGATGATACCAAGCCGGATGTGCTCACGTTGACAGAACTCCTTCATGGCACCCTTGGACTGATTGGTACCATTATCTGTTATAATGTTGTGTGGAAAGCCAAACCGGAAAATCACGTTTTTGATGAATTGAACCGCCGTAGCTGCATCACACTTATTGACTGGCTCTGCCTCCACCCACTTGGTGAACTTATCAACCGCCACCAAAAGGTGGGTCTTCTTATCCTTGGATCTCTTAAAGGGTCCAACCATATCGAGCCCCCAAGTCGCAGCCAAGTAATTGGAACCATCCTCAACTCTTGAGCCGGTACATGAGCCCGTCGTGAGAACTTTTGACAGCCATCACACCTTTTGACTAAGTCCTCGTCATCAGCATGAGTCGTCAACCAATAGAAACCGTGACGAAACGCCTTGGCCACCAGCGATTTTGAACCGGCGTGGTGACCACAATCTCCTTCGTGGATCTCATGCAAAATTTCACGGCCTTCTTCAGGGGATACACAGCGTTGAAACGCCCCTGTCACACTGCAATGATGTAACTCTCCATTGATGATTGTCATGGACTTGGACCGCCGGATAATCTGCCTGGCCGATGTTTCGTCTTCTGGTAACTCGCCCCGGTTCATATACGCCAAATATGGAACCGTCCAATCCGGAATAACATGAAGAGCCGCCACCAACTAAGCCTCCGGATCAGGAACAGCCAAATCCTCTTCACCAGGGAGCTTAACGGACGGATTATGCAGCACATCCAGGAAGACATTAGGTGGAACCGGTTTACGTTGGGAACCCAAACGGCTTAAAGCGTCCGCCGCTTCATTCTTCCGCCGGTCCACATGATCCACCTGATAGCCTTTGAAGTGACCTGCAACAATATCCACCTCACGACGATATGCTGCCATGAGTGGGTCCTTGGAGTCCCAAGTGCCGAACACTTGTTGAGCCACCAGGTCCGAATCACCAAAGCACTTTACTCGGCTGAGATTCATCTCTTTAGCCATCCGAAGACCATGGAGTAAAGCCTCATATTCAGCTGCATTGTTAGTGCAAGGGAACATTAAACGGAGACCATAACAAAACATATCACCTCGTGGGGAAGTTAATACAACTCCAGCCCCCGAGCCCTCCAATTTCCTGGACCCATCAAAATGAATAGTCCAATAAGTATGATCTGGCTTCTCTTCTGGCGCCTGTAGTTCTGTCCAATCATTAATGAAACCCACAAGTGCCTGAGATTTGATCGCCGTCCTGGGCATATATTTTAACCCGTGAGGGCCAAGCTCAATAGCCCACTTAGCAATCCGGCCAGTTGCTTCCCTGTTCTGGATTATATCCCCCAAAGGAGCAGAACTGACCACAGTGATGGGATGACCTTGGAAATATTGCTTAAGCTTCCGGCTTGCCATGAAAACTCCATACACCAGCTTCTGCCAATGTGGGTACCTTTGCTTGGACTCAATAAGTACCTCACTAATATAATAAACCGGCCATTGAACCGGATACTCTTTGCCGGCCTCCTTGCGCTCCACCACAATAGCCACGCTAACAACCCTGGCGTTAGCTGCCACATATAGCAAAAATGGCTCTTTGTCAACTGGAGCAGCGAGAACTGGCGGATTAGCCAGCTGCCGCTTTCAGTCCTCAAATGCTTCATGAGCGGCGTCACTCCAGACGAAGTTATCCGTTTTCTTCAGCATCTGATACAAAGGGATGGCCTTCTCGCCAAGGCGACTGATAAACCGGCTCAACACGGCAATCCGGCCTGCCAGGCGTTGAACATCATTGATACACTTCGGTTTGGCCAAAGAGGTGATGGCTTTGATCTTTTCCGGATTAGCTTCAATGCCCCTGTTAGACACCAAAAAGCCCAAGAGCTTGCCTGCCGGTACACCAAAAAACACATTTGGCTGGATTAAGCATCATTTTATAAATCCGGAGGTTATCAAAGGTCTCCTTCAAGTCATCAATCAATGTCTCCTCCTTCCTTGTTTCACCACAATATCATCTACATACGCATGAACATTGCGGCTGATCTGATCATGAAGACAATTCTGCACACACCGCTGATAAGTCGCCTGGGCACTCTTGATCCCAAAGGGCATAGATACATAGCAGAAGGCTCCAAAGGGAGTTATGAAGGCTGTCTTCTCCTGGTCCTTAACTGCCATTTTGATCTGATGGTAACCAGAATATGCATCTAGAAAGCTCAAACGCTTGCAACCCGCCGTAGCATCAATGATTTGATCAATACGAGGGAGGGAAAAAGGATCTGCTGGACAAGCTTTGTTGAGATCTGTGTAGTCCACACACATACGCCAAGTGCCGTTCTTCTTGAGCACCAGCACCGGATTAGGCAACCACTCAGGATGAAACACTTCGATGATAAACCCAGCCACCAAGAGCCTGGCAACTTCTTCTCCAATAGCCTTGCGTCTTTCTTCATTGAACCGGCGAAGAAATTGCTTGACAGGTTTATACTTGGGATCAACATTGAGAGTGTGCTCAGCGAGTTCTCTCGGTACACCTGGCATGTCAGAAGGCTTCCACGCAAAGATATCCCGATTCTCACGGATGAACTTGATGAGCGCGCTTTCCTATTTCGGATCCAAGTTAGCGCTGATGCTAAATTGCTTGGACAAATCGCCAGGCACGAAATCAACAAGCTTAGTCTCATCAGCCGATTTAAACTTTAGGGCTGGATCATGCTCTGTAGTTGGTTTTTTCAATGAAGTCATATCTGCCGGATCAACATTGTCTTTGTAAAACTTCAACTCTTCTGTTGCACAAACCGACTCAGCGTAAGCCGCATCACCTTCTTCACACTCCAAAGCGATCTTGCGGCTCCCATGCACTGTTATAGTTCCCTTGTGACCCGGCATCTTGAGCTGCAGATAGACATAACAAGGCCGTGCCATAAACTTAGCATAAGCTGGCCGTCCAAACAGGGCATGATACGGGCTTTTGATTTTCACCACTTCAAAGGTCAATGTTTCTGATCTCGAGTCATGCTCGTCTCCGAAAGCCACCTCCAGAGCTATTTTACCAACAGGATATGCCGATTTACCAGGCACCACGCCATGGAACACCGTATTGGACGGTTTAAGATTTTTATCTGTTAACCCCATGCGACGAAAAGTTTCGTAATAAAGGATATTGATACTACTCCCCCTATCCATGAGTACCTTAGTGAACTTATAACCTCCCACCTGAGGCGCCACCACCAGTGCCAAATGACCCAGATTGTCAACCCGGGGTGGATGATCCTCTCTACTCCACACGATCGGCTGCTTAGACTAGCGCAAGTAACGAGGCACCGCCGGTTCAACGGAGTTCACTGCCCTCTTATGAAGCTTCTGATCGCGCTTGCACAAGCTAGTGGTGAAGACATGATACTGCCCACTATTCAACTGCTTTGGGTTGCTCTGATAACCCGACTGCTGCTGTTGCTGCTGATTGCCCTGATGATTATAACCACCTTGGTTGCCCTGATTGCCTTGATTGTTATGTCCACCCTGATTACTGTCGAAGCCTAAACCGGAATTGCCTCCACCATAACCCGGCCCATGAGATCCGGGGCCTGAACCGCCACCTGGTCCATGATCATACCGAAAGAGATCAGAATTTTTGAACTCCTGCATGATATAACAATCCTTCTAGAGGTGCGTGGATGGTGTCTCCTTCGTTCCGTGTTTTGGGCAAGGCTGGTTCAACAGATAAGACAGGCGGTCCGGGTTAGGACTTGGCCCTCCACCACGCTGGGGCGGTTTATCCTTACGCCGCTGGCCTTTGTCATGTGTGTTGGTATTAGCCACAAAATCTAAACCGTTGTCCGCTTTACGCTTGCTGCCGTTTCCATGACCCGCCGGGTTATGCTGCTGCCCCTTGGTATTGCTGCTCTTCTTTCCCTTCCCTGTCTTATCATCGTCAGACTCGGGATCCTTGGTACTATCAGAGTCGGCATACTTCACCAGAGCAGCCATGAGAGTCCCCATGTCATTGCAGTGACGTTTGAGCCGTCCCAACTTCAACTTCAGAGGTGCAAACCGGCAATTGCCTTCCAATGTTAAAACGGCTGTATCAGCGTTGATGCGGTCCGAAGAATGCAAAATCTCCGAGACTCGGCGCACCCAATGGGTTGTTGATTCTCCTTCCTCCTGGACACAGGCAGCTAAGTCCACAATTGACATGGGCTGCTTGCATGTATCCTTGAAATTCTAGATAAACCGGGCCCTCAACTCGGCCCATGACCCGATGGAGTTAGCTGGCAAGTCCTTCAACCAAGTGCGAGCCGTTCCTTCTAACATCATGGTGAAGTACTTAGCGCACGCTGCATCATCCACATCCAGCATCTCCATTGCCATCTCGTAGCTTTCGACCCACAACTCGGGGGATAAATCGGCGGTGTAATTCGGCACTTTACGCGGGCCTTTGAAATCCTTGGGCAGACGCACGTTGCGCAGCGCTGGGACGAGACACGGTACTCCCAAAGAGCTAGAAGTAACTCCTGGTTCCACCGATGTGGTTGGACGGACCGGATTAAGTTGGCGGGCCTCATGCTGCGCTGCTAACTCGGCCTCTCGACGAGCTCTAGCGCGATCCACCACATCCTGAGCATCACCGCCACCACCCGCCGGGTTATGACCACGGGGCGGATCATGGTTTCGCGCATTGCTTGACACGGCCGGCTCATCAATACGCCTGCTGTAGCTCCGGCTTGGGCAGGGAGTAGAATGGATCCTCTCGCGACTATATGAATAAGCCTGCTGCTAACCAAAGCTGTCTGAAGAAGCTCCCTAGCCCGTCGCATCTCGACTGCCACCGGCGACTCACCTTCGATCGGGAGGGCCGCCAGCCGTGAAGCGGCAGCGACAACGTTGTCCATCAGGTTAGAGTAATGACCCGGTGGTGTTGGGATATGCTGTGTCACAACGTTGTTCTGGTGAGGCGGATCCACCAAACGTGGCTGAACCGGCGCCCCCGCTCCAGGTGCCTCCGCCCGGTTTACCACCGGCGGATTACTGATCCCTGCTCCTGGGGTATTAAAGAGGTTCCTAGCTTCATAAACCGGCGGCAGGCAAGATCGGTACCTCCTCTTCAGGACATCGTTCGACGCACTCTGATTCAGCATAAGCCGGTAAGCCTGTGCATCCAATGCGGCCCGTTCCGCAGCCATCCTGGTATCCTTAGCTGCCAAGTCGGCTTTGGCCTGGGTGATCTGATCTTTCACCTTCGCGATTTCCGCATTATGTGCATCTTGATCTGCCGGGTTAACCTCCACCATCAGCGTCGCCAAAGAGTCAAATAAATCAGATAGAACCTGAGCCGGTGGTCGCACATGGCCTCCTGCCCCGGCTGCTGTCGCTGCTGCTGATCCGGAAATCATCGCCGCTGCGGTCGAAGAGTGGAGCGCTGGTTGTGTACCGGCCATGAAGATCGCAACCCGGTTTGGCGGATCAAAGGGGTCCGGAATAATGTCGCCATCGGAACAGCCCCCAATCCGGCCATCTTGCAACTGATATAACGACTCGGTCTCTTTGGTCGATGACTCGTCGCGGGAATAAACGACGGTTTCACCACCAGATTCCGATCTACCCTCAGATTCCCCTCTGCGGATGACTCTCACGAAGGCATGCTTCATGACAGGCTTAACCCGGGCAGATCTCGCACGCTGAGCCGTTTCGACGAGGTCGGTGCAGATGTCCGGCTCAGGGCCCGGTTCGCCGATCTTGCCAATGAAAACGTGTATGCCGCCGAAGGGGACCCGGTGCCTGTACTCGATTGAGCTGGCCTCGGGGCTCCAGCCTGCATCATCGATGTAGAGCTTGCCGCGACGACTCTTGGTCATCCGGCCCATAGCGTAGCCCTTGAGTCCTTCGAAGCTGCCCTCTAAGAACTCGAAACCATCGTGCGATCGCCCCACGGTGGGCGCCAACTGTCGTGGTTTTGTCACGGCAGATGTCCTAAGGAAAGGACTTAGTCATGAAGCCATCGCTACGAGTTAGCTTAAAGGGGTTAAAGCGGACAAGGGACGCAGAGAGTTTATACTGGTTCGGCCCCTTACGGTGAAGGTAAAAGCCTAATCCAGTTGTGGAATTGCTAGGGTTTCGATGATCAGGGAGCGAATACGCTTTGCCTGAGTCTCGAGTTGTTGACTGTCTTCCTGAACCGCCGCCGGGTCGTCCCCTTATATACACGGGTTTACGCCCGTCGGTTTACAGAATCCCGAGGTCGGCTCATAAACGTGTCCGGCTCGGTCTCTGCTCTTTCTATCTTACAACACAAGTTTACATATCCATACCGGTTTATGTCTACAGGACTTAAACCGGCTTTGGGCCCTGGGCCTTCATAAAGCGTCACCGCCTTTATCTTCATGGGCTTCAGGTATAGTGAACCACTATGGGGTTAACCCGGCCTCTCCTGGCCGGTTTACGCCCAGTGGTAATATCCCCAACAAGTTTCATGGTTATCATTAATATTTATAGCATGCATGTCATCACCATAATCATCATAAAATCATAATCAATTGAAACCTCTTCCAAAATAGTGGATTCATCACTAAATAAAGTCAGGACCTCTCCAAAATCACTCTCATAATTATAATCATCATAAATAGGAGGCATGCTATCATCATAATAAAGTTGCTCATCAAAACTTGGGTACTAAAAATATCATCTTCATCAAATATAGCATCCCCAATCTTATGGCTTTGCATATCATTAGCATCATGGATATTCAAAGAAAGCATACTAACAACATTGCAATCATGCTTATCATTCAAGGATTTTATGCCAAACATTTTATTGAATTCTTCTTCTAACACTTTGGCACAATTTTTCGATCCATCATTTTCAAGAAACACATCATAAAGATAAAGAACTTGATGCAACTTCAGTTCCATTTTTCTGCAGTTTTCTTTTATAAACCAAACTAGTGAAAAACAAGAAACTAAAAGATTCAATTGCAAGATCTAAATATATACCTTCAAGCACTCACCTCCCCGGCAACGGCGCCAGAAAAGAGCTTGATGTCTACTACACAACTTATTCTTGTAGACTCGTGTTGGGCCTCCAAGCGCAGAGTTTTGTTGGACAACAACAAATTTCCCCCAAGTGGATGACCTAAGGTTTATCAATCCATGGGAGGCGTAGGATGAAGATGGTATCTTTCAAACAACCCTGCAATCAAACACAAGAAATATCTTGTGTCCCCAACACACCAAATACAATGGTAAATTGTATAGGTGCACTAGTTCGGCGAAGAGATGGTGATACAAGTGTAGTATGGATAGTAGATATAGGTTTTTGTAATCTGAAAATATAAAAACAGTAAGGTATCAAGTGATAAAATGGAGCACGAACGGTATTGCAATGCTTAGAAACAAGGCCTGGGTGTCGGGGGTGTCGTGCGACATATGCCAAAGGATGGCTTATCATGGTGGGGGAGAGTAAGACGTCGCCGATGCCTGGAAATGGGATAAGGCGTAGACATGTACGCCGACACATCTTACCCAAGTTCGGGGCTCTCCTAGGAGATAACACCCCAAGTCCTGCTTTGCGGGGTCTCCGCATGGTCACTAAATCAACAATGGTGGCTACAAGCTTGCTCCTTGAGCTGTTTCTCTAGAGGAGGAAGAAGAATAAGGCTAGCCCTAGCTTCACTCTCTCTAGGTGGGTGTGTGATCTCTAAGAGGCTGAACCCTTTGCATGGGTGCCTTGGGGGGTTTATATAGGCCTACCCCCCAGGGGTACAATGGTAATCTGGCCGGGTGTAGGACCCGGCTGTTAGTGTCTCTGGTGGCCGGCTTCTCCGCTGGCAGTTGGGGCCCTCCGCCTGGTGGGTCCCGCCGGCTATCTCGTACTAGGCCGACAGGCCGCGCCCGCCGCTCGCGGGTCTTTCCGGCTGCTTGGTACTGTGGCAATGCCTCTGATGATGTGTGCTTTCTCGGGGAGAGCGTGGCTACAGTCCCGCCGCCTGGTGGGCATTCACTGTAGCCACTCCCCGTCTCTTCTGGTTAATGACGCACAAACTCCAAGGAAGGGGGAGGGCCGCCTGGTCAGGAGCCGGCCTCCCCATGAGCCGACTGGTCAGGGCTCGCCGCCTTCTGGTTTCTCATGGACAGGTAGGGCCCGCTGCCTGCGGGCCGTACCGACAGCCCGTCGTGGGAGCATGGCCTTCTCTGCCATGGATCATATCATGGGCTGCGTGGCAACAGTGCCGCGTCTGGTGAGGGATGTCCGCCCAACGCGCTGCACTGTGGCCACACTCCGCCCTGGATTCGGGGGTGGTAGGCCGCACTGTAGCCATGCCCTGTCTCGTCGTGATTATATGGGTGCCAACTTCGAGGGCACAAGGGGGCCGCTTGCTAGGAGTCGGCCCACTTCATAGCCATCTTCTGGATGCCTCCATCCTCTAGTAGCCGGCCGCTTGGACCAGCCGGCCCCAAGAGGGCGGTCCTTTTTCTTTGATGCTTGAGGGGCGCAGCCAGCCCCGATGTCTTGAAATACCAAGGGAGCCGGATGAGGCTACCCGTGGTCATTTACTCTGACACTCGGGCTCATACTTTCACTAGTGCAATCTTTCAACAGTGCTAACATAATTGAATCATATAACAATCCCTCAACGAGGGACAAAGAATCACTCCAAAGTTTCTATCGGAGAAAGTAGGACGAAAATGTATGTCAACCCATGTGCCTAGATTACCCCAATGTCACCACAGGAATCCGCAAGCTGATTACCAAAACATATATCAAGTGACTCAATAAAATACCCCATGTCACCATGGGTATCCACATGCAGGACATACATCAAGTGATCTCAAATCCAATATTCAATCCAACATAACGAAACCTCAAAGAGCAAGACGCAATTCATCACAACAAGATAGAGAGAGGGGAAAACACCATATGATTCGACTATATTAACAAAGCCCATGGTACATCAAGATCGTGCCAAATCAAGAACACGAGAGAGAGAGAGATCAAACACATAACTACTGGTACATACCCTCCGCCCCGAGGGTGAACTACTCCCTCCTCGTCATGGAGACCGCCGAGATGATGAAGATGGATGATACATCCATTTTGCATCATGTTTTCCTACTACTATTTATAGTGTTTTTTCATTATTACACTTTGTTGAGTAATTCTAATGCCTTTTCTCTCATAATATGCAAGGTTTACACAAAGAGGGAGAATGCCGGCAGCTGGAATTCTGGACCTGAAAAAGCTATGTCAGAGATACCTATTCTGCACATCTCCAAATGAGCTAAAATTTTATGGAGAATTATTTTGGAATAAATAAAAAATACTGGAGAAAATAACTACCGGAGGGGGCCACCCAGGTGCCCACTAGGCACCAGGGCGCGCCACCCCTCCAGGCGCGCCCCTGGTGGGTAGTGGGCTTCTCGGCCCACCTCTGGTGCCTATCTTCTGGTACATAAGGTCTTTTGACCTAGAAATAATAAGGGGGGGGGGACTTTCGGGACGGAGCACCACCGTATCGAGGCGGAACTTGGGCAGGAGCACTTTTGCCCTCCGGCGGAGCGATTCCGCCGGGGGTACTTCCCTTCGGGAGGGGGGGAATCGAAGCCATCGTCACACAAACAACCATCTCATCTTTGGGAGGCCAATCTTCATCAACATCTTCAACAACACCATCTCATCTCAAACCCTAGTTCATCTCTTGTGTACAATCTTTGTATCAAAACCTCAGATTGGTACCTGTGGGTGACTACTAGTGTTGATTACATCTTGTAGTTGATGCTAGCCGGTTTATTTGGTGGAAAATTATATGTTCAGATCCATTATGATATTTATTAATCCTCTGATCTTGAGCATGAATATTATTTGTGAGTAGTTGCCTTTGTTCTTGAGGCCACGGGAGAAGTCATGTTGCAAGTAATCATGTGAATTTAATATTCGTTCGATATTTTGATGATGTGTATGTTGTGATTCCCTTAGTGGTGTTATGTGAACATCGACTACATGACACTTCACCATCTTTGGGCCTAAGGGAATGCATTGTGGACTAGTTATTAGATGATGGGTTGCTAGAGTGACAGAAGCTTAAACCCTAGATTATGCGCTATTCCGTAAGGGGCTGATTTGGATCCACATGTTTAATGTTATGGTTAAATTTTATCTTAATTCTTCTTTCGTAGTTGCGGATGCTTGCGAGGGGGGTTAATCATAAGTGGGAGGCTTGTTCAAGTAAGAACAGCACCCAAGCACCGGTCCACCCACATATCAAATTATCAAAGTAGCGAACACAAATCAAACCAACATGATGAAAGTGACTAGATGAAATTCCCGTGTGCCCTCAAGAACGCTTTACTTATTATAAGAGACCGTTCCGGCCTGTCCTTTGCTATAAAAAGGATTGTGTTACCTTGCTGCATTTTTGTTACTGTTACCGCTACTTGCTCGTTACAAATTATCTTGCTATCAAACTACCTGTTACCGACAATTTCAGTGCTTGCCGAAATTACCTTGCTGAAAACCACTTGTCATTTTCTTCTCCTCCCCATTGGGTTCGACACTCTTACTTATCGAAAGGACTATGATTGATCACCTATACTTGTGGGTCATCAAGACTCTTTTCAGGCGTCGTTGCCGAGGAGTGAAGTGCTCTTGGTAAGGAAAATTTTATATTACGTGCTGAAATTTACTGTCACTTGTTACTATGGAAACAATCCTTTGAGAGGTTTGTTCGGGGTATCTTCACCTCGATCGGAAACACAAAGAGTTGCCCCTCAACCTACTGCACCTACTAGAAATATTGGTTATGAAATTCCTTTGGGTATGATAGAGAAACTGGTAGCTAATCCTTATGTAGGAGATGGAACACTACATCCTGATATGCACCTAATCTATGTGAATGAAGTTTGTGGATTATTTAAGCTTGCAGGTTTACCCGGAGATGAAGTCAAGAAGAAGGTTTTCCCTTTATCTTTGGGGGGGAGCATTGACATGGTATAGGCTATGTGATGATATTGGAGCTTGGGATTGGAATCGATTGAAATTGGAATTTCACCAAAAGTTTTATCCTATGCATCTAGTTCATCGTGATCGGAATTATATATATATAATTTTTGGCCTCGTGAAGGATAAAGTATTGCTCTAGCTTGGGGGAGGCTTAAATCGATGTTATATTCATGCCCTAATCATGAGCTCTCAAGAGAAATTATTATATATAATTTTTATGCTCGGCTTTCTCGTAATGATCAATCCATGCTTGATACTTCTTGTACTGGTTCTTTTATGAAGAAGACTATTAAATTCAGGTGGGATCTTTTGGAAAAATTTAACTCAACTCTGAAGATTGGGAACTCGATGAAGGTAAAGAGTCAAGTATTAAGCTTGAGTTTGATTGTGTTAAATATTTTTCAAAAGTTTAGCACTAAATATGGAGTTGACTCTAAGATAGTAGCTTCTTTTTGTGAATCATTTGCTACTCATGGATACGGTTAGCCATGGAAAGTGAAAGAATGGTGAAAAAAGGAATAACCTTTATTTTCTGTTTGGGAACCGCCTATGGCGTATCTAGCATGGAAAGTGTTCGTAGCTCTACGTCGTTTTCGTTGGTGGGACGGATACACCTCCCAAAATATTTTTATCTCAAATTTTACGCTTTGAGCTCTGGCACCTCTACAAATCCCTACTTCCCTCTGCGAAGGGCCTTTCTTTTACTTTATGCAATTTTTACTTTTGAATTTGAGTCTCCATCTTCTCTTACAAAAGCACCAACTAAGAGGCAATATGATCGTGAGTAACTATTGGGTATAGCTAGTATCCGAATGTGTTTCACGAATGGATCAATGTTTGAGCATGATGGGCTAGGGATAACTTACTTTAGCATTGATATTTTGAAAGACATGGTTGCTTGTTGATATGCTTGAGTATCTAAATTATTATGTCAAAACTAGACTATTGCTTTGAATCACATAAAATTCCAAATGTCCATGCTATAAAGAAAAGAATATGATATGACTTGATGAACAACACTCCACATCAAAAAATTCTGTTTTTATCACTTACCTACTCGAGGACGAGCAGGAGTTAAGCTTGGGGATGCTGATACGCCTCCAACGTATATATAATTTTTTATTGTTCCATGCTGTTTTATTATCAATCTTGGAAGTTTTATAATCATTTTACAGTCATTTTATATCATTTTTTGGTACTAACCTATTGGCATAGTGCCAGTTGCTGATTCTTCCATGTTTTTTACATCGCAGGAAATCAATATCAAACGAAGTCCAAATGCCACGAAACTCCACGATGATTTTTTATGGGCCAGAAGGAAGGAAATGGGCCCTTGTTGCACCTGCGGGGTGCCCCGAGGGGGGCACAACCCACCAGGGCGCACCAGGAGGCCCAGGCGCGCCCTGGTGGGTTGTGCCCACCTCGGATGCCCCCCCGGGACCGCCTCTTTGCTCTATAAATACCCCAAAAATCCACAAACCCTAGGGGAGTCGACGAAATATTCATCCAGCCACCGCAGAGTCCAGAACCACCAGATCCAATCTAGACACCATCTCGGATGGGGTTCACCACCTCCATTGGTACCTCTCCGATGATGCATGAGTAGTTCTTTGTAGACCTTTGGGTTCGTAGTTAGTAGCTAGATGGCTCTCTCTCTCTCTCTCTCTCGCTGATTCTCAATACAATGGTCTCTTGGAGATCCATATGATGTAACTCTTTTGCGGTGTGTTTGTTGGGGTCTGATGAACTTTGAGTTTATGATCAGTTATACCTTTTTATATCCATGAAAGTTATTTGAGTTTCTTTGATCTCTTATATGCATGATATCTTATAGCCTCGTATTTCTTCTCCAATATTTGGGTTTTGTTTGGCCAACTTGATCTATTTATCTTGCAATGGGAAGAGGTGCCCGGTAGTGGGTTCGATCTTACGGTGCTTGATCCCAGTGACAGAAGGGGAACCGACATGTACGTATCGTTGCTACGAAGGATAAAAAGACAAGATCTATATCTACCCCCTTATAGATAAACGGATCTTGTCTACATCATGTCATCGTTCTTATTGCATTACCCCGTTTTTCCATGAACTTAATACACTAGATGCATGCTGGATAGCGGTCGATGTGTGGAGTAATAGTAGTAGATGCAGGTAGGAGTCGGTCTACTAATCTTGGACGTGCTGCCTATGTAATGATCATTGCCTGGATATCATCATGATTACTTGAAGTTTTATCAATTTCCCAAAGTAATTTGTTTACCCACCGTTTGCTATTTTTCTCGAGAGAAGCCACTAGTGAAACCTACGGCCCCTGGGTCTTATTTCTTATATATTTGCCCTGCGATCTATTTTTCCTTTGCATTTTTATTCAGATCTATTAAACTAAAAAATACAAAAATATCTTGCTGCACTTTTATTTATTTGCGATATATTATTTCAATCTATTACAATTTACCTCACGTCTGTTTGCCTATCTTGAGGCGTCGTACCCCGGAAGGGATTGACAACCCCTTTAACACATCGGGTTGTGAGGTGTTGTTATTTGTGTGCAGGTGTTGCTTACGTTGTGATTGCTTGGTTCTCCTACTGGTTCGATACCTTGGTTTCATAACTGAGGGAAATACCTGTCGTTGATGTGCTACATCGTCCTCTCCTCTTGGGGGAAATACCGACGTAGTTCCAGTGATCAACAATAGCCATTCGCGACATGGCAACCATTTCCTACAGAAGAAACCCACAGACGACACCCGTCCTGCGACGTGTCAAGGGAACAGGCGCGGAGCTGGCAAGATAGCCCGGCAGGCCTTGTCGGGCAACCAGTGATGTGACACTAAGCGGCGCATTTAATGCACCCTGTCAGCCCGCAGAGTTAGGTATGATAGCACTATTTGCTGTCATATCAGTGGATAATGACCACTTTGCCACTGTGGTGTGATGACCTACAAGTATAGGGGATCTATCGTAGTCCTTTCGGTAAGTATGAGTGTCGAACCCAACGAGGAGCAGAAGCAAATGACAAGCAGTTTTCAGTAAGGTATTCTCTGCAAGCACTGAAATAATTGGTAACCGATAGTTTTGTGATAAGGTAATTCATAATGGGTAACAAGTAACAAAAGTAAACAAGGTGCAGCAAGGTGGCCCAATCCTTTTTGTAGCAAAGGACAAGCCTGGACAAACTCTTATATAAAGGAAAGCGCTCCCGAGGACACATGGGAATTATCGTCAAGCTAGTTTTCATCATGCTCATATGATTCACGTTTGTTACTTTGATAATTTGATATGTGGGTGGACCGAATGCATGGGTACTGCCCTTCCTTGTACAAGCATCCCACTTATGATTAACCCCTCTCGCAAGCAGCCGCAACTACGAAAGAAGAATTAAGGTAGACCTAACCATAGCATGAAACATGTGGATCCAAATCAGCCCCTTACGAAGCAACGCATAAACTAAGGTTTAAGCTTCTGTCACTCTAGCAACCCATCATCTACTTATTACTTACCAATGCCTTCCCCTAGGCCCAAAAAATGGTGAAGTGTCATGTAGTTGATGTTCACATAACACAACTAGAGGAAAGACAACATACATCTCATCAAAATATCGAACGAATACCAAATTCACATGACTACTTATAACAAGACTTCTCCCATGTCCTCAGGAACAAAAGTAACTACTCACAAATCATATTCATGTTCATAATCAGAGGGGTATTAATATGCATAAAGGATCTGAACATTTGATCTTCCACCGAATAAACCAACTAGCATCAACTACAAGGAGTAATCAACACTACTAGCATCCCACAGGTACCAATCTAAGGTTTTGAGACAAAGATCGGATACAAGAGATGAACTAGGGTTTGAGAGGAGATGGTGCTGGTGAAGATGTTGATGGAGATTGACCCCCTCCTGGTGAGAGGATCGATGGTGATGATGATGGTGACGATTTCCCCCTCCCGGAGGGATGTTTCCCCGGCATAACAGCTCCGCCGGAGCCCTAGATTGGTTTCGCCAGGTTCCGCCTCGAGATGGCGGCGCTTCGTCCCAAAAGCTTCCTCCTTATTTTTTCCAGGGCAGAAGACACCTTATACCAAAAGATGGGCATCGGGGGTCTTCCAGGTGGCCCATGAGGCAGGGGGCGCGCCCAGGGGGTAGGGCGCGCCCTCCACCCTCGTGGACGGTGGGTGGCCCCCCTCTGGTGCTTTCTTCGCCCAATATTTTTAATATATTCCAAAACTGACTTTCGTGGAGTTTCAAGACTTTTGGAGTTGTGCAGAATAGGTCTCTAATATTTGCTCCTTTTCCAGCCCAGAATTCCAGCTGCCGGCATTCTCCCTCTTCATGTAAACCTTGTAAAATAAGAGAGAAAAGGCATAAGTATTGTGACATATTGTGTAATAACAGCCCATAATGCAATAAATATCGATATAAAAGCATGATGCAAAATGGACGTATCAACTCCCCCAAGCTTAGACCTCGCTTGTCCTCAAGCGGAAGCCGATACCGAAAAGTATGTCCACATGATTAGAGATAGAGGTGTCGATAAAATAAAACACGGACATGAGGGCATCATGATCATTCTTAAAACAGCAACATATATATATTGTCATATGATTTCTTATGCTAAAGTAACAATCTATTCATGAAGTCAAGTATGAATCAAAAACTTCATTGAAAACTAACAAACTATAATCTCAGTCACTGAAGCAATTGCATCATAACATCGGAAAGAGTCAATATAAGAGCTTTTCAGCAAGTCCACATACTCAACTATCATTTAGTATTTCACAATTGCTAACACTCACGCAATACTTATGGGTATGAAGTTTTAATCGGACACAGAGAAAGATAGGGGCTTATAGTTTTGCCTCCCAACCTTTTACCTCAAGGGTAACGTCAACAATAATGCTTTATGAAAACCCACATCCAATTGGATATATATATCAGGATCTTTCCAACACATAGTGCTTGCCAAAGGATAAAGTGTAAAAAGGAAAGGTGAAGATCACCATGACTCTTGTATAAGGCATAAGACAAAAATAAAAGATAGGCCCTTCGCAGAGGGAAGCAGAGGTTGTCATGTGCTTTTATGGTTGGATGCACAAAATCTTAATGCAAAAGAACGTCACTTTATATTGCCACTTGTGATAGGGACCTTTATTATGCAGTCCGTCGCTTTTATTTCTTCCATATCACAAGATCGTATAAAGCTTATTTTCTCCACACTAATAGATCATACATATTTAAAGAGCAATTTGTATTGCTTGCAGCAATGACAACTTACTTGAAGGATCTTACTCAATCCATAGGTAGATATGGTGGACTCTCATGGCAAAGCTGGTTTTAAGGATATTTGGAAGCACAAGTAGTATCTCTACTTGGTGCAAAGAATTTGGCTAGCATTAGGGGGAAAGGCAAGCTCAACATGTTGGATGATCCATGACAATATAATTTATTTTGGATATGAGAAAACATAACCCATTACGTTGTCTTCCTTGTCCAACATCAACTTTTTAGCATGTCATATTTTAATGAGTGCTCACAATCATAAAAGATGTCCAAGATAGTATATTTATATGTGAAAACCTCTCTTTCTTTATTACTTCCTATTAATTGCAACGATGGCCAAAACTATGTTTGTCAACTCTCAACAACTTTTATTCATCATACTCTTTATATGTGAAGTCATTACTCTCCATAAGATTAATATGATCTCTTTATTTCTTTTTATTCTTTCTATTTACTTTTGTTCCCTTCAGATCATAGCAAGATAACCAAGCCCTTGACTCAAGACTAATATTTATTATATATAGCTCACGGACTCGATTACATAGAAGGATCATACAGCAAAACTCAAAACTAGATCATACTAAAACTTTATTATACTAGATCAAGATATAACCAAAAGGATCGAACTAAGAAAAAGGGTAAAGATAGGAGTGTGATGGTGATACGATACCAGGGCACCTCCCCTAAGATTGGCAGTTGCCAAGGGGAGTGCCCATACCCATGTGATTATGTCTCTTTCTTCAGAGGTGGTGATGTGATATTCTTAGCGATGATGCCCCTTAGGATATGATTCTCTTCCTCGAGCTTATTGACTTGCTGCTTGAGATCCATTATTTCCTTACAGAGCTTACTCGTGACGGCTAAAGCTCCTTTCACCCATGGATGTTGCATATATAGCTGCGGGAGAACACGTAACACTCTTTTTCATATTTTCATAAGAAAGAAATTTAACATTGGGAGGAATGACCGAGTTTGGAATTGATGAGCTCTGAAGTTCCTCCATCCTGAATCTGGCTTGGAGACGAGAGGTAACTTCTTGATCCTCCTCCATGGCATCTATCCTTTTTAAGTCGGCCTCCATCTCTTCCTCTATCGATGGCCCAAAGTGGTCGGCATCACAGTTTGCCCTTGGCCCCGGTATCGAATGAGACACCCGACTCTCCTCGACTGACTCTTGAGAAGACATCTTGCTCTAGATCTGCTATAGAAATAGCTCGAAACAAAAACATAGGATATTTGCATGGTACGGTGATCAAAACCTTCGAGAGATTATATAATGAATTTTTACCGACCAAAAGAAGTATCGTGCAAGAAAACGGAGTCCGGAGGGCACACGAGGTGCCCACGAGGCAGGGGGGCGCACTCAGGGGGGTAGGGCGCGCCCTCCACCCTCGTAGATGCCTCGTGTCCCTTTCAGACTACTTCTTATTTTCCTATTTTCTTAAATATTCCAAAACGGAGAAAATTTGCTATTAGAATTGTCTTTGAGTCGGTTTACTTACCGTACCACATACCTATTCCTTTTCGGAGTCTGAAACGTTCTAAAAAGTGTCCCTTATGTAATCCTCCGGGGTTATGATTTCAATAACATTAGTTTCAACATTTATGGGATTACCTGAGATATAATGTTTGATTCTTTGACCGTTCACCACCTTTGGATTTGTGCCTTCGAAGTTGTTAATTTTTATGGCACCGGAACGATAGACCTCCTCGATAACGTAAGGACCTTCCCATTTAGAGAGAAGTTTTCCAGCAAAAAATCTTAAACGAGAGTTGTATAACAAAACATAATCACCTACATTAAACTCACGCTTTTGTATCCTTTTGTCATGCCATCTTTTGACTTTTTCTTTAAACAGTTTGGCATTCTCATAGGCCTGAGTTCTCCACTCATCAAGTGAGCTAGTGTCAAATAGTCTCTTCTCACCGGCAAGTTTGAAATCATAATTGAGCTCTTTAATGGCCCAATATGCCTTATGTTCTAGTTCGAGAGGTAAGTGACATGCTTTTCCATAAACCATTTTATACGGAGACATACCCATAGGATTTTTATATGCAGTTCTATAGGCCCATAATGCATCATCAAGTTTCTTGGACCAATTCTTTATAGATCTATTAACAGTCTTTTGCAAAATTAATTTAATCTCCCTATTACTTAGTTCTACTTGACCACTAGATTGTGGATGGTATGGAGATGCAATTCTATGATTAACATCGTACTTAGCAAGCATTTTACAAAAAGCACCATGAATAAAATGTGAACCACCATCAGTCATTAAGTATCTAGGGACTCCAAACCTCGGAAAAAGTAACTTCTTTAAGCATCTTAATAGAGGTGTTATGATCAGCACTGCTAGTTGGAATAGCTTCTACCCACTTAGTAACGTAATCAACAACAACTAAAATATGTGTATACCCATTAGAGGAAGGAAACGATCCCATATAATCAAATCCCCAAACATCAAATGGTTCAATAACAAGTTAATAGTTCATAGGCATTTCTTGACATCTACTAATATTACCAATTCTTTGACATTCATCACAAGAAAAGACAAACTTACGGGCATCTTTAAAAAGAGTAGGCCAATAAAAACCGGATTGCAATACCTTATGCGCAGTTCTATCTCCAGCATGGTGTCCTCCATAAGCCTCGGAGTGACACTTGCGTAGGATCTGTTCCTATTCATGCTCAGGTACACAACGTCTAATAACACCATCTACTCCTTCTTTATAAAGGTGTGGGTCATCCCAGAAGTAATGTCTTAAATCATAGAAACACTTTTTCTTTTGCTGGTATGTGAAGCTAGGTGGTATAAATTTAACAACAATGTAATTAGCATAATCAGCATACCATGGAGCAGTACGAGAAGCATTTATGACAACTAATTGTTCATCAGGAAAGCTATCATCAATAGGTAGTGGGTCATCAAGGACATTCTCTAACCTAGACAAGTTGTCTGCAACGGGGTTCTCAGCTCCCTTTCTATCTATAATATGCAAATCAAATTCTTGCAGCAAGAGAACCCATCTAATAAGTCTAGGTTTAGCACCTTTCTTTTCCATAAGATATTTAATAGCAGCATGATCGGTGTGAATAGTTACTTTAGAATCAACAATGTAAGGTCTGAACTTATCACAAGCAAATACAACTGCTAAAAATTCTTTTTCGGTAGTAGCATAATTTCTATGGGCACTGTCAAGAGTTTTACTAGCATATTGGATAACATTTAATTTCTTATCAACTCTTTGTCCTAGAACAGCACCTACAGCATAATCACTAGCATCACACATAATTTCAAAGGGTAAATTCCAATCAGGTGGCTGAATAATAAGTGCAGAAATCAAGGCTTTCTTAAGTATTTCAAATGCTTCTACATAATCATCATCAAAGACAAAAGGAACATATTTTTATAAGAGATTAGTCAGAGGCCTAGAAATTTTTGAGAAGTCTTTAATGAACCTCCTATAAAAACCAGCATGACCAAGGAAACTTCTTATACCTATAATGTCCTTAGGACACGACATCTTTTCAATAGCATCAACTTTAGCTTTATCAACTTCAATACCTCTTTCAGAAATTTTATGCCCCAAGACAATACCTTCATTAACCATAAAGTGGCACTTCTCCCAATTCAAGACAAGATTAGTTTCTTCACATCTCTGCAAAACTCAATCAAGGTTGCTTAAGCAATCATCAAAAGAAGTTCCATACACGGAGAAACCACCCATGAAAACCTCAACAATCTTTTCACAAAAGTCAGAGAATATAGTAGCCATACATCTTTGAAAGGTAGCAGGTGCATTACATAAACCAAAAGGCATACGTCTATAAGCAAAGGTACCGAAAGGGCAAGTAAAAGTGGTCTTTTCCTGATTCTCTTTTGACACAGGTATTTGAGAGAAACCAGAATAACCGTCTAGAAAGCAAAAATGTGTATGTTTGGATAATCTTTCTAGCATTTGATCAATAAAAGGTAAAGGGTAATGATCCTTTCTAGTAGCTTTATTTAATTTGCGGAAATCAATTACCATTCTATAACCTGTAACAATTCTTTGTGGGATCAATTCATCTTTATCATTAGGAACAACAGTAATACCTCCCTTCTTAGGGACACAATGGACAGGACTTACCCACTGACTATCAGCAACGGGATAAATTATAGCTGCCTCCAGAAGCTTTAGTATTTCATTTCTTACCACTTCTTTCATCTTAGGATTTAACCGTCGTTGGTGATCAACAACCGGTTTAGCGTGTTTCTCCAATTTTATTTTGTGTTGGCATAGAGTGGGACTAATGCCCTTAAGATCATCAAGAGTATATCCAATAGCAGCACGGTGCTTCTTCAGAGTTTTCAATAATTTCTCTTCTTGCCGCTCTGAAAGGTTAGCACTACTAATAATAGGATATATCTTCTTTTCATCAAGATAAGCATATTTAAGAGTATCAGGTAATGGTTTAAGCTCAAACACGGGATCACCCTTGGGTGGAGGAGGATCCCCTAGAATTTCAACAGGCAAGTTGTGTTTCAAAATGGGTCCCTGTTTAAAGAATACTTCATCTATTTCCCTTCTTTCATTCATAAACATATCATTTTCATGGTCTAGCAAATATTGCTCTAAAGGATCATTAGGAGTCACGGCAATGGAAGCAAGACCAATAATTTCATCTTTACTAGGCAATTCTTTATCATGAGGTTGTCTACGAAATTTAGCAAAATTAAAATCATGAGACATATCTCCTAAACCAATAGTAACAATATCCTTCTCGCAGTCTATCCTAGCATTAACAGTATTCAAGAAGGGTCTACCAAATATAATGGGACAAAAGTCATCTTGTGGGGAACCAAGAACAAGAAAATCAGTAGGATATTTAACTTTCCCACACAAGACTTCAACATCTCTAACAATCCCAATTGGTGAAATAGTATCTCTATTGGCAAGCTTAATTTCACGCATAATCTCAGCAGGTGCAATATCACGCATAATTTCTTTGTATAAGGAATGAGGTATTGCACTCGCACTAGCACCCATATCACATAAGCCATGATAACAATGATCTCCTAGTTTAACAGAAACAACAGGCATGCCTACAACATGTCTATGTTTATTTTTAGTATTGGGTCTAGCAATTCTAGCAGCTTCATTACAGAAGTAAATAACATGCCAATCAATATAATCGACCAAGAGATCCTTAACCATAGAAATACTAGGTTCAACTTTAATTTGCTCAGAGGGTGTAGATGTTCTAGCATTACTCTTACGAACCACAGTTGAAGCTTTAGCATGATCCTTTATTCTAGCAGGGAAAGGTGGTTTCTCAATATAAGCGGTAGGAACAATAGGATCAACATTATAAGTGATAATCTTTTCTTCAACTTTAATAGGTTCAACTACTTTTACTTCAATGGGAGGATGATATTTAAACCACTTCTCCTTAGGGAGATCAACATGAGTAGCAAATGATTCACTGAAAGAAGGTACTATCTCAGAGTCAAGTCCATATTTAGTGCTAAATTCACGAAAAACATCGGTATCCATAAAAGATTTAACACAATCAAACTTAGGTGTTATACCTGACTCCTTACCTTCATCGAGTTCCCAATCTTCAGAGTTGCGTTTAATTCTTTCCAATAAATCCCATCTGAATTCAATAGTCTTCATCATAAAAGAACCAGTACAAGAAGTATCAAGCATGGAGCGATTATTGAGAGAAAGCCGAGCATAATTTTTTTGAATAATAATTTCTCTTGAGAGCTCATGATTGGGGCATGAATATAACATTGACTTAAGCCTCCCCCAAGCTTGAGCGATCCTTCGCGAGGCCAAAAATAATATATATAATTACGATCACGATGAACCAGATGCATAGGATAAAACTTCTGATGAAATTCCAATTTCAATCGGTTGTAGTTCCATGATCCAATATCATCACATAGCCTAAACCATGTCAATGCCTTTACCTTCAAAGATAAAAGGAATACCTTCTTCTTGATGACATCCTCGGGCATACCTGCAAGCTTAAATAATCCACAAACTTCATCCACATAGATTAGGTGCATATCGGGATGTAATGTTCCATCTCCTGTAAAAGGATTAGCTAGCAGTTTCTCTATCATACCCGAAGGAATTTCAAAGTAAACATTTTCAGTAGGTTGAGGAGCAATTCTTTGCTCTACTGTTCGGGGTGAAGATACCCCGAACAAGCCCCTCAAAGGATTATTTTCCATAGTAACAAGTGACAGTAAATTTCAGCACACAATATAAATTTTTCCTTACCAAAGGTGCTTCACTCCCCAGCAACGGCGCCAGAAAAGAGTCTTGATGGCCCACAAGTATAGGGGATCTATCGTAGTCCTTTCGATAAGTAAGAGTGTCGAACCCAACGAGGAGCAGAAGGAAATGACAAGGAGTTTTCAGTAAGGTATTCTCTGCAAGCACTGAAATTATCGGTAACAGATAGTTTTGTGATAAGAAAATTCGTAACGGGTAACAAGTAACAAAAGTAAACAAGGTGCAGCAAGGTGGCCCAATCCTTTTTGTAGCAAAGGAAAAGCCTGGACAAACTCTTATATAAAGGAAAGCGCTCCCGAGGACACATGGGAATTATCGTCAAGCTAGTTTTCATCATGCTCATATGATTCGCGTTCGTTACTTTGATAATTTGATATGTGGGTGGACCGGTGCTTGGGTACTGCCCTTCCTTGGACAAGCATCCCACTTATGATTAACCCCCCTCGCAAGCATCCGCAACTATGAAAGAAGAATTAAGGTAAACCTAACCACAGCATGAAACGTGTGGATCCAAATCAGCCCCTTACGAAGCAACGCATAAACTAGGGTTTAAGCTTATGTCACTCTAGCAACCCATCATCTACTTATTACTTCCAATGCCTTCCCCTAGGCCCAAACAATGGTGAAGTGTCATGTAGTCGACATTCACATAACACCACTAGAGGAAAGACAGCATACATCTCATCAAAATATCGAACGAATACCAAATTCACATGACCACTTATAACAAGACTTCTCCCATGTCCTCAGGAACAAACGTAACTACTCACAAATCATATTCATGTTCATAATCAGAGGGGTATTTATATGCATAAAGTATTTGAACATATGATCTTCCACCGAATAAACCAACTAGCATCAACTACAAGGAGTAATCAACACTACTAGCAACCCACAGGTACCAATCTGAGGTTTTGAGACAAAGATCGGATACAAGAGATGAACTAGGGTTTGAGAGGAGATGGTGCTGGTGAAGATCTTGATGGAGATTGACCCCCTCCCGATGAGAGGATAGATGGTGATGACGAGGGTGACGATTTCCCCCTCTCACAGGGATGTTTCCCCGGCAGAACAGCTCCGCCGGAGCCCTAGATTGGTTTCGCCAGGTTCCGCCTCGAGATGGCGGCGCTTCGTCCCGAAAGCTTCCTCCTTATTTTTCCCAAGGCAAAAGACACCTTATACCAGAAGATGGGCATCGGGGGGCTTCCAGGTGGCCGACGAGGCAGGGGGCACGCCCGGGGGGTAGGGCGCGCCCTCCACCCTCGTGGACGATGGGTGGCCCCCCTCTGGTGCTTTCTTCGCCCAATATTTTTAATATATTCCAAAACTGACTTTCGTGGAGTTTCAGGACTTTTGGAGTTGTGTAGAATAGGTCTCTAATGTTTGCTCCTTTTCCAGCCCAGAATTCCAGCTGCCGGCATTCTCCCTCTTCATGTAAACCTTGTAAAATAAGAGAGAAAAGGCATAAGTATTGTGACATAATGTGTAATAACAGCGCATAATGCAATAAATATCGATATAAAAGCATGATGCAAAATGGACGTATCATGGTGACCCCTTAATCTATAAAGGGAGGCCCATGGCTCTCGAAGGAAGGGTTAGAGGGTTGGAAAGTTGATGAACCCTAGCCACCATACGCGCGTAGTCGCTGCGGCCCCGAGGCAAACCCTGCCGGGCAAGTGTACTACGCATCAGCACACTCATTCGACCATCAATCCACCAAAGCAGGAGTAGGGTCTTACGCCTCACGGCGGCCCGAACCTGGGTAAATTGCTTGTGTGCTCTTTGTCGTCCTGCCGTGCGCTGATCTGCTCTTTGTGCATCGCGACGTCCCCCTGCCGAACCAGCAAGGGACCACCCGGTCCCATAGGTGGCCGCGGATATCCCACGGCAAATACTTGCAACTACATCGTCATCCATCTAACAATGATATACGCGAGAAGAGCTATCACTATGAGTGATAGCGGAACTATGCAGTACATGAGGCGGTGGTTATGAGTCCTCTCTCGCGCTAGCGTGAACCTCAAGTAACTAGCTTCTGCTTCTTGTCTTCTTTTCAAGCCTTTATGGCTGGCGCCCGAGACCCCCTCCACTTGCGCCTGACACTCAGGCCACTCATCGTACACTCCCGGAACCTTCCCTTTGTACACGACATAGCACTGCTTCTTCGCCATCAAGAATCTAGGTACCTATTAGAGATGCATCTTCAAGAGAATGTACAATCATATATGCAACAAAATATACTTGAGCAACACGAAAAAGAAAGGGTTAGCAACTAGATGCAACATATAGTGAACATACAAATAATGAACGCAGTTTCATCGTATGCAAACTAATTTACTAGAGGTATGCAGGTCATCTGTCACGACCGGATTTTTGGGATATAAATTCCCAGAAAAATGGCCTGTGCGCACATCAGCCCCAGGATTACTGTTAGCTGATGAGGTACCAACTCGATACAAGAATTCCAAGCAAGTACAAAAATATGTAGTACAAGACCATCTAGGCCTAGGAGTACAACATTTGGTTTGCTAGTGGTTGATGGCGGAAGTGGTTGGATACATGGGCGTCTATGGGACTCCATTTCCCACAAGAACAGCTGACCAGGATAATTCCTATCTTCGCGAGGCTGCAAACGTCAACGCGTAGGTTCCGAGGTTGACACCGCGATGCTTATCTCCAAGCAAGGAATCTGGCCAAGACAATAGCCAGGGACAAGCCAGTGAGTACGTTTGAATGTACTCGCAAACATAAAGAACACGGGTATAATAAATCAAAAACATGCTCTGGATTATTATGTGATCACACGTCTGTCACGAAAAGGTACGAAAACCATGATGCACACATGTGGTTAAAATAATTCAAAGTAAAATACTGGGTGCCAAGCGAGGGTCTGAATGACGCCTCGAGCGGAAACTGCAGAATAGTAATACTGGTGCCAAACGAGTGTCTGAAAGACTCCTCGAGCAGAAAATGCAGAATAATAATACAGGTGCCAAACGAGTGTCTGAACGACTCCTCGAGCGGAAAATGCAGAATAGTAATGCCGCAGTCGGGCGTCTGAGCGACACCACAGAAAGGGCTTATAAGAAGACAATCACAGCGAACATCTAGGAGGTAGGACCATCCCAGGGATACTCAATCATGTACATAAAATAAAAGGTTAGTCCAGAATAATAAAGATCACAATCCATACGGACCACAATCATAAATAATATTTAGTACAGTCGCTTCTCCATCCGAAACCGATAATTTAGTCAAGCCGTATCTCCATCCGAATACCGTTACAGAGTTCTAGATTAATCGTTCTCCATCCGAATACCGTTACAGAGATGCAACTCAGACTGTGGTCTTTACTCAAGAACAAGACTATCCAACAGGATGTATCCTCTGCAGAGGGAGTACCATTCCCCACGAGTAACGGGTTTACTTAGTCCCTCTGGACTAATTCCGTCTACGGTCTTTTGATTGAAAACACGCCTGACCTGCACACACCAGCTTAACTCACCAGTGTCTGGAATCACCCACGACACCTGCCAAGCAAAACTCTAAGTGGGGAGGCTACAACCTCGACGTAGCATGGGATCACAAAATTTATACCGCGCGCAAACTGGGGAGCTACCCCTTCGGCTACAACCGAAACACCCATGCCCCCGGACCGGATGACTGGCTTTAATCCATGGCCATGGGACCCTCATCACGGCCTCTCTGTACGGTGTGTGCTTTGGAAAGGGGTTGACAACCTACTGAACCATACCCTGTCCCCTGCAGGGACAAGTGGTGGTACCAAAGAAAAGGAAGCTATTGGTCGAGACTCGGTCTACAACCGACTCAGGTGGTCCAAGTATCCACCAACAACATTACCACTAGTGAAATAAATCACCACTCCTCGAACCTCACCATGCTATGCCGGGCATACTCGTCTCGGCGAGGGATTAGGGACAAGCTCGTGTCTACCCAAGACCACGACTTTCCCGGCTTCCTACCGGTGTGCAAGAGAAGCTCACGAGGATGACCCAAATCACTAGTGTATTCATTGCTGACCACAAAACAACTCCAAAGTGCACTCATGCACGAGACCATATCGATACATAAAGCTATTACATACTCCAAGTCCAAAGGTGTTGTGACTGTATCAAAACACCACCACAAAAATATTATGCCAGAGTTCAGAAATGCTTGCCTTCAAGAGTATGCAAAGGATGCACTTATTGGAAGCTTTCCTTTTCCTCCAAAAATCGCGGGGTTTTGCGCCTTCACTTAAATAGAGAGAGGGCGGACGTGCGAGTCGCTGACAGTGGGTCCAGAGGGCCCACTGGTCAGGTTTGACCGTTTCTTCCCTCCTTCTCCTCCCTTCTGCCCGACGGGAGCGGGGCTCCGGCGATCGCCGTCGACGAACGGCAGCGCCTCACGGGCATCCAGGGGCGGGGATGGAACGGCTAGACCGAGGCGGTCCTTTGGGTGGTTGATGGGTCGACGGAGGTGGCAGGAATCGCCGGCGGCGAGCTCCACGGCGGAGGAAAGCTACGGTGGTGAAGTGACCTTTGTGCTCCGGTGGTCTCCGATCGAGCTTGGGTAGTTGGGCAGCTCCGCATGGACTAGACGAAGCTACTGGTGGCGTTGGATTGGCGAAAGGGTGGCTGGTTGCGACGAATCGCGCCGGGGCTTGGCGGCGGCCGAGCTGGCTGGAGTTGGGGAGGACGGTCCTCTCCGGTCAATCTATTGCTAGGGGAGCTCTACGGGGAGGGTCTGATGTCGCGTGAGTGCTCGGAGGGGCTCGGGGTTCCCTTTTTATAGCGTGACGAGGCTGGCTCCGCGGCGGCAGCAGATAAGATCGCCGGCGACCACTTTCCTGTAGTTGCAGGGCATCGTGGCGGCGACGAACGCGTTGCGACGAGCGGGAGGATAAGCACGGCATGTGCTCTGAGGCAGCTGGCGCGCGCTGGTGGTTTGGGCGGCGCCGTCCGCGGCGGAATCCGCTGCCGACGCCGGCGTGCCGCCAAGGGCGCGGCCAGCGGCGCAGCAGGGCGTCAGAGATACCGTGGAGCAGGGGGCGGCTAGTGCGCGGTTCAGCGATGCAGAGGGGGCCAGGGTCGGGTCGCGTCGAGTGCGGCAGTGCGGCGTTATCGGCGTAGTGCGCGCGCGTGCAAAACGTGCGCTCTGGGCGCGCCCAGAGCACGCACGGCACCTGCTCGACAAAATGCCAGCGCCCTCTAGAGCTCGAGGGTGGAGCTGGCACTGCACAAGATGGAGGTAGGGGTAGCAAGACACTCAGTGGACAAGGTGGATAGGTC
Organism: Aegilops tauschii subsp. strangulata; assembly: GCF_002575655.3. Classification (NCBI taxonomy): domain Eukaryota; kingdom Viridiplantae; phylum Streptophyta; class Magnoliopsida; order Poales; family Poaceae; genus Aegilops; species Aegilops tauschii. The sequence continues at coordinate 248,367,954 of NC_053035.3, forward strand.
AGGAGTTCAAGTCCACAATGCAAACCAGAGAGCTTGCCAAAAGTGGCTGTGCACACCAGGTGTTCGACAGAATGCCCTATGCACTTAGGTAACTCTTGGAGTGGCCAAAATCTCCAGATCAGTGTCTATTTAGATGCAGGAGATGGTGGTAGGATTTGTTTGGCAAAAACAGAAGGTAGATAGTGCAAGTTTTGCAAAACTCCAGTTTTGGGCAGAAAGAAAAAGGGTTTAGAACATGCATTTCAAAACCTCCAATGAGCCCAATCTCCTGGACTTAAGAGTTTGGTAGGGAGGGTTGCAAGTAGGAAAAAGCTCAGGGTTACTAGAGTAAAGAAAGATAAGGTTGCAGTACAAATCATCAAATTGGACCAGAATGTAAAAGAGGCTGCTCCACTCAAATTTTTCAAAGAACATCACTGGGTTTTTGCTTGAAGATGAATTGTATACATCCATTGACATCTCCAAACACTTGGAAGAATTTTTTTGAAGAATATTTAAATGGGTTGTAGTGCAAAAGTGCCTACTGGACCAGATTGGAAAAGTTGGTGTAGAGCCCAAAATTTCCAATGGCCAGAAGATATTTTTGCATAAAAGTGATGTGGGAACATCACATGACATCCCCAAATTTTGGTGGAATTTTTGAATACATTTGTAAAAAGGTTGTAGTGCAAAATAGGCCCCAAATGCAAAAGGGATCATTTTAAAGGGGTAAAGCTTTGAGAAAATAAATCTTGCAACAATAGAATCTACTGATAAATAATTGTTTTATTATAGAGAGAAATCAAGTCCAACAATACCTTTGAAGGTTTTTTCCCACAAGAGGCATAAATCCAAAATCACAAAAGGTAAAACTTGACAATTGGGAAAGTTTTATTTCCTGGCAACATTTTAAAAAATAAAAACAAATGCCAAAATTTTGGGGTGTCACATCATCGTACCCAAACCAACAAAGTAGCGTTACGCAAGTTCGACAGGGACCATGGAGATCACAAAGTTTCATCGCTATAGAAACTATACAAGTTCAACCGAGACATATCATCATCATCGGCATCATAAATCACTAGAAGTTCCATCCTTCCATATCATCGAGGATGGACCCTAGCTTCTTGAACGGCGTGAGGTCCTGACGTTGCATGCCTATGCGAGTTCGGACGTTAGCTCGCGATATAGGGCCGTGGTGGAACATCGCCTTCTCATCGACGACTTCTTCCATGATGATCGTCGCAATGTCCCTCTGGATGCGAAAGAAGTCATCTCTAAGTTTATAATCCACTTCTCCATGAGATTCTACCCACTTGCGTATATGATCATCATTTGTGCTTGTCATGCGAAGCTTTTGGTGATCCGTTTTGAACTCCATCATGTGATGGTGGAGGTAGAATCCATCGTTCTTGCTTGGTTTTGGGACATGGATGCAGCAGAAGTTTTATGTGAGAAACCCGTCTTCTTGTTCCTTTGTTTTCTGATCTGTAGGTGGCCACCCCTCAAGTTGAACCCTTGGAGAGCATCATCTAGAATATTCATTATGTCGGTGTAGTCCTTCTTCTCATAGTTTCTGGTAGGGTCGAAATACACGGCGTGGGAGACTCACGGGTAAATAACAATAAGGATGGTGCGCCAGGTAGGGGTGTCGCTTACGCGAACCTGAAAGCGTGCGCAGCACGTCATCTTCATCTTCAACGACGCCATCGACCATGGCGCCTAAGAACAAGAAGTCCGGCCCTTAGGCCCATCCGTCCACCTCGAAGTCTCCATTGCCCGCGGCCTCTAGTGCCTCGGAGGGTGCGGAGGCGAGCGAGGACATGAACGCTGCTGGGGTCGTGACTGGAGCAGGTGGCGCCATCACCGCTCCCCCCACGGCCGACATGGGGGCTGGAGATGTCGGAGGAGAACAACGTCAGCAGTGTCTCGACGGTCACGCTCCGCAAGGTGTGGACGAGGGGGTCACTCCGCTCGCACCCCCTCCTCCCACCGGCGGGCACAGCCATAGTAATGGCGCTTGGTCCGGGGTGAGCCGTCGTCCTCCGGCCGCCCGTGCTACGGGGGCGGTCATGGCGTATGTGCCTCCTCCGGGACGAGCCGACCAGGCTGCTGCACTCGATGGAGCCATTGACCCTCGAGCACCATCGCCGCGCGACCCCGCTGCCCAAGTGGTCGTCCCACAGCTGCGTGGACGCGGCACTAACGTCGTCGCCGCCGCTGGCACCATCAGGAGCCAGGCGACAGTGCAGTTGACGTCATCAACATCTATGCTAAGCATAGCCACGGAGGCCACGGCGCGAGCTCAGCTACTACTGAGGTTTCCGCCAGCAGCCGAGCAGATGGATGAATGGCGTACCACCATCCAGAGCCTGCTCGGTTTCGCTGAGGCTGGGGGCTCGCGACGAGCTGGCCTGCCACGACCTCCCCAAGCGACAACAACCGCCCGCACTGCTGGCCGAACGGAGGGGGCTGTTCACATGGTACAGTCCCCACCATGACAGCCGACGCGGGTGCAACAGACTCAAGACCCCGACGACGTCTCTATGGCCTCTTCTGATCCTCGAGCACGTCCAGGACAACGTCGAGCCCCGGAGGATAGGCGGCGGGGAGACGCGCGCGCCGTCGTGGATCGGCGCCCCGACGACCTCCGCCAGACCGACGGGTGCGGCAGCCTCAACGTCGACGAGCCTGCGCTCGATGTTGGCGGGTGCCTGCCCTTCGAGGTCGGCTGCCTTGCCTTTACATGGGAGCTGCGGCAAGTCCGTTGGCCGTCCGTTCGCACATTCAAGCCAGAAATACCTGAGAAGTACGACGGGAGGCTGAACCCGGCAGAGTTCCTGAGCATCTACACCATCCCTGTTTAGGCTGCCGGGGGAAGAGACGAGAAGGTGTTCGCCAACTACTTCCCTTTGTCCCTCAAGTACAATGTGAGGTCTTGGCTGATGCACCTGCCGGAGGACTCCATTTCATCGTGGGCAGATCTGTGCCACGAGTTCATCGGTGCCTTCACTAGTGGCCACCAAGAGCCCGGCAGGCCCAACGACCTGCAGCTTCTCCAGCAGAAGGAAGGAGAAACCCTCTATAAGTATTTACAGAGATTCAGTAAAGTTCATAGAATCCGATAGCCGTTATAGCGGCCTTCCAGTCCAATGTGCGCAACTATCACATTCGTTCTAAGATGAATGTGCGGTTACCCAAGACTGTAAAGGAGCTATACACACTGGTGGATAAGTGTGCTCGGATGGAGGAAGGAAGGAAGTTGCCCGGAGAGGAGGATTGCATCAATGTTGATTCAGAGGATGACGATGAGTCAACTAGTCAGAGAAAGGGCAAGAAGCGCAGTAATAAGCCAAGGGATAAGGCAGTAATGACCGTGGAAGGATCGGGCACACCTAGTACCGGCAAGAAGGCCAAGGTTGAGGCCCCTGGCAAGGAAGCTGCCGCGTGCACTGCCTGCCGGGAAGCCGCTGCCACGGAAAAAGTTGGGAAAGGTGATGAGCCGTACTGCAAGATCCACCGGACCAAGGGCCACGACCTTCAGGAGTGTTATCAGGTTGAGTAGCTCGTCAAGAAATAGAGGGCAGAGTATGATAAGGGTGATAAGGAGAAAGGTCAGAACGCTGCTGGCGGTAAGGGCCATGGCGGTGAAGCAAATCGCCCTGGCAAACCCTTTTGGGACCAAGGAAAACCCGCCAGGGGCTAAGAGAAGGAAATTTGTGATGATGTGAGTGATGAAGGGAATGAAGAGGAAACCAGTGAGCAGGAATTTCAGAAGGCCACTGACACCCTATGCATTGATGGAGGTGCATCTTTGCAGACCTCTCATCGCCAACTCAAGCGATGGGCACGAGAGGTCAATGCTATGGAACCAGCGCCAGAGGCCCGGAAGCCGCTCAAGTGGTCTTGCACGCCCATCATCTTTGATGAGGAGGATCACCCTGGCCGCACCACAGCGGTAGGGTATTTTCCATTGTTGGTCTCCCCAAAGATTCGCAACCTCAAGGTCACAAAGATGTTGGTGGATGGTGGGGCCGGGTTGAATCTAATTTCCCTGGCAGTCATCAACAAGCTTCAGATAGGAGAAGAAGAGCTAGAGGTTACCGGCACATTTCACGGAGTTAATCCCGGCAGGAGCCATCCCAAGGGGAAAATTACGTTGCCGGTAACGTTTGGGGGAGAACTGAACTATTGGACTAAGAAGATTGTGTTTGATGTGGTTGATCTCCCCCTACCGTATAATGGGATTCTGGGACGCCCAGCCCTGGCTAAGTTCATGGCAGCATCTCACTTGCTTATAACACTTTGAAGATGCCTGGGCCACTGGGAGTCATCACTATCCCATCAGATGAGAAGGATGCAATTATCTGCGTAGACAAGATGTACCGGGATGCAGTCACGGCAGAGGTTGCGGCAGCAGCAGCTCCCGCCAAGGAAAGCAAGGGAAAGAAGAAGGATTGTGGGGCCTCCGGCAAGGAGTCCGGGAAGCGTGCCCCCTCCAAGTGCATGGCACCCGTTGACGACGTGCCGGAGTGTTCCAACAGCAAGGGGTCCAAGGTTGCTGCACCCCAAGTGATGAAGGTCCCGGCAGGGCTGGCTGGCATTGATGGTACTTTCACTATCAGCGCCACCCTTGATGACAAATAGGAAACCGCGCTCGTTGCCTTCCTACGGGCGTATATCGATGTGTTTGCCTATCAACCATCTGATATCCCAGGTGTTCCCAGGGAGGTAATCGAGCACCACCTTGCCATCTGCCCACACGCCCGACCCGTCAAGCAGAATGTCCAGAAGCAGGCCTTGGAGCGGCAGCAGTTCATTGCCGAAGAAATCAAGAAACTAGAGGCAGCTGGTTTGGTCAGAGGAGTACTACACCCTACGTGGTTGGCAAACCCAGTGGTGGTCCGGAAGGCGAATGGGAAATGGAGGCTTTGCATTGATTTCATAGATCTCAACAAGGCTTGCCCAAAGGACCCATTTCCCTTGCCCCCATCGACCAGATCGTGGTCTCCACTTCAGGTTGCGATTTGCTCTCCTTTCTGGATGTATACTCCGGATATCACCAGATCTTCATGTCTAAAGAAGATGAGGAGAAGATATCGTTCATCACTCCATGTGGTACGTACTGCTTTGTCCGTATGCCTTTCAGATTAAAGAGTGCCGGGTCAACTTTTGCAAGAGCAGTCCAGATAGGTTTTGAGCCATAGTTACACAGAAATATAGAAGCCTATATGGATGACATCGTGGTCAAAACCAAGGATAAAACCACCCTTGTCCAGGATTTGGAAGAGACATTTATTAATCTTTGCAAGATTAACTTGAAGCTTAATCCGGAGAAGTGTGTATTCGGTGTTCCCTCCAGCAAGCTACTTGGATTCTTCGTGTCCCATCGGGGTATTGAAGCCAACCCCAACAAGATCAAGGCCATTGAGCAGATCCAAGCACCAAGGATAGTTAAGGATGTAAGGCGCCCGACGGGATGCGTTGCTGCGCTAAGCAGATTCATTTCCAAGTCTGCTGAGCGTGCCTTGCCGTTCTTCAAAATTTTGAAGACAGCAGGGCCCATGAAGTGGACCCCGGAAGCAGATGCAACTCTACAAGAATTGAAGGCCTACCTATCATCTGTGCCTACTTTGGTTGCACCCAAACCCCAAGAGCCGTTATTGCTTTACATGGCGGCAACCAATCAAGTGGTCAGTGCGGCCTTGGTAGCAATCGAGAGGTGGATGAGGCAGAAAGTGGCCAGATCACGGCAGAGTCAGAAAAGGATCAGAACAGCAATGAGCACGGCAACGAGAGCAATCCCAAGGACGCGACAAAGAAGAAAGTGGTGCAGTACCCAGTCTACTCCGTCAGCTCCTTGTTACAAGGGGCTAGATCGAGGTATTCTGGCGTGCAAAAGTTGATCTTTGGACTCGTCATGGCCTCAAGGAAATCGCGCCACTACTTCCAAGCCCATGAGATTACGATTGTCACTCGTTTTCCGTTGCAAAGGATACTCCAAAACCCTGAGGCCACCGGTAGAATAGTGGAGTGGGCTTTGGAGTTATCCAGCTTTGGTTTGAAGTTTGAGAGCACGTCAACTATTCAGAGCAGGGCACTGGCAGAGTTTATTGCAGAATGGATGCCAACCCCTGATGAGGAAGTGGCAGAAACAGCTCTCCCCGGCAAGGAATCACCCCAAGAATGGATTATGTATTTTTGATGGTGCTTTTTCCCTACAAGGTGTAGGGGCTGGTGTGCTTCTTGTTGCCCCCTCTGGGGAGCACTTAAAGTGCGTCGTCCAAATGCACTTTGCCCGGGAAGAAGCCACCAACAATACAGCTGAGTATGAAGGGCTCCTTGCCGGGCTCAGGATTGCAGCAAAATTGGGAATTAAGAAGTTGATCATTCGAGGAGATTCACAACTTGTGGTGAGACAAGTCAACAAGGATTATCAAAGCCCATTGATGGATGCATACGTCGAGGAAGTGAGAAGATTGGAGGAGCACTTTGATGGGTTGCAAACAGAGCACGTACCCCGTGCGGAAAACAACATAGTTGATCACCTGTCAAAGAGTGTTGCACAGAAGCTTACTGTGGAACCAGGAACTTTTGTTCTCCATCTCTCTCAGGCCTCCGTATCACCAGCCACAATGGCCCGGAAAAGGAGAAAGTTGAACTACGGTAAGCCTCTCCCGGTCGAGCCGTCCGCCCCCAGCAGAGACCCTGCCGGAAACAACTCCTCACAGCCTGTCGGACCACCCCCTCCAACCGGGCCTATGGACCACGTGGACGAGGCTGGTGCTCCTGCAGCAGAGGAGGTGCCGCTAGTCCTTGTTGCCGAGCCCCAGGCTCCAACTTGGGCAAGGCACATCGTCCGCTTCCTCCAAACCGGAGAACTTCCCGGCGAACAAGATGAAGGTGAGAAAGTAGCCCGAAGGGCCAGTATGTATCAGTTTGTCGATGACACTCTGTACAGAAGAAGGCCCAACGGTGTGAAATTGAAGTGTGTCTGCCGGGAGGATGGAAAGGAACTGCTGGCTGAGATTCACAAAGGAATGTGCGGCTCACACATTGGATCAAGGGCATTAGTTGGGAAAGCATTCCGGCAAGGATTCTATTGGCTCACAGCCCTCCAAGATGCAGTTGAGCTCGTCACGACATGTGAAGCCTGACAGTTCCATTCCAAGAGAACACACCTGCCTGCCAGAGCCCTTCAGACAATCCCTCTATCATGGCCATTTTCGGTCTGGGGGCTCGATATCCTCGGCACCTTCCCCCAAGCAATCGGGGCTTTGAATTCTTGTTCGTTGCCATCGACACATTTACAAAGTGGCCGGAAGTGACTGCCGTGAGAAAGGTGACTGCTCAGTCAGCTATCAAGTTCTTGAACGAATTGCTGTGTCGTTTCGGAGTTCCGGCAAGGATCATCACTGACAACGGCACCCTGTTCACGAGCCACGTCTTCATGCAATACGTTCATGCCCTCGGATGCAAGATCCCATTCGCTTCTGTGGCGCACCCCCGGAGAAATGAACAGGCTGAGAGGGTGAACACTGAAGTACTTCATGGACTCAGGACAAGGACTTTCGATACGCTGCAGAAGCACGGCAGACGGTGGATCGAGGAGCTGCCAGTAGTTCTCTGGTGTCGGTGTAGAAAAGTAGGGGCACACCTTTGTACCCCTTGTGCACGGGAAGTCGGAGCCGCGCGCCACGGCCACACTAGGCAGGGCAGAGGAGGGGAGCCGGAGAGAAGCTGAAACCCAAGGCAACGCCAAGACCAAGAACACAAAGAACAGAAGGGCAAAGCAGGCTCCCCCGGCAAGACCCTTGCCGGGGCAGCATGCCCGACGCCAACGGAGTGAGCCACCCTTGAGCCCACAAGTTCCGACTCAACCAACTACATTGGAACTAGGGCTCGGGAGGCACCTCTGTGGTAGCATGCAGATCTTTGTCAAGACCATAGAGATGTGAGATCAGATGAGAACAAGAAGACATCGACCCTCGGCGGGATCCTTGCCAAGGAGAACCACAAGACCCCCGGCAAGCGCCTTGCCGAGGACAACTGCAAGGCCATGGCAAGACCCTTGCCGGGCCCCCGGCAAGGCCCTTGCCGAGGGCGTCAGCGGGGCCACAGTCAGGCCCGCGTCGACCAAGACTCCACCGCCGTCCCCAAGCAGCGACTAGCTCAACCAACTGGCCAGGCACCTGCGTGGCGACGGGCGGCCTCTACGCCAACTCAGCAAGCACCTCCGTGGTGGCATGCAGATCTTCGTGAAGACCCTACCACCGTGCCACCTCAGATGCCTGCCTGCCTACATGGCGCCGCATGCATCGCTGGCCTGGGCGCGTGTCGAAGCAAGGCGGGACGGCAACGGACGGGACAGGCCTCATGCCCGTCCCCGATAAAGCTAAGGGACACCTAAGCTACGCATTAAATGCGTCTTGTCCTGTAACACGAGCGATAAGCTCGCAGCACTGCAGACCTTTCCACCTCCTGTGTGCCACTGTGGCAGCCCCTTTCGACTATAAAAGGAGGCCCATGGCATACTGGGGGGGGGGGGTTCGGCTCTTTGGAACTACGCAGCCACCATAGCTAGTTCGAGAACTCAAGAACTCTCTCAAATACACACCAAAGAAAGACTAGGGTATTACGCATCCTCGCGACCCGAACCTGGGTAAACGATCCTCGTGTTGACTAGTAATCCTGCTCTTCTCACAACCCCACGCCCCGGCAACCATAGTAGGGATTCTTGTGATCCCATAGATGTCGTTCTCCACCGACATCTTTGGCGCGCCAGGTAGGGGGAGGCGATTGTGAGAATCTGGTCTAGTAGTTAGCCTAGCAGTTCTTCATCACCATAGAAGCCATGGCGACCAGGAGAAAACAGCGCTGCCTGCAAGCGCGAAGGACGCCAGTGCGGCAACAGAAAAGCTAAGTCATCCAGAGCCTTGAGCAATTTCCTCTTATACATAAGGTTATTGTCCTTGGAGATCTTGCCTATGTATGGAAAACCTGCACGCAACGGGGCCCTCCCGCAATTGACAACGCCCTTATTCTGTTTTGAGTCCGCTCAACAGCTCAAGCGGCCGCGTCGAGAGTGGCAGGGTAGCCTTCTGCACTTGGCAACGCTCTCGATTCTGACTCGAGTCAAGCTCGACAGGTCGAGCGGCCGCGTTAAGGGCGGCAAGGTGGTTTGCCCGGCAGCGAGCACACCCGGCAGGCCAATGGGGATCCGTCCTCAAGACGTCGCCCTGCGTTTACGCGCCAGCGAGCCTACCCAGTTAACGTAGGGTGGACATACAAAGGAAAATCAAACAGGAAAATAACATGCATTGTATCAAAAGTACTGTAGAGTTATATTACATCAAATTGTTGCCGCGGTTCTAACTAAAGATAGAAATTGTCTTGGTCATGAACCTGCAGCGATGATAAGAAGTGGGGTGCCTAATCCCGGCGCTGGCCCTCCACCCTTTGAATTCCGTCGATGAGGCTGATGACAGGCTCGATACGCTCCTTGAGCGGCACGAGGTTAGTACTCTCCGGCAAGCTCTCCAACACGGCGTCGAAGTCAAGGGTGGGGTTCTAGTACGCCACCTTGGTGAGGACCTTGGTCATGGCACCCCGGCAGAGCCTTCGGTTCTCGTTGGCCAGTAAAGCCGCCCTGTTGGAGTGGAGCTGCTCCAGGGCCCCGAGGACACCCTCGAAGAACAGGGTCAGCTTAGCGTTGGTAGTCCCACTGCGCTCTGGGGCGTACCTCACATTTGGCATCCCCATGGTGGCCAGCTGCGTGGTGATCCTGCCGGCGACGTCCTCGAGGCGGCTGACCCAGCGATTCTCACCCTCCACAAAATCCTTGTGGTTGGCGGCTTCGTTCCTCTGCTGCAGCTTCTCGGCCTCCAGATCCTTGGCCAGGATCTCCTCCAGGGCCTTGCTCTCTGACAGCATCCCCTCAAGACCCTCCAGCTTCAGCTTGAGGTCTTTGATGGAGTTGTTGGCCTCGAAGAGCTCCCCGGCCCTGCTAACAGTCGTGCCCTGCGCCTCCGTCAGGGCGCCATTGAGCGTGTCCTTCTCCTGGGACAGCTTCAGGGCCTGGCCCTTCAGCTCGTCCCGCTCCACCTCCAGCTCCTTCACCTTGCCGACGTGAACCAGAGCCTGGGTATCGAGCGCCTCTCTGTGCCTCTGCTCCAGCTCCTGGGTCCGTTGTACGATGAGCTTTTCCACCTCCTCATCCTTGCCGCGGAGCGTTGCGGTAAGCTTCTCCTCACGCGCGGTGAGGTCTTCCTCCTGGGAGTCCAGCGCGGCCTGGTGCTGGGTCGAGCGGCCTCGGCTGCGGCGGCCAAGCTCTCCACCTTCTCCTGGGCCTTCTCGATGTCGGCCAACTTCATGGTGAGCACCACGTCGCGCTTGGCCAGCTCGCCCTGGGCGTCCTTCAGCTCCTCGCTAGCTTGGCGGAACCAAGTCTGCGCCTTGGCGACGCGCACCTTGAGGTCCGCCTCCGCCTTGTTTACCGTTGCCATCTTGGACTTGGCCTTGTCCAGGCGGGCACGGTGGAGCGCCTGGAGCTTCCGGAAGTTGGCGCCCATGGCCTGGAGAAGCCGCTCCTCCTGAGAGCCGTCGCCACCAGCGCTCGGCTCGTGACGACCTCGAGCCGGTGGCGGCAAGCACCTCTTCATCAAACACCTCTCCCTCGATGGGCGCCCTAGAGCTGGATGCCCCGGAAAGTGGACGAAGAGGTCATCGGACACCCTCAGATACCTGCCAGAGCCAGAGGCAGCGGAGGAGGAAGGCTGGTCATCGACCACCTCCTCCTCGGTGGAGGCCTTGCCGGTCTCCCCGGCAGGCCCCTTGGCGGTGTCTTCAGTAGCACCCTTGGCGGACTCCTCGGCAGCGACCTTCTCGGCCTCTGCTGCGGCGTCCTTGGTGACATCCTCGATGACGGCGTCTATGTCTTCCTGGTCCGCTGATGGACGATCTGGACACCAAGAAGGGGATGAGACAAAGCCAAGACCAAGAGTCAGCAAGAAAAGAAAAAGAACAGGGACGAAAGGCGAGTGGCTTACCAGTGCCGGGCTGGGAAGCAGAGGTCCCCTCCCCGCCAACATTTTGCGCCGAGGCAAAGCCACCAGCGCCCGAGTTCTCCTCCTCCTCCTCCATGTGCGTGGGATCGGTGCTTGGCGCCCTTGCCGGGGACGCCCCTTGGGGCGACGTGGTCGGGGCGGCGTGTTGGGGGTAGCCCTCTGTGGCTCCTCCTGCTGATGTCCTCCTCCTGCGACCACGGCAAGGTCAGCACCAAGAGATCGTGCCCCCAACACATGTTGACGAGGGGTGAGTGGTGAACTTACGCTGGGGGTTGCGCCGGGGGTTGCTGTCCGGGCTGCTCAACACCACCAGCGGTGCGCCAGCAGCGCCTGCCGGGGGCTGGCCGCCTGCCGAAGCCTTGGCCCTCTTCACCCTCTGGGCCAGCGTCTCCGCGTCCCTGCAAAGATGAACCCAAGGCAAGACAAGCGACACAGATTGAGGAGACGGAGATGATAGAAAGGAGCAAGATACTTACTCGTCCTCCACCTCCTCCTCTGTTGCTTTCCTCTTCCTCCTTGGGCTGAGGGACCCGAAGTCGATAGTGACCCCTGCGTCGTCGTCTGCCGGAGGAGGGGAAGCTGATGGAGTCCGAGGGTGTTTGGACGAAGAAGAGGCGGCCGCCCTTTTCTTCGCCACTGCGGCCTTCACCGACTTCTTCGCCGCCGCGGCCCTTGTCTGGCGCCCGGATCCCTCCTGGTCTTGCCGCGGTTGTATGGCCCTACCGGGCCGGACCGGCTCACCAGAGATGGCCCGCCGTAGGACCCGCCCTCTCCCCATGGCCGGAGGATCGATAGCCTCAGCCTCCTCCTCCGACGACTCATCAAACACATCCTCGACGAGAGGAGCCCCGGTTCCGGCGCTGCTGGCCTCCCCAGCGGCCTCCGCCCACTGGGCGAGCTCCTTCTCCTCCGCTTCCGCCGCGGCCTTATCCTCCACACCACCGGCGCTGCCGGCCTCCTCGGCAAGCTTCGCCTCCATCGCCCTGGCGGCGATGTAGTCTAGCTCCGCCTGGGTGGTGTCCTGGACGAGCCGCGGCTCAGTGGTGACGTACCCCTCATGCAAGGTGTCGAAGTACTCCTGCACTTGAATTTCCTCCGGCTCGACCCAGCTCGGGTCAAGGCCATGCACGTTGAAGTCCGGCATCATGGCGATGATGTCGGTCCGGCGCGAGTTGTTGCTCAGCGGACCACTCCTGCCGGCAGCTTGAACAAAGGCCCCTTGGCAACCTTGCCGGTCTTCGCGGCGGCCCTCGCAGCCTTGCCGGTCCGCTCGACCTCGCCGTCGCGGTTCACGTCGAGCTGGAAGAGCCGCTGGCAGAAGTGAGCGTGCCCCATCACTGTGAAGTTGTGGTCGAGGCCGGGGCGAAGCCTCATGATGTCGGCGGCATTCGTGAAGAGCCAGGCTGGCCTCCCCTTGTTATGCAGCGGAGCGATCCGGCGGCGGATGAAATCCGCCCCGATCATCTCAAGGGTGATCCCGGCCTCGGTAAGGTGAAGGATCTTGGTGGTGGCGACCGTGAGCTTCGCGTCATCGACGTCGACGTTGCTCCAGTCGCCCCGGCGAACTGGCGGCGCGTCGCGGACCCGGCAAAAGTTCGGTGGGTCCTTCTCTTTGATCCAGCACCACCGGCCCCGCCATTCTTCCCACCTCTCCTTCATGGCGCCCTTCGGGTATGCTCCCTTGGCCCGTGGGATCCAGGCGACACAACCGGAAATGGCGCTCCCCGGTTGGATCCGAGGGAAGAAGTAGTGGCGGAAGAGCGCCGTGTTGGGGTGCACCCCGGCGAAGCCCTCGCAGAGGTGCGCGAAAAGAGCCATGCACGCCACGACATTTGGAGTGAAATCCAAAAGGTGGAAGCCGTAGGTGTGCATGACATCACTGAAGAAATTGGAGAAGGGGGGACAGAGCCCGCAGGAGAAGTAGTCGAGAAAGAATGGATACCGATTTGGGGCGGCCTCGGCGCAATTGGTGGGGATGACGCGTGTGGCTGGATGCCCCGTCGTCCCCCCCCCCCATCTTGCACCCCCACAGGGGTTTGAAGGCCTCCCGGAGCTCGAACACGTCGACCGTCGAAGGGAAGTAGGCGAGCTGCGTCCGCTGCGCCGCCAACACACTCTCCGGCGGCTCCGTCGCTCCGGCGTCCTTGGCCACTCCCTTGCCCTTGGTGGACTTGGGCGCCATGGCGGCTGGGGGGGGATCAAGAGACAGAAGACGGCAGAGACGCAGCAACGGCGAGAAAAGGCGAAAGCTTAGGAAGGAAGGAGAAAGGGGGCGGCGGCTCTGAGATTGGAGAAGGCGCAGGAAGGGAGGGGTAAAGTGAGCAGCGCCCGCGATTATTCCTTTTTACGGGGAAGGCGCGGACCGCCTCCTTTCACATTAACTGTGATGTGACGCATGCATGCGGGAACCGCCCCACGCATGCCCCCCACGTCACGCACGATCCTCCACGACGCGTGTTCAACGTGGGTCGTGGGGAAGCGCAGCGGATGAAGAGTTACTGCGGTAAAAATCCGCCCCACCTGCCCGCGCACCGTTCTGGGCCTACCCCAACAACGTGCCGCGCTTATGTGTGGCCCAGGCCCGGGGGCTCCTGTCGGTGTACAAAAGTAGGGTCACACCTTTGTACCCCTTTACGTGTGCACGGGCAGTCGGAGCCGCGCTCCACGGCCACACTAGGCAGGGCAGAGGAGGGGAGCCGGAGAGAAGGTGAAGCCCAAGGCAACGCCAAGACCAAGAACACAAAGAACAGAAGGGCGAAGCAGGCTCCCCCGGCAAGGGCCTTGCCGGGGCAGCACGCCCGACGCCAACAGAGTGAGCCACCCTTGAGCCCACGAGTTCCGACTCAACCAACTACATTGGAACTAGGGCTCGGGAGGCACCTCTGTGGTAGCATGCAGATCTTTGTCAAGACCATAGAGATGTGAGATCAGATGAGGACCAGAAGACAGCAACCCTCGGCGGGATCCTTGCCGAGGAGATCCACAAGACCCCCGGCAAGCGCCTTGCCGGGGACGACTGCAACGCCATGGCAAGACCCTTGCCGGGCCCCCGGCAAGGCCCTTGCCGAGGGCGTCAGCGGGGCCACAGCCAGGCCCGCATCGACCAAGACTCCACCGCCGTCCCCAAGCAGCTGCTAGCTCAACCAACTGGGCAAGCACCTGCGTGGCGACGGGTGGCCTCTACGCCAACTCAGCAAGCACCTGCGTGGTGGCATGCAGATCTTCGTGAAGACCCTACCACCGCGCCACCTCAGCTACCTGCCTGCCTACATGGCGCCGCATGCATCGCTGGCCTGGGCGCGTGTCGAAGCAAGGCGGGGCGGCAACGGACGGGACGGGCCTCATTCCCGTCCCCGATAAAGCTAAGGGACACCTAAGCTACGCATTAAATGCGTCTTGTCCTGTAACACAAGCGATAAGCTCGCGGCACTGTAGACCTTTCCACCTCCTGTGTGCCACTGTGGCAACCCCTTTCGACTATAAAAGGAGGCCCATGGCATACTGGGGGGGATTCGGCTCTTTGGAACTACGCAGCCACCATAGCTAGTTCGAGAGCTCAAGAACTCTCTCAAATACACACCAAAGCAGGACTAGGGTACTACGCATCCTCGCGGCCCGAACCTGGGTAAACGATCCTCGTGTTGACTGCTAATCCTGCTCTTCTCACAACCCCGCGCCCCGGCAACCGTAGTAGGGATTCTGGTGATCCCATTGGTGTCGTTCTCCACCGACATCTGGTCCCTCAGAACGACACCTAACCGAGCTACCGGGCAGACTCCCTTCTCCCTGGTCTGGGGCAGAAGCGGTTATCCCCACGGAACTCATTTACGGGTCCCCTCGAGTGCTTGCCTACGATGAAGTAGCGCAAGATCAGCACCGGCGTGACGACGCTGTGCTACTCGAGGAGAGCCGTCTCCGGGCTGCTACACGTGTTGCATGCTACCAGCAAGCCCTGCGTCGCTATCACAGCCGCAGGGTTCATGCCCAGTGTTTTGAGGAAGGTGACCTTGTCCTTAGGCGCGTTCAGTCCACCAAGGGTACAAACAAACTATCACCAAAGTGGGAAGGCCCTTACCGGGTGGTATGAGTCACCAGACCTGGCGTAGTCCGTCTGGAGACCGGGGATGGCACTCGGTTGCAAAACTCATGGAATATTGAGCATCTCCGTAAGTACTACCCGTAAGGCGCGAGGCTGCCGGGCAGTGCCCGGCAGCCACCCTTTTGTACAGGCCTTGCCTCAGCTGCATGTAACCCCTTGTACAAAGCCGGGGTGATGACCCCGTGCAAGAGAAAATAAAGAAGTGTTGTAGGGGCCCCCAACTAAGATTGCATGCATGCACGAGCACACCCAGATCACTGCATAAGCATTTCATGAGCATTTGCATATGCATATAGATAGGATTGCATCCTGCATTTATTCTCACCTACATGGAGTTGCAGGTTCCTGCCGTGAACTTGACTTCGACAAAGGACGAGAAGATTGCACGGCACAGCAATCCTCGACAAAGCCAAACAGATAAGTTCACCTCTTGTCCATTAGTGTTCTGTAAAGCTATAACTTCTCATGAGAAAACCTCGCCTCTCTTTTGAAACTTAGGTGCTCCCATCTATGACTCGAACGTTTGCTTCGGTCAAGATGGCCACAGTTGCCTTTGATAAAAAGGAGCTAGCGGGGGGCTGGCCCCTCTGTCTGTTCCCCGGCATACGTTGCTCTCCGGCAGACAAAGAGGGTGCCGGCAGGATATCCTGCCAGGAAAAACTCGTCTATTTACATTAAAGAGGCACTCCATCTCTGCATGGACATATACATGCACGGGTTCCCGGCAAGATTCGTCTTTTTCATTCACATGCTAACACGAGTACAAGCATTATAGAACACAGAGATGGACTCGAGAGATTACATTATTTGAATTAAAATTTGGCGATTGCCTACAGGTTTAAGATTGAAAAAAGATAAGTACTTCTTAAACTCCTCTCCCTGTCCCTCTTATCCCAGGTTTTGCGGTGGGAAGAGAAGAGGACGGGCGCCGCGCCAGCACAACGCCACCCCGATCCTTGTCAGGAACTGGCAAGCCCAGCCCGACAGGGTCGGGAGTGGCGAGGCCGCGAAGGAGGAAGACATGCGGAGCGCCTCGACAGGCCCCTGGTCACCACCTCCAGGACCAGAAGGGGGACTCCAGCACATGCACCGGCAGAGGAAGACACCGGGGCCCAGTCAGAAGACCCCAGAAGGAAGCAGGAGCGCCGGGGGTACAAGCCTTTTCCCGGCAGCCAGAAGAAATGGTGATGACGGTGCTGGGAAAAGGGGGGAAGTGTCGGGCAGACGGGCAACAGGTCACCAGTACAACACGAACGTGTCAACGCAATCGTGCTCCTACTGGACGGCCTGCCTCCCGTCTTCTCCTTCTCCCCAGGCTTCGTCTCCATCAACACCGTTCCGGGAGGGGGCCAAGACACCAGTCCAGCACTCTCTCCAGGAAGACGGCGAGCGGCCAGAACATCCAGGGGGCTCGAGGTGCACTGCTCCCCTCCTTGGCGGGCGGGAAGGCACGCCTCTCGTCGACAACAGCCCCAAGGCTTCCGGGAGGGGCAATGCTGGGATTACCAACGATCCCCAACCCCGCCACCCGGCCGAGCCTCGAAGAGACCAAGAGATTCACTGCGCCAAGGACCAGGCTCACTCCCCGAGCATCAGCACCGGCATGGGGCAACAATTGCCCCAAGTGGGAGCCCGGGGGCGAGCCCCAGGCTCTCCTCTTCAACATCACCAGCGGAAGCAGAGAACAAGAGAAGAAGAAGGAGAATGCAAAGGTGGATGACTTCGCCCTCCTTCGCCCCTCCTTTTATAGGCCGGGCGGAGAAGGGCAGCTGCTCCATCAACGGGTGACCACCGCCCTCCACCGCCAATTCAAGGCAGCGGACCCACCTCAAGATGCTCTCTCGTGCCACGCGCCTCCGTTACCTACCTCGCGCGATGCATGCAGCATACATGGCTAAGGATAAGGGCGCGTTGTGGGAAGAGTAATTTGGCGGTTTCTACCCCGTGCGTTAAAGTCATTCACGGGCCATCACTGCCGCGACCCCACCACTATTGGCTTTACACCACGCACGGGGAAATCGGAAGTCGCCCCAAGATCAAGACTAATGAAGCAGCAATAGAAACCTCAAGGGGCCAACCCCTTCAGTGATTCTGCATGTGCACTTATTAGGCCCTACCCCGACGATGCTCAGCAGCGCGTTCGGGGCAGGCCCGAGGGCTTCTGTCGGTGCAGCAAACCCTGGGTCTGTTGCCCAACTATGCACAGGCACAAGATCAAGATTGAAGCACCAGCTTAAGTCAGGGATTGAAGAACCAAGAGATTCGAAGACCCAACATGCAGCTCAGAGGGACCAAGATCAAACCAGAGGAGCAAGATATCGGCAAGAGCAGGGCCACCACCAGAAGCAAACAACCAAGACTCCCCGGCAAAGCCTGCCGGGGCTCACGGGGGTTGAACCACCCCGCCAACCACTCAAACACGACTCACGTCGTCAATCAGTGTGGTGTCAAGCCGCAAGGTGATTAAGTGGCAGCCATTCGCCACATGGTAACCATTTCCTACAGAAGAAACCCACAGACGACACCTGTCCTGCGACATGTCAAGGGAACATGCGCGGAGCTGGCAAGATAGCCCGGCAGGCCTTGCCGGGCAACCAGTGATGTGACACTAAGCGGCGCATTTAATGCACCCTATCAGCCCGTAGAGTTAGGTATGATAGCACTATTTGCTATCATATCAGTGGACAATGACCACTTTGCCACTGTGGTGACCCCTTAATCTATAAAAGGAGGCCCATGGCTCTCGAAGGAAGGGTTAGAGGGTTGGAAAGTTGATGAACCCTAGCCACCGTACTCGCGTAATCGCTGCGGCCCCGAGGCAAACCCTGTCGGGCAAGTGTACTATGCATCACCACACTCATTCCACCATCAATCCACCAAAGCAGGAGTAGGGTCTTACACCTAGCGGCGGACCGAACCTGGGTAAATTGCTTGTGTGCTCTCTGCCGTGCTGCCGTGCGCTGATCTGCTCTTTGTGCAACGCGACGTCCCCCCGTCAAACCAGCAAGGGACCACCCAGTCCCATAGGTGGCCGCGGATATTCCGGGACAAATACGTGCAACTATATCGTCATCCATCTAACAATGATATACACAAGAAGAGCTATCACTATGAGTGATAGCAGAACTATGCAGTCCATGAGGCAACGGTTATGAGTCCTCTCTCGCGCTAGCGTGAACCTCAAGTAACTAGCTTCTGCTTCTTGTCTGCTTTTGAAGCCTTTATGGCTGGCTCCCGAGACCCCCTCCACTTGCGCCTGACACTCAGGCCACTCGTCGTACACTCCCAGAACCTTCCCTTTGTACACGACATAGCACTGCTTCTTCGCCATCAAGAATCTAGGTATCTGTTAGAGATGCATTTTCATCAAGAGAATGTACAATCATATATGCAACAAAATATACTTGAGCAACACAAAAAAGAAAGGGTTAGCAACTAGAAGCAACATATAGTGAACATACAAATAATGAACGCAGTTTCATCGTATGCAAACTAATTAACTAGAGGTACGCAGGTCATCGTACCCAAACTAACAAAGTAGCGTTACGCAAGTTCGGCAGGGACCGTGGACGTCACAAAGTTTCATCGCTACAGAAACTATACAAGTTCAACCGAGACATATCATCATTATCGGCATCGTAAATCACTAGAAGTTCCATCCTTCCATATCATCAAGGATGGACCCTAGCTTCTTGAACGGTGTGAGGTCCTGACGTTGCATGCCTATGCGAGTTCGGACGTCAGCTCGCGATATAGGGTCGTGGTGGAACATCCCCTTCTCATCGACGACTTCTTTCATGATGATCGTCGCAATGTCCCTCTGGATGCGAAAGAAGTCATCTCTAAGTTTGTAATCCACTTCTCCCTGAGATTCTACCCACCTGCGGATATGATCATCATTTTTGCTCGTCATGCGAAACTTTTGGTGATCTGTTCTGAACTCCATCATGAGATGGTGGAGGTATAATCCATCGTTCTTGATTGGTTTTGGGACATGCATGGATGCAGCAGAAGTTAGTTTTATGCGAGAAACCCATCTTCTTGTTCCTCTATTTCCTGATCTGTAGGTGGCCACCCCTCAAGTTGATGCCTTGGAGAGCATCATCTAGAATATTCATTATGTGGGTGTAGTCCTTCTTCTCGTAGTTTCTGGTAGGGTCGAAATACACGGCGTGGGATACTCGCGGGTAAATAACGGTAAGTACGGCGCGCCCGTTGCTGCGGAAAAAAACACCTCAAATTATTCTCCAGATGAGCGAGAAGAAATGATTGAATTGTACGAAAGGGTTGTCGGGCACTGACTTGCTTTGGATGATAAGGCAGGAGGACAATTTCCTGGTCCTTATTCTGTACCATGAAGTTTTCGAGGTACTCCCTAGAGGTTTTACGCTCAAAGTCACTGAGACTCAAGAAGGACTCGTGCATGTAGTATGGATCCGCCACACAGATTTGTGAGACTTCTTCTCTCTTCATGACGGAGCTCGTATGTAGCGCAAAAAGGTGGACGATTGTAAAATCGAGCCACCTTGTCAGAAGCATATCGAAGATATGGTCAAACTGCAGGAAGAACACCTCCGTGGGCCGTGTGTCGACGTAGCACTTTCCCTCAGGCACACGAGCTGCGTATGTCGGATATCCTGGATCCTTCGAGGCTAATAGGCTTTTCTCAGTCGATAGCACATGGTCATGCAGTCTCCTGAGATCCCCTGATAGTGCCTCCAGCGGTTTCGGCGGTAGCATCGGCTCTCCCGTGACATCGAAAATGGCCCCACCTTTGACGGGTACATGCTCTTCAAAATTCATCGTCTGGCTGCTATGTGCTCTGGCTTGTTTGTAGGCAGCTGGGCCTATCTGCCCCGGTCTCTTCCTCACTTTTTTCTTGGGCTGACCTTCCAGACCCTTCCTTAACCCCCGCCCCAGTGTTGTCGGGCTAAGCACTGTACGACCCCCGGCTAGTTGAGCCTGTGTTGAGGCGGCATCTTCAGGCGTGCCCTGTGAGGATTGCATGAAAAGAGACTTCTTGCAATCTCTGCTAGGACGTTCCTGCCCAGGCAGATCATCCATATCCTCATCAGCATGCTGATAGCCCGAGTCGTCATATGGCTGACTCATCATATCTAAGTCATCATCATAGGCACCTGTATTGAGGAAACTCATTGGGTCCTCCTCCATCTCATCGTCCATTCTTTGTTCTACGGGGGCGATTACATCAGCCACTATTGGACCCCCTTCATCACGTCATCCGCCGCTCTCACCCGGCACTACAGGCGCTGGTAATTGCATAGGCGGGGTGGTGGTGTCCATACCTGCTTGTTGATGTGTGGTTATTGGTGTGCTCCCGGCCGGCTCCAGACGAAGAAGATTCTTCGGCCATAGCAGCACCCAACCCTTGCATCTTCCAATCCATAGCGGGGTCTCATCGTCCTCTCCCCCTAGCCATGCTGGAGGAGGCAAATCCTTGTGCCCCGATTTCACACTCGACAAGGTAACCCTAAAGTGCCCACCGGACATCGGCTGGCCGTGGAACATGAGTTCCAAGGGCTTCGTTATCACCCCCTTTCCCATGTCCACCTTCTGGCCTTTGATCATGTAGAGTACGGTGCACGGGGTTTCATCGGCCTGCAAACACATGTCTGTGGTGTAAAACATCCGGAAGGGAACGAAAATGGAATATTCTAGATATATGTTGGTGCAACATGTAATTACCGTGAGGGCGTCAAGCTCAGCCAAAGACGAAGGCCCGCCTAGCGTGCCAGAGACTGAGGACGGGCTGCTATGAGCGGGTGCGGGTGTGGGAGCAGGCCCGGTTGCGTGAGCGGGTGATGGTGCGGTGGTGTTGTTCACCGAGTTGCTCCCGGCGAAACTGGGCATGGAGAAATCATGTACCATCTTGTTTGGATTTTCCTTCATCCAGTTGATGATAGCCGAGATCAAGTTAGTAGCAAAATCATTTCTGCAGGCATTACAGCTGCATCGACTCCCTGCTGTAGCAACTCATTTTTCTCCTCAGCTGCTTTTTTCGCGTCCTCGGCTGCTTTTTTCTCGAACGCAAGCTTCACCTTCTCGTTGTTGTCCACCTGACTAAACTTCTTTTTCTGCTTCTTGGCCTCAGGGCCCTTGTTGGAAAACACCTTCCATATGGGTCCGTCTCCGGTGCCGTGCACACGTCCATATTGCGGCCGCTGGCCGAAAGGGAGTCCCTTAAGTTCGTTCAAGGCCCGGTTGAGAAGGGTGTCCCACTTGGCCCTCATTGGCGAAGTAGGGCTTTCGGCTGCAAGCTGGTGTTGCTTCTCCTGTAGAAGGAACATGAACCATTTACAAACGTGTAGTCGACTTGATCAGGAGCTAAATGTAAGGTGGTAAAAGAATAATTACCAGTATTCTAATCAATTTCCTCGTGATCTGGTCCGTGTAAAAAAACTTCTTTTCCTTGTCCCACTTGTAGCTGGCCCTGATGAAGTCACGCTCCAAGGGGTTGGTGAATTTCGCAAAGGGGTCTGCGAGACCCGCGGCTTCACGTTCCGCGTCCTGCTTATCCCATATGGGCCTTTTGCCTAGGTAGCCACGGCTTCCGAGGTGATGCTTCCCCGTGTTCCTTTGCTGAAGGCTCTTGAATTTCGCAGCCTTAGCCTTAGCTGCCTCGGTAGCGCAAGTGTCCTTCAACTTTTCGAACTCCTCTTCCGTAAGTGTTGGATTTTCCTCCAGAATCTTGGACAGGGGTTCCTCAGCCTCAATAGCTCGTTTCACCCTCCCTTTTCAAGAGGCCAAATCATTGCTGGACATGCCCATGGCGTGATTGTTAATCATTTTCATCTTCGGATCATCCCACGGTTGTTCTATGCTATCATCCCGGTCGGGGAACTTGAATCTCTTATGCAACTTCGTCAGGAGTAACTGCCTCAAATGTTCTTTACTCCTTAAGTCATCGTTATTGATGCTCGCGCATTCCCATAGGATGCATCCTACTTGGTTCCCATAGCACTTGTGAGGTTCTTCCGGCTCTAATGGCTCAAACTTGCCAGGGGCCATCTTTGTGATCACCAGTCATCCGATGCTAAGTTTGTTAGGTTTTCGTATCCTCTGCTTCTTCTGCTTCTTGTTTTCGGTAGCGGCATTGGCGCCGGTACCTTCCCCGCCGGTATCTTCCCCGCCGGTCTCGGCGCCGCCATCGGTGTCGGTGCCGTCGGTGTCGATGTCGGCGTCAGTACCATCATCGAGGCCGACCTGCAAACCTTGACTGTGCTTAGCAGACAAAAAGTCGACGTACTTTTGTTCACCCTCATAATCCATCTCGTCTTCATCTTGGTCAGAAGGCCCGGTTTCTTCGTTGTTCGACATGTTTCCTATGATTAAGTCTCCTCGTTTAGTACTAAAACTATAATAATATGAGAAATGACATAAAAAGGTCTATGGTTTGCCGGAATGTCGTTTGCCAGCAAATCCCGGCACTCGATATGCCTACTTTCTAGCACAAGTGATGCCAAAATTCACGGGAAATTTCGGCATGACCTTTGCTAAAAAAGTGGGCATATCAAGCACCTAAAATTCACCGGAACAGAAATGAATCAACATTCTGGCGAAACATAGGCCACTCGGATCATTTACCCTGCACATAATCACCATTTTCCAAATATGACATGTCCAAAACATCACATGTCCAAATATCACATGTCCAAATCACATGTCCACATATCACATGTCCACTTCAAATTTGCATATAAAAGGAAGAAAAGTATAGAACTTGGAGAAAATGCAAGAAGTCATTTTTCTTCACAATATTTGAAACTAAATTCAGCCTACTAAATTTGAAACTATTTTTTTTGCCTTAACTAGGGTTCATACTAATTCTGTTTTTTTAATAGCAACAATTGCTTAAACTAAAAATTTAAATAGAAATGGTTTCTTTAACTAATGCGTCCTAGGTTTCATACTAATTCTAATTAACTAACTAGCACTATAAAATTTAAATAGCAACAATTGCTTAAACTAAAAATGCAAGAAACCTATACAATCAATTCTGTTTTTTCTTTTAACTACACCTAAAACACGTAACCTAATTAACCTACTTCCCTAACTAAAACCTAACTAAATTAACCGAAGAACACTAGCTAAATTAGCAGAGAGAGGAGGAGCGGTGGGGGGCTTACGACAGAGGGTCCATGGGAAGGGAGGCAGGCCCGACGACGGCCGAGGTTGGGAGGGAGGAAGCAGAGGAGGAAGGCATGGCGCCGGGGCTGGGGTCGGGGGCGAGGTCGCCGGGGTCGGGGCGAGCGTCGGGGTCAGGGCGAGGGTAGGACTCTGGCGAGGTCGAGGGCGAGGGCAGGGCTCTGGCGCTTGAGGCAGGGGCGCGACGAGGGCAGGGGTCTGGCAGCGACGAGGGGGGAGAAGAGAGAGTGTGGATTTGGGGGAAGAAGCAGAGGCGAGAAGCCCGCCTGGGGGGGTTAAGTGAACATAGTAGTAGCGCGTTTGGACAAGCAGCGCTACTGCTATCACGGGTAGCTATAGCGTGTTTTCCCAAAGGGCGCTACTGCTATGTTGACTAGCTATAGCTCGTTTTTAGAAAAGCGCTACTACTATAACCAGTACCTATAACAGTTTTCCTGTTTTGTTTCTTCTATTTTCTTTTCCTTTATTTTCTCTTCCTTTTATTTTCTTCTTTTTCTTTTCTTTTCCTTTTTTCCGAGAGCAGTAACAAAGGGAAGGTGGTACAATGTATATAACTAAGGCGATATATATTGCATCATTTGAAGGTTAAGTATGTATACAAAATAGGAACATATATATTACATCATTTGACCCATGCATAACGGTTAAGTGTGTACACAAAATAGGAACATATATATTACATCATTTGACCGATAACAGTTTCTCAGCGTCAACGTTTTCATTTTTGAGTGAGCTTCTTTCCCTTCTTGTTCGTCGAAGAATAATTGAGCCCCTCATTGTGACTTTTCCTTTTCCATGGAGTACGATCTTTCTTAGGTAATGTAGTATTGATTCTTCTTTTGACGTATACTTCATCATCATTGTCATCTTCCCTCATTGGGTTGCCGTACTGGCCGTAGTCTTCCTCGTTGGCGACTCCATCCATTCCAATGATGTTCCTTTTGCCTCTCCTCACGACAACACGGCTGGTATTGCACGGGTAGGTTATGAAGAAGCATTGTGTCACGTGCTTAGCGTGTACCCATGGCTCGTTTTTGCGATAGCGTTCACGGTAGCGCTCTTGGCGTCGGGTATAGTCATGGTAGTAAAATACCGGTTTTCTCTTTCGACATTCTTAACCCATCTGACACGGAACATCATCGCATTGTGCAGTCCAGAGTAGTCAAGCTCCCAGATCTCCTCGACCCTTCCGTAAAATCTCTCAGTTGCGTCGTTGTCACTGCCGGTCATGCATTCCGTCGTCACCCCTGAGTTCTGATCATCACTGTCCATATCTTTGGCCTCCGTGTAGAACATGTATCCATTGATATCGTATGCCTGATAGGTGACGAGGTTGGGCGAGGGGCCATGTGCTAAGGCGTATATGAGCAATTTGTCCTGAGAGCCCTCTTCCGGGGGATTAGCAATAATATGCTCTTTGAACCAATGCAGGAAAGTGGAGTTGTGCCCTCTAGTAACTTCGGCGTCCGTCTTGCATACCCCCCAGTCACGATACTTCTTTGCGATAGTTTCTTCGTGCAGTGCCACGAAATGATCTACCTGGTCTTGTAGCACTACCAAGTTTGCTCTGTCAAAGTCGTTGCGTTGATCTGAGTAGGCCACATGCAGCTCCCTATGACCGTTGGAGTGACCTTCTCCTTCGAGCCTCCCATCGTGCTTGTTAATGGGCAAACCAACATCAGGCGGCCGGTCTGTGCCATATAGAAAATTCTCACAGAAAGAGATGCACTCTTGTGTCAGATAGCCCTGGACGATGCTTCCATCCGGACGGGACATGTTACGAACGAATCCTTTGATGATCCCATTCATCCTCTCAAATGGCGTCATGTTGTGCAGGAACCAGAACTAACGATAGTCATGGGACTTCATCCCGCTGAACCTTTTCTTCTTCGTGTCTAGATATCTGCTTATCTTGCCACAGTAACCGGAACTAACTTTGATTCTGGTAAGGCACTTGAAGAATTGATCGATCTCGGCCGGACTTAAGGTGAAGCAAGAAGGGGGCAAATAATCCTCTTCCTTTACTTTTTTGCCCTTCTTCTCCCGTGCCTCTGTCTCCATCTCTGTCTCCTCTGACTTTTTACGGGGCGGCATGTGCAGATCTTCCCTGATTTTCAAATATTGCAAGTCTTTTCTTGCCTTCGCCCCATCCTTGGTCTTATCCGGCATGTTCATCAGTGTCACAAGCAAGCTCTCAAGGACATTCTTACAGATATGCATTTGATCAAGGCAATGAGGCGTGTCAAGTTTATGCTAGTACTCCAAGTCCTAGAAAACAGACCTCGTCTTACATACCTTCAGTAGCGGCTCTGACGCCTTATTCATCGTCTTTCCCGGCGCGGGGCACTGTTCCTAGTTTTTCAACAGCTCATCAACTTTGGCGCCGCTCCGCTTACGTGGAGGCCCTCGATGCTCAGCCTCACCATTGAATAGATCTCCATGGTTTCTCCATGGGCCGTCCTTCTCGAGCCATCTTCGATGCCCCATGTACACGATTTTCCCAGACCCACCATCTTTCCTTGACGTTAGCTACCGAGACGTCGTATCATCCATGCACCGCGTGCATCCGCAATATCCATGGGACACCTGGCCTGCGACATATCCGTAACCAAGATAGTCGTGCACCGTCGTGATCAACGTGGCTCTCATATAGAAATACTCGCCTTTGCTGGCGTCCCATGTCTTGGCCGGTGTTTTCCATAACGTGTCTAACTCCTCTTGAAGTAGCCCCAGATACAGATTAATACTATTTCCCGGTTTTTTCGGCCCTTGAATCAGCATGCTCATGTGTATGTACTTTGCCTTCATGCACAACCAGGGGGGAGGTTGTACATCCATACAAACCCGGGCCATGTGCTATGGTTGGTGTTCTGGTTGCCAAATGGATTCATGCCATCGGTACACACGCCGAGCATCATGTTCCTTGCATCACATGCGAAATACCGATATTCGTCGTTGAACGCTCTCCACTGGCTTCCATCCATGACATGTCTCAGCTTCCGATCATCTCCATCGTCGGGCTTCTTCCTCTCCGCGTGCCAGCACATGAGCTTTGCTTCCTTGGGATCTATGAAATACCGCTGGAGATGGGGAGTGATCGGTAAGTACCATACAACTTTCTAGGGAGATTTCTTCCCGCCCTTCTTGTATTGAGAAGCATTGCACACCGGACAACTTGTTTTTTCCTCGTGCTCCTTCCGATAAATTATGCATGCATGGTATCTAACGTGCGGTAGATCAAGAGGGCACGCGATCTTCTTGGCCTCATCCACACTTGTAGGAAACAAATTCCCCGCGGGAAGAACAACCTTTAGGTACTTGAGAAGCTCATCAAGGCTAGTGTCGGTCCATTTGTTTTTAGCCTTCGTCTTCAGGAGTTCGAGCGTGAAACTCAAGTGGGTCACCTCGGGATTGCAACCATGATACAATGGAGTGTTCGAGTCTACCACCAGTTGTTGTAGCTTGGCCTCCTCTCTAGAAGCAGCTCTCTCAGTACTCGTCACCTTGCGAAGCAGTGCTTGAACATGAGGGTCCCGCACGATTGAACTTAGTACCGACGAATTCTGCGGCGTGGAGTCCATGTTCTCTCCGCCGCCATGTCCGGCCCCTTCTCCACCGCCATGTCCGGTCCCTTCTCCACCGCCATGTCCGGCCTCTTCCCCGCCACCATGTTTGGCCCCTTCTCCGCCGCCATTATCGATCGTCTCTTTGTCTTGCCCCGTGTCGTCATTGCCTGCCCCGTCGGTGTCCTCAACATCATCATCCTCATCTTCAATTATCCACCGAGTATAGCCATCCATGAAACTAGTCATGAGCAGGTGCGCTTCGACACGACCATCATCATAGGGGTCAAGCCAAACTCGTCCTTTGCATCTTCGACACGGACATAAAACCTCTGTCAGGTTATTTTCTTTCATGTCCTGCACCGCCGACTGCAACCACCTGTCCACCATCGTTCCACTGACCATCATGAACGCCTGCACGGTAATAATAAACAAATTTATTATAAAAATGCATGCATGCATCAAAGTCATACAAAAATTCGGCATGACCTTCCCTAAAAATAAGACATATAGAGTTTGCACGGAATTCGCCGAAACGGAAATAAATTGACATTTTGGCAAAACATAGGCAACTCACAAGCACAATTCGGCATAAACTCATAACACACACACACACAATTTCCATCATATCGCACACACATACACATATTTCCATTCTTGCAAAAGCATAATTTTTAATCACATATCTCGAGATCGAGCACGGTGAGATGATGATGTAGTTAGGGAGATCAAAAGTGGACAAAGCTCTTCTTGACAAGGCTAGATCTAGTTAGGGAGGTACATAGGTCACTTCACTAAATGCTAAATCTACCTAGCTAGCTAGTTTGGGAGGAGACAAGTTCAACTAGTGGAGGGGGAGGAAAA
Organism: Aegilops tauschii subsp. strangulata; assembly: GCF_002575655.3. Lineage (NCBI taxonomy): Eukaryota > Viridiplantae > Streptophyta > Magnoliopsida > Poales > Poaceae > Aegilops > Aegilops tauschii. The sequence goes on from NC_053035.3 coordinate 248,395,691, forward strand.
AGAGAAAGGAGATGCATTAGTGGAGGTGGTGTAGTTAGCTAGGAGTAATAAAGAGAGAGAAAGGTAGGTAGAAGAAGGAGAGTAATGGGGGGAGAAGTAGTGAGGAAGAAGCAAAGTGAGGGAGAGAGGAGGTGGGAGCTAGGGGAAAGTGAGGAAGAGAGGATGGGGGAGGGGGAGGGGGAGGAAAAAGGTGGTATGGCTACGGCTTAGCAGTAGCGTCGGGCGTAAAACATGCTACTCCTAATAAGATAGTAGTAGCGCGCTTCTGGCACACGCGCTACTGCTAAGCGGGGCCCGCCATGTGGCTAGTTTCAAAATTAGCAGTAGCGACCTGCAAAAAAAAGCACGCAACTACTATTACTTTAGCAGTAGTGCTATTAGCGCGGGCGCGCTACTGCAAAACCTAAGGTGGCGGGAACGGTCGGTCAATTTTAGTAGCAGCGTGGTTCTATCGAGCCGCGCTACTTCTAAGCTGGTAGCAGTAGTGCCTGTTTGGGGCCCGCGCTACTGCTAATTAGCAGTAGCACCTCTTCCTGACCCGCACTGCTGCTAAGATTCTGTGTGTAAGGTTTTCCCTAGTAGTATACTATTACTCCACACATTGACTGCTATCCAGCATGCATCTAGTGTATTAAGTTCATGGAAAAACGGAGTAATGCAATAAGAACGATGACATGATGTAGACGAGACCTATTCTTGTAGGAATAGCCTCCATCTTGTTATCCTTAATAGCAACTATACATGCATGTCTTGCTACCCCTTTGTCACTGGGAAAGAACACCGCAAGATCGAACCCATCACAAAGCACCTCTTCCCATGGCAAGAAAAATCAATCTAGTTGGCCTAACTAAACCAAAGATTCGAAGAATAAATACGAGGCTATAAATAATCATGCAAATAAGAGATCAAAGAAGACTCAAATAATACTCATGGATATAGATCTGATCATAAAGTCAAAGTTCATCGGATCACAACAAACACACGCAAAAAGAGTTACATCAAACAGATCTCCAAGAGACCATTGTATTGAGAATCAGAAGAGAGAGAGAGGAAGCCATCTAGCTACTGCCTACGGACCCGTAGGTCTATGGTTGACTACTCACGCATCATCGGAGAGGCACAAATGAGGATGATGAACCCCTCTATGATGGTGTTAGATTGGATCTCGTGGTTCTGGAACTTGCGTCGGCTAGAATTGTGTTTCTTCGACTCCCCTAGGGTTTCTGGAATATTTGGGAATTTATAGGGCGAAGATGTGGTGCAGGGGGGCTCTGTGGGGGGCACAACCCCCCTGGGCGCACCCTGGTGGATTGTGCTCCCCACGGGCCTCCCCACTGGTACTTCTTTGGCCCACTGGGTGTCTCCTGGTCCAGAAAAAATCTCCGAAAAGTTTCGCTGCATTTGGACTCTATTTGGTACTGTTATACTGCGAAGTAACAAAGAAGCAAAAAACATGGCACTGGGCACTATGTCAATAGGTTAGTCCCAAAAAAATGATATAAAGTTGCTATAGAATGATTGTAAAACATCCAAGAATGATAATATAACAGCATATGGAACAATAAAAAAGTATAGATACGTTGGAGGATACTGTAGAGGACATTGATGTCACTATTAAACTTGCAAATAGGGACACCATCACACTGATACGTCTCCAACGTGTCTATAATTTTTTACTGTTCCATGCTATTATATTATCATTCTTGGATGTTTTACAATCATTTTATAGCAACTTTATATCATTTTTTGGGACTAACCTATTGACATAGTGCCTAGTGCGAGTTGCTATATTTTTTTTACTTTGCAGAATATCAGTACCAAATGGAGTCCAAACGCAGCGAAACTTTTTGTTTTCTGGACCAGAAGACACCTAATGGGCCAAAGAAGTACCAGAGGGGAGGCCCTTGGGGATCACAACCCACTAGGGCGCGCCCAGAGGGTTGTGCCCCCCATGGATCCCCCCTGCACCGCCTCTTCACCCCATAAACTCCCAAATATTCCAGAAACCCTAGGGGAGTCAACGAAACACAATTCCAGCTGCCGCAAGTTCCAGAACCACGAGATCCTATCTAACACCATCACGGAGGGGATCATCATCCTCATCGGTACCTCTCTGATGATGCGTGCGTAGTACAGCATAGACCTACGGGTCTGTAGGCAGTAGCTAGATAGCTCCATCTCTCTCTTTTGATTCTCAATACAATGGTCTCTTTTGGAGATCTATTTGATGTAACTCTTTTTGCGGTGTGTTTGTTGGGATCCGATGAACTTTGAGTTCATGATCAGATCTATATCCATGAATATTATTTGAGTCTTCTTTGATCTCTTATATGCATGATTATTTATAGCCTCGTATTTCTTCTTTGAATCTTCGGTTTAGTTAGGCCAACTAGATCGATTTTTCTTGCCATGGGAAGAGGTGCTTTGTGATGGGTTCGATCTTGCGGTGTTCTTTCCCAGTAACAAAAGGGGCAGCAAGACACGCATGTATCATTGCTATTAAGGCTAACAAGATGGGGGCTATTCCTACATGAATATATCCCGTCTACATCATGTCATCATTCTTATTGCATTACTCCGTTTTTCCATGAACTTAATACACTAGATGAATGCTGGATAGCGGTCGATGTGTGGTGTAATAGTAGTAGATGCAGGCAGGAGTTGGTCTACTAATCTTGGACATCATGCCTATATATTGATCATTGCCTTGGATATCATCATAATTACTCCATCTTTTATCTATTGCCCAACAGTAATTTGTTTACCCACCGTGTGCTATTTCTCGAGAGAAGCCACTAGTGAAATCTACGGCCCCCGGGTCTATTCTTTATCATATTTGCCTTGAGATCTATTTTTATTCACATTTGTTTTCAGATCTATTATTCCAAAAACCCAAAAATACCTTGTTGCACTTTTTATTACTTATTTTATTTTGCATTTTATCGAGAACTATTTATCCAATCTACCACAAATATTCTCCCGTCAACTTTACAATTTTTGGCGCCGTTACCCAGTAGGGATTGACAACCCCTCATACGCGTCGGGTTGCAAGTATTTGTTCTTTGTGTGCAGGTACCGTTTACATAGTGTTGCTTGGTTCTCCTACTAGATTGATACCTTGGTTTCACAACTGAGGGAAATACCTACCGTAGCTGTACTGCATCATCCCTTCCTGTTTGGAGAAATACAGACACAGTTTCAAGCAACATCAAAAGGAATTTCCGGCGCCATTGCCGGGGAGACATCATCAACATCTATCAGGTTCCTAATCACATATTTCATCTCCTTGGAATTTACATCATTTGCCATTTGCCTCTCATTTTCAATCTCCCCCACTTCACAAAAATTTGCCGTTTTATTCGCCCTCTTTTTCATTCGCCGTTTTCTCGTCAGATCTGTTTTTGTTTGCAATCTTGCATGCATAGTCGCGATGTCTCAAAGGAAGTACTATGATGTTCCTTACCCCAAATATTTTGCTTGAGATTGAAAAAAGTACCAAGGAATATATGACTACACAATTTGAGAACAATAAGTATTTTACCGAGGAACTTAAAGAACACTCTACTGTGTTAGATGCTATAACAAAACAACTTGACGATATTAGTAGAGAAGTTTGTAATCTCAAATCTAATATTAGTAGAAAAGCTTTTGTTGAAAATTTGCTAGGCAAAATATCCGACGCACAAGCTACCCTTGTAAATCAAATGGTCGCTAAACCAATTTCTTTGGAAGATAAAAATGATGAAGATCTTAAAATGATTGGTGTTTCTTCTATTGATTCCTTCTTTAATAAAATTAAAGTTGATGATAAAGGGATTGAAGAAGAGTCAACTTTAGCTAGACGGCGTCCCAGTAATTCGGAGGGTGAAAATCTTGTTGAGAAAATTGATAAAAGTGGGTTTGGAGAGGTCAAAACTTTAACTAGTGATGTGCCCATTCTTTTGGATTACAAAGACTTTAATTATGATAATTTCTCTTTGATTGAATGTATTTCTTTGTTTCAATCCATGATAAATTCGCCCCATGCTTATGAACAAAATAAAGCTTTAAGTAAACATATCGTAGATGCCATGATGAAAGCTTTAGAAGAGAAGTTGGAATTAGAAATTCCGATTCCTAGAAAATTACATGATGAATGGAAACCTACTATCAAAGTCACGATTAGAAATTATGAGTGTTTTGCTTTATGTGATTTGGGTGCTAGTGTTTCCACAATTTTGAAATCTTTATGTGATGTGCTTGGTCTTACTGATATTGAAGAATGTTCTCTTAATTTGCACTTGGCGGATTCTACTATTAAAAAGCCTTTGGGAAGAATTAATGAGGTTCTTATTCTTGCAGATAGGAATGATGTGCCCATAGATTTTATTGTTCTTGATATTGATTGCAATCCGTCTTGTCCTATTATACTTGGTAGACCGTTTTTATGCACTACATGTGTCGTGATTGATATGAAAGAAGGGAATATTAAATTTCAATTTCTACTAAGAAAGGGTATGGAACACTTCCCTAGAACAAGAATTTAGCCACCATATTAATCAATCATGAGGTCATCCTATCGATCAAAAAACCAAAGATGACAATACTTGAATCTATGCATTATGCCTAGCTAGGGGCATAAAATGATAGCGCTTGTTGGGAGGCACCCCAATGAATAAATTTTATTTTTGCCTTTTCTTCTGTTCTTGAGTTTTTACACAATTATTCTACTGTTATGATTGTGTTTTTTATGTTTTAATTAGTGTTTGTGCCAAGTAAAGCCTTTGGGATCATGTTGGGTGATACTTGATTTGATCCTGTTGAAAAACAGAAACTTTTGCGCCCAGTAGCAGAATTGTTTAAAATCACTGAAGCGTGATGAAATTCTAAAGTTTTTACACAAGATTTATATACAAATTTCCCACGTTTTCCTAATTTTTCAGAATTTTTGGAGTTATAGAAGTATACAAAGTTTCCAGATTACTACAGACTGTTCTGTTTTTGCTGGATTCTGTTTTCTATGCGCTGTGTGCTTATTTTGATGAATCTATGGATTGTATCGGGGGGTATAGGCCATGGTAAAGTTAGAATACAGTAGGTATAATGAAAAAATAAAATACGGGTGGGTTTGCAACAGTACTTAGAGTGGTGATTTCCTTTGTCATACTAACGAATCTCACGAAGGTTTTGTTAAGTTTTGTGTGATTGAAGTTTTCAAGTTTTGGGTGAGATCACGATGGATGAAGGTATAAGGAGTGAAAAGAGCCTAAGCTTGGGGACGCCCCATGGCACCCCATGTTATTATTCAAGGAGAACCAAGCAACTAAGCTTGGGGATGCCCTGGAAGGCATCGCCTCTTTCTTCTAACGATCATCGGTATTTTACTTGCTGCTATATTTTTATTCATCACATATCATGAGTTTTGCTTCGAGCGTCTTGTATTATATGAGTCTTTGCTTTTTTTGTTTTTTAGTTTGTCACAAGTATCCTTGTTGTACACACCTATTTGAGAGAGCCAAAATTATGCTATGGTTTGTTAGAATTGCTCTTTATGCTTCACTTAAATTTTTTGAGCTATGGAATTGCTCTAGTGCTTCACTTATATCTTTTTGAGCACGGTGTGCTCTAATATTTTTTAAGAAATGCTCTCATGCTTCACCTAGATTTATTTGAGAGTTAGTAAATTTTTGAAGAAACTCTCTCATGCTTCACGTATATTATTTTGAGAGAAGAAATTTTTTATGCTCATGTGCTTCACTTAAATTTGTTTGAGCTTATCAAAAGCAACATATGAAACTAATCCCAAAGTGATAGATATTCAAGAGGGATATAATAAAAACTTTCATGAAGATCATTGGACAAAATAAACTTGATTCTTTGTAATAGTTTTGAGATTTGATGATAGTAATATATGAGTCATGTTGGTGAGTAATTATGCTTTGGTAAGAATATTGGTGTTAAGGTTTGTGATTCCCTATGCAAGCACGAAAGTGAATAGTTATGCAATGAAATTACATCCTACTTATGGTTTATTTTTATGTGTTAGTTATTCTTAATGCTTGCTTATGTGATTTTTCGTTTCTTGGTTGGTTGCTTCTCAATCTATTTGCTAGCATCCACTTGTACTAAGTAGAAATACTACTTGTGCATCCAAAATCTTTAAACCCAGTTTTGTCATATGAGTCCACCGTACCTACCTATATGCGGTATTTGCATGCCGTTCTAAGCAAATTTTTATGCTCCATCTCTAATTTTCAAAATGAATTTCCTTTTTGTGTGCTCGTACCGCTCATGAAGCGGCAGGGAGTGGCCAATATTTTCCATGCTAGATGTGTTATTCTCAAGATGTGTGTTTATTCACTTGTTATTGCACGAGAGTACGGTGGTAATAGGGATGCCCAGTCCCGAAATGAAAAAGAAATTTACTTTATGTTGTCAAATAATAAATTCCTTGGAAAGTGTTGGTATGGAAGGCACCCGTGGATACGGCTAGCCATGGACTGTGAAAGAATGGTGAAAAAATGAATAAAATTTATTTTCTGTTTGCGAACCGCCTATGATATATCTAGCATGGAAAGTGTTGGGAATTACTCGGTCATTTTCGTTGACGGGAAAAGTATGCCTCTAAAAAAATTATCTCTCAATTTAAGCTTTGAGCTCTGGCACCTATACTCCCTACTTCCCTATGCGAAGGGCCTATCTATGAACTTTATGCAATTTTTATTTTTATTTGAGTCTCCATCTTCTCTTATAGATCACCAACTATGTAGCACTATGACCATACTTGAGCATTGGATGTAGCTTATATGCAAGTGTGTTTCATGAATGGATCAATGATTGAGCATGATGGGCTAGGGATAACTTTCTTTAGTGTTGATATTTTTATAAGACATGGTTGCTTGTTGATATTCTTGAGTATTGAAATCTTCATGTCAAAACTAGACTATTGCTTTGAACCATATAAAAGTCCAAATGTCCATGCTACAAAGGAAAAGAATATGTGATGAACATGTTAGGCAGCATTCCACATCAAAAACTCTGTTTTTATCATTTACCTACTCGAGGATGAGTAGGAATTAAGCTTGGGGATGCTGATACGTCTCCAACGTTTTCATAATTTTTGACTATTCCATGTTGTTATATTATCATTCTTGGATGTTTTACAATCATTTTATAGTAACTTTATATCATTTTTTGAGACTAACCTATTGACATAGTGCCCAGTGCAAGTTGCTGTTTTTTGCTTGTTTTTTACTTCGTAGAATATCAGTACCAAACGGAGTCTAAACGCAGTGAAAATTTTTGGAGATTTTTTCTGGACCAGAAGACACCCGTGGGCCAAAAAAGTACCGGAGGGGAGGTCCGTGGGGAGCACAACCCACCAGGACGCGCCCAGGGGGTTGTGCCCCCACGGAGCCCCCTTGCACTGCCACTTCGCCCTATAAATTCCCAAATATTCCAGATACCCTAGGGGAGTCGACGAAACATAATTCCAGCCGCCGCAAGTTCCAGAACCACGAGATCCAATCTAACACCATCACGGAGGGGTTCATCATCCTCATTAGTGCCTCCCCGTTGATGCGTGAGTATTCCACCATAGACCTACGGGTCCGTAGGCAATAGCTAGATGGCTCTCTCTCTCTCTCTCTCTCTCTCTCTTGATTCTCAATACAATGGTCTCTTGGAGATCTATTTGATGTAACTCTTTTCGCGGTGTGTTTGTTGGGATCCGATGAACTTTGAGTTTATGACTGGATCTATATCCATGAATATTATTTGATTCTTATTTGATCTCTTATATGCATGATTATTTATAGCCTCGTATTTCTTCTTCGAACCTTTGGTTTAGTTAGGCCAACTAGATCGATTTTTCTTGCCATGGGAAGAGGTGCTTATCGATGGGTTCGATCTTGCGGTTTTCTTTCCCAGTGACATAAGGGGCAGCAAGACACGCATGTATCGTTGCTATTAAGGATAACAAGATGGGGGCTGTTCCTACATGAATAGATCTCGTCTACATCATGTCATCGTTCTTATTGCATTACTCCATTTTTCTATGAACTTAATACACTAGATGCATGCTGGATAGCGATCGATGTGTGGAGTAATAGTAGTAGATGCAGGCGGAAGTCGGTCTACTAATCTTGGATGTGATGCCTATATATTGATCATTGCCTTGGATATCGTCATAATTATTCAATCTTCTATCAATTTCCCAACAGTCCCACCGTGTGCTATTTCTCGAGAGAATCCACTAGTGAAATCAACGGCCCCGGGGTCTATTCTTTATCATATTTGCCTTGAGATCTATTTTTATTCGCATTTGTTTTCAGATGTATTATTCCAAAAACCCAAAAATACCTTGCTGCACTTTTTTATTACTTATTTTATTTCGCATTTTATCGAGAGCTATTTATCCAATCTACCATGAATATTCTCCCATCAACTTGACAACTTCTGGCGCCGTTACCCAGTAGGGATTGACAACCCCTCATACGCGTCGGGTTGCAAGTATTTGTTATTTGTGTGCAGGTACCGTTTAAATAGTGTTGCTTGGTTCTCCTACTGGATTGATACCTTGGTTTCAGAATTGAGGGAAATACCTACCGTAGTTGTACTGCATCATCCCTTCCTCTTCGGGGAAATACTGACGCAGTTTCAAGCGACATCATACACCACTTGGGATTGTTAGAGATGTTGCAGTCTTGTGTGGGAAATAAAATACCCCACTGATTTTCTAGTTCTTGGTTCCCCACAAGATGATTTTTGTTCCATAATATTTGGTAGACCTTTCTTGAACACTGTCAATGCTAAGATAGATTGCCATAAAGAAACTGTCAATGTCAATTTTGGTGATGTGTCTTATGAGTTTAATTTCTCTAAGTTTTGTAGACATCCTCGTGATAAATAATTACCTAGTAAGGATGAAATAATTGGTCTTGCTTCTATTGCCTTACCTCCTACTGATCCACTAGAACAATATTTGCTAGACCATGAAAATGATATGCACTTGCATGAAAAAAATGAAATAGATAAAATATTCTTTGAACAACAACCTATCCTTAAACACAATTTGCTTGTTGAAACTCTAGTAGGTCCTCCTCCACCTAAAGGTGATCCAGTGTTAGATTTAAAGGAATTGCCGCACACTTTGAAATATGCTTATCTTGATGAGAAAAATATATATCCTGTTATTATTAGTGTTAACCTTATAGAACATGAAGAGGGAGATTATTGAAAATTCTGAGGAAGCACCGAGCTGCTATTGGATATACTCTCGATGATCTTAAGGGCATTAGTCCCACTCTCTGTCAGCACAAGATTAATATGGAACCTGATGCTATACCCGTCATTCATCATCAACGACGATTGAATCCTAAGATGAAAGAAGTGGTAAGAGCTGAATATTAAAGCTTCTGGAAGCAGGTGTAATTTATCCCATAGCTGATAGTAGATGGGTGAGTCATTGTGTCCCTAAGAAAGGAGGTATCACTGTCGTTCCTAATGATAAAAATGAACTCATTCCACAAAGAATAGTGACTGGCTATAGAATGGTAATTGATTTTTGAAAATTAAACAAAGCTACTAGAAACGATCATTACCCTCTACCTTTTATTGATCAAATGTTAGAAAGATTATCTAAGCACACACATTTCTGCTTTCTAAATGGATATTCTAGTTTCTCTCAAATACTTGTATCACAACTTGATCAAGAGAAAACCACATTTACTTGCCCTTTTGGAACTTATGCTTATATGCGTATGCCTTTTGGTTTATCTAATGCACCTGTTACCTTTCAAAGAAGTATGACTGCTATATTCTCTGACTTTTGTGAAAAGATTGTTGAAGTTTTCATGGATGATTTTTCCGTTTACAGAACTTCTTTTGATGATTGCTTAAGCAACCTTGATCGAGTTTTGCAGAGATGTGAACAAACTAATCTTGTCTTGAATTGGGAGAAGTGCCACTTTATGGTGAATGAGGGTATTGTCTTAGGGCGTAAAATTTCTGAATGAGGTATTGAGGTGGATAAAGCTAAAGTTGATGCAATTGAGAAAATGCCATGTCCTAAAGACATTAAAGCTATTCGAAGTTTCCTTGGTCATGTTGGTTTCTATAGGAAGTTTATTAAAGACTTCTCTAAAATTTCTAGGCCTCTTACAAATCTTTTACAAAATGATGTTCCATTTGTTTTTTATGATGATTGTGTGGAAGCCTTTGAAACACTTAAGAAGGCCTTAACTTTACCACCTATTGTTCAACCATCTGATTGGAACTTGCCTTTTGAAATTATGTATGATGCTAGTGATTATGCTATTGTTGTTGTTCTAGGACAAAGAGTTGATAAGAAATTAAATGGTATCCATTATGCTAGTAAAACTCTAGACAGTGCCCAAAGAAATTATGCTGCTACTGAAAAAGAATTTCTAGCATTTGTGCTAATTTGCTTGTGATAAATTCAGATCTTACATTGTTGATTCTAAAGTAATTGTTCACACTGATCATGTTGCTATTAAATATCTTATGGAAAAGAAAGATGTTAAACCTAGACTCATTAGGTGGGTTCTTTTGCTACAAGAATTTGACTTGCACAACACTGATAGGAAAGGAGCCGAGAACCCCGTAACTAATAATTTGTCTAGGTTAGAAAATATTCTTAATGAGCCACTACCTATTGATGATAGCTTCCCTTATGAACAACCAGTTGTCATAAATGCTTGTCATAATACTCATTGGTATGCTGACTATGCTAATTATATTATTGCTAAGTATTTACCACCTAGTTTCACATACCAACAAAAGAAAAAATTCTTCTTGATTTAAGACATTACTTTTGGGATGACTCACATCTTTATAAAGGAGTAGATGGTATTATTAGACTTTGTATACCTGAGCATGAACAGTAACAAATCCTATGGAAATGTCACTCTGAAGCATATGGAGGGCATCATGCGGGAGATAGAACTGCACACACGGTATTACAATCTGGTTTTATTGGCCTACTCTTTTCAAAGATGCCCGTAAGTTCGTTTTATCTTGTGATGAATGCCAAAGAATTGGTAATATTGGTAGACGTCAGGAAGTGCCTATGAATTATTCACTTGTTATTGAACCGTTTGATGTTTGGGGTTTTGATTACATGGGACCTTTTCCTTCCTCTAATGGGTATACACATATTTTGGTTGATGTTGATTATGTCACTAAGTGGGTAGAAGCTATTCCAACTAGCAGTGTTGATCATAAAACTTCCATTAAAATGCTTAAAGAAATTATCTTCCCAAGGTTTGGACTCCCTAGATATTTAATGACTGATGGTGGTTCACACTTTATTCATGGTGCTTTCCGTAAAGTGCTTGCTAAATAGGTCGCAACCATGGAATTGCATCCCCCTATCATCCTCAATCTAGCGGTCAAGTTGAACTTAGCAATAGAGAAATAAAGTTAATTTTACAAAAAAATGTCAATAGGTCCCGAAAGAATTGGTCTAAGAAACTTGATGATGCACTTTGGGCCTATAGAACTGCTTGTAAAAATCCTATGGGTATGACTCCTTACAAAATGGTCCATGGACAAGCTTGTCATTTGCCTCTTGAGTTAGAATACAAAGAATATTGGGCAATCAAAGAACTCAACTATGACTTCAAAGTTGCCAGTGAAAATAGGTTATTTGATATTATATCATTAGATGAATGGAGAACCAAAGCTTATGAAAATGCCAAAATATTTAAAGAAAAATTTAAAAGATGGCATGACAAAATAATCCAAAAGCGGGAATTCAAAGTTGGTGAATATGTTCTATTGTACAATTCTCGTTTTTGATTCTTTGCAGGAAAACTTCTTTCCAAATGGGAAGGACCATATATCATCGAAGAAGTTTACCGCTCTGGAGCTATTAAGATCAATAATGCCGAAGGCACTAATCCGAAGGTGGTCAATGGACATAGAATTAAGCACTATATTTCAGGTACACCTATTAATGTTGAAACTAATATTATTCAAACCATGACACCGGAGGAATACATAAAATAGACCTTCCAGAACACTCCAGAACCCTGAAAAGGAGGAGGTACGTGATACGATAAGTAAACGTACTCCAAAAATTTCGCAAAAATATTTTCTGTCAGTTTTGGAATATTAGAAAAATAGGAAAATAAGAAACACCCGGGAAGGCAACCCAGGTGCCCACTAGGCACCAGGTCGCGCCTGCCCCACCTGGCGCGCCCTGGTGTGTAGTGGGCCCCTCGGGCACCTTCCCGACTCCGTTTTCCTGTAGTATGCTTGTTTCCCAAGATAAAAAATATTTATATGCCCTAGACGATTTGACCACCGCATCATGGAGAAATCCTCTGTTCTTGCTTCATGTTGTTTTTCTAGCAGATCTGGAAATATGTCGTCTCAAGATTCGGAGGGAGAGAGCTATGCCGTCGACTATATCGCAGACCCAAAGGTTTATGGGGATATGGATCATTATGGTTGGACCATGGAGGAAGAATAAGATGATGACCTGAAGGGAACGGAGGAGACCAGCTTAGATGAGGATGAAGTCCCGCTACCTCAACCTGGGTACATGCATGTGGAGTTCAAGAAGTCAAGTCTCCCTAATGGAGCAAAGAAATCTAAGATCCATTTTATTCGTTCCAGTTTTCTACAGGAAAGCAAGCAAGCATTATGTAAAAGGGTATTAAAGCTTGAGCAAGAGAATGATGATCTAAGGGAGGAAAACTTTATCCTCAAACGCAAGTTGAAGTGTGAAGCTACTACATCAACACCACCACCACCATCATCATCACCGAAGAAGGAGACTTAAGCACACGGGTATGGGCACTCCCCTTGGCTTGTGCCAAGCTTGGGGGAGATGCCCCTGTATCGTATCACCATAACTTTTATTACATTTACCTATCTTAGTTCGATCCTTGGTTATTTCGTGATTTAGTTGAATAAAAGTTTAGTATGATCTATTTTTGAGTGCTAGTTTTGTGATCTATATATCTATGTAATTGAGTGAGAGTTATATAATAAAGATTAGTTTGAGTTTTTGCTTCTTTACTTCCTTGTTTCAATCAAAATAAAGGAAATAATGAAAAAGATCATATGCTAATCTTATGGTAAGTAATGACATTACATAAGGAAAAAGTATAAGTGGTAAAATTTATTGAAAGTTGACAAACATAGTATTGGTCAATGATGCAATTCATGAAAGAATTAATAAGGGAAGAGAAGATTCACATGCAAATATACCATCTTGGACATCTTTTATGATTGTGAGCCCCCATTAAATATTTTATGCCAAATTGTTGACGTTGGACAAGGAAGACAACGTAATGATTTATGTTTAATTTGTTCATATTCACATAGATGTTATATTGTCATGGATCCTCTAACATGTGGTGCTTGCTCAATATCTTTGCTAGCCAAAAATCCGCACTAAGTAGAGATACTACTTGTGCATCGAAAACCCTTAAACCCAAATCCATGTTTTGAGAGTCCAGCATACCTACCTATGGATTGAGTAAGATCCTTCAAGTTAGTTTTGATCGGTGCATAAGGCAATAAAAATTGCTTCTAAAGGTGTTTGATCTTGTAGTGTAAGGGAAAACAAGCGTTGTACGAACTTGTGATGGCAAAGTAATAAAAGCAACAGACTGCATAATAAAGGTTGCTATCATAAAGGGCAATATAACGTGACGTTCTTTTGCATTAAGAGATTGTGCATACAAAACCGAAAAGCGCATGACAAACTCTGCTTCCCTCTGCAAAGGGCCTATCTTTTACTTTTATGTATTTACTTTTTATGCAAGAGTCAAAGTGTTCTCCTCTATTCCTTTTTATTTTTCTATTTTGCAAGCATCATGTGGTGGGGAAAGATCTAGGCACATATATCCAGTTGGGTGTGAGTGATCATGAATTATTATTGTTGACATCACCCTTGAGGTGAATAAGTTGGAAGGCGAAACTATAAGCTCCTATCTTTCTATGTGTCCGGTTGAAACTTTTTCCTCATATATATGTTGTGAGTGTTAGCAATCATAGAAAACGAAATGATGGTTGAGTATGTGGACTTGCCAAAAGGCTCCGATACGAGACCTTTCCTGAAAATATGATGAATTGTAATTGCAAAGTTGACTAAGAACATAGTTTGTTAGTTTTCAATAAAGTTTATGCTTCATACTTCGATGTTGTGATGAATTGTTACTTGCTCATAAGAAGTTTTATGATAAATCTTCATTGCTGTTATAATAATAAGCATGATGCTACTATGTCCATATTTTATTTTTATCGACACCTCTCTCTCTCTTTAAACATGTGGACATGATTTTTGATATCGGCTTTCGCTTGAGGACAAGCGAGGTCTAAGCTTGGGAGAGTTGATACATCCATTTTGCATCATGTTTTCCTACTACTATTTATAGTGTTTTTATTCATTATAACACTTTTTTGAGTAATTCTAATGCCTTTTCTCTCATAATATGCAAGGTTTACACAAAGAGGGAGAATGCCGGCAACTGGAATTCTGGACCTGAAAAAGCTATGTTAGAGATCTATTCTGCACACCTCCAAATGAGCTGAAATTTTACGGAGAATTACTTTTGAATAAATAAAAAAATACTGGAGAAAAGACCTACCGGAGGAGGCCACCCAGGTGCCCACTAGGCACCAGGGCGCGCCCTAATGGGTAGTGGGCTCCTCGGCCCACCTCTGGTTCCCATCTTCTGGTACATAAGGTCTTCTGACCTAGAAAAATAGGGGGGGGACTTTCGGGAGGGAGCGTCGCCATCTCGAGGCGGAACTTGGGTAGGAGCACTTTTGCCCTTCGACGGAGCGATTCCACCGGGGGAACTTCCCTCCGGGAGGAGGGAAATCGAGGCCATCATCATCACCAACAACCCTCTCATCTTTGGGAGGCCAATCTTCATCAACATCTTCAACAACACCATCTCATATCAAACCCTAGTTCATCTCTTGTGTTCAGTCTTTGTATCAAAACCTCAGATTAGCACATGTGGGTGACTAGCTCGACTTCTTCCTCTTTTCATATCTTTACCTTTGATAATGAGTTTTATTTCTTTAGTTCTAGCTGGTTTATTTGGTGGAAGATTATATGTTCAGATCCATTATGATATTTATTACTCCTCTAATCTTGAGCATGAATATTATTTGTGACTAGTTGCCTTTATTCTTGAGGCCACAAGAAGTCATGTTGCAAGTAATCATGTGAATTTGATATTCGTTCGATATTTTGATGATGTGTATGTTGTGATTCCCTTAGTGGTGTTATGTGAACGTCGACTACATGACACTTCACCTTCTTTGTGTTGGGGAACGTAGTAATTTCAAAAAAATTCCTACGCACACGCAAGATCATGGTGATGCATAGCAACGAGAGGGGAGAGTGTGTCCACGTACCCTCGTAGACCGAAAGCGGAAGCGTTAGCACAACGCGGTTGATGTAGTCGTACGCCTTCACGATCCGACCGATCAAGTACGGAACGCACGGCACCTCCGAGTTCTCCACACGTTCAACTCGATGACATCCCTCGAACTCCGATCCAGCCGAGCTTTGAGGGAGAGTTCCGTCAGCACGACGGCGTGGTGACGATGATGATGTTCTACTGACGCAGGGCTTCGCCTAAGCACCGCTACGATATAATCGAGGTGGATTATGGTGGAGGGGGGCACCGCACACAGCTAAGAGATCAAGAGATCAATTGTTGTGTCTATGGGGTGCCCCTGCCCCCGTATATAAAGGATCAAAGGGGGAGAGGTGCGGCCAGCCTTGGGGCGCGCCAGGAGGAGTCCTACTCCCACCGGGAGTAGGACTCCCCCCCCCCCTTTTTCCTAGTTGGATTAGGACTTGGGAGGGGGAAAGAGGAGAGGGAGAAGAAGGAAGGGGGGCGCCGCCCCCTTCTCCTTGTCCTATTCGGACTAGGGGGAGGGGCGCGCGGCCCAGCCCTATCCTCCTCTCCTCTCTTCCACATAGGCCCACTAAGGCCCATTATGTTGCCGGGGGGTTCCGGTAACCTCCCGGTACTCCGGTAAAATCCCGATTTCACCCGGAACACTTCCGATATCCAAACATAGGCTTCCAATATATCAATCTTTATGTCTCGACCATTTAGAGACTCCTCATCATGACCCCGATCTCATCCAGGACTCCGAACTACCTTCGGTACATCAAAACACATAAACTCATAATATAACCGTCATCGAACTTTAAGCGTGCAGACCCTACGGGTTCGAGAACAATGTAGACATGACCGAAACACGTCTCCGGTCAATAACCAATAGCGGAACCTGGATGCTCATATTGGCTCCCACATATTCTACGAAGATCTTTATCGGTCAAACCGCATAACAACAGACGTTGTTCCCCTTGTCATCGGTATGTTACTTGCCCGAGATTCGATCGTCGGTATCTCAATACCTAGTTCAATCTCATTACCGGCAAGTCTCTTTACTCGTTCCATAATACATCATCCCGCAACTAACTCATTAGTTACAATGCTTGCAAGGCTTATAGTGATGTGCATTTTTGAGTGGGCCCAGAGATACCTCTCCGACAATCGGAGTGACAAATCCTAATCTCGAAATACGCCAACCCAACAAGTACCTTCGGAGACACCTGTAGAGCACCTTTATAATCACCCAGTTACGTTGTGACGTTTGGTAGCACACAAAGTGTTCCTCCGGTAAACGGGAGTTGCATAATCTCATAGTCATAGGAACATGTACAAGTCATGAAGAAAGCAATAGCAGAATACTAAACGATCAAGTGCTAAGCTAACGGAATGGGTCAAGTCAATCACATCATTCTCCTAATGATGTGATCCCGTTAATCAAATGACAACTCATGTCTATGGCTAGGAAACATAACCATCTTTGATCAATGAGCTAGTCAAGTAGAGGCATACTAGTGACACTCTGTTTGTCTGTGTATTCACACATGTATTATGTTTCCTATTAATACAATTCTAGCATGAATAATAAACATTTATCATGATATAAGGAAATAAATAATAACTTTATTATTGCCTCTAGGGCATATTTCCTTCAGTCTCCCACTTGCACTAGAGTCAATAATCTTGTTCACATCGCCATGTGATTTAACATCAATAGTTCACATCAAGATGTGATTAACACCCATAGTTCACATCGTCATGTGACCATCACCCAAAGGGTTTACTAGAGTCAATAATCTAGTTCACATCGCTATGTGATTAACACCCAAAGAGTACTAAGGTGTGATCATGTTTTGCTTGTGAGATAATTTTAGTCAACGGGTCTGTCACATTCAGATCCGTAAGTATTTTGCAAATTTCTATGTCTACAATGCTCTGCACGGAGCTACTCTAGCTAATTGCTCCCACTTTCAATATGTATTTAGACCGAGACTTAGAGTCATCTAGATTAGTGTCAAAACTTGCATCGACGTAACCCTTTACGACGAACCTTTTGTCATTTCCATAATCGAGAAACATATCCTTATTCCACTAAGGATAATTTTGACCGTTGTCCAGTGATCTACTCCTAGATCACTATTGTACTCCCTTGCCAAACTCAGTGGTAGGGTATACAATAGATCTGGTACACAGCATGGCATACTTTGTAGAACCTATGGCATAGGGAATGACTTTCATTCTCTTTCTATCTTCTGCCATGGTCGGGCTTTGAGTCTTACTCAATTTCACACCTTGTAACACAGGCAAGAACTCTTTCTTTGACTGTTCCATTTTGAACTACTTCAAAATCTTGTTAAGGTATGTACTCATTGAAAAAACTTATCAAGCGTCTTGATCTATCTCTATAGATCTTGATGCTCAATATGTAAGCAGCTTCACCGAGGTCTTTCTTTGAAAAACTCCTTTCAAACACTCCTTTATGCTTTGCAGAATAATTCTACATTATTTTTGATCAACAATATGTCATTCACATATACTTATCAGAAATGCTGTAGTGCTCCCACTCACTTTCTTGTAAATACAGGCTTCACCGCAAGTCTGTATAAAACTATATCCTTTGATCAACTTATCAAAGCGTATATTCCAACTCCGAGATGCTTGCACCAATCCATAGATGGATCGCTGGAGCTTGCATATTTTGTTAGCACCTTTAGGATTGAAAAAACCTTCTTGGTTGTATCATATACGACTCTTCTTTAATAAATCCATTAAGGAATGCAGTTTTGTTATCCATTTGCCAGATTTCATAAAATGCGGCAATTGCTAACATGATTCAGACAGACTTAAGCATAGATACGAGTGAGAAACTCTCATCATAGTCAACATCTTGAACTTGTCGAAAATCTTTTGCGACAATTCTAGCTTTGTAGATAGTAACACTACTATCAGCGTCCGTCTTCCTCTTGAAGATCCATTTATTTTCTATGGCTTGCCGATCATCGGGCAAGTCAACCAAAGTCCATACTTTGTTCTCATACATGGATCTCATATCAGATTTCATGGCCTCAAGCCATTTCGCGGAATCTGGGCTCATCATCGCTTCCTCATAGTTCGTAGGTTCGTCATGGTCAAGTAACATGACCTCCAGAACAGGATTACCGTACCACTCTAGTGCGGATCTCACTCTGGTTTACCTACGAGGTTCGGTAGTAACTTGATCTGAAGTTACATGATCATCATCATTAGCTTCCTCACTAATTGGTATAGTAGTCACAGGAACAGATTTCTGTGATGAACTAGTTTCCAATAAGGGAGCAGGTACAGTTACCTCATCAAGTTCTACTTTCCTCCCACTCACTTCTTTCGAGAGAAACTTTTTCTCTAGAAAGGATCCATTCTTAGCAAGGAATGTCTTGCCTTCGGATGTGTGATAGAGGGTGTACCCAACTGTCTCCTTTGGGTATCCTATGAAGACATATTTCTCTGATTTGGGTTTGAGCTTATCAGGATGAAACTTTTCCACATAAGCATCGCAACCCCAAACTTTAAGAAACGACAACTTTGGTTTCTTGCCAAACCACAGTTCATATGGTGTCATCTCAACGGATTTAGATGGTGCCGTTTTAACGTGAATGCAGCTGTCTCTAATGCATAACCCCGAAACGATAGTGGTAAATCGGTAAGAAACATCATAGATTGCACTATATCCAATAAAGTGCGGTTATGACGTTCGGACACACCATTATGCTGTGGTGTTCCAGGTGGCACGAATTTGTGAAACTATTCCACATTGTTTTAATTGAAGACCAAACTCGTAACTCAAATATTTGTCTCCGCGATCAGATCGTAGAAACCTTATTTTCTTGTCACGGTGATTTTCCACTTCACTCTGAAATTCTTTGAACTTTTCAAATGTTTCAGACTTATGTTTCATCAAGTAGATATACCCATATCTTCTCAAATCATCTGTGAAGGTCAGAAAATAACGATACCCGCCGCGAGCCTCAACACTCATCGGATCGCATACATCAGTATGTATTATTTCCAATAAGTCAGTTGCTCGCTCCATTGTTCCGGAGAACAGCGTCTTAGTCATCTTGCCCATGAGGCACGGTTCGCAAGCATCAAGTGATTCAAAAATCCCATCAGTATGGAGTTTCTTCATGCGCTTTACACCAATATGACCTAAACGGCAGTGCCACAAATAAGTTGCACTATCATTATTAACTTTGCATCTTTTGGCTTCATTATTATGAATATGTGTATCACTACGATCGAGATCCAACAAACCATTTTATTGGGTGTATGACCATAGAAGGTTTTATTCATGTAAACAGAACAACAATTATTCTCTAATTGAAATGAACAACCGTATTGCAACAAACATGATCAAATCATATTCATGCTCAACGCAAACACCAAATAACACTTATTTAGTTTCAACACTAATCCCGAAAGTATAGGGAGTGTGCGATGATGATCATATCAATCTTGGAACTACTTCCAACACACATCGTCACCTCGCCTTTTACGAGTCTCTGTTTATTCTGCAACTCCCGTTTTGAGTTACTACTCTTAGCAACTGAACCAGTATCAAATACCGAGGGGTTGCTATAAACACTAGTAAAGTACACATCAATAACATGTATATCCAATATACCTTTGTTCACTTTGCCATCCTTTCTTATCCACCAAATAGTTGGGGTAGTTCCGCTTCCAGTGACCAGTCCCTTTGCAGTAGAAGCACTTAGTCTCAGGCTTAGGACCAGACTTAGGCTTCTTCACTTGAGCAGCAACTTGCTTGTCGTTCTTCTTGAAGTTCCCCTTCTTCCCTTTGCCCTTTTCTTGAAACTAGTGGTCTCATCAACCATCAACACTTGATGTTTTTCTTGATTTCTACCTTCGTCGATTTCAGCATCACGAAGAGCTCGGGAATTACTTTCTTTATCCCTTGCATACTATAGTTCATCACGAAGTTCTACTAACTTGGTGATGGTGACTAGAGAATTCTGTCAATCACTATTTTATCTGGAAGATTAACTCCCACTTGATTCAAGCGATTGTAGTACCCAGACAATCTGAGCACATGCTCACTGCTTGAGCGATTCTCCTCCATCTTTTAGCTATAGAACTTGTTGGAGACTTCATATCTCTCAACTCGGGTATTTGCTTGAAATATTAACTTCAACTCCTGGAACATCTCATATGGTCCATGACGTTCAAAACGTCTTTGAAGTCCCGATTCTAAGCCGTTAAGCATGGTGCACTAAACTATCAAGTAGTCATCATATTGAGCTAGCCAAACGTTCATAACGTCTGCATCTGCTCCTGCAATAGGTCTGTCACCTAGCGGTGCATCAAGGACATAATACTTCTGTGCAGCAAGGAGGATAATCCTCAGATCACGGATCCAATCCGCATCTTTGCTACTAACATCTTTCAACATAATTTTTCTCTAGGAACGTATCAAAATAAACACAGGGAAGCAACAACGCGAGCAATTGATCTACAACATAATTTGCAAAAATACTATCAGGACTAAGTTCATGATAAATTTAAGTTCAATTAATCATATTACTTAAGAACTCCCA
This sequence comes from Aegilops tauschii subsp. strangulata, assembly GCF_002575655.3. Taxonomy (NCBI): domain Eukaryota; kingdom Viridiplantae; phylum Streptophyta; class Magnoliopsida; order Poales; family Poaceae; genus Aegilops; species Aegilops tauschii. Next base: position 248,416,659 of record NC_053035.3, read on the forward strand.
CTTAGATAGACATCCCTCTAATCCTCTAAGTGATCACGTGATCCATATCAACTAAACCATGTCCGATCATCACGTGAGATGGAGTAGTTTCAACGGTGAACATCACTATGTTGATCATATCTACTATATGATTCACGCTCGACCTTTCGGTCTCTGTGTTCTGAGGCCATATCTGTTATATGCTAGGCACGTCAAGCTTAACCTAAGTATTCCGCGTGTGCAACTGTTTTGCACCCGTTGTATTTGAACGTAGAGCCTATCACACCCGATCATCACATGGTGTCTCAGCACGAAGAACTTTCGCAACGGTGCATACTCAGGGAGAACACTTGTACCTTGATAATTAGTGAGAGATCATCTTATAAAGCTACCGTCGAACTAAGCAAAATAAGATGTATAAAAGATAAACATCACATGCAATCAAAATATGTGACATGATATGGCCACATCACCTTGTGCCTTTGATCTCCATCTTCAAAGCATCGTCATGATTTCCATCGTCACCGGCATGACACCATGATCTCCATCATCTTGATCTATATCAATGTGTCGTCACATGGTCGTCTCGCCAACTATTGCTCTTGCACCTATTGCTATCGCATAGCGATAAAGTAAAGCAATTATTTGGCGCTTGCATCTTATGCAATAAAGAGACAACCATAAAACTTTTGCCAGTTGCCGATAACTTCAACAAAACATGATCATCTCATACAACAACTTATATCTCATCACGTCTTGACCATATCACATCACAACATGCCCTGCAAAAACAAGTTAGACATCCTCTACTTTGTTGTTGCAAGTTTTACGTGGCTGCTACGGGCTTAGCAAGAACCGTTCTTACCTACGCATCAAAACCACAACGATAGTTTGTCAAGTTGGTGCTGTTTTAACCTTCGCAAGGACCGGGCGTAGCCACACTCGGTTCAACTAAAGTTGGAGAAACTGACACCCGCCAGCCACCTGTGTGCAAAGCACGTCGGTAGAACCAGTCTCGCGTAAGCGTACGCGTAATGTCGGTCCGGGCCGCTTCATCCAACAATACCGCCGAACCAAAGTATGACATGCTGGTAAGCAGTATGAGTTATATCGCCCACAACTAACTTGTGTTCTACTCGTGCATATGACATCTACCCATAAAACCAGGCTCGGATGCCACTGTTGGGGAATGTAGTAATTTCAAAAAAAATCCTACGCACACGCAAGATCATGGTGATGCATAGCAACGAGAGGGGAGAGTGTGCCCACATACCCTCGTAGACCGAAAGCGGAAGCGTTAGCACAACGGGTTGATGTAGTCGTACGTCTTCACGATCCGACCGATCAAGTACCGAACGCACGGCACCTCCGAGTTCTCCACACGTTCAACTCGATGACGTCCCTCGAACTCCGATCCAGCTGAGCTTTGAGGGAGAGTTCCGTCAGCACGACGGCGTGGTGACGATGATGATGTTCTACCGACGCAGGGCTTCGCCTAAGCACCGCTACGATATAATCGAGGTGGATTATGGTGGAGGGGGGCACCACACACGTCTAAGAGATGAAGAGATCAATTGTTGTGTCTATGGGGTGCCCCCCTGCCCCCGTATATAAAGGATCAAAGGGGGAGAGCTGCGGCCAGCCTTGGGACGCGCCAGGAGGAGTCCTACTCCCACCGGGAGTAGGACTCCCCCCTTTTTCCTAGTTGGATTAGGACTTGGGAGGGGGGGAAAGAGGAGAGGGAGAAGAAGGAAGGGGGGGTGCCGCCCCCTTCTCCTTGTCCTATTTGGACTAGGGGGAGGGGCGCGCGGCCCAGCCCTAGCCTCCTCTCCTCTCTTCCACCTAGGCCCACTAAGGCCCATTATGTTGCCGGGGGGTTCCGGTAACCTCCCGGTACTCCGGTAAAATCCCGATTTCACCCGGAACACTTCTGATATCCAAACATAGGCTTCCAATTTATCAATCTTTATGTCTCGACCATTTCGAGACTCCTCGCCATGTCCCCGATCTCATCCGGGACTCCGAACTACCTTCGGTACATCAAAACACATAAACTCATAATATAACTGTCATCAAACTTTAAGCGTGCGGACCCTACGGGTTCGAGAACAATGTAGACATGACCGAAACACGTCTCCGGTCAATAACCAATAGCGGAACCTGGATGCTCAGATTGGCTCCCACATATTCTACGAAGATCTTTATCGGTCAAACCGCATAACAACATACGTTGTTCCCTTTGTCATCGGTATGTTACTTGCCCGAGATTCGATCGTCGGTATCTCAATACCTAGTTCAATCTCGTTACCAGCAAGTCTCTTTACTCGTTCCGTAATACATCATCCCGCAACTAACTCATTAGTTACAATGCTTGCAAGGCTTATAGTGATTTGCATTACTGAGTGGGCCCAGAGATACCTCTCCGACAATCGGAGTGACAAATCCTAATCTCGAAATACGCCAACCCAACAAGTACCTTCGGAGACACCTGTAGAGCACCTTTATAATCACCCAGTTACGTTGTGACGTTTGGTAGCACACAAAGTGTTCCTCCGGTAAACGGGAGTTGCATAATCTCATAGTCATAGGAACATGTATAAGTCATGAAGAAAGCAATAGCAGAATACTAAACGATCAAGTGCTAAGCAAACGGAATGGGTAAAGTCAATCACATCATTCTCCTAATGATGTGATCCCGTTAATCAAATGACAACTCATGTCTATGGCTAGGAAACATAACCATCTTTGATCAATGAGCTAGTCAAGTAGAGGCATACTAGTGACACTCTGTTTGTCTATGTATTCACACATGTATTATGTTTCCTATTAATACAATTCTAGCATGAATAATAAACATTTATCATGATATAAGGAAATAAATAATAACTTTATTATTGCCTCTAGGGCATATTTCCTTCACTTTGGGCCTAAGGGAATACATTGTGGAGTAGTTATTAGATGATGGGTTGCTAGAGTGACAGAAGCTTAAACCCTAGTTTATGCGCTATTCCGTAAGGGGCTAATTTAGATCCACATGTTTAATGCTATGGTTAGATTTTATCTTAATTCTTATTTCATAGTTGTGGATACTTGCGAGGGGGGTTAATCATAAGTGGGAGGCTTGTTCAAGTAAGAACAACACCCAAGCACCGGTCCACCCACATATCAAATTATCAAAGGAGCGAACGCGAATCAAACCAACATGATGAAAGTGACTAGATGAAATTCCCGTGTGCCCTCAAGAACGCTTAACTTATTATAAGAGACTGTTACGGCCTGTCCTTTCCTATAAAAAGGATTGTTCTGCCTTGTTGCACTTTTGTTACCGTTACCGTTACTTGCTCATTACAAATTATCTTGCTACCAAACTACCTATTACCGACAATTTCAGTGCTTGCAAAAATTACTTTGCTGAAAACCGCTTGTCATTTCCTTCTGCTCCTTGTTGGGTTCGACACTCTTACTTATCCAAAGGCCTACGATTGATCCCCTATACTTCTGGGTCATCAATGGCCTCCGATGATGATTTCCCCCTCCGGCAGGGATCACTTCGGAACAGAGGCTTGCGGCAGCGGAACAGCTCATCTAGGCTAACTTTCGAGGGTTTCTGAATATATAAGAATTTTCAACGTTGGAATCACGCAAAAGAGGTGCCACTAGGGGCCCACAAGGTACTAGGGCGCGGCCACCCCCTGGGCACGCCCTATTGCCTTGTGGGGCCCATGTGGGTCTTCTGGTACTCCCCCAAAGCCTCCTGGGTCCCTTCCCTTCTAGAAAAAATCATCAAAAAGTTTCGCTGCATTTGGACTTCATTTCATATGGATTTTCTGGAAAACCAAAAATAAGCAGAAAACAACAACTGGCACTGGGCACTGGGCGAATATGTTAGTCCATGAAAATCATATAAAAGTTATATAAAAAGTGCACCAAAACCGTATAAAACTGTTGTAAACATGGCATGAATACTTCATAAATTATAGATACGTTTATCAGTGGCTCTGACGCGGATCTGATGTATCCTCCCTTGGAGCGGCTAGTAACTGCCTCCGCCGCTCGCTTCTTTGCAAGTCAATACAACTCCGGGTGTGGTTCAACCGGCACCCCGGACGGGCAGCTGCGGGCGGTGCTGGGTGGCGCCTGGAAGGGGCTGGCAGGGATCGCATCGGACGAGTGCGGGGTGCCACGAGGTTGCAGCTGTCCACCCAGCCCGCCACTGATGCCCCGGTCCAACCACGACCGGTGAAGGGCAATGCAGAGCGCTAGCTCCTCCTCGTCGGGCACCAGAGAGCCATCGGACTCCGTGGCGGCCTTCTCGCAGTCCAAGCCGTCGGAATCGTTGTCGGGCATGGCGGACGGGGGGAGACAAAGTGGATTTGGGGGAGAAGTGGAGAAGTTGAGTGAGGACGGACTGAGTTTGACCAGGGTTTGCTCGTCGGTCATCGAATATTTGTGGGGGCAGGAGTGGGGGTCGTTGCGGGCCAGGTTGATGTCACAGACACGCCCAGGCCGCCTCATATCTGCCCTAGATTTTGGCGGATTTGAGGGGTGTCGGTCAGCCCGAACTTTTGAGACCAGTTTGAGGCGCCAAGTGGGTTGGTTTATTTTATCTGTCCACCTGTCTGGGCGTTTGGGACCGGTTTGAGGCGCCCAGATGTAGATGCTCTTACGTGTAGGTAGAATTTGTATTAAAACTTTAAGGATTTTTTTGATGAAAAGGGCTTCCCCAGCCCCATTTTATTGAAAAACGAGGCAACAAGACCAAACCTAAACTGTTTGCAGCGCTCGGGCCACAACCAAAGTAGCTGAACCAGATAACTACAAGTTCACAAGTGGAAAGTAGAGTGACTACTACAACAAGCCAGATAATAAAGATGCTCTACAGGTGTCTCCAGAGGTGTTTGTTGGGTTGGCATAGATCGAGATTACGATTTGTCACTCCGTGTTTCGGAGAGGTATCTCTGGGCCCTCTCGGTAATGCACATCACTATAAGCCTTGCAAGCAATGTGACAAATGAGTTGTTGCGGGATGATGCATTACGGAACAAGTAAAGAGACTTGCCGGTAACGAGATTGAACTAGGTATTGAGATACCGACGATCGAATCTCGGGCAAGTAACATACCAATGACAAAGGGAACAACGTATGTTGTTATGCGGTTTGACCGATAAAGATCTTTGTAGAATATGTAGGAGCCAATATGAGCATCCATGTTCCGTTATTGGTTATTGACCAGAGAAGTGTCTCGGTCATGTCAACATAGTTCTCGAACCCGTAGGGTCCGCACGCTTAACGTTCGATGACGATTTGTATTATGAGTTATGTGATTGATGACCGAAGTTTGTTCGGAGTCCCGGATGAGATCGGGAACATGACGAGGAGTCTCTAAATGGTCGAGAGGTAAAGATTGATATATTGGAAGGCTATATTCGGACATCGGAAAGGTTCCGAGTGATTCGGATATTTTTCGGAGTACCGGAGAGTTACGGGAATTCGTCGGGAGAAGTATTGGGCCTTATTGGGCCATACGGGAATAGAGGAGGCAGGCCAAAGGGAAGGAGGAGCGCGCCCCCCATGGGTCCGAATTCGACTAGGGGAAAGGGGGCAGCGCCCCCCCTGCCCTTTCCTACTCCCTCTCTCTTTCCCTCTTTCTTCTCTCCTACTCCGGAAAGGAAAAGGGGAATCCTACTAGGATTTGGGAGTCCTAGTAGGACTCCCCACACTTGGCGCGCCCCCTCTAGGGCCGGCCTCCTCCTCCTCCCTCCTTTATATACGTGGGCAGGGGACACCCCAAAGACATAACAGACATTGTCTTAGCCATGTGCGGTGCCCCCCTCCACCATAATCCACCTCGGTCATATCGTTGCAGTGCTTAGGCGAAGCCCTACGCCGGTAGCTTCATCATCACCGTCATCACGCCGTCGTGCTGACGAAGCTCCCCCTCGACACTCAGCTAGATCAAGAGTTCGTGGGACGTCACCGAGCCGAACGTGTGCAGATCGCGGAGGTGACGTACTTTCGGTGCTAGGATCGGTCGGATCGTGAAGACGTACGACTACATCAACCGCGTTGTCATAACGCTTCCACTTTCGGTCTACAAGGGTACATGGACAACACTCTCCCCGCTCGTTGCTATGCTTCTACTAGATAGATCTTGCGTGATCGTAGGATTTTTTTTTTGAAATTACTGTGTTCCCCAACAATGGTATCAGAGCCAGGTCTATGCATAGATGTTATATGCACGAGTAGAACACAAAAGAGTTGTGAGCGATAATAGTCATACTGCTTACCGGCATGTCATACTTTGATTCGGCGGTATTATTGGATGAAGCGGCTCAGACCGACATTACGCGTACGCTTACGCGAGACTGGTTCTACCGACGTGCTTCGCACGCAGGTGGCTAGTGGGTGTCTGTTTCTCCAACTTTAGTTGAATCGAGTGTGACTACGCCCGGTCCTTGTTGAAGGTTAAAACAACAAACTTGACGAAAAATCGTTGTGGTTTTTGATGCGTAGGTAAGAACGGTTTTTGCTAAGCCCATAGCAGCCACGTAAAACTTGCAACAACAAAGTAGAGGACGTCTAACTTGTTTTTGCAGGGCATGTTGTGATGTGATATGGTCAAGACGTGATGAGATATAAATTGTTGTATGAGATGATCATGTTTTGTTAAAGTTATCGGCAACTGGCAGTAGCCTTATGGTTGTCTCTTTATTGCATAAGATGCAAGCACCATATAATTGCTTTACTTTATCGCTATGTGATAGCAATAGTTGGCGAGACGACCATGTGACGACACATTGATAGAGATCAAGATGATGGAGATCATGGTGTGATGCCGGTGACGATGGAGATCATGACAGTACTTTGGAGATGGAGATCAAAGGCACAAGATGATGATGGCCATATCATGTCACATATTTTGATTGCATGTGATGTTTATCTTTTATACATCTTATTTTGCTTAGTTCAGTGGTAGCTTTATAAGATGATCCCTTACTAAAATTTCAAGGTATAAGTGTTCTCCCTGAGTATGCACAGTTGCGACAGTTCTTCGTGCTGAGACACCACGTGATGATCGGGTGTGATAAGCTCTACGTTCACATACAACGGGTGCAAGCCAGTTTTGCACACGCAGAATACTCGGGTTAAACTTGACGAGCCTAGCATATGCAGATATGGCCTCGGAACACTAAGACCGAAAGGTCGAATGTGAATCATATAGTAGATATGATCAACATAGTGATGTTCACCATTGAAAACTACTCCATCTCACGTGATGATCGGACATGGTTTAGTTGATATGGATCACGTGATCATTTAGATGACTAGAGGGATGTCTATCTAAGTGGGAGTTCTTAAGTAATATGATTAATTGAACTTTAAATTTGTCATGAACTTAGTCCTGATAGTATTTGCGTATCTATGTTGTAGATCAATTGCTCGCGTATAGCTTCCCCGTTTATTTTTGATATGTTCCTAGAGAAAAATAAGTTGAAAGATGTTAGTAGCAATGATGCGGATTGGATCCATGATTTGAGGATTATCCTCATTGCTGCACAGAAGAATTATGTCCTTGATGCACCGCTAGGTGACAGAACTATTGCAGGAGCAGATGCAGACGTTATGAACATTTGACAAGCTCGGTATGATGACTACTTGATAGTTTAGTGCACCATGCTTTACGGCTTAGAACCGGGATTTCAAAAATGTTTTGAACGCCACGGAGCATATAAGATGTTCCAAGAGTTGAAATTGGTATTTCATACTCATGCCCGTGTCAAGAGGTATGAGACCTCTGACAAAGTACTTTGCCTACAAGATGGAGGAGAATAGCTCAGCTAGTGAGCATGTGCTCAGAATGGCTGAGTACTACAATCACTTGAATCAAGTGGGAGTTAATCTTCCAGATAAGATAGTAACTGACAAAAGTTCTCTAGTCACTATCACCAAGTTACTAGAACTTCGTGATGAACTAGAATATGCAAGGGATGACAAAAACAATTCCCAAGCTCTTCGCGATGCTAAAATCGGCGAAGGTAGAAATCAAGAAAAGCATCAAGTGTTGATGGTTGACAAGACCACTAGTTTCAAGAAAAAGGGCAAAGGGAAGAAGGGGAATTTCAAGAAGAACGGCAAGCAAGTTGTTGCTCAAGTGAAAAAAACCAAGTCTAGACCTAAGCTTGAGACTAAGTGCTTCTAGTGCAAAGGGACTGGTCACTGGAAGCGGGTCTGCCCCAAGTATTTGGCGGATAAGAAGGATGGCAAAGTGAACAAAGGTATATTTGGTATACATGTTATTGATGTGTACTTTACTAGTGTTTATAGCAACCCCTCAGTATTTGATACTAGTTCAGTTGCTAAGGTTAGTAACTCGAAACGGGAGTTGCAGAATGAACAGAGACTAGTTAAGGGTGAAGTGACGATGTGTGTTGGAAGTGGTTCCAAGATTGATATGATCATCATCACACACTCCCTATACTTTCGGGATTAGTGTTGAACCTAAATAAATGTTATTTGGTGTTTGCGTTGAGCATGAATATGATTTGATCATGTTTATTGCAATACGGTTATTCATTTAAAGTCAGAGAATAATTGTTGTTCTGTTTACATGAATAAAACCTTCGATGGTCATACACCCAATGAAAATAGTTTGTTGGATCTCGATCGTAGTGATACACATATTCATAATATTGAAGCCAAAAGATGCAAAGTTAATAATGATAGTGCAACTTATTTGTGGCACTGCCGTTTAGGTCATATTGGTGTAAAGCGCATGAAGAAACTCCATGCGGATGGACTTTTGGAATCACTTGATTATGAATCATTTGATGCTTGCGAACCATGCCTCATGGGCAAGATGACTAAGACCCCGTTCTCTGGAACAATGGAGTGAGCAACAGACTTGTTGGAAATAATACATACTGATGTATGCGGTCCGATGAGTGTTCAGGCTCGCGGCGGGTATCGTTATTTTCTGACCTTCACAGATGATTTGAGCAGATATGGGTATATCTACTTGATGAAACATAAAGTCTGAAACATTTGAAAAGTTCAAGGAATTTCGGAGTGAAGTGGAAAATCATCATAAAAATAAAGTTTCTACGATCTGATCGTAGAGGTGAATATTTGAGTTATGAGTTTGGTCTTCATTTGAAACAATGTGGAATAGTTTCGCAACTCATGCCACCTGGAACACCACAGCGTAATGGTGTGTCCAAACGTCATAACCGTACTTTATTAGATATGGTGCAATTTATGATGTCTCTTACTGATTTACCACCATCATTTATGATGTCCCTAGTAAGCCTCTAGTTGACTAGCTCGTTGATCAATAGATGGTTACGGTTTCCTGACCATGGACATTGGATGTCGTTGATAACGGGATCACATCATTAGGAGAATGATGTGATGGACAAGACCCAATCCTAAGCCTAGCACAAGATCGTGTAGTTCGTTTGCTCAGAGCTTTTCTAATGTCAAGTATCATTTCCTTAGACCATGAGATTGTGCAACTCCCGGATACCGTAGGAATGCTTTGGGTGTGCCAAACGTCACAACGTAACTGGGTGGCTATAAAGGTGCACTACAGGTATCTCCGAAAGTATCTGTTGGGTTGGCACGAATCGAGACTGGGATTTGTCACTCCGTGTAAACGGAGAGGTATCTCTGGGCCCACTCGGTAGGACATCATCATAATGTGCACAATGTGACCAAGGAGTTGATCACGGGATGATGTGAGTTACGGAACGAGTAAAGAGACTTGCCGGTAACGAGATTGAACAAGGTATAGGGATACCGACGATCGAATCTCGGGCAAGTAACATATCGATTGACAAAGGGAATTGTATACGGGATTGATTGAATCCTCAACATCGTGGTTCATCCGATGAGATCATCGAGGAGCATGTGGGAGCGAACATGGGTATCCAGATCCCGCTGTTGGTTATTGACCGGAGAGTCGTCTCGGTCATGTCTGCGTGTCTCCCGAACCCGTAGGGTCTACACACTTAAGGTTCGGTGACGCTAGGGTTATAGAGATATTAGTATGCGGTAACCCGAAAGTTGTTCGGAGTCCCGGATGAGATCCCGGACGTCACGAGGAGTTCCGGAATGGTCCGGAGGTAAAGATTTATATATGGGAAGTCTTATTTTGGTCGCCGGAAAAGTTTCGCACTTTATCGGTATTGTACCGGGAGTGCCGAAAGGGGTCCGGTGGTCCACCAAGGGGGTCCACCAGCCCCGGGGGGGCACATGGGCTGTAGGGGGTGCACCTTGGCCTATATGGGCCAAGGGCACCAGCCCCAAGAGGCCCATGCGCCAAGAGATAAGAAAAAAAGGAGAGTCCTAAAGGGGGAAGGCACCTCCGAGGTGCCTTGGGGAGGAAGGACTCCTCCCTGGCCGCACCCTTCCTTGGAGGAAGGGCCAAGGCTGCGCCCCCCCCCCTCTCCCTTGGCCCTATATATAGTGGGGGGAAGGGAGGGCAGCAATACCTAAGCCCTGGCGCCTCCCTCTCCCTCCCGTGACACCTCTTCCTCCCCGCTTGCGCTTGGCGAAGCCCTGCCGGGATCCCGCTACTTCCACCACCACGCCGCCGTGCTGCTGGATCTCCATCAACCTCTCCTCCCCCCTTGCTGGATCAAGAAGGAGGAGACTTCGCTGCTCCGTACGTGTGTTGAACGCGGAGGTGCCGTCCGTTCGGCGCTAGGATCATCGGTGATTTGGATCACGACGAGTACGACTCCTTCAACCCCGTTCTCTTGAACGCTTCCGCTCGCGATCTACAAGGGTATGTAGATGCACTCCTTCCCTCTCGTTGCTAGTAAACTCCATAGATTGATCTTGGTGATGCGTAGAAAATTTTGAATTTCTGCAACGTTCCCCATCACTAACAAAGTGTGCAAGCTCCAGCAATCCATCTATGGACTGGTGCAAGCATCTCGAAGTTGGAATATACGCTTCGATGAGTTGATCAAAGCATATAGTTTTATGCAGACTTACGGTGAAGCCTGTATTTACAAGAAAGTGAGTGAGAGCACTACAGCTTTTCTGATAAGTATATGTGAATGACATATTGTTGATCGGAAATAATGTAGAATTTTCTGGAAAGCATAAAGGAGTGTTTGAAAGGAGTTTCTCAAAGAAAGACCTCGGTGAAGCTGCTTACATATTGAGCATCAAGATCTATAGAGATAGATCAAGACGCTTGATAATTTTTTTTCAATGAGCACATACCTTGACAAGATTTTGAAGTAGTTCAAAATGGAACAAGTCAAAGAAGGAGTTCTTGCCTGTGTTGCAAGGTGTGAAGTTGAGTAAGACTCAAAGCCCGACCACGGCAGAAGATAGAGAGAGAATGAAAGTCATTCCCTATGCCTCACCCATAGGTTCTAAGTATGCCATGCTATGTACCAAACCTATTGTATACCCTGCCCTGAGTTTGGCAAGGGAGTACAATTTTTGATCTAGGAGTAGATCACTGGGCAGTGGTCAAAATTATCCTTAGAGGACTAAGGAAATATGTAACATCCCAAATTTTCAATTTGGTATGTTATACATAGATCATCATTGCATATCATATTTTATTGCATTTTGGCAAATCCTCGATAATCCTAAGCAACTCAAGGACCCTCGGAGAGAGTTGGGGATTTTCTCGAATTTTCATATTTGATTTTCATCAAATAATAAAACAAGGATTTTGGTTTTAATTATTTTCTCTCCGGAAAAATATTTCATTTTAAAAATAAATGAGAGGAGAAAATATGACTTCTCCAAAACAATTGAAATACTGGAGAAAAAGTGTTAAAATCATTTATTGGAATTTATTCGGAATTTATTTGCAATTTTCATTGCATTAAAAAAATAGTGCATGTTTTCAAAATTTATTTTGTGTTAAAAAAGATGTTCACCCTATTCTAGATTTTCTAACTAGACGGGGAAAATTTATTTTATCTTTTTTGCACTTTTATTTATTTTTCTACGAATATTTTTCCGCGGAACGTATTTAAAAAAAATGTGCAGCGCCCGACTGGGCCGAGCCCAGCCGAGCAAGGCCGTCGGCCCGCCCGCCGTCTCCTTCCCCGCGACGACGCCCGCCGCGCCCGAGTCCATGGCGAGCATGGAGCCCCGCCGCGCCTTGCCCCTTCCCCAAGCCGCCGGACCCCCCCCCTTCTATATATACCCCCCCTGCCTCCTCCTCTCACCCCGCCGCCGGAGCCGCACTCGCCACTGCCCGCTGCACCCGCGCCGCCGCCGCCTTGCACTCGCCGCCGCCGCTCGCCGCCCCTCGCCCCCGAGCCGCCCGAGCCCCGCCGCCCCGCCGCCCCTCGCCGGAGTCGCCGGAGACCCGCCGGAGCCCGTCCCCGAGGTAGCCGCACCTCGCCTCGTTTGCCGGTTTTTGTTAAAAAAACCGTTCGTTTTAAAAAAAACCCTAGATCGGTATTTTTCGGTTTTGTTATTTTGTGAACGTTCACCGAACCGTTCGTTTTAACGAACGCGTTCGTCGGTTTTTCTCTGTTAACGAATGTCCGTTCTTTAACCGTTCGTCCGTTTTTCTTTTTCGTCGGATTTTTCCGCGATTATCTCAGATTCGATTTCTGATCGAATCTTCGTTTCTGTTTAACTTCTCGCTCGTTTATCGGAATCAGGCGATTCAAGCGCCTAGAGTTTCGTCTCGAAATTCTCTTTCCGTTTAACCTACTCAAACAAGTTTTTGCTACTGTAAAATTTGACCTAGATCCAGATTAGTAAACGAAGCTTGTTTCTTTCGCAGTTTGACTTTCGTTGCTTCGTTCGAGTTGTTTCTTTTTGCAAACCGGAATTCTTAAGTTGAACTTTCTGGTTGGATCTTTCATTCGAGTTTTACCTGTGCATTAGATGAGTACTTATTGTTTGCTTGTTTGTTTGCGATAGAGTACCCGGAGTGTGCCGCTTGTTACTTCGAATCGCTAGGTTTCGCGGATCATCAGCAAGGCAAGTAACACTTTGATCATATCCCTTTCATACCCAGTTTTTATGCATTAGATTCAACCCTCAAACATTGCATGAGTAGGATTGATAACATGTGGGTATTGGGAAGTAGTTGATGAGGTAGTACCTATTACCTGTTCTCTTACCGAACCCTTGGGAGTTACTTCTACGTTGCTATTATATTGCCATGCTATGCTCGTAGACGTGGATTGGGTTTGAGTGATATTCATGACAGATGTGAGATTTTAATAATGGTTTACCTAAGGTGGCAACTAAAACTCACATCTGGGTGGATTGAGGCACCTGGAGAATCCAGTGTTGTCTGTTTGTATAAGGACCGCCACCCAGGCTCAAAGGGATCATAAGATTATTCATGCTAGAAACTTCCGTGTGCAGCCACAAGCTATTATGGGCTCTAGCATAGTTGAGTAGGTTACATGATCTCTTGAAGAGGTGGGCTAGCAGATGTAGGGGAAAGTAGGTGTACCGGTCCACCCAGAGTAAAGAGTGATTGTTCCTGAAAGACTGTGTCTCGGTCATCCGTTTCTCAAATATCATGCAGTGCGAGAATCAAGCGGAGGCGATCGAGTCTTGTGGGGAAAAGTGCACAAACCTCTGCAGAGTGTACAAACAAATCATGGTTAGCCGTGTCCCCGGTTATGGACAACTTGAGTATCTAGTACCTGGATTATCATTTGAATCTCATCACCATGTTACTTTTAATTAATTTTGTTGGGTTAATGATGACACTTAATTGGGATTGAGTTGGAGGTACCTTCTCAATGTTTAACAACCACCAAGATAGCTAAATAAAATTTATTCCTTTGCAGTAGGGAAAAATTGGCTTTTCGCAAAATTGTAACCATAGAGCTTTCCACCAGCCATACATGCATGTAGTATAGCCTTATTATTGTTCATTATTCTCTATGTGTTACTTTGCCAGCATATTCTATGTGCTGACCCGTTTTCGGGCTGCAACGTTTCATGTTGCAGACTTTTCAGACGACGAGTAAGGTGCCTTAGGTTGTGGTCTTATACTCAGTGATGCCGCTGGAGTTGATGGACTCACTTATCTTCCAAGTCTTCCGCTGTTATCGTATTTAGATGGCCTTAAGCCATATTTATCATACTTAATCTCTTTGGAGATATTCGATGTAATAAGTGTGTGATTGCTACTCTGTTATAAATCCTCCATTTGTACTGTGCGTGTCAGCATTACTGATCCAGGGATGACACTGGTGCACAGCAGCACAGACCATTTGAGGTCTGGTCGCTACAAAATATTTCTCGGTTATGGAGGTGATAAAGAGTTCGTCGTAAAGAGTTACGTCGATGCAAGATTTGACACCGATCTGGATGACTCTAAGTCACAATCCAGATACATATTGAAAGTGGGAGCAATTAGCTAAAGTAGCTTCCTGTAGAGCATTGTAGACATAGAAATTTGCAAAATACATACGGACCTGAATTTGGCAGACCCGTTGACTAAACTTCTCTCACAAGCAAAACATGATCACACCTTAGTACTCTTTGGGTGTTAATCACATGGCGATGTGAATTAGATTACTGAATCTAGTAAACCCTTTGAGTGTTGGTCACATGGCGATGTGAACTATGGGTGTTAATCACATGGTGATGTGAACTATTGGTGTTAAATCACATGGCGATGTGAACTAGATTATTGACTCTAGTGCAAGTGGGAGACTGAAGGAAATATGCCCTAGAGGCAATAATAAAGTTATTATTTATTTCCTTATTTCATGATAAATGTTTATTATTCATGCTAGAATTGTATTAACTGGAAACTTAATACATGCGTGAATACATAGACAAAACATAAGTGTCCCTAGTATGCCTCTACTTGACTAGCTCGTTAATCAAAGATGGTTAAGTTTCATAGTCATAGACATGTGTTGTCATTTGATGAACGGGATCACATCATTAGAGAATGATGTGATGGACAAGACCCATCCGTTAGCTTAGCACTATGATCGTTTAGTTTATTGCTATTGCTTTCTTCATGACTTATACATGTTCCTATGATATGAGATTATGCAACTCCCGAATACCAGAGGAACACTTAGTGTGCTATCAAACGTCACAACGTAACTGGGTGATTATAAAGATGCTCTACAGGTGTCTCCAAAGGTGTTTGTTGGGTTGGCATAGATCGAGATTAGGATTTGTCACTCCGTGTTTCGGAGAGATATCTTTGGCCCTCTCGGTAATGCACATCACTATAAGCCTTGCAACAATGTGACTAATGAGTTAGTTGCGGGATGATGCATTACGGAACAAGTAAAGAGACTTGCTGGTAACGAGATTGAACGAGGTATTGAGATACCGACGATCAAATCTCGGGCAAGTAACATACCGATGACAAAGGGAACAACGTATGTTGTTATGCGGTTTGACCGATAAAGATCTTCGTAGAATATGTAGGAGAAAATATGAGCATCCAGGTTCCGCTATTGGTTATTGACCAGATAAGTGTCTCGGTCATGTCTATATAGTTCTCGAACCCGGGTCCACACGCTTAACGTTCGATGACGATTTGTATTATGAGTTATGTGATCTGATGACCGAAGTTTGTTCGGAGTCCCGGATGAGATCGGGGACATGACGAGGAGTCTCGAAATGGTCAAGAGGTAAAGATCGATATATAGGAAGGCTATATTCGGACATCGGAAAGGTTCCGAGTGATTCGGATATTTTTCGGAGTACCGGAGAGTTACGGGAATTCGCCGGGAGAAGTATTGGGCCTTATTGGGCCATACGGGAATAGAGGAGGCAGGCCAAAGGGAAGGAGGCGCGTGCCCCCCCCATGGGTCCGAATTGGACTAGGGGAAAGGGGGCGGCGCCCCCCCCCCCCTTGCCCTTTCGTACTCCCTCTCTTTTTCCCTCTTTCTTCTCTCCTACTCCGGAAAGGAAAAGGGGAATCCTACTAGGACTTGGGAGTCCTGGTAGGACTCCCCACACTTGGCGCGCCCCCTCTAGGGCCGGCCTCCTCCTCCTCCCTCCTTTATATACGTGGGCAGGGGACACCCCAAAGACACAACAGACATTGTCTTAGCCGTGTGCGGTGCCCCCCTCCACCATAATCCACCTCGGTTATATCGTTGTAGTGCTTAGGCGAAGCCCTGCGCCGGTAGCTTCATCATCACCGTCATCACGCCGTCGTGCTGACGAAGCTCTCCCTCGACACTCAGGTGGATCAAGAGTTCGTGGGACGTCACCGAGCCGAACGTGTGCAGATCGCGGAGGTGACGTACTTTCGGTGCTAGGATCGGTCGGATCGTGAAGACGTACGACTACATCAACCGCGTTGTCATAACGCTTCCGCTTTCGGTCTACGAGGGTACGTGGACAACACTCTCCCCGCTCGTTGCTATGCTTCTACTAGATAGATCTTGCGTGATCGTAGGATTTTTTTTGAAATTACTGTGTTCCCCAACACATCGGCTATTAGCCGGAGTGAGCGCTCAAAAAGAAGCCATGGTGCCTACCCTGACGCCCTTGTTCTTCTTCCTTACCAAGCAATCCACAGAAGCTCCCCTCTTTTTCGGTCCAGCAGTTGGAGGCATTTCTTCAGCAACTTTGATTGGCGATCCGAGGACAAGACGATCCACTGACGAAGAAGAAGACTTATTTTTCCCAGAATAGTCCGGAGATCCTTCCACACTACACCCTGAAAACAGAGATCATTTCGAGATGTTCATAAGCTCCGCATGGTAACAACCCCAGCAATACCAGACACACTTTCTTTGTTATTCCCAATTCACAAATTGGACATAACAGAAAGATTAATATCAGCTGAGAAACCAAAGATGTCAGCAATATATATCCATATATTTCTAGCCACAATGCAATCACAGAACAAATGTTGGACAATTTCTTGTTCACCAAAGAAAAGGCAAGAAATATCATCCACGTGTTGTCTTTTAAGAAGATTGTCTCTGGTCAAAACCTTCTTATGAATAGCTAACCAAACAAAAACAAAAACAGATACTTTTAGGGATTGTAGACACATTATTCATTTTGGATTTATCCATTTTCATTTTCCCATGTGCATGAGTGTATCACATTTTATATATCTTGTGAACATCCAGAGAGTTTTTTGGTTTTCGGAAGACATTTAGATTTGAATTTTGTGTGCTAATGCCACGGTACGTAGTTCACGTAAAAAGTCCTATCACTGGATACTTTTTCGGTGAAAATTAAAGCAAATTAAAAAATTGGAATTATGTAGTACTCCCTCCGTATCGGTGCATAAGTCATCTTACGTTGTGCACCACGACCAAGGTGGAGGAAAAAACGAGAGAATTTAGTGTTTATTTGCTAATTTATACTTTTGCATGCAATGAACTAACCACTGCATGTTGTGCTAGGTACTCTAAGTAACCGAAAACATACCCCTGTCTGTTATTGGTTGATTGAGTTAATGCATCATGTCTAAGTGTTTTAGAATTAGTATATGGTTTTCATTATATGACTGATGCGCCGATACAGAGGGAGTACGTACCATTATTCCCTGAAACTGTTTGCCCGTTTAGTTCCACCACATATTCGTAGAGTGCACACGAATATGCTGCAAACGCTCTACCCCGACACCCAATTTATGATGATTGACACTTGAGAGGTGCAACCAACAGCACACCGACATGTCACCTAACCGAAAGCGAAATGGAAATAAATATGCGCGCTGCTGGTGCACGTTCCTTTTTCGCGCAGGTCGACATCACAGGGCAAAGTGAGCAAAAGGGCATATCTCCTTCTAAAACCATAAGCAAAATGAGCATATGCTTATTATGTGCTCCGCACATTCTCTTTCAGAGGCGAACCTGAAAATGAGGATAACTGAGCACAGGGCATATCTCCTTCAGAACAAAGAACAAAGTAACAGTTCGTCGCAATATCCTCAAGTCGTCGGCCGCTGCATTTTTAGACATCTGCAGTTTGCAAATTGGGCAAGCTCGTAGAGGCGACAACGCCCAGACTGTTTACGCGGTCTCCACATCGGGCACGGCATCGGCATCGGCAACGGCGTCTTCAGGCCCAGCATCCTTCTCGACGAAGTCGTACCCATACTCCTCCTCTGAAGCATCCTCCTCTGCACTTCTGCCAAACATGAACGGCTTCTTGCCCATCGTCGTGAAAGGCATCAGTCCCAGCGCACGCGCTGTCTTAATCTCCCTCGCAACCTTGCGCTGAGCTTTCGCACTTATCTTGGTCTGGAGAGCAGATAAATAAGTTAGAACGACAATGGGCAAGGAAATACATCAGTGAAGAGCATGAACACGTTTGTGAGGCTGACCCTGAAAACTGACAGAGATGATACTTACATATCACACCTTAATTATAATATAGATTAAGCATGAAAACGTTTGTGCTCGACGAGCATGAACAATGAACACCTCAACAGCAGCACCATCAGTGAAGGGCATCATTCAAAATAAACTGATGGCTCCATAAGAGTAACATTTAAAACATAATACATTAAAGGGCAGTTGGTACTTGAAATCTGACACCACTTTATAAGAAAGGTGTCATTCATCTCTGAAGAAGAGAATATGCATTATTGGCAACAATCTGAGAAAGCACGATCTGAATTTATATTATATATCAGGAAGGCACGAACCTCTCCACCCAATATTTCTTATCTTACATAAAAGCCAAGAAAGTACCCTATTACCTGACTCCTCTTGATGATAATGCCAGCTTCTGTAAGAAAGTTGGAAAGGAATCTAACATTCTGCAAGGAATAATTACTGTGATCAGAAACTGCAACTTGTTCAAGACAATTGTAATAGCTCAAGATATCGAAATGTATGAAGCAGATCAAAGTTGGCCTCTCGAAAACTACGTATACATGCATAAAGGCCGCTATCTGTAGGTAGTTATTTACAAAAATTGGTAGTGGCAGACTTCCAACCAAAACATTACCCCATTTACATCTTACCAACTTACACCATTACCCTTTACTCGCACTGTCAAAATGTAGGCAGTATTTTTATTAGTTAAGACAAGGTCCGAATTCAAATCTAGTGACATGTCATCAGTTTGATTCAAACGTACGTACTTATATTGTAACTTTGTATCACATAAACGGATAAACCACATATTGACGGATTAATTGTTGGTTGAAACCTTATCTTAACAAATCAAAATATATCCCATGTTCTGCAACGGAGTGCACAATTTGTTCATGTGCCTCGTTCCCTGTGAACCCCCACACCCAGAGTTCAATTACACAATCTTGCTGTTTCAAACTAGCTCAATTCTAACAGACTAGTTCCATTATGCTGCCATATGTGGCAGCAAGAATAACCATGTGAGAGGCTTCTACAGACTCCCCAAGAGTTTTTATTTTGTTAGTTGCGACCGGAAAGGAAGATTTATTTTTTGCTGATGTCAACTGTATGCCAAGATTCGAATATTTTTCTTTTAAAGTTCTGCTTGTAGCTGTCAATACATGTACATTTTTTAGTTTTTCGTAGGGGAAGGTATGGATGGTGCCTATTGCCAAGCACATGACATGCAGGACAAAACAAATGTGTCTGTTCTTCAAGAAGGTTTCAGCAATATGTATTTTGGAATTGAGAGATCAATAATAGAACAAGCCTGATAAACAAGCTCTAGGCAACACGAACTAAGGATACCACAAGGTCATTTTTTGTTTGGCGAGGAACAAGTTCATTGTTGTGCTTGAGAAGATTCGGGCTATGGTTGCTGCAAGTTTTCTTTGTGCTCATTGGGTTGTAGGCTAGCAGAACTTGCGTAGTGATATGGTCTTGCTCTTGAAAAGTTTCAACCTTTGTTTGTGCTGATTGGTATTTTGTCCATCTTCTTCTATAATGCAGGTGTTGCAATAATAAGTCTGTCTCATTTTCAAGGAGTTTATAAACAACCACCACATCCATATTGAGGAGAAAGCTCAGTCAGGCTACTGAACTTGTAAATACAGTTGCGCTCATCATAGGGATTCCGTTTATGGCGTGAGGTGAAGTTAGAAGCATACCTGAATATATACTCATAGTGGGTTCCATACCGGTCTCCGATAGAACTAACAAGATAGAAACCTATGACTAGTAGACTCGTATGAAAACTTTGTGAATGTGAAGTAGGCAGGGGTTATGTGGTAACACATGAGTGGTTTTCGGAAATAAGTAAGGAAAATAGGAAAAAACGTTATGTTTTATGCCCATATAACATCCTAATCTGGCTTTGATACTTGCTGTGCTCCAGTATTGGCATCTAAAACATCGAGTTACAAAGATAGAAGAATGTGAGGCAATAACTCAAATCAACCAAATAATAAGCAACACGTCAGTTTAACTATACTGAACTTGCTAATAATTGCTACATTCAAATACAGCGATAGAAAGCATCAATAGAAAATGCCAGAATCCTCACAAGCTTAGAGTAGTGTCACCAGATATTTGGACAAATTAGCACAGATATTTGGGGATTATATTACCATAGTCATAGTATCCCTGAACTTTATACCGGCTAATAGTTCAAGACTCTAAAAGCTGCCAAAGTACTGTAAAATCTACTCCATATAAGATGTTTTTTGACACTCATATATTTTGAGACAGGGGGAGTACCATTTATAATTTTAAACAAAAGTGTGGCCAGTTTGCATAGGTTGCCAAGCAGATTAACTCACCCTAAAATCGGCTTTCCTTAAAACCTCCTTTGTAGACGTTTCAAACTGAGGTCTTGGAGGATTCCTTGGGGCTGCAGGTCTTGTAAGGTCAAGATCCTGTATGCAGTAGAGTTGAATAAAATCTGGTGTTAGAAGAGTACCATTCCAGTAGATAACAGACGGATGCTTGCATGATTAAATGATAAATGTTACCCCCTCCGTCCCAAAATGTAAGATCATTTTTGACAATATCATCATAGTGTCAAAAATGATCTTACATTTTGGGACAGAGGGAGTATTTAGATAGCTAACAATATCTTCTGGTGGTTCGTGGTTTTGGGGCAATATTGGATCAGACGAGCAATTTCATTCTGTTTTGACAAACATCTATCCACAAAAGAGTTACTACGCCGTGTGGTATAATATATTAATTCCGCAGAATCTAGCTTACACATTTAGACACACTTCCTGAATACTTGTATATGCTAGACTAAATCTCAAGACTGCAAAGGAATTGTGATCTCTCAAATAGTACTTGAATCACCAAAGTAACAAACAGTTATCCCTCTTACCCGGACATTGTAAGTCGAGCCACGCTTGTAATTCACATCTGGCCTGAAATCGTAGTCATCATCCTCAACCTCCTCCGTCATATGAAAGGTGCGGGCCGCGTCGTCCAACTTCTCGTTCATGCCATCGTTCAAGGAATCGAAACCGTCCATGAACCCACCATTACTACTCCTCTGACCAAACTCGGGCCGACCAAAAGCACCCATTCCAGAGCCCGTGCCGTGTCTTCCAAAGGAGCTCCCAACCCCATCGAGCTTCCCGAAGAATGACTTGTCATCTGACTCAAACAGACGTTTCTCAAAGTCGTCCGCACTCTCGCCCGCGCCCTCTCCTGCGAAGCAACATTCACAGCAAACCGGCGTGTGAGAAAAACAAAAACAGCATCGCTAGAGGACTTGAAACATCAATTCCTGTTTGATTTAAACCTAGATCTCTCCCGGCTCCATTCGATTCGATGTTTTGGTTGTGACGGAATGGAGAACGGGTGAGCTAGGTCCGGATGTCGGAAATACTGCGCGGGAGAGGAGGGAGGGGCTGGGGGTGCTTACCGGACAGGAAGGAGCGGCGGAAGAAGGAGGCTGCGGCGGATGATGGGTCGGAAGTGAGCAGGCGTCGTGGAAGAGATCGTCTCAGCGCCGAGCTCGCCATCTCGCTCCGTGCCTCGTCGCCGGCGCCGCAACCCGTCTCCAGAGAAGCGAAGGCAGGGATTTGGGGGGTTTGGGGCTTCTTTTTGCGTTTCAGACGTAGCTGGCCATCTGGGCCGGCCCGGCCCGACCCAAGTCTAAATGTGCCTGGCGTGGCACGTTTACTTAACAGGCCGATCCGTGCCGGCCCGCGTGCCGCGCCCCCAGGCCCAGGCACGGCCCCTTTAGTAAATGGTCTGGCCCGCGGCGCTCGTGTGGGCCATGTTCTTTTCGGCCTAATGTTGTTTTGGGGGCTATTCAGCTTGTTTTATGGCCCTAAAAAACGAGGGCATAAACTTTTTTCCTGAAAAAGTGGGGGTTTACTGTAACCCTGGTCCTAAATGTGGTGATTTTGCGCAACTTACTCATTAACGCTCAACTATATATCTGAGCCAATCAACATTTTTTAAAAATAAAAAAAATCTCAAATAGGTTTGGTTGTTTTTGATTGATTTGAATTGGTGTTTGACCTAATGGAGATAATGAGTTTCAAATTGCAAGGATACTTTATGATGCACCACCTTTTGCGCTGCCATAAGTGAGTATGTTTCTCCGTTGCTTGTAAAGTACGGATGCCTAGGCTCAATGCTTACGGGCATTCGACGATGGACCTCACTGTCCTAAACGAGTGCTAGGTGGGACGATACAACTGGCAAGACCTAGAAGCAATGGCATAGCAAAGTCGGTAGTGACCACAATAAGTGGGGGAAGGAGTTGTTTGTGGAGTCTATGCAGTCACAACAATAGTGATGGAACACAACAAGCTAAGATGTAAGGTACTATTCGAGATGCCAAAAAGGGAATACCCCCCCCCCCCCACACACACACATATTCCATGCTTATCCCCTTGAAATTGTCTCATGTGCAAGGCCTTGCCCCGATCCCCTTTCTTCTTCGTGGATGATGTCGACCGAAGTAGGAGCGGAAGAGGTGGTTGGGGGAGATTCCATGTATATATTACTAGGTCTAGGTCGTTTGTCTTCGAGACATTTGGCGTTATGCCTACCTAGAGTGTGTCATAGTAATATTCAAGCTTGTGTGGTGGTTTGCGATGCTCCGTGGCCATGAGTTTGAAGGGTTGAAACGACGACATTCCCCAAAAATAAGCTCGCCTACATCCCTCATATGGAGGTTTTACTTCTCATTTCCTGTTCCTGGGTCGCCATCAAGGTGATGGGGATCGGATAGAGAAGGGAAGACGATGAGTTCATGCTCTGGTCGACTAGAGACTGATGTTACTTCTTCGATGTTTGTGATGGAGCAACGACGCCTGCTTATAACCTCCGGTGAATCTTCTGATCGGAGGAAAGGTCAGCTGGAGCTATGAGGCGACTCCTTTTCTTCCTCCTCCTTCCATCATGCTTAAAGGGAGGCATTGCATCAATGTTGTAGAGGCACTTATCCTATCTTCGGCAAGCTCGGTCATTGGAGATGCGACAGTGGGGGACCTGTAATTTTAAGTGGTGTCATCCCATGGCGGCAGGGCTGATTTGCGCCAGAGCTGCGTTTTGAACCCGTTTGTGTTTTTTCGTTCTCTGTTTAGGATCCCCCATGCAAATGACAGGGTCTGGGATGTAATTTTCTTTTCTTGTTTGAGCATCGTACTATCACCAACGTTATTGTTAATGAAGCTTCGGGTCCAGAGAACTACTATTCAAGAAAAAGGTGTTCATTTGATGCTAATGGTTTTGAAAGGATACAATTCAATGCACATTCACACTGTAGTCTTGTTGAGCATTGTATATGCATTCGTATTACGATGTATCCTTAGTTCGGATATTCATAGACCACATGTATAGTTTGATGTCTTAGGATGAGATAGAAATTGCGATCAATTAAGATCTCACACATACTCCCACCATTCAAAATTAATTTAATGTATAGTTTTGTCTTGTAAAGCTCCTCCGTATATGGTCAAATGTGTAAAAGAATGTTAATATCTATGACATCATTTTGTTTATTCCAAACCTAAAACTACATTGATGTGGATGCAAATATTTTTTTATGTAGACTTTATCAAACTTCAAGAAGATTGAGTAAGGGCAAAACTATAACTTCGAAGTGAAGGTGTATATTTTTATATTTTTTTAGAAAGGCACATGCCCGACCTTAAAATGAGGCCCTTATAAGGTTCAGCAAATGTTCGAGGAGTGTAGCAAAAGAAAAAGCAAATAGTATGACACATGGCCACGAGGGCCAAGCATAGCGATGCAGTGCCTGCAAAACGAGAAAGATAGATATATGACTACTCAAAGCGAGCGACAGGCGGGTGGGCGGCTTCCTAGTCGGTGATGTCAGTCCTCGTAGGTCGTCGTAACTAAATGCATCTTGCACACAACCTGGTGATAAGCTGCTCCACCTGCGCTCGATCCTTGGGTCTTGTTAGCAACTTCCATAGCTGCAAAAGCACCACCAGCTTGTACATCAAGTCAGCTAGTGTAGCGACCCGACTCGGTAAGAGTCGAAGTCTCTGTGCTTACCGTGCTAGTCCCTGGATCGACTTGCTAGCACACACGGTACTCGATGAAATAACAGAAATAACACACATCTCTTTATTACATCGATAGTCTAGGAGCAATACATTTATTACAAAATAGGGCATAGAGCCAATAAACAAATACTGCGGAAGCAAAGTAGTAAATGAGTCCAACTCCACGAGCAAGGTTGAGTGTAGAACATCGACCTATCGCACCTTAATCCTCGTTGGATATATCTGCAACGTGATAAGTTGCAGCCATATAGGTCAGTACATTGAATGTACTGGCAAGTCACATCATAAGTGTAAAGAACCTACTTGTACATGCAATTTGGCTAGTGGAAAGCTCTAAGTTTAGTTTTTTTGCATAAAGCTAGGTTTTCCCTATTAGGAAAGATGTTATTCTACTACTACACATTTGCATAGGATGAGTTGGCAAACCCAACTCCATCCGTTCCCAAGTTTCATTCAAAACCCAACTGTTTAATTAAAGGTGGGGAGATCTCCCGGCATTTCCACTACTAGATGCTCAACTTGTCCGTAACCGGGGACACGGCTAATCGATTAGGTTGACACTCTGCAGAGGTTGCGCACTTTTCCCCACAAGACTCGACCACCTCCATGATCGGAAGATCGAGACATAGTCTTTCGAAAATGTTCCCCCTTAACCCACGGATAGGCCGGTACACCTACATCATTCTACATCTGCTAGCCCATCCCGGAAGGGGTCACACTAACTACTCAACTAAGCCAGAGCCCATATTGGCTTGTGGCTGCACACGTAAGCTTCTAGACATGAGAATACGATTGGTCTCTTTGAGCCTGAGCGGACGGTCCACTAGTGGTGCACCACCATGGATTTCCCATGCGTGCCCCACTGTACTTTGCCACCATTCCAACAAGTTTCCGCCCAGGTAGTTCATTAATTATCTTAGGTCCTATTTACTACATTGTCACTCATACTTTACAATGATCACTTCCCAATCCACGTCTACTTAGCGACGCAACATAATGTAAAACGATGGCGACAATGTTATAAGGTTCAGACCTACCTCAATGAACTACTGGGTGAAAAGCATAGTCATGCGGCATCAATTCCTACCATGCATTCCTACCGCAAAGAACTAAGTGCATAATAAAAACATAGGTAATGAAACATGATCAAGATGCAACTTGCCTTGGTACTGCTGGTTGAATTCTAAAGACTGATAATATTCTGCTTCGCACTCCGGGCAATCTATCGCAAAGAAGATAAACAAACATAAGCAAACATTTCAGAGAACCAAGAAGAACATGCAAAGCAAAAAGTCTCGGAAAAACCAAATGAACAAACAACACACTTAACTAGCAAAAAAAATATTTTAAGTGCAAAACCACATGGGCCTATGGTTCAAGAAGTGATGTGAACTATAGTGCATACTATGCATACTAGTAAAAATATTAATGGACAGATTCTAGTGTGTGAAAATTATTGTGACAAAGGTCCAGGTGATAGGGTTTGGCTACGGTGACAGAATGCAAAAAGAATCAACTTAATCGGAGCTACGGTTTGAGAGATATGGCCATTTGAAGTTCGAATTCGAATCTGAATAAATTCAAATTTGAATCTGACAAAAGTTTACAAAAAAGATACCACTGGATAGATCTAAACATGACGAAGAATTTGCCGCTGGTTTCATCGAGTTTGGATCTACGGTTAAAAAGTTGTGGCTACTTGAAGTTCAGGGACCAATCTGCTAATTATAGGGACTAAACAGGAAGAAAACTATCGCAACCAAGTCCCTGGCCACGTGGCGGCTCCTGGCTGGCCGAGCAGCGTCCGCTGCGGAGGCTATATGGCGAACGGCCGCTAAATAGAAAAAAAACAATGGCGACGGCTAACTAAAGAAAAAGCGACGCTCGGTTTAAATAAAACCGCACGGTCTAAGGGAACCGCGGTTAACCGCGTACCTCTTCGCAAAATAAAAAATGAACCTAATCTAATCTGGGCCGTCGGTGATCGATCTAACGGGCGGGAGTGGGGCGGCGGCTTACAGCGGCTGGCGACGTCGGCGACGAGCAGAGGACGGCGGCGCGGCGTCGGGCGGTGGCGGGGCAGCGGCTACGGCGGTCCTCGGCGGCGGGGAAGAAGACAGGGAGGTGCGGTGTGGCGTGGGCGTCCGGATGGTGGTGTCAGGGCTCCTCAGGGGCGTCGGGGATCGGCGAGACAAAGGCGGCGGCGCTCCGTGGGCTCCGGCGAGGTCGGGCGTCGTCTCCGGCGGGACCTAGGCGAGGAAAAGGTGTCAAAAAGACGAGCAACTTCACGGTGGCACGATTGACGAAGGAACAAGGGCTCGGGGTGGTTTACTGGCAGCGGAATGCTCCGGCGAGGTCCGTTCGGCCGGCGAGATCCAAGCGGCGACTGCGGGCGGTAGGAGCGGCGTGGGAAGAAGCGGGACGACGAGGATGGAAGAGGGGGTCCTGGCCTTTATATAGGCGCGGCTAGGAGCTCTACGGAGCTGCGAATAAGCCTCATCCGCGAGGGAGCCGAGTGGCGGTTGCGGGAGCGCGGCGAGGATGTTTATCCCGCGCGGTGTGGGAGGTTAGGGACGGGCTGACGTGCGGGGCCCGCCTGGCAGCGGCAGTGAGAGGAGGCGAGCGAGGGCGAGCGCGGGGCGGTCGACCGGGCGGAGGCGTCGAGCGCTGGGGTGCTGGGGCACTGGCCTTGGGCCAAATGGCCAGCTGGGCCGGTCGGGGTGCTCCTGGGCCGAACTGGTTTCGGTCCAGGCGGGTGAGTGCGTGCGTGCGTGTTTTTTTAAACCGAACACTAAAGTGGCCCTAAATAATTCAAATGAATTAATAAAAACACCACAATAATTTCTAAAATAACTATACGATGTTTAGAGCCTAATGAACATTAACTTAAGCACAGAATATTTTCAAAATATTTTCCTAATGCAATTAATGCACTTTTTGCAGATAAAATAAATACCAATAAACTCCAAAACTTCAAATAATATTCAAAATAAAATTTCCCACTCTTTTATAAATTTGAGGAAGTCATCTTATCCCCTCTCATTTGTTTTTCTCGAGTGGAAAAATAATATTTGAATATTTCTAAAAAACTCCAAAATGCAAAGAAATATGATATGCATTGAATGCTTGCAGTAGAAGCACTCAGTCTCAGGCTTAGGTCCAGACTTGGGTTTCTTCTCCTGAACAGCAACTTGCTTGCTGTTCTTCTTGAAGTTCCCCTTCTTCTTCCCTTTGCCCTTTTTCTTGAAACTAGTGGTCTTATTGACCATCAACACTTGATGCTCCTTTTTGATTTCTACCTCCGCAGCCTTTAGCATTGCGAAGAGCTCGGGAATCGTCTTATCCATCCCTTGCATGTTATAGTTCATCACGAAGCTCTTGTAGCTTGGTGGCAGTGATTGAAGAATTCTGTCAATGACGCTATCATCCGGAAGATTAACTCCCAGTTGAATCAAGTGATTGTTATACCCAGACATTTTGAGTATATGCTCACTGACAGAACTATTCTCTTCCATCTTGCAGCCGTAGAACTTATTGGAGACTTCATATCTCTCAATTCGGGCATTTGCTTGAAATATTAACTTCAACTCCTGGAACATCTCATATGCTCCATGACGTTCAAAACGTCGTTGAAGACCCGGTTCTAAGCCGTAAAGCATGGCACACTGAACTATCGAGTAGTCATCAGCTTTGCTCTGCCAGACGTTCATAACATCTGGTGTTGCTCCTGCAGCAAGCCTGGCACCCAGCGGTGCTTCCAAGACGTAATTCTTCTGTGCAGCAATGAGGATAATCCTCAAGTTACGGACCCAGTCCGTGTAATTGCTACCATCACCTTTCAACTTTCTTTCTCAAGGAACGCATTAAAATTCAACGGAACAACAGCACGGGCCATCTATCTACAATCAACATAGACAAGCAAGATACTATCAGGTGCTAAGTTCATGATAAATTCAAGTTCAATTGATCATATTACTTAAGAACTCCCACTTAGATAGACATCCCTCTAATCCTCTAAGTGATCACATGATCCATATCAACTAAACCATGTCCAATCATCACGTGAGATGGAGTAGTTTCAACGGTGAACATCACTATGTTGATCATATCAACTATATGATTCACGCTCGACCTTTCGGTCTCCGTGTTCCGAGGCCATATCTGTTATATGCTAGGCTCGTCAAGTTTAACCTGAGTATTCCGCGTGTGCAACTGTTTTGCACCCGTTGTATTTGAACGTAGAGCCTATCACACCCGATCATCACGTGGTGTCTCAGCACGAAGAACTTTCGCAATGGTGCATACTCAGGGAGAACACTTATACTTTGATAATTTAGTGAGGGATCATCTTATAATGCTACCGTCAATCAAAGCAAGATAAGATGCATAAAAAGATAAACATCACATGCAATCAATATAAGTGATATGATATGGCCATCATCATCTTGTGCTTGTGATCTCCATCTCCGAAGCACCGTCATGATCATCATCGTCACCGGCGCGACACCTTGATCTCCATCGTAGCATCGTTGACGTCTCGCCAATCTTATGCTTCTACGACTATCACTACCGCTTACTGATTAAGTAAAGCATTACAGGGCGATTGCATTGCATACAATAAAGCGACAACCATATGGCTCCTGCCAGTTGCCGATAACTCGGTTACAAAACATGATCATCTCATACAATAAAATTTAGCATCATGTCTTGACCATATCACATCACACCATGCCCTGCAAAAACAAGTTAGACGTCCTCTACTTTGTTGCAAGTTTTACGTGGCTGCTACGGGCTTAGCAAGAACCATTATTACCTACGCATCAAAACCACAACGATAGTTTGTCAAGTTGGTGTTGTTTTGACCTTCGCAAGGACCGGGCGTAGCCACACTCGGTTCAACTAAAGTTGGAGAAACTGACACCCGCCAGCCACCTCTATGCAAAGCACGTCGAAAGAACCAGTCTCGCGTAAGCGTACGCGTAATGTCGGTCCGGGCCGCTTCATCCAACAATACCGCCGAACCAAAGTATGACATGCTGGTAAGCAGTATGACTTATATCGCCCACAACTCACTTGTGTTCTACTCGTGCATATGACATCTACGCATAAAACCAGGCTCGGATGCCACTGTTGGGGAACGTAGTAATTTCAAAAAAATTCCTACGCACACGCAAGATCATGGTGATGCATAGCAACGAGAGGGGAGAGT
Source organism: Aegilops tauschii subsp. strangulata (assembly GCF_002575655.3). NCBI lineage: Eukaryota > Viridiplantae > Streptophyta > Magnoliopsida > Poales > Poaceae > Aegilops > Aegilops tauschii. The sequence continues at coordinate 248,446,205 of NC_053035.3, forward strand.
GTTGTCCACGTACCCTCGTAGACCGAAAGCGGAAGCGTTAACACAACGCGGTTGATGTAGTCATACGTCTTCATGATCCGACCGATCAAGTACCGAACGTACGGCACCTCCGAGTTCAGCACACGTTCAGCTCGATGACGTCCCTCAAACTCCGATCCAGCCGAGCGTTGAGGGAGAGTTTCGTCTGCACGATGGCGTGGTGACGATGATGATGTTCTACCGACGCAGGGCTTCGCCTAAGCACCGCTACGATATTATCGAGGTGTAATATGGTGGAGGGGGCACCGCACACGGCTAAGAGATCAATGATCAATTGCTGTGTCTATGGGGTGCCCCCCTGCCCCCGTATATAAAGGATCAAAAGGGGGAGGTGCGGCCAGCCTTGGGGCGCGCCAGGAGGAGTCCTACTCCCACCGGGAGTAGGACTCCCCCCTTTTCCTGGTTGGATTAGGACTTGGGAGGGGGGGAAAGAGGAGAGGGAGAAGAAGGAAGGGGGCGCCGCCCCCTTCTCCTTGTCCTATTCGGACTAGGGGGGAGGGGCGCGCGGCCCAGCCCTAGCCGCCTCTCCTCTCTTCCACCTAGGCCCACTAAGGCCCATTATGTTGCCGGGGGGTTCCGGTAACCTCCTGGTACTCCGGTAAAATCCCGATTTCACCCGGAACACTTCCGATATCCAAACATAGGCTTCCAATATATCAATCTTCATGTCTCAACCATTTCGAGACTCCTCGTCATGTCCGTGATCACATCCGGGACTCCGAACAACCTTCGGTACATCAAAACATATAAACTCATAATATAACTGTCATCGAAACGTTAAGCGTGCGGACCCTACGGGTTCGAGAACTATGTAGACATGACCGAGACATGTCTCCGGTCAATAACCAATAGCGGAACCTGGATGCTCATATTGGCTCCCACATATTCTACGAAGATCTTTATCGGTCAGACCGCATAACAACATACGTTGTTCCCTTTGTCATCGGTATGTTACTTGTCCGAGATTCGATCGTCGGTATCTCAATACCTAGTTCAATCTCGTTACCGACAAGTCTCTTTACTCGTTCTGTAATACATCATCTCGCAACAAACTCATTAGTTGCAATGCTTGCAAGGCTTAAGTGATGTGTATTACCGAGAGGGCCCAGAGATACCTCTCCGACAATCGGGGTGACAAATCCTAATCTCGAAATACGCCAACCCAACAAGTACCTTCGGAGACACCTGTAGAGCACCTTTATAATCACCCAGTTACGTTGTGACGTTTGGTAGCACACAAAGTGTTCCTCCGGTAAATGGGAGTTGCATAATCTCATAGTCATAGGAACATGTATAAGTCATGAAGAAAGCAATAGCAACATACTAAACGATCGAGTGCTAAGCTAACGGAATGGGTCAAGTCAATCACATCATTCTCCTAATGATGTGATCCCGTTAATCAAATGACAACTCATCTCAATGGCTAGGAAACATAACCATCTTTGATCAACGAGCTAGTCAAGTAGAGGCATACTAGTGACACTTTGTTTGTCTATGTATTCACACAAGTATTATGTTTCCGGTTAATACAATTCTAGCATGGATAATAAATACTTATCATGATATAAGGAAATAAATAATAACTTTATTATTGCCTCTAGGGCATATTTCCTTCATATACGGCGAACGGCCGCTAAATACAAAAAAAACAACGGCGACGACTAACTAATGAAAAACCGACGCTCGGTTTAAATGAAACCGCACGGTCTAAGGGAACCGCGGTTAACCGCGTACCTCTTCGCAAAAAAAATGAACCTAATCTAATCTGGGCCGTCGGTGATCGATCTAACGGACGGGAGTGGGGCGGCGGCTTACAGCGGCTGGCGACGTCGGCGACGAGCAGAGGACGGCGGCGCGGCGTCGAGCGCTGGGGTGCTGGCCTTGGGCCAAATGGCCAGCTGGGCCGGTCGGGGCGCTCCTGGGCCGAACTGGTTTCGGTCCAGGCAGGTGAGTGCATGCGTGCGTGCGTGTTTTTTTTAAACCGAACACGTGGCCCTAAATAATTCAAATGAATTAATAAAAACACCACAATAATTTCTAATATAACTATACAATATTTAGAGCCTAATGAGCATTAACTTAAGTACAGAATATTTTGAAAATATTTTCCTAATGCAATTAATGCACTTTTTGCAGATAAAATAAATACCAATAAACTCCAAAACTTCAAATAATATTCAAAATAAAATTTCCCACTCTTTTATAAATTTGAGGAAGTCATCTTATCCCCTCTCATTTGTTTTTCTCGAGTGGAAAAATAATATTTGAATATTTCAAAAAACTCCAAAATGCAAAGAAATATGATATGCATTGAATGATTCTATTAACATCCAAATTTAATAAAAATTGGGATGTTACAAACCTACCCCCCTTAAGATGAATCTCGTCCTCGAGATTCGGGTTGGCCAGCAAAAAGGTGTGGATGGTCCTGTCTAAGATCTTCCTCTCGTTCCCAAGTAGCTTCCTCCTCGGTGTGGTGACTCCACTGAACCTTGCAGAACTTGATGATCTTGGTACGAGTGATTCTCTCTGCAGTCTCAAGAATCTTAATAGGTTTCTCTTCAGAAGTCAGATCATTCTCCAACTGAATTGCCTCCAGTGGCACTGTATCTCTCAAAGGAATGTCGGCCATCTCTGCATGACACTTCTTCAGCTGGGAAACATGAAACACATCATGAACTCCTGACAAAGCCTCTGGTAATTCCAGCTGGTATGCAACCTCTCCTCTACGTTCGAGAACTCTGTATGGTCCCACAAACCGTGGTGCTAACCTTCCTTTGACTCCAAATCTCTTAATACCTCGAAGTGGAGACACTCGAAGATATGCTCTATCTCCCACTTCATAGATCTCTTCCTTGCGTTTAGCATCGGCATAACTTTTCTGCCTTGACTGAGCTATCTTAAGTCTGTCACGAATCAACTTGACCTTCTCCTCAGAATCCCTAATCAAATAAGGTCCAAACAATTTGCGATCTCCAACTCCATCCCACATCAAAGGTGTCCTGCATTTCCTGCCATACAATGCCTCGAAAGGGGCCATCTGCAAACTAGCTTGGTAGTTGTTGTTGTACGAGAACTCTGCGTAGGGTAAGTTATCATCCCAACTAGACCCATAGTCTAGCGCACAAGCTCTCAGCATGTCCTCTAGAATCTGATTGACTCTCTCTGTCTGCCCATCAGTCTGTGGATGGAAGGCTGTACTGAACTCTAGCCTGGTACCCAAAGTTTCATGCAACTGATTCCAAAACTTTGAGGTAAACTGTGTTCCTCTATCTGATACGATGCTCCTCGGAACTCCATGCAGACATACGATCCTGGTCATATATATCTTTGCCAGCTTAGCACTTGTATAGGTGGTCTTCACTGGAATGAAGTGAGCAACCTTGGTCAAACGATCAACTATCACCCAAATGGAATCATAACCTGAACGGGTCCTGGGTAACCCCGTGATAAAGTCCATACCAAGTTTATCCCATTTCCAATCAGGAATCGGCAACGGCTGAAGTAAACCTGCTGGTTTCTGATGCTCCGCCTTTACTCTTTGACATACATCACATATTGCCACATACTCAGCAATCTCTCTCTTCATACCGGCCCACCAAAAACTTTCCTTCAAGTCCAAGAACATCTTGGTGTTGCGTGGGTGTATCGAATATGGTGAGTCATGAGCCTCCTGAAGAATCAACTTCCTGATCTCCGGGTCATTGGGTATGCAAATCCGTTGCTCAAACCATATGGTTCCATTTTCATCCTCACGGAATCCTTCTGCTTTCCCTTTGCTCATCATTTCCTTTATCTCAGCAATACCTTGGTCCAACTTCTGGGCCTCTTTGATTCTTCCCAACAAGGTGGACTGTACCTCGAGTGCGGCAACATAACCTCTTAGAACTATTTCCAACTGAAGGTCTCTAAGCTCATCACATAACTCCTGAGGTAAACTTCCTGTTGTAAGGGTATTAACATAACTCTTACGGCTCAAAGCATCCGCCACAACATTGGCTTTTCCTGGATGATAATGCAGACTCATGTCATAATCCTTTATAAGTTCCAACCATCTCCTTTGCCTGAAATTCAACTCCTTCTGCGTGAAAATGTACTTCAAACTCTTGTGATCCGTGTAAACATCACAACGATTCCCAATAAGATAGTGTCTCCATGTCTTGAGCGCATGCACTACGGCTGCCAACTCCAAATCATGCGTGGCATAGTTCAACTCATGAGGTCGAAGCTGTCATGAAGCATAAGCTACAACCTTTCCCTCTTGCATAAGAACACCTCCAAGTCCCAGACGTGAAGCATCACAATACACCTGAAAGTCCTTGTGCATGTCAGGTAGGATTAGCACTGGGGCTGTGACCAAACGCTCCTTCAACTCTTGAAAGCTGGCTTCACACTCTTGAGTCCAAACGAACTTGGTGTCCTTCTTCAACAGCGCTGTCATGGGCCTTGCAATCTTGGAGAAATTTTCAATAAATCTCCGGTAATATCCTGCAAGTCCAAGGAAACTGCGAATCTCCCCAACTGTGGTGGGTGCATGCCATTCTGTGACTGACTCTACCTTGGTAGGGTCCACTGCAATCCCTTCACCTGACACAACATGTCCAAGGAATCCGACTTCCTTGAGCCAAAACTCACACTTGCTGAACTTGGCATAAAGTTGATGTTCTCTGAGCTTCTCCAAAACCAAGCGCAGATGTTCAGCGTGTTCCTCCTCATTCTTGGAGAAAACCAATATGTCATCAATGAATACCACAACGAACTTATCCAAGAACTCCATGAACACCTTGTTCATCATGCTCATAAAATAGGCAGGGGCATTAGTCAAACCAAAGGACATGATTGTATACTCATAAAGCCCATACCTTGTGGTAAAAGCTGTCTTGGGTATATCCTTCTCACGGATCTTCAATTGGTGATAACCCGATCGAAGATCGATCTTGGAGAAAACACTAGCTCCTTCTAGCTGGTCAAACAAGTCATTGATCATCGGTAGGGGATACTTGTTCTTGATGGTCACCTCGTTCAAAGAGCGGTAATCCACACACATCCTCAAGGTTCCATCCTTCTTCTCCACTAAGAGTACTGGGGCTCCCCAAGGTGATGAACTCAGGCGAATATACCCTTTCTCTAGCAACTCCTTAATCTGTTTCTTGACTTCCTCCAAATCATTAGCGGGCATCCGATACGGCCTCTTGGAGATAGGTCCTGTACCTGGCAGCAACTCAATCAAAAACTCAATCTCCCGATTTGGCGGCATACCCGGTAACTCCTCCGGAAATACATCGGGATAATCCTTCACCACTGGTACTTCTTCCTGGACAACTCCCGTAAGAGAGTTCACCTGAGTCCTCTTAGGCTTAAGCCTAGATACATACTTTATCCTCTTCTTCTCTGGGGTGGTGAGAAAAATCGATCTACTAGCACAATCAATGTTCCCCTCATACTTGGACATCCAATCCATCCCTAGGATTACATCCAACCCTTGTGACTCTAGTATGATCATGTCTGTGGGAAAAACATGCCCCCCTATGTTCAAAGGCAACTGGAAACATCCCTGAGTAGCCATAGACTCGGCTCCTGGGGAACTCGCTAGAATGGGTGACTTAAGAGCTATGGTAGGCAACTTATGTTTATCCACGAATCCCCTTGATATGAATGAATGCGATGCACCAGTGTCAAAAAGAATGAGTGCTGGAAATGAATTAACCAAGAACTTACCAATCACTACGTCAGGCTGCTCATAGACCTTCTTCACATTGACATGATTCACATGCCCCTTAGTGAAAGGATTAGGCTTCTTGCCTCCAGAATTCCCATTTCCATTCCCATTCTGCTGCTCGGGACACTCATTGGAGTAGTGCCCTGTCTTCTTGCATTTGAAGCAAGTGATGTGACTCAGATCTTTCTTCATTGGTGTAGAAGAGTTGAAATGCTGCTGGTTGCCATTCCCTCCATTGCCATTGCCATTGCCATTTCCATGCTTGTGACCATGGTGGTTGTGTCCATTTCCTCCATGCTAAATGTGGCCTCCATGGTTATGATGATTCCCTCCAAACTTGCTAGTGCCTGATCCAGAATTTCCCGAGTACGGGTTGTAGCGGGGTTTCTGTTGAACTCCAGAGTTATACTTCCCGTGACCGTACTTCCTCTTACGATTCTCCATCTGCTGGTGCTTGCCTTCGAGAATGGTAGCCTTATCAACCAGCTCCTGATAGTTCGCAAAGGTCGCCACAGTCAACTGAACTCCCAACTCATCGTTCAGTCCCTCCAGAAACTTCTCTTGCTTGGTTGCATCAGTGGCCACGTCCTCTGGGGCATAACGGGCCAACTTACTGAACTCATCAACATACTGGGATACCGTGCGTCCTCCCTGGCGCAAGCTGCGGAACTCCTTCTTCTTCAGACTCATGGCTCCAGCTGAGACATGAGCAGTGCGGAACGCCTGCTGGAACTGAGTCCAAGTCACACTCTCCAAGGGGTATGTGGTGGTGTAGTTCTCCCACCAAGCAGCGACCGGGCCATCCAGCTGATGGGCAGCAAACTTCACCTTCTCAGCATCATTGCATCCTGTCGTGGCCAGCTCCCTTCCTATCTTGCGGAGCCAGTCATCCGCGACAATCGGCTCCGTGCTGCTGGAGAACACGCGTGGGTTCAGCCTCAGAAAACGGGTAAGGCTGTCAACTGGGGGTGGCGGCGGTGGGTTGTTGTTGTTGTTGTTGTTCTGGTTCTGGTTCTGAATGAGCATCTGCATAAGAGCATTCTGCTGCTGGATCAATTGCGTGAGCTCCGGCAGAAAGTTGAATCCGGGGTCACGTCTTGGAGGCACCTGATGGGTTTAGAGTGGATGAGGAGTTAGAATAGAATAAGGCCTAGTGAGTAAAATCACACTACCCATATGCACATGATAGCAATAAAACTTCAAATCACTCCAATTCAATTTCAAACAAAGAGGTTCACACAAATAATCAAACCTAAGGTAAGCCATGTCACAAGATTTGACAAGGTCTTACAAATGAAGTAAAACTAATCGGATAACGAAATCGAATTTCTAACTCTCATGGTGGTATAAAATCTAACTCTCATCGGATGAAGACCAGTCAACCATGTTGACATCAGGTGTCCTTGCATCACTGTCTGTGTCGTCATCTCCAAGCTCATCATCCTGGTCCTTGTCCTGGCTGACGAAATCTCCATAAGAGTGATCCTCCTGGATGTTTTCTCCCTCATCCAGCTTCTCCTCAGCCTCCTCAAGCTCAAGCTTCAGGTCGCCGATCTTCTCCTGCAGTGTGTCCAGCTCTCCCTCATGCTCGATGCGAGCGTCCTAGAGTTCCTCCTCGAGCTCGGCCTTGCGGGTCATGAGGTTCTTGATGACGATCATGTTGTCAGACAACTCCAGCTCCATCATATGAATGTGATCCTCCATGTCCTGGATATGGGATGCTATCGTCTCGTCCTCCAGGGTACGCACCACATCTCCATTTGCGTCGCGGCGTCCGTACATCACGAAGGAGATCTTCTTGAGGTCCTCGTCATACTCCTCCCGAATGCGTCCGAGAGCAATGTGAGCAGCGATGCCCCTGCCCAAGCCCCATGTTGCAGTATCCACATGGAAATCAATGGGCTTGGTGCGGTTTCCGAGGATGCGTCCGGGGATATGGGCATCAATCCTCCAACGCGTCTCCTCGGGCAAGGTGGCAGTGAAAGTTCCAGTGAATGTGGGAAGCCCAATCTTCAGGTGCTTCACGATCTTCATCAGCTGCCGTCCAAAGGGCATGGTCTCATCGGGCTGCTCGAACTCGACAATGGCGGACGACATCTACATTTTGAAAGAGGGAAGAAATTAGTAATGAAGCAGAGAAGGTACGAGACCAAAGGATATATATGGAAAGTGAAGAATATAGCTTTTTATCCTATGGCTTTCCATTTTCTAGGGGTCGCGTCCTACAGTCAACGTGTGCTCTGATACCATCTTGTAGCGACCCGACTCGGTAAGAGTCGAAGTCTCTGTGCTTACCGTGCTAGTCCCTGGATCGACTTGCTAGCACACACAGTACTCGATGAAATAACAGAAATAACACACATCTCTTTATTACATCGATAGTCCAGGAGCAATACATTTATTACAAAATAGGGCATAGAGCCAATAAACAAATACTGCGGAAGCAAAGTAGTAAATGAGTCCAACTCCACGAGCAAGGTTGAGTGTAGAACATCAACCTATCGCACCTTAATCCTTGTCGTATATATCTGCAACGTGATAAGTTGCAGCCATATAGGTCAGTACATTAAATGTACTGGCAAGTTACATCATAAGTGTAAAGAACCTACTTGTACATGCAATTTGGCTGGTGGAAAGCTCTAAGTTTAGTTTTTTTTGCATAAAACTAGTTTTTCCCTATTAGGAAAGATGTTATTCTACTACTACACATTTGCATAGGATGAGTTGGCAAACCCAACTCCATCCGTTCCCAAGTTTCATTTAAAACCCAACTGTTTAATTAAAGGTGGGGAGATCTCCCGGCATTTCCACTACTAGATGCTCAACTTGTCCGTAACCGGGGACACGGCTAATCGATTAGGTTGACACTCTGCAGAGGTTGCGCACTTTTCCCCACAAGACTCGACCACCTCCATGATCGGAAGATCGAGACATAGTCTTTCGAAAATGTTCCCCCTTAACCCACGGATAGGCCGGTACACCTACATCATTCTACATCTGCTAGCCCATCCCGGAAGGGGTCACACTAACTACTCAACTAAGCCAGAGCCCATATTGGCTTGTGGCTGCACACGTAAGCTTCTAGACATGAGAATACGATTGGTCTCTTTGAGCCTGAGCGGACGGTCCACTAGTGGTGCACCACCATGGATTTCCCATGCGTGCCCCACTGTACTTTGCCACCATTCCAACAAGTTTCCGCCCAGGTAGTTCATTAATTATCTTAGGTCCTATTTACTACATTGTCACTCATACTTTACAATGATCACTTCCCAATCCACGTCTACTTAGCGACGCAACATAATGTAAAACGATGGCGACAATGTTATAAGGTTCAGACCTACCTCAATGAACTACTGGGTGAAAAGCATAGTCATGCGGCATCAATTCCTACCATGCATTCCTACCGCAAAGAACTAAGTGCCTAATAAAAACATAGGTAATGAAACATTATCAAGATGCAACTTGCCTTGGTACTGCTGGTTGAATTCTAAAGACTGATAATATTCTGCTTCGCACTCCGGGCAATCTATCGCAAAGAAGATAAACAAACATAAGCAAACATTTCAGAGAACCAAGAAGAACATGCAAAGCAAAAAGTCTCGGAAAAACCAAATGAACAAACAACACACTTAACTAGCAAAAAAATATTCTAAGTGCAAAACCACATGGGCCTATGGTTCAAGAAGTGATGTGAACTATAGTGCATACTATGCATACTAGTAAAAATATTAATGGACAGATTCTAGTGTGTGAAAATTATTGTGACAAAGGTCCAGGTGATAGGGTTTGGCTACGGTGACAGAATGCAAAAAGAATCAACTTAATCGGAGCTACGGTTTGAGAGATATGGCCATTTGAAGTTCGAATTCGAATATGAATAAATTTAAATTTGAATCTGACAAAAGTTTACAAAAAAGATACCACTGGATAGATCTAAACATGACGAAGAATTTGCCGCTGGTTTCATCGAGTTTGGATCTACGGTTAAAAAGTTGTGGCTACTCGAAGTTCAGGGACTAATCTGCTAATTACAGGGACTAAACAGGAAGAAAACTATCGCAACCAAGTCCCTGGCCACGTGGCGGCTCCTGGCTGGCCGAGCAGTGTCCGCTGCGGAGGCTATACGGCGAACGGCCGCTAAATAGAAAAAAAAACAACGGCGGCGGCTAACTAAAGAAAAACCGACGCTCGGTTTAAATAAAACCGCATGGTCTAAGGGAACCGCGGTTAACCGCGTACCTCTTCGCAAAATAAAAAATGAACCTAATCTAATCTGGGCCGTCGGTGATCGATCTAACGGGCGGGAGTGGGGCGGCGGCTTACAGCGGTTGGCGATGTCGGCGACGAGCAGAGGACGGCGGCGCGGGGCAGCGGCTACGGCGGTCCTCGGCGGCAGGGAAGAAGACGGGGAGGTGCGGCACGGCGTGGGGCGTCCGGATGGTGGTGTCAGGGCTCCTCAGGGGCGTCGGGGATCGGCGAGACGAAGGCGGCGGCGCTCCGTGGGCTCCGGCGAGGTCGGGCGTCGTCTCCGGCGGGACCTAGGCGAGGAAAAGGTGTCAAAAAGACGAGCAACTTCACGGTGGCACGATTGACGAAGGAACAAGGGCTCGGGGTGGTTTACTGGCAGCGGAATGCTCCGGCGAGGTCCGTTCGGCCGGCGAGATCCAAGCGGCGACTGCGGGCGGTAGGAGCGGCGTGGGAAGAAGCGGGACGGCGAGGATGGAAGAGGGGGTCCTGGCCTTTATATAGGCACGACTAGGAGCTCTACGGAGCTGCGGATTAGCCTCATCCGCGAGGGAGCCGAGTGGCGGTTGCGGGAGCGCGGCGAGGATGTTTATCCCGCGCGGTGCGGGAGGTTGGGGACGGGCTGACGTGCGGGGCCCGCCTGGCAGCGGCAGCGAGGGAGGCGAGCGAGGGCGAGCGCGGGGCGGTCGACCGGGCGGAGGCGTCGAGCGCTGGGGTGCTGGCCTTGGGCAAATGGCCAGCCGGGCCGGTCGGGGCGCTCCTGGGCCGAACTGGTTTCGGTCCAGGCGGGTGAGTGCGTGCGTGCGTGTTTTTTTTAAACCGAACACTAAAATGGCCCTAAATAATTCAAATGAATTAATAAAAACACCACAATAATTTCTAAAATAACTATACAATATTTAGAGCCTAATGAACATTAACATAAGCACATAATATTTTGAAAATATTTTCCTAATGCAATTAATGCACTTTTTGCAGATAAAATAAATACCAATAAACTCCAAAACTTCAAATAATATTCAAAATAAAATTTCCCACTCTTTTATAAATTTGAGGAAGTCATCTTATCCCCTCTCATTTGTTTTTCTCGAGTGGAAAAATAATATTTGAATATTTCAAAAAACTCCAAAATGCAAAGAAATATGATATGCATTGAATGATTCTATTAACATCCAAATTTAATAAAAATTGGGATCTTACAGCTGGATGGCGAAACGATTTTCATTCGATAAGCGCTTTATTATGAGTTGTCCATAGCATCCAAGCTAGCGTGGCGAACCCCACTCAAGCCAACCTACGATCCTTCCCTCTTGATCCCTGGACAAGGCGTGGAAGTCCGCGAAACCAGACAGGTTCGCCGCACAACCAACAGCCTCCCTCGGCACACTCCATGCAATTCTCGTCACAATATATGTAAAGAGAATGTGGTCGCAGTTCTCGTCAAGACCACACCACACACATTTGCCATCACCTGGCTCGTGGCTCATGATGACCTGGTTACCACTCGATATCCGATTTCTTGGCCACCTGCCAAAGAAACATCTTTTTTGCCAGAATCCAGGCCTGCCAAATTCCTTTGATACCACTCATTGGAAAACAAAAACAATACTTAGCATATAAAACAACATGCTTGCATCTGCACTAGTTATGCTAAAAGAAAATCATAATGATTTTCCTAAAATGAGATAAGAATGATTTTCCTCAAAAGAAGGTCACAACCAGAGACCATGTTTGAGTGGTTATTTTTGCGGCAATCAGATAGTCGAATTTTTGTAACAACACGCTTGAGGCCGAGCTTGCTGCAATCCGGGAAGGAATCTACCTCGCCTTGAGCTGGACGGAGCTCAACTTCACGATCGAGACGATCGAGAAGCTGAGAAAGGATCGGTCGGTGCATGCACATCACATTATGGAGATTAGATCACTGTTGTCGGTTAGAAAAGATTAAGCACGCTTGAGGCCGAGCTTGCTGCAATCCGGGAAGGAATCTACCTCGCCTTGAGCTGGACGGAGCTCAACTTCACGATCGAGACGATCGAGAAGCTGAGAAAGGATCGGTCGATGCATGCACATCACATTATGGAGATTAGATCACTGTCATCGGTTAGAAAAGATTAAGCGTTAAGGTAATGTAGCCGGTCATAGCATCGCCTCTACGGGTAGATCGCAAGAACCCACTTCTTGTTGGTTGTGTAATACCCCGGAGGAAATCACTAGCATTGTGGCTGCTGATTGTCATAACCTTATGCCTTGATCAATAAATATCCTTTCCATGAAAAAAACGGAGAAAGTCACAATGATGAACCAACTGGGATTTTGCAAATTCAACCACGAGGTACACATGAACAATGTTCTGAAGTCTCTCAAAAACAAAAAAGTTCACAAGTTGCTTGCCAAAATTACTGATATAGTTCTGTCCAAGCAATTTCCCTTTTTGCTGCTATATAGGTCTACTGATTTTCTAATCGGGGAAGAAGCGGGGGAAAATTGCAAAAGAGAGCTCCACGTTCGGTCCCCCCATCCGTGACGAGCTATGGCGGCGGCCGCGACCGAGGCGACGATCCTCGAGCTGGACCCTTCGCACGAGCGCGCTGGCCGCGTCATCGACGACATCGTGCGGCTGGAGAAGAGGATCTTCCCGAAGCACGAGTCGCTGGCGCGCTCGTTCCACGACGAGCTCAAACGCCGGAACACCGGCCTGATCTACTCGACGTCCGGCGTCGGCGACGACGAGGAGGTCGCCGGGTACGCCATGTACACCTGCGCCACCTCCCTCTGCGCCTCCATCACCAAACTCGCCGGTGAGACCCTCGCACTGATTTTACCACCCTGCCCGGTCGAAGCTTTTGGTCTGAACTCCTGGCCCGTGCGTGCGTGCAGTGAAGGAGAGCTGCCGGAGGCAGGGCCTGGGCGAGGCGCTGCTGCAGGCCGCCGTGGACAGGTGCCGGAGGCGGCGGGTCCAGCGGGTGTCCCTCCACGTCGACCCGGCGAGGACGGCCGCGGTAGCGCTTTACCGGAAGGCCGGGTTCCAGGTGGACGCCACCATCGAGGGCTACTACTCCGCACAGAGGAATGCTTACCGGATGTACATGGATCTCTAGAAATCATCAGGATCGGAGCACCAAGGCTTCTTCACTTCGCCGATTGTGCTGTTGTTGAGTTCAAATTGTTTTCTTCTTCTAAGTTTACATGAGTTGAGCTTATTTACTGTGAAATGTCTGCGCTCCAAATTGCCCCAAATAACAGTATCTAGGTAAAAATCTGCGGATGTATTACTCATTTATGATGTTGCAGTTTCAGACTAACGGATATTACCAAATGCAAATATTGTTGCTGAAGAGCCAACCTCACTGTTGTATCACTTTGTCAGCAAGAGAATATAATTTAATGCAACTTCTCATTGTTATGTCAATTTCACAAGCATTAATCAGTACTCCCTCCGATCCATATTAATTTTCGCAGCTTTGGTAATATAATTTTATAGCATGGAAATTATAGATGCGAACTGCAAAGAATAATCTTAAGAAACAAGTACCAGCTTCAGTGCTCAAACCTGAAGACAGTTATCCAAAGGGGGGAAAACATGGGAGGATATCAAACAGCACCGCCTCCATTTGGGGCAAGCTACAGTTCTCTATTAACAGAGCCATGTGAGATATATACAAACTGGCTGGATATGCTTAGCTTAAGCATGCAGGTACGCACTAAATAAGATCTAAAGCACAAACAAAAAGTTTGCGACTACAAATGCGACAGTTCAGGCACTTCGAAGGTCTTGGGTACAGGCATGGAAACCAGAGAGCTTGGGAGCTTTGGGAATAGATTAAATATTTAGGAGCTGGGCACTTGGCTGAGGACCTTGATAAGGGGAGTGCCGCGCCATTCATTTTATGTGGGAATCATAGACACTGAAGATGACATCAGGCACGATCAGAGGGAGCTTGTTTATGTACATGAACAGCCGTCTGAGGTTCTCTCTTGATACCGTCTCCATGTCGACCACGTCATCGTCCTCGACGTAAATCCACAAGTCACCAGGGTCAGTCTTCTTCAAGTTGTCGCGGCAGAATGGGCAGGACTGTGACCTCGAGTTCCTGCAATATACAATATTTTTCTGTTAAAGCATTGTTTTGGAACAACAAACAGACGTTGTAAGGGTCGTAACTACATGGCAGCTCCAGAAGTATAGGAGAACATTCCATGTTATGCTGCCAGATAAGCTGTTCATGGGCGGCAAGGAAAGAAAATAAATCATAACTATTGTAGAAACACCACGTGGAAGTTGTTAAAAAAACTGATACAGTAAACACATGAATCACCACATGGCACTATAAGCTTTTTCAGAAACATGAAACTACGTTGATCTGCAGAACCCACACAGCGTCTAACTAGTGAATGGCCAGCTGAAGTAAATGTAAGTACGACCAAAACCTACACTATCATATCCCTAATTAATTGACAAAGCACACTGTCTGGATTACACAGATGGTGCACAAAAAGCATGTACACAAACTGGACCAAAAACGAGGAGAACAGTCAGTGCTCAATAAAATACAGAGTTATGTTGTTCAGAGCAAAGAACAACAGAATACAGTTTAGGGAAGTCTTAAGTCGTCAGTCAATGCATCTTTAGACTATCCGCAGTTTGCAAATTGGATATCCACTTTGTAGGGTGTTGCTCATTTCAGGAATGTATGATGGAACCCATAGTAATGGAGATACATAAAAAAAATTGCTGCATCATTCAGAAAGTACTATTCCTGTTCTGTTTAGCCACTCGAAATCAAAATGATGCCATATTTAGAAGGCTTGATATTGTGTATAAGGCTATAAGAACAGAAATGTGGAGAAGCAACCAGAAAATGAGGCATAAGCTTATCCACAAGTCAACACTATAAACAGCCCCACGTTTGGTTTTGTGGGGTGTAAACTTCCATTATTCTCAAGAGACATCCATGCGACAGAAGGATAATAGGGAGTGTAGCTAACATACATAACACGAGGCAGCAGAGAGAGGCAAAAACCTATCTATAAAGCCACATTATCAACGCCTCAATGTTTGATAGGGTGTGGGAGTGTTATACGCCACTGAAATGCAATCACACGAAACGCATGGGGAGAAGCTGAGAGTTTGTGCATACCAGTCCTGGTAGCATCTGAGACACATCGCGTGTGTGCAGTTGGGCAACACAACTTTGCTGTTCATCTCCATGCAGATCCCACATTCCTCCTCCCTCTCAGCATCAACATCAGATAAGCTGCTTGTTTCGTCTTCATCTCTCCTTCTGTACCTCTCCATGCACACGGCCTTCTGTTTCTTGTCCTCCATATCAGTGATCCCTCTTTGCAGTTGCAGCAAAGAAGGAAATATTACAGCTGTATAACAATTCCGGTCAATAAAACAGTACAATCAGTATACAGGCAGCATAGTCAGAACTTCGGCCAAAGTAACAAGGAACTTATCTCATACCATAGAATTCCTTGATGCTGGCTTTCCTCTCATGGGTCGACATGGTGGTTGTGCCATCGACGTAGACCTGCACGACGAGCTACAATCTCATTAAAGCACGAGCAGCGAACCAACAGCCATGATGAGGTTGAACAAGCAACGGAACCTTGTATATGAGGATCCTCATCAATCCGAGAGCCCCAGCGAGGCTGCAGTCCGTCCACTGCACCAGGAAGAGGAATATGTGCGCAGCGGGGCTAAACGACAGCCGCATCTGCAGGCACGCCCCATCGTACTCCCGCGGAAATTCAGTCGCCCTGCACGTCAGATAGATCACTCGCGGTCAGAGATCCCACTCCCTTGCCCTGAATCACACTAGCTGCCTTATCCTCCCCCTTTTCGTCCAAAGGATTAGCATAATTTACAACGCAAACACATGGGGCAGAGTGTTTTAATATGACATGGGGAACACATGTGATCTCTTCCTCCTCCCGCTGCTGATCTGCCACCATTCTACCGCCCGTGGGCACACGGATAATGATAATAATGCTAGTCTAAATGACTGCCATGCCAGACCAACCCCCTCTATGAATTCCGCCTGAGGAACCGGAGGCGCCGACGCGCGGTTCACCCACCCACCCACCGATCGGTCGGTCGGTCGATCGATCTCCAAGGCCGCATTGCGCAGCCGCGGCGGACGCTTGAGGCGTCCCACGAGCCCCACGGAGACCCATGGACCGATCCCTCCGACCGGCAAAGGGGAGAGCGGGCGGCGAGCAGGCAAATTTGGGGCGAAATTCGGAGACGGGGCGTCGGAATCGGGGGCGCTTACAGGGTGTTGGCGTGCTGGATGTCAGCTTCGAGCACCTTGAGGGAGTCCCTGTACGCCTTCCGCATCCTCCTCCTCCGCCGCCGCCCTCGCCCTTCTCATCCAACCCCGGCGCACGCGCCACGCAGCTAGCCCTCGCCTGCGGAGCCCCCTCCCTCCTCGATCGCGCTGTGGAGCCCTCGCGGCGGCTAGGCGACTGCGGCCCGCGATTGCATTCGGGATCCCTGGCCTCGGGGTGGGCGTCGGGGGAGGGAGGGAGGAGTGGTGGTCTTTGAAGAGGAGGAGAGGGGAGGGGGGAAGGAATGGGGAGGCGAGTGTGCCGTGCGTGCGTGCCGGATGCGCGGACTGGGGGAAGGAGGAGCGCGCGCCGGGGCGGGGCGGCGACACGTGTGGCGCGGCGGGTGTGGATGCGTCGGGAAGCGTGAGGGAGGTGGAGCCGGACCCGTGGTAACAGGCGCGTGTACAGGGAACCGACGACAAGGCTGCGGAGGAACAACGTGAGGTGCCGCTCGATCCGGTCGATGTGTTATCGCTATCGCTTAACCGCCTCTCCTCCGGCCGGGTTGGATTTACTTGCGGGCAGATGCTCCGTACCAGCGGGAGTAGGAGAGTGTAGAATACAGCCGTGTCTCGGATCGTGTGTCTGGTTACGCAGTCGCTCTCGTTAGGTACACAAGCTCCAATACTCTCGTGCTGGCTAGGCAATTCTTTCCGCTAAACTCACTCGCCCCAACTTTCTTATGGCATCTTCAACGACGACCAACAAACCTCCAGCATGCGTTTGGACCGTGCTGTCCGGATAAAGAAGGCCATCCAACAGGTCTGTATCGATTCGTGGTGCGGTCCGGACACGATTTCTTCCGTAAACCGGAGAAAAACGTGGGGGGCTTTGCGGGAGTCCGAACCGATCCGACACCCTCTTCTGACCGCCCTGTCCCATTAAAATCTCTCATCCCTCGCCAGTGCGCGTTCCCATTCGACACAAGCTGCACGCACTCATGCCGTTGTAGAGCGCGCCATTCAACATTGAAGGCGGCTCAAGGCGGATGCAACCTCTCACTGCCTCCGTCATTGAAGCGGCGTCAGCCAAGCACGCCGTCCACGACGGGTCTTTGGGGTCCGCGCCTGTTCAATGCCGGAGACGTGTGACTGGACGGGATGGGACAAATATCTACTATGCGCCGTTCAATGTCGTTGATTGTCTGTATGCCGTCATTAAGCAGGCTCGCCGGCCGAGAAATCCACTCCTGCATCGCGCATTGACGCACCCGGACGACTCGCCTCACCGGAATCCGCTATTTAAAGGCATCCACACCTGGCTAACTCCACAGCACAACGCAAGCCCCTCCCAATCCTCCTCCCTTGTGCTGCATCCCATGACTGCTGGCGGCGAAGCTCTGTGGGAAAAGCCTTTCCACGGAGATGAAGCATGTCGTGGTTGCCCTTGCCACCGCCTGGCAAAGCCGCCGTGCTAGGCGAAACGAGGCCAGCTAGCTCGCCTGAGGTCTCTGATGCGGCTTGAAGCTACGTTGGTATTTCCCCAAGGAGGAAGGGATGATGCAGCACAACGGCGGTAGGTATTTCCATCGGTTATGAGATCCAGGTTATCGAACCAGTAGGAGAACCAAGCAACACTACGTAAACAACACTACGTAAACAACACCTGCACACAAATAACAAATACTCGCAAACCGACGTGTAAAAGGGGTTGTCAATCCTTTTCAGGTAGTGGCGCCAGAAATTGGCAAACGGACGTGAGGGAGTAGTAAATATTGATAGATCGAATGCCAAATAAAATAAAGTGCAGAAATGTATTTTTGGTTTAATAGATCTGAAAATAAAAAGCAAATAAAAATAGATCACAAATGCAAATAATATGAGAAAGAGACCTGGGGGCCGTAGGTTTCACTAGTGGCTTCTCTCGAGAATAGCAAACGGTTTGTGAACAAATTACTGTTGGGTAATTGATAGAACTTCAAATAATCATGACGATATCCACGCAATGATCATTATATAGGCATCACGTCCAAGATTAGTAGACCGACTCCTGCCTGCATCTACTACTATTATTCCACACATCGACCGCTATCCAGCATGCATCTAGTGTATTAAGTTCATGGAGAAACGGAGTAATGCAATAAGAACAATGACATGATGTAGACAAGATCTATTTATGTAGAAATAGACCCCATCGTTGTATCCTTAGTAGCAACTATACATACGTGTCGGTTCCCTTCTGTCATTGGGATCAAGCACCGTAAGATGAACCTGTGGAAATTATGGAAGCGTCTCAATCTCCATACATGGAGACCCGCAGTGTATATATATTGATTGAGGGGATCGGTACAGGAGATGGCAGCGTCGAGGCTAACCACCAGAGATATTACAGGAGGGTTTTAGGAGATAAGAGAGATAAACATGAAAAGAATAAACCTCCTAACTACTATGCCGTGGACCTCAAGGCCACGCCAACAACCTGCACAATATATGTTTAACACTCCCCCATAATCACAACTATGACAAGTTGAGATTACGTTTAAACTCTTCAAAACTTCTGACTGGCAAAGCTTTAGTGAATCCATCTGCAAGCTGATTTTTGGATGGTATAAATCTGATCTCAAGCTGTTTGTTGGCAACACGTTCTCTCACAAAATGAAAGTCTATTTCAATGTGCTTTGTTCTGGCATGAAAAACTGGATTTGCAGACAAGTATGTGGCACCAAGGTTATCACACCATAAGCACGGTGGCTGAGTCTGAATTACCCCAAGTTCTTTGAGCATGGATTGAACCCAAATGATTTCTGTTGTTGCATTTGCTAGTGCTTTATATTCTGCTTTTGTACTTGACCTAGAAACAGTGGCTTGCTTTCTTGCACACCATGATATTAAGTTAGATCCATAGAAAATGGCAAAACCACCTGTTGACCTTCTATCATCCAAACAACCAGCCAAGTCTGCATATGAGAATGCACTAACAAGTGTGGAAGGTGACTTGCTGAGTGTGAGACCCAAGTGTATAGTGTTACTGATATACCTGAGAATTCGTTTTGCAGTTGTCCAGTGTGCTGTGGTAGGTGCATGAAGATACTGACACACCTTATTAACTGCAAAAGAAATGTCAGGTCGAGTAAGAGTCAAGTACTGAAGTCCACCAACTAGACTTCTGTAACCAGTGATGTCCTCTTGGTGCAACGGTTCTCCTTCTGTCAAGGACAAGGGTTCCGAACTAGACAAGGGTGTTGGTGAAGATTTACAATTCTGCATACCAATTCTACTTAGCAGTTTAGTGGCATACTTTGCTTGAGATAGATGAATACCATTGCTATGTTTCTTGACCTCAATACCCAAGAAGAAATGCAGATCTCCCAAATCCTTGAGAGCAAACTCAGAGCCTAAATCCTTAAGCAGTGCTGTCACGGCTCCATCAGAAGAGCTAGTGACAATGATATCATCAACATATATCAAAACAAATATGGATGTTCTATGCTTGTTATAAATGAACCGAGAGGTGTCAGACTTTGATGGAACAAAGCCAAGTGACTGGAGTTTCTTACTTAACCGTGAATACCATGCTCTAGGTGCCTGTTTCAAACCATACAGGGCTTTATCAAGCTTGCAGACATATGATGGTGCACTTTTATCCTCAAACCCAGGAGGCTGTTTCATGTACACTTCCTCTTCCAGAACATCATGGAGGAACGCGTTCTGGACATCTAGCTGTCTCAGACTCCATCCCCTGGACACAGCTATTGATAATACAAGACGAATTGTTGCAGCTTTAACAACAGGACTAAACGTATCCTCATAATCTATGCCATACCTTTGCTTGAATCCCTTTGCTACAAGTCTTGCCTTGTATCTGTCTATGGTACCATCGGATTTTTTTCTTGATTCTATAGACCCACTTACAATCAATCAGATTTCTGCCTGGTCGTGGGGGCACTAGGTGCCATGTTTTATTTTTTCGCAATGCCATGATTTCATCTTCCATGGCTGCTTTCCACCTCGGATCACCAAGTGCTGTCATTAAACTGTTAGGCTCACAAGTTGTGCAAGACATACCAATCTTAGAGAAATTTTTGTAATTTAAGCGAGTAGTTACTCCCTTCTGTAGCCTTGTGCGCGGCGCCACAGGAGAGGCCACAGGAGGCGGAGCCACAGGAGATCCATCATCTGCGTCAGGCGTTGGCGAACCGGATCCCGAGGAGGATTCTGTCACTGCTGCTGGCGACCGCGACCGCAGCAATCCCGAGGGGGGTTTTGTCGCGCCTGCTGGCGACCGCGACCGAGGTGAGGTGGCGGGCCCGGGAGAGTCTAGCGCATGCGGCCGGTCGGAGGTGGCGGGCCCCGACGAATCCGACGTGGGCCAATCAGGTGAGTGAGGCCCGACCGCGCGAGTGTCCTCCCGCCGCGCGTCATCAGCCGATTGGTGCGGGGCAGCGACGTCGCTTTCACGACCGCGCGCACGCTCGAGGCCCGGGGCGCGACCAGGTGCTGTCCGCCCTGTCAGCCCGGATCCCGGAGGGGATGTTGCCTCCTGTCGTGAGGATCCCGAGGCAGATCCTCCTTGGTGCGCGTCCGTGTCTCCAGCTGGGGGGCACATGAAATCTTGCCCGTTTTGCCCCCGATTTTCACCATTTGGACTAATTTCTGCAGCAGTAATCTCAGGCATAATATGATGATTAGATGCAAGTTGATTAGTACTATCATTCTCTCCCCCATGATCAACGCCGGATAAAGATGAGGGCAAGAGAAGAATTTCTTTGCGAAGCAATGCGCCGGCATTTGGGTGGAGTTTGGCAAAGGGAAAAACCGTTTCATCAAAGACTACATCTCGAGAGATATACACACATCTCGTAGCTATGTCAAGACACTTGACGCCTTTGTGCTGTGCACTGTAGCCTATAAACACACATTGTGTCGAACGAAACATGAGCTTCTTGTTGTTATAGGGACGGAGGTTTGGCCAACATGCGCAGCCGAACACTCGAAGATGTGAATAGTTGGGTTTGGTGTGAAGGAGACGTTCGGTGGGTGTTTCGTGATTGATGACACGGCTAGGCAGAATATTAATGAGGTGTACTGCTGTGAGAAAAGCCTCATCCCAAAACTTTAGTGGCATAGATGCGGCAACAAGAAGAGAGAGGCCAATATCAACAATGTGCCTGTGCTTGCGCTCCGCTGAATCGTTTTGTTGGTGAGCGTGAGGGTAAGAAACATGATGAGAGATTCCTATATGTTGGAAGAAGGAGTTGAGTTTTTCGTACTCACCTCCCCAGTCTGCCTGCATAGCAAGTATTTTGCAATCAAATTGTCGTTCTACCAATGCCTGAAAGTTAAGGACAACTTGAAAAACATCGGAGCGTTTTTTAAGAAGGTATATCTAGGTATACTTGCTAAAATCATCAATGAAGCTCACGTAATAGGTATGGCGACCAACAGAGGAGGGGGACCCAAACGTCTGAAAACACAAGTTGAAAAGGTTTTGTGGACACACTTGTGGATATAGGATATGGTAACTGGTGACTTTTTGCTCTTTGGCAAGAGTCACAAATAGTTTCATGATCATACTCATCAACAAAAGCGAGCTTATTTTTGGTAAGAATCTGATAAACAATGGAAAAAGATGGGTGGCCTAAATGATTATGCCATCGTTCTGAAGACACTTTGAAGACTCCATAGGCTTGCTTATTGAACTTGGAAATTTGGGGATCAGTGGGTAGAGACCTTGCACACATCTACCGCGATAAAGCACCCTCCTCGTGACCTGATCCTTGATCAAAAAGAAGAAGGGATGAAACTCGATGAAAACACCATTATCAAGAGTAATGCGATGTACGGACAAAAGATTTTTGGATGCATTGGGAATGTGAAGTACATCATCTACAAGAATATCACGGTGTGGGGTTTGAATAATAGACTCTCCAACATGACTAATCATCATACCTGGACCGTTTTCAGCGGTGTGGACATGATCTTGGCCGTGATACTTCTCGTGCATGGTCATATTCTCAAGTTCAGAGGTGATGTTCTCATTCGAGCCGGAGTCAAGATACCAGTCAGAGTCAACTCCGTATGAGGCATCCGCCGCAGCTGCAACACGCCTTTTCCTGGAATTATCCTCTGCATAGCGCCACTTACATTCTTTGGCAATATGGTTAGTTTTCTTGCAGATCTGGCATTTGTTTTCATACTCCTCATACCCGACGAAGCGGCCTCCTTGGTTGTTGTTGTAGTAGTGGCGCGGAGGGCCATTGTTGTTGTAGTAGCCCCCGCCGCCGCCGCCACGGTGGCGCTGCCTTGGCCGCAGCCATTGCCATGGTTGTTGTAGCCGCCGCCGTCGTGGTTGTTGTAACCACCACCGCCTTGGTTGTAGCCGCCGCTACCCGTGCCAGGATAGCCACTGCTAGGGTTTTGGCCGCCAGCACCAGAGTAGCCGCCGCCGCGACCACCTTGCTTCTGGTTGCGGTAGCCGCCTCTGCTGCCACTCGATCGACCCTTGGAAGCGGCGTTCGCTGATGACTTGAAGCCACCAACGCTGCTGAACATCTCAGCGTGTTGATCAAAGTTTGCCACCATCGAGAAGAGTGCGTCGAAGGTGATGGGCTCGGTGCGGACGTCGAGTGCAGAGATGATGGGCTGATACTCCATATCAAGCCCGACGACGATGAAGGAGATGAGTTCGTCCTCCCCGATCGGTTTTCCTACCGCCGCAAGCTCGTCGGAGAGGGCACGCATCTTCCCGAAGAAGGTGGAGGCTCACTGTGACCCCTTCCGGGCGTTCGTGAGGGCTGACCTGATGTTATTGACACAAGACAGAGAGACCGTAGAAAACATGTTTGCTAATGCGGTCCAAATCGCATGTGACGATTCAAGCGAGGCTACTTGAACAAGCACCTCTTTGGACAGGTTTCGGAGAAGGTATGCTACGATTTGCTGATCTTGAATGAGCCAAGGATTATGAGCTACTTTCGGGGAACGGTTTTCTGTGATGAGCTACTTTCCAATTCGAGAGAAGGTACAATTACCTCATCAAGTTCTACTTTTCTCCCACTCACTTCTTTCGAGAGAAACTCCTTCTCTAGAAAGGATCCATTCTTAGCAACAAAGATCTTGCCTTCGGATCTGTGATAGAAGGTGTACTCAATAGTTTCTTGTGGGTATCCTATGAAGACGCACTTCTCCGATTTGGGTTCGAGCTTATCAGGCTGAAACTTTTTCACATAAGCATCGCAACCCCAAACTTTAAGAAATGGTAGCTTATGTTTCTTGCTAAACCACAGTTCACACGGTGTCGTCTCAACGGATTTAGACGGTGCCCTATTTAACATGAATGCAGCTATCTCTAATGCATAACCCCAAAACGATAGTGGTAAATCAGTAAGAGACATCATAGATCGCACCATATCTAATAAAGTACGGTTACGATGTTCGGACACACCATTATGTTGTGGTGTTCCAGGTGGCGTGAGTTGTGAAACTATTCCACATTGTTTTAAATGAGGGCCAAACTCGTAACTCAAATATTCGCCTCCGCGATCAGATCATAGAAACTTTATTTTCTTATTACGATGATTCTCCACTTCACTCTGAAATTCTTTGAACTTTTCAAATGTTTCATACTTGTGTTTCATCAAGTAGATATACCCATATGTGCTCAAATCATCTGTGAAGGTCAGAAATAACGATACCCGCCGCGAGCCTCAACACTCATTGGACCGCATACATCGGTATGTATTATTTCCAATAAGTCAGTGGCTCGCTCTCCGGAGAACGGAGTTTTAGTCATCTTGCCCATGAGGCATGGTTCACAAGTATCAAGTGATTCCAAAAGTCCATCCGCATTTAGTTTCTTCATGTGCTTTACACCAATATGACCTAAACGGCAGTGCCACAAGTATGTTGCACTATCATTATTATGAATATGTGTATCACTACGATCGAGACTCAATAAACCGTTTATATTGAGTGTATGACCATAGAAGGTTTTATTCATGTAAACAAAATAACAATTATTCTTTGACTTAAATGAATAACCGTATTGCAATAAACATGATCCAATCATATTCATCCTCAACGCAAATACCAAATAACATTTATTTGGGTCTAACACTAATCCTGAAGGTAGAGGGAGTGTGCGATGGTGATCTTATCAATCTTGGAATTATTTCCAACACACATCGTCACTTCGCCCTCAACTAGTCTCTGTTCATTTTGTAACTCCCATTTCGAGTTACTAATCTTAGCAACTGAACCGGTATCAAATACCCAGGGGCTACTATGAACACTAATAAAGTACACATCAATAACATGTATATCAAATATACCTTTGTTCACTTTCCCATCCTTCTTATCCGCCAAGCATTTGGCGCAGTTCCGTTTCCAGTGACCATTCCCTTTGCAGTAGAAGCACTCAGTTTCAGGCTTAGGTCCAGCTTTGGGCTTCTTCACGGGAGTGGCAACTTGCTTGCCATTCTTCTTGAAGTTCCCTATCTTTCCCTTGCTCTCTTTTCTTGAAACTATTGGTCTTGTTAACCATCAACACTTGATGCTCTTTCTTGATTTCTACTTTCACTGATTTTAGCATCACGAAGAGCTTGGGAATCGTTTTCGTCATCCCTTGCATATTATAGTTCATCACGAAGTTCTAGTAACTTGGTGATAGTGACTAGAGAACTCTGTCAATCACTATCTTATCTGGAAGACTAACTCCCACTTGATTCAAGCGATTGTAGTACCCAGACATTCTGAGCACACACTCACTAACTGAGCTATTCTCCTCCATCTTGTAGGCAAAGTACTTGTCAGAGGTCTCATACCTCTCGACACGGGCATGAGTCCGAAATACCAATTTTAGCTCTTGGAACATCTCATATGCTCCCTGACGTTGAAAATGTTTTTGAAGTCCCGGTTCTAAGCCGTAAAGCATGGTGCACTAAACTATCAAGTAGTCATCATACCGAGCTTGTCAAATGTTCATAACGTCTGCATCTGCTCCTGCAATAGGTCTGTCACCTAGCGGTGCATCAAGGACATAATTCTTCTGTGCAACAACGAGGATAATCCTCATATCACGGATCCAGTCCGCATTTTCGCTACTATCATCTTTCAACTTAGTTTTCTCTAGGAACATATAAAAAATAAAACAAGGTAGCTATGCGCGAGCTATTGATCTATAACATAGATGTGCAAATACCATCAGGACTAAGTTCATGATAAATTAAGTTCAACTAATCATATTACTTAAGAACTCCCACTTGGATAGACATCGCTCAAGTCATCTAAATGATCACGTGATCCATATCAACTAAACCATGTCCGATCATGACGTGAGATGGAGTAGTCTTCAATGGTAAACATCTCTATGTTGATCATATCTACTATATGATTCACGTTCGACCTTTCGGTCTGCAGTGTTCCGAGGCCATGTCTGTACATGCTACGCTCGTCAAGTTTAACCCGAGTATTCCGCATGTGCAAAACTGTCTTGCACCCATTGTATGTGAACGTAGAGCTTATCACACCCGATCATCACGTGGTGTCTCGGCATGACGAAATGTCACAACGGTGCATACTCATGGAGAACACTTATACCTTGAAATTTTAGTAAGGGATCATCTTATAATGCTACTGCCGTACTAAGCAAAATAAGATGCATAAAAGATAAACATCGCATGCAATCAAAATATGTGACATGATATGGCCATCATCATCTTGTTCCTTTGATCTCCATTTCCAGAGCACCATCATGATCTCCATCGTCACCGGCTTGACACCTTGATCTCCATCGTAGCGTCGTGGTCTTCTGATGTGGCTTGAAGCTATATCGGTATTTCCCCAAAGAGGAACGGATGATGCAACACAGCAGCGGTAGGTATTTCCCTAAGATATGAAACCAAGGTTATCGAACCAGTAGGAGAACCAAGCAACACAATGTAAACAGCCCCTGCACACAAATAACAACCACTCGCAACCCAGCGTGTTAAAGGGGCTGTCAATCCCTTTCGGGTAACGGCGCCAGAAATTGGTCCATGGATCGGAGAAAGTTGTAATAGATTGAATAAATAGATCGCAAATAAATAAAAGTGCAGCAAGGTATTTTTGTACTTTTAGTTTAATAGATCTGAAAATAAATGCAAAAGAAAATAGATCGCAAAGGCAAATAATATGAGAAAGAGACCAGGGGCCGTAGATTTCACTAGTGGCTTCTCTCGAGAAAAATAGCAAACGGTGGGTGAACAAATTATTGTTGAGCAATTGATAGAACTTCAAATAATCACGACGATATCCAGGCAATAATCATTACATAGGAATCAAGTCCAAGATTAGTAGACCGACTCCTGCCTGCATCTACTACTATTACTCCACACATCAACCGTTATCCAACATGCATCTAGTGTATTAAGTTCATGGGAAAATGGAGTAATGCAATAAGAATGATGACATCACTACAAAAAAAGACTCATCCGTGACATTTTGGGCCAAACAGAATTTTTTTCTGTCATACTTATGCCACTTCTATGACGATAATTGTGACAAAAGCCGGTATCATCATAGATGTGGTGGGCTCCTACTTCTATGACAAAAAATCATGACAGAAAATGGGCTTTTCGTCCTGGGCGGGCCGGAGACGCAGCTGCATGACATTCTTTGGGCCGTCCATGACAGAAAAAACCATGGTAGAAGCGAGGGCGAGGAAAATATCGGGGAGTTCCCGGTTACGGTGGGTGGTCGGGGGCCGAGCGATGCGCGTTTCTCTCGTACGTACGCACGTGTGTGCGAGGCGTTGGGCTCTAACTAAACCCGAGTGAGGCGTTGGGCTCTAACTGAACCCGAGCGATTGCACTGCAGGCTACGCGTTATTGAACCCGAGCGATCGATCGATCCCTTGCTGTTAACTGAACCCGAGTGATTCCTTCGCTACTGCTGCTAACTGAAGCCGATCGATGCTGCCTCTGGATGATCAGTGAGTGTTGTTGGGGGGTTTGGATGAACAGTTCCCGGTGGGGGGTTGGATGAATAGGAACCCGTGGTAGTAGAGGCCGTCGCCGCTGGATGAACAGGACCCCGATCGATCGAGCCGGTGGATGAACAGGACCCCGTGGAGGGCTGGATGAACAGGACCCCATGGAGGGCTGGTTGAACAGTAGCCGGTGGAGGGCTGGATGAACAGTAGCCCATGGAGGGGTGGTTGAACAGGACCCCGTGGAGAGGGTTGGTTGAACAGTAGTCGGTGGAGGAGCGCGCGGTGGAGGCTGGATGAACAGGAGCCCGTGGATGAACAGTCGCATGTGGAGGCTGGAGGAGGTCGACGGTGGATGAACAGTAGCCCGTGGAGGAAGTCGATGGTGGAGATGAACAGTATCCCGTGGAGTCCTGTTTTGCGGTACGCCACACCCCTCCCAATGAACAGGACCCCCGTTTCGATCGTAGTGCTCCAACACAAGTCCGTTTCCTCCATTTTGCGGTACGCCACACCCCTCCCGATCAACAGGACCCCGTTTCGACCGTACGAGGTCCGTTTCCTCCATTTTGCGGTACGCCAGACCCCTCCTGATGAACATGATCTCGTTTTGACCGTGGCCGGTCGAACACAAGGCCGTTTCCTCCATTCTGCGGTACGCCAGGCCTCGTTTCCATCGGCTGTTCTGTCCAAGCCGGTTGGCTCCCGATGAACAACACGCGTTCCGTTGCCTCCCGATGAACACGACGCATCCCGTTGCCTCCCCATGAACACGACGACGACGCAGTTTCTCCGTTCCGACCCAGCCATGTACACGAGCCCTGGCCGTACGTATGCGCGAGTAGGCGTTCGAGACCCCGCCCGTATGTACGTATGTGGCCGTATTTACTTTCTTGCACCCTGGCCGCTGTACGTACGTGTACATGCTACGTGCGCGCCTCTATTACGACACGTGCACGCCTCTACTACGACACGTGCCCTTCCTTACATGGCCATGGTTCATCGCTACAGCCGGTAGACAAACCGATCATATGTATGTATACGTCCGTGACCAGAATGACAATGCTACGTACGCTTCGCCCAGGTGGATCCCGACTGTCAGGCACTTCCTTACGTGCGAAGATGTAGCTGGTGGGTCCCAACAGTCAGGGGGAAACGTTTTCTTTTTCGCAAAATACGGTGGCTCGTCCGGTGGGTCCCTGCTGTCAGGTGGAGGAATCATTATTTTGCGCGTAATAAGGAGGCACTTCCTTGCTGCGGCCGTGGACCCAGCTGTCAGCCTCTCCACGTACAATACTCTTCTGATGGAAGTCGTTCATTGACCACGCTGCGCCGAGAGCACCAGGGTGGTGGACGATGGCGAGGCCTTGGAAGGGGATGACATGGAGCCGGGGACGACGCGACAGTGGATGCCCACACGGATGGGAGTATGTGGGTTGACTGCTTCGGCTGCGGTGTGAGGCTGCCGTCGCCGGAGAATAACATGAGGTGTGGGTGAGTATAGAGGGATGGCATGGCCAGCGGTGGCAGCATAGCCGGACACGGGAGGCACGAGCAGGCGGCACGGCCGATGCTTGTTTGGGCGGCTGGAGCAAGAAGACCAGAGGCTGAAGAAGCACTACGGCCGTTGGATGGACATCGTACGGTCACTGGAGCTAGAATCGTTCATATTGACTAAGTTGAGAAAGCCCTCCATCCCCGTCATCTTAGTAGGCCCACAAGTCAGCCTCCCATATGGTGGGTCCCAGCTAGCAGGGGTGTATTCATTTTTTTGTGTGTAATAAGGAAGCACTTCCTTGCGTGCGAAGATATAGCTTGTGGGTCCGAGCTGTCAGCGGCGGGAATGTTTTTTTCACGAAATACAGAGGCCCTTTCGGTTGTTCCCAGATGTCAGGTGGAGGAATCATTATTTTGCGCGTAATAAGGAGGCATTTCCTTGTGTGCGGCCGTGGACCCAGCTATCAGCCTCTCCACGTATAGTCCACTTTCGACGGATGTCGTTCGTTGACCACGCCGCGCCGAGAGCACCAGGGCGGTGGACGACGGCGAGGCCTACAAAGGGAACGACACGGAGCCGGGGAAGACACGGCAGTGGCTGCCCACGCGGTGGGGAGTACGAGGGTTGACTAGTTCGGCTGCCGTTGCCGGAAAATAACAGGAGGTGTGGGTGAGTAGAGGGATAGCCATGCCAGGGATGCGAGTATGGTGGGCCGTGAGGCCTGCCCGACAGCACAGCCGGCCACGGGAGGCGGGAGCAGGCAGTTCCGTCAGCGCTGGTTTGGGCGGCTGGAGCAGGAAGATCAGAGACTGAAGAAGCATGATTGCCGTTAGATTGACATCTAACTGTCTGACGCTGGTAGAGTCGATTGTTGACTAAGTTTCTTTTTTGAGAAACCTTGTGTACGCATGAACTTAGTAGGCCCACAAGTCAGCCTCCAAATCTGTGGCAGACAACATAGAGCCCATTTGCTATTTTTTTAATAATTTGCAGCCCATTTGCTAATTCTTAAGTAATTTATCACAGCCCATTTTCTGCTCAGGACCACAGTCAAAAAGTTCAACCTTATTTTGCATATTTTGGTGGATTCCGAACTGTTGTAATCCCGAAATGATAAACATTATTTTAAGAACTTATTGATTTGCCAAAAAAATCATTTTGTTTTTGTAAGCAAACAAGACGTGGGACAATTGAGTTGGTTTAAGGGAAAACCAGTGGTAAAAAAATCAGCGCTGGGAGGGAAAACAACAACAAAAATAAGAATGTAAATATGAAAAGGGAACTTTATGTATTTTCAATATAATGATACGTGTATATGAACTAGTAAAACTATAGGTAGAGATTAGAAAACGGAAGTAGGACATGGCGTTTCAAGAGGAAAATATAATTGGGCTGTGTGTTTGATTCAGTAAAAAAACTGCCTGCGGATGTTGTAAGACAAAATATAACTAACGCTGGCGGGCTAGAGGCCAGTAGATACCTGCTAGATCTTTGTGCCCCGTTGTCGTCATGGTCTAGGCCTATTAAAAATAAAACCAATCCTGGGCAGTCTACAGCCCAGTTGAAACTTGCTCGACCTGAAAAAACAATATACCTGCTGAATAAACGAGAGAATTCTGCAAGTACAGCCTGATAACTAGGATGCAGCCGGTATATTGTTTTTTCATCGTGATAATAAGTGCATGCACTTGTTTCAAAAAAAATTGGAGAACTGGGAATTCGAACGGCAGGTGCTTATGCTACCCATCAAATAAAAATCAGGTGCCTAAAAATTTGTTTCGAAACAAATGATTCAGCTTTATATCCACGTCGACCCTCGGCATGATGGTTGGAAGCAAATGCCAAGTTCATACCAAAATATCGTTAACAACAATACCAACTTGCGGACGACAAGGTAGTACAAGTACCAATACCAACTAACTTATAATCTTTTTAGTCCTGGCCCTAGTGTTCGTCTGGTAGAAAATCTTGTAGAGGACCAGCTCCCGCTCCTTCTCTTGCTCCAGATCCCTGAGGTGGTACTGGTGCATCACCCAGTTGGTCCTCTGCTAGTCGAAGTTCTTTTTTTGCGGGAATGGTCAAAATTCTTGTTGGTGTGCAGCACCAGAACCTTTTTGTTGCCCGTCTGCTGGCCAACCATCACCGGCAAGGTATTGCCGGCCTTGTGCCACATCGTGTGCATGCCGCACTCCGACTGTATGTTGCGACGCGTCCACGTGCCCCTTTTGAACGCCCTGGAATTGCGCTGGAAGAAATGCTTGCTTAGGCCACTCAGTGTGATACCTGCACTATTGTCGAATACAGGTTTTTGTGTACGTAGTTGGCATTTTCATAACATCTTTGGCATGTTGCAGTCACTTGTTTCACTTTTTATTAACTATCAAATTGTAATTGCTTCACTAGGTCTGCGTCTAGAAAGAAAAATAGAGCTATAAACAAAGGAATATGTTTGTGCAAGTAGACAGCCAATCGATGTCTTACTTGGAAGTTTCTCAGGATGGGTGTAGCATATGCCGTGCTCGCTGTCAATGGTTGGTATGAACAAATCAATGAGAGGGTGAGATCTCGCACTGTTAGCACTCACTTTGGCCTCAAGGTGCTTGATCAGCTCCTGATCCGTGGGATCAAACTTGACGCCAGCCGGCAGCACCGGCCAATCCTTCTTGGAGTTGCATCGGTTAATTCCAGTTATATGGTACTCAATGTATGATCAATCGACTATTTTAAGTGAATGATGAAAGATTTCGACAGTAAGTGGTAGTACTCCAAATCTGAAGTCCACAATACCCGAACACGCCGCCGGGATTCTTGTGTCACCTCACGCGCAGCGTGTTGTCATGTCAATTCAATGTGAGGACATGATGAATAATTTGACCGACCTATACTAGTACTGCTACTGTACTACTTACTAGTCGTATTTAATGTATTTTAACCATAGGTTTAACTAACAAAATGTCAATGCATGTCACCGAAAATTATTCCATTGGAAACTATGTTCAAATACGAATAAAATGATATAATTTTTTGTGACATGCATTAACATTTAGTTCATGAAATTTATGGTCAAAATTTGACACAAATTACGAAGGGGACCAGTAAACCTGGAGGGAGGTAGTAGTACGAGTAGCGCAATATACGGTATAGAGGACTAGTACAAATTTAGAAATGGGGTAAGAAGTTACAAGGCTGTGCAACAGACTTTGTAGGCTACATGAGTAATACAAAATATAATTCCCATTGGAAAACACTTTCACCAACAAGTACACACTTGAAGCATAATTGATATATATATATATATATATATATATATATATATGGCTTCTTCACAGCATCTCCATCATCATTTTCAGTACATCCTATGCAGGTGAGTTAGGATGCACTTGATCCTAGAAAGGTATCTATCCTTCAAACCAGAGGAGTGCTTCAAACTAACAACAGTACATAATATCCAAC
The DNA here is from genome assembly GCF_002575655.3 of Aegilops tauschii subsp. strangulata. Classification (NCBI taxonomy): domain Eukaryota; kingdom Viridiplantae; phylum Streptophyta; class Magnoliopsida; order Poales; family Poaceae; genus Aegilops; species Aegilops tauschii. The sequence goes on from NC_053035.3 coordinate 248,478,403, forward strand.
AAAAGAGGGTCATGCTACAGCAGCAGGATACATGGCTCAGTCTAGACATCAGTACGAATCAAGTTGTGCATATTTGCTGTTGGCATGAACCACATCGCTGCATGTCGGGTTTGCAAAAGCCATCCATCGCATGGAAGCTTGATGCCTTTCACACACACTGAAGATTATCTGGCAACAAGCTATGTCGACGAACTCTGGATATGGTGATTCATGAAACCCATGGTATGATGTGTAAACACAGTTCCCCCTGGCAAATGGAAGTTGCATAGCACGGTAATCATTGCCGGTGATATGATCGATGATTGGTTGGATGATCGGATAATTGAGCCCGAGGAACATGGAGTGGTTGCCGAGGCTGTAAACCCGCCTCCAGTCGAATACGCCTGGCCCAACGGAGCTGCGATCTTTCTCGAACACGAAGCAGCCATAGCCATCAATGTCACGAACGCCCCAGGCATTGTAGTGCATGTGGTTTGATGAAGTGGTTTGGTCAATTTGGTACGTGCAAATGAGCATCAAATGACCGCCGTCAGCTGAACGAGCGATAAACCACCACCCATCGACTGGTATGATTCCAGGTCCTGGAATCATGAAGGCCAGCGCATTTGCGTCTGCTGCAACAATTCAAATTGGAGACTAAAAGGACAAAAATAAGCAATCATGTTCAGAGTATGTGTGGAATTAAGATTACTATAACAGTGACACATATCATAGATAGAGAATTGCAATGTCGTGGTCATAATCATACCCCAAGTTAAAAAAAATAAGCCAATGGCTTTCATGTTCTAGCAATATATCATGGTTCAAACATCATGTAACAATGAGAGGAAAACAGATATGACAGGGCCTACTCATATTCTACCATAGCACTTACTATAGTTATCATATCAACTCTAAGCAATAACATGCGTTGTTATAAAAATCCTGGAAATGAGAGTAACATATAGCAATCATGAGGTTATACTCATAATATCTATTCTAACAATCATTAGATGCCAATTGTTCTCATATCAACTCTAACAATAACATGTGTGGTCATAAAAATCTAGGAAATGAGAGGAACATATAGCAATGATGTGGTTATAGACATACTATATATTCTAAATTTGTAACAATGGACAGGCAATCGTGTTCATAAGGTAAAGATGATATGAGATAGAACAATTACACAATGATAGATTCCACCAGTATAGGCAGCCAATCTGTGCATCGACCGCGTAAACGATGCCATCGTGCACTATAGCATCAGACAGAAATGTTGGCTGAAGAGGATTGACGATGAGCCATAACCATGTATGGCGACCGGATTCCAGATAGACTAATCCCATGTTGAACACGGCAATGAGCTTTAATCCATGTAGTCTTCTGATGGTGTAGGCACTTCACGTATTACAACCTTCAGCAAACAGAGGTCGAGCCAAAAGCTCAACGCGTCTCGTGCGTAGTAGGCAGGAGTGTCCGGCGGGCCGCGAGGCTCGATGGCGGCGGTATCCAACGATGGAAGGGTGATCTCTCGCTGGGTGTAGATATCCATGAGACACCACGGACTACCGGATTGGTGGATGAGGATGATCCAGTTGGCCTTCATGCTCGTCCAGTAGTGGCCGCGCATGAAGGACAGGTGGACGAGTAGTGGTAGCATGTCGAGGGGCACCACAACAACCTCCGTAGGATCGTCAAGTCGGTGTCTGGGCCACCTGCGAGGATCGGGCATCAACAAGCAGGTGTCTTGAAAAGAGCCGGCCGGTTGCAGACGAGTAGATGGTACAAAGACACCGAGCATGCGGCTAGACTGACGGTGCTGAGCAGGTCCATACGATTATAGATCTGCTCCAAGAGAACATCGGGGAGGGAATTCCAATCGCGGCTCTGCGTGTCAGTCGGTTCTGCCATAGGGTTTTTTAGGGCGCTGACTGACTGGGGTTGTCGGTGCCTGCGAGCCAGCGGGGAAGTGGATTCGGGTGGGCGAGCGAAGAAGATGGCGTGTGTGGGCGAGCAGTGAGCGGGGGGATATGGTACGCGCGAGCTACCAAGGAAGATGGTGCAGGTGGGTGAGTAGTGAGCGGGGGGAAATGGTGTGCGGCCGACGATGGGGAAGAGAGGAGGAAGAAGAGAGGAGGAACAAGAGTGAAATATGGGGAAGAAAGTGCATTAAATCTCAATTCTACTAATACTACTACCAGGATATACCGTCCTTCGGAGTGTAAATAGTTACGCTGATGACATGTGGGTCTACCTCAAGAGGGCCCATATGTCAGTTAATGGCGGAGAGAGGTGCCTAGTCGTATTTGCGGAAGCGTTCTCCACTGGCAAACATGATGGTAGTACTGGGTAAGGCTGATTTAGTAACACCAACACGCTGGTTCAGCTTATTAATTAAGTGTCCCATTTGCTGCAGTGTGTATTGTCACTTCACTGTGAAGACTAGTTGAATAGTTCTCTCTGACCGAGATGGGGAATAATGGATCGTGAAGACTTCCTATCTACAGTATCCCTATGCCTGTACGCTCATCATCCTGTCCAACAATATGAAACATTTGCCAAGGCACCCGACGCCAATAATGTAGGAGTACTAGTACTACCTCCTTTCCGGTTTATAGGGCTCAATTCAAAAATCTCATCAACCAAGGTAGATGATGAGTGGTGGAATAATTTTTGTAGTTTGCAAAAACACTCAATTAATGCACTCGTTTTCCTCAAAAAATTATGTTTACCAATGCATTAATTTTGTGTCAAACTTTGACCATCTACTCCCTCCATCCAGGTGAATAAGTCATCTTTGGTTGTGCACCGTGACCAAGGAGGGGAAAGCAAGAGAACTTAATGTTTATTTGCCACTCCCTCCATTCCTAAATATTGTCTTTTTAGACATTGAAATGGAATACAACATACGGATGTATGTAGACATATTTTAGGGTGTAGATTCACTCATTTTGCTCCGTACGTAGTCACTTGTTGAAATCTCTAGAAAGACAAATACTCCGTATTTCAGAATAGAGGGAGGCTTTTACTCCGTATTTGGGAACAGAGGGAGTATCACCATATGGAGGGAACAGAGGAAGCTTGAAATATGAACATGTCAATGGGAGGGAGTAAAAGCCTCATGCATGCATGCATGCATGTAACATGCAACACTCACACGTACACATGGACACATGCAACACTCACGCACCCATGCGGCACACAGCACACGACGCAACACACACGCTCACGCTCAAGTGCTCAACCTACTCCCTACGTCCGTGAAAGACTGTACATTTAGAGATTTACACATTGACTAGGGCATAATCAACGCCCAAAAGTAGCAGACTTATGTGTGCGTGCGACCATTGAGAGAAGAAGATTAAATCAAGGTTGTTGCATGCTGTAATTAAGGATAGACATGTAGCCTATAGCTAGAGCACAAGTTGGTGCATTAGTCAGTCAATATCGATTTTAGATTAAAGGCTAAATTCATTGGAAGTGTAGATGTACACTCTTTGTTTTTAGCCGATGTACACTCTTTGTTGGAAGACCGAGGGAGTACACGTGCATGCACTCACATACACAGCCAGGGTGGTTCGTGCGCAAGGGCTGGACTCCTGTCGCGCCTCCGTAAAGTTTTGTTTAACTGATTTCTTTGCTCTGCCAACTGACAGGTGGGACCCAGAAACCAGGTGACAATTTAACCGGTCAACAAAGTGCCGCGTCGACTATGTGGCCGGTCAGTAGGGTGCAATACGGTGCTCTACGATGAGCTAGTGATCGTATAATCACTGCAAAACTATATATAGTGACTGTAAAGAGCGTATTGTTACATACGTTGACCGCCAGTGTATTTTTATCGTTTCAAATTAAGCCATATTTAACCGGAAAGGACCAGTACTGCTTTGATGTGTCCCGTCAACTCGTCGAACAAGGAGAAGCTTGCTTACTACGTCTCTCCCTGGCCCACGCGTGCGGTGGCTCGCAGGACGAGGAGAGGGTTTTGACTACAGCGCCCTCTCCCTCTCCCTCTCGCCCGCCCTCGCCCTCGCGGTGGACGTGCAGCAGTTCAATCGGTGTCAGATTGCCAGAAGCATATTGTACTGTAGTATCATCATTGTTGGACCTTCCGAAGAGGCGAAGAGCCAAGTGCAAGGTTCACACGAGTACGAACTGTTGAACCTCCCGAAGAGGCAAAGAGCCAAGCGCAAGGTTTTATAGGAGTTGTCGTCCTAGTAGGAGTATTACAACTATAGCGAACGATGCTACTGTATGATGCCGCCATGTCACCTATATCCAAAGCCGTGCCACCTTTTTTTTTCTCAAAGAGCATGTTGGATCACGTGCAACAACCACACAAGTTGCACGTACACATAACACGTTTACTAGTAATAAATTCTAAAGGACAAATGCCAGTATGCCACACAAGTTCATGTCTAATTCATGTGATAAATTTGTGCACGACTAGTCTACATATATTCACAACGCCACCGTTCACAATTTACCATACCCCACTTACACGTTATAGATGGGCTACATGTCCTCCTCCAGGTTCCAGTCCCAGGTGTTCTTCATGGATGGCACGATCGATAGCGGTGGGCAACGGGAATCATTGTCGCCACTTTCTAGTCCGGTTCCACACGATGGAGACTCATCCAAGCTGAAGCGGCATAAATCAGGGATAGCGTGTCCCAGCATGTCGTTCATCCGGCGGTGCGCACTAAAGACACAACCATGCTTCATGAATGGTAGGCCTTCAGTGTCATGCACGGAAGGCGGCATCCGCTTCTCAATGGGTAGCTGTCCCCAATGAAAAGCGAGTACTCTCCAAGAGTGTTCCTCGGCACCCACGTAGCATCACGGGGGTCGAACTCGGCGCCGTTCATCTGGTACACGCGGCATCTCAGATCTGGACACATGGTGATGTACACAGTCAAGGTCCATGCATAATAATGTTGTGCTCAACTATGGCGGTCAGTAATACTGTGCAGCAAATAGTACTACTCCGGTATAGAGGAAGTAAAATAACCGGCTTATTATATATAGCCACTCTTGGCTACATGGATGAGATAGTACGACATGGAAAAACAAAAATGGTGGCAGCTAGTGGGTTCAAGTCTTCAAGGGCCTAGCTAGCTATACGCGTCCTCCAAGGTAAAAAGTACTCCTATTAGTACTAGTAAGTAGTACAACAACGAAAGAGAAGGCGAGAGGGTTAAAAAATAATACTAAATGGAATACCTGGGTAGATGGTGACGGTCCAATCGTGGTAGATTGTGTGACCATGTTGCACATCAGTGGTACCATGGGTAACGACTGCTAAGATAGTTGATCCCAATATGCCAAAGTCAGCTACAAGGTTCCACGTTAGACCGAATCGCGGATGCAAATGCACATTCAGGATCGACGATCTTATTTTGATCGTGGGATGACTGGTCCCTGCAAAATAATGGAGTACAATTAGGGATGCAAATGATGGTTTGTGCATTCCGTTTGTAATCTCCCGTACCGTAGGATGGCAGCCAGATGAAACAAGTCCCCTGACTTGTCACCGCGAAGATGCGGCCTAGATGGCGCACGACGTCTTTGAACGTGTAGGGGTACAAATCTGCCGCGGCCAACATGCGCTAGCCTCTGTCGTTACTGCCTCTTGCATTGATGGCAATCCTTATGTCGAACACCACGATGAGATAGTAATCGTCGTAGCCGCGTCGCTTTGTCAGCGGGTCTGCAATTGCTATCTTCTCCAATCTTATGTAGGCATCGTCATACGTATTCAAGCCCAGCCAGTCCAGAAGGCCGATCCCAATGGTTGAGAAGGGGTCTACGGGAACGGCCTCACTGCTGTGGATGTTGTGCAAAATGATGGTGGTATCCGGCCGGAGGTATGCAATCCAATCTTTGTTGGCACCGACCTAGACCTATATATAAGACGGTGGGCAGCGGAGAAATTACGGGATGGAAATGGAATAACTAAGTACTACATGATCAAACTCCATGACTGACCTGCTCATCACACAAAATCCGACTACCTCTCCACGTCGGCAACTCTAGCGGAGTCAACGTGCAACCATGGCCAGGGAGCGGTGGACTGTTCGAAGGATTGTCCCATAGAAGAACCTTCTCCTCGAGGACGCATGGAAGACCAACAAGCATGGCCTTTTCCCAAGCCTGTTTAAGCACCGTCTTGAAAAAGTTGGTGTAGGAAGCACCGAGTCTTGCGGCGGTGAGGACGTCGGAGCGGCGTGCGATTTCTCCCAGAGGATCGTCGTCCAAGGTCTCCCAGCCCCGACTAGGAGGAGAACCGCCTGGCGGATCCATGGGAGCAGCGACGAACTACCTTCTCTTTGGGTGGAGGGGAACTGGTGAGGAGGAGATAAGAGCATAGTAACCGTAGGGCCTCGTCCCTTCCAACTGTAGCTCCTCGATCGTTCCTTAGCAAAGGGGTGAGGCTATTATTTACTACGTACTCGTACTGTAGCAGTACTGGTACTACTTTCTCAACTAGTAGTGCGATGTACTGTACTTCTAGTATAGTGCACCAGTTTTGAACTCTTAATCTCAGGGCCAAGGAGCTACAGTTGGAAGTGGAGGGTAGTACTGTTCTCTAGAACCATCGCTGTACTATCAATGCAGGGAAAGTACACCTGCGTAGTGGGTACTCTCGGTGCTCTATTCAGGCGTGTAGATGGCCTACTCAGCCGCTCCTCTCACGCACACACTAGCAGCCTGTTTATCAGCGACGGTTACTATGGGGGCAGAACATTTGAGTTATTTGATACAGCGAGACTAGGCTTTTCGCTTCCATTTGTGGAGGTGTAATGGATCTGTCGAACTTTGTTAGTAGTTCCTTCTTTATGAATGAGATGAGGCAAAGCTTTTGCCTTCGTTTAAAAAAAATCACGTCAAGAGGAATTTCTTTTATAGAGCCGATAATGGAGTGAAGTCCATGCGTGCAACGCCACAAGCTACAGAGTAGTAGAGTAGTAGCACTTTACGTACAAAGCCATATTGCACAGTTCCTAATGCCGCGCCAGGCTTTTCGGCTCCTCGAGCTTAATTGGGAGGCGCTAGTTCAAATATGCTACTAGCTAATGAGGAAGCTGCAAGCGAGGTGCGGCTAGGGCGAGCACGCGAGCCACGAGATGATGGGAAGGAAAACCCGTTTACGTGGCTGGGCTATCTTGTGCACCCAGATTGTGGTGTGACACGTCCGTTCGATTTCAAAACTCAAACTACCCGTGTACAATATTGGCTCGCAGTGAAGTTACTATTTAAAAAAAGGCCGCCATGCGTTCGGCCGGGATCGAACCCACAAAACGAGGTATACACTCCCGTGACCACTAGTATTACTCATTGGAGTACAAGGCAACCTAGAATCGCCTTTTGTCGCTAGTAGTACATTGTTCCTTACAAGAAACCACTAATAATGCCAAGAAACCACTAATAATGCCAAGAAACTACTACCACTTGCATATGTGGCAGACTTAAGATAAGACTACCTTATCAACCATTGTACATGCCCTTACCAACCAGCCGTACCAAGAAACGACTACTCTACAAAGTGCCGTTATAGGCACATTTCAACCCATGTCGCCCCTTAAGTCAACGCCTTCTATTCGACGGACAAGTTAGGCATTATGACTTGTGGGACCTACATGTCAGTCTGCACAAAAATCCTCGAGTGACCTCCTACCTCCGGCCCGTCCCCTAGTCATCCTCGGCCATGGGACGTAGCTACCGCCGCCGGCAGAAGGCGAGGTCAAAACCGCCGGTGGTGCGGAGCCCATCTTGCGGCAGCCCGGATGCCAGCTCCGACCGGCGCTCGCGGCCGCTAGCTAGCCACGATAGCTCCGTCCAACTGCTTGTCTGCAAGGTTTGCTAGCTAGATTGGCACGGCGGCGCGGCGGCTTGCTCTCTCACACTGCGCTAAGGCCAGCCATCTGGCTCGAGCAAAGGCCAGCGCGTCGGCTTGCTCGCGCGTGAGTCACGCTCGGGCCAGCCTGCCAACCCGTGCGGAGGCCAGCCAGGCATCCGGCGCGTCCGGCGGAGCGGCGGCCAACTCCCTCATCACCGGCGCTACCGACGAACACGCATCAGTACTGTTTGAAGTAATGTTCAGGTAAAATAATGATTTGAGGGGGAATATAATAGGATAGAAGGTCGGATGTGGGTCCATCGTGTCAACGGTCAAACAAAATGTGTTGGTTTAAGCTGCCTCGTCAGCACGGACGTGTGGGCCAACCCTGTCATAAACAGGTTTAAACGAGCCTAATCGGCACTAGGTAGTAGTTTCTGGCACGGATTAAGAAATTTTGGGTATGTTTTTGCTATTGTTTGTACAATAGTTTCTTCCTAGGGCTGGTTGAAAGTGGTAGTTTTTTGTTAAATACTCTACATATTGTAAGTAGGAGTGAAAGTTAAGCTTTGGAAGCCAATAAGCAAGGCTAGTTACATAGTGCCTATGTGTACGTGATTGAAAGTAAATATCAACCATGAGTGACTAATATCTTGATGGAAAACTTGAAACTATGGAAATACTAGCATTTTTTTGGAATGGTTGGAAATACTAGCAATGTTCACGTGCGTTGCAACGGATCATAATTAGAATAATACTTATTCACAAACTTGATACAAAACACTCTAATTTTGATATACATATATCACTAGAGATATATTATGTTTCAATCAGAAAATATTCCTTGGGCTGTTTTGGTGAGGTGAGGGAAGGGTGTGGTTGGTTTTAAGATACTAATTATGGGTTTTTCTGCAAATTGGTAGATAAGTGGGATGTTGGTGAGAAAAGGCAACAACTTACCTCACAGTCGTTAGATGTAGATCTAATGGTCAGAAATGATGGATGGCAGACACACCATCATCACCAACTTAGTCTTCTGTAGGAGTACTAGCAAGATGTCCGTGCATTGCACGGAACATCAAGATGCATATTTTTATAAAACACTTGTTGTGATTGACCCATGCAGGAGTAATCCCATGTGTAAAAACTAATGATATCTCATGAAAGAGGAGATAACATGAAGAGGAGTGGGGTGTGGCGGTGATTGGTGGTCGGACTGAGCGGAGGCAAGGGGATGGACGACGCCGGCAGCGGCCACCAGGCCAGTTTGTTCCAGAGGCTTCCTTTTTTAATTGCTCAACAATGAGGTTGTTGGAGATAAGGATGAACGAGGGAATTTCTTGTCTACAAATGTGGAGAGAGGTGCAGGTATATTTTAGTTTAATTTCCATCCGTCGGATATAGATCAGACGGTCTATTGCAAGATGGCACGCATACCATCATCACCAACTCGTTTTTTTATAAGAGAAGAAATATAAGTATGGAGATACAAATGTATTATCGATACTTGTTTCCATAAACTATGATCTACATTCTATTCAATGGCTCAGCATGTGGGGCCTTAGCACAATGACTTCTCGACTATGCGAAACAGAGGTTTTCCCGTCGCTGATAAGGAGGGGGTGATGGGGCGCGCTTTCGGCTTGCTCTAGTCCTAGTAGTCATACTAGGTGGTCTACGCACGTGTAGATTTACTCTTTTTCACGTCTCGTGTTCGTTGTACTGCCACAACTATTGATGAATAGACGGTAAGTTATTCACGGGGAAACCCTTGTTGAGCGTGTTTACGAGAAAGAGAGAGAGAGACAGTGTGCGTGTGTGATATGTCTAGAGACTGAGGCAATGATAATAGATTCTTTGTGTCTATGTGTGTGGAGGATAGAGAGAGACATGTACATGGGGCTTTGTGTTGTGTAACATGGAGACACATAGACATAATCAGAGAGTGAGTGTGTGAGATACACATGCGGACATGGGGAGAGATGTGTGAGTTAGAGAGATGGAGAATTTTGGTGTGCATATGAGCTAGAGAGGGGGAGGGGAGGGTATATACATATCTAGAGCTGTAGAGAATATGCAAGGGTGTGTGTCTTAAAAGAAGGATCCAGATAGCAAGATGGGTTTTTGTTTGTGTCTGTGTGTGTTTGTGCGCGCGTTTGTGTGTGAGAGGGAGTGTGTGTATGTGGAGTAGAGAGACCACTAATGATGTAAACCTAGTATAAGGGAAGGGGGAATGGTGTGACATGTGTGTCAAAGAGAGACAAAGGCATGTGTAGTAGCGGGATAGCATGGGTACGGGCGGGGAGCAGACTATTTGGAAGAGACATCGAGTGTGTGTGGGAGAGGGGTGTGAGAGCGAGAAAGAGAGAGAGAGAGAGCTAGCGATGGAGAGAGAGAGAGAGAGGAAAAGAGGGGGGGGGAGGGGTCGTTTGTGTCCATAAGTGGCGTATAGATAGGGAGACAATGTTGATGTTGTTCGAAATTGGCCTATGTACGGAGACGCAAGGGAAGCGAGTCATCGTGTGTGTGATAGGGACTTCATGAGAGATCTAGAATAGATGGTGTAGAGAACAACGTGCGAGATTGAGAACGATGATACATTAGGGAGCTACGGAAAGAGTCACGACATATATGTATACAGGGAAGGAGCTGGGGCGGGTCCGCATGTGGGAGAGATAGAAAGAGGAGAGTGGTGCACAAGGAGACAAAGTGTGCTTGTTTGCAGTGGGGGTGGTGTGTGAGGTGAGTGTGCGAGAACCACATAACTAGGGAGATAGACGTTTGGAGGCAATATTTTGTGTGTATGAGAAAGATACACTCTACATAGTGCGTGTGCTTGGGAAAGAGAGATGCCGGGAGACCTGGAGAGTGGGGGAAGAGATGTGTGCATGCCCGAGAGACAAAGTGATAAGAGACCTATATTGGGGTCTGGACTTTAGAAGAGAGGGGGGTATTAATGTGCTCGTGTGTTCGTGTCTGGGGGAGAGAACGGCATGTGTGTGTGTGGGGGAGGGAGGGGGTGGGAGTGGCTTCAGATAATGAGTTAGGTGTCTATATTTGAGGGACTTTAGCGTAATTGAGATATATATGGTCAATAGTGTGTGCACTCATGGTTGATCAATTTGTTTCATAGTTTGGACTATGAGATAACGATACTTTTGAACATGCGTGATGTACCAGAATTACAAACCTAAAATTGGAATTTTGGAATTTGAGCTTTTGTAATTCATTTAAACGGAGGTACATTTTTTAAGCCGGGATTTCGTGATTTCAAATTCATATATCAAACCTAGAGATATAAACATACGGGCATGTTCAAACTTTATAATCATCCACTTTATTCATACACATACACATTTTTGCTTTTGTCATCATATTTAGGATAAACGCATTTGGAATTTCATTAGAATTGGACCGTATGATGGTATTTACTTGTACTAGCTCAATGATCCGTATTTGAATTGAATGGACAATCTAAGTTTCGAGTTGGAGACATTGATTTTCAAAACTTGCACTTTTTTGCGTGCAAAACAAATAAATTCTCGGCCCTGATATCATAGTCGGCCGTACAAGAGCAGAACACTTATAATTTCAGGCGCCAAAAGCTTTCAAACTTCCCGCTCACATTGAAATATCTCGCGCCCGAAAGTTTAGCCCTGCGATATTCCTGTTTTACCCCTGCCACATGAACGGAAAAGGGCTGCTTTGGTAACTCCATTGTTTTCCCCTCTTTGCCCCAACATTCTTCCCCAGAGCCCCTCCCCTTCCCCTCCCCGACCCCCCAACCACGGCAAGCCACTGAATCTAGTCCTCCGCCGCAGCGGTGGACCTCACACCCGCCGGATCTACCTTCCGCACCTTGGAACCCCCAACTGCCAACTCACCACTTCACCGGAGCCGCTTCACCGACTGGCTTGTCCACCGCTCCAGATCTCCTTGACCGCCATCATGGTCCACCGCACTGGATCTGCTTAACCGGCGCCCTCGTCCACCATAGTGTAGGCCCTTCACTGACTCCCTTGTCCGCCCCATCGCTGGCCCTTCATACAAGCCCTCATCCGCCGCAACAGATCCGCCTCACCGAAAGCATTGTACACCGCGCCCGCCAAAGCATTCGTCCACTGCACCGGACCCGCTCCACGGACGCCATATTCAACTCCACCGGCCTTGCTTTACTAACGCCGTAGCCTCATCAGGTTATTTCGATTTGTACTCCTTCGGTTTTTCTCTTCTTTATCATGCAACTGTTCACTTACCACAGATTAGCTTTCTAGTATGTCGACAGGCGCCGCAACCGAAGCACTGGAGCCGCTTCAGCGACTGCGACAGCCGACCCAAACTCAACCGCAATACGAGCACCATCGACGATCCTTAGCTATCAAGTATGACAACAATACCCATACGCCGCTGAGAATCAGGTACTATTATCCAACGGCCTGCGACTACGTTCACTTTCTTAGCATAAGCACCGCACCTTTGAATTTCTTCAGGGCATCATTCAATTTTTCGTGAGACGCATTATTCTGCTTGCACCTGTAGGGCCATACTTCTGGCAGTGAACATGTTACATGTGCTAAATTACATACCAGTGCACATATAGTTAATATGCTTTAGTTTTGTCCTAAGTATGACTATACTTCCTAGATATCACTGCCTACTATTTTACTTCTTGCATGCTATATTTATGATAATGGTGTTGTTCTGATGCCACCTGTTGGTTCCATCAGACTGCTTCATGTTCTCTATGCTTAATTACACATCAGCAAACTAGCATATGGTTCCGCTGCTTTTTGTTCATTTTACCCTACATTTTCTAATGCTAGCTATTACATCACTGCTCTGAGCCTCTGTTCATTACTTTTTTGTGTGTTCTTGATCTTCCCAAGTTGCGTGACTAATTTGATGCTTCTATTAATTATGGAGCTGCCAACCCATCAAGCAAAATATTTGTTCTTTTGGGGCTGGCACCTCGAACAAGCATAAAAATAGAGTGAAGCAGATATATTGCCGTGTAAGCACACACCCTTCTTTCATTAGTTTAGATGAACCATTGATGATCAATTTGAACCAGTGCATGCGACTAAAATTAATTTTACCTAAATAGAGGGTGCAGAATAAACTACAACAACTAGATTTGCAACCACAGGATGCTGACGATTTCTTCAAAGAACATTGTAACAACAGCGAGGCTTCACAACAACATATGGTAAGCCAGTGTGTTTTAGTACATGTGAAATGTAATGCGTGTGGGCTGCTTTCTTGGCTTGTGCCCTCAACCTGTAATCCTACAGAATTACAAATAGTTCAGTTGTCTGCTTTGCTGTATTGCTTGATTCGAATGCTTGTTTGTTACTTGTTAGGCTATACCTGAGTTGGCTAATATGTCAGCAGTGCCTGCTCTACTATCGTAAAGAAATGCATGCCTAGTTCATTTGAGTACTTAACTTTTCCTCTGAACTTCATCACAAGACTGTCTTCATAGTTTATATGAGGCCACACTGTTAAGTGCTTTCTCAGATTATTTGAACTGCTTAGATGCCTTGGCAACTTAAATATAGCGGTGGTACACTCCCTTTCAACTAGGGATGTCAACTAGGTCCCGTTTAATCCCGATTAAAGTCCACTAGTGGTATGATAGTTCAAAAGAGTTTTTGCTTTTTGAGGAAAATGAACAAGGGAGCTAGCAAAAACTAACTAGATGGGACTGGCGGATGTCGTTTATTTGCCACTTACATCCCTAGTTTCATCTTACCATTTTAATTTTTTTGGCTGATGCTACTTTGAACCATTTAAATATAGCTTACCATGCTCGGCAATAATTCGTATGTCATTTACCATGTAAGCTTACTGCCTGGATCATGCGATAACTATCTCTTACTTATGTCCAGCGGAAACCTTTCAGGATGTTGTTCACACTAAGACACAATGCACAACCCCAGAATCTATTTGTGGAAGCAGTTGCTACCTCTTGAGCACTGCGTTGGTTTTCCCTTGAAGAGGAAAGGGTGATGCAGTAAAGTAGCGTAAGTATTTCCCTTTGTTTTTGAGAACCAAGGTATCAATCTAGTAGGAGGTCACGCTCAAGTCCCTAGCACCTACACAAACAAATAAGAACCTCCCAACCAACGCGATAAAGGGGTTGTCAATCCCTTCACGGTCACTTACGAGAGTGAGATCTGATAGAGATGATAAGATAATATTTTTGGTATTTTTATGATAAAGAGTAAAAGTAAAGAAAACAAGTAAACAATAATGGAAATAACGGGAGATTAATATGATGGAAAATAGACCCGGGGGCCATAGGTTTCACTAGTGGCTTCTCTCAAGATAGCATAGGTATTACGGTGGGTGAACAAATTACTGTCGAGCAATTGATAGAATTGAGCATAGTTATGAGAATATCTAGGTATGATCATGTATATAGGCATCACGTCCATGACAAGTAGACCGAAACGATTCTGCATCTACTACTATTACTCCACACATCGACCGCTATCAAGCATGCATCTAGAGTATTAAGTTCATAAGAAGAGAGTAACGCTTTAAGCAAGATGACATGATGTAGAGGGATAAACTCATGCAATATGATATAAACCCCATCTTTTTATCCTCGATGGCAACAATACAATACGTGCCTTGCTGCCCCTGCTGTCACTGGAAAGGACATCGCAAGATTGAACCTAAAGCTAAGCACTTCTCCCATTGCAAGAAAGATCAATCTAGTAGGCCAAACCAAACTGATAATTTGAAGAGACTTGCAAAGATAACCAATCATACATAAAAGAATTCAAAGAAGATTCAAATATTGTTCGCAGATAATCTTGATCATAAACCCACAATTCATCGGATCTCGACAAACACACCACAAAAGAAGATTACATCGAATAGATCTCCAAGAGAATCGAGGAGAACTTTGTATTGAGATCCAAAGAGAGAGAAGAAGCCATCTAGCTAATAACTATGGACCCGAAGGTCTGAGGTAAACTACTCACACATAATCGGAGAGGCTATGGTGTTGATGTAGAAGCCCTCCGTGATCAATGCCCCCTCCGACAGGACGCCAGAAAAGGCCCCAAGATGGGATCTCACGGGTACAGAAGGTTGCGGCGGTGGAATTAGGTTTTCGTGGTCGCTTCTGATGGTTTGGGGGTACGTAGGTATATATGGGAGGAAGAAGTAGGTCGGTGGAGCCACGAGTGGCCCACGGGGGTGGAGGGCGCGCCTGGGGAGGGTGGGGGGTAGGCGCGCCCCCTACCTCGTGGCCTCCTCGTCTGTTGCTTGACGTCCACTCCAAGTCCTCTGGATCACGTTTGTTCCAAAAATCACGTTCCCGAAGGTTTCATTCCGTTTGGACTCAGTTTGATATTCTTTTTCTGCGAAACACTGAAATAGGCAAAAAAACAGCAATTTGGGCCGGGCCTCCGGTTAATAGGTCAGTCCCCAAAATAATATAAAAGTGTATAAATAAGCCCATTAAACATCCAAAACCAAATATATAATAGCATGGAACAATAAAAAATTATAGATACGTTGGAGACGTATCAAGCATCCCCAAGCTTAATTCCTGCTCGTCCTCGAGTAGGTAAATGATAAAAACAGAATTTTTGATGTGGAATGCTTCTTAGCATAATTCTCAATGTAAATCTTTTTATTGTGGCATGAATATTTAGATCCGAAAGATTCAAGATAAAAGTTTAATGTTGACATAAAAACAATAATACTTCAAACATGCTAACCAAGCAATTATGTCTTATCAAAATTACATAGCCAAAGAAAGCTTATCCCTACAAAATCATATAGTTAGGCTATGTTTCAATATTGTCACACAAACATTCTCATCATGCATAACCCCGATGACAAGCCGCGCAATTGGTTCATACTTTTAACGCGGTTCAGCCTTTTCAACTCTTATGCAATACATGAGCGCAAGCCATGGATATAGCACTATGGGTGGAGTAAAGTATCATGATGGGGGTTATGAGAGAAGACAAAAAAGGTAAAAAGTCTCACATTGACGCGGCTAATCAATAGGCTATGGAGATGGCCATCAATTGATGTCAATGAGAGGAGTAGGGATTGCCATGCAACAGATGCACTTGAGCTATAAATATATGAAAGCTCAACAAAAGAAAATAAGTGGGTGTGCATCCAACTTGCTTGCTCACGAAGACCTAGGGCATTTTTAGGAAGCCCATCATTGGAATATACAAGCCAAGTTCTATAATGAAAAATTCCCACTAGTATATGAAAGTGACAACATAGGAGACTCTCTATCATGAAGATCACGGTGCTATTTTGAAGCACAAGTGTGGAAAAAGGATAGTAACATTATCCCTTCTCTCTTTTTCTCTCATTTTTTGGGTCTTCTCCTTTTTTTCTTTAGCCTCTTTTTTTTAGTCCGAATCTCATCCCGACTTGTGGGGGAATCATAGTCTCCATCATCCTTTCCTCACATGGGACAATGCTCTAATAATGATGATCATCACACTTTTATTATTTACAACTCAACAATTACAACTCAATACTTAGAACAAAATATGACTCTATGTGAATGCCTCCGGCGGTGTACCGGGATATGCGATGAATCAAGAGTGACATGTATGAAAAAAATTATGAATAGTGGCTTTGCCACAAAATATGATGTCAACTACATGATCATGCAAAGCAATATGACAATGATGAAGCGTGTCATAATAAACGGAACGGTGGAAAGTTGCATGGCAATATATCTCGGAATGGCTATGGAAATGCCATGATAGGTAGGTATGGTGGCTGTTTTGAGGAAGATATAAGGAGGCTTATGTGTGATAGAGCGTATCATATCACGGGGTTTGGATGCACTGGCGAAGTTTGCACCAACTCTCAAGGTGAGAAAGGGCAATGCGCGGTACCATAGAGGCTAGAAAATTGTGGAAGGTTGAGAGTGTGTATAATCCATGGACTCACATTAGTCATAAAGAACTCATATACTTATTGCAAAAGTTTATTAGCCCTCGAAGCAAAGTACTACTACGCATGCCCCTAGTGGGATAGATTGCTTGGAAAAGACCATCGCTCGTCCCCGACCGCCACTCATAAGGAAAGCAATAAAAGAACACCTATGTGTCAAAATTGTTACACAACTTTTACCATACGTGCATGCTACGGGACTTGCCAACTTTAACACAAGTATTTTTCAATTTCACAATTACTCAACTAGCACACTCTAATATTACCACCTTTATATCTCAAAACACTTATCAAGTATCTAACTTCTCATGATATTTAATGAACTCAATATGAAAGATTAATTTCACAATTAAAGCAAATTACCATGCTGTTTAAGACTCTCAAAATAATATAAGTGAAGCATGAGAGATCAATAATTTCTATAAAATATAACCACCGCCGTGCTCCAAAAGATATAAGTGAAGCACTAGAGCAAAAAACTATATAGCTCAAAAGATATAAGTGAAGCACACAGAGTATTCTAATAAATTCTGAATCATGTGTGTCTCTCTCAAAAGGTGTGTACAGCAAGGATGATTGTGGTGAACTAAAAGGCAAAGACTCAAATCATACAAGACGCTCCAAGCAAAACACATATCATGTGGTGAATAAAAATATAGCTCCAAGTAAATTTACCGATGGACAAAGACAAAAGAGGGGATGCCTTCCGGGGCATCCCCAAGCGTAGGCTTTTGGGTTGTCCTTAGATTTTACCTTGGGGTGCCTTCGCATACCCAAGCTTAGGCTCTTGCCACTCCTTGTTCCATACTCCATCAAATCTTTACCCAAAACTTGAAAACTTCACAACACAAAACTTAACAGAAAATCTCGTGAGCTCCATTAGCGAAAGAAAACAAAACACCACTTCAAGGTACTGTATTGAACTCATTTTTTATTTATATTGCTGTTA
Organism: Aegilops tauschii subsp. strangulata; assembly: GCF_002575655.3. Lineage (NCBI taxonomy): Eukaryota > Viridiplantae > Streptophyta > Magnoliopsida > Poales > Poaceae > Aegilops > Aegilops tauschii. Next base: position 248,496,123 of record NC_053035.3, read on the forward strand.
AACCTACTGTATTACAACTTATCTATGGTTTATAAACTATTTTACTAGCCATAGATTCATCAAAATAAGCAAACAACACACGAAAAACAGAATCTGTCAAAAACAGAACAGCCTGTAGTAATCTATAACTAACGCAAACTTCTGGAACTCTAAAAATTCTGGCAAAATAGGACGACCTAAATAATTTGTTTATTGATCTTCTGAAATTGGAATCAATATTATGTCACGTTCTGGTAATGTTTAACAATTGTTTTCGTGAACAGAAAGTTTCTGGAATTTTCAGCAAGATCAAATAACTATCATCCAAGAAGATCCTATAGGTTTAACTTGGCACAAACACTAATTAAAACATAAAAACAAATATAACCAGAGGCTAGATCAAAGATTTATTCCTAAACAGAAGCAAAAAGCAAAAAAAAAATAAAGTAAAATTGGGCTGCCTCCCAACAAGCGCTATCGTTTAACGCCCCTAGCTAGGCATAAAAACAAGGATAGATCTAGGTATTGCCATCTTTGGTAGGCAATCCATAAGTGGCTCTCATAATAGATTCATATGGTAATTTAATTTTCTTTCTAGGAAAGTGTTCCATGCCTTTCCTTAACGGAAATTGGAATCTAATATTCCCTTCCTTCATATCAATAATTGCACCAATCGTTCTAAGGAAAGGTCTACCAAGAATAATAGGACATGAAGGATTGCAATCTATATCAAGAACAATAAAATCTACGGGCACATAGTTCCTATTTGCAACAATAAGAATATCGTTAATTCTTCCCATAGGTTTCATAATGGTGGAATCCGCAAGGTGTAAGTTTAAAGAGCAATCATCAAATTCGCGGAAATCTAACAAATCACATAAAGTTTTTGGAATCGTGGAAACACTAGCACCCAAATCACACAAAGCATAGCATTCATGATCTTTAATTTTAATTTTAATAGTAGTTTCCCACTCATCATAAAGTTTTCTAGGGATAGAAACTTCCAACTCAAGCTTTTCTTCATAAGATTGCATCAAAGCATCAACGATATGTTTTAAAAGCTTTATTTTGACTATAAGCATGCGGAGAATTTAGCACGGATTGCAACAAAGAAATACAATCTATCTAAGAGAAATTATCATAATTAAATTCCTTGAAATCCAAAATAGTGGGTTCATTGCTATCTAAAGTTTTAACCTCTTCAATCCCACTTTTACTAATTTTTGCATCAAGATCTAAAAACTCCAAATTTTTGGAACGCCTTCTAGGTAAAGGTGGCTCATCTCGAGTCCCATCATTATCAAGATTCATATTGCAAAACAAAGATTTAATAGGGGACACATCAATAACTTTTAGATCTTCATCTTTATTCTCATAAAAATTAGAAGAACACGCTTTTACAAAGCAATCTTTCTTAGCACGCATCCTAGCGGTTCTTTCTTTGCACTCATCAATGGAAATTCTCATGGCTTTGAGAGACTCATTTATATCATGCTTAGGTGGAATAGATCTAAGTTTCAAAGAATCAACATCAAGAGAAATTCTATCCACGTTCCTAGCCAATTCATCGATCTTAGGCAATTTTTCTTCAAGCAAGGCATTGAAATTCTTTTGCGAATTCATAAACTCTTTAACACTAGTCTCAAAATCAGAGGGCAACTTATTAAAATTTCCATAAGAATTGTTGTAGGAATTACCATAATTATTAGAGTGATTACTAGGATACGGCCTAGGATTAAAGTTTCCTCTATAAGCGTTGTTACCAAAATTATTCCAACCAACAAAATTCACATCCACAGATTCATTATTATTCTCAATCAAAGTAGACAAAGGCATATCATTGGGATCAGAAGAAACACTCTTATTAGCAAACAATTTCATAAGTTCATCCATCTTTCCACTCAAAACATTAATTTCTTCTATCGCATGGACATTTTTATTAGTAGATATTTCAGTGTGCCATTGAGAATAATTAACCATAATATTATCTAGGAGTTTAGTAGCTTCTCCTAAAGTGATTTCCATAAAAGTGCCTCCCGCGGCCGAATCTAAAAGATTTCTAGAAGCAAAATTCAATCCGACATAATTTTTTTGTATAATCATCCATAAGTTCAAACCATGAGTAGGGCAATTACGTATCATTAATTTCATTCTCTCCCAAGCTTGTGCAACATGTTCATGATCAAGTAGCCTAAAATTTATAATATCGTTTCTAAGAGAGATGATTTTAGCGGGAGGAAAATACTTAGAGATAAAAGCATCTTTGCACTTATTCCAAGAATCAATACTATTTTTAGGCAAAGACGAAAACCAAGTTTTAGCACGATCTCTAAGAGAAAACGGAAATAGCTTTAATTTAACAATATCATTATCCACATCTTTCTTCTTTTGCATATCACACAAATCAACAAAGCTATTTAGATGGGCAGCGGCATCTTCACTAGGAAGGCCGGCAAATTGATCTTTCATGACAAGATTCAGCATAGCAACATTAATTTCACAAGATTCAGCTTCGGTAAGAGGAGCAATCGGAGTGCTAAGAAAATCATTGTTGTTGGTATTGGCAAAGTCACACAATTTAGTATTATCTTGAGCCATCGTGACAAGCAAGCAATCCAACACACGAGCGAACAAGAAGCAAGCGAAAAAGATGGCTAACGGAAAAGAGAGGGCGAATAAAACGGCAAGGGTGAAGTGGGGGAGAGGAAAACGAGAGGCAAATGGCAAATAATGTAATGCGAGGGATAAGAGTTTGTGATGGGTACTTGGTATGTCTTGACTTGACTTGGCGCACACCTCCCTCGCAACGGCGCCAGAAATGGCTCATTGTCGGGAGATCAAATATTGACTTGACTTGGTGTACACCTCCCCGGCAACGGCACCAGAAATCCTTCTTGCTACCTCTTGAGCACTGCGCGGGTTTTCCCTTGAAGAGGAAAGGGTGATGCAGTAAAGTAGCGTAAGTATTTCCCTCAGTTTTTGAGAACCAAGGTATCAATCCAGTAGGAGGTCACGCTCAAGTCCCTTGCACCTACACAAACTAATAAGAACCTCGCAACCAACACGATAAAGGGGTTGTCAATCCCTTCACGGTCACTTACGAGAGTGAGATCTGATAGAGATGATAAGATAGTATTTTTGGTATTTTTATGATAAAGAGTAAAAGTAAAGAAAACAAGTAAACAGTAATGGAAATAACGGGATATTAATATGATGGAAAATAGACCCGGGGACCATAGGTTTCACTAGTGGCTTCTCTCAAGATAGCATAGGTATTACAGTGGGTGACCAAATTATTGTCGAGCAATTGATAGAATTGAGCATAGTTATGAGAATATCTAGGTATGATCATGTATATAGGCATCACATCCGTGACAAGTAGACCGAAACGATTCTGCATCTACTACTATTACTCCACACATCGACCGCTATCGAGCATGCATCTAGAGTATTAAGTTCATAAGAAGAGAGTAACGCTTTAAGCAAGATGAGATGATGTAGAGGGATAAACTCATGCAATATGATATAAACCCCATCTTTTTATCCTTGATGGCAACAATACAATATGTGCCTTGCTGCCCCTGCTGTCACTGGAAAGGACACTGCAAGATTGAACCCAAAGCTAAGCACTTCTCCCATTGCAAGAAAGATCAATCTAGTAGGCCAAACCAAACTGATAATTCAAAGAGACTTGCAAAGATAACCAATCATACATAAAAGAATTCAGAGAAGATTCAAATATTGTTCATAGATAATCTTGATCATAAACCCACAATTCATCGGATCTCGACAAGCACACTGCAAAAGAAGATTACATCAAATACATCTCCAAGAGAATCGAGGAGAACTTTGTATTGAGATCCAAAGTGAGAGAAGAAGCCATCTAGCTAATAACTATGGACCCGGAGGTCTGAGGTAAACTACTCACACATCATCGGAGAGGCTATGGTGTTGATGTAGAAGCCCTTCGTGATCAATGCCCCCTCCGGCAGGACGCCGGAAAAGGCCCCAAGATGGGATCTCACGGGTACAGAAGGTTGCCGCAGTGGAATTAGGTTTTCGTGGTCGCTTCTGATGGTTTGGGGGTACGTAGGTATATATAGGAGGAAGAAGTAGGTTGGTGGAGCCACGAGGGTGGATGGCACGCCTGGGGGGGGGGGGGTAGGCGCGCCCCCCTACCTCGTGGCCTCCTCGTCTGTTGCTTGACGTCCACTCCAACTCCTCTGGATCACGTTTGTTCCAAAAATCACGTTCCCGAAGGTTTCATTCCGTTTGGACTCCGTTTGATGTTCTTTTTCTGCGAAACACTGAAATAGGCAAAAAAACAGCAATTTGGGCTGGGCCTCCGGTTAATAGGTTAGTCCCCAAAATAATATAGAAGTGTATAAATAAGCCCATTAAACATCCAAAACAGAATATATAATAGCATGGAACAATAAAAAATTATAGATACGTTGGAAACGTATCAGTAGTGCGCCATCCATGTTACCAGATGGTAGCAGTTCAGAGGCAACACCGTTGGAGAGCAGTCTGAGCACAGATATTATAGTTCTTGAGGCTCTACTAGAGGCAGAAATAGATGGTGTGGCTGCCATGAATGAGGTAATCTTGATCTTGAGGCTGGAAATTATGCAATTAGCTACACACATTATGCAAGCAACCCAAGAATTGGAGGAAGTAAGAATGCTACATTTGAAGACGGAGGAGGTCCTGTTGTTTCTACTATCTGAAGCCCAGGGTTGTGACGCCCGGATAATTAGGCTACAGTAATCCCACGTTAATGATGCCACGTCACCACGATTACTGTTGTTAATCTCGTGTTAGTTCAAAATCGATTCCAATTCAAATTCAAAATCTAGCAAACAATAAAGATTTTCAAATATTAAAACTAAAATGTTGGGGTGTTGCCAAATAATGCATAGGTAATTATTGTGGAGAAACCACATTTTTATAAAAGGTTTAAATGCACTTAAATGATTAAAACAGTAGGTAAAACTATTAAATAAATACCTTTTGAATATTATAAATTGCTAAACTATTTTGATCAGGGGTAAAACTTTCTGTGAAAGTAGTTGGAGTTGTAACTCTATTTTAGGTACGGGTTTTACTTTTGTAAAACTATAAATTATTAAATAGATAAAAGAAAGCAGAAAAAAAAAATAGAAATAAAACAAAGCTAAAAAAAGAGAGCAACCGCCCCCACTAGGCTCCGGCCCAGCAGGCCACAGCCCCACTGGGCCAGCCCACCCCCGCTCCCCTATCCCCCCCACCTACCAGAACCCTAACCTACCGCACCCCCACTCCTCCTCTCGTTCCCCCACTCCCCATGTTCTGGATCGAGGCAAACCGCCCCGACCGTATCGCCCCTAGCGCCGTTGCCCGTCGCCCCGCCTCTACCTCGCCGGTGTCGCTTGCGCCACGTGCCTCCCTTGGCCACGCCAGGCCGTGGCCGGGCCTGCCTGCACGCGTGGGCGCTCGCCCGTAGTTCCCTCCACCATCCTTCGTGCGCCCCCCCTCCAGATCCGCCAGTGCCCGACGCCTTCGCCATGGGCGTCGTCACCCGCGCGCCCCACGGGCTCGCCGTCGCCTAGGAGCACGCCCACGAGCTCCGACGTGCTCTGCTCTGCCTTCCCCGACCCCGGCCTCAAGCTCACCGCCTCTGCATCATCCTCTCCGCCGGATTCTTCTTCGCCGGACTGCCTCCCCGTCGTCGCTCGCCGTCGACCCCGTCCTCCCCCCCGCGCCCCATTGCCCGTGCCCCTACAATCACCGTGAGCACCGCACCGCTCCTTCCTCCTTCTCTCCCCTGCCGCTGCTCTGCATCGCTCCGTCACCGCCCGCACGCGCCACCGCGCGCGTATGCCACCCCGCTCGCCCCCTCTACTCAGGACCGCCCGCGGCCACCCCGTCGGCCACCGCGACCATCTGCACCCGCCTCCGACGCGCTAGCCCCTGCTCTAGTCCCTCCCTTCGCCGCTGCCGTACGCAGTCGCCGGTCGTCGCCCACGCCGGCCACGCCCGCTCAGTCCCGCTCCGGCCGCGGCCTTGCCTTGCCCCCCCGGTCGGGCTCGGCCTCAGCACGGGCGACGCCAGCCCGCACGCCCCTGCCCGCTAACCCGCTAAGACCCCCTGTGCATATGACAAGTGGGGCCCGCCCCTGAGAACGTTTATATAAAAAAAGAATTAAATAAATAAATAAAAATAAAAATAATTAATTAATTAGTTAATTAACCCTGTTTAGATTAATCTAATTTAATTAATTAGTTTAATTAATAGTTAATTAATTAGTTAACCCTAATTACCCTAATCAGTCTATGACATGTGGGACCCACGTGTCAGATGACTGCTGACGTCAGCATGATGTCATGCTGATGTCATCGCAACACTATTTTGGATAATGTTGAATTAAATAATTAATTAAAATTCAGAAAATGATTAAATCTTTAGAAAATCATATAAAATAATCCGTAACTCGGATGAAAATACTTTCTACATGAAAGTTGCTCAGAACGACGAGACGAATCCGAATACGCAGTCCGTTCGTCCGCCACGCGTCCCTAGCATAGTGAACCTGCAACATTTCACCTCCGGTTCATCTGTCCGAAAACGTGAAACACCGGGGATACTTTCCCGGATGTTTCCCCCCTTCACCGGTATCACCTCACACCGCGTTAGAACACGTCTAGCTCTGCCTGTTGTCCTGTTATGCACTTGCTTGCTATGTATTTACTGTTTCTTCCCCCCTCTTCTCTCCGGTAGACCCCGAGACTGCCGCTGATGCCGCTGTGATCAACTACGTCGACGACGACCCCATCTTCTTGTCTGAGCAACCAGGCAAGCCCCCCCTTGATCACCAGATATCGCCTATTCTTCTCTATACTGCTTGCATTAGAGTAGTGTAGCATGTTACTGCTTTCCGTTAATCCTATCCTGATGCATAGCCTGTCATTGTTGCTACAGTTGTTACCCTTACCTGCTATCCTACTGCTTAGTATAGGATGCTAGTGTTCCATCAGTGGCCCTACACTCTTGTCCGACTGCCATGCTATACTACTGGGCCATGATCACTTCGGGAGGTGATCACAGGTATATATTATATACTTTATATACATGACACATGTGGTGACTAAAGTCGGGTCGGCTCCTTGAGTACCCGCAAGTGATTCTGATGAGGGGGCTGAAAGGACAGGTGGCTCCACCCCGGTAGAGGTGGGCCTGGGTTCCTGACGGCCCCCGACTGCTACTTTGTGGCGGAGCGACAGGGCAGGTTGAGACCACCTAGGAGAGAGGTGGGCCTGGCCCTGGTCGGCGTTCGCAGATACATATCACGCTTAACGAGTTCTTGGTATTTGATCTGAGTCTGGCCATTTGGTCTATACGCACTAACCATCTACGCGGGAGTAGTTATGGGTATCCCGGCGTCGTGGTATCAGCCGAAGCCTTCGTGACGTCAGCGACTGAGTGGCGCGCGCCGGATTGGACTGGAACGCCACTAGGCTAGGTCTGCTTCCGGACGCGTATGCAACGTGCAGGTGTGCATAGGGCGATGGGCCCAGACCCCTGCGCGCATAGGGTTAGACCGGCGTGCTGACCTCTCTGTTGTGCTTAGGTGGGGCTGCGACGCGTTGATCTTACGAGGTCGGGCATGACCCAGAAAAGTGTGTCCGGCCAAATGGGATCGAGCGTGTTGGGTTATGTGGTGCACCCCTGCAGGGAAGTTTATCTATTCGAATAGCCGTGTCCCTCGGTAAAAGGACGACCCGGAGTTGTACCTTGACCTTATGACAACTAGAACCGGATACTGAATAAAATACACCCATCCAAGTGCCAGATACAACCTGGTGATCGCTCTCTAATAGGGCAACGAGGAGGGGATCGCCGGGTAGGATTATGCTATGCGATGCTACTTGGAGGACTTCAATCTACTCTCTTCTACATGCTGCAAGATGGAGATGACCAGAAGCGTAGTCTTCGACAGGACTAGCTATCCCCCTTTTATTCTGGCATTCTGCAGTTCAGTCCACTGATATGCCCCTTTACACATATACCCTTGCATATGTAGTGTAGCTCCTTGCTTGCGAGTACTTTGGATGAGTACTCACGGTTGCCTCTCTCCCTCTTCCCCCCTTTCCTTTCTATCTGGATGTCGCAACCAGATGTTGGAGTCCAGGAGCCAGACGCCACCGTCGATGACTCCTCCTACGACAGTGGCGGTGCCTACTACTATTTGCAGCCCGCTGATGACGACCAGGGGTAGTTAGGAGGATCCCAGGCAGGAGGCCTGCGCCTCGTTCGATCTGTATCCCAGTTTGTGCTAGCCTTCTTAAGGCAAACTTGTTTAACTTATGTCTGTACTCAGATATTGTTGCTTCCGCTGACTCGTCTATGATCGAGCACTTGTATTCGAGCCCTCGAGGCCCCTGGCTTGTATTATGATGCTTGTATGACTTATTTATGTTTTAGAGTTGTGTTGTGATATCTTCCCGTGAGTCCCTGATCTTGATCGTACACATTTGCGTGCATGATTAGTGTACGGTCAAATCGGGGGCGTGACAAGGGTAATCCCAGTTCTTCTTTAGATGCCAGTTGAAATTGTCAATAGATTATTGTACTTGCATGTGGTGTCATGTCTCTGAATGGATTATGTTGTAAGACCCCCTATGTTGTCCATGTGTTGTAATGATCCGATTTTTTAGGCGAGGTAATCCTCTGTACTTGTATGATTGACATAAGGTGAAATATTTTTTGTGTGAGCATATTGTATTGGATGAAATAACTGTTTGACTCAAGGTGTATCCAACCTACTGAATTTGAAGATCATGGCATTTCTAAATCATAATCATATATAAAGGTGGAATAAATCTTTGTTGTGGTTTTGAAGAAATAAATAACAAAACGTAGAATTATCGGTGGATATTCGTAATCGAATACAATTGGATTTGAATTTAGTTGCCAGGGCCCAGGGCAAACGTGAATGCTAATTCTCCCAAGGTTTGAACGAAGCGGCTAAACACCCACTATCATTTGTGGGCTGCCCGAAGCAAGTGTTTGCGAGATGGAAATTACTGTCTACCCCTGACACTTTGACATCCTTATCGACCGGATTTACACTGCTGTCGATAGGGGTAGACTAGTAACTTCAATCAGACGTGACACGACCGCCTCTGAGCCCATTCCGACATGGTGGGCGCCAAAGGTGGGCGGCAAAACACATTTGATTCAAGCTCGTCCGAAAGACATGTGTCTCTCCCTCCATTTCCCCATTCATACACGGTGGGTGGCAAAAAAACTCTCCTCGCCCGAAATCGATGTAGGCAAATATTTTATCTAGGGGCAGATGTGTTACTTCGCTCAGACGTGACACAACCGCCCTACCTGTTAGCCCTGTTCATACACCGTGGGCGCCAACCGTGGGCGGAAAAACACCCTCTCCTCGCCCAAAATCGCTACCAGCAAATATTGGGAGATGCGAGATTACCATCCTATCCCCAACCGACGTGATGTCCGAAATTTTAAACGGGGGATAAGTTCGTAACTTTCCCACATTTCAGACAAGCGCATCCCAAAGTTTGAGATCCCCTCTTCCCCTCCATTTCCCCATTCCTACACCGTCGACGCCACAACAACCTCCCCACTGCGGCCTGCCTCCTCCGTCCGCCACCCCATCCTCCACCTTGCCGGAGTCGCTACCCCGTCGTCCACTGCAAGAGATGGACGTCTCTCATCCACGGCGCCGGAAGAGGATCCTTTCATCGCGTCCTCTCGCTTCATCGGCGCCGTCGTCCACCTTGCCGTTGCTGCTCCTACGACTGCCTCGTCCATGGAAACATGATTTATCCCCCGACCCGGTCGTCTGCCATCTAAAGTCTTCTTCCCCGCCGCTGACATCCATCGCACCCGCAACACCCTCAACGTATCAGCACGGGCCTACACGGTGTCGCAAGAGAGGTGGTACTCTTCCTTATGTGCTTAAGTAACTGATCTCACCCATAAAATAGATTGTAAATTGTTTACTGTACTTTTCTTGTCCGTACCAAATCGTAGTGGCTAGTTGAAAGCAAACATTGGTTGCAGAGTAGCTTTGTCCGGTTTGCACCTTCAGATCCGCCATGGCATGATCACTATACTCGTAAAGCTTATGGTTTTCCCCCTTTATATTCACTACCATCATCATCGGTGCTTCGTGTCATGCTAGCACTACTCCTCAAGACCTCAACCCATCAAGCAAAACAACATGCCACTCATAATTCCAAAGCTTAGGTGTTGAAATACGAATCTGATATGATGCTCATATTACTAAAATAGAGAATGTTTAATTGGTCACCTAATGTTCCTATATTCATTTCAAAAAGCATGTGCGCCACCCACTGGTCCAGCTAGTTCCACTTTCCTGATTTTACTCTTGATGCTTGGTTTCCCCCTTTTATCTACTCTACTATGATTTGCGTAGGTGCTTTCTGTCGTACTAGCATTACTCCACCCTTCAAGCTAAACAACACAACACTCAAAATTCCAAAGCTTAGTTGTTCAAATATGATTGTGATATGATACTGATATTAGTTAACAGACACATTTAATTGGTTAGCTAAATGTCCCACTTGAGTTTCCAAAGGCATGCCGCGACATATAGAGAGACAGCAGAATTGCATTTCTTTGTCACTTGTTGACTGTACTTTCTTGTCCATACCAAATCTTAGTTGTTATTTCAAAGCAAAGATCGGTTGCTAACTACCCTTTGCGTGGTTTGCAGCTTCAGATCTGCCATCCCACTGCCACGGTCAACACTATACTCATCATGCTTACGGTTTCCCCATTTTATGATGACCACGATTGGCCTACGTGGTTCGTGTCGTAATAGCACTTCTCCACCCATCGAGCTAAACAAGCTTAGTTGTACAAATTCAAATATGATATTATGCTGATATTAGTAAAACCGAGAGATGTTTAATTGGTCAGCTAAATGTTCCTACTTTAGTTTCGAAATGCATGTGAGCCACATATGGAGAGACCGGAAGGGATACTATTTCTCTGTGCGCTCTAGTTCATCATGGGTGGGCAACCGAAATTGTATAGAAAGACTTGTAATATCTTCAATCTGCTTGCTCTTCTACTCTTCTTTAAAATGATCCTCTTCTCTTCTTTAATAAGTATCTTCCTTGTTGGGAAGAGTAGTAGAGACATTTGCGGTCGACTGGTCAGGTCGAGTTGTTCTCCCTTAGTATATTTTGAATCTGTCAGGTCAGGTCGACTTGTTCTTCTTTACTATATGTTGAAGCTGTCATCTGTGAAGTATCATCACTTCTGGAGCTCTCATATTTTGAGTAGTAGGCCACATTATATTAATGCACACACACCAAGTTACATCATGCATGGCATCTCTCAGAAGAACTGCAGAGATAGCACAAAGGGGTTTACAGGGAGGCAGTGTTGGATTAGAATCACTTATGCATTACAAAGATAAGCTCACTTGTTTTATGTTTTCATGCATGTCAGGTAATGAACATTATCAAAATGAATATGAGAATGGGCACACGAGAGGAATATTGCGGAACAATCCACTGGCTAACAAACTTGGCATGGTGGATGATGGCCTATCTTATTCACCCATCAAGGTGCTTGCTCTAACTTGGCAAGGTTGTATTGGTCGCACATATTTTGCATCTGACCTCTTGCATTACTTCTACTTTGTTACACCATATGCTTAGTTTAAGCATCATATATGAGTATATGCCATACCTATCCATTTTCTGTACCTATTCCATGTGTCATCATACTATGTTTTTCTAGTCAAATGTTGTTCTTTCGTAATAGATGTCCAAAAGGAAGAGGGTGAGTGCAGATCCTCAAGGAGTACAAACTAGGTATTTGGAAAAGGTAGTGATACCTGATAAATCAGATAGATCAGCAGCCACATAAAACACTGGCCCAACTGTACCACACTCTACCCCTACTCCACTGGCCAAACCCCTATTAGAACTGCTGAGAGCCCAGTGTTAGGTACTGTATATGATCAATTCAAAATTTGAACTCCTAAATTTCTGCATGTGCCTTACCTTCTCTCTTGTATGAAAACTAATTTCAGATGAAGCTCCTTGCTCAAAGGATCATAGGATCTCACAACAATACTGGGCTCTGCATTGCTCTTGTCAGTACCTCTTGCCCTTTGTCAGCATACTTACACTCATTGTTGTTTGATTATGTAGCATCACTGTAAATGTTCGCTTCTTTATCCTCCCTTTGCTAGAAATTATAATATCTATATTTACTCTTAGATAAATGTAGAATTAACACGATGGTTATGAAGTTTTGGTTGCTCATGTATGTACCTGTTGTCATGTAATCCCTCTGTATCGAATTAATTGTTGATCAATTGGATGTATTTATAACTTAATAGTGCTAGATACATCCATTTGAGCGACAAGTAATAACGAACGGTGGTGGTATTATTGTAGTTGCATCATGAGATAGTTGATTGCCTAGCATTACTCTGCATCTTATCTGCCCTGCCCTCCACTTTCTCCAAATTATCATATCTACATTTACTCTTACCAAAATGTTGAATAAAGCCAATGCCACTACACACGTTGATGTCTGCATTCCTCTTATCAGTACCTTTTGCCTTGTAACCCTGCACTTAATTAATTGCTATTTGATTATGTATCATCAGTCTGCACCTGAGCTTCATTATCCTCTGTTTCTTCCAATATTATTTGATCTATATTTACTCTTTGCAAAATGTAGAAAAATGGCAACGCTTATAAAGAATTTTCTTTGGGGAATTTATTGAATTATCCTTCCATCAACATGGAGATGGGCTTTTTCCAGCCCATGTTAACATGTAATGTAAGTTCATCCTTCTCAAGCCTTTAAACTTTGTTCTAGTATAGAGTTGGATAGGCATCATTTCCTCCACTGTTGCTTACTTTGCTATTTACATCTGATTGGCTGTTTGCAACAACTACCAGTTTTAAATTGTAGTTGTAAAAACATGTTCCTTATGCATAACAGATCCATTTATTTGCTTATATAATTGTGAAACCTGTTACGTGTCTCCTTGTTTCTCTTTCAGAGTCGTATCTCTTATGCCAGGTAGAACTTTAGTGAAGATAGTGAGCCAAATCATATTGAGGACAGCGAGATGACCCCAAGGTCCTGTCTTGATGAAGACAGTGAGTGGAAGCTACCCACCAGCAGGTGTGAGACAACCTCTGTGCAGTCGCTGCCTCAATCAGTTCGACTTCTTCAGTCTCAACTTAAAGCGGAAAGGCTTGCTTCAGCTCAGCTCCAAATTGAAGTCAAAGATGCAAGGAAGATCTCAGAGGACTGCCTTGCGCACTATGGTGCCATACAGCTAGGGATGGAGCATCTATCGTTGACACAACTGAGGTCTCATCAGCATGTTCGGCTGCTTGCGGGGCCCGCCCTGGCCAGGCCTAGTGCCTTCTGAAGTGCTCTTAGTTTTGCATATTCTTTTGTCGGCGCGATTATATGCACTGGTGGCGACCTTTGATGCCCAGTGTATGTAATCCGCGGTCACGTTGCGCTTTATTATCACGGTAGCGAACTTTGATTCCGAGTGGATGTAATATGCCGTAATTTCTTTATTGTATAGTCTAGGTTTATTCTTTGGTCGGTATGTTGTAATTTAGGCCGGAAGGTTCAGTGGATCTCAGTGTTGTCGGTCTTCAGGCCGGCCCGTTACTCATATGGGCCAAAACGTGGGCATATAATCATCTTGGGCCATTAGCAGGTCTAAACCTATAGTAGTTTCCCGCCTTTAACAACCTGAGTAAAGTTCTAGCCAGCTGGGCCAGAGAATACCATGGGCTTTTAACAGGCTAAAACCTATATTGGGCCAGCGTTGGGCCGAAAAATTTATGGGCCAATACAGGCCGAAACTGCCTAAGGCCCATGTTTGGCCCAAATAGGACGAGCAGTTAATAGGCCAAAATATATCTCGGGCCAGTTTGGCCCAATAAAATTATGGGCTTTAAGCAGGCCGGTATCCACGCGGGCCATAGGCCCAAAAGTGTCACGAGCCATTATCAGATGGGCTGTAAGCAGGCCTGATTCAACGCGGGCTGTAATTAGGCCCAACTGTTCCACGGGCCATTAACAGGCCCATAGGCCTGTTGGGCTGAAATTTATCCACGAAGACTACGAGCCATTAAGAGGCCTAAAGTTACTTCGGACAAGAAATAGCCTAGTTTCTGCATGGGCCGTTAAAGGGCCTAAAGTTAAACCGGGCCGACAACGTCCCAGATGCACCACGGGCCGCTAACAGGCCGAAACTATTATCAGGCCAAACTGGTTAACGGGCATTTAGCAGGATGAAATACAAACCTTTCATAGAATGGGCCCAAAAGAACAGTGGCCTATTAACGGGCCTGATCCGATATGGGCCGTAATTTGGCCCAAAACATGGTAGGATGTGAATGGGCCTGATCTACTATGGGCCTCAATTTGGCCCAAAACATGGCAGGCTGTTAACGGGCCAGCCCACTAGTGTCTGAAAAAACATGGTGGGCCTTTAGCTGGGCCGGCCTTTTCACCGGAATGCGCCTCCGTTGGGCCGTGCCACGTGTCGATGTATCATAGGCGCCTCCTGTCCAATGAGTGGATGACATCTGTCCCAACGGTGAGAAAACACGTGTTTCCTCTGGCCAATCAGAATTTTACACGTGGAAAATCCCGATTGGTCCGAGCTGTTAACGGGTTATCGGATCCAAAACCAGACCCGATAGCTTAATGGTGACCCGTTACGGTCGATGCCACGTGTCGGTCACCCTTGACGAAAGCACTTCTATGACTCGGGATTTATCGTCATGGAAGTGGACACTTCCGTGATGATAATTTTGGTAATGTCATGGAACACTTCTACGACAGCACAGGTATGACTATCTTGATTCTGTCATAAAATCGTCATGAATGTACATGCATGACATCAAATGTGACCTACTGTGACAAACACGTATCATCACGGAAGTGTATTTTTTTGTAGTGCATGATGTAGACAAGATCTACATATGTAGAGATAGATGATGACCCACAAGTATAGGGGATCTATCGTAGTCCTTTCGATAAGTAAGAGTGTCGAACCCAACGAGGAGCAGAAGGAAATGACAAGCGGTTTTCAGTAAGGTATTCTGTGCAAGCACTGAAATTATCAGTAACAGATAGTTTCGTGATAAGGTAATTCGGAACGGGTAACAAGTAACAAAAGTAAACAAGGTGCAGCAAGGTGGCCCAATCCTTTTTGTAGCAAAGGACAAGCCTGGACAAACTCTTATATAAAGGAAGGCGCTCCCGAGGGCACATGGGAATTATCGTCAAGCTAGTTTTCATCATGCTCATATAATTCGCGTTCGTTACTTTGATAATTTGATATGTGGGTGGACCGGTGCTTGGGTGCTGCCCTTCCTTGGACAAGCATCCCACTTATGATCAACCCCTCTCGCAAGCATCTGCAACTACGGAAGAGGAATTAAGGTAGACCTAACCATAGCATGAAACATGTGGATCCAAATCAGCCCCTTGCGAAGCAACGCATAAACTAGGGTTTAAGCTTCTGTCGGAGGGATGTTTCCCCGGCAGAACAGCTCCGCCGGAGCCCTAGATTGGTTTCGCCAGGTTCCGCCTCGAGACGGTGGCGCTTTGTCCCGAAAGCTTCCTTCTTATTTTTCCAGGGCAAAAGACACCGTATATTAGAAGATGGGCATCGGGGGCTTCCAGGTGGCCCATGAGGTAGGGGCGCGCCCAGGGGGTAGGGCACACCCTCCACCCTCGTGAACGGTGGGTGGCCCCCCTCTGGTGCTTTCTTCGCCCAATATTTATAATATATTCCAAAACTGATTTTCGTGGAGTTTCAGCACTTTTGGAGTTGTGCAGAATAGGTCTCTAATATTTGCTCCTTTTCCAGCCCAGAATTCCAGCTGCCGGCATTCTCCCTCTTCATGTAAACCTTGTAAAGTAAGAGAGAAAAGGCATAAGTATTGTGACATAATGTGTAGTAACAGCCTATAATGCAATAAATATCGATATAAAAGCATGATGCAAAATGGACGTATCAACTCCTCCAAGTTTAGACCTCGCTTGTCCTCAAGCGGAAACCGATATCGAAAAATATGTCCACATGTTTAGAGATAGAGGTGTCGATAAAATAAAATACGAACATGAGGGCATCATGATCATTCTTAAAACAACAACATATGTATATTGTCATATGATTTCTTATGCTAAAGTAACAATCTATTCACAATGTAAAGTATGAATCAGAAACTTCATTGAAAACTAACAAACTATAATCTCAGTCATTGAAGCAATCGCAATTTATCATAACATCGGAAAGAGTCAATATAAGAGCTTTTCAGCAAGTCCACATACTCAACTATCATTTAGTCTTTCACAATTGCTAACACTCATGCAATACTTATGGGTATGAAGTTTTAGTCGGACATAGAGAAAGATAGGGGCTTATAGTTTTGCCTCCCAACCTTTTGCCTCAAGGGTAATGTCAACAATAATGCTTTATGAAAACCCACATCCAATTGGATATATATATATCGGGATCTTACCAACACATAGCGCTTGCCAAAGGATAAAGTGTAAAAAGGAAAGGTGAAAATCACCATTACTCTTGTATAAGGTATAAGACAAAAAAAAAGATAGGCCCTTCGCAGAGGGAAGCAGAGGTTGTCATGTGCTTTTATGGTTGGATGCACAAAATCTTAATGCAAAAGAACGTCACTTTATATTGCCACTTGTGATAGGGACCTTTATTATGCAGTCCGTCGCTTTTATTTCTTCCATATCACAAGATCGTATAAAGATTATTTTCTCCACACTAATAGATCATACATATTTAGAGAGCAATTTTTATTGCTTGTAACAATGACAACTTACTTGTAGGATCTTACTCAATCCATAGGTAGATATGGTGGACTCTCATGGCAAAACAGGGCTTAAGGATATTTGGAAGCACAAGTAGTATCTCTACTTGGTGCAAAGAATTTGGCTAGCATGAGGGGGGAAGGCAAGCTCAACATGTTGGATGATCCATGACAATATACTTTATTTCGGATATAAGAAAACATAACACATTACGTTGTCTTCCTTGTCCAACATCAACTTTTTAGCATGTCGTATTTTAATGAGTGCTCACAATCATAAAAGATGTCCAAGATAGTATATTTATATGTGAAAACCTCTCTTTCTTTATTACTTCCTATTAATTGCAACGACGACCAAAACTATGTTTGTCAGCTCTCAACAACTTTTATTCATCATACTCTTTATATGTGAAGTCATTACTCTCCATAAGATCAATATGATCTCTTTATTCTTTATTTTATTCCCTCAAAATCATAGCAAGATAGCAAAGCCCTCGACTCAAAACTAATCTTTATTATATATAGCTCACGGACTCGATTACATAGAAGGATCATAAAGCAAAACTCAAAACTAGATCATACTAAAACTTTATTGTACTAGATCAAGATATAACCAAAAGGATCGAACTAAGAAAAATGGTAAAGATAGAAGTGTGATGGTGATACGATACCGGGGCACCTCCCCCAAGCTTGGCAGTTGCCAAGGGGAGTGCCCATACCCATGTATTTATGTCTCTTTCTTCGGAGGTGGTGATGTGATATTCTTGGCGATGATGCCTCTTAGGATATGATTCTCTTCCTCGAGCTTATTGACTTGCTGCTTAAGATCCATTATTTCTTGACGGAGCTTTCCCATGACGGTCAAAGCTCCTTTCACCCATGGATGCTGCATAGCTGCGGGAGAACAAGTAACACTCTTCTTCATATTTTCATAAGAAAGAAATCTAGCATTGGGAGGGATAACCGAGTTTGGAATTGTTGTGCTCTGAAGTTCCTCCATCGTGAATCTGGCTTGTAGACGAGAGGTAACTTCTTGATCTTCCTCCATGGCATCTATCCTCTTCAAATCGGCCTCCATCTCCTCCTCTGTTGATGGCCCAAAGTGATAGGCATCGCTGTTTTCTCCTGGACCCGGTGTCGGATGAGATACCCGACTCTCCCCGACTGACTCTTGAGAAGACATCTTACTCTAATCTACAGCAGAAACAACTCAAAATGAAAACAGAGGGTTTTGTCGGGGTACGGTGGTCAAGACCTTCGGGAGATTATATAATGAATTTTTACCGACCAAAAGAAGTATCATGCAAGAAAACGGAGTCCAGAGGGCACACGAGGTGCCCACGAGGCAGGGGGCGCGCCTAGGGGGTAGGGCGCGCCCTCCACCCTCGTGGATGCCTCGTGTCCCTTTCGGACTACTTATTTTCCTATTTTCTTAAATATTCCAAAACGGAGAAAAAATGCTATTAGAACTGTTTTGGAGTCGGTTTACTTACCGTACCACATACCTATTCCTTTTCGAGGTCTGAAACGTTCTGGAAAGTGTCCCTTATGTATTCCTCCGGGGTTACGGTTTCAATAACATTAGTTTCAACATTTATGGGATTACCTGAGATATAATGTTTGATTCTTTGACCGTTCGCCACCTTTGGATTTGTGCCTTCGAAGTAGTTGATTTTTATGGCCCCGGAACGATAGACCTCCTCGATAACGTAAGGACCTTCCCATTTAGATAGGAGTTTTCCAGCAAAAAATCTTAAACGAGAGTTGTATAACAAAACATAATCACCTACATTAAACTCATGCTTTTGTATCCTTTTGTCATGCCATCTTTAACTTTTTCTTTAAACAATTTGGCATTCTCATAGGTCTGGGTTCTCCACTCATCAAGTGAGCTAATGTCAAATAGTCTCTTCTCACCGGCAAGTTTGAAATCATAATTGAGCTCTTTGATGGCCCAATATGCTTTATGTTCTAGTTCGAGAGGTAAGTGACAAGCTTTTCCATAAACCATTTTATACAGAGACATACCCATAAGATTTTTATATGCAGTTCTATAGGCCCGTAATGCATCATCAAGTTTCTTGGACCAATTCTTTCTAGATCTATTGACAGTCTTTTGCAGAATTAATTTAATCTCCCTATTACCGAGTTCTACTTGACCACTAGATTGTGGATGGTAAGGAGATGCAATTCTATGATTAACATCATACTTAGCAACCATTTTACAGAAAGCACCATGAATAAAATGTGAACCACCATCAGTCATTAAATATCTAGGGACTCCAAACCTCAGAAAAATAACTTCTTTAAGGATCTTAATAGAGGTGTTATGATCAGCACTACTAGTTGGAATAGCTTCTACCCACTTAGTAACGTAATCAACAGCAACTAAAATATGTGTATACCCATTAAAGGAAGGAAACGGTCCCATATAATCAAAGCCCCAAACATCAAATGGTTCAGTAACAAGTGAATAGTTCATAGGCATTTCTTGACGTCTACTAATATTACCAATTCTCTGACATTCATCACAAGACAAGACAAACTTACAGGCATCTTTGAAAAGAGTAGGCAAATAAAAACCGGATTGCAATACCTTATGTGCAGTTCTATCTCCAGCGCGGTGTCCTCCATAGGCTTCAGAGTGACACTTGCGTAGGATCTGTTCCTATTCGCTCGTACACAACGTCTAATAACACCATCTACTCCTTCTTTATAAAGATGTGGGTCATCCCAGAAGTAATGTCTTAAATCATAGAAAAACTTTTTCTTTTGCTGGTATGTGAAACTAGGTGGTATAAATTTAGCAACAATGTAATTAGCATAATCAGCATACCATGGAGCAGTGCGAGAAGTATTTATGACAGCTAATTGTTCATCAGGAAAGCTATCATCAATAGGCAGTGGGTCATCAAGAACGTTCTGTAACCTAGACAAGTTGTCTGCAACGGGGTTCTCAGCTCCCTTTCTGTAAATAATATGCAAATCAAATTCTTGTAGCAAGAGAACCCATCTAATAAGTCTAGGTTTAGCATCTTTCTTTTCCATAAGATATTTAATAGCAGCATGATCAGTGTGAACAGTTACTTTAGAATCAACAATATAAGGTCTGAACTTATCACAAGCAAATACAACTGCTAAAAATTCTTTTTCAGTAGTAGCATAATTTCTCTGGGCACTGTCTAGAGTTTTACTAGCATATTGGATAACATTTAATTTCTTATCAACTCTTTGTCCTAGAACAGCACCTACAGCATAATCACTAGCGTCACACATAATTTCAAAAGGTAAATTCCAATCAGGTGGCTGAACAATAGGTGCAGAAATCAAGGCTTTCTTAAGTATTTCAAATGCTTCTACACAATCATCATCAAAGACAAAAGGTACATCTTTTTGTAAGAGATTAGTCAGAGGCCTAGAATTTTTTGAGAAGTCTTTAATGAACCTCCTATAAAAACCGGCATGACCAAGGAAACTTCTTATACCTTTAATGTCCTTAGGAGACGACATCTTTTCAATAGCATCAACTTTGGCTTTATCAACTTCAAAGCCTCCTTCAAAAATTTTATGCCCCAAGATAATACCTTCATTAACCATAAAGTGGCACTTCCCCCAATTCAAGACAAGATTAGTTTCTTCACATCTCTGCAAAACTCGGTCAAGGTTGCTTAAGCAATCATCAAAAGAAGTTCCATACACGGAGAAATCATCCATGAAAACCTCAACAATCTTTTCACAAAAGTCAGAGAATATAGCAGTCATACATCTTTGAAAGGTAGCAGGTGCATTACATAAACCAAAAGGCATACGTCTATAAGCAAAGGTACCGAAAGGGCAAGTAAATGTGGTCATTTCCTGATCCTCTTTTGACACAGGTATTTGAGAGAAACCAGAATAACCATCTAGAAAGCAAAAATGTGTATGTTTAGATAATCTTTCTAGCATTTGATCAATAAAAGGTAAAGGCTAATGATCCTTTCTAGTAGCTTTATTTAATTCACGGAAATCAATTACCATTCTATAACCTGTAACAATTCTTTGTGGGATCAATTCATCTTTATCATTAGGAACAACAGTAATACCTCCCTTCTTAGGGACACAATGGACAGGACTTACCCACTGACTATCATCAACGGGATAAATTATACCTGCCTCCTGAAGCTTTAGTATTTCATTTCTTACCACTTCTTTCATCTTAGGATTTTATCGTCGTTGGTGACCAACAACTGGTTTAGCGTCTTTCTCCAACTTTATTTTGTGCTGGCATAGAGTGGGACTAATGCCCTTAAGATCATCAAAAGTATATCCAACAGCAGCACGATGCTTCTTCAGAGTTTTCAATAATTTCTCTTCTTCTTGCTCTGAAAGGTTAGCACTAATAATAACAGGATATATCTTCTTTTCATCAAGATAAGCATATTTAAGAGTATCAGGTAATGGTTTAAGCTCAAACACGGGATCACCCTTAGGTGGAGGAGGATCCCCTAGAATTTCAACAGGCAAGTTGTGTTTCAAAATAGGTCCCTGTTTAAAGAATACTTCATCTATTTCCATTCTTTCATTCATAAACATATCATTTTCATGGTGTAGCAAATATTGTTCTAGAGGATCATTAGGAGGCACGGCAATAGAAGCAAGACCAATAATTTCATATTTACTAGGCAATTCTTTATCATGGGGTTGTCTACGAAATTTAGAAAAATTAAAAGCATGATACATATCCCCTAAACCAACCATAACAATATCCTTTTCGCAATCTATCCTAGCATTAACAGTATTCAAGAAGGGTCTACCAAATATAATGGGGCAAAAGTCATCTAGTGGGGAACCAAGAACAAGAAAATCGGTAGGATATTTAACTTTCCCACACAGGACTTCAACATCTCTAACAATCCCAACCGGTGAAATAGTATCTCTATTGGCAAGCTTAATTGTAACATCAATATCTTCTATCTCAGTAGGTGCAATATCATGCATAATTTCTTTGTATAAGGAATGAGGTATTGCACTCGCACTAGCACCCATATCACATATGCCATGATAACAATGATCTCCTATTTTAACAGAAACAACAGGCATGCCGACAACAGGTCTATGTTTATTTTTAGTATCGGGTCTAGCAAGTCTAGCAGCTTCATTATAGAAGTAAATAACATGCCCATCAATATTATCGACCAAGAGATCCTTAACCATAGCAATACTAGGTTCAACTTTAATTTGCTCAGAAGGTGTAGATGTTCTAGCATTACTCTTACGAACCACAGTTGAAGCTTTAGCATGATCCTTTATTCTAACAGGGAAAGGTGGTTTCTCAATATAAGTCGTAGGAACAATAGGATCAACATTATAAGTGATAATCTTTTCTTCAACTTTAACAGGTTCAACTACTTTTAGTTCAATGGGAGGATGATATTTAAACCACTTCTCCTTAGGGAGATCAACATGAGTAGCAAATGATTCACAGAAAGAAGCTACTATCTCAGAGTCAAGTCCATATTTAGTGCTAAATTCACGAAAGGCATCGGTATCCATAAAAGATTTAACACAATCAAACTTAGGTGTTATACCTGACTCCTTACCTTCGTCGAGTTCCCAATCTTCAGAGTTGCGTTTAATTCTTTCCAATAAATCCCATCTGAATTCAATAGTCTTCATCATAAAAGAACCAGTACAAGAAGTATCGAGCATGGAGTGATTATTGAGAGAAAGCCGAGCATAATTTTTTTGAATAATAATTTCTCTTGAGAGCTCAGGATTGGGGCATGAATATAACATCGACTTAAGCCTCCCCAAGCTTGAGCGATATTTTCTCCTTCGTGAGGCCAAAAATTATATATATAATTACGATCACGATGAACCGGATGCATAGGATAAAACTTCTGATGAAATTCCAATTTCAATCGGTTGTAGTTCCATGATACAATATCATCACATAGCCTAAACCATGTCAATGCCTTTCCCTTCAAATATAAAGGGAAGACCTTCTTCTTGATAACATCCTCGGGCATACCTGCAAGCTTAAATAATCCACAGACTTCATCCACATAGATTAGGTGCATATCGGGATGTAATGTTCCATCTCCTGTAAAAGGATTAGCTATCATACCCGAAGGAATTTCAAAGTAAACATTTTCAGTAGGTTCAGTAGGTTGAGGAGCAACTCTTTGCTCTACTGGTCGGGGTGAAGATACCCCGAACAAGCCCCTCAAAGGATTATTTTCCATAGTAACAAGTGACAGTAAATTTCATCACACTATAAAAAATTTTCCTTACCGAAGGCGCTTCACTCCCCGGCAACGGTGCCAGAAAAGAGTCTTGATGACCCACAAGTATAGGGGATCTATCGTAGTCCTTTCGATAAGTAAGAGTGTCGAACCCAACGAGGAGCAGAAGGAAATGACAAGCGGTTTTCAGTAAGGTATTCTCTGCAAGCACTGAAATTATCGGTAACAGATAGTTTTGTGATAAGGTAATTCGGAACGGGTAACAAGTAACAAAGTAAACAAGGTGAGCAAGGTGGCCCAATCCTTTTTGTAGCAAAGGACAAGCCTGGACAAACTCTTATATAAAGGAAAGCGCCCCCGAGGACACATGGGAATTATCGTCAAGCTAGTTTTCATCATGCTCATATGATTCGCGTTCGTTACTTTGAGAATTTGATATGTGGGTGGACCGGTGCTTGGGTACTGTCCTTCCTTGGACAAGCATCCCACTTATGATTAACCCCTCTCGCAGGCATATGCAACTACGAAAGAAGAATTAAGGTAGACCTAACCATAGCATGAAACATGTGGATCCAAATCAGCCCCTTGCGAAGCAACGCATAAACTAGGGTTTAAGCTTCTGTCACTCTAGCAACCCATCATCTACTTATTACTTCCCAATGCCTTCCCCTAGGCCCAAACAATGGTGAAGTGTCATGTAGTCGACGTTCACATAACACCACTAGAGGAAAGACAACATACATCTCATCAAAATATCGAACGAATACCAAATTCACATGACTACTTATAACAAGACTTCTCCCATGTCCTCCGGAACAAACGTAACTGCTCACAAATCATATTCATGTTCATAATAAGAGGGGTATTAATATGCATAAAGGATCTGAACATATGATCTTCCACCGAATAAACCAACTAGCATCAACTACAAGGAGTAATCAACACTACTAGCAACCCACATGTACCAATCTGAGGTTTTGAGACAAAGATCGGATACAAGAGATGAACTAGGGTTTGAGATGGGATGGTGCTGGTGAAGATGTTGATGGAGATTGACCCCCTCCCGATGAGAGGATTGATGGTGATGACGATGGTGACGATTTCCCCCTCCCGGAGGGTGTTTCCCCGACAGAACAGCTCTGCCGGAGCCCTAGATTGGTTTCGCCAGGTTCCGCCTCGAGACGGCGGCGCTTTGTCCCGAAAGCTTCCTTCTTATTTTTTCTAGGGCAAAAGACACCGTATATCAGAAGATGGGCATCGGGGGGCTTCCAGGTGGCCCATGAGGTAGGGGCGCGCCCTCCACCCTCGTGGACGGTGGGTGGCCCCCCTCTGGTGCTTTCTTCGCCCAATATTTATAATATATTCCAAAACTGACTTTCATGGAATTTCAGGACTTTTGGAGTTGTGCAGAATAGGTCTCTAATATTTGCTCCTTTTCTAGCCCAGAATTCCAGCTGCCGGCATTCTCCCTCTTCATGTAAACCTTGTAAAGTAAGAGAGAAAAGGCATAAGTATTGTGACATAATGTGTAGTAACAGCCTATAATGCAATAAATATCGATAAAAAGCATGATGCAAAATGGACGTATCAATAGACCCCATCGTTTTATCTTTAGTAGCAACGATATATACGTGTCAGTTCCCTTTCTGTCACTTTGGTCAAGCACCGTAAGATCGAACCCACTACAAAGCACCTCTTCCCATTGCAAGATAAATAGATCAAGTTGGTCAAACAAAACCCTAATATCGGAGAAGAAATACGAGGCTATAAGTAATCATGCATAAAAGAGATCAAAGAAACTCAAATACTTTCATGGATATAAAAAGATAGATCTGATCATAAACTCAAAGTTCATCGATCCCAACAAACATACCGCAAAAGAGTTACATCATATGGATCTCCAAGAGACCATTGTATTGAGAATTCAGAGAGAGAGAGAGAGAGAGGAAGCCATCTAGCTACTAACTACGGACCCGAAGGTCTACAAAGAACTACTCACGCATCATCGGAGAGGCACCAATGGAGGCGGTGAACCCCATCCGAGATGGTGTCTAGATTGGATCTGGTGGTTCTGGACTCTGCGGCGGCTGGATCAATATTTCGTCGACTCCCCTAGGGTTTTGGGAATATTGGGGTATTTATAGAGCAAAGAGGTGGTCTGGGGGGCTCCCGAGGTGGGTACAACCCACCAGGGCGCCTGGGCCTCCTGGCGCCCTGGTGGGTTGTGCTCTCCTCGAAGCACCCCCAGGCGCAGCCAGGGCCTATTAGGTGTCTTCTGGTCCAAAAAAATCTCCGTGAAGTTTCATTGCACTTGGACTCCATTTGGTATTGATTTCCTGCGATGTAAAAAACATGCAGAAAACAACAACTCACACTTGGCACTATGTCAATAGGTTAGTACCAAAAAATGATATAAAATGATTATAAAACATCCAAGATTGATAATATAACAGCATGGAACAATAAAAAAATATAGATACGTCGGAGACGTATCAACATCCCCAAGCTTAACTCCTACTCGTCCTCGAGTAGGTAAGTGATAAAAACAGAGTTTTTGATGTGGAATGCTGCCTATCATGTCATATCATATTTCTTTTCTTTATAGCATGGACATTTGGACTTTTATGTGATTCAAAGCAATAGTCTAGTTTTGACATGATAATTTAAATACTCAAGCATATCAACAAGCAACCATGTCTTTCAAAATATCAACGCTAAAATATGTTATCCCTAGCCCATCATGCTCAACCATTGATCCATTCATGAAACACACTCACATATTAACTACACCCAATACTCAAGTACGATCATATTGCCTCCTAGTTGGTGCTTTTTATAAGAGAAGATGGAGACTCATATTGAAAAATAAAAATTGCATAAAGTAAAAGAAAGGCCCTTTGCAGAGGGAAGTAGAGATTTGTAGAGGTGCCAGAGCTTAAAGCGAAAAATTGAGAGATAAAAACATTTTGGGAGGTGTATCCTTCCCACCAACGAAAACGACTTAGAGTGCCCAAAACTTTCCTTGCTAGATATATCATAGGCGGTTCCCAAACAGAAAATAAAGTTTATTCCTTTTTCAACCATACTTTCACTTTCCATGGCTAGCCGTATCCACGGTTGCCTTCCGTACCAACACTTCCGAAGGAATTTATTATTTGACAACATAAAGTAAATTCATTTTTCATTTCGGGACTGGGCATCCCTAATACCTTTGCCTTACTCTCGTGCAATGACAAGTGAATAAACACTCATCTTGAGAATAACACATCTAGCATGGAAAATATTAGCCACCCCTCACCGCTCCGCGAGCGAAACGAACACACAAAAGAGAAGTTTATTTTGAAAATTAGAAATGGCACATACAAATTTGCTTAGAACGGCAAATAATACCGCATATAGGTATATATAGTGGACTCATGTGGCAAAACTGGTTTAAAGGTTGTTGGATGCACAAGTAGAGATCATACTTAGTGCAAAATGAAGGCTAGCAAAAGATTGAGAAGCGACCAACCAAGAAGCGAATAATCTCATAAGAGAGCATTAAGCATAATTAACACCGAATAATGCACCACAAGTAGGATATAATTTCATTGCATAATTATTCACTTTCGTGCTTGCATAGGGAATCACAAACCTTAACACCAATATTCTTACTAAAGCATAATTACTCATCAATATAACTCACATATCACATCATCCTATCTCAAAACTATTACTGAGAATCAAGTTTATTTTGTCCAATGATCTTCATGAAAGTTTTATTATATCCTTCTTGGATATCTATCACTTTGGAACTAATTTTCATGTGTTGCTTTTGACAAGCTCAAACAAATATAAGTGAAGATCATGAGCATAAATTTTATTCTTTCTCTCAAATTAATTTAAGTGAAGCAAGAGAGAATTTCTTGAAAATTTTACTAACTCTCAAATAAATCTAAGTGAAGCAAGAGAGCATTTCTTCAAAAATACTAAAGCACACCGTGCTAAAAAGATATAAGTAAAGCACTAGAGCAAGTCCATAGCTCATAAAAAAATTGAGTGAAGCATAGAGAGCAATTCTAACAAGTCATGAAATAATTTTGGCTCTCTCAAATAGGTGTGTACAACAAGGAATCAAGACTTAAAACACAAAATAAAACAAGCAAAGACTCATATCATACAAGACGCTCCAAGCAAAACACATAGTATGTGACGAATAAAAATATAGCTTCGAGTAAAATACCGAGGGTCGTTAGAAGAAAGAGGGGATGCCACTCGGGGGCATCCCCAAGTTTAGTTGTTTGCTCATTTTTGGATAATAGCTTGGGATGCCGGGGCATCCCCAAGCTTTGGCTCTTCTTACTCCTTATTCTTTCATCCATCGTAAGATAACCCAAAACTTGAAAACTTCAATCACAAAACTCAACAAAACCTTGTGAGATCCGTTAGTGTAAGAAAGCAAATCACTACCATAAGTACTGTACCAAACCAATTCATATTTTCTTTTTGCATTATATCTACTGTATTCCAACTTTTTTATGGCAAAAACTCATCAAAGAAAACCATAGAGCCATCAAAATAAGCACACAACGCAAAGAAAATAGAATCTGTCAAAACAGAACAGTCTGTAGCAATCTGACTATTTAGAAAACTTCTGGAACTCCAAAAATTCTGAAAAAATAGGACGACCTGAGAAATTTGTATATTAATCTTCTACAAAAAGAATTGGCATTTTATCACGCTCTGGTAAGAAATGAGAATTGTTTTTATGAGCGCAAAAATTTCTGTTTTTCAGCAAGATCAAACAACTATCACCCAAGAAGATCCTATAGGCTTTACTTGGTACAAACACTAATTAAAACACAAAAAACACATAACAGTAGCATAATTGTGTAAACACTCAAGAACAAAAAGCAAAAAGCAAAAAGCAAAAATAAATTTTATTCATTGGGTTGCCTCCCAACAAGCGCTATTGTTTTACGCCCCTAGCTAGGCATAAGATTTCAATGATGCTCACATGAAATATGGTAATTGAAACACGAAGAGAGCATCATGTAGCATGTGAAAAACACATTTAAGTCTAACGTACTTCCTATGCATAGGAATTTTATAGGAGAGCAAATTATCAAGACAAGAAAAGCCTAGCATATGCAAGGAAGGAGAAAGAAACAATAGCAATCTCAACATGAGAGGTAATTTAGTAACATGCAAATTTCTACAACCATATCTCCCTCTCTCATAATAATTACATGTGAGATCATATTCAAATTCAACAATATAACTATCACAAAAAATATTCTTTTCATGATCCACATGCATGTAAAGTCGACACACTTCCAAAATAGTGGGATTATCATCAAATAAAGTCATGACCTCTCCAAACCCACTTTTATCAAAAATTACATAAGATTGATCATTCTCCAAAGTAGTGGGATCATTATTACCTAGAGTTGACACTCTTCCAAACCCACTTTAAATATTGTTGCAAACACTATTATCCATATCATGTTCATCATGAGGCTTTAAATTTTTAAGATCATAAGAATCATTATCACCGCAATCATGATCATTGCAATAAGTAGTGGACATAACAATATTAGCATCCCCAAGCTTGGGGTTTTGCATATTATTAGCACAATTGACAATAATAGAACTTATAATAACATCATTGCAATTATGCTTTTCATCCAAAGAGCTATCATGAATCACTTTATAATGTTCTTCTTTTAACACTTCATCACAATTTTCAGATTCATAAATCTCAAGTAAAACTTCATAAAGATAATCTAGTGAACTCAATTCACTAGCAATGGGTTCATCATAATTGGATCTCTTGAAAAGATTAGCAAGTGGATAAGGATCCATATCAATAGATTTTTAGCAAGTGAAGATGCAAGCAAATAGAAGACACATGGCACACAAGTAAAGATGAGAACTAACGAGAAAAAGGCGAACGGAAAGAGCACCAATAAAATGGCAATTTTTTGTGAAGTGGGGGAGAGGAAAACGATAGGCAAATGGCAAATAATGTAAATTGCGAGGAGATGAGATTTGTGATTAGGAACCTCGTATATGTTGAAGATCCTCCCCCGCAACGGCGGCAGAAATTCCTTTTGATGCAGCTTGAAGCTACGCCGGTATTTCCCCAAAGAGGAAGGGATGATGCAACACATCAGCAGTAGGTATTTCCCTCAGATATGAAACCAAGGTTATCAAACCAGTAGGAGAACCAAGCAACACAACGTAAACAGCCCCTGCACACAAATAACAACCACTCGCAACCCGACGTGTTAAAGGGGTTGTCAATCCCTTTCGGGTAATGGCGCCACAAATTGGTGCGTGGATGGGAGAAAGTTGTAATAGATTGAATAAATAGATCGCAAATAAATAAAAGTGCAGAAAGGTATTTTTGTATTTTTAGTTTAATAGATCTGGAAATAAATGCAAAAGAAAATAGATCGCAAAGGCAAATAATATGAGAAAGAGACCCGGGCCCGTAGATTTCACTAGTGGCTTCTCTCGAGAAAAATAGCAAACAATGGGTGAACAAATTACTGTTGAGCAATTGATAGAACTTCGAATAATCATTACGATATCCAGGCAATGATCATTACATAGGCATCACGTCCAAGATTAGTAGACCGACTCCTACCTGCATCTACTACTATTACTCCACACATCGACCGCTATCCAGCATGCATCTAGTGTATTAAGTTCATGGGAAAACGGAGTAATGCAATAAGAACGTTGACATGATGTAGACAAGATCTATCTATGTAGAGATAGACCCCATCGTTTTATCCTTAGTAGCAACGATACATACGTGTCGGTTCCCTTTCTGTCACTGGGATCAAGCACCGTAAGATCGAACCCACTACAAAGCACCTCTTCCCATTGCAAGATAAATCACTGGTACGCGTCAGTCCTAAACAAATGGGTTTTAACCCCTTTCCGCGACGGCATTCGGAACCGTCGCCAAGTGAGTGTGGGTGATAGGGGGTCCTTCCCACACGACCTAGAGACCGTTGGGGATATGCCCTCCTAGCACACACGTTCGGCAAAATGAGGTCGTGTGCGATTGGTGAGCACTCATATACAGAAATACGTACAATAGTGCTAAAAAAATACAATTATACAGGCAAAACCATTTTCGATCGTAATTACATCCCAGACAGTCAGTCACCACTAAACGTTTCCGTTCGTATATACATCCCACATTGTCACTCCAAGGAAAACGTTTGCGCAAGGTGGCGTAACACACACAGTTTTCAAGAGAATGTCGTGTGTGATTGTTCATTGACCCAACACGGTTTATTCCTAGAAACTGTGTGCGTTGCCTGAGGTCATCACCCACGGTGGTTTCTCATTAACCGTTTGCAATAGGAAAACCCAATTAGCAAGCTAATTGACCAATTAGCGGGCTAATTGCCCTATTATGAATAATCCATTTACTAATCTAATTGATATTCATATTAAACACATAATATATTCCATTTCCATATTCAGGAAGCAGGATTTCATAATTGAAATACATCGGAGTACAACATGATATAGCTTCAGCACTCA
Organism: Aegilops tauschii subsp. strangulata; assembly: GCF_002575655.3. Classification (NCBI taxonomy): domain Eukaryota; kingdom Viridiplantae; phylum Streptophyta; class Magnoliopsida; order Poales; family Poaceae; genus Aegilops; species Aegilops tauschii. The sequence continues at coordinate 248,526,760 of NC_053035.3, forward strand.
GCTACACCATTACACAACTGCACCAGCAGCAAGTTTCACATGCAACATCTAAAACCTTTCGAAATTATCATCATAGACGGTACACAGAGAGATGCATCTCATCTGGAAAACTGCTGAAGCGAAAGGCAAATATTGAGCCTTCATTCATGTTGAAGGTCTTTGCAACTTTAGGCCAGTGCATGTGGATGATTGACCGTCCATCCTTCGACCTCTTCAGGAACACTTCAATATTGAGCCGTGGGTGTTGTATGAAAACTTTCCTCGCCTCCTGACCACGGAGGTGGTTTGAGAGGTAATCATTAGTGAAGACTGAAAACAAGGATGTGCATAAATATCTTATATATATTGGAAATGGAGCAAAGGAATACAAAAAGGCAAGGTATAATAGTTAGTACCATCTTGTAAACATCAGTGCTTCCCATTGTTTCCCTGCAACACATATAAGGTAGTTAGTCATCAGGTTAAGTAAGGGTTCGCATGCTATCAGTAAAATATGTTGATGAAAAATAAGCACGTTGCAGATTCATTAGATTAATTCAAGCCACATGGAAAACCCATTTATCCAAACCAAGCATGATTAAGAACTCAGAAATATAGCACTTGTATATGTTTCTCATGTATTAAGTGCAGCCAAACTCGATTTATTCCTCACATGGTATACAATAACAGAATGCAGCCACGTCAATTGAACATCGCATTGCAGAATTGAACCAAGCAGTTAACTAAACACCACAACAAATGAACCAAACGTTAACTGAGCACCACATTGCACAATATAACATACTCCTAATAGAAGATCAGACAGTTAACCAAACCAAGCATGCTTAACAACTTGGAAATATAGCAATTGTATTTGTTTCTCATGTATTTAGTACAGCCAAATTCGATCTATTCCTCACATGGTATACAATAACAGAACGCAACCACAACAATTGAACATTGCATTGCAGAATTGAACCAATCAGTTAACTAAACACCACAACAAATGAACCAAACGTTAACTGAGCACCACATTGCACAATATAACATACTCCTAATAGAAGATTAGACAGTTAACCAAACCAAGCATGCTTAACAACTTGGAAATATAGCAATTGTATTTGTTTCTCATGTATTTAGTACAACCAAATTCGATCTATTCCTCACATGGTATACAATAACAGAATGCAGCCACAACAATTGAACATCGCATTGCAGAATTGAACCAATCAGTTAACTAAACACCACAACAAATGAACCAAACGTTAACTGAGCACCACATTGCACAATATAACATACTCCTAATAGAAGATCACACAGTTAACCAAACCAAGCATGCTTAGCAACTTGGAAATATAGCAATTGTATTTGTTTCTCATGTATTTAGTACATTGATACGTCTCCAACGTATCTATAATTTTTTATTGCTCCATGCTATTATATATTCTGTTTTGGATGTTTAATGGGCTTATTTATACACTTTTATATTATTTTCAGGACTAACCTATTAACCCAAGGCCTAGTGCAAATTGCTGTTTTTTTGCCTATTTCAGTGTTTCGTAGAAAAGGAATATCAAACGGACTCCAAACGGAATGAAACCTTCGGGAGAGTTATTTTTGGAACAAACATGATCCAGAGGACTTGGAGTGGACGTCAAGCAATCAACGAGGAGGCCACGAGGCAGAGGGGCGCTCCTACCCCCTGGGCGTGCCCTCCACCCTCGTGGGCCCCTCGTGGCTCCACCGACCTACTTCTTCCTCCTATATATACCTACGTACCCTGAAACCATCGAGGAGCACCATGAAAACCTAATTCCACCGCCGAATCCTTCTGTACCCATGAGATCCCTTCTTGGGGCCTTTTCCGGCGCTCCGCCGGAGGGGCATTCATCACGGAGGGCTTCTACATCAACACCATAGCCTCTCCGATGATGTGTGACTAGTTTACCATAGACCTTCGGGTCCATAGTTATTAGCTAGATGGCTTCTTCTCTCTCTTTGGATCTCAATACAAAGTTCTCCTCGATCTTCTTGGAGATCTATTTGATGTAACTCTTTTTGCGGTGTGTTTGTCAAGATCCGATGAATTGTGGGTTTATGATCAAGATTATCTATGAACAATATTTGAATCTTCTCTGAATTCTTTTATGTATGATTGGTTATCTTTGCAAGTCTCTTCGAATTATCAGTTTGGTTTGGCCTGCTAGATTGATCTTTCTTGCAATGGGAGAAGTGCTTAGCTTTGGGTTCAATCATGTGGTGCTCGATCCCAGTGACAGTAGGGGAAACGACACGTATTGTATTGTTGCCATCGAGGATAAAAAGATGGGGTTTATATCATATTGCATGAGTTTATCCCTCTACATCATGTCACCTTACCTAATGCGTTACTCTGTTCTTATGAACTTAATACTCTAGATGCATGCTGGATAGCGGTCGATGTGTGGAGTAATAGTAGTAGATGCAGGCAGGAGTCGGTCTACTTGTCACGGACGTGATGCCTATATACATGATCATGCCTAGATATTCTCATAAGTATGCACTTTTCTATCAATTGCTCGACAGTAATTTGTTCACCCACCGTAATACTTATGCTATCTTGAGGGAAGTCACTAGTGAAACCTATGGCCCCCGGGTCTATTTTCCATCATATTAATCTCCTGTCAACGAGCTATTTCTGGCGCCGTTTACTTTGCATTCTTTACTTTTAGTCTTTATCATAAAAATACCAAAAATATTGTCTTATCATCCCTATCAGATCTCACTTTTGCAAGTGGCCGTGAAGGGATTGACAACCCCTTTATCACGTTGGTTGCAAGGTTCTTATTTGTTTGTGTAGGTACGAGGGACTTGCGTGTGGCCTCCTAGAGGATTGATACCTTGGTTCTCAAAAACTGAGGGAAATACTTACGCTACTTTGCTGCATCACCCTTTCCTCTTCAAGGGAAAACCAACAAAGTGCTCAAGAGGTAGCAAGAAGGATTTCTGGCGCCGTTGCCGGGGAGTCTACGCACAAGTCAAGACATACCAAGTACCCATCACAAACTCTTATCCCTTGCATTACACTATTTGCCATTTGCCTCTCGTTTTCCTCTCCCCCACTTCACTCTTGCCGTTTTATTCGCCCTTCCTCCGTTCAATCTTGTGTTACCATGTGCCTTCTTTTTGCTTGCATCTTCACTTGCTAAGAGTTTATGGATCCTCATCCACTTGCTAATCTCTTTAAGAGATCCAATTATGATGAACCAATTTCTAGTGATTTGAGTGCACTAGATTATCTTTATGAGTATCCGTGAATCTAAAAATTGTGATGAAGAAATTTATGAAAAGATTCACGATAGCTCCTTGAATAGAAAGCATGATTGCACTGATTTTACTATAAATTCTCTTGATGTCAATTGTGCTAATAATATGCAAAACCCTAAGTTTGGGGATGCTAGTTTTGCTATGACTACTATTTGTTGCAATGATCATGATTGGGGTGATTCTTCTCACGATCTTGAAAATTTATTTAAGCCCCATGATGAATATGAGATTGATATTAGTGTTTGCAATAGTTTTGAAAGTGGGTTTGGAAGACTGTCAACTTTAGATCCCACATATTTGGAGAATGTTCAATCTTATGAATTTTTTGATAAAAGTGGGTTTGGAGAGGTCATGACTTTAGTTAATGATAATCCCACTATTTTGGAAGAGTGTCAACTTCGCATGCATGTGGATCGTGTTGAGAATATGTTATGTGATAGCTATTTTGTTGAATTTTCTTATGATCCTAGATGTAATTATTATGAGAGAGGAAAATATGGTTGTAGAAATTTTCATGTTACTAATTTACCTGTCGTCATGTTGAGATTGCTATCGTCTCTTTCTTCTTCCTTGCATATGCTAATTTTTGCTTGCTATGATAATTTGTTTGCTTATAAAATGCCTATGCATAGGAAGTATGTTAGACTTAGATGTGTTTGTCACATGCTATATGATGCTCCTTTTGTGCTTCAATTCTTGTCTTTCATGTGAGCATCATTAAAATTATCAATGCCTAGCTAAAAGGCTTTAAAGAAAAGTGCTTGTTGGGAGACAACCCAATATATTTCCTTTGTGTTTTTAAAAAAATAATCCATCTAGCTTCTGTTTAGATGTGGTTTTGTGTTTTAATTTGTGTTTGTGCCAAGTAGAACCTTTGGGAAGACTTGGGAAAGTCTTTGCGATCTTGCTGTAAAAAACAGAAACTTTAGTGCTCACGAGATTAGCTACAACATTTTACTGGAGAGTGCTGCAGATGATTAATAGATAAATTCCTCACGTCCAGCCATTTATTTTAGAATTTTTGGAGTTCCAGAAGTTTGCGTTAGTTACAGATTACTACAGACTGTTCTGTTTTTGACAGATTCTGTTTTTCGTGTGTTGTTTGCTTATTTTGATGAATCTATGGCTAGTAATGGAGCTTATGAACCATAGAAAAGTTGGAATACTGTGGGTTTAACACCAATATAAATAAAGAATGAGTTCATTACAGTACCTTGAAGTGGTGTTTTGTTTTCTTTCGCTAACGGAGCTCACGAGATTTTCTGTTAAGTTTTGTGTTGGGAAGTTTTCAAGTTTTGGGTAAAGATTTGATGGATTATGGAACAAGGAGTGGCAAGAGCCTAAGCTTGGGGATGCCCAAGGCACGCCAATGTAAAATCTAAGGACAAACTAAAAGCCTAAGCTTGGGGATGCGCCGGAAGGCATCCCCTCTTTTGTCTTCGTCCATCGGTAACTTTACTTGGAGCTATATTTTTATTCACCACATGATATGTGTTGTGCTTGGAGCGTCTTGTATGATTTGAGTATTTGCCTTTTAGTTCACCACAATCATCCTTGCTGTACACACCTTTTGAGAGATACACACATTATTCGGAATTTATTAGAATACTCTATGTGCTTCACTTATATCTTTTGAGCTAAACAATTTTGCTCTAGTGCTTCACTTATATCTTTTAGAGCACGGTGGTGATTATATTTTATAGAAATTATTGATCTCTCATGCTTCACTTATATTATTTTGAGAGTCCTTTAGAACAGCATGGTAATTTGCTTTGGTTATAAAATTAGTCCTAATATGATAGACATCCAAGATAAAAACTATAAAGTGCATTGAATACTAAGAGAAGTTTGATACTTATAATTTTTTTGAAATATGAAGATGGTGATATTAGAGTAATGCTAGTTGAGTAGTTGTGAATTTGAGAAATACTTGTTCTAAAGTTTGTGATTCCCGTAGCATGCACGTATGGTGAACCGTTATGTGATGAAGTCGGAGCATGATTTATTTATTGATTGTCTTCCTTATGTTCAACACCAAACCAAGCATGCTTAACAACTTGGCAATATTGCACCCTGAAGAATTGAACATCACATTTGCAGAATTGAACCAAGCAGTTAATTGAACACCACATTGCACGACATAAAGAACATATACACTATAGCAGAAGATTGCATGGTAAAAGTAAATAGCACAATTCACTAGAATTTGTTAAGGTAAGGCAGTAGCTAGCAAACTGAACATGGGTCCTTATAGTGAGCTAATAAGACAAGCTACTCCTCATTGTCGGAGATATTGATGATGATTGGCTCCTTGGAAATGGAAGAGGGTGAGGCCTCCGCATCGTGGGTGCCCTCGTTGTAGTGGTGAGTTGGCTGAGCCGCTCCGGCCACCAACCTGCTGGCTCTCGAGATGAGGTAAGCACGTGCACGCTGAGAAAACACCTCGTAGTCTTCGTCGAAGGCACCGACGGTGGCCTCGAGAAAACGCCATGAACTGTCGTTTAAAGCACCCAACCGCGTCGCGGCATCAGCGCGTGAGGCGTCAACGGTGGCCTCGACGGCGAGGTGCTCCTCCAAGATCTGGGGGTTGGCATGAATGGCAGCCATCGTGACCTCATCCGCGCGTGCGGCCGCGATTTGCTTCTCCGCTACCAAATGCTCCTTGAGGTCCTGGCTATACTGCGTGCACCATGGCTTAGGCCGGCGTTTATTTGATGGAGGGGTCGGTGATTTGGGTGGAAGGTGTCGCGCTCGCGCCGGCGGTCGGGGCATGTGGGATGTGGAAGGAGGAGGAGGATGGGGGTCGGGTGTGGATTACCTGCCTGGATAGGCAAGGCTGAGCAGTGTGAAGAAGGGTCGCCGGCGAGGAGGCGACGGCGCTGCAAGCAAGGAGTGAAGGTTTCAACTTGGAAAGGAAGGCGAAAATAGGGGAAATGTGGCTTTTGGTAAGGGAGAGGGGGCGGGGTGGTATATATTTCCGCGGAAGCCGAAAATTTGTAATCGCTTCAGCCAAAAAACTGGCGCACAAAGTGTCCTTTCACACGGTCCCTTATTCAGAAACGGTCCGAAGATATTTTGTGCTGCATCTCACACGGTTGGTTATAATAAACTGTGTGGGATCTACTTGATTTTTCGTCTTGATTTGAATTACATAATGGGGTCACAGCGGCCATGGACGGTGTTTGAATTGCTAGACCTTTTATCTGCAGTGATCATAAAAGAATTGGAATTATTCAGGGTTCGTTTGGACATTTTTATGCATTTAGTGAGTTTTCAATGCATTTATGTGCATAATTCAAATTTGAACTACATGCACATGCTCCAGTGCATATAAATTGGTTGAAAAATCAAATCTGTGGCCTTGGGTGCATGCTTAGGTCCCATGCAAGAAATGGGAATGAATTTCAAACACCAGGGCACCGTTGATTGCCGGCAAAACATTGAGATGCCTGGTTTTTAAATTCTAGTAAATCCAAAACTCGTCTGAAATTCATGAAACTTGGCATGCTATCATGGAGCGGCATCAACATGTCGTGGTAAAAAAATTGTCCCATTTGGGGCAGGTTTGGGTATATGCTTCTTACAAACCGGAGCTTCTCACAACAAGCATGATGGTTTTCGGTAGGGAATGCCCCACCTTTGGGGACGAAACGGTATCCATTGCCTCTTATTGCTTTCAATTTTTTCTCGTGTCAACATAGAACAACAGGAGTGTTGTGTGAATTTCTGTGATTTTTCGGGGTTCGTTTGGACATTTTTATGCATTAACTGAGTTTTCAATGCATTTATGTGCATAATTCAAATTTGAACTACATGCACATGCTCCAGTGCATATAAATTGGTTGAAAAATCAAATCTGTGTCCTTGGGTGCATGCTTAGTTCCCATGCAAGAAATGGCAATGAATTTCAAACACCAGGGCACCGTTAATTGCCGGTAAAACATTGAAATGCCTGGTTTTTAAATTCTAGTAAATCCAAAACTCGTCTGAAATTCATGAAACTTGGCATGCTATCATGGAACGACATCAACATGCCGTGGTAAATTTTTTGTCCCATTTGGGCAGGTTTGGGTATATGCTTCTCACAAACCGGAGCTTCTCACAACAAGCATGATGGTTTTCAGTAGGGAACGCCCCACCTTTGGGGACGAAACGATATGCATTGCCTCTTATTGCTTTCAATTTTTTTTCTTGTGTCAACGTAGAACAACAGGAGTGTTGTGTGAATTTTTGTGATTTTTCGGGGTTCGTTTGGAAATTTTTATGCATTAAGTGAGTTTCAATGCATTTATGTGGATAATTAAAATTTGAACTACATCCACATGCTCCAGTGCATATAAATTGGTTGAAAAATCAAATTTATGTCCTTGGGTGCATGCTTAGGTCCCATGCAAGAAATGGGAATGAATTTCAAACACCAAGGCACCGTTAATTGCCGGCAAAACATTGAGATGCCTGGTTTTTAAATTCTAGTAAATCCAAAACTCGTCTGAAATTCATGAAACTTGGCATGCTATCATGGAGCGGCATCAACATGCCGTGGTAAAAAAATTGTCCCATTTGGGGCAGGTTTGGGTATATGCTTCTTACAAACCGGAGCTTCTCACAACAAGCATGATGGTTTTCGGTAGGGAACGCCCCACCTTTGGGGACGAAACGGTATCCATTGCCTCTTATTGCTTTCAATTTTTTCTCGTGTCAACATAGAACAACAGGAGTGTTGTGTGAATTTCTGTGATTTTTCGGGGTTCGTTTGGACATTTTTATGCATTAACTGAGTTTTCAATGCATTTATGTGCATAATTCAAATTTGAACTACATGCACATGCTCCAGTGCATATAAATTGGTTGAAAAATCAAATCTGTGTCCTTGGGTGCATGCTTAGTTCCCATGCAAGAAATGGCAATGAATTTCAAACACCAGGGCACCGTTAATTGCCGGTAAAACATTGAAATGCCTGGTTTTTAAATTCTAGTAAATCCAAAACTCGTCTGAAATTCATGAAACTTGGCATGCTATCATGGAACGACATCAACATGCCGTGGTAAAAATGTTGTCCCATTTGGGCAGGTTTGGGTATATGCTTCTCACAAACCGGAGCTTCTCATAACAAGTATGATGGTTTTCAGTAGGGAACGCCCCACCTTTGCGGACGAAACGATATGCATTGCCTCTTATTGCTTTCAAATTTTTTTCTTGTGTCAACATAGAACAACAGGAGTGTTGTGTGAGTTTTTGATTTTCCAGGGTTCGTTTGGAAATTTTTATGCATTAAGTGAGTTTCAATGCATTTATGTGCATAATTAAAATTTGAACTACATGCACATGCTCCAGTGCATATAAATTGGTTGAAAAATCAAATTTATGTCCTTGGGTGCATGCTTAGGTCCCATGCAAGAAATGGGAATGAATTTCAAACACCAGGGCACCGTTGATTGCCGGCAAAACATTGAGATGCCTGGTTTTTAAATTCTAGTAAATCCAAAACTCGTCTGAAATTCATGAAACTTGGCATGCTATCATGGAGCGGCATCAACATGCCTTGGTAAAAAAATTGTCCCATTTGGGGCAGGTTTGGGTATATGCTTCACAAACCGGAGCTTCTCACAACAAGCATGATGGTTTTCGGTAGGGAACGACCCACCTTTCAGGCCAAACGAGATCCATTGCCTCTTATTGCTTTCAATTTTTTTCCTCATGTCAACATAGAACAACAGGAGTGTTGTGTAAAATTTTGTGATTTTTCAGGGTTCGTTTGGACATTTTTATGCATTAACTGAGTTTTCAATGCATTTATGTGCATAATTCAAATTTGAACGACATGCACATGCTCCAGTGCATATAAATTGGTTGAAAAATCAAATATGTGTCCTTGGGTGCATGCTTAGGTCCCATGCAAGAAATGGGAATGAATTTCAAACACCAGGGCACCGTTGATTGCCGGCAAAACATTGAGATGCGTGGTTTTTAAATTCTAGTAAATCCAAACCTCATCTGAAATTCATGAAACTTGGCATGCTATCATGGAGCGGCATCAACATGCTGTGGTAAATTTTTTGTCCCATTTGGGGCAGGTTTGGGTATATGCTTCTCACAAACCGGATGATGTAGGGTGGAACCCTATACGGTCGATCTTTCACGAAAGGAGCGGATCCCGCGATGAACACGAAGAACAAAAGGGGAAACACAAGGGAATCCTGAGGGAAACACGAGAGAAATCACTCAACCAACAAGAATAAAGATCACACATGCGCTAGATCCATGAACACAAAGGGAGATACACGATCCAAAGTCAACAAGGGACGATACAAGAGGTAACCGGTTCTTCTCCGTGAGGAGGTCTTGATGGGGCCACCCAAGAGGGGGTCTTGAATCCGCTTGGAAGGATCTTCTCCGATGGAGGTGCGATCTCCGAGGAGAAGGTAACCAAGTGGATGAGCAAAGCTCTCACACAAACATGAGCTAATCCTTTGCTAACCCTAGTACGGAGCTAAGGGACAAGTATATATAGTCCAAGGGGTAAGTTGGGGATACATGGAGTGAAACCACTTCAACTGCACGCAGGCAGGGCGGTAGTACCGGTCATGGGGCCGGTAGTACCGGTTTTAGCGGATATAGCGGTTGTTCCGATGCTGTTCCGGCCTTGCACCGGTCTCATCACAGAGGCTTGACCGGTAGTTGGGCGGCAGTACCGGACCGGTAGTTTGGGCGGTAGTTGAACCGGTAGTACCTCTATCTCTGCACTGGGAAAATCCCTGTCCATGCTCTTGGTGTCCATCTTGCACCATTCCTTCTCCTTGTTGGTTCCTTGGTACCTAGGCACACAAAGTGTCTTTGTTTGAGGTAGTAGCCATGTCTCATGTGGGTCCAAGGGAAGTTGAACAAGGAGACAGTTCACCTTATGTCCAATGGCGCATGTTGGAGGTCTTGCCGTATGTCCACTTGGGGCTTGGGGAATAGTCATAGTGTACATGGGGATGATCGTAGGATGCTCCGCATCATCTCCCCTCCCTTGGGAAAGATCCGACCTCGAATCGAAAACCTCATCACCATGGAAACGGTTGTCGTGGACGGACTTGTAGTAGGACGAAGTGGAATACATTGCGCAATCCAAGTACTCCAAGGTGTCTCCGGAGTGGTATACATGCAAAAAGAGCAAACACAAGCGACACTCGGAAATACAATGGTTAGCGCACATAAAGTGTCCATCATGTAGGAATGAGTCCGTGCAACAAGATTGTTCGTAACAAAGAGCATGAAGCTTAACAAGATGATATAGAATGATATGCAAAGCGTTCATGGAAGCAAAAGCATTCATTGTGCACACAAATGTATTGTGAATGTGATCAATGCAACCATTGTGCAAAATGATGTCATAATGTGACGGTTTATCAAAAGCATGAACATGGTAATTGGTGCTCAATGTGACTATGTTGTCATGTAATTGATGGTGGTAAAGATGATCATGATGTATGAATATGCCATCAAGAAAGATCACAACAAATTTGCTAAGGAAGTGTACAAGCTCATATATCATGGATGACATAGAAATGGAAGATGCAACAAGGCAAGCATAATGTGAGTCAATCCATGCATAAGATGCAAATGTGTTATGGGGATTGTTGTACCATAGCTCGATGTCGTGGTAGATGTGGTGGTCCGGTGGCGCATCCACTAAGTCCGAGGACTCCTCAACTTGAAGGTCCATAGGGTCCATCTCCAATGTTGGTCCTCTATCCAATATATGTATCATGTAGACAAGAAGAAGGAGACAACAATGAAAGAATGACCCATCCAATATGCGTATGTGAGGATGGCTCAAAGGGAATGAGTTCACCTTTATGAGGATGTGGAGAATGTTGGTGTCGCGCATCGTGCACTCCTTTACATGACCAAGTTGTCGCATGACGGCACCGCCTTGTGGATCCTTCAAAACGAAACAACATGACAAACACTCAGAAAAACAAATGAGGTTAGCAGAAGTGCAAAACCTACCATTCATGTGGTAATATACCCAACAAGTGTATGCATCATGCTCATCATAAGAAAGGACAAGGGAGTAGTGCATAGTATGGAGGAATAAGATGCGAGAACAACCAAAGACAATATGCTCAATCAAACAAGCATGCATCACAAGTAAAGTGCCAAAGTCTCCAAGATCTATAAGCATAGTATGGTTGCACTCCCTACAAGAATATATGAGAGAGGCGACTAGTGGGCACAAGAGACAGTGATCAAGATATAGCATGTGAGAGGCATGAACATATATGTCATCAACCCAAGAAAGCGAGTAAGAATGGAACATGGGTGATGCGACAAAGCAATCAATCATAGTGATCAAGTCAAGCAAGCTAGTAGTGCGAAGATGCAACGTACTAGAAGGAATCATGGTAAACATGTCATCGGTGCAAATAGTGTGCATGAATAATTCACATGACATAGCACAAGCATGAAAGCAAGATATGAGGAAAGTATAATCATTGTATTGGCAAGAAGTCCTATGTAAATAGCAATGGAACATCATGACTCTCCCAACACAAGAATCAACAATAGCATGAGGCACATGATAAACATGGCAATAGCAACAAGGATATCCACCAAGCATGCAAATACACATAGGAGTATCATAATGCTGTGTCATTGGTAAATGCAAGCAAGGGTCAGAATTGCATGGCAAAATCATGTAAAGAGGCATATCATGCAAAGTGAACACGATAGTATGGGCATAAGGTAACAAGTGATATATAGCCCATAGCCGTGTGAGAGCCAAGTAGAAGAGATGCGCGTAGTCGTTGCGCGAAGGCAACAGTGGTAAGGATAGTCCACGGGATCCCAAATTGTCGTTGCTCTCAAGAGCTCGTTTCGTCAACTCTTGGGATTGAGAGGTTGACGAGTATACATGAGTACCTACACAAAACAAAAACCAAGGAAAAATTGTGTGTGCGTGGTAGATGTACACATCATCCATCATGATGCATACGTGCTTGTGTTGGTTAGCACAAAATAGCCAATGCTCAAATAAATGAGATGCGTGATATAGACACAGGTCATCCATCATGAGAGGTTTGTTGTTATGCATAGCATAATGGCGACTCAAATTGTGTAATGCATCATGAGAAATATGTTGAGCATTGTTATTCATGGAATGCATACGGTGCACGCAATTATGGGAATCATGCAAAGTATGTAATGCATCAAAATCTCCTAATATGTATGAGGAAACTATGGGGGTCTCCTCATGAGTATTAGTAGAAACATCACATGGAGAAAATTGACAACATCCAAAACAAAACATATTTGGAACAATGTGATCATGGCATGGCATAGTAGATGAATTGCGCAAATCATTTAAAGGAAGGATGACAATATCATCACAAGAGAAACAAAAGCCAATGACCATCATCTCGTCATCTATGCCATATGTGCAAATGGGATTTATTTTAATGGGGCATGCATAGTTACTATGTTGAGATTGAAATGATGTAATATGGGAGATCTCACTCATAGCATATGACAAGTTCAATGGATTGTCAAACATGACGTGACCTATAGAATTTGCACATGATATCCTATGGAGCATAGCATCACAACTAGGCAATTCAACATGCTCATCATCATATTCATCATAAATTGGTAAGTCATGACATGAAGAAGTCGCACTAGCATGAAGCATGGCAATAGGTGGATCAATATCATGCAAGCAATCATTAGTAAGATAGTCCGCTAGTGGGACAAGATAAGTACCATCACCTATGTTACCTTTGGAAGGTCGCTCATGTGTTGTAGGTGAGGTGTCGAAGACCAAGTCGTGGTCAACTTCATCTTGATGGAACCATGTGGGGGCGCATCATCGTCCACTATGGCCATCGTCGTCTCCATTGGAGGTATGGACTCGTCGAGGATAGGCATGTCATCATGTAGGAGACCTAGCACCAAAGAAGAAAACACACTAGGAGTAGAGGTTAAGTCATTAGAAATCATAGTGGCCTCACGTGCTGTCTCAACTACCTCACTCACTAAGTGTTGTGGCTCACTCACTCCCGGTAAGATGCTCGCACTCATATGGTTGGTGGAGTCACTCAAATGGCTCTCAACCTCACATAGGATGTGTGGCATGCTCTCATATGTGGGGCTAGTGGTGGTCACACTCATCCTCTCATTGGAAATGCACTCAATTTCACATATGGTGGAGTCACTCATATCACTCATGGTAGGGTGGCTCTCCTCACATGGGAATTGGGGCATCTCTTCATATGTGGGTGTCGGAGAGATGCTGGTGCAAATGTCTCCATGCTCAACTCCTATCGCCACCTTGGTTGAAGGGATAGTCCCATGCTCAACCTTCTTGTCACCGTCTTGTGGTTGGAGGCCCATATGATGTGTCACCTCATAGCTCGTCTCCATGACCGAAGGGAATGTCCCATGCTCGGCCATCTTCCTTGAGGGGCTTCCGAAGATGGAAGTGTCGCCCTCGCTCGTAGGTGGTCGCCTTGTTGTTGCAGATGTCGATGTAGGCAAACTCACGGGAAGTAGGCGAAGATGTCGTACGTCCAAAGGCGAAGATGCCTTGAGAATACTTGGCGAAGATGCCGAAGTTGTTGGTGTAGCCATAGCTCCGTCTTGTGGTGCTCGTCTCACGGTCTTCTCTTTTGCTCTTGAAGCTTGGCCTTGGCGTGAAGTAGGTCTTGTTGGGACTTGTGCATTTGCGCTTGTGGAGCATCTTCATGATGATGGTGTTCTTGTCGCACTTGAGCTCGTAGTAGATGTCGTTCGTCGTCGTCGTGCACATGATGCTTGGAGGTGACTTGCCCTTCATGACGATGTGGATCACGAATGTGATGGTGGTCGCCATGGAGATGTGGATGTGGACGACTTGCGCTTGTATCATTTTTGTGGTCCGAAGACTTGTGACTTGAACGTCGCCGCCTTGAGGATGATGAAGTGGAAGAACGGTTGATCAACAAGGTACGAATCTCCTCCATCCTTGCATCTTGCTCCTCCTTTTGAGCGGAAAGCTTGTTGTCGATGTAGTCCCTTTTCCTTGCTTCGGAGTGACTAATGTCGATGGAGAGGTTCTTGATGCGCTCTCGCAATCTTGATTGTGCGCCTTGCATTTGTCGTTGTAGATCAAAGATGGACGCTTTGGTGATGTAGTTGTTCACGCCGTCATTGTTGTCGAAGACCGGAGATGAAATGCCTTGCCTATCCATCACAAAACTCGAGCAAATATGAGTGGGAGAAAGAAAAGAACTATACCAAATGTACCTTTACCGATGTTGAAGATGGATCAATGATCACTCAATGTGTAGCAAGGAAATAACACAATTGGTACCAATTCTTATCGCTTTCTCATACCTACACAAGTAAGGCTTATGGTGGAGCTCGGTGAGGATAGAGGCACACAAATTTGATGTAAAATGTTAGCAAGAGTCAATAATGTTGAAAGAGATTCAAAAATTCGCAAGTGAAACAAGTAGACCAATAGCAATGAATGGCACACGGAAACACACACACGGATAGATAGATGGGGTCGTGCAACCAAGGAATGAGCACAAAATGTGGAATCCACGGAAAACGCTCGTGTTGCACAACTCAAGAGAGACGCTAGCACGATTGCTCTATAGGCGGATACAACACTTGTGCACAACCTATAAGATGCAAAATGGATAAACTTTCTATCCCAAGTATGCTATGTATGTATGGTTCCCGGTGTTTGATCCAAGATGATCGGATATGACAATCTTATATGCAATGTGGTATGATGCTATGGCACTTGCTTACAAGCTCTTTGCTCTTTCTCTTCTGCTTAAAAGCTTATTGTTTTGTTTTGTTTTATGTATGGCCACTTTGCGAAATGCACACACCAAGATAGCAATTGTGTATATGCGGGAACAAACTTGTGACACAAGGGATGATATGATACCAATATGATATGGTATGTATGTAATGGAAGGTGTAGATCACTAATGTGCACAAGTAATGTTGCCGGCAATACTCAAATGTCTAGTCTCGATAGGCAAATGACGCAAAATGGGCTAGGGGTTATCAATGCAATTGCAAGGGGAATATACAATGGAGGGATACCACGATAACAAGATGATATGGAGGTTACCGTCGAAGGTTTCTCGTTAGTAAGCCATGGACGGATGATGGTGAAGTGATAAAAGTTGATGATGACCTCGTGGCGATGATGAGTGGCGGTGATCTTGATGGAGATACCAAGATGATGGAGACTCGTCCCTAAGTAGCCAAAACACCTTAGGAAACGGAAAAAACTGCGAACTCAAAATATATCAAATGTCAAATGGTGGTAGCGGGAATGCGGTGGTGGTTGCGAAAGCTCAATGGGATTGCGGAAATGCAATGATGGATTTTGGAGTATGCAATGCAGAAGTGGAGGGTTAGGTGGTGGACTATACACGGTGTCGGAGTTGGAAGCACGGTCCCTAAGTAGCCGAAACACCTTAGGAGACACAACTCACAACACAAACAAAATTGGGTTAAGTTGGGTTGGTGGAAGTGTAAGGTGGACAAGGTTATACGGAAGTTATGGTGGTGGTTGATGAAGAAGCAACCGTCCCTAAGTAGCCGAAACACCTTAGGAGACTCGAATCACTTCTCAAGCAACTACTAAAGCTATGGGGAACAAAATGGGTTAGGTTGCGGAAGTCGGCGGTGGTTATGCGGATGATATGGTAGAGGGCCTAGGAAAATATGCCAAAATCCCAAATATTTTATGGATTTAAGTGGTGTTGGAACCTATCTAGATGGATGGGGGATGTCAATAGCTACTCAACGAGCTAAAGAACGTGAAAATCGGACTCCGGATGTGAAAGTTATGGTCGAAACTGTCCATCAGCCGAGGCTGAAACTGGGAGGGGCGGAAGTACCGCTAGGACGGGCGGTAGTACCGCTAGGACGGGCGGTAGTACCGCTTGTGGTACTCAGCGGTAGTACCGCTTGATAGGGCGGAAGTACCGCTGGTGTCGGGATTGTTCACAAAATCTGGATCGGGGTGATTTTGGGGCGGAAAAGGATGATTTCGGGGGCAAAATTGGATGGATTTCGTGGATGGAAAGTGGGGAAACTTGGGGAGATGCTAGATCTACTCAAGACACAACGTATCCATGGATCAAAATCAACAAAACATCATCAAACCAACAAATCACAAAAAAAAATTGGGGCAATTTTTTGGTGGGGATTTTCGAAATTAGGACAAAAACAACAAAATCAAGCTAGAAAACGAAGAGGGGAGGCTCCGAAATCGTGATCAACGTGGCTCATGATACCAAGATGATGCAGGGTGGAACCCTATACGGCCGATCTTTCACGAAAGGAGCGGATCCCGCGATGAACACGAAGAACGCAAGGGGAAACACAAGGGAATCACGAGGGAAACACGAGAGAAATCACTCAACCAACAAGAATAAAGATCACACATGCGCTAGATCCATGAACACAAAGGGATATACATGATCCAAAGTCAACAAGGGACGATACAAGAGGTAACCGGTTCTTCTCCATGAGGAGGTCTTGATGGGGCCACCCAAGAGGGGGTCTTGAATCCGCTTGGAAGGATCTTCTCCGATGGAGGTGCGATCTCCGAGGAGAAGGTAACCAAGTGGATGAGAAAAGCTCTCACACAAACATGAGCTAATCCTTTGCTAACCCTAGTACGGAGCTAAGGGACAAGTATATATAGTCCAAGGGGTAAGTTGGGGGATACATGGAGTGAAACCGCTTCAACTGCGCGCAGGCAGGGCGGTAGTACCGGTCATGGGGCCGGTAGTACCGGTTTTAGCGGATATAGCGGTTGTTCCGGTGCTGTTCCGGCCTTGCACCGGTCTCATCACAGAATCTTGACCGGTAGTTGGGCGGCAGTACCGGACCGGTAGTTTGGGCGGTAGTTGAACCGGTAGTACCTCTATCTCTGCGCTGGGAAAATCCCTGTCCATGCTCTTGGTGTCCATCTTGCACCATTCCTTCTCCTTGTTGGTTCCTTGGTACCTAGGCACACAAAGTGTCTTTGTTTGAGGTAGTAGCCATGTCTCATGTGGATCCAAGGGAAGTTGAACAAGGAGAGAGTTCACCTTATGTCCAATGGCGCATGTTGGAGGTCTCGCCGTATGTCCACTTGGGGCTTGGGGAATAGTCGTAGTGTACATGGGGATGATCGTAGGATGCTCTGTATCACCGGAGCTTCTCACAACAAGCATGATGGTTTTCGGTAGGGAAGACCCCACCTTTGGGGACGAAATGATATCCATTGCCTCTTATTGCTTTCAATTTTTTTCTCGTGTCAACATAGAACAACAGGAGTGTTGTGTGAATTTTTGTGATTTTTCGGGGTTCGTTTGGACATTTTAAGCATTAACTGAGTTTTCAATGCATTTATGTGCATAATTCAAATTTGAACTACATGCACATGCTCGAGTGCATATAAATTGGTTGAAAAATCAAATCTGTGTCATTGGGTGCATGCTTAGGTCCCATGCAAGAAATGGGAATGAATTTCAAACACCATGGCACCGTTGATTGCCGGCAAAACATTGAGATGCCTGGTTTTTAAATTCTAGTAAATCCGAAACTCGTCTAAAATTCATGAAACTTGGCATGCTATCATGGAGCGGCATCAACATGCCGTGGTAAAAATTTTGTCCCATTTGGGGCAGGTTTGGGTATATGCTTCTCACAAACCGGAGCTTCTCACAACAAGCATGGTGTTTCAGATAGAACACCCGTATGCAAAGTGAGAGCATGATTTGTGCATCTCTTGAACACAAACAGTTCTTTTGGATGACCCGTGTGAATCACTTACAAACAATTTGGTGCGATTTGCATCTGTCAGATTGGGTATGTTGCCATTTATCAAACTAGAAAGATTGACATTTGTTGATCTAGTAACATTGCCATTTGCCAACCTAGTAACACTGCGATTTGTCAAAATATGAAGCTAAAAATCACTAGCACACTGGTACAGCGACGTCCTAAGCAAACGGTTTAAAACCCCTTTCCACGACGGCATTTGGAACCATCGCCAAGTGAGTGTGGGCGATAGGGGGGATAGGCCCTCGTGGGACCCAGGCTGGGGCCGTGTGCTATCAGGCCAGGCATGGAAACCCAATCATTTCCGTAGGTATGTACATCCCACACCGTGAATCCCAGAAATCATTTTCGTAGGTATGTACATCCCACACGGTGAATCCCAGAAATCATTTCCGTAGGTATGTACATCCCACACGGTGAATCCCAGAAATCATTTCCGTAGGTATGTACATCCCACACGGTGAATCCCAGAAAATCATTTCCGTAGGTATGTACATCCCACACAGTTCTTTGTGTGGAAACGTTTGTGCAAGGTGGCCTAACGCAAACAGTTCGCTACCGGAAGCCGTGTGTGATTGTTAGTTGATCGAACACGCCTACTTTCTAGAAACCGTGCGGGTTGTTTGAGTTCATCGCCCACGGTGCTATCTGAGTAACCGTTTGCAATAGAAAACCCCAATAAGCAGGGTAATTAGCCTATTATTGATAATCCATGTACTAATCAAACTGATATTTCTTCTAAAACACGCCAGATATTTCATATCCGTATAAAAGCAACCAGGATTTCATAATCGAATTACATCAGATAGCTT
Organism: Aegilops tauschii subsp. strangulata; assembly: GCF_002575655.3. Classification (NCBI taxonomy): domain Eukaryota; kingdom Viridiplantae; phylum Streptophyta; class Magnoliopsida; order Poales; family Poaceae; genus Aegilops; species Aegilops tauschii. The sequence goes on from NC_053035.3 coordinate 248,545,684, forward strand.
CGGCACTCAGTTACGCCATTACACAACAGCACCAAGTTTCACATGCAGCATCAAAAACCTTTGGAATGTAGCATCATACATGGTAAATAGACAGATGAATCTCATCTGGGAAACTGCAGAAGCAGAAGGCAAATATTGAGCCTTCGGTGATGTTGAATGTCCTTGCAACTTTAGGCCAGTGGCTATGGATAATTGCCCGCCCAACCTTCGTCCTCTTCAGCAAGACTTCAATATTGTACCGTGGGTGTTGAATGAATACCTTCCTCGCCTCTTGACCATGCAGGTGGTTTGAGAGGTAATCATCGGTGAACTGCTTTGAAAAGTACTGAAAACAAAGCTATGCATAAATCACTGTTGTAAATTTTGAAATGGCGCAAGGGGTAAAAACAAGGTAAAAGAGTTGGTACCATCCTATAGTTGGCTGATTTCTTCTTCATTGTGCAAACTAAGATCTTGCTATTATTAGTCGCAAGTTTCTTCATCCTAACAATCTTTCTGAGTTTCTTGACTTGACTGATATTCATGGACATCTCATTTCCCCATATGTAAAATGGGTCGAACAGTGGGTCTAAGCCTGTGACAACAGGACCTACATGTGCAAGACCAAATTGTAAGAAACCTAAATATTAGAATGATTCCTGCAACTGCACAATAATGTGCTATTAGCCAAAGGACCCTGCTTGAACAAACCTCGATGGTAAACCGCAGTGTCTCCCATTGTTTCCCTGCAACACACATAAGGAAGATCTTGATCAGGTTAACTGAGAGTTGCCATACTATCAGTAGAATATGTACTGAGTACAGCCAAATTCAATTAGTGTCACATGCATAACAATACAAAATTGTACCCACAACAAATGAAAATCAAATTGCAGAACTGAACCAAACAGTTAAATGGACAGCAGACCAAATGAACCAAAATAGTTAACTGAGCACGACATTGCAGAATAGAAACATGTACTAGAAGATAAGATAGTTAACAAAACAAAGAATGCTTGAGAATAGTACTACGAAATGTAGCAATTGTTGGACCAAAGTGTTAATTGAACATTACATTCCAGAGGACCAAACTGTTAACTGAACATCAGATTGCATATTAACATTACAGAGGACAAATCACTAGAAGGCACTGGCGGTGGCCTCGAGAAAACATCACGAACTGTATTTTAAAGTAGACAGCCACGCGTGTTGGGGAACGTAGTAATTTCAAAAAAATTCCTACGCACACGCAAGATCATGGTGATGCATAGCAACGAGAGGGGAGAGTGTGTCCACGTACCCTCATAGACCGAAAGCGGAAGCATTAGCACAACACGGTTGATGTAGTCGTACGTCTTCACGATCTGACCGATCCAAGTACCGAACGTATGGCACCTCCGAGTTCAGCACACGTTCAGCTCGATGACGTCCCGCGGACTCCGATCCAGCATAGCTTCACGGTAGAGTTCCGTTAGCACGACGGCGTGATGACGGTGATGATGTTGCTACCGACGCAGGGCTTCGCCTAAGCACCGCTACGATATGACCGAGGTGGAATATGGTGGAGGGGGGCACCGCACACGTCTGGGAGAGATCAATAGATCAACTTGTGTGTCTAGAGTGACCCCCCGCCCCCGTATATAAAGGAGCAAGGGGGGAGAGGCGGCCGGCCAAGGAGGGCGCGCCAAGGGGGGAGTCCTACTCCCACCGGGAGTAGGACTCCTCCTTTCCTTGCTGGAGTAGGAGAAGGGAAGGAAGGGAGAGGGGAGGATAAGGAAAAAGGGGGGCGCCGCCCCCCTCCTTCTCCAATTCGGACTAGAGGGGGAGGGGGCGCGCGGATGCCCTGGTCGCCACTCCTCTTCTCCCACTAAGGCCCATTAGGCCCAATATACTCCCCGGGGGGTTCCGGTAACCCCCCGGTACTCCGGTAGATGTCCGAAACCTCCCAAAACACTTCTGGTGTCCGAACATAGTCATCCAATATATCGATCTTTACGTCTCGACCATTTCGATCAAATCCGGGACTCCGAACTACCTTAGGTACATCAAAACACAAAAACTCATAATACCGATCGTCACCAAACTTTAAGCGTGCGGACCCTATGGGTTCGAGAACTATGTAGACATGACCGAGACACGTCTCCGGTCAATAACCAATAGCGGAACCTGGATGCTCATATTGGCTCCCACATATTCTACGAAGATCTTTATCGGTCAAACCGCATAACAACATACGTTGTTCCCTTTGTCATCGGTATGTTACTTGCCCGAGATTCGATCGTCGGTATCTCAATACCTAGTTCAATCTCGTTACCGGCAAGTCTCTTTACTCGTTATGTAATGCATCATCCCGCAACTAACACATTAGTCACATTGCTTGCAAGGCTTATAGTGATGTGCATTACCGAGAGGGCCCAGAGATACCTCTCCGACAATCGGAGTGACAAATCCTAATCTCTAAATACGCAACTCAACAAGTACCTTCGGAGACACCTGTAGAGCACCTTTATAATCACCCAGTTACGTTGTGACGTTTGGTAGCACACAAAGTGTTCCTCGGTAAACGGGAGTTGCATAATCTCATAGTCATAGGAACATGTATAAGTCATGAAGAAAGCAATAGCAACATACTAAACGATCAAGTGCTAAGCTAATGGAATGGGTCAAGTCAATCACATCATTCTCCTAATGATGTGATCCCGTTAATCAAATGACAACTCATGTCCATGGCTAGGAAACTCAACCATCTTCGATTAACGAGCTAGTCAAGTAGAGGCATACTAGTGACACACTACTGGAATCAGCTAATTTGCCATCTGCCAGCTCTTTGCCGTCTGCTAGCTGACGGCAAAGAAGCTCTTTGCCATCAGCTACCCAAAAGCAGACGGCAAAGAAACGGCAGACGACAAAACAGGCCTTTGCCATCTGTTGGCTCTTTGCCGTCAGCCAGCGGACGGCAAAGATTCTTTGCCGTCCGCTGGCTGACGGCAAAGAGAGAGGTGGCCCCCACCCCCCCCTGCCCGTTTAGAAAATCTTAACGCCCCACTTCTTTGCCGTCTGCTAGCAGACGGCAAAGAGAGATAAAGGCGGACGGCAAAGACTGGCAGACGGCAAAGAGCAGACTAAGTAATGGCCCCCACCCCCCGCCCATTACTCTCTCTTCTCTCCCTCTCTCCTCCCCGACGCGCCCCGCCACCAGATCCCACGTCCACCGCCGCCGCCGCCGCCCTCTCCCCCGCACCCGCTTGGCACGTCGCCCCACCACCCCTCCGCCCCCACCCCACCCGCCGACGCCCCGTCGCCCCGCCACCCGCCGCCCGGCGCCGCCCCCGCTCCCGGCACCGCCCCCGCCACCGCCCCCGACGCCCCGTCACCCCGCCACCCGCCGCCGCCCCCGCCGCCCGGCGCCCCCCCGCCACCGCCCCCGCCGACCGTCCCATTGCTCCGGCGAGGGACTAGTTCTTTTTTTTTCTGTTTTTTCATTTTTTTCTGTTTAATTGTTAGTGCTAGATTGTGTTAGTGTTAGTGTTAGAAAAGAATGAGAAGAAGTAGAAGTAGTAGAAGAAGTAGAAGAAGTAGAAGAAGAAGAAGAAGAAAAGAGAAGAAGTAGAAAAAAGATGAAAAAGGAAAAAGAAGAAAGGAAGAAAAGAAAAGAAGTACAAAAAAGATGTAAAAAGAAGAAGAAGAAAAGAAGTAGAAGAAGAAGTAGAAGAAGAAGAAAGGAAGAAACGAAAAGAAGTAAAAAAGTAGAAAAAAGATGAAAGAAGAAGAAGAAGAAGAAAGGAAAGAAGAAGAAGAAGAAGAGAAAGAAAGAAGAAGACCCCTCCGCCCCCACCCCACCCGCCGACACCCCGACCCCGACACCACACCCCGACCCCGACACGACACCCCGACCCCCTGGCCCCCTGACCCCGACTCCGACACCACACCCCGACACCCCGACCCCGACACGACACCCCGACACCCGACCCCCTGACCCCCTGACCCCGACTCCGACACCACACCCCGACACCCCGACCCCGACACGACACCCCGACACCCGACCCCCTGACCCCCCAACCCCGACACCACACCCCGACACCCGACCCCGACTCCACCCCGACACCCGACCCCCTAACCCCCTGACCCTGACACGACACCCCGACCCCCCGACCCCGACACGGCACCCCGACACCGACACGACACCCCGACCCCCGACACCTCCCGAAAAGGTGTTCTTTGGCCTTGCAGAGGCCGATGGGGTCATATATTTGTGAATTATTAGTTAGGTCATATATTTTTCGATTTTGTTATGAAAACATCAAATATAATTGTGTTGATCGGGTAGATTTAAATGTGCAGTTGTTTCATCGCTGTGAGGTTTGGTGGTCGACGACCTCGCCGTGCGTTTGACGAGCTCTGCCCCTTCGTTCGTGGGTGAGCACAAATGACATGTCCTCCTCCCCCGTTAATTATTTGCTCTGTTCCGGTGTTCGTGCCGATGAAACTTGATAGCTAGCTATATATGTGTCTTGAATCATCAGTATGCGTAACCAATATGTGTCTCCCGTTCGAAAGCGTCATAGTTATAAATGTGCATGCATTTGCATATTTATAACCTTGATTCTTTCAAATTGTCCAACGCTATCCATGGACAGCCCGAGTATGTTTAGATTGGGTTCGTTTTCCCATATGCTTTGCTCCGGATCTGACGCATAAGTTTCGTCGGTGCCTCCCCTGTTGTTCTCCGGGTACACATCCTCTCTGTTTATTGCAGAGACGTGTATCAGGAGAACAGCGGGGAGGTGCTGCCGAAATTTTGCGTAGGATATGGAGCATAGCATGGGAAAATGAACCCAATCTAAACATACTCGGGTGGGATTAGGACCTATCATTACCTATTAGAGTGTAGGTTGCATGGACGTAATAAAATTGACAAAGTAGATCAACTGATGAATATATACATGGTGAATTATATATATATACTTGTTGTGTGTCTAGTAGCTCTGAAAGTCAAGATGAGTGATCGTGCGTGGATGTACACCGGTCACACTGGTCAGAACAAATGGAGCACTGAATGGTTCACAAAAACCAAGGGGTTTGTGCGAGCCGCATTTGCAAATGGCCGGAGGAAAACCTGGTGCCCCTGTTTACGGTGCGGCAATTGGGAAAAGAGGACAGAGGCTGAAATGGGCAAACACCTGCAGAAGAGGTTTTTTACGCCCGATTATACGGTGTGGACATTTCATGGTGAGTCTGCCCAACGTGACCGAGCTGAGGTGGATCGTCGTCGCACCGACGAGCATGGTACCGGGATGGAAAACATGGTGCAAGACTTCGATGATGCTCGGGATTCGGACGAGGAGATGGAGGAATCTGCAAAGGCCTTCAATGAAATGTTGGAGTCTTCAAAACGTCCGCTCCATGAGCACACTGAGCTTTGTCAGTTGGATGCCATCTCACAAGTAATGGCTCTGAAGGCTCAGTTCAACTTGGGCAGAGAATGCTACGATGCAATGATGACAGTATTTGGACGCTTTCTACCCAAAGGCCATGTGATGCCTGCAAACCTGTACCAGTCGGACAAAATCCTCCGTGCACTGAAGATGCCCTATGATAAGATACATGCCTGTGAGAAAGGATGTGTCTTGTTTAGGCTTGACTATGCGGACTTGAACTATTGTCCCATTTGCAAGTCTTCCAGGTATGTTGTGGTAGACAACGGTATGGGTGAGAAGACACAGACCAAAATCCCCGTTAGTGTTCTTCGGTATATGCCAATCGTACCAAGACTTCAACGTCTTTTCATGGTCGAAGAGACGGCCAGACAGATGACATGGCACAAAACGGGCAAAAGAACCGAACTAGATGCAGATGGGAATCTGATGATTGTACACACATCGGATGGTGTTGCGTGGAAAAAGTTTGATGAATTACATGCTGACAAAGCGGCAGATCCGAGGCATCCTCGAGTCGGCATCAGCACGGATGGGTTCAGTGTGTTTGGTATGACGGCAGCCCAATACAGTTGTTGGCCCGTATTTGTCTTTCCACTCAATCTCCCCCCCGGGCAGATTATGCAAAGAAAGAACATTTTCCTGACGTTGATAATTCCGGGGCCCAACTATCCGGGGAAAAATATGAATGTGTACATGCAGCCGCTTAAGGACGAATTGCAAGAAGCCTGGGATAATGGGTTCAAGACATACGACGCCTATAGCAAACGGAACTTCATAATGCGTGTCTGGTACATGTACTCGACACATGACTTGCCGGCATATGCGCTATTCGTTGGCTGGTGTGTGCATGGAAGGTTCCCGTGCCCCACATGCAAGGGAGCTCTTGAGTTTCGTTGGCTTCAGGCCGGTCGCAAGTTTTCTTGCTTCGACATGCATAGACAGTTCCTGAATCCTCGCCATAAGTTCAGGAAAGACAAGAAGAACTTCATCAGAGGTAGAGTTGTCAAAAACTCTGCACCACCTGCATTGACAGGCCAACAGACCCTGGATCAGTTAAACGCTCTCGAGCCAGATCCAGAGCGTCCAGGGTACTTCAAGGGGTATAATTCTAAGCACGCCTGGACTCACAAAACATGCTTATGGGATCTGCCTTACTTCAAAGACCTCCTTTGCCCACACAACATCGACGTGATGCACACTGAGAAGAATATTGCCGAGGCACTTTTTTGGTACATTGTTCGGCATAGATGGGAAGTCAAAGGATAATACTAAGGCTAGAGTCGTTCCGGAGGCGCTATGTGATAGGCCGTTACAAAACATGAAAGAACCGAAAGGAAAGCAGAACTGGACGAAGCCAAAGGCATGGTTCAATCTTGGAAGGCCAGCTATGAGGGAAATTATCTTGTGGGTGAAAATGTAGTTGATGTTCCCCGATGGGTATGCAGCGAATCTAAAGAGGGGAGCCAATCTTGATAAATTGAAGATATTTGGTCTCAAGAGTCATGATTGGCACATATGGATTGAGCGGGTAATGCCGGTGATGTTGCGTGGCTTCATCCCTGAGGATGAATGGCTAGTACTGGCAGAACTCAGCTATTTCTTCCGTGTTCTTTGTGCGAAAGAACTATCGCCTGGCGTGCTAGAAGAAATGGAAGAGTTGGCGCCGGAGTTGATCTGCAAGTTAGAGAAGATCTTTCCACCGGGCTTCTTTAATCCAATGCAGCATTTGATTTTGCATCTCCCGACCGAGGCAAGATTGGGGGGGGGGGGGGCGTGCAAAATCGTTGGTGCTACCCAACTGAGAGGATGCAGAAGACGCTTCGACAAAAATGTAAAAATAAACGTAGAATTGAAGCATCGATGGCTGAGGCATTCATCACTGAGGAGGCGACAAACTTCGTGACAGCACACTACGAAGCCAAAAATCGTCATTTGCATAATCCGAAGCCTCGGTACAATGCTGACGACCCTAAAAAGGGTGGATCCAACCTCATCCTATTCAAAGGGAATCTCGCACCAGCCAGTGTTTCAAATCTAGTATCTTTGGATAACGAACAATGGCGGACCATTTCGTTGTATATCTTCAACAACCTGATAGAAGTGCGGCCGTACATCGAGTAAGTTCTCGGTACATTGTTTCGCAACTTCTATTTCCTTTGAACTGCTCTTATTCCTGGATATTTCATACAGTCGATACGTCGCCTTATTCTCGTATGAAGCGGTGATCCAAAAGGATTCTGTCGAAGAGTATGAGCTTCTCGCAAAGCAAGGAGGCGGCTATCCCGGTTTCATCTCTTGGTTCAAACAAACGGTAATTTCTATTAGAAAATTTCATTTCATTCGCTAATTTGTGTGTGATGCAACAATCCTTTCATATTAAACTTGTAGGCTAATTCAGAGTCTATGGACGCCGAACTGAGACAAGTCGCTAATGGTTTTGACTATAAGGTCCGTTCATTTGACAAATACGACATCAACAGGTATCGCTTTCGTACCTATGGCAAAGAGCTATCTATGGCCGACCGAAAGTCTACAAATTGTTGTGTATCTGCTATCGGCGAAGGAGGTACCGTGTATTATGGGAGAGTTGAAGCAATTTATGAACTTCTATTCTATGGTGAAAACCCACCGAATGTCGTAGTCTTCAAATGTTATTGGTTTCAGCCGAAGGAGACTAGAAGGACTCATGAACATATAGGGCTAGTTGAAATCAACCAAAGCACCCATTTAGATGTTCCTGATGTCTATATTACGGCTCAACAGGCGACCCAAGTATTCTATCTACCGTGGGCCTGCCAAACTAATCCAAATCTGAAAGGTTGGGATGTCGTTTATGAAGTGCCGCCACGTGCTAGACTATCTCCCCCAAAGGAAGAGGATTATGAACCTCACATTAACCCAGACACATATGAAGGAGAATTCTTCCAAGAGACACGTCTTTCCAAAAAGCGTTTCAAGAACCGCTATACTTCACCCCAAAACATTGAAGTAGACAGCGACAGTGAATCCGACATCACCCCAGAGGAGGAACAAGAAGAGCCGGAACAAGAAGAGGTTACTTCTGCGGATGACCTGTCATTGCTTGACCGATTACGTCAAGGTGGCCTTCCACATGTTGATGCCACTGAACCCTATGAGCCCGTCATTGATTATAGTGATGATGATGATTATGCATTTATTGATGATACTGATCGAGATTATTAGTAGTGTCAGGTATTAAATTTTTTATGTTGTACTTGATGATAATACACTTAAGTGATACACATATTATTATTCATGTCAGTCTTTTTTTATGTTGTACTAATTTCGTTTACTGTTTGTCATGGCAGGTGTTGAAAGATGGTGGGCGCTGGTCGGGAGCGCGCCAAGGCCCCTTCTTCGTCGGCGCGTGGTGTGAGGTCTTCCATTCCACACGCACCTCTCCGCCGAGCATTGCTGGACAGTATGGCAACACCGCTGGGCCCTTCTTCGTCGACCGCGGTGCACAGCAGGGGACGAGGTAGGAAGAGAGGAGGTGGGGCACGTGGTCGCGGGAGAGGAGGTAGGGTGATTGCTACGGTGCCTTCCTCGCCGCCACCCCCAGCTGTTTCACCCGAGCACGTGACTGCTAGGGTGGACTCGTCCGAGGAGGAGGCTACACGGACTCCGGTCCACGAGCCTCCGGTCCACGGGTCTTGGGCCCACGAGCCTCGGGTCGACGGGCCTTCGGCCCACGAGAGTTCGGCCCACGAGACCCCGGAGGAGCACACGTCTGGATGGGGTACCTGGCCGGATCAGCCCGAGGAGCCGAGTGGCCATGCTAATGATGGCGGGGAGCCGACTGATATTGAGGAGGAGGGGGGCACCGTCTACCAGCGTGGTGCTACACGGCTCCCGTCCGTGCCGGCGACCCGCGAGCAGAGGTGGTTGATTTTCCCTGATGCGGAGAGGTAAGTGCATTTAATATTTTTGTACCTTCTGCATTCACGTTTCTTCAAATAACTAATGCGTTGGCCTTGTCATGCTGTAGGGGTTGGGACCACCATCATAGTGTCCGCCGGCCCAACTCCGTCCTTGGAGTTCTTTGCCGGCAAAACTTCCCGGGGTTTGTCACGTTGCCTGGTGAGGGTCGGCTTCCAGAGCTTGGATTGAGCTGGGAGCACTACTTGGCTGCCCCGGCCCCGCCGGATGAGATTATCGACGGTGTCTTGTGCGACACGAGGGCAGACGTGGTGATCAGAAAGTTCTGGGTAATTTCTCCTTTACACATTTAAAAATATTCAACTAGCTAGTTATTAATTATACTAATCAATATTGTCTCATTTGATTGCAGACATTCTACAGGTGTGAGGAGGGATACGAGGAGGACGCGGCACATGTTATCGAGAACGTCTGCAAGCGCCTACTACAGAACTTGCGGCACGAGGCTCGGGTGCAGGCTGTTCGAGACTACTACGCCTTGCGTGGTATCAAGAAGACCAAGCCGGCGTGCCGCGATAAGTTCCTGAGTAAGGAGCAGTACATGAAGGTAATTCTTAAGGCCTTCTACTTAAGTTCCTTCATTTAGTAATTCTTAGCCGTAGCGCTCAAGTTTCTATTTGCTAACTTAGGCGCCTCCGAGATGGTGTGCGGATCGGATGGATTGTTGGGAGGTGTTGGTCAATGAGTGGTGCTCAAAAGAATGGCTAGCCCTCCACAATGAGGCCAAGGACAAACGTGCCCAAATGGAAGGTGTGCCACACCATCAAGGCAGCTCCAACTTAGATCTGTTCGGGCGGAACTGGGTATGTGGTTTGCTTCATGATTCATGCAATTCATTCATCATGCTGAAGGAAATATGCCCCAGAGGCAATAATAAAGTATTATATATTTCCTTATATCATGATAAATGTTTATTATTCATGCTAGAATTGTATTAACCGGAAACATAATACATGTGTGAATACATAGACAAACAGAGTGTCACTAGTATGCCTCTGCTTAACTAGCTCGTTAATCAAAAATGGTTATGTTTCCTAGCCATAGACATGAGTTGTCATTTGATTAACGGGATCACCTCATTAGGAGAATGACGTGATTGACATGACCCATTACGTTAGCTTAGCACCCCGATCGTTTAGTATGTTGCTATTGCTTTCTTCATGACTTATACATGTTCCTATGACTATGAGATTATGCAACTCCCGTTTACCGGAGGAACACTTTGTGTGCTACCAAACGTCACAACGTAACTGGGTGATTATAAAGGTGCTCTACAGGTGTCTCCAAAGGTACTTGTTGGGTTGGCGTATTTCGAGACTAGGATTTGTCACTCCGATTGTCGGAGAGGTATCTCTGGGCCCACTCGGTAATGCACATCACTATAAGCCTTGCAAGCATTGTGACTAATGAGTTAGTTGCGGGATGATGTATTACGAAACGAGTAAAGAGACTTGCCGGTAACGAGATTGAACTAGGTATCGAGATACCGACGATCGAATCTCGGGCAAGTAACATACCGATGACAAAGGGAACAACGTATGTTGTTATGCGGTCTGACCGATAAAGATCTTCGTAGAATATGTGGGAGCCAATATGGGCATCCAGGTCCCGCTATTGGTTATTGACCAGAGAGGTGTCTCGGTCATGTCTACATAGTTCTCGAACCCAAAGGGTCCGCACGCTTAAAGTTACGATGACAGTTTTATTATGAGTTTATATGTATTGATGTACCGAAGGTTGTTTGGAGTCCCGGATGTGATCACGGACATGATGAGGAGTCTCGAAATGGTCGAGACGTAAAGATTGATATATTGGACGACTATATTCGGACACCGGAAATGTTCCGGAGAAGTTTCGGATTAAACCGGAGTGCCGGAGGGTTACCGGAACCCCCCGGGGGAAGTATTGGGCCTTAGTGGGCCTTGAGGGGAGAGAGAGGGCAGCAACCAGGAGGTGGTGCGCCCCCTCCCAGGAGGAGTCCTAGTTGGACTAGGAGAGGGGGGCGCAGCCCCCTTTCCCTCTCCCTCTCCCTCTCTTTCCTTCGCCCCTTCTTTTCCTAGTAGGACTAGGAAAGGGGAGTCCTACTCCTACTAGGAGGAGGACTCCCCCCCTCTCCTTGGCGCGCCCATAGGCAGCCGGCCTCCCCCTTGCTCCTTTATATACGGGGGCAGGGGGGCACCTCGAAACACACTTGATATACGATATTTTAGCCGTGTGCGGTGCCCCCCTCCACTAGATTACACCTCGATAATACCGTCGCGGAGCTTAGGCGAAGCCCTGCGTCGGTGGAACATCATCATCGTCACCACGCCGTCGTGCTAACGAAACTCTCCCTCAACACTCGGCTGGATCGGAGTTCGAGGGACGTCATCGAGCTGAACGTGTGTAGAACTTCGGAGGTGCCGTGCGTTCGGTACTTGATCGGTCGGATCGTGAAGACGTACGACTACATCAACCGCGTTGTGATAACGCTTCCACTGTCGGTCTACGAGGGTACGTGGACAACACTCTCCCCTCCCGTTGCTATGCATCACCATGATCTTGCGTGTGCGTAGGATTTTTTTTTTGAAATTACTATGTTCCCCAACAGTGGCATCCGAGCCTGGTTTTATGCGTTGATGCTATGCACGAGTAGAACACAAGTGAGTTGTGGGCGATATAAGTCATACTGCTTACCAGCATGTCATACTTTGGTTCAGCGGTATTGTGAGATGAAGCAGCCCGGACCGACATTACGCGTACGCTTACGCAAGACTGGTTTCACCGTTCGGAGCACTCGTTGCTTAAAGGTGACTGGCGGGTGTCTGTCTCTCTCACTTTAGTTGAACCGAGTGTGGCTACGCCCGGTCCTTGCGAAGGTTAAAACAGCACCAACTTGACAAACTATCGTTGTGGTTTTGATGCGTAGGTAAGAACGGTTCTTGCTAAGCCCGTAGCAGCCACGTAAAATATGCAACAACAAAGTAGAGGTCGTCTAACTTGTTTTTGCAGGGCATGTTGTGATGTGATATGGTCAAGACATGATGTGATATAATGTGTTGTATGAGATGATCATGTTTTCTAACCGAGTTATCGGCAACTGGCAGGAGCCATATGGTTGTCGCTTTATTGTATGAGATGCAATTGCCATGTAATAGTTTTACTTTATCACTAAGCGGTAGCGATAGTCGTAAAAGCAATAAGTTGGCGAGACGACAACGATACTACGATGGAGATCAAGGTGTCGAGCCGGTGACGATGGTGATCATGATGGTGCTTCGGAGATGGAGATCACAAGCACGGTGCTTCGGAGATGGAGATCACAAGCACAAGATGATGATGGCCATATCATATCACTTATATTGATTGCATGTGATGTTAATCCTTTATGCATCTTATCTTGCTTCGATTGACGGTAGCATTATAAGATGATCTCTCACAAAAATTTCAAGATAAAAGTGTTCTCCCTGAGTATGCACCGTTGCAAAAGTTCTTCGTGCTGAGACACCACGTGTTAATCGGGTGTGATAGGCTCTACGTTCAAATACAACGGGTGCAAAACAGTTGCACACGCGGAATACTCAGGTTAAACTTGACGAGCCTAGCATATGTACAGATATGGCCTCGGAACACAGAGACCGAAAGGTCGAGCGTGAATCATATAGTAGATATGATCAACATAGTGATGTTCACTATTGAAACTACTCCATCTCACGTGTTAATCGGACATGGTTTAGTTGCTTTGGATCACGTAATCACTTAGATGATTAGAGAGATGTCTATCTAAGTGGGAGTTCTTAAGTAATATGATTAATTGAACTTAAATTTATCATGAACTTAGTACCTGATAGTATCTTGCTTGTCTATGTTAATTGTAGATATATGGCCCGTGCTGTTGTTCCGTTGAATTTTAATGCGTTCCTTGAGAAAGCTAAGTTGAAAGATGATGGCAGCAATTACACGGACTGGGTCCGTAACTTGAGGATTATCCTCATTGCTGCACAGAAGAATTACGTCCTGGAAGCACCGCTAGGTGCCAGGCCTCCTGCAAGAGCTACGCCAGAAGTTATGAACGTCTGGCAAAGCAAAGCTGATGACTACTCAATAGTTCAGTGTGCCATGCTTTACGGCTTAGAACCGGGACTTCAACGACGTTTTGAACGTCATGGAGCATATGAGATGTTCCAGGAGTTGAAGTTAATATTTCAAGCAAATGCCCGGATTGAGAGATATGAAGTCTCCAATAAGTTCTATAGCTGCAAGATGGAAGAGAATAGTTCTATCAGTGAGCATATACTCAGAATGTCTGGGTATAATAATCACTTAATTCAACTGGGAGTTCAACTTCCGGATGATTGCGTCATTGACAGAATTCTTCAATCACTGCCACCAAGCTACAAGAGCTTCGTGATGAACTATAACATGCAAGGGATGAATAAGACGATTCCAGAGCTCTTCGCAATGCTAAAGGCAGCGGAGGTAGAAATCAAAAAGGAGCATCAAGTGTTGATGGTCAGTAAAACCACTAGTTTCAAGAAAAAGGGCAAAGGGAAGAAGAAAGGGAACTTCAAGAAGAATAGCAAGAAGGTTGCTGTTCAGGAGAAGAAACCCAAGTCTGGACCTAAGCCTGAAACTGAGTGCTTCTACTGTAAGCAGACTGGCCACTGGAAGCGGAACTGCCCCAAGTATTTGGCGGATAAGAAGGATGGCAAGGTTAACAAAGGTATATGTGATATACATGTTATTGATGTGTACCTTACTAATACTCGCAGTAGCACCTGGGTATTTGATACTGGTTCTGTTGCTAATATTTGCAACTCGAAACAGGGGCTACGGATTAAGCGAAGACTGGCTAAGGACGAGGTGACGATGCGCGTGGGAAATGGTTCCAAAGTCGATGTGATCGCCGTCGGCACGCTACCTCTACATCTACCTTCGGGATTAGTTTTAGACCTAAATAATTGTTATTTGGTGCCAGCGTTGAGCATGAACATTATATCTGGATCTTGTTTAATGCGAGACGGTTATTCATTTAAATCAGAGAATAATGGTTGTTCTATTTATATGAATAGTATCTTTTATGGTCATGCACCCTTGAAGAGTGGTCTATTTTTAATGAATCTCGATAGTAGTGATACACATATTCATAATGTTGAAGCCAAAAGATGCAGAGTTAATAATGACATTGCAACTTATTTGTGGCACTGCCGTTTGGGTCATATCGGTGTAAAGCGCATGAAGAAACTCCATACTGATGGAATTTTGGAATCACTTGATTTTGAATCACTTGGTACTTGCGAACCGTGCCTTATGGGCAAGATGACAAAAACACCGTTCTCCGGAACTATGGAGAGAGCAACAGATTTGTTGGAAATCATACATACAGATGTATGTGGCCCGATGAATATTGAAGCTCGTGGCGGATATCGTTATTTTCTCACCTTCACAGATGATTTGAGCAGATATGGGTATATCTACTTAATGAAACATAAGTCTGAAACATTTGAAAAGTTCAAAGAATTTCAGAGTGAAGTTGAAAATCATCGTAACAAGAAAATAAAATTCCTACGATCTGATCGTGGAGGGGAATATTTGAGTTACGAGTTTGGTCTACATTTGAAACAATGCGGAATAGTTTCGCAACTCACGCCACCCGGAACACCACAACGTAATGGTGTGTCTGGACGTCGTAATCGTACTTTATTAGATATGGTGCGAACTATGATGTCTCTTACTGAATTACCGCTATCATTTTGGAGTTATGCTTTAGAGACGGCTGCATTCACTCTAAATAGGACACCATCGAAATCCGTTGAGACGACGCCTTTTGAACTATGGTTTGGCAAGAAACCAAAGTTGTCGTATCTTAAAGTTTGGGGTTGCGATGCTTATGTGAAGAAACTTCAACCTGATATGCTCGAGCCTAAATCGGAGAAATGTGTCTTCATAGGATACCCAAAGGAGACCGTTGGGTACACCTTCTATCACAGATCCGAAGGCAAGATATTTGTTGCTAGAAATGGATCCTTTCTAGAGAAGGAGTTTCTCTCAAAAGATGTGAGTGGGAGGAAAGTAGAACTTGATGAGGTAACCGTACCTGCTCCCTTATTGGAAAGTAGATCATCGCAGAGATCAGTTTCCGCGACATCTACACCAAGTAGTGAGGAAGTTAATGATAATGATCATGAAACTTCATATCAAGTTATTACTGAACTTCGTAGGTCAACTAGATCAAGATCCGCACCAGAGTGGTACGGTAATCCTGTTCTGGAGGTCATGTTACTAGACCATGGCGAACCTACGAACTATGAAGAAGCGATGGTGAGCCCAGATTCCGCAAAATGGCTTGAAGCCATGAAATCCGAGATGGGATCCATGTATGAGAACAAAGTATGGACTTTGGTTGACTTGCCCGATGGTCGGCAAGCCATTGAAAATAAATGGATCTTTAAGAAGAAGACTGACGCTGATGGTAATGTTACTGTCTATAAAGCTCGACTTGTTGCGAAAGGTTTTCGACAAGTTCAAGGAATTGACTACGATGAGACCTTCTCACCCGTAGCGATGCTTATGTCTGTCCGAATCATGTTAGCAATTGCCGCATTTTATGATTATGAAATTTGGCAAATGGATGTCAAAACTGCGTTCCTGAATGGATTTCTGGAAGAAGAGTTGTATATGATGCAACCGGAAGGTTTTGTCGATCCAAAGGGAGCTAACAAAGTGTGCAAGCTCCAGCGATCCATTTATGGACTGGTGCAAGCCTCTCGGAGTTGGAATAAACGCTTTTATAATGTGATCAAAGCATTTGGTTTTATATAGACTTTTGGAGAAGCCTGTATTTACAAGAAAGTGAGTGGGAGCTCGATAGCATTTCTGATATTATATGTGGATGACATATTACTGATTGGAAATGATATAGAATTTCTGGATAGCATAAAGGATACTTGAATAAGAGTTTTTCAATGAAAGACCTCGGTGAAGCTGCATATATATTAGGCATTAAGATCTATAGAGATAGATCAAAACGCTTAATTGGACTTTCACAAAGCACATACCTTGACAAAGTTTTGAAGAAGTTCAAAATGGATCAAGCAAAGGAAGGGTTCTTGCCTGTATTACAAGGTGTGAGATTGAGTAAGACTCAATGCCCGACCACTGCAGAAGATAGAGAGAAAATGAAAGATGTTCCCTATGCTTCAGCCATAGCCTCTATCATGTATGCAATGCTGTGTACCTGACCTGATGTGTCCCTAGCTATAAGTTTAGCAGGGAGGTACCAAAGTAATCCAGGAGTGGATCACTGGACAGCGGTCAAGAACATCCTGAAATACCTGAAAAGGACTAAGGATATGTTTCTCGTATATGGAGGTGACAAAGAGCTCATCGTAAGGGGTTACGTTGATGCAAGCTTTGACACTGATCCGGACGATTCAAAATCGCAAACCGGATACGTATTTACATTGAACGGTGGAGCTGTTAGTTGGTGCAGTTCCAAGCAAAGTGTCTTGGCGGGATCTACGTGTGAAGCGGAATACATAGCTGCTTCGGAAGCAGCGAATGAAGGAGTCTGGATGAAGGAGTTCATATCCGATCTAGGTGTCATACCTAGTACATCGGGACCAATGAAAATCTTTTGTGATAATACTGGTGCAATTGCCTTAGCAAAGGAATCCAGATTTCACAAGAGAACCAAGCACATCAGAAGACGCTTCAATTCCATCCGGGATTTAGTCCAGGTGGGAGACATAGAAATTTGCAAGATACATACGGATCTGAATGTAGCAGATCCGTTAACTAAGCCTCTTCCACGAGCAAAACATGATCAGCACCAAGACTCCATGGGTGTAAGAATCATTACTATGTAATCTAGATTATTGACTCTAGTGCAAGTGGGAGACTGAAGGAAATATGCCCTAGAGGCAATAATAAAGTATTATATATTTCCTTATATCATGATAAATGTTTATTATTCATGCTAGAATTGTATTAACCGGAAACATAATACATGTGTGAATACATAGACAAACAGAGTGTCACTAGTATGCCTCTGCTTAACTAGCTCGTTAATCAAAAATGGTTATGTTTCCTAGCCATAGACATGAGTTGTCATTTGATTAACGGGATCACCTCATTAGGAGAATGACGTGATTGACATGACCCATTACGTTAGCTTAGCACCCGATCGTTTAGTATGTTGCTATTGCTTTCTTCATGACTTATACATGTTCCTATGACTATGAGATTATGCAACTCCCGTTTACCGGAGGAACACTTTGTGTGCTACCAAACGTCACAACGTAACTGGGTGATTATAAAGGTGCTCTACAGGTGTCTCCAAAGGTACTTGTTGGGTTGGCGTATTTCGAGACTAGGATTTGTCACTCCGATTGTCGGAGAGGTATCTCTGGGCCCACTCGGTAATGCACATCACTATAAGCCTTGCAAGCATTGTGACTAATGAGTTAGTTGCGGGATGATGTATTACGAAACGAGTAAAGAGACTTGCCGGTAACGAGATTGAACTAGGTATCGAGATACCGACGATCGAATCTCGGGCAAGTAACATACCGATGACAAAGGGAACAACGTATGTTGTTATGCGGTCTGACCGATAAAGATCTTCGTAGAATATGTGGGAGCCAATATGGGCATCCAGGTCCCGCTATTGGTTATTGACCAGAGAGGTGTCTCGGTCATGTCTACATAGTTCTCGAACCCAAAGGGTCCGCACGCTTAAAGTTACGATGACAGTTTTATTATGAGTTTATATGTATTGATGTACCGAAGGTTGTTCGGAGTCCCGGATGTGATCACGGACATGATGAGGAGTCTCGAAATGGTCGAGACGTAAAGATTGATATATTGGACGACTATATTCGGACACCGGAAATGTTCCGGAGAAGTTTCGGATTAAACCGGAGTGCCGGAGGGTTACCGGAACCCCCCGGGGGAAGTATTGGGCCTTAGTGGGCCTTGAGGGGAGAGAGAGGGCAGAAACCAGGAGGTGGTGCGCCCCCTCCCAGGAGGAGTCCTAGTTGGACTAGGAGAGGGGGGCGCAGCCCCCTTTCCCTCTCCCTCTCCCTCTCTTTCCTGCCCCCCTTCTTTTCCTAGTAGGACTAGGAAAGGGGAGTCCTACTCCTACTAGGAGGAGGACTCCCCCCCTCTCCTTGGCGCGCCCATAGGCAGCCGGCCTCCCCCTTGCTCCTTTATATACGGGGGCAGGGGGGCACCTCGAAACACACTTGATATACGATATTTTAGCCGTGTGCGGTGCCCCCCTCCACCAGATTACACCTCGATAATACCGTCGCGGAGCTTAGGCGAAGCCCTGCGTCGGTGGAACATCATCATCGTCACCACGCCGTCGTGCTGACGAAACTCTCCCTCAACACTCGGCTGGATCGGAGTTCGAGGGACGTCATCGAGCTGAACGTGTGTAGAACTTCGGAGGTGCCGTGCGTTCGGTACTTGATCGGTCGGATCGTGAAGACGTACGACTACATCAACCGCGTTGTGATAACGCTTCCGCTGTCGGTCTACGAGGGTACGTGGACAACACTCTCCCCTCCTGTTGCTATGCATCACCATGATCTTGCGTGTGCGTAGGATTTTTTTTTGAAATTACTACGTTCCCCAACACATGCTAGCTTGAGCCCTTTAATTACTAATTTACATTGTTTCTCTCTTTCAGGCACACCACAATAAGGTGGATAAGGTGCCAGAGGTGTACGACCTGTATGCCATGGCCCACACTGCCTCTTTCAAGAAAGTCAAGGCATTCTCTCAGTCTGACCTCGATGATGCAAACAACTTCACCAACATCTCCTCCCACAACAAGCTCGTGAGATATAGAGATGAGGGGAAGGCGAGGAAAGGGGAGGACTTTAACTCGAGCCAGGGTCCCATTGATCCAGAGCTGGTGATGATATCTGGTGGCGGGAGGTCCCATGGCTCCATAGCCATTGGAGATGGACTTATCCGTTGTCCTAGCACTCTCCCGGAGATCAAGGCGCGCCAGTCGAGCTCCGCTCCTGAGATAAGGCCTCGTGAACGGCCAGTGCAACTCGCCATCAAGGTTAGTGATACGTACTCAGCTATCTTTCTCCATTACATTGTGTGCGCTTCCATCAATGATTACAAATGGTCATGTGAGTGGTGTTGCAGGCTGCTATACAGAGTGAGAGAGATAGAACGGAGAAACTTCTGGCGGAGGCGGCGGAGAGGCAGCGGGAGTTGGAGGAGAGGACGACAAAGATGTTGGAGGAGAAGAGGGCACGGAATGACATGCAGGCAAGGGCCATGTACAAGCTCCTTGTGGTAAGTTTCTTCTGCAGATTAGCCAAAACATTCATGTAGTGTTTGTCTCATTACTAACTAGTATGACTGAGTCGTCAAAACCAAATGTGCAGTCTGTGTGCGAGAAGACCGGTCAGACCGCTCCGCCGATGCCAGTGATTGCTCCTGGGACCACGGTGAGTTTAATTTGAATGGACATTACTTGCTAGTCTTAACATTTGAGTGTCATCATGCTAACAAGACATTGGAAATGATCTTTGGTGCAGCGTAACTCCAGACAAGCATCGCACGATCCTTCTCCAGCTACCGACACGAGCCAGCCCGCTCCTACACCTCCTGGATCATGGTAAGTTTATCTAGTGTTTTGCTTAACACACGCATAAAGACCTAGACTTAGCTTTATTTCCTCCAATGCTTACCATAATGACCTAGACTTAGCTTCTTCTCCTCCAAAATGACTTAATAAGCTTACTGACCTCCAAAACCATCCATTTTACCTAAGTTAGCTCTAAAACGATCTGTACTTAGCTTAGTTATGTCAAAAATTGCATAATTAGCTTAGTTAGCTCATAAACGATCCATTTTACCTAAGTTAGCTCTAAAATGACCCATTTTACCTTGGTTAGCTTATAAATGATCCAGTTCATCCAAGTTAGCTCAAAAATGACCCATTTTACCTAGATTAGCTCCTAAATGATCCATTTTACCTACGTTGGCTTTAAAATGACCCATTTCACCTAGGTTAGCTCCAAAATGACCCATCTTACCTAGGTTATCTCATAAACGATCCATTTCAACTAATTTAGCTCATAAATGATCCATTTCACCAAGTTAGCTCAAAAACGATCCATTTCACCTAAATTAGCTCTTAAATGATCCATTTCATCTAAGTTAGCTCAAAAAGATCCATTTCAACTAAATTAGCTCATAAATTATCCATTTCACCTAAGTTAGCTCAAAAACGGTCCATTTCAACTAAGTTAGCTCATAAATGATCCATTTCACCTAAGTTAGCTAAAAAACGATCCATTTCACCTTAGTTACCTCAAAAACGATCCATTTGACCTTAGTTAGCTCATAAACGACCCATTTCAACTAAGTTAGCTCATAAATGATCCATTTCACCTTAGCTAGCTCATAAACGACCCATTTCAACTTAGTTAGCTCATATATGATCCATTTCACCTTAGCTAGCTCATAAATGACATATACTTCTTGTTCTAGTCTTCTTCTTGTTCTACTCTTCTTGTTCTAGTCTTCTTCTTGTTCTACTCTTCTTGTTCTAGTCTTCTTATTCTAGTCACCTATTTCTAACTTTCTTATTTTGCCATTTTGCAGATTTCATTCACTTCATGGAAGCTAGCTTGCTATGGAGTGCTTGTTTATGTATGGATGGAACTTGCTTATGTATGAATGGATGGATGGAACTTGCTTATGTAATATGTATGGATGGAACTTGCTTATGTATGAATGGATGGAACTTGCTTATGTATGAATGTATGGAACTTATGTGCTGGATATATGTGATATGTTTGCTGTTAAATAGGCCTGTGAAATATATCTATATATGTCATATATATTTGCTGTGAAAATTGTTGGATTTAATAAAAAACAGAAAAAAGAGCCAATATGCAGGCTCTTTGCCGTCCGCCACCGACGGCAACGGGCTCTTTGCCGTCAGCCGCAGACGGCAAAGCAGCCACGTGGCAGCCAACTGTGCTTCCTGGGAGCTGACCCATTTGGTCAGTTTGCCTACAGTGGCAGACGGCAAAGACACTAGAAAGTTTGCCTACAGTGGCAGACGGCAAAGACACTAGAAAGTTTGCCTACAGTGGCAGACGGCAAAGACACTAGAAAGTTTGCCGTCAGCGGCGGACGGCAAAGGCCTGCCGTTAGCCACTTAACGGACTGACAGCGCAATTATTGCCGTCTGCTCTCTTTGCCGTCCGCTGCAGACGGCAAAGGCCCTTTGCCGTCAGCCGCCCGGAAGCAGACGGCAAAGTAGCTCTTTACCGTAGCCTACTTTGCCGGAGCCTTTTGCCGTCCGCGGCTGACGGCAAAGGCCTTTGCCGTCCGCCGTTCATGCCTTTGCCGTCCGCCGTGGCAGACGGCAAAATAGCTGATTCCTGTAGTGACACTATGTTTGTCTATGTATTCACACATGTATTATGTTTCCGTTTAATACAATTCTAGAATGAATAATAAACATTTATCATGATATGAGGAAATAAATAATAACTTTATTATTGCCTCTAGGGCATATTTCCATCAGTCTCCCACTTGCACTAGAGTCAATAATCTAGATTACACAGTAATGATTCTAACACCCATGGAGTTTTGGTGCTGATCATGTTTTGCTCGTGGAAGAGGCTTAGTCAACGGGTCTGCAACATTCAGATCTGTATGTATCTTGCAAATCTCCATGTCTCCCACCTGGACTTGATCCCGGATGGAATTGAAGCGTCTCTTGATGTGCTTGGTTCTCTTGCGAAATCTGGATTCCTTTGCCAAGGCAATTGCACCAGTATTGTCACAAAAGATTTTCATTGGACCCGATGCACTAGGTATGACACCTAGATCGGATATGAACTCCTTCATCCAGACTCCTTCATTTGCTTCTTCAGAAGCAGCTATGTATTCTGCTTCACACGTAGATCTCGCCACGACGCTTTGTTTAGAAATGCGCCAACTAATAGCTCCACCGTTCAATGTAAACACGTATCCGGTTTGTGATTTAGAATGTCCGGATCAGTGTCAAAGCTTGCATCGACGTAACCATTTACGACTACCTCTTTGTCACCTCCATAAATGAGAAACATATCCTTAGTCCTTTTTAGGTATATCAGGATGTTCTTGACTGTTTTCCAGTGATCCACTCCTGGATTACTTAGGTACCTCCCTGCTAAGCTAATAGCAAGGCACACATCAGGTCTGGTACACAGCATTGCATACATGATAGAGCCTATGGCTGAAGCATAGGGAACATCTTTCATTTTCTCTCTATCTTCTGTAGTGGTCGGGCATTGAGTCTGACTCAACTTCACACTTTGTAACACAGGCAAGAACCCTTTCTTTGCTTGATCCATTTTGAACTTTTTCAAAACTTTGTCAAGGTATGTGCTTTGTGAAAGTCCTATCAAGCGTATTGATCTATCTCTATAGATCTTGATGCCCAATATGTAAGCAGCTTCACCGAGGTCTTTCATTGAAAAACTCTTATTCAAGTATCTTTTTATGCTATCCAGAAATTCTATATCATTTCCAATTAGTAATATGTCATCCACATATAATATTAGAAATGCTACAGAGCTCCCCCTCACTTTCTTGTAAATACAGGCTTCTCCAAAAGTCTGTATAAAACCATATGCTTTGATCACACTATCAAAACATTTATTCCAACTCTGAGAGGCTTGCACCAGTCCATAAATAGATTGCTGGAGCTTGCACACTTTGTTAGCTCCCTTTGGATCGACAAAACCTTACGGTTGCATCATATACAACTCTTCTTCTAGAAATCCATTCGGGAATGCAGTTTTGACATCCATTTGCCAAATTTCATAATCATAAAATGCGGCAATTGCTAACATGATTCGGACAGACTTAAGCATCGCTACGGGTGAGAAAGTCTCATCGTAGTCAACTCCTTGAACTTGTTGAAAACCTTTTGCAACAAGTCGAGATTTGTAGACAGTAACATTACCGTCAGTGTCAGTCTTCTTCTTGAAGATCCATTTATTCTCTATGGCTTGCCGATCATCGGGCAAGTCAACCAAAGTCCACACTTTGTTCTCATACATGGATCCCATCTCAGATTTCATGGCCTCAAGCCATTTTGCGGAATCTGGGCTCACCATCGCTTCTTCATAGTTCGTAGGTTCGCCTTGGTCAAGTAACATGACCTCCAGAATAGGATTACCGTACCACTCTGGTGTGGATCTTACTCTGGTTGACCTACGAGGTTCGGTAGTAACTTGACCTGAAGTTATATCATCATCATCATTAGCTTCCTCACTAATTGGTGTAGGAGTCAGAGAAACAGATTTCTGTGATGAACTACTTTCCAATAAAGGAGCAGGTACAATTACCTCATCAAGTTCTACTTTCCTCCCACTCACTTCTTTCGAGAAAACTCCTTCTCTAGAAAGGATCCATTCTTAGCAACGAATGTCTTGCCTTCGGATCTGTGATAGAAGGTGTACCCAACAGTTTCCTTTGGGTATCCTATGAAGACACATTTCTCCGATTTGGGTTCGAGCTTATCAGGTTGAAGCTTTTTCACATAAGCATCGCAGCCCCAAACTTTAAGAAACGACAACTTTGGTTTCTTGCCAAACCATAGTTCATAAGGCGTCGTCTCAACGGATTTCGATGGTGCCCTATTTAACGTGAATGCATCCGTCTATAAAGCATAACCCCAAAACGATAGCGGTAAATAAGTAAGAGACATCATAGATTGCACCATATCTAGTAAAGTACGATTACGACGTTCGGACACACCATTACGCTGTGGTGTTCCGGGTGGCATGAGTTGCGAAACTATTCCTCATTGTTTCAAATGTAGACCAAACTTGTAACTCAAATATTCTCCTCCACGATCAAATCGTAGAAACTTTATTTTCTTCTTACGATGATTTTCCACTTCACTCTGAAATTCTTTGAACTTTTCAAATGTTTCAGACTTATGTTTCATTAAGTAGATATATCCATATATGCTCAAATCATCTGTGAAGGTGAGAAAATAACGATACCCGCCGCGAGCCTCAATATTCATCGGACCACATACATCAGTATGTATGATCTCCAACAAATCTGTTGCTCGCTCCATTGTTCCGGAGAACGGCGTTTTAGTCATCTTTCCCATAAGACATGGTTCGCAAGTACCAAGTGATTCATAATCAAGTGATTCCAAAAGTCCATCATTATGGAGTTTCTTCATGCGCTTTACACCAATATGACCCAAACGGCAGTGCCACAAATAAGTTGCACTATCATTATCAACTCTGCATCTTTTGGCTTCAACATTATGAATATGTATCACTACTATCGAGATTCAACAAAAATAGACCACTCTTCAAGGGTGCATGACCATAAAAGATATTACTCATATAAATAGAACAACCATTATTCTCATATTTAAATGAATAACCGTCTCGCATC
Source organism: Aegilops tauschii subsp. strangulata (assembly GCF_002575655.3). Lineage (NCBI taxonomy): Eukaryota > Viridiplantae > Streptophyta > Magnoliopsida > Poales > Poaceae > Aegilops > Aegilops tauschii. The sequence continues at coordinate 248,570,496 of NC_053035.3, forward strand.
AAACAAGATCCAGATATAATGTTCATGCTCAACGCTGGCACCAAATAACAATTATTTAGGTCTAAAACTAATCCCGAAGGTAGATGTAGAGGTAGCGTGCCGACGGCGATCACATCGACTTTGGAACCATTTCCCACGCGCATCGTCACCTCGTCCTTAGCCAGTCTTCGCTTAATCCGTAGTCCCGGTTTCGAGTTGCAAATATTAGCAACAGAACCAGTATCAAATACCCAGGTGCTACTGCGAGCTCTAGTAAGGTACACATCAATGACATGTATATCACATATACCTTTCTTCACCTTGCCATCCTTCATATCCGCCAAATACTTGGGGCAGTTCCGCTTCCAGTGACCAGTCTGTTTGCAGTAGAAGCACTCAGTCTCAGGCTTAGGTCCAGACTTGGGTTTCTTCTCTTGAGCAGCAACTTGTTTGCCGTTCTTCTTGAAGTTCCCCTTCTTCTTCCCTTTACCCTTTTTCTTGAAACTGGTGGTCTTGTTGACCATCAACACTTGATGCTCCTTCTTGATTTCTACCTCCGCAGCCTTTAGCATTGCGAATAGCTCGGGAATTGTCTTATCCATCCCTTGCATATTATAGTTCATCACGAAGCTCTTGTAGCTTGGTGGCAGTGATTGAAGAATTCTGTCAATGACACTATCATCCGGAAGATTAACTCCCAGTTGAATCAAGTGATTGTTATACCCAGACATTTTGAGTATATGTTCACTGACAGAACTATTCTCCTCCATCTTCCAGCTGTAGAACTTATTGGAGACTTCATATCTCTCAATCCGGGCATTTGCTTGAAATATTAACTTCAACTCCTGGAACATCTCATATGCTCCATGACGTTCAAAACAATGTTGAAGTCCCGGTTCTAAGCCGTAAAGCATGGCACACTGAACTATTGAGTAGTCATCAGCTTTGCTCTCCCAGACGTTCTTAACGTCGTCAGTTGCATCTGCAGCAGGCCTGGCACCCAGCGGTGCTTCTAGGACGTAATTCTTCTGTGCAGCAATGAGGATAATCCTCAAGTTACGGACCCAGTCCGTGTAATTGCTACCATCATCTTTCAACTTTGCTTTCTCAAGGAACACATTAAAATTCAACGGAACAACAGCACGGGCCATCTATCTACAACAACATAGCCAAGCAAAATACTATCAGGTACTAAGTTCATGACAAATTTAAGTTCAATTAATCATATTACTTAAGAACTCCCACTTAGATAGACATCCCTCTAATCATCTAAGTGATCACGTGATCCAAATCAACTAAACCATGTCCGATCATCACGTGAGATGGAGTAGTTTTCAATGGTGAACATCACTATGTTGATCATATCTACTATATGATTCACGCTCGACCTTTCGGTCTCAGTGTTCCGAGGCCATATCTGCATATGCTAGGCTCGTCAAGTTTAACCCGAGTATTCTGCATGTGCAAAACTGGCTTGCACCCGTTGTATATGAACGTAGAGCTTATCACACCCGATCATCACGTGGTGTCTCGGGACGACGAACTTTGGCAACGGTGCATACTCAGGGAGAACACTTTTTATCTTGAAATTTAGTGAGAGATCATCTTATAATGCTACCGTCAATCAAAGCAAAATAAGATGCATAAATGATAAACATCACATGCAATCAATATAAGTGATATGATATGGCCATCATCATCTTGTGCTTGTGATCTCCATCTCCGAAGCACCGTCATGATCACCATCGTCACCGGCGCGACACCTTGATCTCCATCGTAGCATCGTTGTTGTCTCGCCAACTATTGCTTCTACGACTATCGCTACCGCTTAGTGATAAAGTAAAGCAATTACAGGGCGATTGCATTGCATACAATAAAGCGACAACCATATGGCTCCTGCCAGTTGCCGATAACTCGTTTACAAAACATGATCATCTCATACAATAAAATACAGCATCATGCCTTGACCATATCACATCACAACATGCCCTGCAAAAACAAGTTAGAGTCCTCTACTTTGTTGTTGCAAGTTTTACGTGGCTGCTACGGGCTGAGCAAGAACCGTTCTTACCTACGCATCAAAACCACAACGATAGTTCGTCAAGTTAGTGCTGTTTTAACCTTCTCAAGGACCGGGCGTGGTCACATTCGGTTCAAGTAAAGTTGGAGAAACTGACACCAGCCAGCCACCTGTGTGCAAAGCACGTCGGTAGAACCAGTCTCGCGTAAGCGTACTCATAATGTCAGTCCGGGCCGCTTCATCCAACAATACCGCCGAACCAAAGTATGACATGCTGGTAAGCAGTATGACTTGTATCACCCACAATTCACTTGTGTTCTACTCATGCATATAACATCTACGCATAAACCTGGCTCGGATGCCACTGTTGGGGAACGTAGTAATTTCAAAAAAATTCCTACGCACACGCAAGATCATGGTGATGCATAGCAACGAGAGGGGAGAGTGTCTCCACATACCCTCGTAGACCGAAAGCAGAAGCGTTAGCACAACGTGGTTGATGTAGTCGTACGTCTTCACGATCCGACCGATCCAAGTACCGAATGTACGACACCTCCGAGTTCAGCACACGTTCAGCTCGATGACATCCCGCGGACTCCGATCCAGCAGAGCTTCACGGGAGAGTTCTGGCAGCACGACGGCGTGATGACGGTGATGATGTTGCTACCGATGTAGGGCTTCGCCTAAGCACCGCGACGATATGACCGAGGTGGAATATGGTGGAGGGGGGCACCGCACACGGCTGGGAGAGATCAACAGATCAGCTTGTGTGTCTAGAGGTGCCCCCTGCCCCCGTATATAAAGGAGCAAGGGGAAGAGGCGGCCGGCCAAGGAGGGAACGCCAAGGGGGGAGTCCTACTCCCACCGGGAGTAGGACTCCTCCTTTCCTTGTTGGAGTAGGAGAAGGGAAGGAAGGGAGAGAGGAGGAGAAGGAAAAAGGGGGGCGCCGCCCCCCTCCTTGTCCAATTCGGACTAGAGGGGGAGGGCGCGCGCGGCTGCCCTGGCCGCCCCTCCTCTTCTCCCACTATGGCCCATTCGGCCCAATATACTCCCCTGGGTGTTCCGGTAACTCCCCGGTACTCCTGGAGATGTCCGAAACCTCCCGAAACACTTCCGGTGTCTGAACATAGTCATGCAATATGTCGATCTTTACATCTCGGCCATTTCGAGACTCCTCGTCATGTCCGTGATCAAATCCGGGACTACGAACTACCTTCGGTGCATCAAAACACAAAAGCTCATAATACCGATCGTCACCAAACTTTAAGTGTGCGGACCCTACGGGTTCGAGAACTATGTAGACATGACCGAGACACGTCTCCGGTCAATAACCAATAGCGGAACCTGGATGCTCATATTGGCTCCCACATATTCTACGAAGATCTTTATCGGTCAAACCGCACAACAACATACGTTGTTCCCTTATTCATCGGTATGTTACTTGCCCGAGATTCGATCGTCGGTATCTCAACACCTAGTTCAATCTCGTTACCGGCAAGTCTCTTTACTCATTATGTCATGCATCATCCCGCAACTAACTCATTAGTCACATTGCTTGCAAGGATTATAGTGATGTGCATTACCGAGAGGGCCCAGAGATACCTCTCCGACAATCGGAGTGACAAATCCTAATCTTGAAATACACCAACTCAACAAGTACCTTCGGAGACACCTGTAGAGCACCTTTATAATCACCCAGTTATGTTGTGACGTTTGGTAGCACACAAAGTGTTCCTCCGGTAAACGGGAGTTGCATAATCTCATAGTCATAGGAACATGTATAAGTCTCCTAATGATGTGATCCCATTAATCAAATGATAACTCATGTCCATGGCTAGGAAACTCAACCATCTTCGATTAACGAGCTAGTCAAGTAGAGGCATACTAGTGACACTATGTTTGTCTATGTATTCACACATTATTATGTTTCCGGTTAATACAATTCTAGCATGAATAATAAACATTTATCATGATATGAGGAAATAAATAATAACTTTATTATTGCCGCTAGGGCATATTTCCTTCAGCGCAGCGGTGTTGACGGTGGCCTCGAAGATGAGGTGCTCCTCCAAGATCTGGCGGTCGACATGCATGTCAGCCATAGCAACCTCGTTCGCGCGTGCGGCCACATGCTACTCAGCTCCATGTTATACTGTGTGTAAAATGGCTGTGGGCAGCGCTTAATTGGAGGAGGGGGTAGTGATTTCGGTGGAAGGTGTCGCTCCGTCAGTCGGGGCATGTGGGACGGGAAAGGAGGAGGATGGTGTGGGTTGGGTGTGGATTACCTGACCATATCGACGAGGCCGCGCAGTAAGAAGAAGGGTCGGCGGCGAGGAGGCCGCATAGCAAGAAGAAGGGTCTCCAGCAAGGAGGCGGCGCTGCAAGAAGAAGGGTCACCGACGAGGAGGCAGCGCTGCAAGAAGAAGGGTAGCCGACGAGGAGGCAGCGCTCCAAGAAGAAGGGTCGCCGGCGAGGAGGCTGAGCTGCCAGTAAGCAACATTGAAGGTTTGAACTTGGAAAGCAAGGAAGAACCGTGGAAATGTGGCTTTTGGTAGGGGGGAGGGGGCGGGGAGATAGATATTTCCGCGGTGGCAAAAAAATTTCGCTCGGTGCCGCGAGAAACTGGCGCGCAAGTGTGGTTCAACCGTGGGCGGTGGACTGTAGACGACGAAGCTTCCTGCGTAAGCCAGACAAGACGGTGCGCCAAGATATTTCATATCGCATCCCACACAATTCTTTCTAGTAAACTGTTTGTGGTATACCTGATTTTTTCATTATGTTTTGAAAGACAAAATGGTGTTATGGAGGGAAAGGATGGTGTTTGAATTGCTAGAACATTTACGTATAGTGAACATGCAACTAGTACATGAGTGCCGTGTTTAAATTTGGAATTATTCCGGGTTCGTTTGGCATTTTTATGCATTAATTGAGTTTCTGGGCATTTAATGTGCATAATTCAAATTTGAACTACAAGCACATGCTCCAATGCACCAAAGTTTGCTGAAAAATCACATGTGTGTCTTTGGGTGAATTTATAGGTCCCATACAAGAAATGGGAATAAAATTCAAACATCTGGGTGTCGTGGCTCGGCCGGAATGATTGAGAAACTTGGTTTTTTAATTCCTGTAAATCCAAAACACGGCCGAAAATCATGAAACTTGGCATGGTGTCATTACATGGCACCAACATGCTGCAGTAAATTTTTTGGCCGAATTGGGACAAGCTTTGGTGTAAGCTTCTTCCAAACCCGAGCTTCCCTCAAGAAGGCTCCTAGTTCCGAAAGGGAACGTGTCACCTCCATGTGCGAAACGACATACGTACACTGCCTTCTCCCGCCTTAATTTTTTTACACAGGCATATTAGACCAAATAGAAGTATCGTGCTAAATTTTGGAATTATTCCGTGTTCGTTTGGCCTTTTTTATATATTAGTTGAGTTTCTGGGCATTTAATGTGCATAATTCAAATTTGAACTACAAGCACAGGCTCCAGTGCACCAAAGTTGTTTGAAAAACCACATGTGCGTCCTTGGGTGAATTTCTAGATCCCATGCAAGAGATGGGAGTGAAATTCAAACATCAGGGCGTCGTGGCTTGGCCGAAAAGATTGAGAAACTTGGTTTTTTAATTCCTGTAATTCCAAAACACGCCTGAAAATCATGAAACTTGCCATGGTCTCATGACATGGCACCAACATGCTGCGGTATTTTTTTGGCCGAATTGGGACAAGCTTTGGTGTAGGCTTCTTGCAATCCGGAGCTTCCCTCAAGAAGGCTCCTGGTTCCGAGAGGGAACGTGTCACCTCCGTGTGCGAAACAATATACGTACACTGCCTTCTGCCGCCTTAATTTTTTTACACAGGCAGATTAGACCAAATAGAAGTATCGTGCTAAATTTTGGAATTATTCCGTGTTCGTTCGGCCTTTTTTATACATTAATTGAGTTTTTGGGCATTTAATGTGCATAATTCAAATTTGAACTACAAGCACGTGCTCCAGTGCACCAAAGTTGTTTGAAAAATCACATGTGTGTCCTTGGGCGAATTTCTAGGTCCCATGCAAGAGATGGGAGTGAAATTCAAACATCTGGGAGTCGTGGCTCGGCCGGAAAGATTGAGAAACTTGGTTTTTTAATTCCTGTAATTCCAAAACACGCCTAAAAATCATGATACTTGCCATGGTCTCATGACATGGCACCAACATGCTGCGGTAATTTTTTTGGCCGAATTGGGACAAGCTTTGGTGTAGGCTTCTTGCAACCGGAGCTTCCCTCAAGAAGGCTCGTGGTTCCGAGAGGGAACGTATCACCTCCGTGTGCGAAACGACATACGTACACTGTGTTCTCCCGACTTAATTTTTTTAGACAACCAGATTAGACCAAATAGAAGTACCGTGCTAAATTTTGGAATTATTCCGGGTTCGTTTGGCCTTTTTATACATTAATTGAGTTTCTGGGCATTTAATGTGCATAATTCAAATTTGAACTCCAAGCACGTGCTCCAGTGCACCAAAGTTGTTTGAAAAATCATATGTGTGTCCTTGGGTGAATTTCTAGGTCCCATGCAAGAGATGGGAGTGAAATTCAAACATCTGGGCGTCGTGGCTCGGCCGGAAAGATTGAGAAACTTGGTTTTTTAATTCCTGTAATTCCAAAACACGCGTGAAATTCATGAAACTTGGCATGGTCTCATGACATGGCACCAACATGCCGTGGTAATTTTTCTGTTCGATTTGCGAAGGCCCACACATTAACAATCAACAAAGTCCTTTTGGAACAAGTGCTGTCACGTTACAAATCGGAAACACAAGTATTATTGAAACCGTGGGCGTTCGACTTACCAATTACGTGCGGCCACGCGTCCCCTTTTTTTATTGGCTAGGAGGTGTTGTGTGGGGTAGCTATTTGAGTACGGGAGGCGTGCGATCAGACCCCTGCGCGTGCTCATCGGGAGGAGAGCCCTTTGACCGCTACCCGCCGCGCACCTCCCTCCCAACGTCTCCATTAGTGGCGCCTGAGCACCTGTTCTACGGCGTGGCTATATGTCTCACTAGACTGAGATTTAAGAGAGAAAAATGAAAATCTGGAAAAAAAAAGTTTTGCACGGATCTTGATGTAAGATCCGACGGACCTATATAGCATCGGCTGCGACTTATAGCAAGCATGATTAATATAAGGATGATGACAGTGGATAATAATTGTCTTACATATTTAGAAACATAATTAAAAAAAGCCACATGCGGCAACGCCCGAAATACACAAGGGCAAAAGAAGAAGGAAGACAATGATCTGGCTCGTTGATCTCTACTTTCTTGATGCGTTGCTGCAGGCCGCGGGAACTAGTCTCCACGACGAGCGGCGACGAGCTCTTTCTTGTCCTGAAGATGATGCTTGAGAGCATCCACGGATTCCTCCACCAGCCTTCTGCGCTCGATGCGCAGCATGGCATTCTCGTCCATAAGTTTCTCGACGATGAAGCTGGTCCTCTTCAACAAGGCAGTGGTATGCTCCTGCTGCTCCGCACTTCCGACGATCTTCGCCCTCAGCAGGTCACGCTCGGCCCGGAGCTTCACATTGCTCTCATTTAGTTGCCGGATACCGTCAGTAGACTGTTCAAATGAGGCTTTCAGGTCATCCCGCAACCTCCCCACCTGGAGATCTGATCCATTTGCCTAAGGACGAGGGCATGCATGCACCTGTAAGAGTCCTCGCCTGCCCGCGAGGCATTTTCCCAGGCCGCCGCGATGCGGGAGGACATCTCTGCTGCATTCGTGGCGCGGTGGGACATCTCTTCTGCTTCCGCGGCGCGGCTGGACAAGTCTGGTGCATCGACGGCGCGGCGGGTCCTCCGTGCTGCTTCGGCGGCGCGGCGGGACCTCTCTGCTGCTACGGTCATGCAGCGGGACATGCTGGCTGCTCTCGCAGCGAGGCGGGACATCTCTCGTGCTCCTGCTTCCAGGCTCACCTCTCCCTGATGGCAATCTCTCGACCCAGAACTCACGCTGGCCATGGCGGACGCAAGGGAACGATGATGAATGACTTGTTTGTTTTTGACTTTTTGTGGATGAGGAGTTGAGGAGGAATGTGCAGTCATCTTGGAGTAGTAGTATTTATAACCGCGTAGTAATACGCTCCTAGGTGGGAAACCGTTTAGGTTTTGATCGGTGTGAGCAGGTTTGCAATTTGGAATGTGACGGGACGCGGCCTCCCTGTTCTTCTAAAAAAATGTGACGGGACACATGCTCAAACTTTACTGACGGTTATAAGTGCGACACTATTCCCGGAACGCGTAACGTGGGCATGTACGCCTTCTCGGCCGCGTACGTGGCGTTTGCACCATAAGGTGCACCGCAATAGACAATGTCAGCACACGTCTTGTTCCAACAATCGTGTGTGCTCGTTATTTCCATCGCGCACACTTCTTTTAATTAGAATGGGTGTGCCCGTCTAGCGCACACACGTTGATCTATCTAACTGTTTCAGTTTGTTGTGGCTAATCGCAAATAGTTCATCCAAGTGAAGTATATGTCATCAACCGCAAAGACTTTGATCTGGCTTACCCGTTTTTGTTATGTTACCTAACTGCAAACAGTTAATCCTTCTAAAGCATATGCCCTCAATCACACACACCTTGATCTGGCTGACCGATTCTTTTCTGTTGCCTAATCACAAACAGTTCATCCAAGTGAACCATATGCTGTATATTGCACACACCTTCATCTGGCTGCCCGTTTCTTTTGTGTTGCCTAATCACAAATAGTTCATCCGAGTGAACCGTATGCTCTATATCGCACACGTCTTCATCAGGCTGCCCGTTTCTTTTGTTCCACCTCATCGCAAACAGTTCATTGGACTGAACCGTATGCCCTGGATCGCACACGCAACTAAAATCTGAACCGTGTTTGATGCATCCTCCATTGCAAACGTTTTGCACCTTTTTTGACGGTTTTTTTACATCCCCGTTTGTGATTGATGCATCGCACACAGTTTCATGAAAGGTGATCGTAGTGTCACGTTAGCAGCATCCTGCAGTAGTGGCAGTATCTAATTTTTGCAACTAAAATTCAGTAATTAAGCATAGATGGAGGCGAGGAGGCGTGTTCAGCCAGGCGTGCAGCGGGCGGCGCAGTACTATTCGATTTGACAGCGGGCGGCGCAGTTCTCAATACGGCTTTAATGCAGACGAGGGAGAGGGTTGCGGTTCCCGAAATGTTGAACGGCCAATGATGCATCCTCCTTCAATTAACATCGTGTGAATGCATGAGGGAAGTAATGGGAGGACCGGGAAAATAGGCAGCACGATGTCAATGCAATGCAGTTTGCACTCATATAAAGGCGCCCCTCCATTCCAATGCATCTACCACATCGTATGCACCTAAGCATTTGCCTAAGCACCTACACTAATAAGCGCAAAAGTGCCCACTCTAGACCCATGGCAGCGATGAGCGCGAGCAGCCATCGGCTGTGCCAGATGGTCCACGATGCCGGCCTGCGGCATGGCACCGTGCATCGTCTCCATATGGTGTTGGCGACCGGCTGGTGGATGGCCGCCGTCGACGCCAGCTACGACTTTCAGTTGGACTAGATGATCGTTCGCACCACCAACAGGTTCACCGTCGTCAAGAAGCTCGCGGACGACATCGCCGTACTCCTCCAGCCCGCGCGCCCGGGCTTCTCATTGCCTGCCACCCTAATCGGCCTCCATGGTCGGAACCTCTTTCAAGCACTGGTGGCCCTGCGACTACCCGCCGACGCCACGAAGAATGTCCACCTGGAGGTCGCGCCCGCCGCGAGGCGCCTCCATTTGCAAGAAACCATCGACCTACACATCCATGTGTACGAGCGAATCATGTACTTAGGTATCTACAAGGCCGGTGAGGACGCTACTACGTTGGCCTTCTTCTGCCGGCTGGAAGCCTTGGATGCATTAGCTGAGAAGCACCTTGACCTCGCCGCACAAGCCACCGCTCCTTAGCCGCCGGTCGGTGGCCCGACCAGCGCACTAAGTTGAGGAGGAGGAGGTTGTACGTTGATGGATGCATCTTTCTTCTTGCCTCCTGTAACCACCACTGCGATCGCATCATCATGGCCTTAATTCTTATTTTGCTATTGCATTCTCGTTCAAGTCAATACAGACATGTGCGATCCCTTTGCTCAATACAGACATGTCCGTTCCAATCTTATTTTGATTGGCTTGAATGAAGGTCTATCCCGCCGTTAGGCGCCGCAGCGCGCTGTGCTCGCTGTTTGGCGCCGTGGCGCGCTCTGCTCACGTCCGTTGGTGCGCTTTGCTCGCGTCCGTCGGTGCGCTCGGCTTGTGGACAGCTTTTCCTTGCGTGTTCAGCTGCTATATGCATATATATATATATGGTTGCTTGCCGTTGAGGCGACCGCGGAGTGCTCTGCTCGCGTCCCTCTGTGCGCGCTCTGCCAACGATTGGGCGTGCACACGATCACGTCGGGGGCCCCGTATGCATGCGGTTGCGCCACGCGTGTTGCCCCGCGATGCAGTTACGTGCGGCATGATGGAGTTACACGCTGCAAATTAGAACCGCCATCAAGGCCCGCCGATATTCCTGGCCATCCGGCTTCCCCTTTAATTCCCGCGGCCATTATAACCTTAGTATCCTCAACCTTTCGATCGCGCCCCACAACACAACAAGCACACCCACGACGACACATAGAGAGGGGATGTCCAGCGGCGCTCCAATGGAGTTCGGGGAGCATAGAGTGGAGACCCACGTGAGGGAGACGGATCTCTTGGTGGTGTACACCATCGACCCGGCCGTGGTGGACGACTACATCAACAGCGTTGAGCAGTTGCTTGCTGGAGACAAGTACAAGGTGGTCGGCATCGACCTCCGGTACACCACCGGCCGTCCCGGCATAGATCAGAAGGTTGCCGTCGCCCAGTTGTGTGTGCGCCATCATGTCCTCATCTACCACTACTGCATGGCCACAGAGCCTTGCGACCGTTTCAACAGGTTTGTCAACAGCACTGACTACAAGTTCGCCACAGTGGATACCACAAACGATGTAAAAGCGCTCAGTGTTACGGGCTTGGCCTGCAATAACCTTGTCGAAATCCGTGACCACTACAGGGTCTGGGGCAGCACGAAGAAGGACTCTCTTGTCGAACTCGCCCCGGCCATCATCGACCCCTACTACGAAAAGATGAAGCAGGATGCCCAGAGAACAAGTCCCGTATCCTGGCACGGGGCCTGGATGCGGCAACTGGATGAACCTCACCTCAGGTTTGCGGCCAAGAGCGTGTACACATGCTACGAGATGCAAAGGTGGATCGTTGACATGAGGAAGTGCCTCGTTACCCAAATCGACGAGCCCGGATCGAGCCACAAGCAGAGCAAGCGTCACAAGAAGTAGATGATGATCAGATGATCGTTTATGCTAGTTAATCGTGCATGTAATATATAGTTTACTTTATTGGTGTGTGGAAAAGTCATGTGTGTAGCAGCCACCTATGTAATTATGCATGTAATAGTTTACTTTGGTGTGTGCAAATGTCATGGTTGTAGTAGCCACCTATGTAAGTGGATGTTTAATTTGGTTATGCAAGCAAGTCCTTATAAGTGTGTATATATATATGTTGTTGTTCTATATGCAATCCCATCGCACAACACACACGTCTTATTAGCAGCAACCGTCTGTGTTATTATCGGTATTCACACACATTTCTGATTACAGACCTGTTTGTCGCGTATCACACACATCTTCTTCATTTGAACCGTTTCTGCTCTCATGTGTCAATGCAAACAGTTCATCCGAGTGGACCGTATGTTGTATATCACACACACCTTCATCTGGCTGCCTGTTTCTTTTGTGTTGCCTAATCACAAACAGTTCATCCGAGTGAACCGTATGCTGTACATCGCACATGCCTTCATCTGGCTGCCCGTTTCTTTTGTTCCTCCTCATCGAAAATGGTTAATTGAACTGAACTGTATGCCCTGAATCACACACGCAACTAAAATCTGAACCGTGTTCGATGCATCCTCCATCGCAAACGTTTTGCACCTATTTTCACGGTTTTTATACCATCATTTGCGATTATGGCATCGCACATAGTTTCGTCGAAGGGTCTCTAATCGTAGTGTCACGTTAGCACCATCCTGCAGTAGTGAATAGATCAAGTTGGCCAAACAAAACCCAAATATCGGAGAAGCAATACGAGGCTATAAGTAATCATGCATAAAAGAGATCAAAGAAATTCAAATGCTTTCATGGATATACTCATCATAAACTCAAAGTTCATCGATCCCAACAAACAAACTGCAAAGGAGTTACATCATATGGATCTCCAAGAGACCATTGTATTGAGAATTCAGAGAGAGAGAGGAAGCCATCTAGCTACTAACTACGGACCCGAAGGTCTACAAAGAACTACTCACGCATCATCGGAGAGGCACCAATGGAGGTGGTGAACCCCATCTGAGATGGTGTCTAGATTGGATCTGGTGGTTCTGGACTCTGCGGCGGCTGGATCAATATTTCGTCGACTCCCCTAGGGTTTTGGGAATATTGGGGTATTTATAGAGCAAAGAGGCGGTCCGGGGGGCACCCGAGGTGGGCACAACCCACCAGGGCGCGCCTGGGCCTCCTGGCGTGCCCTGGTGGGTTGTGCTCTCCTCGGAGCACCCCCCAGGCGCAGCCAGGGCCCATAAGGTGTCTTCTGGTCCAAAAAAATCTCTGTGAAGTTTCATTGCATTTGGACTCCGTTTGGTAGTGGTTTCCTGCGATGTAAAAAACATGCAGAAAACAACAACTGGCACTTGGCACTATGTCAATAGGTTAGTACCAAAAAATGATATAAAATGATTATGAAACATCCAAGATTGATAATATAATAACATGGAACAATAAAAAATTATAGATACGTTGGAGACGTATCATCGTCTCGCCAACTATTGCTTCTACAACTATCGCTAACGCATAGTGATAAAGTAAAGCAATTACATGGCGTTTGCATTTCATACAATAAAGCGACAACCATAAGGCTCCTGCTAGTTGCCGATAACTTTTACAAAACATGATCATCTCATACAATAACGTATATCACATCATGTCTTGACCATATCACATCACAACATACCCTGCAAAAACAAGTTAGACGTCCTCTACTTTGTTGTTGCAAGTTTTACGTGGCTGCTACGGGCTTCTAGCAAGAACCGTTCTTACCTACGCATCAAAACCACAACGATGATTTATCAAGTTTGTTGTTTTCACCTTCAACAAGGACCGGCCGCAGTCAAATTCGATTCAACTAAAGTTGGAGAAACAGATACCCGCCAATCACCTTTATGCAAAACTAGTTGCATGTCTGTCGGTGGAACCGGTCTCAGGAACGTGGTCATGTAAGGTTGGTCTGGGCCGCTCCATCCAACAATACCGCTGAATCAAAATAAGACGTTGGTGGTAAGCAGTATGACTATCACCGCCCACAACTCTTTGTGTTCTACTCGTGCATATCATCTATGCATAGACCTGGCCCGGATGCCACAGTTGGGGAACGTAGCATGCAATTTCAAAAAATTCCTATGCTCATGCAAGATCTATCTAGGAGATGCATAGCAACAAGAGGGGGAGAGTGTGTCCACGTACCCTCGTAGCCGGAAAGCGGAAGCGTTTGACAACGCGGTTGATGTAGTCGAACTTCTTCTCGTTCCGACCGATCAAGCACCGAACATACGACACCTCCAAGTTCTGCACACGTTCAGCTTGATGACGTCCCTCGAACTCTTGACCCAGCGAAGTGTCGAAGGAGAGTTCCGCCAGCACGACGGCGTGATGACGGTGATGGTGAAGTGATCCGTGCTGGGCTTCGCCTAAGCACTACGTGAATATGATCGGAGGCGTAAAATGTGGAGGGGGGCGCCGCACACGGCTAACAATGTTTGTTGTGTGGTCTAGCGGTGCCCCCCTTCATATATATAGGTTGGAGGGGAGGAGAGGAAGCCAAGGGGGCGCCCAAGTAGGAGGAATCCTACTTGGGGTCCTCCCAATTCGGCCTCCCCCCTTTCCTATTCCTATTCAGAGTAGGAAGGGAAGAGGGGTAAGGGGGGATCATATTCCCTTTTTCCTTTCCGTCATCCCCTTTCCTTCTCCAATTTGGCCAACCCATATGGGGGGCGCACTGCTACCTCTTGAGCATGCGTTTGTTTTCCCTTGAAGAGGAAAGGGTGATGCAGCAAAGTAGTGTAAGTATTTCCCTCAGTTTTTGAGAACCAAGGTATCAATCCAGTAGGAGACAACGCACAAGTCACCTAGTACCTTCACAAACAATCAAGAACGTTGCAACCAACACGATAAAGGGGTTGTCAGTCCCTTCACGGTCACTCGCAAAAGTGAGATCTAATAAAGATAGTAAAGTAAATATTTTTGGTATTTTTGTTGTATAGATTGGAAAATAAAGATTGCAAAATAGTAAACGAGATGCGATATAAATAAATGAGATGCAATATAATAAGAAAAAGACCCGGGGGGCATAGGTTTCACTAGTGGCTTCTCTCAAGATAGCATGTATTATGGTGGGTGAACAAATTACTGCCGAGCAATTGATAGAAAAGCGCATAGTTATGAAGATATCTAAGGCAATGATCATGAATATAGGCATCACGTCCATGTCAAGTAGACCGAAACGATTCAGCATCTACTACTATTACTCCACACATCGACCACTATCCAGCATGCATCTAGAGTATTAAGTTCATAAGAACAGAGTAACGCATTAGGCAAGATGACATGATGTAGAGGGTTAAACTCAAGCAATATGATATAAACCCCATCTTTTTATCCTAAGCCCATATATTTAGGAGGGAATTATGTGAATTTTTCTGGAATTTTTAGGTATTTATTTATTTTTGTTTTCTAGGTTTTGACGTTTCTGTAAATAGGAAAAACAGAAAAATGTTTTGTTAAAAAAAGAGCAAGGCCCACCGACCGCGCCAGGCCCGGCCAGCCGGGCCCGCCCAGCAGCGGCCAGCGCAGCCAGCCCACCGAGCTAGGCCAACCCGCACCCGTTCGCCCGCTCGCCGGAACCGCCACTGCCGCTGTCGCCAACAGGTGGGGCACACCTCTCGGGTCCTTCTTCCCCAAGCTGAGCCGGAGTCCAACTCCAGCACGCGTCGCCGGCCGCCGCCGTGACCGACTCGAACTTCTCCCCTTGCGTTGCCCCTCCTCCACGAAGCCATGCTATATATAACCTCGGCCCTGGGACTCTTTTTCCCCAAACCCACAATGCCCGAAGTCCACCACAGTGCCTGCACGCACTCGCCGGAGTTTCCAACTCCGACGAGATCCGCCGTACCGCCCCGCGCTCCGCCGTCGCTCTCGACCGACGCCGCCACCGCCTTCGGATTCGCCTCGCCAAGCCGCATCTCCCGT
Organism: Aegilops tauschii subsp. strangulata; assembly: GCF_002575655.3. Taxonomy (NCBI): domain Eukaryota; kingdom Viridiplantae; phylum Streptophyta; class Magnoliopsida; order Poales; family Poaceae; genus Aegilops; species Aegilops tauschii. The sequence goes on from NC_053035.3 coordinate 248,585,892, forward strand.
GCCTCCGCCCGAAGCCGCCGACCACTGGAGCCGTCGCCCCGTTCGAAGCCGAGCCGCCGCCGCCGTCTTCTTCGTCGCCGTTGACCTCCACCCCCGCGGTAACCCCCGCCTCTCCCCTCACCCGTTCGATTCTCCTTCTACGACTAGGATTTGATCGATTCGTTTTTTAACCGTTATCCTTAATTTAGCGAGAGTTCGTTGTTTAAGCCTCTGTAGCAAACGTTTTCATCTAATAGGTTTCTGTAGGGGATAATCGTCCGTTAGCTTTTTTGTCTCGTAGCCAGGGACCCAGTAGCAAATACTTCTCTTTATAGTTTAGCTCCTGATTTTCAAACCTTCGCTACTTTTTGGTCGTTTGTCCAAATGCAACGAAACCAATGCCAAAATCTTCAGTATGACCTCACCTATCCAGAAAACCAACTCAATTTTATTTTGAAAGTTTTAAAATTTGAATTCAGACAGATTTGAATCTGAACTTCTTTTGATCGTATCTTGTGTTTCGTAACTCCGTTTGAGTTGATTCTTTTTGCAAATCGAAGCTCTTGACCTAAAGTTTCTGTTAAGATCAAATCCACACAATTTTAGTACTGTTGAAAATTGTTTTCCGTTCGCAAGAGTTATTTGCTGGTTTTCGAAGTTTTTCGAGATCTTTTCTTTGAATCTTGTGCATGAGTGCTTATGTATGTTATTGCTTGCTCACGCTAGATTGTCCGGAGTGCCAAGAGTGGAATTGTCAGGACATTGAGTGCGGAGTACTTCATCAACTTTAATAGGCAAGTTTTCACTTTTGATCATACCAATCCTATGTTTTTATCATGCATGTAGTGCCCTTTATCAACACAGTAGTGTGCATGTGTAGGACTACTATGCTATGTTAAACCCAGATAGGATAGCCATATGTTTGGCCTGATCCTGATAATCTTTGTCGCCTCTATGGGAATCGTTATAGTGTAGTTATTGCTTAGCCATGCTATGGTAGACGTGGATTGGGCATCGTCTGATTCATGAAAGTTGCGAGAGAACTTAAACAATGACTACATTAACAATTTATATGTATTGTACTTCCTCGGAGGCTCCGCAATACAAATTAATCAATATATGTATTGTATTTGCTCGGAGGCTCTGCAATACCAATTAATCAGTTATATGTTATGTATGTATCCTCCGGGAGGCTCTGCATTACTCTGGAAGATCTTCTCATCCCAAATAATTATTCTGATGTGGGTTTAATTAAACCATGATCCCCGGGGGCTCTCATGGAAATAACAATTTGGGAACCTATGATCCTCGGAGGCTCTCATAGGTGGGTTAAGTTGGAGGCGGTCCAATTTAACAATAGGTTAATAAAAATGCAAGAAAGAAAATTTTGGCTAGTGAGTAGAAGTAGGACAAAATTGGCTTTATGCAAAATAAACCTTAGAGCTATCCACTTGTTATATCCTTGCATGTAGATGATATGTCTGTTTTCATACTTTGGGTGTGACTTTCCAATACATTCAATATATTGACCCTTTGTGGCTGCAACATTTCATGTTGCAGATTTTTCCGACGCAGAGTAAGGTGCGATAGGTCATTGTTCTGCACTCAGTTTTGTTGTGGAGTTGGATGGACTCATTTACCTTCCAAGCTTCCGCAGTTATTATATTTAGATGGCCTTCAGCCATATTATTGTAATAAATACTCTTTTGAGGACCTTGATGTAATAAAGTGTGTGATTGAACTCTGTTATAATTCCTCGAGTACTGTGTGTGTCAGCATACCGATCCAAGGATGACACTTAAGCACAGAGACTTCGATCCATTGAGATCGGGTCGCTACAAGATGGTATCAGAGCACACACTGACTGTAGGACGCGACCACTAGGAAAAGGAAAGCCATAGGATGAAAACTATAAACTTCCTTATATATATATCCGTTGGTCTTGTACTCTTCTCTATTCATTTCTACCTCTTCTCTATTTCAACAAGATAGATCATGCCTTTGAAGATGACCCTGACCAAGATGAAGCTAGAGCTGACTTTGTTTTGAGGAGAACTAGTTTGACCACCAAGTAAAGTGACACCGATAAACGATTCTGCGGTAGTATGATGAGATCATATCTCTTGTGGATATGACCTTACGTGTAGGTTTTGCTTGTATGGTGTGCCTCGTGTGAATTGTTTGATTTGGAATTTATTTGCCTCATATGCATATGGGTAGTGTAAATTCTCATTAGGCCCTCGTTCTATTCTAAATTCCCATCCACTCTAAACCCCTCAGAGGGAGTATGGGTATCAAGCATGGTTCAAACAAGATATTTTACATGGATTTTTTTGTACCCAATCCTAACCTATTGCTAGCCAACCTGAATCCCGGGGACGAGATTCATATTAAGGGGGGTAGGTTTGTAACATCCCAATTTTCAAATTGGATGTTATTATTTAGATCATTCATATGCATTCATAATTTGTGCATTTTTGAATTTGTTTTGTTGGAAATTGATCCAAGGGACTTTAAGCAACCCAATGACCAGTTGAGAGAGTTGGAGGTTTCCCAAAAAATCCATTTTTGAATTTTCAAAATTTGGAAAATTGGATCAAATTGATTTATTCAAAATTCTTTTCCAATTATTTTAAATAAATAAAATAAAGAGAGAAGATAAAAGGACTTCTTCAAAAACAACAAAGAAATATTGGAAATTGAATTTTGAATTTTGGAATATTTTATTCGATTTTATTTGCAAGATTATTTTATTTTACTGCGGAGTTTATTAGTACTAAAAATGTATTTACAAAATTTGCATTTATGTCCATAAAAATGTTCACCTAAGCCCATATATTTAGGAGGGAATTATGTGAATTTTTCAGGAATTTTTAGGTATTTATTTATTTTTGTTTTTAACGTTTCTATAAATAGGAAAAACAGGAAAAAAATTTGTTAAAAAAAGAGCAAGGCCCACTGACCGCGCCAGACCAGGCCAGCCGGCCCAGCAGCGGCCAGCGCAGCCAGCCCACCGAGCTAGGCCAACCCGCACCCGCTCGCCCGCGCCTGCTCGCCGGAACCGCCACTGCAGCTGTCGCTGACAGGTGGGACCCATTTGTCGGGTCCTTCTTCCCCAAGCCGAGCCGGAGTCCAACTCATGAACGCATCGCCGGCCGCCGCCGTGATCGACTCAAACTTCTCCCCTCGCGTTGCCCCTCCTCCACGAAGCCCTCCTATATATAGCCTCAGCCCCGGGCCTCTTTTTCCTCAAACACATAGCGCCCGCACGCACTCGCCGGAGTTTCCAACTCCGACGAGATCCGCCGCACCGCCCCGCGCTCCGCCGTCGCTCTCGACCGACGCCGCCAGCGCCTTCGGATTCGCCTTGCCAAGCCGCATCTCCCGTGCCTCCGCCCGAAGCCGCCGACCACCGGAGCCGTCGCCACGCTCGAAGCCGAGCCGCCGCCGCCGTCTTCTTCGTCGCCGTCGACCTCCACCCCCGCGGTAACCCCCGCCTCTCCCCTCACCCGTTCGATTCTCCTTCTACGAATAGGATTTGATCGATTCATTTTTTAACCGTTATCCTTAATTTAGCGAGAGTTCGTTGTTTAAGCCTCTGTAGCGAACGTTTTCATCTAATAGGTTTCTATAGGGGACAATCGTCCGTTAGCTTTTTTGTCTCGTAGCCAGGGACCTAGTAGCAAATACTTTTCTTTATAGTTTAGCTCCTGATTTTCAAACCTTCGCTACTTTTTGGTCGTTTGTCCAAATGCAACGAAACCAATGCCAAAATCTTCAGTATGACCTCACCTATCCAGAAAACCAACTCAACTTTATTTTTGAAAGTTTTAAAGTTTGAATTCCGACAGATTTGAATCTGAACTTCTTTTGATCGTATCTTGTGTTTCGTAACTCCGTTTGAGTTGATTCTTTTTGCAAATCGAAGCTCTTGACCTAAAGTTTCTGTTAAGATCTAGTCCACACAATTTTAGTACTGTTGAATTTTTTTCCCGTTCGCAAGAGTTATTTGCTTGTTTTCGAAGTTTTCCGAGATCTTTTCTTTGAATCTTGTGCATGAGTGCTTATGTATGTTATTGCTTGCTCACGCTAGATTGTCCGGAGTGCCAAGAGTAGAATTGTCTGGACATTGAGTGCGGAGTACTTCATCAACTTTAACATGCAAGTTTTCACTTTTGATCATACCAATCCTATGTATTTATCATGCATGTAGTGCCCTTTATCAACACATTAGTGTGCATGTGTAGGACTACTATGCTATGTTAAACCCAGATAATTTAGCCATATGTTTGGCCTGATCCTGATAATCTTTGTCGCCTCTATGGGAATCGTTATAGTGTAGTTATTGCTTAGCCATGCTATGGTAGACGTGGATTGGGCATCGTGTGATTCATGAAAGTTGCGAGAGAACTTAAACAATGACTACATTAACAATTTATATGTATTGTATTTCCTCGGAGGCTCTGCAATACCAATTAATCAATATATGTATTGTATTTCCTCGGAGGCTCTGCAATACCAATTAATCAGTTATATGTTATGTATGTATCCTCCGGGAGGCTCTGCATTACTCTGGAAGATCTTCTCATCCCAAATAATTATTCTGATGTGGGTTTAATTAAACCATGATCCCCGGGGGCTCTCATGGAAATAACAATTTGGGAACCTATGATCCTCGGAGGCTCTCATAGGTGGGTTAAGTTGGAGGTGGTCCAATTTAACAATAGGTTAATAAAAATGCAAGAAACAAAAATTTGGCTAGTGAGTAGAAGTAGGACAAAATTGGCTTTATGCAAAATAAACCTTAGAGCTATCCACTTGTTACATCCTTGCATGTAGATGATAGGTCTGTTTTCATACTTTGGGTGTGACTTGCCAATACATTCAATGTATTGACCCTTTGTGGCTGCAATGTTTCATGTTGCAGATTTTAGACGCAGAGTAAGGTGCGATAGGTCATTGTTCTACACTCAGTTTTGCCGTGGAGTTGGATGGACTCATTTACCTTCCAAGCATCCGCAGTTATTATATTTAGATGGCCTTCAGCCATATTATTGTAATAAATACTCTTTTGAGGACCTCGATGTAATAAAGTGTGTGATTGAACTCCGTTATAATTCCTCGAGTACTGTGTGTGTCAGCATCCCGATCCAGGGATGACACTTAAGCACAGAGACTTCGATCCATTGAGATCGGGTCGCTACAAGATGGTATCAGAGCACACACTGACTGTAGGACGCGACCACTAGGAAAAGGAAAGCCATAGGATGAAAACTATATTTAGAACTTCCTTATATATATATATCCGTTGGTCTTGTACTCTTCTCTATTCATTTCTACCTCTTCTCTATTTCAACAAGATAGATCATGCCTTTGAAGATGACCCTGACGAAGATGAAGCTGGAGCTGACATTGTTTTGAGGAGAACTAGTTTGACCACCAAATAAAGTGACACCGATAAACGATTCTGCGGTAGTATGATGAGATCATATCTCTTGTGGATATGACCTTACGTGTAGGTTTTGCTTGTATGGTGTGCCTTGTGTGAATTGTTTGATTTGGAATTTATTTGCCTCATATGCATATGGGTAGTGTAAATTCTCATTAGGCCCTCATTCTATTATAAATTCCTATCCACTCTAAACCCCTCAGAGGGAGTATGGCTATCAAGCATGGTTCAAACAGGATATTTTACATGGATTTTTTTTGTACCCAATCCTAACCTATTGCTAGCCAACCTGAATCTCGGGGACGAGATTCATCTTAAGGGGGGTAGGTTTGTAACATCCCAATTTTAAGCAACTCAAGGACCAGTCGAGAGAGTTGGAGGTTTCCCAAAAAATCCATTTTTGAATTTTCAAAATTTGGAAAATTGGATCAAATTGATTTATTCAAAATTCTTTTTCAATTATTTCAAATAAATAAAATAAAGAGAGAAGATAAAAGGACTTCTTCAAAAACAACAAAGAAATATTGGAAATTGAATTTTGAATTTTGGAATATTTTATTTGATTTTATTTGCAAGATTATTTTATTTTACTGCGGAATTTATTAGTACTAAAAATGTATTTTCAAAATTTGCATTTAGGTCCATAAAAATGTTCACCTAAGCCCATATATTTAGGAGGGAGTTATGTGAATTTTTCAGGAATTTTTAGGTATTTATTTATTTTTGTTTTTGACTTTTTGACGTTTCTGTAAATAGGAAAAACAGAAAAATATTTTGTTAAAAAAAGAGCAATGCCCACCGACCGCGCCAGACCAGGCCAGCCGGCCTAGCAGCGGCCAGCGCAGCCAGCCCACCGAGCTAGGCCAGCCCGCACCCGCTCGCCCGCGCCCGCTTGCCGGAACCGCCACTGCAGCTGTCGCTCACAGGTGGGACCCGCCTGTCGGGTCCTTCTTCCCCAAGCCGAGCCGGAGTCCAACTCCAGCACGCATCGCCGGCCGCCGCCATGTCCGACTCGAACTTCTCCCCTCGTGCTACCCCTCCTCCACGAAGCCCTCCTATATATAGCCTCGGCCCCGGGCCTCTTTTTCCTCAAACCCACAGCGCCCGCACGCACTCTCCGGAGTTTCCAACTCCGACGAGATCCGCCGCACCGCCCTGCGCTCCGCCGTCGCTCTCGACCGACGCCGCCACCGCCTTCGGATTCGCCTCGCCAAGCCGCATCTCACTTGCCTCCGGCCGAGGCCGCCGACCACCGGAGCCGTCGCCCCGTTCGAAGCCGAGTCGCCGCCACCGTCTTCTTCGTCGCCGTCGACCTCCACCGCCGCGGTAACCCCCGCCTCTCCCCTCACCCGTTCGATTCTCCTTCTACGACTAGGATTTGATCGATTCGTTTTTTTAACCGTTATCCTTAATTTAGCAAGCGTTCATTGTTTAAGCCTCTGTAGCGAACGTTTTCATCTAATAGGTTTCTGTAGGGGACGATCGTCTGTTAGCTTTTTTGTCTTGTAGCCAGGGACCCAGTAGCAAATACTTTTCTTTATAGTTTAGCTCCTGATTTTCAAACCTTCGCTACTTTTTGATCGTTTGTCCAAATGCAACGAAACCAATGCCAAAATCTTCAGTATGACCTCACCTATCCATAAAACCAACTCAACTTTATTTTTGAAAGTTTTAAAATTTGAATTCAGACAGATTTGAACCTGAACTTCTTTTGATCGTATCTTGTGTTTTGTAACTCCGTTTGAGTTGATTCTTTTTGCAAATTGAAGCTCTTGACCTAAAGTTTCTGTTAAGATCTAATCCACACAATTTTAGTACTATTGAAAATTGTTTTCTGTTCGCAAGAGTTATTTGCTTGTTTTCGAAGTTTTCCGAGATCTTTTTTTTGAATCTTGTGCATGAGTGCTTATGTATGTTATTGCTTGCTCACGCTAGATTGTCTGGAGTGCCAAGAGTAGAATTGTCAGGACATTGAGTGCGGAGTACTTCATCAACTTTAACAGGCAAGTTTTCACTTTTGATCATACCAATCCTATGTTTTTATCATGCATGTAGTGCCCTTTATCAACGCAGTAGTGTGCATGTGTAGGACTACTATGCTATGTTAAACCCAGATAGGATAGCCATATGTTTGGCCTGATCCTGATAATCTTTGTCGCCTCTATGGGAATCGTTATAGTGTAGTTATTGCTTAGCCATGCTATGGTAGACGTGGATTGGGCATCGTCTGATTCATGAAAGTTGCGAGATAACTTAAACAATGACTACATTAACAATTTATATGTATTGTATTTCCTCGGAGGCTCTGCAATACCAGTTAATCAATATATGTATTGTATTTCCTCAGAGGCTCTGCAATACCAATTAATCAGTTATATGTTATGTATGTATCCTCCGGGAGGCTCTGCATTACTCCGGAAGATCTTCTCATCCCAAATAATTATTCTGATGTGGGTTTAATTAAACCATGATCCCCGGGGGCTCTCATGGAAATAACAATTTGGGAACCTATGATCCTCGAGGACTGTGTGTCAGCATACCGATCCAGGGATGACACTTAAGCACAGAGACTTCGATCCATTGGGATCGGGTCGCTACAATGTGACGAATAAAAATATAGCTTTGAGTAAAATACCGATGGTCGTTAGAAGAAAGAGCGGATGCCACTCGGGGCATCCCAAGCTTAGTTGTTTGCTTCTCTTTGGATAATAACTTGGGATGCCATGGGCATCGCCAAGCTTAGGCTCTTCTTACTCCTTATTTCTTCATCCATCGTAAGATAATCCAAAACTTGAAAACTTCAATCACACAAAACTCAACAAAACCTTCGTGAGATCCGTTAGTATAAGAAAGCAAATCACTACTATAAGTACTGTAGCAAACCAATTCGTATTTTATTTTTGCATTATATCTACTGTATTTCAACTTTTCTATGGCAAAAACTCATCAAAGAAAACCATAGAATCATCAAAACAAGCACACAATGCAAAGAAAATAGAATCTGTCAAAAACAGAACAGACTGTAGTAATATAGATATTTTGAATACTTTTGTAACTCCAAAAATCCTGAAAAATCAGGACGACTCGAGAAATTTGTATACCAATCTACTGTAAAAAATTCAGAATTTTTCGTCTCTTCTGTGATTTTTAAAAATTCTAACTCTGGACGCAAAAGCTCCTGCTTTTTTCAGCAAGATCAAACAACTATCACCCAAGAAGATCCTAATGGTTCTACTTGGCACAAACACTAATTAAACACAAAAAACACAATGATAAGAGTATCATAATTGTGCTAACACTCAAGAACAGAAAGCAAAAAGCAAAAATAAATTTTTATTCATTGAGTTGCCTCCCAACAAGCGCTATTGTTTCACGCCCCTAGCTAGGCATAAAGCAAGGATCTAAGTTTTGTCAACTTTGTTTCAAGATCCATAAGATGCGCCCATGATTGATTCATAGGGTGGCCTAATTCTTGTTCTAGGGAAGTGTTCCATACCCTTCCTTATTGGAAACTGGAATTTAATATTGCCTTCTTTTATATCTATCACGGCACCGATAGTGCGTAAAAATGGTCTACCAAGAATGATTGGACAAGACAGATTGCAATCAATATCAAGAACAATAAAATCTATGGGCACATAATTCCTATTTGCAAGAATAAGAACATCATTAATTCTTCCCATAGGCTTTTTAATAGTAGAATCTGCCAAGTGCAAATTTAAAGAACATTCTTCAATATCGGTAAGACCAAACTCATCACATAAAGATTTCGAAATTGTAGAAACACTAGCACCCAAGTCACACAAAGCAAAACACTCATAATTTTTAATTTTGACTTTGATAGTAGGTTCCCATTCATCATGTAATTTTCTAGGAATTGAAACTTCTAATTCCAACTTTTCTTCTAAAGCTTTCATCATAGCATCAACAATATGTTTAGTAAAAGCTTTATTTTATTCATAAGCATGGGGTGAATTTATCATGGATTGCAACAAAGAAATACAATCAATCAAAGAGCAACTACCATAATTAAAGTCTTTGTAATCCAAAAGAGTGGGCACATCGTTAGTTAAAGTTTTGACCTCTTCAAACCCACTTTTATCAATTTTATCAACAAGATTTTCACCCTCCGAATTATTGGGGCGCCTTCTAACTAAAGTTGAATCTTCTCCAGCCCCCTTTTCATCAATCTTAACTTTACTAAACAAGGAATCAATAGAAGAAACACCAATCATTTTAAGATCTTCATCACTTTTATGAAAGTAATCACTAGAAAACGCCTTTTCTAAAAAAATCTTTTAGCTCTAAGCATAGCGCTTCTTTTCTTACTTTCATCCATAGAAACATAGACAGCTATAATTGATTCCTCAACCTTAGGCACAAAAATTTTCATCTTGAGATTTTCTACATCATGAGAAATTCTATCAAAACTTCTAGACAAATCATCAATCTTATTCAACTTTTCTTCTATGGTAGTGTTGAACTTTTTTTGCGTGTTGATAAATTCTTTAATATTATTCTCAAGATCATAGGTATTCCTATTATTATTATAAGAAGGATTTCCATAAGAATTACCATAATTATTAGAGGATTTACTAGGAAAAGACCTAGGATTAAAATTACCTCTATAAGCATTATTATTGAAATTGTTTCGTGAGATAAAATTCACATATGCGGCATCACTATTTTGCTCAATCAAAGTAGACAAAGGCATATCACTGAAATCAATAGGAGCACTTTTACTAGCAACCAATTTCATAAGAGCATCAACTTTTTCACTCAAAGAAGAAATTTCTTCAACCGAATTAACTTTTTTACTAGTAGGAGCTCTTTCGGTATGCCATTGTGAATAATTTGCCATAATATTATCAAGCAATTTGGTGACTTCACCCAAAGTAATTTCCATAAAAGTACCACCCGCGGCGGAATCTAAAAATTACGAGAAACAAAATTCAGCCCCGCATAAAAATTTTGTATGATCATCCAAAGATTTAACCCATGAGTTGGGCAATTCCTTAGCATCATTTTCATCCTTTCCCAAGATTCCTTAGCATCATGCTCATGTTCAAGTTGCTTGAAATTCATGATCTGGGTTCTAAGGGAAATAATTTTTGCGGGCGGAAAGTACTTAGTGATAAAAGCATCTTTGCACTTATTCCAAGAATCGATACTATTGCGAGGCAAAGAAGAAAACCAATTTTTTGCATAATCACGCAAAGAAAACGAAAATAATTTCATCTTCACGATATCATTGTCCATATATTTTTTATTTAGCATATCACATAATTCCATGAAGGTATTTAGATGGGATGCGACATCCTCATCAGGAGTACCGGAAAATTGATCTTCCATGACAAGATTCAGCAAAGCAGTATTAATATCACAAGATTCCGCACTAGTGGCGGGAGCAATCGGAGTGCCAATAAAATCATTGTTGTTGGTATTTGAGAACTCACATAACTTGGTGTTCTCTTGAGCCATTGTGACTATGCAACAAGATTGCACTAAAAACAGATCCGGCAAGAAAACGGCGAACGAAAAAGAGGGCGAATAAAATGGCAATTTTTTGTGAAGTGGGGGAGAGGAAAATGAGAGGCAAATGGAAAATAATATAAATTGCGAGGAGATGAGATTTGTGATTAGGAACCTGGTAGATGTTGAAGATCCTTCCCGGCAATGGCGCCAGAAATTCCTTTTGATGCGGCTTGAAGCTACGTCGGTATTTCCCCAAAGAGGAAGGGGTCATGCAGCACAGCACCGGTAGGTATTTCCCACCTTTATGAGACCAAGGTTATCGAACCAGTAGGAGAACCAAGCAACACTACGTAAACAACACCTGGACAGAAATAACAAATACTCGCAACCCGACGTGTAAAAGGGGTTGTCAATCCCTTTCAGGTAGCGGCGCCAGAAATTGGCAAACGGACGTGAGGGAGTAGTAAATATTGATAGATCGAACGCCAAATAAAATAAAGTGTAGAAATGTATTTTTGTATTTTTGGTTTAATAGATCTGAAAATAAAAGGCAAATAAAAATAGATCACAAAGGCAAATAATATAAGAAGGAGACCCGGGGCAGTAGGTTTCACTAGTGGCTTCTCTCGAGAAAAATAGCAAACGGTGTGTGAACAAATTACTGTTGGGCAATTGACAGAACTTCAAATAATCATGAGGATATCCAGGCAATGATTGTTATATAGGCATCACGTCCAAGATTAGTAGACTGGCTCCTGCCTGCATCTACTACTATTACTCCACGCATCGACCTCTATCCAGCATGCATCTAGTGTATTAAGTTCATGGAGAAACAGAGTAATGCAATAAGAACAATGACATGATGTAGACAAGATCTATTTATGTAGAAATAGACCCCGTCGTTTTGTCCTTAGTAGCAACTATACATACATGTCGGTTCCCCTTCTGTCACTGGGATCAAGCACCGTAAGATCGAACCCACTACAAAGCACCTCTTCCCATTGCAAGATAAATAGATCGAGTTGACCAAACAAAACCCAAATATCAGAGAAGAAATACGAGGTTATAAGCAATCATGCATATGAGAGATCAAAGAAGACTCAAATAACTTTCATGGATAAAATGATAGATATGATCATATACTTAAGGTTCATCCGATCCCAACAAACACACCGCAAAAAGAGTTACATCATATGGATCTCCAAGAGACCATTGTATTGAGAATCAAACGAGAGAGAGGAAGCCATCTAGCTACTAACTACAGGCCCGAAGGTCTACAAAGAACTACTCACACATCATCGGAGGGGCACCAATGGAAGTGGTGAACCCCTCATTGATGGTGTCTAGATTGGATCTGGTGGTTCTGGACTCTGCGGCGGCTGAAATTGATTTTTGTCGACTCCCCTAGGGTTTCTGGAATATTGGGGTATTTATAGAGCAAAGAGTCGGTTCAGGGGGGCACCCGAGGTGGGCACAACCCACCAGGGCGCGCCTGGGCCTCCTGGCACGCCCTGGTGGGTTGTGCTACCCTCGGAGCATCCCTCAGGCGCTTGTCGGGCCCACTGGATGTCTTCTGGTCCAAAATAATCCACAAAAAGTTTCGCTGCGCTTGGACTCCGTTTGGTATTGATTTCCTGCGATGTAAAAAACATGCAGAAAACAGCAACTGGCACATGGCACTATGTCAATAGGTTAGTACCAAAAAATGATATAAAATGACTATAAAATGATTATAAAACATCCCAGAATGATAATATAACAACATGGAACAATAAAAAATTATAGATACGTTGGAGACGTATCAGTCTCCGACGTCGAGGACGCTACCACGATGGAGACGGGCTCCGACGACACCGTCGGGCTCTCACGCTTCCTGTGCACGCCGGCTTCACCATGGAGCAAGAGCAGGCGCACTACAACGCCGCCATGGTGGAGGTGTAGCCTGCGCCGGCGCCTTTGTCGGCGTTCCAGCAGGCGCAGGAGGAACATCAATACAACTTGTTCCTCGCCAGCTGGCGGATGGCTAGATCTACAGCGAGCGGGCGAGCGAGGAGGCCATGACGACCATTGCAGTGACGAACCCCAACTTCATCACGGAGCAGCGTGCCATCTACGATGTCGTCCGTGCTCAAGTCGCCGCTCGCCAAGAAGCTGTTGGGGAACGTAGCATGCAATTTCAAAAAAATTCCTACGATCACGCAAGATCTATCTAGGAGATGCATAGAAACGAGATAGGGAGAGTGTGTCCACGTACCCTCATAGACCTAAAGCGGAAGCATTATGTTAACGTGGTTGATGTAATCGAACGTCTTCATGATCCAACCAATCCAAGTACCGAACGTACGGTACCTCCGTGTTCAGCACATGTTCAGCTCGATGACGTCCCTCGAACTCTTGATCCAGTAGAGGGTCGAGGGAGAGTTCCGTCAGCATGACAACGTGGCGACGGTGTCGGTGATGTGATCCGCACAGGGCTTCGCCTAAGCACTATGACGCTATGACCGGAGGAGTAAACTGTGGAGGAGGGCACCACACATGGCTAAGAAACAACTGTTGTGCCTTTGGGGTGCCCCCTGCCGACGTATATAAAGTAGGGGGAGGAGGAGGCCAGCCTAAGGGGGGGCGCCAAGAGGGGGGAGTCCTACTAGGACTCCGTTCCTAGTAGGATTCGACGCCCCCTTTCCTTCCAACGGTGAGGGGGAAAGGGGAGAGGAGGGAGAGGGAGAAGGAAAGAGGGGGGCCGCGCCCCCTCCCCTTGTCCAATTCGGATTGGGCAAGGGGGGCGTGCGCCACCTCCCGTGGCCTGCCTCCTCTCCTCCACTATGGCCCAATAGGCCCATTAACTTTCCCGGGGGGTTCCGGTAGCCTCCTAGTACTCCGATAAATCCCGAACCTTATCGGAACCATTCCGGTGTCCGTATATAACCTTCCAATATATCAATCTTTACCTCTCAACCATTTCGAGACTCCTCGTCATGTCCGTGATCTCATCCCGGACTCCGAACAAACTTCGGTCACCAAAACACATAACTCATAATACAAATCGTCATCGAACGTTAAGCGTGCGGACCCTACGGGTTCGAGAACTATGTAGACATGACCGAGACACATCTCCGGTCAATAACCAATAGCGGAACCTGGATGCTCATATTGGCTCCTACATATTCTACGAAGATCTTTATCGGTCAAACCGCATAACAACATACGTCATTCCCTTTGTCATCGGTATGTTACTTGCCCGAGATTCGATCGTCGATATCATCATACCTAGTTCAATCTCGTTACCGGCAAGTCTCTTTACTCGTTCCGTAATGCATCATCCCGCAACTAACTCATTAGTCACATTGCTTGCAAGGCTTATAGTGATGTGCATTACCGAGAGGGCCCAGAGATACCTCTCCGACGCACGGAGTGACAAATTCTAATCTTGATCTATGCCAACTCAACAAACACCTTCGGATACGCCTTAGAGCATCTTTATAATCATCCAGTTATGTTGTGACGTTTGATAGCACACAAAGTGTTCCTCCGGTATTCGGGAGTTGCATAATCTCATAGTCAGAGGAATATGTATAAGTCATGAAGAAAGCAATAGAAATAAAACTAAACAGTCATAATGCTAAGCTAACGGATGGGTCTTGTCCATCACATCATTCTCTAATGATGTGATCCCGTTCATCAAATGACAACACATGTCTATGGTTAGGAAACTTAACCATCTTTATTAACGAGCTAGTCAAGTAGAGGCATACTAGGGACACTTTGTTTGTCTATGTATTCACACATGTACTAAGTTTCCGGTTAATACAATTCTAGCATGAATAATAAACATTTATCATGATATAAGAAAATATAAATAACAACTTTATTATTGCCTCTAGGGCATATTTCCTTCAGAAGCGACCTTCGTGGAAGCACAGCTGCAGGCGACCACGAATGAGAACAACGCTAGCTGCACCTCCTACGCGCCGTCGATGAAGCATCAGGCGGCGCGCTGGGACGAGGACAACGCCGGTGCCACCATTTCCATCTTGAACCTCACGTCCACCGTTGATGGATAGGTCGTGGACTCCTTCGAGGATTAGTAGGCCACGGTAGGCAGAAGGGACTTGTGTCCCATGTGGGCCGGTTCATCTCCCGTGTTCTACTCTTCCTCACCGAAGACCGCACATTCACTTCATCGGTCTTATCGCCGGTAGTCATGAAGACGGCGGATGAAGGACGACACGGGCTTGGACGTTGGGCGCTGCCGCCGTATGATAGATTTAGGATCAAGTCGTTTTTTGTTCTAAATGTTCAAAATGTAATGAAAATCTGCCATGTTTGTATGAAATCCGTCATGTTTATATGAAATCCGGCCTTGTTTGCAGAATTTCATTTGGTTTGTTGAAAAAGAATGTATCCGGGTACGGTTGGATGGCAGCTTCCCGCATTCATGTCCGCGGAATGGTCCCCCTTGACCGCGGACGGATGTGGAAGGAAATTTACGGGTTGCCATTGAATATGCCCTTATCTCCCCAACGTGTTCAGGGCAACTCCAACGCCACTACCGATATCACCAAATGTCACGGGTATAGGGGCGGAGATCATCCAATGGCATACGTCTTGGTACGGCCTCCTCCATTTGACATACATATTTAGATGAATATCATTTATATGCCTAATAGTTTTAAACATGTTCAATCATGTCCAAAAAGCTCCATATGATCAATAAGTTTTTAATCCAAACCGATCATAAATGCTGCCAGTCAGGTTGTCCATTCCAAAAAGCTTCTTTGGCTCACAGTCTGGCCGTCCATGGCAAACACCTCACTCTTTGGCCGGTCCGGCCTCCTCCGGTTTCGCCAAGCACTTCGATTTATTCGCGGTAGGCTTGGACAATCATCGTCGCGTCGGGATCCAAGTCCGACGTCTTCAACAGCATTTTGGAGTCATCCGAAGCGGCGTTGATCTCAAACCTTTTCTCTTGGAGCTTCAACTTCTTGTCTTGCATCTTCATGAAGGTGCCAAACCTCTTCGCCTTCTTTCTCTTCCTCACCTCATTGTGCGTGACACATGCCTCCTCCTTCCCCATGATGACCTCGAACGTTTCCATCTTCTTGGCTGGAGGAAGCCCATCTCCATGATTGTTTATGTCATCTTTCTCGCTCTCCTTCTCCTCCTCTCACTTCTTCTGGTTCCTAACCACCTTCTTGCAGGAGGAAGCCCATCTTGGATCAACACCTTTTTCTTCATTGAGCATGGCGGTCTTGACCGAATTGGCAATAGCGGCAAGCCACTTGATTTGCCCATTTAACTTCAACCAACATTGCATACAAATGAAGTGTTTCTTCTTCATCCTATATATTGTGCATGTACCTACAGGCTAACAAAGGACCGAGCACCAACACCAATGGCTACGAAAATCGTACAAGCAGCCCACGACCGACAATCGCGACCAGACAAGTCCTGGCGACTGTGAGTCGAAGACGTAGTCGGTGTTGAGGCAGAAAGAGAATAGATGCATAGTTAAAATTTTAGAAGTATATAGTTAAAACATAAATATTATCTAGAGGACATAGTTGGGAAAACAAAGGACATGTGATTCTATTGGTTTCTATGATGCATTGGGACATGCTCAAAAAGATAATTGAAACGTTGTCGATGCACTTCACGATTTCGAAGTTGCGGATGCTTCCTAAGAAAATAAAATTAACCTGATATACCTCTTGTTGCATGAGATGGGCCTGTTCTCCCTGGTTTCTAAAATCAACATTATGTATACCATCACGAACATCCTTCGCAATTATATTGTGCATGATCGCATAACAAGTCATCACTTCCATAATATTTTGGGATCCCACATATTTATAGGTCCACCAACAATAGCTCATTGAGCTTGGAGCACCCCAAATGTCCCTCCACAACCTTTGTAGCACCTTCTTGCATTTAAGAAAAAATATTTTTTTTACCTTATGGCTTAGAGATAGTCTTCACAGTTGTACCCCTTTGAGGACAAATATCATCGATAAGCTAGTACCCATGGTATAGTCGTGCTCATTGATGGCATAGTTGCACATTATAAATTCTTTGCGAACAATTGAGATTGATGACGCATGTTGATGTCGTTGTGAGGCCCTAGCATGCCAAAGAAAGGAGTGTCAAATCCATATGTCATGTCATGTGATGTAACTGCTTCTAGTATGATGGTGAGCTCTCTGGTATGACCGTGGTATTGCCCTTGCAAACATCTTGGCCAGCTTTTCCATTCCTATTGCATGCAATAGACCAATCCAAGCATACCGGAAATTTCTCTCGATTCTCTAAGTGCCAGTAGGCAAGATGTGTCATATAGTTCTCTCAAGTACTCTCTTCCAAATAACTCCACACTGTAGTGGAAAAATCTGATTATTGCTTCAATGCGTGTTCTCTATGATCTGACGTACTCATAAATTGTGTCTCCGGATGTACCATATGCAACCATCCTCATCACAGCGGTGCATTTTCGGAGAGAAGAAAACACAAGTAGTCCAGTGCATTTCCTCTTTGGCGTGAAGTAATTATCGTATTCTCTGACGCCCTGCACGATGTGCAAGAACACATGTTTGTACGTCCGGAAGCGACCATGAAGGTAGCTTTATGGAAAAGTTAGGATTAGTTGCAAAATAGTCACCATAGAGATCAACGTGGCCCTATGCCCTTTCCTGGTTAGCATAGACCTTCGAAGTTGAGAACATGCTCATCCTCTTTCTCCATTATTTTGAGGACACTCAACATCATCGTCAATTCATAGTCATTGTGGTTGTCGTTCGTTGGCAATGGTTCGATGAATATGTTGTATAAAAATTCTTCAACCATGGCCATCATCTGCCCCTTCAAATGTGCCAAAAAGGTGGCCATGCCCCGTTCGAAACATTTCAATAAAAAGTGGTGCGCTAGGTGGATGACATTGCTTTCCAACGGTCCAGGACAAACGATAGGTGTGAGAGACGAGGTGGGAGGGTGCGTCAGGAGCAGTGCACTCGATGGGAGCCGGTGTCGATGGACGGTTTGCCCTACATGTCCAGGCGGTGTCTAAGGCAGCAAGCGTGTCCAAGAACAACGAGACGACGTCAAGGAGCAGATGACCGACGTCGGGGTTGTAGACAAAATATGAGCCGTCAGTCTTTGCCATGAAGCTTTAAAATCTAAATGGCTTCACATATGGCATCACATATAAAAGAGTAATCTCCACTACTTTTATTTATCTCAACACATACGACTATGCCACGTCACCATGTAACCATGCGTTGAAAAAAGGACCACATCCACATGCTACCATGTATGAAAAAAGTTTCACCACAACATGTGACCATGCATATGAAAACTATCACATAGTATCTTATAAATATATTTTACATTTATATAATAATCAAATGTTCATGTTTCAACTTCGTTAATCAAACGCTCATGCTCCAACTTCGTTAAAATATAGCAACAAAATTTTGCAACAACATGCAGAATATCATTTAGTTCTATTTATTATGAAGAAAAAGCACCAACTAGTTTATCAGTATCAAATGGAGATAGGCAGCACAAAACACTTTACAAGTACCCCCGCAACAAAAAAAACACTTTACAAGTACAAACGTACAAATGTTCATGTGTTTATCCGTTCAACAAAAAGTGATGATTATGCAAAGCTACAAACCCATAGATGAGCGTAGCAAATAGCAATTTCCCCTCGAATAATTTATGGGACGGCCGTGGACTATTCTCGTAAGAGGACAGAAACATGAACATTTACTAGTCTCGTAAGAGGACAGACATTGATGACTGATAGATGATTAGGGCCTGATAATTGTGGATAGATACTAGAGCAGCTTAAAGGCGGACACGAGGACGATCGACAGGTCACAGGGTCTTTCTAGACTCACCAGCTGCATCACCTGCATGCGGCTGCTTTTGGAAACATGTTGCTCTCCTTATCCTCCACGGCCGGGCCCCCAGTTTGAATTGAAAAATATGCCTTCTTGCCTTATCCCCTTGTCTCGTTTCTCTCCATTTTTCAAACATCTACTACTACTGGTCCGACCGACGAAGGGCTGGAACATGTTCGATTCCTCAGAGAAATTTGGCCAAGGACAACGCACCTGCTGTATCTATCTATCCGCGCACTCCACAAAGGTCGTAGCATCTGGCGCCCAAACTAAGTAAACACGATACTCTCCGGTTTGCTGGTGGACAAGGTAAATCCACGCTCGTTGGCCCGTGCAATTTTTTGCCGTTTGAAACCAACTAGAAACCGTTTCCGTTCGTCAGTTTTAACGCATGATTAGACAGGATTAGGATATGCAACGTAGGTACTGTAATGTAACCGACGGTAACCAACCACGCCCCTACCGGTCCGGCCGATGAAGGGCTGAAACATGTTTGATTCGCCCGAGAAATTTGGCCAAGGACAACACACCTGCGGTATCTATCTATCCGTAGCATATGGCGCCCAAACTAAGTACTCCCTCCATTCTAAAATGTAGTGCGCTCGCGTTTTTCGAGGTTCAATTTTGATCATAAATTTAACCAACGAGACCGATTGCGGCGGGAGAAAAAATTATATAATTAAAAACTTCTTTTGAATACAAATTCACTGGTATAACTTTTACTCCCGCCGCAGTCGGTTTCGTTGGTTAAATATATAATCAAAGTTGAAGCACAGGAATAGAAGAAGCACTATATTTTGAAACGGAGGGAGTATAAACACGATACTCCCCGGTTTGCTGGTGGACAAGGTAAATCCACGCTCGTTGCCCGTGCAATTTTTTGCCGTTTGAAGCCAATTAGAAACCGTTTCCGTTTGTCAGTTTTAACGCGTGATTAGGCAGGATTAGGCAGGATCGCGTATACGCGTAGTGGTCACGTTCCTTGCGTCTTTCTTATCGCATATATGATCGGCCAAATTTGGCAGGCAATTCCAGTGCTTACGGTTCTTTTGCTAGTTTTTTTCAGGGAGCATTCTGTTTGATTTGTTTTGACATAGTACAACCGTCAGTACAGAGCATGGTTAGGCATTTTTGAACAATGTTTGAAAAAAATGTCGTGGAGTGCGGTCACAGCGGCCCAAGCTTGGCCACTTTATTTTCATATACGGGCTGCAGAGCCCATGCCGTCGCGGGCCTACGTACCAAGTAGAGCTATGTCCATTTACGAACTCAATCAAAAGAAAACCACCTCAAAAATAAAATAAAATAAAATAAAGGAGCTGGTCTACAAAACATTCTCGTCGGATATGTTGAGTATATATTTTGTATTACACATGTATTAAAGTTGTGGCCCACCTTCTAGTCTTATATAATTGAGATAGAGACGTTTCCTTATAATATATATACGTGCACCAGCACACATCAATACATCAACATTGCATTGCAATTTTTCTCCTACATGGTATCAGACTCTCCGGTCTAACCCTAGGGTCAGCCGCCGCCGCCGCCGCCGCCGCCGCGCCCCCACGCGCCACCGCCGCCGCCGCACCCCACCACCGCACCTGCCGCCGTCGCGCTCCTTTCTCTACTTTCCCGCGCCGCCGCCGGTGTGCTCGCTTCCGCCCCGTACGTCCTGTCGCTTCCGCCCCGTACGTTCTGTACCCCAGCCCCACACGCCACTTGCAGCGCCTCGCTGACTCATCGCTCCAGGCGCACGTCTCGCTTTCCATCGCCCCAGCCGCACGCGTCGCTTCCCATCGCCCCAGCCACGCGCCTCGCTGCACTCCACGCCCGCCGAGCCGCCGCTTCGCTTCCTCGCCAAGCCGCTCGCAGGCTGCATCGCCGTCCTGCAGCCGCACCACCTGCTGCTGCTGCCGCATCCTCTCTACTCCCAAAACCCCAACCCTAGCCACCCCTTCGCACCCGCCGTCATGTCGTGGCCCTCCTCTCCCGGCTCCTCCACTACCCACTCGTCCAACCCCTTCGCTGGCCCCGAGCCCTCCGCCGCCGCCATCCGTGACCTTAATATTGAGGCCCGGGTTCCTATCCGTCTCGACAGCTCCAGCACGTCGTACTACGCGTGGAAGACCTACATCAACCTCGTCTTCCGCGAGTACTATCTCACTGAGCACATCGACGGTTCCGTGGACAGCGCATACATGCGCGGCGACCCGGAGTGGTCCGCCATTAAGGCCACGATCATCCGTTGGTTCTACCAGACGGTCTCGAAGGACATCTTCCACACGGTCATCGCCGAGGAAGACGACGCCTGCACCGTGTGGGGCAAGATCAACGCGCTCTTCACCGATAACAAACTTCAGCGCCTTGTTTTCTTGCAGCAGGAGTTCTTCGGCTGTCACCAGGACAACTCCACCATCGACGAGTATTGTATGAGGCTCAAGATACTCGCCGACGAGCTTCGCGACATCGGCACTAAGGTCTCTGATGACCTCATGCTGAGCACCCTCACCGCCGGTCTCAATGAGGACTTCGGCAACGCGGCGTCCAACCTCACCCTGCTGCCGCAACCCACTTTCCAGCGCGTTGTCGCGTACCTCAAACTTGAGGAGCGCCGGATGACGAAGCTGAAGCAGCAGGTCCAGCACACCGCCCTCGCCGCCGGTACCACCCGCGGCGGCCCCGCTCCTCCGGCCGCCCCCCGTCCGCCCGTGCCACCCGCGCCCGCCGGCTACTACCCGCGCCGCCCGCGCCCCCCGCGGCGGGGCCCGGCGCAACCGGCGGGGTGGCGGAGGCCGCCGTCAGCAGCAGCCGCAGCAGCAGCAGGCGCCAGGTGCAGGGGGGGCACCCCGCTTCCAGCAGCGGCCCCCGCCGTGGGCCGCCGGGCAGAACCCGTGGACGGGCGTCGTCCACGCCTATCATATGCCCGTCCCGCGGGCTCCTGCACCGGGTCTCCTTGGCCCTCGTCCAGCGGGCCACCAGGCGTTCGTCGGCGCGCCCTACCAGCCCTACGGTGCCCCGCTCGCGCCACCACCCCTCGGTGGCTACGGCGCGCCCGCCCAGGCGCCGTCCTATGGAGGTCAGCTACCACCGCCGGCACCTGCACCATGGGACCCAGCCCTCCTGGCCGCCCTACACTCGGCGCCCTCGCCGAGCAACTACGGCGGTGGAGGCGACTGGTACATGGATTCGGGTGCTACTGCGCACATGACAGCTCATCCCGGTAACCTTTCCTCCTCCACTCCCGTTCACACTCCCGCTCGCATCATCGTTGGTAACGGTTCCTCTTTACCCATCACCCATGTCGGTAGCACTAGTTTTCCTTCTAGTTCCACACCTATCACTATGTCTAACGTTCCTGTTTCACCTGACTTAGTCACTAGCTTAGTCTATGTTCGTCGTCTTACTCGTGAGAATCCTCTTACTGTTGAATTTGACGGTGTTGGTTTTTCTGTGAAGGACGTCCGTACCCGGATGGTGCTTCACCGATGTGATAGCCCTGACGAGCTCTATCCCGTGCACGCCGATGCCTACACTTCCACACCTGTCGCTCTCTCCGCCGGCGTAGACCTTTGGCATGCTCGCTTGGGCCACCCCAACCACGCAGTTTTGCGTCAGATTCTTAGGAGTTTTTCTTTCTCATGTAATAAGCTCGACGAGCATACTTGTGAGGCTTGTCGTTTGGGCAAGCACGTGCATCTTCCCTTTAGTGCGTCTACTTCAGTTTTCACTTTTCCATTTCAGTTGATTCATAGTGATGTTTGGACGTCTCCTGTTGCAAGTAACACGGGCTATCTATACTATTTGGTGATTTTAGATGATTATTCTCATTATGTGTGGACTTTTCCTCTTCGTCGTAAATCCGATGCTTTAGCCACACTCACCACCTTTTATTCCTACGTCACCACTCCGTTTGGTCGCCCCATACTTGCACTCCAAACTGATAACGGAAAAGAGTTTGATAACATCGCTCTTCGCTCACTTCTCGCCTCTCACGGCACCACCTTCCGTCTGACTTGCCCCTACACTTCACAGCAGAACGGCCGCGCCGAGCGCATTCTCCACACTCTTAATGACTGCGTTCGCACGTTACTCTTTCACGCTAACGCGCCCGCTCGGTTCTGGCCCAATGCCCTCGCCACCGCCTCTCTCTTAGTCAACATTCGTCCATGTCGTACCCGGTGGAACTACGCCCCTCACCACCTTCTTTTTGGTACACCACCGTCCTACGATGGTCTTCGCATATTTGGGTGTCTCTGTTATCCTAGCACCGCATCCACCACGCCACACAAGCTTGCACCCCGCTCCGTCCCATGCATCTTTCTTGGCTACCCTCCAAACACTAAAGGTTACCGGTGCTATGATCCTGTCACTCATCGTGTCTACACCTCGAGGCACGTGTACTTCGTCGAGACGGTGTTCCCTTTTTTTTCAGGTTCCTCCGGCCGCGGCTCCTTCGGCTCCGCCCCCCGCGCCCCCTACTTGGGGCGATGCGCGGCGGCACCCCCCGGCCCGGCGCCTTCTGCCGCCCCCTCCTGGGTTCTCGACTCCCTCACCTGAGGTTGAGTCCGACCGGGCCCCCGGGTCCCCGGCTCCCTCGCCCGAGGTCGAGCCAGCGGACACCCCACCCGCCACCCCCGCCGGCGCCGCTACTCCTGCGACGGGCCCGACCTCGACCTCGCCCGTCGCCTCCTCCGCGGCTGGCTCAGCTGGCGCCATCGCGGCCCCTGATGCCGCGGCCCCTGCCTCTGACGCCGCGAGCCCGCCCCAGCCGCCGCGGGCGCCCCTATTATGGCCGCGGCCCCCGCCACCGCTATGGCCCCCGCTGCCGCGGCACCCACCACCCTCGCTGGCCCGGTCACCCATGCCCGTGCAGGCGTGCATCGGCTGAGCACGCGCTACTCCTCCGACGAGTATGCGTGCGCTGCCTCGACATCGACGCCATCGCCCATTCCCACCTCCGCTCATGCCGCCCTTCGGGATCCCCATTGGCTGGCTGCGATGCAGGAGGAGTTCGACGCCCTTCAGCGCAACCGCACGTGGCAGCTTGTTCCGCGACCCCTCCGTGCCAACATCATCTCTGGCAAGTGGGTGTTTCGCCACAAGACTCGCCCGGACGGTTCTCTCGAGCGCTACAAGGCTCGATGGGTGGTTCGTGGTTTTTGATAGCGCGCAGGCGTGGACTTCACCGACACCTTCGCCCCAGTTGTGAAACCGGGCACGATCCGCGCCGTCCTTCAGCTGGCCATCTCGCGCGCCTGGCCTGTGCACCAGTTGGACGTTTCCAACGCCTTCTTGCACGGTCATCTCGCCGAGCAGGTGTTCTGTGAGCAGCCTACTGGTTTCGTCGACGCCGAGCACCCCGACTTCGTGTGCTTGCTCTTCCGCTCTCTTTACGGGTTGAAGCAGGCGCCTCGGACTTGGTACCAGCGCATCGCAGCCTTCCTGCAGTCTCTGGGCTTTCGGTCCACTCGCTCCGATGCCTCACTCTTTGTGTATCATCAGGGAGCTGACACTGCATATCTGCTGCTCTACGTCAACGACATCATCCTCACGGCATCCGCCCCCGATCTCCTTCAGTGGCTGACTGTTCGTCTTCGTGATGAGTTCGCCCTCAAGGACTTGGGGCCCCTGCACTACTTTCTCGGCATCGAGGTGATCCGCCGGGCTGACGGTTTCTTTCTGCATCAGCAGAAGTACGCCCACGAGCTCCTTGAGCGTGCCGGTATGCTTAATTGCAAGCTGGCACCCACCCCCGTCGACACGAAGGCGAAGGTCTCTGCCTTGGAGGGGTCTCTCGCGTCCGATGGAGCGTTTTATCGCTCTATCGTCGGTGCTTTACAGTACTTGACGCTGACTCGCGCCGACCTGCAGTACGCTGTTCAGCAGGTGTGCCTCCATATGCACGCCCCGCGTGACTCTCACTAGACTGGTGAAGCGTATTCTCCGTTACATACGCGGCACCATGTCCTTGGGACTCACCCTGACGGCCTCCGCCTCCACCGACCTCGTGGCCTACTCGGATGCTGACTGGGCTGGCTGCCCCGACACGCGACGCTCTACGTCAGGCTACTGCGTCTACCTTGGGCCCTCGTTGATCTCTTGGTCATCAAAGCGGTAGCCCACGGTCTCCCGCTCCAGCGCCGAGGCAGAGTATCGCGCCGTGGCTAATGCTATGGCCGAGTGCTCTTGTATACGTCAGCTGCTCCAGGAGTTGCTTTGTGATGTTCACAAAGCCACTCTTGTCCACTGCGATAACGTCAGCGTGGTATACCTCTCCGCCAACCCGGTGCACCATCGGCGAACGAAGCATATTGAGCTCGATATTCACTTCGTGCGCAAGCAGGTTGCCCTTGGCCGTGTTCGGGTTCTCCACGTGCCGACGACGCAACAGTTTGCTGATGTGATGACTAAGGGATTGCCTACTCCCGTCTTCGAGGAGTTTCGGTCCAGTCTCTGTGTCTCCAGCGACGCTTCGACTGCGGGGGGGGGGGGGGGGGGGGGGGTGTTGAGTATATATTTTGTATTGCACGTGTATTGAAGTTGTGGCCCACCTCCTAGTCTTGTTTAGTTGAGGTAGAGGCCTTTCCTTGTAATATATATACGTGCACCAACACCCATCAATACATCATCATTGTATTGCAATTTATCTCTCTACAGGATAGAACTCTGATGACTGATGGAGGCAGCTGCCCTATGTACTGGCTCACAAAGGCAATGAGGGTTAGGTACATCGGAGCTCTTCAGGGCCCGTGAACCCTATATGGATGTTATTAAAATAAAAAAACCCAGAAAAGTATAAAAAACGGGAATGTTAGGTATCATATCTGGTTGATCATCTCACGTAGAAAATTAGAAAAATAATAATCTGGTTAATCATTCTACTCACGTGCAAAGTTCCGTAAAGAAATCACATAGTTTATATCCACCCGACTTACGATCCAATCAAACAACTTTTATACAACGGAATTTTTCTTTAACTTTTTTTCATGAGAGTATCATGGATGTCATTTCTTCACGAGACTTCACAGGAAAGTACAATTATCGACTAGGTTTGATATCACAAAATTCCAAAAAAAATATTCCCTTGTACTTTTTGATCTTATACTATTCATATAGGGTTCACAGACACCCAAGTGATGCAAATGCCTGCCCAAATAAGTGCATCTCCAACCGGAGGCCCTATATCCGTCCTCAATGTCCGGGCGGGTTGCCCAGTCACTACTCAGACATAAAATCATCATCTAATCAAACAGCGCATAGCCAGCTCAAACGTCCGTATTGACCGGCATCTCCCATACTCGGCCCATGTCCGTGGTGGATATGCGGCGGATCGGACAGGTCCGGCCACTGCCGCCACGTCAGTCCGGCCTACGTCGCCCCACCTTTGTCCCTACAAATATCTCACCCGGACAGCAAACCCTAGTCAAATCCTCACTCCCTCGACCTCTTAGCTCCACTGTCCATCTCCTCCCTTTCCTCTCCCCTCCCCTCCACCATGGCTGGCAACAGATCCGATGGTGAGTCTGACGAGATCAACCGAGCGATGATCGACAGGGATAACTCTAGCTCGTCCGCGCTGGAAGACGAGGAGCTCGCGCTCCGCATTGCCATCCACAACTAATGGATGGATAGGAGGGGGAGCTCCTGCTCAACGGCATCCCGGCGGCCTGGAGGGGTAGCTGCAGCTCCGTGCCGGCCCGCGGCAGCTTGACGCGGTCCACTTCGTCCCTGGACAAGTGGCAGGGCGACCGCCAGCCCTTGCTCCTCCCGGTCGGTACTAGGTGCTCGTGCCTGCACCGCCAAGCCCGCGACCGGGCTTGCTAGAGTCTTAGGTGCGCAGCGTAGGCCGCCTCCAGCCGCTTCGGCGAGGATCTCCGGGATCATCGATGCCATTCACTGCTCTTCCACCTCGGCAAAGACGGATGCCCGTTGCCTGCGCCGCAAAATTGCGGTGGCGCTCAGCATCGGGTTCGAGGAGTCGGAGCAGGTGGCGAGGCAGAAGGCGGTGACTGGAGAAAGTCGCCTGTCTCGCGAGGGAGCAGACCGGGTCGCGCGTCCATGGCCAGGATCATCTTGTCGTCGCCCTCCTAGGACAGCGGCACCACCAACGATGACGACGCCCCGCACGCCGCTGACGCCTACGTCGAGGACCACCGTCAGTCCCGAGACCCCAAGGGGAAGCGGCCGGCGAGGTAGTGGTGAACCGGCCCTTTCCGTTTACTTAATTTTAATTTAGCTTTTATTTTAGTTAAGTGATGAACTCCAACAACTCTTTTGGATCAGATAGTGCAATACTTAATCCCCTACCCATGTCGGTTATGCTATGTTTTATATGTTGCATGTTGATCTAGGTAGTTTCATCACGTTGCAAGGTTTTGTATGAATTTAGGGTGGACATTTAAGGACCACGCTTACAAACCGGGAGAAATGGGGATGCCCGGTCACTTTCTGCTTTTTAATACATAAAACTATAGCACTGCCCTTTCAAAAAAAAAAACTATTGCACCGCGGATTATCTTGTGGGGGATGGTGGATTACCTTGCCAATTTTTCATCTTCTTTAACAAGATGAGACTTTATGTCTATCCGCAAAAAAAAAAAAAAGATGAGACTTTATGCATAACTTCATTCTGGGCATCTCTAAACTTTTGCCAGTCTACGATGCAGCTAAATATTCTGAAATCTTACCAAACAGGAAAAAAAAGAATGATTGAATGTAGAGCTGAAAGGCATCGCTTCACTTCAAATTGAGCATCTCTACACTTTCTCTAGTCCATGTCACAGGACATCCCGTATTCCTGGACTCTTCTCAAGTGCAACGGAGAGCGTAATTAAGTTCAACGTAGGAGACAAGACCAACAGAGAGTTTTATATTTGACAGTTCAAACTACCGTGGTGATGGCAGCTTAGCTTAGCTAAAGCACTGCAGGCATTTAACCAGCTTCAAACCATCGGTACTCACTTAACACCACACTTAACACCTGATGCCATACTTATTTATCTTTTAAACCTTTTTACCACTACAATCTCATCACGCGGCGGAATCATATGGAGTTTTTTTCTTCCACTTTTACCTTTCACCTTTAGTTCACCCCTTTTCTTCTCTCTCTCGGGAGAACGGGGAATAGTTGGTTTTAACACAAGACAAACCAATAAAACAAGAATGGGTACAGATATTACCACGTGGTAAATATAAACAAATACTCATCCATCACACATTTGGTATTTCTCAGTACAAGAGTACTGGTATTTATACAAGTTAAGTCCCTGTGCCTTTCATTTGAAATCCTGAGCCCCTCCTGGCGACAAGAAAAACCCCTGTCCAATGAAAGGGAGCATGATGAAGAAGGGCAAGTGGTCCAAGGAAGAAGACAATCTGATCAAAAACCACATTGAGAAGTATGGCATTGGCTGTAGCTGGCAGGGATTATCCAATATCTTAGGTTTGATTTCTTCTCCACACCTGCCCTTGCGTGCATCCATATCTGTTTCAGTTCTTGATGATGCCGATAATAAATAAGCAGAAAGCGTCACTAAAATGTAACATCATAGTTTGTTGTTTGCAAATGATTTATGTTGTTTCTTACGGCGTTGTTAGCGTAATCGAAGTATATAAGCACGCAACAATGTTTTTTTTACTGCAATTCCTTATGCATGTGCAGCTAAGACTGCAGAGATTTGCCTAACTTTTATGATTTCTGCATAGATCTGCAATACATCAATTACTACTCTCAGTATTAATTTGATCATGCTCCAGACAGTTGCTTGGAAAGTTTCTTACAAATTTTCATACTAGCAATATTTCAGTCAGGAGTTGGTCTGCACCCGATTCCTTCAGAAGAATCAATAGCGTAGTGCACAAAGACAATTAATTTGCTCTCTCATTTTTCTTGACATGATCATGGCAAAGCGTCGCATAAGCAAATCATTTATCACTCGGGTAGTGTCTGAATCATCATTCCTGAGAGAAGTTTGTTGGTGGATGTCAGGGCTTCGGCGCTGCGGCCGGAGCTGCCGTTCAAGGTGGCTGAACTACCTCCGTCCGGGGCTGAAGCACGGCAACTTCACGCCGGCGGAGGACAGGATCATCTGCGAGATGTACAGAAAGAAAGGAAGCTGGTGAGTGAGCCTCGCACCCAACCCATCTCTACTGCTCTGCTTTCCAGTCTCGATCGCTTGATAATCAGATGAAATGTGCACTGTTTTATTGCTCGGATCAATTTTTTCAAACCCCATCTCCTGCAAGTGCTGAGTGTTGTTGCATTCCGTCGCTGGTTCACTGACCTGCTCCTGTTGGCATTTGATCGAACAGCTGGTCCGTCATCGCCGCCAAGCTCCCCGGGAGGACGGACCTCGCCATCAAGAACTACTGGAACAGCACGCTCAAGAAGCGGTTCCCCCGCCCCCGCGCGGCGAGGAGCTGCCGCCGCCGCCGCACCGGCGGCACGAGCACGTCGTCCGACGCCACGAGCCTGGACCTCGCGCTGGTGGTCTACGACGAGGAGAGCACCAGCGGCACAGCGCGGGACCTCCCGCTGGTCGTATGCAACGAGGAGGACAGCGCCACCACGGCGCGGGACCTCCCGCTGGTCGTGTACAACGTCAACGAGGCGAGCGCCACGGCAGGGTCCTCGTCGAGCCACGCCGGCGCCGTCTCGGCCGGACCGCCAGTGCAAGCGCGTGCCCAACCGCCACTGCTGCCCACAGCCGCCGCGAACGAGGAGCCGATCGCGGCGGTCCCGGTCAGCGGGCCTGTGAAGATGGAACCGCGGACGCCGCCACCGCCAGCTGATGAAACCAGCGAGGAGATGGACATCAACTGCTGCCCCATGTCTCCGCTCCCCCTGGGGCTCATGGAGCCGGAACTTCCTTGCATTGCCATGGATCTGCCTAACATTGCCGGTTTCGACGACATCGACAGCCTCCTCTCCTACTTTGACCACTGATCTTAGGGTCCCCTGATCTTAGCGTAGCAACAACGTGATGGTTAAGCTGATTCAGGAGTGGCTGTGTTTTAGGTCAGAGTTTAACACTTACTGTAGTTGTTAGGATTGGGCGTTGGGTACACGAGTGACTCTATTATTCTAAAATTTGAAGACCATATGCTAATCTAATTCTGGAACAGTTGCTTTTCGTGTATATCTACTAATTCGCGCATATTTTGTACTACTAGTAACTGCAAATGTTCTGATAAAAGTATCCCCTGTTGCTGTTTCTCATATAAACCAACCTATGCCAGACTATGAACGAATTCAGCAAGCAGGCTTCATAGTATCCAGCTGGATAGTCTTACTTGCAACCTATGAACAAATGAAAGAACAACAGATCGATGAATGGTGCCCAAGTCTACTGGTCAGATCAGAACTCGTGTCTTCTGAACCATGGTCTGACATACGAGATTCAGGTGCTGCTGGAGTATCTGACTTCCTTCTTCTTGGGGTGCGGAGCAACAATTTTCGGCGCATCGACGTGCATCCGCAGGGAGCTGAACTCCAGAGCCAAGATGGGCCTGGATAGCAAGACCAGGAGGCTTTGCCTTTGCGCGTCTGAATCGGATCCGGTGCTGTTGTTCCTGCCGTCAGAACACTCCTCTGGTTCAGCGGTTTTAGGGCTCCAGATCTTAGCTGGACTCACCGGCCGTACCCTATGCAAGAGAACATACGCACATGATTAGAGAGGCACATAAAAGAGCAATGTGCATCAGAGGGCATATGCTGAGAATTTAGGAGTGCAGCCACCTGCACTCTACTTTGCAGGAGTACTTGAGAAGCTCAGGATGGTCCTCTGTCTGGCCGCTGAAATCCACAGCACAAGTTCAGTTCAGGTTTTGTTCTGAGACATGGAAGGAACCACTGTGGATTTTAAAAACCAACCTGAAGCTTGGGAGTGACATTTTGATTGCCGGACCCATCCACTTGTTGCGTTTATATGATCCTCTTGACGCTTCTGCATAATTAGTAAGTGAAACATGACACTGAATTTAAAAGGTGAAGTTCTATAAGTTCCATTTTTTTAGAGTTGAAATTGTTAAGACATCCACCGCAAAAAAAGAATTTCTTAAGACATGTTGTAAGTAAGATAAGGCTTGTAACTAGACAATGTAAGATGCATTCCAGTAAAGTAGTCATTCAGACTTCAAAACTATTACAGTAAAATAGATCATAAAAATCTATCTATTTAACATTGAACAAGTTATATAACTTACCGTTGAGCGGCAGGCTGATGTTGCACAAATGCCTTGATGAGGAGCCCGAGGTCTCCGAGATCTCGATGCCGCGGTAATTCTCTTGCTTGGAGAAGCCTGAACTCATTCCGAGAATGTTCAGGAAGTTGTTTGGTTTATTTCTGAGCGCACAAGCTTCGGTCTATCCTTCATGTGAGCAAACTTCATGTTACAAATCTCTTAAACATTTGTCAAAGCTAATCACAGGTGTGCTCTGAGTACCTCTGAGAATGCCGCGACGTGGCTTGGAAGCCCTACTTCCTGCATTAATGACAGTAACAGTAATTAGGAAAATAGCAGTACTAGCAGAGAAGAATTGGCCTGAACCGGGAAGGAATCATAGATGGACACTGTTGGCAGTTTGGCACCTTGCGTCCATGCCGGCAGGCTTCAGCGCTGTTTACTAGCACCCGGGCAGCCCAACTGTTACACAGGTTCGGACAGCAAATCAGCAGAGTGCACAACTACGACCGCTTTCTCTTTTAATGAAAAGAAAAACTGAAGAGTATAGATGGCATCACTGATTAAGCAAGTTATCTTAGGCATCGTCGGGTAAGTCAGAGGGTTAATCCAAATGGATTACAGGTAGGCAGCACGGCTGTCCATGCCAGAGGGAGCAAGCACAGCGAGCGGATGAGATAATTAAAGGTTGCTGGTTTAACACAAGTGGAGCTCAAGTACAGTGAACTGATCAAGTGGGCGTTGTTTACAATGAAGTGAAAGGCTCCAGATTGATATCTGCTTGTTTTGTAATGCAAGTTGTGCCAGTTGATCGATTCCATTCGCATTCCCCAAGCAGGCAATCACTCACTAGTGGAATTAGAAGCGATTAAACTAGGACAAAAGAGGAAGAGCAACTCACGCGCAAGAAGTCGGCGGGTTCCACACAATGCCGGCGATCACCACCAGCTGCGAAGCAAAGCTCGTCAGGAAAACGTACGGGAAAACGGGGCAGCAGGCAGGGGATGAAGATGACGACAATGACCTCGTCGAACTGTCCGGCGGGGCTGTCGTGGTAGCGCGCCAGAAACATGCCGCCGAGCGTGTAGCCGAAGGCCTCCACCAGGCGCAGCTCCTTGGGCACGAACGCCCGCGCCGTCGCCGCCTTCACCAAATGCAGCTGGTACAATGCGCTGCAACGACACGCACACCATGAGAGTCAGTCGCCCGCGCCCCGCTGCACGCCGCCGCCCTGGCCATCCATGGTGAACGGGAGAGGAAAGAAGAGGAGGCACTTGCCTGCCCTTGAACACCCATGGCGGCCCGTGCCGGTACCCCGCGGCGGGCTTGCCGTCCTCGGCCTCCATGGATGGATGTAGGAGCGGCCGTGCGAGAAGCCAGGCACTGACCAGTCGTTTGATCAAGCGGCTGAAGAAGAGCTGGGCAAGGGAGGGGACCAGCGGAGCAAAGCAGCTTGGGTTTTCTATGTGAGGAAGGAAGCGAGGAGGAAGGAAGCTGGCGATGAATGATGGAGAGTAATGAAGTGATGCTCGGGATGCTGCGGGTGCAGGGGATCTCTCTCGGGCCTTATCCGGTGTACAGAGGGCGCTGGTTTAGAGGCCGGGCGGGGGGCGACGGTGATGTCATCGTCGCTTCACCGTGGAGATCCATGAGGGGCCCCATCGACTGACTGAGCCCCTGATTGATACCGGTTGTGTGTGTGGCTGGCGGCCGTTTGCTGCTGCAGTTTCCGTGGCTCGAGTGAGGGTGACAGTGACACGGGGAAAGGGACGGCACTGTGTTTCTTGTGTGGATGCTTGGTTTGGTTGGGATGGTAAACTGCGTCACGCGTGCAGGTGCAAGTCACCGGCACCGGCTAGGGGGATGCACCGGCCGGGTGATCATCGTTGGACGACGAGCATTTGACAAAGAATATTGATTGATTTCTCTGCGGATAACAATGATCCATGTGCAGTAAATCTTCAGAGGATGCCTCACAAATTGCTTCACATGATACCGGGGGTGTTTGGTCATTTGCCTAGATTATTTATTAGTTGGGCACTTCATTCTTTGCCCCACATTACTTTGTTTTCTCCATAAACCAAGAAATGACATGGATATTTCCTTTCAAAAAATATGAGATGGATACCACCGTGGCATTTTTGCAATTTCTTTCTGATCTTCTATCAACCTTGCTAGACCCAACCCAACAAGCTTGATCTATTTCGTCCTCGCTCGTTCATTCCTGCTCTTTTTTTTAGAAAGAAGGCTAGCGCCCGGCTTTAAACTAACGAAGCCCTTACAACCAGTGATACAACACAACACAACACCGCACAATAAAGAGAAAAAGAGAGAAAAACACAACCAAGATACAAGGGTGCTCAAGAGCAACAACAAAGCCCAGACACAGAAGCAATGAGGCATTGGAGCCCTCAACCATGATCAGAGGACCGGAGCGAAGAAGGAGGCTAACTCGAGAAGGATATCATCCGTCAACGGAGGCCGTGCCATCACCATTGTCTGGGCAACTCGCACAACAACACCATCCAGTTCCATCGCCGAAAGGAGCACCCTGCTACCTCGCCCCGGCTCGAAGGGCGCCGCACCGTCGGACGATGGAAATGCTCAACACCCTAGATCCTAGATTGGAACTGACGCCAAGAACCCAAAGGGAGGTCTCCGAGCACAACCACCTTGTCGACCTTGCTCCTCTTAAGATCACCACCGTCAAAGCAAGGAACCATCATCACGAAGATGAAGTTGTCGTCCAAGAAACCCAACCCCGATGACCGGGCAAATGAGACCTTGGCTCTCGAGTCAGAGCCTCTAAGGAGGGAACGACGCCGCAAGGCCCCCACCGCCCGGTCTGGCAAACGCCAGACCAAGGGTTTTCGCCCAGAGCTTAGGATGGAGGATGATACCTACGATGACGCCTCCAGGAAGGGGAGCGGTGCTCAAGAGTATCGCCGTCATCTGCACCGATACAATCAGGCAGAGTTTTCACTCAGGACACGAACCCTAGCACCCAAGTCCATCAGCCACAGCATGATGGGGAGAGAATCATACACCACCAAGGACCGGACGGAGGTGGACATGACGACCACCACCGCACGTCGGATGCCTCCCGTGTGAGCCACCTCACCGCCCACACGACCATGGTAACACACCGGCACCCGCCACAAAGGCACCGCCTTGCCCACCATCTGAAGCCACCGCTCCAGTTGCTGTAGAGATCCAACCTCACCCACCGTACATGGTGATGAGCCGCAAGCACGCAACCGACCGCCCCGCTGCCGCACTAACGCAACTCCAACTCCCATTAAAACCCCAGCCTTGCAACTCGCGCCCGCTCAGAGACAACACACGCCATGGATCTAATTGTTGGGGCGCCCAGATGGATCGGCCACAAGGGAAATCCGTGAAGGCAGGTCTTGCCTACTTGAACCGTCGAGTTTGGGCAAGTGGATCCAGCTGAAGCCAGAGTCCAACGGCGATCTGGAACACCCTCCGCGACCGCCGGCCCAACGCACCACTGCGATAGGGCCTCACCACCAGGAACTCGACGGAGGTAGTCCGCACCGCCCCACACCCACCATGGGTCGCGCCGCCAAGAGGGAAAGTCATGGCCGACGACACAGGGGGCGAGTCGCTCGGACGAGATCCAGATGCGCTGCTGAAAGAGCATGGTGCCCCCATGTGTGGTTTTGACAATTGGTGACAATCCCTATGGACTAATGGTTACCTTCAGTTATATTTGAAGGGTTTGTCGATAGGCTTTGCTTGAAGATGATTTGTTGGTTTCAAGGTTATTAGAAGATCATGTGTTGACCAAGGTGCTTTTCAAGGTGTTATCCAAAGATTGGTCATAAAGAAGATAAGTGATACGTCTCCAACGTATCCATATTTTTTTTGATTGTTCCATGCTATTATATTATCAATCTTGGATGTTTTATATGCATTATTATGCTATTTTATATCATTTTTTGGGACTAACCTGTTAACCTAGTGCCCAGTGCCAGTTGCTGTTTTTTCCTTGTTTTTGCCTTTACAAAAAATCAATACCAAACGGAGTCCAAATGGAACGCAACTTTTTGATGATTTTTCTTGGACAATAAGACACCCAGTAAGCTTCGGGAGGAGGCCAGAAGGGCCACAAGATGGCCACAAGCTCAGAGGGCGTGCCCCATGGGGGTGAGCTCCCCAAGCTTGTGGGCCCCTCGTGGCACTTCCGACCCTAATTTATCTTCTATAAATACCCAAATATTCCCGGAGACCAGAGGGCACACCAAACATACCTTTCCGCCGCCGCAAGCTTCTGTTCTCGTGAGATCCCATCTCGGGGCCATTTCTGGTACTTCGCCGGAGGGGATTCGATCACGGAGGGCTTGTACATCAACCTTGCTGCCCTTCCGATGATGTGTGGGTAGTTTACCACAGACCTATGGGTCCATAGCTAGTAGCGAGATGGCTTCTTCTCTCTCTTTGATCTTCAATACAATGTTCAACTCGATGTTCTTGGAGATCTATTCGATGTAATCTTCTTTTGCAGTGCGTTTGTTGAGATCCGATGAATTATGGGTTTATGTTCAGATTATCTATGAATATTATCTATGGGTTTATGCATGATTTATATAGCTTTGTATTTATCTCCGATCTATTGATTTGGTTTGGCCAACTAGATTGATTTTTCTTGCAATGAGAGAGGTGCTTTGTAATGGGTTCAATTTTGCGGTGCTCAATCCCAGTGACAGAAGGGGACATGACATGTATTTTTATTGTTGTCATTTAGGATAAAAAGATGGGTTTTTTTTCATATTGATTGGATCTATTCCTCTACATCATGTCATCTTGATTAAGGCGTTACTCCGTTCTTGTTAACTTAATACACTAGATGCATGCTGGATAGCGGTCAATGTGTGGAGTAATAGTAGTAGATGCAGGCAGGAGTCGGTCTACTTGTCTCGGACGTGATGCCTATATACATGATCATTGCCTTAGATGTCTACATGATTATTCGCTTTTCTATCAATTGCTCAACATTAATTTGTTTACCCATCATATGCTTTCCTTCAAGAGAGAAGCCTCTAGTGAAAACTATGGCACCCGGGTCTATCTTTTATCATATTATTTTCAGATCTATAAAATCAAAACCCAAAAGTACCTTGCTGCAATTTATTTACTTTTATCTTATTTTGGATGTTTACTTATCTTTTATATCTATCACTATCAGATCTCATCCTTGCAAGTAACCGTGAAGGGATTGGCAACCCCTTCATCACGTTGGGTGCAAGTATTTGTTTGTTTGTGTAGGTGCTATTATTGTAGACTTGTGTGTTCCTGTTGGGGAACGTTGCACGGAAAACAATTTTTTTCTATGCACACGCATGATCTATCCATGGAGATGCATAGCTACGAGAGGGGAGAGTGTGTCTACGTACCCTCCTAGACCGTAAAGCAGAAGCGTTTATCAACGCAGTTGATGTAGTCGAACACCTTCGCTATCCAACCGATCAAGTACCGAACGTACGACACCTCTACGTTCAGCACAGTTCATCTCGATGACGTCCTTGCCTTCTCGATCCAGCAAGACGGGCAAAGTAGTAGATCAGTTCCGGCAGCACGACGGCGTGGTGACGGTGGTGGTGAACTTGTTCCCGCAGGGCTTCTTCGTGCACTGCGGAAAAAATGGATGGAGGGTGAAGCCGTGGAGAGGGGCGCCGCACACGGCTAAGAGATTATCGTGGCCTTGTGTGGCGCCCACTCCCTCATACACACACACACACACACACATAAACACTATTCTGATCACGGGATCAGAATATTATTCTGATCACAGGATCAGAATATTATTCTGATCACAACATAAACTTTCTGAGTTACACGCGTGAACTTCCCTCTGTAGGAACCCGACCTTCGGGCTATCTTCGCAACCGTGTCTCCCCGCGCGAATTATTCTAGTTAGTCGTGTTCTATATGATGTAAGTGTGATCTAGAAACAGTTTAGCAACTAAATGCCCGTTTTAAATAGGAATCTCGCTCGTTGGCGGATTTTGCTCTCGGGTCGTGATGAATTTGCGTTTTTTGCAATTTTACTGCCTGAGTTGTTCGACCTGAACTTCCCCCTGTGCTAGGTTGAACTTCTGTCAACATTGCCCAAATGGGGCTTGCGATATACCGTTGGAAATCTATGGACACGAGTATCATGACCCAAGTTAATTTTTTTGTAAAATGTAAGCGGTTTAAGAGCAATTTTGAAAACCCTTTTTTCTTCATACAAAAAACATGAATCGTATTTTCGATCGCATTTCTAAATCGTTTATCCGAATGATGCAAATAATATGGCGTTGGAAAGCTGCTGCAAAACCGCTCCTTCCACATGTTGAAAGTTTTCTCTAATTCCCTATGGTTAAAGAGTAATTTGGAAAATCGTAAAATTTTGCAAACCGAACAGCCGAGTTTGTATTTTCGATGCCATTTCTAACCGGCTAATCCAATTGAGTCAAATGATATGGCGTTGGAAAGCTTGTGAAAATGCGCTACTCTTTCATGTTGAAAGTTTTTCCTAATTTTGAACGGTTTAAGAGTAATTTAGAAAACGGTACAAGTTCCACCGAGTTCGTATTTTCGAGCTAATTTTTTGATCGTACATCCGAATGCAGCAAATGATATGGCGTTGGAAAGCTTGAGGAAATGTGAAACTTTTTGGTATATATTGTTTCTTCCAATTCGTTACAGTTTTAAGACAATTTTAAAAATGACTAAAAATTTATTTTTGCCGTAATTTCTACAAACTTTATCGGAATGAGGCAAATAATATACCATTGAAAAACTACGGAAAATGCGAAACTTTTTCATGTTGATCGTTTTCTCTGGTTCCTAGCCTTTTTCAAGTAATTTTGAAAACAACGAGATCATGTATTGTGCCTTTATCGTGAAACAGATTCTTCAAAAATGCACCGCGTGAAGAACGTGAACTTCTCGGCATGTCTACTTGAAATTCACTCTGTTTTTACACGTGCTTTTTTTTGCTCGTAGCTCTTCATCCACTCACCGGAATTGAGCAAGTGATATATCGATGGAAAGCTGCCGAAAACACGCAACTTTCCCGTGTTGATAATTTTTCATACTCGCGACGGTTTTAAAAGTTTTTCATCTGAAACTCATTCAGTGTAGTAGTTGAACTTCTCGCTGTTTTCATCTTGAACTTCTGTCACGTGTTTTTGTTCAACCTCTCTCATAAGATTTTTTGAACTTTCTTGGGCCAAGCACTTGAACATCTAGCAACAAAAGTTTGGACTTCACCTTTTTATTCTTTTTTTTCTTATACGAAACACACACCATGCAGTACATGAACTTATGGATATTATCCATTTGAAGTTCTCTCTATTTCACATTAGTAACAGAAAAAGTCTGAGTTTTTTTATATACATCGAACTTCTCTAACTTTTTTATTTGAACTTCTTTGTGTATTTTTAAGAAATGTGAACATTAGAGTTTTGTTAGAAACATCGAACTTCATTATTTTCAATTGAACTTATTGGTACATAAACATCCAATTGCTCTGTTAATTCAATTCGAACTTCTTCGTTTAATTCTTATAGTAACGGGAAAAATATATGAGTTTTCTTGTAAAAGTTGAATAGTCCGACCTTCACGTTTTGTTGTTTTTGAACTTCATTTCTTAAAAAAAATGGTTAAATTATATCTTTCCGACAAAGCTTTTACTTCTCATTCGAACTTCACTAGTAAATTCTTCACTTTCGATGTTACTTGCCGATGATTTTTTGGGTAGTTTTTAGTGCTTTTGACCTCCGCATCTTTTTAGACATGAACTTCAACTTTTTTTGTAGTGTTTTGATTTTTCCAAACATCCCTATTTCACGTCTCCAAACACATGATCCCCTTAAAAAAATGTATACACACACACACAAAGCATCAACCTCCCTATATGCGAACTTCTGTCATTGATATTTCTGAACGTTTTGGGAATGCTCCCAGGTTTTCAAACAGAATACACGGACTTCCATGCACGAACAACCAGCATCGGCCGTGGCAACGCCTCTTTCTCTGGCAAACCAAACTTCACTCATGTGTACAGAATACATGATTTAAGCCCTGAAAACCACAAAAGAATCTTGAAATATTTTTTCTACCCTGAGCACACACTCATCTCATGTCAATTTTTTTCCAGTATTAGAATAGTGATACGTCTCCATCGTATCTACTTTTGCAAACACTTTTGCCCTTGTTTTGGACTCTAACTTGCATGATTTGAATGGAACTAACCCGGACTGACGCTGTTTTCAGCAGAATTGCCATGGTGTTATTTTTGTGCAGAAATAAAAGTTCTCGGGATCACCTGAAACTTCACGGAGAATATTTTTGGAATTAATAAAAAATACTGGCGAAAGAATCAAGACCAGGGGGCCCACACCCTGTCCACGAGGGTGGGGGCGCGCCTACCCCCTGGGTGCGCCCCCTGCCTCGTGGGCCCCCTGGTGCTCCACTGACCTCAACTCCAAATCTATATATTCATGTTCGGGGAGAAAAAACTCAGAGAGAAGGATTCATCGCGTTTTATGATACGGAGCCGCTGCGAAGCCCTAATCTCTCTCGGGAGGGCTAATCCGGAGTCCGTTCGGGGCTCCGGAGAGGGGAATCCGTCGTCGTCGTCATCATCAACCATCCTCCATCACCAATTTCATGATGCTCACCGTCGTGCGTGAGTAATTCCATCATAGGCTTGCTAGACGGTGATGGGTTGGATGAGATTTATCATGTAATCGAGTAAGTTTTGTTAGGGTTTGATCCCTAGTATCCACTATGTTCTGAGATTGATGTTGCTATGACTTTGCTATGCTTAATGCTTGTCATTAGGGCCCGAGTGCCATGATTTCAGATCTGAACCTATTATGTTTTCATGAATATATGTGAGTTCTTGATCCTATCTTGCAAGTCAATAGTCACCTACTACGTGTTATGATCCGGCAACCCCGAAGTGACAATAATCGGGACCACTCCCGGTGATGACCGTAGTTTGGGGAGTTGATGTATTCACTAAGTGTTAGTGCTTTGGTCCGGTACTCTATTAAAAGGAGGCCTTAATATCCCTTAGTTTTCATTAGGACCCCGCTACCACGGGAGGGTAGGACAAAAGATGTCATGCAAGTTCTTTTCCATAAGCACGTATGACTATATTCGGAATACATGCCTACATTACATTGATGAATTGGAGCTTGTTCTGTGTCACCCTATGTTATAACTATTGCATGAGGAATCACATCCAGCATAATTATCCATCACTAATCCAATGCCTATGAGCTTTTCACATATTGTTCTCCGCTTAGTTACTTTGCTGTTGCCACTGTTACCATTACTACAAAACTATCACTCTTACTTTTATCACCGTTACCGCTACTATCATACTACTTTGCTACTAAATACTTTGCTGCACATATTAAGTTATCCAGGTGTGGTTGAATTGACAACTCAACTGCTAATACTTGAGAATATTCTTTGGCTCCCCTTGCGTCGAATCAATAAATTTGGGTTGAATACTCTACCCTCAAAAACTGTTGCGATCCCCTATACTTGTGGGTTATCAAGACTATTTTCTGGCGCCATTGTCGGGGCGCATAGCTCTATTCTCTGAGTCACTTGGGATTTATATCTGCTGGTCACTATGAGGAACTTGAAAGACGAAAGAACTAAGATTTTCCCCTCAACTACGAGGGGAGGTAAGGAACTGCCATCTAGCTCTGCACTTGATTCACCTTCTGTTTTGAGTAAGCTTGCGACACCTAAACCTGCTTCTGCTATTAATTCTGATATGTCGCATGTTATTGATGATGCCACTTCTGCTATGCATGATGCTTATGATGAAACTACTTCTATGCTTGATACTACTGTGCCATTAGGTGAATTTCTTGATGAACAACTTGCTAGGGCTAGAGAGAATGAAATTATTGAAACTGATAATATTGATGAAAGTGATGATGAAGATTCTCCCCCTAGATATGAATTGCTTGTTGTGCCTGAGGGTTATGTTATGGATGAAGAAACTGCTAGAGACTTTCTTGCTTGCAATGATAGAAATGATCTTAAGAAATTATTAGCTAAGCTGAAAGAAAAATCTCTGAATGCTAGAATGAAATATGACCCTGCTTTTGCTACTTCACCTATCTGCGTTACTGATAAGGATTATGATTTCTCTGTTGATCCTGAGATAATTACTTTGGTTGAATCTGATCCTTTTTATGGCTATGAATCTAAAACTGTTGTGGCACATCTTACTAAATAAATGATATAGCCACCCTACTCACTAATGATGAGAAAACTCGCTACTACTATATCCTTAAATTATTTCCGTTCTCATTAAAGGGTGATGCTAAAACATGGTTCAATTCTCTTGATCCTAGTTGTGTGCGTAGTCCCCAGGATATGATTTATTACTTCTCTGCTAAATATTTCCCCGCTCATAAGAAACAAGCTGCTTTAAGGGAAATATACAATTATGTGCAAATTGAAGAAGAGAGTCTCCCACAAGCTTGGGGGAGGCTTCTCCAATTACTTAATCCTTTGCCTGATCATCCTCTCAAGAAAAATGAAATACTTGATATCTTTTATAACAGACTAACCGATGCTTCCAGAGACCACCTGGATAGTTGTGCTGGTTGTGTTTTCAGGGAAAGAACTATTGATCAAGCTGAATTAATATTGAATAATATGTTGACTAATGAAAATAATTGGACACTTCCTGAACCAACTCCTAAGCCAACTCCGAAGGAAAGGGGTATTCTATTTCTCAGTCCTGAAGATATGCAAGAGGCAAAGAAATCTATGAAAGAAAAAGGTATTAAAGCTGAAGACGTTAAGAATGTACCACCTATTGAAGAAATACATGGTCTTAATTTGCCGCCTGTTGAAGAAATACATGGTCTTGATAACCCAACACAGGTAGTAAAGGTAAATTCTCTCCATAGATTTGATGAAGGTGATATCCCTCGTTATAAGTCTGCTAGCCAATGCTTAGATGAGTTTGATAATTTTATTGTTAAACAAGAAAACTTCAATGCTTATGTTGGTAGACAATTGAAAAGAAATGCTTATATGATTGAATACTTGAGTGATTATATATCTAACGTTAAAGGTGAACTTAAACTCATTAGTAAACATGCTTCTATGGTTACCACTCAAGTAGAACAAGTGCTTAAAGCTCAAAATGATTTGCTCAATGAATTAAATAATAAGAAAAATGATAATGCTGTTAGAGTTATGACTAGAGGGGGTAAAATGACTCAGGAACCTTTGTATCCTAAGGGCCACCCTAAGAGAATTGAGCAAGATTCTCAGAGAGCTAATGTTGATGCACCTAGTCCTTCTAAGAAGAAGAAAAAGAAAAATGATAGGACTTTGCATGCTTCTAGTGAACCTGTTGTTGACACACCTGAGAATCCCAATGATTTTTCTATTTCTGATGCTGAAACACAATCAGGTGATGAACATGAACCTAGTGATAATGTTAATGATGATGTTCATGTTGATGCTCAACCTA
This sequence comes from Aegilops tauschii subsp. strangulata, assembly GCF_002575655.3. NCBI lineage: Eukaryota > Viridiplantae > Streptophyta > Magnoliopsida > Poales > Poaceae > Aegilops > Aegilops tauschii. The sequence goes on from NC_053035.3 coordinate 248,628,409, forward strand.
GTAATGACAATGATGTAGAGATTAAACCTGCTGTTGATCTTGATAACCCACAATCAAAGAATCAACGTTATGATAAGAGAGACTTTGTTGCTAGGAAGCATGGTAAAGAAAGAGAAACATGGGTTTAGAAACCCATGCCTTTTCCTCCCAAACCATCCAAGAAAAAGGATGATGAGGATTTTGAGCGCTTTGCTGAAATGATTAGACCTATCTTCTTGCGTATGCATTTGACTGATATGCTTAAAATGAATCCTTATGCTAAGTACATGAAAGATATTGTTACAAATAAAAGAAAGATACCGGAAGCTGAAATTTCCACCATGCTTGCTAATTATACTTTTAAGGGTGGAATACCTAAGAAACTGGGAGATCTAGGAGTACCAACTATACCATGCTCCATTAAAAGAAACTATGTTAGAACTGCTTTATGTGATCTTGGAGCCGGTGTTAGTGTTATGCCTCTCTCTTTATATCGTAGACTTGATTTGAATAAGTTGACACCTACTGAAATATCTTTGCAAATGGCTGATAAATCAACTGCTATACCTGTTGGTATTTGTGAGGATGTGCCTGTTGTGGTTGCAAACGTTACTATTTTAACGGACTTTGTTATTCTTGATATTCCCGAGGACGATAGTATGTCGATTATCCTTGGTAGACCCTTTTTGAATACTGCAGGGGCTGTTATTGATTGCAACAAAGGCAATGTCACTTTTCATGTTAATGGTAATGAGCATATGGTACACTTTCCAAGGAAACAACCTCAAGTCCACTGTATAAATTCTATTGGAAAAAAATTCATCTATTACTATTGGAGGTTTTGAATTTCCTCTTCCCACTGTCAAGAAGAAATATGATATTCTTATTGTTGGGGATGTGCATATCCCCGTTGAGGTAACCTAGTGTTATTCAAAATTTCTCCGGTTTCATGTTACTCGAAAAGAGTTTGTTAACAAGACTTGATCAACCTTGTTAGTGGATTCCTTTTGATGAGCATGAGATGGATGAAGTTAGAAAGCACAACCTTCTGTACCCTCCTTTTACTTTATGTTATTGAGATTAAATAAAGCAAAAATAGCATTTTCTGTCTGTTTTCTGAATTATCCGTGCAATAAAAAAATATACCCCAAAAATAAAAGTTCTCCAAATGCCCTGAAAATGAAATATGTTTTTTTCTAGAATATTTGAGAATATCTGGCACTGAGAACACATCAGGGGGAGCAAGCACCTGGCCACGAGGGTCCAGGGCGCGCCCACCCCCTGGGCGTGCCCCCTGCCTCGTGGGCCCCTGGTGCCCCCCTCCACTTATTCCAGCACCCACACACTCCATCTTCCTCCCAAAAAAATCACCAACCAGCTCAAGCACGAGTTCTAGCTCATCTTGCTACCATTTTCGATCTCCTTGCTCAAAGCTCCACTCACAAAACTGCTTTGGGGGATTGTTCTTCGGTATGTGACTCCTCCAATGGTCCAATTAGTTTTTGTTCTAGTGCTTTATTCATTACAAATTTTTGCTGCTTAGGTGACCCTGTTCTTGAGCTTGCATGTCAAATTTATGTGGTCCCAAGTAGTTCTAATGCATGATATAGTCTCTAGGCACTTGTGGGAGTAGTTGCTATCAATTTTGTTGAGTTTGGCTCACTTTTATTTTGAGTTACTAAAAATTTCAGAAATTTTCAGAAAATGATGAAGTGATTATTGAGGGGCTCTTCGAGCCGAAGTTCGAAGGATAGGCAAAGTGAAGAGGCTATGAAGCCCAAATATAATCTCCCTCGCACCGCGGAGGTTTGGCCGTGTGAATGGCCTTGTGATGATTTCTTGAGGGCAGCCGGGATTCATGACGATTTTTATTATTTGGCTGAGAATGCGGGCCTCATCGACTTCCTCCGCGACCAGCGCGAACAGTATCTCCTACTCACTAATATTTTTGTGCAAAATTTTCACTTCCATGCTAGGAGATCACCACCTTCGGTGGATTTTTATTTATATAATGAGTATAAGGAGATGTCCCTTTATGATTTTTGTGAGGTTTGCAAGTTACCCTTTGCGGGCAGCATAGAGGAACCACATCGTAATGATGTGGAGGGGTTTATTGATATGATTGCTGTAGGGGAAATGAGGAAAGTTTCCGATGCAAGAATAACTAGCATACACTTTCCTGTTCTACGTTACTTTGCGATATTTGCTAGTAGATGTTTAATTGGTCGCGGGAACTGTGGAAACCTTAGTGCCCCTGATATTGTTATTTTGTGCCATGCCTTGTTTCGTGATAACACTTTTAGTCTAGGCGCTATTGTTGCCAAGCGGTTAAATCTGAACTGTACGAAGGGTCCCGTCTTGGGAGGTATCTTCGCCTCGCGCCTCGCTGCACACTTTAACATACCTATTAGGCATTATGAGAAAGAAGAAAAGCTGCTGCCTCCTGTTTTTCTAGACTATAAGAGTATGGTAGCACATGATTTTATTGTTAAGAATAAGAAAAGGATGCTTAACTATAGAATGATATTTGATAGAAATTACTTTGAGACTATTACTTTGCCTGCTCCTTCTTTGTTCAATTTATCTTCAGGCAAGTACCTTGTTCCGCCGGAGGCCATTCATGCCTACCGGAACTTAACACCAGCTCCAGAGCCCGAGCCGGAGCCACCACTTGATCCTCACCGTCAATCTGTTTATCAGTGGGATCCGGAGGAGACCGCTAACCAGTGGCACCCTGAGGATCCTCCTCAGTACGACCCCAACTACAACTTTGATCCGTGGGCATAGACCAACTTAGGCCAAAAGCCTAAGCTTGGGGGAGTACGTAATTCTCACCGACATTACATTCATGTTCACACACTCATGCTAGTTGTCGGTGCTCATACTTTTTCATTGTACTATCCATGCTAGTTTATTTTCTTTTCTGGCTTTCTTCTTGTGTGTTTGAAAAACCTTAAGAAAAAACCAGAAAAAATATTAGTTGTAGCTTTTAGTTACTTTACTTTCCATGCCTATAGTAGTGATAATTAAAAGAAAACCCAAAAAGATTTCTTGTTCTTCTTTTGCTTGTTGGGATCTTTCCCGTGTAAATAGTTTTATTTATTTTCTTTTCTTTGGGGGTCGAGAGGAGAAGACCTTAATGAAAATGTTGAAGTGGCTCTTATATGCATTATTGTTGATTTAACAAAGAGCCCATATTACCTTGTCTTCTCCTTTGTATCAGATGCTTGCAGATTCCAGCTTAGTCCAATGCCAGTGCACCATTATTATTATTCACACCGTTTGGTCGTGTAAGTGAAAGGCAATAATGAGAAGTTGTTTGTCAACTGAATTGCTTGAGGACAAGCAAAGGTTTAAGCTTGGGGGAGTTGATACGTCTCCATCGTATCTACTTTTGCAAACACTTTTGCCCTTGTTTTGGACTCTAACTTGCATGATTTGAATGGAACTAACCCGGACTGACGCTGTTTTCAGCAGAACTGCCATGGTGTTATTTTTGTGCAGAAATAAAAGTTCTCGGAATGACCTGAAACTTCACAGAGAATATTTTTGGAATTAATAAAAAATACTGGCGAAAGAATCAAGACCGGGGGCCCACACCCTGTCCACGAGGATGGGGGGCGCGCCCCCTGCCTCGTGGGCCCCTTGGTGCTCCACCGACCTCAACTCCAACTCTATATATTCATGTTCGTGGAGAGAAAAAAATCAGAGAGAAGGATTCATCGCGTTTTACGATACGGAGCCGCCGCCAAGCCCTAATCTCTCTCGGGAGGGCTGATCTGGAGTCCGTTCGGGGCTCCGGAGAGGGGAATCCGTCGCCGTCATCATCATCAACCATCCTCCATCACCAATTTCATGATGCTCACCGCCGTGCGTGAGTAATTCCATCGTAGGCTTGCTGGACGGTGATGGATTAGATGAGATTTATCACGTAATCGAGTTAGTTTTGTTAGGGTTTGATCCCTAGTATCCACTATGTTCTGAGATTGATGTTGCTATGACTTTGCTATGCTTAATGCTTGTCACTAGGGCCCGAGTGCCATGATTTCAGATCTGAACCTATTATGTTTTCATGAATATATGTGAGTTCTTGATCCTATCTTGCAAGTCAATAGTCACCTACTATGTGTTATGATCCGGCAACCCCGAAGTGACAATAATCGGGACCACTCCCGGTGATGACCGTAGTTTGAGGAGTTCATGTATTCACTAAGTGTTAATGCTTTGGTCCGGTACTCTATTAAAAGGAGGCCTTAATATCGCTTAGTTTCCATTAGGACCCCGCTGCCACGGGAGGGTAGGACAAAAGATGTCATGCAAGTTCTTTTCCATAAGCACGTATGACTATATTCGGAATACATGCCTACATTACATTGATGAATTGGACTAGTTCTGTGTCACCCTATGTTATAACTATTGCATGAGGAATCGCATCTAGCATAATTATCCATCACTAATCCAATGCCTATGAGCTTTTCACATATTGTTCTCTACTACTTCTTGAGCACTGCATTGGTTTTCCCTTAAAGTGGAAAGGGTGATGCAGTAAAGTAGCGTAAGTATTTCCCTCAGTTTTTGAGAACCAAGGTATCAATCCAGTAGGAGACCACGCTCGAGTCCCACACACCTACACAAACAAATAAGAACCTCGCAACCAACGCGATAAAGGGGTTGTCAATCCCTTCACGGTCACTTACGAGAGTGAGATCTGATAGATATGATAAGATAATATTTTTGGTATTTTTATGATAAAGAGAAATAAAGATGCAAAGTAAAATAAACGGCAATAGAAATAGCTAAGTGTTGGAAGATTAATATGATGGAAAATAGACCCGGGGGCCATAGGTTTCACTAGTGGCTTCTCTCAAGATAGATAAGTATTACGGTGGGTAAACGAATTACTGTCGAGCAATTGATAGAATTGAGCATAGTTATGAGAATATCTAGGTATGATCATGTATATAGGCATCACGTCCGCAACAAGTAGACCGAAACGATTCTGCATCTACTACTATTACTCCACACATCGACCGCTATCCAGCATGCATCTAGAGTATTAAGTTCATAAGAACAAAGTAATGCTTTAAGCAAGATGACATGATGTAGAGGGATAAACTCATGCAATATGATACAAACCCCATCTTTTTATCCTCGATGGCAACAATGCAATGCGTGCCTTGCTGCCCCTGCTGTCACTGGGAAAGGACACCGCAAGATTGAACCCAAAGCTAAGCACTTCTCCCATTGCAAGAAAGATCAATCTAGTAGGCCAAACCAAACTGATAATTCGAAGAGACTTGCAAAGATAACCAATCCTACATAAAATAATTCAGAGGAGATTCAAATATTGTTCATAGATAAACTTGATTATAAACCCACAATTCATCGGATCTCGACAAACACACCGCAAAAGAAGATTACATCGAATAGATCTCCAAGAAGATCGAGGAGAACTTTGTATTGAGATCCAAAGAGAGAGAAGAAGCCATCTAGCTAATAACTATGGACCTGAAGGTCTGAGGTAAACTACTCACACATCATCGGAGAGGCTATGGTGTTGATGTAGAAGCCCTCCGTGATCAATGCCCCCTCCAGCGGAGCGCCGGAAAAGTCCCCAAGATGGGATCTCACGGGTGGGGGTGGGCACGCCCCCCTACCTCGTGGCCTCCTTGTCTGTTGCTTGACGCCCAATCCAAGTCCTCTGGATCACGTTTGTTCCAAAAATCACGTTCCCGAAGGTTTCATTCCGTTTGGACTCCGTTTGATATTCTTTTTCTGCGAAACACTGAAATAGGCAAAAAAACATCAATTTGGGCTGGGCCTCCGGTTAATAGGTTAGTCCCAAAAATAATATAAAAATGTATAATAAAGCCCATTAAACATCCAAAACAGAATATAATATAGCATGGAACAATAAAAATTATAGATACGTTGGAGATGTATCATTCTCCGCTTAGTTACTTTGCCGTTGCCACTGTTACCATTACTACAAAACTATCACTGTTACTTTTATCACCGTTACCGCTACTATCATACTACTTTGCTACTAAATACTTTGCTGCAGATATTAAGTTATCCATGTGTGGTTGAATTGACAACTCAACTGCTATTACTTGAGAATATTCTTTGGCTCCCCTTGTGTCGAATCAATAAATTTGGGTTGAATACTCTACCCTCGAAAACTATTGCGATCCCCTATACTTGTGGGTTACCAATTAGTACCATGACATACAAACAAAACTTGGCTATAAAATTAGTTAGTACACAAGATTGCTATCTGTTTGAAGTCGAACAAGTTCAACAGAGACAAATGATGTATTGAGAAGCAATTAGACAGAGAGAGATGTCCTATTGAGAAGCAATTAGAGAGAGAAAGTAGTGCCAAGCACATGCACATGCGCATGCGTGGTTCTTGGTGGCATCCACGAATTAGTTTTTTAAGCGAGTAATGCATGGGGTAGCTGTTCTACTGAGAAGCTCTGCATGGGAGACGGGTCGCACCAGCGGTGGCCGGTCCTACCCGCCGGCAACAGGGCGACGCAGAACTCCTCGCGAGCAATACCTGAACTGCAGGTGGCCGTGTTGGTGAGCGGCCGAGGCGGTTGAAGAAAAATATCGCAATGCTCGAGTTGCCATCTACAAGGAGCAACGAAGATCTGGGCTTGGTGGAATTGGGGTGGGGGCAGGGTTGGGTGCATGGTGGAGGCAACCGGCGTTTGGGTCGATCCCCGGGGGAGGATCCGTGCACGTGGGGTGCCGGCGGCAGAGGTGACCGGGGCGTGAGCGGGGCTGGGGCGGGGCCGTCAGCTAGCTCCGGTGGTCGGTGGCGTCACCGGATCCAAGCGCGCTGGCGATGGAGGAGTATCACCGGGAGGAGGAGAAGGTAGTGGCAGGGCCAACGGAGGCGCGTGGTCCTCCTGTGTCGGGGGTGGGAGGCAGCCGTTGGCGACGGGCTCGGTTGGGGTGGGAATCGAGCGGCGCCGGTTGGGGGAGGGGCGGGCCGCGCAAGGCCGACGGCGCCGGTTGGAGCAGGGTGCGGGTGGCGCGGGGCCGGCGGCGTCAGTTGGGGCGGGGTGCGGGCGGCGTGGGGGCGGCGGGGTGCGGGCGATGCCGGTTGTGGCGGATTGATCAGGGGAGGGTGGTGGGGAGCGGTCGGGGAAGGTGGGTTGGGCAGGAGGTGTGGAGGAGTTTTTCCCTCGGGTTTTTTTGTCAGGAAGTTCATGTCGCACCCTTATAGAGGCCATCGTGATCCAAATAACTATTCTGATCCTGGGATCAGAATAGTACCACTCTCTCTCTCTCTCTATATATATATATACATACATACATACATACATACATACATATACTAGTAGGAGGCACGTGCAGTGCACGTGGTGTCCTGATCAAACTGCATTTGTTTCTGTATAAAATAAATCTCTGTTTACGCGATTGATACTACAAAAGCTAGCCACAGAAGATCTTGGAATGGAGTAGTAGTCACCATCACGTGAGGATGCAAGGTGTGCAGGTAGCCGTGCAATGTCTCCATAGTTCTAGAAAAATCCCATCCACCTCGTTTTGGCGCGCGACTGGATGGAGCGAATCTTGGTAAGTACATCGGTTGGATCACTCGAGTTTGCTACGATAAACGATAGGGATTCACTCCATGGAAGAAATCAATGGCTAGGAAATGCCTCTGCATCAGGATCGATGGCTAATCCAAGTTTAAAATTTTCTATACTATAGTAGTAGAGAGATATGTATGTATGTATGTATGTATGTATGTATGTATGTATGTATGTATGTATGTATGTATGTATGTATAGGTGGGGGAGGGGAAGCAACCAAGAGGCGCCCCAAGGGTGGCCGCCGGCCCCCTTGGGCTCCTGCCCTTTGCCCCCTTCCTTGTTTGCTTGCGGGGGGAAGGCACGAGGGGGTGGCGCCCCTCCCCTTTCCTTCCTCTTAGGTGGAGGGAAGGAAAGAGGGGCTAGCCCTCCCCCTTACCATCCATAGGGCCGGCGGCCAAGAGGAGAGGCGCGCCAGCCCCTTGTGGGCTGGTGTGTTCCCCTCTCTTGGCCCATAAGGCTCATTAACCTCTCGGGGCTTCCCGGAACCCCTTTCGGTGATCCGATGACTACCTGATACAATCCGAAACCTTTCCGGTGACCAAATAGCATCGTCCTATATATCAATCTTTACCTCTAGACCATTCTGGAGCTCCTCGTCATGTCTGTGATCTCATCCGGGACTCCAAACAACATTCAGTCACCAAATCACATAACTCATATAATACTATATCGTCAACGAACGTTAAGCATGCGGACCCTACGGATTCGAGAATGATGTAGGCATGACCGAGACGCCTCCCCGGTCAATAATCAATAGCGGAACCTGGATGCCCATATTGGTTCCTACATATTCTACGAAGATCTTTATGACAACATACACAATTCTCTTTGTCTGTCGATATGCTACTTGCCCGAGATTCGGTCGTCGGTACCTTCATACCTAGTTCAATCTCATTACCGGCAAGTCTCTTTAGTTGTTCCGTAATACATCATCTCGTAACTAACTCCTTAGTCACTTTGCTTGCAAGCTTCTTGTGATGTGTATTACCGAGAGGGCCCAGAGATACCTCTCCGATACACGGAGTGACAAATCCCAATCTCGATCCATGCCAACTCAACAGACACCTTCAGAGATACCTGTAGAGCATCTTTATGATCACCCAGTTATGTTGTGACTTTTGATAGCACACAAGGCATTCCTCCAGTATCCGGGAGTTGCATGATCTCATGGTCGAAGGAACATGTATTTGACATTAAGAAAGCAGTAGCAATAAACTAAACGATCATATGCTAAGCTAACGGATGGGTCTTGTCCATCACATCATTCTCCTAATGACGTGATCTTGTTATCAAGTGACAACACATGTCCATGGTTAGGAAACCTTAACCATCTTTGATCAACGAGCTAGTCTAGTAGAGGCTCACTAGGGACACGGTATTTTGTTTATGTATCCCCCCATGTATTTAAGTTTCCGGTCAATACAATTCTAGCATGAATAATAAACCTTTATCATGAATAAGGAAATATAATAATAACAACTTTATTATCTCCTCTAGGGCATGTTTCCATCAGTCCCCCACTTGCACTGGAGTCAACAATCTAGATTACATAATAATAAATCTAACACCCATGGAGTCTTGGTGCGGATCATGTTTTGCCCGTGGAAGAGGTTTAGTCAATGGGTCTGCTACATTGAGATTCGTATGTATTTTGTAAATTTATATGTCTCCATCCTTGACCTTTTCACGAATGGAGTTGAAGCGTCTCTTGATGTGTTTGGTTCTCTTGTGAAACCTGGATTCCTTCGCTAAGGCAATTGCTCCAGTGTTGTCACAAAAGATTTTCATTGGACCCAATGCACTGGGTATTACACCCAGATCAGATATGAACTCCTTCATCCAGACTCCTTCATGTGCTGCTTCCGAAGCAGCTATGTATTCCACTTCACACGTAGATCCCGCCACGACGCTTTGCTTGGAACTGCACCAACTGACAACTCCACCATTCAATATAAATACGTATCCGGTTTGTGACTTAGAGTCATCTGGATCAGTGTTGAAGCTAGCATCGACATAACCATTTGCGACGAGCTCTTCGTCACCTCCATAAACGAGAAACATATCCTTGGTCCTTTTCAGGTACTTCAGGATGTTCTTGACTGCTGTCCAGTGATCCACTCTTGGATTGCTTTGGTACCTCCCTAACAAACTTATGGCAAGGCACACATCAGGTCTGGTACACAACATAGCATACATGATAGAACCTATGCTGAGGCATAGGGAATGACTTTCCTTTTCTCTCTATCTTCCGCCGTGGTTGGGCTTTCAGTCTGACTCAATTTCACACCTTGCAACATAGGCAAGAACCCTTTCTTTGACTGGTCCATTTGGACTTCTTCAGAACTTTGTCAAGGTATGTGCTTTGTGAAAGTCGTATTAAGCATCTTGATCTATCCCTATAGATCTTGATGCCCAATATATAAGCAGCTTCACGAAGGTCTTTCATTAAAAATTCTTATCCAAGTATCCTTTTATGCTATCCAGAAATTCTATATCATTTCCAATCAACAATATGTCATCCACATATAATATCAGAAATGCTGCAGAGCTCCCACTCACTTTCTTGTAAATACAGGCTTCACCGTAAGTCTGTATAAAACCATATCATTTCATCACCTTATCAAAGCGTATATTCCAACTCCGAGATGCTTGTACTAGTCCATAGATGGATCGCTGGAGCTTGCACACTTTGTCATCATCTTTAGGATCAACAAAACCTTCTGGTTGCATCATATACAACTCTTCTTTAGGAAATCCATTAAGGAATGCAGTTTTGACATCCATTTGCCAGATTTCATAATCATAAAATGCGGCAATTGCTAACATGATTCGGACAGACTTAAGCATCGCTACCGGTGAGAAAGTCTCATCGTAGTCAACTACTTGAACTTGTCGAAAACCTCTTGAGACAAGTCGAGCTTTGTAGAGAGTGACGTTACCATCAGCGTCTGTCTTCTTCTTGAAGATCCATTTATTCTTAATGGCTTGCCGATCATTGGGCAAGGCCACCAACGTCCACACTTTGTTCTCATACATGGATCCTATCTCAGATTTCATGGCCTCAAGCCATTTATCGGAATCTGGGCTCATCATAGCTTCTTCATAGTTCATAGGTTCGCCATGGTCTAATAACATGACTTCCAGGACAGGATTACCGTACCACTCTGGTGCGGAACATGTTCTGGTCGACCTACGAGGTTCAGTAGTAACTTGATCTGAAGTTTCATGATCATCATCATTAGCTTCCTCTCTAGTTGGTGTAGGCATGATGGGAACAGTTTTCTTTGACGTGCTACTTTCCAATTTGAGAGAAGGTACAATTACCTCATCAAGTTCTACTTTCCTCCCACTCACTTCTTTCGAGAGAAACTCCTTCTCTAGAAAGGACCCATTCTTGGCAACAAAGATCTTGCCTTCGGATCTGGGGAAGAAGGTGTACCCAATAGTTTCCTTAGGGTATCCTATGAAGACGCACTTCTCCAATTTGGGTTCGAGCTTATCAGGCTGAAGCCTTTTGACATAAGTGTCGCATCCCCAAACTTTAAGAAACGACAACTTAGGTTTCTTGCCAAACCATAGTTCATACAGTGTCATCTCAACAGATTTAGACGGTGCCCTATTTAACGTGAATGCGGCTGTCTCTAATGCATAACCCCAAAACGATAGTGGTAAATCGGTAAGAGACATCATAGAACGCACCATATCTAATAAAGTACGGTTACAATGTTCGGACACACCATTACGCTGTGGTGTTCCAGGTGGTGTGAGTTGTGAAACAATTCCACATTGTTTTAAATGAAGGCCAAACTCGTAACTCAAATATTCACCTCCATGATCAGATCGTATACACTTTATTTTCTTGTGACGGTGATTCTCTACTTCACTCTGAAATTCTTTGAACTTTTTGAATGTTTTAGATTTGTGTTTCATTAAGTAGATATACTCATACCTACTCAAATCATCTGTAAAGGTTAAAAAATAAAGATACCCGCCGCGTGCTTCAACACTCATCAGACCGCATACATCGGTATGTATTATTTCCAATAAGTCATTAGCTCGCTCCATTGTTCCGGAGAACGTAGTTTTAGTCATCTTGCCCATGAGGCATGGTTCGCAAGTATCAAATGATTCATAATCAGGTGATTCCAAAAGTCTATTCGCATGGAGTTTCTTCATGCGCTTTATACCAATATGACCTAAACGGCAGTGCCACAAGTATGTTACACTATCATTATCAACTTTGCATCTTTTGGCATCAATATTATGAATACTAGATGATACCTCGCGCGTTGCTACGAAAAATTAAGCTGATAAAAGATTATACAAAGATAATAAATAAATATTTACTAAAAAAGGTCTGTAGAAATAGTTTAACTATGAATGCTATGTTAGTGTAGTAAAAAAATCAACTACAGTTGATATGTTCGTTACAACATTCTTAATGTGAGATTACATTATATTGGGCACGAAAAGAAAAGGTGACGGTTCGCAGAGGCGATTGTATAAAGAAGTCAAAGCTGCCAGTTTGCTTCTGATCAGCTGAGCTATACTTTAAAACATGTTTTACTTGCATTTTCCGTTGTAAGCTGCTGCTGTAAAAATTCATGTAATAACTCAAAAGACTTATGTAACTAAATTTTTTGTTCAAAGATATACTGAATGGATCTCTATTGAGACACATAGTACGAAGTAACATGTTAGCATTACTATAATTTTGTTGGCTATTCATCTTTCCATTGAACAGCCAGACAAATGAGCAAAGCAATAGTACATGATAGATAAAAAAATCTAATTAAATTCCAATTTATCTAGATGTCCAAACTTTACAGTTTATAGTATGGAAAATAGAAATATACTCCCTCTGTAAACTTTTATAAGATCTTTTAGATAACTTTTCTAGCGAGTACAAACTATGGCCGGGAATATTTTCTTACCGGTCCTTCATGTAGAATTCGGTCTTGATCCCATGAAAACCAAGAGACTCAGCAATTGAATATTATACTTATAGTTGTCAACTGAAACTGTCGGAAAAACAATGATTAATATGCGCATCCACTTATATGACATCTATGTACACTGTACTTGTTGTATTTTCCTAGTGTAGATAAAGAAATCATTAGGCAAGAAACAGTATATAGCATAGGGACCAACAAATCTGAAGAAAAGGTAAAATGATCTTACCTCAATTATGTAATTATCTGATGTGACAAAAAAATAACTTGCAGTAATAGTAACTTTAATATTTGTCGCAACTCTATCAGTGCCTCAAATACCATGTACATGATTAATCATATGATGGACACTTTGTTATGTTCTAGAGGCCAATAAATTCTCAGTTGGGAATGGTACAAAATAAAGGGAATACGATGTTACTATACTATAGTGCATTGACCACCGTGGCTTGAGGAAAAAAGTGATACCTCTAGCCAAACAGATGCAAATAAGGCAATAGGTAGAAATATGTTTATTCAAATAAGTAAAAAATTATTTACCTACAACGCTCCTCATGATCTTCATGAACAAATAAAGCAATATCAAGAATTGTACTCGATCATGAAAAGCTTTGATCTTCAAAAATGAAAAGCAAATCATGTGGGGAAGTCAGCCTTCAAACTCATAGAATCCTAGAAATACTAATCTCTCCATCAATGTTGCCGAGTAGGCTGCGGTGGCGAGCAGATGACCCAATGGAGTGATGGCGAGGCGATGGCCATGGCCAGTTCATGTTGGGCGAGGAGTACCAATATTTGGTCTGTGAGCAGGATGGGGAAGGGATTCATCCGATGAAGACATGGTTCACTGGTATATAATAGGAAGGGGAAAAGGAAGGTGCAAGGAACGGGAAGAGATAAGCATGATATTGAAATAGGAAGAGAAGATGGTGCAGAATTTAAGTCAGACTTTTAGTATGCCTCCATCAGTTTCCCCTTTTTTAGATCGCCTCCATCTATTCTCTATGTGGTTCGTTTCTGGTGGGCTTCATGTGAGCCGGAGTAAATGGGCTGCATGTTGCAAGTTTTGCCAGTGACAAAAACTGAAAGTACACAGGCAGGAATAGGATGGGCTACGCTAAAAGGAAAAATGGAACAGACTATTGTTCGTGTCGTGGGATAGTGGGAATTAAATGAAAGTACATAGTAGATGGTAGCTTGAAGAACAAAGGAAGCGACGCACCGGTAAAAAACCTTCAATGCTACGTGAGCGTGGAACAGAAAAAAAAACAAAGAGATGAAGTGACATGGGTGGAAATTGTTGAGGTGGCTAGTTGATGATGTGGATGGGCTGCATGTTGAGAGAATTGGTGTGAGTGGGGATCAACTTCTTAAGAATGTAAGATGTGTATCACTATGATCGAGATTCAACAAGAATAGACAATTCATCAAAGGTGCATGACCATGAAAGATATTACTCATATAAATAGAATAACCATTATTCTCTGACTTAAATTTATAACCGTCTTGCAATAAACAAGATCCAGATATAATGTTCATGCTCAACACTGGCACCAAATAACAATTATTGAGGTCTTAAGCTAATCTCAAAGGTAGATGTAGAGGTAGCGTGCCGCCGACGATCACATCGACCTTGGAACCATTCCCGACACGCATCGTGACCTCATCCTTAGCCAATCTTCGTTTATTCTGCAGCTCCTGATTCGAGTTACAAATATGAGCAACCGAACCATCAAACACCCAGGCTCTACTACGAGCATTAGTAAGGTACACATCAATAAGATGTATATCAAATATACCTTTGTTCATTTTGCCGTCCTTCTTATCCGCCAAGTATTTGGGGTAGTTCCGCTTCCAGTGACCATTCCCTTTTTAGTAGAAACACTCAGTTTCAGGCTTGGATCCAGCTTTGGGCTTCTTCACGGGAGCGGCAACTTTCTTGCCATTCTTCTTGAAGTTCCCTTTCTTTCCCTTGCCATTTTTCTTGAAACTAGTGGTCTTGTTAACCATCAACACTTGATGCTCCTTCTTGATTTCTACCTCCGTGGCCTTAAGCATTGCGAAGAGCTTGGGAATCATTTTCGTCATCCCTTGCATATTATAGTTCATCACGAAGCCTTTGTAGCTTGATGGCTGATACGTCTCCAACGTATCTATAATTTTTGATTGTTCCATGCTATCATATTATCTGTTTTGGATGTTTAATGTGGTTTAATATACCTTTTTATATTATTTTTGGGACTAACCTATTAACCGAAGGCCCAGTGCAAATTGCTATTTTTTTGCCTATTTCAGTGTTTCGCAGAAAAGGAATATCAAACGGAATCCAAACGGAATGAAACCTTCGCGAGGATCGTTTTTGGAACAAACGCAATCCAGGAGACTTGGAGTGGACGTCAAGGAAGCAACGAGGCGGCCACGAGGCAGGGAGGCGTGCCCAGGGGGTAGGCACGCCCCCACCCTCGTGGGCCCCTCGTAGCTCCACCGACCTACTTCCTTCGCCTATATATACTCTTATACCCTAAAAACATCCAGGGGAGCCACGAAACACTTTTTCCACCGCCGCAACCTTCTGTACCCGTGAGATCCCATCTTGGGGCCTTTTCCGGCGCTCCGCTGGAGGGGGAATCGATCACGGAGGGCCTCTACATCAAGACCATGGCCTCTCCGATGATGTGTGAGTAGTTTACCACAGACCTTCGGGTCCATAGTTATTAGCTAGATGGCTTCTTCTCTCTCTTTGGATCTCAATACAAAGTTCTCCTCGATCTTCTTGGAGATCTATTCGATGTAATACTTTTTGCGGTGTGTTTGTCGAGATCCGATGAATTGTGGGTTCATGATCAAGATTATCTATGAACAATATTTGATTCTTCTCTGAATTCTTATATGCATGATTTGATATCTTTGCAAGTCTCTTCGAATTATCGGTTTAGTTTGGCCTACTAGATTGATCTTTCTTGCAATGGGAGAAGTGCTTAGCTTTGGGTTCAATCTTGCGGTGTCCTTTTCCAGTGACAGTAGGGGTAGCAAGGCATGTATTGTATTGTTGCCATCGAGGATAAAAAGATGGGGTTTATATCATATTGCTTGAGTTTATCCCTCTACATCATGTCATCTTGCCTAATGCATTACTCTGTTCTTATGAACTTAATACTCTAGATGCATGCTGGATAGCGGTCGATGTGTGGAGTAATAGTAGTAGATGAAGAATCGTTTCGGTCTACTTGACACGGACGTGATGCCTATGTTCATGATCATGCCTAGATATTCTCATAACTATGCGCTTTTCTATCAATTGCTCGACAGTAATTTGTTCACCCACCGTAGAATATACTATCTTGAGCGAAGCCACTTGTGAAACCTATGGCCCCCTGGTCTATTTTCCATCATATTAATCTCCCGCCAACATGCTATTCCTGTCGCCGTTTATTTTTCATTCTTTAGTTTTCAATCTATACAACAAAAATACCAAAAATATTTATCTTATTATCTTTATCATATCTCACTTTTGCAAGTGGCCGTGAAGGGATTGACAACCCCTTTATCGCGTTGGTTGCAAGGTTCTTAATTGTTTGTGCAGGTACTAGGGATTTGCGTGTAGTCTCCTACTGGATTGATACCTTGGTTCTAAAAAACTAAGGGAAATACTTACGCTACTT
The DNA here is from genome assembly GCF_002575655.3 of Aegilops tauschii subsp. strangulata. Classification (NCBI taxonomy): domain Eukaryota; kingdom Viridiplantae; phylum Streptophyta; class Magnoliopsida; order Poales; family Poaceae; genus Aegilops; species Aegilops tauschii. The sequence goes on from NC_053035.3 coordinate 248,644,612, forward strand.
TGCTGCATCACCCTTTCCTCTTCAAGGGAAAACCAACGCATGCTCAAGAGGTAGCAAGAAGGATTTCTGGCGCTGTTGCCGGGGAGATTTGCGCCAAGTCAAGTCAAGATTTGATCTCCCGTCAACTAGCCATTTCTGGCGCCGTTGCTGGGGAGATCTACGCACAAGACATACCAAGTACCCATCACAAACTCTTATCCCTCGCATTACATTATTTGCCATTTGCCTCTCGTTTTCCTCTCCCCCACTTCACCCTTGCCGTTTATTCGCCCTTTTTCTGTTCGTCTCTTTTTGCTTGCTTCTTGTTTGCTTGTGTGTTGGATTGATTGTTTGTCACGATGGCTCAAGACAATACTAAATTGTGTGACTTTTACAATACCAACAACAATGATTTTATTAGCACTCCGATTGCTCCTATTACCAATGCTGAATCTTGTGAAATTAATGCTGCTTTGTTGAATCTTGTCATGAAAGAGCAATTTTCTGGCCTTCCTAGTGAAGATGCCGCTACCCATCTAACAACTTTGTTGATTTGGGCGATATGCAAAATAAGAAAGATGTGGACAATGATATTGTTAAATTGAAGCTATTTCCGTTTTTGCTTAGAGATCGTGCTAAAACTTGGTTTTCTTCTTTTCCTAAAAATATTATTGATTCATGGAATAAGTGCAAAGATGCTTTTATCTCTAAGTATTTTCCTCCCGCTAAGATCATCTCTCTTAGAAATGATATCATGAATTTTAAGCAACTTGATCATGAGCATGTTGCACAAGCTTGGGAGAGGATGAAATTAATGATACGTAATTGCCCTACACATGGTTTGAATTTATGGATGATTATACAAAAATTTTGTGCTGGATTGAATTTTTCTTCTAGAAATCTTTTAGATTCGGCAGCGGGAGGCACTTTTATGGAAATCACTTTAGGAGAAGCTACTAAACTCCTAGATAATATTATGGTTAATTATTCTCAATGGCACACCGAAAGATCTACTAATAAAAAGGTTCATGCGATTGAAGAGATTAATGTTTTGAGTGGAAAGATGGATGAACTTATGAAATTGTTTGCTAAAAAGAGTGTTTCTTTTGATCCTAATGATATTCCTTTGTCCACTTTGATTGATAATAATAATGAATCTATGGATGTGAATTTTGTTGGAAGGAACAATTTTGGTAACAACGCATATAGAGGAAACTTTAATTCTAGGCCGTTCCCTAGTAATTCCTCTAATAATTATGGTAATTCCTACAACAACTCTTATGGAAGTTTTAATAAGATGCCCTCTGATTTTGATACTAGTGTTAAAGAATTTATGATTTCGCAAAAGAATTTCAATGCTTTGCTTGAAGAAAAATTGCCTAAGATTGATGAGTTGGCTAGGGACGTGGATAGAATTTCTCTTGATGTTGATTGTTTGAAACTTAGATCTATTCCACCTAAGCATGATATCAATGAGTCTCTCAAAGCCATGAGAATTTCCATTGATGAGTGTAAAGAAAGAACAGCTAGGATGCGTGCTAAAAAGATTGCTTTGTGAAAGCGTGTACTTCCAGTTTTCATGATAATAATGATAAAGATCTAAAAGTGATTGATGTGTCTCCTATTAAATCTTTGTTTTCTAGTATGAATCTTGATATTTATGGGGCTGGAGATGAGTCAACTTTAGTTAAAAGGCGTTCCAATGATTCAGAGTTTTTAGATCTTGATGCAAAAATAGGTAAAAGTGGGATTGAAGAGGTCAAAACTTTAAATAGCAATGAACCCACTATTTTGGATTTCAAGGAATTTAATTATCACAATTGTGCTTTGATAGATTGTATCCCCTAGTTGCAATCCATGCTAAATTCTCCTCATGCTTATAGCCAAAATAAAGCTTTTACCAAACATATCGTTGATGCTTTAATGCAATCTTATGAAGAAAAACCTTAATTAGAAGTTTCTATCCCTAGAAAACTTTATGATTGGGAAACTACTATTAAAATTAAGATTAAAGATCATGAATGCTATGCTTTGTGTGATTTGGGTGCTAGTGTTTCCATGATTCCTAAAACTTTGTCTGATGTGTTAGGTTTCCGCAAATTTGATGATTGTTCTTTAAATTTGCACCTTGCGGACTCCACCATTAAGAAACCTATGGGAAGGATTAATGATGTTCTTATTGTTGCAAATAGGAATTATTTTCCCGTAGATTTCATTGTCCTTGATATAGATTGCGATCCTACATGTCCTATTATTCTTGGTAGACCTTTCCTTAGAACGATCGGTGCAATTATTGATATGAAAGAAGGAAATATTAGATTCCAATTTCCATTAAGGAAAGGCATGGAACAGTTTCCTAGGAAGAAAATGAAATACCTTATGAATCTATTATGAGAGCCACTTATGGATTGCATACCAAAGACGACAATACCTAGATCTATTCTTGTTTTTATACCTAGCTACGGGCGTTAAACGATAGCGCTTGTTGGGAGGCAACCCAATTTTATTTTTGTTTGTAACATCCCAAATTTTCAATTTGGTATGTTATACATAGATCATCATTGCATATCATGTTTTATTGCATTTTGACAAATCCTCGATAAATCCTAAGCAACTCAAGGACCCTCGGAGAGAGTTGGGGATTTTCTCGAATTTTCATATTTGATCTTCATCAAATAATAAGACGAGGATTTTGGTTTTAATTATTTTCTCTCCGGAAAAATATTTCATTTAAAAAAAATAAACGAGAGGAGAAAATATGACTTCTCCAAAACAATTGAAATACTGGAGGAAAAATGTTAAAATCATTATTTGGAATTTATTTGGATTTTGTTTGCAATTTTTATTGCATTAAAAATATTGCATGTTTGCAAAATATTTATTTTGATTTAAAAAAATGTTCACCCTGTTCTAGATTTTCTAACTAGACGGGGAACATTTATTTCATATTTTTCTGATTTTTATTTATTTTTCTACGAATTATTTTCCGCGGAACTTATTTAAAAAAAATTACGCGCGACGCCCGCTGGGCCGATGCCCAGCCGAGCGCCGGCCCACCCCGCGCCTCTCCTCTCCGCGCACGGGAAGCCGCCGCCGCCATGGCCGAGTCCGGCACCTGCACGGCACCGCCGGCCGACCCCTCCCCCAAGCCACCTCGCGCCCCCCCTTTAAATACCCCCTCTCTCTTTCCTCTCACCGCCGCCGCCGCCGCCCTCATCGCCGAGCGCCGCCGCCGCCCGCACTTGCCGCCGCCGCCGCCGCACAAGCCGCCGGGAGCCGCCGCCCCTCGCCTCGCCCGCACCCCCCCGAGCCCCGCACCCCGCCGCCCGAGCCGGAGCCCCGCCGGAGCCCTCGCCGGAGCCCCGACGAGGTACTGCCGCTGCCCGATGCCGTTGACCTTTGCCGGTTTTCGTTTAAAAAAAACCCTAGATCGGTTTTTTTCGGTTTTATTATTCTGCGAGCGTTCACCGAACCGTTCGTTCTAACGAACGTGTTCGTCGGTTTTCCCTGATTAACGAACGTCCGTTATTTAACCGTTCGACCGCTTTTCTTTTCGTCGGAGTTTTCTCGTTATTTTCTCAGATTCGATCTCTGATCAAATCTTCGATTCTGTTTAACTTTTCGCTCGTTTATCGGAATCAGGCGATTCAAGCGCCTAGAGTTTCGTCTCGAAATTCTCTTTCCGTTTAACCTACTCAAACAAGTTTTTGCTACAGTAAAATTTGACCTAGATCCAGATTAGCAAACGAAGTTTCTTTCTTTCACCGTTTGACTTTCGTTGCTTCTTTCGAGTTGATTCTTTTTGCAAACCGGAGTTCTTAAGTTGAACTTTCTGGTTGGATCTTTCATTCGAGTTTTACCTGTGCATTAGATGAGTACTGATTGTATGCTTGTTTGTTTGCGATAGAGTACCCGGAGTGTGCCGCTTGTTACTTCGACTCGCTAGGTTTTGCGGATCATCAGCAAGGTAAGTAACACTTTGATCATACCCCGTTCATACCCAGTTTTTATTGTGTTAGATCTGTTTCCCTCAAACACTTGCATGACTAGGATCTAATTAAATTGTGGGAACTGGGAAGTAGTTGAGGTAGTACCTATTACCTGTTTTACTCTATCAAACCCTTGGGAGTTACTTCTACGTTGCTATTATATTGCCATGCTATGCTCGTAGACGTGGATTGGGTTTGAGTGATATCCATGACAGATGTGAGATGTTTATTAATGGTTCAACTTAAGGTGGCAACTAAAACTCACATCTGGGTGGATTGAGGCACCTGGAGAACCCAGTGTTGTCTGTATGTATAAGGTCCGCCACCCAGGCCCAAAGGGATCATAAGATTATTCATGCTAGAAACTTCCGTGTGCAGCCACAAGCTATTATGGGCTTTAGCATAGCTGAGTAGGTTACAGGATCTCTTGAAGAGGTGGACTAGCAGATGTAGGGGAAAGTAGGTGTATCGGTCCATCCAGAGTAAAGAGTGATTGTTTCTGAAAGACTGTGTCTCGGTCATCCGTTTCTCAAACATCATGCAGTGCGAGAATCAAGCGGAGGCGATCGAGTCTTGTGGGGAAAAGTGCGCAAACCTCTGCAGAGTGTACAAACTGATCATGATTAGCCGTGTCCCCGGTTATGGACAACTTGAGTATCTAGTACCTAGATTATCATTTGAATCTCATCACCGTGATACTTATAATTAATTTTGTTGGGTTAATGATGATACTTAATTGGGATTGAGTTGGAGGTACCTTCTCAATGTTTCAATCACCATGATAGTTAAATAAAATTTATTCCTTTTGAAGTAGGATAAAATTGGCTTTTCGCAAAAACTGTAACCATAGAGCTTTCCACCAGCCATATATGCATATAGTATAGCATTATCATTGTTCATTATTCTCTATGTGTTACATTGCCAGCATATTCTATGTGCTGACCCGTTTTCGGGCTGCAACGTTTCATGTTGCAGACTTTTCAGACGACGAGTAAGGTGCCTTAGGTCGTGGTCTTATACTCAGTGATGCCGCTGGAGTGATGGACTCACTTATCTTCCAAGTCTTCCGCTGTTATCGTTGTTAGATGGCCTTAAGCCATGTTTATTATACTTAAACTCTTTGGAGTTATTCGATGTAATAAGTGTGTGATTGCTACTCTGTTATAAATCCTCCATTTGTACTGTGCGTGTCAGCATTACTGATCCAGGGATGACACTGGTGCACAGCAGCACATGCCATTTGAGGTCTGGTCGCTACAAAGTTGGTATCAGAGCACACGCTGACTATAGGACACGACCACTAAGCTTAAGCCCTAGAAAGCTTCTCTCTTCTCATTTCTGACCCCTCTCCACTTTCTACTCTTTTAGGAATGGCGAATGCAAGGAGCAAGTTCATGCAACCAGATGAAGACGCGCCGTTTGGTCAACACTTGAGGGAAGTCACCAAGTACTTGAACATAGGAATACCAAGCATCACCGGAACCTACAACGCCACATTACCTGAAGAGGAGAGCTGTAAGATTCAAGTTATCATTCCAGGAAGGATGTTTAGTGCCATGAGATTGGTTTTCGAAGCACCAACTTGGAGTTTAGGGAAGAGCATGGCCGCACATATCGCCATGGGATGCATTGGAGAAGTCTACCACCAGGAGCTTAAGGATACAATTTATCAGATTTGTGGACGTCGAGACGCGCAATGGGAGATGATTAAGACCAAGAAGGATGGATCAATTGCAGCTTTCATCCAGGAGCAGAACCAACATATTCGTCGCCAGGAGAACCAGATGTGCACGGACAAGGAAGAACTGAAGAAGGCATTAACGAAGATCAAGGAACTCCAAGAAGAACTCAAGGCTACACGCGAAGATTACTTGGAGGAAATCAACGCACTAGTAGGGAAGATTGACGACCTGGAGAATAAGATTGGAGCATTCGTGGGAAATCCAGTGCCAAAAGCAGAAGTCGACGAATGCACTTGTCCGGATAACTACATCATCATCGACGGCACCGATTCGGAGCCAAGTGAAGACGAATGGATTGATGAAGCTGGAGCAGACATCATGGAGTCTTCAACGGATCAGAATTTCTAGTAGACCACCATATCAGTAGTAGTTTTTCCCCATTTAATAGTATAGTTCAAGCACTTTGTAACGCTAGTTAGATCTATTGTTTTGCCTTGTTTGGATTGATTGAGTGATATTGATTGAATTTGTCTCATGAGCATATGGGTAGTGTTTTCTCTCTAGACCTCATTCTATTCTTAACTCTCATCTTTTCTAAACCTATCAGATGCCTCCGAGACGCGACATCGGATTTGTTTTTCCGCCAGAGATCACCCAGTTGATTCAGCAACAGAATGCCCTGATGCAAGTGTTAGTTCAGAACCAAGGCAACAACAACAACAACAACCCACCGCCACCACCACCTGTTGATCACTTAGCCCGTTTCTTAAGGCTAAACCCGCCGGTGTTTTCCAGTAGCACCGAGCCAATTATTGCAGATGATTGGCTCCGCAAAGTTGGAAGGGAGTTGACCACTGCAGGATGCACAGATGCGGAAAGAGTGCGTTTTGCCGCACATCAGCTCGATGGACCCGCAGCATCATGGTGGGAGAATTATACAGCCACGCACCCTATTGACACTGTCACATGGGACCAGTTTCAGCAAGCTTTCTGTACAGCTCATGTTTCAGCAGGAGCTATGGCTATGAAGAAGCGTGAGTTTCGCAACCTACGCCAAGGAGGACGCACCATAGGCCAGTATGTGGAGGATTTCAGTAAGTTAGCACGTTATGCACCAGATGACGTTGCTACAGATGCAGCCAAGCAGGAGAAGTTTTTGGAAGGATTGAATGATGAACTGAGTATGCAGTTGATGGTAGCAACTTTCAACAACTACCAGGAGCTGGTAGATAGAGCTCTCATGATTGAAGGGAAGCAACAGCAGATTGAAAACCGTAAGAGGAAGTATGGACAAGGGAAGTACAATTCTGGAGCCCAGCAGAAGCCCCGTTTTACCCCGAAGCCGGGAGGACAGTTTCAGCATACCCATGGAGGAGGTAGTTCGCACCACCATAATGGCCCCAAGAATGGTAATGGGAATGGAGGAAGCAACGGACAGAACCGCACCAACCCATCTACCCCAACCAAGAGAGATCTAAGTCACATTACTTGTTTCAAGTGCCAGAAGACGGGACATTATGCTACTGATTGTCCCGAAGCCCAAAATGGAAATGGCAATGGAAGCTCTGGGAAGAAGCCGAACCCGTTCAACAAAGGACATGTGAACCACGTGAGCGTGGAGGAGGTTGAAGCTCAGCCTGATGCAGTAATAGGTAAGTTTTTGGTTAAGTCATTTACTGCAACCGTTCTTTTCGATACTGGTGCATCGCATTCATACATATCAAGGGGATTCGTAAACAAGTTTAAGATGTCCACCCAAGTTCTCAAAAGCCCTATGTTAGTAACCTCGCCAGGAGCAGAGTACATGGCCACCCAAGGATGTTTTCAGATACCGTTGGCCATTGGTAGGCATGTTTTCCCCTCAGACCTCATCGTTTTGGAATCGCAAGGTTTGGATGTGATTTTGGTAATGGATTGGCTATCGTTGTATGGAGGAAACATCGATTGTGCCAGCAAGACGATTTTGCTTACCACCCCGGAAGGAAAAAGGATCAAGTATGTATCCCGGCTTATGCCGAAGAGGACTCAAGTAAATTCCTTATCAGGAGTTGTACAGCAGGAAGTACCAGTGGTGAAGGATTTTCCGAATGTATTTCCAGAAGAGTTGCCAGGCATGCCACCAGATAGAGACATTGAGTTTTTGATTGAACTTTTGCCAGGCACAGGGCCAATATCTAAGAGACCGTACAGGATGCCCGCAAAGGATTTGGAGGAAATTAAGAAGCAGATCAAGGAGTTACTGGATAAAGGCTATATTCGCCCAAGTTCGTCACCTTGGGGATCACCAGTACTTCTAGTGGAGAAGAAAGATGGATCATTAAGGATGGTTTTTGATTACCGAGGATTGAATGAAGTGACCATCAAAAACAAGTACCCACTGCCGATGATCAATGATTTGTTTGACCGCTTGCAAGGAGCTAAAGTATTTTCCAAGATCGATCTACGATTAGGATACCATCAGTTAAAGATTCGAGAGCAGGATATACCCAAGACGGCATTTACCACCAGATATGGATTGTATGAGTATACCGTTATGTCATTTGGACTGACTAACGCACCTGCCCATTTCATGAACCTGATGAACAAAGTGTTTATGGAGTTCTTGGATAAGTTCGTCGTGGTGTTCATTGATGATATTTTAATCTTTTCCAAGGATGAAGAAGAGCATGAGGAGCATTTGCGATTGGTACTTGAGAAGCTCAGAGAACATCAGTTATATGCCAAGTTCAGCAAATGTGAGTTTTGGCTGAAGGAAGTTGGATTCCTTGGACATGTTATTTCTGGAGAAGGAATAGCAGTAGACCCTGCCAAGGTTGACACAGTGACAAGTTGGGAATCACCCGTGACAGTTGGAGAAATCCGGAGTTTTCTTGGACTTGCAGGATACTACCGGAGATTCATCGAGAATTTCTCAAGGATTGCTAAGCCCATGACTGAGCTATTGAAGAAGGACACCAAATTCAATTGGACTGAGGAATGTGAAGCTAGTTTCCAAGAGTTGAAGAAACGATTGGTTACATCACCAGTGTTGATTCTGCCAGATCAACGCAAGGACTATGAAGTTTATTGCAACGCTTCTCGTCGAGGACTTGGAGCAGTGCTTATGCAGGAAGGAAGAGTTGTGTCGTATGCTTCACGACAACTTAAACCCCATGAGAAGAATTATGCTACACATGATTTGGAATTAGCAGCCGTGGTGCATGCATTGAAGACATGGAGACATTTTCTCATCGGAAATCATTGTGAGGTGTACACGGATCACAAGAGTTTGAAGTACATTTTCACGCAGAAGGAGTTAAATCTCAGACAGAGGAGATGGTTGGAGCTCATTAAAGATTATGATATGAGATTGCATTATCACCCCGGAAAGGCTAACGTAGTAGCAGACGCGTTGAGCCGCAAGAGTCATGTCAACACCCTCATGATAGGAGAGTTACCTCAGGAGTTAACCGAGGACCTTCGCGAGCTATGTTTGGAGATAGTCCCAAGAGGCTATTTAGCGACATTGGAGATTCAGTCTACCTTGATGGAAAGGATCAGAGAAGCTCAGAAGTCAGACAAGGAGATTGAAGAGATAAAGGAGAAGATGAGCAAAGGAAAAGCCAAGGGATTTCGTGAGGATGAGCACGATACCTTATGGTTCGAGGACCGTGTATATGTGCCAAATGATCCGGAGATCAGGAAGTTGATTTTGTAAGAAGCCCATGATTCACCGTACTCGATTCACCCAGGGAATACCAAGATGTATTTGGATTTGAAGAATACTTTCTGGTGGACCGGAATGAAGAAGGATATTGCGGAGTATGTAGCAGTTTGTGATGTATGTCAGAGAGTGAAGGCAGAACATCAGAAGCCAGCAGGATTGCTACAGCCATTGCCGATACCCGAATGGAAGTGGGATAAAATAGGCATGGATTTTATCACAGGATTACCCAGGACTCGTTCAGGCTATGACTCGATATGGGTTGTAGTCGACCGATTGACGAAAGTGGCTCATTTCATTCCAGTGAAGACCACTTACACCAGTGCTAAGTTGGCAAAGATATACATGACCAGGATAGTATGTTTGCATGGAGTTCCGAGGACCATTGTATCAGACAGAGGAACCCAATTTACCTCGAAGTTTTGGAAGCAGTTACATGAAACATTGGGAACCAGGCTGGAATTCAGTACAGCATTTCACCCGCAGACAGATGGACAGACCGAGAGAGTCAACCAGATTTTGGAGGACATGTTGAGAGCATGTGCACTAGATTATGGATCTAGTTGGGACGACAATTTGCCATATGCGGAGTTTTCTTATAACAACAGTTACCAAACCAGTTTGAAGATGGCCCCTTTCGAAGCTTTGTACGGAAGGAGGTGTAGAACACCGTTGTTGTGGGACAAAGTTGGAGACCGTCAGTTGTTTGGACCAGATTTGATTAAGGAGTCTGAACAGAAAGTGAGGATGATTCGCGATAGGCTGAAGGTAGCCCAGTCCAGACAGAAGAGTTATGCTGATTCTAAACGAAAGGAGACAGTTCACGAAGTCGGAGACAGAGTGTATCTTCGAGTATCACCCCTTCGAGGAGTGAAGCGCTTTGGAGTTAAGGGAAAGTTAGCGCCCCGTTTTATCGGACCATACAGAGTGTTGGAACGTATGAGAGAAGTTGCCTACAAGTTGGAATTGCCCGAAGGATTGTCTGGAGTACATGATGTATTTCACGTTTCGCAGTTGAAGAAGTGCCACGCAGAGATGGCTGAGATACCACTGAGAGACACTGTGCCACTGGAAGCGATTCAGCTGGAAAGAGATTTGACCTATGAGGAGAAACCAGTTAAGATTCTCGAGTATGCCAGCCGAGTTACCCGCAACAAGGTTATCAAGTTTTGCAAAGTTCAGTGGAGTCACCACACAGAAGATGAAGCCACCTGGGAGCGAGAGGAAGATCTACGGAAAGACCACTCCCACCTGTTTTCTAGCCAACCCGAATCTCGAGGGCGAGATTCATCTTAAGGGGGTAGGTTTGTAACATCCCAAATTTTCAATTTGGTATGTTATACATAGATCATCATTGCATATCATGTTTTATTGCATTTTGACAAATCCTTGATAAATCCTAAGCAACTCAAGGACCCTCGGAGAGAGTTGGGGATTTTCTCGAATTTTCATATTTGATCTTCATCAAATAATAAGACGAGGATTTTGGTTTTAATTATTTTCTCTCCGGAAAATATTTCATTTAAAAAAAAATAAACGAGAGGAGAAAATATGATTTCTCCAAAACAATTGAAATACTGGAGGAAAAATGTTAAAATCATTATTTGGAATTTATTTGGATTTTGTTTGCAATTTTTATTGCATTAAAAATATTGCATGTTTTCAAAATATTTATTTTGATTTAAAAAAATGTTCACCCTGTTCTAGATTTTCTAACTAGACGGGGAACATTTATTTCATATTTTTCTGATTTTTATTTATTTTTCTACGAATTATTTTCCGCGGAACTTATTTAAAAAAAATACGCGCGACGCCCGCTGGGCCGAAGCCCAGCCGAGCGCCGGCCCACCCCGCGCCTCTCCTCTCCGCGCACGGGAAGCCGCCGCCGCCATGGCCGAGTCCGGCACCCGCACGGCACCGCCGGCCGACCCCTCCCCCAAGCCACCTCGCGCCCCCCTTTAAATACCCCCCTCTCTCTTTCCTCTCACCGCCGCCGCCGCCCTCATCGCCGAGCGCCGCCGCCGCCCGCACTTGCCGCCGCCGCCGCCGCACAAGCCGGTGCCGCCGCCGGGAGCCGCCGCCCCTCGCCTCGCCCGCACCCCCCCGAGCCCCGCACCCCGCCGCCCGAGCCGGAGCCCCGCCGGAGCCCTCGCCGGAGCCCCGACGAGGTACTGCCGCTGCCCGATGCCGTTGACCTTTGCCGGTTTTCGTTTAAAAAAAACCCTTCGTTAAAAAAAACCCTAGATCGGTTTTTTTTCGGTTTTATTATTCTGCGAGCGTTCACCGAACCGTTCGTTCTAACGAACGCATTCGTCGGTTTTCCCTGATTAACGAACGTCCATTATTTAACCGTTCGACCGCTTTTCTTTTCGTCGGAGTTTTCTCGTTATTTTCTCAGATTCGATCTCTGATCAAATCTTTGATTCTGTTTAACTTTTCGCTCGTTTATCGGAATCAGGCGATTCAAGCGCCTAGAGTTTCGTCTCGAAATTCTCTTTCCGTTTAACCTACTCAAACTAGTTTTTGCTACAGTAAAATTTGACCTAGATCCAGATTAGCAAACGAAGTTTCTTTCTTTCGCCGTTTGACTTTCGTTGCTTCTTTCGAGTTGATTCTTTTTGCAAACCGGAGTTCTTAAGTTGAACTTTCTGGTTGGATCTTTCATTCGAGTTTTACCTGTGCATTAGATGAGTACTGATTGTATGCTTGTTTGTTTGCGATAGAGTACCCGGAGTGTGCCGCTTGTTACTTCGACTCGCTAGGTTTTGCGGATCATCAGCAAGGCAAGTAACACTTTGATCATACCCCGTTCATACCCAGTTTTTATTGCGTTAGATCTGTTTCCCTCAAACACTTGCATGACTAGGATCTAATTAAATTGTGGGAGCTGGGAAGTAGTTGAGGTAGTACCTATTACCTGTTTTACTCTATCAAACCCTTGGGAGTTACTTCTACGTTGCTATTATATTGCCATGCTATGCTCGTAGACGTGGATTGGGTTTGAGTGATATCCATGACAGATGTGAGATGTTTATTAATGGTTCAACTTAAGGTGGCAACTAAAACTCACATCTGGGTGGATTGAGGCACCTGGAGAACCCAGTGTTGTCTGTATGTATAAGGTCCGCCACCCAGGCCCAAAGGGATCATAAGATTATTCATGCTAGAAACTTCTGTGTGTAGCCACAAGCTATTATGGGCTCTAGCATAGCTGAGTAGGTTACAGGATCTCTTGAAGAGGTGGACTAGCAGATGTAGGGGAAAGTAGGTGTACCGGTCCATCCAGAGTAAAGAGTGATTGTTTCTGAAAGACTGTGTCTCGGTCATCCGTTTCTCAAACATCATGCAGTGCGAGAATCAAGCGGAGGCGATCGAGTCTTGTGGGGAAAAGTGCGCAAACCTCTGCAGAGTGTACAAACTGATCATGATTAGCCGTGTCCCCGGTTATGGACAACTTGAGTATCTAGTACCTGGATTATCATTTGAATCTCATCACCGTGATACTTATAATTAATTTTGTTGGGTTAATGATGATACTTAATTGGGATTGAGTTGGAGGTACCTTCTCAATGTTTCAACCACCATGATAGTTAAATAAAATTTATTCCTTTTGAAGTAGGATAAAATTGGCTTTTCGCAAAAACTGTAACCATAGAGCTTTCCACCAGCCATATATGCATATAGTATAGCATTATCATTGTTCATTATTCTCTATGTGTTACATTGCCAGCATATTCTATGTGCTGACCCGTTTTCGGGCTGCAACGTTTCATGTTGCAGACTTTTCAGACGACGAGTAAGGTGCCTTAGGTCGTGGTCTTATACTCAGTGATGCCGCTGGAGTGATGGACTCACTTATCTTCCAAGTCTTCCGCTGTTATCGTTGTTAGATGGCCTTAAGCCATGTTTATTATACTTAAACTCTTCGGAGTTATTCGATGTAATAAGTGTGTGATTGCTACTCTGTTATAAATCCTCCATTTGTACTGTGCGTGTCAGCATTACTGATCCAGGGATGACACTGGTGCACAGCAGCACAGGCCATTTGAGGTCTGGTCGCTACATTGTTCCTTGCTTTTTGTTCCTGTTTAGTAATAAATAATTCATCTAGCCTCTGTTTAGATGTATATTTATGTTTTAATTAGCGTTTGTGCCAAGTAGAACCTTTGGGAAGACTTGGGTGAAGTCTTTGCGATCTTGCTGTAAAAAACAGAAACTTTAGCGCTCACGAGATTAGCTGCCTTTTTTTACTGGAGAGGGATTTTAGGTTGATTCTTTTTTCAGATGATTAATATATAAATTCCTCACGTACACCTATTTATTTCAGAATTTTTTGAGTTCCATAAGTTTGCGTTTGATACAGATTACTACAGACTGTTCTGTTTTTGACAGATTCTGTTTTTCGTGTGTTGTTTGCTTATTTTGATGAATCTATGGCTAGTATCGGGGGGTATGAACCATAGAGAAGTTGGAATACAGTAGGTTTAACACAAATATAAATAAAGAATGAGTTCATTACAGTACCTTAAAGTGGTGGTTTGTTTTCTTACACTAACGGAGCTCATGAGATTTTTTGTTGAGTTTTGTGTTGTGAAGTTTTCAAGTTTTGGGTAAAGATTTGATGGATTATGGAATAAGGAGTGGAAAGAGCCTAAGCTTGGGGATTCCCAAGGCACCCCAAGGTAAAATTCAAGGACAACCAAAATCCTAAGCTTGGGGATGCCCCGGAAGGCATCCCCTCTTTCGTCTTCGTCTATCGGTAACTTTACTCGATGCTATATTTTTATTCACCACATGATATGTGTTTTGCTTGGAGCGTCTTGTATGATTTGAGTATTTGATTTCTAGTTTACCACAATCATCCTTGCTGTACACACCTTTTGGAGAGAGACACATGAATCGGAATTTATTAGAATACTCTATGTGCTTCACTTATATCTTTTGAGCTAGATAATTTTGCTCTAGTGCTTCGCTTATATCTTTTAGAGAACGGTGGTGGTTTTATTTTATAGAAATTATTGATCTCTCATGCTTCACTTATATTATTTTGAGAGTCCTTTAGAACAGCATGGTAATTTTCTTTCGCTATAAAATTAGTCCTAATAAGATAGGCATCCAAGATGGGTAGAATAAAAACTTTCATATAGAGTGCATTGAATACTATGAGAAGTTTGATACTTGATGATTGTTTTGAGATATGATGAGGGTGATATTAGAGTTGTGCTAGTTGAGTAATTTTGAATTTGAGAAATACTTGTGTTGAAGTTTGCAAGTCCCGTAGCATGCACGTATGGTAACCGTTGTGTGACAAATTTGAAACATGAGGTGTTCTTTGATTGTCATCCTTATGAGTGGCGGTCGGGGACGAGCGATGGTCTTTTCCTACCAATCTATCCCCCTAGGAGCATGCACGTAATGCTTGGTTTTTGATGACTTGTAGATTTTTTCAATAAGTATGTGAGTTCTTTATGACTAATGTTGAGTCCATGGATTATACACACTCTCACCTTTCCATCATTGCTAGCCTCTTCGGTACCATGCATTGCCCTTTCTCACCTTGAGAGTTGGTGCAAACTTCGCCGGTGCATCCAAACCCCGTGATATGATACACTCTATCACACATAAACCTCCTTATATCTTCCTCAAAACAGCCACCATACCTACCTATTATGGCATTTCCATAGCCATTCCGAGATATATTGCCATGCAACTTTCCACCGTTTCATTTATTATGACATGCCTCATCATTGTCATATTGCCTTGCATGATCATGTAGTTGATATCGTATTTGTGGCAAGGCCACCATGCATAACTTTTCATACATGTCACTCTTGTTTCATTGCCCATCCCGGTACACCGCCGGAGGCACTCATATAGAGTCATATTTTGTTCTAGTATCGAGTTGTAATCATTGAGTTGTAAATAGATAGAAGTGTGATGATCATCATTAATAGAGCATTGTCCCATAAAAAAAAGAAAGGCCAAAAAAAGAAAGGCCAAATAAAAAATAAAAAAAGGAAGAAAAAAAGAAAGGCCAAATAAAGAAAAGGAAGGCCCAAAAAAAGAGAAAAGAAGGGACAATGCTACTATCCTTTTCCCACACTTGTGCTTCAAAGTAGCACCATGATCTTTATGATAGAGAGTCTCTTATTTTGTCACTTTCATATACTAGTGGGAATTTTTCATTATAGAACTTGGCTTGTATATTCCAACAATGGGCTTCCTCAAATGCCCTAGGTCTTCGTGAGCAAGCAAGTTGGATGCACACTCACTTAGTTTCTTTTGTTGAGCTTTCATACATTTATAGCTCTAGTGCATCCGTTGCATGGCAATCCCTACTCCTTGCATTGACATCAATTGATGGGCATATCCCTAGCCCATTGATTAGCCGCGTAAATGTGAGACTTTCTCCTGTTTTGTCTTCTCCACATAACCCCCATCATTATATTCTAATCCACCCATAGTGCTATGTCCATGGCTCACGCTCATGTATTGCGTGAAAGTTGAAAAAGTTTGAGAAATACTAAAGTATGAAACAATTGCTTGGCTTGTCATCGGGGTTGTGCATGACGAGAGCATTTTTGTGTGACGAAAATGAAGCATGGCCAAACTATATGATTTTGTAGGGATGAGCTTTCTTTGGCTATGTTATTTTGAGAAGACATAATTGCTTAGTTAGTATGCTTGAAGTATTATTATTTTTATGTCAATATTAAACTTTTATATTGAATCTTTCGGGTATGAACATTCATGCCACAATAAAGAGATTACATTGAAAATTATGTTAGGTAGCATTCCACATCAAAAATTCTGCTTTTATCATTTACCTACTCGGGGATGAGTAGGAATTAAGCTTGGGGATGCTTGATACGTCTCCAACGTATCTATAATTTTTGATTGTTCCATGCTATTATATTATCTGTTTTGCATGTTTAATGGGCTTTAATATACCTTTTTATATTATATTTGGGACTAACCTATTAACCGAAGGCCCAGTGCAAATTGTTGTTTTTTTTTGCCTATTTCAGTGTTTCGCAGAAAAGGAATATCAAACGGAATGAAACCTTCGCGAGGATCGTTTTTGGAACAAACGCAATCCAGGAGACTTGGAGTGGACATCAAGGAAGCAACGAGGCGGCCACGAGGCAGGGAGGCGCGCCCAGGGGGTAGGCGCGCCCCCACCCTCGTGGGCCCCTCGTAGCTCCACCGACCTACTTCCTTCGCCTATATATACTCTTATACCCTGAAAACATCCAGCGGAGCCATGAAACACTTTTCCACCGCCGCAACCTTCTGTACCCGTCAGATCCCATCTTGGGGCCTTTTCCGGTGCTCCGCCGGAGGGGGGATCGATCACGGAGGGCCTCTACATCAACACCATGGCCTCTCCGATGATGTGTGAGTAGTTTACCACAAACCTTCGGGTCCATAGTTATTAGCTAGATGGCTTCTTCTCTCTCTTTGGATCTCAATACAAAGTTCTCCTCGATCTTCTTGGAGATCTATTCGATGTAATACTTTTTGCGGTTTGTTTGTCGAGATCCGATGAATTCTGGGTTTATGATCAAGATTATCTATGAACAATATTTGATTCTTGAGACTACTTGCAACTCCCGGACAGAGGACAGGGGCGGTTAATAAGTCGAGAGGGTCCATTGGTTTCGGGCCTAACGCGTGGGAGTAGCTGTTCATGGATCACAAACACAGAATTCACTTCCTGAGGACGGTTTCAATGAGACAACCCAGCATGTACTCCTACATGGCCTCTCACCGCTACCTTTACCAAAACATGTTCACACACAATAGGACATGCTCATCGCCATTCCAATTCATCCCCGATGAATCAGACTTGACTCAACTCTAAGCAGTATCAGGCATGACAACAAGCATGAATGAGTAGGCACATCAAGGGTCAAACAACTCCTACTCATGCTAGCGGGTTTCATCTATTTACTGTGGCAATGACAGATCATGCAGAGGAAAGGGGTTCAACTACCGCAACATGTAACAGTTGAATCATTGTTGTCCTAATGCAATAAAAGAGAGCATGAGCGAGAGAGTGGGATTGTATCAGAATGAACAAGGGGGTTTTGCTTGCCTGGCACTTCTGAAGATAGTGTAGTTCTTCATCAGTGTCATCGATCTCATCGTCGCAACCATGTCTACTGAGAGGGGACAAATACCGGCAAACAAGGAAGAACACAATCAATGCAATGCAACAATTATGATGCATGATAATGAGATGGCAATATGCTGTGATTGGTCTAATGCAACTACAAACAGAGGGGTTTGAGTTGTTTTGAACCAAAGGTTCAACTTCAAACTCAAGTTATGAATTCAAATAGTGCATTATCATGTTTTGATCTAAACAGCGAGGTTAAGTTGTTTAAACATGCATGAAACCAGTACAGATGGATAGATTGGATTTTTCTGATCATTTTTCATATATAAATCTTTTCATTCTGAGCTATAGATTAATTTCTATGATTTATTGAAGTTTACACTATTTTCTGGAATTTCCTGAATAAGATTAAATCCAGAAAAGTCCATTACTGCATCGGCATTGCGTCAGCACTGCATTAGCAGGTCAACAGGCGGCCCAGGTCAAACCTGACCAGTGGGACCCACTGGTCAGTGACATAGTTAGTTAACTAGCTAATTAGGGTTAGTTCAGTGCTAATCTAGGTTTGACCAGGGGCGGGGCCCACATGTCAGTGACCCAGGGGGGGTCAAATCCCTGGTCAAACTGGGTCAAATCGCCGGTGTTTAGCCGCCAGCGATGACCGAACGCGGCGGAGGGCGCGGGTTTCGCGCTCCGGTGACCAAACGGGCGACGGAGGCATCTACGCGTAGCTGGGAGTGAGCCGCATCGAGTGGTGGTGGTGGTTGGACTCGGGGTCGCCGGAAACAACGCCGGCGACGAGCTTGGCGGCTGCCGGAGTTCGGGCGAGCTCGAACTCGACGCTACGGTGCACGTGGAGGCACGGGGCTAGCTCCTACGAGGCCTACGCGGTGTGGTGAGTGCGTTGGGCATGGTGTTGAGGCCATTGCGTGGCCGGAGCCACGTCGGAGGTGAGCTCAGGCGGCGGCGCGTGCGGGTGTGCTCCGTGCAGTCGCTACGGTGGACGGCAGCGAGAACGGAGAGGGGGAGGAGAGGCAGAAGCTCATGGCAGTCACGGCGAGCTAGGCAGCGGGGTCGGGGACAAGCTGGAGCGAGCGGGGCGGCGAAGTGGATCTCCGGCGACGGTGAGGCGAAGCGAGGTCGGTGCGGTGGCTCCGGGGCGAACGATCGCTCGGGGCTCGATTTGCTCGACCAAGCGGACGGTGGCGGAGCTTCTGGACATGGCGGGGCGACGAGGAGGTGACGGTGGCCGCGGTTACGACGGCGGTGCGGTTGCGGCAGAGTCGGCCATCGTGGGGGAGGGCGAAGGATAGGAGCAGGGGGGAAAGCGGGGTGTTGGTGAGGTCGGGGCGGCACCGATGAGGCGTTCGTGGCGTCGAAGCGGTGCCCAGGCGATGCAGACGAGCAGGGTGGTGGCGTGGCGAGCTCGGGCACGCGGGCGCGCACCTCCCTGCCTGGATGGCAAGAGGAAGCAGGTGACTGGCACTGGGCCAGCACGGTGCTGGGCCGGCCAATGGGCTGCCAGGTGGGCTGCGCCAGGTATAGTCCTTTCTCTCTCTCTCTCTCTCTCTCTCCCTTTTCTATTTGTTTTAGTTTTCTATATTCTGCAAATGTTTTCGCTTTATTAAAAATGCCAGAGCACTCTCAAAAATCCTGAAAATATTTGCGGGCTATGTTTGGATTATTTCCAACAGCCCTCATTTAAATTCAAGATTATTTGGGCACTTAAAATAATTTATAGCATTTAAATGCCCAAATGCAAATACCTTATGATTTAATTCAGTGACCCAAGTTGTCCTAGAAAAATGTGAACCATTTTTGGCAGAGGTTCTAAACCAAGACAAAAATGATGAACATTTTTGAAGGGCATTTCAGGTTGATTGAAAAATATTTTAGTAAACCCTAGTTGAGTTAAGTGGTGCAAGGGGTTTATGCCATCGCCATTTCAAGTTTCAGGAAAAATTAAACATGATGCATCACTCTAATGCAAGCACTGACTAGGGTTGTGACAGAGTTACATCATATGGATCTCCAAGAGACCATTGTATTGATAATTCAGAGAGTGTCGGTGTACAAAAGTAGGGGATCTCCTTTTGACCCCTTTACTTGTGCACGGGCAGTCAGAGCCGCGCGCCGCGGCCGCACATAGCAGGGCAGAGGAGGGAAGCCGGAGGGAAACCAAAGCACAAGGCAAACAAAGCAACGCCAAGACCAGAAGCATAAAAGAGCAAAGGGGCGAGGTGGACTCCCCCGGCAAGACCCTTGCGGGGGCAACTTGCCCAACGCCAGCAGAGCGAACCACCCTTGAGCCCAAGGGTTCCAAACGTCGCCAACAACTACGTTGGACCTAGGGCTCGGGAGGCACCTCTGTGGTGGCATGCAGATCTTTGTCAAGATCATGAATACATGAGATCAGCTGAGAACCAGAAGACGACGACCCTCGGCAGGATTCTAGCCAAGGAAATCCACAAGGCCCCCGGCAAGATCCTTGCCGGGGACGACTGCAGCGCCACGGCAAGACCCTTGCCGGGCCCCCCGGCAAGACCCTTGCCGAGGGCATCAGCAGGGCCACAGCCAGGCCTGCGCCTGCCAAGACTCCACCCCCGTCCCCAAGCAGCTGCTAGCTCAACCAGCCGGGCAGGCACCTGCGTGGCGACGGGCGGCCTCTACACCGACCCAGCAAGCACCTGCGTGGTGGCATGCAGAACTTCATGAAGACTCCACCACCGCGCCACCTCAGCAGCCTGCCTGCCTGCATGGCGCTGCACACATCGCTGGCTTGGGTGCGTGTCGAAGCGAGGCGGAGCAGCGACGGACAGGACAGGCCTCGTTCCCGTCCCCGATAAAGCTAATGGACACCTAAGTAGTGCATTTAGTGCGCTTTGTCCCGTAATGCCGGGCGATAAGCTCGCGCACTGTACACCTTTCCACCTCCTGTGTGCCACTGTGGCAACCCCTTTTGCCTATAAAAGGAGGCCCGAGGCGACCAGGAGAAGGATTCGGCTCCTTGGAACTACGCAGCCACCGTAGCTAGTTCGAGAGCTCAAGAACACTATGAAATACACACCAAAGCAGGACTAGGGTATTACGCATCCTCGCGGCCCGAACTTGGGTAAACGATCCTTGTGCTAGCTCCTAAACCTGCTCTTCTCACAACCTCGCGCCCGCCAACCGTAGAAGGGATTCCAGTGATCACATAGGTGTCGTTTCCCCGACATCTTTGGCGCGCCAGGTAGGGGGCGCAGTTGTGAGAATCTGGTCTAGCAGTTAGCCTAGCAGTTCTTCATTGCCATGGCTTCTAGAGAAGAAGACGGCCAAGAGAACGGCGCCGCCTGCAAGCACGAAGGGTGCCAGTGCGGCGACAAGAAAGCTAAGTCATGCCGAAATTTAAATATTTCCTTTTTATATAAGGTTATTCCCCTCGGAGATCTCGTTCTTTGTATGGAAAACCTGCACGCAATGGGGCCATTCCGCTATTGGCAACGCCCTTACTCTGTTTCGAGTCCGCTCAACAGCTTAAGCGGCCGCGTCGAGAACAGCACGGTAGCCTTCCGCAATTGGCAACACTCTCGATTCTGACTCGAGTCAAGCCCGACAGTTCGAGCGGCCGCGTCAAGAGTGGTAAGGTGGTTTGCCCGGCAGCAAGCACACCCGGCAGGCCATCGGGGATCCGTCCTCCAGGCGCCGTGCCCTGGGTTTACGCGCCGGCGAGCCTACCCGATTAACGTAGGGTGAACATACAAAGGGGGGATTGAACAGGAGGGTAACATGCATAATATCAAAAGTACTGCAGAGTCATAGTAAATCAATTGTTGCTGCGGTTCTAACTAAAGATAGAAATTGTCTTGGTCATGAACCTGCAGCGGCGATGAGAAACGGGGTGCCTAATCCCGGCGCTGGCCCTCCACCCTCTGAATTCCGTCGATGCGGCTGATGACGGGCTCGATACGCTCCTTGAGCGGCGCGAGGTCCACACCCTCCGGCAAGCTCTCCAGCGCGGCATCGAAGTCAAGGGTGGGGTTCCAGTATGCCACCTTGGTGAGGACCTTGGTCATGGCACCCCGGCAGAGCCTCCGGGCCACATCGGCCATCGAGGCCGCCCTGGTGGTGCGAAGATGCTCCAGGGCTCCAAGGACACCCTTGAAGAATAGGGTGAGCCTGGCGTTGGAGGTCGTGCTGCGATCCAGGGCGTACCTCACATTTGGCATACCCATGGTGGCCAGCTGCGTGGTGATCCTGCCGGCGACGTCCTCGAGGCGGCTGATCCAGCGATTCTCGCCCTCCACAAAATCCTTGTGGTTGGCAGCTTCGTTCTTCCGCTGCAGCTTCTCGGCCTCCAGATCCTTGGCCAGGGTCTCCTCCCGACCCTTGGCCTCTGAGAGCATCTCCTCAAGGCCCTCCAGCTTTAGCTTCAGGTCCTTCATGGATTCGTTGGCCGTGGAGAGCAGCCCGGTCTTGCTGATGATCGCGGCCTGTGCGTCGGCCAGGGCGCCTTTGGCCGCGTCCCTCTCCCCCGTCAGCTCCAGGGCTTGCTTCCTCATCTCGTCCCGCTCCGCCTCCAGCTCCTTCACCTTGCCGGCGTGAACCAGAGCCTGGGCATTGAGTGCCTCCTTGTGCCTCTACTCCAGCTCATGGGTCCACTGCACGACGAGCTTCTCCACCTCCTCATCCTTGCCGTAGAGCGTTGCGGCAAGCTTCTCCTCACGCGCGGCAAGGTCCTCCTCCTGGGAGTTCAGCGCGGCCTGGTGCTGGGTTCGAGCGGCCTCGGCTTCAGCAGCCAGGTTCTTTGCCGTCTCCTGGGCCTTCTCGATGTCGGCCCGCTTCATGGTGAGCTCCACCTTGCGCTCAGCCAGCGCGTCCTGGGCGGCCTTCAGGTCCTTGTGGGCCTGGCGGAACCAAGCCTGCGCCTCAGCGACGCGCCCCTCGAGGTCCACCTCCGCCTTGTCCACCACTGCCATCCTGGATTTGGCCTTGTCCAGGCGAGCGCGGTGAAGCGCCCGGAGCTTCTGGAAGTTGGCGCCCATGGCCTGGCGGAGCCGCTCTTCCCGGGAACAGCCGGCACCGGTGCTTGGCTCATCAACGACCTCAAGCCCAGCGGCGGCAAGCACCTCGTCATCGAACACCTCCCGTCGATGGGCACCCCGGTGTTCGCCGTCCTTGGGAGGTGGATGAACAGGTAGTCGCTCACCCTCAGGTACCTGCCTGAGCCAGAGGCAGCGGAGGAGGAAGGTTGGTCATCAACCACCTCCTCCTCGGCAGCGGCCTTGCCGGCCTCCTCGGTAGCAGCCCTGCCGGGCTCCCCGGCAGGCCCCTTGGCAGCGTCCTCAGCGGCACCCTTGGCGGCCTCCTCGGTGGCGATCTTCTCGGCCTCCGCCACGGCATCCTTGGCGACATCCTTGATGATGGTGTCTATGTCCCCCGGGTCTGCCGAGGGAGGATCTGGGTACCGAGAAGGGGATGAGGCGAAGCCAAGACCAAGATTCAGAAAGAATAGAAAAAGAACAGGGACGGAAGGAGAGCGACTTACCAGTACCGGGCTGGGAAGCAGAGGTCCCCTCCCTGCCAATGTTCAGCGCCGAGGCGAAGCCACCAGCACCCAAGTTCGCCTCCTCCTCCGTGTGCATGGGTCGGTGCTTGCCGCCCTTGCCGGGGACGGCCCTCGGGGCGGCGTGGTCGATGGAGGCAGCGTGTTGGGGGTAGCCCTATGTGGCTCCTGCTGCTGCTGCTGTCCTCCTCCTGCAATCACGGCAAGGTCAGCGCCAAGGGATCATACCCCCAACGCACGTCGATGAGGGGTGAGTGATAAACTTACGCTGGGGGTTGTGCTGGGGGCTGCTGTCCGGGCTGCTCAACACCACCAGCGGTGTACCAGAAGTACCTATCGGGGGCTGGCCACTTGCCGAAGCCCTGGCCCTCATCACCCTCTGGGCCAGTGTCTCCGCATCCCTGCAAAGAAGAAGAACAAATCAAGATAAGCGGCATGGTTTGAGGAGGCGGGGATGACAGGAAGGGACAAGATACTTACTCGTCCTCCACCTCCTCCTCTGTCGCCTTCCTCTTCCTCCTTGGGCTGAGGGACCCGAAATCAAAGACGACCTCCGCGTCGACATCTGCCGGAGAAGGGGGAGCTGATGGAGTCCGAGGGCGCTTGGACGAAGAAGAGGCAGTTGCTTTCTTCTTCGCCACCGCGGCCTTCACCAACTTCTTCGCCGTCGTGGCCCTTGTCTAGCGCGCGGACCCCTCCTGGGCTTGCCGCGGTTGACCGGCCCTGCCGGGCCGGACCGGCTCGCCGGAGGTGGCCCGCCGCAGGACTCGCCCTCTCCTCGGGGTTGGGGGATCGACAGCCTCGGCCTCCTCCTCTGATGACTCGTCGACCACATCCTCGATGTGAGGAGCCCCAGTGCCGGCGCTGCTAGCCTCCCCAGCGGACTCCGCCCATTGGGCAAGCTCCTTTTCCTCCGCAGCCGCTGCGGCCTTGTCCTCCACGCCGCCGGCGCTGCCGGCCTCCTTGGCGAGCTCTGCCTCCACCGCCCTGGTGGCGATGTAGTCCAGCTCCACCTGGGTGGTGTCCTGGATGAGCCGCGGTTCATCACGGACGTACTTCTCCACCAGGGTGTCAAAAAACTCTTGCACCTGATCCGCCGGCGGCTCGGCCCAACTTGGGACGAGGCCATGCACGTTGAACTCCGGCATCATGGCAATGATGTCAGTTTGGCGCGAGTTGTTGCTCAGCGGGACCACCCCCGCCAACAACTTAAACAAGGGCCCCTTGGGGACCTTGCCGGCCTTCGCGGACTTGCCGGACCGCTCGACCTCGCCGTCGCGGTTCACATCGAGCTGGAAGAGCCGCTGGGAGAAGTGGCGTGCCCCATCACCGTGAAGTTGTGGTCCAAGCCGGGGCGGAGCCTCATGATGTCGGCGGCGTTCGTGAAGACCCAGGCTGGCCTCCCCTTGTTGTGCAGCGGAGCGATTCGACTGTGGATGGCCCCCTTCGATCGTCAGTAATGGCGCCGTTCAGGGAGAAACCTTCCTCCCCGGGCAAACCTTTGTGTTCGGCGACTTCGTACTGCGGGCCAACTCGCTTGGCCATCTGGAGAAGGTCGATAGTCACGCCCCTGGCCATCAGGTCAGATCTGGAAGCTTGGACTACGTCACGGATACTCGCGGAGACTTGATCCCCGATGGAATCAAGACTGCGGTAGTCGCTCCCCCTCTCTCCGATGAACATGACTTAAATCTGTCATCGGATTACACCCAGGAGATGGATCCTGCTGCAACGACCTCAGAACCGAAGCAGATCATGCCCTTCGAGGCCACAAGGTCCACGACGTTGGAGCCGCACATAGACTGACATCCTGCAATACTTGCGTCAATGGAACTCCGGACTCGTTTTCGGCTACATGTTCCAGATCAGGCGCGCCTGCGAACACCGAGCTGGATCGGTTATCGATTTTCGAATTTGGCGCCGCAGACTTCTTCCAGCACTCACCTTTTGGTGACATGCTAAATTACTTAAAGAACTTATCCTTGGAGGAGGACTCACAGCCAAACTATGTTCAGGTCGAGCTAGAGACGGATGACGAGGAATTTTGCTTCCCACCCGCCACCCACTTCATAGCCACTGTCGATGACTTAACCGACATGCTTGACTATGGCTCCGAAGACATCGACGGTATGGACGACGATGCCGATATGGAGCAAGGCCAAGACCCGCCATTCACCGGACGCTGGACGGCTACCTCTTTGTACGACGTGTACATGGTTGATACACCCAAAGGATCTAGCGATGACAACGAAGAGCCAGATGCGAATAAAACCTCTGAGACGCAGTCCAAGCGCCAACGCCCCAAGCGCCGTTCTAAGCCTCGCCGCTCAAAAGATAGCAATACTGGCACAGGAGAAAATAGTACTCCGGGCGACGCCGAAAACAACAAAGACCCTGTCGGAGCTACATCCGAACAGGAGGAACACGACAACAGGCAAGACAACCCTGATGAACAGGCCATAGAAGATGACTCGGAGGACGATAGTTACCATCCACCCTCCAAGGAGGAGACAAGCCTCGGCAACGAAGACTTCATCGTGCCAGAAGATCCTCTGGAGCAGGAGCGCTTTAAGCTTCAGCTCATAGCCACTGCAAAGAGCCTGAAAAAGAAATAGTAGCAGCTTCAAGCCGAACAAGATCTGCTCGTCGACAGATGGACTGATGTCCTGACAGCTGAAGAATATGGCCCCAAGCTCCCAGCCAAGAGCTACCCGAAACGCAGACTGCTACCTCAATTCGATGAGGAGGCGCCGGAGCACATATCTCCCTCACGTAATGCGGAACGACCACCACGTGGTCGAGACAGGGCGGCCGAACGACCACCCCGCGAGGCTTGTCAGGATAAAGCGGCAACTCAGGCCGAACAGCAGACTGCCCCACCACCCTGTCAAAATAGGGATGAAAGAGTCTGAAGCCATACATACGACCTCCGGCAAACCCTGGACAGTAGAGCAGGACATACAAGATTGATCTACGGATCGCGAGGCCGTGCCTCGAGGCACGACGATGGCTACCTATCTGGACGTGATAAACCTAACCACGCCTGGGCCGAATGCCGCATACGGACTCCATCAGAGCTCCGCCGCGATGCGGCCCGCTATAGAGGCGCCGCACACCCTCTCTGCTTCACAGACGAGGTGCTGGATCATGAATTCCCCGAAGGGTTCAAGCCTGTCAACATTGAATCATACGACGGCACAACCGATCCTGCAGTATGGATCGAGGATTTTATTCTCCATATCCATATGGCGCGAGGAGATGACCTCCACGCCATCAAATACCTCCCATTAAAACTTAAAGGGCCAGCTCAACACTGGCTAAATAGTCTGCCTGAAAACTCCATCGGCAACTGGGAGGACTTGGAACAGGCTTTCCTTGAAAACTTCCAAGGAACTTATGTCCGGCCACCAGATGCCGATGACTTAAGCCACATAGTTCAACAACCAGGAGAATCAACCAGAAAATTCTGGACTAGGTTCCTAACCAAAAAGAACCAGATCATCGACTGTCTAGATGCCGAAGCCCTAGCGGCCTTTAAGCATAGCATCCGGGACGAATGGCTCGCCCGCCACCTCGGCCAGGAAAAGCCGAGGTCCATGGCAGCCCTCACGGCACTCATGACCCGCTTTTGCGCGGGAGAAGATAGTTGGCTGGCTCGCAGTACAAACATAGCCAACAAAAACAGGCCCCTCCGAGGCCAAAGACAGCATCGGCAAGCTCCGGCGCAACACACACAAACACCGAAGCAATGGCGACAACACCAACGACACGACAGTTCACGCTGGATTCAGTGGCTCCAAGTCCGGCCAGCGAAAGAAGCCCTATAAAAGGAGCAGCAGAGGACCATCCAGCTTGGACCGCATACTCGATCGTCCTTGCCAGATACATGGCACCCCAGAAAAACTGGCTAACCATACTAACAGAGATTGCCGGGTCTTTAAACAAGCCAGCAAGGTAAACAACAGAAACAAGGAAGGGGAATCATAGAGCGAGGACGATGACGAAGAGCCCCGGCAGCCGAACACCGGAGGGCAGAAGAAATTTCCCCCTCAAGTCAAAACAGTGAACATGATATACGCTACGCACATCCCCAAAAGGGAGCATAAGCGAGCACTTAGGGACGTCTACGCGGTAGAGCCAGTCGCCCCAAAATTCAATCCGTGGTCATCATTCCCGATCACCTTCGATCGTCGAGATCACCCAACCAGTATCCGCCATGGCGGTTCAGCCGCACTAGTCCTTGACCCAATTATTGACGGGTTTCACCTAACACGAGTCCTGATGGACGGTGGTAGCAGCCTCAACCTGCTCTATCAAGACACAACGTGAAAAATGGGCATTGACCCCTTACGAATCAAACCAACAAAGACTACCTTCAAAGGAGTCTTACCAGGCGTAGTGGCCCGTTGTACGGGCTCAATCACGCTGGAGGTGGTCTTCGGTTCTCCGGACAACTTCCGAAGCGAAGAGTTAATCTTCGACATCGTCCCCTTCCGCAGCGGCTATCACGTGCTGCTCGGACGAACCGCGTTTGCTAGATTCAACGCAGTGCCACACTATGCTTATCTCAAGCTCAAGATGCCCGGTCCACGCTGCGTCATAACAGTCAATGGCAATACGGAACGCTCCCTCCGAACAGAGGAGCACACCGCCGCCCTAGCAGCAGAAGCACAGAACGATCTTCTCAAGCAGCACCATAGTACGGCTGTCGAGCCCTCGGACATCATTAAGAGGTTCCGGACTACGCTGCCACAGGACGGCGCGGCTCGTCAAGAGCTCGGCTAGCAATTCGGCCTCCGTCCCAATCTCAATGAGGTAATGGCATTCGTACCACGCGTACACAATTACGCATTCGAAACCCCATGGGTACTGATGGAGGCATACCCTGCTCGCAATCCACAGACTACACGGACAACCCGCCAGCAGAACACACCAAGGAGGCAGGGAGCTCTGGCTTACAAGGGAATCCCCAGGTGGTCTCTCTACTAAACTATTGCCATAATTGCTTTTCATACTCGCATGTAGCTCGCCCTTGGTGGTGGCGTGTTAAATAGACTTACTTGCATATGCATTACTTGTACAGAGTACGCCTCGACGTACTAGTTACGTCACAATGGTGAATACACGGTAGCGTCAGCTTACTACTTCATTTTCCCGTTTCCTCACCTCGGTATTAATTACTCATTGCACAAGTACACCATGGTACGTATTACTATGCCAAGGTCTTCATTACACCCCGCATCACGACAATAAAAGTCCGAACACTTTTACAATATAGTTCGGCACCCCGAACTTATAGCATTATATGCATCGGCTCCGAATCATGTCTTTGGTCAATAGTTGGGTTGCCCGGCTCCTGTGTTTACTACCTTACGTTCCGCTACATCGGCTAGGGTAGTAAAGGGAGAACTACTGCGATTGTGTCCTGGTTATTCTGGATGAGCACCTCAGTAGAGAAAGCCAAAAAATGACTGTAATGATGCGGCGAGAGCCGGTCCGCTGTTCGAGAGGTTCCAAATCGTTGGAGATTTTTTCCGCTTCTTGCGAAGAATCGGTTCTTCCGATTAGGTGTGTATAACACCCCTAATTCGGCCTTCCGAACACTAGGGGCTTCGCCAACTTTATTAATTGTCAAACTCCTATGGCTAAGTGAGGGCAGTAAAGGCCGCATTGTCCGATTGCCTTGTTCATTGTGCTAAACACCTCCTTTAAGGACCAAAATGTGGAGTAAAGAGTGTTTAGATTTATCCCGAACACCCTCGTACTATCTACGTGGGGGCAGAAGCCGACGACTGGTCAACCCTCAGATTTAATAAACGGCAGCACAGGAGGTAAAATTTAAATCATAAACATTATACTACATAATATCATTGTTCCATATTACAG
The DNA here is from genome assembly GCF_002575655.3 of Aegilops tauschii subsp. strangulata. NCBI lineage: Eukaryota > Viridiplantae > Streptophyta > Magnoliopsida > Poales > Poaceae > Aegilops > Aegilops tauschii. Next base: position 248,673,518 of record NC_053035.3, read on the forward strand.
AACAAGGTAATACACATGTTCTCATGGGAATATAACATCCTTCGAACACTGCTCCGCCACAAGGCGTGACCCCTCTAGAACACCGTCAAAATAGTGCTCAGGTCGACGATGCTCCTTGCCCTCCGGCAGTCCCTTGGTCATCAGCTTCTTGGCATCCAGCTTTGCCCAATGCGTCTTGACGCGGGCAAAGGCCATATGCGCACCTTCAATGCAGACCGACCGCTTCACGGCTTCGAGCCGCGGACAGGCACTCACAAGCCGCTGCACAAGTCCGAAGTAGCTGCTAGGTATAGGATCGGCAGGCCACAGCCGGACTATCAGGTCCTTCATGGCTAGCTCTGCCAACCTATGCAGCTCGACCAACTGCTTTAGCTGGTCGCTGAAGGGTACCGGATGTTCGGATCCCAGATGTTGGGACCAGAATAGCTTCTCCGTGGACATCCCTTCCTCGGCTCTGTAATACTCGGCAGCATCCGATACACTGTGCGGTAGATCTGCAAACACCCCTGGAAAATCCAAATCCAGGATAAGTACAAGGAACGTTTCTTCTATATACTTGCTATGCATGGTGAAAGGATTACCCGCTATAATCATCTTGGCCGCCTGAATCTCCTGGAGGGCGCTCTGGGCTTCGGCTCGTGCATCCTGTGCGCTCTGGCGGACCTTCGCCAATTCGGACTCTCTCGCCTTACAATCGCGCTCCAGGGACTCAAATCTCTCTATCGCGTCCTGGAGCTGTTGTTGCGCCTCGCCAACCCGGGCCTTGTGCTTCTCGCGCGAGGCGCGTTCCTTGGCTTCTTTGTCCTTGGCCTCGGCTAGCGCCTTCTTAAGGGTTGCCACCTCGGTTGCGACCCCTAATAAAGTTTATGACAATTTAGTCCATTCGGACTATTCATTTTCTAGAGATATACCAGCAGGTTACTGCATACCTTGGTTATCCTCCAGCTGCTTCTTCACGAGGCCGAGCTCCTCCTCGGCCCGCTCCAGTTTCTGCTTCAGTCCGGAGACCTCCGCAGCATGAGCAGTGGCTGCCTTAAGCGATACCTGCTTATTCACATAGACAACTCATGTTAGACTCCTGCGACATTTCTTCTCGATACTCTGTTCGGCTTTTCTTCACGAACACCAAACAGAGCATCAGGGGCTACTGTCTATACTGTGATATTTTTTACAATCACTTACCTCAAAGCCCATTAGAAGGCTAGTGTAGGCTTCGCTCAGTCCGCTCTTGACGAACTGAACCTTCTCTATCACCATGTCCATAAGGACACGATGTTCATCCACAATAGAGGCGCCTCGTAGCGCCTCCAGCAGATTATCCGGCGCCTCTGGTTGGACAGAGGTCACCGGTGGAACAGGCACATTCCCTCCTTGAAGGGAATGCCGTTCGCTGGACCCTGGAGCCGTGTAGATCTCCGGAATGGTATCCGGTTGAGGTCCAAAGGGAACTCGGGCCCCGTCACCAGTTCCCATGGGGACTTTTTCCCCACATGTCCGGCGGCCGAAAAATCATCCTGGGATGTCACCTCGATGATCTCCGAAATCTCCCCCCGGCCTGGGAAAGTCTTTTTGGACACCACCTCGTCATCACCCTTGGGTGAGACGGAATGAGTAGGTGGCGGAGATGTGCTAGTCCTCTCATTCGAGCCCAGCGAATCCTCAGTCGAGGACTGCGGGGAGCCATCGCGTGCCGGACTGCAGTAACAAGGCTTACAATATGTCAATACTATAAAACACAAAGGCCATACGTTTGCGGATTCTGGTACTTCCGAAGCGGCCCAAGGCTTGGTCCGGCGAGGTCGTTCCGGACTGCTATCAATATCCCACACGGAGTTATCCATTTGGGAGCCTTTAACCTTCTTGGGCGCTTTCGCCTCCGGATCCGGCGGAGCTGCCCTCTTCTTCCTCCCCACCTCAGACGGGCAATCGTTTTCTTCTTCTTCCTCTTCGTCGTTGTCATCGGATGAAGAGGAAGTCTCATCCTCGGACGACATGTCCGGAGCGCCTTTTTGGCAAGGGCCTTTCTTGGCCCCTTTGGCCGTCTTCTCCGGCACGTTATATGGCGCCGGAAACAACATCTTCGTCAGAAGTGTGAATTCTTCCTCCTCAGGAAGCGGAGCCGAACAGTTAATCTGCTCCGCCACGTCGACCCAGGCCTGGTAAAGTAGACGGAGGAGCTCAGTATCCATCCTCAAAATATGCTGGTGAAGGGTATACCTCGAAAGCATTAAAAGACTTACCGAATTGGCCTGGCGCTTTGAGCTAAGCCCGCGATTTTCAGTCGTGGGCGGGGTTGTCTCGCCCGCCTTGAAGAGCGCTTTCCAGATGCCTTCGTGCATTGTGCCGAAGAGACCTCGCAATGTCTGGTGCTCGGCGGGGTCGTACTCCCACAAATAGCAAGTCTGGCGTTGACACGGAAGGATCCGGCGAATGAGCATGACCTGGATCACATTCACAAGCTTGATCTTCTTGGTTATCATGTTCTGGACGCATGTCTGGAGCCCAGTAATCTCGTCCAAGGACCCCTAGGTCAGGCCCTTCTCTTTCCAGGAAGTGAGCCGCATCGGAACTCCGGATCAGAATTCGGGGGCTGCTACCCAATTGGCGTCACGCGGCTCGGTGATGTAAAACCACCCCGACTACCATCCCTTCACCGTCTCAGCAAAGGAGCCTTCGGGCCAGGTGACGTTGGGCATTTTTCCCACCATGGCGCCTCAGCACTCTGCTTGTTGACCACTCACCACCTTCAGTTTCACGTTGAAGGTCTTCAGCCATAGGCCGAAGTGAGGCGGGATGCGGAGAAAGGCCTCGCACACAATGATAAATGTTGAGATATTGAGTATAAAGTTGGGGGCCAGATCGTGGAAGTCCAACCCATAGTAAAACATCAATCCACGGACAAATGGATGAAGGGGGAATCCCATCCCGCGGACGAAATGTGTGAGAAACACAACCCTCTCATGAGGCTCGGGGGTAGGGACGATTTTCCCTATCGCAGGGAGTCGGTGAGCAATCTCCTTCGCTAAATAGCCGGCCTCCCGGAGCCCCGTGATGTCCTTCTTGACGGAAGAGGCCATCCACTTGCCTCCAGCTCCGGATCCGGACATGATTGGAGTGCCTTCTCGAACGAGGAAAAACTAAAGCTTGGGCGCTGGAGCTCGAGGACGGAAGGACTGGAGATGAAGAAGGGTGCGGGAAAGGGAGAGTATCCTTATCCCCTTATAAAGGCCGCCAATGTCAAGCGCCTCCCCACTCGTCCTAAAAACTCGCCTATTCCCAAGGGTTGAATAAACGGCACGGTGGAGTTACCCATGCCCGCATTGATGAGAATCCCGCAATAAGGGGACACGATCTCTGCTTCGACAAGACGTGCCAATAGCGACCGCGTCTCAAAACGTGGGATGGCAGATGAAAAATGGTTCGAAATTATGACTGGAAAAACGTGATGTCGTGTTGTGAAGAAGCTATCAACAAATTAGATTCGTGCAAATATTATATTCTCTCTGCGGTTATACCAGGCCCGGATACTATCATCGCATCCGAAGACTATCTTGGAGTTCAGAAAAAAGGGGAACCCGCCTTGCAATGCCGAAGACAATCTGCGCGCCGGACTCCTCATCATTGAAGCCAGGTTCAGGGGCTACTGAGGGAGTCCTGGACTAAGGGGTCCTCGGGCGGCCGGCCTGTTATCCATGGGCCGGACTGATGGGTTGTGAAGACATGAAGACCATACTCGTGTCCGGATTGGACTCTCCTTGGCGTGGAAGGCAAGCTAGGCGACCAGCTATGAAGATTCCTTCTTATCTAACCGACTCCATGTAACCCTAGATCTCCCCGGTGTCTATATAAACCGGAGAGCATAGTACGGATAGCACAGATTCATTACCATACTCATAGGCTAGGCTTTTAGGGTTTAGCCATTACGATCTCATGGTAGATCAACTCTTGTAATACTCATATTCATCAAGATCAATCAAGCAGGAAGTAGGGTATTACCTCCATAGAGAGGGCCCAAACCTGGGTAAACATCGTGTCCCCCGTCTCCTGTTACCATCGATCCTAGACGCACAGTTCGGGGCCCCCTACCCGAGATCCGCCAGTTTTGACACCGACACGGGGCACCCCCCAGGCGCAGCCAGGGCCCATTATGTTCCTTCTGGTCCAAAAAAATTCTCCGTGAAGTTTTGTTGCATTTGGACTCCGTCTGATATTGATTTCCTGCGATGTAAAGAACATGCAGAAAACAACAACTAGCATGTGGCACCATGTCTCTTTTTTGCGAAGGACACTTGGCACTATGTCAATAGGTTGGTACCAAAAAATGATATAAAATGACTATAAAACGATTATAAAACATCCAAGATTGATAATATAACAGCATGGAACAATAAAAAATTATAGATACGTTGGAGACGTATCAGCATCCCCAAGCTTAACTCCTACTCGTCCTCGAGTAGGTAAGTGATAAAAACAGAATTTTTGATGTGGAATGCTGCCTAACATGTCATATCGTATCCTTTTCTTTATAGCATGGACATTTGGACTTTTATGTGATTCAAAGCAATAGTCTAGTTTTGACATGATAATTTAGATACTCAAGCATATCAATAAGCAACCATGTCTTTCAAAATATCAACGCTTAAGAAAGCTATCCCTAGCCCATCATGCTCAACCATTGATCCATTCATGGAACACACTCAAATATTAGCTACACCCAATACTTAAGTACGATCATATTGCCTCCTAGTTGGTGCTTTTGTAAGAGAAGATGGAGACTCAAATTCAAAATAAAAATTGCATAAAGTAAAAGAAAGGCCCTTCGCAGAGGGAAGTAGGGATTTGTAAAGGTGCCAGAGCTCAAAGCGAAAAAATTAGAGATAAAAGCATTTTGGGAGGTGTATCCATGCCACCAACGAAAACGACTTAGAGTTCTTAACACTTTCCATGCTAGATATATCATAGGCGGTTCCCAAACAGAAAATAAAGTTTATTCCTTTTTCCACCATACTTTCACTTTCCATGGCTAGCCATATCCACGGTTGCCCTCCATACCAACACTTTCCAAGGAATTTATTATTTGACAACATAAAGTAAATTCATTTTTTCATTTTGGGACTGGGCATCCCTAAAACCTTTGCCTTACTCTCATGCAATGACAAGTGAATAAACACTCATCGTGAGAATAACACATCCAACATGGAAAATATTAGCCACCCCTCACCGCTCCGCAAGTGGAACGAACACACAAAAGAGAAGTTTATTTTGAAAATTAGAGATGGCACATGCAAATTTGCTTAGAACGACAAAAGAATACCGCATATAGGTAGATATAGTGGATTCATGTGGCAAAACTGGTTTAAAGGATTTTGGATGCACAAGTAGATATCATACTTAGTGCAAAATGAAGGCTAGCAAAAGATTGAGAAGCGACCAACCAAGAAACGAATAATCTCATAAGCAAGCATTAAGCATAATTAACAACGAATAATGCACCACAAGTAGGATATAATTTCATTGCATAACTATTGACTTTCGTACTTGCATAGGGAATCCCAAACCTTAACACCAATATTCTTACTAAAGCATAATTACTCATCAACATAACTCACATATCACATCATCATATCTCAAAACTATTACTAAGAATCAAGTTTATTTTTGTCCAATGATCTTCATGAAAGTTTTTATTATATCCTTCTTGGATATCTATCACTTTGGGACTAATTTTCATGTGTTGCTTTTCATAAGCTCAAACAAATATAAGTGAAGATCACGAGCATAATTTTTCTTTCTTTCTCTCAAAATAATTGAAGTGAAGCAAGAGAGAATTTCTTGAAAATTTTACTAACTCTCAAGTAAATCTAAGTGAAGCAAGAGAGCATTTATTCAAAAATACTAAAGCACACTGTGCTAAAAAAAGATATAAGTGAAGCACTAGAGCAAGTCCATAGCTCATAAAAATTTAAGTGAAGCATATAGAGCAATTAACACAAAATAAAACAAGCAAAGACTCATATAATACAAGACGTTCCAAGCAAAACACATATCATGTGATGAATAAAAATATAGCTTCGAGTAAAATACTGATGGTCGTTAGAAGAAAGAGGGGATGCCACTCGGGGGCATCCCCAAGCTTAGTTGGTTGCTCATTTTTGGATAATAGCTTGGGATGCCGGGGCATCCCCAAGCTTAGGCTCTTCTATCCTTTATTCCTTCATCCATCATAAGATAACCCAAAACTTGAAAACTTCAATCACACAAAACTCAACAAAACCTTCGTGAGATCCGTTAGTAAAAGAAAGCAAATCACTACTATAAGTACTGTCCCAAACCAATTCATATTTTGTTTTTGCATTATATCTACTGTATTCTATGGCAAAAACTCATCAAAGAAAACCATAGAGCCATCAAAATAAGCACACAACGCAAAGAAAACAGAATATGTCAAAATAGAACAGTCTGTAGCAATCTGACTATTTGGAAAACTTCTGGACCTCCAAAAATTCTGAAAAACTAGGACGACCTGGGTAATTTGTACTCCCTCCGTCCCAAAAATCTTGTCTTAGATTTGTCTAGATATGGATGTATCAAGTCACGTTTTAGTATTAGATACATCCATATCTAGACAAATCTAAGACAAGACTTTTGGGACGGAGGGAGTATATTAATCTTCTGCAAAAAGAATCAGGGCAAAAGCACTTTCTGGTAAAAAATGAGAATTGATTTCATGAGCGCAAAAGTTTCTGTTTTTCAGCAAGATCAAACAACTATCACCCAAGAAGATCCTATTGGTTCTACTTGGCACAAACACTAATTAAAACACAAAAAACACAATCATAACAGTAGCATAATTGTGCAAACACTCAAGAACGGAAAGCAAAACGCAAAAATAAATTTTATTCATTGGGTTGCCTCCCAACAACAAGCACAAGCACTCAAGAATGTTTATGGGCCAGAAGGAACACAACGGGCCCTGGCTGCGCCTGGGGGTGCCCCGAGGGGGCAGAACCCACCAGGCCGCACTAGGAGGCCCAGGCGCGCCCTGGTGGGTTGTGCCCACCTCGGGTGCCCCCTGGACCGCCTCTTTGCTCTATAAATACCCCAATATTCCAGAAACCCTAAAGGCATCGACGAAATATTCATTCAGCCGCCATAGAGCCCAGAACCCCCAGATCCAATCTAGACACCATCTCAGATGGGGTTCACCACCTCCATTGGTGCCTCTCCGATGATGCGTGAGTAGTTCTTTGTAGACCTTCGGGTCCGTAGTTAGTAGCTAGATGACTTTCTTTCTCTCGCTGAATTCTCAATACAATGGTCTCTTGGAGATCCATAGGATGTAACTCTTTTTGCGGTGTGTTTGTTGGGATCTGATGAACTTCGAGTTTATGATCAGTTATATCTTTTTATATCCATGAAAGTTATTTGAGTTTCTTTGATCCCTTATATGCATGATCTCTTATATCCTCGTATTTCTTCTCTAATATTTGGGTTTTGTTTGGCCAACTTGATCTATTTATCTTGCAATGGGAAGAGGTGCCCGGTAGTGGGTTCGATCTTACGGTGCTTGATCCCAGTGACAGAAAGGGAACCGACACGTATGTATCGTGGCTACTAAGGATAAAAGATGGGATCTATACCTATGCAATAGATAAACGGATCTTGTCTACATCATGTCATCGTTCTTATTGCATTATTCCATTTTTCCATGAACTTAATACACTAGATGCATGCTGGATAGCGGTCGATGTGTGGAGTCATAGTAGTAGATGCAGGCAGGAGTCGGTCTACTATTCTTGGACGTGATGCCTATGTAATGATCATTGCCTGGATATCATCATAATTATTTGAAGTTCTATCAATTGCCCAACAGTAATTTGTTTACCCACCGTTTGCTATCTTTCTCGAGAGAAGCCACTAGTGAAACCTACGGCCCCCGAGTCTTCTTTCTCATATATTTGCTTGTGATCTACTTTTCCTTTGCATTTTTATTCAGATCTATTAAACCAAAAATACAAAAGTACTTTGCTGCACTTTATTTTATTTGCGATCTATTATTTCAATCTATTACCAATTTTTGGCATCGTTACCCGAAAGGGATTGACAACCCCTTTAACACGTCGGGTTGCGAGGTGTTGTTATTTGTGTGCAGGTGCTGTTTACGTTGTGTTGCTTGGTTCTCCTACTGGTTCGATAACCTTGGTTTCTTCACTGAGGGAAATACCTACCATCGTTGTGCGGCATCATCCCTTCCTCTTTGGGGAAATACCGACGTAGTCCTAGCAGACAGGAGCTTTTCTGCCGCTATAGTCAGAGAGCGATCAAAAGGAATTTCTGGCGCCGTTGTTGGGGAGGATCTTCAACATAACCATGTTCCTAATCACATATCTCATCTCCTTACAATTTACATTATTTGCCATTTGCCTCTCATTTTCCTCTCCCACACTTCACAAAAATTTGCCATTTTATTCGCCTCCCTTTTTCACCGATCTCTTGTCTCTAGTCCCGATGGCTAGCGTCCCTACTCCTCCTTTGTCACCAAATTTTGAAGTTCTTCACTTCAAGCAAAGACAAGGAGAAAATCTGAAAGATGCCTGGTATAGGCTTATGGAATCGTATCGTGTTTCCAATCTAAAGGGGGATGCTAAGGTTTTGCTTCATAATTTTTACATAGGATTAGCTTTTCATCATAGACAACTTCTTGATTTTGCCGCTAAAGGAAATTTTATTGAGCTTGATGCAAACACTGCCTATGAAATTTTGGAAGGAATTTTGGGATTTCCTCCTCAAAAGAAGGGGCTTTCCTTTACCCCTGAGGGAGTTCAAATGTTGGACAAACTTGGTGATTTGCATAAACATATGGTTGAAATATAGAAATATAATGAACCCCTCAAGCACATCAATGGTAGTATTAATCACATGAATACCTTGATTACTCTTTGCAACAAGCGATTGGATATTTTGGATCTTAAGATGGTTTCTTTTCCGGAGAATTTAGGGAAGCGTAAAGAGCCTCCCGGGTTTGAGAAAACCCTTACAAAAGTTGCCAAAACTTTGGAAGACAAAACTTACATCCTTGCTTGAAGCCTAGCTAAGGGCGTAAAACTATAGCGCTTGTTGGGAGGTAACCCAATGAATAAAATTTATTTTTGCTTTTTGCTTTCTGTTCTTGAGTGTTAGCACAATTATGCTACTGTTATGATTGTATTTTTTGTGTTTTAATTAGTGTTTGTGCCAAGTAAAGCCTTTAGGATCTTCTTGGGTGATAGTTGTTTGATCTTGCTGAAAAAACAGAAACTTTGCGCTTACGAAAATAATTTTCATAAATCACAGTAAAGAGCTTTTGCTCTGATTATTTCTGAAGAAGATTAATATACAAATCACCCTGGTCGTCCTAATTTGGTAGAATTTTTGGAATTACATAAGTATTCAAACAAATCAGATTACTACAGACTGTTCTGTTTTCACAGATTCTGTTTTCTTTGTGTTGTGTGCTTATTCTGATGGCTCTATGGTTTTCTTTGATGAGTTTCTCCCATAGAAAAGTTGGAATACAGTAGATATAATACAAAAACAAAATATTAATTGGTTTGATACAACACTTATAGTAGTGATTTATTTTTCTTACACTAAGGGATCTCACGAAGGTTTTGTTGAGTTTTGTGTGATTGAAGTTTTCAAGTTTTGGGTTATCTTACGATGGATGAAAGAAGGATATTTATTCGTCACATGATATGTGTTTTGCTTGGAGTGTCTTGTATGATATGTGTCTTTTCTTGTTTTATTTTGTGTTTGAAGTCATCAACCCTTGCTGGACACACCTATTTGAGAGAGCCAAAATTATATCATGACTTGTTAGAATTGCTCTCTGTGCTTCACTTAAATCTTTTATGAGCTAGGATTTGCTCTAGTGCTTCACTTATATCTTTTTGAGCACAGTGTGCTTTGTTATTTTTGAAGAAATGCTCTCTTTCTTCACTTAGATTTATTTGAGAGTTAGTAAAATTTTAAAGAAATTCTCTCTTGCTTCACTTAAATTATTTTGAGAGAAAGAAAAAGAATTATGCTCATGATCTTCACTTATATTTGTTTGAGCTTATGAAAAGGAACACATGAAAATTAGTCCCAAAGTGATAGATATCCAAGAAGGATAAAGAAAAAGAAAAGAAAAATGTCATGAAGATCATTGGACAAAATAAACTTGATTCTTAGTAATAGTTTTGAGATATGATGATGTGATATGTGAGTTATGTTGATGAGTAATTGTGCTCTAGTAATGTCGGATCACGGGTTCCGGCAAAACCCTTAAGGTTCGAACTTTGGGGTGCGCGCAAAGTTCTCCCCCTACCGATATGTCAGATGTGGGGTTCCGACAAACCCTTAAGGTTCGAACACTGGGGTGCGCGCGAAGTCTTTCCCTCCTATCGATCTACGCCCTAGCTCGCTGGGATCTCGCGGACGAACTCGACGAACTCGTAACACAGAAAGACACGAGGTTTATACTGGTTTGGGCCACCATTGTGGTGTAATTCCCTACTCCAGTGTGGTGGTGGTGGATTGCCTCTTGGGGCTGATGTTGAATAGTACAAAGGAAGAACAACCTCCTGAGGTTGAGGTGTTCTTATGCTTGTCGAACTTGTGCAGGTGAGGATTCGATGAACTGCTCGATGCCCCCTACTATGGTGGCTAGCTCTACTTATATAGGCCCTGGTCCTCTTCCCAAATATTGAGCGGGAAGGGAGCCAACAATGGCGGGTGAATTTGAAGGGGGACAGCTAGTACAAGCTATCCTGACAAAAGCGGTCTTTGCCTGCGAAAAGCTCTGGTGGTGACGCCGTCTTGGGCTCCACGATGACCTCCGTCTTGCTGTCCTCCTGGTCTTGGTCTCGTTGCACCAATATAGCAACCTTTGCCTGATGCCTCGGTACTCTTCGCCTGCGCTGGCCTCCTTAGCACCAAAGAGGAAATAAGGACGCTCCGTGCGCTGGCACCCGCCTGGCGCCCGCCTGGTGTCGTTCGTCATGGCTCACGTCACGAGAGCCTCGTGAGGTTTTGCCCTGCCTTGATATCTCCACTCCTCGTGAGCCTGCCTGGCTAGGCCCCTCCAGAGGAGGTCTCGCGTCATCCGCCTCGCGAAGCATGGACCCTCGCGAGGGTCTTGGATGCCTTATTGATGAAGATGGGTCGTACGGCCTGCTGGCTTAGCCACGCTATGGGCTGCAGGCAGGCAAGTCTGGGGACCCCCGTTCCCAGAACGCCGACAGTAGCCCCCGGGCCCAAGGTGCGCTCGGGCTTGGCTTCGCGGCGAAGCCAAGGGTCAAGTTCGGAGCACCACGGGCCCCAAAAGCCTGCGGCCTCGGTTGACGCGTGGCGGTTGATTGGTCGTGGGCGTCTGCGCTTGTGGCACCCCGGCTCAGAGCGACCGGTTTAACCTGCATTGTCAGCCCAGAGATCATGTCTTCTGGCAACACACAACATATTGGTACAGAAAACAACCGCTTTATTGATGCTAGCGGAACAGAGTTCAGATTACAACAGTGGTTGAGGCCAAGCGGCACACTCGGTGCGGCGGAACAATATGTACATTATTTAGTGAACATAAAGGGGCCTCCACTCGAACAACTACGTGGCAGCGGAATAACATCGTAGCGGAAGCTCCATATCACAGGGACACTTATGTGGACACGATCTAGACTCGAACAGCGCTCCTTTCCAACGAGACTTTCCTGAAATCTGGCATGACACGCCAGGTCAATACATTGAATGTACTTGCAAGCTCACAACAAGCATAATCATAATGACAAACAATATCATGATATTTAACCAATTATTAATAATGCAACATTATATGTCAACATGCTGTGATCAAGCCCGAACGTCCCTCAGGACAGCTTACCAACTGTGATCATCTCTGGACCACAAACACACCACCATAGTGGTCTTTCTCAACAACAACTCGTGATACTTACGGCGATCACAACCACGACCATCATTTGGTCCCAAATACCTCGATGGCCTTTCTGCCATCCACTGACAATGCAAAGTTCATAGCTTAGTGTGCAATTTTTATTAAACGTTGACTCATGGTGGGACCTAGTACGAGGTGTCCGTGACCGTGGACTCGGCTATCGATAGATTATACACTCTGCAAAGGTAGCACACTGTACCCACACCACGGAACCCATGGCCTCGCATTCCCATTCGGGTGGACCAACGGCATTCCGACAAAACCCCTCCATTGCCACAGCACTCTCCCGGCCACTCCGACCCAAATCCCCAACGGGCTGGTCCTGGGTGGCCCCGTGTCTACTAAAGACACCCCGACCACCGTCGTGGTCAAAACACTCCCACTTGGGGACTCGGTACCATAATCTCATCAACGAGCACACAAGGTTATGTGTGCTTACCGGGCCAGGGCAAGCACGACATAATCTTCCCTAGATGGAGGCACTGACCAGAGGCCGTGTCAATGGACCAAATCAAGGCCTCCCACAAGGCAAATGTGGTTGCACTGGAAAGAAACTCGGTTCAGCGGCACCATGACCCAGTCAACGGTATATTCAAGTTGAATTATATTCAGGATAAATCTTTAAACTAAAAATGACCGGTGTCATAGCATGCCATGAAATGCAAAACAACACATGCATGACCTATTGATAAAAATGACCGATGTCATCCATATGCACACCAAGCATGAACGTCAACAACTCATATTACTCTACTTGCTCAAAATGACTCACAACTTAACCAAAATATTTTGCAACAAGTTTTATTAATTTCATACGCAAGAAAGTAACTCCGATAAATCTTTCATATGCTTGATCAAAAAATATCATTATCAACAACTCTTAATTTTTTTATCACTAAGTTGGGAACAAACATTCTGTAAGACCAGTAATATGATTAAACAAGTATTTAACAGAATACTTTCTAACAAATTTTTATCAATTTAAGAATGCAAACACAAAGCTTTACATAATTACTAACATGCATAACAAAATAATTTCTAACATCACCTCAAATAAATTTTAACTTGCTTTACTAGTCTCAACTATTCTGTAAATCAAGCATAACAACTGACCAATACTTAACAGAATATAAATAATTCAACAATTATTTATAAGCATGGGTTAATCATTTCATTTAAGTGAGAAAATCACAAATATTGAAATGGCATCATCAAAATGTTGCTATGGCTTGCCTTAGTACAGATGAGGTTCACAAGCCTCCTGGTGATCCTCAAGACAAGCCTCACCTTCTGAAAATAATTTTAAACACAAAAAGAGAATATCAAGAACACTTCTGAAATTCACCAGAAATTCTAAACAGCTCAAAAAAATCTTATCTTTGGTGAGCTGTTAGATTTCCTTTCAAAGAACACAATGCAAAAAGAATGATCTCATTTGGACTTATGGTTAAAAAGTTAAAATTGTTTGAAGCTCTCTGGAATATAAATGATTTTGAATAAAAAGAAACAGCCAGGGGGGTGACGTCGAAGGCGTAAAGCCCAGGGGCGCCACCACTCGTACCGCTTCGCGCGTGTACTAAGTGGATGACTAGCGGGCCCCGCTAGTCAGGTGGGGGAAGAGGGAGAGAGAAACAGAGACGGTCGCGGCTTCGCCGGAGCTCTCGTCGGCGACGAGGGCTCTTTGGCCAAAACGAGAGGGAGGGATGGCAAGAGGAGGTCGAGGCGCACCTGCCCGTACCCATAGCGTGGCTAGGGGTGGTCGGACGGCGTCGGAATCTAGCTCACGAGCGGAGGCAGAACGAGGAGGTCATCGGAGTTGAGGAAGACGGCAAGCAGAGGCCGCTCCAGAGGCTCCAAGCGGGCGAGACGGCCTCACCGGAGAGAGGCGGAGGCCTGGAGAGGTCGCCCAGGCCTGGGAGGGGCTGGAGCTGCCGCGGCGACCAGAGGGGATGGCCGACGAGCTCGAGCTCGGGACGGCGGCCCGAGGCCTGCCCGGCCGGGCTACGACTTCCTACTCGACCGTGGAGTGTGTGTGAGTGCTGGATGGTGCTCGAGGAGGCTGGGGGTGGCTCTATTTATAGGCGAGCGGCGAGCGTGCTTCGGGCTCCGCCGGTGGACACCTGTCCATGGCGCCCGGCGACGAGCGGCGTCAGTGAGAGGGGGAGAAGGCGACGGAGGTCACGCGGCCACTGTGGGCGAGCGGAGACGAGCACAGGATCAAGGGGGTGACGACGAGCACAGTGCGCCCGCACTGTTGGGCTGGCCGGACCTTGCCCATGCTCGCTACGGCGAGCTCCGACGTCGGCGAGTGCCAGGGTGGAGTTAATGGTGTCGAGACGATGATGGTGGCGAGCTTTGGCTAGGTTTGGCAGGCAGGGGAAGCGAGCACGCGCGAACAGAGCGCTCGGCGGTTCCCAGAGCACGTCGACACGCATGCCTGGCATCATGGACACGCGTGGTCACCGCGTGAACTCTCTCCTCCGGCCAGCCTTCGTCCAAAAATCATGTCTGGCATGTTGTTCGTGGTAGTTTAGAGTGTTACCATGATTTGGTTTGGATCCAGGTGCAGTAGAGAAGATTTTACAAGTCTGGTAAGTTTCTGGACAGTAACTTTGTGATGTTACTGTGGTCAAATGGCTGGGAGTTTGGGGCTGTGCTTTGGAGGCTAGTAATAAGTTAATAAGGTAAAGATGCACAAGAAAGTTCAGGTCAAATGGAGCAGGTAAAATGGTAATTGCTGTAGAAACCACCATTTCTGTCCAGAACAGAAAAGATTTTCTGTAGCAAAAATATTCCAAAAAGTGATGAAATATTTTTGCTCAGGGAGGTGCCCTAGGGTCTCTAGAATATTTGTGAATTATCTCAGAATTTTCTGAGCCATAAAAAGTAGGGTTGCTTTGAAGCAAACTGATCTGGCTTAGGGTTTTTGAGAGAAAATGAATATTTTTCATTTAAGAAAAATATTCCAAAGGTTATTTTGTGGTGGATCAGAAGTGAAGTGATGGTTTGGGAGAGAAGTGAACACTTGGGTGAAAGCCAAGGATGCCCAAGTGCTTAAGTCCAAATGAAAAGACTCAGAAACTCCAAGTTTCAAAAACTTTCAAATGAAATTTCAAGCAAATAAGAAAGGGCAAAACCAGGCTGTCACAAACCTCCCCCACTTAGAATGAATCTCATCCTCGAGATTCGGTTGCTTGGGAAAACCACTCTGGATACTGACTCTTAAGGAACTCTTCCTGCTCCCAAGTTGCTTCTGACTCGGTGTGATGCTCCCACTGAACTTTGAAAAATTTTCTGACTTTGCTGCGAGTGACCCTTTCCACTTGATCCAAAATTTTGGACGGTCTTTCTTCATAAGTTAAGTCCTTTGCCAATTCTATCTCAGCCATTGCAGTCCTTTTCTCAGGCGGGGATATGCATCATCTCAATTGTGAAACATGGAACACATTGTGTATTTCTGACAACTCCGGGGGTAGTTCCAGTTGGTATGCAACCGTTGTTGGGGATCGTAGTAGAAATTTAAAATTTTCTACGTATCACCAAGATCAATCTATGGAGTCATCTAGCAACGAGATAGAGGGGAGTGCATCTACATACCCTTGTAGATCGCGCGCGGAAGCGTTCAAGAGAACGGGGTTGATGGAGTCGTACTCGTCGTGATCCAAATCACCGATGATCCTAGCGCCGAACGGACGACACCTCTGCGTTCAACACACGTACGGAGCGGGGACGTCTCCTCCTTCTTGATCCAGCAAGGGGGGAGGAGAAGTTGATGGAGATCCAGCAGCACGACGGCGTGGTGGTGGAAGTAGCGGGATCCCGGCAGGGCTTCGCCAAGCGCAAGCGGGGAGGAAGAGGTGTCACGGGAGGGAGGGAGGCGCCAGGGCTTGGAGGGCTGCTCCCATGCGCCTCCCCACTATATATAGGGGTGAAGGGGGCTGGTTTCTTGCCCTCCAAGTCCATTGGGGCGTTGGCAAAGGTGGGGGAAAGAAATCCCATCATTTCCCTTCCCCACCGATTGTTATCCCCCTTTTTTAGGGATCTTGATCTTATCCCTTCGGGATATGATCTTATTCCTTCTAAGGTGGGATCTTGGTGCGCCTTGACCAGGGGTGTGGGGCCTTGCCCCCACTACCCACGTTCATGTGGGTCCCCCCATGCAGGTGGGACCCACTTCGGAACCTTCTAGAACCTTCCTGGTACAATACCGAAAAATCCCGAACATTTTCCAGTGGCCAAATTAGGACTTCCCATATATAAATCTTTACCTCCGGACCATTCCGGAACTCCTCGCGACGTCCGGGATCTCATCCGGGACTCCGAACAACTTTCGGTTAACCGCATACTAATATCTCTACAACTCTAGCGTCACCGAACCTTAAGTGTGTAGACCCTACGGGTTCGGGAGACATGCAGACATGACCAAGACGACTCTCCGGTCAATAACCAACAGCGGGATCTGGATATCCATGTTGGCTCCCACATGTTCCACGATGATCTCATCGGATGAACCACGATGTCGAGGATTCAATCAATCCCGTATACAATTCCCTTTGTCAATCGGTACGTTACTTGCCCGAGATTCGATCGTCGGTATCCCAATACCTTGTTCAATCTCGTTACCAGCAAGTCACTTTACTCGTACCGTAATGCATGATCCCGTGACCAAACACGTGGTCACATTGAGCTCATTATGATGATGCATTACCGAGTGGGCCCAGAGATACCTCTCCGTCATACGGAGTGACAAATCCCAGTCTCGATTCGTGCCAACCCAACAGACACTTTCGGAGATACCCGTAGTGCACCTTTATAGCCACCCAGTTAGGTTGTGACGTTTGGCACACCCAAAGCACTCCTATGGTATCCGGGAGTTGCACAATCTCATGGTCTAAGGAAATGATACTTGACATTTGGAAAAGCTCTAGCAGACGAACTACACGATCTTGTGCTATGCTTAGGATTGGGTCTTGTCCATCACATCATTAGGAGAATCCAATGTCCTGTTATCAATGACATCCAATGTCCATAGTCAGGAAACCGTAACCATCTATTGATCAACGAGCTAGTCAACTAGAGGCTCACTAGGGACATGTTGTGGTCTATGCATTCACACATGTATTAAGGTTTCCGGATAACACAATTATAGCATGAACAATAGACAATTATCATGAACAGGGAAATATAATAATAACCATTTTATTATTGCCTCTAGGGCATATTTCCAACAGTCTCCCACTTGCACTAGAGTCAATAATCTAGTTCACATCGCCATGTGATTAACACTCATAGTCCACATCGCCATGTGACTACACCCAAAGAGTTTACTAGAGTCAATAATCTAGTTCACATCATCATGTGATTAAGACTCAATGAGTTCTAGGGTTTGATCATGTTCTGCTTGTGAGAGAGGTTTTAGTCAACGGGTCTGCAACATTCAGATCCGTGTGTACTTTGCAAATCTCTATTTCATATTGTAGATGTTGCTACTATGCTCCACTTGGAGCTATTCCAAATGGTTGCTCCATTATACGTATCCGGTTTGCTACCCAGAGTCATCCGGCTTGGTGTTAAAGCTTGCATCGACGTAACCCTTTACGCCGAATTCTTCATCACCTCCACAATCGAGATAAAATTTCCTTATTCCCAAGGACAATTTTGACCGCTGTCCAATGATCCACTCCTGGATCATTCTTATACCCCCTTGCCAGACACGTGGCAAGGCACATCGCGGTACACAGCATGGCATATCGTATAGAGCCTATGGCTAAGGCATAGGGGACGACCTTCGTCCTTTCTCTTTCTTCTGCCGTGGTCGAGCTTTAAGTCTTAACTTCACACCTTACAACTCAAGCAAGAACTCCTTCTTTGACTGATCCATCTTGAACTCCTTCAAGATCATGTCAAGGTATGTGTTCTGTGAAAGTCTTATCAGGCGTCTTGATCTATCTCTATAGATCTTGATACCCAATATGTAAGAAGTTTTACCAAGGTCTTCCTTTGAAAAACTCCATTCAAACAACCCTTTTTGTTTTCCAGAAATTCTACATCATTTCCGATCAACAATATGTCATCCACATATACTTATCAGAAATGTTGTAGTGCTCCCACTCACTTTCTTGTAAATACAAGTTTCTTGCAAACTTTGTATAAACCCAAAAATTTGATCACCTCATCAAAGCGTATGTTCCAACTCCGAGATGCTTGCTCTAGTCCATAGGGGGATAGCTGGAGCTTGCATACCTTTTAGCATCCTTAGGATCGACAAAAACTTTCTGGTTGTATCACATACAGCCTGGTTGTATCACATACAGCCTTTCCTCATGGAAACCGTCAAGGAAACTTTTGTTTTGACATCCATCTGCCAGATTTCGTAAATGAAAATTCAGCAACTGCTAACATAATTCTAACAGACTTTAGCATCGCTATGATTGAGAGAGTCTCATCACAGTCAACTCCTTGAACTTGTCGGGAACTTCTTTGAGACAAGTCGAGCTTCATAAATGGTGACATTACCATCAGCGTCTGTCTTGTTCTTAAAGATCCATTTATTCTTAATGGCTTGCCGATCATTGGGCAAGTCCACCAAAGTCCATACTTTGTTCTCATACATGGATCCTATCTCGGATTTCATGGCTCCTAGCCATTTGTTGGAATCTGGGCCCACCATCGCGTCTCCATAGCTCATAGGTTCATCATTGTCCAACAACATGACCTTTAAGACAGGGTGACCACTCAGAAGTTGTATACACCCTTGTCGACCTACGAGGTTTGATAGTAACTTGATCTGAAGCTCCATGATCATCATCATTAGCTTTCTCTTCAACTGAGGGATGTGCCACAGAAACATCTTTCTGTGCTGCGCTACTCTCTGATTGAAGTGAAGGTTCAACAACCTCATCAAGTTCTATCTTCCTCCCACTCAATTCTTTCGAGAGAAACTCTTTCTCGACAAAGGACCTGTTCATAGCGACAAACAATTTGCCCTCAGATCTGAGATAGAAGGTATACCCAATCGTCTTGTTTGGGTATTCTATGAAGACACAATTTCCCGCTTTGGGTTCGAGCTTTTCTGGCCGAAGCCTATCGACATAAGCATCGTAGCCCCAAACCTTAAGAAACAACAACTTAGGTTTCTTGCCAAACCATAGTTCATACGGTGTCGTCTCCACGGACTTAGATGGTGCCCTATTTAAAGTGAATGTAGCTGTCTCTAATGCATAACCCTAAAACGATAGCGGTAGATCGGTAAGAGATATCATAGATCGCACCATAACCAATAGGGTGCGACTACGATGCTCGGACACACCATTAGGCTATGGTGTTCCAGGATGCGTCAACTGTGAAACGATTCCACCTTGTCAGTGATTGCCAAACTCACAACTCAGATACTTTTCCCTTGATCAGATCGCAGGAACTTGATCTTCTTGTTATGATGATTCTCAACTTCACTCTGAAATTGCTTGAACTTTTTAAACGTTTCAGACTTATGCTTCATTAAGTAAATATACACATATCTACTCAATTCATTGGTGAAGGTGAGAAAATAACGATATCCACCGCACGCGTCAACACTCATCGGATCGCACACATCAGCATGTATGATTTCCAACAAGTCACTTGCCCGTTCCATTGTTCCAGAAAACGGGGTTTTAGTCATCTTGCCAATGAGGCATGGCTCGCATGTGTCAAGTGATTCAAAATCAAGTGACTCCAAAACTCCATCGGCATGGAGATTCTTCATGCGCTTTACACCAATATGACCTTAAGCGGCAGTGCCACAAAAGTGGTACTGTCATTATCAACTCTACATCTTTTGGCATCAATGTTATGAACATGTGTATCACCACGATCGAGATTCAATAAACCATTCACATGGGGTGCATGACCATAGAAGGTGTTATTCATGTAAACAGAATAACCATTATTCTCTGACTTAAATGGATAACCGCATTGCAATAAACATGATCTAATCATGTTCATGCTCAATGCAGACACCAATGCAAACAACATTTATCTAGGTTCAACACTAATCTCGAAGGTAGAGGGAGCGTGCGATGGTGATCACATCAACCTTGGAAACACTTCCAACACGCATCGTCACCTCGCCCCTAGCTAGTCTCCGTTTATTCCGTAGCTTTTGTTTCGAGTTACCAATCTTAGCAACTGAACCGGTATCTAATACCCATGTGCTACTAGGAGTACTAGTAAGGTACACATCAATAACACATATATCAAATGTACTTTTGTTGAAGTTGCCAGCCTTCTTATCTACCAAGTATTTGAGGCAGTTCCGCTACCAGTGACAGTTCCCCTAATAGAAGCACTTCGTCTCGGGTTTGGGTTCTTGGGTTTCTTCATTGGAGCGGCAACTGGCTTGCCATTCATGAAGTTTCCCTACTTGCCCTTTCCCTTCTTTGAAACTAGTGGTCTTGTTAACCATCAACACTTGATGCTCCTTCTTCATTTCTACTTCCGCGGCCTACCGCGAACTGCTCCGGGATCATCTCCATCCCCTGCATGTTATAGTTCATCATGAAGTTCTAGTAGCTTGGTGATAGCGATTGGAGAACTTTGTCAATCAATCTCTTATCTGGAAGATTAACTCCCACTTGATTCAAGAGATTGAAGTACCCAGACATTCTGAGCACATGCTCACTGGCTGAGCTATTCTCCTCCATCTTGTAGGCAAAGATCTTGTCAGAGGTCTCAAACCTCTCAACATGGGCATGAGCCTGAAATACCAATTTCAGCTCTTGAAATATCTCATATGTTCCATGGCGTTCAAAACGCTTTTGGAGCCCCAACTCTAAGCCGTAAAGGATGGCGCACTAAACTATCAAGTAGTCATCAGAATGTGTCTGCCAGATGTTCACAACATCCACAGACGACGCTAGAGGGGTTGGCACACCGAGCGGTGCATCAAGGACAGAAGCCTTCTGTGTAGCAGTGAGGACAATCCTCAGACTACGGCCCTAGTCCGCACAATTGCTCACAATAACTTTCAACTTAGTCTTTCTCTAGGAACGTATTAAAACAGGGAGCTTAAGCACGAGCTATTGATCTGCAACTTAATTTGCAAAGACAATTTAGACTATGTTCATGACAATGAGTTCAATTAATCAAATTATTTAAAGAACTCCCACTTAGATAGACATCCCTCTAGTCATCTAAGTGATACATGATCCGAATCGACTAGGCCATGTCCGATCATCACGTGAGACGGACTAGTCATCAACGGTGAACATCTCCATGTTGATCGCATCTACTATACGACTCATGTTCGACCTTTCGATCTCTTGTGTTCCGAGGCCATGTCTGTACATGCTAGGCTCGTCAAGTCAACCTAAGTGTTTCGCATGTGTTCCGAGGCCATGTCTGTACATGCTAGGCTCGTCAACACCCGTTGTATGCGAACATTAGAATCTATCACACCCGATCATCACGTGGTGCTTCGAAACAACGAACCTTCGCAACGGTGCACAGTTAGGGGGAACACATTTCTTGAAATTTTAGTGAGGGATCATCTTATTTATGCTACCGTCGTTCTAAGCAAATAAGATGTAAACATGACAGACATCACATGAAAATCATAAAGTGACATGATATGGCCAATATCATCTTGCGCCTTTTGATCTCCATCTTCGAGGCACGACATGATCACCTTCGTCACCGGCATGACACCATGATCTCCATCATCATGTCTTCATGAAGTTGTCTCGCCAACTATTACTTCTACTACTATGGCTAACGGTTAGCAATAAAGTAAAGTAATTACATGGCGTTTTCATTGACACGCAGGTCACACAATAAATTAAGACAACTCCTATGGCTCCTGCCGGTTGTCGTACTCATCGACATGCAAGTCGTGATTCCTATTACAAGAACATGATCAATCTCATACATCACATATATCATTCATCACATCCTTTTGGCCATATCACATCACATAGCATACCCTGCAAAAACAAGTTAGACGTCCTCTAATTGTTGTTGCATGTTTTACGTGGCTGCTATGGGTTTCTAGCAAGAACGTTTCTTACCTATGCAAAAGCCACAATGGTGATATGCCAATTGCTATTTACCCTTCATAAGGACCCTTTTCATCGAATCCGATCCGACTAAAGTGGGAGAGACAGACACCCGCTAGCCACCTTATGGATCAAGTGCATGTCAGTCGGTGGAACCTGTCTCACGTAAGAGTACGTGTAAGGTCGGTCCGGGCCGCTTCATCCCACAATGCCGCCGAATCAAGATAAGACTAGTAACGGTAAGCAAATTGAACAAATCGTCACCCACAACTACTTTGTGTTCTACTCGTGCATAGAATCTACGCATAAACCTGGCTCATGATGCCACTGTTGGGGATCGTAGCAGAAATTTAAAATTTTCTACGTATCACCAAGATCAATCTATGGAGTCATCTAGCAATGAGATAGAGGGGAGTGCATCTACATACCCTTGTAGATCGCGCGCGGAAGCGTTCAAGAGAACGGGGTTGATGGAGTCGTACTCGTCGTGATCCAAATCACCGATGATCCTAGCGCTGAACGGACGGCACCTCCACGTTCAACACACGTACAGAGTAGGGACGTCTCCTCCTTCTTGATCCAGCAAGGGGGGAGGAGAAGTTGATGGAGATCCAGCAGCACAACGGCGTGGTGGTGGAAGTAGCGGGATCCCGGCAGGGGTTCGCCAAGCGCAAGCGGGGAGGAAGAGGTGTCACGGGAGGGAGGGAGGCGCCAGGGCTTGGGGTGCTGCTCCCATGCGCCTCCCCACTATATATAGGCGTGGAGGGGGCTGGTTTCTTGCCCTCCAAGTCCATTGGGGCGTTGGCAAAGGTGGGGGAAAGAAATCCCATCATTTCCCTTCCCCACCGATTGTTATCCCCCTTTTTTAGGGATCTTGATCTTATCCCTTCGGGATATGATCTTATTCCTTCTAAGGTGGGATTTTGGTGCGCCTTGACCAGTGCTGTGGGGCCTTGCCCCCACTACCCACATTCATGTGGGTCCCCCCATGCAGGTGGGCCCCACTTCGGAACCTTCTAGAACCTTCCCGGTACAATACCGAAAAATCCCGAACATTTTCCGGTGGCCAAAATAGGACTTCCCATATATAAATCTTTACCTCCGGACCATTCCGGAACTCCTCGTGACGTCCGGGATCTCATCTGGGACTCCGAACAACTTTCGGTTAACCGCATACTAATATCTCTACAACTCTAGCGTCACCGAACCTTAAGTGTGTAGACCCTACGGGTTCGGGAGACATGCAGACATGACCGAGACGACTCTCCGGTCAATAACCAACAGCGGGATCTGGATACCCATGTTGGCTCCCACATGTTCCACGATGATCTCATCGGATGAACCACGATGTCGAGGATTCAATCAATCCCGTATACAATTCCCTTTGTCAATCGGTACGTTACTTGCCCGAGATTCGATCGTCGGTATCCCAATACCTTGTTCAATCTCGTTACCAGCAAGTCACTTTACTCGTACCGTAATGCATGATCCCGTGACCATACACTTGGTCACATTGAGCTCATTATGATGATGCATTACCGAGTGGGCCCAGAGATACCTTTCTGTCATACGGAGTGACAAATCCCAGTCTCGATTCGTGCCAACCCAACAGACACTTTCGGAGATACCCGTAGTGCACCTTTATAGCCACCCAGTTAGGTTGTGACGTTTGGCACACCCAAAGCACTCCTATGGTATCCGGGAGTTGCACAATCTCATGGTCTAAGGAAATGATACTTGACATTTGGAAAAGCTCTAGCAGACGAACTACACGATCTTGTGCTATGCTTAGGATTGGGTCTTGTCCATCACATCATTCTCCTAATGATGTGATCCCGTTATCAATGACATCCAATGTCCATAGTCAGGAAATCGTAACCATTTATTGATCAATGAGCTAGTCAACTAGAGGCTCACTAGGGACATGTTGTGGTCTATGTATTCACACATGTATTACGGTTTCCGGATAACACAATTATAGCATGAACAATAGACAATTATCATGAACAAGGAAATATAATAATAACCATTTTATTATTGCCTCTAGGGCATATTTCCAACAACCGTACCCACTCGAGACATAATTGGGAATGGACCAATGAATCTGGGTGCCAGCTTTCCACGAGTCTGAAATCGCTTAACTCCTTTCATAGGAGTGACTTGGAGGTACACATGTTCTCCGGGTTCAAAACTGACCTGCCGGTGCTTTGCATCATAATAACTCTTCTGACGGGATTTGGCCAATTGCAGTCGGTCCCTGATTTCCCTGACTTGTTTCTCGGCTTCCATCATGAGATCGGTTCTGAAGATATGGCTATCTCCAGCTTGAGACCAATTTAGAGGAGTGCGGCACTTACGACCATATAGAGCTTCATAGGGTGACATCTTTAGACTGGTCTGGAAACTATTGTTATACGAGAACTCGGCGTATGGAAAGCAATCTTCCCAGTTCGCCCCGTTGGCTAGCACACAGGCTCGCAACATATCTTCGAGTATTTGAATTACTCGCTCTGTCTGACCGTCCGTCTGGGGGTGATAAGCAGTACTATATTTTAGTGCTGTCCCCAAGGATTGATGGAGGCGGGACCAGAAAGCGGAGGTAAACAAAGAACCTCGGTTGGAAGTGATAGTCCGGGGCACTCCATGCAGACTGACGATTCTGGATACATACAGTTGCACCAGTTCATTTGCTCTGTATCTGGTGCTGACCGGGATGAAATGAGCAACCTTGGTTAGGGTGTCCACTATAACCCAGATTGCGTCTTTGCTACGCTGAGTCCTAGGCAATCCGGTGATGAAGTCCATGCAAATATCATCCCATTTCCATTGTGAAACTGGCAGTGGTTGGAGAAGTCCGGCTGGCTTCTGATGCACTGCTTTCACCTTGTTGCATATGTCGCAACAGGCTACAAAATAGGCAATGTCTTTCTTCATCCCATTCCACCAGAATATTTGTTTAAGGTCTTCATACATTTTCGTACTTCCCGGATGAATGGAATACGAGGATTCGTGTGCTTCTGACAAGATTTTCCTCTTCAAGTCCGGTTGATTTGGTACACAAATTCGTCCACAGAATCGGAGGGTACCGAAGTTGTCCTTGAAGAAATCTGGGGGCGGCCTTGCATGTTTTTGTAGCTTGGCGTCATCTGGCTGGGCCTTGCGGATTTCCATCTCAAGTGTGGGGTAACTCCCAAAATATTAGTGAGGCCAGCATCTGGCTGGGCCTCCTGAAGTCCCGGTAGGCAATGATTTTAACATGACATTTAAGCTGACGGGCTTTCGACTGAGCGCATCGGCAACGACGTTGGCCTTGCCTGGATGGTAATTTATTCCAAGGTCATAATCCTTGACCAACTCTAACCATCTTCGCTGACGGAGATTTAAATCTGGCTGAGTGAAGATGTACTTGAGGCTTTTGTGGTCGGTCAAAATTTGGCACCTTTTTCCAATGAGATAGTGTCTCCAAATTTTTAATGCATGAACCACTGCAGCCAATTCCAAATCATGAGTAGGATAATTTCCCTCATGTGGTCGTAGTTGTCGTGATGCATAGGCTACCACCTTGCCGTCTTACATCAATACACAACCAATACCTTGTCCAGAGGCATCACAGTACACATCGAAGCTGCGATAAATGTCTGGAAGAGTCAATACGGGTGCGGTTGTCAGACGCGTCTTTAGCTCATAAAAACTGTTCTCACAGTCCTTGGTCCACTCAAACTTTGTATCCTTTTTGAGCAGTTCCGTCATAGGTTTAGCAATTTTGGAAAACCCTTCAATGCAACGACGATAGTATCCAGCTAATCCAAGGAAAATCTGTATCTGTGTTACAGTCGTGGGCGGTACCCAATCAAGCACATCCTTTACTTTGCTCGGGTCCACGGCTATGCCTTCGGCGGATAGTACATGCCCGAGAAACCCAACTTGCTTGAGCCAAAATTCGCACTTACTGAACTTGGCGTATAGCTGATGGTTGCGGAGCCGTTGTAGCACTGCCCGGAGGTGATCCTTATGCTCTTCTTCACTCTTGGAGTAAATGAGGATGTCGTCGATAAAGACTACCACAAATTTGTCGAGGAAGTCCATGAACACCTTGTTCATCATATGCATGAAGAAGGCAGGGGCATTGGTGAGACCAAAGGACATCACAGTATATTCGTAAAGACCGTATCGTGTAGTGAATGCGGTCTTAGGAATATCTTCCCTTTTAATCTTGAGCTGATGATATCCGGTCCGTAAATCGATTTTTGAGAATACTTTAGCCCCACTGAGCTGATCGAACAGATCATCAATCCTTGGCAGTGGGTATTTATTTTTGATGGTGACCTCATTCAGCTAGCGATAATCTATACACATACGGAGACTGCCATCCTTTTTACCCATGAAGATTGCAGGTGACCCCCACGGTGAAGAGCTGGGACGAATATAACCTTTCCGGAGTAATTCGTCAAGCTGTTTCTTTAGTTCCACTAATTCTGATGAGGGCATCCGGTAATACTTCTTGTATAATGGTGCGGTTCCGGGCACAAGATCTATGGCAAATTCCAGTTCCCGATCTGGTGGCATGCCTGGCAGTTCTTCTGGAAACACATCAGGGTACTCACTGACCACAGGAATAAATTCCAATTTGACCACAGCAGTGCACACTAGTTCTGGCTTGGGTATATGCTTGCGAGCATAGAATTTGGTGAGCTGCCCATTCAGACTGGTTAAATTGACTTCTCGGGTTGCGTAGTTTATACAAACTTGATATTTGGTCAGCCAATCCATTCCCAGTATAATATCCAACTGTTCAGACTCAATGATTATCAGAGATGTTGGAAAGTGGACCCCGTTGATATTGATCTCCAGATCGCGGCAGACTAGATTGCTCTTGATTATAGATCCCGGGGTTTGTACCAGCATATTTTTGCCCAAAATTGTGCAAGGAAAATTGTTTTGGGCGGCAAAACTCTGAGAAATAAAAGAATGGGAAGCCCCAGAGTCAAATAAAATTACTGCAGGTATGTCATTAACAGAAAACATACCAATAACGACTTCTGGCTTCTCTTGGGATTCATTGGCAGAGATATGATTCACGTGCCCAGTGATGTTTTGCTGGGTTGGCCCTGACTCCATAAAGTTGACTTGTGGCCTGCTTAGCGCATTCACTCTGTGGTTCTTGGGGCACTGTTTGGCATAATGTCCGGGCTGCCCGCAAGTGAAACAAGAATTATTGCGCTGCCGCTCCTCATGCATTGGATTGGCCACAACATTCTTGACTTGAGTGGTGGTCTTGTTAACATTCTGCTGCCAATTTGACCGGTATTCCACCTGAGTCTGCTGCCAGGTACGAGCCTTTTGCATAGGTTCCCTGTAGGGGAACGCAGCAGAAAACAAAAAATTTCCGACCTACGCACCAGCCCAGGACCACTATGGAGACTGCATACATGGTTTGATCTTTTTTCGTTACCGACTCGTAGCGCAGCGGGAAGTAGAGTCGATGACGATCGGCGGTGCAGATCCCCGCAGCTAGGATTTACAACCTCCCAACCGCGAGGATGTGTACCCTCATCTGCTCCTCAGACAGCCCTCCGGGAGGCGGTCGAACAGCCCCCCCGGACGGTGTCGCGGACAGCCCTTCGGGAGGACCTTCGAAACTCGAATGGTCACTCGGACAGCCCTTCGGGAGGACCTTCGAAACTCGGACGGTCACACGGACAGCCCTTCGGGAGGCACTCACGAACTAAGACCGAAACTACGATCTCTCTACAGAGTTGCACACATACGGTGTCATCTATCCAGCAGGGCTTCGCCGTCCAGAACTAGTTCCTGCCGGAACCCAGACAGCCTTACGGCTCTACGAAACTCTTTTCGTGGGAGGGAGAGAAGAAGCCAGATAATGCATGGCATGTGTATGAGAGCAAGGGATCAGTGTGGAGGGCTGCCCCTCCACCTCTATTTATAGGAAATCCCAAGGGGGTAGGGTAGTTTCACAAAAAACCCAAAATGCACATGAATGAAGTCCTTCCACAAGGACCTAGGAGTGAAACCAAGGAACAAGAGGGTCCCCAAGGGGGGATACCTCATGTGGCCGGCCACACCCCCATGAGGGGCCCAAAAAATGGCTCCTATCCATCCATGTCATCCCCAAGATCTTTTGGAGCAAAGCCCCAAAAGGTGGCTTTCCATAAAGTAACCATAAAGCTGATTTTCACTATTCACGACGACATTTTTCAGCGTCTGATCGAACTGAAAATATTTATGTGGGCTAAGAACATTTCCAGTACCCACTAAAATGATTTTCAACGCGTTCCGAAACAATTCCAGTTTTAGTGATTTTCATCTGCGAAACGCATCTGAAGTGGCTCCGGCAGCTCCGGAACATTTCCGGTTTTTATCTCAGAAAATTCCAAAAAGCTTCCAGAATGATTCTGGCATCCTCCAAGAATTATCAGGCATGTGCCGAAACCAATTTGACTTAATGGTGTATCCCGAAACAACTTTTCGGTTTCATCGAAACTTATCCGATGACCTCTCTCTGCGGTACGATTCCGCTGTCCGAAACTTTTCGGTGTCCGAAACTTTTTCGGTGATTTTCTCTCAGACTCCCTGTCTAGTATTCAGCAGATAGATGACCCTTAAGCGTGTGACCCTATAGGTTCGGTGAAGTATAGACATGACCCGGAACCCCTTCCGATCAATGATCAACATCGGAGCCGTGGACACCCATATTGACCCCTATACCCACACGAATAAATATTCGAGTGAACCTCCAGTTGCCGTGTGCTATTCTTGTTGCTTCGCGATATGTTACAAATACCCGAGGTGAGACATGTTGGCATTCCTGTGGATCAACAACTTGTCCACTATGCTAGTTACCTCGTTACCGGTATTGTTCTCTTTTCTCGTTATCGTGTTCCGGCATCCCCGTGATCAAATCACAAAGTGTCTGGCCAGACGATGATGGATACCGTAACACCGAGAGGGCCCAGAGATATCTCTCCATCGTCGGAGGAGCAAATCCCAATCTTGAGCTATCAAGTTACTTGACACACTTTTCCATGAACCCGTAAGCCGCCGTAATAGCCACCCATTTACGGATGACGTTTAACAAACCCCAAAGTTCATGAAGCAAGCATGAAGAAACTCGATACTCTCATGGTCTAAGGAATCATGCAAACGTTAACCATCTCTGTGTTATGTACCAATAAACTTGTGACGAATGAATCTCATAGCATAACATCAATCCGGGTCGATTCAACACAAATGTTCTCTTAACATTGTGCCCTCAAAGTTGCTGGCATAGACATGCCCATGACCAGGAAAACAGAATCATCATGCAACACTTGAGCTAGTCTTAGAGGCCAGACTAGGAATACTTTTTACCGTTTATTATTCCACACGTGCATTTGAGTCTTCCTCCGAGCCTCGTGGATATTGCAGACTTGAGAATCATTGCAGTTATAGCATGGAACATAAACATAATTATGAACTCGGAGATAAATAATATCATTTATTATTGCCTCTAGGGCATATCTCCTACAGACTCCCACTTGCACTAGAGTCAATAATCTAGCTTATGCTAATGCACTTCACACCTGTGGAACACCGGTGTAAATATGCTTCGCTTGTGGTATAGCCTGATGTCCAACGGATCTGACGACTTCAGTTCCGTGTGTATCTTTGTATGTCCTCGCGTTTTCACGTTTTCACAAAATTCATATTTTGTGTGGACTTGGCTTTGGATGTATGTGAATCACAGGTCGAACCTGGATTCCTCAGACTGAGTTATGGAGGAACTACCTGCAGTAGTGTCCCATTGTCAAAAGCCATCTTGGAACTATACTAAGTTCATGAATGAACTATATGATTCAACATCTTCTTTGTCGCTTCTAAAGCGTCAACATACTTAGCCCTTGTTATAGAATTCGCCACAGTAACTAGTTTGAACAAATTCCAACTAACTGTGCCACCACATTGTGTGTTACACAAAAACCTTAACTTAAATCGAAAATCGCACGGTGAAAAGATGAAGACTATCAATGTAACATTTTACAACGAACTCTTCATGATCTCCGCTTGCAAGAAAACATATCATCAGTACTTACTCTAGTACTCAATGACATCTTTCACTGTTGTCCCACGATCAGTACTTTGATCACTTTAGTATCCATACTCGCAACACCTTGGGAGTATTGGACATATCTGGTTGTTTTACATACCATGGAATACATGATTAATCCAAACACAAAAGTGTGTGGAATCTGCATCATGTATTTTACTCATCAGTGTTTTGGGACACCGAGTCTTGCAAAAACTCCTTCCATGTGACTTTGGCAAGAATCACTCCTTGGCGTTTTAAATGCTAAAAGGTTTTAGCATCTTGTCAATATGTATTCATTGCTTAGCCCCATTAGGTAAATCTATCTCCATAGATCATCATGCCTAATATTGAGGCTATTTAGCCTAAGCACTTCATCGAAAAACTATTTTCAAATGAAGTCCTAATTCGTGTCAAGAAATT
This sequence comes from Aegilops tauschii subsp. strangulata, assembly GCF_002575655.3. Classification (NCBI taxonomy): domain Eukaryota; kingdom Viridiplantae; phylum Streptophyta; class Magnoliopsida; order Poales; family Poaceae; genus Aegilops; species Aegilops tauschii. Next base: position 248,704,023 of record NC_053035.3, read on the forward strand.
TATTTCCAATTACCAATGTGCCAAGCACATAAGGTTTTTAGAAATATTATTACGCTCCCACTTACTTTCTTGAATTACAAGCATCTTCGTTACCCATTGATGAAGTCAAAACCCCTTTGATCATTTCATCAAAACACGAAGATTCCAACTCCATTTTGCTCTCTTCTGTCCATTGCTGGAACTCTGAAGTTTGCATACCTACTAGCATCCTCTGGATCGACAAATTACTTTGGACTGTATCATATACAAGTCCTAGCTTTCATTTCCATCAGATGGAAATGCTTTTATCATCCATGTTTCATATCTCATGATTGAAATATGTAATAATTGCTAGTTCAACCCGAACCGACTTTAAGCATCGCTACGATGAAAACAACCTCATCGTAGTCAACTCTTGAACTTGTTATTTCAACAAGTCGAGCTTTATGGATAAAACATTTTATCCGTATCAGTTTTAAGTTCCATAAATATTCGTTAGACTCTAAGTCTTCCGAAAGGTGTATCAAGGTTTTAATCTTGAATCACTTATATGGAAACTAACTCGGGTTGTATTGGCATTTAGCCAATTCCGGAGTCAGGGCCCATCAACGCTTCCTTGTGTATCGTAGGTATAATGTTGTCTAACAACAATATCTCGTTTGCGCACCTGAGAGGTTTGCACGAGCCTTGCCTACGTGGTTCAGCTGCAAGTTCGACCGAAGTTCATACATTTTATTGTAGAGACTTCCGTATCAGTCGCAGTAGGAAACTCTGGAATTACTTCCAAGGTCTCTTTCCTTTGATCTGATGAAGATACTGTTTATCTCGTCGAGTTGCACTATTCTCCCACTCACCTTTTAGAAAGAACCATTCTCTTTTAAAGCATACCGTTCTTTGTGGCAAACCTATTTGCCTCGGTATAGTGAGGGAGGAATACCCAATGACTTGGGATAACCTACAAAGTAGCACTTGTCTGATTTGGAATAGGTTTGTAACCTTTTACACAAGCCCCATATTCCAAATGTTAAGAAAAGATACAACATGGTTGGGCGTACCATACCATGGCTTCATTTCAACAGACCCGATGTAGCTCTTTTCAGTGTAAAAGCCGCAGTCTCTAAAGCATCACTTTAAAAGGGATAATGGCAAATTTATTTATGTCATCTTTGACCTTACCATGTCATAAATGGTTTGATTACATCTCCACGGACTTTCCACTTGCAGTGGTGTTCCGGGAGGTGCAAGTTATGAAACCCCTTTCACAACTCATCAGACATTCGCTAAACATGTAACTCAAATATTCCTTTGTACAATCAAATTGCAGAAGCATAATTTTCTTGTTACAATAACTTCTACTTTATTTTTGAGAACCTTTTGAATGATTTCAAAAGATCCAAACTTACGTCTCATCAAGTAAATATCCACATATCTACTTGAGTCATTTCTGCAGATAAATAAATCCACCACTAACAACACTTATCGAACTACACACATCAAATGTATGATCACTAATAAGTTTGTTGTTCGTTCCTTATGGCCTGTGAACGGTATTTTAGTCACTTCACTTTTCGGAGGAAAGTTGCAAGTGTCAGATGATTCAAAATCAAAAAGACTTCAAAATCCATCATAATGGAATTTTCCATGCGGGTTTCTCAAATGTGACCAAATGTAGTGCCACACTTGTGTGGTATTCTTTTAGTCTTGCGACATTTAGCGTCAGTGTTATGGATGTATCATATTACCCTCAATATTCATAACATACGTCCCATCGATGATGGAAGTATGGCCCTTATGTTATTCATAATACTTAACAACAATTGTTGTTTTTATGAACAACTCTTTTGCAACAAACATTGTGCAATGGGCTAGAGTGTATGAAACTCTAAAATGAATTATGAAAGTAAACCCAGAGGTATTGTATTATTATCAATATTCATAACATACATCTCATTCATAATGAAAGTATGGCCCTTGTGTTATTCATAACATCGAACATAAAAAGTTCTCTTATGAACAACCTTCTTGCAATATATCTTATGCAATGGGATAGAGTTTGTAAAACTCTAAATGAATTATGAAAATAAATACAGACAGCAATACACCGATGGAAGGTATAGTAACATTTACTATGTTCCCTGTGTATACCTTAACCTCATTTCTGGCTAGTCTTTTTAGGCCACAGTAGCTCTTACAGTGATTCGCAATTGAATGCAATCGAGCGGGTATCTTTGTGATTAACTCACAATACCCAAGAATTAGTGATTAACATGTTTAACCAGAATTCCCAAGAACTATATCTTTGACCAGCCTACTATACAACAAAAACTTGTATGACATTCATACATGAGCTGGATATTCCAGTCATCTTTCTTTCTGCCTTTTTACTTCTAATAGTTTAACTTTTAGTATTTCTCCTACTCGCAAAAGAAGCACCCAACTTAAGAGTGGCGTTAGCCCCGGACTACCTAGGCGTGTAAGTCATACTAACACCCTTTGGACACTTCCTTTCTCTTTAAGTTGTTGTTTTATTCACCTTTCATTATATGATAGGCGTTCTTCTGGATCCCTTTCCCAACAGTCAAATGCATAGTAAACACTTTTACTAATACTTGCAAACAAACATTGCTTTGTTTGTATCTGAAAATAATTTTCAGTTCCATGAATATCATATAACTATCCCAACTTTCGAAGTTTGGGTTTCATGGAAGCAAACATATTGCACTTGACTGAAACGGAATTATAGCTTTTGGATCGAAGGACGAGAGTCACATGATCCATAGCTTTAGCGGGAGGATACGGAAAGCATGCGATAGGACAAAGTCCTTCTCGGCACTTTTGAGGACAATCCTCATATTACGTTACCAATCGTAAAGTTTTAACCAGATATTTAACAGTTATTCAATTTTAATAGGGAAGGTGGAAACGCGAGCCATTATTCTACAACTATTTTGCAAGAAACACTTAGACACTGTTCATAATTAATTGCACTGAGAATTAAACATGTTAATTCAACAGTGCGCTCCCACTCAAATCAATATCTCTCACAATTAATTTTGAGTGATACAACCAGACTTCAATTCATCGCCATAGAATCATCATCTCATAACGGGAATTTTAATCGGTAGGCCAACTTGCCGATCACATCTCTATGTGACTCTTGCTCATCTTTCGATGCGTGTGTTCCGAGCTCAGGACGATCCTGCCATGAACGTCAAGACAACCAAGTGATCTTGCTGCGAGGTCTGACCTCACCCGCCTCACACTTCTCTAATCGTTCGTACCCATGCATCCATGGCGCACCCCGAAAAGATAGGTGCCGTGACGGTGCTACACTTGGGAGAACACTAACTACTTGATATTTTAAGTGAGAGATCACCCTAATAAAAGCGACTACCGCGCAATCAAGAAGGGTGCATCATAAGGGATAAACATCTCAGGCAATTCATAATAGCATGATATGGTATAGCCCTTTCTGACGGAGAAGTATTTCATTTCTTCGTCTTCGGCATTCGCGTCGGTGGTCACCTTCACGAAGATTGCCACCACCTTGTCGATGCACCAGATAATATTGCTATCTCTATAGCTAACAAAATAATGCATTACAACAAGGTTGACACGCAGGTCATTAAAATGCAATCATATGGCTCCAGCCATCATGCCGAATCATGACACGTAGGTCATGTTAATCAAATTACATCATATAGTCATCTCATACATAATCGAATTAGTATGAGCACTGCTATACCACATCACATGCACATCCTGCAAAACCAAGTTAGACGCCTCTAATAGGTTTATGCAAAATTTTATTTTACGTGGCTTCTAAGGTTTTGACTTAAACCGCAGCTACCAACGTTTTATCATCAAGTATGATTATTCAGGTTGCTAGATTAACATCTCGGGGTGTATGAAACACGGGATAATTAAATCTCGAGCCCCATACTAAACTTCGTCATACGCATGACCCCCGTGCAGATCATATCTGCAATGCCCTTTCATCTGCGAATTTCATCTTTCTTTTGACTACGGCAGAACCCAAAGAACTGATAGCACTTCCATGATCAATCAGGATCACGGATTGCCAGAACTTTGTCAAATTCCACCATGCTGTCTCGAGATTGAGCAAACGCAAATTCTAGGGAAGCAACAAGAACCTCGGGTAACAGATTTCATCTGTCACCCGCATAAATAATTTTCAGCAATAGATCTCATCTACTACCTAATTATATTATGCAATACCCATACATCTCCATGTATTCTAGATCGAAACCTGCATCTACGCATAGCACGGCTCTTGATGCCACTGTAGGGGAACGCAGCAGAAAACAAAAAATTTCCGACCTACGCACCAGCCCAGGACCACTATGGAGACTGCATACATGGTTTGATCTTTTTTCGTTACCGACTCGTAGCGCAGCGGGAAGTAGAGTGGATGACGATCGGCGGTGCAGATCCCCGCAGCTAGGATTTACAACCTCCCAACCGCGAGGATGTGTACCCTCATCTGCTCCTCAGACAGCCCTCCGGGAGGCGGTCGAACAGCCCCCCCGGACGGTGTCGTGGACAGCCCTTCGGGAGGACCTTCGAAACTCGAACGGTCACTCGGACAGCCCTTCGGGAGGACCTTCGAAACTCGGACGGTCACACGGACAGCCCTTCGGGAGGCACTCACGAACTAAGACCGAAACTACGATCTCTCTACAGAGTTGCACACATACGGTGTCATCTATCCAGCAGGGCTTCGCCGTCCAGAACTAGTTCCTGCCGGAACCCAGACAGCCTTACGGCTCTACGAAACTCTTTTCGTGGGAGGGAGAGAAGAAGCCAGATAATGCATGGCATGTGTATGAGAGCAAGGGATCAGTGTGGAGGGCTGCCCCTCCACCTCTATTTATAGGAAATCCCAAGGGGGTAGGGTAGTTTCACAAAAAACCCAAAATGCACATGAATGAAGTCCTTCCACAAGGACCTAGGAGTGAAACCAAGGAACAAGAGGGTCCCCAAGGGGGGATACCTCATGTGGCCGGCCACACCCCCATGAGGGGCCCAAAAAATGGCTCCTATCCATCCATGTCATCCCCAAGATCTTTTGGAGCAAAGCCCCAAAAGGTGGCTTTCCATAAAGTAACCATAAAGCTGATTTTCACTATTCACGACGACATTTTTCAGCGTCTGATCGAACTGAAAATATTTATGTGGGCTAAGAACATTTCCAGTACCCACTAAAATGATTTTCAACGCGTTCTGAAACAATTCTGGTTTTAGTGATTTTCATCTGCGAAACGCATCTGAAGTGGCTCCGGCAGCTCCGGAACATTTCCGGTTTTTATCTCAGAAAATTCCAAAAAGCTTCCAGAATGATTCTGGCATCCTCCAAGAATTATCAGGCATGTGCCGAAACCAATTTGACTTAATGGTGTATCCCGAAACAACTTTTCGGTTTCATCGAAACTTATCCGATGACCTCTCTCTGCGGTACGATTCCGCTGTCCGAAACTTTTCGGTGTCCGAAACTTTTTCGGTGATTTTCTCTCAGACTCCCTGTCTAGTATTCAGCAGATAGATGACCCTTAAGCGTGTGACCCTATAGGTTCGGTGAAGTATAGACATGACCCGGAACCCCTTCCGATCAATGATCAACATCGGAGCCGTGGACACCCATATTGACCCCTATACCCACACGAATAAATATTCGAGTGAACCTCCAGTTGCCGTGTGCTATTCCTGTTGCTTCGCGATATGTTACAAATACCCGAGGTGAGACATGTTGGCATTCCTGTGGATCAACAACTTGTCCACTATGCTAGTTACCTCGTTACCGGTATTGTTCTCTTTTCTCGTTATCGTGTTCCGGCATCCCCGTGATCAAATCACAAAGTGTCTGGCCAGACGATGATGGATACCGTAACACCGAGAGGGCCCAGAGATATCTCTCCATCGTCGGAGGAGCAAATCCCAATCTTGAGCTATCAAGTTACTTGACACACTTTTCCATGAACCCGTAAGCCGCCGTAATAGCCACCCATTTACGGATGATGTTTAACAAACCCCAAAGTTCATGAAGCAAGCATGAAGAAACTCGATACTCTCATGGTCTAAGGAATCATGCAAACGTTAACCATCTCTGTGTTATGTACCAATAAACTTGTGACGAATGAATCTCATAGCATAACATCAATCCGGGTCGATTCAACACAAATGTTCTCTTAACATTGTGCCCTCAAAGTTGCTGGCATAGACATGCCCATGACCAGGAAAACAGAATCATCATGCAACACTTGAGCTAGTCTTAGAGGCCAGACTAGGAATACTTTTTACCGTTTATTATTCCACACGTGCATTTGAGTCTTCCTCCGAGCCTCGTGGATATTGCAGACTCGAGAATCATTGCAGTTATAGCATGGAACATAAACATAATTATGAACTCGGAGATAAATAATATCATTTATTATTGCCTCTAGGGCATATCTCCTACATTCCCATCCTTCTTTGGCTCAAACTTGCGCTTGTTGTCGTTAACAGGCCTATTATCTGATATAAGCTTGTGTTCCCGTCCAGCGATGAATGCCTTGTCTACCAGAGTTTGGAAATCCGTGAAATCAAACATACTGAGAGCACACCGAAGTTGCGGATTTAAACCTCCAAGAAATCTGTCCATCTTCCTTTCTTCGGTGGCCACGTCATACAGAGAGTAACGGGCCAGATGATTGAATTTTTGCAGATACTCAACCACAGATTGATTTCCTTGGACAAGCGCGAGAAATTCACGCTGCTTGGCCTTCATAACTCTAGTAGGAATGTGATATTTGCGGAACTTATCCTTGAATTTTTCCCAGGTGACTTCCTCATCAATCGGCCACATGGCTTTTGTATTTTCCCACCATATGGCAGCTGCGCCTTCAAGGTAATGGGTTGCAAATAGGACTTTATCATTTCCTTCAGTACGGGCGATCTCAAGATTTTTCTCCATGGTGCGCAACCAATCGTCTGCATCCAATGGGTCAACAACCTGACTGAAATTGGGTAGATTGGTCCTCTGAAAATCTGACAGCTTTGAGTGATGACCATTCTGATTTCCATTTTGTCCAACTATAGCTTGCACACTTCTCAATATTTCAATCAGATCATTGTTCCTTTTTTCTTCAAACATACGCAGAACTTGCTCGGTGGAGGGAGGATCAGGCGAAGGAGGTGGTGGTTGAACGTACGGCTCGGGAGAATATCCTGCCTATCGTGCGGAATGACGAACAGGAGTTCCCTCACGAACGTTGCTACTGCCGCCTCCCCGCGTCATCCTATTGAGTATTTTTCCCAAGACAACGAAATCGAGATGAGGGACATCCAAGAATAAAATTGGGGAAAAGCCAGCAACAATTCTCGAAAAAAAGAGCGAAGAGAATGTGGCGATTAAAGTCCCATCATAATTATACATAGACTCATACATGAAAAATTAAACAACATGATTGGTTCCACTACTCTCATACATGAAGCATCATGACTCGTACAACTACATTCGTACACCATCTAGACAACTGCGAATACTCAAAGACACTACTGCTCTGCTGGTGCTGCGGTGTCCTCCCCTGAAGCGGTCTCAGATCCCGAACTGATGTGGTTAACGGAAACCTCCGGGTTAAAGGTAACACGATGACGCTGCCTCGAGGGCTCTTCCTCAGGGGCAGGGGTAAGATGAAGCATTGGGGCTGCAGGAGTAGCAGGAAGTGAGACCCACTCGGCAGGAGTACTGAGAGGGTTCACGGCTGGAACGACTGTGCTACTCGGGGGAGTAACCGGCGAAATAGGGGAGCTAGAGCTAACTGGGACATAAGGGGTAAATCCCAGTGAGGATGGAGTAGTGGTGGATCTAGTAGTGACCAAGGTAGCGGCTAAAGCAGTACAGGCACGAGTCAGCTCTCGAGCCAACTCATGGATCATCAGATAGCTAGCAGTGATATAGCGAGCAAGATGGCTAGCAACACTATCAGACTCCGGGTTAAAGAGAGGAAAACGGACACGACCGTTGTCGTGCAGAGATGGGTAGTAATAGAATCCTGGGTGATGCTGCATTGGAACCTCGGTATAACGAAGCTCGACAAGGACATCAAATGCGGCAAACTGGACATCCTGAGAAGTGGTGGAGGCGTAACCGCTCCGAGAAGTGCGAGTGTAGGAGCCGGAATCGGAACTGGTGCGCAGAGTAACCACTGCGTGATACTCATACACTGACTCTGCTAGACGCTCCCGGTACACACGGTAGATTGGTTCGTCTCCGTGAGGGTACAGCCGACGCCACACGTTGCGGAGAAGGTGCGGTGGAGTGTACGGCATCAACTGCAACTGGCACGGATATGGCACCGGAGCCATCTACACTCACAACCATTAACACGTTAGCATAAAAATAACAATCAAATGACTACAATGCAACAACCAGCTATAACTGCTACCGACACTCATATATACTCGTGTCTAGCGTCCAGTTAACACATCGTAGTCTAGCATGGCCTACAGTCAGCGCGGCTCTGATACCAACCGTTGTGGCACCCCGGCTCAGAGCAACCGGTTTACCCTGCATTGCCAGCCCAGAGATCATGTCTTCTGGCAACACACAACATATTGGTACAGAAAACAACCGCTTTATTGATGCTAGCGGAACAGAGTTCATATTACAACAGTGGTCGAGGCCAAGCGGCACACTCGGTGCGGCGGAACAATATGTACATTATTTAGTGAACATAAAGGGGCCTCGACTTGAACAACTACGTGGCAGCGGAATAACGTCGTAACGGAAGCTCCATATCACAGGGACACTGATGTGGACATGATCTAGACTCGAACAGCGCTCCTTTCCAACGAGACTTTTCGGAAATCTGGCATGACACGCCAGGTCAGTACATTGAATGTACTTGCAAGCTCACAACAAGCATAATCATAACGACAAACAATATCATGATATTTAACCAATTATTAATAATGCAACATTATATGTCAACATGCTGTGATCAAGCCCGAACGTCCCTCAGGACAGCTTACCAACTGTGATCATCTCTGGACCACAAACACACCACCATAGTGGTCTTTCTCAAGAACAACTCGTGATCCTTACGGCGATCACAACCACGACCATCATTTGGTCCCAAATACCTCGATGGCCTTTCTGCCATCCATTGACAATGCAAAGTTCATAGCTTAGTGTGCAATTTTTATTAAACGTTGACTCATGGTGGGACCTAGTACGAGGTGTCCGTGACCGTGGACTCGGCTATCGATAGATTATACACTCTGCAGAGGTAGCACACTGTACCCACACCACGGAACCCATGGCCTTGCATTCCCATTCGGGTGGACCAACAGCATTCCGACAAAACCCCTCCATTGACACAACACTCTCCCGGCCACTCCGACCCAAATCCCCAATGGGCTGGTCCTGGGTGGCCCCGTGTCTACCAAAGACACCCCGACCACCGTCGTGGTCAAAACACTCCCACTCGGGGACTCGGCACCATAATCTCATCAACGAGCACACAAGATTATGTGTGCTTACCGGGCCAGGGCAAGCACGACATAATCTTCCCTAGATGGAGGCACCGACCAGAGGCCGTGTCAATGGACCGAATCAAGGCCTCCCACAAGGCAAATGTGGTTGCACTGGAAAGAAACTCGATTCAACGGCACCATGACCCAGTCAACGGTATATTCAAGTTGAATTATATTCAGGATAAATCTTTAAACTAAAAATGACTGGTGTCATAGCATGCCATGAAATGCAAAACAACACATGCATCACATATTGATAAAAATGACCGACGCCATCCATATGCACACCAAGCATGAACGTCAACAACTCATATTACTCTACTTGCTCAAAATGACTCACAACTTAACCAAAATATTTTGCAACAAGTTTTATTAATTTCCTACGCAAGAAAGTAACTCCGATAAATCTTTCATATGCTTGATCAAAAAAAATGTCATTATCAACAACTCTTAATTTTTTTATCACTAAGTTGGGTACAAACATTCTATAAAACCAGTAATATGATTAAACAAGTATTTAACAGAATACTTTCTAACAAATTTTTATCAATTTAAGAATGCAAACACAAACCTTTACATAATTACTAACATGCATAACAAAATAATTTCTAACATCACCTCAAATAAATTTTAACTTGCTTTACTAGTCTCAACTATTATGTAAATCAAGCATAACAACTAACCAATACTTAACAGAATATAAATAATTCAATAATTATTTATATGCATGGGCTAATCATTTCATTTAAGTGAGAAAATCACAAATATTGCAATGGCATCATCAAAATGTTGCTGTGGCTTGCCTTAGTACAGATGAGGTTCACAAGCTGTCACATCCTAGCTAGTTCATGCATTAGAGTGTTGCATCCTGACTACTTTTCACAGAAACTTGAAATGGGGATGCCAGAAACCCCCAGCACCCCCCCTGAACACAACTAGGGTTTACTAAAATCCTTTTCAATGAACCTGAAATGCCCTCCATAAATGTTCACCATCTTTGGTCCTGGCTAAAATCTCTGCCAAAAATGGTTTCATATTTTTGGAGGCCATTCTGGATTTTTGCACCAAGCCATAAGTATTTGCATTTGGGCAATTTAAATCCTATAAATATTTTCAAATGCCCAAATAATCTTGAAGGTATTTTTAGGCTGCTGAGAATATTTTCAAAGGTGCCTCTGAATATTTTCAGGATTTTCCTAAATGGAATAGTATTTCTACTATTTCAAAACACAGAACAGAAATAAATATAAAGGAAAACAGAAAGCAGAGAAAGAACTTACCTGGCAGCCCACCTGGCGGCCCAGCACTGTGCTGGCCCATGGCCAGTCAGCTGCTTGCTCCCGCCAGAGCAGGCACAGCGGTGACGCCGGCGTGCGCGAGCTTGCCACGGCGCCACCTGCTTGCCCCCTCACACGTGGACGAGCTGGACGACCTCCACGTCGCGCCCCCGAGCCCCTGGACACCCCCATCGCCTCTCCCTCGCTCTCTCTCGCCATGGCCGAAGGAGCCGCTACCACCTCTCCGGCGTAGCCGCGCCCACCGTCGTCCTCGCGCCGCCCCACCGTGTCCAGCAGCTCCGCCGTCGCCTTCTCCTTCGAGCAAGTCGAGCCCCGAGCGCTCGCTTGCCCCGAAGCCACTGCATCGACCTCGCCTTCACCGCCCACCGCCGGAGATCCCCTTCGCCGTCACCACCGCAGCAGTTCGTCCCCGACAGCGCCACCTAGCTCATCGCCTCTGCCGTGAGCTTCTGCCCCTTCCCCATCCTCTCATTCCTGCTGCTGCCCCTTGCGTCGACCGTAACCAGCAGCACCGCACACGCCGTCGCACGAGCTCGTCGCCGACGAGGCTCCGGCCATCCAACGGTCGCACCACCATGGACGTTAGCTTCACTGCATCGCCAGGAGCCCGTAGCACCATCGCACGCCCCTCGCCGTGCTCTCTAGCGACGGGTTCGACTACACCCGTACCCCGGCAGCCGCACGGCTCGTCGCCGGCGTCGATTCTGGCAACCCCGAGCTCCACCACCACCACCAGTCGATGCGGCTCGTTCCCAGCTGCGTGTAGATGCTCTCCGCCGCCCATTTGATCGCCGGAGCACGGATCCCGCACCCCACCGCCGCGTCTGGACGTCGCCGGCGGCTAAACGCCGGCGAGTCAGCGTGGTTTGACCACGGGTTTGACTCCCCAGAGTCACAGACAAGTGGGGCCCGCCTGCTAATTAACCTGGGTTAGATTTAAGTTAATCCTAATTAGTTAATTATCTAACAGTGACACTGACACAGGGGACCCACACGTCAGGTTTGACCTAGACGACCCCGTTGACCGCTGACGTCATCATGACACACTGCTGACGTAATAAGTAACTTAATTACTGGAATTATTCTTATATAGGAAATTCCCGAAATTATCACAAACTTCAAAAAATCATAGAAAATAATCTATAGCTCAGAATGAAAAGATTTATATATGAAAAATGATCAGAAAAATCCATTCTATCCATCTGTACTGGTTTCATGCATGTTTAAATAAATTAACCTACTGTTTAATGCAGGACAAGATAAAGCACTAAAAAGGGCCACATATGAACTTGGAATTTGAATCTTTGATTCAAAATAGTCCAAACCCATCTGGTCCTAGTTGCATTAGCCCAATACATCCATTTTGCCATGTCTCATGCATGCATCATATTGTTGCACTTTGCTTGGTGTTGATTGTGCTTCGATGTGTTCATTGTGGTAGGTCCTGCCTCCGAGGATGTTCACGAGTATCCAACTGAAGGGCAGTATCCCACCACCACTCCGTCAGGCAAGCAACCCATTGATCATTTCGATACAATCCCATCTTCTCGCTTCTGCTCTCATTTACTGCATTAAGACAACGCGATTCAAACTGCTGTGTGTTGCGGTAGTTGAACCCACTTTCCTTTGCATGACCTGTCATTGCCACAGTAACTAGATGAAACCCACTAGCATGTGTAGGAGTTGATTGAGCCATGTTGTGTTCCTACAATGCTATGCTTGCTACGCTTAGAGTCGTGTCAGGTCTGACTCATCAGGGTGATGAACTAGAGTGAAAGCGTGTGTCGGTAATGAGAGTGAGGTGTTGAATACGATTTGGTAAAGGTATCGATGGGAGGCCATGTAGGAGTACATTGTGGGTTGTTTCATTGAGACCGTCCCTAAGAACTGAGATCTGTATGCGTGATTTAAGATTCAGCTACTACCACGCATTGGGCCCGAAACCAATGGACCCCCTCGGCTTCTTAATCACCCTTGTCCTCTGTCCAGGAGTTGCACGTAGTTTCTGGTGTTTGTAGTAAGCTGGAGGCCGTGGACAGCACTGACCAAGGGGTGGGCTGTGATGCGGTAGGCTCGTGGCCCGGTGTACCGAGTCGCCCGTTTGGTGTCTCGGGAACCCTGCACACATCGTTCGGGGCCGTATGTGGAAACCTCGGCCGGACACCCTGCGGATGGAACCTGAATAGGCGATAAACCTGGACTAGAGACTCGAGTGTTTAGGTAGGCTGTGGCCGACACCCTCGTTGGGCTTCCGCTTGAAGGTTGCCGAGTACACAATGTGTAAACGATGGTAAGTGGTGAGAGCGTGTGTGACGAAGTACACCCCTGCAGGGTATAAAACTATTCGAATAGCCGCGTCCGCGGTAAGGGACTACTTGGTCGCTTATGCAGTTCATAGACAAGTAAATGGATACTATTAAAAGCCTCAAGATAAGTGTGAGTACGGCGGATGGACCTCTCGTGGGATGACGAGGGAGGATCCACGGTGGAGTATTGAAATGGTGATTAGTGGACTCGTGTGCGAAAACTATTTTACAAGTGGTGTCTCGTAGGATAGCTTAGCCAAGAGTCAAAGCTGGCTTGCTGCAATAACTCCACTACCTTCTTGAGAATGAACATGTATAGTAGGGTCTGTTGTAAGACTTGCTGAGTACCTTTGTACTCATGTTGCTTCAATTACTGTTTTCAGACGACAACACCGCCCCTTCCGTTGGGTTCTATGTAGAACTCGACGACGACGAGTGACTTGCCACCCAGGTGGTGATCTAGGCTTGCGAAGGGCCTACATAGATAGACAGGCTTCGTCAAGCATTCTTTCTTTCTAGTGTCTGTACCCAGACAAGTTGCTTCCGCATGTGTTTGTATGATTGTATGACTTGAGTGTCGGGTCATGTGACCCCTATCTGTATGAACAAGTTATGTAAGGCTATCTGGAGCCCTTTAAATAAAGTACTTTGAGTTGTAGAGTTTTGTTGTGATGCCATGTTGTATTTGCACATATCGAGCATATTGTGTGTATGATTGAAATGCTTGGTATGTGTGGGATCCGACAATCTAGTTGTTTATCCTTGGCAGCCTCTCTTATGGGGAAATGTAGTCTAGTGCCTCCTTGAGCCATAGTAGTCCGCTACAGCCCGGTTCACCGGAGTCCTGCTAGCCCAGCACTACTGCTCTGGACACTTGACTGGCCGGCATGTGTTTCATATCGTTCCTGTGTTTGTCCCTTCAGGGAAATGTCACGCGGTGACATCCGGAGTCCTGCCTAGCCTGCTACAGCCCGGGTTCCCGGAGTCCTGTTAGCCCAGTGCTACAGCCCGGATTCACACGCTGCTGACCGACACGTTCGATGTTGATTCATGTATGCCTGTCCCCATACGTTAGTGCCGCTTTGGGTTCACGACTAGCCATGTCGGCCCGGGTTCTCTGTCATATGGATGCTAGCGACATTGTCATATACGTGAGCCAAAAGGCGCAAACGGTCCCGGGCCATGGTAAGGCGACACCCGTGGGAGTACCGTGCGGGAGGCCGCAATGTAATATGAGGTGTTACAGGCTAGATCGGTGTGACTTAGAATCGGGGTCCTGACAGCGTTGGTATCAGAGCCGGACTGCCTGTAGGTACGTTAAGCCAAACTGGTCAATGTCGAGTCTAGAAATGCTTTAGTTATATGTAGGGGAATTGATTATGGGAGGGAACGTAAGTCGCTTTTACTCCTTACCTTATGCCCTCTGATCTGAGTCATTCTCTTCTCATTCTACGTGGGTTAAGGACTAGGCTCTCTTCTCTCTATCAGGTTCACGTGTTACTAATCCGTAGTAACTTATAGGATTGTTGGTTCCATGCTTCGGTTCAGTTTCTACTACCTTTAGTATGTTGTCGGTTGAACCAGAACCTTGACATGATGTTGTTGAGTGGTATTGCAAACTGTTGCGGATGTCTCAAATCTTTTTCCGAACATTTACAGCCGTTATGCTGTCCGAATTCTCCTAGAAATACTAATGCCTTGCATTATTCCGTGCTTTCAGATGGCCACCCGTTCCCAGAATCAAGTGGTTCGTCTGACCCGGTGCCTTAGCGTACCTGGTCACACGGCCATGCTGGTCCGAGTGATGGTTGAGACAGGCTATCGGTGGTATCCCGAGTATACCGTCGAGGAGCAGTTTCGGGACTTTAATCAAAGCCAATATTTTTGCACAGTCAGGATTTACCCTTCCTATCCTGGAGCTACTGAACCCCTCCATTGCTCTTATGGACTTGGGGTTACCATCGAGATGTCCGTGCAGGACGCAGCTTACTCGATGATGACTATCATGCGAGCCAGAACTGCCTTGCTTCAGAACACTGACTTCCGCTATATGGCAGCATCACTCCCTGGGGCACAGGGGTACTATCAGGCTACCTACTGTGATCCTACCCATGAGGATTCACTACTCCGCACCACCACCGAGATGCTTGAGGACAAGGACCGTGAGAATCGTGCCTTGCGAATGGAGCTCTTTAATGCCCGTTCTGATCACTGGGCCACTCTGACACGGTTTGCACCTGCCGTGCAGGCCGGGTATATGGACATGAGGGACTTGTACCCCGTGCGGTCTGGTCTGCCAGAATGTATGGAATGGCGTGATGTAGGACGCATCACCCCTCCTCGTGGACCCCGTCTGCCACCGTTTGTTGGACCAAGGCCACACCCGAGTCCTTTTGGACCGCAAGCTCCACAGGACCGACTGTTTCCAGATGATCATGTTCAGCTCCCAGGACATGGTGGTGACTTCTATGAAGATTACTACGGAGACGTCTGAGTTGGTAGTAGATCCGCTAGTATTGTAACAGTTGTATTCCCCACAGTCCTGCGTGTCTTGTGGGATACGACTTGGTGTGTATCACGTTCCGGAGGTGTAGAAAAATAATGTATAGGAGCTTGGAATGCCTCTGATGAGATGTATCATCTTTCATCGTAGCTGTACTCTAGCCTGGGCTTGTACTAAACTATGTATGGTGTGTATGACCGTTGGTATATATATGTCAGTTTCTATATTACCATGTCATACTGATGATCATCTCTGCATTCCGTGTTGTCCATTACATTCCGCATTTCCTTGCCAAGATTTAGCCATCCTTGTCTAAACCGTTGTTTTGTTTCTCCTAGGATGGTTAACACCCGCAACAACCCTGCTGTCCAGGCGCAGGGTGAAGCCAATGCAGCTAGGGGGGAGAATCTGCCTCAACCGCCTTCTCTGGCCGAAGTCATGCTGGAGGCAGAAAGAAACAAGCGTGAGACTAACCGCTTGCTAGAGCGAATTGAGCAGAATACTGCACGTCATCAGAGGAACGACTTGGTGTCCATCAATGACTTTACCAAGTTGTACCCACCGAAGTTTAACCATTCCGTCGAGCCCCTCGATGCGGATGATTGGCTTCGCAGCATCACCCATAAGCTACGTTCTGCCAACGTAGCCGAAGCTGATAAGGTTACCTACGCTGCCTATCACCTCGAAGGCCCTGCTAGCCTCTGGTGGGAAAACTTTGTGGCTATGCGCCCAGCCGGCCAAATCACTACTTGGGCTGAATTCAGTGAGGCTTTCCGTGAGCATCATATTCCGGAGGCTCTCAAAGATCGTAAGCGGGAAGAATTCTGCAACTTCACCCAAGGCAGACTGATCGTGGATGCATACAGCCGTGAGTTTGGAAATCTAGCACGCTATGCTCCTGAAGAGGTATCCACCGACGCCAAGAAGCAGGCAAGGTTCCGCAAGGAACTTAGCCCCGAGCTTCGCCGTGATCTTCGTCTGCACGAGTGCACCTCCTTCCAGAAATTGGTCAATAAGGCCATCAGTGCTGAGACAGGACAGACTGACTATGACGCTACACGCAAGCACTCTCGCGATTTTGGTTCCTCATCCGGCTCCGGATCTCAGAAGCGCCGGGTCTGGATTCCGAACACTGCTCTGCCACCTAGGTTCACTCCGAGGCCATCCTTCGAGGCGCCTCGCCCCAACCAGCAGTATGCACCGCCCAAGGTCTATGGTGGCCCCGCTGCTAATGCTGCTCCACGCCCCAATGTTGTGACATGCTTCAAGTGTGGAGAAATGGGTCACTATTTGCGCGAGTGCCCCCGAAACAACCCCAATCAACCTGGACAGTCCGTTGGCCGTGGTAAGCCAGCAGGAAAGACTTACTACGCCAAGCCAGCAACCACTGCACGTGGCCATGTCAACTATGTTTCAGCTGAAGAAACTCATGAGGATCCCAACGTCGTCCTTGGTACGCTCCTTGTTAATTGCCATCCGGCAACTGTTCTTTTCGATACTGGAGCATCTCATTCATTTATCTCTGAGAGCTATGCTCGATTGCACAACACCACATTTAGTGACATGCCCACCTCCATGGACATTCAAACTCCTGGTTCTAGATGGAAAACCTCTAGGATAAGCCATGGAAATGAAATTCTTGTCGACAGATTGGTCTTCCTTGCATCACTAATAGCTCTCAAGTCCTCGGACATAAATATCATCTTGGGTATGAACTGGATGTCAGCTCATTATGCTAAGATTGATTGCTCTACTAGAACTGTTCAACTCACCCATCCGTCGGGCAAGACAGTCAATGTTTTGACCCGGGTGTCTAAGCGTCAGCTTTACTCATTAAATGCCAACCCTCTTCCAGACCTTGAAGATGTTCCGGTAGTCTGTGACTTCCCGGATGTCTTCCCAGAAGAACTGCCAGGTATTCCACCTGACAGGGATGTCGAGTTCGTGATAGACCTTGTTCCAGGAACCGTCCCAATCTCTAGAAGACCTTATAAGATGGCACCCCTAGAGCTAGCCGAGCTTAAGAAACTACTCGATGAGTCCTTGAAAAAGGGTTTCATCCGTCCTAGTTCTTCTCCGTGGGCTTGCCCCGTCCTCTTCGTCACGAAGAAGGATGGTACGGATCGGATGGTTGTAGATTACCGACCTGTCAACCTAGTCACTATCAAGAACAAGTATCCGCTTCCCAGGATCAACGACCTGTATGATCAGCTCGCTGGATCCTCAGTCTTCTCTAAAATGGATTTGAGGTTGGGCTACCATCAAATCAAAATCAAGAACGGGGACATTCCTAAAACGGCCTTTGTTACTCGTTATGGCCAATACGAGTATACCGTCATGTCTTTAGGTTTAACCAATGCTCCAGCCACCTTCTCTCGGTTAATGAACTCAATCTTCATGGAGTATTTGGATAAATTCGTCGTAGTATACCTCGATGATATACTCATCTACTCCAAGAATGAGGAAGATTATGCCGAGCATCTAAGGCTAGTATTGACGAAAATTCGAGAGCATCGCCTTTATGCTAAATTCTCTAAGTGTGAATTCTGGTTGCCAGAAGTGACCTATCTAGGCCATGCAATCTCTGGTAAGGGTATTGCTGTCAATCCCGAGCGAGTTCAAGCCATCCTTGACTGGACTCCACCTGAATCGGTCAAGCAAGTTCGGAGTTTCCTTGGCTTAGCGAGCTACTGTCGCCGCTTCGTCGAGAATTTCTCCAAGGTTGCTAAACCTCTAACTGAACTCCTCAAGAAAGATAAAAAGTTCGAGTGGACCCCACAGTGCGAGTTCAGCTTTCAGGAATTGAAAAGACGCCTGACATCTGCCCCCGTACTCATACCACCAGATTTTTCTAAGGACTTTGTTATCTATTGCGACGCCTCGCGACAAGGACTAGGTTGCATACTCATGCAAGATCGTCACGTGATTGCCTACGCTTCCCGACAGTTGCGTCCACATGAGGATAATTATCCCACACATGATCTAGAGCTTGCAGCCGTAGTCCATGCACTCAAAACATGGCGACATTACCTTCTCGGTAATCGTTGCGAGATTTTCACTGATCACCAAAGTCTGAAATACATCTTCACCCAACCGGATTTGAATCTCAGGCAAAGACGTTGGGTCGAGTTGATCACAGATTACGACTTAGGAATAACTTACACCCCGGGCAAAGCCAACGTCATGGCTGATGCGCTAAGCCGTAAATCTTACTGTAACAACTTGATGTTACAACAAAGTCAACCACTTCTCCATGAGGAATTCTGTAAGCTTAACCTTCACATTGTTCCTCGAGGGTTCCTATCCACCCTGGTGGCGAAACCTACCCTTACGGATCAGATCATCAAAGCTCAGAAGGTAGATCCAGGAATCTCCCGTATTAAAAGAAACATCAAGAAAGGAGTTGCGGATTGTTTCTCCGTTGATGACCAAGGTGTTGTGTTCTTTGGAGAACGCCTAGTGGTTCCCAAGGTACGCAACCTGAGGCGATTGATCCTTAAGGAAGCTCATGAATCTCCTCTCACCATTCATCCCGGTAGTACCAAAATGTATCAAGACCTACACCAGAGGTTTTGGTGGACTAGGATGAAGAGAGAAATTGCTCAATACATTGCTAATTGCGACATCTGTCGTCGTGTTAAAGCAGAGCATCAACGGCCTGCTGGCACCCTTTAGCCTTTGGCTATTCCTGAATGGAAATGGGATAAAATCGGTATGGATTTCATTACCGGGTTTCCCAGGACCAAGAGAGGGAATAGTGCTATCTTCGTTGTTGTCGATCGTCTTTCCAAAGTAGCCCACTTCCTACCTGTTCGTGAGAGTATAACCGCGAGCCAGCTAGCTGACTTGTACATCTCCCGAATAGTGTCTCTTCATGGTGTTCCATTGGAAATTAACTCAGACCGTGGAAGTCTCTTCACCTCTTGATTTTGGGAAAGTTTCCAGAATGCTATGGGAACTCGTCTCTCCTTTAGCACCGCCTTCCACCCTCAATCAAGTGGTCAGGTAGAACGAGTTAATCAAATTCTGGAGGATATGCTCCAAGCTTCTGTCATCTCTTTCGGCATGGATTGGGAGAAATGCCTTCCATTCGCCGAGTTTGCTTATAACAATAGTTATCAAGCTAGCTTGGGCAAAGCTCCTTTCGAGGTTCTCTATGGACGAAAATGTCGAACGCCTCTTAACTGGTCAGAAACCGGGGAAAGACAACTCTTTGGCCCGGATATGATTCAGGAAGCAGAAGAGCAGGTTCGCATTATTCGTGAGAAATTGAAAACAGCCCAATCTCGCCAAAAGAGCCATTATGACCGCAAACATAAGGCTATGACTTTTGAGGTTGACGAGAAGGCTTACCTTCGGGTTACCCCTTTAAAGGGAACCCATCGATTCGGTATCAAAGGCAAATTGGCTCCTCGTTACATTGGACCCTTTCGCATTCTTGCCAAGCGAGGAGAAGTTGCCTACCAATTGGAACTACCTCCGCATCTTTCCAAGGTTCATGACGTCTTCCACGTTTCTCAACTCAGGCGTTGCTTCTCAGATCCTATCCGTGGAGTGGACCACGAAACGCTTGATCTCCAAGATAATCTCACATATCGGGAATATCCCGTTCGAATCCTTGATCAAGCCGAGCGTACCACTCGACGCCAAAACATCAAGTTTCTCAAGGTTCAATGGTCACACCATTCCGAGAAAGAAGCTACTTGGGAAAGGGAGGATCGTCTTCGACTTGAGTACCCCACCTTCTTCCCAACGGATCCTAAATCTCGGGACGAGATTCTTTTGAGTGGGGGTGAGTTGTCACATCCTAGCTAGTTCATGCATTAGAGTGCTGCATCATGTCTACTTTTCACAGAAACTTGAAATGGGGATGCCAGAAACCCCCAGCACCCCCCTGAACACAACTAGGGTTTACTAAAATCCTTTTCAATGAACCTGAAATGCCCTCCATAAATGTTCACCATCTTTGGTCCTGGCTAAAACCTCTGCCAAAAATGGTATCATACTTTGGAGGCCATTCTGGATTTTTGCACCAAGCCATAAGTATTTGCATTTGGGCAATTTAAATCCTATAAATATTTTCAAATGCCCAAATAATCTTGAAGGTATTTTTAGGCTGTTGAGAATATTTTCAAAGGTGCCTCTGAATATTTTCAGGATTTTCCTAAATGGAATAGTATTTCTACTATTTCAAAACACAGAACAGAAATAAATATAAAGGAAAACAGAAAGCAGAGAAGGAACTTACCTGGCAGCCCACCTGGCGGCCCAGCACTGTGCTGGCCCATGGCCAGTCAGCTGCTTGCTCCCGCCAGAGCAGGCACAGAGGTGACGCCGGCGTGCGCGAGCTCGCCACGGCGCCACCTGCTTGCCGCCTCGCCGTGGACGAGCTGGACGACCTCCACGTCGCGCCCCCCAGCCCCTGGACACCCCCATTCGCCCCCATCGCATCTCCCTCGCTCTCTCTCGCCATGGCCGAAGGAGCCGCTGCCACCTCGCCGGCGTAGCCGCACCCACCGTCGTCCTCGCGCCGCCCCACCGTGTCCAGCAGCTCCGCCGTCGCCTTCTCCTTCGAGCAAGTCGAGCCCCGAGTGCTCGCTTGCCCCGAAGCCACTGCTTCGACCTCGCCTTCACCGCCCACCGCCGGAGATCCCCTTCGCCGTCACCACCGCAGCAGTTCGTCCCCGACAGCGCCACCTAGCTCATCGCCTCTGCCGTGAGCTTCTGCCCCTTCCCCATCCTCTCATTCCTGCTGCAGCCCCTTGTGTCGACCGTAACCAGCAGCACCGCACACGCCGCCGCACGAGCTCATCGCTGACGAGGCTCCGGCCATCCAATGGTCGCACCACCATGGCCGTTAGCTTCACTGCATCGCCAGGAGCCCGTAGCACCATCGCACGCCCCTCGTCGTGCTCTCTAGCGACGGGTTCGACTACACCCGTACCCTGGCAGCCGCACGGCTCGTCGCCGGCGTCGATTCCGGCGACCCCGAGCTCCACCACCACCACCAGTCGATGCGGCTCGTTCCCAGCTACATGTAGATGCTCTCCGCCGCCCATTTGATCGCCAGAGCACGGATCCCGCACCCCACCGCCGCGTCTGGACGTCGCCGGCGGCTAAACGCCGGCGAGTCAGCGTGGTTTGACCACGGGTTTGACTCCCCAGAGTCACTGACAAGTGGGGCCCGCCTGCTAATTAACCTGGGTTAGATTTAAGTTAATCCTAATTAGTTAGTTATCTAACAGTGACACTGACACAGGGGACCCACACGTCAGGTTTGACCTGGACGACCCCGTTGACCGCTGACGTCATCATGACACACTGCTGACGTAATAAGTAACTTAATTACTGGAATTATTCTTATACAGGAAATTCCAGAAATTATCACAAACTTCAAAAAATCATAGAAAATAATCTATAGCTCAGAATGGAAAGATTTATAGACGAAAAATGATCAGAAAAATCCATTCTATCCATCTGTACTAGTTTCATGCATGTTTAAATAAATTAACCTACTGTTTAATGCAGAACAAGATAAAGCACTAAAAAGGGCCACATATGAACTTGGAATTTGAATCTTTGATTCAAAATAGTCCAAACCCATCTGGTCCTAGTTGCATTAGCCCAATACATCCATTTTGCCCTGTCTCATGCATGCATCATATTGTTGCACTTTGCTTGGTGTTGATTGTGCTTCGATGTGTTCATTGTGGTAGGTCCTGCCTCCGAGGATATTCACGAGTATCCAACTGAAGGGCAGTATCCCACCACCACTCTGTCAGGCAAGCAACCCATTGATCATTTCGATACAAACCCATCTTCTCACTTCTGTTCTCATTTACTGCATTAAGACAACATGATTCAAACTGCTGTGTGTTGCGGTAGTTGAACCCACTTTCCTTTGCATGACCTGTCATTGCCACAGTAACTAGATGAAACCCACTAGCATGTGTAGGAGTTGATTGAGCCATGTTGTGTTCCTACAATGCTATGCTTGCTACGCTTAGAGTCGTGTCAGGTCTGGCTCACCAGGGTGATGAAGTAGAGTGAAAGCGTGTGTCGGTAATGAGAGTGAGGTGTTGAATACGATTTGGTAAAGGTATCGATGGGAGGCCATGTAGGAGTACATGGTGGGTTGTTTCATTGAGACCGTCCCTAAGAACTGAGATCTGTATGCGTGATTTAAGATTCAGCTACTACCACGCATTGGGCCCGAAACCAATGGACCCCCTCGGCTTCTTAATCACCCTTGTCCTCTGTCCAGGAGTTGCACGTAGTTTCTGGTGTTTGTAGTAAGCTGGAGGCCGTGGACAGCGCTGACCAAGGGGTGGGCTGTGATGCGGTAGGCTCGTGGCCCGGTGTACCGAGTCGCCCGTTTGGTGTCTCGGGAACCCTGCACACATCGTTCGGGGCCGTATGTGGAAACCTCGGCCGGACTCCCTGCGGATGGAACCTGAATAGGCAATAAACCTGCACTAGAGACTCGAGTGTTTAGGTAGGCTGTGGCCGACACCCTCGCTGGGCTTCCGCTTGAAGGTTGCCGAGTACACAATGTGTAAATGGTGGTAAGTGGTGAGAGCGTGTGTGACGAAGTACACCCCTGCAGGGTATAAAACTATTCGAATAGCCGCGTCCGCGGTAAGGGACTACTTGGTCGCTTATGCAGTTCATAGACAAGTAAATGGATACTATTAAAAGCCTCAAGATAAGTGTGAGTACCGCGGATGGCCCTCTCGTGGGATGACGAGGGAGGATCCACGGTGGAGTATTGAAATGGTGATTAGTGGACTCCTGTGCGAAAACTATTTTACAAGTGGTGTCTCGTAGGATAGCTTAGCCAAGAGTCAAAGCTGGCTTGATGCAATAACTCCACTACCTTCTTGAGAATGAACATGTATAGTAGGGTCTGTTGTAAGACGTGCTGAGTACCTTTGTACTCATGTTGCTTCAATTACTGTTTTCAGACGACAACACCGCCCCTTCCGATGGGTTCTATGTAGAACTCGACGACGACGAGTGACTTGCCACCCAGGTGGTGATCTAGGCTTGTGAAGGGCCTACATAGATAGACAGGCTTCGTCAAGCCTTCTTTCTTTCTAGTGTCTGTACCCAGACAAGTTGCTTCCGCATGTGTTTGTATGATTGTATGACTTGAGTGTCGGGTCATGTGACCCCTATCTGTATGAACAAGTTATGTAAGGCTCTCTGGAGCCCTTTAAATAAAGTACTTTGAGTTGTAGAGTTTTGTTGTGATGCCATGTTGTATTTGCACATATCGAGCATATTGTGTGTATGATTGAAATGCTTGGTATGTGTGGGATCCGACAATATAGTTGTTTATCCTTGGCAGCCTCTCTTATGGGGAAATGTAGTCTAGTGCCTCCTTGAGCCATAGTAGTCCGCTACAGCCCGGTTCACCGGAGTCCTGCTAGCCCAGCACTACTGCTCTGGACACTTGACTGGACGGCATGTGTTTCATATCGTTCCTGTGTCTGTCCCTTCGGGGAAATGTCACGCGGTGACATCCGGAGTGCTGCCTAGCCTGTTACAGCCCGGGTTCCCGGAGTCCTGTTAGCCCAGTGCTACAGCCCAGATTCACACGCTGGTGACCGACACGTTCGATGTTGATTCATGTATGCCTGTCCCCATACGTTAGTGCCGCTTTGGGTTCACGACTAGCCATGTCAGCCCGAGTTCTCTGTCATATGGATGCTAGCGACATCATATACGTGAGCCAAAAGGCGCAAACGATCCCGGGCCATGGTAAGGCGACACCCGTGGGAGTACCGTGCGTGAGGCTGCAATGTGATATGAGGTGTTACAGGCTAGATCGGTGTGACTTAGAATCGGGGTCCTGACACAAGCCTCCTGGTGATCCTCAAGACAAGCCTCACCTTCTGAAAATAATTTTAAACACAAAAAGAGAATATCAAGAACACTTCTGAAATTCACCAAAAATTCTAAACAGCTCAAAAAAATCTTATCTTTGGTGAGCTGTTAGATTTCCTTTCAAAGAACACAATGCAAAAAGAATCATCTCATTTGGACTTGTCGTTAAAAAGTTAAAAAAATTTGAAGCTCTCTGGAATATAAATGATTTTGAATAAAAAGAAACAGTTGGGGGGTGACATCGAAGGCGTAAAGCCCAGGGGCGCCACCACTCGTACCGTTTCGCGCGCGTAAAGAGTGGCTGACTAGCAGGCCCCGCTAGTCAGGTGGGGGAAGAGGGAGAGTGAAACAGAGACGGCCACGGCTTCGCCAGAGCTCTCGTCGGCGATGAGGGCTCTTTAGCCAAAACGAGAGGGAGGGATGGCAAGAGGAGGTCGAGGCGCACCTGCCCATACCCGTAGCGTGGCTAGGGGTGGTCGGACAGCGTCGGAATCTAGCTCGCGAGCGGAGGCAGAACGAGGAGGTCGTCGGAGTTGAGGAAGACGGCGAGCAGAGGCCGCTCCAGAGGCTCCAAGCGGGCGAGACGGCCTCATTGGAGAGAGGCGGAGGCCCTGGAGTGGTCGCCCAGGCCTGGGAGGGGCTGGAGCTGCCGCGGCGACTAGAGCGGATCGCCGGCGAGCTCGAGCTCGGGGACGGCGGCCGGAGGCCTGCCCGGCCGGGCTACGGCTTCCTACTCGACCGTGGAGTGTGTGTCAGTGCTGGATGGTGCTCGAGAAGGCTGGGGGTGGCTTTATAGGCGAGCGGCGAGGGTGCTTCGGGCTCCGCCGGTGGACACCTGTCCACGGCGCCCGGCGACGAGCGGCGTCAGTGAGAGGGGGAGAAGGCGACGGAGGTCACGCGGCCACTGTGGGCGAGCGGAGACGAGCACAGGATCAAGGGGGTGACGACGAGCACAGTGCGCCCGCACTGTCGGGATGGCCGGACCTTGCCCGTCCTCGCTGCGGCGAGCTCCGGCGTTGGCGAGTGCCAGGGTGGAGTTAATGGTGTCGAGACGATGATGGTGGCGAGCTTTGGCTAGGTTTGGCAGGCAGGGAAAGCGAGCACGCGCGAACAGAGCACTCGGCGGTTCCCAGAGCGCGTCGACACGTATGCCTGGCATCATGGAAACGCGTGGTCACCGCGTGAACTCTCTTCTCCGGCCAGCCTTCGTCCAAAAATCATGTCTGGCATGTTTTTCGTGGTAGTTTAGAGTGTTACCATGATTTGGTTTGGATCCAGGTGCAGTAGAGAAGATTTTACAAGTCTGGTAAGTTTCTGGACAGTAACTTTGTGATGTTACTATGGCCAAATGGCTGGGAGTTTGGGGCTGTGCTTTGGAGGCTAGTAATAAGTTACTAAGGTAAAGATGCACAAGAAAGTTCAGGTCAAATGGAGCAGGTAAAATGGTAGTTGCTGTAGAAACCACCATTTTTGTCCAGAACAGAAAAGATTTTCTGTAGCAAAAATATTCCAAAAAGTGATGAAATATTTTTGCTCAGGGAGGTGCCCTAGGGTATCTAGAATATTTGTGAATTATCTCAGAATTTTCTGAGCCATAAAAATTAGGGTTGCTTTGAAGCAAACAGATCTGGCTTAGGGTTTTTGAGAGAAAATGAATATTTTTCATTTAAGAAAAATATTCCAAAGGTTATTTTGTGGTGGACCAGAAGTGAAGTGATGGTTTGGGAGAGAAGTGAACACTTGGGTGAAAGCCAAGGATGCCCAAGTGCTTAAGTCCAAATGAAAAGACTCAGAAACTCCAAGGTTCAAAAACTTTCAAATGAAATTTCAAGCAAATAAGAAAGGGCAAAAACCAGGCTGTCACATCGCTTCCCCATGCTGCCTCGGCAACTGGTTGACCTGACAAAAGGCTGGCGCAGGCAGTTCTGCCTTCATTGCTTCTTCCTTGCCTCGCTCCGGATCCCCTTTCTTGCTCCTCGCCACCGCTACCTCCAGATCCGCTCCAGCCTTGCTCTGCATCTGCCGCCCATGGCGCCGCGCAAGGTCAGGACCTCCTCAACACCGGCTTGGTATCAGCCGGCCCTCGAGGCGCCCACTGTCACGGAAAAAACCCTCGCCTCCGTGTGCCTACTGACGATGGGCGAGAGCAATGAGTGGGGGAAGACGGAGCTTCGGCTCGCCTCCGACGAGCCGGAGTTTGAAGGGAGCACCTTCTTCCCTTTCTTCTCGAGCAGCATCGTCGTTGGGTTGGTCCCCCCTTTCTCTGATTTATTTTATGAAGTCCTCGACCACTACGGTCTGCAGGCGTTGCATCTCCATCCCAACTCTGTCCTCCTCTTGTCCATCTTCGTCTACTACTGTGAGGCGTACCTGGGCGTGATGTCGTCCATGGTGTTGCTTCGCCATTTCTTCTTCCTTCGTGTCGGCGAGGGTCACATCTCCGGGTGCGCTAACTTCGTCGCATGCGGCAAGGCCAACTCGATCTCGAGCACCAGCAAGAGGGCCGACAACATCCGATCCAAATGGGTCATGATGGATGCCCAGCGTGCCGATCCGCGCCTGGCGTTGCCGACGGAGGCGCCTCGGCAGGGCAAGGGGTGGCCCAAGGTGGAGCTTGTCAACGAGCAGGCATCACCAGTGTTGGGGCAGATGATGACCGACCTAAAGCCGGGCAACGCGAGGGCGGCCAAGATAACAGGGGCGATGCTCCTGAGGGAGTTCTTGATGCTGCGGGTCGCCCCACTCCAGGCGCGCGCACGCCCCCTCTAGGAGCTTGACGAAGAGGAGAACAAGACCCGCCTGAGGCCGGGGGACCTGCCCGGCGATGAATTGGACGCCGTCCTGCGCCTCATAGTCGGGGACAACCAGGAGTACCCGCCTAGCGCCTTCCTTCCCCTGTTCCAACGCAGGGACCGGGAGGAATCGTCGCCTCCAGGCCGACTTTTGATGCGCGCGGGCTGGTGCCGTCGGCGCTTCCGGAAGCTCCTATGGCACAGAACCCGGTGGAGGTGTCTTCCGGCGAGTCCCGTGGAGAGGGGGAAGAGGAAGTGGACTCGGAGAAGACTCTGGAAGAGGTGAGGGAGATTTCCCCCCTGAGCAAGGCCGAGATTCTCCGCGCCCTTCCTGATGATGCCGAGGCCAACGCCCACCAAGGGGAGAGGGAGAAACCTCTCATCCCGACAAGGAGTAGGTCGTCGCTGGTGGCCCGTGGTGCCACCTCCGCCCCGATACCTCCTGGGGCTGGATCCGGTTCTGCCTCTGCTCCGCCCGGCGCCGCCGGTGTCCGAACGCCTGCTCCTCAGGTCCCGAAGCTGTCAGGCTTCAAGCTTCTCAAGCGGTCAGTGGAATACGTCGCAGTGGATCGGTAAGTGTCTTAAGCTTCGCCTTGTCCTTGCTTGTACCCGTCGTTTCCTGATACTTGCCCTTGGTTGATCAGGCCGACATCTTCGGTGAAGAAGAGGAAGGAAGACGCAGTGGCCGTGCCTCCCACGGAGAAAGGAGGCAACAGCGCTCGCATCTCCCCAACCCGATCGTCCTTGCGAGGCCAAGAGGGGCATCGCCGCGTGGAATCAGCCCCCATGGCCCCGCTGGATGCGGAGGTGCCGGTACTTGGCGCGGCTGATGAGGTCCCAGTTGTTCCGGGGTCCGCATTCTCCCAAGCCCTGGTGACGATGTCGCTTCCTCCCACTGCTGCACCTCCACTCCCTGGTTCTTCTGCTCCTGCCGCCGTCTTGGAGCGTGCCCTTTCGGAGATGTCCCAGCTTCAGGCGGATCTCCTGAGCGCGGACCCACGCCTGGTGGCCGGGCGTCTGGAGTTGGCCTCTGGTTGGCTTCACTCTGACCTGGCGGTTCGCGCGGCGCTGGGCCAGGCTGCTGCGGCTTCCGAGAAGGAGAAGCAAGGAGCCGCCAGCGCTGCAGCCGATCGTGAGGCGGCGCTAAAAGACGCCAAGGCCGCCCGTGACCGCTGCCAAGAGCTGGAGGGCGAGTTGCAGAGCCTGCACGACAAGCACGCCGAAGAGGTACGCTGCCGCCAAGCGAAGGAGGCGGAGATCGAGGCCCGGGAGGAAGCCGTCAAGAACCGTGATGCTGAGCTAGCAGAGCTGGCGAAGAAGCAGGCCGCCGAGCGCAACCGGTTGGAAGAGTTGGAGCGCAAGATGGGGACGAGGGAGGCTGATCTTGATGCCAAGGCGCGAGTCCTGGCCGAAGACCGCGTGGCTTTCGCCGATCTCGAGAAGAGATCTCGCAAGGCGCTGAAGACGCTCTACGAGCACGGCCTGGAGAAGCCTCTGGACTCTGACAAGGACGGCCCCGCCCAGCTGCTTCCTCTCGTGGTGAAGGCGCTTGAGGAGGTCGTTGACGGTCTTGGTCCCATGGCGGAGGCAGAAGCTCGCGTCCTGTCTTCAGCCGCGCTGACTCGCCTCTTTAGCCACCTGCACCTTCGCGACCCCAACGCTTGCCTTGACGCGCTGCTGGAGCCTATAGCTGAAGATCAATACGAGGCGGCTGCCGCGGCCGTGCGAGATCAGGTGGGGGCCTTGCTGAGGAAGTTCTGCGGCTTCGTATCCGCTCCTCTATCCGGCGATGTCGTCGACCTTACAGCTGGTGGTGAAGGTGAAGACAAAATTGCTCACGAGGGGGCACCTTCCGCAGGCGACGGCGACGGCGACGTCTAGAGGTGACCCACGGCCATTCTTCCCATTCCTGCAACATGTATCAGGCCTCGTGGAGGCGTTTGGACTTTTCATTTGGTATTGTGAGGACAATATGCTTGTAATATTTGCTTCGAGATTTTGCGATTTCCTTCCTATTTGCTTTGCGTTCTGCGTCGGCAGAGCCCGGCCCCACGCATACCTCAACCGCCATTGGGCCGGCCGGAGACCAGGACGGACCAAGGAGCGAGGGGCTACATGACCAGTTAGGCTCCTGAGTCGCGGTGCTCAGGAGTTCCCCTTGACGCGCAAACAGCATATAGGGAGAGTTCCTGGGGATAGATTAATGTTCTACGTCGGCAGAGCCCGGCCCCGCGCATACCTCAACCGCCATTGGGCCGACCGAAGACCAGGACGGACCAAGGAGTGAGGGGCTACATGACCAGTTAGGCTCCTGAGTCGCGATGCTCAGGAGTCCCCCTTGACGCGCAAACAATTTCCATACCTGCCCTCGCCGAGGCCTCGGGAGGGGCGCGCGACGCCCAGGTCCGGGGGACCTAGCTGGGTGGCGTGCGCTTGGGCGTGACCCGAGCGCAGCCCCCGTGCCTAGCCCCCTCGCGCGGCTCCCCCGAGGGGAGGCGTTGCAGTGAGGCTGGACGCTGAGCTCTGGGCTCCCTGAGGTTGATACGACCGTGGGGCCTCCCTCAGTTGTTTATCACCAGCGCGGAGCATAGTGCTTCCGCTTGTGCACGGGCATAGCCGCTCCTCGGCAGTGTCGACAGCCAGCGCGGAGCATGGTGCTTCCACTTGGGCGTGGGATGGGGGCCCCCTCTGGGAGGAGCCCCCAGGGCGTGTACAGCCCCGCCCTGACATGTGGCTTGCACGGCAGGGCTGCGAGGTGTATCTGGGCACTCATGAGCCAGCGCGGGACTCACAAGGCCCTACCTCAAGGCGGGTTGCACCTGGTCTTGAGTCTTGGTGACTGTATGTTCCTGCAAGGCGGTTATATGCAAGTGCTCTACGTCCTCAGGTCCCGGCCCTCGAGCGAGCTCAGCTGCCGCTGGTATGCCAGGTCGCGATGCCGTGGTCAAGGCCAGGGGGTGAGGGCTGGAGAGCCAGTAAGAGCTCCTGAGTCGCGATGCTCAGGAGCCCCCCTTTTAACGTGCAAGCGGATTGCATAGGGTGAACAGGCACACGGCGGGCGGCAATCAAGCGGGCGATAGCTGTTGGCAGGCTAAGCAGATCAACTTGGATAAATGTAGGAAGATACATGCCACTGGGTCTGGCCCGAGCGGCTTGGGGATGATGCAGCCCGAGGGGCGCCCCCAGCAAGGTAAGCTAAAGACATAAGCAAAAGGGATACATGCCACAGGGCGGACCCATGTGGCCTGGGAATAATGCAGCCCGAGGGGTGCTCCCGGCTTAAACGAACTTGGAAGATGTCACCTGGTTCTGTAGACGAAGTAGAGTTGGTGCAGCTGAAGGCGTGCGCTGAAGAAATGACTCCTCATGAGCCACTGGGACCCTGAGCCTCGGGAGGCTCTGGGGGCTCAGGAGGTTCCCTGAAGACAGTCTCCATCTCCTCCAGGACAGCGTGGCACCTGGCCTCCTGAGCCGCCAGGACTCGCCGCATGTTGTGCTGACAGGCCGACGCCACGCTCGGCAAGCCGAAGGGCATGCGAACGTAGCTGTGTGGTGGACCTCCGCAGCGGCCCACACGCGATGGCCAGAATCGCTCCTGAGATGCGGCCCTGTTGAGCCCGGGGACGTCGATGCAGACACGTAGCCCAGCATCCTCGCCAGGATGCGGAGCTGCGCCTCGTGAGCGGCTGTCGCCGCGCATGGCTCTTGCTTCTTGCAGTTCCTGAGTGGTCTTGGTGATGAACTCCTGAGTGGTGGGCACTCCTTGCCCTCTGCTCTCCTGAGGGACATGTGCCGCGAAGCACGCCTCCAAGTGGTGCTCAAGCGCCTCCCTCGTGAGGTTGGCAAGGTCTGAGGCCCTCCAGAATAGAGCCCCCGAGCCCTGCCTGGGGGGGGGGGGGGCGCCGGGCGCGCCTTCCTATGCGATGGAGGGAGGCGCCCCTGGAGCGGGCGCTGATCCTGACGAGGCTCCTGCCGCGACGCCATCTTCCTGAGGTCCTGCGTGGCGCGGCTGCTTCTTCTTGGGGTGGCCTCCGGAGGGCCTTCACTTCTGCTGTCGGGGTCGTCGATTGCTGCGGCTTGGAAGGCGCGCTCGAGGGAACACACCGCATCTCTCTCTTCACACGGGACCGTGATGATTCCTCCGCTTCCTGGCATCTTGAGAATGTTGTAGCCGTGATGAGTGACTGCCATGAACTTGGCCAGGGCTGGATACCCGGGGATGGCATTGTACGGCAGGCGGATGTGCGCGACATCGAGGTCGATGAGCTCGGTGCGGTAGTTCTTGCGCTCCCCGAAGGTGACAGGCAGGCGGACTTGCCCTATCGGTGTGGTGGAACCGTCGGTCACTCCTGAGAAAGGCTTGGTGGGTTCGAGCTGTTCATATGGCACTTGGAGGTTGTCGAACGTGTCGACGGACAGGACGTTGAGCCCTGTGCCGCCGTCGATGAGGGTCTTGGTGACCTGCACATTGTTGATGACTGGGGAATACAACATTGGGAGGGCGACAGCTGTGGCTGCGCACTTGAGCTAATCCGCTGAGTTGAAAGTGATGGCGCATTGGGACGACCTGAGCGGGCGCGTGGCTTCGACCTTGGGGAGCACTGCGTTCACCTCGCGAGCAAACTGTTTGAAGATGCGCTGAGAGGTTGGGGCCTGGGCGCCGCCCATGATGCAGGCGATCGCACGCGGCTCCTGGAAGCCCCCAGCCCCCTCGTCCTGGTGGTGGTCGTTGTTCCTCCTTGGTGGCGGCAGCGGGGAAGACCGGTGTTGCCCTGGGGGCGATCCTCACTAGGTGGGTCCCTCCAGGCACCCTCGCGAGGCTGGTCCTGCCAGCGGTCCTCACGAGGCCGGTCGCGCCACTCCTGGCGCGGGCCACGGTCGTCCCAGCGTCCGCCTCCATGTCCTCCTCCACGGCCGTAGCCCCGGTCGTTGCGCTCGGGGCATCGACCGTAGCGTCCTTCCCGTATGGCTATGAGCTCTTGACAGTCGCTGGTGTTGTGGGTGTTCAGGTTGTGGAAGGCGCAGAACGGTCGGCCGTTCTTGGATGACTCGAGCTGATCTCTGCCCCGCTTGGTGCCGGGCTCCGCTGCGAGCACAGCTGCCTCCTTGCGCTTCACGTCCTTGGCCTTGGCCTTCTTCTCCTCCACTCCTACGGCTGGTAGCTCGAGGAGAGAAAGGCGCCCCTCCTCGGCTCTTGCGCACTTGGTCGCCAGGTTGAACAGCTCCTGAGAGGTGCAAAGCTCCTCGTGGATGGCGAGCTCTTCCTTCATCTTGACGTCACGGACGCTGTCGGAAAACGCGGAGATGATGGCCTCGTCCGTGACCTTGGGGATCTTGAGGCGGGTGTTGTTGAAGCACTGGATGTACTTCTGGAGGGTCTCTCCTGGTTGCTGCTTGATGCGGCGTAGATCACCCGCGGCCGGTGGGCGGTCGCGAGTGCCTTGGAAGTTGGCGACGAAGCGGTCACGCATCTCGTCCCAGGAAGAGATCGAGCCGCGCTGCAGGTTCAGGAGCCAGGAGCGAGCCCCATCCTTGAGAGCCATGGGAAACCAGTTTGCCATGACTTTTTCTTCACCGTTGGCCGCTTCGACGCTCAACTCATAGAGCTGCAGGAACTCCGCGGGGTCGGCGGTGCCGTCATAACGAGGAGGCAGATCCGGCTTGAACTTGCCTGGCCAGGCGACGCTACGCAGCTCGGGGGTGAAGACGCGGCAACCGGCCGTGGTTGCCGGGGCCCGCTTTGGAGGTGGAGCTTGGTCTTGGCGAGGTCCGCACTGTGCCGCTGCGGGCAGTGCGCGGTCTTGGCGAGGTGGCGCGGGGAGCGCAGGTGCAGCTTCTCGCGGCTGTGGAATTTCTTGGTAGCTTCTCTCTTCGCGTGCGGGCGCCGGGTGTGGTGGATCACGCCGCAGAGCCGCACGCCTCGGTGCCAGGGCGCCGTCTTGGGGCTAAGGTGGTGGAGGCATGCCATGAGCCCCGTCGCCCGCAGCTGGTTGAGGAGGAGGCAGAGAGTGGGACGGCGCCGGAGAGCCCCCTGCGACGCGGACGAGCTCAGCGACGCGATCGAGCCACTCCTCGTAGAGGTCATCGACGGGGCGGTAGCGTAGGAGCTCGTTCGCCGCGAGGAGCGCGGCCCGCGCCTCCATGGGAGCGCGGTGCGCGTGGGACGAAGAACCGGCAGGGGTCAGTGATGGAGTGGTGGTGCGGCCGTCATGCCGCACCGAAGGATGGAGTGAGGACGCCTGCTGCTCGTTCCCTGCCGGGCCGGTGGCAGCGTTGGCGGCGGGAGACGGAGAATGACGAGGTGGCCCGCCAACGGGAGCCGTCTGAGCGACGCGGGCGGTGAGGGCTGCCCGACGCTCAGCTCGAGCACGGCAGGAGTCCGCCATGGAGACGACGGAGCGATGAACTGATGGAAGGGAAGCTACGGCGCACCCCTACCGGGCGCGCCAAATGTCGGATGTGGGGTTCCGGCAAACCCTTAAGGTTCGAACGCTGGGGTGCGCGTGAAGTCTTTCTCCTATCGATCTATGCCCTAGCTCGCTGGGATCTCGCGAACGAACTCGTAACACAGAAAGACACGAGGTTTATACTGGTTCGGGCCACCGTTGTGGTGTAATACCCTACTCTAGTGTGGTGGTGGTGGATTGCCTCTTGGGGCTGATGATGAATAGTACAAAGGAAGAACAACCTCCTCAGGTTGAGGTGTTCTTGTGCTTGTCGAACTTGTGCGGGTGAGGATTTGATGAACTGCTCGATGCCCCCTACTATGGTGGCTAGCTCTACTTATATAGGCCCTGGTCCTCTTCCCAAATATTGAGCGGGAAGGGAGCCAACAATGGCGGGCGAATTTGAAGGGGGACAGCTAGTACAAGCTATCCTGACAAAAGCGGTCTTCGCCTGCGAAAAGCTCTGGTGGTGACGCCGTCTTGGGCTCCACGATGACCTCCGTCTTGCCGTCCTCCTGGTCTTGGTCTCGTTGCACCAATATAGCAACCTTTGCCTGATGCCTCGGTACTCTTCGCCTGCGCTAACCTTCTTAGCACCAAAGAGGAAATAAGGATGCTGCGCGCGCTGGCGCCCGCCTGGTGTCGTTCGTCATGGCTCACGTCATGAGAGCCTCGTGAGGTTTTGCCCTGCCTTGATATCTCCACTCCTCGTGAGCCTGCCTGGCTAAGCCACTCCAAAGGAGGTCTCACGTCGTCTGCCTCGCGAAGCTTGGACCCTCGCGAGGGTCTTGGATGCCTTGTTGATGAAGATGGGTCGTACAGCCTGCTGGCTTAGCCATGCTATGGGCCGCAGGCAGGCAAGTCTGGGGACCCCCGTTCCCAGAACGCCGACACGATCCACGTCCTAGCTTGTTAAGATCTCGAGGGCAAACTCAACAAACTCACAACACGAGGGACGCAAGATTATACTGGTTCGGGCCACCATTGTGGTGTAATACCCTACTCTAGTGTGGTGGTGGTGGATTTCCTCTTGGGCTATGGATGAACAGTTACAAGGGGAAGAACAGCCTCCTGAGGTTGAGGTGTTCTTGCGTTCTGTGTGTGGGTGAGGATTTCTCTCTGTGGTTGAGGATTACTCTCTCGGTCTCCCCTCCTACAGTGGTGGTTGGTCCTATTTATAGAGGCCCTAGTCCTCTCCCCAAATATTGAGCGGGAAGGGAGCCAACAACGGCCAATTTGAAAGGGGACAACTAGTACAGCTTATCCTGACAAAAGTGATCTTCGCGTGTAAAAGGCTCTGGTGGTGACACCGCCTCGGGCTCCATGGTGACTGCCGTCTTGCCGTCCTGCTGGTCTTGGTCTCGTTGCACCGATATGGAAACCTTTGCTTGACGCCTCGGTACTCCGTGCCTGCGCTCACTTCCTTAGCACCAAAGGGGAAACAAGGACACTGCATGCGCTGGCGCCCGCCTGGCGCCCGCCTGATCTTGATCGTCATGGCTCACGTCATGAGAACCTCGCGAGGTTTGCCTTTCCTTGATCTCTCCGCCCCTCACGAGCCAACCTGGTGAGGCCGCTCCTGAGGAGGCCTTGTGTTGTCCGCCTCGCGAGGCTTGGCCCCTTGCGAGGGTCTTGAACGCCTTGTTGATGAAGATGGGCCATACGGGAAAGTGTTCGGAACTTAAGTATTTAAGTATGATCGTACTTAAGTATTGGGTGTAGCTAATATTCGAGTGTGTTTCATGAATGGATCAATGTTTGAGCATGATGGGCTAGGGATAACTTATTTTAGCATTGATATTTCAAAAGACATGGTTGCTTATTGATATGCTTGAGTATCCAAATTATTATGTCAAAACTAGACTATTGCTTTGAATCACATAAAAGTCCAATTGTCCATGCTATAAAGAAAAGAATATGATATGACATGATAAACAACACTCCACATAAAAAATTCTGTTTTATCACTTACCTACTCGAGGACGAGCAGGAGTTAAGCTTGGGGATGCTGATACGTCTCCAAATAATTTTTTATTGTTCCATGCTATTTTATTATCAGTCTTGGATGTTTTATAATCATTCTATAGTCATTTTATATCATTTTTTGGTACTAACCTATTGACATAGTGCCAAGTGCGAGTTGCTGTTTTTTACATCGCAGGAAATCAATATCAGACGAAGTCCAAATGCCACGAAACTCCACGATGATTTTTATGGGCCAAAAGGACGAAGTTGGGCCCTGGTTGCACATGGGGGGAGTCCCGAGGAGGGGACAACCCACCAGGGCGCGCCAGGAGGCCCAGGCGCGCCCTGGTGGGTTGTGCCCACCTCGGGTGCCCCCCAGACCGCCTCTTTGCTCTATAAATACCCCAAAAAATCCCAGAACCCTAGGGGACTCGACGAAATATTCATCCAGTCGCCGCAGAGTCCAGAACCACCAGATCCAATCTAGACACCATCTCGGATGGGGTTCACCACCTCCATTGGCGCCTCTCCGATGATGCGTGAGTAGTTCTTTGTAGACCTTCGGGTCCGTAGTTAGTAGCTAGATGGCTTTTTCTCTCTCACTGAATTCTCAATACAATGGTCTCTTGGAGATGGATATGATGTAACTCTTTTTGCGGTGTGTTTGTTGGGATCTGATGAACTTCGAGTTTATGATTAGTTATATCTTTTTATATCCATGAAAGTTATTTGAGTTTCTTTGATCTCTTATAGCCTCGTATTTCTTCTCTGATATTTGGGTTTTGTTTCTCCAACTTGATCTATTTATCTTGCAATGGGAAGAGGTGCCTGATAGTGGGTTCGATCTTGCGGTGCTTGATCCCAGTGACAGAAAGGGAACTGACACATATGTATCGTTGCTAGTAAGGATAAAAAGATGGGATCTATATCTACGCAATAGATAAACGGATCTTGTCTACATCATGTCATCGTTCTTATTGCATTACTCCATTTTTCCATGAACTTAATACACTAGATGCATGCTGGATAGCGGTCGATGTGTGGAGTAATAGTAGTAGATGCAGGCAGGAGTCGGTCTACTAATCTTGGACGTGATGCCTATGTAATGATCATTGCCTGGATATCGTCATAATTATTTGAAGTTCTGTCAATTGCCCAACAGTAATTTGTTTACCCACCGTTTATTATCTTTCTCGAGAGAAGCCACTAGTGAAACCTACAGCCCCCGTGTCTTCCTTCTCATATATTTGCTTGCGATCTACTTTTCCTTTGCATTTTTATTCAGATCTATTAAACCAAAAATATAAAAATACTT
Source organism: Aegilops tauschii subsp. strangulata (assembly GCF_002575655.3). Classification (NCBI taxonomy): domain Eukaryota; kingdom Viridiplantae; phylum Streptophyta; class Magnoliopsida; order Poales; family Poaceae; genus Aegilops; species Aegilops tauschii. The sequence goes on from NC_053035.3 coordinate 248,741,050, forward strand.
TGCTGCACTTTATTTTATTTGCGATTTATTATTTCAATCTATTACCAATTTCTGGCATCGTTACCCGAAAGGGATTGACAACCCCTTTAACACGTCGGGTTGCGAGGTGTTGTTATTTGTGTGCAGGTGTTGTTTACGTTGTGTTGCTTGGTTCTCCTACTGGTTCGATAACCTTGGTTTCTTCACTGACAGAAATACCTACCATCACTGTACTGCATCATTCCATCCTCTTTGGGGAAATACCGACGTAGTCCTAGCAGACAGGAGATTTTCTGGCGCTATAGTCAGAGAGCGATCAATCATGATCATTGCAACAAGTAGTGGACATAGCAAAATTAGCATCCCCAAGCTTGGGGTTTTGCATATTATTAGCACAATTGACATTAATAGAATTTATAGTAAAATCATTGCAACCATGCATTTCATTCAAGGAGCTATCGTGAATCACTTCATAAATTTCTTCATCACAGTTTTCGGATTCACGAATCTCAAGCAAAACTTCATAAAGATAATCTAGTGCACTCAATTCACTAGCAATGGGTTCATCAATTTTGGACCTCTTGAAAATATTAGCAAGTGGATGATGATCCATATCAATAGATTTTTAGCAAGCGAAGATTCAAGCAAATAGAAGGCACATGGCAACACAAGCAAACATGAGATCTGGCGAGAAAACGGCGAACAAAAAAGGGCGAATAAAACGGAAAATTTTTGTGAAGTGGGGGAGAGGAAACCAAGAGGCAAATGTCAAATAATGTAAATTGCGAGGAGATGAGATTTGTGATTAGGAACCTGGTATATGTTGAAGATATTCCCCGGCAACGGCGCCAGAAATTCCTTTTGATGTCGCTTGAAGCTACGTCGGTATTTTCCCAAAGGGAAGGGATGATGCAGCACAGCGGTGGTAGGTATTTCCCTCAGATATGAAACCAAGGTTATCGAACTAGTAGGAGAACCAAGCGACACAATGTAAACAGCCCCTGCACACAGATAACAAATCCTCGCAACCCTACGTGTAAAAGGGGTTGTCAATCCCTTCCGGGGTACGACGCCTCAAGATAGGCAAACGGACGTGAGATAAATTATAGTAAATTGATAGATCGAACCCCAAATAAAATAAATAGAAATAAAACAGATCAAGGTATTTTTGTATTTTTGGTTTAATAGATCTGAAAATAAATGCAAGGAAAAAGTAGATCGCAAAGGCAAATATATGAGAAAGAGACCCGGGGGCCGTAGGTTTCACTAGTAGCTTCTCTCGACAAAAATAGCAAACTGTGGGTGAACAAATTACTGTTGGGCAATTGATAGAACTTCAAATACTCATGACGATATCCAGGCAATGATCATTATATCGGCATCACGTCCAAGATTAGTAGACCGACTCCTGCCTGCATCTACTACTATTACTCCACACATCGACCGCTATCCAGCATGCATCTAGTGTATTAAGTTCATGGAAAAACGGAGTAATGCAATAAGAACGATGACATGATGTAGACAAGATCTATCTATGTAGAGATAGACCCCATCGTTTTATCCTTAGTAGCAATGATACATACGTGTCGGTTCCCTTTCTGTCACTGGGATCAAGCATCGTAAGATCGAACCCACTACAAAGCACCTCTTCCCATTGCAAGATAAGTAGATCAAGTTGGCCAGAAAAAACCCAAATATCGGAGAAGAAATATGAGGCTATAAAAGATCATGCATAAAAGAGATCAAAGAAACTCAAATACTTTCATGGATATAAAAAGATAGATCTGATCATAAACTCATAGTTCATTGATCCCAACAAACACACCGCAAAAGAGTTACATCATATGGATCTCCAAGAGACCATTGTATTGAGAATTCAAAGAGAGAGATGAAGCCATCTAGCTACTAACACGGACCCGAAGGTATACAAAGAACTACTCACGCATCATCGGAGAGGCACCAATGGAGGTGGTGAACCCCATCCGAGATGGTGTCTAGATTGGATCTGGTGGTTCTGGACTGTGCGGCGGCTGGATGAATATTTCGTTGACTCCCATAGGATTTTGGGAATATTGGGGTATTCATAGAGCAAAGAGGCGGTCCGGGGGGCACCTGAGGTGGGCACAACCCACCAGGGCGTGCCTGGGCCTCCTGGCGTGCCCTAGTGGGTTGTGCCCCCATTATGTTCCTTGGTGTCCAAAAAAATTCTCCGCGAAGTTTCGTTGCATTTGGACTCCGTCTGATATTGATTTCCTGCGATGTAAAGAACATGCAGAAAACAGCAACTGGCACTTGGCACTGTGTCAACAGGTTAGTACCAAAAAATGATATAAATGACTACAAAATGGTTATAAAACATCCAAGATTGATAATATAACAGCATGGAACAATCAAAAATTATAGATACATTGGAGACGTATCATCATGCTAGTTAGTAATTGTGGTTTAGTTAGAATATTTGTGTTAAGGTTTGTGATTCCCGAAGCATGCACGTATGGTCTTTCGTTATGCGATGAAATTGGAGCATGATTTTGATTGTCTTCCTTATGAGTGGCGGTCGGGGACGAGCGATGGTCTTTTCCTACCAATCTATCCCCCTAGGAGCATGCGTAGTAGTACTTTGGTTCGAGGGCTAATAAACTTTTGCAATAAGTATGTGAGTTCTTTATGGCTAATGTTAAGTCCATGAATTATACACACTCTCACCTTTCCGCATTTTGCTAGCCTCTTCGGTACTATGCATTGCCCCTTCTCACCTTGAGTTGTGGTGCAAACTTCGCCGGTGCATCCAAACCCCATGGTATGATACAGTCTATCACACATAAGCCTCCTTATATCTTCCTCATAACAGCCACCATACCTACCTATTATGGCATTTTCATAGCTATTCCAAGATATATTCCCATGCAACTTCCACTGTTCCATTTTATTATGACACACATCATCATTGTCATATTGTTTTGCATGATCATATAGTTGGCATAATATTTTTTGCTCCACTTCCGTTCATATTTTTTATACATGTCACGCTAGATCATTGCACATCCCGGTACACCGCCGGAGGCATTCATATAGAGTCATATCTTTGTTCTAGTATTGAGTTGTAAGTAAAAAAAAGTGTGATGATCATATGCATTATTAGAGCATTTTCCAGTGTGAGGAATATAAAAAAAATGAAAAAAAAGAGGCCAAATGAGCCTAAGAAAAAGAGGCCAAAGTTCCCAACAAAAAAAGTGAAAAAATGAAAAAAGAGAGAAGGGACAATGTTACTATCCTTTTCCACATGTGCTTCAAAGTAGCACCATGTTCTTCATGACAAAGAGTCTCCTATTTTGTCACTTTCATATATTACTAGTGGGAATTTTTCATTATAGAACTTGGCTTGTATATTTCAATGATGGGCTACCTCAAATGCCCTAGGTCTTGATGAGCAAGCAAGCTGGATGCACACCCACATAGTTTTCTTTTGAGCTTTCATACACTTATAGCTCTAGTGCATCTGTTGCATGGCAATCCCTACTCCTTGCATTGATATCAATTGATGGGCATCTCCATAGCCCATTGATTAGCCTTTTCAATGTGAGACTTTATTCCTTTTTGTCTTCTCCACACAACCTCCAACATCATATTCTATTCCACCCATAGTGCTATATCCATGGCTCACGCTCATGTATTGCGTGCATTAAGTTAGTCAGATGGTGCTTGAGTAATAAAACGTTCTTGAGGGTTCCAGAATCATCACTACTAATATGAAATATCATATCTCTAATCCACTCTTCAGATGCATAAGTGTGGGAGGATCTGGGTACAAAAGACGTTCTACTCTCACGTAGACTTCATGCCACATACGCCACCAACCTTAGTTCCCCATGCCGGTTATCACTGTGATTAATTAAGGGTTTTCGCATGGACGCAACCACCAAGGGTTCTCCGTTAATCCACTATCAATAGCAAAGTCTAGGAATTGAGGCTTTTACTGTCACCTCGAAGTACCTCGGCATCCTCACCTCTATAATGAAATTAATATGTTTCACAACAATAAGGCAATAATGTGAGTAAGGCCTCCTCTCAACATTCACGAATGCTACTCACTCAAATCATGAACAGAAGATATTGGACTGCATCAAGTATCATATAGAGTTCATCCATATCCTAAAGAATTAGTACAACTACTCAAACATACAGACCAACAACATAAAAGGTAGGGTCAAGTTACAAGCCAACATCGTGCCGATGAACGGAGAAGGCGCAGTGGTGATGGAGACGGCGACATCGATGGCGATGGTGGTGGAGGAGTCGGCAGGCCAGTGCACACGGTGGCAGAGCCTCCTTCTATTCCTTTGAGGTTGCCCCTTTTTCTATGATGGTGGAGACGGAGTAGCGATGGAGATGGATATGGTTGTGTGTGTGATTGATGATGGCAGATAGGGTTGGAGGAGTATATATAAAGGCTTCTCCAGTTCTACTCCGAAGATGTGATGCATCCACCTTCATCCAAGGGCTCAAGATGAGAATTCTTTACCAAACCCTTCTTTATTGACCAAGGATCACGTGGGAACAAACGGGGACGAAATCAGTGAAGAATCTCATCTAAAAGGGCAACTTTCATGCACCAAACGTCGTCTCGCGCTGTGGATGTCTTTGGTATTTTGGTCGCCATTTCTTCCTACAGACTCTGTTTTGACGTTCTTGGGCTTGCTGGAATTGTCAAAATGATGCCAATGCATCTGTGGTATTAGATATTGATTGGGAGTCATTTTGAAGAAAAAATCACTGTCCGAAACGCCTAAGTCTGGTGCCAGAAGTCCTCCCTCTTGAACCCATCTTTGGCCCTTTCATTGTGCTTGGTCCTAGATCGCTCCAAAACACCTATAGACACAAGAAAAAAAATTAATCTAATAAAAACCAAATAAAATATGAATTATGCAATGCTCACAGTGAAAAGTGTAAAACCCGGTAATCACGCATAATGGACACATATTTGGTTCAATGGGAAATGAATATGCAGAGAACATGCAACAATTGAGCTCTAAATATGCGTTAAACAACCTTCCCACTCTTAAACTTTGCTCGTCCTCGAGTAAGAAGGTTGAGTACTGATACATCTCCATCGTATCTATAATTTTTTATTGTTTCATGTCTGTAGCGACCCGACCTCAGACGGTCAAGTCTCTGTGCTTAAGTTTCATCCCTGAATTGGTATGCTGACACACACAGTACTCGAGGATTTATAACAGAGGTAAATCACATGTATAAAGTAACGTAAATACTATTACCTCAATCCAAATAGCGGAAGTAACAACAAGGTTGTGGATTCCCATCAACACCAACGGCAAAGTTGAGTGTAGAAATCATAACCCTAACGTATCACTTACACGTCGTAAGAAATCCTTCAACATGAGACGTTGCAGCCACACAGGGTCAGTACATTGAATGTACTGGCAAATTCACACCATAGGATAATGATGAATAATAACTATCACTACATGCATATTTGGCTGTTGGAAAAGCTCTATGGTTATAATGTTTATGCGAAAAGCCAAATTTTTCCTACAACAAAGGAATATATTTTATTTAACTACAAAGTTGGTTGAAAACATTGAGAATGGTAAATCCCCATATCAATCCCAAAATAATACTCATTAACCCAATCAAATTAATTAAATAAAGTGTTGAGATCAACATGATAATCCAAGAACCAGATGCTCAAGATGTCCATAACCAGGGACACGGCTAATCATGATTAGTTTGTACACTCTACAGAGGTTTGCGCACTTTTCCCCACAAGACTCGATCTCCCCCGTTGGATTTCTCGCACTACATGGTGTTTGAGAACGGATGACCGAGACACAGTCTTTCAGAAGCATTAACTCTAACCCCACGTAGACAATAACAACCTACATCCCCTACATATGCTAGCCTACCACTGGAAGAGGTCATGCAACATACTCAACTATGTTAGAGCCCATAATAGCTTGTGGCTGCCCACGGAAGTTTCTAGCATGAACAATCTTATGATCCCTTTGAGCCTGGGTGGCGGACCATAGGAGGATCACACGGTATAACCCCGGGATCTCCTAGGACAACACTGGTATAACCCCAGGTGTCCGGGCAAGTCCACTGGTATATCCCCAGGGTGCCCCTACCAATCCACCCAGATGTGTATTAAAGTAGCCACCTTAAGTTGAACCTTAGTTAACAATAATCTCTCACATCTTTCATGAATTCTCTCAAACCAATCCACGTCCACGAGCATAGCATGACATTATGAGCATAACGTAAAAGTAACTCCCAAGGTTTTAATGCAGGACAATAGGTTCCTACCTCATCAACTACTTCCCAATACCCACATGTTATCAAATCCTAACCATGCAATGTTTGACGGTTGTAACTAATGCATAAAAACTGGGTATGAGAGGGATATGATCAAAGTGTGAACTTGCCTCGTACTGTTGATGAAGATGATTCGCACTCATAACTCCTGATAGTTCTACTCGTCACACTCCGGTCAATCTATCGTAAGCAAGCAATAGTAACCACACATAAGAAATCACTCAAAAGATCGGGAAGAACGAAGAAGACAATTTGGAAAACATCAAAACCTAGCAAATAACTCCTGCAACATAAAACAATTTCTAACAGTACCAAAATTAGGTGAATTTGGCCTTATCAGAAAGTTTAGGTCAAGAGCTTCGATTTGCAAAAAGAATCAACTAAATCGGAGTTATAAAACTCGAGTTACGATCAAACAAAGTTCAATTACAAATCTGTTTGAATTCAATTATAAAAAAATCAGAAACATGTTCAAGTTGACTATCTGGATAGAGGGGATCATAACAAAGAAGTGGGCGTTGGTTTCATCTAATTCCGACTAACGAGCAAAAAGTAGTGATCGATTTAATATTCGGGACTAATTTGTAAAATAATAAATCACAGATAGGTCCCTGACGAAAAAAATAACAGAAAAAGAAAAATCTAAAATATCGAACGTTTGCTACCGAACGCTAACGAGCGAACTCGTTCACTATAGAACCCTAACTAATAAACGCTCGCAAAATAAACTAACCTAAAAATAAACCAAATAATCTAAAAAAAGAAAACAAAAAACCGGGTCGGGTTTGGTTTATACCGGCTCGGCGGTATAGGCGGAGAAAACCGTCGGCGAAACGGGACGGCGGACCGCGGGCGGCGGCTCCGGCGACGGGCGGTGATGGCGCGAGGCGACGCGGGCGGCGCTGCGAGCGGCGGGAGGAGGCGATGGTGCGGCACGGGGCGGTGCAGCGCGGCAGCGGCGGCGCCGATCTACAGCACGGCGGCGCGAGATGCGGGAGAAGGCGGCGGCGGGAGCAGAGAGAGAAACGGGGCCCGGGGCTCCGTTATATAAAGGTGGGGGTGGCGGCTTCTTGGGGGAGGGGGCAGAGGAGGCCGGAGGCGGCACGGCGTCGGCGGCTCGGAAAACGGCGGCGGCGGCTCGGGTGTGGTCGGGGCGACGGCTCCGGTGGTCCTCTAGCCCGGGCGAGACCACGTGGAGGCGCGGCTCGACGAGGCGAAGGCGATGGCGGCGTCGGCGGTGGTCGAGGGCGACGGCTGCGTCAGCGGGCAGCGGTGCGGATCTCGTCGGCAGCGGCGGCTCGACGAGTGCGGCGGCGACTTGCGAGGAAAAGAGGCCAAAGGGGGGTATTTAAGGAGGGGAGGGAGGCGAGGTGGCATGGGGAAGGGGCTAGGCGGCGGGAGAGTCCGACGGCGACACGGTTCGCCGGCGGCGGCGGCTTCGCTCAGGACTCTGTCCCGAGCTAGAGACGGGGGCGGTGGCGCTGCGCTGGGCCGGCTGGGCCTGGCGAACTGGGCCGGCCCGATCCGGTCGGTCCTAACTTTTTTTAAATATTTTTTCAGACAAACCAAAATAATAAAAACAAAATAAATGAAAAAAATATATAGGCATATAATATATCAAAATTTTCAAAAAAAGATTTTCTATAACATGAGCATTTTTCTAACGTGAAATAAATTACAAAATTTTAAATAAAGCAAAGAGTGCTACTGTTGCAATAAAACCCAATAAATATCATTAAAAAACCAAAATGATTTCAAATTTATTTCTCTCCAATTTTCTGACCTAGGGAATCATTTTACCCTATTTTCCATATATTTTATTTTTGGAGAAAAATAATTTGAATAAAAACCAAATAACCCCAAATTGAAAATAATTTCAAAGGGACTTTAAATTTGATCATTTTAAACTTGCAACTCATATTTCATATGTTTTGAAGAAGTCATTTTATCATCTCTCATGAAAATCATTGAGTTGCATAAAGTTTCTAACTTTGAATTATTTCCAAATGGAATTCAAATCTTTTCAAAACCCTTTTCATTTGTTTAAATGGAAGAAGTCATGTCATCTTCTCTCTAGGGTTTTGTGATGAAAATAATTTGAATTCATGGAGTTCATAAAAGCAAGATGAAAGTTTGGGAAAGTCCTTTTTATTCCCTCTCATTTAGCTTTCAAAAAGTTTCAAATTCCACTCACTTTCAGTCAATCAATTACACAACAATCAAACAATCAATCAAATCTATTTATTTATTATAACATTCCAAAATTTAGAATTTTGGGATGTTACAATGTCAATATATACTACTTTCACATACTTTTGGCAACAATTTATATGATTTATTGGACTAACATATTGATCTAGTGCCCGGTGCTAGTTCCTGTTTGTTGCATGTTTTTGTTTCGCATAATATCCATATCAAACAAAGACCAAATTCAATAAAAATTTATGGAGAATTATTTTGGAGTATATGTGATTTTTGGGAGGTGGAATCAACGCAAAAGGAGGCCCACAACCCCCACAGTACACTGATGTCTACTACACAACTTGTTCTTGTAGACTCGTGTTGGGCCTCCAAGCGCAGAGTTTCGTAGGACAGTAGCAAATTTCCCTCAAGTGGATGACTTAAGGTTTATCAATATGTGGGAGGTGTAGGATGAAGATGGTCTCTCTTAAATAACCCTGCAACTCTTGTGTCCCCAACACGCCAAATACAATGGTAATTTGTATAGGTGCACTAGTTCCGCGAAGATATGGTAATAAAAGCGTAGTAATGATAGTAGATATTGATTTTTGTAATAGGAACAATAAAAAACAGCAAGGTAGCAAGTAATAAAAGTGAGCACAAACGATATTGCAATGCTTGAAAATGAGGCCTAGGGTTCGTACTTTCGCTAGTGCAATCTCTCAACAGTGCTAATAGAATTGGATCATATAACCATCCCTCAACGTGCGATGAAGAATCACTATAAAGTTCCCATCTACCGGAGAACATAAGAAGAAATTGTTTGTAGGGTAGAAACCACCTCAAAGCTATTCTTTCCGATCAATCTATCCTAGAGTTGGTAATGAAATAACACCAAGCTATTCTTTCCGATCGATCTAACCAAGAGTTCATACTAAAATAACACCATATGATACGCATCAACCAACTCTAATGTCACCTAGATACTCCAATGTCACCGTGAGTATCCGTGAGTTGATTATATGATATGCATCAAACAATTTCAGATTCATAATACTCCATCCAACACAAAGAACCTCAAAGAGTGCCCTAAGATTTTTACCGGAGAAACAAAGACGAGAACGTGCATCAACCCCTATGCATAGATTACCCCAATGTCACCTCGGGAATCCACGAGTTGAGTGCCAAAACACATATCAAGTGAATCAATATGATACCCCATTGTCACCACGGGTATTCATAGCAAGACATACATCAATTGCTCTCAAATCCATAAAAGTATTCAATCCGATAAAACAAAATCTCAAAGGGAAAACTCAATTCATCACAACAAGATAGAGAGGGGACAACACCATATGATCCAACTATATTAACAAAGCCCGCGATACATAAAGATCGTGCCATCTCAATAACAAGAGAGAGAGAGAGATTAAACACATACCTACTGGTACAAACCCTCAGCCCCGAGGGTGGACTACTCCCTCCTCGTCGTGGTGGCCGCCGGGATGATGAAGATGGCCATCGGTGACGATTTCCCCCTTCGGCAGGGTGCCGGAACAGGGTCTATATTGGTTTTTCGTGGCTACAGAGGCTTGCGGCGGTGGAACTTCTGATGGTTTCTCTATTTATAGGATCTTTTGGTGTCGGTTTCACGCGAAGATAAGCCTCGAGGTGAGCACAACCCACCACACCATGGGTTGGGCTCCAGGCGCACCCTGGTGGGTTGTGCCCTCCTCGTGGCTCTTCTAGCCCTCCCACGAAGCTTCGGGGGTCTTGTTTTTTCAAAAAGAAATCGTCAAAAATGTTCAGCTCAAGAAAACAACACCACGGAACTTCCATTTCTGCATAAGAAAACAACACCACGGAATTTCTGCTGAAAACAGTGTCAGTCCGGGTTAGTTCCATGCAAATCATACCAAAACCATATAAAATTGTTGTAAACATGGCATGAATACTTCATAAATTATAGATCTGTTGGAGACGTATCATACACCAGGGCGCGGCCAAGGGCCCGGGCGCGTGGTGGTGGGTTGTGGTCACCTCATAAGGCGGTTGCTGCTCTACTTCGGGTGGAATGAAGCTTATATCCGGAAAAAGAATCGTGGTAAAATCTGAGCGCAATCGGAGTTACGGATCTCCGGGAATATAAGAAACGGTTTTCGGCCAGAAAACAGGAACGCAAAACAGAATAGAACAGAGAGGGAGATCCAATCTCGGAGGGGCTCCCACCCCTCCGCCGCCATGGAGGCCATGGACCAAAGGCGAACCTCTCCTGCCATCTAGGGGGAGGCCAAGGAAGAAGAAGAACGAGGGGACTCTCTCCCCCTCTCTCCCGGTGGCGCTGGAACACTGCCGGGGCAATCATCGTGTGACGGCGATCTACTCCAACAACTCCGTCATCTTCACCAACATCTTCATCCCCTTCCCCCATCTATCTACAGCGGTCCACTCTCTCACAACCCGTTGTACCCTCTACTTGAACATGGTGCTTTATGCTTCACATTATCATCCAATGATATGTTGCCATCCTATGATGCTTGAGTAGATTTTTGTTATCCTACCTGTAATTGGTGAATTGCTATGATTGGTTTAATATGCTTATGGTTATGCTATTGTCCTTTGGTTCCCATCATATGAGTGCGCGTGTGGATCACACCATAGGATTAGTTGTATGTTGATAGGACTATGCATTGGAGGGCAAGGGTGACAGAAGCTTCTTTCTACCATAGAAATTGATGCATACAGGATTGAAGGGGGACCAATATATATCTTAATGCTATGGTTGAGTTTTACTTTAATGAACGTTATTAGTTGTTGATGCTTTCTAATAGTTCCAATCATAAGTGCATAGAATTCCAAGTAAGGACGACATGCTAGCAGTGGCCTCTCCCACATAAAATCTTGCTATCGGTCTATTTGATGAACTTGATGCTTGCTATGCTTGTGGCCAAGATGCCAATATGAATTATGTTTATGGAGATGAGCTTGCTATAGTTCCTTATATTAAAAATGAAATTGTTGCTATTGCACCCACGCATGATAGTCCCATTATCTTTTTGAATTCTCCAAACTACACTATATGGGAGAAGTTTGCTCTTATTAAGGATTGTATTGATGGGTTGCCTTCTACCATTACACATGATGATTTTGATGAATATAATATGGATGTGCTTGCTGCTCCTACTTGCAATTATTATGAGAGAGGAACTACATCTCCAACTCTCTATGTTTCCAACACGATAAAATTGCAAGAAACTACTTATGCTATGTATTGGCCTTTACTTGATGTGCATGAATTGTTCTTTTATGACATGTCGATGCATAGGAAGAGAGTTAGACTTCGTAATTGCATGATATATGTTGCTTTGTGCTCACTACTATATTATAAAATCTTTGTTAATTAAAATTGGCTTTGATATACCTTGGGATCCGGGTGGATAAATTACTTGAGCACTATATGCCTAGCTTACTTGAGCACTATATGCCTAGCTTAATGGCTTTAAAGAAAGCACTGCTAGGGAGACAACTCGGAAGTTTTAGAGATTCATTTTATTCCGTTGTGTGCTTTTATAAAGTTTAAAAATAAAAAATATAGAGGGGAACCTAAAACTTTTCAAAAAGAAAAGTGAAAGTGAGAAAGACGAGCACCGTTGAAGTGGGGGACGTCCTTGAACTTTGTTCATGCCCATGGAAACTTTGTGAATCTTGATTACAGAAATTTTCAACAAAAATAGTTATCCCCTTGTATAAATCCATTGTATTATAAAAATAATGTGCCAAGATTTGCCTTTAGGATGATTAGATTGCTTGTTGGTATGTGCCGTGCAAAAACAGAAAGTTTGGCTGTAGTGCGTGATTTTACATTTTTTTACTGAAATGTCAAGAGTTTTTGAAACTTTTACACAGTACTGCTATGCAAATTGTTATTTTTTTCCTAATTTTTCAGAATTTTTTGAGTTACAGAAGTATGGTCAATGTTCAGATTGCTACAGCTTGTCTTGTTTTTGACAGATTCTGATTTTGATGCATTGTTTTGCTTGTTTTGATGAAACTATCGATTGTATCGGTGGTATAAGCCATGGCGAAGTTATAATACAGTAGCGATAATGCAAAAAAATATGAATGGGTTTGCAACAGTACTTAAAGTAGTGATTTGTTTTATTATACTAACGATCTCACCAGTTTTGTGTGGATGAAGTGTTCAAAGATCGAGGAGGTCTCAATATGAGGAGAAGGAGGAGAGGCAAGATGTTGTAGGGTGGAGCCCTATATGGAGATCTTTCACGAATTGGAGGGGAAATCCCAAGAACAAGAAGAACACAAAGGGGGAAAACAAGAGGAACACTCAAATTGACTTGATCCAATCACACATGTGCTAGATCCAATCACACAAAGAGAGATACAAAGGTCCAAATCCAACTCAAGAAGATACAAGAGGTAACTAGTTCATCCCAATCCTATGAGGAAAGAGGTCTTGATGATCCTATGATGGGGATCCTTCTCCAAGAGGAGGCCTTGATATCCACAAGAGGATCTTCTCCAAGAGGAGGCCTTGATCTCCAAGAGGAGGTCTAGATCTCCAAGAGGAGGAAGATGAGCAAAGCTCTCTCTTTGTCTATACAATACTTTGTTATCCTTCAAAATGAGCTAGGGGAAGAGTATATAAAGCCTAGGGACCAAATGTGAGGGAGAGAGGGGTACAAGGGTCAAAGACCCGAAGTGCACGCAGGCACACTCGGACAGGTCCGGGCACCCGGGGTAAAGGGGTTCAGGCACCTTGACCGGTCAGAGGCCGGTGCAAGGAGGAGGCCGGGCACCCGGGGGTTGACCACCCGGGCACCCGGGGCGGCGGCTGGCTCCAGGCGGGGCGGGCCGGGCACCCGGGGCCGAACGGCCGGGCACCCGAGGCGGCCAGGCGGGCGGCTGATGGGGGTCGGGCACCCGGGGTTGGTGGCCCAGGCACCCGGACTGGGCCGAGCGGCCTCCAACAGCGGGCCGGGCACCCGATGCTCCAAGGCCGGGCACCCGGGGTCGGCTTGGCAGGGCCCAGGGAGGGGCCGGGCACCCGGGGCCAAAGTGTCCAGGCACCCGGGGTGTCCAGGGCCTCCGCGTCCTCCTTCTTCATGTTTCCTTCTTCCATCTTCTCCTTCCCGAGAACTTCATGCGTGCTTGAATCTTTGGGTGGACTTGGTGATCCCTCCATGCTTCCTCGCGGTCATCTCCGAAGTACCTAAGAATGCACAACGTTTCCATTTGAGGTAGAATCCCATTCTCAAGTGAATCCGAATGAAACTCGAAGAGGAAAGAGTTCACCTCAGTTTTGATGGCGCGTGCGCGAGCTCTCATCGTAGGTCCTCTCCGTGCTTGCAGTGGCGGTGTGATGTCCATGGGGATGGTCTAGGGATGCTCCGCATCATCTCCCCCCCTGGGAGAGATCCGTCCACGGATCGTGATCGTCATCACCATGGGAAAGAGAGTGCGTCACTAAGGACTCATCATCTCCAAGCTCGAAATGGGCACTCTCCAATGTCGCACTGTCTTGTGATTCCTTCAAAAGGAGAAAGAACAACAAACACTTGGAAAAACGAATGTTGTTAGCGTTAGTACAACACCAGGCATTCCAGAGGTGACTCACCAAACAAGTGTCGTCATCAAGCATAGCATATGGTGTGACAAGGGATTGTGACATGTCATGCAAGCACATAAATTGAGCGAAGTCAAGGACATCATGGAAACAAGCATGTAAATGGGAGGTAGCGATGCAAATATGTGTGTCAAGAGAATAAGCATCTACCTCAAGCTCATAGCAAGCATGCATAAGACTCTCGATGAACGGTCTATGGTAGGCATAAGAATCATTCACAACACCAAATGAAATGAAATGTCTAAACACATGGGGCAAGTGCAAGACAATCCAAGCATAATGTGCATAGGGTGTAGTGAAAATCGTGTGGCACTCAACACAATAGAAAGAGCAATTGTTCATCATGTGTGAGATAATCAAATCATTCAAGCTAGTAGTGCAAAGATGCAACATGCTATAGGTAATCATGGCAATCATGTCATGTGAGCAAATAGTAGGCATAGGCAATGCACATGGCATATCGCAAGCACTAGCACAAAGCAAGATCATAGTATCATCACAGGGATGGGTCACAAATGAAACATGGCAAGAACAAGCAATATCTCCACCAAGCATGCAAATACACATACAAGTATGAGAATCAATCATTATGTGTAATGCAAAGCATGGGTCACAAATGCATGGCAAATGTAAAGAAATGAGCATATCATGCAAAGTGAACATGGCAATATGGGCATAAAGGGAGAAGTGGTATATTACCCATAACCAAGTGAGGGCCATGTAGAAGAAATGCGCGAAGTCTTTGCGCGAAGAGGGCGGTGAGAAAGGCAATCCATGGGACCCCAACTCATCATTGCTCTCTAGAGCTCGTTTTGTCAACTCGTGGGATTGCGAGGTTGACAAGTATTCATGTGTACATACACAAAACAAAGACAAAGGAAAAATTGTGTGCGCGTGGTATATGTACACATCATCCATGATGATGTATACGTGCATGTGTTGGTTAGCACAAAATATCCAATTCTCAAATAGATGAGATGCATGATAAAGAAACATGTCATCCATCATGATGGGTTTTTTGTTACGTATAGCATAATGGAGGCTCAAATTGTGTAATGCATCATGAGAAATGTGTAAAGCATTGTTATTCATGGAATGCATATGGTGCACGCAGTCATGGGAATCATGCAAAGTATGGAATGCATCAAAATCTCCTAATATGTATGAGGAAACTATGGGGGTCGCCTCATGAGCATTCGTGGAAACATCATACGGAGAATATGAACAACATCCAAAACAATGCATATCCGAAACTAGGTGGTCATGGCATGGCATATGAGATAAATGATGCAAAGGGAGCTGTGACGCCCGGATAATCAAGCTACAGTAAAACTCTGCTAACGATGCCATGTCACCATGATCACTTTAGTTAACCTCGGGTTAGTTCAAATTCAAATTCAAGCAAACAATAAAACTTTTCAAATGTCAAAACTAAAATGTTCTAAAAGTGACAAATAAATCATATGTAATATTGGTGGAGGAACCAAGTCTTTATAAAATGTTTAAATGCACCAAACTAATTAAATCAGTAGCTAAAACCATTAATTAAATGCCTTTTGTATTTTGTAAAATATTAAACTATATTATTTTGGGATGAAACTTTTTGTGGTTGTGACATAATTGGTAACAACAAATTAGGTGCCATTTTGGTATTTTGCTAAAACAAAATAAAAGAGAAACTAGAAATAAAACACAAAAGAAAAATAAATAAAAGGTAAAAAGAAAGCAAAAGGAAAGAAAACCCCCCCCCCCCCCCGGCTCCCCAAGGGCCTTGGCCCACTGGCCCAGCCGGCCGAATCGGTCCAGCGGCCCAGCACCTCCCCCCTCCCCTTGTCGTCTTTCCCCCTCCTCGTCTGTTCAACCGACCGAGGGCGCACGCCCCTCGCCGTCCCCGCCGAACCTGCTCGCCGCCCCACGCCGCCACATCGCCGAGGGGATAAGGACGCCAGCGACGGCCCCCCCCTGCCTCCTCCGAGAGATCTTTTCCCCCCCTTCCCCATGAGCTGCTGCTTGCCCTCGCCGCCTCTCCCATTCCCCACCGCATCCGAGCGCTGCCGTGGCCATGCCGGCGTAACACACGCGGTCCCCGACACCGCCTCGCCTCTCCTCCGCGCCAAGAAGGACCGCCTCGACCTCCTCTTCCTCCCCGACGAATCACCCGAGCAGGAGCGCCTCTGCATCATCCCCTACGTTGCCGTCTTCCTCCTCTTCTCCGACGAGCTTCGCCGTCGATTCCGCCGCACCGAGCCCTCCTCGAGCAGGCTTGAGCACATCTGCAGGAGCACTGTGAGCCTGCGCTTCTTTCCCCTCTCTCTCCCGAGCTTTCCGACGCCCGTAGCCCCGTTCCCGTAGCTCGCCCGAAGAACCTCGCCGCCGACGAGCTCGGCGCCGTGGCCATGGTCGCCTTCACCTGCGGCCGAGCGCCGCATCGTGCTCCTGGGGTTCCTAGTGGCCCAACGCGCGCGTCTGCTGCTCTCGCCGTGCCCCGTAGCCCCCTGTTCGCCGCTCACCGGAAACCCACCACCACCTGCCTCGCCGCCGGCGACGTTACCGGCCGTCCCCAGCCACGCCACCACCTCCATTCGACGCGGTGTGGACTGGCCGTTCGAATGGGCCAAACCACAGCCCCGGGGATGCCCTGTGGGCGAAACCCGAAGCTCACCCGCGCCGCGCCGCCGCATTGGAGCTCGCCGGAGCCCCTCTCTGGTGCCCTGCCGACGTGGCCGGCCGGGCCCCACCCCTGGCTCACTGCCAGTGGCCCCCACGGGCCCCAGTTGACTGGGTTGACCCAGTCAACTGCTGACTGGGCAGCCCAGTGCCACTGACATGCGGGCCCCGCCGCAAAAATTTAAAAAAAAAAGAAAAAAAAGAAAAGTGCTTTATAAATAAAAATAATTAGATTAACTAATCTCTCACTGACATATGGGGCCCACCCCTCTAATTAGACTGTTAGTTTAGTTTAAATAAATATTAGACTAACAGAGGCTGACATGTGGGTCCCACTGGACCCACCTGTCTGGTTTGACTGGTCAGCTGACCCGTTGACCTGCTGATGTCAGCATTGCCTCATGCTGACGTCATAATTCATTTTTGCTTAATATAAATAATTCCAGAAATTCAAATAAACTTTGAAAATTCATATCTTTTAAACCGTAACTCGGATGAAAATGTTTTCTATATGAAAGTTGCTCAGAACGACGAGACGAATCCAAATACGCAGTCCGTTCGTCCACCACACCTCCCTAACCTATCGAACTAGCAACTTTCCCCCTCCGGCCCGTCTGTCCGAAAACGTGAAACATCGGGAATACCTCCCGGATGTCCCCCCCTTCACCGGTACCACCTACTGTCGCGTTAGGACACCCCTAGCACCGCTCATTGTCATGTCACGCATCGTCGTGCTTATGTTTGCATTGTATTTACTGTTTCTTCCCCCTCTTCTCTCTGGTAGACTACGAGACCGACACTGCTGCTGCCCAGTTCGACTACGGAGTCGACGACCCCTCCTACTTGCCAGGGCAACCAGACAAGCCCCCCCTTGATCACCAGATATCGCCTACTCTACTCTCTACTACTTGCATTAGAGTAGTGTAGCATGTTACTGCTTTCGATTAATCCTATTCTGTTGCATAGCCTGTCATTGTTGCTACAGCTGTTACCCTTACCTGCTATCCTACTGCTTAGTATAGGATGCTAGTGTCCATCAGTGGCCCTACACTCTTGTCCGTCTGCCATGCTATACTACTGGGCCGTGATCACTTTGGGAGGTGATCACGGGTATATGCTATATACATTTATACATGACACATGTGGTGACTAAAGCCGGGTCGGCTCGTTGAGTACCCGCAGGTGATTCTGATGAGGGGGCTGAAAGGACAGGTGGCTCCACCCCGGTAGAGGTGGGCCTGGGTTCCTGACGGCCCCCGACTGTTACTTTGTGGCGGAGCGACAGGGCAGGTTGAGACCACCCAGGAGAGAGGTGGGCCTGGCCCTGGTCGGCGTTCGCGGATACTTAACACGCTTAACGAGATCTTGGTATTTGATCTGAGTCTGGCCATTTGGTCTATACGCACTAACCATCTACGCGGGAGTAGTTATGGGTATCCCGGCGTCGTGGTATCAGCCGAAGCCTTCTTGACGTCAGCGACTGAGTGGCGCGCGCCGGATTGGACTGGAACGCCACTAGGCTAGGTCTGCTTCCGGCAGCGTACGCAACGTGCAGGTGTGCATAGGGCGATGGGCCCAGACCCCTGCGCGCATAGGGTTAGACCGGCGTGCTGACCGCTCTGTTGTGCTTAGGTGGGGCTGCGACGCGTTGATCTTACGAGGCCGGGCATGACCCAGAAAAGTGTGTCCAGCCAAATGGGATCGAGCGTGTTGGGTTATGTGGTGCAACCCTGCAGGGAAGTTTATCTATTCGAATAGCCGTGTCCCTCGGTAAAAGGACGACCCGGAGTTGTACCTTGACCTTATGACAACTAGAACCGGATACTGAATAAAACACACCCTTCCAAGTGCCAGATATAACCCGGTGATTGCTCTCTAACAGGGCGACGAGGAGGGGATCGCCGGGTAGGATTATGCTATACGATGCTACTTGGAGGACTTCAATCTACTCTCTTCTACATGCTGCAAGATGGAGATGTCCAGAAGCGTAGCCTTCGACAGGACTAGCTATCCCCCTTTTATTCTGGCATTCTGCAGTTCAGTCCACTGATATGGCCCTTTACACATATACCCATGCATATGTAGTGTAGCTCCTTGCTTGCGAGTACTTTGGATGGGTACTCACGGTTGCTTTTCTCCCTCTTTTTCCCTTTCTATACCGGATTGTCGCAACCAGATGCTGGAGTCCAGGAGCTAGAGATCCCGAGGATGATTCTACATGGAGTTCGGCTTCGAGGAGTAGTTAGGAGGTCCCGGGCAGGAGGCCTTGCCTTTTCGATCGTTGCTACTTTTGTGCTAGCCTTCTTAAGGCAAACTTGTTTAACTTATGTCTGTACCCAGATATTATTGCTTCCACTGACTCGTCTATGATCGAGCACTTGTATTCGAGCCCTCGAGGCCCCTGGCTTGTATTATGATGCTTGTATGACTTATTTATGTTTTAGAGTTGTGTTGTGATGTCTTCCCGTGAGTCCCTGGTCTTGATCGTACACATTTGCGTGCATGATTAGTGTACGGTCAAATCGGGGGCGCCACAAGTTGGTATCAGAGCCAACTGCCTGTAGGAATCCCCCTTTCCAACTCCTTGGCCGAAGTCGAGTCTAGTCGTTGAAAAACTTTTACTAACATGGCTGTGTGGCTTACGGGCCCACATCGCCAATGGGAGGTATTAGGATCTTTTACTCCTTGCCTATACTCTGGGACTCTGATCTCTCTTCTATTCGGGTTAATTGAATTTTACTAAATCTAACATTAGGATCTCGTTATCACTTTCACCCGGAGAGCCCCTTATTACTGATGATCGTCTGCTGCACGTGAAGACCCTGAAGATACTCTCTGCTGATAACCCGAGGACTTGTGTTCATCGCTTTTGCAATTCCCTTTCATCGATAAACTCCTATGGATAACCACGTAAACTCGCCATTCATACAATGTTTCCCAGTTGATCTTGTTAGTACAAGATACCCCGAAATTCTCTCTGTTGTTCCGAGAATCCTTTGAGCTTACTACCTTGCTGTTCTTTGTCACCTGAATACCCCTACGGATAATCCTCGCATTTACCGAGTATCCGCTCATCCCCAATTGATTCAAGTATTTCACAAAAGTGTTCAAAATATCATTCGATCTTCTGAAAATCTTCAGGAGCCTGTTGCTCTTGAAATTCTTGCTTACTAGCATTATGATTAATCCCATAAGTCTCGAAATCTTATTGGCACCCTTTGTCATTATCTTTTTGAGTCCATTGATTCAATATGTTGCGAATGCTCGCAATCCTCAATCAGATCCTAGAATTCATCCTTCCGGCTCAGACATCTTTAACATGAGCTGGATCTCGACCAATCAAATCGTAATCGATTGTACCCCTAAGGCTATTCAACTTATCCATCCCTAATCAGAGCATTGCTTCTGATCCCTTGTCTTGGAATTCATAATTCCTTTGCATTTGAGCTTTTGAGTTAGTCAGTTGTTTCTATAATCTATTATCCTTGCATTCTTTCTTCCTCTGGTTGAGTACTGATGCTCACATCAGATCCCTTGTGGACCACCAGACCCTTTTGTCGGATTTTATCCGACAATGTCCTCCATATTAAATAAGCTTGTGAGCTTTTCCTCGGATACATGATGCCTTTGGTAAATTGTATCCTCTGCTTTGTGAACCATGCTCTACTTTCGAGCTTGTATTATTTACTCCGAAGTTTGTGGTATATGTTCCTAAGATGCCCTGATGGGTTGAACCTATGCCTTCCTTAATATGTGTGAACTCAGAAGTTTTCACGAGTCAAACTCTCCTAGTATTTTGCCAGTTAAAATTTCAACACTACAACTTCTTGAAAAATGAGAAGTGAATGAAAGGTTATGCATTGGAGAAGTGGGAGTCGACCTTGGACCTTTGTGTTCATGCCTGTGGACACGATGTAGATCCTATCATGGAAGCTCCTTATAATAATAACTATTTCCCTGTTATAATATCATCTGGTATCGGTGAATTGATCCTTTGCGATCGTGGTTTCGACCATGTTCTCCTTTAAATACCATTTCCTATGCAAGTTTAAAGTAATTGTCTTCTATAGAGCCATACCCCAATCCATCCTCTACTTTGACCTGTCGTCGAGTATTACCCCCTGGTATCTCGAGATTATCATGGAACTGCATAACTTCTTATGAGTTTTCATCAAGTGCTACATTCTCACTGATTCCAATTTTCCACGGGCTCTGAGTTATTAGTCACTCGAGAACACCGATAAGTGAATCGATTCCGCACTCCGATTCAATTACTCTAAGTAATTCTTGTTGCTTACGAGTTTAATAATCCTTCAAGTCATTCCTAGCCTTATCGGCTATATCATTATCGTGCAAACTTTTTAACTGTGCTACCCGGTCCTTCCCGGAACACAACTTTTGATGATGAGCTAAGCTTACGTCGATCTTCCTCGTCATATTAGTTTGCCTTGAACAACAAGCTTGATTTCAAGTTTGTGCCGTACACTGGGTTCCATTAACCTATCGCTTTCATCATTCCCCTGACTTGATGTCATCGCCGATAGATTACATCTTCATGAAATCTCTCGACAAATGGGTCGTGATCAGCACCAACATTTTGAGCTCTTCCAGGATATCAGTCGAAATTCAGGATGAGAAATACCATCCTTGCCCCTCGATGATTTGTGTTATCATCGGCAACGTTATTGCCCCCCCCCCACTCCAATTCCGACTTGATCATGATGAGCTCTTTCCTATCTAGCTTATGTTATGTTCTACATTGAAGTATTACTGTCCTTCATGTCAAGGATATTGTGAGAATTTCTCCACCTCTTGAGAATTCTTGATATAGTAATACTTCTCGCCATCTCCATTTGTTTTATGATCCCCGTGTTGTTACTAACCTGAATACCGACAATTGAACTATGATGTGCGACTTCAAAACTTCTAGCAACCCTATTGCTTTGAAGTTAATGGTCGATATTTAATTCTTAGACCATTGGTTATCGAATCACCGTTCTAACATTGATCATTCTACCTAAGCCTATATTCGGGTGCACCTTTCAACCAATGTTTAACTGTGTATGTTTTCCTCAAGCATACATCATTAAGTCATTCGATCTAGCTAATGTTATCTCCTTGTTCACATAGTGGTGGAAATCCATCGTTTGGAAATCTCAATGGATTGTCGCTGAGTCAATCAGTCACCTCCTCACCTCTCCTTGATGAAATGAACCCTTGTTCGGAACTCGCTTCCATAGTTCATCTCCCGAGAATCTTCGATGTCGTTTCGACAATTTGTGTTGCACCTTCTTCTCAGGCATCCTGAGTCCGAGTTATCCTGACACCAATCAGATCTGAATCTCGGTCAGATATGATGGTTGGAACATATTTCCAAGAATTATAACATTGGCCTATTTATGACCCGGTAAGGTGATGATACCCAGCACACCTGGCGGGAGGACCTATTGTTATAAGTTTTCCCTTTTAGCAAGGTTAGCTGTTCTTCCATGAGGAAATTGTAAGACTTATTCTATAATTTGTTCCTGATGGATCCTTTTTGTTTCCAAAGTCGGATCTTCACCTGTTGACCATGTCAATGCTATCTCGAAGCATGTCTATGGTACTCCGATTTTCAACAGGAACATTTGAAGCCCAATGCTAAATGTTTCCTGCTCAATTATCCAGACACCGTTGTATGGGTAATGCCATGAAATTTCTCTCCCCTACCTAAAGAGTTTTCTACATTATATCCTGTCATGAATATCATGCTCAGCTTGTCCTTGGGAAGGATATACCCTAGAAATATGTGTTTAAACATATTTTCCTTTCCATTCTTTTGTTTAATCTGATAATCGTATTTTCCTTTCCATTGTTTGGTTTAACCTTTCTGGTGATCTATATGATCTTAGCAGTGATATTCTCCTGCTTATGTAAACACCTCGGTGTACAACTCTGTCAGTAAGACCCTGTTACTATTGTTGGTGACATTTCGGTAACCATCGATGGACGAGAACTTTGCCTAATGGTCCGCCTCGTTTCAACGAGCAGGAAAATGGTTCTCTTCGTCCCTCGTCCTTGGTACCGACGATGTTGCTGACATATAATCGACAGGCTACCCTCTGCCATGCCTTACTATCATGATCGTCCAAGATGTCATCGCCCTTCCTACTTTTAACCCACATGGTGGGCCCATAACCCACAGTTCCACAGGATCGAAACCTGACTCTTATGTACCCCCTGTTTCCAAGGTTGTTCCTCGCACCTGGCCTCGTATGTAATTCACGAGCCACCTTCAGGTCTGATATCGGACACAATACTTATTCCCGTTGCTTTGACCCTTTCACGCCCTATAACAGGCATCGAACGATTGCCTGCCCGCTCGAAACTTCCCAGGTTACCTCCTTACTTTGCTCTCGATATTTTCTTATGTTTCGATTAGAGGGTTACCTTTCGCCACCTTCCTCGATGCTGTCGACCCGATAGACAAGCTTGTCGAGGCCCGTTCTCCCAGAATGCCCACCCCTTATTCTTTCGTAAGTACGATGGAGTTCCTGAAGAAAGGACGCCGACTTCATCATGATGACCGAAGCAGAGAAATGAAGACATCAATGTATTGGGCCAGCCTCTTCCAGAAGTGCAAGCCAGGATGAGGAGAACCGCTAGATTCGTTACCAAACCTTCCCCCTTGCTCCCATCTTAAATCTCGGGACGAGATTTCTTGTAGTGGAGGAGAATTGTGACGCCCGGATAATCAAGCTACAGTAAAACTCTGCTAACGATGCCATGTCACCATGATCACTTTAGTTAACCTCGGGTTAGTTCAAATTCAAATTCAAGCAAACAATAAAACTTTTCAAATGTCAAAACTAAAATGTTCTAAAAGTGACAAATAAATCATATGTAATATTGGTGGAGGAACCAAGTCTTTATAAAATGTTTAAATGCACCAAACTAATTAAATCAGTAGCTAAAACCATTAATTAAATGCCTTTTGTATTTTGTAAAATATTAAACTATATTATTTTGGGATGAAACTTTTTGTGGTTGTGACATAATTGGTAACAACAAATTAGGTGCCATTTTGGTATTTTGCTAAAACAAAATAAAAGAGAAACTAGAAATAAAACAGAAAAGAAAAATAAATAAAAGGTAAAAAGAAAGCAAAAGGAAAGAAAACCCCCCCGGCTCCCCAAGGGCCTTGGCCCACTGGCCCAGCCGGCCGAATCGGTCCAGCGGCCCAGCACCTCCCCCCTCCCCTTGTCGTCTTTCCCCCTCCTCGTCTGTTCAACCGACCGAGGGCGCACGCCCCTCGCCGTCCCCGCCGGACCTGCTCGCCGCCCCACGCCGCCACATCGCCGAGGGGATAAGGACGCCAGCGACGGCCCCCCCTGCCTCCTCCGAGAGATCTTTCCCCCCCTTCCCCACGAGCTGCTGCTTGCCCTCGCCGCCTCTCCCATTCCCCACCGCATCCGAGCGCTGCCGTGGCCATGCCGGCGTAACACACGCGGTCCCCGACACCGCCTCGCCTCTCCTCCGCGCCAAGAAGGACCGCCTCGACCTCCTCTTCCTCCCCGACGAATCACCCGAGCAGGAGCGCCTCTGCATCATCCCCTACGTTGCCGTCTTCCTCCTCTTCTCCGACGAGCTTCGCCGTCGATTCCGCCGCACCGAGCCCTCCTCGAGCAGGCTTGAGCACATCTGCAGGAGCACTGTGAGCCTGCGCTTCTTTCCCCTCTCTCTCCCGAGCTTTCCGACGCCCGTAGCCCCGTTCCCGTAGCTCGCCCGAAGAACCTCGCCGCCGACGAGCTCGGCGCCGTGGCCATGGTCGCCTTCACCTGCGGCCGAGCGCTGCATCGTGCTCCTGGGGTTCCTAGTGGCCCAACGCGCGCGTCTGCTGCTCTCGCCGTGCCCCGTAGCCCCCTGTTCGCCGCTCACCGGAAACCCACCACCACCTGCCTCGCCGCCGGCGACGTTACCGGCCGTCCCCAGCCACGCCACCACCTCCATTCGACGCGGTGTGGACTGGCCGTTCGAATGGGCCAAACCACAGCCCCGGGATGCCCTGTGGGCGAAACCCGAAGCTCACCCGCGCCGCGCCGCCGCATTGGAGCTCGCCGGAGCCCCTCTCCGGTGCCCTGCCGACGTGGCCGGCCAGGCCCCACCCCTGGCTCACTGCCAGTGGCCCCCACGGGCCCCAGTTGACTGGGTTGACCCAGTCAACTGCTGACTGGGCAGCCCAGTGCCACTGACATGCGGGCCCCGCCGCAAAAATTTTAAAAAAAAGAAAAAAAGAAAAGTGCTTTATAAATAAAAATAATTAGATTAACTAATCTCTCACTGACATATGGGGCCCACCCCTCTAATTAGACTGTTAGTTTAGTTTAAATAAATATTAGACTAACAGAGGCTGACATGTGGGTCCCACTGGACCCACCTGTCTGGTTTGACTGGTCAGCTGACCCGTTGACCTGCTGACGTCAGCATTGCCTCATGCTGACGTCATAATTCATTTTTGCTTAATATAAATAATTCCAGAAATTCAAATAAACTTTGAAAATTCATATCTTTTAAACCGTAACTCGGATGAAAATGTTTTCTATATGAAAGTTGCTCAGAATGACGAGACGAATCCAAATACGCAGTCCGTTCGTCCACCACACCTCCCTAACCTATCGAACTAGCAACTTTCCCCCTCCGGCCCGTCTGTCCGAAAACGTGAAACATCGGGAATACCTCCCGGATGTCCCCCCCCCCTTCACCGGTACCACCTACTGTCGCGTTAGGACACCCCTAGCACCGCTCATTGTCATGTCACGCATCGTCGTGCTTATGTTTGCATTGTATTTACTGTTTCTTCCCCCTCTTCTCTCTGGTAGACTACGAGACCGACACTGCTGCTGCCCAGTTCGACTACGGAGTCGACGACCCCTCCTACTTGCCAGGGCAACCAGACAAGCCCCCCCTTGATCACCAGATATCGCCTACTCTACTCTCTACTACTTGCATTAGAGTAGTGTAGCATGTTACTGCTTTCGATTAATCCTATTCTGTTGCATAGCCTGTCATTGTTGCTACAGCTGTTACCCTTACCTGCTATCCTACTGCTTAGTATAGGATGCTAGTGTCCATCAGTGGCCCTACACTCTTGTCCGTCTGCCATGCTATACTACTGGGCCGTGATCACTTTGGGAGGTGATCACGGGTATATGCTATATACATTTATACATGACACATGTGGTGACTAAAGCCGGGTCGGCTCGTTGAGTACCCGCAGGTGATTCTGATGAGGGGGCTGAAAGGACAGGTGGCTCCACCCCGGTAGAGGTGGGCCTGGGTTCCTGACGGCCCCCGACTGTTACTTTGTGGCGGAGCGACAGGGCAGGTTGAGACCACCCAGGAGAGAGGTGGGCCTGGCCCTGGTCGGCGTTCGCGGATACTTAACACGCTTAACGAGATCTTGGTATTTGATCTGAGTCTGGCCATTTGGTCTATACGCACTAACCATCTACGCGGGAGTAGTTATGGGTATCCCGGCGTCGTGGTATCAGCCGAAGCCTTTTGACGTCAGCGACTGAGTGGCGCGCGCCGGATTGGACTGGAACACCACTAGGCTAGGTCTGCTTCCGGCCGCGTACGCAACGTGCAGGTGTGCATAGGGCGATGGGCCCAGACCCCTGCGCGCATAGGGTTAGACCGGCGTGCTGACCGCTCTGTTGTGCTTAGGTGGGGCTGCGACGCGTTGATCTTACGAGGCCGGGCATGACCCAGAAAAGTGTGTCCGGCCAAATGGGATCGAGCGTGTTGGGTTATGTGGTGCAACCCTGCAGGGAAGTTTATCTATTCGAATAGCCGTGTCCCTCGGTAAAAGGACGACCCGGAGTTGTACCTTGACCTTATGACAACTAGAACCGGATACTGAATAAAACACACCCTTCCAAGTGCCAGATATAACCCGGTGATCGCTCTCTAACAGGGCGACGAGGAGGGGATCGCCGGGTAGGATTATGCTATACGATGCTACTTGGAGGACTTCAATCTACTCTCTTCTACATGCTGCAAGATGGAGATGTCCAGAAGCGTAGCCTTCGACAGGACTAGCTATCCCCCTTTTATTCTGGCATTCTGCAGTTCAGTCCAGTGATATGGCCCTTTACACATATACCCATGCATATGTAGTGTAGCTCCTTGCTTGCGAGTACTTTGGATGAGTACTCACGGTTGCTTTTCTCCCTCTTTTTCCCTTTCTATACCGGATTGTCGCAACCAGATGCTGGAGTCTAGGAGCTAGAGATCCCGAGGATGATTCTACATGGAGTTCGGCTTCGAGGAGTAGTTAGGAGTTCCCGGGTAGGAGGCCTTGCCTTTTCGATCGTTGCTACTTTTGTAATAGCCTTCTTAAGGCAAACTTGTTTAACTTATGTCTGTACCCAGATATTATTGCTTCCACTGACTCGTCTATGATCGAGCACTTGTATTCGAGCCCTCGAGGCCCCTGGCTTGTATTATGATGCTTGTATGACTTATTTATGTTTTAGAGTTGTGTTGTGATGTCTTCCCGTGAGTCCCTGGTCTTGATCGTACACATTTGCGTGCATGATTAGTGTACGGTCAAATCGGGGGCGCCACAGGAGCATATCAATATCATGACAAGAAAAACAAATGCCAATAATCATGGGCTTGTCATCTATGCCATATGTGTGATACGTCTCTAACGTATCTATAATTTTTTATTTTGTTTTGGATGTTTAATGGGCTTTATTATACACTTTTATATTATTTTTGGGACTAACCTATTAACCGGAGGCCCAGCCCAAATTGCTGTTTTTTGCCTATTTCAGTGTTTCGCACCAAAAGAATATCAAACGGAGTCCAAACGGAATGAAACCTTTGGGAACGTGATTTTTGGAACAAACGTGATCCAGAGGACTTGGAGTGGACGTCAAGCAACCAACGAGGAAGCCACGAGGTAGGGGGCGTGCCTACCCCCCCCCCCAGGGAGCGCCCTCCACCCTTGTGGGTCCCTCGTAGCTCCACCGACCTACTTCTTCCTCCTATATATACCTACGTACCCCCAAACCATCAGAAGAAACCACGAAAACCTAATTCCACCGCCGCAACCTTCTGTACCCATGAGATCCCATCTTGGGGCCTTTTCCGGCGTCGTGCCAGAGGGGGCATTGGTCACGAAGGGCTTCTACATCAACACCATAGCCTCTCCGATGATGTGTGAGTAGTTTACCTCAGACCTTCGGGTCCATAGTTATTAGCTAGATGGCTTGTTCTCTCTCTTTGGATCTCAATACAAAGTTCTCCTCGATTCTCTTGGAGATCTATTTGATGTAACTCTTCTTTTGCGGTGTGTTTGTCGAGATCCGATGAATTGTGGGTTTATGATCAAGATTATCTATGAACAATATTTGAATCTCCTCTGAATTCTTTTATGTATGATTGGTTATCTTTGCAAGTCTCTTCGAATTATCAGTTTGGTTTGGCCTACTAGATTGATCTTTCTTGCCATGGGAGAAGTGCTTAGCTTTGGGTTCAATCTTGGGGTGTCCTTTCCCAGTGACAGCAGGGGCAGCAAGGCACGTATTGTATTGTTGCCATTGAGGATAAAAAGATGGGGTTTATATCATATTGCATGAGTTTATCCCTCTACATCATGTCATCTTACTTAAAGCGTTACTCTGTTCTTATGAACTTAATACTCTAGATGCATGCTGGATAGCGGGCGATGCGTGGAGTAATAGTAGTAGATGCAGAATCGTTTCGGTCTACTTATCACAAACGTGATGCCTATATACATGATCATACGTAGATATTCTCATAACTATGCTCAATTCTATCAATTGCTCGACAGTAATTCGTTTACCCACTGTAATACTTATGCTATCTTGAGAGAAGCCAC
The DNA here is from genome assembly GCF_002575655.3 of Aegilops tauschii subsp. strangulata. Taxonomy (NCBI): domain Eukaryota; kingdom Viridiplantae; phylum Streptophyta; class Magnoliopsida; order Poales; family Poaceae; genus Aegilops; species Aegilops tauschii. The sequence continues at coordinate 248,769,744 of NC_053035.3, forward strand.
TAGTGAAACCTATGGCTCCGGGGTCTATTTTCCATCATATTAATCTCCCGTCAACTAGCTATTTCTGGCGCTGTTTATTTTGCTTTCTTTGCTTTTAGTCTTTACCATAAAAATACCAAAAATATTATCTTATCATCTCTATCAGATCTCACTCTCGTAAGTGACCGTGAAGGGATTGACAACCCCTTTATCGCGTTGGTTGCGAGGTTCTTATTTGTTTGTGTAGGTACGTGGGACTCGAGCGTGGTCTCCTACTGGATTGATACCTTGTTTCTCAAAAACTGAGGGAAATACTTACGCTACTTTACTGCATCACCCTTTCCTCTTCAAGGGAAAACCAATGAAGTGCTCAAGAGGTAGCAAGAAGGATTTCTGGCGCCGTTGCCGGGCAGTCTACGCACAAGTCAAGACATACAACGTACCCATCACAAACTCTTATCCCTCGCATTACATTATTTGCCATTTGCCTCTCGTTTTCCTCTCCCCCATTTCACCCTTGCCGTTTTATTCGCCCTCTCTTTCCTTTTTTTCGTGTTTCCTGACTTTGTTGCCACTATGTCTGAATCTGGGGAGGTTATCGTTAATGAAGGAAATAATAATAACATGGGAGACTTTGATGCTTTCTATGATCCTCTTGAGGACCCTACTATCTTGCATACTAAAAAGTTTCGAGTCGGTAGTGGTAATATTATTGGGAAAGGAGTTATTCAAGATTTCTTTACCTGTGCCGGTGCTTTTCCCATCATGGGTGGCTCTATTCTTCATAGAACTAGTAGCCTTGCGGATGCAATATCTTTGCTCGTAGTTGAACTTGAAAGGCAATTTCTTCATATGCATCCTTGCATACAAAGAATTTTCCTAGAATTTTCTAATATTGAGCACTCTTCTGTTAAGCATGCCGCTACTATCTTTTTGGCTCATGAGTTCAGATTTATAATGAAAGAGTCTAAAGAAATTTTTGTGCATTATAGGGTAGATGTTGGTCGTCCTCCCATAGAAGCTATCCTTTTCAACCAAGAAGACATAATGCGTTTACAATCTTTGGATCATGTTGCTTATAATGAAAATCTTAGAAAGAAGGTTCCAGCCGAAGTTCTAATTGATAGAATTTCTGAACTTCATGATGATTTTGCCATTCAGAATAATGGGTTAGGTTTTTCTCTTGAACAAAGGCTTGCGACTTTTTGCCAAAAGAATGCTTCTAATGATGAACTGGTTGTGCAATATAAGGGGCCAAAGGAGGAACCCATACCTCCCGAGATTGATCTTGGGGACTTTTGTCCCATTAAATTTAGCCCTTTTGATTATTTTTGCTTGCCTCAAAGAAAACTTGCTGCTGAACGTAGAGAGTATGAGAGAAGTTTTCATGATTTGCCTTATCATTATTATGGCAATACCTAGATCTATCCTTGCTTTTATGCCTAGCTAGGGGCGTTAAACGATAGCGCTTGTTGGGAGGCAACCCAAGTTTATTTTTAGTTTTTTTTTGCTTTTGGTTCTGTTTAGGAATAAATAATCCATCTAGCTTCTGTTTAGATGTGGTTTTGTGTTTTAATTAGTGTTTGTGCCAAGTTAAACCTATAGGATCTTCTTGGATGATAGTTATTTGATCTTGCTGAAAATTCCAGAAACTTTATGTTCACGAAAACAATTGTTAAAAATCACCAGAACGTCATAAATACTGATTCCAATTGCAGTCGATCGATAAACAAATTATCTAGGTCTTCCTCTTTTGGTAGATTTTTCTGAGTTCCAGAAGTTTGCCTTAGTTACAGATTACTACAGACTGTTCTGTTTTTGATAGATTCTGTTTTTCGTGTGTTGTTTGCTTATTTTGATGAATCTATGGCTAGTAAAATAGTTTATAAACCATAGAGAAGTTGGAATATAGTAGGTTTAACACCAATATAAATAAAGAATGAGTTCATTACAGTACCTTGAAGTGGTGTTTTGTTTTCTTTCGCTAACGGAGCTCATGAGATTTTCTGTTAAGTTTTGTGTTGTGAAGTTTTCAAGTTTTGGGTAAAGATTTGATGGATTATGGAACAAGGAGTGGCAAGAGCCTAAGCTTGGGGATGCCCAAGGCACCCCAAGGTAAATCTAAGGACACCAAAAAGCCGAAGCTTGGGGATGCCCTGGAAGGCATCCCCTCTTTCGTCCTCACCCATCGGTAACTTTACTTGGAGCTGTATTTTTATTCACCACATGATATGTGTTTTGCTTGGAGCGTCTTGTATGATTTGAGTCTTTGCTTTTAGTTCACCACAATTATCCTGGCTGTACACACCTTTTGATAGAGACACACATGATTCGGAATTTATTAGAATACTCTATGTGCTTTACTTATATCTTTTGAGCTATATAGTTTTTGCTCTAGTGCTTCACTTATATCTTTTAGAGCACGGTGGTGGTTTTGTTTTATAGAAACTATTGTTCTCTCATGCTTCACTTATATTATTTTGAGAGTCCTACAAAACAGCATGGTAATTTGCTTCAATTGAGAAATTAGTCCTAAAGTGATAGGCATCCAAGATTAGTAAAAACTTTCTTATAAGTGCGTTGAATACTAAGAGAAGTTTGATGCTTGATAATTGTTTTGAGATATGAAGATGGTGATATTAGAGTAATGCTAGTTGAGTAGTTGTGAATTTGAGAAATACTTGTGTTAAAGTTTGTGATTCCCGTAGCATGCACGTATGGTGAACCGTTATGATGAAGTCGGAGCATGATTTATTTATTGATTGTCTTCCTTATGAGTGGCGGTCGGGGATGAGTGATGGTATTTTCCTACCAATCTATCCCCCTAGGAGCATGCGCGTAATACTTTGTTTTGGTAACTAATAGATTTTTGCAATAAGTATGTGAGTTCGTTATGACTAATGTTGAGTCCATTGATTATACGCACTCTCACCCTTCCACCGTTGCTAGCCTCTCTAATACCGCGCACTTTTCGCCGGTATCATACACCCACCATATACCTTCCTCAAAACAGCCACCATACCTACCTATTATGGCATTTCCGTAGGCATTCCGAGGTATATTGACATACAACGTACCCATCACAAACTATTATCCCTCGCATTACATTATTTGCCATTTGCCTCTCGTTTTCCTCTCCCCCACTTCACCCTTGCCGTTTTATTCGCCCTCTCTTTCCTTTTTTTTCGTGTTTCTTGACTTTGCTGCCACTATGTCTGAATCTGGGGAGGTTATCGTTAATGAAGGAAATAATAATAACATGGGAGACTTTGATGCTTTCTATGATCCTCTTGAGGACCCTACTATCTTGCATACTAAAAAGTTTCGAGTCGGTAGTGGTAATATTATTGGGAAAGGAGTTATTCAAGATTTCTTTACTTGTGCCGGTGCTTTTCCCATCATGGGTGGCTCTATTCTTCATAGAACTAGTAGCCTTGCGGATGCAATATCTTTGCTCGTAGTTGAACTTGAAAGGCAATTTCTTCATATGCATCCTTGCATACAAAGAATTTTCCTAGAATTTTCTAATATTGAGCACTCTTCTGTTAAGCATGCCGCCACTATCTTTTTGGCTCATGAGTTCAGATTTATAATGAAAGAGGCTAAAGAAATTTTCGTGCATTATAGGGTAGATGTTGATCGTCCTCCCATAGAAGCTATCCTTTTCAACCAAGAAGACATAATGCGTTTACAATCTTTGGATCATGTTGCTTATAATGAAAATCTTAGAAAGAAGGTTCCAGCCGATGTTCTACTTGATAGAATTTCTGAACTTAATGATGATTTTGCCATTCAGAATAATGGGTTAGGTTTTTCTCTTGAAAAAAGGCTTGTGACTTTTTGCCAAAAGAATGCTTCTAATGATGAACTCGTTGTGCAATATAAGGGGCCAAAGGAGGAACCCATACCTCCCGAGATTGATCTTGGGGACTTTTGTCCCATTGAATTTAGCCCTTTTGATTATTTTTGCTTGCCTCAAAGAAAACTTGCTGCTGAACGTAGAGAGTATGAGAGAAGTTTTCATGATTTGCCTTATCATTATTATGGCAATACCTAGATCTATCCTTGCTTTTATGCCTAGCTAGGGGCGTTAAACGATAGCGCTTGTTGGGAGGCAACCCAATTTTATTTTTAGTTTTTTTGCTTTTGGTTCTGTTTAGGAATAAATAATCCATCTAGCTTCTGTTTAGATGTGGTTTTGTGTTTTAATTAGTGTTTGTGCCAAGTTAAACCTATAGGATCTTCTTGGATGATAGTTATTTGATCTTGCTGAAAATTCCAGAAACTTTATGTTCACGAAAACAATTGTTAAAAATCACCAGAACGTCATAAATACTGATTCCAATTGCAGTCGATCAATAAACAAATTATCTAGGTCTTCCTCTTTTGGTAGATTTTTCTGAGTTCCAGAAGTTTGCCTTAGTTACAGATTACTACAGACTGTTCTGTTTTTGACAGATTCTGTTTTTCGTGTGTTGTTTGCTTATTTTGATGAATCTATGGCTAGTAAAACAGTTTATAAACCATAGAGAAGTTGGAATAAAGTAGGTTTAACACCAATATAAATAAAGAATGAGTTCATTACAGTACCTTGAAGTGGTGTTTTGTTTTCTTTCGCTAACGGAGCTCATGAGATTTTCTGTTAAGTTTTGTGTTGTGAAGTTTTCAAGTTTTGGGTAAAGATTTGATGGATTATGGAACAAGGAGTGTCAAGAGCCTAAGCTTGGGGATGCCCAAGGCACCCCAAGGTAAATCTAAGGACACCAAAAAGCCGAAGCTTGGGGATGCCCTGGAAGGCATCCCCTCTTTCGTCCTCACCCATCGGTAACTTTACTTGGAGCTATATTTTTATTCACCACATGATATGTGTTTTGCTTGGAGCGTCTTGTATGATTTGAGTCTTTGCTTTTAGTTCACCACAATTATCCTGGCTGTACACACCTTTTGATAGATACACACATGATTCGGAATTTATTAGAATACTCTATGTGCTTTACTTATATCTTTTGAGCTATATAGTTTTTGCTCTAGTGCTTCACTTATATCTTTTAGAGCACGGTGGTGGTTTTGTTTTATAGAAACTATTGTTCTCTCATGCTTCACTTATATTATTTTGAGAGTCCTACAAAGCAGCATGGTAATTTGCTTCAATTGAGAAATTAGTCCTAAAGTGATAGGCATCCAAGATTAGTAAAAACTTTCTTATAAGTGCGTTGAATACTAAGAGAAGTTTGATGCTTGATAATTGTTTTGAGATATGAAGATGGTGATATTAGAGTAATGCTAGTTGAGTAGTTGTGAATTTGAGAAATACTTGTGTTAAAGTTTGTGATTCCCGTAGCATGCACGTATGGTGAACCGTTATGATGAAGTCGGAGCATGATTTATTTATTGATTGTCTTCCTTATGAGTGGCGGTCGGGGATGAGCGATGGTATTTTCCTACCAATCTATCCCCCTAGGAGCATGCGCGTAATACTTTGTTTTGGTAACTAATATATTTTTGCAATAAGTATGTGAGTTCTTTATGACTAATGTTGAGTCCATGGATTATACGCACTCTCACCCTTCCACCGTTGCTAGCCTCTCTAATACCGCGCACTTTTCGCCGGTATCATACACCCACCATATACCTTCCTCAAAACAGCCACCATACCTACCTATTATGGCATTTCCGTAGCCATTCCGAGTTATATTGACATACAACGTACCCATCACAAACTATTATCCCTCGCATTACATTATTTGCCATTTGCCTCTCGTTTTCCTCTCCCCCACTTCACCCTTGCCGTTTTATTCGCCCTCTCTTTCCTTTTTTTTCGTGTTTCTTGACTTCGCTGCCACTATGTCTGAATCTGGGGAGGTTATCGTTAATGAAGGAAATAATAATAACATGGGAGACTTTGATGCTTTCTATGATCCTCTTGAGGACCCTACTATCTTGCATACTAAAAAGTTTCGAGTCGGTAGTTGTAATATTATTGGGAAAGGAGTTATTCAAGATTTCTTTACTTGTGCCGGTGCTTTTCCCATCATGGGTGGCTCTATTCTTCATAGAACTAGTAGTCTTGCGGATGCAATATCTTTGCTCGTAGTTGAACTTGAAAGGCAATTTCTTCATATGCATCCTTGCATACAAAGAATTTTCCTAGAATTTTCTAATATTGAGCACTCTTCTGTTAAGCATGCCGCCACTATCTTTTTGGCTCATGAGTTCAGATTTATAATGAAAGAGGCTAAAGAAATTTTCGTGCATTATAGGGTAGATGTTGATCGTCCTCCCATAGAAGCTATCCTTTTCAACCAAGAAGACATAATGCGTTTACAATCTTTGGATCATGTTGCTTATAATGAAAATCTTAGAAAGAAGGTTCCAGCCGATGTTCTACTTGATAGAATTTCTGAACTTAATGATGATTTTGCCATTCAGAATAATGGGTTAGGTTTTTCTCTTGAAAAAAGGCTTGTGACTTTTTGCCAAAAGAATGCTTCTAATGATGAACTGGTTGTGCAATATAAGGGGCCAAAGGAGGAACCCATACCTCCCGAGATTGATCTTGGGGACTTTTGTCCCATTGAATTTAGCCCTTTTGATTATTTTTGCTTGCCTCAAAGAAAACTTGCTGCTGAACGTAGAGAGTATGAGAGAAGTTTTCATGATTTGCCTTATCATTATTATGGCAATACCTAGATCTATCCTTGCTTTTATGCCTAGCTAGGGGCGTTAAACGATAGCGCTTGTTGGGAGGCAACCCAATTTTATTTTTAGTTTTTTTTTGCTTTTGGTTCTGTTTAGGAATAAATAATCCATCTAGCTTCTGTTTAGATGTGGTTTTGTGTTTTAATTAGTGTTTGTGCCAAGTTAAACCTATAGGATCTTCTTGGATGATAGTTATTTGATCTTGCTGAAAATTCCAGAAACTTTATGTTCACGAAAACAATTGTTAAAAATCACCAGAACGTCATAAATACTGATTCCAATTGCAGTCGATCAATAAACAAATTATCTAGGTCTTCCTCTTTCGGTAGATTTTTCTGAGTTCCAGAAGTTTGCCTTAATTACAGATTACTACAGATTGTTCTGTTTTTGACAGATTCTGTTTTTCATGTGTTGTTCGCTTATTTTGATGAATCTATGGCTAGTAAAATAGTTTATAAACCATAGAGAAGTTGGAATACAGTAGGTTTAACACCAATATAAATAAAGAATGAGTTCATTACAGTACCTTGAAGTGGTGTTTTGTTTTCTTTCGCTAACGGAGCTCATGAGATTTTCTGTTAAGTTTTGTGTTGTGAAGTTTTCAAGTTTTGGGTAAAGATTTGATGGATTATGGAACAAGGAGTGGCAAGAGCCTAAGCTTGGGGATGCCCAAGGCACCCCAAGGTAAATCTAAGGACACCAAAAAGCCGAAGCTTGGGGATGCCCTGGAAGGCATCCCCTCTTTCGTCCTCACCCATCGGTAACTTTACTTGGAGCTATATTTTTATTCACCACATGATATGTGTTTTGCTTGGAGCGTCTTGTATGATTTGAGTCTTTGCTTTTAGTTCACCACAATTATCCTGGCTGTACACACCTTTTGATAGATACACACATGATTCGGAATTTATTAGAATACTCTATGTGCTTTACTTATATCTTTTGAGCTATATAGTTTTTGCTCTAGTGCTTCACTTATATCTTTTAGAGCACGGTGGTGGTTTTGTTTTATAGAAACTATTGTTCTCTCATGCTTCACTTATATTATTTTGAGAGTCCTACAAAGCAGCATGGTAATTTGCTTCAATTGAGAAATTAGTCCTAAAGTGATAGGCATCCAAGATTAGTAAAAACTTTCTTATAAGTGTGTTGAATACTAAGAGAAGTTTGATGCTTGATAATTGTTTTGAGATATGAAGATGGTGATATTAGAGTAATGCTAGTTGAGTAGTTGTGAATTTGAGAAATACTTGTGTTAAAGTTTGTGATTCCCGTAGCATGCACGTATGGTGAACCGTTATGATGAAGTCGGAGCATGATTTATTTATTGATTGCCTTCCTTATGAGTGGCGGTCGGGGATGAGCGATGGTATTTTCCTACCAATCTATCCCCTTAGGAGCATGCGCGTAATACTTTGTTTTGGTAACTAATATATTTTTGCAATAAGTATGTGAGTTCTTTATGACTAATGTTGAGTCCATGGATTATACGCACTCTCACCCTTCCACCGTTGCTATCCTCTCTAATACCGTGCACTTTTCGCCGGTATCATACACCCACCATATACCTTCCTCAAAACAGCCACCATACCTACCTATTATGGCATTTCCGTAGGCATTCCGAGATATATTGACATACAACGTACCCATCACAAACTATTATCCCTCGCATTACATTATTTGCCATTTGCCTCTCGTTTTCCTCTCCCCCACTTCACCCTTGCCGTTTTATTCGCCCTCTCTTTCCTTTTTTTCATGTTTCTTGACTTTGCTGCCACTATGTCTGAATCTGGGGAGGTTATCGTTAATGAAGGAAATAATAATAACATGGGAGACTTTGATGCTTTCTATGATCCTCTTGAGGACCCTACTATCTTGCATACTAAAAAGTTTCGAGTCGGTAGTGGTAATATTATTGGGAAAGGAGTTATTCAAGATTTCTTTACTTGTGCCGGTGCTTTGGCCATCATGGGTGTCTCTATTCTTCATAGAACTAGTAGCCTTGCGGATGCAATATGTTTGCTCGTAGTTGAACTTGAAAGGCAATTTCTTCATATGCATCCTTGCATACAAAGAATTTTCCTAGAATTTTCTAATATTGAGCACTCTTCTGTTAAGCATGCCGCTACTATCTTTTTGGCTCATGAGTTCAGATTTATAATGAAAGAGGCTAAAGAAATTTTCGTGCATTATAGGGTAGATGTTGGTCGTCCTCCCATAGAAGCTATCCTTTTCAACCAAGAAGACATAATGCGTTTACAATCTTTGGATCATGTTGCTTATAATGAAAATCTTAGAAAGAAGGTTCCAGCCGATGTTCTAATTGATAGAATTTCTGAACTTAATGATGATTTTGCCATTCAGAATAATGGGTTAGGTTTTTCTCTTGAACAAAGGCTTGTGACTTTTTGCCAAAAGAATGCTTCTAATGATGAACTGGTTGTGCAATATAAGGGGCCAAAGGAGGAACCCATACCTCCCGAGATTGATCTTGGGGACTTTTGTCCCATTAAATTTAGCCCTTTTGATTATTTTTGCTTGCCTCAAAGAAAACTTGCTGCTGAACGTAGAGAGTATGAGAGAAGTTTTCATGATTTGCCTTATCATTATTATGGCAATACCTAGATCTATCCTTGCTTTTATGCCTAGCTAGGGGCGTTAAACGATAGCGCTTGTTGGGAGGCAACCCAATTTTATTTTTAGTTTTTTTGCTTTTGGTTCTGTTTAGGAATAAATAATCCATCTAGCTTCTGTTTAGATGTGGTTTTGTGTTTTAATTAGTGTTTGTGCCAAGTTAAACCTATAGGATCTTCTTGGATGATAGTTATTTGATCTTGCTGAAAATTCCAGAAACTTTATGTTCACGAAAACAATTGTTAAAAATCACCAGAATGTCATAAATACTGATTCCAATTGCAGTCGATCAATAAACAAATTATCTAGGTCTTCCTCTTTTGGTAGATTTTTCTGAGTTCCAGAAGTTTGCCTTAGTTACAGATTACTACGGACTGTTCTGTTTTTGACAGATTCTGTTTTTCGTGTGTTGTTTGCTTATTTTGATGAATCTATGGCTAGTAAAATAGTTTATAAACCATAGAGAAGTTTGAATACATTAGGTTTAACACCAATATAAATAAAGAATGAGTTCATTACAGTACCTTGAAGTGGTGTTTTGTTTTCTTTCGCTAACGGAGCTCATGAGATTTTCTGTTAAGTTTTGTGTTGTGAAGTTTTCAAGTTTTGGGCAAAGATTTGATGGATTATGGAACAAGGAGTGGAAAGAGCCTAAGCTTGGGGATGCCCAAGGCACCCCAAGGTAAATCTAAGGACACCAAAAAGCCGAAGCTTGGGGATGCCCTGGAAGGCATCCCCTCTTTCGTCCTCACCCATCGGTAACTTTACTTGGAGCTGTATTTTTATTCACCACATGATATGTGTTTTGCTTGGAGCGTCTTGTATGATTTGAGTCTTTGCTTTTAGTTCACCACAATTATCCTGGCTGTACACACCTTTTGATAGAGACACACATGATTCGGAATTTATTAGAATACTCTATGTGCTTTACTTATATCTTTTGAGCTATATAGTTTTTGCTCTAGTGCTTCACTTATATCTTTTAGAGCACGGTGGTGGTTTTGTTTTATAGAAACTATTGTTCTCTCATGCTTCACTTATATTATTTTGAGAGTCCTACAAAACAGCATGGTAATTTGCTTCAATTGAGAAATTAGTCCTAAAGTGATAGGCATCCAAGATTAGTAAAAACTTTCTTATAAGTGCGTTGAATACTAAGAGAAGTTTGATGCTTGATAATTGTTTTGAGATATGAAGATGGTGATATTAGAGTAATGCTAGTTGAGTAGTTGTGAATTTGAGAAATACTTGTGTTAAAGTTTGTGATTCCCGTAGCATGCACGTATGGTGAACCGTTATGATGAAGTCGGAGCATGATTTATTTATTGATTGTCTTCCTTATGAGTGGCGGTCGGGGATGAGCGATGGTATTTTCCTACCAATCTATCCCCCTAGGAGCATGCGCGTAATACTTTGTTTTGGTAACGAATAGATTTTTGCAATAAGTATGTGAGTTATTTATGACTAATGTTGAGTCCATGGATTATACGCACTCTCACCCTTCCACCGTTGCTAGCCTCTCTAATACCGCGCACTTTTCTCCGGTATCATACACCCACCATATACCTTCCTCAAAACAGCCACCATACCTACCTATTATGGCATTTCCATAGCCATTCCGAGATATATTGCCATGCAACTTACCACCGTTCCGTTTGCTATGACACGCTTCATCATTGTCATATTGCTTTGCATGATCATGTAGTTGACATCGTATTTGTGGCAAAGCCACCGTTCGTAATTTCTATACATGTCACTCTTGATTCATTGCATATCCCGGTACTCCGCCGGAGGCGTTCACATAGAGTCATATTTTTCTTCTAAGTACTGAGTTGTAATTCTTGAGTTGTAAGTAAATAAAAGTGTGATGATCATCATTATTAGAGCATTGTCCCAAGTGAGGAAAGGATGATGGAGACTATGATTCCCCCACAAGTCGGGATGAGACTCCGGACGAAAAAAATAGAGGCCATAAAAAAAAGAGAAAAGGCCCAAACAAAAAAAATGAGAGAAAAAGAGAGAAGGGACAATGTTACTATCCTTTTACCACACTTGTGCTTCAAAAGTAGGACCATGATCTTCATGATACAGAGTCTCCTATGTTGTCACTTTCATATACTAGTGGGAATTTTACATTATAGAACTTGGCTTGTATATTCCAATGATGGGCTTCCTCAAAATGCCCTAGGTCTTCATGAGCAAGCGAGTTGGATGCACACCCACTTAGTTTCTTTTGTTGAGCTTTCATACACTTATAGCTCTAGTGCATCTGTTGCATGGCAATCCCTACTCACTCACATTGATATCTTTTGATGGGCATCTCCATAGCCCATTAATACGCCTAGTTGATGTGAGACTATCTTCTCCTTTTTTGTCTTCTCCACAACCACCATTCTATTCCACGTATAGTGCTATGTCCATGGCTCACGCTCATGTATTGCGTGAAGATTGAAAAAGTTTGAGAACATCAAAAGTATGAAACAATTGCTTGGCTTGTCATCGGGGTTGTGCATGATTAAATACTTTGTGTGATGAAGATAGAGCATAGCCAGACTATATGATTTTGTAGGGATAACTTTCTTTGGCCATCTTATTTTGAGAAGACATGATTGCTTAGTTAGTATGCTTGAAGTATTATTACTGTTATGTCAATATTAAACTTTTATCTTGAATCTTTCGGATCTGAATATTCATACCACAAATAAGATAATTACATTAAGGAATTTTCTAGGTAGCATTCCACATCAAAAATTCTGTTTTTATCATTTACCTACTCGAGGACGAGCAGGAATTAAGCTTGGGGATGCTTGATACGTCTCTAACGTATCTATAATTTTTTATTGTTCCATGCTATTATATATTCTGTTTTGGATGTTTAATGGGCTTTATTATTGTAACAGCCCCAAAATTGGGTTATCAATTTTTGTGTTGTTATTCTCTCCTGGCACTCATTTTCAAAATTTTCTCCTGAGTTTGCTGGATGACCCTGAGAAAATTTTGTCATTTCCAACCTTTGAAAATCCTACTCATGTCTTTTTTCAGTGGGCAAGACCTCATTTGCATCAGCTCAATTCCTCTTAAACCCTAATTCCAAAATTTTGGAATTTGGATATGCCCTTGTGATTACAAAGGAGCCACCATTTTCCTTGTTCTGTTGATCCTCCCAATTGATCCCAGAGATCATCCTATCTTTCTTAACCTTGGATATGCAAAAATATTGCTAAGTCCAATGCAATATTTTTGAATTATGATTTATTCCTTTTCTTGCCTTTCTGAGGAATAAAATCCAAAGGCATATCTAGCCATCTCCTAAATTCATGAGAATTGGTGGAGTTGATGCTTATGCCTAATCCAAGCTCTGGCAAGTATATTGGCCATAATTAAATAAGGAAAATTGCATTTTTCCTATTTAATGCCAATATTGCATTTCTGCCAATTTCCAAAGGAACTACTATTTTTATAGCAGAGAAAATTCCCACATAAATTGTGGAGCTTCTCCTTGCTATATAATCACTAGTTCCATCCTAATATCATGATTCCACCGTTCAAAATTTGGCACATGATCCAATGCAAGTTTCTGCCTTCTCTGAAATTTTGCAAAGGAAGTGCTTTATTGCTAAGTCCAATTGCGCTGCAATTTGGAAGGTTGTTTAAAATTGTGAAATAACCCATGGATACCAAAGATGAGCTCAATCCATTCACCCTAGCTACCTGTGCAATTTTTCAAAGTTTCTGACCAGAACACAAGTTTGTGAAGGAAGTACCTTCATAGTGTTTCCAAATGGGATGAAACTTTTCCATCCTCTCAAGTATCTCAAATCATTATCCGCCACCCAAATTCAGTTCATTTCATTGAACTATGTGAGCACAGGAGCAATTCTTGTTTTCTGTCCAAATTTTCAGTTTGTGAAACAAGTGCAATTTATCTTGCTCCATTATGGCTGCTAATTTTTCCAGGCCTTCTCCTACTCATATAACCCATTTCCACAAGATTGTAGCTCATTTCACTTGACCAATTGCCCTGAGGATTTTTCTGAAGTTTTTGGATAGAAATGATAGCTGTGAAGGAAGTACCATTTTGGTGAGTCCATTTGGTATGAACTTTTTACAGCATCATGGTATGTTTAAATCATCAGGCTTTGCAAAGTTATAGCCCAATCCATCACTCCTAGTGAGTGTTTCATCATGATTAAGTTTCTGGGTCAGTTTTGGTGGTTGTACAGCAACTATGGTAAATAGTTGTCCATTTTACCTCAAAACTCCCAGGACCGTAGTCCTTTCTACCCCAAGCCTCCCGGACATCAAGTTTACCATTTACCCTCTCTGGTTTAATCTCTAGGATGTTGCCAAGTTTGCAACAGCAAACTTGTGGAGCTTGTTTCACTCAACTCACTTTGTCTCTGCCCGTTTCTATACCATGGTAATACTCCACTCTGGAAGGACTACGCGGTAGACATGAGCTGGCCTCAGTAAAACTCCAGAGCGCGCCATGCCAGTGGTGACTACGAGGGCAGCCAGCCAAAACGGTGGTCTAGCCACTGTTCTCGTCGGCAGCGCTGCTCCGACCGTCTCTGGCCTCGCCATTAATGCCCAGCAGTTCCCCCTCGGCGCCCTCTTCCCTCTGGACCTCTGGCCCCCTTCATTTTCTTCTCCGGCGAGCCATGCCAAGGACCAAACAGTACGCCACTGTGGCCATCATCTTCTTCCTCGCCCCTGTCCATTTCCTCCTCTCGTCCGCGAGCTTTGCTCGATTCCGTGAGCCTCTGGCGCTCGTCCGCACCCTCCTCGTCGCCTTCCCGCCGCTTCCCCTGAGCCTTGGCCGCGCCTGCCGACACTGCGCCCCTCGCCAGCGCACGGACAAGTCGCCTGCCGCGTGCCACCTCCTCCCCTCCCCCTCGAGCCCTCCCGCGGCTATTTAAGCACGCCCCAAGCATCCTTGCAGTCCACAACCCCCTCCCCGAGCCTCTCCCCGAGCTTAGAGCCCCTCTCTGACCCCATCACCACCGTGGCCGCCGCCTCGGGCCTCCATCGATTCCGGCACTCCCGAGCCCTCCTCGCCGTTCCTCCACCACCACTGCAACCTATAGATCCCACCAAGTCTCCCCGTAGCCTCGGCCCTTTCTCTCCCCTACCAGAGCACCTTGCTCCACCGGTGGCCGAAACTCCTCTCCGCCGTAGGCCCTACTGCTCCTTCTTCCGCAGTCCTCACCAGCAACAGAGACCACCCCGAGATGCGCCTCTCCGTCCTGCACATTTCGGTAGGTCGCACGGCCCGAGAGCTGGCCGGAGTCGCCGTCGAGCGCCGTCGGGGCGAACGCCTCCCTCGGCCACGCTCGCTCCTGCGCGGGAGGAAGAAGAGGGCGTTGACCTGGCCAGGCGGGCCCCGCGCCTTTTCCCCTGAACCCATATGGCAGTGACCCAGGCGCCCGGCCCCGCTGCTACCGTGTTGACCCGGTCCTACCAGCGTGGATAAGTGGCGGCGCCTCGGGCTGCTTTCCGTTTACGGAACCCGAAGGCGTATTTCCTGGAGTGCGCTTTCCCTTAGCCGAAATTGTATTCCTCCCCTTCTTCAGGCCAGAATACACTTTCCTTTCTGGAAAGCGTATTTCTGAGAAAGACGCGATCTGTTTTTCTGCTAGGGCCCCGTTTGTAATGATTTTCTTTACAGATTGGTCCCTGGTAGTTAAACAATCATATCTTTTTACCCGTAGCTCCAAATCAGGTGATTCCAAAGCCCACGTCTTCGTTTCGTCGAGCCTGTTCCGTTGGTATCATTTTCATAATGTTTTCACACAGTGAAAATGACCATTTTGCCCTTGCCCGTAAACAGCCCCCTCCGAGAGAGAACTGTTTCCGGCAAATCTTTCCGCGATCGTTTCCACTTCTTCCCGGAGTATTTGTCGACCCCCAGGCAAGCAACCTCTTATCATGAGCCCCGAACTTGCATGTTGACTTTGCTTGCACCTTGTGTGTGTGTGTAGTTGCAATTGTTTTATATCGTTTTCATCGGCAGTTATTTCTTTATACCTATCTTGCATGCTTGTGTTTCATGATACCTTTGCCATGTTAATTAGAATGTTATTATTAATAATGCCATGCCACTACTCTACTTTATTTGCATGTCATCGTTATAAACTGCATAATATTGTCGTGTCCTTTATGTTATAGTTGTGCACTTGAGGAGTTCAATATTTTGTTCGTGCATTTGTATGCGGCATGTTGCACTCATGTTAAATATGTTCATGATGATGGAGAAGGAAATAAAATGACTTAATAATAACAAACCTCCTCCGTCATCGATGGGATCGGGTCATAGTGCCGCCAAACCGAACTTTTTCAGTGCAACCACATTTGCCTTACGGGAGGCCTTAATGCGAGCTATTGTCGTGACCTCTCGCCGATGCCTCCCACTAGGGAAGGTTATGGGCGTGCTTACCCTGATCAGGTAAGTGGACATAACCTTGTGTGCTCGTTTTTGAGATTTTTGGTACCAGTCCCCGAGTGGGAGTGTCCCCGAGTGGGAGTTGACCATGACGGTGGTCGGGGTGTCTTTGGTAGACACGGGGCCACCCAGGACCAGCCCGTTGGGGATTGGGTCGGAGTGGCCGGGAGAGCGTCATGGCAGTAGGTTGGTTTCGTCGGAATGCCGTTGGTCCACCCGAATGGGATGACGAGGCCATGGATTTCGTGGTGTGGGTACAGTGTGCTACCTCTGCAGAGTGTATAAAGTCTATCGATAGCAACAGTTCGTAGTTGGTCCCACTATCAGGTCTTGGTCGAAATGGAGGACAAACCGAAATAATTAAGTTGGTAAATAAATATGTGATAACAAGAATATGGTAACTTGAACTATGAGATAGTCGTGAGGAGTCACGATGATATTTTAATGATGAGATAAGTGGTTGTGATCGCCGTAAGGATCACGGGCCAAATATTGGTCGTGGTTGTGATCGCCGTAAGGATCACGGTTGGAGACCAAGTGTGTGTTTGTGATCCAGAGATGATCACAGTTGATAAGAGAGTCCGAGGGACTCGATGCACAAGTTTGGTTGCATTGCTGGAATAATATATCATTATTTGCATTTAAAGAACCATGATAGAACAGAAGATGATTGCATAATGTTAACATGCTATGTCTGCATTGGATATTATTGGTAGTTTATTTTCAGCATAGTTTCTTGATGCCATGCTATGCTTTGATTGACATGTTAAGTTATGCCATGATTGAGATAAAATTCTATGTTTTGCTATTACAATGTTATAATCATGTTCTGATATGCCATGTCATTGCCATGTTAGCAGATGTTATGATTTTGTTCATGCTTAGTTGATTTTTATCATGCCATGTTTAGTAATTGATATGAGATAGGGTGTTGCATGCGCTCGGTTCTTGCTTTGTCTGTAGCTTGTTTGGATGCTATGTATTTGGTTGTCTTGCAAGTACATTCAATGTACTGACCTGGGGTGTCATGCCAGTTTTGTAGGTCGTACCCGAGTTGTTCACTTGATCCGTCGTGCTAGGTCGTAACCTTGCCAGTCCTGTGAGTTGTGGAGCCCAGCCAGAGTTGTTATGCTGCCAAACCAAGACTTCCGCCGCCATTTTTTCAGACTTCCGCTGTCATTTAATAGCCTTAGGGCTATGCCAGATAATTGTATTCATGAATGATGTAATCTCATATACATGTATTTGATGAATATTTTTGTACCTGGAATGTTGTATTATGGACCTGTCGTGCGTCAGGTGTTATCCTGGGCTGACGCGCGAAGGCCCCCTGCTCCATGCGGATCGGGGTGCCACAATTATACACTTTTATATTATTTTTGGGACTAACCTATTAACCGGAGGCCCAGCCCAAATTGCTGTTTCTTTTGCCTATTCAGTGTTTCGCAGAAAAAGAATATCAAACGGAGTCCAAACGGAATGAAACCTTCGGGAATGTGATTTTTGGAACAAACGTGATCCGGAGGACTTGGAGTGGACGTCTAAGCAACCAACGAGGAAGCCACGAGGTAGGGGGGCGCGCCTACCCCCCAGGGCGCGCCCTCCACCCTCGTGGGCCCCTCGTGGCTCCACCGACCTACTTCTTCCTCCTATATATACCTACGTACCCCCAAACCATCAGAAGCGACCACGAAAACCTAATTCCACCGCCGCAACCTTCTGTACCCGTGAGATCCCATCTTGGGGCCTTTTCCGGCGTCCTGCCGGAGGGGGCATTGATCACGGAGGGCTTGTACATCAACACCATAGCCTCTCCGATGACGTGTGGGTAGTTTACCTCAGACCTTCGGGTCCATATTTATTAGCTAGATGGCTTCTTCTCTCTCTTTGGATCTCAATACAAAGTTCTCCTTGATTCTCTTGGAGATCTATTTGATGTAACTCTTCTTTTGCGGTGTGTTTGTCGAGATCCGATGAATTGTGGGTTTATGATCAAGATTATCTATGAACAATATTTGAATCTCCTCTGAATTCTTTTATGTATGATTGGTTATCTTTGCAAGTCTCTTCGAATTATCAGTTTGGTTTGGCCTACTAGATTGATCTTTCTTGCCATGGGAGAAGTGCTTAGCTTTGGGTTCAATCTTGCGGTGTCCTTTCCCAGTGACAGCAGGAGCAGCAAGGCACGTATTGTATTGTTGCCATCGAGGATAAAAAGATGGGGTTTATATCATATTGCATGAGTTTATCCCTCTATATCATGTCATCTTACTTAAAGCGTTACTCTGTTCTTATGAACTTAATACTCTAGATGCATGCTGGATAGCGGTCGATGTGTGGAGTAATAGTAGTAGATGCAGAATCGTTTCCGCCTACTTGTCACGGACGTGATGCCTATATACATGATCATACCTAGATATTCTCATAACTATGCTCAATTCAATCAATTGCTCGACTGTAATTCGTTTACCCACCGTAATACTTATGCTATCTTGAGAGAAGCCACTAGTGAAACCTATGGCCCCGGGTCTATTTTCCATCATATTAATCTCCCGTCAACTAGCTATTTCTGGCGCCGTTTATTTTGCTTTCTTTACTTTTAGTCTTTACCATAAATATACCAAAAATATTATCCTATCCTCTCTATCAGATCTCACTCTCGTAAGTGATCGTGAAGGGATTGACAACCCCTTTATCGCGTTGGTTGCGAGGTTCTTATTTGTTTGTGTAGGTACGTGGGACTCGAGCGTGGTCTCCTACTGGATTGATACCTTGGTTCGCAAAAACTGAGGGAAATACTTACGCTACTTTACTGCATCACCCTTTCCTCTTCAAGGGAAAACCAACGCAGTGCTCAAGAGGTAGCAATGTGAAAATTGGGTTTATGTTGATGGCATATGCATAGTCACTACGATGAGATTGCAAATATGACATATTGTTGATCTCATGCATAGCATATGAAAAGTCAAGAGGATTGTCAAACATGATGTGACCAAGATAATTATCACAAGAAATCCTATGTAACATGGCATCACAACTACTAGACTCCACATGGCAATCATCAAACTCATCATAAATGGGTAAATCATCGCATGGGGAAGTCGAACTAGCATGAATCATGACAATAGGTGGATCAACATCATGCAAACAATCAATGTCAAGAATGTCCACTAGTGGGACTAGAGTATCACCTTCACCTATATTACCTTGTTCATTCCACTCAAGTGGTGTAGGTGAGGTGGCCAAGACCAAATGGTG
Source organism: Aegilops tauschii subsp. strangulata (assembly GCF_002575655.3). NCBI lineage: Eukaryota > Viridiplantae > Streptophyta > Magnoliopsida > Poales > Poaceae > Aegilops > Aegilops tauschii. The sequence continues at coordinate 248,788,756 of NC_053035.3, forward strand.
GTCATCATCTTCATCTTGATGGAACCATGTGGGGGTGCATCATATTCCACCATGGCCATCGTCTTGTCCAAAGAGAGGACGTAGTCGTCGTGAATCGGCGCATCATCATATATGGGACCTATCACCAAATGAGAAGACACAATAGAGGTAGGGGTTAAGTTGTTAGAAATCAGAATGGCCTCACTCTCTCTATGTGGTGGTGTCTCGCTCACTCCCTCAAGGTAGGTGCACTCGATCTCACATATGGTGGAGTCACTCATCCCACTCAAGTGGTGGGGGTTGTGGCTCTCCTCACATGGGAATTGGGTAACTCGTGATATGTGGGGATAGTGGTGAACTCACTCTCACTCTCAATATGGTGGCACAAGTCACTCAAGTCATCATACGTCGCCATGGTCGAAGGGAAAATCCCATGCTCAACCATCTCGTCGTCGTCACCGTGGATGAAGGCCGAAGATGGCACATCATCGCTCTCCTCTATGACCGAAGGGAAAATCCCATGCTTGATCATCCCGTCCCCATCGCCGTGGATGAAGGCTGATGTAGGCATACTCGTCAGAGGTAGGCGAAGATGTCATACGTCCAAAGGCGAAGATGCCTTGAGAACACTTGGCGAAGATGCCGAAGTGGTGGTAGTAGTCGTAGCTCCGTCTTGTTGGTGCTCGTCTTGCGGTTTTCTCTTGTGCTCATGAAGTTTGGCTGTAGCTTGATGTAGAGATTTTTGGGACTTGTAGGTGTACGCATCGCGAGCATCTTCATCTTGATGCTGTTGTAGTGCTTGAGCTCGATGACGTTTCGAAGATTGGCCACTTGAGCATCGCCGCCTTGAAGATGATGAAGGGGAAGAAGACTTGTAGTTGGCCACCGTGTCTCGTACTTGATCTATTTGTTCGGCCAACTTGGTGTCGATGTAGTCCCTTTTCCTTGCTTCATTTTGGTGAATGTCGATGGCGAGTCGCTCAATGCCTTGCATTACTCATTGTAGTCCGAAGGTGGACGTTTTGGTGATGTAGTTGTTCGCGTTGTCGTGGAAGACCGGAGATGAAATGCCTTTCTTATCCATCACAAGACTCAAGCAAATGTGAGTGGAAGACAGGAAATAACTAGACCAAATGTACCATTCCAATGTTGAAGATGGATCGATGATCACTCAATAATGTATCAAGGAAATAGCACAATTGGTACCGGATCTTGTCAATTGTCACACCTACACAAGTAAGGCTTATGGTGGAGCTCGGTGAGGATAGTGGCACAAAAATTTGATGCAAAATGTTAGCAAGAGTCAATAATGTTGGAAAAGATTCACAAATTCGCAAGTGAAACAAGTAGACCAATAGAAATATGTGGCACACGGAAACACACACACAGATAGATAAATGGGGTCGTGCAACCAAGGAATGAGCACAAAATGTGGAATCCACGGAAAACGCTCGTGTTGCACAACTCAAGAGAGGCGCTAGCACGATTGCTCAATAGGCGGATACGACACTTGTGCACAACCTATAAGATGCAAAATGTATGAGCTTTCTATCCCAAGTATGCTATGTGTATGATGTTCCCGGTGTTCTTCTCAAGATGATCCAAGATGATCGGATATGACAATCTTATGTGCAATGTGGCGATGCTATGGCTCTTGCTTACAAGCTTATTTGCTCTCTTTTTGCTTAAAAGCTTATTCTTTTTTTTTGTATGGCCACTTATGCGAAATGCACAAACCAAGATAGCAATTGTGTATATGCGGGAACAATCTTGTGACACAAAGGATGATATGATGATACCAAGATGATACCTATATGATATGGTATGTATGCAATGGAAGGTACGGATCACTAATGTGCACAAGTAACGTTGCCGGCAATACTCAATGGCTAGTCTCGATAGGCAAGTGACGCAAAATGGGCTAAGGGGTTGACAATGTAATGACAAGAATATACAATGATGGGATACCACGATACCAAGATGATATAGAGGTTACTGTTCTTGCTTACGGTTAGGGTGTCAACTTGGTGAAGGTGGTCGATGATGAATTCTTGACGAAGGTGAGCGACGGTATTTCGATGTTGAACCGTTCCTAGATAGCCGAAACACCCTAGGAAACGGAAAAACCGCAAACTCAAAATCTCAAAGGAAAATGTCAAAAGGTGGTAGCGGAATGCGTTGTGGTTCCGGAGTTAGCAATGCGGAAGAGGAGGTGGTGGTTGATGACGAAGCAACCGTCCCTAAGTAGCCGAAACACCTTAGGAGACTCAAGTCACCACTCAAGCAACCCCAAATGCTATATGGAGCAAAAATGGGTTAGGTTGCGGAAAGCTATGGTGGTTTTGTGGATGATATGGTGGATGGCCTAGGCAAAGATGCCAAAATGCCAAAAAAAATTATGGAGTCAAATGATGTTGTAACCTATCTAGATGGATGGCGGATGTCAATAGCTACTCAACGATCCAAAGAACGTCAAAATCGGACTCTGGGAGCAAAAGTTATGGCCGAAACGGTTTTTGTTGGTGAGCTGAAACTGGGAGGTGCGGGTGCCCGGGGGTCGGAGGTGCGGGCACCCAGGGTGGTCAGCGGGGTTGGGCGGAGAAGATGGCCCGGGGGTCCGGGTGCCCGGGGGTAAGGGGTGTAGGCACCCGGGGTGGTCAGCGGGGTAGGGAGGGGGGTTTCGGGTGCCCGGGGTTTGAGGTCTGGGTGCCCGGGGGTGACGGATTTGGGCGGAAAATCGTGGAAAAATGGAAGAAATTGGTGGATTTCATGGAGGGAAAGGTGGAGATGGATGGGGGGAAGGCTATATCCACTTGAAACCAAGCAAATCCATGGATCAAATCCAACATAACCTCATCAAACCAACAAATCACAAAAAAAAATTGGGGCTATTTTTGGTGGGGAATTTTCGAAATTGGGTAAGAAACAACAAAATTAGGCTAGAGAACAAGATGAGGGGCTCCAATTTCATGAGAAACCATGGGTCATGATACCAAGATGTTGTAGGGTGGAACCCTAGATGGAGATCTTTCACGAATTGGAGGGGAAATCCCCAAGAACAAGAAGAACACAAAGGGGGGAAACAAGAGGAACACTCAAATTGACTTGATCCAATCACACATGTGCTAGATCCAATCACACAAAGAGAGATACAAAGGTCCAAATCCAACTTAAGAAGATACAAGAGGTAACTAGTTCATCCCAATCCTATGAGGAAAGAGATCTTGATGATCCTATGATGGGGATCCTTCTTCAAGAGGAGGCCTTGATATCCACAAGATGATCTTCTCCAAGAGGAGGCCTTGATCTCCAAGAAGAGCCTCTCCAAGAGGAGGTCAAGATCTCCAAGAGAAGGAAGATGAGAAAAGCTCTCTCTTTGTCTATCCAATACTTTGCTATCCTTCCAAATGAGCTAGGGGAAGAGTATATAAAGCCTAGGGACCAAATGTGAGGGAGAGAGGGGTACAAGGGTCAAAGACCCGAAGTGCATGCAGGCACACTCGGACGGGTCCGGGCACCCGGGGTAAAGGGGTCCGGGCACCCGGACCGGCCAGAGGCCGGCGCAAGGAGGAGGCCGGGCTCCCGGGGCGGTGGCTGGCTCCAGGCGGGGTGGGCCGGGCACCCGGGGCGGCCAGGCGGGCGGCTGATGGGGGCCGGGCACCCGGGGTTGGTGGCCCGGGCACCCGGACTGGGCCGAGCGGCCTCCAGTGGCGGGCCGGGCACCCGGTGCTCCAAGGCCGGGCACCCGGGGTCGGCTAGGCAGCGCCTAGGGAGGGGCTGGGCACCCGGGGCCAAAGTGTCCGGGCACCCGGGGTGTCCAGGGCCTCCGCGTCCTCCTTCTTCGTGTTTCCTTCTTCCATCTTCTCCTTCCCGAGAGACTTCATGCATGCTTGAATCTTCGGGTGGACTGGTGATCCCTCCATGCTTCCTCGCGGTCATCTCCAAAGTACCTAAGAATGCATAACGTTTCCATTTGAGGTAGAATCCCATTCTCAAGTGAATCCGAATGAAACTCGAAGAGGAAAGAGTTCACCTCGATTTCGATGGCGCTTGCGCGAGCTCTCGTCGTAGGTCCTCTCCGTGCTTGCGGTGGCGGTGTGACGTCCATGGGGATGGTCGAGGGATGCTCCGCATCACAAGGTTTCAAGCTTGGGGATGACCAAGGCACCCCAAGTAAATATCCAGGGAGACTCAAGCGTCTAAGCTTGGGGATTCCCTGGAAGGCATCCCATCTTTCTTCGACAGGTATCGGTATGTTTTCGTTTTCGTTTCATTCATGTGATATTTGTAAATATTGGAGCGTCTTTTATATTTAGTTTTCACTTTTGTTTTATGCACCATGCTGGTATGAGATAGTCCATGGTTGATTTATAGAATGCTCATTGCACTTCACTTATATCATTTGAGTATGGCTTTATAGAATGCTTCACGTGCTTCACTTATATCATTTGAAGTTTGGATTGCTTGTTTCTCTTCACATAGAAATAACTGAACTCTCTTGCTTCACTTATATCTATTTAGAGAGTCAACATGAATTGGTCATTTGCATAGTTAGTCATAAAATTCTACATAAAACTTATGGATGACTTAATATGATATGTTCCTTGCAATAGTTTTGCGATATAGAGATGATAATATGTGGGAGGTACTAGTAAATGGTTAGAAATATTGGTGTTAAGGTTTGTGATTCCCGAAGCATGCACGTATAGTCTCTCGTTATGCTATGAAATTGGAGCATGATTTATTATTGATTGTCTTCCATATGAGTGGCGGTCGGGGACAAGCGATGGTCTTTTCCTACCAATCTATCCCCCTAGGGGCATGCGTAGTAGTACTTTGCTTTGAGGGCTAATAAACTTCTGCAATAAGTATATGAGTTCTTTATGACTAATGTGAGTCCATGGATTATACGCACTACCTTTCCGCAATTTACTAGCCTCTACAATACCGTGCATTGCCCTTTCTCACCTCGAGACATGGTGCAAACTTCGCCGGTGCATCCAAACCCCGTGATATGATATGCTCTATCACACATAAGCCTTATTGTATCTTCCTCAAAACAGCCACCATACCTACCTATTATGGCATTTCCATAGCCATTCCGAGATATATTGCCATGCAACTTCCAACGCTTCCATTTTGATGACTTGAGCATTCATTGCCATATTGCTTTGCATGATCGTAATATAGCTAGCATGATATTTCCATGGCTTGTCCGCTTCTTTTGATATCTCTGCTACGCTAGACCATTGCACATCCTGGTACACTGCCAGAGGCATTCATATATAGTCATACTTTGTTCTAGGTATCGAGTTGTAATATTGAGTTGTAAGTAAATAGAAGTGTGATGATCATCATTATTAATTATTAGAGCATGTCCCAGTGAGGAAAGGATGATGGAGACTATGATTCTCCCACAAGTCGGATGAGACTTCGGACAAAATATATAAAAATAAGAAAAATAAGAAAATAAGAAAAAATGAGAGAAAAAGAGAGAAGGGGCATGCTAGTTCCACACTTGTGCTTCAAAGTAGCACCTTGTTTTTCATATAGAGAGTCTCCTATGTTGTCACTTTCATATACTTGTGGGAATTTTTCATTATGGAGTTAGATGCTCACCCCACTTAGTTTCCATGTTGAGATTTCATACACTTATAGCTCTTAGTGCATCTGTTGCATGGCAATCCCTACTCCTCGCATTGATATCAATTGATGGGCATATCCATAGCCCGTTGATTAGTCGCGTCGATGTGAGACTTTCTTACCTTTTTGTCTTCTCAATATTTACCCCTATCATCATACTCTATTCCACCCATAGTGCTTTGTCCATGGCATGTGCTCATGTATTGCGTGAGCGTTGAAAATGCTGAAGCGCGTTAAAAGGTATGAACCAATTGCTTGGCTTGTCATCGGGGTTGTGCATGATAAATCCTTTGTGTTAAGAAGATGGAGCATGACAAGACTATATGATTTTGTAGGGATAGCGTTCTTTAGCATTGATATTTTGAAAGACATGATTGTTTGTTGGGATGCCTGAGTATTAATGTCTTTATGTCAAATTATAGACTATTGGTTTGAATCACTCATGTCTTAATATTCATGCCATGATTAGATATATGATCAATATTATGTTAGGTAGCATTCCACATCAAAAATTATATATTTTTAATCATTTACTTACTCGAGGATGAGCAGGAATTGAGCTTGGGGATGCTGATACGTCTACGTCGTATCTATAATTTTTGATTGTTTCATGCCAATATTATACAACTTTCACATACTTTTGGCAACAATTTATGTGATTTATTGGACTAACATATTGATCCAGTGCCCAGTGCCAGTTCCTGTTTGTTGCATGTTTTTTGTTTTGCAGAATATCCATATCAAACAAAGTCTAAATGCAACAAAAATTTATGGAGAATTATTTTGGAATATATATGTGATTTTTGGGAGGTGGAATCAATGCAAAAGGAGGCCCACAGCCCCCATAGTCCAACAGGGCGCGCCCCAGGGCCCAGGCGCGTGGTGGTGGGTTGTGGTCACCTCGTGAGGCGGTTGCTGCTCTACTTCGGGTGCAAGGAAGCTTATATCTGGAAAAGAAATCATGTTAAAATCTCAGCGCAATCGGAGTTACGGATCTTCGGGAATATAAGAAACGGTTTTCGGCCAGAAAACAGGAACGCGAAATAGAAGAGAACAGAGAGGGAGATCCAATCTCGGAGGGGCTCCCGCCCCTCGTCCGCCATGTAGGCCATGGACTAGAGGGGGAACTCTCCTCCCATCTAGGGGGGCAAGGAAGAAGAAGGAGGCGGGCTCTCTCCCCCTCTCTCCCGGTGGCCCCGGAACGCCGTCGGGGCAATCATCGTGTGACGGCGATCTACTCCGAAAACTTCGTCATCTTCACCAACATCTTCATCACCTTCCCCCATCTATCTACAACAGTCCGCTCTCCCGCAACCCGCTGTACCCTCTACTTGAACATGGTGCTTTATGCTTCATATTATCATCCATGGTATGTTGCCACCCTATGATGCTTGAGTAGATTTTTGTTGTCCTATCGGTAGTTGGTGAATTGCTATGATTGGTTTAATTTGCTTGTGGTTATGCTGCTGTCCTTTGGTGCCCATCATATGAGTGCGCGTGTGGATCACACCATAGGGTTAGTTGTATGTTGATAGGACTATGCATTGGAGGGCAAGGGTGACAGAAGCTTCTTCCTACCATAGAAATTGATGCATACGGGATTGAAGGGGGGCCAATATATATCTTAATGCTATGGTTGGGTTTTACCTTAATGAACGTTAGTAGTTGCGGATGCTTGCTAATAGTTCCAATCATAAGTGCATAGAATTCCAAGTAAGGGACGACATGCTAGCAGTAGCCTCTCCCACATAAAAACTTGCCATCGGTCTAGTAACGTAGTCAATTGCTTAGGGACAATTCCGCAAATCCTACCACTACTAATCCACACTCGCTATACTAATTTAATTGTACTCTAATTAGAACAACACCTACTTTTTATCTTCACGTTCTTTATTTTCTTGCAAACCTATCCTACCACACCTACAAGGTACTTCTAGTTTTATTCTTGTTCTAGGTAAAGCAAACGTTAAGTGTGCGTAGAGTTGTATCGGTGATCGATACAACTTGAGGGAATATTTGTTCTACCTTTAGCTCCTCGAAAACAACCTCCCCACCTTGTCCTCGAGTAAGAAGGTTGACTACCAAAGCTTATTGCTACCAAATCTTAAATATAACATTGAACGGAACCCCAAGAGTGATGTCCATGTTCATGATGCAAGCATGCAAAAGTTAACCAGCAAGGGAGTGGTACATGCTATCCCTTTAATTCCATTGCCATGGAGGTCGAGAAAGAGGATAATAATTTTGTGGAGCCCAAATTTCCATTGTTGAAAGTTTAGAGAGAATGCCAGAATTATGTGAGTAACAAAGCAATGACCATCATAGAAAAACGAAATTATGCTTTGTCGATTGCTTCCAAAATAGCAACCCAAGACATACCGTGCACAATAGCAAGATAGTCTGTCTGTGTTAGTCAGTCACTCAACTACCTATGCGGCACTTAGCGCAAGCCTATGCCTTGAACTTAAGGGGAAAATAGAAAACGATTGGGGTTTTAAGAAGTCAGAAACATAGAAAGTCTTGCATCAATGCAGGTGGCCATTAGGCAATGGAGAAGGCCTTATAATCGATGTCAATCTTAGGAGTAGGCATCGCCATGCTACTAGGATGCACACATTGCCTTTTTAAATACACCCACTATGTTTATTAGGCCGACCCAAATAGTTAGGAGCCATATAGATTTTGGACCAACAAGGGTGTGGGAGATAGATCCGGTAGATCCTTAAGTATGGTGTCCTAGCTAGGCGATTGGGCTGGATGGTAACAAGACGCAAGGATCTACACAGGTTCGGGCTCAAACAGTGGAGATAATACCCTACTCATGCTCTTATATATTGTGTTGGGGTGTGTACAAGGTATAGATGAATACCAAGGGATTGTATCTTGTCCATCGATGTGCTCGAGCCCAGCTTATATAGCATACCGCAGGTCCTAGGGTTGCAGATCCTAGTCGGCTACGTCGGTGGAGGTTGAGTCCTCCACGACTTCGGAATATTCGGCTTGTACGTCAAGTCTTCTGGGATCATTCGTCTAATCTGCCATGGGCCACGGGCCACCCAACGTGGCCCAGGACAGAACCAACCTAGGGGTCCTCAACCCAGCCCACCAGATCGGGAACAAATATGGTGAGAGACCCCTGGGGGTGAATCTTACTACAATGAAGTTCACAATCCTACTACAAAAAAGTTTTAGTCCTTGCATAAGACGCATCATACCATTTTAGTAGATTGGTTTGCACCATCAAATTAATCTGCCTTGCCATATCACTTTCCCAGTGCCATTGCTAACATAAGAAGGTGAACACTAAATCAACTGGGGGATGAATCTTGTGCTACATCGTATGTTGTTGACTGTTGCCTTTTTTGCCCGTCCTGGTTGAAAACACTGATCTCAGAGATATTTTCGAAGCAACAGGCTCAAAAACAACTATTTCTCCGAGCGCAACTTCATGTGCTTGCACGAATTCCCTCCACTTGGTGCCCCGCGTAACTATCTTGACATCTTCCTTCTCTAACAAGAGGGTGTATGTTCAACCATCCTTGCAATCAGTTAACCTATAACGTCTCACGAACCTATAGCAAGCAAGGAGAATCAAGCCTATTGCTTGCAACGAGAATATTATAGAAGAAATTCGTGTGCCAGTGACGCCTGGGGGTGCACGCGAGGGGGGGGGGCGATAGCCCCCTGCCCGCGGTATGGATACCACGGGAATGCCCTCTTCTTTCATGGCTATGGATTGGCGGTGAATGTGAACGTTGGCGGCTTCCGCCTCGGTTTATCGTTGCGCTCTATTCTTGTAATGACCCGGAAGTTAGTGATTGCACGGAGAGGCTTAAGGCGGAAGCTTCAAGGACATCCCCCATGAATTCTCATGATAAAAAGTTATGTGCTTTTTTGTTAATTGCCAAAGGTGTAACTACATACGGTTTATTGGCATTACTAATTGTCAACTCGTGCATTCGCTAGGGCTAGCATATTTATTATAGAGACCAAAATAAACTTATACCAAGGCACAACATGATTATGGTTGTACCTATTTATGTGAGTACCCACGGTACTTTTTTTAATTTTTTTAGAAAAGGAGGATGACCCCTGGCCTCTGCATCTAGGAGATGCATGCGGCCATTTTATTGATTATTCTCGAGGACCTTACAAAGTAGAACAACAATATGCCTGAATCCGTCATCTTAGCAACATCTGCCGCTACTCCTATCCAAATGATGAAGGGGTGCAAGCCGGGCCACATACCCAGACCTCTCACCTAAGCCTAACATCTGAAGCCGGAGGGCCTGACCAAGCCATCTGCTCGGTCCGGGGCTCAAACCGGTCCGACGCACTCACATGTGTCGTCGCCGCCATCTTCCACTGGTCCATCTTCAGAGCAGATTGAGGTGGCCACCTTGGCAGGTCCTCCGCCATCGACGCCACCACGACGCCAAACGACGACCTCCACCTACGCGAGCCTTGGTAGGTCCTCCGCCATTGACGCCACCACGACGCCAGACGACGACCTCCACCTACACGAGTCCATCTCCAAGCAACGGATGTAAATCCATGCTAGGATAGGGCCGCACCACCACCGTCGCCCACCACCCACAAGCGCCACCCAACTCCAAGGTTCCCAAAGCGGCGCCTTCAAGAAGGGAACGGTGCCGTGAGCGCCACCGCCGCCCAACAAAGTTAGGGCTTTCGCCCGGGAGACTAGGGGAAGGGGAAGTGAGGAGATCAGTCCATACCAACGCCTCCAAGGAGGGGAACGGCGCCCTCAGGCGTCGCCGTCGGCACGGCCGGTCATGGCCGGCCAGGGATTTCGCCCGAACTAGATCCCCGCCACTAGCAGCGCCTCCTGTACAGAACCGGCGACCAAGAGGAAGCGCGGCCCGACCAGGCTGGCCCGCATGCCGAACAGGGGAGGAGGTGAGGCGCCAGATCACGCGCACCGGCCGAAGCAGAAGCCGTCGCCGGCCGCCAACGACCACCGGATCCCGCCACCCGCGCGGCCAGGATGCGAGATCCACCGCCCGCACGGCCGCTAGCCGGTCGTGCCTTGCCAATGGAGCCGCCGCTCCAGATCCAGGGTTCCCCACGCAGAGGCAGGGCAACCGAGGCCCCGCCGCCACCATCCTTGGCGCCCCGGGCTTGCCCGGCGGCTGCCTCAGGCAGCGGCGAGGGAGGGAAGAGGGGGTGGGGGTGAGGAGGAGGGGCGGCTTCAGATTGGAAAGTAGAAAATGGCTATCTTATTATTTTCAATATCGGGGCTTATGGCATGAAACACCAAAATTTAGTGTATAATTTGAAGTTTGGAAAGGAAATAATGCTATGGACACGGATTAGGAGCTCTCGGGCTGCTACGCACCCTGTATAAATAGTAAAATCGAAAAAATACTAGGAAAAAAAGCTGAAATTTTGAGGTATCAAACATGGGTGGGCGTTCTACTCCCATGTGAAGTTTCATGAAGAAATGACATCCGTGATATTCTCAGCAAAAAGGACAAAAATATTGATTATACAAAAAAGGGATAATTGGTTTTACGCCCCTATTTGGGTCACACTCGGCAGGTTTACCTCTAGTTTCGGAAAACACTTGTTCCCACCCAAACCATTTTGTCGTCTTATACTTTTACCCTTTGACTGTCACTTTGAAAACTTCATAACAAATTCATACTAACTCGGAAAAATGCAAATAAAATATCAAAATGTTCACAAAAACATCACCTGTATGTGCATGTCATTTGCATTCATGACAAATGTGTTGGAAAGTCTCCATCTCAGTTTGAGCTCATACGATCTCAACATGAGCAGTAAAATATGAAAAAAAATCAAAAAATTCTAATTTTTTGGTGGAAAACATTGACCAATGTTTTAAGAGCTTGCCAAGTTTCAAAACGGAATGACATCCCTGGAAGTCGTCGCAAAAAAAATGATGCTCCAAAACAAAATCATTTCCGAGTGCTAACTCTATTTTTTCGCCATGACTTCCACGAAAGTCGGTTCTCAATGAAACTTGGAAAGCACTCAAAATATTGGTCAATGTTTGCCATCAATTTTTTATTGAATTTTTTTCCAGTTTTTAGATTTTACTGTGCATGCTGAGATCATATGAGCTCAAACTGAGATGGGGACTTCCAACACATTTGTCATGAATGCAAATGACATGCACATATAGATGATGTTTTTTGAACACTTTGATATCTTATTTTCATTTTTCTGAGTTAGTATAAATTTGTTATGACGTTTTCAAAGTGACGGTCAAAGGGCAAAAGCATAAGACGAGCAAAGTGGTTTGGGCGGGAATGAATGTTTTCGGAAACCAGGGTTAAACCTGCTGAGTGTGACCCAACTAGGTGCATAAAACCAATTATCCCTTAAAAAACTATTTGAATAAATCATACATCGGACTGTATTTTCTTCACTAAGAATACCACGGATGCCATTTCTTGGCGAAACTTTGTTAGTGAGTAGAATGAATGACCAAGTCTGATACCCTGGAATTTTGGATTTTTTTTATTTTAAAAAAATTCCTAGTATTCTTTTTGATTTTACTATTCATACAAGGTGCATACCAGCCGAGAGCTCCTATGCGTTTTCAACAATCATAATCCTTTTACTTGGCTATTTAGGTGGACCTCTTACGCTCCTTGACCGTGGCCAATTCTAGAAATCTTTAGGAAACTCTTCGCCGGATTACGTATTCAACAATTAGATTTGGTTGATTCATATACAAAAAAATTGTTATTATTTACATGGTCATTGTTGGATCTTATGTTCTGTGTAGTCTAATCGTAGAATATGTGTCCCTTAATATAGTAATTCTTAGTTTATTTGCACGGAGCTGTGACGTACATTTGAAGAATTTTTTTAGATAGATATATTACGTACTATTTTGATTTCGTTGCACATATTTTCAGTAGTAAGCCTATATTTATCCCTATATAACTATTATCAAATGTGAACTAAAGACATGACACTTATTTTGAGACAGAGGAAGTAACACTTAGTTTATTTGTACAGAGTAGTGACGTACATGTGAAGAAAATTTTCAGAAAGATATATTACGTACTATTTTGATTTCGATGCACATATTGTCAGTTAGCCTATATATGTGCTCATATAATTATTATTACCTAAATTATTTTGATATATGAAAACCAAATTTAATTTTGTAGTAACAATTTAATTTTCTGTAGTCCGCCACACGGTCGCGCCATGATGACTAATTCTTTTCATGAATCGTCGGCGGATTCGACCTTCGGCGGCGTCGACGAGCGGAGTTTCCTTATTCAGGAGCAGCTCCGGCAATTCATATCTATATCTATACCTAATAATAATAAAGAGGCTATTGCTTCCGTCGTTACGTCAGGAAATTACCTCAAAAGTTGAAAAATATTACCCATCAATGCCATCTATAAATGATAAAAAAGTTTCGCACAGGGGAATTCTTTGCATAGGACGGCCCATTAAGTAGGGACCTCCTATACTGCGCTCTGTATGCTGGGAGAAGATTTAGCACGCCCGTTTGAGCCAGCCCATGTCCAGGCAACCTGTTTTTTTAATTTGGTTTTTCTATTTTTCCTATTTATTTTCTGTTTTCGTTTTTTCTAATTTGAATAATTTGGGACTTCGAAAAAGTTACAAAAATAAAAAATGAGAATTTTGAAATAAAATGTTGGTGGATTCAAAAAATGTTTGTGATTTTTTAGAAAATGTTTACTTATCCAAAAATTGTTCGAAATTTTGAAAACAATTTTTTGGGAAATCAAAAATGTTCATGATTTAAAAAAAATCGTTTATGAAAAAATATTAATGAAATTGAACAGAATTTCGCCAATTCAAAAAATATTCATGAATGAAAAAATATCCTAAAAATTCAAAAACTGTTTGTGACTTACAAAATAGTTTATTCATTCGTAAAATGTCGCTAATTCAAAAAATTATCATGCATTTAAAAAAATGTTCGTTAAATCAAGAAAAATGTTCGTGAATTTTGAAAAACTCTTCCACCATTTTCCAAAAAAATGTTTGTCGATTCAAGAAAATTGTTTAGAAAAATGTTAACAAATTTTAAAAAAGGTTGCAAATAGTATAAAATATCCATGAATTCAGAAAATATTCTTGATTTTATAAAATGTTCAAAAATTTGTAAAAGTGTTCATGAATTTGAAAAATGTTTACGATTTCAAATATGTGTACGAGTTTAAAAAATTGTTCATGATTTCACGAAATTGAGAGTGATAGTGTATCTCGATGATGTAGCAAAATATGGTCAAGGCCATTGAAGATTATGATTGTTCTTTCCCCCGTTGCAACGCATGAGCCCTTTTGCTGGTCCATCTAATAAGGAGAAGTCCACTCCGCATCATCTAACTTTGCTTTGCGTTTGTACATACATGTGCATATCTCCCTTTTCCTTGTGCCTTTATGAACAGGTCCATGGTCTCCAAATCCCTTTTCCTTTCTCTATATAAATAAAAATTGAGTAGTATGAGTTTGCATCCAGATAGAAGGTGTCTTGCAGTGATGATAGTATAGGAGCCACCAAGCAGATTGCCGGGAGGAGAGACGTACCCGTTCGCTCGTGCAAGTGACCTAAGGCGCACAACTAGGGTTTCCTGTCTCTCGTCAGCACTGTCGTCTGTTCGCCTCGTCTCTTATGGTCCTAGGACCATGGAGGCGCGGTGGATCCCGGCTCTTGTCGGTAGGAAGGCTTCGCTTTTAGGTGTTTTTCTAAGTTTTGTCAGGGTTTGTGCCATGATCAGGAAGACGAGGTTGTGGCGGCTTTCTGTAGATGGAATAAGGTTCTTCCCGCCTAACCCTCGTCCGGGGTGTGCTTCTAGCGCCCTTGAAGGGCGTGTGAAGGTGTGTTTCCGGCGAATCTCATGGGATCTGATCGGCGTTTGTCTTTCGGTAGATCCGCTTAGATCGAGTCTTCATTCGTCTACGTCTATGTGTCTGCAGGTTCGATTCTTCCGATCTATATTTCTTTTCATTGGTGGTGGTTGTTGTTCGGCGCTGGTCCTATGAGGCCTTAGCACAACGACTTTCCAACTGTCTACTACAACAATGTTTGTCCGGCTCCGACGAGGGAGGGATGGACGCCTTCAGCTCGCTCCAATGCTTGTAGTCGTTGCTAGGTGATCTATAGACCTAGATGTAATTTTTACCTCTAGTTTTTTTCATACTACCTTGACAGTTGATGAATAGATCGAAAGTTTTCTCGAAAAGGAAACAAATTGTCGGGCAGATCCAGCTGGTACGGTCGGTGCTGTTCCGAGGGATGCATAGCACGGTTACCATATTAGTTGTATCATTAACTTATTTAAGAATCACCTATTATTTATGAAAGAAACTGGATCTATATTTCTGGGTCTATTTAAGACACATGAGTTGTAGGAATTGAGAAAATGTTCTTTGCTTCCTCTATGCTTCTGTAACTTTAGGACTTGATTTACAGCAATCTTGAACTCCGCATTGGTGATGCATACCTAACTCATCTTGATTTTCTCAAATCAGCTATGAGCCCTTAAGCTATCCACAGTGGAAATAACATAAGTGATAACATAACATATATCTAGACAAATAAATGATGTGACAAGTAATTAATGAAAAATGAGAAGCTATAAAATGAGTATAATTTAATAAATAAATTGTTGCAAGATGCCACACATATGTTAGTACCCATTATAGAGGTAGTAACATAGACTAATAACATTTGCATGTTACTAGTCTAAGTTACTCCCCACTATGCAGATAGAACTAGCTAAATATAATACATCACAAAAAATACATTTTGCACCTATACAAACCCACCAACAATAATCCAGACAAAAATTAAAGATATTTTTTTCTACTAGCAACATGTTTAATAGTCGCATGCATATAGTCATGATGACACTCAACTTCTCTCTCTCTCTCTCTCTCAAGGTCCAGTTTCCTATTCCTTCGTTGCATGTATGCTACATATTAATGATTCCAGTAAACAAAAAAAGAAAAGCTAGCTTGCAAAGTAGACATTAAATATTACCTCGATAGTTGTAGAGTTTGTGGCCTTGTATATAGAAATGGACAGAGAATCGATTTTGCTAAATCTCATTCAGCTGAGAGTTAACAAAGTCTCAATCAACCCCATTACCGTAGGATGCAGGGGCTTCAAGACCTAGGCGTCTTTTGTGCAGGCTGGCTCGGTTGTCCACTTGTTCCGTCGTATGGACTAGCAGGGACGGCTGAGCGAGTCCTGGATTAAGGGGTCCTCGGGCGTCCGGTCTATGTGACGTGGGCCAGACTGATGGGCTATGAAGATACAAGACAGAAGACCTTTTCCCGTGTCCGGATGAGACTCTCCTTTGCGTGGATGGCAAGCTTGGCGTTCGGATATGTAGATTCCTTCCTCTGTAAACCGACTTTGTACAACCCTAGTTGCCTCTGGTGTCTATATAAACCAGAGGGTTTCGTCCGTAGAGGCAATCATAATCATACAGGCTAGACATCCAGGGTTTAGCCATTATGATCTCGTGGTAGATCAACTCTTGTAATCCTCATATTCATCAAGATCAATCAAGCAGGAAGTAGGGTATTACCTCCATCGAGAGGGCCCGAACCTGGGTAAACATCGTGTCCCCCGTCTCCTGTTACCATCAACCTTAGACGCACAGTTCGGGACCCCCTACCCGAGATCCGCCGGTTTTGACACCGACATTGGTGCTTTCATTGAGAGTTCCGCTGTGACTTCAAAGACAGGATTGATGGCTCACCTTGTTATCAAGGATAGTATCACCTCCGGAGGAGCCCTGGCCTCAGGCCAAACCCTCCGGCTGGGCGGCTTTACCATGACCGCCCGTCCGGCCGTTAAGCCAACGATGACTTCTCGGGTCATCGAAAATCGCCTCCATGTTGACTCCAATACTCCAAACGGATGGATCCGGCGGAGTTGTCGTCTTTAAATGAACTCCTGGATCGCATCGCCGCCATGGGGGTCGCTACAGACTACGATCGGATTGGACCTAAACCCGATCAGAGAGAAATCAAATCTCCGCCGATCACCCATCAGATAGCGGTAGTGGAGGAGCAAAACAACAACTCTTCCTCTATGTTGAGGACAAACTATGTTCGGATTTCCGAGCTCGAAGAGCCGGATACCTATCTGCGGAACGACACGCCCTGTCCTCCGAACCTAGAATCGGACGTTGGGCCTGAAAAATCAGTTGACATCCCAGAGCCCGAGCTATTAAGCTCGGAAGCTTTTCAGACTCCGGACCCCAAATTGGGTCAGGTTTCGGATTTAAATCCACCCACCCACCACAAGCAATATTTGCCAAACAATTCCGGACCTCCAGATATATGCGACCTCATGTACGTACGACAACAGTCTCAGGAAATAGTCCATCACTTTTGGGCCAGATTCCTCCTTGTCAAAGACAAGATTAAAGATTGCCGCGACGAGGACGCGATTTTAGTATTCTTCAATAATTGCACGGATGGAGGAATCCTCAACGCCATCAACCGCC
Source organism: Aegilops tauschii subsp. strangulata (assembly GCF_002575655.3). NCBI lineage: Eukaryota > Viridiplantae > Streptophyta > Magnoliopsida > Poales > Poaceae > Aegilops > Aegilops tauschii. The sequence goes on from NC_053035.3 coordinate 248,805,879, forward strand.
GTCGCGTATTACACTTCGCTGACTTGGTAACCATAGTACAGAAGTACTGCGCAATGGAAAGCGCCTGGAAAACTCAGACAGCTCACTGGGAACCACCGGTTCCCACTCAACCACTTGGGCGGGCAAAAAGGATGCACCCTGGCGGGGCGCCCGACCCCATAGTAAAGAAAACTAAGCCCATTACGGGACGCGGAACAGTTCTGGAGGGATGGCTCGACAGGCCATGCAAAATACACACGACACCGGATACTGTACCAACCCATAGCCTTAGAGCATGTCGGATACTCCGGCAGGTGGCCATGAGTGGCGAGGATATCCTCACCAAAAAGCCCCTAGAGCAACACGCCCCAGAAGACAACGACCTCAGAGTATTGACGGTCTTTGAGACTTTCGCTTCAAACAATCGGCGCAAGAGGACACTCCGCGACCTCGCTGAAGTCTGCCAAGTCGCAGCAATAAAACCCTGGAACGACACATCCATAACTTTTAATGCCAGTGACGAACCAAAATTCAGGACAGTCCGAGCACCAGCCGCCTTGGTCCTCAATCCAATTGTGGACGGCTTTCGGCTCACTAAAGTGCTCATGGACGGCGGCAGCGGACTAAACTCATCTACGAGGATACACTCAACAAAATGGAAATAGACATGAGCCGCATCGAGCAAAGCAATATGACCTTCCGAGGGATTATTCCCAGCCGGGAGGCGCGATGCATGGGGAAAATCACGCTCGACGTGGTATTCGGCACGCCGGAGAACTATCGGTCCGAAGAGATAACCTTCCAGGTGGCCCCTTTCAACAGTGGATATCACGCCCTGTTGGGGCGAGATGCATTCACACGCTTTCAAGCCATATCCCATTACGGGTATGTGAAGCTCAAGATGCCCGGGCCCAACGATATTATCACTCTCACCAGCGATCCGGACACAGCACTCCGCGCCGAAAATAAAATCGCATCCCTGGCCCTCGAGGCACTGTCCGAGGCCCTCGCGGCCGAAGAGTTAACCGCACTACGCTCCACGGTGGATAGGGACGACGTAATCCTTAATAAGTGGGCCAAATCCACCTCCTTTAAACCAGCAGACGAAATATTCAAATTTCAAGTACACCCTATGGACCCCAAGAAGACAGCTTCCATCGGGGCATAGCTGGACCCAACGGGTTTTTTTTACGGTTAACGACAGTGGGAGAGGCCCCCACTGACTTTTGTATTACTCACAGAAGAACAATTACATCAGTGTTACAGGTGGGTTTTTAATGCCCACCCCGGCCAATCTCCAAAGAAACAAAGGACCAGCAAGTGTTACAAGGAGTTTACAAGCTTTGTAAGTAAGTGTTTAGGAAGGGGTGGAGATCCTCTCTACAATTGTGTAGCAGGAGACTCAACGGATCTTTGAACCTGGTCAGCCATGAGTCAAAGGAGTGCGGGATCCCTCTGAAATAAACATTATTCCTTTCCTTCCACAAACTCCATGCTGCCATCAAGAAGATGTCCATAAACAAAGGCTGACGCCAATTATCTCTGCCCCCGCGAATCAAAGAAATCCTGTCCCCCAGTGCTGGCCAAAACATGCCAACCTTAGCCCAACAACGCTGGCTAAATGGGCAGGCAAAGAAAAGGTGCTCAATCGTCTCCTCTGGGGGGTTCTGACATAGCATGCAGGTATAGTCATTGTTAGCCATGACGTAGTGCCTACGTCTCAACATGTTTCTCGTGTTTAAGCGATCAACCAACAGTAGCCACCTGAACATTTTCAATTTGATTGGGCTTTTTGCTTTCCAGAGCCAGCCAAAGGCCTTGTCAGCAACAATCTCCTTGAAACAGTGATCATAAAACTTCTTCAAGGAATAGGCTCCACCGAGAATGCACCCCCGGGTGTCTTTGCGATCTCTTTCCAGGATAACGTGCATCGATCCATGTTGGATCTCCCTAACCTCTCCCCTAGCCTGAGCTGACAGAGGCAGGTGGAAGAGCATGTTTGGGTCAATGGCCGTGAGAACATCAGCGACGGACGCGTCCTCATTCAAACAAAACGAGAAAGCCCTGGGAAAGAGCTCCATGAGGAGGGCTTGGCGATCACCATCAAACCAGACGTCTTTCCAAAACAGAGAGGAGGGTCCATCTCCCAAAGTGACCGTAGTAATCCCACGGAAAACATCACTGAGTTGCAGAACTTCGCGCCACCAGAAGGAGCCAACCGGGTCCATAGCATGCGGAATCATGTCTGTGTAGTAGGCATCCCAGATCATGGTCACCCAGGGGACATCATCATGGTTGTAAAATTTAAACAGATGCTTCAAGAGGAGGGCCATATTCTGCATTTTGATGTCAATGATCCCGAGGCCACCTTTGTCCTTTGGTCTGCAAACTAACTCCCAAGGAGCCAGCGAATTACTTTTAACTCCATCCTCAGAGTTTTTGGCCCAAAGACAGTATCTGCGCAGCTTATCCAAGTGTTTAGTCACTCTAGGGTGCAGCTTAATCGTGCACATGGCATAGATCAGCATCGACGTCACGGCCGAATTGACTAAAGTGAGTTTGGCCCCGGACGACATTAGAGACAAAGCCGTGGACATCTTCCTCTCCACGCCATGCACAAGAGGCATGAGCTCTAAAAGCGTGGGTCTGGTCGTGCCCATAGGAAGGCCAAGATACGTGAACGGGAGAGAACCAAAAGTACAACCAAAAACCTGCGCCAACTCCATCGCATATCGCTCATCGATGTTAATGGGGATCAATGTAGACTTGTGGAAGTTAATTTTCAGTCCAACCGATGTAGCATAATCTTCCAAAATGGTTTTCATGCGGGCAACTTGATCCGGGTAGGCTGGCATCACCAAGATAGTGTCATCCGCGTATTGAACTATGGGATAATCACCACGACGATTACTTGGGATTGGCAGGTCAAGCAGGCGTTGAGCAAAAGCATCGTTAATAGCAGCTTGCAGAAGATCAGCAGCGAGGACAAAGATCAGTGGCGACAGGGGGTCACCTTGCCTCACCCCACATTTACATGGAAACTTTCTGCCAGGAATTCCATTGAGGAGCACGGAGGAAACACCTGAACCAAAAATAGTTTTCATCCAGCCTAGACATTTGTTGTCAAACCCCATGTGTCGCATGATCTCCAACATTGGTGCATGCTCAATTGTATCAAAGGCCTTGGCAAAGTCAAGTTTGAGCAGCACAATCTGCCATGCGGATGTCTGACATTGATGAATATACTCGAATGTCCACGCCAAACAGTCCTGAATGGTCCTCCCTTTAAGAAAGCCATATTGATTCCCGTGGATGATTTTCAGAATAACTTTCTGCAGACGATTGGCCAATATTTTGTGACAATCTTGAGACAACAATTGAGCAATGTTATTGGTCTGTAATCATTGGCAGTCTGAGGGGATGAGATCTTCGGGATCAATGTAATATACCCCTCACTGATGCTGGAGACATCCAAATTGCCCTCATGAAAATCCTCACACATCTTATAGAAATCCTCTTTGATTATCGGCCAACAACTTTTAAGGAAACAACCATTGAAGCCATCTGGACCAGGGGCCCTGTCGGCCGGCATTTCTTTGATCACAACATCGATCTCACCTCTTGTGAAAGGTGCCGACAGTTCCTCCATGCCATCAACCCGTCGGATGATCCGAGAGAGGTCAAAGCGCATACAGGTGGGTTTAGAAGAGCCCAAGCGTTCTTTGTATGTTCTATACAATATTCCTTCCTTACCAATATGATCACTAACAATAACAGCGCCATCCCGCAGGTTGGCAATGGAGTTGTGCCTAAACCTCTCAGTTGCAAGGGACTGAAAGAGTTTAGTGTTTTCGTCAGCGAACCTGAAATACCTGATAGTGCACCTTTTCCTCCAGTATTCATTCTGATATTTGAGCAGAGTATTGAGGTGTAATTTAAGAATGCGCCTGAAATTCTTTTCTTGTGTGAAGAGAGCTCTTTTGTCCTCAATATCATCCAACCGAAGAAGGGCCTCGTTGCTTTTCTGAATCATGATCTTCAGCCTTGAGATACCTCGGCTCCAACGCTTGAGATCATAACGTAGATTTTTGAGTTTCTTGCAAATGAGGGCAGCAGAGTTAGGAGCGTGGCAAGGTTTGGACCAGGAACCAGCAACAACTTCTAGGAATCCCAAATGGTTGACCCAGTAGTTTTCAAACCGAAAGAGTTTGGACCTGGGGATTTTGGACTCAATGGCCACAACACAAGGGATATGATCAGACACAGGTTTGCCTAGAGGTAAAACCATCATGTTCGGGAACGACGTGGTCCAATTAGAAGATGAGAAGAACCAATCAAGCTGCTCAAGCAAAGGATCGTCTTGCATGTTGCTCCAAGTGAACGATCGGCCTTTGATAGGAAGCTCCATCAAGGATTGTGCATGGATTATTTCATTGAACAGAAGCATATCAGCAGCGTCTCCACCTGGTTTGTTTCGGTTGGACGGGGAACGGATGAAGTTGAAATCAGCCAGGATTAACCAATTTTCATCATCAAGAATATTAAGATCAAATAGCCAAGAGCTAAAATCCACCCGTCGCTGACCAGAACAAGGACCATAAACATTGACAGGATTCCAAGATTCATTCAATTGTGTTGAAACAAAAGAAATCCCCACAGCAAAGGACTCAACAAACCACGGCGTGCCCACAAACAAAGAGCTGCTCCGAATAGTTATCAAGCCACCCGAGGCACCTAACGAAGGAGCAAAGACAAATTTATCGAAGCGCTTAGGGCAGAACGTTTTAATAAAAGCTAGATCAAAGGATTCACGCTTAGTTTCCTGGATACATAGCACCGAACAACCGCTAGTATCAATAGCATTCCTAAGTGCCAAAAGTTTACTATCAGAGTTTATGCCTCTGATATTCCACGACAACACATTCCATGATTTATTCATGACGAGAAGAGAATTCAGTTGTCGCCGTCCGGAGCCGTCGACTGACCATCCAGCAGCTTCTCGGCAGATAGATCTTCAGGAGCAATACCACACCGAACGCCCACCTGTTGAATTTCCTCGACGGAAGTGGGAGGGGGGCAAGTGGTAGCAGTAGTTGATGCAGGAGCAGCAGCCGTAGAGACAACTCGAACCGCTGGCACCACTCGAGCTCTCACTCTAGATTTGGGTTGTTTGTTGTCAGAGATCTGGTTAACTTTGAAGCCATCATATTTGTTCGATCTTGTGCTTCTTCTGACAGCAGTAGTGTCCAGGGGCACCTTGACATTGCGCAAACTGTTGGCAGCAAACAGAGATGACGAGGCAATCATCTGAAGAGCATTCCCATGATCCAGCAGAGTAGTAGAATTAGATTCAGAGCAGACAGGTTCAGGAGCAAGTTGTGCAGTGATGGCCTTGAGCCCAGGGGATCGATTGGCCCATTTCCATTCCATATCAACAGAATCCGCCATAACTAGCGGGCCCTCCAGCAGCAAGTTGCAGGGAATGACACTGGCTCCCAACTGGAAGTGAGCACTGAAGATCCTAGCCATAACATTAGGTTCTGGCGTAACATTCAACAGGTAGACAACAAATATCGAGTTTAGATGGTTTTGGATAATCCTGAAAGGACTGAGTGGTAGCATCAGATTCTCCATCTGCACATCCGTAAGGGCTGGTGTGTATATGCGCTTGAGCATACCACCAATCCAAGTCAGGAACTCCTAGTCCATTGCTACCATCAGGTTAACAGAGTCGCCTCCTCCTCTGACAAAGGCCAAACGGGCAGTAGGATTTCCAAGAACGAAACGATCAGCTAGGGCTTCAACTACCTCAATCTCAGCTTCTGACGACCAAACATCAGACAGGTTATCCTGAATATTGTGTTCAGGGTCCACGCCATCCATGAGGGACGGCCCATCACACTGGAAAAATGTTCTAAAACTAAAGCCAGAGTATGGAGGGGGGATGACTGGCCAAGCTCGCCATCCGTTCTCCTAGAGTTGTTCCTGTTCCGGCTCCGGTGCGTTCCATGCAGCTTCATTCAAAGCATCTTGGGCAGCCATCTCGTCAATTCGGGCCTGTTGCATGACAGTGTAATATGGTAGATCATACGGATGCGGTGAGGCATTTAGGAGGGGCGGATCTTCCTCCGTGCCCACCAGGCCTGGGATGGTGTTTCTCCGTTAAGCACATAGATGGGGACAGACCAAGAACGCCCAAGACCGGGCAGCAGACCAACTCTGGTCACCAAGAGACTATGAGGAACCTCAGCAACATCTTTGATATGGCATTTGACCAAAACACGGGCCTTGTTCTGCCCCGGACGCGGCCAGACTAGAAGCTTACCAAAGTTCGAGACTGCCTTGTGGATGTAATGTTCAGTCTGATAATCCATGGGAAAAGCAAGAAACATAATCCAGACCTCATATTCAAAAGCAGGCATGCGCATATTAATGCTCTCATCATGCGGAACTAAAGAGAAGTGTTGAATCATCAGTGAGAGCATGAGGCCCTTCCCTAATCGCAGCATCTCTGCTCTCCATATCCGCAAACACAACACAGCCAATGCCAAGCGGGTAGACAAAATCATCAAGTAGATCATACTCAAGGTCAACAGTGATAATGCGGCAGACTTCTGCGAGCCAGAACTCCTTCTGATGACCGGGGACAGGAGGGTCGACAGAAACAATGGCATACCTATCATGGTTGAGTGGAGGATCGTCCACCACCATGACATGGCGCTGAACGCAATGAGCAGGGCCTCTATCGAAGGTCGAACCATCAGGATCAAAGGCGAACGGGCGCACCGGGAAGTTCGCCATCGCAGCCGTCAAAGAGCGGCGGACCGGGGCGGAGGAGGACGGCGGCACGGAGCTGGCGGTGGTTTTTGGCGATGGCAGAGGTGGTGTGCTCGAGGGAAGTGTCGCTGCAGTCGATTGGTGTTTTTGGCAGGCGGAATTGACTGCCCGTGGAAGAGGGAGGCGTATCGACAAGCAATGGGAAGGAGCCACGTCCAAAGGGCAAGGGATTTTCTGTTTCTTTACCCAAACCATCCCCGCCTGCGTATCCCGAATAGCACGGGGCATACCAACAACCATAGGGTTACCTACCTTAGAGGATAGCGAGATATTCCGGGGTAGGATCTCATCCGATTTAGTTGTGTGCAGTCACATTTGTGCCCAACACAGTTTAGGAAGTCGACGGCACAAGGTGGGCTTATGGGCTCTATGGCCAAGATACTGACAGAAAGAGCAATGGAGAAGCCCAGGGCATTTTGCAGCCCGGTGTCCAATAGCTGAGCAAACCGAGCAGATCATAGAACGCACAGGATGGCCCAATATGCATGGCTCATGACGAGACGAGGTAGACGCAGCGTGGTCCAATTCCTGGCTGGAGGCTGATGAAAAGCAAGAACAATTCCCAGATGTATCACCACATGCTTGACAAAATAACCCAGTGCAAACTGATGGTGAGTGACCAAACCTATCACAGTGAGAGCAGTGTTTGAGCCGTTCATAAATATATTCCTTTGAGGGTAGATTAGAGAGATCCACCATAAGCTTAACACTGTCATTATCATAACCAGCCTGCCATCCATCCAAGATATGGAAAAGCTTATCTTCAGGAATATCATCCCATAAACTCTGAAAAAACCGACGGCCACGAAAGGATGGCAACGTGACATGAGATCCAGGCGATATCGGTACATTGATGGATCCAAAACGAAAGGGTGAATTATCCTCCTGAGAATCCGGACCCAAGAAACTTCCAAAAGAGATCGCCGGTAAAGAACCCTCGCCGGAATGTCTCACCATCAGCGGTGGAATTAACCCCAAATTTTGAAAAACCGATAACGAGGAGGGATCAATATCACGTTTGGAGTTGGAGGAGAGCCATTTTGATTTAATAGCCAGACCAGGTGAAGAGGCCAGACCATTTAGTTCAGTATCCGCATGCCAACTCATAATCCGAGGGATAGAATTTGCACCTCTATGGAGATGAAAATGACATACAAAGTCTGGCCAGATGCGATCTTTAGGGCCAAAAATTAAATGACCCACACGATTCGAGGCCACTGAGAACCGAAAACGGCGATCACCCAAACGAAGCACATTGAAACCATCACTGAGACCTCCAATGCAAGATTGTAAGGCCAAACCCACTGATTCTTCCGAGAGGGGAAATGAGGCCGAGGAGAAAGAAACTTCAAGGAAGAACTCCTTGGAGTTAGGGTTGGGGACGAAGTGGACCGTAGATCCAAACCGTGACGCACCTGATCGTCCACCCGAAGGCCGGGGGAGAAGTCCCAATGGAGGAGGCCGTCCATTGGGGTCGCCGGAGGTTGAAACTAGGGCCAGAGGCTGTAGTCGCCATGGGGAGGTGGGGAGGTGGGAATCTACTATTTTGGAGGAGGTTGCCTGGACCCAACGGTTGACGCCGCATTACAAGAGTTCCTGCATGAGAACTGGGACATATTTGCCTGGTACCCTTCTGATATGCCAGGAATCCCACGAAGGTTGGCCGAACACAGCCTCAATATATTGAAGGGATATAAGTCGGTCAAGCAAACACTGCGGCGCTTTTCCGAACCCAAACGACAAGCTATGGGGGAGGAGCTAGCCAAGTTAATCGAGGCCGGATTCATCAGAGAAATAAAACACCCGGACTGGCTAGCAAACCTGGTGATGGTGCCAAAGAAGGATAAATCATGGCGCCTGTGCGTCGATTTCAAAGACCTCAACAAGGCCTGCCCTAAGGATCCCTTCCCCCTCCCTCGCATCGATCAGATTATTGATGCTACTGTAGGACACGACTCACTGTGTTTCCTCGATGCATACTCCGGATACCATCAAATCAAAATGAAGGAGTCCGATCAAGCCGCAACGACATTCATTACCCCATATGGGCCTTTCTGCTTCAACACTATGCCCTTCGGGCTCAAAAACGCCGGCGCCACCTACCAACGCATGATTCAAACATGCCTGGAGAAACAAATCGGCAAGACAGTCGAAGCATACGTGGATGACGTAGTCATCAAGACTAGGCACATCGAGTCACTAATAGACGACCTACATCTCACATTCGACAATCTCCGTACATATGACACCAAGCTCAATCCGAAAAAGTGTGTTTTCGGCGTTCCCGCTGGAAAACTGTTGGGCTTCATCATTTCCAATAGAGGAATTGAGGCAAATCCAGCCAAAATCCGAGCTTTGCACAATTGGCTACCAACAGACCTTAAATAGGTCCAAAAACTAGCCGGATGTGTGGCAGCTTTAAGCCGCTTTATCTCCAGACTAGGAGAAAAAGCATTGCCACTTTATCGCCTTCTCCGACGTACTAACCACTTTGAGTGGGCGGATGCGGCAACGCCCGGACTGGAACAAATAAAAGCTCTTTTAGTGAGCAACCCAATCCTGGCCGCGCCGAACGTCGGCGAACCCATGTTATTATACATCTCGGCAACACACCAGGTGGTGAGCGCAGTACTCGTTGTTGAACGAGAGGAGGACGGACACAAATACCCACTTCAGAAACCGGTATACTACGTATCCACTGTCCTCACAGCATGCAAATCCCGGTACCCTCATTACCAAAAGATAGCATATGCGGTATTCATGGCATCCCGGAAGCTACGACACTACTTTCAAGAGTGCTCGATCACGGTGGCTTCTGAAGTACCACTCAATGACATAATAAACAACCGCGACGCTACGGGGCAGATTGCCAAGTGGGCCATTGAGCTCCTGCCATTCGACATAATGTACAAACCACGCCGAGCCATTAAATCCCAAGTATTGGCCGACTTCGTCGCCGAATGGACAGAGGCCGAACTCCCTAAAGAGTACGGCACATATTCCAACTGGGTCATACACTTCGATGGTTCTAAAATATTGGCTGGCTTAGGAACGGGCATTGTCTTAACGTCCCCCACCGGAGACACAGTCCAGTACGTACTTCAAATATTATACACAGACTCCAACAATGCAGCCGAATACGAGGCCTTATTGCGCGGTCGGATGGCTGCCTCCATGGGCATACAACGCCTGGAGGTGCGCGGGGATTCAAACCTCGCAATATCCCAAATAAATGGAGATTTTGACGCCAAAGATCCGAAGATGGCAGCCTATCGTAACGCCATTCTCAAAATATCGGCACCGTTCGAGGGAATCGAGTTTCATCATGTGGCTCAAGAAAGTAATCAAGCGGCGGATGTCCTTGCTCGCATTGGCGCCAAGCGCGACCCCGTCTCGCCTAAGATCTTTCTGGAAAGGCTCTTCAAGCCATCCGTGGTGTGGCAAGGGGAGAGCAGCAACACTAGTACGGATCCGATTATACCCCCAGATTCCGAACGCAATACCGACATTATCGGGGGCTCAGCCACCGAAATAACACCATCGGCCCATCTTATGATGGCAGTAATTGCCCCATGGACCGAACCCTTCTTGTCCTACCTTAATAGGCGAGAGCTCCCTGAGGATTAGAATGAGGCTCGCTGCATTGTCCGGCGCTCGAAAGCCTACAAGGTCCACGACGGAGAGCTTTACAAGAAAAGCGCTACCGGAATACTTCAAAGATGTATCTCCGAAGAAGAGGGACGACAACTCTTGGCTGAAATCCATGCTGGTCTCGGCGGTCACCACGCCGCGGCTCGGGCCCTTGTAAGTAAGGCCTTCCGTACAGGTTTCTTTTGGCCGACGGCCCGAGCAGATGCACAGGACCTTGCCCAACGTTGTGTCGCATGCCAGCTTTTCGCCAATCAAAGCCGTATGCCGCCCACCACTCTACAAACAATCCCCATTACTTGGCCTTTGATACGTCCATTTTGCATCATGCTTTTATATCGATATTTATTGCATTATGGGCTGTTATTACACATTATGTTACAATACTTATGCCTATTCTCTCTTATTTTACAAGGTTTACATGAAGAGGGAGAATGCCGGCATCTGGAATTCTGGGCTGGAAAAGGATCAAATATTAGAGACATATTCTGCACAACTCCAAAAGTCCTGAAACTCCATAGAAGTTATTTTTGGAATTAATAAAAAATACTGAGCGAAGAAAGTACTAGAGGGGGCCCACACCCTGGCCACAAGGGTGGGGGGCGCGCCCCCCTACCTCGTGGGCCCCCTGGTAGGCCTCCGATGCCCATCTTCTACTATATGAAGTCTTTTACCCTGGAAAAAATCATAAGCAAGCTTTCAGGAAGAAACTCCGCCGCCACGAGGCGGAACTTTGGCGGAACCATTCTAGGGCTCCGGCAGAGCTGTTCTGCCAGGGAAACTTCCCTCCGAGAGGGGGAAATCATCGCCATCGTCATCACCAACGATCCTCTCATCGGGATGGGGTCAATCTCCATCAACATCTTCACCAGCACCATCTCCTCTAAAACCCTAGTTCATCTCTTGTATCCAATCTTTGTCCCAAAGCCTCAGATTGGTACCTGTGGGTTGCTAGTAGTGTTGATTACTCCTTGTAGTTGATGCTAGTTGGTTTATTTGGTGGAAGATCATATGTTCAGATCCTTTATGCATATTAATACCCCACTGATTATGAACATGAATATGATTTGTGAGTAGTTACGTTTGTTCCTGAGGACATGGGAGAAGTCTTGCTATAAGTAGTCGTGTGAATTTGGTATTCGTTCGATATTTTGATAAGATGTATGTTGTCTCTCCTCTAGTGGTGTTATGTGAACGTCGACTACATGACACTTCACCATTGTTTGAGCCTAGAGGAAGGCATTTGGGAAGTAATAAGTAGATGATGGGTTGCTAGAGTGAAAGAAGCTTAAACCCTAGTTTATGCGTTGCTTCGTCAGGGGCTGATTTGGATCCATATGTTTCATTCTATGGTTAGGTTTACCTTAATACTTCTTTTGTAGTTGTGGATGCTTGCAATAGGGGTTAATCATAAGTGGGATGCTTGTCCAAGGAAGGGCAGCACCCAAGCACCGGTCCACCCACATACCAAATTATCAAAGTAACGAACGCGAATCATATGAGCGTGATGAAAACTAGCTTGATGATAATTCCCAATGTGTCCTCGGGAGCGCTTTTCTCCATATAAGAGTTTGTCCAGGATTATCCTTTGCTACAAAAAGGATTGGGCCATCTTGCTGCACCTTATTTACTTTCATTGCTTGTTACCCGTTACAAATTACCTTATCACAAAACTATCTGTTACCGATAATTTCAGTGCTTGCAGAGAATACCTTGCTGAAAACCGTTTATCATTTCCTTCTGCTCCTCGTTGGGTTCGACACTCTTACTTATCGAAAGGACTACGATAGATCCCCTATACTTGTGGGTCATCAAGACTCTTTTCTGGCGCCGTTGCTGGGGAGTGAAGCGCCTTTGGTAGGTGGAATTTGGTAAGAAAAAATTTATATAGTGTGCTGAAATTTACTGTCACTTGTTACTATGGAAAGTAATCCTCTGAGGGGCTTATTCGGGGTATCTTCACCCCGACCAGTTGAGCAAAGAGTTGCTCCTCAACCTACTGAACCTACTGAAAATGTTTACTTTGAAATTCCTTCGGGTATGATAGAGAAATTGCTAGCTAATCCTTTTACAGGAGATGGAACATTACATCCCGATTTGCACCTAATCTATGTGGATGAAGTTTGTGGATTATTTAAGCTTGCAGGTATGCCCAAGGATGTTATCAAGAAGAAGGTCTTCCCTTTATCTTTGAAGGGAGAGGCATTGACATGGTTTAGGCTATGTGATGATATGGGATCATGGAACTACAACCGATTGAAATTGGAATTTCATCAGAAGTTTTATCCTATGCATCTTGTTCATCGTGATCGTAATTATATATATAATTTTTGGCCTCACGAAGGAGAAAGCAACTCAAGCTTGGGGGAGGCTTAAGTCAATGTTATATTCATGCCCCAATCATGAGCTCCCAAGAGAAATGATTATTCAAAAAAATTATGCTCGGCTTTCTCTCAATAATCGCTCCATGCTCGATACTTCTTGTACTGGCTCTTTTATGATGAAGACTATTGAATTCAAATGGGATTTATTGGAAAGAATTAAACACAACTTTGAAGATTGGTATCTCTAAGAAGGTAAGGAGTTAGGTATAAAACCTAAGTTTGATTGTGTTAAATCTTTTATGGATATCGATGTTTTCCGTGAATTTAGCACTAAATATGGACTTGACTCTGAGATAGTAGCTTCTTTCTGTGAATCCTTTGCTACTCATGTTGATCTCCCTAAGGAGAAGTAGTTTAAATATAATCCTCCCATTGAAGTAAAAGTATTTGCACCTATTAAAGTTGAAGAAAAGACTATCACTTATAATGATCCTGTCGTTCCTACTGCTTATATTGAGAAACCACCTTTTCCTGTTAGAATAAAGGATCATGCTAAAGCTTCAACTATGGTCAACAAGAGTAATATTAAGACACCCAAACCCCCTGAGCAAATTAAAGTTGAACCTAGTATTGCTATGGTTAAAGATCTCTTGGCTGATAATATTGATGGGCATGTTATTTACTTCTGTAATGAAGCTACTATGATTGCTAGACCCGATGCTAAAAATAAACACAGACCTGTTGTAGGCATGCCTGTTATTTCTGTTAAGATAGGAGATCATTGTTATCATGACTTGTGTGATATGGGTGCTAGTGCAAGTGCAATACCTCATTCCTTATACAAAGAAATTATGCATGATATTGCACCTGCTGAGATAGAATAAATTGATGTTACAATTAAGCTTGCCAATACAGACACTATTTCACCAGTTGGGATTGTTAGAGATGTTGAAGTCTTGTGTGGGAAAGTTAAATATCCTGCTGATTTTCTTGTTCTTGGTTCCCCACAAGATAAATTTTGTCCCATTATATTTGGTAGACCCTTCTTGAATACTGTTAATGCTAGGATAGACTGCGAAAAGGATGTTGTTACTATTGGTTTGGGGGATATGTCTCATGAGTTTAACTTTGCTAAATTTCATAGACAAACCCGTGACGAGGAATTGCCTAATAAAGATGAAATTATTGGTCTTGCTTCTATTGCCGTGCCTCCTAATGACCCTTTAGAACAATATTTGCTAGACCATGAAAATGATATGTTTATGAATGAAAGAAGGGAAATAGATGAAGTATTCTTTAAACAGGGACCTATTTTGAAACACAACTTGCCTGTTGAAATCCTAGGGGATCCTCCTCCACCCAAGGGTGATCCCGTGTTTGAGCTTAAACCATTACCTGATACTCTTAAATATGCTTATCTTGATGAGAAAAAGATATATCCTGTTATTATCAGTGCTAACCTTTCAGAGCATGAAGAAAAGAGATTATTGAAAACTCTGAAGAAGCACCGTGCGGCCATTGGTTATACTCTTGATGATCTTAAGGGCATTAGCCCCACTTTATGCCAGCACAAAATAAAATTGGAGAAAGACGCTAAACCAGTTGTTGATCACCAACGACGGTTAAATCCTAAGATGAAAGAAGTGGTAAGAAAAGAAATACTAAAGCTTCTGGAGGCAGGTATAATTTATCCCGTTGTTGATAGTCAGTGGGTAAGTCCTGTCCATTGTGTCCCCAAGAAGGGAGGTATTACCGTTGTTCCTAATGATAAAGATGAATTGATCCCACAAAGAATTGATACAGGTTATAGGATGGTAATTGATTCCCGCAAATTAAATAAGGCTACTAAAAAGGATCATTACCCTTTACCTTTTATTGATCAAATGCTAGAAAGATTATCCAAACATACACATTTTTGCTTTCCAGATGGTTATTCTGGTTTCTCTCAAATACCTGTGTCAAAAGAGGATCAAGAAAAGACCACTTTTACTTGCCCTTTCGGTACCTTTGCTTATGGACATATGCCTTTTGGTTTATGTAATGCACCTGCTACCTTTCAAAGATGCATGATGGCTATATTCTCTGATTTTTGTGAAAAGATTGTTGAGGTTTTCATGGATGATTTCTCAGTTTACGGAACTTCTTTTGATGATTGCTTGAGCAACCTTGATCGAGTTTTGCAGAGATGTGAAGAAACTAATCTTGTCTTGAATTGGGAGAAGTGCCACTTTATGGTTAATGAAGGTATTGTCTTGGGGCATAAAATTTCTGAAAGAGGTATTGAAGTTGATAAAGCTAAAGTTGATGCTATTGAAAAGATGCCGTGTCCCAAGGACATTAAAGGTATAAGAAGTTTCCTTGGTCATGCCGGTTTTTATAGGAGGTTCATTAAGGACTTCTCAAAAATTTCTAGGCCTCTGACTAATCTCTCACAAAAAGATATTCCTTTTGTCTTTGATGATGATTGTGTAGAAGCATTTGAAATACTTAATAAAGCTTTGATTTCTGCACCTATTGTTCAGCCACCTGATTGGAATTCACCCTTTGAAATTATGTGTGATGCTAGTGATTATGTCGTAGGTGCTGTTTTAGGACAAAGAGTTGATAAGAAATTAAATGTTATCCAATATGCTAGTAAAACTCTAGACAATGCCCAGAGAAATTATGCTACTACTGAAAAAGAATTTTTAGCAGTTGTATTTGCTTGTGATAAGTTCAGACCTTATATTGTTGATTCTAAAGTAACTGTTCACACTGATCATGCTGCTATTAAATATCTTATGGAAAAGAAAGATGCTAAACCTAGACTTATTAGATGGGTTCTCCTACTACAAGAATTTGATTTGCATATTATTGATAGAAAGGGAGCTGAGAACCCCGTTGTAGACAACTTGTCTAGGTTAGAGAATGTTCTTGATGACCCACTACCTATTGATGATAGCTTTCCTGATGAACAATTAGCTGTCATAAATGCTTCTCGCACTGCTCCATGGTATGCTGATTATGCTAATTACATTGTTGCTAAATTTATACCACCTAGTTTCACATACCAGCAAAAGAAAAAGGTTTTCTATGATTTAAGACATTACTTCTGGGAAGACCCACACATTTATAAAGAAGGAGTAGATGGTGTTATTAGACGTTGTATACCTGAGCATGAACAGGAACAGATCCTACGCAAGTGTCACTCCGAGGCCTATGGAGGACACCATGCTGGAGATAGAACTGCGCATAAGGTATTGCAATCCGGTTTTTATTGGCCTACTCTCTTCAAAGATGCCCGTAAGTTTGTCTTGTCTTGTGATGAATGTCAAAGAATTGGTAATATTAGTAGACGTCAAGAAATGCCTATGAACTATTCACTTGTTATTGAACCATTTGATGTTTGGGGTTTTGATTATATGGGACCGTTTCCTTCCTCTAACGGGTATACACATATTTTAGTTGTTGTTGATTACGTTACTAAGTGGGTAGAAGCTATTCCAACTAGTAGTGCTGATCATAACACCTCTATTAAAATGCTTAAAGAAGTTATTTTCCCAAGGTTTGCAGTCCCTAGATATTTAATGACTAATGGTGGTTCACATTTTATTCATGGTGCCTTCCGTAAAATGCTTGCTAAGTATGATGTTAATCATAGAATCGCATCTCCGTATCACCCGCAGTCTAGTCGTCAAGTAGAAGTGAGTAATAGAGAGCTCAAATTAATTTTGCAAAAGACTATTATAGATCTAGAAAGAATTGGTCCAAGAAACTTGATGATGCATTATGGGCCTATAGAACTGCATATAAAAATCCTATGGGTATGTCTCCATATAAAATGGTTTATGGAAAAGCATGCCACTTACCTCTCGAACTAGAACATAAGGCATATTGGGCCATTAAAGAGCTCAATTATGATTTCAAACTTGCTGGTGAGAAGAGGCTATTTGACATTACTCACTTGATGAATGGAGAACTCAAGCCTATGAGAATGCAAACTGTTTAAAGAAAAGTTTAAAAGATGGCATGACAAAAGGATACAAAAGCGTGAGTTTAATGTAGGAGATTATGTGTTGCTATTCAACTCTCATTTAAGATTTTTTGTAGGAAAACTCCTCTCTAAATGGGAAGGTCCTGACGTTATCGAGGAGGTCTATCGTTCTGGTGCCATAAAAATCAACAACTTCGAAGGCACAAATCCAAAGGTGGTGAACGGTCAAAGAATCAAACATTATATCTCAGGTAATCCTATAAATGTTGAAACTAATGTTATTGAAATCATAACCCCGGAGGAATACATAAGGGACACTTTCCAGAACGTTTCAGACTCCGAAAAGGAATAGGTATGTGGTATGGTAAGTAAACTGACTCCAAAACAGTTCTAATGGCAATTTTTCTCCGTTTTGGAATATTTAAGAAAATAGGAAAATAAGAAGCAGTCCGGGAAGGACACGAGGCGTCCACGAGGGTGGAGGGCACGCCCTACCCCCTGGGCGCTCCCCCTGCCTCGTGGGCACCTCATGCGCTCTCCGGACTCCGTTTCCTTGCACGATACTTCTTTCGGTCCGTAAAAATTCATTATATAATCTCCCGAAGGTTTTGACCACCGTATCACGCAAATATCCTCTGTTTTTGTTTTGAGTTGTTTCTGTCGCAGATTAGAGCAAGATGTCTTCTCAAGAGTCAGTCGGGGAGAGTCGGGTGTCTCATCCGGCACCGAGTCCAGTAGCAAATAGCGATCCCTATCACTTTGGGCCATCAACGGAGGAAGAGATGGAAGCCGACTTGAAAAGGAT
This sequence comes from Aegilops tauschii subsp. strangulata, assembly GCF_002575655.3. Lineage (NCBI taxonomy): Eukaryota > Viridiplantae > Streptophyta > Magnoliopsida > Poales > Poaceae > Aegilops > Aegilops tauschii. The sequence continues at coordinate 248,823,445 of NC_053035.3, forward strand.
AGGTGCCATGGAGGAGGATCAAGAAGTTACTTCTCGTTTTTGGGTCGGATTCACTATGGGGGAACTACAGAGTGCAGCTATTCCAAACTCGGTCATCCCTTCCAATGTTAGATTTCTCTCTTATGAAAATATGAAAAAGAGTGTTACTTCTTCTCCCGCAGCTATGCAACATCCTTGGGTGAAAGGAGCTTTGGTCGTCACGAGTAAGCTCCCTAAGGAAATAATGGACCTCAAGCAGCAAGTCAATAAGCTCGAGGAGGAGAATCGTATTCTGAGGGGCATCATCGCCAAGAATATCACATCACCACCCCCGAAGAAGGAGATATAATCACATGGGTATGGGCACTCCCCTTGGCAACTGCCAAGCTTGGGGGAGGTGCCCCGGTATCGTATCACCATCACACTCCTATCTTTACCATTTTTCTTAGTTCGATCCTTTTAGTAATATCTTTATCTAGTAGAATAAAGTTTTAGTATGATCTAGTTTTGAGCTTTGTTTTATGATCTTTCTATGTAATCGAGTCTGTGAGCTATATATAATAAAGATTAGTGTTGAGTCAAGGGCTTGATTATCTTGCTATGATTGTGAGGGAATTAAAGAAAAAGAAAGAATAAAAATAAATAAAAGAGATCATATTGGTCTTATGGAGAGTAATGACTTCACATACAAAGAGTATGATGAATAAAAGTTGTTGAGAGTTGACAAACTTAGTTTTGGTCATCGTTGCAATTAATAGGAAGTAATAAAGAAAGAGAGGTTTTCAGATATAAATATACTATCTTGGACATCTTTTATGATTGTGAGCACTCATTAAAATATGACATGCTAAAGAGTTGATGTTGGACAAGGAAGACAACGTAATGGGTTATGTTTTCTTATATCTGAAATAAAGTATATTGTCATGGATCATCCAACATGTTGAGCTTGCCTTTCCCCCTCATCCTAGCCAAATTCTTTGCACCAAGTAGAGATACTACTTGTGCTTCCAAATACCCTTAAAACCAGTTTTGCCATGAGAGTCCACTATATCTACCTATGGATTGAGTAAGATCCTTCAAGTAAGTTGTCATCGGTGCATGCAATAAAAATTGCTCTCTAATTATGTATGATTTATTAGTGTGGAGAAAATAAGCTTTATACGATCTTGTGATGTGGAAGCAATAAAAGCGACGGACTGCATAATAAAGGTCCATATCACAAGTGGCAATATAAAGTGACGTTCTTTTCCATTAAGATTTCGTGCATCCAACCATGAAAGCGCATGACAACCTCTGCTTCCCTCTGTGAAGGGCCTATCTTTTACTTTTATCCTCTACCCTTATACAAGAGTCATGGTGATCTTCACCTTTCCCTTTTTACGTTTTATCCTTTGGCAAGCACATTGTGTTGGAAAGATCCTGATATATATACCCAATTGGATGTAAGTTATCATGAACTATTATTGTTGACATTACCCTTGAGGTAAAAGGTTGGGAGGCAACACTATAAGCCCCTATCTTTCTCTGTGTCTGATTAAAACTCCATACCCATAAGTATTGTGTGAGTGTTAGCAATTGTGAAAGACTATATGATAGTTGAGTATGTGGACTTGCTGAAAAGCTCTTATAATGACTCTTTCCTATGTTATGATATTGCAATTGCTTCAATGACCGGGATTATAGTTTGTTGGTTTTCAATGAAGTTTTTGATTCATAATTGACATTGTGAATAGATTAATACTTGAGCATAAGAAATCATATGACAATATATATATATATATGTTGCTGTTATAAGAATGATCATGATGCCCTCATGTCCGTATTTTATTTTATCGAAACCTCTATCTCTAAACATGTGGACATATTTATCGTTATCGACTTCCGCTTCAGGACAAGCGAGGTCTAAGCTTGGGGGAGTTGATACGTCCATTTGGCATCATGCTTTTATATCGATATTTATTGCATTATGGGCTGTTATTACACATTATGTTACAATATTTATGCCTATTCTCTCTTATTTTACAAGGTTTATATGAAGAGGGAGAATGCCGGCAGCTGGAATTCTGGGCTGGAAAAGGAGCAAATATTAGAGACCTATTCTGCACAACTCCAAAAGTCCTGAAACTCCACGGAAGTTATTTTTGGAATTAATAAAAAATACTGAGCGAAGAAAGTACCAGAGGGGGCCCACACCCTGGCCACGAGGGTGGGGGCGCGCCCTACCCCCTGGGCGCGCCCCTGCCTCATGGGCCCCCTGGCAGGCCTCCGTTGCCCATCTTCTGCTATATGAAGTCTTTCGTCCGAGAAAAAAATCAGAAGCAAGCTTTCGGGAAGAAACTCCGCCGCTACGAGGCGGAACCTTGGCGGAACCAATCTAGGGCTCCGGCAGAGCTGTTCTGCCGGGGAAACTTCCCTCCGGGAGGGGAAATCATCGCCATCATCATCACCAATGATCCTCTCATCGGGAGGGGGTCAATCTCCGTCAACATCTTCACCAGCACCATCTCCTCTAAAACCCTAGTTCATCTCTTGTATCCAATCTTTGTCCCAAAGCCTCAGATTGGTACCTGTGGGGTACTAGTAGTGTTGATTACTCCTTGTAGTTGATGCTAGTTGGTTTATTTGGTGGAAGATCATATGTTCAGATCCTTTATGCATATTAATACCCCTCTGATTATGGACATGAATATGATTTGTGAGTAGTTACGTTTGTTCCTGAGGACATGGGAGAAGTCTTGCTATAAGTAGTCATGTGAATTTGGTATTCGTTCGATATTTTGATAAGATATATGTTGTCTCTCCTCTAGTGGTGTTATGTGAACGTAGACTACATGACACTTCACCATTGTTTGGGCCTAGAGGAAGGCATTGGGAAGTAATAAGTAGATGATGGGTTGCTAGAGTGACAGAAGCTTAAACCCTAGTTTATGTGTTGCTTCGTAAGGGGCTGATTTGGATCCATATGTTTCATGCTATGGTTAGGTTTACCTTAATACTTCTTTTGTAGTTGCGGATGCTTGCAATAGGGGTTAATCATAAGTGGGATGCTTGTCCAAGGAAGGGCAGCACCCAAGCACCGGTCCACCCACATACCAAATTATCAAAGTAACGAACGTGAATCATATGAGCGTCATGAAAACTAGCTTGACGATAATTCCCAATGTGTCCTCGGGAGCGCTTTTCTCTATATAAGAGTTTGTCCAGGCTTGTCCTTTGCTACAAAAAGGATTGGGCCATCTTGCTGCACCTTATTTACTTTCATTGCTTGCTACCCGTTACAAATTACCTTATCACAAAACTATCTGTTACCGATAATTTCAGTGCTTGCAGAGAATACCTTGTTGAAAACCGCTTATCATTTCCTTCTGCTCCTCGTTGGGTTCGACACTCTTACTTATCGAAAGGACTACGATAGATCCCCTATACTTGTGGGTCATCAGCCTTTTGCTGTCTGGGGGCTTGATATGGTCGGACCCCTTAAAGGAGGAAGCCATAAAAAAATCTGCTGGTCATGGTAGATAAATTCAACAAGTGGATAGAGGCCAAACCAGTTAAAACGCCGAAGCTGGACTAGTGATAGACTTTATATCCGGTGTCGTGCACCGTTGTGGCGTCCCACACAGCATCATCACCGATAACGGCTCCAATTTTACAGCTGATGAGGTGAAAACCTGGTGTGTTAACTTGGGCATTAAGCTCGATTACGCCTCCGTCTATCACCCACAAACAAACGGTCAAGTCGAACGAGCTAATATTCTTATTATGAGCGGCATTAAGCCTAGACTAGTGCGTTCTTTGAAAGAACCAGACAAGCACTGGGTTGAGGAGCTCGACTCCGTACTCTGGGGGCTGCGGACCACGCCCAATCGCATTACCGGATACACACCTTTCTTCATGGTGTACGGCGCAGAGGCCGTGTTGCCCTGCGACATTATTCATGACTCACCTCGAGTGCGCATGTATGAAGAGAGAGAAGCCGAGCTTGATTGGCAGGACAGCTTAGATGCCCTGGAGGAGGAGCGTGACGTTGCAAAAGCCCGTTCTGCATTTTATCAACAACAGGCTTGCAGATATCAAAGCAGAGAAGTGCGGGCCAAGACTTATAATGTTGGCGAACTCATTCTACGCTTGCCAGATAAGAAAAAGGACAAACTCAAGCCCAAGTGGGAGGGTCCCTTCATCATAGATGAAGTTCTCACTGGAGGAGCGTACCGCCTGCGTGATGCATCGGACAATCGCTTAGAGCCGAACCCGTGGAATGCCGCCAGGCTCCGAAGATTCTACGCCTAGAGTCGGACTCTTTGTTCGTCTTCTTCTCCCTTTGTTTTTGTTATTCTTTCCTCTCTTTAACTTTTTTCTAGCTTTAAGCTCTTGTGCGGCTAAACCGCGCACCTATGATGTACACATCCTTAAATATGTACGCCCATAATACCTGGGGGCTTCTTGTATAGAAGCTTATTATTATTTGCCGAGCATCAAGCTCACCACATATGTGTCCTTTCCTCATATGTACCTTTTATTCGCCATTATATGCATCGTTATGACTTAAGTTTTGGCCAAGCTGGGTTGCCTGGCTCCTGTGCTTATGCCCTACGTTCCCATTTGTTCGGCTAGGGCATAAAGGGAGCACCTCTGCGATTGTTATAGCCGGGTCATCTGGACGTGTACCTTAGACTGGGTGAAGCCGAAAGCTAGCGTTCTTAAGGGAATATTCGGTCGGCGGACTAAAGATATTTTACACTCATTACACTATGAACCCCCAGATGTTACGTATACTGCGATTTTTTCAATCACAGTTCGGGCATGCACATTAACGCATGTTCACCCAGGGAAAGGAACCCTTAACTGAACTATTCTCCCTGGAAGATGTTTCTTACAATCACAATGTAATATAACATAGCTAGCCGGATACAACTTGTCTGTTCAAGCAACTATGACCCCTACGCCTGGTTTCCACGCATACCCCGGTCTATATTGCCGCTCTGGTATTCGGAAGCACTCCGTACCTTCGGGTCCAGAGGTCGAAGCGAAAGGGTCTGCCATGACAATCGTTTTACAATCCGGCTAGGGACAAATATGTCAAATGAAGTACATAGTCACTTGGACTCAAAAACTTTTTCCTCTATGCCATCTAATAGGCTGTCTAGCTTGCAATCCTGTTGGGAATATTTGGCGGCTATCTTTACTTGGTCATATACCAAACTAACTGGAATTTCTTTTCCATCTGACCCTCGAGGTCTGACCCGGGCCATATGATTCGGCTCAAGCTTGGTATACCGTGTTTTCACCATGGCCCAGGCCTCTCGTGCACCTTCTCGGCAGGCTGATATCTGCCATAATCGAAAATGCCACCGTGCTCCCTTAAATAGCATCACGAGCTCCTCCATACTTCCTGGAGGGGAGGTGGATGGCCACAAAGCCTTGGCAACACTCCGCATTGCTTGCCGAGCTCGCTCGTGCATTTGGGACAGCTCTTGTAGCAGGTCGCCTTGAGATCCGGACATTTCCTCTTCGGCGCGGCTGTCGGTGTCAAAACCGGCGGATCTCGGGTAGGGGGTCCCGAACTATGCGTCTAGGATCGATGGTAACAGGAGACGGGGGACACGATGTTTACCCAGGTTCAGGCCCTCTCTATGGAGGTAATACCCTACTTCCTGCTTGATTGATCTTGATGAATATGAGTGTTACAAGAGTTGATCTACCACGAGATCGTAATTGCTAAACCCTAGAAGTCTAGCCTATGTGTATATGGTAATGAGTCTGTCCCTATCCGGACTATGCTCTCCGGTTTATATAGGCACCGGAGAGATCTAGGGTTACATGGGGTTGGTTACATAGGAGGAAATCTTCATAATAGGTCGCCTAGCTTGCCTTCCATGCCAAGTAGAGTCCAATCCGGACACGGGTACAGTCTTCGGTCTTTATGTCTTCATAGCCCATCAGTCCGGCCCAGTAGATAACAGGCCGGACGCCCGAGGACCCCTTAGTCCAGGACTCCCTCAGTAACCCCTGAACCTGGCTTCAATGACAAGGAGTCCGGCGCGCAGATTGTCTTCGGCATTGCAAGGCGGGTTCCCCTTCTTCCGAACTCCAAGATAGTCTTCGGACGCGATGATTGTATCCGGACCTGTTACACACCATGCACAACCGCAGAGAGAATATATATATATTTTACACGAGTTCCATCCGCTGACAGTTTTCTGCAACGTGACATTACGTCCGTTCGGTCATAATTTCGAACCGTTTGCCCCACGTTTCAAGACGCGGTTGCTATTGGCACGTCTTGTCGAAGCAGAGATCGTGTCCCCTTATCGCGGGATTCTCATCAATGCGGGCATGGGTAACCCAACCGTGCCGTTTACACAGCCCTTGGGAATAGGCAAATCTCAAGGCGAGTGAGGAGGCGTTTAATATTTGCTGCCTTTATAAGGAGATAAGGATTCCCCCTTCCTCTTCTCACGCTTTCTCTCTGTCTCTGCCTTCCCAACCTCGAGCTCCAGCGCCCAAGTTCCAATCTCCTTTCCACCCCCGCAACCATGTCCGGATCCGGTGGTCAGGGCAAGTGGATGGTCTCCTCCATCACAGAGGAGGACATTACTGAGCTCCGGGCGGCCGGATATTTGGCGAAGGAGATCGCCCACCGTCTGCCGGCCGAGGGACAGATCGTCCCCACGCCGGAGCCCACAGAGAGGGTAGTATTCATCCCCCATTTCTTCCGCGGCTAGGGTTTCCACTCCACCCCTTCGTCTGCGGGCTAATGTATTATTACGGGGTAGATATCCATGATTTGTCCCCGAATTCCTTCCTCAACATCTTGGCGTTTATTGTCGTATGCGAGGCCTTCCTCCGCATCCACCCCCACTTCGGACTGTGGCTCAAAGTCTTCAACGTGAAGCCGAAGGTGGTAGATGGCCAGCACGCGGAGTGCGGAGCGGCAATGGTGAGTAAATTGTCCAACGTCTCTTGGCCCAAAGGCACCTTTGTGGATACGGTAAAGGAGTGGCAGAAGCAGTGGTTCTATGTCACAGAACCACGCGGCACCACCTGGGCCGCAGCTGCCGAATTCCGCTTCGGCGCTCCTATGCGACTCACCTCCTGGGTCGAGAAGAGTCCGGACTGGTGTTCTTCTGACGAGCTGATAGCGCTGAAGACGCGTGTTCAGAGCATGGTAACCAAGAGCGTCAAGCTCGTTGATGTGATCCAGGTGATGTTAGTTCGCCGGATCCTTCCATGCCAGCGCCGAAGCCGCCCGCTATGGGAGTTCAATCCAAACAAGCACCGGACCCTGGTGAGTCTCTTCGAGACTACGCACGAAGGCGCATGGAAATTGCTCTTCAGGGGCAATGAGAAACCACCGGCCACGGATTCGGACCGTGGTCACGATTGTACACACCCCGCCAGCAAGGTATGTTATTTCGAACGAGTCCTCAACCTAATTGTTTCGAGGATGATGTCTGAGCTTTTGTTATTGCTCTTTCAGGACTGGATGGAGAGGGCAAAGCGGATCCAGTGTCCGGCTCCGCTGCCTAAGGAACCAGTCATCCCGCGTCTAGCGAAGATGCTAGTACCGGCGCCATATAAGGCGCCGGAGAAGAAGGCCAAGAAGAAGGCAAAGGGGGCCAAGAGTGGCCTCCGTCGTAAGGGTACTTCGGACACGGCATCCGAGGAAGACGAAACTCATTCCTCTGTCCCTGAGGACAATGACGGGGAAGAGGAGGAGGAGGAAGAAAACAATCCTCCCCCTGAGGAGAGGAAGAAGAAGAGGGCGGCTCCAGCGCATCTGGAGGCGGAGGCGCCCAAAAAGGGGAAGGGCGTTCCAGCGGTCAACACCGCATGGGACGTTGACAGCAGTCCGGAACGACGCCCCTGCACTAAGCCCCATGCCGCATCGTAAGTGACATGGCTTATTTATGCGCACATCTAGCCCTTTCTCTCCATTATCTTGATGTAGTTAACTGTACCATTGCAGTCCGGCCCGCGACCTAATCCAGCGATCCTCGTCTGGAAGTTCGCTGGCTCCGTCGGAGATGGCGAGCCAGTCGCCACCGCCTGCTTATTCCCCCGGGGTCGGGGACGACACCGACGTGCTGTCCCGGAGGGCCGATCCGAACCGGGGAGGAACCCAGGACGCAGTCCTGGAGGCGCCACGACGCGAAGCCTCCACTGCCGGACATATGGAGGGGACGATCCCCATGGAGACTAGCAAAGAGGGCCGCATCCAGCTTGGCCCTTAGCCGAATACGATTCCGAAGACCCATATGGCTCCGGAGTCGGGCGGGCAGCCTCATTTGAAGGAGGGGGGTGCAACGCTTACGCCTGTGGTCCCTGTCCATCCAGGGGCGCCGGATAACCTGATGGAGGCGCTACGAGGCGCCTCCGTTATGGACGAGCATCGTGTCCTTATGGGCACGGTGATCGAGAAGGTTCAGTCTGCCAAGAGTGGACTGAACGAAGCTTGCAGCAACCTGTTGACAGGTTTTGAGGTAAGTGACATAGAAAGAGAAAAACCACATGTAGTCAGTAGCCCCTGAGACATTGTCCAGTGTTCGGCGACGAGAACTGGACAGTGGATCAATCTTTTATTGCAGGAGACTAACGTGATATGTATGCATAAGTAGGCGTCGTTGTTGGCTGCAACCTCGCATGCTGCCGAAGTCTCTGAACTGAAGCAGAGGCTGGAGCGGACCGAGAACGAGCTCGGCGAGGTGACGATTCGGCTCCGGGAGAAGCAAGGTAAATGATGACGTGCTGTGTGTTCGAAAAGAACGAGCGTTGTATACTGACCGTAGTGTCGTAATATGTGCAGGAGCCGCAACTGAGGTGGAGGCCCTAAAAAAGGCTTTGGCCGAAGCCGAGGGGAAGGCCGTCGAGCAGCAAGCCGCCCGGAAAAAGCTTGAGGCCTGAGTCAAGAAGGTCCAGCAGGAGCTCCAGGATGCGGTGAAACAATGTGAGACCTTGGAGCATGATGCGTCGACTCGAGGGGCCGAACTTACCAAGGCTCGTCAGAGCGCGGAGACCGCACGGAATGAGGCCCAGGTCGCTCTCTGGGAGATCCAGGAGGCCAAGAAGATCACGGCGGGTAAGGCTTTTAAGATGCAAAGCAAGTATGTGGAGAGGCAGTACCTTTTACTAACCCGGGTTCAGAGTTCCCCAGGGGCTTTTGCGGATCTACCACGCAGCGTATCAGACGCTGCAGAGTTCTATCGAGCCGAAGGAGGGGTTTCTACGGAGAAGCTATTCTGGTCGTAGTATGCGACGCCAGAGCATCCCGTGTCTATCACCGATCAGCTGAAGCAGCTGGTGGAGCTGCACAGGGTGGACGAACTAGCCATGAGGGATTTGACAATCCGGTTATGGCCAGCCGAAGCTATGCCTGGCAGCTACTTCGGACTCGTGAGGCGGCTAGTGGAAGCATGTCCGCGGCTGGACGTCGTCAAGCGCTCTGCATGTATTGAAGGTGCTCGTATGGCCTTCGCTCGTTGCAAAATGTGGTGGGCGAAGATGAACGCTGTTGAAGTTGCCAGCAGGTCGCCGGAGGGCAAGGAGCACCGCACACCCGAGAAATATTTTGCGGATGTCATAGAAGGGTCTCGACTTGCAGCAGCTCAATGTTCGCAGGACATTATTTTCGAATGAATACATTCTTGTTGTCCTTTGCCTTGTATTATAAAGACAAAGCTTGTTTTGTAATGTAATTTCGTTATGCTTTAAATTGTTTCCTCCTGTGCGGCCGTGTTATATGCAATCTAAGGGTTGGCCAGTCGTCAGCTTCTGCCCTCACGTAATTAGTACGGATGTGTTCGGGATGTTATCTAAACAATCTTTATCCAATTATATGGTCCTTGAAGGAGTTGTTTAGCGCAACGAACAAGGCAACCAGACTATACGACTCAAACGCCCTCACTTAGCCATAGGAGTTTTATAATTAAGCAAGTGCGCAGTCCCTGGACCAAGCCAGGGTGCTGTCAGCATCTGATCGGGAAGTGCCGATCCTTTGCGTGACGCGGAAAAAATCTCCAACGATTTTGTAACCCTCGAACAGCTGACGGGCTCTCGCCGTATCATGACAGTCAGTTTTCAGCTTTCTCTACTGAGGTGCTCATCCGGTCAAGGCCAGGGCACAATCGCAGTAGTTCTCCCTTTACTACTCTAGCCGATAGAGCGGAACATAGGGTAGCAAGCACAGGAGCCGGGCAACCCAACTATTGACCAAAGACATGATTCGGAGCCAATGCATAGAATGCTAAATTTGGGGTGCCGAACTTATATATAAGAAGTGTTCGGACTTTGCTGCCGTATTGTGGGGTGGTAAGCAGCCCCTGGCGAATATGAGACGTACAAAAGAGTATCGATGCAGCTGATAAGCAGATCGAAATGAAGTAAGAAGCAAAAACCACGGAAACTGGGCCGCAAATCATTTTTATTATAACTGAATGGATACGTCAAGGCGTATCTTATACAAATAGTGCGATAAGCACCCGAACTATTTAACATGCCGGGATCAAGAAGGAGCAGCGTGCGGGCCCTGGGAAATAAGTAAAAATACCGTCAAGAAGAACGTACGGAGGTTACCCTACGCACCTACGCTGCATGCCCCCTTTGTATGCCGATCCTTCGAAGGGGCTGGTGATCAGGCTCGCGGGAAAAGGAACCTGAATCAGAAAGGAAAAAGTGTGTCCGGGGTCGGTCTAGCCGAACTGTAGATCCCGGGTTAGCTTGTGCCTCCGTCGATGTCCATGGTATTTCGAGTGCGTAATTGTGTACGCGTGGTACGAATGCCACTACTTCATCAGGACTGGGACGGAGGCCGAATTGCTAGTCGAGCTCTTGACGAGCCTTGTTGTCCTACTGCAGTGTAGTTCGGAACCTCTTGATGGTGTCCCGGGGCTCGGCAGCCGCACTATGCTGCTTGAGAAGGCCGCTCTGTACCTCTGCTGCTAGGGCGGTGGTATGCTCCTCTGTTCGGAGGGAGCGTTCCGTGTTGCCATTGACTGTTATGACACCGCATGGACCGGGCATCTTGAGCTTGAGATAAGCGTAGTGTGGCACTGCGTTGAATCTAGCAAACGCTGTTCGTCTGAGCAATGCGTGGTAACCGCTGCGGAAGGGGACGATGTCGAAGATTAACTCCTCGCTTCGGAAATTGTCCGGAGAACCGAAGACCACTTCCAGCGTGATTGAGCGCGTACAGCGGGCCTCGACGCCTGGTATGACTCCTTTAAAGGTAGTCTTTGTTGGTTTGATTCGTGAGGGGTCAATGCCCATCTTCCGCACTGTGTCTTGATAGAGCAGGTTGAGGCTGCTACCACCGTCCATCAGGACTCGTGTTAGGTGAAACCCGTCAATAATTGGGTCCAGGACTAGTGCGGCTGAACCGCCGTGGCGGATGCTAGTTGGGTGGTCTCGTCGATCGAAGGTGATCGGGAATGACGACCACGGATTGAACTTTGGGGCGACTGGCTCTACCGCGTAGACGTCCCTGAGTGCTCGCTTGCGCTCCCTTTTGGGGATGTGTGTAGCGTATATCATGTTCACCGTTTTGACTTGAGGGGGAAATTTCTTCTGCCCCCCAGTGTTCGGCTGCCGAGGCTCTTCGTCCTTGTCCTCACTTTGTGATCCCTTTTCTTTGTTTTCGGCATTTAACTTGCCAGCCTGCTTGAAAACCCAACAATCCCTGTTGGTATGATTGACTTGCTTATCCGGGGTGCCGTGTATTTGGCACGGACGGTCGAGTATGCGGTCCAGGCTGGAAGGTCCTTCATTGTTTCTTTTGTAGGGCTTCTTCCGTTGGCCGGACTTGGAGCCACTGAATTCGGCGTTGACTGTGGTGTCATCGGTGTTGTTGTCATTGCTTCGGCGTTTGTGCCTATTGCGCCGGAGCTTGCCAGTGCTATTCTTGGCCTGTCTTGCTGGTTGAGTTGTTACTACAGGCCAGCCAACTATCCTCTCCCGCGCAAAAGCGGGTCATGAGTGCCGTGAGGGCTGCCATGGACTTCGGCTTTTCTTGGTCGAGGCGGCGTGCTAGCCATTCGTCACGGATGCTGTGTTTGAAGGCTGCTAAGCCCTCGGCATCCGGAGAGTCAACGATCTGGTTCTTTTTGGTTAGGAACCTAGTCCAGAATTTTCTGGCTGATTCTCCAGGTTGTTGAACTATGTGGCTTAAGTCATCGGTGTCTGGTGGCCGGACATAAGTTCCTTGGAAGTTGTCCAGGAAAGCTTCCTCCCAGTCCTCCCAGCTGCCGATAGAATTTTCAGGCAGGCTGTTAAGCCAGTGCCGAGCTAGCCCTTTGAGTTTTAGTGGGAGGTATTTAATGGCGTGGAGGTCGTCTCCTCGAGCCATGTGGATATGGAGAATGAAATCCTCGATCCATACTGCGGGATCGGTTGTGCCGTCGTATGATTCGATATTGACGGGCTTGAATCCCTCGGGGAATTCGTGATCCAGTACCTCATCCGTGAAGCAGAGAGGGTGTGCGGCACCTCTGTACCGGGCCGCATCGCGGTGTAGCTCTGATGGAGTCCGTCTGCGGCATTCGGCCCGGACGTGGTTTGATTTGTCACGTCCGAATAGGTAGCCGTCTTCGTGCCTCGAGGCACGTCCTCGCGATCCATAGATCGATCTTGTGTGTCCTGCTCTACTGTCCAGGGTCTGCTGAAGGTCGTACGTGTGACCCCGAACTCTTTCGTCTTTATTTTTGCGGGGCGGTGGGGCAGGCTGCTGTTCGGCCTGAGTTGCCGCTTTATCCCGACCGCGGGGTGGCCGGTCGGTCGCCCTGTCTCGACCACGCAGTGGTCGCTCCGCATTACGCGAGGGAGATATGTGTTCTGGTGCCTCCTCATCGAATTGGGGTAGCAGTCTGCGTTTCGGGTAGCTCTTGGCTGGGCGCTTGAGGCCGTATTCTTCGGCTGTCAGGACGTCGGTCCATCTGTCGACGAGCAGGTCTTGTTCAGCTTGGAGCTGCTGCTGTTTCTTTTTCAGGCTCCTTGCAGTGGCTATGAGCTGAAGCTTAAAGCGCTCCTGCTCTAGAGGGTCCTCCGGCACGATGAAGTCTTCGTTGCCGAGGCTTGTCTCCTCTTTGGAGGGTGGATGGTAACTATCGTCCTCCGAGTTATCTTCTATGGCCTGTTCATCAGGGTTGTCTTGCGTGTTGTCATGTTCCTCCTGTTCGGATGCAGCTCCGACAGGGTCTTCATTGTTTTCGGCGTCGCCCGGAGTACTATTTTCTCCGGTGCCAGTGTTGCCATCCTTTGAGCGACGAGGCTTAGAACGGCGTTTGGGGCGCCGGCGCTTGGACTGCGTCTCAGAGGGTTTGTTCTTATCTGGCTCTTCTTTGTCGTCACCAGATCCTTTGGGTGTATCAACCATGTACACGTCGTACGAAGAGGTGGCCGTCCAACGTCCAGTAAATGGCGGGTCTTGGCCTTGCTCCTTGCTGGCATCGTCGTCCATGTCGTCGATGTCTTCGGAGCCATAGTCAAGCACGTCGGTTAAGTCGTCGACGGTGGCTATGAAGTGGGTGGCGGGTGGGAAGCAAAATTCTTCATCGTCCGCCTCTAGCTCGAAACGAACATAGTTCGGCTGTGAGTCATCCTCCAAGGACAAGTTCTTCAAAGAATTTAGTACGTCACCCAAAGGCGAATGCTGGAAGATGTCTGCGGCGCTAAATTCGAAAATCGATAACCGATCCAGCTCGGTGTCCGCAGGCGCACTTGATCTGGAACGTGTAGCCAGAGACGAGTCCGGAGTTCCATTGACGCAAGCATTGCAGGATGTCGAGTCCGTGCACGGCTCCAACGCCGCGGACTTTATGGCCTCGGAGGGGATGGTCTGCTTCGGTACTGAGCCCGTTGCAGCAACAGGATCCATCTCCTGGGTGTGCTCCAATGACAGATTTAAGTCATGTTCATCGGAGAGAAGGGGAGCGATCGCCGCGGTCTCAAATCCATCGAAGATCAAGTCTCCACGGATATCCGTGACGTAGTTCAAGCTTCCAAATCTGACCTGATGGCCAGGGGCGTAGCTATCGACCTGCTCCAGATGGCCAAGTGAGTTGGCCCGCAGTACGAAGCCGCCGAACACAAAGATTTGTCCGGGGAGAAAGGTTTCTCCCTGAACGACGCCATTACCGACGATTGAAGGGGCCATCGAGCCTTATGTCGACGGCACAGTGGAACTCTCAATGAAAGCACCAATGTCGGTGTCAAAACCGGTGGATCTCGGGTAGGGGGTCCCGAACTGTGCGTCTAGGATCGATGGTAACAGGAGACGGGGGACACGATGTTTACCCAGGTTCGGGCCCTCTCTATGAAGGTAATACCCTACTTCCTGCTTGATTGATCTTGATGAATATGAGTGTTACAAGAGTTGATCTACCATGAGATCGTAATGGCTAAACCCTAGAAGTCTAGCCTATGTGTATATGGTAATGAGTCTGTCCCTATCCGGACTATGCTCTCCGGTTTATATAGGCACCGGAGATATCTAGGGTTACATGGGGTCGGTTACATAGGAGGAAATCTTCATAATCGGTCGCCTAGCTTGCCTTCCACGCCAAGTAGAGTCCAATACGGACACGGGTACAGTCTTCGGTCTTTATGTCTTCATAGCCCATCAGTCCGGCCCAGTAGATAACAAGCCGGACGCCCGAGGACCCCTTAGTCCAGGACTCCCTCAGCGGCCAGTCAAAATACCTGCAGACATAAATTTATCAGTTCCTTTCCTTGCCGAATTATACGGAGGCAAGTTCAAAAACAAACTGAATATGCCGCCTCTTAGCCTCTTATTTTCCTTCACGGAGTCAGCCAGCTGGGCTCACACATCTTTTAGTTCTTCGCCCAGCAGGGTGTTGGAATCCTGCAGCTTGTTTTTATCATCCCTGACCCGTGTTAGCACACGTTCGCCCGCGGCCAGTTGCCTTTTGGCCTCTTGTTCACCCGCCTGCGCGACTTTCAGTGCCTCCTTCAGTTGATCTAACGATCCTGCCATATGAAATGCAACAGTATTAATATTGCTGGTATACGATTATATTTTTTTCTCGATAGAGGGGAACATTACCAGGCGGTGCCTCCCTGGATTTCTCCAGTTCGGCGGTAGCAGCAGCTAGCTGGGTCCGACACTGTTCTAGCTCTTGAGACAACAGGTTGTTCTTCTCCGTGAGCGCCTTGTTATACAATGATCCTTAAATCAGTTGTCTCAACCGCTTCAAGTCTCGGGGGCTACTGTATGATTATCAGATCTGTACAATGCGTACTTACCCGCACATCTTTCAAATGCTGGTCTGCTGCTCTGGTAAGCCATCCCGAGCAGCTCGGATGTATGCATCATCCGAGCTAAAGGCATTAAATGCCTCTTTTGTAAAGCCAGGGTCACGAAGAGCGGCCCTCCAGCACCGATGATTCATGGCGCTTTCCACTTCAGAGTTCGTGACGGATACATCACCTGAATCCTCTGTAGGAGGACAGTCCAGCGTCACCCCTGTATCAGCCCCCGTCCGTAAGGTAGCGTCCGGAACCCGACTGGTGGAGGCGCGACCGGCAGAATCCCCGGACATAGTCCGGCGAACGCTCTTCCTGATAAGACACAATGGACAATGTCATAGTTTGATGTGACTGCCAGGGGGCATATTCAAAAGAAAATACCTCTTTGATGAAGGCTATGCCGTGTTGTCATTTGTCTTCCTCTTTGAAGATTTGCCCGGCACGGGTGCCCCTCTCTTAGGAGACGCCTCTGGTGCAGCCTGGCGCGTCGAGCGCCTCCCCTTTGGAGCACGAAACAGTGCGATGGGTGAGGCGCAATGAGGAAGCCCTTTCGAAGGAGATGTCTCCCGATTACTTACGTGTGGGGCAGGAAGGAGGCCGGGATAGTCGGCAATGATGGCCACTTATGTGCCGTCATAGCTCGCCTGGTAGAATACTCCCTCCTCGAGTTCTACAAATACGTTCGGATCCTCTTCGAATCCGGGTTCAAGGTCCCGGTTATGATCCTCTGGCTGTGGGGCGGGGCTGTGGATCCCCGCGGCAACCTTCCGTCATTCCTGTTATAAATGGATGGGTTAATGTCAATTAAAAGCGACTCAGGGAAAGGATTGAGTAAGGTGGTGGGATTAAAACTCATCCAGCTAGGAGGATTGTACATGGAAAATCTATCTCGGCGTTTAAGACGAGTGAACTCCTCTTTCTCCCCTTTGTACAGTTCGGCCAATATTTTTGCCAAAGCGGTGGGGGTGTCCGGACCCTTTCGTCCGCAGCGTGAGGCGTCGTCTTCCCCATTGTAGTGCCACATGGGGAGCCCTCTAAATTGGAGCGGCTGGACACCCCGCACTATGGAAGTCGCCATTACCTCGATTATTGATAATCCGGACTGGGCGAGTGTCTTTATCTTGCCCATTAATTGACGGACTTCCGCGCTATCTTCCTCCACGAGGCTCCGAGGGCGCCAGCTGTGGCGTTTCTTCAATGGAGCACTGGAAAATTTGGGAAGACCCATTCGGATTGGGTCGGGGAGAGCGACGTCCTCGATATAGAACCACTCTGAGGGCCACTCTTCGGATGCCTTCTTCGGTGTGCCGGATAGGTATCTGGTCCCGGCTATGCGCCATACCTCAGCGCCGCCCACCTCGAATACCGATTTCTCTTGGGTGCGAGGGATGAGGCAGAACAGCTTTCTCCATAAATCAAAGTGGGCCTCACAGCCCAGGAATAGCTCGCAAAGAGCAACAAAACCCGCGATGTGCAGGATTGAGGCCGGCGTGAGGTTGTGCAGTTGGAGGCCGTAATACTCCAGGAGTCCTCGGAGGAAAGGGTGGATTGGAAATCCGACGCCTCTTATCAAGTAGGAAACGAAGCACACCCGTTCCCCCTGGTCGGATTGGGGAAATTTTCCGCTAGGGCTTCGCCAGAGAAGAAGGTCAATCCTGCCCGAACAGGGACTAGATCCGCGGGGGGGGGGGGGGGGGGGGGGGGGGGGGGGGAATCCCTGCGTTTGAGGCTTAACCAGCTGATCGTGGGATACAGAGTATCTCTCCCAGTCACCTTTTTCGGAGCCGTGGGGGCGGGAGGAAGAACTGGGAACGCTAGCCATGTTGGAATGGTTTCTCTTGGCAAGCTCTAAGGATTTTCCGCTTGATGTGGAATGGGATATGAGATTCAATCTCTTTAAATAGATGCCTTTCTTGCACGGCCGGGGTGTTATGTGCAAAAAATACCCTGCCCTTTCGTATTCGCTCGACACGTGGGGGCAGAAGCAATGGAGGCACAGAAGCCGAGGGGCATGACATTAAATCACAAGCCGAATATAGCTCTCTAAGTCAGGTGCTTTGAAGTAATCGGAGGAGGAACCCGCCTTGCAATGCCGAAGACAATCTGTGCGCCGGATACATCGTCATTGAAGCCTGATCGGGGGCTACTGAGGGAGTCCTGGATTAAGGGGTCCTCGGGCGTCCGGTCTATGTGACGTGGGCCGGACTGATGGGCTATGAAGATACAAGACAGAAGACATTTTCCCATGTCCGGATGGGACTCTCCTTTGCGTGGATGGCAAGCTTGGCGTTCGGATATGTAGATTCCTTCCTCTATAAACGGACTTTGTACAACCCTAGTCCCCTCCGGTGTCTATATAAACCGGAGGGTTTAGTACGTAGAGGCAATCATAATCATACAGGCTAGACATCCAGGGTTTAGCCATTACGATCTCGTGGTAGATCAACTCTTGTAACCCTCATATTCATCAAAATCAATCAAGCAGGAAGTAGGGTATTACCTCCATCGAGAGGGCCCGAACCTGGGTAAACATCGTGTCCCCCGTCTCCTGTTACCATCAACCTTAGACGCACAGTTCGGGACCCCCTACCCGAGATCCGCCGGTTTTGACACCGACAACGGCCCGCTAGGATTATGCGCCTTTTTTCTTTTTCACAACAGGCTTGTGCTGGGTTTTGCGGGCCCTTTTCTCTCATGTACGTGGTTGTTGTTCCCGGGTGTTGTGACGTGTGTCTTTTATCATTCTTTCCTCGCATATGTTGAGATAGAGGGAGAGCCATTGTATATACTAGATGATACCCCGCACGTTGTTGTGGGAATCGGTTGCAATATATTTTAAAAATTCTGCGGGGGCAATATATTTCATTTAGATTTGATTGTATGGAATATAATATTTAGATTAATAACACGTAAACCAAAACTAAAAGTAGATATGCCTTATTATATTTAATTATGTATGGTTATAAAATATTTGTTGAACATAAGTAGAATAATAAAGTGAAAAATATTCTCCCATGCATGGTTGCATGTAGTGGTGGGTATTGTTCCATGCATGGTTGTATGTGGGTGGGCCTTATCTAATCCACAACTGTATGGTGATGTGACATGCTTACGTGTTGAGATAAATAAGATAGGCGGAATGAACTTTTTAGGTATATAGGATACCGCTTGTAACATGTGGGCTTTTCTCTTTTGTGTCTGAGCTTTTTTTCCTTTGATCTAGGTGTTCTTACATGACACTATTTTTTTGTTTTCCTACATTGTTTCTTTTTTGGGGGGATTCCTACATTGTTTCTTTAAACAAAACTTGCTTCTTTGTACTTATTATTGTGTTCAAACAATTTTTTGTTTCTCCTTTTTCCTACATCATCTTTTGAATAGTTTGGATTGCTTACCACATGTGTCTCATGATCGTTTCTTATTTTATTTATTTAAGACATCTTTTAAAATTCCAACTGTATAAACAGTTATCTTCACACATCATGCACATTAGTGAGATCAAAAGATATGCCCATAATATTATTTAGCCCTGCATGTATGATTGTAATCTAGCCAAGTCGCTTTCCCTTAAAAAACATGTGAGTACAATGACCAGCTTTTTTTTAGGAAAGTACAATGACCAGCTAGATTGGCGTTGTAGCCAGGTTCGGCGTTGGTAAAGTGCAGCTTTCTCATTTCTTTTATAATAGGCATCCACTTGCAAAGTTGTCCAAGAACAGCGCCACCATGTAAACTGAAATAGGCCAATAGCCACTTCATGTAGCCATTGCAAACAAGAAGGCAGTGTCATTGCATCTGCATAACAATGTACTCCAGAAGAGAAAATAACAATTTCACTTATCATACAAATTCACCTTATGTGAGAACCAAGATTCAGGATGTTTCCACAGGAGGATGTTTCAGGTGACATCTCATCAGTGATCATAATAGCAGACATCAGTTCTGAAGTGTTCTTGCACACTCAATGAATCTTCGTGCCATTGTGCCTGGAATTCTTCATATAATTCAAACCATAACAATAACCATGTCTCGACAGGTTTTCGCCATCGCATTACCTTCATGCAGTGCAGTAAGGATTCAATCGATGTTGATCACACCCAAACTGCTAGGCTATGCCAACAATGCCTCGTGAATGAGTTTGTTTGCCAGATCCTTTGATAGCCCCATTACACTGTCACTAGAACCAACCTACATGATCAACGAGTTCTTCTTCACATGAGTATAAAATGGAATGTTAGCACCACAATAAGCAGATAAAGATAAAAACTGACCACTGCTTCGACAAACGGCAACACCAATGGATGTTCTAGCAGCAAGCCACCCGCAACCCTAAATACTACCCCCTCATCGATCTAGCAACAAAATGGAGCAAGAGGGTGTAGCTCAGTGACATAACAATAATTTCAAAACATGCCTTGTTACGAATTCAAACGAGACCATACCAGGTTCTCAATTATCTCATCTGGTATGTCATGGAAGTACACCTGCAGACATCCACAAATATTACATGTATCAAATCACACCAGGTTGCTTTTGACTATAGCGGAGTTATTGGTAGAATCTGAATGAGCTCATGTTCTAAATGCCTGAACCAAAATACTCAAGGAAATAGAACTGCAAAGTTTTTTACTACAGATTACGAGGTTCCAGTTTACGCTAGCTAAGCTAACTATAGCTAGATATACATATACCAAAGTTTGCAACACTAAGCAAAGAAGCTACAGTTGAAATTGATTACTGTACATTCTTTCTCTGAAATCAAAAGCTAACTCCAAAGATACAAATCAGTAGGCATTGTGACATTGTGAGGATATCCTTCGCTTGCTTAGATGTTCATCTTGCAGAAAAGAAGTCGATCGGTTGGACTTCAATCACATTAAAATGGGATCACCAATATTCTAACAGGAATTAATTTGATGGGTTAGTTAGAAGAGTGCTCTACCTCAGCTTTGTCTAAACTGCCAAGCTTCTTGCCAGTCGTAAGATTAGTTACAACCACACCACCCACAGTTGACACATGCCCACCAGAATAACCTGGTAAAGATAATGGTTCAACTAATAAATACATACACACACACACGGGGCAATCAGATACAATGTGCCTGGACAACGGGCATTGGACAAAACCTTTCAGGAATTGGCGTGCTTCTTCCTTGCTGCTTGGCTTTTCTCTAATAATCCCTTCATGTACAACCACCTAAAAGTTAACTACCATTCAGTATGTAATATAAATATATAATGCAAAGATTGGCAATCTAGTAAAACCATAGATGAGGTACATATGTTCAACCACACAATCCTAAAGCCCGTAAAAGAAAGAAAACATCCCTAAGAGAATGTGAACACATGTCCTAGTTAGATTATGCATCATAACCATTAAACTTTACACTGCTAAATAACACATCTATCAATAGATTATTTCTTCACTAGCCAAATGCTCAATTATGAGTAGAAAAGTATAATAGATCATGTTGAGACATTATTGCCAGCTTAGCTCACTCTGCCTCTCTGGTATGCGCATCTGTGTTCCATGTAGGCTGCTGAGAGACCTATGGGTTATGCTCTGCATAATCCCCATCTCTTTTCGCTAGAACTTTCCCAAGACATGGTCAAGTAAATCTCGCCTCACCAAGTTCATTTATGAGATAGTCAAGTGAAATTATTTACATTACTTCCTCTAAACTAAGAACTTATCCATCAGTGGAGTTAAACAATTGAGAAGCAAAGTACAATCAAATTAAATCTTGAGTAGCAACCAATGTTCAATTCAAACTAATGAGATATGAATCTAGCCAAACAGTCTCTAAACAAATAAAAAAGATAATGCATAAATGAACTTGTCAATGTTGTCGTGAGCCTAGGATACAGCAAACTAGGTCATAAAGTTGATTGGTGTTAAGTACATAGTACATGTTTTGTTTAACTAGCAGCATTTCCCCAAAAAGAGGAAGAAAAAATGATGAACCAGATCGAAGGAGCAGAAGAAATACAATGAAGAGACCGCATTTCACCAAATCTAACACATACCATAATTCTCTAAACTGACGATTATTACACGAAGGACTTTTCCCTACTGAATTATGCCTTAAATAGCATTAAAGATGACAGGTCTTATTATAAAAACTTTACGAACTGAAAATTATATATCTAAAACTGAAAAGAAGTATTGAGTACACCATTTGCATTTGGTGATATCACATTAGCGTATATGTATGCATATGGAATGACCATCCTCGTGCTACCAGAAGTAGCCAATGTTAAAGTAGAATCCATGGAACTTCAACTTATGTAAAGAACAAAGAGAAGCCACAATGTGGCATAGACATCATTACAACATATTTATGTATTACAGATATACTCCCTCCGTCCCATAATATAAGAGCGTTTTGGACACTACAGTAGTGTCAAAAACGCTCTTATATTATGGGACGGAGGGTATCATTCAAGTTCTGTCTAAACCAGTAGCACATAGGTAACTGACACATACTATGTCAGAGGTGATCAGCAGTGTTGGTTGGTCGCCTTCCTTCTGGTAATCAGAAATGTTCATTCTAGACATGATAGCATCAGCCTGAAATATGCATAAAATGGTTAATTCCAGTAAGGGAAGAAACTGTCAGGACATAAACAAAATCTATGCAGAAGATCAACGCTTGCTCTTGATATTTATGACTAGCAATCCAGCATTTCCTTTTTTTTAGATTAAAATGTAGCAGTGCCGGCCCATAGGCCAGGGCAACGGGGCACTCACCCTGGGCCCATGAGAGGCAGGCGCCTCGGCCCAGGTAATACTTTTATAGTGGTACTAGTGTAGTCTTGCCATAGGCCCAAGAAAGTGATATTTTGTGGAGCTACATTGTTTCCTTACTATCATGAATTCATGAGTAGTTCTCTTGATCAATAAACAGTTTGAGTGTCAGTTTTAGAGTTCAAAGATCATCGATCTATGCTATGTACTGGATAATTGCTTTTGCTTTTGAAATACAACATATTTCAAGTTTTTATGTGTCAACAGGGCCCCTTGGTGTCGTCTTGCCCCTGAGCCCGGCATATTTGTCGGCTGGCCCTGAAAGGTAGATAGATGGATATGAACAGACCACCAGGCACGTACACATGCGCAACCCAGAAGAAATTCACCAATTATTTTTATTTCTATTTATACTCCAATGATAAGTAAACTGACAATAATACAACTCTAGGATGATCTGCATATCTCATTGAAGCTACCATGGTTTTTTAGTTAAGTACTGTGGCCCAATAAGCTTATCCAGATATTGATTAGCAACATAAAGTCCTCACATTCTTCAGAAAGCGAAAAAATGCACTAATGTTTGAGTCAGCAATGCAGTCTTTTTAAAGAACAAGCAATGCAATTGCTACTGAACTGTAGAAGGTATCACAGCAGAACCTAATCTAAAGCCACTCTCATGCTACGAATGAAGCTTTTTTTAGAAAAGGAGGTTGAACCCCCTTTTCTAAAGAAAAGCAAAAAATGAAGCTGAGACGCAACAGGAACTAGAAACCATTTTTGTTACGAATAGAAGAAAAAAATGGGTAAAGATTCTACCTTGGCCTCCGCAAGAAGCATGACTAGCTCATCCGGATCCTTCCTTCTTATGCTCCTCTCGTCGATGTCCGCGGTCTGAAACCAAGAAACCCAATCCACTCAAGTAATAGCTCCAAGAAAATTTAAGGGAAAAAAGAAAAACTATAACTGACAGCCCAACCCACCATGACTTGGAACTCGAACCCCATCTCGTTGAGGATGTTCTTCCTGGCGACTGACGAAGACCCCAGGATCAACTGGGACAAATTCATTCAAGACAGGTCACGCACTCAGACTAGCGGTGAGCCAAACGAAGGGGCTTGTTAACCGTGAGGCGAACCTTGAATGGCTGGGGGTTCGCGGTGGGGGAGGAGGAAGTGGCCATTGGGGCCATGCCGGAGAGAAGGCGGGCTTCAGAGTGGCGGCGCGGAGGGGAGAGAAGGCGCTGCCGGTGGGTTCCGAGAAGATGCGCCGGCCGCTGTTGAGGACGGGGTGCGGCGGCCGCATATGGCGCCACCGGGCATAGGAGATTGCAGGGACGGTGGGAAGATTGCATTTTTCTCTGTCCAGTCAGCAATAAATTCGACGTGGAAGAAAGAAATTTTGTACGCGACATTTTGCTTCTGTCGCATATGAAAGAAGTCCCATATATCACCTAAAACTGGGTACTTATCTGTGAGGTCTCTAAAATGAGCCAAAACAACCCCTACTCAAATTAGAGCATCTCTGACTGAACACATAAATTATAGCCCTTGGCATTCTTAAATTTTAAGTGGTTCCTCTTCGACTCTTTAAAGCATCTTCAATAGAAGTGTCGGCGAAGAAGAAGGCTCCCGTAGCCAAATCACATGGTGGCGGCTTGAAGCGGCCGCCGCGCGACCCTGCCCTGGCTTCGTCCCGACCGAAGAAGATGAAAGCGGCCGCGGCTGGTGCTGGTGCTTCGTGGCCGTCGTCGCCCACAGTTGTTGTTGCTGCTATTGTTGGCACGCCTCCTCCCGCACCACCTCACGTCCCGACCGTGGAGGAGGAGCCGTCGACGCCTGCCGCCACCGTCTCAAACTTTTTCGACGAAATGTCACAAATGTATAAAGAATTCTTCTTCTTTTTTACTGTTCTTTTGTCATGTTGGTATCAATAGAATGTGAGATTGTGCGTGTGCATTTATAGTGTTGATGATGATACATTTATGCACTTGACAAATGTTGTGAATGAAGATTTTGTTTCTCAAGATTTTCCATCCCACGAATATGATACGTCATATGATGATGAGAATCTTGACATGGAAGACGAGGGCTTTGTTGGGACTTTGAAGGGAATAATCACAAACTATTTGAACACCAAAGATGTGTTGATATGTATGGCTTGGAAGCGAGTCTCTATCGGTGCCTCCATCATAAGTGACCAATCGGCTAGCACATATTGAAAGCGCATCAAAGAATTTTTTTATTAAGAACACAAGCAGTCATTATCGATCGCCGGATTCTATTCGGCACCGGTTGTCCACTATAAAAGTCGAATGTCAAAAATGTGCGGGTTGCTTGGCCAATGTTGATCGCATGAATTCAAATGGTTGCAATGAAACAGACATGGTAATTGCTTGCTACATTTAAATGCTTTCTATGCATATGTTCCTAATTAACTGAGTTTCTTATTGTTTATGTAGCTCATGCTTGCTCAAGGTTTCTTCCAAGAAAGAGCAAAGAACGAGGATAAGAATAAGATGAAAGGAAAACCGTTCACTTTCCAACTTTGTTACAAAGAGCTCGAGATGAGGAGAAGTGGAAGAATCAGGAAGCTTTTGAAGTACCTAGGAGGAAGATCCTAGTTGTTGATCGTGATGATGACGATGATGGCAGTGAGGAGGGGAGGAGCCCTACTCCTCACTCGGTTCCTCCTCCCCTCCTCACTCAGTTGCCAAAACACATAGGCCCGATGGAAGGAAACAAGATGGATCAAAGGCTAGAGACAATGATCTTAAAGAAGGATTCGAAGCCATTGTCATTGCAAGAAAAGAGTATGCCGAAAAAATACTCTTGAAATTGAAAGAAATGGAGGAGAGGGCGAGCAGCGGAAAGCGACGGCTGAGGAGAAGAGGACGGTGACCGAGGAGCGGAAAGGTGGAGCTAGAGGAAAGGAAGGTGGCGGCCGAAGAGCTAAAAGGTGGTGGAGAAGAAAGAGGGAAATTTTATTTTCATGAACACAGGTGGTCTCGACGCGAAGCAAAAGGCATATGTTGAGCTTTGTCGCGAGGAAATGTTAGCAAAGAAGACCATGGCCATGAGGAACTTGATGGGTAGCATGGTAGGAGGAATGAGTGTCATGGATAGCTGTTGGGGAACGTAGTAATTTCAAAAAAATTCCTACGCACACGCAAGATCATGGTGATGCATAGCAACGAGAGGGGAGAGTGTTGTCCACGTACCCTCGTAGACCGACAGCGGAAGCATTATCACAACGCGGTTGATGTAGTCGTACGTCTTCACGATCCGATCGATCAAGTACTGAACGTACGGCACCTCCGAGTTCTACACACGTTCAGCTCGATGACGTCCCTTGAACTCCGATCCAGCCGAGTGTTGAGGGAGAGTTTCGTCAGCACGACGGCGTGGTGACGATGATGATGTTCCACCGACGCAGGGCTTCGCCTAAGCTCTGCAACGGTATTATCGAGGTGTAATATGGTGGAGGGGGGCACCGCACACGGCTAAGAGATCTCAAGGATCAATTGTTGTGTCTCTGGGGTGCCCCCCTGCCCCCGTATATAAAGGAGCAAGGGGGAGGCAGCCGGCCAAGGGGAGAGGCGCGCCATAGGGGGGAGTCCTACTCCCACCGGGAGTAGGACTCCTCCTTTCCTTGTGGGAGTAGGAGAAGGGAAGGGGGAAGGAGAAAGAAGGAAGGGTGCGCCCCCCTTCCCTAGTCCAATTCGGACCAGACCATGGGGAGGGGTGCGGCCACCTTTTGAGGCCTTTCTCTCCTTTCCCGTATGGCCCATTAAGGCCCAATACGAATTCCCGTAACTCTCCGGTACTCCGAAAAATACCCGAATCACTCGGAACCTTTCCGAAGTCCGAATATAGTCGTCCAATATATCGATCTTTACGTCTCGACCATTTCGAGACTCCTCGTCATATCCCCGATCTCATCCGGGACTCCGAACTCCTTCGGTACATCAAAACTCAATAAAACTATCATCGTAACGTTAAGCGTGCGGACCCTATGGGTTCGAGAACTATGTAGACATGACCGAGACACGTCTCCGGTCAATAACCAATAGCGGGACCTGGATGCCCATATTGGCTCCCACATATTCTACGAAGATCTTTATCGGTCAGACCGCATAACAACATACGTTGTTCCCTTTGTCACCGGTATGTTACTTGCCCGAGATTTGATCGTCGGTATCTCGATACCTAGTTCAATCTCGTTACCGGCAAGTCTCTTTACTCGTTCCGTTACACATCATCCCGCAACTAACTCATTAGTCACAATGCTTGCAAGGCTTATAGTGATGTGCATTACCGAGTGGGCCCAGAGATACCTCTCCGACAATTGGAGTGACAAATCCTAATCTCGAAATACGCCAACCCAACAAGTACCTTTGGAGACACCTGTAGAGCACCTTTATAATCACCCATTTACGTTGTGACGTTTGGTAGCACACAAAGTGTTCCTCCGGTAAACGGGAGTTGCATAATCTCATAGTCATAGGAACATGTATAAGTCATGAAGAAAGCAATAGCAACATACTAAACGATCGAGTGCTAAGCTAACGGAATGGGTCAAGTCAATCACGTCATTCTCCTAATGAGGTGATCCCGTTAATCAAATGACAACTCATGTCTATGGCTAGGAAACATAACCATCTTTGATTAACGAGCTAGTCAAGTAGAGGCATACTAGTGACACTCTGTCTGTCTATGTATTCACACATGTATTATGTTTCCGGTTAATACAATTCTAGCATGAATAATAAACATTTATCATGATATAAGGAAATATATAATACTTTATTATTGCCTCTAGGGCATATTTCCTTCAATAGCGACATGGGAAGAGGAATGAGTGGCATGGGGGGAGAATTGGGCGGCTTTCATAAACATGATGGGAGGTGGCTTTGGTAACACAATGGGTGTCATGAAAGATGGCTTTGGTGGTATGATGGCTGCCATGGGAGATGACTTTGGTGGTAACATGGGTGCCATGGGATGTGGCTATGATGATAACATGGGTGACATGCGAGGTAGCTTTGGTGGAGGTGGTGGCATCGATGAATCATCGCGTGACAACAGCAACAAAGAAGCCAATGTTCACAATATGACAAATGACCGAAGAGAAAATGAAAGTTGATAGACTATATTTGTCTTTATGTTTATGTGCACTTTTGTTTACTGGATCGTGAACTATGTGTTGGGGAACGTAGTATTTCAAAAAAATTCCTATGACCATGCAAGATCTATCTAGAAGAAGCATAAGAACGAGCGGGGAGAGTGTGTCCATGTACCCTCGTAGACCGAAAGCGGAAGCGTTTAGTAACGCGGTTGATGTAGTCGAACGTCTTCGCGATCCAACCGATTAAGTACCGAACGCACGGCACCTCCGTGATCTGCACACGTTCAGCTCGGTGACGTCCCTCGAACTCTAGATCCAGTTGAGGCCGAGGGAGAGTTTCGTCAGCACGACGGCGTGGTGACGGTGATGATGAAGTTACCGACGCAGGGCTTCGCCTAAGCACTACGACAATATGACCGAGGTGAAAAACTGTGGAGGGGGGCACCGCACACGGCTAAGAGATCAACTTGTGTGTCTATGGGGTGCCCCCTCCCCCATATATAAAGGAGGGGAGGGGGCCGGCCGGCCACAAGGGGCGCGCCCAAGGGGGGGAATCCTACTCCTACTAGGAGTAGGTCCCCCCCTTTGCTATCCAACAAGGAGGGGAAGGAAGGAGGAAGGGGAGAGAAGGAAGGAGGGGGGCGCCGCCCACCCCTTATCCAATTCGGACTTGGGGGCGCGCGCCACCTCCTGGTCGGCCCTCTCTCCTCTAAGGCCCATGGTGGCCCATTAACTTCCCGGGGGGGGGGGGGGGTTCCGGTAACCCTCCGGCACTCCGGTTTTATCTGAAACTCTCCGGTGTCCGAACAACATGGTCCAATATATCAATATTTATGTGTTGACCATTTCGAGACTCCTTGTCATGTCCGTGATCTCATCCGGGACTCCAAACAACCTTCGGTACATCAAATCACATAAACTCATAATACCAATCGTCATCGAACGTTAAGCGTGCGGACCCTACGGGTTCGAGAACTATGTAGACATGACCGAGACACTTCTCCGGTCAATAACCAACAGTGGAACCTGGATGCTCATATTGGTTCCTACATATTCTACGAAGATCTTTATCGGTCAAACCGCACAACA
Source organism: Aegilops tauschii subsp. strangulata (assembly GCF_002575655.3). Classification (NCBI taxonomy): domain Eukaryota; kingdom Viridiplantae; phylum Streptophyta; class Magnoliopsida; order Poales; family Poaceae; genus Aegilops; species Aegilops tauschii. The sequence continues at coordinate 248,851,646 of NC_053035.3, forward strand.
ACATACGTTGTTCCCTTTGTCATCGGTATGTTACTTGCCCGAGATTCGATCATCGGTATCATCATACCTAGTGCAATCTCGTTACAGGTAAGTCTCTTTACTCGTTCCGTAGTGCATCATCTCGCAACTAACTCATTAGTCACATTGCTTGCAAGGCTTATAGTGATGTGCATTACCGAGAGGCCCAGAGATCTAGATACCTCTCCGACAATCGGAGTGACAAATCCTAATCTCGATCTATGCCAACTCAACAAACACCATCGGGGACACCTGTAGAGCATCTTTATAATCACCCAGTTACGTTGTGACATTTGATAGCACACTAAGTGTTCCCTCCGGTATTCGGGAGTTGCATAATCTCATAGTCATAGGAACATGTATAAGTCATGAAGAAAGCAATAGCAATAAACTAAACGATCATAGTGCTAAGCTAACGGATGGGTCATGTCAATCACATCATTCTTGCTAAACTGATGAGCATGAAGACTTGGATGACACCGCGGCAGGCCCTACATCAACAAACGACCCCAACAACGTTGGCGCTCCTTCATCAACTTGATATTCTTCAGAACAACAACGCATGGCGCCCCCTTCCACCCACCCACCCCTAAACCCTAGCTCCCCGGCGATCTCCACTTCTCACCACTAATTTGGTGATCCAATCCACTCATATTGTTCGGCGCTCCAAGATCTCTCTCCTCATGTCTTTGGAGAGGGATCCCTCGACTGGATCTACCCTTGGCTTGGATTTCTCCAAGGGTAGAGTTTTTGCTGATGAGATCTACAAGGCTTCTGGCCTCACCGTTCATCCTGAGGCTGATCGAGGGGCTTTCACCCTCGCGGTTTCGTTCAGTAGGCATGATTTCAGGCTCAATGAGGATTATGTGGCCGCAACTCTTGAATCTGCGTTGGGTGGTTCGGCCATTGATCTATGGGTTTCATACATTGCTGACAAGGTATTTAGTTTTAATGTTTCATGCAAGGATGTTGGTTTTCACATTGTTGATACTAGATCCTATTCCTGTCCCCAATTCAAATGCTATTTTCATTTGTGGGGTAATGGGGGTCCGAATTGGTATCGTGAGTTCAAAATTTGGAAGAAAGAGTGTGATGTTGAATGGGTTTTGGTTAGCCCCTCCAAACGTAGCGCGGCCTTGGGACTTCTTGCAATGCATAATCCTCCTGTTAAGTCAGCCATTATGCTACATTTCAAAATTATGATGTGTGCAAAGGGTATAGATATCATGTGTCTGCTGATTGCATTGCTGCCACGGAAAGTGCTGGTTATGAGCTTCCTGATAGTGAGCGTGTGGTTATTCATCCGACACCCCCAGAAAACCTTAATTGGACCTTGGCTTCACCGCCGATTGTTTTTGGCACGGTGAGCTCGTCGGTGATCCAACAGCGTTCATCTCTGGAGGGTCCTGCCTCGGATATTGCGCCGACTGGTTCGGGCGGGAATTCAGGATCTTCAAATCAGCCTAGTTTAGGCCCATCCTTGTGTTGGGGAACGTAGTAATTTCAAAAAATTTCCTACGCACACGCAAGATCATGGTGATGCATAGCAACGAGAGGGGAGAGTGTTGTCCACGTACCCTCATAGACCGATAGCGGAAGCGTTTAACACAACGCGGTTGATGTAGTCGTACGTCTTCACGATCCGACCGATCAAGTACCGAACGTACGGCACCTCCGAGTTCAGCACACGTTCAGCTCGATGACGTCCCTCGAACTCCGATCCAGCCGAGTGTTGAGGGAGAGTTTCGTCAGCACAACGGCGTGGTGACAATGATGATGTTCTACCGACGCAGGGCTTCGCCTAAGCACCGCTACGATATTATCGAGGTGTAATATGGTGGAGGGGGGCACCGCACACGGCTAAGAGATCAATGATCAATCGTTGTGTCTCTGGGGTGCCCCCTTGCCCCCGTATATAAAGGAGCAAGGGGGGAGGCGGCCGGCCTAGGAGGAGGGCGCGCTTAGGACTCCTCCTTTCCTTGTTGGAGTAGGAAAAGGGAAGGGAGAAGGAGAAAGAAGGAAGGGGCCCCCCCTCCCTAGTCCAATTCGGACTAGTCCATGGGGAGGGGTGCGGCCACCCTTTGGGGCCTTTCTCTCCTTTCCCGTATGGCCCATTAAGGCCCAATACGAATTCCCGTAACTCTCCGGTACTCCGAAAAATACCTGAATCACTTGGAACCTTTCCGATGTCCGAATATAGTCGTCCAATATATCGATCTTTACGTCTTGACCATTTCGAGACTCCTCGTCAAGTCCCTGATCTCATCCGGGACTCCGAACTCCTTCGGTACATCAAAACACATAAACTCATAATATAACCGTCATCTAACTTTAAGCGTGCGGACCCTACGGGTTCGAGAACTATGTACACATGACCGAGACACGTCTCCGGTCAATAACCAATAGCGGAACCTGGATGCTCATATTGGCTCCCACATATTATACGAAGATCTTTATCGGTCAGACCGCATAACAACATACGTTGTTCCCTTTGTCATCGGTATGTTACTTGCCCGAGATTCGATCGTCGGTATCTTAATACCTAGTTCAATCTCGTTACCGGTAAGTCTCTTTACTCGTTCCATAATACATCATCTCGCAACAAACTTATTAGTTGCAATGCTTGCAAGGCTTAAGTGATGTGCATTACCAAGAGGGCCCAGAGATACCTCTCCGACAATTGGAGTGACAAATCCTAATCTCGAAATACGCCAACCCAACAAGTACCTTCGGAGACACCTGTAGAGCACCTTTATAATCACCCAGTTACGTTGTGACGTTTGGTAGCACACAAAGTGTTCCTCCGGTAAACGGGAGTTGCATAATCTCATAGTCATAGGAACATGTATAAGTCATGAAGAAAGCAATAGCAACATACTAAACGATCGAGTGCTAAGCTAACGGAATGGGTCAAGTCAATCACATCATTCTCCTAATGATGTGATCCCGTTAATCAAATGACAACTCATGTCTATGGCTAGGAAACATAACCATTTTTGATCAACGAGCTATTCAAGTAGAGGCATACTAGTGACACTCTGTTTGTCTATGTATTCACACATGTATCATGTTTCTGGTTAATACAATTCTAGCATGAATAATAAACATTTATCATGATATAAGGAAATAAATAATAACTTTATTATTGCCTCTAGGGCATATTTCCTTCAGTCTCCCACTTGCACTAGAGTCAATAATCTAGTTCACATCGCCATGTGATTTAACATTAATAGTTCACATCACTATGTGATTAACACCCATAGTTCACATCGTCATGTGACCAACACCCAAAGGGTTTACTAGAGTCAATAATCTAGTTCACATCGCTATGTGATTAACACGCAAAGAGTACTAAGGTGTGATTACGTTTTGCTTGTGAGATAATTTTAGTCAACGGGTCTGTCACATTCAAATCCGTAAGTATTTTGCAAATTTCTATGTCTACAATGCTCTGCACGGAGCTACTCTAGCTAATTGCTCCCACTTTCAATATGTATCTAGACCGAGACTTAGAGTCATCTAGATTAGTGTCAAAACTTGCATCGACGTAACCCTTTACGACGAACCTTTTGTCACTTCCATAATCGAGAAACATATCCTTATTCCAGTAAGGATAATTTTGACCGCTGTCCAGTGATCTACTCCTAGATCACTATTGTACCCCCTTGCCAAAATCAGTGTAGGGTATACAATAGATCTGGTACACAGCATGGCATACTTTATAGAACCTATGGCCGAGGCATAGGGAATGACTTTCATTCTTTTTCTATCTTCTGCCGTGGTCGGGCTTTGAGTCTTACTCAATTTCACACCTTGTAATACAGGCAAGAAACTCTTTCTTTGACTGTTCCATTTTGAACTACTTCAAAATCTTGTTAAGGTATGTACTCATTGAAAAAACTTATCAAGTGTCTTGATCTATCTCTATAGATCTTGATGCTCCATATGTAAGCAGCTTCACCGAGGTCTTTCTTTGAAAAACTCCTTTCAAACACTCATTTATGCTTTGCAGAATAATTCTACATTATTTCCGATCAACAATATGTCATTCACATATACTTATCAGAAATGTTGTAGTGCTCCCACTCACTTTCTTGTAAATACAGGCTTCACCGCAAGTCTGTATAAAACTATATGCTTTGATCAACTTATCAAAGCGTATATTCCAACTCCGAGATGCTTGCACCAGTCCATAGATGGATCGCTGGAGTTTGCATATTTTGTTAGCACCTTTAGGATTGACAAAACCTTCTGGTTGCATCATATACAACTCTTCTTTAATGAATCCATTAAGGAATGCAGTTTTGTTTATCCATTTGCCAGATTTCATAAAATGCGGCAATTGCTAACATGATTCGGACAGACTTAAGCATCGCTGCGAGTGAGAAAATCTCATTGTATTCAACACTTTGAACTTTGTCAAAAACCTTTTTCCGACAAGTCTAGCTTTGTAGATAGTAACACTACTATCAGCGTCCGTCTTCCTCTTGAAGATCCATTTATTTTTTATGGCTCGCCGATCATTGGGCAAGTCAATCAAAGTCCATACTTTGTTCTCATACATGGATCCCATCTCAGATTTCATGGCCTCAAGCCATTTTGCGGAATCTGGGCTCACCATCGCTTCTTCATAGTTCGTAGGTTCGTCATGGTCTAGTAACATAACCTCCAGAACAGGATTACCGTACCACTCTGGTGCGGATCTTACTCTGGTTGACCTACGAGGTTCAGTAACAACTTGATCTGAAGTTTCATGATCATCATCATTAACTTCCTCACTAATTGGTGTAGGTGTCACAGGAACCGGTTTCTGTGATGAACTACTTTCCAATAAGCGATGAGGTACAGTTACCTCATCAAGTTCTACTTTCCTCCCACTCACTTCTTTCGAGAGAAACTCCTTCTCTAGAAAGGATCCATTCTTAGCAACGAATGTCTTGCCTTCGGATCTGTGATAGAAGGTGTACCTAACTGGCTCCTTTGGGTATCCTATGAAGACACATTTCTCCAATTTAGGTTCGAGCTTATCAGGTTGAAGTTTCTTCACATAAGCATCGCAACCCCAAACTTTAAGAAACGACAACTTTGGTTTCTTGCCAAACCACAGTTCATAAGGCGTCGTCTCAACGGATTTCGATGGTACCCTATTTAAGGTGAATGTAGCTGTCTCTAATGCATAACCCCAAAACTATAGTGGTAAATCAGTAAGAAACATCATAGATTGCACTATATCCAATAAAGTACGGTTATGATGTTCGGACACACCATTATGCTGTGGTGTTCGAGGTGGCACGAATTTGTGAAACTATTCCACATTTGTTTTCATTGAAGACCAAACTCGTAACTCAAATATTTGTCTCCGCGATCAGATCGTAGAAACCTTATTTTCTTGTCACGATGATTTTCCACTTCACTCTGAAATTCTTTGAACCTTTCAAATGTTTCAGACTTATGTTTCATCAAGTAGATATACCCATATCTGCTCAAATCATCTGTGAAGGTCAGAAAATAACGATACCCGCCGCGAGCCTCAACACTCATCGGATCGCATACATCAGTATGTATTATTTCCAATAAGTCAGTTGCTCGCTCCATTGTTCCGAAGAACGGAGTCTTAGTCATCTTGCCCATAAGGCATGGTTCGCAAGCATCAAGTGATTCATAATCAAGTGATTCCAAAGCCCATCAGCATGGAGTTTCTTCATGCGCTTTACACCAATATGACCTAAACGGCAGTGCCACAAATAAGTTGCACTATCATTATTAACTTTGCATCTTTTGGCTTCAATATTATGAATATGTGTATCACTACGATCGAGATCCAACGAACCATTTTCATTGGGTGTGTAACCATATAAGGTTTTATTCATGTAAACAGAACAACAATTATTCTCTAACTTAAATGAATAACCGTATTGCAATAAACATGATCAAATCATATTCATGCTCAACGCAAACACCAAATAACACTTATTTAGGTTCAACACTAATCCCGAAAGTATAGGGAGTGTGCGATGATGATCATATCAATCTTGGAACCACTTCCAATACACATCATCACTTCATCCTTAACTAGTTTCTGTTCATTATGCAACTCCCGTTTCGAGTTACTACTCTTTAGCAACTGAGCCAGTATCAAATACCGAGGGGTTGCTATAAACACTAGTAAAGTACACATCAATAACATGTATATCCAATATACCTTTGTTCACTTTGCCATCCTTCTTATCCACCAAATACTTGGGGTAGTTCCGCTTCCAGTGACCAGTCCCTTTGCAGTAGAAGCACTTAGTCTCAGGCTTAGGACTAGACTTAGGCTTCTTCACTTGAGCAGCAACTTGCTTGCCGTTCTTCTTGAAGTTCCCCTTCTTCCCTTTGCCCTTTTGTTGAAACTAGTGGTCTCGTCAACCATCAACACTTGATGTTTTTCTTGATTTCTACCTTTGTCGATTTCAGCATCACGAAGAGCTCGGGAATTACTTTCGTCATCCCTTGCATACTATAGTTCATCACGAAGTTCTACTAACTTGGTGATGGTGACTAGAGAATTCTGTCAATCACTATTTTATCTGGAAGATTAACTCCCACTTGATTCAAGCGATTGTAGTACCCAGACAATCTGAGCACAAGCTCACTGCTTGAGCTATTCTCCTCCATCTTTTAGCTATAGAACTTGTTGGAGACTTCATATCTCTCAACTCGGGTATTTGCTTGAAATATTAACTTCAACTCCTGGAACATCTCATATGGTCCATGACGTTCAAAACGTCTTTGAAGTCCCGATTCTAAAACGTTAAGCATGGTGCACTAAACTATCAAGTAGTCATCATATTGAGCTAGCCAAACGTTCATAACGTCTGCATCTGCTCCTGCAATAGGTCTGTCACCTAGCGGTGCATCAAGGACATAATTCTTCTGTGTAGCAATGAGGATAATCCTCAGATCACGGATCCAATCGCATCTTTGCTACTAACATCTTTCAACATAATTTTCTCTAGGAACACATCAAAAATAAACACAGGGAAGCAACAACGCGAGCTATTTATCTACAACATAATTTGCAAAATACTATCAGGACTAAGTTCATGATAAATTTAAGTTTTATTAATCATATTACTTAAGAACTCCCACTTAGATAGACATCCCTCTAATCATGTAAGTGATTACGTGATCCAAATCAACTAAACCATAACCGATCATCACGTGAAATGGAGTAGTTTTCCATGGTGAACATCACTATGTTGATCATATCTACTATACGATTCACGTTCGACCTTTCGGTCTCAGTGTTTCGAGGCCATATCTGCATATGCTAGGCTCGTCAAGTTTAACCTGAGTATTCTGCGTGTGCAAAACTGGCTTGCACCCGTTGTAGATGGACGTAGAGCTTATCACACCCGATCATCACGTGGTGTCTGGGCACGACGAACTTTGGCAACGGTGCATACTCAGGGAGAACACTTTTATCTTGAAATTTAGTGAGAGATCATCTTATAATTCTACCGTCAACCAAAGCAAGATAAGATGCATAAAAGATAAACATCACATGCAATCAATATAAGTGATATGATATGGCCATCATCATCTTGTGCTTGTGATCTCCATCTCCGAAGCACCGTCATGATCACCATCGTCACCGGCGCGACACCTTGATCTCCATCGTAGCATTGTTGTCGTCTCGCCAACTATTGCTTCTACGACTATCGCTACCGCTTAGTGATAAAGTAAAAAAATTACATGGCGATTGCATTGCATACAATAAAGCGACAACTATATGGCTCCTGCCAGTTGCCGATAACTCGGTTACAACACATGATCATCTCATACAATAAAATTCAGCATCATGTCTTGACCATAGCACATCACAACATGCCCTGCAAAAACAAGTTAGACGTCCTCTACTTTGTTGTTGCAAGTTTTACGTGGCTGCTACTGGCTTAGCAAGAACCGTTCTTACCTACGCATCAAAACCACAATGATAGTTTGTCAAGTTGGTGCTGTTTTAACCTTCGCAAGGACCGGGCGTAGCCACACTCGGTTCAACTAAAGTGAGAGAGATAGACACCCGCCAGTCACCTTTAAGCAACGAGTGCTCGCAATGGTGAAACTAGTCTCGCGTAAGCGTACGCGTAATGTCGGTCCGGGCCGCTTCATCTCACAATACCGCTGAACCAAAATATGACATGCTGGTAAGCAGTATGACTTATATCGCCCACAACTCACTTGTGTTCTACTCGTGCATATAACATCAACGCATAAAACCAGGCTCTGATGCCACTGATGGGGAACGTAGTAATTTCAAAAAAATTCCTATGCACACGCAAGATCATGGTGATGCATAGCAACGAGAGGGGAGAGTGTTGTCCACGTACCCTCGTAGACCGATAGCGGAAGCGTTTAACACAACGCGGATGATGTAGTCGTACGTCTTCATGATCCGACCGATCAAGTACCGAACGTACGGCACCTCCGAGTTCAGCACACGTTCAGCTCGATGACGTCCCTCGAACTCCGATCCGGCCGAGTGTTGAGGGAGAGTTTCGTCAGCACGACGGCGTGGTGACAATGATGATGTTCTACCGACGCAGGGCTTCGCCTAAGCACCGCTATGATATTATCGAGGTGTAATATGGTGGAGGGGGGCACCGCACACGGCTAAGAGATCAATGATCAATCGTTGTGTCTCTAGGGTGCCCCCTTGCCTCAGTATATAAAGGAGCAAGGGGGGAGGCGACCGGCCTAGGAGGAGGGCGCGCCAAGGGGGGAGTCCTACTCCCACCGGGAGTAGGACTCCTCCTTTCCTTGTTGGAGTAGGAAAAGGGAAGGGAGAAGGAGAAAGAAGGAAGGGCCCCCCCCTCCCTAGTCCAACTCGGACTAGTCCATGGGGAGGGGTGCGGCCACCCTTTGGGGCCTTTCTCTCCTTTCCCGTATGGCCCATTAAGGCCCAATACGAATTTCCGTAACTCTCCGGTACTCCGAAAAATACCCGAATCACTCGGAACCTTTCCGATGTCTGAATATAGTCGTCCAATATATCGATCTTTATGTCTCGACCATTTCGAGACTCCTCGTCAAGTCCCTGATCTCATCTGGGACTCCGAACTCCTTCGGTACATCAAAACACATAAACTCATAATATAACCGTCATCTAACTTTAAGCGTGCGGACCCTACGGGTTCGAGAACTATGTAGACATGACCGAGACACATCTCCGGCCAATAACCAATAGCGGAACCTGGATGCTCATATTGGCTTCCACATATTCTACGGAGATCTTTATCGGTCAGACCGCATAACAACATACGTTGTTCCCTTTGTCATCGGTATGTTACTTGCCCGAGATTCGATCGTCGGTATCTTAATACCTAGTTCAATCTCATTACCGGCAAGTCTCTTTACTCGTTCCGTAATACATCATCTCACAACAAACTTATTAGTTGCAATGCTTGCAAGGCTTAAGTGATGTGCATTACCGAGAGGGCCCAGAGATACCTCTCCGACAATCGGAGTGACAAATCCTAATCTCGAAATACGCCAACCCAACAAGTACCTTCGGAGACACCTGTAGAGCACCTTTATAATCACCCAGTTACGTTGTGACGTTTGGTAGCACACAAAGTGTTCCTCCGGTAAACGGGAGTTGCATAATCTCATAGTCATAGGAACATGTATAAGTCATGAAGAAAGCAATAGCAACATACTAAATGATCGAGTGCTAAGCTAACGGAATGGGTCAAGTCAATCACATCATTCTCCTAATGATGTGATCCCGTTAATCAAATGACAACTCATCTCTATGGCTAGGAAACATAACCATTTTTGATCAACGAGCTAGTCAAGTAGAGGCATACTAGTGACACTCTGTTTGTCTATGTATTCACACATGTATCATGTTTCCGGTTAATACAATTCTAGCATGAATAATAAACATTTATCATGATATAAGGAAATAAATAATAACTTTATTATTGCCTCTAGGGCATATTTCCTTCACCTTGCCCGGCCCATCTGTGCCTAGTTCTTCTCAAGTTGAGGCCTCTTTTGATCAAATGATTAATGATATGGTAGATAAAATTGTCACGTGTCAGATTTGCTTTAAGCAAGGGCATTTTTCTTCTGCGTGCACGTCAACTTTAAAGTGCTTGGGTTGTTCTCGGGTCGGTCATAGGAGGCGTGATTGCACCTGTTTTGCGCAGCGTTTCGGGTTAGTTTGGAAACCCAAACCCGTTGTCGTTCCAGTTTCCGAGGTTCAAGCTACTGAAGTCGGGAATATCTCTCTGACAAGATATCTACCAAACTTGGACTCCTCTGCTTTCATTGCACCGTCCTCTTCGCCCAATTCCATCCACCTTGGCCCCACGACTCCTCTGGGCTCACCACCGGTGACACCACCTCCGCCCCCTAAGCCGCCATCGCCGCCGCCTGCCATGGCGAACTTTCCTCTAGACCCAATGCAGTACGTCCCCGCTGTTCATCATATCATTGATGCTGGAGATGCGCGCTGGCCGTGTACGTTTGTCACGCCGCACGTTCCGATTGTCCGTCGCCATGAGGACTATATGCTGGGAGAGGTGATGCCAATACCGGAGGCCAACGAGATTGGAGCTGCTCGTGAGGAAGTGGCTGACTGGCTGGAGGCCCATGGATATCAGGTTCGTTCTGTCCAGCCCTAGATCAATGCAGTCGGTCTATTCAGAGTTAGAGATCCGGCGGTGCGTTTTTCTCTTCTCCAACTGCCCCCTCAGCACTTGGGAAACGATCGTTTTGTGCGCTTTATGAAGCATGATGAGGGAGAGGGTTTTCGCGAAGCTCAGGGTTTTCGTCAAGGGTTGATTATGATGCTGGGTATCCCTTTGGCTCTGCGCAACACAGACAATATCAGAGCTGCAGTCAATACCTTTGGCAAGTTTCACCATTGGAATAGTCAGGATCCTTATTTGGTCAGAACCCTTGTGTTTGCATCCTTTCCTGAAGATGCGCTTGTTCTGCGGGATGTGGTTTTCAATGATTATGCTGCATCGGGTGGGGCTCGAGTGTCATGGACTGCACCTATATACGTACTGGGTGCCAACTTCGCTGAGCAAATGCCTCATGACGAGGATTGGATGCCTATAAATGGAAACCCGCACCCTCTGCCTGGTGTGCCTCTGGCTCTATTGAGCAAAACATTCAGCCAAATTTTGTTCTGGTTTTTGATGTAGAGCAGAATGCTGAGCAACCTGTTATGGAGGAGCAACCTGTTGTGGAGGAGCCTGCCTATAATCCTAAAGATTGGGCCATAGTGGTCTACAGACCTCCTGTTCTCGCTCAGAACACTGTTGAAGTTGCTGCTGTTGAGGAGCCTTTTGTTGCCACTTTTGATGCAGACAAAGTTCTCTTTGGGCCTGAGCTGCCTCCAGAGTTGGCTTTCAGAAGGAATTTTGAGACTTTCCTGCAATCTGATGTTAGTTTTTAGCTAAACAGATCTATTGACATGCTGCCTATTCAGTCTAATGTGCTTTCCAAGAGAAGTTGGGATTTGGCTTTTGATGTGCCAAGATTGACGTATCAGGCACCTGAACAGGAGCATAGGCCTGTGGCAAGGGCCCTCTTTCCATCTACTGAAGAATCCTCTGACAGAGAGGTAATGCTGTCTGACCATGTTTCTCCTATAGCGTCTGATGCTACACCACCACAGGAACAGAGAAAGAGCAGAAAGGCCAAGGAAGACCTTGGCGCCTACTCCTATTGTGGAGACATCTGTTAGGAGGTGTACCAGAGGATCTCTGCAGAGAGATGGTTTCAAACTAGTCTTTCAGGAGCTGCCCATGCAGTCCAAGAAGAGGAAGCCCAAGTCCAAGCCTTTCTCTGCAACCGTGTCTGACAACCTGCAGGATGAACAACTTGATGATCTTCCACCTCCAACTCCAATTAGCAAGCTGCAGCAGATTGGAAATGAGCTTGGCATAGCAGATGATCTTCTTACTGTGGAGAAGCTTATGGCTGATCCCTCTGCTACTCCTAACAATGGTGCAAATGTGTAATGGCCTTTTAGTTAGTGGGGGGTGGCATCTGCTTTTTTTGGTCTTCAACTGTCAGGGTTATGGTCTTTTCATGGGCCCTATAATGGTTTATTTGTGTTATGTTGGACCTATGCTACTTTTGTATTTGCTGGCATTAAGTGCCATCAGACTTCTTTCTCTACTCATATATGTTTTAATGAGTAATGCATGTAAGAACTGGAGTGTGTTATGCTGGAATGTTAGAGGATTGAATTCAGATGCAAGGCAAAGAGCTGTCAGGCAGAAGCTGGATGAGAGTCAGTGTGCTATTGCTTGCTTTCAAGAAACCAAGTGTGCTTCTTTTGATTTTATATCTATTAGATCTTTTTGCCCTAAAAGATTTGATAGTTTTGCTTTCTCCCCCTCTGTTGGAGCTTCTGGGGGAATTTTGGTTGTTTGGAACTCCTCTGTTTTCTAGGGCACTGTGATTGAGATACAGCCATTTGCAATCCTAGTTCAGTTCATTTCCAAACAGAATAATGAGAAATGGTCCTTAATATCTGTGTATGGCCCTTGTCAAGGGGAAGCCAGGGATAATTTTGTCAGTTGGCTGTATAATTTGCAAATACCTTTGGGGGAAAATTGGCTACTGGTGGGTGATTTCAATTTCATAAGATCACTGGATAACAGGAATTTTCCTGGGGGGGATCTGAATGATATTTTTATTTTCAATGAAATCATTGCTCACCTAGGATTGCTGGAACTGCCTCTTAAGGGTCGATCTTACACATGGTCTAATATGCAAGATAACCCATTATTAGAGCGGTTGGACTGGTTTTTCACGTCTGCTGATTGGATTACTTCAAACCCTATGACTGAAGTTTTGCCCATGGACAGAACTGCTTCTGATCATGTGCCATGTGTGGTCACAATCAAGACCTCTATCCCCAAATCTAAAATATTTTGTTTTAAAAATTATTGGGTGGAGCTTGAGGGGTTTATGCAATGTGTTCAGCAGTCATGGCAGAAATCCTCTAATAAATCTCACATCACTGCCAGGATTGCTGATAAATTTAAGTGCTTAAGAGGAGCTCTTAAAAAGTGGCAACTGAATATTTCTAAGCTGGAGGTTTTGATATCCAAATGTAATGACGTAATACTGTGTCTTGATGGTCTTGAGGAGCTAAGGCCTTTATTCAGACCTGAATTCAACTTCAGAAAGGTGGTAAAATTGCATGTGGAAAACCTTTTACATCTTCAGTTTCTATATTGAAAAAAAGGTGTACAATCAGGTATATTAAACTGGCAGAAGAGAACACAAAATTCTTTCATGCAATGGCCACTGAGAGACATAGAAGAAACTCTATTGCATCTTTGAAAGATACTAATGGGTCAGTGGTTTCTCAACACTCTCAGATGGAGGGAATTATCTGGAATTGTTTTAAGAACAGAATGGGAGTTTCTTCTGGTATTGCCATGGGTTTTGACCTCAGTAACTTGCTAAAACCAGTTGATGGGTTGGATTTTCTTACTGAGCCTTTCACAAAGGAGGAAATGGATGACACAGTCAAACATATGCCCATTGACAAAGCTCCTGGACCTGATGGTTTTAATGGACTGTTCTTTAAAAAGTGCTGGCACATTATCTGTCAAGACTTTTATGAGTTGGCTGAGTCTTTTAATTCTGGAACTGCAAATTTAGAAAATATTAATGGCTCCTATATCACCTTGATCCCTAAGAAGCTGGCTCCTGAAGAGGTTGGAGATTATAGGCCAATTTCTTTGACAGGGATGGGTCTTAAGTTTTTATCTAAGATGGCTGCTAATAGGTTCCAGAAGAGCATCATGGCATGCATTCATAAGAATCAGTATGGTTTTATTAAGAGCAGGACTATTCAGGGCTGTATTGGTTGGTCTCTGGAGTATTTGCATCAATGTCACCAATCCAAGAGGCCTATAATAATTCTTAAACTAGATTTTGAAAAGGCTTTTGACTCGATTGAACATGAAGCTATTTTGCAGATCCTCAAGTTCAAAGGTTTCAATCAGAAATGGATTTCCTGGGTCAAGCAGTTGCTCTCTACTGGGACATCATCTGTTCTTCTAAATGGTGTGCCTGGTAGGCAGTTTCTTTGTAAGAAAGGAGTTAGGCAAGGAGACTGTCTCTCACCTTTACTCTTTGTTATTGCTGCTGATCTGTTGCAGTTAGTGGTAAATGATATGTTCAGGAGGGGAATTTTACAGCTGCCTATACCATGCCATGATCAGGACTATCCAATAGTGCAATATGCTGATGATACCCTAATCATCTTACATGCAGATAAAAATCAGATTTTGGCTCTGAAAGACATGTTGCAAGTGTTTTCCACATCAACTGGGTTAGTTGTCAACTATCACAAGTCTTCTATGGTGCCCATAAATGTTGATGAGGACTCTATCATTGGTTTGGCTGCTGCTTTTGGTTGTCAAGTGGGTAAAATGCCCTTCACTTATCTTGGCCTGCCTGTTGGTACTACCAGGCCTAAAATGGTGGATTTTATGCCACTTGTTGACTGTATGGAAAGAAGGATGACAACCAGTTCTTCCTTTCTGAATCAAGGGGAAAGGCTTCAATTCCTGAATTCTGCTCTGTCTTCCTTGCCCATCTTTTATCTTGGTAGCTTGCTTGCTCCTGCAGGAATATTAAAGCAATTGGAGAGAATTTAGAGGCAGTGTCTATGGAGAAAGCACAGGGATGAGCCTTCACCATCCTTGGCAGCTTGGGTCCTCATTTGTAGGCCTAAAAATAAAGGTGGGCTGGGAATTTTGAATTTGGATGTTCAGAACATGGCTCTATTGCTCAAACATTTGCACAAATTTTTAAATAGAGTTGACCTACCATGGGTCTCTCTTATTTGGGACACATACTATCACTCTTCTGTTCCTCAGGGGACTGACATTTGTGGTTCCTTTTGGTGGAAGGATATCTGCAAGTTGTTGGATCATTACAGGAACACAACTTGGATTCAAGTCAACTCTGGGAACTCTGCTCTGTTTTGGTCTGATAAGTGGAAGATTGGGGATTCAGTTGCACCTTTGCAATTAAGGTTCTCTAGGCTCTTCTTTTATGTGAAAGATCCATGGATCACAGTCTATGAGGCGTTCCAGTCGCAGGACATGATTAATATGTTCCATTTACCTGTAACTGCTCAGGCATATCAGGAGTTTTTGACTGTACAAGATCTTATGGTCTCCTGTAGTAGAGAAGTGGAGCAAAAGGACACTTGGTTCTGGCAGGGGACATGTAATGCATTCAAGCCCAAGCTGTTCTACTCTTTCATGCATTCTAACATGTCTTTTAACCCTCTTCTTCTCTGGATATGGAAATCCTCCTGCACAATGAAAATCAAAGTGTTTGCCTGGATGTTAATCATGGATAGGCTCAATACCAAGGATATGGTGGAAAGAAGACATTGGCATATTGATGATGGGGTTAACTGCCTTCTTTGTCCCTTGAGGACTAGAGAGACCAGAAACCACCTGTTCTTTGAATGTAACTTTAGTGTGAGAATATGGAACTATCTGCAAATTACATGGTCACCTGGGGATGACATGTCTGCTATTGTTATGCAAGCTACCAGGATTTTGCTCAGCCTTTTTTTTACTGAAGTTGTTTTTGTTGCTTGCTGGAACATCTGGATAATCAGGAATGCAAGAGTGTTCAGGCATGAGAGGCAGAGTTTTAATAAATGGAGAAGTGCATTTATCCATGATATTACACTCATGCAGCACAGAGTCAAGGCTAGATACAAGGAGGACCTGCTAAAGTGGATTTCATTCTTACCCCCTTGAAGTTCTTTTTGTTTTACTAGTAGCTTAGTTCCCTTTCTTCTTTCTTTTTTATGTTCTGATTACCACTTGTAATCTTTGTACATTGTATTATCTATTTTGAATAAAAGTTAAATGCTGTGGGGGGCTCTCCCTACAGTTTCCAGTCAAAAAAAAATCACATCATTCTCTAATGATGTGATCCCGTTCATCAAATGACAACTCATGTCTATGGCTAGGAAACTTAACCATCTTTGATTAACGAGCTAGTCAAGTAGAGGCATACTAGTGACACTCTGTTTGTCTATGTATTCACACATGTACTAAGTTTCTGTTTAATACAATTCTAGCATGAATAATAAACATTTATCATGATATAAGGAAATATAAATAACAACTTTGTTATTGCCTCTAGGGCATATTTCCTTCAGTCTCCCATTTGCACTAGAGTCAATAATCTAGATTACATAGTAATGATTCTAACACCCATGGAGTCTTGGTGTTGATCATGTTTTGCTTGTGAGAGAGGCTTAGTCAATGGGTCTGCAACATTCAGATCCGTATGTATCTTGCAAATCTCTATGTCTCCCTCCTTGACTTGATCGCGGATGGAATTGAAGCGTCTCTTGATGTGCTTGGTTCTCTTGTGAAATCTGGATTCCTTTGTGTTGGGGATATAACTACTGGCGTAACCCGCCTAGGAGGGGCCGGGTTACGTTATGGCGATTCATCATATGAAGCCCAATATCAAGCTTGAAGATGGCGGTTCAGTAAAGGGCCTAAAGCCCATAGGCGACTTAAGGCCCGTAGTGATAAACCGCCGTAATGGCATGACTTGTATTGTAAGGCAAGAATAGTTAAGACCGAGCCGGACACTGTTTATGAGCCGGCCGGGACTCTGAGAGCCGCTGGGCGTTAACCTCTGTATATAAAGGGACGACCCAGTGGCGGTTCAGGACGGGTAACATCAAATCGGTAGCCAGGCATAGCGGATTCCACCTCAACTGGAGTAGGCTTTTACCTTCACCGTAATGGGCCGAACCAGTATAACCCTCGTGTCCTTTGTCCCGCTTTAACCCCTTTAAGTTTCCTAGTTGCGATGGCTCCACGATTAAGTCCTTTCACGAGGACATTTGCCGTGACTATTCCACGACAGTTGGCGCCCACCATGGGGCCAGCGCACGGTGGATTTGAGTTCTTGAAGGGCAGCTTCGAAGGGCTCAAGGGATACGCTGTGGGCCGGATGACCAAGAGTCGTCGCAGAAAGCTCTACATCGACGATGCAGGCTGGGGCCCCGACGCCGGCTCAATCGAGTACGGGTACCGGGTCCCCTTTGGCGGAATCCACGTTTTCATTGGCAAGATCGGCAAGCCGGGCCCTGAGCCGGACATCTGCACCGACCTCATCGAGACGGCTCAGCGTGCGAGACCCGCCCGGACTCTGCCTGCCTTGAAGCGTGCTTTCGTGGGATGCATCCACGGAGGACTCTCTGAAGGATCTAGATCTGGCGATGAGACGGCCATCTGCTCTGATGGTGAATCGTCCACAGGTGAGACGGACTGGTTATATCAACTTCAAGACGGTAGGCTCGGGGCTTGTTCCGATGGCGACAGTATTCCGGACCCTTTTGAGCCGCCAAGCCGGGTTGGAATCTTCATGGCCGGCATGCAACCTGTTCAAAACTCCGCCGCTGGGGCAGGAGGCCCTGTGCACTCGCCGGCTCAGGTGCTGATGGATCTCACGGATAAGATGACTGCCCTGTTAACCGCCACGGTCGTCCCAGCGGATCAAGCTCAACATGATGCAGAAGTGGTACAGTTAAAGCTGGATATAGCGCAGGCCAAGGAAGATCTGGCAGCGAAAGGAATCAGGATGGCTGC
This sequence comes from Aegilops tauschii subsp. strangulata, assembly GCF_002575655.3. Classification (NCBI taxonomy): domain Eukaryota; kingdom Viridiplantae; phylum Streptophyta; class Magnoliopsida; order Poales; family Poaceae; genus Aegilops; species Aegilops tauschii. The sequence goes on from NC_053035.3 coordinate 248,869,333, forward strand.
AGAACGGGCGGCTCTGGACGCCCAGACTCAGCTGATTCAGGCGCAGTCTTTCCGGCTCACAATGGATCAGAATGCATCCAATGAGGTCATGAGAAGGAGGCATCAGAAGGCTCAATCTCGGCTCCCTCCGGTTTATGATCCTCGAAACCTCTTCAACACGCCCGGTGTAGGGCCTAGTAACCCGCCAGAAATCACGGCACCCGGGGTTGGAACGCTGGTTCAGCCGCAAGTGATGGGGCCTCCCTGTGTGAATACTGCCCCACCTCGATACGTACCAATACCACCGGGTCATTATTCTAATCCATTGGAAAACATGATCGCTGTAGCGGCACGACTGGCGGCTCTCCCGGTCGAGGGCGATTCTCCAACGGCGGTGAAACCCACAGGGTCAGAGAACTTGTTCAGACGGCTTTGGCACAACAGGAGGCATATTCATATAGCCGGGACAGGATTCATTCAACCCCTCGTCCAAACCGAAGCCCAAGTTATAGCAGACACATGGTTTCAGCGGCCGGCTGAAGCAACGTCCGGTGCCATGACTTGCCAGGTGGGCATGGCCCGACGCATAATGGAGCCTTTAACGCGGTAGATCAAGACAGAGCACGTCAAGAGGCTGAGCAGGCGGCTCAGCTGACAGCTTACCAGCCTTTTTCGGTTTACCCAACGGCTTCTATCGAGGCAGGCGTAGCTACGAGGACCGGAGGTGTCCCTTGTCTGGTGCCGGCTCTCCGTAACGAATGTCTGCCCAAAGATTTCAAAGGACCTAGGAAGGTACCTAATTACACGGCTGATTTACAGCCCGGAGCATGGATTGAAAGCTACGAGATGGCTATAGAGTTGCTGGAGGTCAGTGAAGCGGCGATGGCCAAATACTTCACCATGATGTTGGATGGGACTGCCCGCACTTGGTTGAAGGGACTGCCACCTAATTCCATCGGGTCATGGGCAGAGCTGAAAGCCCGGTTCATCCAAAACTTCAAAGATACATGTAAGCAATCTATGTCAATTGTGGATTTGACTAGCTGCAAGCAGCAAGAAGGCGAATCTACAACCCATTGGGTACGCTGGGTCAAGGAAATAATACATTCGTCTGATAAGATGGATGCCGGCTCTGCAGTCTTAATGTTGGAGCAAAATTGTCGTTTTGCACCCCTGAAGATGAAGCTCGGGCGGCTCAAGCGCTATTGCAACGATATGGGTACGCTGATGGCGGCTCTAGTCAAGTATGCCGACTCTGATAGTACCAAGGATCCCGCGTCTGATGATGAAAAGACAGGGAAGGGAAAGAAGAATGGCAACGGCAAGGGCCCTCAGCATAACCCGGCGAGTCAAGGTGGTAATAAACATAAGGCTGATGATGGTATTGAGTTTGTGGCTAACACCAACGCGCGGGGTAACAATCACCGACGTAAGGGGAGACCACCTCCCCGGTCTAGCAGGTCAGGCCCGACGCTTGAGCAATTGTTAAATGAGCCATGTCGAAGGCATGGCTCTAGGGAGAAGCCGGCCACTCATCTATGGAAAGACTGCGCGATCATGAAAGCTTTCAAGAATTCCAACATGTTCAACGGTAACAATGGGCAGGGTGGCGGCTCAGGTGGCGGCGGCTTTCATGGCCCGGGCGGCGGTTCAAATTCCAATTTTTAGAATTCTCAAGGTGATCAAGGTGGTTTTAACCAGCAATCTGGCCAGAGTAATCAGCAGCAGCAGCAGGGGGGATACCAGACCCATCCAAAGTAGCTCAATAGTGGACAGTATCATGTGTTCACTACCAGTTTGTGCAAGCGAGACCAGAAGCTTCATAAGAGGGCTGTGAACGCTGTTGAGCCGGCAGTTCCATGTTACTTGCGATGGTCTGAGCAGCCGATTGTATGGAGTAGGGAAGATCACCCTCCCAGGGTTGATAATCCGGGTCATCTGGCCTTGGTGGTGGCTCCTCAGGTTGGTGGGTATAAATTTACTAAGGTACTCATGGACGGAGGCAGTAGCATCAACATCCTCTATTATGAAACCTTCCGTCGTATGGGATTAACTGATAAAAACCTCAACCAGTCCAATACTGTTTTCCATGGCATGGTGCCCGGTAAGTTAGCGTATCCAGTTGGTAAGATCGAGCTGGAAGTAGCCTTTGGAGATGAGTACAACTCCAGGGCGGAAAAACTGACTTTTGAGGTAGTCAAGATCAGAAGCCCGTACCATGCTCTATTTGGGCGGCCGGCTTACGCCAAGTTCATGGCACGGCCATGTTACGTATACTTGCAGCTCAAGATGCCGGGTCACAACGGGACCATTATGGTTCATGGCAGCCGAAAGATAGCTTTGGAGTGCGAGGAAGGTGACGCTTCTTACGCTAAATCTGTTTGTGCGACAGAGGAATTAAAGTTTTACAAGGATAATGTTGACCCAGCAGATATGACGTCTTTGAAAAAGCTGACCACGGAGCATGAGCCGGTAATGAAATTTAAGTCGGCCGATGAGACTAAGCCTATTGACTTTGTTCCAGGCGACTCATCTAAGCAGTTCAGCATCAGTGCCAATCTGGATCCTAAATAGGAAAGCGCGCTCATCGAGTTCATCCGTGAGAACCGGGACATCTTTGCATGGAAACCTTCGGACATGCCGGGTGTACCGAGAGAACTCGCTGAGCACACTCTTAATATTGATCCAAAATTTAAGCCAGTCAAGCAATTTCTCCGGCGGTTTAACGAGGAGAGGCGGAAAGCCATTGGTGAGGAAGTAGCCCGGCTCTTGGCGGCCGGGTTCATCGTTGAAGTCTTTCATCCGGAATGGCTAGCTAACCCGGTGCTCGTGCTCAAGAAGAACGGCACCTGGCGTATGTGTGTGGATTATACGGATTTAAACAAGGCTTGCCCGGCTGATCCTTTTGCTCTCCCCCGTATTGATCAAATTATTGATGCTACGGCGGGTTGTGAGCGTTTGAGTTTTCTGGATGCTTACTCTGGTTACCATCAGATCAAAATGGCAGTTAAGGACCAAGAGAAGACGGTGTTCATTACTCCCTTTGGAGCCTTCTGTTATGTGTCTATGCCTTTTGGGCTCAAGAGCGCCCAGGCGACTTACCAGCGCTGCGTACAGAATTGTCTTCATAATCAGATTGGGCGCAACGTTCATGCCTATGTGGATGATATTGTGGTAAAATCCAGAGAGAAGGAGACCTTGATAGACGATCTGAGGGAAACCTTTGGTAATCTCCGGGTCTACAAGATGATGCTTAACCCGGCCAAGTGTGTTTTTGGTGTTCCTGCAGGCAAGCTTTTGGGTTTTCTGGTTTCTCACAGAGGCATCGAAGCTAACCCGGAGAAGATCAAGGCAATCACCTCTCTGGCTAAGCCGGCGTGCATAAATGACGTCCAGTGTCTGGCGGGCCGGATCGCTGCTTTAAGTCGGTTTATAAGCCGGTTGGGCGAAAAGGCCATACCACTGTATCAGATGATGAAGAAAACATATGACTTTGTCTGGAGTGATGCTGCCAATGCCGCCTTTGAGGATTTGAAAAGACAGTTAGCTGAACCGCTAGTTCTTGTTGCTCCTGTTGATAAGGAGCCCTTATTATTGTATGTAGTCGCTAACACACGAGCCGTCAGTGTGGCCATCGTGGTGGAGCGCAAGGAGGCGGGTAAGGAACATCCGGTTCAGCGGCCGGTTTACTACGTCAGCGAAGTACTTATTGAGTCCAAGCAACAGTATCCACATTGGCAGAAGCTTGTTTATGGGGTATTCATGGCAAGCCGGAAGCTTAATCAATATTTCCAGGGCCACCCTATCACTGTGGTTAGTTCTGCTCCTTTAGGAGATATCATCCAAAACAGAGAAGCCACAGAAAGAGTTGCTAAGTGGGCCATTGAACTTGGGCCTCATGGTCTAAAGTATGTGCCATGCACGGCTATCAAATCGCAAGCATTGGTAGATTTTATCAATGGTTGGACAGAGCTGCAGATGCCTGAAGAGAAACCGGATAACACGTACTGGACTATTCACTTCGACGGGTCCAGGCATTGGAGGGCTCGGGGGCTGGAGTCGTGTTAGCTTCCCCTCGAGGTGACAAATTTCGTTATGTGCTACAGTTGATGTTTCCCTGTACTAACAATGCAGCTGAGTACGAGGCCTTGCTCCATGGTCTTCGGATGGCTAAGGTGATGAGCTTAAGCCGGGTAAGGTGCTTTGGCGACTCAGATTTGGTGGCTCAACAAGTATCAGGCAAGTGGGATTCCAAGGACCCCCTCATGGCGGCTTATCGCTGTGAAGTTGATGCCATTGCCAGACATTTTCAGGGTTACCAAGTAGAGCACATTGACCGCAGAAAGAACGAGGCGGCTGATGCCTTAAGCCGGCTGGGCTCTCAGCGAAAGCCGGTGCCGCCTAATACTTTCTTGGATATTCTGCATAACCCTTCTGTCAAGTTACCTACAGAGGAAGACTTGGCTGTTCCGGACCCAGAAGCACAGTTGGTGGCGGCTCTTCATGTTATCCCAGATTGGACAGTGCCATACTTGGCTTACATGACCCAGGGAGAATTGCCTGAGGATGAAACTTTGGCCAGACAAATAACCCGGCGGTCTAAGTCAACGATAATTTCCAATGGCGAGTTGCATCATCGCAGTGTCACTGGGGCTTTTCAGCGTTGTGTTTCCCCTGAGGAAGGTCAAGAAATTTTACGTGAGATTCACGAGGGGGATTGAGGCCATCATGCTGGCTCAAAATCCCTTGTGGCCAAAGCTTTTCGTCACGGTTTTTATTGGCTGACGTCTCATGCTGATGCAGAGGACTTAGTCAGTAAATGTGACGGTTGTCAGAAGTTCTCAAGACGTGCTCACGTGCCGACTCAAGAGTTGAGGATGATTCCAATCACTTGGCCGTTTGCAGTCTGGGGGCTTGATATGGTTGGACCTTTCAAAAGGTCCAAGGATAAGAAGACCCACCTCTTGGTGGCGGTTGACAAGTTCACAAAGTGGGTTGAGGCAGAGCCAGTTAGTAAGTGTGATGCAGCCACGGCGGTTTAGTTCATGAAAAAGGTGATATTTCACTTTGGTTTTCCACACAGCATTATAACTGACAATGGTACCAATCTGTCTAAAGGCGCCATGGAAGAATTTTGTCAACAAGAGCATATTCGACTTGATGTTTCATCAGTGGCTCACCCCCAATGCAATGGTCAAGCTGAGAGAGCCAATCAGGAAATCTTGAAAGGCATCAAGCCCCGGCTTTTGGTCCCTTTGCAGTGAACGCCGGGTTGTTGGGTGGAGGAATTACCCTCTGTGATATGGAGCATCAATACTACTCCTAATAGGTCTACGGGTTATATGCCTTTCTTCATGGTTTACGGAGCCGAGGCGGTTCTCCCTAGCGACATCCGTCATGACTCGCCTCGTGTGGCGGCTTATGTTGAGGCGGACAATGAACAAGCGCGTCAGGATGCTCTTGACTTGTTGGTTGAACAGCGTGACGTAGCAGCAGCTCGCTCGGCGATTTACCAACAAGACCTGCGCCGCTATCACAGCCGCCGGGTTAAGTCCAGAACCTTTCAGGAAGGTGACTTGGTGCTCCGGCTCATCCAGGATCAAATAGATGCACACAAGTTATCCCCACCTTGGGAAGGGCCCTTTGTGGTCAGCAAGAACTTGCACAATGGGTCATACTACCTCATCGATGTTCGAGAGCACAAAGTTTCACGTAAGTCGGAGGAGGAGACCCGTCGGCCATGGAATATCGCTCATCTTCGGCCTTATTACACTTGAGCCACCGGCTCTCATAATGTACATACTTCCGTGACAATGTATATATTATGATAAATAATAAAGCAGGACCTCTGTCCTTTTCCCCCTCAAAGGTAAATGTGTCATTGTTATTTTCATTATAATATCACATGATCACTTGGGGGCTGATCCGGCTTACAATCGTATTCGAATCTAGCCATTAAATATTATGATCACTAGGGGGCTTCCTGTTCAAACATAGGTCGTATTCAAACCAAAGAGAACATAGCTGTCGATACCCTTTTGATCGGCACACTCCCGAGCTCACTTGGGAGTTTCTTGGTCATATTTGAATCATAGCTCAACCCCCTTTGGGAACCGACGTGGATCGTATTCGAATCAGCGTCGTTAAACAACTATCCAGGTCATTTGGGGGCTTCCTGTTCAAACATAGGTCGTATTCGAACCAAAGAGGACATAGCTGTTGGTACCCTCTTGATCGGCAATGCCAAAGCCACTGGGGGCTATATGATCGTAGTCGAATCTTAGCTTAACCCCTTTGGGACGGTTTTCTAGTCGTATTCAAATCAGAAGCCTCCAAATTTTTGAAGTCTCTTTTTGCAAACAAGTTTTTGGATTTTACTGGAAGTTCTTTTGATCATGTCTAAAGTGTTCAAGGGTGGTTCCTATTCCACCGGCTTAACCTTGATCAATAAAGATGATCGCATATAATAAACATCGTATTACAGAGTTGGGTTCTCACCCTCATTGTTCGGGTCACATAAACCGGAAGTGTAATCGAAGGGTCACAGGTATGCTGTTATGGTTGTCTCAAAGATATAATTGAGAACCGGTTTTTTATGATTTTGATTCATACTCCGGGTTATATGTAAAATATATGACCCTCTATGCGGTAAGCCGCCAAGGGACTTGTAATTTGTTCTCTATGCAGGACAGTTAAAGGCAGCTCTTTAAATGTAAGGAAAGAAGAGGATCAACATAAAACGGGGGAATATAAGATGGCGGCTTAAACAGTGTTGAGCGCCACACAAGTGCGCGATGGCACGACAAAAATAAGTGTTTTCCTACTCTATTACATGACTCCCCGAGTCCAAATAGTGAAGCATTGTTTTTTATCAAGACATAAATATGAGCCGCCTGAGGGATCACAGGTGTTGTTGGGCTGAAGGTTCCGGTTCATCCCTTTCCGCTCCTCCTTCTGTTTCCCTGTCCTGGAAGGTTGATGATTTCCAGTCAATGCCACTCAAGGCTTCAAATTCAGCTTCATCATCAATTAACCCGGCCGGATCAACGTCAGGGGCGAAGGTATGCTTACGAGTGGGAGGGATCAGGCTGATTGCTTCATAACGTGGTGTTGGAATTCTCTGATTCTCGGCGTCATAACCTGGTTGGTATTTGGTAAGATCTGTGTCATTACCGATCAGAGTGGCCACAGGGCGTATGTCCTTCACGCAAGCGGCGAAATCCTTCTGGTCAAAGGGGGTGCCGTCCTCCTTCAAACTGGGATACCCAAGGGTGATGTCGGCCGGGTCTAGCTCCGGTAGCCACGCCTTGGCCCGGCTTAATGCAGCTATGGCTCCGGCTCTTGCAGAAGCTCGTCTCAATTCCTGGAATCGTTGAGGTAGCACGGCAAGCCGCCTTAGCACATCCGCCAGATGAGTGGGAACTTCATTTGACAGAGCCACGATGGCTAAGGCGCGTTGTGACCCGGTGTAGAGTTGTTCCACCAGGGTATAAATGGCCTTCAGCTTTGTCAGCATGCTTTGGTTGAGATTGGAACTCCTGGGGCCTGCATTACAAAGTCAGATGAGCTGATGACAATTGAGATGCTTGTTGTAAAGGATTTAAACTAGATAACACTTACAAGGTAACTTACCAAAGATTGCTGAGACCATCCGAGATACATGGCGTTTTAAGCCGGATAACTCGGCGGTTGTTTCTGCAAGAGTGGCCTCCGCTTGTTCAGCCCGGTTGAGCAAAGCAGTCTTTTCATCTGCCCAGGCCTTTCTCTCTGCTTCAAACTTCTTTTTCAATTTCTCTTATGCGGATACACTGAATTCAAACTTGGAATTTGCCTTTTGGGTTTCACTCTCTTGAGTTTTCAGGCGATTCTCCAAGTCAGAGATCTCCTATTCAAATTGCTTAATGGCGGCCTGTATAAATTTCGGGTTACAGTTAGGGTTATCATAATGCAACATTAAGTCCCAAGCACTTTGCAAGCAAAGATACTTGGCACTTGGGGGCTAATGTATGCTAAAGAGCTCTATTTACAGTGGCGGTTCATGGAAATAAGTCCCAAGCACTTTGCAGGCAAAGGTACTTGGCACCTGGGGCTAATGCATATTGCTGTTCAAGTACTTGGTTAAAATACGGTGAAGACCGGTTCAAATATGCTGTCTGAGCCGGCCCTTGGGTGCTACCGGATAAGCCGGTTTTCTTGCAGTGATTACTAAGCTGGTGTTAAGTCTACAACATATTTCATCATAAGTAATAGACTTGGGGGCTGGCATAGTAAGGATAACTAAGGAACAAGCAACAAGAGTTATACCTCAGATTTTTGGTGTATTTCTTTCATCATATCAATTTCCAGATCCCGGCTGTTGTGCACTTGGTTTACATAACCAGAGACGATTTCTCCAATACTCAGATGAGCATAATCAGTGACATCCAGCCGGGTTTTGCGGCGTTCCAGAAGTTCTTCTTTGGCGGAGCACTTGGCTTGTTCAACGAATTCAGTCCGGATGATTTCGACGTCCGGGTCATCCGCCTTGGCCGGGCTAGGGTTCTCCGGGTTCTCAGAACCTTCCATAGCTTGTTCGACGGACGGATCAGTGGTGAGAGTTGGAGTATCATGGGCTGGTTCAGGCGGCGGCTCATGAGCGGAAGTATCAGGAGCAGCCGTTCTGAGCTCCGGTTCAGCAAAGATTGGCTCTTCGGCCGGCTTACTTCTCTTCGTCCTCTTGCTGGGCTTTACTTGTACACTGAAAATTAAAGGGTTAGTACAAAAACATGAGTAAGATAAGCACAAGATAAACAGATTATCATTACCCTGGAGCGGTTTTGAAAGCCGGCATGCTGGACTGCATTGATTTGCCGGAGGAAGGTGAAGTTCCCTGATAGTTTGAGTCAGAAGAATTGAGTGGCTGATGAGTGAAACCCGCCAAAGGATACAAAGAATATAAATCAGAGATAACCTCAGTCCGGCGTTTTCTTGTTACATCGGGTAAGCCGGAGGAGAGGTCCGCATCTTTACTGGTCCGGGTCTGCCTCCGACTCTCGTGAATCTGTCGCTTCAAAAGAAATTGAGGATCTTGATAAGCTAAAGGATGTGAAAATCTTACTTTCCGGGTTACCCTTCGGACTTCCTGTCTCGGCAAAGGCTCGGAGTCGGAGGAAATTATAGTTACCTCTTCAATTACTGCATGACTTGCTCCTGTATCCTCCTGCTGATAATCAGTGTCAATAAGATGGTTAAAGAAGGAGCCTAAAGAGTCAAGAGTTACCTCTGACTCGGAGGTATCGTCCAGATGAAACATATCCGAGGCGCTAGGTTTGTTCCCCTTCTTACGGGCAGCGGCTTTCCTGGTGGCTTTCTTGGCCTTTCTGGCTTTCTTTGTAGCCTCATGGTCATACTTGACCTTCCAGAATTTATCACCAGCCTGTAAAATATAGCAAGAGTTTTTGAGTAAAGATGAAATTATCAAAGTGGAAAGTAAGATGCTCAAGTTAATGGTTTACCGCTGGAGCCGGGTTAGCCTTGTAGAAAGGACTTAAGCCCGCTTTCCCGCAATCTGCCAGGCTCTCGTTCAGAAGAGACTTGGTCATGTCATCAACGACATCCTCAGGTAAGTCATCGGGACTGTGCCGTAGAGGATCATTTTTCTGGCCTGTGTAATCGCACATCAAGCCAGGGTGGTGGCTCAAAGGAATCACCCGCCAGGCAATCCAAACCCGGACCAAGTCAATGCCGTTTAGGCCGTTCCCCAGAAGAGCTTTGATCTTGTTTATGGTGGGGGCAAGTGTTTGACGTTCAACCGGAGATAATTTATCTGGTAAGGGGTGAGTTGACTCCAGGCGCAAGGCGCGAAAGCCGGGCAAAGGGTTCTCGTTAGCCGGAGAAGTGTCTTGACAGTAGAACCATGTCTGATTCCAATCTTTAGGGTGACTCGGCGGCTCGGCATAAGGGAAGAGACAGTCTCTACGTCGCTGGATTGAGATTCCGCCAAGCTCCAAGCTGGGCCCGTGGGCACATTCGTTTTGATGGTTCAGATAAAATAACTCTCTAAAGAGTAGTAAGCTGGGTTCTTCTCCAAGGTACACCTCACAGAATACTTGGAAATTGCAGATGTTTGACACGGAATTGGGTCCGATGTCTTGAGGTCGCAGGTCAAAAAAGTGCAAGACGTCTCTGAAATTTTTTGAGCCGGGTGGAGCAAAGCCCCGGTTCATGTGATCAGTAAAAATGACAACTTCCCCATCCTTGGGTTGAGGCTTTTCTTCTGACGGGTCAGGAGCACGATAAGACATGATCTCTTTCTTTGGCAAATGACCAGTCTTCACAAAATCGTTTAAGATGCTATCAGTGACGGTGGATCTAACCCAGTTGCATGTGACGGGTGCTTTGGGAGCCTTGGGCGGCATTATGAAGGATGGAAGCCTATGACAAAATAAAAATTTCCGGCTCAAATTTAAGCCAGAGAAAATATTTCAATTCATATTCAAGATGACGGCTTACGAAGGGGCCTAATGATATATGGCTAATTGTGTCAGATTGTTTAAGCCGCCATGGGAAACAGTAGCAATTAAATTATTTAAATCCACTATGAGTGATCAGGATTATTCATTGAGCATTGCCTCTTTAAGCCGGTGATAAGAGCCGCCATGGCTAACGGATACAGTTTTTGCCTAAGTGTCGCACAAACAAGTTTCACAAGTTGTAGCGTTATTTTGGATCAAATGGTCGTTCAGAAAAGAAAATATTCTAGACCTAAAAAACTGGTACAGATAAGTTCGTGAGCTCTAAGGAGGTCTTTTTACAGGCAAAAGGGATCTGTTAGTATTGAAAATGGACACAAAACAACTACCGCATGAGTTCCGTACCACTTTTGGATCAAAGGAGACCGCGGCGGAAGGACTACGAAGAAACCGTGATGAACTATGAAGAACACGAAAGAACGCAGAAACCCTAATGCAGATCTGATATTCGAAGAAGAGGAATACGTACTGGAGCTGCTGAACAGCGGAGGTGCGTCGCAGTTCTCTAGTCAGGACAGGTTGATGCAGCAGCCTTGGCTGGTGCAGATGCGAAGGTCGATGGCGGCGGCGGAGTTCGGGCTCCGAGGCGTCGAGAGGAGGAAGACGATAGAAAGGGGGAGAATGAGAAAAGACCTGGTCGTGCTTATTTATAAGGGAAGACTGATAAGTGGGTGCGAAAAACGAGGAGGCCGAAAACATGATTATCCAACTACAGAGACGCCTCGATTTTCAGGATGGTTATTAAGATAAGGATCCGTTGAGATACGTTGGGTAAAGCGTGCATTAATGGAAGATGACGTCATGGCGGGTTACCAAGAATCCAGAAGATGACGTCATGGCGGGTTATAACTTTTGCACAGACAGAAGCCAGAAAGTTTTTTTTTCTTAAGGTATTGAAGATTGGCATGAACCCGTTCAAATCAATGTGGGGCCTAATGTTGGGGATATAACTACTGGCGTAACCCGCCTAGGAGGGGCCGGGTTACGTTATGGCGATTCATCATATGAAGCCCAATATCAAGCTTGAAGATGGCGGTTCAGTAAAGGGCCTAAAGCCCATAGGCGACTTAAGGCCCGTAGTGATAAACCGCCGTAATGGCATGACTTGTATTGTAAGGCAAGAATAGTTAAGAGACCGAGATGGACACTGTTTATGAGCCGGCCGGGACTCTGAGAGCCGCTGGGCGTTAACCTCTGTATATGAAGGGACGACCCAGCGGCGGTTCAGGACGGGTAACATCAAATCGGTAGCCAGGCATAGCGGATTCGCTCCCTGGTCATCGAAACCCTAGTAATTCCACCTCAACTGGAGTAGGCTTTTACCTTCTCCGTAAGGGGCCGAACCAGTATAACCCTCGTGTCCTTTGCCCCGCTTTAACCCCTTTAAGCTTCCTAGTTGCGATGGCTCCACGATTAAGTCCTTTCACGAGGCAATTCCATGACACTTTGCGAAGGCAATTGCACCAGTATTGTCACAAAAGATTTTCATTGGACCCGATGCACTAGGTACGACACCTAGATTGGATATGAACTCCTTCACCCAGACTCCTTCATTTGCTGCTTCCGAAACAGCTATGTACTCCGCTTCAAACGTAGATCCCTCCATGAAGCTCTGCTTGGAACTGCACCAACTAACAGCTCCACCATTCAATATAAACACGTATCCGGTTTGTGACTTAGAGTCATCCAGATCAGTGTCAAAGCTTGCATCGACTTAACCATTTACGACGAGATCTTTGTCACCTCCATAAAGGAGAAACATATCCTTAGTCCTTTTCAGGTATTTTAGGATGTTCTTGACCGCTGTCCAGTGATCCACTCCTGGATTACTTTGGTACCTCCCTGCTAAACTAATAGCAAGGCACACATCAGGTCTGGTACACAGCATTTGATGTGACGGCGGCCCGATCTTTTGATGGGAGTGGGGATAATTATCGATTTGTTGGATTTTGACCTTGATGATCTGGCTATACCGTACCCGATGATACGCCTCGACAATCGCTAAACCAATCTCCGATGGTTATTGACCTTGCCGTAGGCACGATCAACCTGAACAACGAGGTTCGAGTTCCTGCAAGCAACCGAAGAACCGGCAAGAACAAAGGTGAATTGCAATCTGAAATTGCGGATGATAAATTGAGCACACCAACTAGATGAAAAGTTGGGGTTTCACTGTGGATCTGACAAGGCGGTAGTCCTACACGCCTCGTAGATGCGAAATTGTAGCGATAGCTAGACAATACAAAAAAACCCGAGTAGAAACCCTAGAATACGATGACTATTTATTAAAGAAACGTGTGGCCGCCACCTTGATGTCTCCTGGCCTGCAAAACCTGGTCGGCGTGACGCCATATGGAGGCCCACGTCCTTTGGTGCTTGTGGACTTCTGTGCACGCATGCGTTGGATAGATGTAACATGGCCTTGGGGCCCACCTTCTTAGGAGTAGGACGTTGCATGCATGGTGAATCTCATGAATGGCTCGGTTGCATCATAGTAGTACACATGCAAGTATGTGTTCACATATATGCCATGCATGTGTATATAATCTCTCATTTTAACACGGGGCTTGTACAAGTCTTCGACAATTCTGCATAAGATAAAAGATTGTGTTGTATTTTTATTCATAATAACAAAATAATAATTCCTATAATTATTAACAGAAATCACCTGATTATTGCATATGCGAACAATATTTTTGGTTGTATCCATAGAAGCCATGTTCGCATCAGCATTGTATACATGATAGAACCTATGGCTAAAGCATAGGGAATGACTTTCATTTTCTCTCTATCTTCTGCAGTGGTGGGCATTGAGTCTGACTCAACTTCACACCTTGCAACACAGGCAAGAACCCTTTCTTTGCTTGATCTATTTTGAACTTCTTCAAAACTTTATCAAGGTATGTGCTTTGTGAAAGTCCAATTAAGCGTCTTGATCTATCTTTATAATCTTGATGCCCAATATATAAGCAGCTTCACCGAGGTCTTTCATTGAAAAAATCTTATTCAAGTATCCTTTTATGCTATTCAGAAATTCAGTATCATTTCTGATCAACAATATGTCGTCTACATATACTATTAGAAATGCTACAGAGCTCCCACTCACTTTCTTGTAAATACAGGCTTCTCCAAAAGTCTGTATAAAACCATATGCTTTGATCACACTATCAAAGCGTATATTCCAACTCCGAGATGCTTGCACCAGTCCATAAATGGATCGCTGGAGCTTGCACACTTTGTTAGCACCTTTTGGATCCACAAAACCTTCTGGTTGCATCATATACAACTCTTCTTTAAGATATCCATTAAGGAATGCAGTTTTGACATCCATTTGTCAAATTCATAATCATAAAATGCAGCAATTGCTAACATGATTCGGACGGACTTAAGCATCGCTACGGCTGAGAAGGTCTCATCGTAGTCAACTCCTTGAACTTGTCGAAAACCTTTCGCAACAAGTCGAGCTTTGTAGACAGTAACTTACCGTCAGCGTCAGTCTTCTTCTTGAAGATCCATTTATTCTCTATGGCCTGCCGATCATCGGGCAAGTCAACCAAAGTCCATACTTTGTTCTCATACATGGATCCCATCTCAGATTCTATGGCCTCAAGCCATTTCACGGAATCTGGGCTCATCATCGCTTCCTCATAGTTCGTAGGTTCATCATGGTCAAGTAACATGACTTTGAGAATAGGATTACCGTAACACTCTGGTGCGGATCTTACTCTGGTTGACCTACAAGGTTCGGTAGTAACTTGATCAGAAGTTTCATGATCATTATCATTAGCTTCCTCACTAGCCAATTGGTATAGGAATCACTGGAACTGATTCCTGTGATGAACTACTTTCCAATAAGGGAGCAGGTACAATTACCTCATCAAGTTCTACTTTCCTCCCACTCACTTCGTTCGAGAGAAACTCCTTCTCTAGAAAGGATCCATTCTTAGCAACGAATATCTTGCCTTCGGATCTGTGATAGAAGGTGTACGCAACAGTTTCCTTTGGGTATCCTATGAAGATACATTTCTCCGATTTGGGTTCGAGCTTATCAAGTTGAAGCTTTTTCACATAAGCATCGCAGCCCCAAACTTTAAGAAATGACAACTTGGGTTTCTTGCCAAACCACAATTCATATGGCGTCGTCTCAATGGATTTAGATGGTGCCCTATTTAACATGAATGCAGCTGTCTCTAAAGCATAACCCAAAACGATAGCGGTAAATCAGCAAGAGACATCATAGATCGCACCATATCTAATAAAGTACGATTACGACGTTCGGACACACCATTACGCTGTGGTGTTCCGGGTGGCGTGAGTTGCGAAACTATTCCGCATTGTTTCAAATGAAGACCAAACTCATAACTCAAATATTCTCCTCCACGATCAGATCATAGAAACTTTATTTTCTTGTTACGATGATTTTCCACTTCACTCTAAAATTCTTTGAACTTTTCAAATGTTTCAGACTTATGTTTCATCAACCCATATCTGCTCAAATCATCTGTGAAGGTTAGAAAATAACGATACCCGCCGCGAGCATCAACACTCATCGGACCGCATACATCAGTATGTATTATTTCCAACAAGTCTGTTGCTCGCTCCATTGTTCCGGAGAATGGAGTCTTAGTCATCTTTCCCATGAGGCATGGTTCGCAAGCATCAAGTGATTCATAATCAAGTGATTCCAAAAGCCCATCAGCATGGAGTTTCTTCATGCGTTTTACACCAATATGACCTAAACGGCAGTGCCACAAATAAGTTGCACTATGATTATTGAACTTATATCTTTTGGTTTCTATACTATGAATATGTGTATCACTACTATCGAGATTCAGTAAAAATAGACCACTCATCATGGGTGCATGACCATAAAAGATATTACTCATATAAATAGAACAACCATTATTCTCCGATTTAAATGAATAACCGTCTAGCATCAAACAAGATCCAAATATAATGTTCATGCTCAACGCTGGCACCAAATAACAATTATTCAGGTCTAAAACTAATCCCGAAGGTAGATGTAGAGGTAGCGTGCCGACGGCAATCACATCGACTGTGGAACCTTTTCCCACGCGCATCGTCACCTTGCCCTTAGCCAATCTTCGCTTAATCCGTAGCCCCTGTTTCGAGTTGCAAATATGAGCAACAAAACCAGTATCAAATACCCAGGCGCTACTACGAGCATTAGTAAGGTACACATCAATAACATGTATATCAAATATACCTTTCACTTTGCCATCCTTCTTATCCGCCAAATACTTGGGGCAGTTCCGCTTCCAGTGACCAGTCCCTTTGCAGTAGAAGCACTTAGTCTCGGGCTTAGGTCCAGACTTGGGCTTCTTCACTCGAGCAGCAACTGGCTTGCCGTTCTTCTTGAAGTTTGCCTTCTTCCCTTTGCCCTTTTTCTTGAAACTAGTGGTCTTGTTGACCATCAACACTTGATGCTCCTTCTTGATTTCTACCTTCGCAGCCTTTAGCATCGCGAAGAGCTCAGGAATTGTCTTATCCATCCCTTGCATATTATAGTTCATCACGAAGCTTTTGTAGCTTGGTGGCAGTGATAGAAGAACTCTGTAAATGGCACTATCAACCGGAAGATTAACTCCCAGCTGAGTTAAGTGATTGTGGTACCCAGACATTCTGAGTATATGCTCACTGACAGAACTATTCTCCTCCATTTTACAGCTGTAGAACTTATTGGATACTTCATACCTCTCAATTCGGGCATTTGCTTGAAATATTAACTTCAACTCCTGGAACATCTCATATGTTCCATGACGTTCAAAACGTCGTTGAAGTCCCGGTTCTAAGCCATAAAGCATGGCACACTGAACTATCGAGTAGTCATCAACTTTGCTCTGCCAGACGTTCATAACATCTGGTGTTGCTCTTGCAGCGGGTTTGGCACCTAGCGGTGCTTCCAGGACGTAATTCTTCTGTGCAACAATGAGGATAATCCTCAAGTTACGGACCTAGTCCGTGTAGTTGCTACCATCATCTTTCAACTTAGCTTTCTCTAGGAACGCATTAAAATTCAATGGAACAGTAGCACGGGCCGTTTATCTACAACAACATAGACATGCAAAATACTATCAGGTACTAAGTTCATGATAAATTAAAGTTCAATTAATCATATTACTTAAGAACTCCCACGTAGATAGACATCCCTCTAATCATCTAAGTGATCACGTGATCCATATCAACTAAACCATGTCCGATCATCACGTGAGATGGAGTAGTTTTCAATGGTGAACATCACTATGTTGATCATATCTACTATATGATTCACGCTCGACCTTTCGGTCTCAGTGTTCCGAGGCCATATATGCATATGCTAGGGTCGTCAGGTTTAACCCGAGTATTCTGCGTGTGCAAAACTGGCTTGCACCCATTGTATGTGAACGTAGAGCTTATCACACCCGATCATCACGTGGTGTCTCGGCACGACGAACTGTAGCAACGGTGCATACTCAGGTAGAACACTTATACCTTGAAATTTAGTGAGAGATCATCTTATAATGCTACCGCCGTACTAAGCAAAATAAGATGCATAAAGGATAAACATCACGTGCAATCAATATAAGTGATATGATATGGCCATCATCATCTTGTGCCTTTGATCTCCATCTCCAAAGCACCGTCATGATCACCATCGTCACCGGCTTGACACCTTGATCTCCATCGAAGCATCATTGTCGTCTCGCCAACTATTGCTTCTACGACTATCGCTACTGCTTAGTGATAAAGTAAAGCAATTACATGGTGAATGCATTTCATACAATAAAGCGACAACCATATGGCTCCTGCCAGTTGCCGATAACTGTTACAAAACATGATCATCTCATACAACAATTTATATATCATCATGTCTTGACCATATCACATCACAGCAAGCCCTGCAAAAACAAGTTAGACGTCCTCTACTTTGTTGTTGCAAGTTTTACGTGGCTGCTACGGGCTTAGCAAGAACCGCTCTTACCTACGCATCAAAAACCACAATGATTTTTCGTCAAGTGTGCTGTTTTAACCTTCAACAAGGACCGGGCGTAGTCACTGATACGTCTCCAACATATCTATAATTTTTTATTGTTCCATGCTATTATATTATCCATCTAGGATGTTTTATATGCATTTATATGCTATTTATATGATTTTTGGGACTAACCTATTAACCTAGAGCCCAGTGCCAGTTTCTGTTTTTTTCCTTATTTTTGAGTTTTACAGAAAAGGAAAACCAAACGGAGTCTAATTGACGTGCCAATTTTTGATGATTTTTTATGGACCAAAAGAAGCCCCCGGTAAAGGAGTTGGGACAGAAGAGTCCCAAGCCGTCCACGAGGGTGGGGGCGCGCCCTACCCCCCTGGGTGCGTCCCCCTATCTCGTGGACGACTTGGAGACCCCCCTGACGTGAGACCTACGCCAAAAATTCCTATAAATACTGAAACCTCCAGAAAATAACCTAGATCGAGAGTTCTGCGGCCGCAAGCCTCTGTAGCCACCAAAAACCAATCGCGATCCTATTCCGGCACTCTGCCGGAGGGGGGATCCCTCACCGGTGGCCATATTCATCATCCCACGCTCTCCATGACGAGGAGGGAGTAGTTCACCCTCGGGGCTGAGGATATGTACCAGTAGCTATGTGTTTGATCTCTCTCTCTCTCTCTCTCTCTCTCTCTCTCTCGTGTTCTTGATTTGGCACGATCTTGATGTACCGCGAGCTTTGCTATTATAGTTGGATCTTATGATGTTTCTCCCCCTCTATCTCCTTGTGATGAATTGAGTTTTCCCTTTGAAGTTATCTTATCGGATTGAGTCTTTAAGGATTTGAGAACACTTTATGTATGTCTTGCATGTGCTTATCTGTGCTGACAATGGGATATTCACGTGATCTACTTGATGTATGTTTTGGTGATCAACTTGCGGGTTCAGTGACCTTGTGAACTTATGCATAGGGGTTGGCACACGTTTTTTTTCTTGACTCTCCGGTAGAAACTTTGGGGCACTCTTTGAAGTTCTTTGTGTTGGTTGAGTAGATGAATCTGAGATTGTGTGATGCATATCGCATAATCATACCCGTGGATACTTGTGGTGACATTGGAGTATCTAGGTGACATTAGGGTTTTGGTTGATTTGTGTCTTAAGGTGTTATTCTAGTACGAACTCTAGGATAGATCGAACGGAAATAATAGCTTCATGTTATTTTACTACCGACTCTTGAATAGATCGATCAGAAAGGATAACTTTGAGGTGGTTTCGTACCCAACAATAATCTCTTTGTTTGTTCTCCGCTATTAGTAACTTTGGAGTGACTCTTTGTTGCATGCTGAGGGATAGTTATATGATCCAATTATGTTATTATTGTTGAGAGAACTTGCACTAGTGAAAGTATGAACCCTAGGCCTTGTTTCCTAGCATTGCAATACCGTTTACGCTCACTTTTATCGCTTGTTACCTTGCTGTTTTTATAATTTTAAATTACAAAAACCTATATCTACCATCCATATTGCACTTGTATCACCATCTCTTCGCCGAACTAGTGCACCTATACAATTTACCATTGTATTGGGTGTGTTGGGGACACAAGAGACTCTTTGTTATTTGGTTGCAGGGTTGCTTGAGAGAGACCATCTTCATCCTATGCCTCCCACGGATTGATAAACCTTAGATCATCCACTTGAGGGAAATTTGCTACTGTCCTGCAAACCTCTGCACTTGGAGGCCCAACAACGTCTACAAGAAGAAGGTTGTGTAGTAGACATCAAGTAATTTCTGGCACCGTTGCCGGGGAGGTGAGTGATTGAAGGTATATCTTTAGATCTTGCAATCAGATCTTTTAGTTTCTTGTTTTATCACTAGTTTAGTTTATGAAATAAAACTACAAAAAATGGAATTGAGGATGCCTCATACGCTTCATATTTTTAATGTCTTCCGTGAAAATAAGGATTCCGATAATTGTGCTCAAGTGCTAGAAGAAGAATGCATTAGAATGTTTGGCACTAAATATTTGAATGATGAGCATGATTGCAATGTTGTTAGTATGAATTCCTTGAATATCCATGATGCTAATGATATGCAAAGCCACAAGTTTGGGGAAGCTATGTTTGATGAAGATGATATTTTTTGTACCCCAAGTTTTGATGAGAAAATTTATTATGATGAAAGCATGCCTCCTATTTATGATGATTATATTGATGAAAGTGGATTTGGAGAGGTCATGACTTTATTTAGTAATGATTCCACTATCTTGGAAGAGGTTTCAATTGATTATGATGAGGAAAAAAGTTGCCATCTATGATGATTATTGTGATGACATGTATGCTATAAAGAACAATGATAACCATGAAACTTGTCATCTTGATTTTAATTTTCAATTGGATTATGCCTCACATGATAGTTATTTTGTTGAGTTTGCTCCCAATACTATTCCGAATGAGAAGAATTTTGCATATGTGGAGAGTAGTAAATTTTCTATGCTTGTAGATCATGAAAAGAATGCTTTATGTGATGGTTATATTGTTGAATTCATTCATGATGCTACTGAAAATTATTATGAGGGAGGAACATATGCTTGTAGGAATTGCAATAATATCAAGTTTCCTCTCTATGTGCTTAAAGTTTCGAAGTTATGCTTGTTTTGCCTTCCTATGCTAGTTGATTATTGTTCCCATAAGTTGTTTGCTCACAAAATTTCTATGCATAGGAAGTGGGTTAGACTTAAATGTGCTAGTCACATTCTTCATGATGCTCTCTTTATGTTTCAATTCTTATCTTTTATGTGAGCATCATTGAAATCATCATGCCTAGCTAGGGGCGTTAAACGTTAGCGCTTGTTGGGAGGCAACCCAATTTTTATTTTTGTTCTTTGCTTTTTGCTCCTGTTTAGTAATAAATAATTCATATAGCCTCTGTTTAGATGTGGTTTTATGTTTTAGTTAGTGTTTGTGCCAATTAGAACCTTTGGGAAGACTTGGGTGAAGTCTTTGCGATCTTGCTGTAAAAACAGAAACTTTTGCGCTCACGAGATTAGCTGCCATTTTTTTACTGGAGAGTTATTTTAGGTTGATTCTTTTTGCAGATGATTAATAGAAATATTCCTCACGTCCACCAATTTATTTTAGAATTTTTTGAGTTCCAGAAGTATTCGAATGATACAGATTACTACAGACTGTTCTGTTTTTGACAGATTCTGTTTTCATTGTGTTGTTTGCTTATTTTGATGAATCTATGAGTAGTATCGGAGGGTATGAACCATAGAGAAGTTGGAATACAGTATATATTACACCACTATGAATTTAGAATGAGTTCACAAAGTACCTAAGTGGTGATTTATTTTCTTATACTAACGGAGCTTACGAGTTTTCTGTTGAGTTTTGTGTTGTGAAGTTTTCAAGTTTTGGGTAAAGATTCGATGGACTATGGAATAAGGAGTGGCAAGAGCCTAAGCTTGGGGATGCCCAAGGAACCCCAAGATAATATTCAAGGACAACCAAGAGCCTAAGCTTGGGGATGCCCCGGATGGCATCCCCTCTTTCGTCTTCGTTCATCGGTAACTTTACTTGGAGCTATATTTTTATTCACCACATGATATGTGTTTTGCTTGGAGCGTCATTTTATTTTCTTTTGTTTTGCTTGCTGTTTGAATAAAATACCAAGATCTGAAATTCTTAAATGTTAGAGAGTCTTCACATAGTTACATGATTATTCAACTACTCATTGATCTTCACTTATATCTTTCGGAGTAGTTTGTCGTTTGCTCTAGTGCTTCACTTATATCCTTTTATAGCACGGTTTTATTTTATAGAAATTATTGATCTCTCATGCTTCACTTATATTATTTTGAGAGTCTTTTAGAACAGCATGGTAATTTTCTTTGGCTATAAAATTTGTCCTAATATGATAGGCATCTAAGATGGGTATAATAAAAACTTTCATATAGAGTGCATTAAATACTATGAGAAGTTTGATACTTGATAATTGTTTTGAGATATAAAGATGGTGATATTAGAGTCATGCTAGTTGAGTAATTGTGAAATTGAGAAATACTTGTGTTAAGGTTTGCAAGTCCCGTAGCATGCACGTATGGTAACCGTTGTGTGACAATTTGAAGCATGAGGTGTTCTTTGATTGCTTTCCTTATGAGTGGCGGTCGGGGACGAGCGATGGTCTTTTCCTACCAATCTATCCCCCTAGGAGCATGCGCGTAGTGCTTGGTTTTGATGACTTGTAGATTTTTGCAATAAGTATGTGAGTTCTTTATGACTAATGTTGAGTCCATGGATTATACGCACTCTCACCCTTCCATCATTGCTAGCCTCTTCGGTACCGTGCATTGCCCTTTCTCACCTCGAGAGTTGGTGCAAACTTCGCCGGTGCATCCAAACCCCGTGATATGATACGCTCTATCACACATAAGCCTCCTTATATCTTCCTCAAAACAGCCACCATACCTACCTATTATGGCATTTCCATAGCCATTCTGAGATATATTACCATGCAACTTTCCACCGCTCCGTTTATTATGACACGCTTCATCATTGTCATATTGCCTTGCATGATCATGTAGTTGACATCGTATTTGTGGCAAAGCCACCGTTCATAATTTTTCATACATGTCACTCTTGATTCATTGCACATCCCGATACACCGCCGGAGGCAGTCACATAGAGTCATATTTTTGTTCTAAGTATCGAGTTGTAATTCTTGAGTTGTAAGTAAATAATAGTGTGATGATCTTCATTACTAGAGCATTGTCCCATAAGAGGAAAGGATGATGGAGACTATGATTCTCCCACAAGTCGAGATGAGACTCTGGACGAAAAATAAAAAAAGAGGCAAAAAAAAGAGAAGGCCCAAACAAAAAAAATGAGAGAAAAAGAGAGAAGGGGCAATGTTACTATCCTTTTTCCACACTTGTGCTTCAAAGTAGCACCATGATCTTCATGATAGAAAGTCTCTTATTTGTCACTTTCATATACTAGTGGGAATTTTTCATTATAGAACTTGGCTTGTGTATTCCAATGATGGGCTTCTTCAAAATGCCCTAGGTCTTCGTGAGCAAGCAAGTTGGATGCAAACCCACTTAGTTTCTCTTGTTGAGCTTTCATACATTTATAGCTCTAGTGCATCCGTTGCATGGCAATCCCTACTCCTCGCATTGACATCAATTGATGGACATCTCCATAGCTTGTTGATTTGCCGCGTTGATGCAAGACTTTCTCCTTTTTTGTCTTCTCCTTACAACCTCCATCATCATACTCTGTTCCACCTATAGTGCTATGTCCATGGCTCGCGCTCATATATTGCGTGAAAGTTGAAAAAGTTTGAGAATGCTAAAGTATGAAACAAATGCTTGGCTTGTCATCGGGGTTGTGCATGATCGGAGCATTTTGTGTGACGAAAATGAAGCATGGCCAAACTATATGATTTTGTAGGGATGAGCTTTCTTTGGCTATGTTATTTTGAGAAGACATAATTGCTTGGTTAGTATGCTTGAAGTATTATTATTTTTATATCAATATTAAACTTTTGTCTTGAATCTTTTGGATCTGAACATTTATGCCACAATAAAGAAAATTACATTGAAAAATATGTTAGGTAGCATTCCACATCAAAAATTCTGTTTTTATCATTTACCTACTTGAGGACGAGCAGTAATTAAGCTTGGGGATACTTGATACGTCTCCAACGTATCTATAATTTTTGATTGTTTCATGCTATTATATTATCCATCTAGGATGTCTTAGATGCATTTATATGCTATTTTATATGATTTTTCGGACTAACCTATTAACCTAGAGCCCAGTGCCAGTTTTGTTTTTTCCTTGTTTTTGACTTCTACAGAAAAGGAATACCAAACAGAGACCAACTGACGTGCCAATTTTTGATGATTTTTTATGGACCAAAAGAAGCCCCCGGAGTAAAAGAGTTGGGACAGAAGAGTCCCGAGCCGTCCACGAGGGTGGGGGCGCGCCCTACCCCCTGGGAGCGTCCCCCTATCTCGTGGACGACTCAAAAACCCCCCCTGACGTGAGACCTACGCCAAGAATTCCTATAAATACTGAAACCTCCAGAAAATAACCTAGATCGGGAGTTCCGCCGCCGCAAGCCTCTGTAGCCACCAAAAACCAATCGGGACCCTGTTCCGGCACTCTGCCGGAGGGGGGATCCCTCACCGGTGGCCATCTTCATCATCCCGGCGCTCTCCATGACGAGGAGGGAGTAGTTCACCCTCGGGGCTGAGGGTATGTACCAGTAGCTATGTGTTTGATCTCTCTCTCTCTCATGTTCTTGATTGGCACGATCTTGATGTACCGCGAGCTTTGCTATTATAGTTGGATCTTATGATGTTTCTCCCCCTCAATCTCCTTGTGATGAATTGAGTTTTCCCTTTGAAGTTATCTTATTGGATTGAGTCTTTAAGGATTTGAGAACACTTTATGTATGTCTTGCATGTGCTTATCTGTGGTGACAATGGGATATTCACGCGATCTACTTGATGTATGTTTTGGTGATCAACTTGCGGGTTCAGTGACCTTGTGAACTTATGCATAGGGGTTGGCACACGTTTTTGTCTTGACTCTCCGCTAGAAACTTTGGGGCACTCTTTGAAGTTCTTTGTGTTGGTTGAAT
Source organism: Aegilops tauschii subsp. strangulata (assembly GCF_002575655.3). Lineage (NCBI taxonomy): Eukaryota > Viridiplantae > Streptophyta > Magnoliopsida > Poales > Poaceae > Aegilops > Aegilops tauschii. The sequence goes on from NC_053035.3 coordinate 248,893,456, forward strand.
AGATGAATCTGAGATTGTGTGATGCATATCGTATAATCATACACGTGGATACTTGTGGTGACATTGGAGTATCTAGGTGACATTAGGGTTTTGGTTGATTTGTGTCTTAAGGTGTTATTCTAGTACGAACTCTAGGATAGATCGAACGGAAAGAATAGCTTCATGTTATTTTACTACGGGCTCTTGAATAGATCGATTAGAAAGGATAACTTTGAGGTGGTTTCGTACCCTACAATAAGCTCTTTGTTTGTTCTCCGCTATTAGTAACTTTTGAGTGACTCTTTGTTGCATGCTGAGGGATAGTTATATGATCCAATTATGTTATTATTGTTGAGAGAACTTGCACTAGTGAAAGTATGAACCCTAGGCCTTGTTTCCTAGCATTGCAATACCGTTTGCGCTCACTTTTATCGCTTGTTACCTTGCTGTTTTTATAATTTTAGATTACAAAAACCTATATCTACCATCCATATTGCACTTGTATCACCATCTCTTCGCCGAACTAGTGCACCTATACAATTTACCATTGTATTGGGTGTGTTGGGGACACAAGAGACTCTTTGTTATTTGGTTGCAGGGTTGCTTGAGAGAGACCATCTTCATCTTACGCCTCCCACAGATTGATAAACCTTAGGTCATCCACTTGAGGGGAATTTGCTACTGTCCTACGAACCTCTGCACTTGGAGGCCCAACAACGTCTACAAGAAGAAGGTTGTGTAATAGACATTAGTCACACTCGATTCAACTAAAGTTGGAGAAACACACACCCACTAGCCACCTGTGTGCAAAGCACGGCGGTAGAACCAGTCTCATGAACGCGGTCATGTAATGTCGATCTGGGCCGCTTCATCCAACAATACCGCCGAATCAAAGTATGACATGCTGGTAAGCAGTATGACTATTATCGCCCACAACTCTTTGTGTTCTACTCATGCATATAACATCTATGCATAGACCTGGCTCGGATGCCACTGACGGGGAACGTAGTATTTCAAAAAAATTCCTACGATCACGCAAGATCTATCTAGGAGAAGCATAGCAACGAGCGGGGAGAGTGTGTCCACCTACCCTCGTAGACCGAAAGCGGAAGCGTTTAGTAACGTGGTTGATGTAGTCAAACGTCTTCGCGATCCAACCGATTAAGTACCGAACGCACGGCACCTCCGCGGTCTGCACATGTTCAACTCAGTGACGTCCCTCGAACTCTAGATCCAGCTGAGGTCGAGGGAGAGTTTCGTCAGCACGATGGCGTGGTGACGGTGATGATGAAGTTACCGACGCAGGGCTTCGCCTAAGCACTACGGCAATATGACCGAGGTGGAAAACTGTGGAGGGGGCACCACACACGGCTAAGAGATCAACTTGTGTGTCTATGGGGTGCTCCCTCCCCCGTATATAAAGGAAGGGAGGAGGGGGCCGGCCGGCCATAAGGGGCACGCCCAAGGGGGGGAATCCTACTCCTACTAGGAGTAGGTTCCCCCCTTTCCTAGTCCAACAAGGAGGGGAAGGAAGGAGGAGGGCGCCGCCCCACCCCTTGTCCAATTCGGACTCGGGGGGGGGGGGGGTGAGGGAGTCCTGGACTAAGGGGTCCTCGGGCGTCCGGCCTATTGTCCATGGGCCGGACTGATGGGCTGTGAAGACGTGAAGGCCGAAGACTGTAACCGTGTCTGGATAGGACTCTCCTTGGCGTGGAAGGCAAGCTTGGCGATCAACTATGAAGATTCTTTCTCATGTAACTGACTCTATGTAACCCTAGATCCCTCCGGTGTCTATATAAACCGGAGGGCGTAGTCCAGAAAGGATATACTCATTACCATAGTCATACAGGCTAGGCCTCTAGGGTTTAGACATTACGATCTCGTGGTAGATCTACTCTTGTAACACTCATATTCATCAAGATCAATCAAGCAGGAAGTAGGGTATTACCTCCATAGAGAGGGCCCGAACCTGGGTAAACATCGTGTCCCCCGTCTCCTGCAACCATCGACCTTAGACGCACAGTTCGGGACCCCCTACCAGAGATCCGCCGGTTTTGACACCGACATTGGTGCTTTCATTGAGAGTTCCACTGTGCCGTCGACGAAAGGTTCGATGGCCCCTTCGATCGTCCATAGTGACACTGTCCAGGGAGAAACCTTCCTCCCCGGAGAGATCTTCGTGTTCGGCGGCTTTGTACTGCGGGCCAACTCGCTTGGCCATCTGGAGCAGATCGATAGTTACGCCCCTGGCCATCAGGTCAGATTCGGAAGCTTGAACTACGTCGCGGACACCCGCGGAGACTTGATCTTCGAATGATTTGAGACTGCGATGATCGCTCCCCCTCGCTCCGATGAACATGACTTAAATCTATCATCGGGTCACATCCAGGAGATGGTTCCTGTTGCTACAACGGCCTTAAAGCCGGAGCAGATCGTGCCATCCGAGGCCACAGAGTCCGCAGTGTTGGAGCCACACACAGACTCGACACCCTACAATATTTGCATCAACGAAACTCCGGACTCGTCTCCAGCTATAAGTTCCGGACCATGTACGCCGGTGGACACCGAGCTGGATCGGTTATCGACTTTCGAATTCAGCGCCCCAGACATCTTCCAGCACTCACCTTTGGGTGATGTGCTAAACTCTTTAAAGAATTTGTCCTTGGATAAGGACTCACAGCCGAACTATGTTCGGTTCGAGCTAGAAGCTGATGATGGGGAATTTTGCTTCCCACCCGCCACCCACTTCGTAGCCACTGTCGATGACTTAACCAACGTGCTTGACTATGGCTCCGAAGACATCGACGGTATGGACGACGATGCCGACAAGGAGCAAGGCCAAGACCCGCCATTCACTGGACGTTGGACGGCCACCTCTTCGTACGATGTGTACATGGTTGACACACCTACAAAAGCTAGCGACGATGACAAAGAAGATCCAGTTGCGAATAAACCTTCTGAGACACAGTCCAAGCACCGGCGCCCTAAACGCCGTTCTAAGCCTCGTCGCTCAAAAGATGGCAACACTGGCACCAGAGAAAATAGTAGTCCGGGCGACGCCGAAAACAATGAAGACCCTGTTGGAGCTACATCCAAACAGGAGGAACAAGACAACGAGCAAGTTAACCCTGATAAACAGACCATGCCCAATGACCCGGATGACGACAGTTATCGTCCAGTCACCGAGGATGAGGAGAGCCTTGGCAGCGAGGATTTCATCGTGCCTAAGGCACCCCTCGAGTAGGAGCGCTTCAAGCGCCAGCTAATAGCTACTGCAAGAAGCCTAAAGAAAAAGCAGCAGCAGCTCCAAGCCGATCAAGACCTACTCATTGACAGATGGACCGATGTCCTGGCAGCCAAAGAATACGGCCTCAAGTGCCCAGCCAAGAGTTACCCGAAGCGCAGACTGCTACCTCAGTTCAATGAGGAGGCACCAGATCCCATACCTCCCTCGCATAATGCGGAACAACCACCGCGTGGTCGGGACAGTGCGGCGGACCGACCACCCCGCGGTCGGGACAAAACGGCAGCTCATGCCGAACAGCAGAACGCCCCACCGCCCCGCAAAAACAGAGACAAAACAGCTTGGGACTATACATACGACCTTTGGCAGGAACTGAACAGTAGAGCAGGACACACCAGATCAATCTCCGGATCGTGAGCACGCTTTCCGACTCGGGATGACGGCTACCTATTCGGATGTGACAAACCTAGTCACGCCCGGGCCGATAACCGCAGACGGACTTCATCGGAGGTGCGCCGTGACGCGGCCCGATATAGAGGCGCCGCACACCCTCTCTGCTTCACAGATGAAGTAGTGGATCACGAATTCCCCGAGGGGTTCAAGCCCGTTAATATCGAATCATACGATGGAACAACCGATCCCGCAGTATGGATCGAAGATTTTATTCTCCACATACATATGGCTCGAGGAGATGACCTCCACGCCATCAAATACCTCCCACTAAAATTAAAAGGGCCAGCTAGACACTGGCTAAATAGCCTACCTGAAAATTCCATCGGTAGTTGGGAGGACTTGGAAGAAGCTTTTCTTGACAACTTCCAAGGCACTTATGTCCGGCCACCAGACGCCGATGACTTAAGTCATATAGTTCAACAACTTGGAGAATCAGCCAGAAAATTCTAGACTAGGTTCCTAACCAAAAAGAACCAGATCGTTGACTGTCCGGATGCCGAAGCCCTAGCGGCCTTCAAACACAACATCCGCGACGAATGGCTTGCCCGCCACCTCGGCCAAGAAAAGCCGAAATCCATGGCAGCCCTCACGGCACTCATGACCCGCTTTTGCGCGGGTGAGGATAGTTGGCTGGCTCGTAGTACAAACACAGCCAACGAGGCAGGCCCCTCTGAGGCCAAAAACAGCACCGGCAAGCTCCGGCGCAATAAACACAAATTCCAAAGTAATGGCGATAACACCGATGACACGGCAGTTCACGCCGGATTCAGCGGCTCCAAGTCCGGCCAGCGGAAGAAGCCCTACAAAAGGAACAATGAGGGACCATCCAGCTTGGACTGCATACTCGACCGTCCGTGCCAAATACATGGCACCCCAGACAAACAAGCCAATCATACCAACAGGGATTGTTGGGTTTTTAAACAGGCTGGCAAGTTAAATGCCGAGAACAAGGAAAAGGGATCACAAAGCGAGGACGAGGACGAAGAGCCCCGGCAGCCGAACACTTGGGGGCAGAAGAAATTTCCCCCTCAAGTGAAAACGGTGAACATGATATATGCTACACACATCCCCAAAAGGGAGCGCAAGCGAGCACTCAGGGACGTCTAGGCGGTAGAGCCAGTCGCCCCGAAATTCAATCCGTTGTCGTCATTCCCGATCACCTTCGATCGTCGAGATCATCCAACTAGTATTCGCCATGGCGGTTCGGCCGCGCTGGTCCCCGACCCAATCATCGACAGATTTCACCTAACACGAGTCCTAATGGACGGTGGTAGCAGCCTCAACCTGCTCTATCAGGATACAGTGCGTAAAATGGGCATTAATCCCTCACGAATCAAGCCCACAAAGACTACCTTTAAAGGAGTCATACCAGGCGTAGAGGCCCGTTGCACGGGCTCAATCACGCTGGAAGTGGTCTTTGGTTCCCCGGGCATCTTCCGAAGCGAAGAGTTAATCTTCAATATCGTCCCCTTCCGCAGCGGCTACCACGCACTGCTCGGGCGAATTGCGTTTGCTAGATTCAACGCAGTGCCGCACTGAAAGAACATGCGGTGCCCCCATGTTTGGTTTTGGTAATTGATGACAATCTCTATGGACTAATGGTTGCCTTGAGTTATTTTTGAAGGGTTTGTCCATAGGATTTTTTTTGAGTCCATTTGTTGGTTTCAAGGAGAGTTTGTGATGACCAAGGTGCTATTAAGGAATTATCCAAAGATTGGTCTTACATCATCCAAATGAATAGAGTTGGAAAGATTCAAGGTTGATCAAGACTAAGTACAGAGAGTGTTTCAAGTTGATCAACACACAAAACGTAGAAGATGTACCGAGAGGGAACAAGTGATCCCATGGTATGGTAAGCATTGTCAATTACGCTTTGTGTACTAACCCATGGTCTTTGTGAGAGTTCTATGTGGGGTTAGGTTATCTTCCATGGGCTTGCGTCAAGAGGAAGATCACATACAACCCATGGAGGATGACATCAAATCAAGGTTGTGTTGTGCAAGTTCAAGTGGAGCATCACGAAGAAATCATGCTTGTAGCTTGCCGTCCATTATGGTATCAATGGACTTGTGAAGATGTGCCAAAGAGTGGCTCACCCATAGTGGAGTATGGGGGAACAATCAACTAGTCTTTATCGAGCGAATGCAATCAAGAAAGGTGGTCCAACTTGAGGGAGTCAAGATCGTCATCATCTAGCTCAAGTGGACTTCGTGCAAGGCAAAGGTTTGCCCTTGATAGGTTTTATATTTTACCGGTGTCATGGTGATAGTTTGGAGACTGGGTTATAGGATCAATAGCCGTACTATCAAGGGGGGCTCTCCAGTGAGTAGCTTGATCGTATCGTTCGTCGAGAGCTCAAACCATTGCATCCTTGCACCATGTTTCTTGGTTCCTATTTGGTTCTCTTTGTGAGTCTTAGAGCTTATGTTCATCTTGATGACAAGCTTGAGTTCATCGAAAACGGAGTTTGCATGCGTCTTCTATGATGTTTTCGGTGTTGGAGGTTTTACCGGTCTTATCCGAGGAAGGTTTCTCACCATTTTATTTTGGGACTTTTCTGATTTGCTTCTTATTGGTATTTCTATCAAGATTGTTTTATCCCTTGTCGCTAGCTTTCCAACAAACTTGGTTTCGTCGAATTCGGAGTCTGTTTGCAGAAGTTGTGTCAGTTTTGGTGTCCTTAAAAGGGGCTGATGCGGATGTAATTTTTTAGTACCGCTCTTGGGAGCGGTACTACCACGACTACTTCTGTGGCTACTTCCGCTCAGGACCAAAATCTCGTCACAAGTCCAGCGGTGGTAGGCACGGATGTAATTTTTTAGTACTGCTCGTAAGCAGTAGTACCGCTACCCTTAGCAGTAGTACCGCTACCCGTAGCGGTAGTACCGTGAGGTCAAGCGGTACTACCGCTCCGACGGTTCTTCTGGCTTTTTTGCCTCCTCGCTGTTGTGTTTCAAAGGGCTACTACCTCCCTAGCGGTAGTACCGCTCGGTGCAGGCTGTGAGCATAACGGTTGGATTTTTTCCCACCTATAAAAGGGGGTCTTCTTCCCCAATGAACTTTATCCTTTGAGCTCATGTTCTTCCCCCATTGTTGACCTTCTTCAAGCTTGCTAACTCTCAATCCCTCCATGGATTCTTGCTAGTTTTTGAGAGAAAAGAGAGAGGAGATCTAGATCCACATTTCCACCAATCACTTTCTCCTCTATGTGAGGGGAACCCCTTGGATCTAGATCTTGGAGTTCTTGGTGTTCTCCTTCTTCTTCTTCCTCTCATTTTCCTCCCTAGCATTAGTTGCTTAAGTGGGATTTGAGAGAGAAGGACTTGGGCACTCCGTGTGCCCTTGCCACTGCATTTGGTGCATCGGTTTGAGTTCTCCACGGTGATACGTGGAAGTTACAAGTTGAGAAGCTTATTACTCTTGGGTGCTTGGTACCCTTGAGCTTGTTCCTCTTGGGTGCTTGGGCGCCCTAGACGGTTGGAGGTGTTCAGAGCTCAATCATTGTGGTGTAAAGCTCCGGGCAAGCATCGGGGTCTCCAATTAGGTTGTGGAGATCGCCCCGAGCAATTTGACGGGTACCGGTGACCGCCCCCAAGGGTTGCCAAAGTGTACGGGTTCGGTGACCGCCCCCAAGGGTTGCCATTTGTACGGGTTCGGTGACCGCCCTCAAGGGTCCCTTAGTGGAATCACGACATCTTGCATTGTGCGAGGGCGTGAGGAGATTACGGTGGCCCTAGTGGCTTCTTGGGGAGCATTGTGCCTCCACACCGCTCCAAACGGAGATTAGCATCCGCAAGGGTGTGAACTTCGGGATACATCATCGTCTTCGTGTGCCTCGGTTATCTCTTACCGAAGCCCTTTACTTTGTGATAGCCATATTGTTTCTTGTCATATATCTTGCTATCACCTAAGTAGTTTTTCTTGCTTATCATACGTTGTTGGTGCACATAGGTGAGCCTACTTGTTGTAGGTTTTGTGCTTGACAAATTAACCGCTAGGTTTATTCCGCATTTGTTCAGGCCTCAACCGTAATTATTTTAAAGCGCCTATTCACCCCCTCTAGGCGACATCCATGATCTTTCAATTGGTATCAGAGCCTCGTCTCTCTTTGTTAGGCTTAACGGCCTAGAGAGTAAAGATGTCGACTGGGGGATTAGGATTCTCTGACACTCTTAGTTTCGATGGCACAAATTTTGATGTTTGGGTAATTCGCATGCTTAATCTCTTTAGGGTCATGGACCCAAATTTAGAGCGAATTGTAGATATGGGTTTTTCTCCTCCAAAGGATCCCCAAAGATTATCTTTAGAGGATGAGAATCTATCTCAATGCTCATGCTTCTAATGTTCTTTTCGATGCTTTGAGCAATGTAGTTATATTTCAACTCATGTCGTTCCAGGATGCTCATGAGTTGTGGACAAAGCTTCAAGATAAATATGGTGTGTCCAAGATTTGTGGGGATGATTGTTCTCCCTCCACCTCCGGCCGTGTTGCTTTCTCAAGTTCTACTACATCACCCACATGTGGTTTGCCACAAGGTAATGATATGGTGAGTAGTGGTGGTCATTGCAATGATGATAGTGTGCTTATCATTGATGACTCTTCATCACTATCTTATTGCAATGCTCCACCTTTGGACTTCAACACTCCGAGCTCTCTAAATGTTTCACATGCTTGTGTTGATAGTCCTTGCATATCATGTAGAAATTGCTTTACTAAATCTCATGATGATATGCTTGCTATGTCTTGTTTCCATGATAAAAATGCATCTATTTCCTCGAATTGTTGTGCTAACAATGTAGAGGAAACCCAACACCCCATGGAACAAGATGTGGTCGTGAATGGTGCCTCAAGGGATCCTACATCATCATCGATTGCGTTTTGCCTTCTGGCTAAGGCTTCAAAGGTATCTCCCACTTTGAATCCCAATATATCTTGTGATGATGTTAGTGATGAAGAGAATGATACCGTTGCCTCCTTAAAAATTAAGGGAGAAATGATTTTTAAAGCTCTTCATAAGAATAAAATTGCTCGTTCCAACTTCATGGAAATCATGTCTATTGCTATTGAGGGCAAGAAATATATTGATGAGTTGGAATCTCGTCTTGAGGAGCATGAGGTCACCATTGATAAAATGGAAGGTCATGAGCATGATTACACTAATGAGATTGCGGACCTCTCTCAAGCTCTTGAACTTGAACAAACCACCAAGGGATCTCTTGAGGAGACTTTTGCTCTAGAATTATCTAGAGTGAAGGAATCTCGTGATAGAGCTCTTGAGGTGGCCAATGTTTTTCAAACTAAAAATGCTAAGCTTGAAGTTGCTCATGCTAGACTCCTTGAGGATTTGAGCACCTCGAAAATGGCTCAAGGGTCATCAAGGGTGAGCTCATCAAACTCACCGAGTCTCATGATCAACTTGAAGCTTCTTATTTAAAAGAGATTGACAAGTTGTCCTCTCCTATTGTTGTTAATGATGATGCTTGTGCTACTAACTCTATTACTTGTGAAGCATCCATTTTGAAGGAGAACATTGAGCTACGGGCTCAACTTGTGTTGCTATCTAGCAATTATGGGAAATTGGAAGAAAGCCATGAAAAGCTCTCAAGCTCTCATGATGATCTTCTAGTATCCCATAATGTGCTAAAGATAGCACATGAGGCCATGATTGCTAAGGTAACATCTAGTGAGCCTCATGTGGATACTAGCACTACTTTTATTCAAAATGCTATATTGCCTTATGCTAGTCCTCGCGATTCCTCCATGCATAACATTGGTACATCTTGTGATGAATTGCTTTCCTTGCCTTGTTGCTCTAAAGATGAAGCTTAGACTTCCTCTAGTGCTTGTGTTGAGACTAACCATGTAGAGGAAATCAAAGAGCTCAAGGCCCAAGCCACTTCCTTGAAGAAAGATTTGGAAAAGTGTCATGAAGGGAATGCCACACTCAACAATATCTTGAGTGTACAAAAATCCCCCAATGACAAAGGTGGACTTGGATTCAACTCCAATAAGAAGAAGAAGTCCAAGAGCAACAACAAGAAGGGCCAAAAACAAGTCAAGAGTTCGGCCAAGATTATTTTCTTCAAGTGCAAAATTGAAGGGCATCATGTTAGATCTTGCCCATTGAAGTAGAAGGCCATTAGTGACAAGAAACAAGGGAAGCGGCTACAAGTGCATTCTCATGCTCAACCTCAAGTTGAAGAAAGGCCTCCTCCCAAGAAGACTCAAGCTAATGCTTCTCAAGTTGAGAAATCAAGTGAGAAGAAAGTGAAGAGTAGACGTTGTGTAACGCCCACGATGCGGCTATATCTCCCACGTGTCGAGGCACGACTTAGAGGCATAACCGCATAGTGGTTTTGTCGCAAGAAGGGTCATCTTTACACAATCCCATGTAATGAACAAGCATGGGATAAAGAGTTGGCTTACAATCGCCACTTCACACAATTCATAAATATAAATCATACATCATTCAAAATACATACATATAGACCGACTACGGTCAAAATCCAGATGAAAATAAGACAACCCCAAATGCTAGGTCCCCGATCGTCCCAACTGGGCTCCACTACTGATCATCAGGAAAAGACACATAGTAACGACCACGTTCCTCATCGAACTCCCACTTGAGATCGATCCCATCATCTGCACTGGCATCGTCGGCACCTGCAACTGTGTTGGTAGAATCTGTGAGTCACGAGGACTCAGCAATCTCACACCCGCGAGATCAAGACTATTTAAGCTTATAGGAAAAGATGGTGTAATGAGGTGGAGCTGCAGCGGCAATAAGCATATATGGTGGCTAACATACGCAACTGAGAGCGAGAAGAGAAGCAACGGAATGGTCGTCATCTAACAATGATCAAGAAGTGATCCTGAACTCCGACTTACGTCATTCATAACTCAAACCAGGTTCACTTCCCGGACTCCGCCGAGAAGAGACCATCACGGCTACACACACAATTGATGTCTTTTAACCGGGTCAAGTGACAAGTTCTCTACAACCGGACATTAACAAATTCCCATCTGCCTCATAACCGCGGGCACGGCTTTCGAAAGATAATACCCTGCAGGGGTGTCCCAACTTAGCCCATCATAAGCTCTCACGGTCAACGAAGGATAAACCTTCTCCCGGAAAGACCCGATCAGTCTCGGAATCCCGGTTTACAAGACATTTCAACAATGGTAAAACAAGACCAGCAAAGCCGCCCGAATGTGCCGACAAATCCCAATAGGAGCTGCACATATCTCGTTCTCAGGGCACACTGGATGAGCAGTCCGTACAACTAAAACCAATCCTCGAGTTTCCCCAAGGTGGCGCTGCAAAGGGCTCTAGTTTGGACCAGCACTCAGAGGAACACTGGCCCGGGGGTTTAAAATAAAGATGACCCTCGGGCTCTAGAAAACCCGGGGGAAAAAGGCTTAGGTGGCAAATGGTAAAACTAAGGTTGGGCCTTGTTGGAGGAGTTTTATTCAAGGCGAACTGTCAAGGGGGTCCCATAAATCACCCGACCGCGTAAGGAACGCAACTCAAGGAACATAATACCGGTAAGACAGAAACTAGGGCGGCAAGAGTGGAACAAAACACCAAGCATAAGGCCGAGCCTTCCACCCTTTACCAAATATATAGATGCATTAATTAAATAAAAGATATTGTGATATCCCAACATATCCATGTTCTGACATGGAACAAACTTCAACTTCACCTGCAACTAGCAATGCTATAAGAAGGGCTGAGCAAAAGCGGTAACTTAGCCAAACAACGGTTTGCTAGGAAAGGATGGTTAGAGGCTAACATGGCAATATGGGAGGCATGATATAGCAAGTGATAGGTAGCGCAACATGGCAATAGAGCGAATAACTAGCAAAGCAAAGATAGAAGTGATTTCGAGGGGTGGTCATCTTGCCTGCAAGGTTCTCAGAGTTGTCGAAAGCTTGATCCTCGTAAGCGTACTCAACAGGTTCCTCGTTCACGAACTCGTCTCCTGGCTCTACCCAAGACAATAACACAAGCAACGGAACCACAATCAATCACGAGAAATGCACAAGCAACATGATGCAAAACATGTATGATATGCAAGATATGATATGCGATGCATATGCGTGCTCCGGAAGGAAAATGATGAACAAGGCAATAACTTGGCAAACCAAGCATGCCACTGGAAAGATGAGATGATTTCGGTCGAAATCGATATAAAGATCACCGGAAACGGATGCACGGTTTGCAAATGGCAAGCAAAACAAGAATTGACACGAATCTGCGATTAACAGCATGATAGCACTTAGAATGCAACAAGTAACAAAGCTACAGCACTCCAACATAGTAACAAAGCATATGACAGTAATCTACAGGAGATTCTTGACAAAAGATGAACACTGAGCTACGGCTAGTTCACAACATAACAAGCTCAAACAAGTATGGCAAAAGTGCAAAAGATAACAGGATCACAGACTTGGTGAAATTACTGGACATGGCAGAAAACAGTATCAGGTAGCAATGTTTAGAGCATGAAATCAACAAGCTACATGAACTTAACATAGAAAAACAAGGCATGGCACTATTCTACTAAATGCATATGACAAAAGTCCCTTACTGACCATAAGCCAAACAGGACCAGAAGATATGATGGCAACCTTGTAAACATAGCAATTTTCGTTAACAGGTTCCAGACTTAGCAGAAAACAGAGCATGGCAGAAACAACAATATGAAGGCCTCTTGGTGAGCTTGATGCACTCACCACAAAGCAATACATGACAAAACAAGCATACCTACAGCAAGATGGCATGTTTATGAAGCTATCCATGGCAAGAGAAAATACATAGCATGTATGGATCAACTACAATAAGCTTGCAAAATTGCATATCATGTTAATAATCTGCCAGAAATATTTTATAGCAAAAGTAGAGCAAGATTGAGTCATTCTATGGCACTCCATAATTGCAAACAAGGGCAGGAATAGATCAATTACAATAATATCTACAAAACATCCTTACTGAACATCACCAAAATATGCATGGATCTCTCTGTAGCATCAAGTTTACATGGCAACAAAATAACAGCAGACAAGGACTTGGAGAAAACACCAAGTCCCTGAAATCAGAAACATTACGGGGCCTAGTTTGCATGCTTGTGCTAGTCACCACAGAGATCACAAAAATACATGGCATATACCACTGGAAAGATGGCATGGCATGCAACAAAACACATGTATAGCTCATGTCCATAAGATGCACAGATTAAATGATACAAAAATGACAAATCTCCAAGTTCTGTTAAGTACCAGCAGATAACGGCAACTAGCCCTTTTGTAACAGAGATTTGGACATCAAGATGACCTCTAATGAACATGGTGCAATTGAACAAAATGTAGAGCATCACGAGACGAACAATTTGACATATTACACGCGCGAAATGGAACTATATGCAAAGAGTTATGCAATGTTGAACAGGGGCACATATCATCAAAATCAAATGACAGGAATTTTTGGGGGGCTCGGGAAAAGTCAACGCACTCTACTGGATCGAGATCTGGCGATGGGGGCTTGAGCTCGACGGGCGGTGGCCGGAGATGGCGGCCGGCGACGGAGGAAGGAGAGGACGAGGCACCGGCGGCAGGAGGAGGGGGCGCCGGCGGCGCCGGCCGGGCTCGCGCGGGCACGCCGGCGACGGGCGAGGCCGCGGGCACGACGGCGAGCGGCAAGGCGACAGGGACGGCAGCGCCGGCGGCGGCGGGGCACGGCGGAGGCGGCGGGCGGCGGCTCGGGGCCCGGTCGCGCGCGGGCGGGCCGTCCTCGGGCCTGGCGGGCCGCGGCGGCGCGGGGCGCGGTGGCGTGCCACGTGGCGGCGGCGGTGGAGGTGGACGCGTCCGGCTCCGCCCGGACGTGTCCGGTGGCGGAGAGGAAGCGGGTCTAGGGTTTATCTGAGAATGTTTTTCGGGAGGGTCACATATAAATAGGTAGAGGGAGTTTGGAGGCTCCAAATGAGGTGCGGTTTTCGCCCACACGATCGTGATCGAACGACCTACAGCATGGAAGAGAGTTTGGTGGGTTTTTGGCTGTTTTTGAGGGGGGTTTTGCTGCAACACACAAATGGACATTGCGGATGCCCGGTTAACCGTTGGAGTACCAAACGACCTCCAAATGGAACGAAACTTGACCGGTGGCCTACCGGTGGTATACTAAGGCCACATGACAAGCCTCGGTCCATTCCGAGAATGTTTGACACCCGCTCACGAAAGAAAACAAGAGGGGTGCGCCGGAGGAGATGGGAGCGCCGGATTGCAAAACGGACAACGGGAAAAATGTTCGGATGCACGAGACGAACACGTATGCAAATGCAATGCACATGATGACATGATATGAAATGCATGACATGAACAAAATACAAAACGACAAACAAAACCCGACCACGGAGGGAATATCATAACACATAGCTAAAAATGACAAGAGTCAGAGTTACAAATATGGCAAGTTACATGCGGGGTGTTACACGTTGCTACCTATGTCGTGAGAAAGGTCACCTCGCTTCTTCATGCACTAGTGGTATCTTATCCAACCCAATTATTATTGATGATGTCTATTCTCTTGGGAAGGATAAGGTTGGCTTTGGCAATGTGGTTGCCAAGTTTGTTGGTACTCAAAGTGGTTTGAAGCAAAAAACCATTTGGGTAGCCAAGCCTATTGTGACTAACCTCTTAGGACCCAACTTGGTTGGGGACCAACAAGCTCAAACTTGATCAATAGGTGATGTTGGAGGACATTGGAGACTTGGCTACATTATGAAGAATTAAGGGGACTTCATCACTCTTATTGTCTCAAGCCAAGTCAATTGAATCATCAAGCTTATATATTATATCCAATGTGCCTCCTTGCGGTAACTTGTACTTAAATTGCTTACATTGAAGGTTACTTGCCCCCTTGCATGTTTTGGTTTTGTTCCTTGCATGTGTTTGTATATGATGTGTCTCCAAATTGCCTTTGTGTGTGTTGGTTTGCACTTCATGTACATGTGTGTCGTTCGTTGAGCCTTTGTGCATCTTGTTTGTATCTTAGTTGGCTCTTGCGAGAGATTAATGGAATATCCCATTATGGGGGAGTGATGTGCTTTGTGCACCTCACAATCCTATAAATGTGTGTACATGAGTAATACCATCTAGTATTGATATTTCAAGATTATCTAGTCACTATGTGGTATATCTTCTCATGAGAAATTCAAATTCTAAATAGTCCATTAATTATCTCTTGTTGGATCCTTTTATTTGCCTCTTGTTTACCCTTAATTGGTATCACATTATGGGGGAGTAATATGCTATGTGTATACTACTAGCCTAGAAAATGTGTACATTTGAGATATTGTCACCTAGAGTTGATATTGTAAATTATCTTGTTCCTAGGTGTCATATTAGCTCTACAAGTTGCAATTTGCTTTTTGTTTGGTGTGAAGATGATGTCAGATATCCTTGCTATCTACCACCGGGAATTATTTCCATTTACTTCTTGTCTTTTGACAATTGGTACTCACTTGTGTGGTAGAATTTATTGATCATCTTTACATTGGCTTTTGCTTTTATTTGCCTTTTCTCTTGCCAAGGAATGTATCAACTCCCTTTGTCTTCCATACCACTTGTGGATCTTGTTTATTTTTGATCTTGTCTAGTGTTTTCTAGATATAGTGAAAGTGGTGATCCCACCTTGTGCATTTTGTATTCAAATGCAAATTCTCTATAATGCACTAGTCTTGGGGGAGCTATCCTATTTTCTATAAAACGCTCATCTTGCGATCCTTGTCAAGTGTGTGTTGGTGGAAGGCAAGCCGTTTTCGTTTTGGTACTTTGTGCCATCATGAAACTTTGTAGAGAGCTTGGTTTGTTTGGAACCATCCTCTCTTTTGGGAGTTTGATATCTTTTATTTCGAGTGTATCAATGGATATCTCATTCCTTGATGTATCTTTTATGGATATCCTCCAAGTGATGTTTTATTCATTTGGTATCTTTTCTTCACTTGGTTTTTCTTTGTCATTTGGTATCGGTTCTTGAAGGTCTTGAGCATGCATTTTTACTTCATGTAGTCTCTGTGGCATGCTTTCTTTATTTGACCCAATATATAGGGAAACTCCACCAAGTCTTAAATTGGATGAGATGTGCATGAAATTCATTTCCTTCTCTATATGCACATATATATGTGGATTTTGTCCTATACAATTGTTTCTAACTCTTTGGTCCCAATGAGTTTGGGTACCGTTTAGTTTGTGTTGTTCTTCTAGGAACAATTGGAGATGCATTGGATGCTCGGCTCACTAACAAGGGAGGTGTTGTCACCATGTGCTTATTGGAGTCAAGCTAGGATGATCAATGAACTACTATCCACCTTCAATTGGTATCTACTACATCCTTCCAATGGTATCTCGGTAACAAGTATCATCATCTACTTCATGCACACATTTCTTGCATCAACCTTGTGTATGTTGTATCATGGCATGTAATTCATTCTTTCTTGTGATACTTGTTTCCTTTCTCAAAGCATCCCAACAATGATCTCTTGTTGCTAGTTGTGATGTCTTTGATGCTCGTGTGGTTGGAACTCATTTATATACAATAAGACCATATCTAGCCATGTGCTATGCCTTCAAGCAAATATCTTATTGGTATATTTATGACTTCCTTGTGGATATCTTATTCTTTCCCTTTTGCAACAATTTCATGTGCACATCCTTCTTTGTGGATTGATATCATCATGATCTCATCTACCTAGAATCCTATACACTTGAGAGAAGTTTCATATCTAATTGATATCCCCTTCCTTCGCGTCCACCTTTTCTTTCTTGTATTATTTCTTTGGTGGCTCCTTGAAGGTGTGTGTCTTGAGTGCGGATCTTATATCGTTGCATCTTGATGCACTCTTTTGTGGTGAAGATCATTTTCCTCATGCTTGTCTTGACAAAGCTTGCCATTTAATTGGTATCCCTCGTCTTGATGAGGCTTTCATTTTCTATCTTCACCATGGGTTGTCACAAGCTTGGTTAAATTTTCTCTTTTTAGTGAGCTTGTGAATCCATTTGCTTGGTGTGTGTGAGAAGGAGATGTCATGCACCTTGTATGTCAACTATTAAAGACTATGTTGATGCTTAATGCTCATCCTTATATTAGTCTCCTCAAGTGCTTTGCCATGACTCACACACATCTTTTTGGTTGAACCTATTTCCAAGTTGCCTCTTTTATATGTTGCTCAACTATTTGTTTTTTTGGAAGTGCTAGGCTTTGTTTCCTACATGCTCACTTGCACTTGTTGTGAGATTCTATCGATTTTGGGGGAGTGATGATCCTATTTTGTGCACTTGGTATCCTAATGCAAATATTCTAAGGAGCGCACAAATCATGGGGAACTTCACTAGTGTCTTTTAGAACGCTTCGTTGGTCTCTTGCACTTGTCGTGAGGTTCTATTGATCTTGGGGGAGTGACAATCCTATTTTGTGCTCGTTGTATGCAATTGCAAAACTAAATTGTGCACAAAACAAGGGGAGCTTCTCTAGTTTCTCTAGAACACTCCTTTGCTCATATCATAATACCTTTTATTCATGTGGCATGTAGGATCATTAGTCTAGTTGTTTCAATTGGTATCTTTTGATAGCTTGCTTCAATTGGTATCGTTTGATTGCTTGAGTGCTTGTTTCTCTCTTTGTTATGCCTTTGTGGCATGTCATTCTTTTGGCAATCTTTGGGCCTCAATATAGTTTGTCTTCCTCCAAGTATTGACCGTTGGATATGTGTATTGCATTCCACTCTCAAGTTGAGAAATACACAATTTATGGAGGAACACAAGTTATATTGGCCTTCGAAGCCTTTCGCCCATTTTGGCAATCGATGCCAATGGGGGAGAAGTTTCAGAGAGTTTTGTGGAGAAGTTTAGAGAGTCATCTCTTCTTGCTTTGGTTTTGTTCCTAAACTTTTGCATCTGATGCGCATACATTATTGTTGCATGGTATGGTGATGCATAATTCCTTATATAAACTCTCTTGAAAGTGATTGTCATTAATTACCAAAATGGGGGAGATTGAAAGAACATGCGGTGCCCCCATGTTTGGTTTTGGTAATTGATGACAATCTCTATGGACTAATGGTTGCCTTGAGTTATTTTTGAAGGGTTTGTCCATAGGCTTTTTTTTGGAGTCCATTTGTTGGTTTCAAGGAGAGTTTGTGATGACCGAGGTGCTATTAAGGAATTATCCAATGATTGGTCTTACATCATCCAAATGAATAGAGTTGGAAAGATTCAAGGTTGATCAAGACTAAGTACAGAGAGTGTTTCAAGTTGATCAACACACAAAGCGTAGAAGATGTACCAAGAGGGATCAAGCGATCCCATGGTATGGTAAGCATTGTCAATTATGCTTTGTGTACTAACCCATGGTCTTTGCGAGAGTTCTATGTGGGGTTAGGTTATCTTCCATGGGCTTGCGTCAAGAGGAAGATCACATACAACCCATGGAGGATGACATCAAATCAAGGTTGTGTTGTGCAAGTTCAAGTGGAGCATCACGAAGAAATCATGCTTGTAGCTTGCCGTCCATTATTGTATCAATGGACTTGTGAAGATGTGCCAAAGAGTGGCTCACCCATAGTGGAGTATGGGGGAGCAATCAACTAGTCTTCATCGAGCGAATGCAATGAAGAAAGGTGGTCCAACTTGAGGGAGTCAATATCGTCATCATCTAGCTCAAGTGGACTTCGTGCAAGGCAAATGTTTGCCCTTGATAGGTTTTATATTTTACCGGTCTCATGGTGATAGTTTGGAGACCGGGTTATAGGATCGATAGCCGTACTATCAAGGGGGGCTCTCAAGTGAGTAGCTTGATCGTATCGTTCGTCGAGAGATCAAACCATTGCATCCTTGCATCATGTTTCTTGGTTCTTGTTTGGTTCTCTTTGTGAGTCTTAGAGCTTATGGTCATCTTGATGACAAGCTTGAGTTCATCGAAAACGGAGTTTGCATGCGTCTTTGATGACGGGAAAATGGCGGGCGTGAGACACGCGTCCACGTCATTGATACAGAGTGAAATTTAAATGCATAAAATAAAAGTAGAATCAAACATTGCAGGTACATTATTTCCAGAACCCTTACATTTACATAAAAATTCTGTTAATTACATCTCCGAAGAGAAAACCCATGATTAGGAATTCCGACATTTCTATTACATAGGATTACATCACATGCCTATTACAATATGCTACAATAAAATAATATAAAAGGAATCCTCCTCGCGATCGACGCTGAACTCCGGCCTGGGGGAACTTGAAGTTTATCCGCGTAGTTTTCTTCAATGACATTATGTTTGATATTATGTCATATGTTTCTTTACCATGCATGCAACATATTTTGTTCGTGCTTGACTTCATTTATGTTATGGTGTAAATGAAGTTTGATTTTGGCGAGGCTTAATCTGGCCCCATATTTGGATGCATATATTTTCAATATTTGTAACCCACGTCATGGAATTCATATAGGAGAACCCATGCTTAGAGCAAAAGTTCCGTTTTGTTTGGTTGATGGTATATGTCACGGAATTCGTTTGAAAGAACCCACGCCATACTACAATTTTTATTATGCCATGGGATTCATGAGAGAACCCATGTCATATGGTATTTTGCATTTTGTTGACTTATGCCACGGAATTCATCCTCGTGAGAAGAAAGAACCCATGCGCGAGATGTGCTTTATGAACACGAAAGAACCCATGCTTAGAGCATTTTATATGTTCCCCAATCACGACATGTCTACGTGAAGAAAAATATGCATACTTGATTTGAACCACATGGCCAAAACTAAGGGCATATCTACATGAACATGCGAATCCCCGATTTCATGTAGTATCTAGATTCCTCGATCCGAACCCAAAAGGGGCGAACCTAAGGGCATGATTTTATGGGTTTATATTCCTTGATCCGAACCAAAAGGCCGAACCTAAGGGCATGATTTCATTGTATGCATATTCCTCGATCCGAACCAAAAGGCCGAACCTAAGGGGCATAATTTCATGATATACATATTCCTTGATTCGAACCACAAGGCCGAACCTAAGGACAATGTTTTATGAATTATATTCCTTGATCCGAACCACAAGGCCGAAACTAAGGGTATAATTTTATGAGTTTTATGTTCCTTGATCCGAACCAAAAGAATGGCCGAAACTAAGGATATGATTTCATGACATGTATTTTCCTTGATCCGAACCAAAATGACCGAAACTAAGGATATGATTTCATTCTATTTTCCTTGATCCGAACCAAAATGGCCGAAACTAAGGATATGATTTCATGATATGTATTTTCCTTGATCCGAACCAAAATGGCCGAAACTAAGGACATGATTTCCTGAAGTGAGGGAGAGAGAATCCTTGATCCGAACCAGAATGGCCGAAACTAAGGACGAGAGTTCATGGATGAGGGGAAAGGATTCCTTGATTCGAACCAAACGGCCGAAACTAAGGGTATGAGGGTAGTATCATATCTCACCTTCTTCCTTCTTGGAACCAACCAAGATTCCTCCCCTTGCTTCCTTTTCTCACGGTGTGCTTTTTTGTGTAGTATAATGTGTAGTAGAATATTGCTACTAGAGAAGAGGGAAGGAGACCAGAGAACCAAGAAGTAAAATGAGCCGAACCCCTAGAGCAGCCAAGGAGCCTTGTATTTATAGGAGGAGGAGGAGTGCAGCACCAGGAATCCAATCGGTGGGACGTGCCCACGTTCTCCACCTCGTGGGATCGTGTGAGATCATGGGACGTGGGCTGCCTCTTTTACTTATTTGTTTAATTATTAATTGGTGCAACCAGTAGTTTGACTGGTGGGATAGCTGAACTCTTTCTTTTTCTAATCAACTAATCAAAGTATGGGCCTTGGCGTCACCCACTTGCATGTCATCTAGCATATTTTAATGGGCTGGCCTTAATCGGCCATTAGTTAGCGGCTCATTAAGGTAGACGTACACGTTAATTTTTTTTGGATGAAACCTACGGTCCAGCCTTATATGGATATTTGTTATTTGACAAAGTACACCATGCGTATATTTCATTTGCGTGATGTATTCCTTTTTTTAGGCATCGCTTCAATATTTCACCTCGTCAATGGATGCCGAACATTTATCATATAGTCAGTCGACATTCTGGTGATATTTGCGTCTTTTCTGACAATTTTATGTTTGTATTTTCGCCATCAGTAGCAACGTGCATTATCGACATTCGAAAATATATCGCACGCCTATCTTGTCATTCCTCATTTTGAGCGATTGATTATCCTTTTTTAATTGATTATCCTTTTTTTGCCGTTTTGCATTTATATTTTATGTGATTCGTGCCTTTTTAATTTAACGTGATCAAAATCTATGTCAAACAGATTTTTGCCGTTTTGCATTTATATTTTATGTGATTCATACATTTTAATTTATTTTGGTTAAAATCTATGTCAACAGATGCCCCTCGAGGTCTGGGTTCGAAGCGATTTTTTTTGGACCCAGAGCTCGAAACTTAATTATACATATTTCTTGTGTTTAGAGCACTTCCTGTGAGTATACGTAATCGTGCTGTTTTATTGATATAAATATCACTTTTGAAACGTTGGACCTTTTAGTCAAGTGCATGCCAGTTATACGTGGCTGTGCATTTTCCTTTGTTTTACACATGTTGCCAACCGATTTTGCAACCATGCAAGCTAGAAATCAGGCCACGTTTGAGGTTAGCTGGGTAACAAACTCTATCCGGCTAACAAACTGCGTCCCTTATCCCCTCAACTATCTTTTAAACAGCCAGCTGCCTTCTTCTTTTTCCTTAGACCAGCTAGAAGACATACGAGAAAAGGTCTGCTTCCGTCTGGCCGTGGACGCGATTCTTTAGATAGGCAGGAGACGTTGGAGAAAAAGGTTTGATTCCGTCCGGCCGCGGATGCAATTCTTTTCATGGGCTAGCAAACTGTAGATTGCTTCGCTAGTACCTAGATCAATTCATTGGTTGATTGGTTTGCTATTTCATTGCTCCCAGATTGCTTTCAATTCCTCACAAGATGCACCTCTGTGTGGGAAACTATTGATTCGTCCAGCTTGAGTATGCCCCTTCAGCTCTCTCATTATTAAGCCATGATTTATCTTTTAATGTCTTGGGTGCTCATTTAGTTTATCACCCATCTTTTTATCTCGTAGGTGCAGGAAGACAAGGAGACTAGGTTACGGCTTGGGTCAAATCTTGCTTAGGTAATCTACTTTTCGAAATTGTCTGATTATATTCGTTCGTTGTTGCATTTCTCTCATTCTCTAGAAGTGCCAGGGATATAATGCCCTGAACGCATTGAACTATTTTTTTTGGGGTGTATATAGCCCTGGTCTCTGGATGTGCTTGATCTGTATTTACTACGTGATCCCATGGTCGGCGTTCCGGGAAGCCTCTACCAGGGCTTGGTCCGTCGTTAGACTCGGGGATTATTATATTTGCATGAATTAGTAGATTGCTCATTGTTGGCGTTTCAGGAAGCCTTCATATTGGCTTCGTTCGTCGTTCGACGGTGATTTTTTTTATTTTATATATATGAGTCGATGACTTGATCATCGTCGGTGTTCCGGGAGGCTAATATATTGGCTTCATCCGTCGTTCGACGATGATTTTTTTATCATATATGTATGAATCGATGACGTGATCATCGTCGGCGTTCCGGGAGGCCAATATATTGGCTTCGTCCGTCGTTCGGCGATGATTTTTTTATCATATATGTATGAATCGATGACTTGATCATCGTCGGCGTTCCGGGAGGCCAATATATTGGCTTCGTCCGTCATTCGGCGATGATTTTTTTATATCATATATGTATGAATCGATGACTTGATCATCGTCGGCGTTCCGGGAGGCCAATATATTGGCTTCGTCCGTCGTTCGGCGATGATTTTTTTAATCATGTATGTATGAATCGATGACTTGATCATCGTCGGCGTTTCGGGAGGCCAATATATTGGCTTCGTCCGTCGTTCGGCGATGATTTTTTTATCTTATATATATGAATCGATGACTTGATCATCGTCGGCGTTCCGGGAGGCCAATATATTGATTTCGTCTGTCGTTCGACGACGATGCCACTGTTCTTATGCGTGAGGACTATCTTTAATCATGCATACCTCTCTTCTCACATCCCATGTATTTTCATTCTGTATATGCCAACTTTTGATATCGTTGATTTTTTTTGTAGATACTACTTCTCTCATCCTTGTTGTGGGCTGGCTGTTTGGGCACGTCCACCTTGGTAAGTTTTTTTCCTATCTTGTATTTTCTCTTTTGTTCTTTTATCTTTCGATAGTGTTTGGTGCATGTACCAATATGCATATTTTCCTTGCATATAGATGGAGCCGGATGAAGTCCATAGGATGTCTCTATTGCAGCTAGCTAAGAGGCAACTTTTTGAACCAGATACTAATTTGTTGTACAATCCTGTGATAAGGGAACAACAGACACCCCAAGGAAATCCTGAATATTCTAGGCGAGGGTGGACATCAGGCCGCTCCTTCATAGCGCAGTGCTATTATCCTGTCGCTCCTCATCCTAGAGTCGATACAGCTGTCACCCTCGGGACTCACATGATATCCAAAGGATTAGGTTGGGAATTCCACGAGGTTGAATATTCAATAGCTCCCCCTGGGTACGTTGAATGGGGAACTAACATTTTGAAGAATTATTCCATGCATTTGAAAGGTAGTGAAGAGAACACTGACTATATCTATGGAGCCATTTACTGCTCTTTGGGTGAGTACTCTGTATCTCCCCCGCTTCTGAGGGCTTTGTTAGAGCACTGGGATCCCAACACTAACACGTTCTTATTCCCCTGTGGTGAACGCATAATGACTCTTCTTGATATGAACCAAATGGCTGGGCTACCCTTAGATGGTGATCCGTATGAAGAATTTATACCCCCTACTCATGAACTGGATCCTTCTCTGTTGTTGTACCCCAGCTTTTTGCCACAACTCCTTGACATATGGAACAAACTCTCCGAAAGCGGCAATGTAGGCTTTCGGGAATGGTGCGATTACTTCCACAATCGTCTAAACGACACATTCTTTATCAATAGTCTCCAAGACGAGCGCCTCTACACTGCAGCCTATATTACTATTTGGCTCTGTCGCTTTGTTGTTCCAGGTGGAGGGCCATATATTCGTCCCGGGGTATTAGTGATGGCCTCTTGGATCACAATAGGGCGTCGCATATCCTTAGCTCCGCCGGCCCTTTGCTCCTTATACTATTCGCTTCGGCTGATCAGTACTCATCCCATTGGTCCCTCCTTTTTGAAAAGGGCATGGCAAGTCCACTATCTGATCAGATGGATAGGCATATACTTAAGGAAGGTTTTTGGGAATAAATCTAGCACCAAATCACTCCCATTCTATGAACATCCAGCTCCAAAACCAAAAATGTGGAACACTGTCTAGAACTCCACTTTTCCATGATCATGACTCAGCACACAAACTTCTTAGAAAGCACACCCAGATCTCATGGCACCCCTACAGTTTCTCTAAATTAGAAAATGTAGGTCATCTGAATCGGGTTTTCCAAATTTCCATACGTCGGGGTATGCTTCCATGGAGGCGTGTTGAAGAATTTATAGCGGAACCTTATCATCCTGACAGAGTAACAAGACAATTTAGGCTTGACCAAGTGGTGCCTTTTCCTCCCTTCACCAGTCTGTATACAAGACATGATATAGGTGTTGCATATGCCTTTTGGCTTCATTTATTGCGGGATGCGGAGGATCCACGCCCCATTCCAGACGATTCTCGCGGCGGTGACTCATCTGTGGCATGGGCAAATTGGCTACATGAATTTCTGAAGCCATTCGCTGATGTATTTGACCAACTTCGCAATGGTAATTTGAATGGGAAGGTCCTTTATAATGAAAGGAGAAAAAATAGGTCCGCACTGCAACGCCATATTAGAGTTCGTCCATTGTCTGATGAGGATTTTAAGGTAGTAAGAAGGGTGGCTGATGAGCACCGGGACCAGCATATTGGTGTCATTGAACAGGAGGAAGCACGTGTCAAAGATCACTGGATGCCGATCCTCCATAGCTACTTACAAGACGTTGCTCTACTCAACCCATGAATTCCAAAGAGGTGAACTAATGGTCCGCGTAAAATTTATCTGTTTCTTTATTGTACTAACCAGTACTAATAATATTATCCTTTTATATATGTGGCCGCAGCAAAGTGGCATACCAAAGTCTATTGTTGCAGCTGGTTCTTTCTCTGCTCATCCAGTGCTAGTGGGTAGTGATGATCCTCCAGAAACTGCCTCGGCCACCAGCGGATAGAAGCGTAGAAATTTATCGCCCACTCATGCTGACGAGGAAGAGAGGCTCCCCCTCAAGCGCAAACTTGACTTTTCCCATGAATGTGATTTTTCTGAACCAATAACATTGGACAGTCCGTCATTAGATGTCGAACTCAGTAACTTGGTTAATGATGAAGATTTTGCTCACGTTCTCACAGGAGAAAAGGACAATGGCCTTGGTGACCTCTTCGATTTATCCGTCGAGGATTATACCGCTGGCGAGTGTGGCGCAAGTCGTCCACCTTCCAGCCCGGGTGTGACCGAAGCTGTGCCCCATACCCCTAATGCTCTTGATTTCTTGTCAACTTTACCTGGTAGTTTATTTACTTATGCATTTATTTAATTGGCCGTGTCTATGAACCATCATTATCATCAAATTTTCACGACTCTTCACTTATTTTTTTTAGGTTGCGAACAAGCAAGTTACCATTCGCAAGACCCTGTAATGACGGTTGTATCAGGGGAAGGCGCACAGATGTACTGCAGCTTTGTCAAAGACACGTTTATAGATGCCATGGATACCGTGGTGAAACGAGCCCTCGAAGGACTGAATGACTCTACCCGATCCCAAGCGACGCATCATGCTTGAGAGCGTTTCTCAGACGTTGCCCAAGCAAGTACCTGAGGTAGCTAAGGTGCATGCCATGTTGGTCGGGCTTATTGACCTTTCCAAGAAATTGGAGGTTGGCCAGACTGAGTTCACGAAGGGATCCGAGCGAGATGAACATGCTGCTGCTGAAGTCGAGCTTAAAATTAAGTCCGTCCATGAAGTTTCCATGGCTGCAATTGGGGATTTATCTGACCTAGACAAGAAGTGTGCTGAAATGGAGGTGCAGGAAGCAGCGCTTAAGGTGCGGCTTAAGGAGGCTACCGCCAGTTTGCAGAAGCTTAAACTAGAGAGGGAACAGCGCCGACAAGCACATAATGCCCATCAATCTGAACTGAAGCACTTGGTGAAGAGTCTGCAGGACACCAACGCCGGCAAGCGTACAAGGCTTGCTGAATTTGAACAAAAGACGGCAAAATTAAAGACTGAAGCAAGTCAGTTGTTGAACAGCCTGCAGAACTGGCGAGCTCCTTGAGAAGGCCTAGACCTCGCTTAGTTTTTTAATTATTATTTAGCCATTTCAATTTATCATTTCCCTTTGAATCATTTTAGGTTCAGTACTCAGTTTCACTTCAAATGTAGCAGTACTTTGTTTATTCACGTGGGAACTCCGAATTTTATGCATGATGTGCTAGTACGCCAGTGTTGACGTTGAAGCATCCTTATTTATTTACACTATCGTTGTGTATGGCCTGAAGCCTTATATTTTTATTCTATTTTTTTATATAAATGCATGTACGTACCATTTTTTGTACGACGTTTAAGCTTATGATGAAGTCTGGAGCCTGCTTGATGTTTATATTTTTTTATTACTTTTTTTTACGTCACAGTTTATACTCGTAAGTCATTGGAGTTTTTTTTGTGCCCTAGTTTATACTCGTAAGGGTGTGGAGTATTTTGGATGATCCTTTTTTTTCATCACAGTTTATACTCGTAAGTTGTTGGAGTATCTTTTTTTTGGTGTGCTCCAGTTTACACTCATGAGGGTATGGAGTAAGTATGATGATTCGATTTTTTTCCCATCACAGTTTATACTCGTAAGTCGTTGGAGTCTTTTTGTTTGTGCCCCAGTTTACACTCATGAGGGTATGGAGTATCATTTTGTTTTTTTTACTCAAGCATAGTAGCGCTTAAGGAATTTTCCATTTATCGGTGGCGGGCAATACTCGCCGTCAGGGGAAATTATCCTGTATGCACCACTAGATGTAGGGACCCTCCCATTTTGGCTCGAACTTTCCTCCCATCCGTCGTGTAACATTCATTGGACGAATGACGGCGAGCACTAGGTCTCCTTGCTTGAATGATCTCCTTTTAACGCGCTTGTCAAAAGCACGCGACATTCTAGCCTGATAAGCTTCCAAATTTTGTAATGCCTGAAGACGTTTCCCTTCAAGCATTTCGAGTTCACCGAGGCGTAATTTTATGGCCTCCTCTTCCGAAAGTTTCTCTCGAACAGCCACTCTGAGCGAAGTAATTTGTACTTCTAGTGGTAGAACTGCTTCTCCTCCAAATACGAGGGAGTATGGTGTCATTCCCGTCGGTGTACGTGTCGTGGTTCTATAAGCCCACAAGGCCTCAAGAAGTTTCTCATGCCACTCACGCTTATTTCTAGACACGACTTTCTTTAACAATTTGCAGAGGGTTTTATTAAAAGCTTCCGCTTGTCCATTAGCTGCCAGATTATAAGCCGTAGAATAGTGATGAATTATTTTGAATTTCGAGCATAACTTATCGACATGCTTATTTTTGAATGGTCCCCCATTGTCAGACATGATACAGGAAGGAACTCCGAAGCGATATATGAGGTGTGTTCTTATGAAGTGCTCCACGTGCTCTCCCTTATCCTCTTTTAATGGTATAAACTCAGCCCATTTAGAGAAGTAATCGGTGGCAGCCAGGATAAATTTATGACCCTTTGATGATGGCGGATTAATAGGTCCTACTATGTCCATTCCCCACATTTCAAACGGCCATGCAATATTTGTGGGATGCAACGACTCATGGGGTTGATGTATGAAATTACCATGTACCTGGCACTCGTGACACCTTTTTGCAAATTTCATGGCGTCGTCAAACATGGTAGGCCAATAGTAATCAAGATGTCGCAATTGATAATATAACTTAGGGCCAGATTGATGCGCCCCACACACCCCGGCGTGCACTTCATTTAAGGCTTCGACAATTTCATTCCCTGCTAGACAGCGGAGGAGGATGCCATCGAAGGAACGCCTATATAGGGTATCATTTATACATGTATAGTGAACTGACCTTTTCCGAACTCTAGACCTTTGTGCGGAGTCTAGAGGTAAATATCCATGGAACAAATATTCCAGGAAAGGGCTTCGCCAGTCTCCAACTTTAATCTCGTAGGTATCTGCAGTCATTGCAACCGACGTCGTCGTCTCCTCCTCCTCGGCGAGTATAGGTAGGATTTTGCATTCTTCAACACGAACGTCCATCATTTGATGTGAAGTTAATGACATACTAGCGGCTAAACCTGCTAAGGCGTCAGCCTTTTCATTCTGACTTCTTATAACATGCTGAATATTTAGATCAGCAAACATGGACATGAGCATTTTGGCTCGTTGGAAGTAAGGCCTTAATTCTTCTTTCTTTACCATGTAAATTCCCAGTAGTTGGTTGATCACTAACTGAGAGTCACCATAAACAATGAGTGAATCTAACCCCATATTCAGAGCTAATTCAAGCCTAATTATCAAAGCCTCATATTCAGCCAAATTATTTGAAACCGCTGAAGTTAGGGTGAATGAGTACGGGATTATCCCTTCACTGGGGGTCACGAAGACGACTCCAGCACCTGCCCCTGATCGTCGACATGCGCCATCGAAGTACATTTGCCAACATGTACTAGCAACTGATGTAGTGAACACCTCTTCATCCGGCAAGTCATCATCTATGGGGAAATCATCGGGTATTGGATGTGTGGCTAGGATGTTAGCTAACGCCTGCCCCTCACTACAAAAAAAAGCACATCCGTGACATTTTGGGCCGAACGAATTTTTTTCTGTCATACATATGACACTTCTATGACGATAATTGTGACAAAACCCGGTATCATCATAGATGTGGTGGGATCCTACTTCTACGACAAAAAATCATGACAGAAAATGGGCTTTTCGTCCTGGGCGGGCCGGAGACGCAGCTGCATGACATTCTTTGGGCCGTCCATGACGGAAAAAACCATGGTAGAAGCAAGGGGGAGGAAAATTTCGGGGAGTTCCCGGTTACGGTGGGAGGTCGGGGGCCGAGCGATGCGCGTTTCTCTCATACACATACGCGCGTGTGTGCGAGGCGTTGGCTCTAACTGAACCCGAGCGAGGCGTTGGCTCTAACTGAACCCGAGCGAGGCGTTGGGCTCTAACTGAACCCGAGCGATTGCACTGCAGGCTACACGTTACTGAACCCGAGCGATCGATCGATGGTTGTTAACTGAACCCGATCGAGCGATTCCTTCGCTACTGCTGCTAACTGAAGCCGATCGATTGGATGAACAGTGAGCGTTGCAGGGGGGGCGCGTTGGATGAACAGTGAGCGGTGGCGTTGCCTCTGGATGAACAGGACCCCGTGGTGTGGAGGGCTGGATGAACAGTAGACGATGGAGGGGTGCCCGTGGAGGGGTGGTTGAACAGGACCCCGTGGTGTGGAGGGCTGGATGAACAGTAGACGGTGGAGGGGTGCCCGTGGAGGGGTGGCCGAACAGTAGCCGGTGGAGTAGCGCGCGGTGGAGGCTGGATGAACAGGAGCCCGTGGAGGCTGGAGGAGGTCGACGGTAGCCCGTGGAGGCTAGAGGAGGTCGACGGTGGAGATGAACAATATCCCGTGGAGTCCCGTTTTGCGGTACGCCACACCCCTCCCGATGAACAGAACCCCCGTTTCGACCGTAGGAGGTCCGTTTCGTCCGTTTTGCGGTACGCCACACCCCTCCTGATCAACAGGACCCCTGTTTCGACCGTAGGAGGTCCGTTTCGTCCGTTTTGCGGTACGCCACACCCCTCCCGATCAACAGGACCCCCGTTTCGACCGTAGGAGGCCCGTTTCCTCCGTTTTGCGGTACGCCACACCCCTCCCGATCAACAGGACCCCCGTTTCGACCGTAGGAGGTCCGTTTCCTCCGTTTTGCGGTACGCCACACTCCTCCCGATCAACAGGACCCCCGTTTCGACCGTAGGAGGTCCGTTTCCTCCGTTTTGCGGTACGCCACACCCCTCCCCATGAACACGACGCATTCCGTTGCCTCCCCATGAACACGACGCATTCCGTTGCCTCCCCATGAACACGACGACGACGCTGTTTCTCCGTTCCGACCCAGCCATGTACACGAGCCCTCGCCATATGTATGCGCGAGTAGGCGTTCGAGACCCTGCCCGTATGTACGTACGTGGCCGGATTTTCTTTCTTGCACCCTGGCCGCTGTACGTACGTGTACATGCTACGTGCGCGCCTCTACTACGACACGTACGCGCCTCTACTACGACACGTGCGCGCCTCTACATCGACCAGTATATATGTACGTACATGTTCGCGACCAGAATGACAACGCTACGTACGCTTCGACCAGGTGGGTCCCGACTGTCAGGCACTTCCTTGCCTACGAAGATGTAGCTGGTGGGTCCCAGCAGTCAGGGGGGCGAATCGTTTTGATTTTTTTTGCCTGGACGCACTTCCTTGCGTGCGAAGATGTAGCTGGTGGGTCCCAGCAGTCAGGGGGCGAATCGTTTTTTTTCCCGGACGCACTTCCTTGCGTGCGAAGGTGTAGCTGGTGGGTCCCAGCAGTCAGGGGGAAACGGTTTTTTTCGCGAAATACGGTGGCCCGTCCGGCGGGTCCCTGCTGTCAGGTGGAGGAATCATTATTTTCCGCGTAATAAGGAGGCACTTCCTTGCTGCCGCCGTGGACCCAGCTGTCAGCCTCTCCACGTACAGTCCACGTCCGATGGAAGTCGTTCCTTGACCACGTTGACCACGCCGTGCCGAGAGCATCAGGGCGGTGGACGACGGCGAGGCCTAGGAAGGGGACGACGCGGAGCCGGTGAAGACACGGCAGTGGATGCCCACGCGGAGAGGAGTATGAGGGTTCACTCGTTCGGCTGCGGTGTGAGGCTGCCGTCGCCGTAGGGCCTGGCCAGCGGTGGGAATAGTAGGGGGCGGTGAGGCCTCCGCGGCAGCACAGCCGGCCACGGGAGGCAGGAGCAGGCGGCACGACCGGCGCTGCTTTGGGCGGCTGGAGCAAGAAGACCAAAGGTTGAAGAAGCACTACGGCCATTGGATGGACATCGTACGGTCACTGGAGCTAGAATCGTTCATATTGACTAAGTTGACAAAGCCCTCCGTCCCCGTCAACTTAGTAGGCCCACAAGTCAGCCTCCCACCAAGGTGGGTCCCAGCTAGCAGGGGGAGTATTCATTTTTTTGTGCGTAATAAGGAGGCACTTCCGGTGGGTCCGAGCTGACAGCGGGGGGAACGTTTTTTTCGCGAAATACAGTGGCCCGTCCGGTGGGTCCCAGCAGTCAGGGGGGAAACATTTTTTTGTGAAATAAGGTGGCCCGTCCCGTGGGTCCCCGCTGTCAGGTGGAGGAATAATTATTTTGGCGTAATAAGGAGGCACTTCCTTGCGGCCGCCGTGGACCCAGCTGTCAGCCTCTCCACGTATAGTACTCTTCCGATGGAAGTCGGTCGTTGACCACGTTGACCACGCCGTGCCGAGAGCACCAGGGCGGTGGACGACGGCGAGGCCTAGGAAGGGGACAACGCGGAGCCGGGGAAGACGCAGCAGTGGAAGCCCGCGCGGAGAGGAGTACGAGGGTTCACTGGTTCGGCTGCGGTGTGAGGCTGCCGTCGCCGCAGAATAACAGGGGGTGTGGGTGAGTGGAGGGATGGCTTGGCCAGCGGTGGGAGTAGTATGGGGGCGGTGAGGCCTCCGCGGCAGCACAGCCGGCCACGGGAGGCAGGAGCAGGCGGCACGACCGGCGCTGCTTTGG
Organism: Aegilops tauschii subsp. strangulata; assembly: GCF_002575655.3. Taxonomy (NCBI): domain Eukaryota; kingdom Viridiplantae; phylum Streptophyta; class Magnoliopsida; order Poales; family Poaceae; genus Aegilops; species Aegilops tauschii. The sequence goes on from NC_053035.3 coordinate 248,925,085, forward strand.
GCGGCTGGACCAAGAAGACCAGAGGTTGAAGAAGCACTACGGCCGTTGGATGGACATCGTACGGTCACTGAAGCTAGAATCGTTTATATTGACTAAGTTGACAAAGCCCTTGGTACGCTCCAACTTAGTAGGCCCACAGGTCAGCCTCCGAAACGGTGCGCCCCAGATGTCAGGGGGAGGAATCATTTTTTGGGCGGCCGAAGCTAAGAATATCCGAGATTGAAGAAGAAGCACGACATCCATTGGATAGACATCCAACGGCCACTGCTGCTAGAACCGTGTGTTGACTATAATAAGTTGACAAAGCCTTGCATACGCGTCAACTTATTTTTTTAGGGGACGCGTCACTTAGTAGGCCCACAAGTGTGTGGCAGAGAACTTATAGCCCATTTGCGTTTTTGTAAGAATGTACATCCCATTTTTGAATTCTAATGAAATTTACAACAGCCCATTTATAGTTTGTTAAAAGTACAGCCCATTTTCTAGCTAGGACAACGATTAATAATTTCAACCAACCGTTGAAGACAGAATTCAATAAAATTTCCCACATTTTGATGGGATCCAAAATATTTTTATCCCGAAATTTCTAGTCAGATTAAATATAAATTCGTATTACGTAAAAATCCAACGAAACATTGCGCGCGCAACAATGAAAATTTAAGATTTTCAAAATCCATAAATAATATTTTATAAAATAATTTCGTGTTTGGTGCATTTTTTATAGTTACTGCCCAGTTTTTATAATTACATCCCATTTATTATTTTTTAAAGCCCATTTTCCTGTTAAGCCTAATGCATCCCTCCTAGGAAAGATTTGCAGCCCAGGGCGGAGAATAACAAGTTGACCTTGCCGTATAGCTGGGCTAGCCATTTTCATCTTGAAAAAATTAGTATCTGGGCTGGATATCTGGCCTGGGCTAGACGGGCCACAGCCCGCCCAGTTAATACCCTGCTCTCCTCTGAACAACAACGAAATCATTGCCAAGAAAAACTCTGCAGTGCTCACGCCTCAAAAACACAAATACTGCTCGAGCTGCTTGGTCCCAGCTGTCGGCCGCACCTTGTGCAATTCTCTCGTTTATATTGACTACATAGGTTGACAATGGTGTGGGACCGTGATGTCAGGAAACCAGGAGAAAGCAAAAAAATATATAGTTGTACATAATAAGGAGGCACTTGCGTACGTACGGCTATGGCTCTAGTGGGTCCCTAGTGTCATCCAGTCAAAATAAAGTCATCTCCTGAATCCTCATGTTCGTTGACGATGTTAACAATGCTCGGCGCCACGGCGAGCGCAACAACTCGAAGGACAACGGAGAGGGCCTCGCAGGCCCTACGGATGGTCTGGTACAGCGCCCGCTGCTCATTCAGGAAGCCAGGATCATCGGACACCTATGAGCACGTTCGAGAAACTAAGACGGCATGAAACGGTAAGGCCGCGCTTGGGAGCTCTGGTTTATTTCAAACCTGTATTAACATACAAGTGTAATTTACTCGTCATCGGAAACAACGCGTAAAATACAGGCGTAATGAAACCGAGGGCCCGAGGTCTGTAAGTAAAACCGGCGGGTTACGCGTGTAATTTGAGAGACCAGTGTATATTTTACGAGCACTGCTATATGGATGACATTACCAGACGATACATGCACGACGTGCGTATCATGCCATCCATGGGCAAGGCTGAAACAACAGCTAACGGCTGGATTAGCAATCGTCCGAGTGTCGTTCAGCGTTTTTATCGTGTGTGAAGTACTTCCAATATTTTACTAGTCGAAATCGACCAACCAAGCGCCTTCGCCCGAGACCATCTGCTTTAATTTACAAGCGTCAGTTTTACAAGCGGTTTTGGTTGGAAAACGACGATCCAATCACGGCCTAATATCATGAGTTGGTCGGAAGATCATATGGTTTCACGTCTAACCTACCCGACTTGTCTTATAGGCTATGAATGAAACATCAAACGATGAACTTCTTAAGCACGGAAACAACAGAAGAGGATGGTCTTCTTAACAAGCAAATCACTGGCATTAGATCGACATGCAAAACAATACGAAGCATTATTCTCAGGAGGCACGGTGAATAGCTCGTGATGCCGCATGCCACAACATTCGAAGCTCAACTTTGCAATCAAACACAAGGCCTGGCATTACATAGACAATATTCAGAACAAACTCTTAACACAGGAATATCTCAGCAGAGTAACTATTTACTTCTAAACTGAACACATGAATAGGAAAAAACACTCGACGCTGCTCACAGCAAGGGCGTCCCACTCAAAAATATCAAATGCATGTCTTCTGGCTAACATCAATGAGCAAATTTTGACAAGGTTTTCCAATTCCAATATATTAAACTAACGTCTTCTTGCTAACATCAATGATTAAACTTTGACAAGCTTTTCCCATTCAAAATATGTAATGCCTATGATCGTGGAGTCCTGTCCTAGCTTCTTGTACTTGTTTGGGCACTTTTTGCCCAGGGCACTCCACGTGTTGTTAAATTGCCAATGGTCCCTGCAGACTAGTCATGTCACCGGTGTCTAATAATACTCTGTAAAGCTTCTCGGTCATTCCTTCTGTAATGTAGCGCAAATAGTGACTGCTTCTTTCTGCAAAGTGGAACGACCAACTGGACCTAGTAATGCAGCAGTTTGCCTTGGACACATTGGCTTCTTTTGTGCAGTTCAACTAAAATCGAAGTCGGAATAAAACCGAGCTTTAATTTTGATATCCCTGTAAGCAACAATAGGTATAAGGGAAACAATTACTGAGAAATAACGGTTGATGACTTGTACTCCCAGAAGAAAAGCATCTACTGATCTACTTTATCTTAATGGGAAACAAAGCAGGAGAGTAGCAATTCTCCATCAGTGTGATTCATTCATATTGACTGAGACATTATCTTAACAATGCCTTGTTTCAACATGTATAAAGAATGACAAAGCAGAAAAGTACCATTCCTAAAACAATGCAACTGATTCATTTTAACAGAGACATTATCTTAACAATACCTTGGTTAAACATGTAGAAAGAACTACAAAGCAGGATAGTACCATTCCTAACAAGTGTTGCAGTTTTGAACTAAGATTCAGTAGTTAATTAATTCTGAGAGGGGCATTGCTTAATTTTACCAGCGGCATTAGATTAACGAAAAGCATAAACAGTTCCAAGGGAGAGTGGGCGCAACAACAGTATGTGCTTCCATCTACTTATAAAGGGGGTGATGCAGAGTTTGTTGTAACAAAGCAACAAGCATCATGTCTGGGTTGGTCCCATTTTTGTTCACTACTTAATGGGAAAAGACAGCAATACAATAGCTTCATTTCAACATTTATTTAAAACAGTACCAATACAAGTAGCACAACATCTCAAAGCACATTGCACAATCATGTGGATGAAGGCCTGTACTGACCTTTCATGAGATGGACAAGATAAAATATGAATCTGCCAACACGAATAGGAAATCCAATCTCGTTTTGTGCAGTTGCACTGAAATCAAGCAAAGTGTTTCGCGTAGCGAAGCAAAATGTCGCAATAGCAACAAGTTGAATAGATATCCCTATTTAAATAGAGGCAAAAAAGGAATCAATTACTGGCTAATAAAGGAGGATGAAACATGCGGCCACAAAAATGTTAATCCCGCCAATCCCTAACAAGTGTTGCAGTTTTGAAATAAGATTCAGTAGTTAATTCTGAGAGTGGCATCAATTACTGGCTTATAAAGGGGGTGATGTTGAATTTGTTGTAACAAAGCAACAAGCATCATGTCTGGGTTGGTCCCATTTTTGTTCACTACTTAATGGGAAAAGACAGCAATACAATAGCTTCAATTCAATATTTATTTAAAACAGTACCAAAGCAAGTAGCACAACATCTCAAAGCACACTGCACATCATGTGGTTGAGACCAAGATTTGAAACAACTCGCCACGAAGACTGGAAACAAATCTCGATCTCCTTTTGTGCAGTTCCACCAAAATTAAGCAAAGTCACCGGTGTGACATTCAAGTTGAACTGCACAAAACACTCTTAAAACATAAGTGCTTCGAGTAGCAAAGCAAAATGTCGCAATAGCAACAAGTTGAATCGATAGCCCTGTTTTAACAGAGGCAAAAAAGGAAACAATTACTTGCCGATAAAGAAGGATGAAACAAACGGTGATAGAAAGAAGCATCTAACTTATCTTGGATGGAAAACAAAGTAGGACAGTAGCATTTCTAAAACTGTTGCATTGATTCATATTAACAGAGACATTCTCTTGAAACAACATTTGTTAAAAAATGTAATTTACTTTTAACAGTGGCATTGCTTCAATTTTCCGGCGGCATTCTTAGATTAACAACAGCAAAATAGTTGTATGGGACATGCCAGCACCATGTGCGTCCACACGTATAAATGGGTGATGTAGAGTATGTAGCCAAGCAGCATATATGAACTGGTCCCATATTTGTTCTCTTTGAACCTTCTTCCTATGTGAGGGCAGCAAATCTAGTCCTGCACAAACTACCCGACCCCCCAGTTTCTTTCCCTTTTCAACAAAGAGGTCGGTTCCTTACAGATGTGTGTACTGGGTTACCCCCTTTCTCCCTTCTCGACCTACAAAGCGGCTGGATAGCCAGTCTATACTACTTTCCGCCCCTCCTTTCCTCATTGAACCACGTCCTAGATTCTTGCTCCAGCCCACCGCACCCTTCTTTCCTCTTTGAACCAAGACCTAGATTCGACTACAGATCGAAAAAGATCCACATGCAGCTAGAGCAATGACGGTTTCAAAGAAACTTATACCTTAGGGTCGTCGAGATGTGGCAAGGCGTGCGGCGGGAGGCCGGATCTGCCCACACTACGTACGGCAGCGAGGAAGAAGGGGTCGGTGGCCCTCCCGCACAGGCGCTGGGTGAAAGAGAACAGTGCAGCCGGCAGTGGATTGCCTCCCTCGCCGAAGGCGATAGAGTGAATGCTGCACCTCCTCCCCTTCCCGGTGCGACGGGATACAGACGCCTCCTTCACCAGCTGTGAGGGGGGAGAGAGAGACAAGAGGCCAATGCACTCTTGTTTAGATCTGGTGAAGAGATGGTGAGAGACTGTGAATATAGCAAACCCTAGCAAATGAACGCTGAGTCTCCAGCGTGTAACATATATGGAGAGGGTGAGAGAGCGAGACGCGAGAAACTCTATCAAACAAGAGGCTATAATGGAGTAAAAAATCTCTCCATAGCAGTGGTTTTAAATAGAATACACGTGTTCCCGAAAAAAAGAAACAAAAACTGGCGGACAATTTTTTAAGGGTCTGTCTAGGACACATTTAGATGTGACATAGTTATGTCACATCTAAGTTGATGTCCATTCTGTTTGTGGTCTATTTTTTTCCTAGTTTTTTTTGTTTCTTGTTGCTACATTATATACTTGTGGGAGCTTAGATGTGATATCCTTAAATAACATCTAGATGTGAATTAGACAAATTGATTTTCTAACGTACCAAGAAAGAAAACTCGATCAAAAACACGCCCCCGCTTCCAGGTCGCGAGAGTCGTCGCGCACACACACATAGACATAGACATGCATATCCGTGTTTACGTAAAATTCCATTTCCATCTCCATCTCCAATCATATTTGTCCAACTGGCACATTATTTACGTTGTTAATTATATACGCAACAATATTAACGTACAACATCTCTTGTTTGCGCACGTCCGGACCGCTGCCATGGCCGGTCCTGACCAACCCGAACCCTCTTCATCACCCGCGCGTGCTTCCCGCCCGAAACGGTCAGTGCCGCATTCATGCCCGGCCAGAGCGGACGCGACCTCTCACTGGCGCCGGCATTGAAGCGGCGCGCCGGCCGAGAGAGCGTCGCCCGCGCTGCTTCCGGGTGCACGCGGCTGCTCCGCGTTCAAAGGTCACAATAGCCGGCTACAACATGCATGTAAAAAGTTATTGGGAGTCCGTGCTATAGCTAGCTGCCCTCCCCCAACTCGTCAATCTCTTCCAGTAGTGCTAGTACTCCATGGCGCGATCCATCGACAAGCAGGCAGGAAAGTTATCATATACTTGGTTTGCGGTGAGTGGCATGCCGAGCGACCATGTGGGGTCGAGCCGTGGAGGAGGGTGAGACACGAACACGACAGACGTGATTTAAACGTTGGTTTTGCTCGACGGCGCGATCCAACGAAACGAAACGTTGGTTTCTCTCCGTTTCCATTTTTTCTCCGGAAAAATGGAAACTTTCCACTCCATTTTCATTCCTATTCCAAGGTTGCCCCGTTACAACATTCCATCAAATACAAAGGAAAACTAACACGCATGCTGATGCATCTCAATGATTCACATATCATAGCCAATATTTACTTCACAACTAAAGAAAAAAGTTGTGAGAGCGTGTACAAAAGAAAAACTACTGATGGGGTCACTACGACTTAAACCCTAAACCCTAAACATGATTTAATTTCTTGGCCAGGTAGAACCTTTCGAAAGAAAGACGGCTGGCACCCTCGGATCATACGATGCTTTTGTGCAGTTCCACTAAAATCGACCTGAGCATCCCTGATGGCAAAGATATTGAAGAAGTGTGATTAGAATAATAGTACTGGCACTAGTTCATGAGACATAAACTCATCACAAGTAGAAGCTGGTAGAAGTAGAGAAAGATCGACATGGAGATGGAGCTACGGCAGTGGAGCAAGCCGGCTCCAAAAGGAAGATGGACTACCTGGGACGTCGGGCTGTAGCTAGAAGGGCGGTTGGGACACGGCATTGGCCCATACCGCGGTGACCCCCGATTGGGACGCACCGACTGTGGGTTTTCTCCTCGCCGATGTCGACCGCGTCTACGCAGAACATTGTTCCCTTCCCCCAGCTGCGGGATCAGGCCCGTCGTTCTATGCTTGTGAAGAGAGCAACCTAACCAAGCAGGCTTGTAGCTTAGGCTCCTGCTAGTGTATATATAGTGGTTTTCTTTTTCTCTCGATATCAACCATTTTATATTGCGTACGTGTCATTCAAGAGTGAAATGATGGTTGCTTCTTCTGACTAACTTACTGTGTGATTTGACTGCTCCTTAGTGGCCCCTACACGTACTCCCCCTACGTGTATGCAACAGTCACACGTACACATGGACGCAAAAACGCGCGCGACGCCCTAATGTATGCATGTTCGAGCACACGACGGAACACACACGGTCACGCTCAAGTGCTCAACCTACATGTGCATGCACACACATACTCAGTCAGGGTGAGCTAGTGACCGTATAAACACCGGAAAATATATATATTGAGCGCAATGAGCGTATTATGAAGTCCACTGACCGTATTTTTACAAATATACAGTGACAGACAGTGTATTTATCTCGTTTGGAATTAAGCCATATTAACCGGAGAGGAGGCAGTATGGACTAGCATTATTTTGCTGTGTCCCGTCAACTTGCCGAACGAGGAGAAGGTTGCAGGACGGGAGAAGCTTGCGCGCGGTGGCTCGCAGGACAAGGAGAAACTTTTGACTAATGCAAGCTCTCCCGCACTCAGGCGGTGGACGTGCAATAGTTAATTCGGTGTCAGATTACCAGAAGCATACACTATACTACTATTGCTATTATTGTTCGACTTCCCGAATAGGCGAACATCCAAGCGCAAAGTTTACTAGTACTACTACTATAGTCTATAAAGGTACGTACTATACTAGTACTAGGAACCGGATGGGAGCGTCTGCACTCTTATTATAATTTTAAAATGTGATAAAGCAATCTTCAACACATTTGGTTCTCTTCGAGGGTTCTCGCATGTGATAATGGAAGTTGATTGCATGGAACACTCGCCACAATTCTCGCTTAATTTTGGCTCATATCCTGTTACAAATAGTAGCGCTCGGTAATATTTCCTCTTTTTTTGTTATTCAGCATGTAAACAGGTCAGCAAACCTTGCGGCGCATCTTCGTGCGAACCGTGCTTGCTGCACTTTGAATGTGGCCGAGAGCTGGCTTGATGAAACACCTCGCTTCCTACTTCTTTTTTTGCGGGGTACCTCGCTTCCTAGTGACCAGTGTCTTGGTTGATCGTCCTAAGAATGCTTATATATGAATAAAGCTCTCTCATTTACCCGCAAAAAAGATTAAGCAATATTAACCGGAAAGGAGGGAGTATGGACTAGCACTACTTTTTGGTGTGTCCCGTCAACTCGCAGAACGAGGAGAAGCTTGCAGGACAAGGTGAAGCTCGCTTACGCCTTTTGACTAATGCAACCTACCCTCGGTGGACATGCATCAGTCCATTCGGTGTCAGATTGTCAGAGGCATACACTGTAGTACCCAACATGCGGAGTACCATCATTGTTCGACTTCACGAAGAGGCGAAGAGCCAAGCGCAGTAGTACGAGTAGTACTACTACTAGAACCGCATGGTGGAGCGTTTGTACTCTTTTTTTATCTCTGATAAAGTACACGTTTATTCCGGAGAAGGGCGAAAAACGACAGCCCAACATGTAATGAATGATATCGATCAACCAACCATGCTCGAATATATCTTGGCCTCCGTGCGAGCCCGTCTGTGTGTTCTCGCTCCTCGTCTCTCTCAAGGAACGGCGGGTTGGCTCTTTGCCGTCAATTGAGATTGGTTTGCTCACACTCCTGTCCCACATGTCAGTGATATGCCAAGAGGAGGTGCGTTGACCGACTGGCCATACGCGTACTTGGTTTTGCACCTTCATACTACTCCTCCCTCCGTCACAGTTTACAGGGCGCGCTTCATTATGATGCATTTCTCTCAATGCATTTCCACCACCAGAGAGACTTTAGACGCATTTGGTTTAATGCTCAATTAATTAGGGCGTGGTAACCACAATCAAGTCCACAATTTTCTCTCCATGTACTGTACTACTACGGAGTAGAGTAAGTGCATGCATGTGTGTACCCGGGGTGGAAGCACTACATGCATGTGTGTACGCATTATTCCCTCTAGTAATAGACGCCGTGCTATAACTACCAATGCTATTTTTCAGGCCGATCGCTAGTCGCCTTGGTCCCACAGATTTTTTTTCTTTTTCCTGAAGCGCGCTGTATAAACAGTGACGGATGGAGTAGTATAAGCGGATTCAAAGAAGAGCGTATTGATGGTTGCTTCTTCAGAGCAACTTACAGTGGGAAAGGTGGGGCTTATGATTTGACTGCTCATTACTCACTATTAATGCGGCGCAACGACCGGGCTGAGTCTCCCATGCGGTTGTGCACTACCCCACTCGGTTCTTAAATATACTCCGGAGTATTTGTCTTTCTAGAGATTTCAACGAGTGACTACTCAAATATTTGTCTTTTTAGAGATTTCAAATGGACTGGCACATACGGATGTATAGACATATTTTAGAGTGTAGATTCACTCATTTTGCTCTGTATGTAGTCACTTGTTGAAATCTCTAGAAAGAAGAATAGAATATTTAGGAACGGAGGGAGTACACATACGAAGCAAAATGAGTGAATCTACACTCTAAAATATGCCCGTTTGAAATTTGTAAAAAGACAAATATTTAGGAACGAAGGAGTATAATTTTGTGCATGGCACATGGACCCGGATGATGAAGAGGCTTCTGGCAATGCTATCAAGCTTCCATCATTTGTTTACATAATTGACGTACTATACAAATAATTTTCCAGCGACATGAAATTGTACAATGGTGTGAGCTTTCAGCTTTTGTTTCGCGTGTCTTGCCATCGATGCTCTTTCGGAAACAATAAAAAACTAACTTCCTTGCTAATGCATGTCAATTATTAGCAGATCAGAGCTAATAATTATATCACAACTGAAGACAGAGTTGTGAGAAGGTGTTAAATTAAAATTGATCCATGCTTTCATTGGCAGTAACGTCCCCCCAGCTCTGTCTAAATCAACAAGGCATGTTGGGAAAAAAGTAGCTATCTGAAGCATGCAACATTCCGATCATTTTGTGCAGTTCCACTAAAATAGAGCTGAGCGTCCCTGTTCCAAAGATATTAAGTGTGATTACGATAATAGAGGACTGCCGATGAAACAATAAACACACAAATAGAAGCCGGTCACCTTTGCAGTCTCTCTTAAGACTAACTAGTTGGAGAAGATTAGGCTCGGAGTTGGATGAGGAGGATAGAGCAAAACCAATCTCCCTTTGTGCAGTCGCACTGAAATGTAGAGACATTGCCCGTGTGACATTTTAGTACAACTGCACAAAACACTCTTAAGAAAAAAGTGATTTGTGGAGTTCACCAAAAGGTCGCAATAGCAGCGAGTAGAAAGGAAACAATTACTGGCCAATAACAATTGATGACACATGCGATGACAAAAAAGAAGCATATTCCTTGTCCAAAGGGAAGATAACAACACGGTTGTGTTTGTCTAAAATGGTGTGAGGACGAGAATGCAATATGGAAAGTACGCCGGACGAGCTACGTTTTGGGCAAAGAACTATGGAAGATCCACATGCAGCGACGTGGGAAGACGGACAGTGGAGCAAGGCCAGAGGGGATACCTGGAGGTCGTCGGGATGTAACTAGGTGAGCGGTGGTAGGCAGAATCTGTGAGCAGGTGGCGTAAGCCCTGCCGCGCCGGAGCTTCGTCAGAGAGAATGGCATGTACCGCAGATCGGGACGTGCTGCCTCGGCGCCGTCAAATGGAGAAACGATGCACTTCCTCCCTCCCCCCGGCGGACGGGATGCAGCCGGATCAGTGACCAACGGTGAGAGAGAGAGAGAGGCCACCGCACTCCCTTTCCCCCGGTGGACGGGATGCGGCCGGATCAATGACCAACGGTGAGAGAGAGAGAGAGGCCACCGCAGCCTTGTGTGAGATACTCCGAAGAGCGACAAACCAGGCAGGCAGGCTCCATTGTATATAGTGAGCGGACTACCTTTTTCTCCATAAAAATTGTTTTATATTCTGTGTACGTGCCATTGAGCGCTATAACTTTATTTAAAAATAACGCGGCAACGCGTCAAGTCGAACTTTGTTTCGTGCACGCGTGGTACACGAGCTCCCTAGGTAAACAACCGCTACATGCGTTTAAATTAGCACATGGGCTGCCATTTCGTAAAGAAATGAGCTCCACCGTGTACCCGCGCGGGTGTGGCTGGGCACGAAGCGTGAGTACGTGCACGGTGCACCTATTCTCTTCTTGTGTACGTACACCACCTACGTGGGGTTGTGTGAGAGAGATACAAACCTAGAGAGATATAATGTGTGGGTTCTTGAGAGTTTTTTTTTGGGGGGGGGGGGTCAATCAAAAAATGTAACATAAGCAATGTGTGTGAAATAGAGTCCTGGATATAACATATATATAGAGGGGGCGATCCACGAGAAGAGAGTGGAGGTATCATCGGCTTGAGGTGTCCATAGAATCGAAGAGAGGGATGATGTGTGTGTGTGTGTGCGCGCGATCGATAAAGAGTGCCATCGAATTTGTGTGTGCCCACGTCAAAGATATAGAGTGGCTGGCCTACTGAACGTGAGATGGGACATGTGCAGTTTGTCTCTGTGGCATGGATACTACCTGCAGTGCTCGACTATCGGTGTGTGGTGGGGGAAGAGGGAGGCCCAATTAACTACAGAGGTACAATGGCTGGTATATGTGTGGAGGAGGAGAGAGGCCTACCTCATGTATTAAGGAGATCGATCTGCCTCATGTATTAAGGGAGATCGATCGGCATCCATGCATATGTGCAGGAGAGGAATAAGGTTGGGAGAGAGACAGAGCTAGAGTGTGGTAGTGGAGTTGCTTCTAACAAATGGTGGGATAGGCTTGCTAGACAAACGGAGGGCACGCCCGCAATATCAATAAGAGAGGAGATGGCTGCTTGTTGTCTGTGCACGTGCGTGTGAGTGACGGGTCAGGAGGCATGCACGAATGATGAGGGGGGACGATGTGGCTGTGGTAAGCAGACGTAACTACATAGGAAGATCAATCGCCCTTTGTTAGAGAAAGGAGAGACATAACTTGTGAGGTACGTCGATCGATGGGGGGGGTAGTTAAAGTCGATCTAGGTATATGTTGGGAGATCGATCGGTATACATGCATGTGTGTGTTAGAAGCAAATGAGGCACGAGGAGAAGGATAGAGAGAGAGAGGGATGCATGTAGGAGGTGGTACGAGAGGCATACTATATCGAGGGTGGAGGAGTGTGCGAGTACGAGAATGATGAAAAGAGTGGTGGGAGTGAGGCATGGATGGTGACAAGAGAAGAGGGGAAGCTTGTGTTTGTGCTAGGCACACCTGGCTAGAGAGGCATATCGATCGATGTGTGCCGTAAAGAAGGAGCTGGGGGGCCTACACACACCGTGGGTGAACGACCTAAAGTGAAAAGACGAATTTGCGCGATGGAGCTAGAGAATGATGAGGGAGGGTGAGAGGGATGCAGGCGTGTGCATGCACAAGAGAAAGTTAGCGCTAGCTACAAAGATAAGAGGCTTGTGTGGGTGTAAAAGACGAATAGAGATCATATATACTTCATTATAAAAAGCGAATTCAGATATTTGAAGAATTTATCATAGTGTTTCAAACCGACGCATGTGTGAATATATATAACGGTGATACACATGGTGTGGTTATGAACATGTTATACTACATTTAATATATTTTATCTCTACTCTTATAAAAAAACGGAGTTGTTGATGATGGTGTGCCTGCCATCCTACATTATAGGCCATCCGATTTATATCTGGCGGATAGCAAGGAAACTATGATGGTTGAAGTTGGCAACAATCATGATTGTAGATTCTTATTGAAATAGAGAAACGAATTCAAATTTAGTTCGAATTGCAGCGGTAGTATAGACATTTGGAATGCACTAAAATGTTGGTATGAGTAGGTTACATGCATTATACAGCAAGCGAAAAAATTTAATCGGACATAACATGGATTCATACACCCTCCTTCCATCTATATAGGGCGTAATGAGAATTTTAAGACCGCCTTTGACTATTGACAAGATTAATAGTACATGACATGCACAATGTGAAAATTATATCATTGAGAGAACCTTTCACAGACGAATTTAACGGTGTGCTTTGTGTAAGTTGCATGTCATATATGCACTACTAGAAAAAGGCCTACTAATGGCGCACCTAATCTGGCCATTAATGGCGCATTAGTGGTGCGCTATTAGTAGCACGCCATTAGTATATTTTACTAATGGCGCACACTGGTGCGCCATTAGTATCTGGTATACTAATGGCGCACCCCAGATGCGCCATTAGTATATACAACAGTGCGCCATTAGTATGCCTCCCAGGGGGCCATCTATACCCAGGTGCTTTGGCATACTAATGACGCATTGCAGCAGGATGCGCCATTAGTAACTTCGGCATACTAATGGCGCACTGTTTAGTGATGCGCCATTAGTATCCTTTGGCATACTAATGGCACACTAGGATGTGATGCGCCATTAGTATGAATATTAGGTTTTTTTTTTTTTTTTTTTCTGTTTTTTGCACAGGTTACAAAATGTATAATTGGACAAAATATAGACAGCACACATCAACAACAGATTCATCGAATACAATAGAAGATTAGTCTCTGAATACAATTCATCATTTTAGTCCCCGAATACAATTCATCATATTAGTCTCCGAATTGAAAAGACCGAACAAAATGTATAAGTATGAATCATTATATTACAAGTCTCGAGACCGCGAGTTTGTCTTCACATTACAAGTCGATATCGATCATCTAAACTACCATCACATAGAAGAGAGCCGCGGTCATCACGATGAGCATCATCACGATGAAACTCGTCTTCATCCGGTTCCTCCAACGCTCCCTCCCCTCTCCCGCTAGATAGCGGGCGTATCTAGATTCGGCCTCGGCCCTAGTGGCGTACCCTTTGTAACTGTTACCGCTGAATCGGTGAACCTGTCTCCGACACTCCTCCCAGTCGTCGTAGACTCCGGGAACCTTACCCTTGTACACGACATACCACGGCATCGCTATGCAGTAGCCAAACGAAACGTTAGTACCAATTCACAGACAATACATAAGCAATATATAAGTATGCAACAGAACGATCGGAAGAGAAAAGCAAGACATTAATAGCATCGATTACATCTAAGTTGAAGGGCTCTCAAAACCAAAGAGACATACTACAAGTTCATTAAAGTTTAATTACAACATGAGCCAATCGATGTTTCAGAACTAGACACAGCATCACTGCTTTCGACTCGACTCAAGGGACCGGAGCGTGGATGAAGCCGCCGTCTATCGTGGGAGTCATGAAACCACGGGCGTTGTCAGCCTGCATTTGTAGGATTGTGTCGATGTCATTGTTGGACGGTTGATTTCTGAGGTAGAACTGCCCCGAGGTACGAAGGACATCTTGATGGATGATTTCCGCAAACTCCGACTGGATGCGAAAGAATTCTTGTCTGATGTCCGCGTCCTGGATTGCTGACACGCTCGCGGCCCAATCTTTGAGTCTACTCGGTAGCAGTAGTTGATGATGGTCCCGTACGATCGCCCGCATGTGATGGATGGCGTAGTAGGCACCCTTCTGACCGCCAGGCGGCTGCTTGACGCAGCAGAACGTCGTGTTGTGGGAGAACACGTGCTTGCCGTACTTACGAATAGGCCTGGTGAAGGTGCCTCCAGATTTGACGTAGCCGGGGAGAACATCATCAAGAACCTTCTTGACATTTGTGTAGTCTACGTTCGACTGACGGTCCGGGTCGAAATACGTGGCCATGGAATATTTGGGGCTTAGGAGGATGAGCGTGCAATGTGTGTCACTGCAGAAAACACGGAATGTTAAAAGAAAAACGATCGAAATCTAAGAATTCATATGTTACGGGGTGGTTGAGGGGAGGACTTACTAGGGAAAGTAAGGCACGAGGAAGTTGTCCTTATCTTGGTTTGCCAGAATGACGCCTTCGAGGTAAGAACTCGCGACTTGCCGGTCCCCAGCGCTGCCCAAGATCTTGGCACGCATGTAGAAGGGGTCGACTATCACGATGTCCGGGGTCTTGTCGCGAATGATCCGCATCTCCATACTCAGCGAAAATAGCCGAACGAAGGTGTAGTGCAGCGGATGAAGGTTCAACATAGCGTGGATGTCATCAAACCACAGGACGATCGTACCCCCGATGGAGTTATCCACAAAGCCCTTGCCCTCTGGCACCTTGGCCGCGAAAACCGGGTATGCCACATCCTTCTCTCGGAGACGCCGCTTCTTCAAAGAAAGAACATTGTCATGCAGACTCCGCATAGCACCGGTTGCAGCATCGAGCATATTTCTCGGTAGCATCGGCCTACCCGCCACATGCACCCTCCTCGAGATATCCGCAGTTGAAGGTGGCCCGTCCTGAGCACGAATCATACTCGGTGCCGGCTGGCCCGCACCCTTGTTAGTCTTTCTTTTGCGTGCCTTCTTCTTGATCTCCTGTAATGGGACCGAGTTCTGCTCATAGACCGCCTTCTTGAGTGTGTTGGGGCTGATCATATTTGGCACCTCGCCTATCTGAGGCTCGGTGAAGTCGGCAGCTGGAGGCGTCTCCTGAGAGCTGAACTGCAGACGACGCCTGTTGCAACTTGGCTTCTCCGCGGTACCAGCTAGATCGCACACGTCTTTTGTTGGGTTGGGTTCTTGAGAAGGAGGCCCCATGAAGTCGCCACCATCCCCATGATCGGCAAAGTACTGATCGACGTTGGCAAATGTATCATCGTCGTCGTCGTCGTTCTGATCGTGTGCCATATGCATGTTTGGATCCAGTGGCATAGGGATGTCCGGCACCATTGCGGCGGTCTTGCCATGGGGCCGACTTGGCGCCGGCACGACTGGCGGTGTTGTCTTTGGGGTGGTGTCCCCCGCCCCCAAACGAATCTGGCTCTTCGGCCAAAGCAGGGGCCAGCTCAGGCAGGCGCTGAGGTTCATCACGTCATCATCGTCGGCCCCCATGGATCGAATCGGAGGTAACACCTCGTCGCAGCCTGGCAGCACCCGAACCAGTTGAACCCTAAACAAGTTGGGTGGCATCTGGGTACCGTGGAACAAGGGGTTGCCCGGTTGAACGATTTTGCCCTTGGCGACATCGACCAACTCGTTGTTCACGAAGTGCAGGAGAGTGCACGGAACGTCGGCGGCGCCCTGCGAAAACATGTAGGGCGTTAGGGATGCCCAGTCAAAGGCAAGGAGATGAAGTCCTCGGCCGAGAGAGGCTTAATTAGTTACCGTGATGATGGCGTCGAGCTCGGCTAATGTCGAGGCACCGCCAACGGCGGGCGTGCAGTTGACGGAGGGGCCGCTTGCTGCAGAGGTGCCGGCCGGCGTACACCCGGGTGCATTAAGCTCCCGTGCCGGCGTCGGAGACACCAATGCCGCCTCCGCCGGAGACACCAATGGCCCCGCCATCGCGTTGTGCGAGTTGCTGGCCGTGAAGCTAGGAATCGGGGGCGGCCCCTGTTGGCCGCCCGCAATCCATGCACTAATCCCCTGGATCAAGGTAGGCACAATGGCGGTGATCGTCGCTCCGAGTTGTTGTTGCACTTGCTCTTGGACAATCTCCGGAATCCGTGCCACCTGTGCCCTGAGTTCTTGAACCTCGCGCGCCTGGCTTTCCGAGCTGGTCTTTTTCTCCTTTCGCCTAGCAGTGTCATAGTATGACGACCATTTTGTCGACAAGCCTTTGCCGGCCACACGACCAGCTGACGTCGGCTTACTGAGCTTATCCTTGTTCTTCATTACATTCAACGCCCTATTTAGAGTGGTGTCCCAAGGGTTGCTCTTAGTCGACCCCGCGCTACTGCTTTCAGTTGCCTGCGGAAGGAATGTGAACCATTTAGAAATTTGGCTTCATTAATTAGAATGCAACCATATGGAGCTAATTACGAGGGGGTGTATTCCTTACCAGAACAAGCTCAAGCGCCCTGGTCTTCGGATCCGTGGTAAGCTCCTTTGTTTTCGGGTCCTTCTTGTACCGGGCCCTTACAAAGTTCCTGGTCTGCTTGTCACTGTATTTATCGAAGAGGGGTGGTAGGCCTTGCTCGGCACGGTCCGCCTCCTCCTTGTCCCATATAGGCTCCGCCACTCTGTAACCGCCGGGACCGAGTGTGTGTTCCCCTAAGTTCAGCTCCCGCATTTCTTTCCCCCACTTACTTGATTCGGAGTTTGCGGTGCTCGAGCAATTGATCTTGAAGTCGTTGTAGTCATCTTCGGTGATCGAAGGATTTTTCTCCTTGATCTTCTCATAACTCTCACCTTTCTCGATCATTCTCTTCACATTGCTTTTCCAAGTAGACAGGGCCTTGCTCATCTTCGTGAGGGCAGCATTGTTCACTTTATTCCCTTTGAGGCTTGTGTTTTCAAATTCAGCGGGGAACTTGTATCGTTCGTGCAGCTTCGTGAAGAGGAGGTTGCGCAAATTCCCTCGGTCAGGATGCCTCAGGTTCTCGGTGTTGATCGAGACGGTTCTCCGGAGAATGCACCCGAGCTGAAGCGAGTACCCCTTGACTATTCGTTCGGGCGCTGTTGGATTCCCGTCGGAGTCCACTTCAGTAACTTCCTCTTTGAGGGTGCGGAGCACGGTCGGGCGCCGGTCCTTCCGTTGCCTCTTCGGTTGGCTGCCATCTGTGCGTGCGCCGCCATCATCAGTGGTGGCATCCTCGGTGGCACCATCAGTGGTGGCATCAGTGGGGTCATCCTCGGCGGTACCATCAGTGGTCTCAAGATCGGTGGGGAAGGCGGCGTCCTCATACAAGTGAGGTTGTTCCTCCATCTCCTGGGACAGCTTCCAGAATGGCTTGTCGACGCCCGAACCCCCGGCCTCATCGTTGTTGGCCATGTTTCTCTCTAAATAGGAACAAAGTTTGGTCAAAAAGTTGGTTATTGTCAAGGAACAAGATCATGGTCTCATCATTTAGGGTTTTTCGACACCGAGGCATCCTAAAAGCTAAGCTTTTATCATTGAGGGTTTTTCGACGCCGAGGCACCCTAAAAGCCTAAGCTTTCATCATTTCGGTTTTTATCGACACCGAGGCACCCTAAAAGCCATGCATTAGTCACAAGTACGCCGGGGCACTTGATCCTACTTAATTACCTACTAAGATACCCTGGCCCATGCATTAGTCACAAGTACCCCATATGTCCTATTTTTAGCAAAGTCATGCTAAAATTCACGGAAAATTTCAGCATGACCTTTGCTGAAAATAGGACATATGGAGTACCCGAATTTGCCGGAACGGAAGTTAATCGACATTCCGGCAAACTCAAGGGCCTCTTGGGTGGACAAGGCAAAAAAGGCCTCCATCACAACATGGAAAATACACCAAGCAGTATCATCTCCAAGCAGTATCATCTCCAAGCAGTATCATATTTGTAATGACTGAAAATATTTACTTCAGGAAATATTTACTACTATAGTTTCTGTTACAAACAAAAAAAAGACTAAAGTTTGTCCTAGCTATATTTCAGGATGATTTTTCAGTTGCTCATGCTTTTTACAAATTGTAGCTACTGTTTTTTATACCTAAACAAAATTGCCCTAGCTATATTTGCTACTGTTTTTATACCTAATTTTTTGCTACTGTTTTTTTAATTTGCTACTGCTTTTTTTATTTGCTACTGTTTTTTTATACATACACCACCAAAGTCCAAAGAGTAACCACTTATTAGCTACCAGGAGTAAGTAAGTAACTAAATACACTTGTATAACAAAATAAATCAGAAACTTAGTTTTCAGTGTAATGAAACTAATTGCACATGAAAGAACAGGGGTAAATATTGTTAACAAAAGACAGCCAAACAAATATATTGCTCTTTATGAGGTTATGAGGTTACAGAGTACAAACTTAACTTGAGAATGACAGTGTTCAAAATAGTCAATGAAAAATTGATCAGTACTGAACATAATTAACAGAAGTTATTTTGATTTTATATAAGAATATTGATGGAAGAAACAACATGAAGATAGCTGCAATCTTAAACAAAAATCAAAGCACACTTGTCTGTAAAAAGCTAACAAACTATGTGATGCTTCCAGCTAATATGTTCAGAGAACAGGAGCATGAGAAAAAATAACAGAAACTATATGATTTAACTGGTTTCAAAACATGAAGTCCTAAAAGCTCTTGTTTTTTACTTTGCATCCACTGATAAAGAAGAATCAGAGTAGTGAGCAAGACTGTAAATGTTCTGAAAATTAAAAGAAAAGAGTGTTGTCTCAGAACTCAGCAGTTACAGCAGGAGGTACTGTATTTACTTGGAAACACAAATATGTTCTTCATTATCTGCTCATTACACCCAGAGGTTATTTTTTGGCAAACAAAATTGAGAAATTTTAAGACACTACTGAGTTAATATTAGCCGTTGATTTTTTAATTTTCTGTTTTTTGCACAGGTCACTAGCTTCTGATTTTTTCCTCAGGTATAAGTTGATGCTTTTCTTCATATTTGCCATATGAAAAAATTAGGATGCTATCATCCTATATTTTGCCATGCTAAAAGATTGTGCCATGTAGAAAATTGCCATGCTAATCTTTAGATAAATACAAATAGAACAAACTCTTAGATAAAAATTTGCCATGCTATTTTACAGAACAAACAAACATTTTGCCACCTTGATACATAACTAAATTTTTGTGTAGTAGGTTCAGATCTCATTTTTTGAGCTATCACACTTTTTTTTGTTTACACAGCTACAATCTTTTGCCATGGCAAATCTTGGGACCATGGTCACATGGCAAATGTAGGATTGCTCTTAGCTAAAAACACGGCAAATGTAAAACATGGCAAAGTCTGAAATTTCCACAACATGTCAAACTTATTTCAAGTACCATGGCAAACTGAATGTTTTTATGAAAGTTGCCATGGCAGACTTTGCTATGAGTAGTTGCCATGGATAGAATCTCAACGAGTTTTTGACATGGCCAAATTCTGGAGTAATTGCCATGGCAAAATTCTGTAGTAGTTGCCATGGCAAAATTCAGGCAAAGTGCACCAGCGATTTTTTTGCATCTCTTAATTTCTAGTTGCCACACTAGTAGTTTAGTTTGGTGGTTAACAGGCATTTAACCATTCGCCACACCAAATTTTTGCTCTACTTTTCTGGGGAGTCACGAATTAGATATCTGAAGCCTATATATGCATTAGGAGCAGAGAGGGAGAGGTGGGAAATGGAGGCGGGGGTGATTTGGATGGGGTACCTGCGGGCGTAGAAGACGGGGGCGTCATCGGGGACGAAGACGTCGACGCTGTGGATGTTGGTGGTGGTGCGACGAGGTCCGGGAGGAGACGAGGACGACGGGGCGGCGGGGCGGCGGCGTCGGGAGAGGAGAGGGCGGCGTCGCGGCGTCGGGGTGGAGACGAGGACGACGGGGCGGCGTCGAGGCGGCGGGGCAGCGGCGTCGTGGCGTCGGGGCGTCGGGGCGGAGACGAGGACGACGGGGCGGCGTCGAGGCGGCGGGGCAGCGGCGTCGGGAGAGGAGAGGGGAAGGGGATCGAGGGCGAGGGCGAGGGAGAGAGGGGATAGGTTATCCAACAGGTACATCCATACTAATGGCGCACCTCACCCTGGTGCGCCATAAGTACATCCATACTAATGGCGCACCTCACCCTGGTGCGCCATTAGTATTTTTTTATTTCTGCTCGAGCCAACAGGTTATCTTCCACCTTACCTGATCCACACCAAGTTCCCTCTACTAGCTCGACTGGTCAGCAGCCAGTTCTCACACCAGGAGGTCCTGGGTTCGATTCCCAGGCTCCACAATTGTTTTTATGCATTTAAAATGCTGTTTGATATTTATTTGTGTTTAAATATGTTCAAACTTGTTTAAATCATAACAGTAATATTTTTTTATAAGACAGTAATAATTTTTAAAAAAATATCATCAAACAGTAATGCCAGTGGAGCGGGGGAGGGTGCGCGGGGTGCGGGGGGCCGGTGGACCGGGGGGGTGCTCGGCGGCGAGGGGGACTGGATCTGGCGAGGTGGGATAGCTAGCGATCGAGATGGAGGGGGATCGAGATCGAGTGTCCATGAAATTTAAAAATATTCATGATAGTTCAAAAAGTGCCCATGAAATATAATCGAGAAATGAAGGCTACGATTTAAATACAATCGATCTTAGCTAGCTACCTGTTCACAATCTTCTTGCCCTTCTTTTTCGCAAATGGAGTTCTTCTGTGGAACGGACATCCTTTAGGTAGGGTGGTCCTGCTTCTTCTTGTGGTGTATGCTGCTACTTCATCATCGTCGTCATGTTCGATTCTCGGGTCGCCGTACTTGTCGAAGTCTTGCTCATTGGCTACTCCATCCATTCCGATGATCTCCCTTTTGCCTCTCCTCACGACAACACGACTGGGCTTTGACGGGTCGGTAATGAAGAAGCATTGGTCCACTTGGGAAGCCAGTACCCATGGCTCATTTTTCGCGGTGACGTTTGCGCCTGCGGTCTTGGATTTGGCTTCGGGTATAACCATGGTGGTGAAATACCGGTCTTCTTTTAGGACGCTCTTGGCCCATCTGACATGGAACATCGGGACCTTCTCTCCAGCGTAGCTCAGCTCCCAGATCTCCTCGATCCTTCCGTAGTATCTGTCCTTGTCGTTACCGGTGTAGGATTCCATCGTTACCCCGGAGTTCTGATAACCATCGCTCTTCATGTCCTTGGCCTCGGTGTAGAATGTGTAGCCGTTGATATCGTACGCCTCATAGGTCATCAGGTTCTGCTCGGCGCCCTGTGACAAGGCGAATATGAGTTGTTCTTCCGCGGAAGAATCCTCATGTAAAGGGTACGACAGAAGCTTCTGCTTGAACCAACGCGTGAAACATGAGTTGTGCTCTTTGAGTATATCTCCGTCCGTCCTCTGTTGGCCTCGGTCATTGTACGTCTTCTTAATAAAGGTTTTGTGCTCTACCACCCAAGGATCGACCACGTCTATGTGTTGTAGCGCGACTAGGTTTGCTCTTTCAAAGTCGGCGAGTCGACCCTCGAAGTCGACATGCATTTCGCGGTGACCCTCACGGTGACCCCATCCAGCGAGCCTGCCGAGGTGCCTGTTGACGGGCAGACCAATGGGGTTCTCGATGCCTAGATAATTCGTGCAGTAGGAGATGCACTCTTCGGTCAGAAAGCCCCTGGCTATGCTTCCCTCTGGACGTGACATGTTGCGAATGTATCCTTTGATGACACCATTCATCCTTTCGAATGGCATCATGCTGTGCAGGAACGTCGGCCCGAGTTGGATGATATCGTCCATGATATGGACCAGCAGATGCACCATAACGTCGAAGAATGCGGGCGGGAAGTACATCTCAAGCTCGCATAGTATCACCACGATCTCTTCCTGTAGCCTTCTGAGTTGCCTCACGCCAACAGACTTCCGAGAGATGACGTCGAAAAAGTTGCATAGGCCAAATAGCGTTTCACGGACGTGCGCGTCCATGATCCCACGGATTGCAACTGGAAGTATCTGCGTCATCAGCACGTGACAGTCGTGAGACTTCATCCCGCTGAACTTCAGCTTCGCTAGGTCTAGGTATCTGCTTATCTTCCCCGCGTAACCGTAAGGAAGTTTTACTCCTACGAGGCAGGTGAAAAACTGCTCGATCTCCTCCTGACTTAGAGTGAAGCACGCGGGAGGGTAGTCATTTCCGGTCTTCTTGGCCTTTTTGCCTTTGCGACGACTTTCCGTGTCCTGCTTCGCCTCATCATCATCATCATCATCATATATAGCGTGAAGCTCCTACCTGATGCCCATTGATTTCAAGTCTGCCCTTGCTTTCGGCCCATCTTTGGTCCTCTCTGGCATGTTGAGCAGGGTACCAAGCAGACTCTCGCACACGTTCTTCGTGATATGCATGACATCAAGGCTATGAGGCACACGGTGGATCTTCCAGTACGGCAAGTCCCAGAAAACAGACCTCGTTTTCCATACCTTCAGCAGCGGCTCTGGCGCGTTTCGCTTCTTTCCCGGCTCTGGCGCCTTTTGCTTCTTTCCCGGCAGTGGGCAGTCTTTCCAATTTTTCAACAGCTCGTCTATTTCCTCGCCGCTCCTCGTACGCGGGCGTCCTCGGGGTTCGGTTTCACCATCGAATAGATCCTTGCGTTTTCTCCACGGGTCATCGTCGCGAAGCCACCTTCGATGTCCCATGAACACGGTTTTCGAAGACCCGGGATCTCTATCTAGCTGGCGATACGTTGTGTCATCCATGCACCTGACGCATCCAGAAAATCCGTGGACCACCTGCCCCGCGAGATATCCGTAACCGAGATAGTCGTGCACCGTCGTGAGCAGCGCGGCTCTCATAGGGAAATATTCTTTCTCTGCGGCGTCCCACGTATTGGCTGGCGTTTTCCACAGCGTGTCAAGCTCCTCTTTCAGCAGCCCCAGATACAGATTGATGTCGTTCCCTGGTTGTTTCGGTCCTTCAATTAGCATACTCATGTGAATGTACTTCCTCTTCATGCACAACCAGGGGGGAAGGTTGTACATCCACACAAACACAGGTCAGGTGCTATGTGTGCTTCTCTGGCTGCCAAACGGATTGACTCCATCGGTGCTCGCGCCCAGCACGATGTTCCTTGGATCGTTCCCAAATTCTAGGTCTTCGAAGTTCAACGCTTGCCACTGGCTCGCATCCTTAGGGTGACTCAGCATCTTGTCTTTTTTATCTATCTCCGGATCATTTGCGTCATCTTCTCGCTTCTTCTCCTCCCTATCCGCGTGCCAACGCAGGAGCTTTGCTACCTTAGGGTCCGCGAAATACCGCTGCAGACGAGGAGTGATCGGAAAGTACCACACCACTTTTCGAGGAGCTTTCTTCCTCTTCTTGTATCGAGTGACGCCGCACACCGGACATATGGTAGACTCCGCGTGCTCGTCCCGATAAATGATGCAATTGTTCATGCACACATGGTATTTCACGTGCGGTAAATCCAGAGGACACACGATTTTCTTCGCCTCCTCCAAACTGGTCGGGCACTTGTTCCCCTTGGGAAGACGTTCGTGCCAGAATGACATGTTCTCGTCGAAGCATGCGTCGGTCATTCTGTGTTTTACCTTCATCTCCAGAGCCATGAGCGTTACTTTCAGGCGGGTATCCTCGGGCCTGCATCCTTCATACAATGGAGTAACCGCGTCTAACTCAAGTTGATCCATCTTGGCTTTCTCTCGGGCGGCAGCTCTTGCGTTATCCGTCTGCTTGAGAAGCAGCTCTTGAATATGAGGGTCCTGCACCCAGCCCATCGATGGTCCAGCGTCGTCTGCTCCGCCGGCATCATCATCTTCATGATCATGCCCGTCGTCTGCTCCGGCATCTTCCTCATCATCATGTCCTGCATCTTCTACATGATGACTGTGTACAGCATCACCGTCGTGATCATCTCCTGGGGATTCTTCGTCTTCTCGCCCGCCCGAGCCGCGGTGGTTGTCTTGCTGCCCTTCCTCATTTCTTGCCCGGCCCCCATGGACGACTTCGTAGTCATCTTCATCACCTTGCCACCGATAGCCATCCATGAAACCACGCAAGAGCAGGTGGTCCCGCACCTGCCAGGATTCCGGGTCCGCAATAAGGCTCTTCAGCTTGCATCTTCGACACGGACATCTTATCTCCGTCTCGTTCTTTTGAAGCATCTCGGCCTTCGCGGACCTCAAAAACCTATTCACGATGCCTTCGGTCATCATGCGGACCATGGTCGCCTGCGGGGTAGAGCAAAACGATATTTTAGAACCAACAAAAAATTTGGCATGACTTTCCCTAAAAATAGGACCAAAAAGAATGCTTAATCCCAAAATTCTCGCCGAAACGGAAATGAATCAACATTCCGGCAAAATATTGGCAACTATCGCATTTCAAATACCGGTACACCTCCAAACACAAACACATATGGAACACCACAAACATATGCAACACCACGAACATACATAGATCTAGCTAGGCCATAAAAAGTGCATGTGCACATTGTTGTAGGGAGAACAACATAAATATAGCTTCCCCCCTTACTTACCTATCAAAACAAGGTAATTTAACCACTTAAATTGAATGAATCTATGGTGGAAATGAGGTGAAAAAGAGGAGGCACCCGAGACAAGGAGGAGGTGGAGAGAATGAAGTGGGGAGAAAATGAGTGTGGGTAGGAGAGGCTGTCCAAAATATCTTGTTGCTGCCCACTTACTAATGGCGCACCAACTCTAGATGCGCCATTAGTAATCCAGGTTACTAATGGCGCACCTTCTGGTGGTGCGCCATTAGTATGTTTGGACAGGCGCACTAGTTAAAAAAAACTTTTTATACTAATGGCGCACCCTGGGCCAGGTGCGCCATTACTAGTTACAACTAGTAATGGCGCACTGTGTGTGGATGCGCCATTAGTATGTTTGGACAGGCGCACTAGTTTAAATTTTTTTTTCATACTAATGGCGCATTGTGTCTGGATGCGCCATTAGTATGTTTGGACAGGCGCACTAGTTAATTTTTTTTGATACTAATGGCGCACCCTGGGCCAGGTGCGCCATTACTAGTTACAACTAGTAATGGCGCACTGTGTCTGGATGGGCCATTAGTATGTTTGGACAGGCGCACTAGTTAAATTTTTTTTTGATACTAATGGCGCACCCTGCGCCTGGTGCGCCATTAGTAGTTTCAACTCTAATGGCGTATCAGAAGGTGGTGCGCCATTAGTATATACTAATGGCGCACCGCTTGTCTGGTGCGCCATTAGTGTCAATCCCATCTATAGCCCTTTTTCTAGTAGTGATGGATGAAACCTACGGTCCAGCCTTATATGGATATTTGTTATTTGACAAAGTACACCATGCGTATATTTCATTTGCGTGATGTATTCCTTTTTTTATGCGTCGCTTCAATATTTCACCTTGTCAATGGATGCCGAACATTTATCATATAGTCAGACGACATTCTGGTGATATTTGCGCCTTTTCTGACAATTTTATGTTTGTATTTTCGCCATCAGTAGCAACGAGCATTACCGACATTCGAAAATATATCGCACGCCTATCTTGTCATTCCTCATTTTGAGCGATTGATTATCCTTTTTTTTGCCGTTTTGCATTTATATTTTATGTGATTCGTGCCTTTTTAATTTAACGTGATCAAAATCTATGTCAAACGGATTTTTGCCGTTTTGCATTTATATTTTATGTGATTCATACATTTTAATTTATTTTGGTCAAAATCTATGTCAACACTATGATGTTTTCGGTGTTGGAGGTTTTACCGGTCTTATCCGAGGATGGGTTCTCACCATTTTCTTTTGGGACTTTTCTCATTTGCTTCTTATTGGTATTTCTATCAAGATGGTGTTAGCCCTTGTCGCTAGCTTTCCAACAAACTTGGTTTCGTCGAATTCGGAGTCTGTTTGCAGAAGTTGTGTCAGTTTTGGTGTCCTTAAAAGGGGCTGCTGCGGATGTAATTTTTTAGTACCGCTCTTGGGAGCGGTACTATGATACGTCTCCGTCGTATCTACTTTTCCAAACATTTTTGCCCTTGTTTTGGACTCTAACTTGCATGATTTGAATGGAACTAACCCGGACTGACGCTGTTTTCAGCAGAATTGCCATGGTGTTATTTATGTGCAAAAACAAAAGTTCTCGGAATGACCTGAAACTCCACGGAACTTATTTTTGGAAAATATTAAAAATACTGGAAGAAGAATCCATGTCAGGGGGCCCTCCACTTGTCCACGAGGGTGGGGGCGCGCCCCCTAACGCTCCACCGACCTCAACTCCAACTCCATATATTCGTGTTCGGGGAGAAAAAAATTAGAGAGAAGGATTCATCGCGTTTTACGATACGGAGCCGCTGCCAAGCCCTAAAACCTCTCGGGAGGGCTGAGCTGGAGTCCGTTCGGGGCTACGGAGAGGGGAATCCGTTGCCGTCGTCATCATCTGTTGGGGAACGTAGTAATTTCAAAAAAATCCTACGCACACGCAAGATCATGGTGATGCATAGCAACGAGAGGGGAGAGTGTTGTCCACATACCCTCATAGACCGAAAGCGGAAGCGTTAGCACAACGCGGTTGATGTAGTCGTACGTCTTCACGATCCGACCGATCAAGTACCGAACGCACGACACCTCCGAGTTCAGCACACGTTCAGCCCGATGACGTCCCTCGAACTCCGATCCAGCCGAGTGTTGAGGGAGAGTTTCGTCAGCACGACGGCGTGGTGACGATGATGATGTTCTACTGATGCAGGGCTTCGCCTAAGCACCACTACAGTATTATCGAGGTGGACTATGGTGGAGGGGGGCACCGCACATGGCTAAAAGATCAAACGATCAATTGTTGTATCTCTAGGGTGCCCCCTGCCCCCGTATATAAATGATGAAGGGGGAGAGGTGCGGTCGGCCAGGAGGGGCGCGCCAGGAGGAGTCCTACTCCCACCGGGAGTAGGACTCCCTCCCTTTTCCTTGTTGGACTAGGAGTGGAGGGGGAAAGAGGAGGGAGAGAGGAAGGAAAGGGGGGGCGCCGCCCCCCTCTCCTTGTCCTATTCGGACTAAGGGGGGAGGGACGCGCGACCCTGCCCTGGCCGCCTCTCCTCTCTTCCACTAAGGCCCACTATGGCCCATTAAGCCCCCGGGGGGTTCCGGTAACCTCCCGGTACTCCGGTAAAATTCCGATTTCACCCGGAACACTTCCGATGTCCAAACATAGGCTTCCAATATATCAATCTTCATGTCTCGACCATTTCGAGACTCCTCGTCATGTCCGTGATCACATCTGGGACTCCGAACAACCTGTGGTACATCAAAACATATAAACTCATAATATAACTGTCATCGAAACTTTAAGCGTGCGGACCCTACGGGTTCGAGAACTATGTTGACATGACCGAGACACGTCTCCGGTCAATAACCAATAGCGGAACCTGGATGCTCATATTGGCTCCCACATATTCTACGAAGATCTTTATCGGTCAGACCGCATAACAACATACGTTGTTCCCTTTGTCATCGGTATGTTACTTGCCCAAGATTCGATCGTCGGTATCTCAATACCTAGTTCAATCTCGTTACCGGCAAGTCTCTTTACTCGTTCCGTAACACATCATCCCGCACAAACTCATTACACTACAAAAAAAATACACTTCCGTGATGATACGTGTTTGTCACAGTAGGTCGCGTTTTTTGTCATGCATGTACATCCATGACAAATTTATGACAGAATCAAGATAGTCATACCTATGCTGTCGTAGAAGTGTTCCATGACATTACCAAAATTATCATCATGGAAGTGTTCACTTCCATGACGATAAATCGCGCGTCACAGAAGTGCTTTCGTCAAGGGTGACCGACACGTGGCATCCACCGTAACGGAACGCTGTTAAGCTATCGGGTCGGATTTTGGATCCGATAACCCGTTAACAGCCCTGACCAATGGGAAATTTTCACGTGTAAAATTCGGATTGGCCGAAGGGAACACGTGTCAGCTCGTCAGTGGGCCAGATGTCACCCGTCCATTGGAGGAGACATGCCTATGATACGTCGACACGTGGCTGGGCCCAACAGAGGCCCATATAGGTTAAAAAGGCCGGCCCAGTCAAAGGCCCGTAGAACTTAATCAGGTACTAGTGGGCCAGCCCAATAACGGCCTTCTTAATAAAGGCCCATTTACGGCCCGAAGCCAGATCTGGCCCGTTAATTGTTCGCCCAATATTTGGGCCCATTTACGGCCCGAAGCCAGATCTGGCCCGTTAATTGT
The DNA here is from genome assembly GCF_002575655.3 of Aegilops tauschii subsp. strangulata. Classification (NCBI taxonomy): domain Eukaryota; kingdom Viridiplantae; phylum Streptophyta; class Magnoliopsida; order Poales; family Poaceae; genus Aegilops; species Aegilops tauschii. The sequence continues at coordinate 248,953,737 of NC_053035.3, forward strand.
TTGCCCAATATTTGGGCCCATTTGCGGCCCGAAGCCAGATCTAGCCCGTTAATTGTTCGCCGAATATTTGGGCCCAACTACAGCCCAGTGACTTTCGGCCTGTTAGAGGCCTGATGTAGACATGGGCCCATTTCAGCCCGGTGTGACTTTCAGCCTGGGAATGGCCCGTGCTGCCCATGGGCCATATATGGTCCGACGGGACATCGGGCCCACTAACGGCCCATGCTAAAGGTGGCAACAGTTAAGCCCAACGTGACTTTGGGCCTGTTAAAGGCGTGTCGCATAATTCGGCCCGTTGATGCCTGTGCTGAGCTTTCGGCCTCTTAAAGGCCCATGATATCAGTGGGCCAACTAAGGCCCGAGATATGTTTCGGCCTGGTAACGGCCCGTGAGCTAACTGGGCCCAAAACGGCCCGGTCTACATTTCGGCCTGCTGAAGGCCCGTCGACGACTAGTGAAAATTGAGGCCCAACATGCATTTTGGCCTGCTAAAGGCCCGTGGTTTCATCTCGGCCGTAACATGCCAGTACAATATTCAGCCTGTTAATGGCCCAACGCTACCTGGGCCAAACTAAGCGCTGGGTCGACAAAAGGCCCAACTAAAATATAGGCCGGTGTAGTTTGGGCCTGGCGCAATGTGTGAAGGCCCCAATCATTCGGGCCCAAGAAAGACGCAGGCCGGCCCAATTGTGGCCCGCTAAAAACCTGGCCCGTTAGAGTCGAATGTTTCGGTCCGGTCGACTACATCTGATTTTTTCAGATAGCGAATGATGGCAGTAACTAGTAGGAATTAAGAACAAACCTACTCTATACAATAAAGAAATTACGGCATAGTAACTAAGAATAAACCTACACTATACAATAAAGGATTTAAGGTATATTACATCCACTGGGCATCGAAGTTCGCCACCAGTGATCATAAAGCGCAACGAAGAAGTAGATTACAAAAACTGGGCACCATTGCAGCGTAACAAAATAATACTGAACCGAGACCACTTCCAAGACAGTTCAAGAAAGGTTAGCCTTGCGGGGGAACTACTGCACAAGCTGCTGAGCAAGGCTATGAGACCGGCCTAGCATGTCGGTCATAGCTTCCAGGTGTAGCTGTTTAGCGATGAGGTTCTCATTGGTGTTCTCCGCAATCTTTCTTAGAGATAGGACTTCAAGTCGAAGTTGATTTGCACAATGCCTTTCTGCTAGAACTTGGGACTGAAGAAGTCGAACTGATTCAGACAACGAATTCTGTGAGCTTGTCTGACTGTTAGTCTCAAGTAACTTGAACACTGCATCAAGACAAGACTTTGGGGTTGTCTCGCTATCTTCAAGATGTTTGCCATCTTTGCTGCAATATATGTTGGGTTTGTCTCACAGCCTTCAGCAGACTTGTGCATGCCATCAGGCATATCACCCTGAAACAAAGCAGAGAGATGACATGTTTTGCACGTGTATAAACAAAGATGATAACTGTTCTATCAATTCTATCCAATTTCAAATTAGAAAATAAAGAGTAAGTTCAAAATATCAATAGCATAATTTGGCATTGTTCATAATGCGGGGAGCTTCACCACACTACTGGATTATCATGTCAACATAACAAGCATAGATGAAGGGCAAAGAAAATCGTTGTATCTATTTTGGATAATGTGCATGGCATGTTGTTCATATCATCAGCCACATCAGTAAGATAAAACAGGAGATGACAAGGTGCAAACGTGGGCTGCTTCACCACACACTGGATTATAGATCCACAAAAACAAGCATACATATAGGGAGTATTAAGTAATGTGCATGGTATGAATAAGGAATTTGGTTTTACAAGTAAAACTTAGAACTTACGGTTCTTACGAACATGCATTTTGGTAGAAACAGCAAACTAAACAGCAGTAAACGATAGGGAGTATGAGCAAATTAAATAGCAGTTGAGGATAAAGGCTTTAGAAGGACTGACTTACATTAACAGTTAACACCGGCTTTATAATGCCCTTCTCCATGTCAAGGGAAGGATAACTCAAGAATTTCAGCACAGAATCTTCTTCATAAGCATTGCCTGTACTCTACATTTTGTAGAGAGTAATTATAGATATGATAATACTGGAAGGGATAGAGGATAATGAAGATAAGATGCAGATTGATGCTACATAATCAACTACCAATCCCTGGAAGTACAAGCATTACAGGACAAAATGTACTGACAAGAGCAATGGGCTACACTTCTACACTGGCATTGTGTGTATTCTACTTGTTGGTAAGATTAAATATATATCTGATCTTTTTTAGTAAATGGTGGGCGAGGGAGATAAGATGCAGAATGCTACAAAATGAACCAATCCCTCTTCCCATAATACAAGAGTGTTTTGAACACTCGTGTACTGTACAAAACGTTCTTATATTATGGGACGGAGGGAGTAGCTGTTAATGTAAGTACAGTGATAGACCACGTTCAGTCCTTACAAGAGGACTGCATAGCTAAACCTCCTCAAAAGCATTGGGTTGATTCTAAATTTACGTAAGAGTCCATACGGATCTTATAATGTCCACCAAATGGACGATTACGAGGCTAACATGTGCAGTGATGCTACATAATCAAACAGCTATGAAAGTAAGTATGGTCATACAGGGCAAGAGGTACTCACAAGAGCAATGCAGTGTGCAGTATAGTTGCGAGATTCTGTGGTCCCTTGAGAACGAATGTTCTTCTGCTAATATTTTTCGTACAAGTGAGACATTAAGGCAAATGCAGAAATGTAGTTCAAATTGTGATGTGATATCATAGACAGTACCTTACGCTGCAGCCGAGACCAATGTGTAACAAGATTATTCCAGTCACCGTCAGATAAATGTAGCACCAGAGATTTTACAGAAATTTCGTTCAGAGGCTTGCCATCGAAGTGCGCTTGCCTCAGGTAGGAACGATACTTCATCAACGAGTGCTTGAAAAGCGCAACCAACCCTTGCTCGTCATCACAATGCAGTTTGCTCCTCGCCTATTTAAAAGAATGAAATCTTGTGTCTTCTGTTAGCAGAAACATATGCAGTAATGACCATGAATAACATTAGTACATTAATTACGCGTAAGTTGCGGAGGACGACTGGAAATTGTTCTGTGTCTGCGGTATAATCTTTCCATGAAGGAAAGATGCGCAGAAAGTTCCTGACAACAACATAAGCTTCGTCTTCTAAACTGGGAAGAAATGGAACAGGGGTCCTATTTGCTGCAATTGGGGCTCTCTCTGGTTCGAAAAGGGATTTGGCAGCTGGATTTGGTGTACTCATTGCTGGAATGGGGGTTTTGCGTCGTACAGCTGGTGCTATGTCAACTGGCATAATCATACTGTTTGCTGCAGTTGGGGCATCAGAAATGACCAGTGTAGTAGGGCTAGAGTCTACTAGAGTTGGGGTATTTTGTGGGTCAGGTGATATTGCAACTACATCTAATGGGCTATTTGATTTATCAGGTGCCACTACCTTTTCCAAATACTTTGCTTGTGCTCCTCCACGATCAGCAATCGCCCTCTTCCTTTTGAACGTCTGATACACAAGAACAACATTTGAATGGATAAATATGGTATGATGACAGATGGAATATGTACTGAAAATGGATAGGCAGGGCGTATTCACATACACGATGTGTAAACTAAGCTAATGGCAGTTCAACAAAGTAGAAGCAATGCAAAGCATCAGTTGCAAGATATGTGCGAGCAATGTAACCTTGAAAAGTTAGAGCAAGTACTTTGATGGGTGAATAAGATAGGGCATCTTCATCTGACTCCTCCACTAGGGAGCTACATTGACTTAGGTCTCCCTCTAGCTCAGAATCACTGTTAGGATCATATTCTGAGCATGAATCTGTAGGTGAAGAGCGTTTGCATTGCATTGCATCCAGACTTGATTTCAGTCCCTTAATGCCAAGTTTGACAGCCATGGCATTGTTCTGCTTTATTCTTTTCATGCACGCAAGCTCATAATCATCATGATGCTGTTCAGAATCTGAGACTCATGAAAACATAAAAAGTAGTCAGATTATCTATGGAATGCATTGCGGATTCAACTCGGAGAGTGTCTCCCTATAAACCCCTGCATATGCAAAGTTCACCTCCCCAACCGTGCTGACCAGACCACACACAGAAATACAAACCCCTTATGTCTCTATAACAGGCAGGCGCACATTTCAAAACTGAAGTAGGAACATTAGAATCATACGAAATTCGTATTTGAACAAATAAACTAAGCAATTATGAGTGGCGTAATGTTTAGCTTCAAGGGTGGAGTGTTGGTAGTGCGACACAAAGCAAGTAGGCAGATTGTATTCCATGTAAAAGATCGAAACCTATGTAAAAGCTGGAAATGACACTTTCTTTCTATACAATGCAGTGTTCGTTACCCACACATGATGGAAGAGATCACATAGAGAAATACTATTCACTCATGTCTACGGTTCCAGTATTTAGAAACAGGGTGGTCCACCCTAAAAGAATATTGACAACAAATATGACAAGGCAAGCATAGATGTAGTGAATCAATCATTTACTTGTGAGCTTACTAGGACAAGTATGCAGAATTGTAACTGCAGTAAGAGACCGTCCAAAATCTGAATGAAGAAGTTTGTCTAGCACTTATTGTTTGCAACTAATCGATGTGAATAATTGGATATTATATCTAATGAGTAAGAAAGACAAGTGAAATTGTCAACAAACCTGGCTTGCAGTAGTAATCTGGGTCAATGTCACGACGACCAACAATCCAAAATGACTAGTTTTTGTTCCGAGGGCCGGAATTTTGAAAACCCTGTGAACTTTAGAGGTACTAAAGATTACCGAAATACATCTGAACCATTAAGTGTAGGTAGCACTGAGCACACAACAAACCCTAATGACAGTCCTGCCTAATGAGTAATGAATCAATTAGAAAATGGGTGATGAGGAGTGGCTGCTGAGTGTTGAGGACGTATCTCAGGATAAATCGGGTTGGCTTGGTGGGTGCTGCACGCCTGAGCCCTGAACGGACTGGAAAGGTAGGCACGGCGGCGCGCCCGGGCAGCGTTGACGCTGTTGGGCGAGCGGCTCCTGGCCTCCTGTTAGTCCGGCGTCTCCTCCTAGAGTCATGCCGTCCGGGGACGGCAAGTCGCCGGCGAGGCAGGCGGCTGGGGGCGAGTAGAGATCGGAAGCGCGCAGTAGATCAGAGGGGAATCGGGGCCTGGGACGACCCCAAATCCCAGGGTGGGCCGGCCCACCGTGGGCACCCTGTAGAGATACACACCCGAGCGGCGAACATGCATTTTTGAAACTAATTTAGGAACATTTAGCTGACCAATTAAACAACTCTATTTTGATAATATCAGATTCGTATTTGAACAACTAAGCTTGTTTAGCTTGATGGGTGGAGCAGTGTTATTATGACACGAAGCACGTATTCTGATCGTATAGTGATCATAAAAGGGGGAAACTCTAAGCATATTTTTTTTTAGCAAAAGAGGGTTTCCCCTCCGATTTCTATTAAAGAAACCACCACGGAACCAACATGATCAATTAAACCCTAAGCATGATCAATTAAACCGTATTATGGCTGTGCCATGGCAGATTTGAAGCTGCAAACCGGAGAAATGATATTTAGCATCCATTGTTTGCTTCGAACTAAGAACTAAATTCTAAGAGCTGAAAAGAAAGTAGAGTAACCAAGTTAAGATCTATTTTCTGGTTGAGATCAAAAAGTTGAGGAGATATGAAGTACCACCTCTGTTGCGGCGCTGTGTAGGGATCGGGGATGCGATGGCTGTCGGTGGCGTTGAAGCAGATCTGCGACGGTAGACGGGTGCATCGGGGGATAAGTCCCGTTGCGGTGGAAGAGAAGGTCGTGTGAGCGGCCCTGGCAAAGAGGATGACGGCGCCGATGAAGCGAGAGGACGCGATGCAAGGCTATTGGTCCATCGCCGTGGATGAGAAACGTCCATCTCTAGCAGTGGACGATGCGGTCTTGGTAGGCGCTCCGGCATGGTGGAGGACGGTGGCGATGGATGTGGTGGAGGACGGCGGCGATGGATGGGGTGGCGGACGGAGGCTGGTGTGGGGATGGGGTGTTCTAGCGCAGACGGTGTATGAATGGGAAAATGGAGGGAGAGGTACGGGGAACCATGTTTTTGGGACGCGCCTGTCTGAAATATGGGAAAGTTACGAACTTAGCCCCCGTTTAAAATTTGGACGTCTCGTCGGTTGGGGATAGGACGGTAATCTCGCATCTCGCAAATATTTGCCCAGAGCGATTTCGGGCGAGGAGAGGGTGGTTGGCGCCCACGGTGTATGAACGGGGCTGACAGGTAGGGTAGTTGTGTCACGTCTGAGTGAAGTTACAAACCTGCCCCTATTGAAAATATTTGCCTACATCGATTTCGGCTGAGTCGAGTTTGTTTTGCCGCCCACCGTGTATGAATGGGGAATGGAGGGAGAAACAGAGGTCTTTCGGACGAGCTTGAATCAAATGAGTTTTGCCACCCATGTTTGACGCCCACCGTGTCGGAATGGGCTCAGAGGCGGTCGTGTCACGTCTAATTGAAGTTACTAACCTACCCCTATTTAGAGCAGTGGAAATCGGGCCGATGGATTGCCCGTGTAATGGGTAGACAGTAATTTCCATCTCCCAAACACTTGGCTTTGGGCAGCCGACGTGGGAGTGGACATTTTGCTGCTTCTTTCGAATGTTGGGACAATAAGCATCCACGTTTACCCTGGCAACTAAATTCGAATCCATTTTGTATTCCTATATGAATCTTTATAAATCATTCTATGTGTTTTTATATATCTTCAAAAGGACGACAAAGATGTATTCCACTGTCATATATGAATATGGTTTACAAATGCCGATACTCAAATTCAGAAACTAGAATCCAGTTTAAGGTGAATTCAAATATTTGGAACACTTCATGTCCAACTCAAATGTCACACGCAGCATAATGTGTACTCCCATTTAGATATGTACACAAGCGATGTATCAAGATTCAAATACCGAGTCAATCAACCAAGAATGTACATAACTAACAGACATATAAACACTTATAGAGTATATGGATCAATAATATAAACTAACATACATAAGCCATGCCGCTGTACTTTTTTTGGCTACAACAGCATCCTTTTTTAGCCATCATCTTGGCCCTTTCCGATGCGTGCCACTAATGGTCCATCTATACTACTACTATTGCTGAATGCACATTCAGCCCGATTGGCATATTTGTAGGTCTGGCACAGCAATCCAAATGAAATGTCTCCGAGTCTTATCAATTAATACAGACTTGTGCCCAAATAAAATTACAAACCAAAAAAAAAACAATTATTACATGATCTGTAAAACAAATGGTTTGATTGATTACATGAACAGACAACACAAAGGTTATTCAACTATGGAAAGAACATTTCACCTATGATTTACCAGGTAGGAATTTAATTTCCTTTTTTCCTTCAGGACCTTAACAATCTGGTCAGTCTCAGCTTGATTCATTTTGAAATCCACCAAATATTTAATGGTTGTCTCGAGTACTGCTTGTGATTGTGCTGTTTGCTTCCTCAACATGTCAACTTCATCTCTAAGTGCGGAAGCAGAATCTATTTCTACCACTAGTTTAGCCTCTAGAGCATCAGCAGTTGGCAATTCATAATGCACGATTGGGCCGGTGCCACTGCTGTGGGATGATGCAACGTCCATGGGGACCTCGCTCTTTGATCTTGGGCTAACCTGTTTTGCCATTAAAGTTCCAATTGGATTCAGAAAAGTTGAAGTTAGCAAAACATCTCAACTGGGAGTTATAACAGCAAACCAGTTAAACAAACAAGGAATTAAAGAGTTTCAACTGGATGCTGAAAAGTAGTTATTAACATCATTGTAACCCGCTATTGCAGCAGCAAAGCAGTTAAACAAACAAGTAGATATTTAAGTTAAGGCAAACAGGTAATTCTGAACAGTAAGTATCAAACACATAGATAGGCGCAGTCTACAATATGATTAATAGGCTGTGCCATTATGTAATCAGTAGCAAACTAAATTAAGCCAAGCAACATAATTGAACAATTTTGCAATAAGTGGCTAACTAAAATTCCGAGAAGCAGGTAACTGAACTTACGCTAGTTCTTTGTACAGGCACACTACAACTTCTTTTTCGCTTACAAGGTTGTACGAAGGAGTCCATGGCATCAATTGCTTGGATACGCAGTCTCAATACTTCTTTCTTCCCACACTGCATGGGTAAGTCGAATGGTTAATCTGGTAAGATGGTGCATCCTTGATATGTTATATGAGGACGTGTAGTCAGACTAGTTGTAGCCAAACACATCACACTGGCTTTTACTGTATATTTCATGCAATTACTTTTGGCATATCGAGACCTAAGCAATCTACAATTGGATGAAAAGACTGGCATCCTTCACATTATTGGCGAACTCAGTTCATAGAAACAAGCAATTCAACCATTCTGTGGGTAAATCAAAAGCGCCACTGGAATATTTTTCACTATCCAATCATACATGCAAAAAGGGGCGACGCCACCATAGGGGCTGGTGTGGGCGGCCGCGTCAGGTGGCTGGAAAGTGTGCACCTAGTTTGAGTCGTCCAGGTTGGCCCACGCTAGTTTTGTTCGTCCCAACGCACGAGCAGGCAATGTAAAAAATGAATAAAAATGTTTCAATTTGGATGGGCCAATAACATAAGTGCAAGGCAAGCCCTATAGCAGGCTCGCAGCCCAAACGAGCGCCTCCCATATTGATCGACGGCAGGAAAAATCCCAATTCATTCGCTCTAGCCTCTAGTCTGGTTCGCTCCTAGCCTAGCCGCCGCTGGACAGACCGACACAGCACTTCCTCGCGCCCTCGTTGGAGGGCAGTCGCCGGGCTTCAAGCGAACGGAAGGACAAGAAGATGAAGATCCAACCCTGGGTGTAGCCTGCGTGGGAGGCAGCGGCGGCAGCATGGGCATGGCATCGAGCTTGCGCAAACGGACAGTCGCAGCTTGCAAGAGTAGCATGCGCAACGAGCAGGTACATCACATCCCTGATTATATCTAATTCAACTCTTCAATTTCTGGCCAATAGTTGAACCTGAGGGTGTTGTAAAACTGCTTGTATGTAGGGAATCTATGAGAAAATGAAACCAATTTCTACTTATTTTATAACTCCCCCAATCAATATTGAACTGACTGAATCTGATGTATCTAATCAAGTTTCTGGTGCAAACATGCAAGCTCATGTTGTTCTTGAGCCTGAAGTGTCTAATGAACAGACTGCTAATGAAGGATTTGATGCAAACATTTTACATGCTCCTGGTGATGAACATATAGTGTCTAGAGGGATCTAATGCAAGCATTTTGCAAGCTTGTTGAAGGATTTAGTGTCTAATTGTGATCTACTATGTTGAGAGAGACAGAGATTTGCAGGCATTGATGACAAGCAAATTATAGTGCATTTTCATAGCTTGAGGAAACGTCGAGGCCATCTACCAGAAAGTCCCCGTATCATGACAACATAGCATAAATACTTTTCTAATCTGTTGTTTGAAACTATTGGCATACTTGTGCATGATAGATATATTGATATGCAGTTTGTGCACTGGTTATACGTGCAATTACACTTCGATATTTCAGCCAGAGAACGAATAATTCAAGCAGGTACAGACCATGTTTGTAGTCCTTGTACACCATTTTGCATTTTGTGTTTTTTGGTGCTTGCATCATTTAGTGTTTATAATCTGAACTACTTTGGATCATTAGCTAGTTTTCAAAGTGCATGTAGCTTCACATTTCTCAAGTTATGTTGATTTCCGGAGTGCAAGTGCCTTCGTATTTTTAAGTTAGATGTTCGCCCCTGGTAACTTGAATTCGTGGATCAGCCACTTCACACAAATCATACACGAATGCCAGTACGAATTAAATGAAATGCAGGGACTTACGCTAGCTTGTTGTACAGGCTCACTGCAGCTCTGCTTGCGCTTGGGATGTTCCATGTACAAGTCCATGTTACCACTTGCTTGGATGTGCAGGCCTTGTGCTCCTTGCATCCCCCTCTGCATTTTTGACACGGTGAATGGATGATCAAATAAGAGGAATCAACCTTGATGTTGTACCGGAGGACAGATACTTACAAGGTTATACGGGTGTGCAGGATGTGTACCAGATCCCGTAGCGCCGTCATGCTTCGCTAAAAAATGGATTTGCTAGTTTCAGATGATATCTCCAGAAGAAATAAGAGTTAAAGTCAGAGTTGCATAGGCGTGTAAGCTAAGAGAGCAGTGAAAGGATATCCAAACATCGTCGGAACAGTGCACAAGGGAGTGATGTGTGGATACCTAGTTCGGGTCGGCGTTTGGGCATGCTCGCCTAGCTAGAGTGTGGTTCACTTCAGAGCCGTTGAGGGTCATGCGCTGGCGTTGGCTGGCCGCGCACGGATGCAGATCTTGAGTGGCAGCGGAGCGCTACGATGCGGTGGACGAGACCGTTGGTGAAGCCCCAACGGCCTCGGGGGGCGGAGGTGCGACGATGTGCTCGGTGAAGTAGCCCCGGTGAGCTGGGAGATGGCGTCGGTGAAGTGCACCTGATGCGGTGGAACTCGGTGTCTGTGAGGCACGTCGGTTGCGGCGGCCGACGTTGTCGGTGGACTACCCGGTGTGATGGACGAGGGCGTAGATGAGGTAGCTCTGGTGCGGTGGTGAAGTGCGACTGTCGTCTTCGTCATTGTCGTCCGACATAGAGGTGGGCAACGGTGGGGAAAGAGACGAGACGAGGGGCGATTTGAGGGTTGGCGGCGAATTAGGGATTTGAGCAATCTGGGCGCGGAAGGGGGCGATAGAGAAGAGAGATTTTGCAGGGCTGGAATTGGGGCCGCCAGATATTTCAATCCGAAACATGGAAGCGCGAACTTATATTATTGTCGTCCTTTTTTGGGGGGGAGGGGGGGTGGGTGGCTGGGTGCTAAGCGTCCGTCCGACACACGCGACCACCCCGACAGGACTATGCTTCGGTGCCTTAAGGCACCTGCCTTTGTGTCCATGACATGTGGGCCCAACAGGTGGCTGGCCCACATGTCAGTGACCAAAAGGCAGTTGCCTTTAAGGCACCGAAGCAGCGTCCACCCCGACACGACCCTGGTCTGCCTGGTGCGCCTACATTTGAGAATGCAAACGAATCTTCTTTCATTTGCAAACGAATCTGTATGTATTACCATGCCCGTGTTTTCCTTGCAATAATTAGTCATTCGAAACGAGATACTCCATCCGTTCACTTTTGTAAGTCGTTTCAGACAACTTAAAATGAACTGTTTTGCACATTGTCTGAAATGTCTTCAAGGTCTTATAAAAGTGAACAGAGGGAGTACTATAAATTAATTAATGAGGAGTTATTTGAAAAAAATCGAAACGGTACCCACGCCAACGTGGATTAGAGTGTGTGTCACATAATTAGTTATTTGAATTAGAGTGTGTGTCATGTAGTTAGTTATCTGAATTAGAGTGTGTGTCACGTAGCGATCTCCAATTCTAACGTGGATTTCGCATTTCCCTGTATCCACGCTACTTTTTTAATACAAATTCATATGTATATGATGAACACCATGGTAGTGAGAAAACTTTTGGATGGATTCAAACATATGACCTACAAAATAGCACAACAAACTGAGTCAATGTCAACTTTTCGAAACTTAGTATGGCACGAATTCGAAATAATTACTCGTATGCCTGGTCCTCGGTTCAAATCTTACAATGTACACCGAATTGAAACATCGATATTAAGTCTCGTACTATGTACATTCAAATGTTGTTTTTAGCCCCCCCCCCCCCGCACAAACGCTACATACTTCCTGTATCGGTCAATCTTCCTCTCCTAACCACCTTAGGAAGCTATCGGTTTCCAACACACGTTCATTCTTTCTCTCCATGTTTCGATCTTTAAGTCTCTCAACTACACAACCCCTTTTCCACTCTGTTACCAAATGTATTTACCTCACACACGCGCCATTGCACCCCATGCCGAGCTCTCTCTCTCCCCCCTCTCCCTCTCACCCTCTCGCGCTAAATACATGCATTGCCTATCTAGCCCCCCAACCTCTCGTGCGCACGCACGCACATTGTATATCTAGGTCACTCCCTTGAGACTGTCTCACTCTTTCTTCCGCACGGTGGGCCACACTCGCTCAATCTCGCTCTCTTTATCTGAGTCTCGTTTAACCTCGTTTTCTTTCACACACAAATGATATATCTCCCTGTTCGGGCCTCGATCGACACACTCTATACTCTCTCACGCAGATTGTCTATCTAGGTCAGTCCATCCAAGCCGCCGCCACTCTTTCGACCTCATGGTGGGCCACGCTCACTCAATCTCTCTCTCTCTCTCTCTCTCTCTCTCCGTATGTCTCGATTGACCTCGCTCTTTCTCGGACAAAAACAATATATCACCATGTTTGAGCCCAATTCGACCTATTCACATTGTATACTCTCTCACGCACATCGTCTATCTAGGTCACTCTCTCCAACCCGTCTCACTCTTTCGATCGCACGGCGACCCTATGTGATCGGTTGACCTTGCTTCCTCCCACGCACAAAATATATCTACACACGTCTGTGACTGGATCATCTCTCAAGCTCTATCTTACAGCCCTCACCCTTGCCAAAGAGCTCAATTGGACAATATCTCTCTAGAGCATATATATTTGTTCAATGAATGTCGGACCACACTCACTTTGTCTCTCTATCTATATGTCTCTCGATTGACCTCGCTTTCTCACACCGTATCTTCCACGCGTTGAAGCTACTACCTCTCCATCCCTCGCAAAGCCGGAGCTATTTACATTGCGAGGGGCACTCCAACCTTCGATTAATTTGTGTAGGCATTTATTCCGGTCGGTTTAGATTATATTTTCGTAGCATTCGGCCCACAACTACTCCAAACACTGTTGCAACCCGCGCAACTCCCCTAGTTGATTTCCCTCTGGCTCGGTCAGCGCTCTCTCGCACATCCTTTCTCGCCTTCAACGTCGCACCATGGTATTATTGAAAAAACTATGTTGTTCTCTTTAATTATTATAAATAAGCTACAAAACTACACACCGATGGAATGGAACAAATTTCGACCCACAAATTAAAGTGCTACAAACTACACACCGAGGGGCCCACATGTCATGAAACAAATTTGGACCCATATACAAATTAAAAAATAAAGGACGAGAATCGAACATGCGACCGGGCCTTCAAGACGCACGTCAATAGGCAACATATGTAGAATAGCAATGTTTGTTGTACCCCCTTTGTTCACATAATGTTTTTATATTTTCCACAGCCTAATTAATGGATAACATGTAATATTATTTTTAGTACTATTCACCTTCACTTACTGGTGGGTTCCATGTGTGCTCTCTCTCTCCTCCCCTTTTGCGTTTAGACGCACGGGCAAACAGGAAGAACTCGCGGGTGATGTAGCCGTTGACCATATCTGGACGCGTTCACAAGCCACGACACCAGTTTCACGTACTAGCAGCACTAGTCAGTGTGTACGTGCAATGCACGTTAATTTGGAAGTATATTAAGTGCATGCGGATATTAACTACTAGGATATTATTTGCGTGTTGTCATGTGATTAGCACTACTTTTGGCATGAAATTAACTGCACGCTAAACGTGTTGAGCGCTCGACATTGAAGCAGTCTAGGTCGTTGGATGACAATGAATACATGTGGCTTGATGACGTTTTATATTTAATTTGATACGGCTCTAGCAGAACATTCAATAAATCAAACCATACATTTCGTTCAGTCTGACTCCGACTTTAAATTATACGACGATCGATATAAAATAAACGGAAATGATAAACGTTCGGATTTTAAGCATGGCAATCCGAACGTTTTTCATGGCAAATTTAGATTACGCGGCGGCGGCGGGGACGTCTCGCGGTGGGAAGCGGCTCCTCTGTCGTGCTCTGTGTGTCGTCGGGCCACTGACCGACGGCGACGGCGGCGTCTTGCGCCGTTGTTGGCGTACTCCTAGACGTTGGCCTAGCTTCAAGGAAGGACAAAATGTTCTAGACTTCGGAGCGAGTCAACTGGCGGGAGGAGGCGACTGGCGTTGGTGCAAGGAAGCGGTCGACGGCGGCCATCCATGCCGCTGAGGGGGGCACTGGCACCCGCGCGGGGACAGGCGCTATCAACGGCGCGGTGGAGACATTCGTGTGCACGAGCACCGGCACGGGCGCGCACGTCAGTGCACGCGCAGGCGCATGCGCTGGCAGGTGCACGGGCACCGGCACGGGCGTGCGCGTCAGTGCATGCGCAGGCGCATGCGCTGGCAGGTGCACGGGCGCGTGAAAATCGGCGGGGACCTCGTGGAACCCCGTGGGATCAAGCTCGGCGACAATGTGCGGCTCCCAGCCCATCAATGCCACGGGGATGGGCGCTGGCGTAGTCGGGGCGATGGGAGCCGGAATGGGAGCGGGGACAGGCGCGGCGTCTTCCCGCAAGGCCAGTTCAAGCTCGTCCCAAAGCGCCTTATGTTCTTGAGACTCCGGCCGGGTGTCTTCCTCAGGAAACTGGAACACTAAGGGCAGACCATCGTGATGCGGCATGGCGTACGTTTAGGTCAGGCTAGTTGGAGGTAGACGACAGGAGAATCGGAGAGGAAGAGAGAGGATTGTAGCGGTACCGGGTAGCGCGGGGTTGATTTTAAACCGCGGCGCCGGTGACATTAAAAGTGGGAGCAGTTGGGACGGTGGTGGGCGGCGGAGCCTGGTCAAAGGGCTCGCCTCCCGGTGAGCCTACACAGCGGTCTGCTCGCACGCCTCCCTGACAGCCGGCGCAGCGGTCTGCTCGCACGCCTCCCGTCGACTCACACGCTTGCTCGGACGGCACCTGCCGATGAGAAGCGGGGACTCGTGGCGGCACGTAAACGCCCACGGTTTCAATAGTGAAAGCGTTCGCCTTAACGTGACAGGTCTTTGTTCCAAAATACCTTGGCTCTTCATTTGTGCAACTTGTCATAAGCAGCTTGTCTCAAATTGAAGAAAAAACTTACGAAGTAATATTTGTGCCATATCACGTGACCATGCTTAGTTTCAATAATTTATGCTCACTTTTGGATTTTCTGAAATTTAAGATCCAAGATTCGAAACAATACCATAACCTGCATCATGCAATAAATTTTCAAGCCGTACATCTGTCTTGTTGTATTTCTTAAGAAAGGATTTGGTCAAACATTTTGCTTAGTTAGACTTCAGACAAGTTATATATGCAGAGTAAAAGGATAATCCCTCCGTACCAGTGCATTGCCTGATATATTAACTCAAGTACTAGGCACGAACAAACGGGCTCAATTATGTGCTCATCTTGGTGTAGTAGTAGTAGTAGTAGTACTAGGCAATGTAGTTGACGGGTGACCTTGACGAGCGGCGACCGAGGGAATTGAACCGTGCTCGGCACGGTAGGTAACGTTGTCTAATTACTAAAGCATCCCTCCGTTGTTCATCGGTAGTCATTATGGACCGGGGACATGAGGGGAATTTCCTAGGGCTGGAATTCTGGCCGCCAGATATTTCGACTTGAAACGCTGAGGCTCGACTGGTTGGGGTTGCCTAATGTGCGTACCACGCACGCCACCGAAGGACACGAGCGCAGTTTTTTTTAGGATCAACATGAGCCAAGGTCTGGCTGGTACGCCGTTGGGTCCTACCATTCGAGAATACGAACGGAACCTTTTAAATTGCCGAACGAATCTATGTGTATTACAATACCCGTATTTTCCTTGCAAATACTAATCTCAATGTGGTAATTGATTTATGACGAGTTGTTGAATTAGAGTGAGTTTGTGATATAGTGATCTCAACATGGATTTCACATTTCATGGTATCCCTAGTAAGTTTTCCAATGAAAATTCAAATTTAAAAGATGAACAATATGGAGGTGAGAAAACATTATATGTATCAAGCATATGACCACAGAGACACACACGCACGAACACAACAACAATCCAATAAGTATAGTGCATCTATTTTTCCAAACCATGCATGTATGACACGAATTCAAAAATACTCCTTCTATTCCTAAATATTAGTCTTTTAGAGAGTTCAACAAGTGACTACATACGGAGCAAAATGAGTGAATCTAGACTCTAAAATATGTCTATATACATCCGTATGTGCGAGTCCATTTGACGCCTCTAAAAAGACTAATATTTAGGAACGAAGGGAGTAAAATGTAAGACATCCATGGTCCTCAGTTCAATATTTAAAATGAACATGAAACTGAAACATGAATATTAAGTCTAGTACTACAATACATGCAAATGTTGTGTTTAGGCGGAGCTATGATTGTCGGGGGTCAACCCCTCGACCTTAGATAAAATTGTGGAGCTCTGTTTAGGGTTGTTTAGATTATATTTGTCCCCACCCTCCCAACCACTGATTGGTTGTGCACCCCCCACCCCTCCTCCCTGGGAGAATATCATGTGCCCCCATACCTTAGATGCTATATGCCGATACGAGTTGCTTGGAGCTTGTAGATCTGAGATATAGCAGCTCACATGATGTGTCTTAATATTTTTGCAGGAAACCTTGATGAGTTTGAGAATTGCACATTATTTGTACAAAAACTACTTAGATGCCCTTTGATCCCATATCCAACGACCTCGAAGCTCATATCACCGTAGCATCTAAGATGAAGGAGGACATCATATTCTCCTGTATGTAAGAATATCATGTGCTACCACACCTTAGATGCTTTGGTGATACAAGCTCTTCGGAGGCGTTGGATTTGTGACCCAACACCTCCTCGGTGGTTCGAATGGTTTTTTGCAGAAAAGCCCCAAAAGAGTTCGGCCACTTCTTACAAGCACAAAGACTGCTCAGATGCCATTGGATCTCAGATCAAACGACCTCCAAGCTCGTATCACCGTAGCATCCAAGCTGCGATAGCACCTTATGTTTTCTCGCACGGGAGAGTATGAGGTGCTCCCGCACCGTAGATTCTATGGTGATACAAGTTCACTGAGATCTAACGGCCCACAGTAGGAGGTTTGAATGTTTTTGCAATATACGACTGATAGAGTTTGGGAAATGCGCAGAAAGTACAAGTACTACGCATGTGCCATCTGATCACTAATCATATGACCTAGATGCTCATATCACCGTAGCGGGTAATTAAGCTACGGGGAGCACCTAATATGAGCACCGGGGAGCCGTTGGATCGAAGATGCAGCGGCACACACGAGGCCTGAATGTTTTATTTGCAAAAAAACCTTTGGAGAGTTTGGAAATTGCGCATAATTACAAAGACTACTCCCAAGCCATTGGATCTCACTTCCAACGGTGTAAAAACTCGTATCACCATAGTATCTAAGCTGCGGGGTGGATGTGATATTCTATGCCGCTGTCATTTTTGTTCGTAAACTTGCAAAATACTTGTAACTCGTGCCGTTACTTGTCTAACCGCGCAAAGTGTTTGTTCAAAAAAACATCCTACACTGAAATATCGGAACAACACACGGGGGTCCCACTTGTCATTAATCAAATTTGGACCTAAAACTAACAAATCTGAAAGACGAGATTCAAACTGGCAACCTGGACTACAAAGCATAAGTCGATAGCTTGAAAAAACGAACGGTTGTTGGCTCTGTCCCATAACTTGATTTTATACAGTACTTGCATTGAGTAGAGTAGAGGGAGTGCCTCGTCAACACGTGCATGACCGTTGTCTCACTTACTGGTGGGTCCCAGGTCTGCGATCTCAATCTCTCTTCTCTCCATCTTCTAACCTTTGCACGGGCACACACGAAGAGCGGCGCTAGCTTGCCGTGGTGTTATTACAACTAAAAAAATGCTTGGAAAATAGAAGAATCGCCTAGAACAAGAGACGTTGTGGCTGGTCGAGACGGAGCTAACCACATCTATCCTCTGTGCCACGTTTGCATGATAAAGCTGTGTGGCCAGTGGGGTGTTTTCGACCGACTGGCTGGGTCCCGAAGTCGAACCATAGGTACTACGTCTGATACAGTATATTTTACACACACATTTTTCCTCCGTGCCGACACGTGGCACACCCTACCGCGCGGTTTTGGGGTCCTCCCGGGTGGTGCACGCATATATTCTTCCTGACGTGGGACGCCCTACCGCGCTTTTTCTGGATCCTCCTCGGTCGTAGCGCCGAAGCAAGTAAATGAGTCATCAAATGACGAAAGACCACCTTCCCCGCCGAGTACATCAGTGAAGCACGGTGGCTAGCTAGTTGGGCTAGTTCGACCGATTAGCTAGGCCGCCGCCACATTTGTTTTTTCACCCCTTTTTTTATCTACTTGCCGGCAGGTAAATTTAAATATCCACCGCGGCATTGCTCTGGTGTTTGGGTGCGGCAGGATTTTTAAGTTTTTGATTGACGGGAGCAGGCGCGGCAGGATTTTTAATTTTTTGATTGACAGGAGCAGGCGTGGCAGCAATTTGTCACGATGAGTCCGCCTGTAAAAACCCACTGCTCCCTGATGTGAGAAGTCGTCGACTGGTGTTTTACCGTGGTGAAAACCAAAATATTCCCCGCTCCCTCCGCCTTCCCGTAGATTGCATTGCCTTTCAGCCATTTCGCCCCCTTTGCTTCCTCTCCCCATTGCTTCTACCTGGTGCCATGGCGGCGCAGCAGATCACGGAGTCCGAGGTGAGGCGCCTGACACAGGAGCTCCATGCCAAGGATGCGGAGCTCAGGGCCAAGGACGTGGAGCTCCATGAGCTCGAGGAGGAGAGGAGTGCCATGCTCCTCCGTTATATGCGGGAGTTCACGGAGCTTCAAAAGCGGCAGGCGTCCACCACAAAGATGCTCGAGGCGTCGGCGGCGTTGCTGCAGAAAGCGAGAGATGCGATAAGCCGTCAGGGGAGCCGGCTGGAGCGCGAGTGGGCCGATCATGACGAGGTCCAGGATCGCCTCAGCCACTTGGTGAACCAAGTTGCCATGCACGTGTTGCGGCTGCGCGATGCCTACCGTCGTGCCAGTGCGACGATGCCGGCCGTCGGGCTAAACCCGTTCGACCACCCGGTCGACTTCAACGAGCTGCGGCTTCCTGACCTGGTCTCCTTCTTCACCTATATCTCCGAGGACCTGAGCCATCTCCGCGCGATGGTGGGGGCTGAGCTGGACAAGGAGGGGTTGCGGGCTGCCGTCGCCGTTGCCGGGCGAATCCTTTCAGGGCTCCGTCACCGGAATCCATTCGTGCCATTGGACGCCGTCTTTGACGAGCTGGCTCCCATCGACCGGGAGCGGGCTCTGCGGGCGGTTGCACCCTGCATCACCAACGTCGTGCGCCTCGAGAAGCAGAGGGACTTCGGTGGTGTTTAGGCGCCCTCTTCATGGGCATGTCCATGTCTCGGCACAACATGACCGTTGGATCAAACTCAGACGGTGCAGATCAGTCACTGTAGCACAAAGCGTGTGGGTGTGTTTGGTTGCATTCTCATCTCAATATAGTTGTTTCCTCTTCGTGTATTTTGTCAACCTACTAGTGTGGACTCATGCACCCTTCATGCACTCTGCCAAACACCCAAAAGTGGGTCGAGAAGGGAACTTTTGCTCCCATCCTGTGCACCCTTCATACACCCTGCCTAACACTATTCGTGCTTCATATGGTTCATGTTTCGTGGAGTACTCTAGCATCGTACTCTCCGTGCACTGTGGACCTAGTTCTGTTAACATTGATCTCACCGTTCATTCTCGACCGGACAGTCGAAAAAGCGGTACTATGTTACATATAGGAGTAGTTGACATGCGCACAACATCATTTGTTATCGTCATATCCTACTACACTAGCAACAAGATTGTGTAGTACTGACGTATGAACCACTTCACATGCCTAGTTTCGCACTCCTCCGTCGTAAGAGTGGAAACGCTTGCTGTAATCATTTTTTTCTTCAGAAAAACAGTGGACACGCTCTACCGTGCGGATCCTCCTCCAGCCATGCACTAAATTACTCACTTTCGCCGACGTGTGGGATAGCCAGCACCTGGGTCCACCAGCCATGCACTAAATTACTCCGTAGTAGAGTGACGGTAGACTACCCCGATCGAACCACCGCAGTAATGCCCAATGAG
Source organism: Aegilops tauschii subsp. strangulata (assembly GCF_002575655.3). Classification (NCBI taxonomy): domain Eukaryota; kingdom Viridiplantae; phylum Streptophyta; class Magnoliopsida; order Poales; family Poaceae; genus Aegilops; species Aegilops tauschii. Next base: position 248,973,807 of record NC_053035.3, read on the forward strand.
CCGTCAAATCACAAAACCCCCTCTTTCCAGCAGTAAGTTGGACGGACGAAGCAACCATCATTTCACTCTTCTCTCTCAGCTTCTGCTCTTGAAGAAAACCCCCACTCGCTTCGCTTCTCCCTCATCTCGTTCCTCCTTCCTCTCTTCTCTCTCAGCTTCCTCTCTTGGATGGACGCCGGAGCACCGGCCGACGTGATGTCTATGGCTCTGGCCAAAACCATCGAGGCTCATGGTACGAAGAAGCGCAAGCACCCCGCCGAGACTACCGCAGACAAGCTCAATGCCATCGCCCTGTCCAAGCCCCCCTCTCCGGGATCCCTCATTAAGCAAGTCCAGGTAATGTCTCTTGTTGACGATCTTTTTCTCGATCTTGATCGTGTTTTTTCATCTAACACGCAGTACTAGTACTGGTAGTACAACTTTCTGGGTGATCTTGCATGTGATTTTAGTGTGCCAAATGACGGTTCTAAATTCCTCTTTTGACCAAAACATGCGAGAGGTTGACACTGATTTCTTATAGATTACTTTCAACTACTCCCTCTGTCCCAAATTTCTTGTCTTAGATTTGTCTAGATACGGATGTATCTAATACTAAAATGTGACTTGATACATCCGTATCTAGACAAATCTAAGACAATAATTTTGGGACGGAGGGAGTACTTTATGAACATCAATGCTACCTTTTAAGAGGGTATATTTGCCTCAGTAACTTGTGTTATGGATATTGCATGTAATCCCTCTGCTCTCATGCCTTTGAAGACATGTTCTAGTGTCTTTGTTCACTCATTTCTGTGCGTATATGTAGTCATATATGGAGTATAATATTGAAAATCATCTTATATTTCTGAACGGAGGTAGTAATAAAATATGGTTTCTGTTTGAATTAGAACCAGGTCCGCGGTGGAGATGAAGTTCTCAAAGTCATGCAGTGTGAACTGGAAGACCTGATGATGAGTTCTACTGCTGAACTATCCAGCTGTTGTGTCCTTGTCGCCATGTGTCCTGAACTAGTGTTTTCCTGTAGCATTGTTGTCAGGCGTGTTCTTGAGGCTGTACTTGACCACAACAATTTCCTGGCTGTGCCTTCGATTACGAAGGGTGTGGTTCTTGTAAAGCTTCCCAACAAATCTGATGCGGCCTGTCTTCATCATCATGTTTATGAGTGGAAAGACCACTCTGTTAGGTTCTCCAAGGTTGACAAGATGGTGATGGTGCATGTAGACATCTCACATGAAGTCCATGGCCTAGTCAGTTATGCGGGGTTCATCCCGTAGGTCGGTGGCAAGAAATAGTCTGCAGAGTTTAGTTAGTGCAACTTTGCTTGTCTGTAGTAAGTACTATTGTTCAGTACTTGATTTGTGTCTGTGAACCCTGTATTGTTTATTAGTACTTCCGCTTTTGGTGTGTGAACGGTGTATGTTAATGTCTATGTTAATGTCTATCCACTCAATTCAGTTTGTATATTTTGAAGTATCTAGATCATATTTTTTGTGAGGACAGTTTATCAATTATGGTTACACTCCAATATCTGTATGCATTGCAGGGTTTATCGCACCCACCAGGATTTCCAGTCCCATGGATGTTCGGTCCATACGATTTGTCACGACCTTTGGACTGTCCTGCTTGTGGGAGTAGGCGGGGCCCCTGCATTCCACGCGTAGTTGGACGATCAATCTTCTCTTTAGTACTTCAACATAGTGATTTCCTGGTAAGGATTCACTCGTGTCACATCAAGTAAATCTTATTGATTTACTATCTAAATCTTATTGATTTAATGTCATGTTTTCTTTCTTTTCCTGCAATTTTACGATGCAGGTTTTGCCATGTGACATTCATCACAGAATAAACCGTTTGGTTTGCTCTACGATGGTTATTTTTGCAGGTTTCACTTCTTATGTCGTGTCAGTAACGAAGGCACTGTCCATCACTTATATTACTGGAAAAAATTGGATCAGTCTGTTGTCTGAGTACAAGCTGAATCCCTATGATGAACTGCAGTTTGGTTTAACAAAAATGCCACAATTAGTCCTTCTCGCGTTTAAAAGAAATGAAGAAAAAAACTGGATCAGGTCACGGATCCTAGTCAAGTTAGAAAGCTGATCATAGCAGACCAAACACGATCGCCGCTGTCTCGCACAGATCGAGCACCGGCAGTTGCTCTAGCACTGACAGCGGCAGCAGCTCAGTCTGATCCAGCTGAGGATTGGGCACCGACCGCGTCAGCGGATCAGTCTGATCTACCGGAGGATCGGGCATCAACACCGGCACCTGCTCCGACACCGGCACCAGCTCTACAAGGAGCACCATCTCCGGCAGCAGCGGCGGCTTCGGCACCTGCACCAACACTTGCACTTGCATCTGCTCCGGCCCGTGCAGTTGCACCGGCAACAGACTGGGCTGCAGTTCGCACTTCATATACCAAAGTCCTTACAAATACCGACATGTCCACCTTCTTGGTAAGCATTGGCCGCCCAAGTGCTTCATTCTTTTTTCTTTCCATGTTGTTTCACATGATTCACTGTGTTGATCTAACTGTTTGGGTATGTCTTCTTGTTTGCAAACATTGAATTCCTAGAGCAACGAGGGAGTCGTTCAACAATCCGGGCGACCGCGGCCAAGTTTCTCTTACCATGCGCAGCCTTGGTGTGAATGAACCTGCTCAATATACCGTAAGTACAAAGGATGGTCGCATGATGATTGATGCTAAAGGATGGTCAAGGTTCAAATCTAAATCATATCTTGCGGTAGGGGATGATGTCAAAATTGAACTTTCTCGGCAAGGAGAGCTGGTCCAAATCAACTTTGAAATTCTTCAGTAGCAGCACGCAACTGCCGCACTGATCTATCCTCCGAGAGATTTTGATGTAATAATCTGGCATGGTGAAACAAGTGTCCTGTGTGTATACGTAGTACGACAGTATTATTTATCACATGGTATATCGTTGATAGAATTGCAACTCTGATTGCTGGTTAGGAACTGTCGTTCAATTTCATTCCAACAACTGTCGTGCTTTATTCAATTTTGTGTATTCGCCTTTCCAATTTTAGCAGTAAGCTGGACAGACGAAGCGGCAATATTTCACTGGGCCTGAATCCCCTTCTGCCTCATCTGCTTGTTCAGAGAAAACCCCCTCTCGGCGATTGCATAGGGTTTTCTCATGGAGAACCAGGTACGAATTCTTCGTCCATCCCCGATAAATCCAAGTCCCTGGGTCGCAGGTAATCCTAGGATGGCAGCCGCCGCCGTTCATGCATTTTTCTTCCTACTGAATCTAGTGTGTTTCATTTGCAGTGCCCAAAGTGCGAGTACCCTACAGGTTTCTGCGCCCTCGGCGAGACACCACACTTGTTCCTTCTCATCCTAACACAACATTTTGAAACGCGCACAGTATGTTCCTAGAATCCTATTTTCTATCCGGGAGGGTGGGGGTTTTTTGAACATGCTGTGTTCTCATATTATTTTTCCTGCAGTGTATTATTTGCTCTGCCAGAACACATGTACTCAAGATGCTCGCCCTTGCCGTAACTGAATACACTAGTTTAATGGTCACAGTGAAGACAAGCCATGGATATAATTTCCGAGTTGGGTTCATGAACCAAGAAGATCGCTGCTTTTTTTATGGCCGAACTTGGATAAACTTTCTCAAGTGTTACGGACTGAAAGTTAGTGCATGAATGTTGATGGAAATAGCAGAACCTGGTCTCATCTTCACTGCGATCTTCCACTCCGACGTCGTTCCAATTGTTCATCCATGTTAGTTTTGTATCTGGTTCTTGCTTGTTGCCTCGATTACGTCTTAATCCACCTATTCTGTCTAACTAATCACAATTTAACTTTAGAAGTAGCAACGAATCTCTCACGAAGATGCTACTTCTAACTAATATTTTCTTATAATTGGTGGCACGTGTAGGTTTTTTCAGAGATAAGCAGTCTGCTCGTTTGTTACTCTGTAATAACTCGGCTGTTACTAATGCCACTGAAGTTGACTGGATTGACATCCACAAGTTCCTACACTTTATTGATCGTCTTGAGGTCCTTGTGGGGCGTTTCAATGGTGGAAGGCCACGTGGGATATGTGTGCCACTGCGCACTCGTTGAACAGGTCCAACTGTGTCGAGAAACTTATGGTACGAGCTGTTTTCTGTTATATATGTTGTTCATAAACTATTGCTTATACACAGTTTTACAGCTGTGATCTTCTTGAAACAGGAACTGCCGAGTTCTATTGTTCCTATACAGATGCCTGACCATGGCCGGGTCAGACTTACGCTTGGTCACAACATGATGTTTATGTCGACCTACTCAATTCCCCTTGGAGGTGAAAAGATACTTATTCATGGGTGGTCTCAAATAATGAAGGCCCGTCCATCTTGGAGAATAGGGCAGAAGATTATGTTCATGCTTTTCCATGGCTCTAAAGCGAATATCCTGTTTATTGACCACGTTGCGAGATGAAGCCGCTTTCAGAAGGTTGTGGATGCGCGGGGTGGCGCCTGGGCCTTGTCCTGGGGCTTGGCGGCCTCACCCTTGGTTAACTGTAGGCAAAGTAGCACTGTTTGAGGCGTGCTTTGTACGGTTGAACCTGTATAAGTACTCATACTGCTTTCAGCTTTGGTTGTTAAGTGCCCCTGCTGGTTTCAGTTAAGGTTGTTAAGTACTCCTGCTGCTTTTACAGTCTGTCGTGTTTCTTCAGTCCTGTCTTCCTCCAGCCGCCAAAACCAAACCAGCGCCGGCGGGGCTGCCTGCTTCCGCCTCCCACGGCTGGCTGCGCCTCAACGCATGCATCGCCGCCCCACCGTCTCCTAAATCGTTAACGCCGATGTCCTCCGTGCGCTTTGGTGCGCTCGCCGCGGCGCCGCCCTCTCGCGTTGTCAACATGGTCAACAAACAACAGGAATCGGCAGAAGTAGTGGAGAGGATGACAGTAGGGGCCCACCACGTCAGCGTATGGAAAAATAAAATGCTTCCTCCTAGTGTTTTCCTGACATCTGGGACCCACGACATTGTGAGCGTATATAGTCAATAGACAAGAGAACAGCACAAGATCGGCTGACACCTGGGACGTAGCTACTCGAGCAGTATTTTTTTTTGTTTGGTATTGTTGAGACGGAGCAGGGTTTGAACTGGGCTGTGGCCCGTCTAGCCCAGGCTTATATTTTATGTTCACCATGTGACCAGCCCAGCTATTTTTTCTTTGTGAAAATGAGCCCAGTTTATTTTTTCTGAAGAATACCCAATCCAGTCCTACTTATTTTTCTACGCCCTGATGGGCTGCAACTCTTTCAAGACACCTGCAAATCTTGAAAGTAATATGAAATGGGTTGTAAATATAAAAACAAATGACAAATTGGCAATTACTTTATAATTTCTGAAATTTTTCACATTTTCATATTCCTATTTCACTGGGCATTAACCTAATTTAAATATATCTTCAAAGTACTCTAAATCTGGCTCGACATTTCGGTATTAAAAATAGTTTGGAACCCACAGAAATATGTGAAATTGGCCCTGGCCAACCAAAAAAAAGACTGCAATAAATTGCATAAGAAGTTGCCATGAGCTATATATAAATTATTAAAAAAAAGAGGGAGTGGTCTGACTTGTGGGCCTGTTTAGTTGACGCGTATGCAAGATTTTTTTAGTTATTATATACGTCAACAAACGATTCTAGCAGACGTAACCGTTGGATGTCAATCCAACGGCCGTCGTGTTTCTTCAATATTTGATCTTCTTGCTCCAGCCGCCAAAGCAGCGCCGGCAGGACCGCCTACTCCCGCCTCCCGTGGCCGGCTGTGCTGCCGCGCAGGCCTCAGCGCCCCCTACTACTCCCACCGCTGGCCAGGGCATCCCTCTACTCACCCACACCCCCTGTTATTCTGCGGAGACTGCAGCCTCACACCGCAGCCGAACCGGTGAACCCTCGTACTCCTCTCCGCGCGGGCTTCCACTGCCGCGTCTTCCCCGGCTCCGCGTCGTCCCCTTCCTAGGCCTCGCCGTCGTCCACCGCCGTGGTGCTATCGGCGTGGCATGGTCAATGTGGTCAACGGCCGACTTCCATCGGAAGAGTACTGTACGTGGAGAGGCTGACAGCTGGGTCCACGACAGCCGCAAGGAAGTGCCTCCTTATTACGCGGAAAATAATTATTCCTCCACCTGACAGCAGGGACCCACCGGACGGGCCACCAGTAATTCGCGAAAAAACATTTCCCCCTGACTGCTGGGACCCACAGGACAGGCCACCGTATTTCGCGAAAAAACGTTCCCCCCGCTATCAGCTCGGACCCACCGGAAGTGCCTCCTTATTACGCACAAAAAAATGAATACCCCCTGCTAGCTGGGACCCACCTTGGTGGGAGGCTGACTTGTGGGCCTGCTAAGTTGACTGGGACGGAGGCCTTTGTCAACTTTAGTCAATATATGAATGATTCTAGCTCCAGTGACCGTACGATGCCCATCCAACGGCCGTAGTGCTTCTTCAACCTCTGGTCTTCTTGCTCCAGCCGCCCAAAGTAGTGCCGGTCGTGCCGCCTGCTCCTGCCGCCCGTGGCCGGTTGTGATGCCGTGGAGGCCTCACCGCCCCCTACTACTCCCACCGCTGGCCAGGCCATCCCTCTACGCACCCACACCCCCTGTTATTTTGCGGCGACGGCAGCCTCACACCGCAGCCGAACGAGTGAACCCTCATACTCCTCTACGCGTGGGCATCCACTGCCGCGTCTTCCCCGGCTCCGCGTCGTCCCCTTCCTAGGCCTCACCGTCGTCCACCGCCCTAGTGCTCTCGGCGTGGCGTGGTCAACGTGGTTAAGGAATGGCTTCCATCGGACATGGACTGTACGTGGAGAGGCTGACTGTGGCACCCCGGCTCAGATCGACCAGTTTACCCTGCATTGCCAGCCCAGAGATCATGTCTTCTGGCAACACACAACATATTGGTACAGAAAACAACCGCTTTATTGATGCTAGCGGAACAGAGTTCATATTAAAATAGTGGTCAAGGCCAAGCGGCACACTCGGTGCGGCGGAACAATATGTACATTATTTAGTGAACATAAAGGGGCCTTGACTCGAACAACTACATGGCAGCGGAATAACATCGTAGCGGAAGCTCCATATCACAGGGACACTGATGTGGACACGATCTAGACTCGAACAACGCTCCTTTCCAACGAGACTTTCCTGAAATCAGGCATGACACGCTAGGTCAGTACATTGAATGTACTTGCAAGCTCACAACAAGCATAATCATAATGACAAACAATATCATGATATTTAACCAATTATTAATAATGCAAAATTATATGTCAACATGCTGTGATCAAGCCCGAACGTCCCTCAGGACAGCTTACCAACTGTGATCATCTCTGGACCACAAACACACCACCATAGTGGTCTTTCTCAAGAACAACTCGTGATCCTTACGGCGATCACAACCACGACCATCATTTGGTCCCAAATACCTCGATGGCCTCGGCTTAGTATGCAATTTTTTTATTAAACGTTGACTCATGGTGGGACCTAGTACGAGGTGTCCGTGACCGTGGACTCGGCTATCGATAGATTATACACTCTGCAGAGGTAGCACACTGTACCCATACCACGGAACCCATGGCCTCGCATTCCCATTCGGGTGGACCAACGGCATTCCGACAAAACCCCTCCATTGCCACAGTACTCTCTCGGCCACTCCGACCCAAATCCCCAACGGGCTGGTCCTGGGTGGCCCCGTGTCTACCAAAGACACCCCGACCACCGTTGTGTTCAAAACACTCCCACTCGGGGACTCGGTACCATAATCTCATCAACGAGCACGAAAGATTATGTGTGCTTACCGGGCCAGGGCAAGCACGACATAATCTACCCTATATGGAGGCACCGACCAGAGGCCGTGTCAATGGACCGAATCAAGGCCTCCCACAAGGCAAATGTGGTTGCACTGGAAAGAAACTCGATTCAGCGGCACCATGACCCAGTCAACGGTATATTCAAGTTGAATTATATTCAGGATAAATCTTTAAACTAAAAATGACCGGTGTCATAGCATGCCATGAAATGCAAAACAACACATGCATCACATATTGATAAAAATGACCGATGTCATCCATATGCACACCAAGCATGAACGTCAACAACTCATATTACTCTACTTGCTCAAAATGACTCACAACTTAACCAAAATATTTTGCAACAAGTTTTATTAATTTCATACGCAAGAAAGTAACTCTGATAAATCTTTCATATGCTTGATCAAAAAAATATCATTATCAACAACTCTTAATTTTTTTATCACTAAGTTGGGTTCAAACATTCTGTAAGACCAGTACTATGATTAAACAAGTATTTAACAGAATACTTTCTAACAAATTTTTATCAATTTAAGAATGCAAACACAAAGCTTTACATAATTACTAACATGCATAACAAAATAATTTCTAACATCACCTCAAATAAATTTTAACTTGCTTTACTAGTCTCAACTATTCTGTAAATCAAGCATAACAACTGACCAATACTTAACAGAATATAAATAATTCAATAATTATTTATATGCATGGGTTAATCATTTCATTTAAGTGAGAAAATCACAAATATTGAAATGGCATCATCAAAATGTTGCTGTGGCTTGCCTTAGTACAGATGAGGTTCACAAGCCTCCTGGTGATCCTCAAGACAAGCCTCACCTTCTGAAAATAATTTTAAACACAAAAAGAGAATATCAAGAACACTTCTGAAATTCACCAGAAATTCTAAACAGCTCAGAAAAATCTTATCTTTGGTGAGCTGTTAGATTTCCTTTCAAAGAACACAGTGCAAAAAGAATCATCTCATTTGGACTTATGGTTAAAAAGTTCAAATTGTTTGAAGCTCTGTGGAATATAAATGATTTTGAATAAAAAGAAACAGCTGGGGGGTGACGTCGAAGGCGTAAAGCCCAAGGGCGCCACTACTCGTACCGCTTTGCGCGCGTACTGAGTGGCTGACTAGGGGGCCCCGCTAGTCAGGTGGGGGAAGAGGGAGAGAGAAACAAAGACGGCCGCGGCTTCGCCGGAGCTCTCGTCGGTGACGAGGGCTCTTTGGCCAAAACGAGAGGGAGGGATGGCAAGAGGAGGTCGAGGCGCACCTGCCCGTACCCGTAGCATGGCTAGGGGTGGTCAGACGGTGTCGGAATCTAGCTCGCGAGCGGAGGCAGAACGAGGAGGTCGTCGGAGTTGAGGAAGACGGCGAGCAGAGGCCGCTCCAGAGGCTCCAAGCGGGCGAGACGGCCTCACCGGAGAGAGGCGGAGGCCCTGGAGAGGTCGCCCAGGCCTGGGAGGGGCTGGAGCTGCCATGGCGACCAGAGGGGATCGCCGAGGAGCTCGAGCTCGGGGACGGCGGCCCGAGGCCTGCCCGGCCGGGCTACGGCTTCCTACTCGACCGAGAAGTCTGTGTGAGTGCTGGACGGTGCTCGAGGAGGCTGGGGGTGGCTCTATTTATAGGCGAGCGGTGAGGGTGCTTCGGGCTCCGCCGGTGGACACTTGTCCATGGCGCCCGGCGACGAGCGGCATCAGTGAGAGGGGGAGAAGGCGACGGAGGTCACGCGGCCACTGTGGGTGAGCGGAGACGAGCACAGAATCAAGGCGGGTGACGACGAGCACAGTGCGCCCGCACTGTTGGGCTGGCCGGACCTTGCCCGTGCTCGCTGCGGGGAGCTCCGGCGTCGGCGAGTGCCAGGGTGGAGTTAATGGTGTCGAGACGATGATGGTGGCGAGCTTTGGATAGGTTTGGCAGGCAGGGGAAGCGAGCACGCGCGAACAGAGCGCTCGGCGGTTCCCAGAGCGCGTTGACACGCATGATTGGCATCGTGGACACGTGTGGTCACCATGTGAACTCTCTCCTCCGGCCAGCCTTCGTCCAAAAATCATGTCTGGCATGTTGTTCGTGGTAGTTTAGAGTGTTGCCACGATTTGGTTTGGATCCAGGTGCAGTAGAGAAGATTTTACAAGTCTGGCAAGTTTCTGGACAGTAACTTTGTGATGTTACTATGGTCAAATGGTTGGGAGTTTGGGGCTGTGCTTTGGAGGCTAGCTTAGAGTTACTAAGGTAAATAAGCACAAGAAAGATCAGGTCAAATGGAGCAAGTAAAATGGTAGTTGCTGTAGAAACCACCATTTCTGTCCAGAACAGAAAAGATTTTCTGTAGCAAAAAATATTCCAAAAAGTGATGAAATATTTTTGCTCAGGGAGGTGCCCTAGGGTCTCTAGAATATTTGTGAATTATCTCAGAATTTTCTGAGCCATAAAAATTAGGGTTGCTTTGAAGCAAACAGATCTGGTTAGGGTTTTTGAGGGAAAATGAATATTTTTCATTTAAGAAAAATATTCCAAAGGTTATTTTGTGGTGGATCAGAAGTGAAGTGATGATTTGGGAGAGAAGTGAACACTTGGGTGAAAGCCAAGGATGCCCAAGTGCTTAAGTCCAAATGAAAAGACTCAGAAACTCCAAGTTTCAAAAACTTTCAAATGAAATTTCAAGCAAATAAGAAAGGGCAAAAACCAGGCTGTCACAAACCTCCCCCACTTAGAATGAATCTCGTCCTCGAGATTCGGTTGCTTGGGAAAACTACTCTGGATACTGACTCTTAAGGAACTCTTCCTGCTCCCAAGTTGCTTCTGACTCGGTGTGATGCTCCCACTGAACTTTGAAAAAATTTCTGACTTTGCTGCGAGTGACCCTTTCCACTTGATCCAAAATTTTGGACGGTCTTTCTTCATAAGTTAAGTCCTTTGCCAATTCTATCTCAGCCATTGCAGTCCTTTTCTCAGGCGGGGATACGCATCGTCTCAGTTGCGAAACATGGAACACATTGTGTATTTCTGACAACTTCGGGGGTAGTTCCAGTTGGTATGCAACCGTACCCACTCGAGACATAATTGGGAATGGACCAATGAATCTGGGTGCCAGCTTTCCACGAGCCTGAAATCGCTTAACTCCTTTCATAGGAGTGACTCGGAGGTACACATGTTCTTCATGTTCAAAACTGACCTGCCGGTGCTTTGCATCATAATAACTCTTCTGACGGGATTTGGCCAATTGCAGTCGGTCCCTGATTTCCCTGACTTGTTTCTCGGCTTCCATCATGAGATCGGTTTCGAAGATATGGCTATCTCCAGCTTGAGACCAATTTAGAGGAGTGCGGCACTTACGACCATATAGAGCTTCATAGGGTGACATCTTTAGACTGGTCTGGAAATTGTTGTTATACGAGAACTCGGCGTATGGCAAGCAATCTTCCCAGTTCGCCCCGTTGGCTAGCACACAGGCTCGCAACATATCTTCGAGTATTTGATTTACTCGCTCTGTCTGACCGTCCATCTGGGGGTGATAAGCAGTACAATATTTTAGTGCTGTCCCCAAGGCTTGATGGAGGCGGGACCAGAAAGCGGAGGTAAACAAAGAACCTCGGTCGGAAATGATAGTCCAGGGTACTCCATGCAGACTGACGATTCTGCATACATACAGTTGCGCCAGTTCATTTGCTCTGTATCTGGTGCTGACCGGGATGAAATGAGCAACCTTGGTTAGGGTGTCCACTATAACCCAGATTGCGTCTTTGCCTCGCTGAGTCCTAGGCAATCCGGTGATGAAGTCCATGCAAATATCATCCCATTTCCATTGTGAAACTGGCAGTGGTTGGAGAAGTCCGGCTGGCTTCTGATGCTCTGCTTTCACCTTGTTGCATATGTCGCAACAGGCTACAAAATAGGCAATGTCTTTCTTCATCCCATTCCACCAGAATATTTGTTTAAGGTCTTCATACATTTTTGTACTTCCCGGATGAATGGAATACGAGGATTCGTGTGCTTCTGACAAGATTTTCCTCTTCAAGTCCGGTGATTTGGTACACAGATTCATCCACGGAATCGGAGGGTACCGAAGTTCTCCTTGAAGAAATCTGGGGGCTGCCTTGCATGTTTTTGTAGCTTGGCGTCATCTGGCTGGGCGTTGCGGATTTCCATCTCAAGTGTGGGGGTAACTCCCAAAATATTAGTGAGGCCAGCATCCACGATGACCAAGTTGAACTGAGCGATCTCCTCCTGAAGTCCGGTAGGCAATGATTTTAACATGACATTTAAGCTGACGGGCTTTTGACTGAGCGCATCGGCAACGACGTTGGCCGTGCCTGGATGGTAATTTATTCCGAGGTCATAATCCTTGACCAACTCTAACCATCTTCGCTGATGGAGATTTAAATCTGGCTGAGTGAAGATGTACTTGAGGCTTTTGTGGTCGGTAAAAATTTGGCACCTTTTTGCAATGAGATAGTGTCTCCAAATTTTTAATGCATGAACCATTGCAGCCAATTCCAAATCATGAGTAGGATAATTTCCCTCATGTGGTCATAGTTGTCGTGATGCATAGGCTACCACCTTGCCGTCTTGCATCAATACACAACCAATACCTTGTCTGGAGGCATCACAGTACACATCGAAGCTGCGATAAATGTCTGGAAGAGTCAATACGGGTGCGGTTGTCAGACGCGTCTTTAGCTCATAAAAACACTTCTCACAGTCCTTTGTCCACTCAAACTTTGTATCCTTTTTGAGCAGTTCCGTCATAGGTTTAGCAATTTTGGAAAACCCTTCAGTGAAACGACGATAGTATCCAGCTAATCCAAGGAAACTCCGTATCTGTGTTACAGTCGTGGGCGGTACCCAATCGAGCACATCCTTTACTTTGCTCGGGTCCACGGCTATGCCTTCGGCGGATAGTACATGCCCGAGAAACCCAACTTGCTTGAGCCAAAATTCACACTTACTGAACTTGGCGTATAGCTGATGGTTGCGGAGCCGTTGTAGCACTGCCCGGAGGTGATCCTTATGCTCTTCTTCACTCTTGGAGTAAATGAGGATGTCGTCGATAAAGACTACCACAAATTTGTCGAGGAAGTCCATGAACACCTTGTTCATCATATGCATGAAGAAGGGAGGGGCATTGGTGAGACCAAAGGACATCACATTATATTCGTAAAGACCGTATCGTGTAGTGAATGCGGTCTTAGGAATATCTTCCCTTTTAATCTTGAGCTAATGATATTCGGTCCGTAAATCGATTTTTGAGAATACTTTAGCCCCATTGAGCTAATCGAACAGATCATCAATCCTTGGCGGTGGGTATTTATTTTTGATGGTGACCTCATTCAGCTGGCGATAATCTATGCACATACGGAGACTGCCATCCTTTTTACCCATGAAGATTGTAGGTGACCCCCACGGTGAAGAGCTGGGACGAATATAACCTTTCCTGAGTAATTCGTCAAGCTGTTTCTTTAGTTCCACTAATTCTGATGAGGGCATCCGGTAATACTTCTTGTATAATGGTGCGGTTCCGGGCACAAGATCTATGGCAAATTCCAGTTCCCGATCTAGTGGCATGCCTTGCAGTTCTTCTGGAAACACATCAGGGTACTCACTGACCACAGGAATAAATTCCAATTTGACCACAGCAGTGCACACTAGTTCTGGCTTGGGTATATGCTTGCGGAGCATAGAATTTGGTGAGCTACCCATTCGGACTGGTTAAATTGACTTCTCGGGTTGCGCAGTTTATACAAACTTGATATTTGGTCAGCCAATCCATTCCCAGTATAATATCCAACTGTTCAGACTCAATGATTATCAGAGATGTTGGAAAGTGGACCCCATTGATATTGATCTCCAGATCGCGGCAGACTAGATTGCTCTTGATTATAGATCCCGGGGTTTGTACCAGCATATTTTTGCCCAAAATTGTGCAAGGGAAATTGTTTTGGGCGGCAAAACTCCGAGAAATAAAAGAATGGGAAGCCCCAGAGTCAAATAAAATTTCTGCAGGTATGCCATTAACTGAAAACATACCAATAACGACTTCTGGCTTCTCTTGGGATTCATTGGCGGAGATATGATTCACGTGCCGAGTGAAGTTTTGTTGGGTTGGCCCTGACTCCATAAAGTTGACTTGTGGCCTGCTTAGCGCATTCACTCTGTGGTTCTTGGGGCACTGTTTGGCATAATGTCCGGGCTGCCCGCAAGTGAAACAAGAATTATGGCGCTGCCGCTCCTCATGCATTGGATTGGCCACAACATTCTTGACTTGAGTGGTGGTCTTGTTAACATTCTACTGCCAATTTGGCCGGTATTCCACCTGAGTCTGCTGCCAGGTACGAGCCTTTTGCATAGGTTGCCCATCCTTCTTTGGCTCAAACTTGCGCTTGTTGCCGTTAACAGGCCTATTATCTGATATAAGCTTGTGTTCCCGTTCAGCGATGAATGCCTTGTCTACCAGAGTTTGGAAATCCGTGAAATCAAACATACTGAGAGCACATCGAAGTTGCGGATTTAAACCTCCAAGAAATCTGTCCATCTTCCTTTCTTCGGTGGCCACGTCATACAGAGAGTAACGGGCCAGATGATTGAATTTTTGCAGATACTCCGCCACAGATTGATTTCCTTGGACAAGCGCGAGAAATTCACGCTGCTTGGCCTTCATAACTCCAGTAGGAATGTGATATTTGCGGAACTTATCCTTGAATTTTTCCCAGGTGACTTCCTCATCAATCGGCCACATGGCTTTTGTATTTTCCCACCATATGGCAGCTGCGCCTTCAAGGTAATGGGTTGCAAATAGGACTTTATCATTTCCTTCAGTATGGGCGATCTCAAGCTTTTTCTCCATGGTGCGCAACCAATCGTCTGCATCCAATGGGTCAACAACCTGACTGAAATTGGGTGGATTGGTCCTCTGAAAATCTGACAGCTTTGAGTGATGACCATTCTGATTTCCATTTTGTCCAACTATAGCTTGCACACTTCTCAATATTTCAATCAGATCATTGTTCCTTTTTTCTTCAAACATACGCAGAACTTGCTCGGTGGAGGGAGGATCAGGCGGAGGAGGTGGTGGCTGAACGTACGGCTCGGGAGAATATCCTGCCTGTCGTGCGGAACGACGGACAGGAGTTCCCTCACGAACGTTGCTACTGCCGCCTACCCGCGTCATCCTATTGAGTATTTTTCCCAAGACAACAAAATCGAGATGAGGGACATCCAAGAATAAAATTGAGGAAAAGCCAACAACAATTCTCGAAAAAACAAAAGAGCGAAGAGAATACGGCGATTAAAGTCCCATCATAATTATACATAGACTCATACATGAAAAATTAAACAACATGACTGGTTCCACTACTCTCATACATGAAGCATCATGACTCGTACAACTACATTCGTACACCATCTAGACGACTGCGAATACTCAAAGACACTACTGCTCTGCTGGTGCTGCGGTGTCCTCCCCTGAAGCGGTCTCAGATCCCGAACTGACGTGGTTAACGGAAACCTCTGGGTTAAAGGTAACACAACGACGTTGCCTCGAGGGTTCTCCCTCAGGGGCAGGGGTAAGATGAAGCATCGGGGCTGCAGGAGTAGCAGGAAGTGAGACCCACTCGGCAGGAGTACTGGGAGGGTTCACGGGTGGAACGACTGTGCTACTCGGGGGAGTAACCGGCGAAATAGGGGAGCTAGAGCTAACTGGGACATAAGGGGTAAATCCCAGTGAGGATGGAGTAGTGGTGGATCTAGTAGTGACCAAGGTAGCGGCTAAAGCAGTACGGGCACGAGTCAGCTCTCGAGCCAGCTCGTGGATCATCAGATAGCTAGCAGTGATATAGCGAGCAAGATGGCTAGCAACACTATCAGACTCCGGGTTAACGAGAGGAAAACGGACACGACCGTTGTCGTGCAGAGATGGGTAGTAATAGAATCCTGGGTGATGTTGCATTTGAACCTCGGTATAACGAAGCTCAACAAGGACATAAAATGCGGCAAACTGGACAGCCTGAGAAGCGGTGGAGGCGTAACCGCTCCGAGAAGTGCGAGTGTAGGAGCCGGAATCGGAACTGGTGCGCAGAGTAACCACTGCGTGATACTCATACACTGAGTCTGCTAGACGCTCCCGGTACACACGGTAGACTGGTTCATCTCCGTGAGGGTACAGCCGACACCACACGTTGCGGAGAAGTTGCGGTGACTTGTACGGCATCAACTGCAACTGGCACGGATACGGCACCGGAGCCATCTACACTCACAACCATTAACAGGTTAGCATAAAAATAACAATCAAATGACTACAATGCAACAACTAGCTATAACTGCTACCGACACTCATCTTTACTCGTGTCTAGCGTCCAGTTAACACGTCATAGTCTAGCATGGCCTACAGTCAGCGCGGCTCTGGTACCAACCGTTGTGGCACCCCGGCTCAGAGCAACCGGTTTACCCTGCATTGCCAGCCCAGAGATCATGTCTTCTGGCAACACACAACATATTGGTACAGAAAACAACCGCTTTATTGATGCTAGCGGAACAGAGTTCATATTACAACAGTGGTCGAGGCCAAGCGGCACACTCGGTGCGGCGGAACAATATGTACATTATTTAGTGAACATAAAGGGGCCTTGACTCGAACAACTACGTGGCAGCGGAATAACGTCATAGCGGAAGCTCCATATCACAGGGACACTGATGTGGACACGATCTAGACTCGAACAGCGCTCCTTTCCAACGAGACTTTCCTGAAATCTGGCATGACACGCCAGGTCAGTACATTGAATGTACTTGCAAGCTCACAACAAGCATAATCATAATGACAAACAATATCATGATATTTAACCAATTATTAATAATGCAACATTATATGTCAACATGCTGTGATAAAGCCCGAATGTCCCTCAGGACAGCTTACCAACTGTGATCATCTCTGGACCACAAACACACCACCATAGTGGTCTTTCTCAAGAACAACTCGTGATCCTTACGGCGATCACAACCACGACCATCATTTGGTCCCAAATACCTCGATGGCCTTTCTGCCATCCATTGACAATGCAAAGTTCATAGCTTAGTGTGCAGTTTTTTTATTGAACGTTGACTCATTGTGGGACCTAGTACGAGGTGTCCTGTGACACCCAAAATTTCATTTGGATTTTTCAAAAAATTTACTTGACTTGAGGGAGGTGATTTAAATTTTTTTTTTCTTCAAAATATTTTTTTATGGCAAGAGTTTTATTTGGATTCACCCAAGACTTGTTTTTGGTCTTGGAGGTTCTTGCTTTTTATTTTGGACTCAAGCCAAAATGCTTTTCACTTGGGAAAAATGTCTTTTGAAAATTCCTTTGAAAATACTCTATAGCTTTTGGAATAATCCTTTACCACTTTCAACAAATCTCTCTTGCCATGGCCTTAGTGCAAATCCACTCTCCTAAACCTTCCCTCACCTTTGGATCTTGATTTGCATCAAATCCAGCAAGTTGAACCTCCCCATATGATTATTTTTCCATTTAAATCTTATCAAAACAATTTCTGCCTTCTATTCTAGCCCTTGGAGATTTACAAAGGAGCTACCATTTCTGTTTTGATTTTTGCCCCCAAACCAATTTCCCTTCCTAGTCCTTTGAACCCTCAACCAAGATCCATGAAGATCCACTGGTCTTCAGTTCAAATTTTTCAAACTATACTTGCTGCAAGTTTGGACCAGTTTTGACAAATTTGATGAAATTCATTCAAATCCCTCTCCAAAATTTCTGAGAAAAATCAGGCAGCCTCTGGGTGCATTGAGTGGTCACCTCACCAAGCCCCAGCTCCAGGAAAAATTTCTCCTTGCCAAATCATTCTGTCGAACACCTGCAGAGCATTGTCAAAATCAGGTTCAGTCAAATTCAGAGAACAGTTCAGTGTTGCTGTCGTTTCTTCAGTGTCCGTAGTCGATCTCGCCAGTGCCTCGGCGTCGCCGTGTTCCCCGTCCCCTCCCCCTTGTCCTCTGCACCGCACAAGCGCATGGATGCTTGCGGACGTCGGCGACGAGCTGGAGGAGGTGCGCCGCCCCGTGACCGACGCCAGCGGCGGCTTTGCGACCGCCAGAGAGAGGCGCAGCGCAGACAGCGCCACCCAGCGCCGCCCAAGCCACCGGAGATCGCCGCGTGGCGTTCCACTCCCCAGTGCGCGCTGCCACCCTCGTCGTGAACCGCTGGGCGTGGAGCACGCTCTCTGCCGCCGTCGTGCCCGTGCGGCCGCCCCACCGTGGACCGGCGCCATTACGCCAAGACCAACCGGGATTAGCGGGGGAACGACACCAGTACATCTCACTGATGCTGCCTGGCCACTTAAGCTCCCTGCCAAGACACTGCCTCGCCGTGATTGCTCGCCGGAGCGATCCCGTTCATGGCCGCCCCCTCGATCCGCCTATAAATAGAGGCCCCGAGCTTCAACTCGAACCCACACCACCTCTGCACTCCACCTAGACCACACCAAGCCACAGGAAGAGCCCCGAGGGAGCTTTCTTCCCCGACTCCGGCCGCCGCGACCCGCCACAGGATCCAGCTCGATTCGCTCCCGTGCGTGCACCTCCACCCTTCAACTCTTGCCAGTAGCTTCCCTATGCATCCACTCTCCTCACGCGCGCTTCAATTCGGAGTTTGCAGCACCCACCGGAGTTCACCACCATCACCCGAGCCGCCGTCCGCCGGAGAAAGTGTCGCCGTCGACGTGGTGCTCTCCGTCGGTCGAGTCCACCACCCACCAACGCGGAAGGACACGCTGAAGCTCTTGGTACACTCCGATCTCCCTGTCTCACCGTGGTTCGACGCCGGCGACCACCGCAGTCTTCGGGCGCCGGCGAACTTTTTAAACCTGACATGTGGACCCCCCCTGTCAGCCTCTATTCTCTTCTCCCTCGAAACGTTTTCTGTTGGCGCCTTCGGGCAAATGCGTTTTCCCTTTGAGCTTGCGCGTTTCTATTCGAACCGTTTTTCTGTTTTCTCAGTTAAACCCCTGGAACTTTTCTGTTTCATTACAGATGAGTCCCTGGACAAAAACCCTTATAACTTTTTAATAAAAAGTGATTTTTGAGTGATTCTTTTTCTGACAATCTTATAATTTTGTCTAGTTTTTTATGGGATTTATTTGGAACAACTTTTATGCACGCGTTGGTTTTTACGTTAGTATGCTTCTTCGCTATACCGTAGGTTCCGGAAGAGGTGACGGAGCCGCGAACTTCGCCTAGCTAGACTCCGACTTCTCCGAACCAGGCAAGCATGTTTGAACCTTTGATATGATAGGTGTTTTGCAAGTTTGCGTGAGAGGTTGTGCGTGGCACATGAGTATCGGTGAGTACCTCGTTGCTTGTGAGGCAACTACCCGCGTGTTCCAAAGTTGCGATGATCTCTGATGAGAGATGGCCTAATCATGTGGTGACATGGAGGGCAGCAAGGTGGTACTGTTGTAGCATGCCAGCCTTGTGTCATCCGACGATTTCCGACGTTAACGTGGACGGAGTCACGTTATCGTTCTTCCCCCTTCCGTGCTACCACTTGTTTTCTGCCAGAATGCGGTTTAGTAAGTTGGTAACCTCTTTCCGTGTACACACCAAACAGAGGGGCCGGGATGATGGTTCCATGGCCCTGGATTAAAGCCAGTCATCCGGTCAGGGGGCATGGGTGTTTCCGGTTGGGACCGAGAGGGGGGAACCCCTTAGAGCGCGCGTATAGAAATTTGATCCCATGCTACGCGAGGTTGTAGCCTCCCCGTCTCAAGGTTTTTCTTGAACGTTGCCGAGGGTGATTCCTGGCTTCGGATTGTTGAATGGGTGTGTACTGGTTAGATGTGTTTCTTCCAAAACACCGTAAACGGAACTAGTCCCCGTGACTACTGAAATCCGTTGGCTGTGGTTAAAGTACAAACTCTGCAGAGTCAAATCCTTCCAAGTCATCGTATCCATGGTCAAGTATCGTGATCAGTGTATCCATATCTATGTCAAGTCCTCGTGGTTTGTTCTTCTTTCCGGTTAGTGAGCATGAGTAGTAGACTTAGCTGAACGTTACTCCTGTGGATGGACTAACCCTGTTATTTATCTCATGCCTGATTATTCTCTGGATATGATTTAAATTCTTGAGCTAATAAGATGTTAGGTTATGAAGCCCTTTATGTGATGTCGCTCAGACGTCCGACTGTGGCATATTGATTATTTACTTTTGATATAAGCCCTTTATGTGATGTCGCTCAGATGTCCGACTGTGGCATGCACTATCTTTTATTTCCTTTTATAAGCCCTTTATGTGGTGTCGCCCCGACGCCCGACTGCGGCATTATTATTCTTGCAGTTTCCTCTCGAGGAGTCATTCAGACCCTCGTTTGGCACCCAGTATTTATTTTGGGATATCGGGAGGACTACCGCCCGACTTCTCTGTTATTTCCCCATGCAATATTGTCTCTATGCCTGAACGCACTTGTTATTTTGTTCTTATGCTTCATGTTTACATTTGTTATATCTTATGTCCGAACTGTCTTGCGAGTACTTTCATAGTACTCACCTGGCTTGTTGATTTGGCCAGATGTTGACGAAGGCGATCTCTTGGATGAAGAATTCGATAGTGAGTCCGACACCTAGAGGAATCCCAGTCAGCCCTGTGCGATCCTGGATATTGGTCACTTGTATTATAAACGCTTCCGCCACCCGCAATAAACCTCCTCGAGCTTCACCCCGACGCTCGAAGAGCTGTAGTTTGCAGGAGTCATATCACCCGCTCCGCTGTGATATTTCCACCACCGTTGTTATCGTGAGTTAGTAGTTATGCCACCCTATCCGCCGTTATGTCTATTCGGCGTGCATGTAATAAATTGTTGAGCAGTCCCCTCTCAACCTTGTATTATATTCAGTACTCCTGGTATTTTTCTTCTGTGACCAAGATAATGTCTACCAGTGTGAAGGAATTCTTCTCTACTGGTCCGTAAAAGGGATTGGTCTCTCAATAAATATTTTATTGAAAAACCGGTCGTGACATGTCCGTGACCGTGGACTCGGCTATCGATAGATTATACACTCTGCAGAGGTAGCACACTGTACCCACACCACGGAACCCATGGCCTCGCATTCCCATTCGGGTGGACCAACGGCATTCCAACAAAACCCCTCCATTGCCACAGCACTCTCCCGGCCACTCCGACCAAAATCCCCCAATGGGCTGGTCCTGGGTGGCCCCGTGTCTACCAAAGACACTCGACCACCGTCATGGTCAAAACGGTCCCACTCGGGGACTCGGTACCATAATCTCATCAACGAGCACACAAGATTATGTGTGCTTACCGGGCCAGGGCAAGCACGACATAATCTACCCTAGATGGAGGCACCGACCAGAGGCCGTGTCAATGGACCGAATCAAGGCCTCCCACAAGGCAAATGTGGTTGCACTGGAAAGAAACTCGATTCAGCGGCACAATGACCCAGTCAACGATATATTCAAGTTTAATTATATTCAGGATAAATCTTTAAACTAAAAATGACCGGTGTCATAGCATGCCATGAAATGCAAAACAACACATGCATCACATATTGATAAAAATGACCGACGTCATCCATATGCACACCAAGCATGGACGTCAACAACTCATATTACTCTACTTGCTCAAAATGACTCACAACTTAACCAAAATATTTTGCAACAAGTTTTATTAATTTCCTACGCAAGAAAGTAACTCCGACAAATCTTTCATATGCTTGATCAAAAAATATCATTATCAACAACTCTTAATTTTTTATCACTAAGTTGGGTTCAAACATTCTGTAAGACCAGTAATATGATTAAACAAGTATTTAACAGAATACTTTCTAACTAATTTTTATCAATTTAAGAATGCAAACACAAAGCTTTACATAATTACTAACATGCATAACAAAATAATTTCTAACATCACCTCAAATAAATTTTAACTTGCTTTACTAGTCTCAACTATTCTGTAAATCAAGCATAACAACTGACCAATACTTAACAGAATATAAATAATTCAATAATTATTTATATGCATGGGTTAATCATTTCATTTAAGTGAGAAAATCACAAATATTGAAATGGCATCATCAAAATGTTGTTGTGGCTTGCCTTAGTACAGATGAGGTTCACAAGCCTCCTGGTGATCCTCAAGACAAGCCTCACCTTCTGAAAATAATTTTAAACACAAAAAGAGAATATCAAGAACACTTCTGAAATTCACCAGAAATTCTAAACAGCTCAGAAAAATCTTATCTTTGGTGAGCTATTAGATTTCCTTTCAAAGAACACAATGCAAAAAGAATCATCTCATTTGGACTTATGGTTAAAAAGTTAAAATTGTTTGAAGCTCTTTGGAATATAAATGATTTTGAATAAAAAGAAACAGCTGGGGGGGTGACGTCGAAGGCGTAAAGCCCAGGGGCGCCACCACTCGTACCGCTTTGCACGCGTACTGAGTGGCTGACTAGCGGGCCCCGCTAGTCAGGTGGGGGAAGAGGGAGAGAGAAACAGAGACGGCCGCGGCTTCGCCGGAGCTCTCGTCGGTGACGAGGGCTCTTTGGCCAAAACGAGAGGGAGGGATGGCAAGAGGAGGTCGAGGCGCACCTGCCCGTACGCGTAGCGTGGCTAGGGGTGGTCAGACGGCGTCGGAATCTAGCTCGCGAGCGGAGGCAGAACGAGGAGGTCGTCGGAGTTGAGGAAGACGGCGAGCAGAGGCCGCTCCAGAGGCTCCAAGCGGGCGAGACGGCCTCACCGAAGAGAGGCGGAGGCCCTGGAGAGGTCGCCCAGGCCTGGGAGGGGCTGGAGCTGCCGCGGCGACCAGAGGGGATCACAGGCGAGCTCGAGCTCGGGGACGGCGGCCCGAGGCCTGCCCGGCCGGGCTACGGCTTCCTACTTGACCGAGGAGTGTGTGTGAGTGTTGGATGGTGCTCGAGGAGGCTGGGTGTGGCTCTATTTGTAGGCGAGCGGCGAGGGTCCTTCGGGCTCCGCCGGTGGACACCTGTCCACGGCGCACGGCGACGAGCGGCGTCAGTGAGAGAGGGAGAAGGCGACGGAGGTCACGCGGCCACTGTGGGCGAGCGGAGACGTGCACCGTATCAAGGGGGTGACGACGAGCACAGTGCGCCCGCACTGTTGGGCTGGCCGGACCTTGCCCGTGCTCGCTGCGGTGAGCTCCGGCGTCAGCGAGTGCCAGGTTGGAGTTAATGGTGTCGAGATGATGATGGTGGCGAGCTTTGGCTAGGTTTGGCAAGCAGGGGAATCGAGCACGCGCGAACATAGCGCTCGGCGGTTCCTAGAGCGCGTCGACACGCATGCCTGGCATCGTGGACACGCGTGGTCACCGCGTGAACTCTCTCCTCCGGCCAGCCTTCATCCAAAAATCATGTCTGGCATGTTGTTCGTGGTAGTTTAGAGTGTTACAACGATTTGGTTTGGATCCAGGTGCAGTAGAGAAGATTTTACAAGTCTGGTAAGTTTCTGTACAGTAACTTTGTGATGTTACTATGGTCAAATGGCTGGGAGTTTGGGGCTGTGCTTTGGAGGCTAGCTTAGAGTTACTAAGGTAAATAAGCACAAGAAAGATCAGGTCAAATGGAGCAAGTAAAATGGTAGTTTCTGTAGAAACCACCATTTCTGTCCAGAACAGAAAAGATTTTCTATAGCAAAAATATTCCAAAAAGTGATGAAATATTTTTGCTCAGGGAGGTGCCCTAGGGTCTCTAGAATATTTGTGAATTATCTCAGAATTTTCTGAGCCATAAATTAGGGTTTCTTTGAAGCAAACAGATCTGGCTTAGGGTTTTTGAGAGAAAATGAATATTTATCATTTAAGAAAAATATTCCAAAGGTTATTTTGTGGTGGATCAGAAGTGAAGTGATGGTTTGGGAGAGAAGTGAACACTTGGGTGAAAGCCAAGGATGCCCAAGTGCTTAAGTCCAAATGAAAAGACTCAGAAACTCCAAGTTTCAAAAACTATCAAATGAAATTTCAAGCAAATAAGAAAGGGCAAAAACCAGGCTGTCACACTGACAGCTGGGTCCACGGCCGCAGCAAGGAAGTGCCTCCTTATTACACGCAAAATAATTATTCCTCCACTTGACAGCGGGGACCCACCGGACGGGCCACCGTATTTCGCGAAAAAAAACATTTCCCCCTGACTGTTGGGACCCACCAGCTACATCTTCGCACGCAAGGAAGTGCGTCTGAAAAAAAACGATTCGCCCCCCTGACTGCTGGGATCCACCAGCTACATCTTCGCATGCAAGGAAGTGCGTCCGAAAAAAAACGATTCGCCCCCCTGACTGCTGGGACCCACCAGCTACATCTTTGCACGCAAGGAAGTGCGTCCGGGCAAAAAAAACAAAACGATTCCCCCCCTGACTGCTGGGGCCCAGTAGCTACACCTTCGCACGCAAGGAAGTGCGTCCGGGCAAAAAAAACGATTCGCCCCCCTGACTGCTGAGACCCACCATCTACATCTTCGCAGGCAAGGAACTGCCTGACAGTCGGGACCCACCTGGTCGAAGCGTACGTAGCGTTGTCATTATGGTCGCGAACGTGTACGTACATATACACTGGTCGATGTAGAGGCGCGCACATGTCGTAGTAGAGGCGCGTACGTGTCGTAGTAGAGGCGCGCACTTAGCATGTACACGTACGTACAGCGGCCGGGGTGCAAGAAAGAAAATACGGCCACGTACGTACATACGGGCAGGGTCTCGAACGCCTACTCACGCATACGTACGGCCAGGGCTCGTGTACATGGCTGGGTCGGAACGGAGAAACATCGTCATCGTCGTGTTCATGGGGAGGCAACGGAATGCATCGTGTTCATGGGGAGGCAACGAAATGCGTCGTGGTCATCGGGAGGCAACGGAACGCGTGGGAGCCAACCGGCTGGGTCGGAACGGAATGCGTGGTCGTGTTCATCGGGAGGGCTTGGACGGAACAGGCGATGGAAACGAGGCCTGGCATACCGCAAAACGGAGGAAACGACCTTGTGTTCGAACGACCACGTTTGAAACGGGATCCTGTTCATCGGGAGGGGTCTGGCGTACCGCAAAACGGAGGAAACGGACCTCCTACGGTCGAAACGGGGGTCCTGTTGATCGGGAGGGGTGTGGCGTACCGCAAAACGGTGGAAACGGACTTGTGTTGGAGCGCTACGGTCAAAACGGGGGTCCTGCTCATCAGGAGGGGTGTGGCGTACCGCAAAACGGGACTCCACGGGATACTGTTCATCTCCACCGTCGACCTCCTCCAGCCTCCACGGGCTACCGTCGACCTCCTCCAGCCTCCACGTGCTCCTGTTCATCCAGCCTCCACCGCGCGCTACTCCACCGGCTACTATTCAACCACCCCTCCACGGGCACCCCTCCACCGTCTACTGTTCATCCAGCCCTCCACACCACGGGGTCCTGTTCAACCACCCCTCCACGGGCACCCCTCCACCGTCTACTGTTCATCCAGCCCTCCACACCACGGGGTCCTGTTCATCCAGAGGCAATGCCACCGCTCACTGTTCATCCACCCACCCCCCCCCCCGCAACGCTCACTGTTCATCCAATCGATCAGCTTCAGTTAGCAGCAGTAGCGAAGGAATCGCTCGATCGGGTTCAGTTAACAACCATCGATCGATCGCTCGGGTTCAGTAATGCGTAGCCTGCAGTGCAATCGCTCGGGTTCAGTAACGCGTAGCCTGCAGTGCAATCACTCGGGTTCAGTTAGAGCCCAACACCTTGCTCGGGTTTAGTTAGAGCCAACGCCTCGCACACACGCGCGTACATGTACGAGAGAAACGCGCATCGCTCGGCCCCCGACCTCCCACCGTAATCGGGAACTCCCCGAAATTTTCCTCCCCCTCGCTTCTACCATGGTTTTTTC
Source organism: Aegilops tauschii subsp. strangulata (assembly GCF_002575655.3). Taxonomy (NCBI): domain Eukaryota; kingdom Viridiplantae; phylum Streptophyta; class Magnoliopsida; order Poales; family Poaceae; genus Aegilops; species Aegilops tauschii. The sequence goes on from NC_053035.3 coordinate 248,999,524, forward strand.
CGTCATGGATGGCCCAAAGAATGTCATGCAGCTGCGTCTCTAGCCCGCCCAGGACGAAAGCCCATTTACTGTCATGATTTTTTTTCATAGAAGTAGGAGCCCACCACATCTATGATGATACCGGGTTTTGTCACAGTTATCATCATAGAAGTGTCATATGTATCACAGAAATTTTTTTTGTTCGGCCCAAAATGTCACGGATGTGTCTTTTTTTGTAGTCTTAGTTGCAATGCTTGCAAGGCTTAAGTGATATGCATTACCGAGAGGGCCCAGAGATACCTCTTCGACAATCGGAGTGACAAATCCTAATCTCGAAATACGCCAACCCAACAAGTACCTTCGAAGACACCTGTAGAGCACCTTTATAATCACCCAGTTACGTTGTGACGTTTGGTAGCACACAAAGTGTTCCTCAGGTAAACAGGAGTTGCATAATCTCATAGTCATAGGAACATGTATAAGTCATGAAGAAAGCAATAGCAACATACTAAACGATCGAGTGCTAAGCTAACGGAATGGGTCAAGTCAATCACATCATTCTCCTAATGATGTGATCCCATTAATCAAATGACAACCCATGTCAATGGCTAGGAAACTTAACCATCTTTGATCAACGAGCTAGTCAAGTAGAGGCATACTAGTGACACTCTATTTGTTTATGTATTCACACATGTATTATGTTTCCGGTTAATACAATTCTAGCATGAATAATAAACATTTATCATGGTATAAGGAAATAAATAATAACTTTATTATTGCCTCTAGGGCATATTTCCTTCAGTCTCCCACTTGCACTAGAGTCAATAATCTAGTTCACATCGCCATGTGATTTAACATCAATAGTTCACATCACCATGTGATTAACACCCATAGTTCACATTGTCATGTGACCAACACCCAAAGGGTTTACTAGAGTCAATAATCTAGTTCACATTGCTATGTGATTAACACCCAAAGAGTACTAAGGTGTGATCATGTTTTGCTTGTGAGATAATTTTAGTCAACGGGTCTGTCACATTTAGATCCATAAGTATTTTGCAAATTTCTATGTCTACAATGCTCTGCACGGAGCTACTCTAGCTAATTGCTCCCACTTTCAATATGTATCTAGACCGAGACTTAGAGTCATCTAGATTAGTGTCAAAACTTGCATCGATGTAACCCTTTACGATGAATCTTTTGTCACTTCCATAATCGAGAAACATATCCTTATTCCACTAAGGATAATTTTGACCGCTGTCCGGTGATCTACTCCTAGATCACTATTGTACTCCCTTGCCAAAATCAGTGTAGGGTATACAATAGATCTGGTACACAGCATGGCATACTTTATAGAACCTATGGCCGAGGCATAGGGAATGACTTTCATTCTCTTTCTATCTTCTGTCATGGTTGGGCTTTGAGTCTTACTCAATTTCACACCTTGTAACACAGGCAAGAAACTCTTTCTTTGACTGTTCCATTTTGAACTACTTCAAAATCTTGTCAAGGTATGTACTCATTGAAAAACATATCAAGCATCTTGATCTATCTCTATAGATCTTGATGCTCAATATGTAAGCAGCTTCACCGAGGTCCTTCTTTGAAAAACTCCTTTCAAATACTCCTTTATGCTTTGCAGAATAATTCTACATTATTTCCGATCAACAATATGTCATTCACATATACTTATCAGAAATGCTGTAGTGCTCCCACTCACTTTCTTGTAAATACAGGCTTCACCGCAAGTCTGTATAAAACTATATGCTTTGATCAACTTATCAAAGCGTATATTCCAACTCCGAGATGCTTGCACCAGTCCATAGATGGATCGCTGGAGCTTGCATATTTTGTTAGCACCTTTAGGATTGACAAAACCTTTTGGTTGCATCATATACAACTCTTCTTTAAGAAATCCATTAAGGAATGTAGTTTCGACATCCATTTGCCAGATTTCATAAAATGTGGCAATTTGCTAACATGCTTCGGACAGACTTAAGCATCGCTACGAGTGAGAAAATCTCATCGTAGTCAACACCTTGAACTTTGTCAAAAACCTTTTTCCGACAAGTCTAGCTTTGTAGATAGTAACACTACTATCAGCGTCCGTCTTCCTCTTGAAGATCCATTTATTTTTCTATGGCTTGCCGATCACCGGGCAACTCAACCAAAGTCCACACTTTGTTCTCATACATGGATCCCATCTCAGATTTCATGGCCTCAAGCCATTTTGCGGAATCTGGGCTCATTATCGTTTCCTCATAGTTCGTAGTTTCGTCATGGTCATGTAACATGACCTCCAGAACTGGATTACCGTACCACTCTGGTGCGGATTTCATTCTGGTTGACCTACGAGGTTCGGTAGTAACTTGATCTAAAGTTACATGATCATCATCATTAGCTTCCTCACTAATTGGTGTAGGAGTCACAGGAACAGATTTATGTGATGAACTACTTTCCAATAAGGGAGCAGGTACAGTTACCTCATGAAGTTCTACTTTCCTCCCACTCACTTCTTTCGAGAGAAACTTCTTCTCTAGAAAGGATCCATTGTTAGCAACGAATGTCTTGCCTTCAGATCTGTGATAGAAGGTGTACCCAACAGTCTCCTTTGGGTATCCTATGAAGACATATTTCTCCAATTTGGGTTTGAGATTATCAGGATGAAACTTTTTCATATAAGCATCACAACCCAAACTTTAAGAAATGACAACTTTGGTTTCTTGCCAAACCACAGTTCATATTGTGTCGTCTCAACGGACTTAGATGGTGCCCTTTTTTAACGTGGATGCAGATGTCTTTAATGCATAACCCCAAAATGATAGTGGCAAATAGGTAAGAGACATCATACATTGCACCATATCTAATAAAGTACGGTTACGATGTTCGGACACACCATTACACTGTGGTGTTCTAGGTGGCGTGAGCAGTGAAACTATTTCACATTGTTTTAACTGAAGACCAAACTCGTAACTCAAATACTCTTCTCCACGATCAGATCGTAGAAACTTTATTTTCTTTTTACGATGATTTTCCACTTCACTCTGAAATTATATGAACTTTTCAAATGTTTCAGACTTCTGTTTCATTAAGTAGATATACCCATATCTGCTCAAATCATCTGTGAAGGTCAGAAAATAACGATACCCGCTACGAGCCTCAATATTCATCGGACCACATACATCAGTATGTATGATTTCCAACGAATCTGTTGCTTGATCCATTGTTCCGGAGAACGGCATTTTAGTCATCTTGCCCAAGAGGCATGGTTCGAAAGCATCAAGTGATTCATAATCAAGTGATTCCAAAATCCCATCAGCATGGAGTTTCTTCATGCGCTTTACACCAATATGACCTAAACGGCAGTGCCACAAATAAGTTGCACTATCATTATTAACTTTGCATCTTTTGGCTTCAATATTATGAATATGTGTATCACTACGATCGAGATCCAACAAACCATTTTCATTGGGTGTATGACCATAGAAGGTTTTATTCATGTAAATAGAACAACAATTATTCTCTAACTTAAATGAATAACCGGATTGCAATAAACATGATCAAATCATATTCATGCTCAACGCAAACACCAAATAACACTTATTTAGGTTCAACACTAATCCCGAAAGTGTAGGGAGCGTGCGATGATGATCATCTTGGAACCACTTCCAACACACATCGTCACTTCACCCTTAACTAGTCTCTGTTCATTCTGTAACTCCTGTTTGGAGTTACTACTCTTAGTAACTGAACCAGTATCAAATACCGAGGGGTTGCTACGAACACTAGTAAAATACACATCAATAATCTGTATATCAAATATACCTTTGTTCACTTTGCCATCCTTCTTATCCGCCAAATACTTGGGGCAGTTCCGCTTCCAGTGACCAGTCCCTTTGAAGTAGAAGCACTTAGTCTCAGGCTTAGGACCAGACTTGGGCTTCTTCACTTGAGTAGCAACTTGCTTACCATTCTTCTTGAAGTTCCCCTTCTTCCCTTTGCCGTTTTCTTGAAACTAGTGGTCTCGTCAACCATCAACACTTGATGTTTTTCTTGATTTCTACCTTCGTCGATTTCAGCATCACGAAGAGCTTGGGAATTGTTTCCGTTATCCCTTGCATATTATAGTTCATCATGAAGTTCTACTAACTTGGTGATGGTGACTAGAGAATTCTGCCAATCACTATCTTATCTGGAAGATCAACTCCCACTTGATTCAAGCGATTGTAGTACCCAGACAATCTGAGCACATGCTTACTGCTTGAGCTATTCTCCTCCATCTTTTAGCTATAGAACTTGTTGGAGACTTCATATCTCTCAACTCAGGTATTTGCTTGAAATATTAACTTCAACTCCTGGAACATCTCATATGGTCCATGACGTTCAAAACGTCTTTGAAGTCCCGATTCTAAGCCGTTAAGCATGGTGCACTAAACTATCAAGTAGTCATCATATTGAGCTAGCCAAACGTTCATAACGTCTGCATTTGCTCCTGCAATAGGTCTGTCACCTAGCGGTGCATCAAAGACATAATTCTTCTGTGCAGCAATGAGGATAAACCTCAGATCACGGACCCAGTCCGCATCATTGCTACTATCATCTTTCAACTTAGTTTTCTCTAGGAACATACATAAAACATAGGAAAGCAACAACGCGAGCTATTGATCTACAACATAGATATGCTAATACTACCAGGACTAAGTTCATGATAAATTAAAGTTCAATTAATCATATTACTTAAGAACTCCCACTTAGATAGACATCCCTCTAATCCTCTAAGTGATCACGTGATCCAAATCAACTAAACCATGTCTGATCATCACGTGAGATGGAGTAGTTTCAATGGTGAACATCACTATGTTGATCATATCTACTATATGATTCACGCTCGACCTTTCGGTCTCCGTGTTCCGAGGCCATATCTGATATATGCTAGGCTCGTCAAGCTTAACCTGAGTATTCCGCGTGTGAAACTGTTTTGCACCCGTTGTATTTGAACGTAGAGCCTATCACACCCGATCATCACGTGGTGTCTCAGCACGAAGAACTTTCGCAACGGTGCATACTCAGGGAGAACACTTATACTTTGATAATTTAGTGAGGGACCATCTTATAATACTACCGTCAATCAAAGCAAGATAAGATGCATAAAAGATAAACATCACATGCAATCAATATAAGTGATATGATATGGCCATCATCATCTTGTGCTTGTGATCTCCATCTCCGAAGCACCGTCATGATCACCATCGTCACCGGCGCGACACCTTGATCTCCATCGTAGCATCGTTGTAGTCTCGCCAATCTTATGCTTCTACGACTATCGCTACCGCTTAGTGATAAAGTAAAGCATTACAGGGCGATTGCATTGCATACAATAAAGCGACAACCATATGGCTCCTGCTAGTTGCCGATAACTCGGTTACAAAACATGATCATCTTATACAATAAAATTTAGCATCATGTCTTGACCATATCACATCACAACATGCCCTGCAAAAACAAGTTAGACGTCCTCTACTTTGTTGTTGTAAGTTTTACGTGGCTGCTACGGGCTTAGCAAGAACCGTTCTCACCTACGCATCAAAACCACAACGATAGTTTGTCAAGTTGGTGCTGTTTTAACCTTCGCAAGGACCGGGCGTAGGCACACTCGGTTCAACTAAAGTTGGAGAAACTGACACCCGCCAGCCACCTCTGTGCAAAGCATGTCGGAAGAACCAGTCTCGCGTAAGCGTACACGTAATGTCAGTCCGGGCCGCTTCATCCAACAATAGCGCCGAACCAAAGTATGACATGCTGGTAAGCAGTATGACTTATATCGCCCACAACTCACTTGTGTTCTACTCGTGCATATAACATCAACGCATAAAACCAGGCTCGGATACCACCGTTGGGGAACGTAGTAATTTGAAAAAAATTCCTACGCACACGGAAGATCATGGTGATGCATAGCAATGAGAGGCGAGAGTATTGTCCACGTACCCTCGTAGACCGAAAGCGGAAGCGTTAGCACAACGCGGTTGATGTAGTCGTACGTCTTCACGATCCGACCGATCAAGTACCGAATGCACGGCACCTCTGAGTTCAGCACACGTTCAGCCCGATGACATCCCTCGAACTCCGATCCAGCCGAGTGTTGAGGGAGAGTTTCTTCAGCACGACGGCGTGGTGACGATGATGATGTTCTACCGACGCAGGGCTTCGCCTAAGCACCGCTACAGTATTATTGAGGTGGACTATGGTGGAGGGGGCACCGCACACGGCTAAAAGATCAAACGATCAATTGTTGTATCTCTAGGGTGCCCCCTGCCCCCGTATATAAAGGAGCAAGGGGGAGAGGTGCGGCTGGCCAGGAGGGGCGCACCAGGAGGAGTCCTACTCCCACCGGGAGTAGGACTCCCTCCCTTTTCCTTGTTGGACTAGGAGTGGAGGGGGAAAGAGGAGGGAGAGAGGAAGGAAAGGGGGGGCGCCGCCCCCTCTCCTTGTCCTATTCGGGCTAAGGGGGGAGGGGCGCGTGGCCCTGCCCTGGCCACCTCTCCACTCTTCCACTAAGGCCCACTATGGCCCATTAAGCCCCCAAGGGGTTCCGGTAACCTCCCGGTACTCCGGTAAAATTCCGATTTCACCCGGAACACTTCCGATATCCAATCATAGGCTCCAATATATCAATCTTCATGTCTCGACCATTTCGAGACTCCTCGTCATGTCCGTGATCACATCCGGGACTCCGAACAAGCTTCGGTACATCAAAACATATAAACTCATAATATAACTGTCATTGAAACTTTAGGCATGCGGACCCTACGGGTTTGAGAACTATGTAGACATGACCGAGACACGTCTCCGGTCAATAACCAATAGCGGAACCTAGATGCTCATATTGGCTCCCACATATTCTATGAAGATCTTTATCGTTCAGACCGCATAACAACATACGTTGTTCCCTTTGTCATCGGTATGTTACTTGCCCGAGATTCGATCATCCGTATCTCAATACCTAGTTCAATCTCGTTACTGGCAAGTCTCTTTACTTGTTCCATAATACATGATCCCGCAACAAACTCATTAGTTGCAATGCTTGCAAGGCTTAAGTGATGTGCATTACCGAGAGGGCCCAGAGATACCTCTCCCATAATCGGAGTGACAAATCCTAATCTCAAAATACGCCAACCCAACAAGTACCTTCGGAGACACCTGTAGAGCACCTTTATAATCACCCAGTTACGTTGTGACGTTTGGTAGCACACAAAGTGTTCCTCCGGTAAACGGCAGTTGCATAATCTCATAGTCATAGGAACATGTATAAGTCATGAAGAAAGCAATAGCAACATACTAAAGGATTGAGTGCTAAGCTAACGGAATGGGTCAAGTCAATCACATCATTCTCCTAATGATGTGATCCCGTTAATCAAATGACAACCCATGTCAATGGCTAGGAAACTTAACCATCTTTGATCAACAAGCTAGTCAAGTAGAGGCATACTAGTGACACTCCGTTTGTCTATGTATTCACACATGTATTATGTTCCCGGTTAATACAATTCTAGCATGAATAATAAACATTTATCATGATATAAGGAAATAAATAATAACTTTATTATTGCCTCTAGGGCATATTTCCTTCATCATCAACCATCCTCCATCACCAATTTCATGATGCTCACCGCCATGCGTGAGTAATTCCATCGTAGGCTTGCTGGACGGTGATGGGTTGGATGAGATCTATCATGTAATCGAGTTAGTTTTATTAGGTTTTGATCCCTAGTATCCACTATGTTCTGAGATTGATGTTGCTATGACTTTGCTATGCTTAATGCTTGTCACTAGGGCCCGAGTGCCATGATTTCAGATCTGAAACTATTATGTTTTCATGAATATATGTGAGTTCTTGATCCTATCTTGCAAGTCTATAGTCACCTACTATGTGTTATGATCCGGCAACCCCGAAGTGACAATAATCGGGACCACTCCCGGTGATGACCATAGTTTGAGGAGTTCATGTATTCACTATGTGTTAATGCTTTGGTCCAGTACTCTATTAAAAGGAGGCCTTAATATCCCTTAGTTTCCGCTAGGACCCCGCTGCCATGGGAGGGTAGGACAAAAGATGTCATGCAAGTTCTTTTCAATAAGCACGTATGACTATATTCGGAATACATGCCTACATTACATTGATGAATTGGAGCTAGTTCCGTGTCACCTTATGTTATGATTGTTACATGATGAACCGCATCCGGCATAATTCTCCATCGCCGATCCAATGCCTACGAGCTTTTCACATACCGTTTTTTGCTTATTTACTTTACCGTTGCTACTGTTACAATCACTACAAAACCCAAAAATATTACTTTTGTTACCGTTACCACTACTATCATACTACTTTGCTACTAAATACTTTGCTGCAGATACTAAGTTATCCAGGTGTGGTTGAATTGACAACTCAACGGCTAATACTTGAGAATATTCTTTGGCTCCCCTTGTGTCGAATCAATAAATTTGGGTTGAATACTCTACCCTCGAAAACTGTTGCGATCCCCTATACTTGTGGGTTATCAAGACTATTTTCTGGCGCCGTTGCCGGGGAGCATAGCTCTATTCTTTGAGTCACTTGGGATTTATATCTTCTGGTCACTATGAAGAACTTGAACGACGTGAAAACAACAATTTATCCCTCAACTACAAGGGGAGGTAAGGAACTGCCATCTAGCTCTGCACTTGATTCACCTTCTATTTTGAGTAAGCTTGGGACACCTATACCTGCTTCTGCTATTCATTCTGATATGTCGCATGTTATTGATGATGCCACTTCTGCTATGCATGATACTTATGATGAAACTACTTCTATGCTTGATACTACTGTGCCACTTGGTGAATTTCTTGATGAACAACTTGCTAGGGCTAGAGAGAATGAAATTATTGAAACTGATAATTTTGATGATAGTGATGATGAAGAGTCTCCCCCTAATAAATACTAATTGCCTGTTGTGCCTGAGGGTTATGTTCTGGATGAAGAATCTGCTAGAGCTATTCTTGCTTGTAATGATAGACGTGATGTTAAGAAATTATTAGCTAAATGGAAGCAGCAATCTCTTAATGCTAGAATGAAACCTGACCCTGCTTTTGCTACTTCACCTATCTGTGTTACAGATAAGGATTATGAATTCTCTATTGATCCTGATATAATTACTTTGGTTGAATCTGATCCTTTTTATGGCTATGAATCTGAAACTGTTGTGGCACATCTTACTAAATTAAACGATATAGCCACCCTGTTCACTAATGATGAGAGATCCCACTACCTTTATATCCTTAAAATATTTCCGTTCTCATTAAAGGGTGATGCTAAGATATGGTTTAATTCTCTTGATCCTGGTTGTGTGCGTAGCCCCCAGGATATGATTTATTGCTTCTCTGCTAAATATTTCCCTGCTCATAAGAAACAAGTTGCTTTAAGGGAAATATATAATTTTGTGCAAATTGAAGAAGAGAGTCTCCCACAAGCTTGGGGGAGGCTTCTCCAATTACTTAATGCTTTGCCTGATCATCCTCTTAAGAAAAATGAAATACTTGATATCTTTTATAATGGACTAACTGATGCTTCCAGAGATTACCTGGATAGTTGTGCTGGTTCTGTTTTCAGGGAAAGAACACCGGATGAAGCTGAGATTCTATTGAATAATATGTTGACAAATGAAAATAATTGGACACTTCCTGAGCCAGCTCCTGAGCCTATTCCTAAACCAACTCCGAAGAAAAGAGGTGTTCTATTTCTCAGTCCTGAAGATATGCAAGAGGCAAAGAAATCTATGAAAGAAAAGGGTATTAAAGCTGAAGATGTTAAGAATTTACCTCCTATTGAAGAAATGCATGGTCTTAATTTACCGCCTGTTGAAGAAACATATGATCTTAATTCATCACCAATTGAAGAAACACATGGTCTTGATAACCCGACACAGGTAGTAAAGGTAAATTCTCTCTATAGATATGATAAAGCTGAAATCCCTCCTACTAAGTTTGCTAGCCAATGTTTGGATGAGTTTGATAATTTTATGGCTAAGCAAGAAGATTTCAATGCTTATTTTGGTAGACAATTAAAACAAAATGCTTATATGCTCGAACACTTGAGTAATTACATGGCTAATGTTAAGGGTGAACTTAAAATCATTAGCAAACATGCTTCTATGGTTACCACTCAAGTAGAACAGGTACTTAAAGCTCAAAATGATTTGCTCAATGAATTGAATAGTAAGAATAATGACTATGCTATTAGAGTGGCTACTAGAACTGGTAAAATGACTCAGGAACCTTTGTATCCTGAAGGCCACCCTAAGAGAATTGAACAAGATTCTCAGAGAAATAATTTAGATGCACCTAGTACTTCTAAAAAGAAGAAAAATAAAAATGATAGGACTTTGCATGCTTCTAGTGAACCTATTGCTGAACCACCTGAGAATCCAAATGATATTTCTATTTCTGATGCTGAAACACAATCTGGTAATGAACATGAACCTAGTGATAATGTTAATGATGATGTTCATGTTGATGCTCAACCTAGCAATGATAATGATGTAGAAATTAAACCTGCAGAAGATCTTGATAACGCACAATCAAAGAATCAACGTTATGATAAGAGACTTTGTTGCTAGGAAGCACGGTACAGAAAGAGAACCATGGGTTCAGAAACCCATGCCTTTTCCTCCCAAACCATCCAAGAAAAAGGATGATGAGGATTTTGAGCGCTTTGCTGAAATGATTAGACCTATCTTTTTGCGTATGCGATTAACTGATATGCCCAAAATGAATCCTTATGCTAAGTATATGAAGGAAATTGTCACTAATAAAAGAAAGATACCGGAAGCTGAAATTTCCACCATGCTTGCTAATTATACTTTTAAGGGTGGAATTCCAAAGAAACTAGGAGATCCTGGAGTACCCACTATACCATGCTCCATTAAAAGAAACTATGTCAAAACTGCTTTATGTGATCTTGGAGCCGGTGTTAGTGTTATGCCTCCCTCTTTATATCGTAGACTTGATTTGAATAAGTTGACACCTACTGAAATATCTTTGCAAATGGCTGATAAATCAACTGCTATACCTGTCGGTATTTGTGAGGATGTGCCTGTTGTGGTTGCAAACGTTACTATTTTAACGGACTTTGTTATTCTTGATATTCCCGAGGACGATAGTATGTCTATTATTCTTGGAAGACCTTTTTTGAATACTGCAGGGGCTGTTATTCAATGCAACAAAGGCAATGCCACTTTTCATGTTAATGGTAATGAGCATACTGTACATTTTTCGAGGAAACAACCTCAAGTTCATAGTATCAACTCTATTGGAAAAATTCCATCGATTATTTTTGGAGGTTTTGAATTTCCTCTTCCTACTGTCAAGAAGAAATATGATATTATTATTATTGGGGATGTGCATATCCCCGTTGAGGTAACATAGTGTTATTCAAAATTTCTCCGGTTCCATGTTAGTCGGAATGAGTTTGTTAGCAAGACCTGATCAACCTTGTTAGTGGATTCCTTTTGATGAGCATGAGATGGATGAAACTAGAAGTCACAACCTTCTGTACTCTCTCTCTCTACTTTCTGTTATTTAGTTGAAATAAAGTAAAAATTAGTATTTGTCTGTCTGTTTTCTGAATTATCCGTGCAATATAAAAATACACCGGAAATAAAAGTTCTCCAAATGCCCCGAAATTGAAATATGATTTTTTCTGGAATATTTGAGAATATCTGGCACTGAGAACACAGCAGGGGGAGCAAGCACCTGGCCACGAGGGTCCAGGGCGCGCCCCCTGCCTCATGGGCCCACGGTGGCTCCCCTCCACTTATTCCTGCACCCACACACCCCTTCTTCCTCCCAAAAAAATCACCAGCCAGCTAAAGCACGAGTTCTAGCTCATTTTGCTGTGATTTTCGATCCCCTTGCTCAAAGCACCTCTCACAAAACTACTTTAGGGGATTGTTCCTTGGTATGTGACTCCTCCATTGGTCCAATTAGTTTTGTTCTAGTGCTTTATTCATTGCAAATTTGTGCTGCCTAGGTGACCATGTTCTTGAGCTTGCATGTCAAATTTATATGGTTCCAAGTAGTTCTAATGCATGATATAGGCTCTAGGCACTTGTAGGAGTAGTTGCTATCAATTTTGTTGAGCTTGGTTCACTTTTATTTGAAGTTACTAAAATTTTCTGAAATTTTGCAGAGGAACAAATATGTTTAGGAAAATGTACCATGGTGGTCCTTCAAGGAAGCAAGGACCAAGGCTCGCAATGCGCGATGCCGATGATGAGCCACCAAGGAACGCTCCAGTGCGGCCTTGTGAATGGCCTTCAGAAGGCTTTATGGATCGAGCGGGAATCAAGGAAGAATTTAACGCATATTTGCGTAACGCCGGTCTTGTGAGCTTCGAGGCAGAAAAGTGCCGCGAGTACCACTATCTCACTAGTTCTTTTGTGAGGAGGTTTGAATTTTCATCTTCACGCAATTCTCAAACTGTCCTGTTTGATCTTTATGAAAAATGTTATACTACGGACTTAGAGGATTTTACCACTGCTTGCAAACTTCCACAATGGGGTAGTACTAGTGAACCTCGCAAATCTGAATTTAGAGAATTTCTTGTTAGTATAACTGTGGGGGAATCTAGAGATATAGCACAAGCTACCATAGGGAGCATTCATTTTCCTGCTATACATTATTTTGCTCTCTTCATAGGTAGGTGCATAAATGGTAAGGATGAAGCATGTCACATGTGTGTCCCTGACCTCAGTATTCTTAGGAGTGCTGTGTTAGGAGATAAATCTTATAATTTGGGAGCCATTGTTGCACGTAGGTTGCATCATAATAGATTTAATGGAGATTTCTTTGGTGGAATTTATGCAACCCGCTTAGCTGATTTTCTTGGTCTAACCATACGCGATGATGATATTGAATTGCCTCCCACTTATCTAGACTTTAATGCTATGGTCCACCATCAGGTTGTCGAGAGGATTGAACCACCTCTCCAGCACCGACTAATCTTTGACAGGCATCACGCCGTCAATATTGTTCTTCCTGCCCCTACTCTCTTTGACTTTCAGGAAAAAGGGAGACATTACATAACCAGAGAGGAGGCGGAGGAGTATAGGAGGAGGGCTGAGATAGCTCGCCTCCAAGCTGCAGCACACGATGCAATGACCGCTGCATCTCAGTACGACCCCAACTACAACTTTGGATATCCGCCAGGCCATCCGTGGCGATAGACCAACTTAGGCCAAAAGCCTAAGCTTGGGGGAGTACGTATTTCCCACCGACATTACATTCATGTTCACACACACTCATTGCTAGATGTCGGTACTCATACTCTTTCATTGTATTTTCCATGCTAGTTTATTTTCTTTTTCTTGCTTTCTTCTTGTGTGTTTAATAAACCTTAAGAAAACCAAAAAAATTAGTGTAGCTTTTAGTTAGTTTACTTTTCATGTTGTAGTAGTAATAATTAAAAGAACATCCAAAAAGATTTCCTGTTCTTCTTTTGCTTGTTGGGAGCTTTCTCGTGTAAATAGTTTTATTTCTTTTCTGTTCTTTGGGGGTCGATAGGAGAAGACCATGGTTAAATTGTTGAAGTGGCTCTTGTATGCATTATTGTTGATTTAACCAAGAGCCCATATTGCCTTGTCTTCTCCTGTTTGTTGAATGCTCGCAGATTCCAGCTTAGTCCAATGCACATGCACTCTTATTATTTTCACATCGCTCGGGCGTGCAAGTGAAAGGCAATAATGACGATATATGATGAATTGATTGAGATGAGAAAAGCTGGTATGAACTCGACCTCTTTTGTTTTTGTAAATATGATTAGTTCATCATTCCTGATTCAGCCTATTATGAATAAACATGTTTGCAATGACAATTAGAGATTATAGTTGCTCGTGCCATGCTTGATTAGCTATGAGTTATAATGGTTTACCTTGCGTGCCAACATGCTATTAAAATGGTTGTGATGTGGTATAGCGGGGTGGTATCCTCCTTTGAATGATTCAAGTGACTTGACTTGGCACATGTTCACGCATGTAGTTGAAACAAACCAACATAGCCTTCACGATATTTATGTTCATGGTGGATTATATCCTACTCATGCTTGCACTCAATGTTTATTAATTTTAATGCATGTTCATGACTGTTGTCGCTCTCTAGTTGGTCGCTTCCCAGTCTTTCGCTAGCCTTCACTTGTACTAAGCGGGAATACTGCTTGTGCATCCAATCCCTTAAACCCCAAAGTTATTCCATATGAGTCCACCATACATTCCTATATGCGATATCTACCTGCCGTTCCAAGTAAATTTGTATGTGCCAAACTCTAAACCTTCAAATGAAATTCTGTTTTGTATGCTCGAATAGCTCATGTCTCAACTAGGGCTGTCCTTATCTTCCATGTTAGGCGGGTTATTCTCAAGAGGAGTGGACTCCGCTCCTCACTCATGAGAAAATGGCTGGTCAACAGGATGCCCAGTCCCATGCTTTATGCAAATCAAATCAAAATAATTGCAAACAAAACTCCCCCTAGGACTGTTGTTAGTTGGAGGCAATCGTTTTTTCGAGCAAGCCATGGATTGATGCTTGTTGGTGGAGGGGGAGTATAAATTTACCATTCTGTTTGGGAACCGCCTATAATGTGTGTAGCATGGAAGATATCGCCATCTCTTGGTTGTTATGTTGAAAATGAAAGTATGCCGCTCAAAATATTATTTATCTCTATTTCAAAACCGAGCTCTGGCACCTCTACAAATCCCTGCTTCCCTCTGCGAAGGGCCTATCCATTTACTTTTATGTTGAGTCATCACCCTCTTATTAAAAAGCACCAGCTGGAGAGCACTGCTGTCATTTTCATCCATTACTATTAATTTATATTGGGTATGACTATGATTGGATCTCTTTTACCATGAATTACAATGTTTAGTCAGTCCTTGATCTTTAAAGGTGCTCTGCATTTATGTTTTGCGGTCTCAGAAAGGGCTAGCGAGATACCATCTTGTTATATCATATCATGATTGTTTTGAGAAAGTGTTGTCATCCAAGATTTATTATTATTGCTCGCTAGTTGATTATGCTATTGGCATGAGTAAACATGAGACCTAAATGTTATTGTGAATGTGGTTAGTCATAATCTTTGTTGAAAACTTGAACGCTGGCTTTACATACATAAAACAACAAGAGGAAACAGAGTTTGTAAAAGTTTTTCTTTATCACTTTCAGTTTATCAACTGAATTGCTTGAGGACAAGCAAAGGTTTAACCTTGAGGGAGTTGATACGTCTCCGTCGTATCTACTTTTCCAAACACTTTTGCCCTTGTTTTGGACTCTAACTTGCATGATTCGAATGGAACTAACCCGGACTGACGCTGTTTTCAGCAGAATTGCCATGGTGTTATTTATGTGCAGAAACAAAAGTTCTCGGAATGACCTGAAACTCCACGGAACTTATTTTTGGAAATAATAGAAATACTGGAAGAAGAATCCACGTCAGGGGGGCCTCCACCTGTCCACGAGGGTGGGGGCGCGCCTACCCCCCTGGCGCGCCCCCTGCCTCGTGGGCCCCCTGACGCTCCACCGACCTCAACCCCAACTCCATATATTCTTGTTCGGGGAGAAAAAAAAGAGAGAAGGATTCATCGCGTTTTACGATACGGAGCCACCACCAAGCCCTAAAACCTCTTGGGAGGGCTGATCTGGAGTCCGTTCGGGGCTCCGGGGAGGGGAATCCGTCGCCGTCGTCATCATCAACCATCCTCCATCACCAATTTAATGATGCTCACCGCCGTGCGTGAGTAATTCCATCGTAGGCTTGGTGGACGGTGATGGGATGGATGAGATCTATCATGTAATTGAGTTAGTTTTGTTAGGGTTTGATCCCTAGTATCCACTATTTTCTGAGATTGATGTTGCTATGACATTGCTATGCTTAATGCTTGTCACTAGGGCCCGAGTGCCATGATTTCAGATCTGAACTCATTATGTTTTCATGAATATATGTGAGTTCTTGATCCTATCTTGCATGTCTATAGTCACCTACTATGTGTTATGATCCGGCAACCCCGAAGTGACAATAATCGGGACCACTCCCGGTGATGACCATAGTTTGAGGAGTTCATGTATTCACTATGTGTTAATGCTTTGGTCCAGTACTCTATTAAAAGGAGGCCTTAATATCCCTTAGTTTCCGCTAGGACCCCGCTGCCACGGGAGGGTAGGACAAAAGATGTCATGCAAGTTCTTTTCCATAAGCACGTATGACTATATTCGGAATACATGCCTACATTACATTGATGAATTGGAGCTAGTTCTGTGTCACCTTATGTTATGATTGTTACATGATGAACCGCATCCGGCATAATTCTCCATCACCGATCCAATGCCTACGAGCTTTTCACATACTGTTTTTCGCTTATTTACTTTACCGTTGCTACTGTTACAATCACTACAAAACCCAAAAGTATTACTTTTGTTACCGTTACCACTAATATCATACTACTTTGCTACTAAATACTTTGCTGCAGATACTAAGTTATCCAGGTGTGGTTGAATTGACAACTCAACTGCTAATACTTGAGAATATTCTTTGGCTCCCCTTGTGTCAAATCAATAAATTTGGGTTGAATACTCTACCCTCGAAAACTGTTGCGATCCCCTATACTTGTGGGTTATCATACTACCGCTTGGAGCGGTACTACCGCGACTACTTCCATGGCTACTTCCGCTCGGGACCAAAATCTCGTCACAAGTACAGCGGTGGTAGGCACGGATGTAATTTTTTAGGACCGCTCGCAAGCAGTAGTACCGCTACCCTTAGCAGTAGTACCGCTACCCCTAGCGGTAGTACCGTGAGGTCAAGCGGTACTACCGCTCCCATGGTTCTTCTGGCTTTTTTGCCTCCTCGCTGTTGTGTTTCAAAGGGCTACTACCGCCCTAGCGGTAGTACCGCTCCTTGGAGCGGTAGTACCACTTGGTGCGGGCTATGAGCATAACGATTGGATTTTTCCCCACCTATAAAAGGTGGTCTTCTTCCCCAATGAACTTTATCCTTTGAGCTCGTGTTCTTCCCCCATTGTTGACCTTCTTCGAGCTTGCTAACTCTCAATCCCTCCATGGATTCTTGCTAGTTTTTGAGGGAAAAGAGAGAGGAGATCTAGATCCACATTTCCACCAATCACTTTCTCCTCTATGTGAGGGGAACCCCTTGGATCTAGATCTTGGAGTTCTTGGTGTTCTCCTTCTTGTTCTTCCTCTCATTTTCCTCCCTAGCATTAGTTGCTTCGGTGGGATTTGAGAGAGAAGGACTTGGGCACTCCGTGTGCCCTTGCCATTGCATTTGGTGCATCGGTTTGAGTTCTCCACGTTGATACGTGGAAGTTACAAGTTGAGAAGCTTATTACTCTTGGGTGCTTGGTACCCTTGAGCATGTTCCTCGTGGGTGCTTGGGCGCCCTAGACAGTTGGTGGTGTTCGGAGCTCAATCATTGTGGTGTAAAGCTCCGGGCAAGCATCGGGGTCTCCAATTAGGTTGTGGAGATCGCCCCGAGCAATTTGACGGGTACCGGTGACCGCCCCCAAGGGTTGCCAAAGTGTACGGGTTCGGTGACCGCCCCCAAGGGTTGCCATTTGTACGGTGAAAGTGCGTTATATCGACTAGAGGGGGGTGAATAGGCGATTTTTATAAATTCTTCACTGAGGAATTTGTGGGTGAGGAAATTCCTTAGCGAAGAACTACTTGCAGTGGAATAAGTACTCAAAAGTATGCATAGCAGAACACAAGCATAGTCATCATGATGAAATGAAAACAAGCACAGAGTACAGAAAGCGTAAACACAGGATAACACAGGATGAGGACTAACAGACTGAAAAAATTGAACTGAGGAAATTGAGAAAGTCTTCAGTCAAAGTCTTCAAACACAGATATGAACAATTGCACAACACAGGAATGAGGAAATGAAAGAGTTGAGAAAATAGAACCAGTTGGCTTGGTGAAGACAATGATTTGGTAGACCAGTTCCAACTGTTGTCTCAGTTGTACGTCTGGTTGGAGCGGCTAGGTATTTCAACCTGAGGACACCAAGTCCCGGACACACAGTCCTCACCGTATTCTCCTTGAACTAAGGTCACACAGACCTCGTCCAATCACTCGTGGTAAGTCTTCAGGTGACTTCCGAACCTTCACAAACTCGGTCACTCGACGATCCACAATTTCCTCTTGGATGCTCTAGACCATGACGCTAACCGTCTGGAAGAAGCACAGTCTTCAAAGGTAACAAGCATCGGATCCATGCAGGATCAATCTCTTCAGTGATGCTCAATCACTTTGGGTTTGTAGGTGTTTGGGTTTGGGGTTTTTCCTCACTTGATGATTTTCGCTCAAAGTCCTTGGAGGATGGGACACTCTCAAATGACAAGTGTCAGTTTCTCTCGGAGCAGCCAACCAGCTAGTGGTTGTGGGGGCGGCTATTTATAGCCTAGGGAGCAGCCCGACATGATAAGACATAAATGCCCTTCAATGATATGACCGTTAGGTGGGTAGATATTTTGGGACAGCTGGCGCATAGCACAGCAACGGTCGGAAATTTGAATATCAAATTCCTCAGGGCTATCATGTTCCTCACTGTGTAGGCAATCCGCACTGGCGAATTCCTAACTCCTCAGTCAGAACAAATTCCTCAGAGACCAGAAGAACTTCGTCTCTGTCACTGAAGAATATGACTGAACTGTATGAGATTTCCAATGGCTTCACTCAAAGGGATTGGTAGGTGTAGGATTTTGAGTTGAGCATCACATGGAAATTTTTCCTTAGTATTTCCTCGACCCCCTTTAATAGTACGGTGTTTCCTATGACTCAAGAAAGAGAAAATGAAACTACGAAAACAAAAGTCTTCACGCTTCATATTCCTCAAATGAATACCAAGTCTTCAAGGTCACACCAATTTGTTCATCTTCAAAGTCTTCAGAAAGTCTTCAGAAATCCAAAGTCTTCAGTCAAAGAACTTCATTTTTAGGGGTCGACTTTCTCTGTAATTATCAAACTCCTCATAGACTTATAGATCTGTGTACACTCACAAACACATTAGTCCCTTAACCTATAAGTCTTCAATACACCAAAATCACTAAGGGGCACTAGATGCACTTACAATCTCCCCCTTTTTGGTGATTGATGACAATGTAGGTTAAGTTTTCAACGGGGATAAACATATGACGTGTAAATACTGATATTGAGGAATTTGATTGCAAGATATAGAAGAACTCCCCCTGAAGATGTGCATAGTGAGGAATTTGCTTTTGAAGCAATGCACACTTGAAGAGTTGAATCATGGAGATCTCCCCCTATATCTTGTAATTCATACACGCATTTGACATAATATATGAAGAATTTCAAATGCATGATGAAATATGGTGACTGATGTAATTCAGCATGCGTGCAATAACATTAACGAGGAATGCAGAAGAAACAGCAAAAGTATCAGGTCACCATAGAGTTTAAGTTTAGAACTCGATCCAGCAAAGTCTTCAAAAGAACGAGAGTTGCAACTTAAAAAAACGCCCATTTAAGATAGACCCGCTTGAAGACTAACTCAAATTTCTCCCCCTTTGTCATCAAATGACCAAAAGGGTCGAAAATGAGGACTAACACCCCTGAAGAATATCAAGGTGATGAAGGAGCGTCAGCGTTGTTGGGGTCGGTTGTTGGAGTAGGGCCTGCCGCAGTGTCGTCCAAATCTTCATGTTCATTAGTGTCACGTGATGAAGAATAGGAGCTGACCACCAAGGAAGGAACCTTGACCTTCTTGTACTTCTTTGGAGGAGGTGCAGCCCAGTCAAGATCGTCCTTGAGACCCATTGTCTTCATATCTTCTTCACTATAGACTTGAGACAGAATAGCCCAGGTGCGGTTGGGGATTTCATGAAGGTAGTAGTGGTTTTTCTTCACTGCATTGTGGGTAGCAGTCATGTTGTGAAGAATTGAACCAAATTGACGCTTGACCCATTTATGATTGTGATCAACCTTCTGGTGAAGACTGAGGAGAAGCTCACGGTCAGTCATCACCCTGGGTGCTGTGCCTTGAGGATTTTGCTTGGGTGCGTTGGCGGCAGAGTCATGGGTGGCAGAGTCATCATTGGTGGAGTAGGATGCAGCCTTGCGAAATTGTCCATCCAATGGACGAATGCCTTCATCAATTACAGTAGTAGCCTTGCCCTTTTCATCAGCTGAGGAAAATGTCCATTTGAGGACTTCAAATGGGGGCAAGTAGCTGCAATGGTTCAGTGTATCAGCTTTATAGTTGAGTGAAGACCTTGTCCTGATGAATCTCATAATCCAAGGTGCATAAGGCTTCAACTCAAATGGTGACATGGCGACATTAGCCAGAGTCCTCATGAAGAAATCATGGAAGTTGATGGGAATGCCATGAATGATATTGAAAAGCAGATTCTTCATGATGCCAACGACTTCTTCTTCATTTGAGTCGTGGCCCTCGATTGGACTCAATGTCTTCATCAGAATGCGATAGATAGTCCGAGGCACATACAGCAATTCCTTCACAAGGAATTTTGTTCTTGAGGTCTGACCTGGCTTCAAAGGCTTCATCAGCACTTGCATGTAGTGATTGGGGACTGAGGAATTTGTTGCAGTGGAGTGAAGAGTGGAGAATTGGGGTGCTGACTTTCCCAAAATTCATCATTCATCACAGGTGTGGTACAGCCAATGTCCACATATTCATCTTCAATTTCTTCAACGCCGGCCTCTTCAATAGTAAACTGAGGCACAGGCGAGGAAACAACTAGGGTTGAAGGGATTTCATCCACTTCAATTTCTTCATCCATCTGCTCTGACGTAGCAGCAGAAGGAGTTTCTTCATCAGATCCGCTAGGGATCACATATTCTTCACCAAAAGGAACAAGGTCCTTTGATAGCATGGTTGAGATTGGAACAGCATCAATAGGGTTTGCAAAAGAGTTGGTCATTAGCTTCATTTTCTTCGGAGCAGAAGAATCTGAAGAAGCTGATGCTTTCCTTTTCTTCACTGCTGCATGCTCTGCAGCCTTGGACTTCTTCACATCTGATGCAGATGGAAGGATTGGAGTTGGAGTAGGCGCAGGTGGAGCAGAGGAATTTGGTGCAGTTTCTTCAGGCACAACTGATGCAGTTGCCCCGACCTCTTCATTTTCTTCAGGCGCACCACAAGTGGGTGCCCTAGGAATTTCATCAGCGGCTGGAATGCAGTCATCAGCCCTGGAACTCACATTATCTTCAGCAGCCTGATTGTCATCAGCGGTGCTGGCATGTTCTTTAGTTTGCTGAGCAGATGCTTCAGCCGGAGTGACTTCAATATGCACAGGGGCAGCGGCACTTGAAGTGAGTGTCTTCGTCAGATTGACGAACCTGACCTTGGCTCCTTTCCAATCAGCATAGTAAGCATTGAAATCATCGCTGAGGACTTTGATTTCAGACTGGAGCTTTACAAGTTCATCAGTTGTCATAGAGACAACGTTGTTCTTCAGGAACTTCTGCTTCCTGTACTATGCTTTCTTGAGTTGCCTGGCCTTCTCATATTTCTATTTTTCTTCACTGATGAAATGGGTCAGCATGTGACTTTGGCCAGGTGTCAACTTGAAATCAGGCATAGGAGTGTTTGGGTCCTTGTGCCAGAGATCAATATAGTCGAGGATCAGCTTTGGATCTAAAAGCAGTGGCACTTCTATGCCCTTGGCTCTAGCGGCCCTGACTTGCCTGTCTCTGATGATTTCAGCAAGTTCTTCATCATCAGCTTCGTCTTCATCAGACGGTACTTGGAAGGCGACCTGCTTCTTCTGAGGACTTGGGCGAGAGCCTCGTCTTGCAGTGGTCTTAGTCTTCAGCAGAGAGGGTCCTGTTGAAGAATGTGGTGCAGCTGAGGAACTAGCTGAAGCTCTTGAGGCAATGGAGATGCCTGTAGTCCTTTGGCACGTGGCAAGATGCACATGTGCTGAGGATTTTGTCGGAGCAGCTGAGGACTTTGGAGGAGCAGGAGCGGCTTGAGGAATTGGCCATGAGGGCATTGAAGAAGAGGCACTTGGCTTGTGCGCAGGCTTCTTTGCCATGGATTTCTTCGGCCTTACAGAGGCCTCAGCAGTAGCAGCAGTGGAATCTTCGTTGAATTTCCTCACTGCATCTTTTGCCTGTTTGGCCAACTTGGCCTGGCGCTTGGCCCATTCTTCAGGAAAATCCTCACCGCGCTTGATGCTAGTGGGGTCTGCCTCTTGGCCAGGTGCCAATGGAGGTCTTGAGCATGGAGGAGTAACAGCGAATTTCTTCATGTATTTTGGAGTCACATATCTGTACTCCCTCCACTCTTTTGCTCATCTCCTTTCTATCCTCTGAATGCGCACCTTGCGCTGATATTTATCTTCCTCAGGGGGTGTGCAGTACCCAGCATAAATGTCCTCAGGGATTTCAAAGGCAGTATCGACCTCAGGCTTCTTTCCTCCTTTCTGTGGCCTCTTTTCATTAGCCATTTTCTTTAGTTGAGGAATTTGAACAATTGAACTCTCTGAAGAAGTATGCAACTTTTCTTCAAGGAACGCTGCAAATGAGTTAAGTTGATGAGAACCTAGTGATTCAGCAGCGGACATGAGTACCTGTGAATAGAGTATAGTTGCGAGGAATTTGGAGAGGTCATATGCGTTCTCAGAAGGTTTTTCAATAAGAACAAGTTTGAGGAATTTGACCAGATGAGTCTTGAAGAATTTCACTAAGCGTTCTTTGTCTTAGGTTCTAGAGTTCTATAGATCGAAGATCCACACAATTGAGGAATCTTGAAGAAAAGTGATGCTTACAGAAACGAATCAAGAGCAGATGACATGTGAGGTGTTTAGTGTGTGAGGATTTGAAGAAAAAAACACCTTTGAAGATTTTTTAGTAAACATTTGAATCAAAGTGGGCAGTAAAAGTAACTTTTAATTACCCTGAACGAAGAACACAACGAATTGGGATGTGGAGAAGTGAAGCTCGTCTGTGCAGATCTTCCACGCCCTAACTTGGCAGAGGAAGACGGCTACGGCGGCGGCGGAGTGAAGATTTCCGCGGCCGGCGTGAGTACGGCGGCTACGAGGTTGAGGCAGTGAAGCTCTTCCTCACCAGCGACGATGATGTAGCGGCGGCGCTAGGGTTTGAGAAGCTCGAGCTTGGAGAGAGGTCGAGCGGAGTAAAAGAAGTGAGGCAGGGGAGAGGGGGTATTTATAGCCACGGTGAAAAATTGTTCGCCCGAAGAAATTGGACGAACGTGCCCCTGACCCTTCTCATTCGCATGACATGTGTCACCCACGTACTGAGAAGTGGAGATCGTGTTAGATCGTGGGTGAATAGATAAGTATATCGTGGGAAGCGGAACGGTTTGAGCGGTAAAGCCGAAAATTTGGATAAGATAAGTTAAAAGATCCATTCGCAAATTCTTCAGCTGACAAGGACACAGTGAAGATTTTGAACGAGTTTCAAATAGAACGCACATGAAGAATTTGTGAATAGATTGGGTTGAGTATAGCATAGAGGGGGAAGGGTCCGATCACATTCACTTAGTAGAAAAATCAACTTGAAGAATTATCCATAAGTGAATGTTGTAGAGGACATAAACTCATATATATATATATATATATAGCCAATGAAGAGAAACGACGGAAACAGTGAAGATTTTGCAAAGTTGAAGAATATGAACAACTGAGGAATTTCAAAACTGAGGAAAAACTCAAATTGAAGATTTTCAACTTTTGTGGTGGCGTGACCCACCGTATAAGAATGATAATTTCACACACCGCGTACAATTGTTGTAGGGTTCTGAGAATCAAATTCTTCATTAATTTCTTCACACTTTGAGTGTTATTCTTCATTGATTGAAGAAAAAAATTCTTCATGTGTTGCACGTCTAAGTCATCAATTTTGCATAAGTGTTAGGATGAGTGTCCTTTTCAAAGAACATTCGAGGATTCTAGGATATTTAGCTCACACCGCAACTTGCTAAATCTCTTCTCATCCAAGGGCTTTGTGAAGATATCGGCTAGCTGTTCTTCAGTCTTCACATGCTCAATAGAAATGTCGCCCTTCAACACCTTATCACGAAGAAAATGATGACGAATCTGAATGTGCTTTGTCTTTGAGTGCTGAACTGGGTTGTGAGCAATCTTGATGGCACTCTCATTGTCATAGAAGAGAGGCACATTCTTCACGTTGACGCTGTAGTCCTTGAGAGTTTGCTTCATCCACAACAATTGAGCACAGCAAGAACCAGCAACAATGTACTCAGCTTCAGCAGTAGACAATGATACGCAGTTCTGTTTCTTCGAGGACCAACAGACCAAAGATCGTCCGAGGAAATGACATGTACCAGAGGTTGACTTGCGATCCACACGATCACCAGCATAGTCAGAGTCAGAATATCCAACTAGATCAAAAGCCGAGCCCTTGGGGTACCATAATCCTAGTGTTGGTGTGTGAGCTAGATATCGAAGAATATGCTTCACAGCCTTATGGTGTGATTCCTTCGGTGTAGCTTGAAATCGGGCACACATGCAAACACTAAGCATAATATCTGGCCTAGATGCACATAAGTACAATAAAGAACCAATCATGGAGCGGTATACCTTTTGATCGAAGTCAATACCATTTTCATCTGTGCACAAATGGCCATTTGTGGGCATAGGAATTTTGACGCCTTTGCAATCTTGCATGCCCAATTTCCTCAGTACATCCTTGAGGTATTTCTCTTGAGATATGAATATGCCATTGAGCTGTTGACAAATTTGAAGACCTAAGAAGAATTTCAACTCTCCCATCATAGACATTTGATATTCTTCACTCATCATATAGGCAAATTCATCACTATAACATTGGTCAGTACAGCCAAAGATGATGTCATCAACATATATTTGGCATACAAACAATTCATCATCATATGATTTAGTGAAAAGAGTAGGGTCGAGTGAACCGGGTTTGAAGCCTTTCTTCATGAGGAATTCCTTCAAAGTATCATACCACGCCCGAGGGGCCTACTTGAGGCCATAGAGGGCCTTATTTAGTCTGAAGACTTTGTCAGGATGCTTAGGATCTTCAAAACCTGGGGGTTGAGCAACATATACTTCTTCCTCAAGCTTACCATTGAGGAATGCACTTTTCACATCCATTTGATATAAAGTGATATCATGATGGTTAGCATAAGCAAGTAATATGTGAATAGCTTCAAGTCTAGCAACAGGTGCAAAAGTTTCATCGAAATCAATTCCTTCAACCTGTGTGTAGCCTTGAGCTACTAGTCGTGCCTTATTCCTCACCACAAGGCCATTTTCATCTTGCTTGTTGCGGTAGATCCACTTTGTGCCAATGATATTGTGTTTGCAAGGATCTGGACGATTGACCAGTTCCCAAATGTTGTTGAGCTCGAACTGATGTAATTCTTCTTGCATGGCCTGAATCCACTCAGGCTCCAGAAATGCTTCATCTACCTTAGTGGGCTCTGATATAGAGACAAAAGCATAGTGCCCACAAAAGTTAGATAAATGTGAAGCTTTTGAGCGTGTGAGAGGACCTGGTGCTTCAATGTCATCGATGATCCTCTCAACTTGCACTTCTTTTGCAACGCGAGGATGAGTAGGTTGTCGTCGAGGAATTTGATCAGCATTTTCTTCAGCACCATTTTCTTTAGCAATTTCTTCAGGTGCATTAGCTCGACGTTCTTCACGTTCTAGAATGAATTCTTCAGCAGATTCTTCGGTAGGAATGACATCCTCAGTAGCCTTGAACTTGATAGTTTCCTCAGGTGCCGGTTCATCTATCACAGAGGATAGGTTCTCTCTTTGCGAGCCATTAGTTTCATCGAACCGTAGATCTACAGTTTCAACAACCTTGTGAAGAACGGTGTTGAAGACTCTGTAGGTGTGCGAGTCCTTTCCGTAACCAAGCATAAAACCTTCATGTGCTTTCGGTGCAAATTTAACATTGTGATGAGGATCTCTAATCCAACATTTAGCACCGAAGACTTTGAAATAACTCACATTGGGTTTCTTGTCAGTGAGGAGTTCATAGGCGGTCTTCTTGAAGAATTTGTGAAGATATACCCTGTTGATGATGTGGCACGCAGTATAAATTGCCTCAATCCAGAAGTGACGAGGCGTCTTGTACTCATCAAGCATAGTGCAAGCCATCTCAACAAGAGTTCTGTTCTTGCGCTCCATGACGCCATTTTCCTGAGGAGTGTGAGGAGCAGATAACTCATGAGTAATACCAAGTTCATCAAGATAGTCATCAAGACCAGAATTCTTGAACTCAGTTCCATTGTCACTTCTGATGTGCTTGATCTTCACACCAAAGTTGGTTGAAGCCCTCGAGGAAAATCGTTTGAAGACTTCCTGCACTTCATGTTTGTAAGTAACAATGTGTACCCATGTGTAACGAGAGTAATCGTCAACAATAACAAGCCCATAGAGAGATGCGTCATTTGTGACAGCTGAGTAATGGTTAGGACCAAAGAGGTCCATGTGAAGCAATTCAAATGGTCGAGTAGTGGTCATGATAGTCTTCGCTGGATGCTTAGCCCTGGTCATCTTTCCAGCTTCACAAGCTCCACATAGGTGATCCTTGAGGAATTTGACATTCTCAATGCCAATGACATGCTTCTTCTTCGCAAGCTTGTGCAAATTCCTCATGCCTGCATGACCAAGTCGTCGATGCCATATCCATCCTTCTGAAGCTTTTGCAAGTAGGCACATGGCTGGTTGCGGTCCTGTAGAGAAATCAACGATATACAAGTCTCCTCTCCTAAAGCCTTCGAAGACTTTGGAATTGTCAACTTCCATAACCACAACACAATGATACTTGCCAAAGACAACTACCATATCAAGATCACAAAGCATTGAGACAGACATGAGGTTGTATCCTAAGGACTCAACAAGCATGACTTTGTCCATGTGTCGATCCTTTGTGATCGCAACCTTACCTAGACCCAATACCTGACTTTTGCCTTTGTGAGCAAAGATGATATGCTTCAGATGCAATGGTGATAAGGGAGCATCAATCAATAGATTCTTGTCACCAGTCATGTGATTTGTACATCCACTATCGAGGACCCACTCAGTGGCTTTGGGTTGATCATCCTGCAGATGAATTAGTGCAGCTTACGAACTTCATATACTTCATCAGTGAAGAATATGTTGGAGATCGTTGCAGAAATTAAAAAATTTCTACGCATCACCAAGAACAATCTATGGAGTCTTCTAGCAACGAGAGGGAAAAGAGTGCATCTACATACCCTTGTAGATCGTGAGCGGAAGCGTTCAAGTGAACGGGGTTGATGGAGTCGTACTCGTCATGATCCAAATCACCGATGACCGAGCGCCGAACGGACGGCACCTCCGCGTTCAACACACGTATGGTTGGGGAAGACGTCTCCTCCTTCTTGATCTAGCAAGGGGGAGGGAGAGGTTGATGGAGATCCAGCAGCACGACGGCGTGGTGGTGGAAGCAGCGGGGATCTCGGCAGGGCTTCGCCAAGCTCAGCGAGAGGGAGAGGTGTCACGGGAGGGAGAGGGACGCGCCAGGGGCTTGGGTGCGGCTGCCCTCCCTCCCCCCTCTTTATATAGGGCCCCTGGGGGAGCGCCGTCCCTAGGAGATCCAATCTCCAAGGGGCGGCGGCGGCCAAGGGGGTGGCTTGCCCCCCAAGCCAAGTGGGGCGCCCCCCACCCCTAGGGTTTCCAACCCTAGGCGCAGGGGGAGGCCCAAGGGGGGCGCACCAGCCCACCAGGGGCTGGTTCCCCTCCCACTTCAGCCCATGGGGCCCTCCGGGATAGGTGGCCCCACCGGTTGACCCCCCGGGACCCTTCCGGTTGTCCCGGTACAATATCGGTGACCCCCGAAACTTTCCCGGTGGCCGAAACTGGACTTCCTATATACAATTCTTCACCTCCGGACCATTCTGGAACTCCTCGTGACGTCCGGGATCTCATCCGGGACTCCGAATGACTTTCGGATTTCCGCATACTAATATCTCTACAACCCTAGCGTCACCGAACCTTAAGTGTGTAGACCCTACGGGTTCGGGAGACATGCAGACATGACCGAGACGACTCTCCGGTCAATAACCAACAGCGGGATCTGGATACCCATGTTGGCTCCCACATGTTCCACGATGATCTCATCGGATGAACCACGATGTCGAGGATTCAATCAATCCTGTATACAATTCCCTTTGTCAATCGGTACGTTACTTGCCCGAGAATCGATCGTCGGTATCCCAATACCTTGTTCAATCTCGTTACCGGCAAGTCACTTTACTCGTACCGTAATGCATGATCCGATGACCAAACACTTGGTCACATTGAGCTCATTATGATGATGCATTACCGATTGGGCCCAGAGATACCTCTCCGTCATACGGAGTGACAAATCCCAGTCCCGAGTCGTGCCAACCCAACAGACACTTTCGGAGATACCCGTAGTGCACCTTTATAGCCACCCAGTTACGTTGTGACGTTTGGCACACCGAAAGCACTCCTATGGTATCCGGGAGTTGCACAATCTCATAGTCTAAGGAAATGATACTTGACATTTGGAAAGGCTCTAGCAAACGAACTACATGATCTTGTGCTATGCTTAGGATTGGGTCTTGTCCATCACATCATTCTCCTAATGATGTGATCCCGTTATCAATGACATCCAATGTCCATAGTCAGGAAACCATGACTATCTGTTGATCAACGAGCTAGTCAACTAGAGGCTCACTAGGGACATGTTGTGGTCTATGTAGTCACACATGTATTACGATTTCCGGATAACACAATTATAGCATGAACAATAGACAATTATCATGAACAAGGAAATATAATAATAACCATTTTATTATTGCCTCTAGGGCATATTTCCAACAGTCTCCCACTTGCACTAGAGTCAATAATCTAGTTACATTGTGATGAATCGAACACCCATAGAGTTCTGGTGTTGATCATGTTTTGCTCTAGGGAGAGGTTTAGTCAACGGATCTGCTACATTCAGGTCCGTATGTACTTTACAAATATCTATGTCTCCATTTTGAACATTTTCACGAATGGAGTTGAAGCGACGCTTGATATGCCTAGTCTTCCTGTGAAACCTGGGATCCTTGGCAAGGGCAATAGCTCCAGTGTTGTCACAGAAGAGAGTCATCGGGCCCGACGCATTGGGAATAACTCCTAGGTCGGTAATGAACTCCTTCACCCAGATTGCTTCTTGTGCTGCCTCTGAGGCCGCCATGTATTCCGCTTCACATGTAGATCCCGCCACAACGCTTTTCTCGCAACTGCACCAGCTTACTGCCCCACCATTCAAAATATACACGTATCCGGTTTGTGACTTAGAGTCATCCAGATCTGTGTCGAAGCTAGCATCCACGTAACCCTTTACGACGAGC
This sequence comes from Aegilops tauschii subsp. strangulata, assembly GCF_002575655.3. Classification (NCBI taxonomy): domain Eukaryota; kingdom Viridiplantae; phylum Streptophyta; class Magnoliopsida; order Poales; family Poaceae; genus Aegilops; species Aegilops tauschii. The sequence continues at coordinate 249,028,940 of NC_053035.3, forward strand.
TCTTCGTCACCTCCATAAACGAGAAACATATCCTTAGTCCTCTTCAGGTACTTCAGGATATTCTTGACCGCTGTCCAGTGTTCCATGCCGGGATTACTTTGGTACCTTCCTACCAAACTTATGGCAAGGTTTACATCAGGTCTGGTACACAGCATGGCATACATAATAGACCCTATGGCCGAGGCATAGGGGACGACACTCATCTTTTATCTATCTTCTGCCGTGGTCGGGCATTGAGCCGTGCTCAATTGCACACCTTGCAATACAGGCAAGAACCCCTTCTTGGACTGATCCATATTGAACTTCTTCAATATCTTGTCAAGGTACGTACTTTGTGAAAGACCAATGAGGCGTCTTGATCTATCTCTATAGATCTTGATGCCTAATATATAAGCAGCTTCTCCAAGGTCCTTCATTGAAAAACACTTGTTCAAGTAGGCCTTTATGCTTCCCAAGAATTCTATATCATTTCCCATCAACAGTATGTCATCCACATATAATATGAGAAATGCTACAGAGCTCCCACTCACTTTCTTGTAAACACACGCTCCCATAAGTCTGTGTAAACCCAAACGCTTTGATCATCTCATCAAATCGAATGTTCCAACTCCGAGATGCTTGCACCAGCCCATAGATGGAGCGCTGGAGCTTGCATACCTTGTTAGCATTCTTGGGATCGACAAAACCTTCCGGCTGCATCATATACAATTCTTCCTTAAGAAAACCGTTAAGGAATGCCGTTTTGATGTCCATTTTCCATATCTCATAATCATAGTATGCGGCAATTGCTAACATGATTCGGACGGACTTCACCTTCGCTATGGGTGAGAAAGTCTCATCGTAGTCAACCCCTTGAACTTGTCGATAACCCTTAGCGACAAGTCGAGCTTTATAGATCGTAACATTACCATCCGCGTCCGTCTTCTTCTTAAATATCCATTTGTTTTCTATTGCTCGCCGATCATCGGGCAAGTCTGTCAAAGTCCACACTTTGTTTTCATACATGGACCCTATCTCGGATTGCATGGCTTCAAGCCATTTGTTGGAATCTGGGCCCGCCATTGCTTCTTCATAGTTCGAAGGTTCACCGTTGTCTAACAACATGATTTCCAGGACAGGGTTGCCATACCACTCTGGTGTGGAACGTGTCCTCGTGGACCTACGAAGTTCAATAGTAACTTGATCCGAAGTACCTTGATCATCATCACCAGCTTCCTCTCTAGTCAGTGCAGGCACCACAGGAACATCTTCCTGAGCTGTGCTACTTTCCGGTTCAAGACGTAGTACTTCATCAAGTTCCACTTTCCTCCCACTTACTTCTTTCGAGAGAAACTCTTTCTCCAGAAAGGACCCGTTCTTGGCAACAAAGATCTTGCCTTCGGATCTGAGGTAGAAGGTATACCCAATGGTTTCCTTAGGGTATCCTATGAAGGCGCATTTTTCCGACTTGGGTTCGAGCTTTTCAGGTTGAAGTTTCTTGACATAAGCATCGCTCCCCAAACTTTTAGAAACGACAGCTTAGGTTTCTTCCCAAACCATAATTCATACGGTGTCGTCTCAACGGATTTCGACGGAGCCCTATTTAAAGTGAATGCAGCAGTCTCTAAAGCATAGCCCCAAAATGAGAGCGGTAGATCGGTAAGAGACATCATAGATCGCACCATATCCAATAGAGTGCGATTACGACGTTCGGACACACCATTTCGCTGAGGTGTTCCAGGCGGCGTGAGTTGTGAAACTATTCCACATTTCCTTAAGTGTGTGCCAAATTCGTGACTCAAATATTCCCCTCCACGATCTGATCGTAAGAACTTTATTTTCCTGTCACATTGATTCTCAACCTCACTCTGAAATTCCTTGAACTTTTCAAAGGTCTCAGACTTGTGTTTCATTAGGTAGACATACCCATATCTACTCAAGTCATCAATGAGAGTGAGAACATAACGATAGCCACCGCGAGCCTCAACACTCATTGGACCGCACACATCAGTATGTATGATTTCCAATAAGTTGGTTGCTCGCTCCATTGTTCCGGAGAACGGAGTCTTGGTCATCTTACCCATGAGGCATGGTTCGCACGTGTCAAATGATTCGTAATCAAGAGACTCCAAAAGTCCATCTGCATGGAGCTTCTTCATGCGTTTGACACCAATGTGACCAAGACGGCAGTGCCACAAGTATGTGGGACTATCATTATCAACCTTACATCTTTTGGTATTCACACTATGAATATGTGTAACACTACGTTCGAGATTCATTAAGAATAAACCATTAACCAGCGGGGCATGACCATAAAACATATCTCTCATATAAATAGAACAACCATTATTCTTGGATTTAAATGAGTAGCCATCTCGAATTAAACGAGATCCTGATACAATGTTCATGCTCAAAGCTGGCACTAAATAACAATTATTGAGGTTTAAAACTAATCCCATAGGTAAATGTAGAGGTAGCGTGCCGACGGCGATCACATCGACCTTGGAACCATTCCCGGCGCGCATCGTCACCTCGTCCTTTGCCAGTCTCCGTTTATTCCGCAGCTCCTGCTTTGAGTTACAAATATGAGCAACCGCACCGGTATCAAATACCCAGGAGCTACTACGAGTGCTAGTAAGGTACACATCAATAACATGTATATCACATATACCTTTGGTGTTGCCGGCCTTCTTGTCCGCCAAGTACTTGGGGCAGTTCCGCTTCCAGTGACCACTTCCCTTGCAATAAAAGCACTCAGTCTCAGGCTTGGGTCCATTCTTTGGCTTCTTCCCGGCAACTAGCTTACCGGGCGCGACAACTCCCTTGCCGTCCTTCTTGAAGTTCTTCTTACCCTTGCCTTTCTTGAACTTAGTGGTTTTATTCACCATCAACACTTGATGTTCCTTTTTGATCTCCACCTCCGCTGATTTCAGCATTGAATATACCTCAGGAATGGTCATTTCCATCCCCTGCATATTGAAGTTCATCACAAAGCTCTTGTAGCTCGGTGGAAGCGACTGAAGGATTCTGTCAATGACCGCGTCATCCGGAAGATTAACTCCCAGCTGAGTCAAGCGGTTGTGCAACCCAGACATTTTGAGTATGTGCTCACTGACAGAACTGTTTTCCTCCATCTTACAACTGAAGAACTTGTCGGAGACTTCATATCTCTCGACCCGGGCATGAGCTTGGAAAACCATTTTCAGCTCTTCGAACATCTCATATGCTCCGTGTTGCTCAAAACGCTTTTGGAGCCCCGGTTCTAAGCTGTAAAGCATGCCGCACTGAACGAGGGAGTAATCATCAGCACGCTGCTGCCAAGCGTTCATAACGTCTTGATTCTCTGGGATGGGTGCGTCACCTAGCGGTGCTTCTAGGACATAATCTTTCTTGGCAGCTATGAGGATGATCCTCAGGTTCCGGACCCAGTCCGTATAGTTGCTGCCATCATCTTTCAGCTTGGTTTTCTCTAGGAACGCGTTGAACTTGAGGGCAACATTAGCGTGGGCCATTTGATCTACAAGACATATTGTAAAGATTTTAGACTAAGTTCATGATAATTAAGTTCATCTAATCAAATTACTCAAAGATCTCCCACTCAGATAGACATCCCTCTACTCATCTAAGTGAAACATGATCCGAGTCGACTAGGCCGTGTCCGATCATCATGTGAGGCGGACTAGTCAACATCGGTGAACATCTTCATGTTGATCGTATCTTCTATACGACTCATGCTCGACCTTTCGGGTCTTCCGTGTTCCGAGGCCATGTCTGTACATGCTAGGCTCGTCAAGTCAACCTAAGTGTATTGCGTGTGCAAATCTGGCTTACACCCATTGTATTCGAACGTTAGAATCTATCACACCCAATCATTACGTGGTGCTTCAAAACAACGAACCTTTGCAACGGTGCACAGTTAGGGGGAACACTTTCTTGAAATTATTGCGAGGGATCATCTTATTTAAGCTACCGTCATTCTAAGCAAATAAGATGTAAAACATGATAAACATCACATGCAATCAAATAGTGACATGATATGGCCAGTATCATATTGCTCCTTTGATCTCCATCTTCGGGGCGCCATGATCATCTTCGTCACCGGCATGACACCATGATCTCCATCATCGTGTCTTCATGAAGTTGTCACGCCAACGATTACTTCTACTTCTATGGCTAACGTGTTTAGCAATAAAGTAAAGTAATTTACATGGCGTTATTCAATGACACGCAGGTCATACAAAAAATGAAGACAACTCCTATGGCTCCTGCCGGTTGTCATACTCATCGACATGCAAGTCGTGATTCCTATTACAAGAACATGACCAATCTCATACATCACATATATTTCATTCATCACATCCTTTTGGCCATATCACATCACAAGGCATATGCTGCAAAAACAAGTCAGACGTCCTCTAATTGTTGTTGCATGTTTTTACGTGGCTTCTATAGGTTTCTAGCAAGAACGTTTCTTACCTACGTAAAACCACAACATGATATGCCAACTTCTATTTACCCTTCATAAGGACCCTTTTCATCGAATCCGATTCGACTAAAGTGGGAGAGACAGACACCCGCTAGCCACCTTATGCAACTAGTGCATGTTAGTCGGTGGAACCTGTCTCACGTAAGCGTACGTGTAAGGTCGGTCCGGGCCGCTTCATCCCACGATGCCGCCGAAACAAGATAAGACTAGTAGTGGCAAGAAAATTGACAACATCTACGCCCACAACAAGTTTGTGTTCTACTCGTGCGTAGAAACTACGCATAAACCTGGCTCTGATACCACTGTTGGAGATCGTTGCAGAAATTAAAAAATTTCTACACATCACCAAGAACAATCTATGGAGTCTTCTAGCAACGAGAGGGAAAAGAGTGCATCAACATACCCTTGTAGATCGCGAGCGGAAGCGTTCAAGTGAACGGGGCTGATGGAGTCGTACTCGTCGTGATCCAAATCACCGATGACCGAGCGCCGAACGGACGGCACCTCCGCGTTCAACACACGTACGGTTGGGGAAGACGTCTCCTCCTTCTCTATCCAGCAAGGGGGAGGGAGAGGTTGATGGAGATCCAGCAGCACGACGGCGTGGTGGTGGAAGCAGCGGGGATCTCGGCAGGGCTTCGCCAAGCTCAGCGAGAGGGAGAGGTGTCACGGGAGGGAGAGGGAGGCGCCAGGGGCTTGGGTGCGGCTGCCCTCCCTCCCCCCTATTTATATAGGGCCCCTGGGGGCGCCGGCCCTAGGAGATCCAATCTCCAAGGGGGGGGCGGCCAAGGGGGTGGCTTGCCCCCCAAGCCAAGTGGGGCGCCCCCCACCCCTAGGGTTTCCAACCCTAGGCGCAGGGGGAGGCCCAAGGGGGGCGCACCAGCCCACCAGGGGCTGGTTCCCCTCCCACTTCAGCCCATGGGGCCCTCGGGATAGGTGGCCCCACCCGGTGGACCCCCCGGGACCCTTCCGGTGGTCCCGGTACAATACCGGTGACCCCCGAAACTTTCCCGGTGGCCGAAACTGGACTTCCTATATACAATTCTTCACCTCCGGACCATTCCGGAACTACTCGTGACGTCCGGGATCTCATCCGGGACTCCGAAAGACTTTCGGATTTCCGCATACTAATATCTCTACAACCCTAGCGTCACCGAACCTTAAGTGTGTAGACCCTACGGGTTCGGGAGACATGCAGACATGACCGAGACGACTCTCCGGTCAATAACCAACAGCGGGATCTGGATACCCATGTTGGCTCCCACATGTTCCACGATGATCTCATCAGATGAACCACGATGTCGAGGATTCAATCAATCCCGTATACAATTCCCTTTGTCAATCGGTACGTTACTTGCCCGAGAATCGATCGTCGGTATCCCAATACCTTGTTCAATCTCGTTACTGGCAAGTCACTTTACTCGTACCGTAATGCATGATCCGATGACCAAACACTTGGTCACATTGAGCTCATTATGATGATGCATTACCGAGTGGGCCCAGAGATACCTCTCCGTCATACGGAGGGACAAATTGTGACGCCCGGATAATTAGGCTACAGTAATCCCCCGTTAATGTCGCCACGTCACCTTGGTTACTGTTCCTAATCTCGCGTTAGTTCGAAACCGATTCCAATTCAAATTCCAAAATCAAGCAAGAAAATAAAACTTTTCAAACATTAAAACTAAAATATTCCAGGTGTGACAAATAATACCTAGATAATAATGGTGGAGAAACCAACATCCTTAAAAATGTTTGAATGTCCTAAAATAAATAAAACAGTGGCAACTTAATTGATTAAATGCCTTTTATCATTTATAAAATATCAAACAATTTTAGTTAGGAGAGAAACTTTTTGTGGCAGTGGTTTAAACCATAACACTAATTTATAAACTATTTTCCTAATTTATAAAACTAAGATAAATAGAAAACAAAATAGAAAACTACTAAACAGAAAATAAATAAGAGAAAATAGGAAAGAAAAAAAAGTAGAAGAAAGACCCCCCCCCCCTCGCTGGGCCTCGGCCCAGCTGGCCACCAGGCCGCCCGAATGGGCCGGCCCACCCCGCGCCCCCCACTCCCTTATCCACTCACCTGCCCGAACCCTAGCCCTATCCCCTCCCCCCCCCCCTCGTCGCCTCTCCCTCCCCCGATCTGGATCGGGAGGAGGCCGATCCCCACGCCCCTCACTCCCTACGGCCCCCCCTCTGCCCGAACTAGTTCGGGCACGGCGCCCCAACCTCGTCGCCGGCGCTCACCGTCATCGCCCCCGACGCCGCTGGCCCCCGCCGTCGCCGGGCCACCACGCCGCCGTCGAACGCCTCCCCGCTGCGCCCCAATGACCACGCCTCGCCGCCCGGCGCTACCCAACGTCGTCTTCCCCGCGCCCTCGCCGCCCGGAACACCGCCTCGCCGGACTCCCTCCCCAACGTCGTCGCCGTCCCGGCCGCTCCAAGCCTCCCCCGAGCCCGCTGCCACTCCCTACGGCTCCCCTGTGAGCTCCGCTACCCCCCCCCTCTCTCCCTGGGCTCCGGTTCCTCTCCTGCTAGCTTCCCTGCTAGTACCGACCGCCGCCGTCTGCCATAGCTGCCGGGCTCACGCACCCCGAGCTCCTCCGCCCGCACCGATGGTCCCCGCGTGCTCCTGGCACTCCCAGGGCCCCGTAGAGCCCCACATCTGGCCTTCCCGTGCCTCCCATCGCCGTGCCCGTGCAACCCCGAACTCCGGCCGCCGCTAAGCTCGCCGCCGATGCCGTTTCCGGCCATCTCCGGACGAACCACTACCACCATCCGACGCGGATCGTCTTGGCCGTTCGAACGCGACCAAGCGCGCGTGAAACGGACCCCTGTGGCCGAATTCCGGCCACGGCCGAGGCTCGCCGCCGTGTACGGGCTCGCCGGAGTGCCCTCCCGCCGGCATCCGACGTGGCGCCTGGGGCCCACCCCCAGGGTCACTGACCAGCGGGCCCCTGGGCCCCACCTTTGTCCCGTTGACTTCGGTCGATGCTGACTGGGCCAATCCCAGCAGCTGACATGCGGGGCCCACCAATAAAACCTTTTAAAAAAATAAATAAAAATACTAATTAATCAGTTAGTTAAATTAGTTAGTTAAACTAATCCCTAATCAGACACTGACTAGTAGGGCCCACAATCTAATTAAGTTTTTTTAGTTTAAATTAACCCGGTTAATTAGCTACAGAGGCTGACATGTGGGCCCCACATGTCAGGGTGACATGGTCAGCGCATAGTTGACTGCTGGATGTCACGCATACGACATGCTGACGTCACCATTACTGTTTTGGATAATTCGAATTTAATTTAATAAATAAATTCCAGAAATTCAAATAATCTTTGAAAATTCATATCTTTTAAACCGTAACTCGGATGAAAATGTTTTCTACATGAAAGTTGCTCACAACGACGAGACGTATCCGAATACGCAGTCTGTTCGTCCGCCACGCGTCCCTAGCATAGTGAACCTGCAACATTTCACCTCCGGTTTCTCTGTCCGAAAACGTGAAACACCGGGGAAACTTTCCCGGATGTTTCACCCCTTCGCCAGTATCACCTATCCCTACGTTAGGTCACCCCTAGCACAACGTATCGCCGCGTCTTGCTTTGTGTTACATTTGATTGCTCTGTTATTTATTGTGTTCCCCCTCCGTTACTTCTTTCCGGTAGAACCTGAGACTGCCGGCGACCCCCAGTTCGACTACGGTGTTGACGACCCCTCCTACTTGCCAGAGCAACCAGGCAAGCCCCCCCCCCTTGCTCACCAGATATCGTCTATTCTTCTCTATACTTCTTGCATTAGAGTAGTGTAGCATGTTACTGCTTTCCGTTAATCCTATCCTGATGCATAGCCTGTCATTATTGCTACAGTTGTTACCCTTACCTGCTATCCTACTGCTTAGTATAGGATGCTAGTGTTCCATCAGTGGCCCTACACTCTTGTCCGTCTGCCATGCTATACTACTGGGCCGTGATCACTTTGGGAGGTGATCACGGGTATATACTTATATACTCTATACATGACACATGTGGTAAATAAAGTCGGGTCGGCTCGTAGGAGTACCCGCAAGTGGATCTTTGTGGCGGAGCGACAGGGCAGGTCGAGACCGCCTAGGTGAGTGGTGGGCCTGGCCCTGGACGGCGTCCGCGGTTACTTCGACATAACACGCTTAACGAGTTCTTGGTATTTGATCTGAGTCTGGCCATTTGGTCTATACGCACTAACCATCTACGCGCGAGTAGTTATGGGTATCCCGGCGTCGTGGTATCAGCCGAAGCCTTCGTGACGTCAGCGACTGAGTGGCGCGCGCCGGATTGGACTGGAACGCCACTAGGCTAGGTCTGCTTCCGGCCGCGTACGCAACGTGCAGGTGTGCATAGGGCGATGGGCCCAGACCCCTGCGCGCATAGGGTTAGACCGGCGTGCTGACCTCTCTGTTGTGCTTAGGTGGGGCTGCGATGTGTTGATCTTACGAGGCCGGGCATGACCCAGGAATGTGTGTCCAGCCAAATGGGATCGAGCGTGTTGGGTTATGTGGTGCACCCCTGCAGGGAAGTTTATCTATTCGAATAGCCGTGTCCCTCGGTAAAAGGACGACCCGGAGTTGTACCTTGACCTTATGACAACTAGAACCGGATACTGAATAAAATACACCCTTCCAAGTGCCAGATACAACCCGGTGATCGCTCTCTAACAGGGCGATGAGGAGGGGATCGCCAGGTAGGATTATGCTATGCGATGCTACTTGGAGGACTTCAATCTACTCTCTTCTACATGCTGCAAGATGGAGATGGCCAGAAGCATAGTCTTCGACAGGATTAGCTATCCCCCTCCTATTCTGGCATTTTGCAGTTCAGTCCACTGATATGCCCCTTTACACATATACCCATGTATATGTAGTGTAGCTCCTTGCTTGCGAGTACTTTGGATGAGTACTCACAGTTGCCTTTCTCCCTCTTTTTTCCCCTTTCCTTTCTACCTGGTTGTCGCAACCAGATGCTGGAGCCCAGGAGCCAGACGCCACCGTCGACGACGACTCCTATGACACTGGAGGTGCCTACTACTACGTGCAGGCCGCTGACGACGACCAGGAGTAGTTAGGAGGATCCCAGGCAGGAGGCCCGCGCCTCGTTCGATCTGTATCCCAGTTTGTGCTAGCCTTCTTAAGGCAAACTTGTTTAACTTATGTCTGTACTTAGATATTGTTGCTTCTGCTGACTCGTCTGTGATCCAGCACTTGTATTCGAGCCCTCGAGGCCCCTGGCTTGTATTATAATGCTTGTATGACTTAATTATGTTTTAGAGTTGTGTTGTGATATCTTCCCGTGAGTCCCTGATCTTGATCGTACACATTTGCGTGCATGATTAGTGTACGGTCAAATCGGGGGCGTCACACAAATCCCAGTCTCGATTCGTGCCAACCCAACAGACACGTTCGGAGATACCCGTAGTGCACCTTTATAGCCACCCAGTTACGTTGTGATGTTTGGCACACCCAAAGCACTCCTATGGTATCCGGGAGTTGCACAATCTCATGGTCTAAGGAAATGATACTTGACATTTGGAAAAGCTCTAGCAAACGAACTACACGATCTTGTGCTATGCTTAGGATTGGGTCTTGTCCATCACATCATTCTCCTAATGATGTGATCCCGTTATCAATGACATCCAATGTCCATAGTCAGGAAACCATGAATATCTGTTGATCAACGAGCTAGTCAACTAGAGGCTCACTAGGGACATGTTGTGGTCTATGTATTCACACATGTATTACGATTTCTGGATAACACAATTATAGCATGAACAATAGACAATTATCATGAACAAGGAAATATAATAATAACCATTTTATTATTGCCTCTAGGGCATATTTCCAACAGAATATGACACCAATTCATCAGATCAATTTCATCAAGCAATAGAACAGAGAAAGCAGTATGAGGACGTGAGAAATGAAAGTTCATTTCTTCATGATTTGCATGCGTCCTTTCAGGCAAACTTCAGGTCTCCAGCAAATTCTTCAAACGTTCAAGTACGTCTGGAGACCTGACCCTGCAGAAGAGATTAGTTCTTTTTCTTCACCACCCACATCTGAAGGGGTGGCAAAGAGTTCATCACTCTGCGAGCTCCATATGAGAAAGGTGGCATAGAAGCCAATGCATTTCGTTTCACATAAGAGAAGTTAGGGTGAGCATATGAATAAGCAGAGAAATTCTTCGAGGACTTATGAACATAATGATTAGAAGAATAATGCTCATATTCATAGCCCTTGGCTCCTCCCTGCGAAACAGAGTTGTTAGCACGATGATGTTCATATGAGGACTTTGATCCTCTTGAGGAATTTGATCCATGTGAGGAATTTGGTCCGTATGAGGACTTGGATCCATATGAAGAATTTGGTCCATATGAAGAATTTGATCTGGGGTTCCTATTCCTCACAGGTGGTGTCATGAGGACATTCACCTGAAGACTTTCAAGGCATCTTTTGGGAACCCAGATTTTCTTCATAGGAGAACCGTTCCTGCAGTTAGTGCCAACATATCTAGCAAATACTTCACCATTCTGATTTTTGAACAGTTTATAGTTGGAGTCAAATGACTTATCAGAAGAATGAGGAGATTCACATGTAAAGCCAGATAAGTTAGATGGATCAACTGGAGGTCCCTTTGCAGCAACCCATGAGGTTTTGGGGTACTGCTCAGGCTTCCAATATGTACCATCAGCATTGAGTTTTCTCTCAAAGGCAATACCCTCTTTCCTAGGGTTTCTGTTGAGGATCTGCTTTTTAAGCACATCACAAAGAGTCTGATGCCCTTTGAGACTTTTGTACATGCCTGTCATGTACAATTCCTTCAGCCCTGCATCGTTAGTGATACTAGCAATGTCCTCAGATGAGGAATTAATGATTGTAGAGACAGTTGAGGAATTTGTAGCATTAGGAGCATTTGAACACTCAGGTGAAGAATTAGCAGATTCACGTTCAATGCATTTCAAACATGGAGGAACAAATTCTTCCTGAGCAGCGCTGACTTGTTGAGCAAGTAATGAATCGCGCTCCTTCTGAAGATCTTCATAACTCACTCTTAGCTTCTCAAGATCTTGCTTTCTTTGAATAAATTCATAAGAAAGCTTCTCATGATCAGATAAGAGAGTGTTATGTTGATCTTGAAGGGTGTCATACTTAGTATGAAGTCTCTGAAGACTTTCAGCCAAAGCTTTTGACTGATCCATTTCTTCACCCAACATATCATCCCTCTTACTAAGCATGTTTTGAACCTTTTCCAAAGCTCTTTGTTGTTTAGCGGCAAGGTAAACAAGCTTGACATAACTGGGTCGTAATTCATCATCAGATTCATCATCACTAGATTCAGACAGATAGCATTCAGTTACCTTTTCACCATCTGCCATAAGGCATGGTGAGGAGGATGATGATTCTGGTTCGAATGTCATTGATTTGAGAGATTCCTTGAAGTCCTCAAACCAAGGATCATGACAGGTTCGATGACCTTCATAGACATCAGAGAGACGGTCCCAGATAAGCTTCGCATGATCGAGATGCATAACGTTCCTGAACTGATTTTGAGACAGACAGGAGCAGATGACGCCCTTCGCCGTGAGGTTGAGAAGAGTGTACTTGCGAATGTCATCATCTTCCGCCGTCTTGCACAAATCGGTAAGACCAATCTCAGTGACGGTCCACAATTCGCTGTTCATCGCCATGAGGCGCTTCTTCATCATGGCCTTCCACTTGGGATAATCATGACTGTCAAAGATGGGACATGTCACTTTCTTCATACCTGTGGTCGACATAACTAAAACTCCAGGCGGTTAAACCAAAATCACACAGAACAAGGGAGTACCTCGCTCTAATACCAATTGAAAGTGCGTTCTATCGACTAGAGGGGGGTGAATAGGCGGTTTTTATAAATTCTTCACTGAGGAATTTGTGGGTGAGGAAATTCCTTAGCGAAGAACTACTTGCAGCGGAATAAGTACTCAAAAGTATGCATAGCAGAACACAAGCATAGTCATCATGATGAAATGAAAACAAGCACAGAGTACATAAAGCGTAAACACAGGATAACACAGGATGAAGACTAACAGACTTAGGAAATTGAACTGAGGAAATTGAGAAAGTCTTCAGTCAAAGTCTTCAAACATAGATATGAACAATTGCACAACACGGGAATGAGGAAATGAAAGAGTTGAGGAAATAGAACCAGTTGGCTTGGTGAAGACAATGATTTGGTAGACCAGTTCCAACTGTTGTCTCAGTTGTACGTCTGGTTGGAGCGGCTAGGTATTTCAACCTGAGGACACCCAGTCCCGGACACACAGTCCTCACCGTATTCTCCTTGAACTAAGGTCACACAGACCTCGTCCAATCACTCCTGGTAAGTCTTCAGGTGACTTCCGAACCTTCACAAACTAGGTCACTCGGCGATCCACAATTTCCTCTTGGATGCTCTAGACCATGACGCCTAACCGTCTGGAAGAAGCACAGTCTTCAAAGGTAACAAGCGTCGGATCCACGCAGGATCAATCCCTGATGCTCAATCACTTTGGGTTTGTAGGTGTTTGGGTTTGGGGTTTTTCCTCACTTGATGATTTTCGCTCAAAGTCCTCGGAGGATGGGACGCTCTCAAATGACAAGTGTCAGTTTCTCTCGGAGCAGCCAACCAGCTAGTGGTTGTAGGGGGCGGTTATTTATAGCCTAGGGAGTAGCCCGACATGATAAGACATAAATGCCCTTCAATGATATGACCGTTAGGTGGGTAGATATTTTGGGACAGCTGGCGCATAGCACAGCAACGGTCGGAAATTTGAGTATCAAATTCCTCAGGGCTATCATGTTCCTCACTGTGTAGGCAAGCCGCACTGGCGAATTCCTAACTCCTCAGTCAGAACAAATTCCTCAGAGACCAGAAGAACTTCGACTCTATCACTGAAGAATATGACTGAACTGTATGAGATTTCCAATGGCTTCACTCGAAGGGATTGGTAGGTGTAGGATTTTGAGTTGAGCATCACATGGAAATTTTTCCTTAGTATTTCCTCGACCCCCTTTAACAGTACGGTGTTTCCTATGACTCAAGAAAGAGAAAATGAAACTACGAAAACAAAAGTCTTCACGCTTCATATTCCTCAAATGAATACCAAGTCTTCAAGGCCACACCAATTTCTTCATCTTCAAAGTCTTCAGAAATCCAAAGTCTTTAGTCGAAGAACTTCATTTTTAGGGGTCGACTTTCTCTGTAATTATCAAACTCCTCATAGACTTATAGATCTGTGTACACTCACAAACGCATTAGTCCCTTAACCTATAAGTCTTCAATACACCAAAATCACTAAGGGGCACTAGATGCACTTACATACGGGTTCGGTGACCGCCCCCAAATCACGACATCTTGCATTGTGCGACGGCGTGAGGAGATTACGGTGGCCCTAGTGGCTTCTTGAGGAGCATTGTGCCTCCACACTGCTCCAAACAAAGATTAGCATCCGCAAGGGTGTGAACTTCGGGATACATCGTCGTCTCCGCGTGCCTCGGTTATCTCTTACCCGAGCCCTTTACTTATGCACTTTACTTTGTGATAGCCATATTGTTTCTTGTCATATATCTTGCTATCACCTAAGTAGTTTAACTTGCTTAGCATAAGTTGTTGGTGCACATAGGTGAGCCTAGTTGTTGTAGGTTTTGTGCTAGACAAATTAACCGCTAGGTTTATTCCGCATTTGTTCAAGCCTCAACCGTAATTATTTTAAAGCGCCTATTCACCCCCCTCTAGGCGACATCCACGATCTTTCACGCACTATGCTTATCTCAAGCTCAAGATGCCCGGTCCACGCGGCGTCATAACAGTCAACGGAAACACTGAACGCTCCCTCCGAACAGAGGAGCACACAGCCGCCCTAGCAGCAGAGGTACAGAACGGCCTTCTCAAGCAGAATCGGAATCTGGCTGCGAGCCCCTGGACATCACTAAGAGAGTCCAGACCACACTGCAACAGGATGGTTTGGCTCGTCAAGAGCTCGACTAGCAATTGGGCCTCCATCCCGGTCCTGACGAGGTAGCCGCATCCGCACCTCGCGTACATAATTACGCACTCAAAATCCCATGGGCATGACGGAGGCACAACTAGCTTGTGATCCATAGTTCGGCTGTACCGATCCCGGACTCACTAGTATCTTTGCTATTTCCTTTTTCTCTTTTTTTCCTTTTTCAGGTATCTTTTATACAGGCCTCCTCCGATGGCCTGATTTCCGGTCCTGTCAAAGGACAAGTACACCAGATTGGCGCAGAGCAAGGGCATATAGGGGAAGCCCTAGAGGACAATTCAACGACTACTCTACTTGTTTTTCAGTACCCGAATGCAGCTCTCCTCTGGTTTTGGCATGTTAAATAGCCAGTTGCTTATTGCATTACTTGTATAAATGCTCTTTGACGCATTAACCCAACTACGATTGAAACAGTTTACGACCCACGTCAAGGGGCCCTAGATACTACCTCTGCTCTTTTTCTGTTTCCCGTTGCTATTAATTACTTATATACTCGCACCCGTACACTTTGGTACGTTTCATATTCGCCAGGGGCTTTCTATCGCCCCATAATACGGCAACAAAGTCCGAACACTTCTTATAGATAAGTTCGGCACCTCGAATTTAGCATTATATGCATTGGCTCCGAATCATGTCTTTGGTCAATAGTTGGGTTGCCCGGCTCCTGTGCTTGCTACCCTACGTTCCGCTATATCGGCTAGGGTAGTAAAGGGAGAACTACTGCGATTGTGTCCTGGCCTAGACTAGATGAGCACCTCAGTAGAGAAAGCCAAAAACTGACTGTCATGATGCGGCGAGAGCCGGTCAGCTGTTCGGAGGTCATAAATCGTTGGAGATTTTTTCTGTATTTCGCGAAGGATCGGTACTTCCCGATCAGACGCTAACATCACCATGATTTGTATACCAGGGGCTGTGCCTATGTTTTATTATAAAACTCCTATGGCTAAGTGAGGGCATTTAAGCCGCATAGTCTGATTGCCTGGTTCGTTGCGCTAAACAACTCCTTCAAGGACCATATAATTGGATCAAGATTGTTTAGATTCCATCCTGAACACCTCTGTACTACCTACGTGAGGGCAGAAGCCGACGACCGGCCAATCCTCAGATTTAATATAACACGGCCGCACAGGAGGAAACAATCAAAACATAACAAACATTATATTACAAACCAGATTTGTTCTCATCATACAAGGCAAACAAAAAAATGAATGTCTTCATTCGAAAATAAGGTCCTGCCCGCACTGCGCGGCTGCAAGACGAGATCCCTCCAGGACATCCGCAAAATATCGCTCGGGTGTGCGGTGCTCCTTGCCCTCTGGCGGCCCACTGGCCACCTCAACGACGTCCATCTTCGCCCACCACATCTTGCAATGAGTGAAGGCCATGCGGGCAACCTTGATGCAGACTGATCGCTTGACGACGTCTAGCCGCGGACACGCCTCCATCACCCGCTTCACGAGGCCAAAATAACTGGTGGCTATTGCCTCGGCTGGCCATAGCCGGATTATTAAGTCCTTCATGGCCAGTTCGGCCACCCTGTGCAGCTCGACCAGCTGTTTCAGCTGATCGGTAAAGGGCACCAGATGTTCTGGCACAGCGTATTGCGTCCAGAACAGCTTCTCCGTGGAGCTCCCTTCTTTGGCTCGGAAGAACTCCGCCGCATCGGACACGCTGCGTGGTAGATCCGCAAAAGCCCCTGGGCAACTCCGAATCCGGGTTAGTAAAAGGTACTTCCTCTCCGCATACTTGCTTTGCATGTTAAATGCCTTAGCCGCTGCGATCTTCTTGGCCTCCTGGATCTCCTGGAGAGCGCCCCAGGCCTCATTCTGTGCGGCCTCCGCGCTCTGGCGAGCTTTGGTAAGTTCGGTCTCTCGAACGGACGCTCCGCGCTCCAAAGCCTCACACTTTTTCACCGCGTCCTGGAGCTCCTATTGGATCTCATCGACCTGGGCCTTGAGCTTCTTACGGGCGGCTTGCTGCTGGACAGCCTTCCCCTCGGCTTTGGTCAGGGCATTTTTCAGGGCCTCAACATCGGTCGCTGCCCCTACAAACATTATGACACTCCGGTCAAATACTCACCACTTATTCTTTTCGAATACACAACAAGTTGTCACTCACCTTGCTTCTTCTGGAGCTTCATCTTCACCTCGCTGAGCTCATTCTTGGCCCGCTCCAACCTCTGCTTCAGTTCAGAGACTTCGGCAACATGCGAGGTCGCGGCCAACAGCGACGCCTGCTCATTCATATATATCAAGTTAGTCTTCTACAAAGGGTTGATCCCCTGTCCGACATTTCTTTCCGAACACCAGACAGTGTCTCAGGGGCTACTGTTAACACGGGGTGTTCTCTTCCTACGTCACTTACCTCAAAACCTATCAACAGATTATTGCAGGCCTCGTTCAGTCCGCTCTTGGCGGACTGAATTTTCTCGATCACCGTACCCATAAGGACACGGTGCTCGTCCACAATGGAGGCACCTCGTAGTGCCTCCATCAGGTTATCCGGTGCCCCTGGCTGGACAGGGGCCATCGGTGGAATTGGCGCACCCCCCCCTCCTTCGAAGAAAGGCGCACGCCAGATTCCGGGGCCGTATCGGTCCCCGGGATCGTATTCGGCTGAGGGCCGAATTGAATACGTCCCTCTTCGCCATCCTCCATGGGGCTCTGCTCCCCCATATGTCCGGCAGCGGAGGTCTCGCCTTGCGGCGCCTCCTGGACGACGTCCTGGGCCCCTCCCCAACTCGGAGCGGTCCTCCGGGACAACACTTCGGTGTCGTCCTTGGCCTCAGGGGAGTAAGTGGGCGGCGGCGACATGCTGGCCATTTCCGCCGGATCCAATGAACCCCCTGAAGAGGATCGCTGGATGCTCCCACGGGCCGGACTGCAATGGCACAATTAACCACGTTAAAACGATAAAAAGGAGAGGTCGGGTACACTTATGTACTGGAGTCATAGTACTTACGATGCGGCCCGGGGCTTAGTGCGGAGCCGTCGCTCCGGACTGCTATCAACGTCCCACGCGGTGTCGACCGCAGGGGCGCCCTTTCCCTTCTTGGGCGTTCCCGCCTCCAGATTCGTGGAGGCCCCCCTCTTCTTCTCCTTAGGGGGAGGTTTCTTCTCCTCCTCCTCCCCCTCTTCCTCGTCGTCGTCCTCAGGGATGGAGGAATGGGCTTCCTCGTCTTCTGACGTCACGTCCGAAGTGCCCTTGCGATGGGGGCCACTTTTGGCCCCCTTGGCCTTCTTCTTGGCCTTCTTCTCCGGCGCCTTGTATGGAGCCGGCAGCAGCATCTTCGCCAGGCACGGGATGACGGGTTCTTTAGGCAGCGGAGCCGGACACTGGATCCGCTTCGCCCTCTCCATCCAATCCTGAAAAAGCAATGATAAAACTCAGACATCATCCTCGAAACAATTAAGTTGGGGATACGTGATACGTCTCCATCGTATCTACTTTTCCAAACACTTTTGTCCTTGTTTTGGACTCTAACTTGCATGATTTGAACGGAACTAACCCGGACCGACGCTGTTTTCAGCAGAATTGCCATGGTGTTATCTTTGTGCAGAAACAAAAGTTCTCGGAATGACCCGAAACTTCACGGAGATTATTTTTGGAAATAATAAAAAATACTTGCAAAAGAATCAAGGCCAGGGGGTCCACACCCTTTCCACGAGGGTGGGGGCGCGCCTGCCCCCCTGGGCGCGCCCCCTGCCTCGTGGGCCCCCTGGAGCTCCACCGACCTCAACTCCAACTCCATATATTCGTGTTCGGGGAGAAGAAAACGGAGAGAAAGATTCATCGCGTTTTACGATACGGAGCCGCCGCCAAGCCCTAAACTCTCTCGGGAGGGCTAATCTGGAGTCCGTTCGGGGCTCCGGAGAGGGGAATCCGTCGCCATCGTCATCATCAACCATCCTCCATCACCAATTTCATGATGCTCACCGCTGTGCATGAGTAATTCCATCGTAGGCTTGCTGGACGGTGATGGGTTGGATGAGATTTATCATGTAATCGAGTTAGTTTTGTTAGGGTTTGATCCCTAGTATCCACTATGTTCTGAGATTGATGTTGCTATGACTTTGCTATGCTTAATGCTTGTCACTAGGGCCCGAGTGCCATGATTTCAGATCTGAACCTATTATGTTTTCATGAATATATGTGGTTCTTGATCCTATCTTGCAAGTCTATAGTCACCTACTATGTGTTATGATCCGGCAACCTCGAAGTGACAATAATCGGGACCACTTCCGGTGCTGACCGTAGTTTGAGGAGTTCATGTATTCACTATGTGTTAATGCTTTGGTCCAGTACTCTATTAAAAGGAGGCCTTAATATCCCTTAGTTTCCACTAGGACCCCGCTGCCACGGGAGGGTAGGGACAAAATATGTCATGCAAGTTCTTTTCCATAAGCACGTATGACTATATTCGGAATACATGCCTACATTACATTGATGAATTGGAGCTAGTTCTATGTCACACTATGTTATGACTGTTACATGATGAACCACATCCGGCATAATTCTCCATCACCGATCCAATGCCTACAAGCTTTTCACATATTGTTCTTTGCTTATTTACTTTACCGTTGTTATTGTTACAATCACTACAAAACCCAAAAAAATATTACTTTTGCTACCGTTACCGTTACTATCATACTACTTTGCTACTAAATACTTTGCTGCAGATATTAAGTTATCTAGGTGTGGTTGAATTGACAACTCAACTGCTAATACTTGAGAATATTATTTGGTTCCCCTTGTGTCGAATCAATAAATTTGGGTTGAATACTCTACCCTCGAAAACTGTTGCGATCCCCTATACTTGTGGGTTATCAAGACTATTTTCTGGCACCGTTGCCGGGGAGCATAGCTCTATTCTTTGAGTCACTTGGGATTTTTATCTGCTGGTCACTATGAACTTGAAAGACGAGAAAATTAAAATTTATCCCTCAACTACGAGGGGAGGTAAGGAACTGCCATCTAGCTCTGCACTTGATTCACCTTCTGTTTTGAGTAAGCTTGCGACACCTAAACCTGCTTCTGCTATTAATTCTGATATGTCGCATGTTATTGATGATGCCACTTCTGCTATGCATGATACTTATGATGAAACTACTTCTATGCTTGATACTACTGTGCCACTTGGTGGATTTCTTGATGAACAACTTGCTAGGGCTAGAGAGAATGAAATTATTGAAACTGATAATATTGGTGAAAGTGATGATGAAGATTCTCCCCCTAAATATGAATTGCCTATTGTGCCTGAGGGCTATGTTATGGATGAAGAAACTGCTAGAGACTTTCTTGCTTGCAATGATAGAAGTGATCTTAAGAAATTGTTAGCTAAGCTAAAACAAAAAACCCTGAATGCTAGAATGAAATATGATCCTGCTTATGCTACTTCACCTATCTTTGTTACTGATAAGGATTATGAATTCTCTGTTGATCCTGATATAATTACTTTGGTTGAATCCGATCCTTTCTATGGCTATGAGTCTGAAACTGTTGTGGCACATCTTACTAAATTAAATAATATAGCCACCCTGTTCACTAATGATGAGAGAACTCGCTACTATTATATCCTTAAAATATTTCCGTTCTCATTAAAGGGTGATGCTAAGATATGGTTTAATTCTCTTGATCCTGGTTGTGTGCGTAGTCCCCAGGATATGATTTATTACTTCTCTGCTAAATATTTCCCTGCTCATAAGAAACAAGCTGCTTTAAGGGAAATATATAATTTTGTGCAAATTGAAGAAGAGAGTCTCCCACAAGCTTGGGGGAGGCTTCTCCAATTACTTAATGCTTTGCCTGATCATCCTCTCAAGAAAAATGAAATACTTGATATCTTTTACAATGGACTAACCGATGCTTCCAGAGACCACCTGGATAGTTGTGCTGGTTGTGTTTTCAGGGAAAGAACACCAGATGAAGCTGAAATTCTATTGAATAATATGATGACAAATGAAAATAATTGGACACTTCCTGAACCAACTCCCAAGCCAACTCCGAAGAAAAGGGGTGTTCTATTTCTCAATCCTGAAGATATGCAAGAGGCAAAGAAATCTATGAAAGAAAAAGGTATAAAAGTTGAAGATGTTAAGAATTTACCTCCTATTGAAGAAATACATGGTCTTAATTTACCTCCTGTTGAAGAAACACATGTTCTTGATAACCCGAGACAGGTAGTAAAGGTAAATTCTCTCTATAGATTTGATGAAGGTGATATTCCTCGTTATAAGTCTGCTAGCCAATGCTTAGATGAGTTTGATAATTTTACTGTCAAACAAGAAAACTTCAATGCTTATGTTGGTAGACAATTGAAACACAATTCCGATATGCTTGAACACTTGAGTGATTATATGTCTAGAGTTAAAGGTGAACTTAAACTTATTTGTAAACATGCTTCGATGGTTACCACTCAAGTAGAACAAGTACTTAAAGCTCAGAATGATTTGCTCAATGAATTGAATAGTAAGAATAATGATTTTGCTGTTAGAGTGGCTACTAGAACTGGTAAAATGACTCAGGAACCTTTGTATCCTGAAGGCCATCCTAAGAGAATTGAGTAGGATTCTTAGAGAAATAATATTGATGCACCTAGTCCTTCTAAAAAGAAGAAAAAGAAAAATGATAGGACTTTGCATGCTTCTAGTGAACCTGTTGTAGACAAACCTGGGAATCCCAATGATATTTCTATTTCTGATGTAGAAACACAATCTGGTGATGAACATGAACCTAGTGATGATGTTAATGATGATGTTCATGTTGATGCTCAACCTAGTAATGATAATGAGGTAGAAATTGAACCTGCTGTTGATCTTGATAACCCACAATCAAAGAATCAACGTTATGATAAGAGAGACTTTGTTGCTAGGAAACATGGTAAAGAAAGAGAACCATGGGTTCAGAAACCCATGCCTTTTCCTTCCAAACCATCCAAGAAAAAGGATGATGAGGATTTTGAGCGCTTTGCTGAAATGATTAGACCTACATTTGCGTATGCGTTTGACTGATATGCTTAAAATGAATCCTCATGCTAAGTATATGAAAGAAATTCATACTAATAAAAGAAAGATACCGGAAGCTGAAATTTCCACCATGGTTGCTAGTTATACTTTTAAGGGTGGAATACCAAAGAAACTTGGTGATCCAGGAGTACCTACTATACCATGCTACATTAAAAGAAACTATGTTAAAACTGCTTTATGTGATCTTGGAGCCGGTGTTAGTGTTATGCCTCTCTCTTTATATCGTAGACTTGATTTGAATAAGTTGAGACCTACTGAAATATCTTTGCAAATGGTTGATAAATCAACTGCTATACCTGTCGGTATTTGTGAGGATGTGCCTGTTGTGGTTGCAAACGTTACTATTTTAACGGACTTTGTTATTCTTGATATTCCCGAGGACGATAGTATGTCTATTATTCTTGGAAGACCCTTTTTGAATACTGCAGGGGCTGTTATTGACTGCAACAAAGGCAATTTCACTTTTCATGTTAATGGCAATGAGCATACGGTACACTTTCCGAGGAAACAACCTCAAGTCCACAATGTAAACTCTATTGGAAAAATTCCATCGATTATTATTGGAGGTTTTGAATTTCCTCTTCCTACTGTCAAAAAGAGATATGATATTCTTATTATTGGGGATGTGCATATCCCCGTTGAGGTAACATAGTGTTATTCCGAAATTTCTCCGGTTCCATGTTATTCGGAATGAGTTTGTTAACAAGACTTGATCAACCTTGTTAGTGGATTCCTTTTGATGAGCATGAGATGGATGAAGTTAGAAAGCACAACCTTCTGTACTCTCCTTTTACTTTTTGTTATTTAGTTAAAATAAAGTAAAAATAGAATTTTTCTGTCTATTTTCTGAATTATCCGTGCAATATAAAATTACCCCGAAAATAAAAGTTCTCCAAAGGCCCTGCCAATTTAATATGATTTTTTTCTGGAATATTTGAGAATATTTGGCACTGACAACACAGCAGGGGGAGCAAGCACCTGGGCACGAGGGTCCAGGGCGCTCCCACCCCCCTAGGCGTGCCCCTCTGCCTCGTGGGCCCATGGTGGCTCCCCTCCACTTATTCCTGCACCCACACACTTCTTCTTCCTCCCAAAAAAATCACCAACCAGCTCAAGCACGAGTTCTAGCTCATTTTGCTGCGATTTTCGATCTCCTTGCTCAAAGCACCTCTCACAAAACTGCTTTGGGGGATTGTTCCTTGGTATGTGACTCCTCCATTGGTCCAATTAGTTTTTGTTCTAGTGCTTTATTCATTGCAAATTTGTGCTGCCTAGGTGACCCTGTTCTTGAGCCTGCATGTCAAATTTATATGGTTCCAAGTAGTTCTAATGCATGATATAGGCTCTAGGCACTTGTAGGAGTAGTTGCTATCAATTTTGTTGAGCTTAGTTGATTTTTATTTGAAGTTACTAAAATTTTCAGAAATTTTTCAGAGGAAGAAATATGTTTAGGAAAATGTACCAAGGTGGTTCTTCAAGGAAGCAAGGACCCAGGCTTGCAATGCGCGATGCTGATGATGAACCACCAAGGGACGCTCTAGTGCGGGCTTGTGAATGGCCTTTAGAGGACTTCATGGATCAAGCAGGAATCAAGGAAGAATTTAACGCATATTTGCGTAACGCTGATCTTGTGAGCTTCGAGGCAGATAAGTGCCGCTAGTACCACTATCTCACTAGTTCCTTTGTGAGGAGGTTTGAATTTTCATCTTCACGCAATTCTCAAACTGTCCTGTTTGATCTTTATGGAAATTCTTATACTATGGACTTAGAGGATTTTACCACTGCTTGCAAATTTCCACAATGGGGTAGTCCTAGTGAACCTCGCAAATCTGAATTTAGAGATTTTCTTGCTAGTATAACTGTGGGGGAATCTAGAGACATAGCACAAGCTACCACATGGAGCATTCATTTTCCTGCTATACATTATTTTGCTCTCTTCATAGGTAGGTGCATAAATGGTAAGGATGAAGCATGTCACATGTGTGTCCGTGACCTCAGTGTTCTCAGGAGTGCTGTGTTAGGATATAAACATTATAATTTGGGAGCCATTGTTGCACGTACGTTGCATAATAATAGATTTAATGGAGATTTCTTTGGTGGAATTTATGCAACCCGTTTAGCTAATTTTCTTGGTGTAACCATACGTGAGGATGATATTGAGTTGCCTCCTGCGTATTTAGATTATGAGGCTATGGTTCGTCATCGTTTTGTTGAGAGGAACGATCAGTTCCTCCAGTACCGACTAATCTTTGACAGACGACGCACCTATCACGTCGCTCTCCCTGCTTCCACCTTCTTTGACTTTCAGGTGAAGAGGAGATATTTCATAACCAGGGAGGAGGCGAACGAGTACGAAAGGAGGGCTGAGATAGCTCGCCTCCAAGCTGCAGCCCACAATGCAATGACTGCTGCATCTCAGTACGACCCTAACTATCACTTTGGATATCCGCCAGGCCAGCCGTGGCAATAGACCAACTTAGGCCAAAAGCCTAAGCTTGGGGGAGTACGTATTTCTCACCGA
This sequence comes from Aegilops tauschii subsp. strangulata, assembly GCF_002575655.3. Classification (NCBI taxonomy): domain Eukaryota; kingdom Viridiplantae; phylum Streptophyta; class Magnoliopsida; order Poales; family Poaceae; genus Aegilops; species Aegilops tauschii. The sequence goes on from NC_053035.3 coordinate 249,053,022, forward strand.
CATTACATTCATGTTCACACACCCATTGCTAGTTGTCGGTGTTCATACTCTTTCATTGTAATATCCATTCTAGTTTATTTTCCTTTTTTTGCTTTCTTCTTGTGTGTTTGATAAACCTTAAGAAAAACAAAAATAATAATTAGTTGTAGCTTTTAGCCAGTTTACTTTCTTGCTGTAGTAGTAGTAATTAAAAAGAAACCCAAAAAGATTTCCTGTTCTTCTTTTGCTTGTTGGGAGCTTTCCCGTGTAAATAGTTTTATTTCTTTTCTTTTCTTTGGGGGTCAATAGGAGAAGACCATGATGAAATTGTTGAAGTTGCTCTTATACGCATTATTGTTGATTTAACCAAGAGCCCATATTGCCTTGTCTTCTCCTGTTTATTGAATGCTCGCAGATTCCAGCTTAGTCCAATGCACATGCACTATTATTATTATTCACATCGTTCGGTCGTGCAAGTGAAAGGCAATTATGACGATATATGATGGACTGACTGAGATGAGAGAAGCTGGTATGAACTCGACCTCTCTTGTTTTTTGTAAATATGATTAGTTCATCGTTCCTGATTCAGCCTATTATGAATAAACATGTTTGCAATGACAATTAGAGATTATAGTTAGTTATGCCATGCTTAATTAGCTAGGAGTTTATAATGGTTTACCTTGCGTGCCAACATGCTATTAAAATGGTTGTGATGTGGTATGCTGGGGTGGTATCCTCCTTTGAATGATTCAAGTGACTTGACTTGGCACATGTTCACACATGTAGTTGAAACAAATCAACATAGCCTTCACGATATTTATGTTCATGGTGGATTATATCCTACTCATGCTTGCACTCAATGTTCATTAATTTTAATGCATGTTCATGACTGTTGTCGCTCTCTAGTTGGTCGCTTCCCAGTCTTTTTCTAGCCTTCACTTGTACTAAGCGGGAATACTGCTTGTGCATCCAATCCCTTAAACCCCAAAGTTATTCCATATGAGTCCACCTTCCTATATGCGGTATCTACCTGCTGTTCCAAGTAAATTTGTATATGCCAAACTCTAAACCTTCAAATGAAATTCTGTTTTGTATGCTCGAATAGCTCATGTATCAACTAGGGTTGTCTGTATCTTCCATGCTAGGCGGGTTATTCTCAAGAGGAGTGGACTCCGCTCCTCACTCACGAGAAAATGGCTGGTCATCGGGATGCCCAGTCCCTTGCTTTATGCAAATCAAATCAAAATAATTGCAAACAAAACTCCCCCGGGACTGTTGTTAGTTGGAGGCACTCGTTGTTTCGAGCAAGCCATGGATTGATGCTTGTTGGTGGAGGGGGAGTATAAACTTTACCATTCTGTTTGGGAACCGCCTATAATATGTGTAGCATGGAAGATATCGCCATCTCTGGCTTGTTATGTTGACAATGAAAGTATACCGCTCAAAATATTATTTATCTCTATTTCAAAATCGAGCTATGGCACCTCTACAAATCCCTGCTTCCCTCTGCGAAGGGCCTATCTGTTTACTTTTATGTTGAGTCATCACCCTCTTATTAAAAAAGCACTAGCTGGAGAGCGCTGTTGTCATTTGCATCCATTACTATTAATTTATATTGGGTATGACTATGACCGGATCTCTTCTACCATGAATTACAATGTTTAGTCAGTCCTTGATCTTTAAAGGTGCTCTGCATTTATGTTTTGCGGTCTCAGAAAGGGCTAGCGAGATACCATCTTGTTATATCATATCATGATTGTTTTGAGAAAGTGTTGTCATCCGAGATTTATTATTATTGCTCGCTAGTTGATTATGTCATTGATATGAGTAAACATGAGACCTAAGTGTTATTGTGAATATGGTTAGTCATAATCTTTGCTGAAAACTTAATGCTGGCTTTACATATTTACAACAACAAGAGCAAACATAGTTTGTAAAAGTTTTTCTTTATCACTTTCAGTTTATCAACTGAATTGCTTGAGGACAAGCAAATGTTTAAGCTTGGGGGAGTTCATACGTCTCCGTCGTATATACTTTTCCAAACACTTTTGCCCTTGTTTTGGACTCTAACTTGCATGATTTGAATGGAACTAACCTGGACTGACGCTGTTTTCAGCAAAATTGCCATGGTGTTATCTTTGTGCAGAAACAAAAGTTCTCGGAATGACCAGAAACTTCACGGAGATTATTTTTGGAAATAATAAAAAATACTTGCGAAAGAATCAAGGCCAGGGGGGCCACACCCTTTCCATGAGGGTGGAGGGCGCGCTTGCCCCCCCCCCCCCCCGGGCGCGCCCCCTGCCTCGTGGGCCCCCTGGAGATTCATCGCATTTTACGATACGGAGCCGCCGCCAAGCCCTAAACTCTCTCGGGAGGGCTGATCTGGAGTCCGTTCGGGGCTCTGGAGAGGGGAATCCATCGCCGTCGTCATCATCAACCATCCTCCATCACCAATTTCATGATGCTCACCGCCGTGCGTGAGTAATTCCATCGTAGGCTTACTGGACGGTGATGGGTTGGATGAGATTTATCATGTAATCAAGTTAGTTTTGTTAGGGTTTGATCCCTAGTATCCACTATGTTCTGAGATTGATGTTGCTATGACTTTGCTATGCTTAATGCTTGTCACTAGGGCCCGAGTGCCATGATTTCAGAACCTATTATGTTTTCATGAATATATGTGAGTTCTTGATCCTATCTTGCAAGTCTATAGTCACCTACTATGTGTTATGATCTGGCAACCCCGAAGTGACAATAATCGGGACCACTCCCGGTGATGACCGTATTTTGAGGAGTTCATGTATTCACTATGTGTTAATGCTTTGGTCCGGTACTCTATTAAAAGGAGGCCTTAATATCCCTTAGTTTCCACTAGGACCCCACTGCCACAGGAGGGTAGGACAAAAGATGTCATGCAAGTTCTTTTCCATAAGCACGTATGACTATATTCGGAATACATGCCTACATTACATTGATGAATTGGAGCTAGTTCTGTGTCGCCCTATGTTATGACTGTTACATGATGAACCACATCCAGCATAATTCTCCATCACCGATCCAATGCCTACGAGCTTTTCACACATTGTTCTTTGCTTATTTACTTTACCGTTGTTACTGTTACAATCACTGCAAAACCCAAAAATATTACTTTTGCTACCGTTAACGTTACTATCATACTACTTTGCTACTAAATACTTTGCTGCAGATATTAAGTTATCCAGGTGTGCTTGAATTGACAACTCAACTGCTAATACTTGAGAATATTCTTTGGCTCCCCTTGTGTCGAATCAATAAATTTGGGTTGAATACTCTACCCTCGAAAACTGTTGCGATCCCCTATACTTGTGGTTTATCAGTACGTCAAAAATAACATACCTCGCTGGCGAGGTGTTTACAATAATGACCACGGTCTGAATCCGTGGCCGGCGGTTTCTCGTTGCCCTTAAAGAACAACTTCCAGGCACCTTCGTGAGTAGTTTCGAAGAGCCTTTCCAGGGTTTGGTGCTTCTTCGGATTAAACTCCCACAGAGGGCGACTTCTGCGCTGGCACGGGAGGATCCGGTGAACTAGCATCACCTGGATTACATCGACAAGCTGGACGTTCTTGGCTATCATACTCTGAACACGCGTGTGCAACGCTATTAGCTCATTGGGCGAACACCAGTCCGGACTCTTCTCGACCCAGGAGGTGAGTTGCATGGGAGCACCAGAGCGGAATTTGGCAGCTGCGGCCCAGGTGGTGCCGCGGGGTTCTGTGATGTAGAACCACTGTTTCTGCCACTCCTTTACCGTCTCGACGAAAATGCCTTTCGGCCAGGAGACGTTTGACAGCTTACTCACCATGGCTCCCCCGCACTCCGCGTGCTAGCCATACACCACCTTCGGCTTCACATTGAAGACTTTGAGTCATAGCCCGAAGTGGGGTTGGATGCGGAGGAAGGCCTCACACACGACGATAAATGCCGAGATGTTGAGGAAGGAGTTCGGGGACAGATCGTGGAAATCTATCCCGTAATAATACATCAGCCCGCGAACAAAGGGGTGGAGTGGGAACCCTAGTCCGCGGAAGAAATGAGGGAGGAACACAACCCTCTCGTTGGGCTCCGACGTGGGGACGACTTGTCCCTCGGCCGGCAGGCGGTGGACGATTTGCTTCGCCAAGTATCCGGCCGCCCGAAGCTCAATAATGTCCTCTTCCTTGACAGAGGAGACCATCCACTTGCCTTGACCTCCGGATCCGGAGATGGTTGAGTGCTAGCTCGAGTGGAAAGGGGATGAGAACTTGGGCACTGGAGCTCGAGATTGGAAGGACGGAGATAGAGGGAAGGCGTGGGAGAAGAAGGGCGAGCTCTTATCCCTTTATAAAGGCAGTAAATGTTGAGCGCCTCCCCACTCGCCTTAGAATTCGCCTATTCCCAAGGGCTGTATAAATGGCACGGTTGGGTTACCAATACCCACATTGATGAGAATCCCGCAATAAAGGGACACGATCTCTGCTTTGACAAGACGTGCCAATAGCAACCGCGTCTCAAAACGTGGAACGGTGAATACAAAACGGCCCGAAGTTATGACCGGGCTGACGTAATGTCATGTTGTAAAAAGCTATCAGCGGATGGGATTCGTGCAATTATTATATTCTCTCTGCGGTTGTGTGTGGTACATGTTACAGGGCCGGATATTATCATTGCGTCTGAAGACTATCTTGGAATTCAGAAAGAAGGGAACCCGCCTTGCAATGCCAAAGACAATCTGCACGCCGGACTCCTCGTCATTGAAGCCAGGTTTAGGGACTACTGAGGGAGTCCTGGACTAAGGGGTCCTCGGGCGTCCGGCCTGTTGTCCATGGGCCGGATTGATGGGCTGTGAAGACGTGAAGGCCGAAGACTATACCCGTGTCCGGATAGGACTCTCCTTGGCGTGGAAGGCAAGCTTGGCGATCAACTATGAAGATTCTTTCTCATGTAACCGACTCTATGTAACCCTAGATCCCTCCGATGTCTATATAAACCGGAGGGCGTAGTCCGGAAAGGATATACTCATTACCGTAGTCATACAGGCTAGGCCTCTAGGGTTTAGCCATTACGATCTCGTGGTAGATCTACTCTTGTAACACTCATATTCATCAAGATCAATCAAGCAGGAAGTAGGGTATTACCTCATAGAGAGGTCCCGGACCTGGGTAAACATCGTGTCCCCCGTCTCCTGCAACCATAGTCCTTAGACGCACAGTTCGGGACCCCCTACCCGAGATCCGCCGGTTTTGACACCGACAGGGGGCGCCACCTCCTGGCCGGCCCTCTCTCCTCTAAGGCCCATGGTGGCCCATTAACTTCACAGGGGGGTTGGGTTACGGTAACCCTCCGGCACTCCGGTTATATCCGAAACTCTCCGGAACACTTCCGGTGTACGAACAACATGGTTCAATATATCAATCTTTATGTCTTGACCATTTCGAGACTCCTCGTCATGTCTGTGATCTCATCTGGGACTCCGAACAACCTTCAGTACATCAAATCACATAAACTAATAATACCAATCGTCATCGAACGTTAAGCGTGCGGACCCTACGGGTTCGAGAACTATGTAGACATGACCAAGACACTTCTCCGGTCAATAACCAACAACGGAACCTGGATGCTCATATTGGTTCCTACATATTCTACGAAGATCTTTATCGGTCAAACCGCACAACAACATACGCTGTTCCCTTTGTCATCGGTATGTTACTTGCCCGAGATTTGATCGTCAGTATCATCATACCTAGTTCAATCTCGTTACCGACAAGTCTCTTTACTCGTTCTGTAGTGCATCATCTTGCAACTAACTCATTAGTCACATTGCTTGCAAGGCTTATAGTGATGTGCATTACCGAGAGGGCCCAGAGATACCTCTCCGACAATCGGAGTGACAAATCCTAATCACGACCTATGCCAACTCAACAAACACCATCGAAGACACCTATAGAGCATCTTTATAATCACCCAGTTATGTTGTGACGTTTGATAGCACACTAAGTGTTCCCTCCGGTATTCGGGAGTTACATAATCTCATAGTCATAGGAACATGTATAAGTCATGAAGAAAGCAATAGCAATAAACTAAACGATCATAGTGCTAAGCTAACGGATGGGTCATGTCAATCACATCATTCTCTAATGATGTGATCCCGTTCATCAAATGACAACTCATGTCTATGGCTAGGAAACTTAATCATCTTTGATTAACGAGCTAGTCAAGTAGAGGCATACTGGTGACACTCTGTTTGTCTATGTATTCACACATGTACTAAGTTTCCGGTTAATACAATTCTAGCATGAATAATAAACATTTATCATGATATAAGGAAATATAAATAACAACTTTATTATTGCCTCTAGGGCATATTTCCTTCACTATGCTAATATGATGCACTGCTGTGATTTTGCTATGTGGAGTTGATGTTGAATTTGAGATATTATTGATTATGTGTGAGATGATCTTACAAAGTTTGTCAGACTTTATACTTTTGTCAAATACATATGAATTTTAAGGAAACAAAAATATGGAGCGACTGCGTGCAACTATCCTATTTAGATCTTCTATTGAAGCACTAGTGCCCTATTTTACATCATATGCTGATGTTGGAGGTTTTGTAGAAAAAATCCTCACTTTTTGGTGATGAAGTTGTGGCTGCCTGACTTGCTTACAAGAGCGTGAGACCTTGGATCACTTGCTGGTGCAGTGCTCGTTTGCGCGCGCGGTCTGGTTTGACATGCTGCAGGTGAAAGGATGGGAGAACTTCACTCCTACAGCTCAAGCTCAGGTGGTGGATGACAATGAGCGATGTAGCATCGGATGCTCGAAGGAAAGAAGTGAATGCCTCATCATCCTCGTCATGCACTCGATTAAAAAAACAGAGTGTTCGACAAGGTGTCAAGAATAAGGAGCAAATTTGGGATGAGTGGCGAGTTTGGCAATTGGCGCCGCAGTGGAGGCAGGCTAACCGCGGTAGGGTGGGCATCAGTGAGTAGTTTGTAATAGATGTCTTCGGTGGAGTGTGTGGCCCGAGGCTTCTTTCGTCTCGACCACGCTAGTTGTAATGCCTCAACTCTATTATCCTTTCTTAATAAGGTGACGCGCAATTATAACGTATGAAAGAACATGCGGTGCCCCCATGTTTGGTTTTGGTAATTGATGACAATCTCTATGGACTAATGGTTGCCTTGAGTTATATTTGAAGGATTTGTCCATAGGCATTTCTTGAAGTTCATGTGTTGGTTTCAAGGAGTTTATGTGGTGACCAAGGTGTTATTAAGGTATTATCCAAAGATTGGTCATGTGAGAGTTGAGCTTATTGCAAGCATGTCTTGGAGAAGAAGATTGTGTGATCATTCATGTATATCTTCAAGACATCATCCAAATGAAGAGAGTTGAAAAGATTCATGGTTGATCAAGACTAAGTCAAGAGTGAATCAACTTGATCAACTCACAAAGCGTAGAAGATGTACCGAGAGGGATCAAGCGATCCCATGGTGTGTTCAGTGAAGCATCATGAAGAGATCAAATGCTTGAAGCTTGCCGTCCATTGTGGTGACAATGGACTTGTGAAGATGTGCGGAAGAGTGGCTCACCCATAGTGGAGCATGGGGGAGCAATCAACTAGTCTTCATCGAGCCAACGCAACCAAGAAAGGTGGTCCAACTTGAGGGAGTCAAGATCGTCATCATCTAGCTCAAGTGGACCATGTGCAAGGCAAAGGTTTGCTCTTGATAGGTTTTCTATTTTACCGGTCTCATGATGGTAGTTGGGAGACCGGGTTATAGGATCGATTGCCGTACTATCAAGGGGGGCTCTCGATGAGTAGCTTGATCGTATAGTTCATAGAGAGCTCAAACCATTGCATCCTTGCATCATCTTTATTGGTTCTTGTTTGGTTCTTCTCTTTGTGAGTTTTGGAGCTTATGGTCATCTTGATGACAAGCTCGAGTTCATCGAAAACGGAGTTCACTCGCATCTTCTATGATGTTTTCGATGTTGGAGGTTATGCCGGTTCTTCTCGGTTGGAGGTTTCACTCCTCTATTTGTTTTCGATGTTGGAGGTTATGCTGTTTTGATGCTACTCGTCTTCCTCTATCCAACAAGCTTGAGTTTGCTTAATTCGGAGCTCATATGCAGAAGTTATGGCAGTTTTGGTTTCCTAGCAGTAGTACCGCGGGCCGAAGCGGTAGTACCGCTTGGGTGCTACAAGCGGTAGTACCGCTCTAGAGCGGTAGTACCGCTCCAGAGCGGTAGTACCGCTGGTAGCCCCCAGCCGTAGTACCGCTTCGATCTCGTGCTAGTACTGCCTCGATTCGAGGGGTCTTTTTTCGTGTCGGGTTTTACGGTACTAGCCGCGGCAGTGGGGGCCGTAGTACCGCTCGTATGCGGTAGTACCGCCCTGACCACCGCGGTAGTACCACTCTGGGCCCAGCGGCAGTACCGCGAGGGGGAGCGGTAGTACCGCTTGCCAAGCGGTAGTACCGCTGGCCAAGCGGTAGTACCGCTCTCTGCGGGGCTGGTGTGGGGGGTAACGGTTGGATTGTTCCCCCCACTATATAAGGAGGTCTTCTTCCCCAATGAAGCTTATCTCTTGAGCTCGTGTTCTTCCCCCATTGTTGACCTTCTTCGAGCTTGCTAACTCTCAATCCCTCCATGGATTCTTGCTAGTTTTTGAGGGAAAAGAGAGAGGAGATCTAGATCCACATTTCCACCAATCACTTTCTCCTCTAAGTGAGGGGAACCCATTGGATCTAGACCTTGGAGTTCTTGGTGTTCTCCTTCTTGTTCTTCCTCTCATCTTCCTCCCTAGCATTAGTTGCTTCGGTGGGATTTGAGAGAGAAGGATTTGGGCACTCCGTGTGCCCTTGCCATTGCATTTGGTGCATCGGTTTGAGTTCTCCACGGTGATACGTGGACGTTACAAGTTGAGAAGCTTATTACTCTTGGGTGCTTGGTGCCCTTGAGCTTGTTCCTCTTGGGTGCTTGGGCGCCCTAGACGGTTGGTGGTGTTCGGAGCTCAATCATTGTGGTGTAAAGCTTCGGGCAAGCGCCGGGGTCTCCAATTAGGTTGTGGAGATCGCCCCGAGCAATTTGACGGGTACCGGTGACCGCCCCCAAGGGTTGCCAAAGGGTACGGGTTCGGTGACCGCCCCCAAGGGTTGCCATTTGTACGGGTTCGGTGACCGCCCTCAAGGGTCCCTTAGTGGAATCACGGCATCTTGCATTGTGCGAGGGCGTGAGGAGATTACGGTGGCCCTAGTGGCTTCTTGGGGAGCATTGTGCCTCCACACCGCTCCAAACGGAGATTAGCATCCGCAAGGGTGTGAACTTCGGGATACATCGTCGTCTCCGCGTGCGTCGGTTATCTCTTACCCGAACCCTTTACTTATGCACTTTACTTTGTGATAGCCATATTGTTTCTTGTCATATATCTTGCTATCACTTAGTTGTTTATCTTGCTTAGCATAAGTTGTTGGTGCACATAGGTGAGCCTAGTTGTTGTAGGTCTTGTGCTTGTCAAATTAACCGCTAGGTTTATTCCGCAGTTGTTCAAGCCTAAACCGTAATTATTTTAAAGCGCCTATTCACCCCCCCCTCTAGGCGACATCCACGATCTTTCAACGTGTGTTCTAAAAAAATTGATGATGAAAATTTTACACAAAGCACTATTTGATGGTCGTTGCTATGAGTCAAGATCCGCCACCTTGCGAGTCGTGGGATTGACAGATTAAACGGTCAAACATCACCTTCTATCATTGCAACATAGGGTCATGTTGCAATTTTTTTGCAACATAGGTCAAGTTGTAGTTTTTTTTGTAATGAAGGCCTTGTTGCATTTTTTTGCAACATAGGTCTTGTTGCAACACAAGTCATGTGATTTTCCGTGGGACGCGTGGCACACTGACGGTAGATCCGTAACACGAACTGTGTTGTGCTCGGCTGTTTTGCAACACAACAATGTTGCAAAACATGAGTGCAGTGTGGAGGGTGTTGTGCCCCACACGATCAAGTGTTGTTCGAACGGTTGCCGACACGATCGACACGCCGATCCGCTGGTTGAAAGGAAATATTTTCTCTATTTGATGATGTATTTTACATCATCTATTTTATCGGAGATGCTCTAAAACTTAGGACGCTGACAACTGCCACACGTGTGGCATGTAGTAATACCGCCCATACATTTTTTACACTAAAATTGTCATCCAAAAAATAATCTTAAAAAAACTATAACTTGCCATCCAAACAGAAAATTGTCATGCTTCACATCTAAAGTTGCCACCCTCTTGTAACTAAAGTTGCCATCAAAAAAAGTATGGGTAAAGTTGTTTCGTGCCACATATGTAGACGTTATCATTTGGGAAAACTTAATCTTTGACTCCCGGAGGTGGGATTCCGTTTAAATTGTCAATCCGAAGGGATGCTATCTGTCCAGCTTCAGTTAAAAACAGCGAATAAGTAAATTTACCGGAATCGGGATGTACTGGTGAAGCATCCGCTCCATGTCAACATCAAAATGCACACTGTTCTTTGACTAATAAACTATGGAATCTTTTGTGGGGTGAAATACATCTCTATACTAGTCTGACACCACCTGACCAATACGTTAACATGTCCCACAACCTTTCCATTTAGTAATGCATGTGTACTCCCAGACCACTCAGCCTATAGTACCAACATTTTACTTTCTTGTTAGCCATTAAATGTTTGATATCTTTTTAATAAATGTTTTATTTTTAATATTTTTGTATATTTGAATTCCTAAAGACAAGATCTTTAAAACAAGACCAATATTCAATACGTATATTTTAGCGTAGATTGAATTTTACCGTTTCATTCGCTTTGGCATTTCAAAAGAAAAGGATGTAACTCATTTCAAAAAACTCATTTCACTTTATCTAAAAGCTAATTTCACAATTAAGAAAACAAATTTGAGTCATTCAAAAATACAGATTTAACTCATTTTAGAAAACTAATTTTATTCATTTTAAAACATTGATTTCACTCGTATCAAAACACATATTTAAGTCATTTCAAATAATTGGTTTCGCTCATTTCAAAAAGGTGATTTCACTCATTTCAAAAAACTAAATTCACTCATTTTGAAGCACTGATCTCAGTTATTCCGAAACACATATTTCACTCATTTACAGAAGCAATTTTACTCATTTCAGAAAACGTATTACGGTCATATAAAAAACGAATTTAACTAAATTTAAACACCAACTTCACATATTTCATCCGTTTCAAAGAACTGGCAACACTAATTTCGTAAAACTAATTTCACTCATTTCGGAAAACTCATTTCACTATGTTAAAAAAAATGATTTCACTCATATGAAAAAACTGATGTCACTCATTTCGGACACATAATTTCACTAAGTTGAGAAAACATATTTCACTCATTTTCATATTTCAGTTCGAGATGAATTTCAGTCAGTGCAAAAAACTGATTTCACTCATTTAGATATTCTGAAATAACAAGTTTCACGTATTTCACGCCAAAAAATGTGTCATGTGCATGAAAAACATATTTCACTCATTTTAAAAAATTGCTCTCACCCAATTCAAAGATAATATTTCACTATTTTCTAGAAAGCCAATTTCACTCAAAGCAAATAACCGATTTCAAATATTTCAAAAAACTTATTTGATTCAATTAAAAAATCAGTTCAAAAAACAATTTCACTTGTTTCGTAAAACATATTTCACTCATTTAAAATAGTTTGAAATAATTAGTTTGACATGTTTTACATGACTAGTTTCAAAATTCTGAAATAACAAGTTTCATGTATTTCACACCCCAAATGTGTCATGTGTATGAAAAACACATTTCACTCATTTTAGAAATTGGTCTCACCCAATTCAAAGCTCATATTTTACTATTTGTAGAAAGCTGATTTCACTCAAAGCAAATAACTGGTTTCAAATATTTCAAAAAACTTATTTGAATCAATTCAAAAAGAAATTTCACTTGTTTTGTAAAACATATTTCACTCATTTCAAAAAAAAGTTTGATATAATTAGTTTCACATGTTTTACATGACTAGTTTCAAAATTCTGAAATAACAAGTTTCACGTATTTCACACCCAGAGATGTGTGATGTGTATGAAAAATATATTTCGCTCATTTTAAAAAAAATGGCCTCACCCAATTCAAAGATCATATTTCACTATTTTTAGAAAGCTGATTCCACTCATTTCAAACATAACTTGTTTGAATGTATTAAAGATTGATCTTGTTCTGAAGGTCGTGGCTCCAGGAGTTCAAATATATACAAAGTTTCGAAAAAAAAATTTGTTTCGAAGATATGAACAATCTAAATAGTGAAAAGGGAATTAAAAGTGATGGATTTTGAGATGGAAAGAGGATAGATGATGCCAGAGACATGCATGTTATAGTATGTACCATGAGCAGTAAAAAGAGAAAAGCAGGACCATGCATACGTCCTTTGCATGTGTATAATGGGTCCTTTGCATGTGTATGATGGGTCAGGATGAAATACGGCGACTTAAATAAAGAAAAGAGGAGAATACAAATGTACATATTTTAAGTTGGCAGCATGCTATTAGTGAGAGAACCACCGGTACATCCAGGTAAAAAAACACTTTGCGAGCTTTCCTGGGACCTTGAGATTTTCTGGGGATGGGTTAGAGTTGCCGTAAGTGCCTTCCCCTGCCGCCCCTCCCGGCTCCCGCTCCAAGCCACCGACGCGTTCTCCCGCTCCTCTCTTTCACCGGGAAGGCGGGAAGGACCCATGGATCTGGGCCGAACCGTTGCAGGCGTGCAGCCGGCTTAGATCCGGCCGGATTCATGCTCTTCTTGCCGGGCAGCGGGAAGGAGCAGACCTTACTATCCGTGGCCCGCGAGAGGATGGGGTGGCGGTACAGCGGCGCTTGCTTCCAGGGCTGCCGCTCGCCTCAGCTTGCAGGCCAGCTTACTGCCTCGTCGAGCTGCAGGAGTAATCCTTGAATAGTTGCAGCCAAAAGGTAGCAATACTGTACTTATACGAAAACCTAGATTAGTAAATTGATTGGAAGTTGACTTGATTAGAAAGAACAGAGCAGGATTGTTTGGGGGAAAGTGGAGTGCAACTCTAGTGATGTATAAATGTCAATATTTAGGCAGAAAAAGACCAAGATGTTAAAGTCGACTTGATCATACTGTCCTTTTCCACTCTTTGTATGCAGTGGGAGCAATAAAAATGGGAAGGAATGCTGGCGTAAATGAAGCCCTCTGCTCAGCAAAATCAAGGTGAACACTGTATATTGTTTTCATCCATACACCTTTTGCCCTTTAAATTATTTGCAGGTGTGTTGTCATGTCATGTATTTGTGTGCTCCAAATTCTGCAGAAATATTTGAGCTGTGATTTCAAGAAAATAAATAAAGCTAGAGTTCATCGTAATTAGCTGTCCAGGATGTGCCAAGGTATAAAATAGCTAGTTATTGTTACATATGGCTGCTCCTGCAACTCAAAACTCTGGATAAGTACTAGGGGAATGCAAGCAAGTATTATCAGAGAAAGAGAACTGGAGTCCGTTGTGTTGAAGCAAGGATATTTGAAATGTGTATTTGATACAAGTAATGTTAAATTTTCTTGCCTTCCTGGTATTTTATATAAAATATGCAACATAACTGCATTGCAGCGTTGAACTGAAGGATGGAAAAGCTGATAATCTGATTTTGGAAAAACATCTACAGACAATGCAGTTTAGAAGGTGTATTATTGGAATGCTCCCTTAAACACTGACCTTGATTCCGTCTCTTGCTCTCTAGTTTTTGGACTCCCTCCTATCTCAACGCCGGTAACTGTGCATGTGCAGAGCACGTTCGAATAACATGAAAACAAATACATTTATGTTTTTTAAAGTATACTTATTAGAAAATTAAATGTTTTCGTGCCTTCAGTATTGTTGATGTGGAAGAAACTATAGAAAAACATGTTCCGCGTTTTTTAAGAAAGGTTAGTAAATACTGAATCAAACATATTAGAAGCACGTTTTTAAGCTCACATATATCTATCGTTACATAGTTTCATGTTAAATTAGAAAAACACATTGTTCGGAATTTTACATCACATCTTGAAAGCATAGGCATGAGATCTTTTCATAAAAACAATATCACTTAAAAGGACAACTTCTCTATGCACATAAAAACAAGATTCTCATGTATATAATACTCCCTCCGTTCCTAAATATTTGTCTTTTTAGAGATTTCAAATGGACTACCACATACGGATGTATATAGACATATTTTAGAGTGTAGATTCACTCATTTTGCTCCGTATGTAGTCACTTGTTGAAATCTCTAGAAAGACAAATATTTAGGAACGGAGGGAGTATAAATTAGAGAGTAACAGAACAAAATAATTAAGTATACTAAGAGGCCATATGTGAAAGTGTTATTAGGGGAGGTTGTAACATTTGTCCACAATAACTGGATGAATACTTATGAAATGGGGTTGACAGATCAAAAGTATACCAAGTTCAACTCATGATTTTATATTGGTATAAATAATAATTTCCCATTATTATCTTATGAAACTAGTGCTCAAGAACAAGGCACTGATGCTGCATCACTCTGAACTACATTTCCTAGTTAGTTCTACAGCATATCAAGCCCTTATCTTGTTCATCTCAGAAATGACATCTCTCATGGACAGTCTGTCAGTTGGTCTTTTCCTGCAGCATGCTAGGGCAAGTCTTGTGACAGAGTACATGTAACTATTAATATCTCGCCGTGTCTTCTCAACTGATAGCAGAAGGGGATCAACAATCTCCATTAGTTGTTCTGGATATGCCATCTTTGCATACTCGAGCAAGGTCAATCCATCTGTAAACATACCATGTGTAGGCGTCTTCCCTGTAAACATCTCAAGGAGGACAATACCGAAGCTATACACATCCCCACTTGTAGATATTTGACCACCTTCACCGTATTCTGCAGTGCACAAACAACATGAATAATATACCGAGCAAAGCAACCCAATTTGCTAGAACAACAATAAAATAAAATTTAGTTACCTGCAGCGACATATCCGATTGTTCCCACTACGGAACTCTTTGAATGGATCAATTGCTCCCCTTCTGGATCTATGAGTATCTTTGCAAGGCCAAAGTCCCCAACATGAGCAACCATATCCTCTCCAAGAAGAATATTGCTGGGCTTCAAGTCACAGTGAACTATTGTTGGCTGGCAGTTGTTGTGCAGATAGTCTAGAGCGGCGGCAACATCAAAAGCAATACTCAGTCTCTGCATTAATGTCAGAATTTTGACTGGATTGGATGAATATATGTCTGGATGTAACCACTTATCAAGACCCCCATAAGGCATGAAATCGAGAACAATGGCTTTGAAGTCATTCCGGTTAAAGTCAAAGCAAGAGCAGCAAGTTATAACACTAATCAAGTTACGGTGGCGAATTTTGACATGTGCCTTACACTCTGCCTCAAAACTTTTCGTGGAACCAGATTGTTCAAGGTCAAAAACCTTCACAGCCACAGTACTTACTGACCTCTTGAGCATCATCCTCCCCTTATAAACACACCCATATCATCCAGTACCAACCAAATTGTCAGTTGTGAAGCCATTTGTTGCTTGGAACAAGTTGTAATAAGAAACTCAAGGATGCATGTCGCCCATCAAGGAAGGAGCTACCAAAGTTGCTCTTACAGATGGCAGTCTTAATTTATTTTTCAGTGAGAAGAAACCTAGTCCCACTATAAAGCACACAAAGATGATTATAATGCTTGGGATCATTGCATTTCGAATGACTCGGGGTATCCTCTGACCGCCCCCAATTGCTTTGGATGGACATGAAGGCAAATGCAACTCTTGAATGCCACCACAAAGCTTACCATTCCCATAAAACGTGAACCCAGTCAAATTGATGAACACGCCATGTGCTGGGACTTGCCCATCAATAAGGTTGAAGGATATGTCGAGTCGGTAGAGTGACATCATGCTTTCCAAGGTCTGGGATCTGTGCAGACAAATTGTTCCGTCCAAGATACAGTTCTTTCAGGCCACTCATGAGTCCTAACTCTTGAGGGATTCCTCCTGTGAGCCTGTTTTTGGTCAAATTCAGCAGTGCCAAGCCTCGCATTCTACTTACGGACAAAGGAATCATACCGTTGAAGTAGTTATTATCCAAACGGAGCTCCATCAAGCTCTGGCATTTGCTGAGAGCGTCTGGCAGCAGCCCAGACAAGTTGTTCTCATGGATGTACAAGTATGTGAGCTCTGTAAGACCACCAACCTGGGATGGAAGGGAACTACTAAAATGATTCCTCGATAAGTCCAGAACGTATGACAAGGACGACAGGCTAAAGATCTCTCCTGGTAATGGACCTGAAAGCGCATTGTTCGAAAAGGTTGCGCTGACAAGTCGTTGTAAATTTCCAATGTTCATTGGAAGAGGTCCCTCCAACATATTGTTATCTACTGAAAGGTGCTGCAATTGTGTTAAGTTCCCGAGCGAGGGCGGCATCTTCCCAGAGAGTTGATTATTCTCTAGTGTCAAGAACTGGAGCATGTTCAGTCTTCCTATGCTGTCCGGTATGGGGCCTGTTAACTGATTGCCAGATAGCCCTAGCTTGAATAGTTTGGGAAAGTTGCCAATGCCAATTTGTATCTTGCCCGATATCCCATTGTATCTGATGTCTAGGGCTTCAAGTTGCCCTGATAGGTTTGCGAGAGAGCGCGGAAACCCACCACTAAACTTGTTGTTTTGCAATGTGACCCAACGAAGGCTTGTGCAATTTGTCAGGGAAGTGATGAACCCCCAGTCTTGAACAGTGGTTGCCTCCAGCTGGTTTCCATTAAGCATAAGGTATTTTGGGCAGAGTGTTCCAATCTCTGGAGGCACGACTCCGGTGATGTTGTTACCAGAGAGGTCCATGGATTGGATTGTAGTTGCATTTGCAATTGAAGCTGGAATTCTTCCCGTGAAATGGTTCAGAGCAAGGATAAGGTATCGGATGTGTGGCAGGCCATTGCCCAAATTGGAGGGCAGTGTGCCATGCAGTTGGTTCATTTGGAGACCAACGAGGATGAGGGATGAAATGTTGAAGAGCATTGTTGGAAGGTTTCCTGATAGGTGGTTTACTTGCAGTGCTAGAGCCTCAAGCTTACCAAGCCTGCCAAGGCTCTCAGGGATTGGACCACTCAGCTGGTTTTCATTGAGGTATAATCTCCGCAGCGATGAGAGGTTCCCAAGTGATGGTGGGATGATCCCAGTGAAGCTATTCTTTCCTAGTGAGGGGTATCGTTGGAGGGTTGGACTATCCATGGACACGTCCGAACGTGTCTGTGGACATTTGATGAGGTCTGTTTAGTGATCCGCTTTGGAGATGCCCTAACCTAGTTACTGAAGGAAATATGCCCTAGAAGCAATAATAAAGTTGTTATTTATATTTCCTTGTATCATAATAAATGTTTATTATTCATGCTAGAATTGTATTAACTGGAAACTTAGTACATGTGTGAATACATAGACAAACAGAGTGTCACTAGTATGCCTCTACTTGACTAGCTCGTTGAATCAAAGATGGTTATGTTTCCTAACCATAGACATGAGTTGTCATTTGATTAACGGGATCACATCATTAGAGAATGATGTGATTGACTTGACCCATTCCATTAGCTTAGCATTTGATCGTTTAATATATTGCTATTGCTTTCTTCATGACTTATACATGTTCCTATGACTGAGATTATGCAACTCCTGAATACCGGAGGAACACTTTGTGTGCTACCAAACGTCACAACGTAACCGGGTGATTATAAAGGTGCTCTACAGGTGTCTGCGATGGTACTTGTTGAGTTGGCATAGTTCAAGATTAGGATTTGGCACTCCGATTGTTGGAGAGGTATCTCTGGGCCCTCTCGGTAATGCACATCACTATAAGCCTTGCAAGCAATGTGACTAATGAGTTAGTTGCGGGATGATGCATTACGGAACGAGTAAAGAGACTTGCCGGTAACAAGATTGAACTAGGTATTGAGATACCGACGATCGAATCTCGGGCAAGTAACATACCGATGACAAAGGGAACACCGTATATTGTTATGCAGTTTGACCGATAAAGATCTTCGTAGAATATGTAGGAACCAATATGAGCATCCAGATTCCGCTATTGGTTATTGACCGGAGATGAGTCTCGGTCATGTCTACATAGTTCTCGAACCCGTAGGGTCCGCACGCTTAACGTTCGGTGACGATCGATATTATGAGTTTATGTTTTGATGTACCGAAGATAGTTCGGAGTCCCGGATGTGATCACGGACATGACGAGGAGTCTCGAAATGGTCGAGACATAAAGAATGATATATTGGACGACTATATTCGGACAACCGATATTTATCGGAGTGCCGGGGGGTTATCGGAACCCCCGGGGGATATAATGGGCCAACATGGGCCTTGTGGGAGAGAGAGGAGAGGGCCTAGGGCTGGCCGCCCCCCCCTTGGGAGTCCGAATTGGACAAGGAGGGGGGAGGCGCCCCCTCTTTCCTCCCTCTCTCCATCTCCTTCCTTCCCCCTTCCTCCTTCCTAGTTGGACTAGGAAAGGGGAGTCCTACTCCCACTAGGAGGAGGACTCCCCCCTCTCCTTGGCGCGCCCCAAGGCCGGCCGGCCTCCCCCTTGCTCCTTTATATACGAGGGCAGGGGGCACCCTAGAACACACAAGTTGATCATTGATCTCTTAGACGTGTGCGGTGCCCCCCTCCACCATAATCCACCTCGATCATATCGTCGTAGTGCTTAGGTGAAGTCCTACGCTGGTAACTTCATCATCACCGTCATCACGCCGTCGTGCTGACGAAGCTCTCCCTCCAAGCTCTATTGGATCGTGAGTTCGTGGGACGTCACCGAGCTGAACATGTGCAGATCGCGGAGGTGCCATACGTTCGGTACTAGGATCGGTCGATCGTGAAGACGTATGACTACATCAACCGCGTTGTCATAACGCTTCCACTTTCGGTCTATGAGGGTACGTGGACAAAACTCTCCCCTCTCGTTGCTATGCATCACCATGATCTTGCGTGTGTGTAGGATTTTTTTTGAAATTACTACGTTCCCCAACGGTGGCATCCAAGCTAGGTTTATGCGTAGATGTTATATGCATGAGTAGAACACAAGTGAGTTGTGGGCGATACTAGTCATACTGCTTACCAGCATGACATACTTTGATTCGGCGATATTGTTGGATGAAGCGGCTGAAAGCACAAGTGCTCCCTGGGTGATTTTGGTAATTAATGTCAACATATCTCTTGTTGGACTAATGCTTCTACCTAGTATGTTTCAGATAAGTTCAACAATGGAGTGGCATGGACTAGAGGATGTGGAACCCCTTCAATATGCTGAGGACAAAGGATTGGCTCAAGCTCAAAGCTCAGGACTCTACTTTTTCTATTTTAGTGGTCCAAGATCACATTGAGTCCATAGGAAAGCCAATACTATTAAGAGGGGATGAGGTGTTGCTTAATGGCTTGCTTGCTCAAAGTGCTTAGTGATATGCTCCAAAGCCCTCAATCAGTTTCTCACATCCACATATGTTTCAAACCAAAAGTCAAACTCGGCCCCACCGAAACTTTCTATCCGGCGCCACCGAGTTCAGTTGACATAGCCACTGCCAGAAACCCTAGTATTTTTGGTCTCACCGATGGGATCTCGGTCTCACCGAGATGGGCTTGCAAACTCTCTGTTGCCTATTGCAATAATTTTGGTCCCACCGGGATATGCAATCGGTCCCACTGTGTTTGCTTGGCCAACTCTCTATTTCGCTTATTACCCAAATCGGTCCCACCGAGTTTGTGTAATCGGTCAAACCGAGTTGAGGCTTTACCCTAACCCTAGCACATCGGTCCTACCGAGTTGATCATATCGGTCCCACCAAAATGCCTAACGGTCACATTATGAACTAAATCGGTCTGACCGAGTTTCACGATTCGGTCCCACCGAGTTTGGTAAATTGTGTGTAACGGTTATATTTTGCGTGGAGGCTATATATACCCCTCCACCCACTCTTCATTCGTGGAGAGAGCCATTAGAACATGCCTACACTTCCAACATATATTTTCTGAGAGAGAACCACCTACACTTGTGTTGAGGTCAAGATATTCCATTCCAACCACATAAATCTTGATCTCTGGTCTTCCCCAAGTTGCTTTCCACTCAAATCATCTTTCCACCAAATCCAATCCTATGAGAGAGAGTTGAGTGTTGGGGAGACTATCATTTGAAGCACAAGAGCAAGGAGTTCATCATCAACACACCATTTGTTACCTCTTGAAGAGTGGTGTCTCCTAGATTGGTTAGGTGTCACTTGGGAGCCTCCGTCAAGATTGTGGAGTTGAACCAAGGAGTTTGTAAGGGCAAGGAGATCGCCTACTTCGTGAAGATCTACCCGAGTGAGGCAAGTCCTTCGTGGGCGACGACCATGGTGGGATAGACAAGGTTGCTTCTTCGTGGACCCTTCGTGGGTGGAGCCCTCCATGGACTCGCGCAACCGTTACCCTTCGTGGGTTGAAGTCTCCATCAACGTGGATGTACGATAGCACCACCTATCGGAACCACGGATAAAAAATCTCCGTGTCTCCAAATTGCGTTTGCACACTCCAATCCCATCCCTTTACATTCTTGCAACTTGCATGCTTTACTTTCCGCTGCTCATTTACTCTTGTCATGCTTGCTTGATATGTATTATGAACATTTAAACTTGTGTCAAAACTCCACATCAACTTAAGGAAATTAAAAACTGCAACTTTTCTTCTTAGAGTCTATTCACCCTCCTCGAGGCAGCTCTTCTCGATCCTTTCAATTGGTATCAGAGCCTTGGTCTCCATTGCTTTGGTTTAATCACCATTGGAGGAAGATGGATGAGTCTACGTTGGGGAGTCTTAGACGTAGAGTGCCTATTCTTGATGGAGAGTTCTTTCATGAGTGGAAAAATGAAATTCTTGAGATTTTCAATGAATATCATTTGAACAAGTACATTACTAGCCCTTGTGCACCTCATGTTGATCCTTTGCATCCTACCCTTGATGAGTCTATTGACATGATCCGCAACGTTAGAACTGTTAATCTTATCACTAGAGGCTTGCCTAGAAACTTGATTGGATGTTTTCCTACTCTTGATTGTGCCTACACTATATGGAGATTTCTTGAGGAAAGATTTCCAAACTATTCCTTGCAAAACCTAGATGAAATTCTTCATAAGTCTATTGCCTTGAGTAAGATGAATTCTAGTGATCCTAGCTTTGGTGGTTGTCTATTTGAGCTTACCAATCTCATGCGTGCCAAAGGAAATGTTGGAATCATTAGCAATATCATATCCGAAGCTATTAGAATTCATAAATGTGACCATTGTGATGATCATTTATCTAATGAATTACCCTCTCTAGGAATTGATCAAATACAAGACGATGTTGAACATGGATACTATGATGAGGATGATGATAGTGACTATGATCTTGATGATGCGATGAGACACTTTGGTCTTATGGCTAATCTTCGCGGCTACATGGCTGGAGGAAAGGAATGGGTCCTTGATAGTGGATGTACTGATCATATGACCGGAGACAAAGATATGTTTCGTGAGCTTGCTGAAAACGACGACCTCGAAAGTATGTCACTTTTGGTGATAACTCAAAGGGTAAGGTGGTTGGCCTCGGTAAGCTGGCCATCTCACATGATAGCTCCATACAAAACGTCATGCTCGTTGAATCTCTTGGGTACAATTTACTTTCAGTATCTAGACTTGCTGATTTCGGTTTCAATGTCCTATTTACTGAAGTAGATTGCCAAGTGTTTCGAAGAGATAATCAAAAAATGGTCTTTACCGGTATACGTAGAGGTGATCTTTACATTGTCGATTTCACTAAAAAGGCTCAACCTAGAACTTGCTTAATTGCTAAATCTTCTAAAGGCTGGTTGTGGCATAGAAGGTTAGGTCATGTGGGCATGTGAAATCTTGATAAGCTTATTAAAGGTGATCATATCCTTGGAGTAAAAGATGTTATATCTGACAAGGATAGACTTTGTAGTGCTTGTCAATCAGGAAAACAAGTTGGAGGGAGTCACCCCGTGAAGAACATCATGACCACGAGAAGACCACTCGAGCTACTTCACATGGATCTCTTTGGTCCCAATGCCTACAAGAGTCTCGGTGGTAACTTATTTGGTCTAGTCATAGTCCATGATTTTTCAAGATTCACATGGGTGTTCTTTCTTGATGCAAAATGCAGGTCCAAAAGATCTTCAAAAACTTCGCTAGGAAGGCCCAAAATCAATTTGAAGTGAAGATCAAGAAGGTTCGAAGCAACAACGGAACGGAGTTCAAGAACGCAAATGTGGATACCTTTCTTGACGAAGAGGGGATTTCACACGAGTTCTCGTCTACGTACACACCTCAACAAAATGGAGTTGTTGAGAGGAAGAACCGGACTCTTATTGAGATGGCAAGAACGATGCTTAATGAGTACAAGACTCCAAAACACTTTTGGGCGGAAGCATTTGAGACAGCTTGTCATGCAACAAATCGCTTATATCTTCACAAGCTATTCGGCAAGACGGCATACGAGCTCCTCACCGGTAACATTCGAGTATTCGGCTCAAAGTGCTACATTCTTGATAAGCATCGTCATTCTAAATTTGCTCCTAAATCTCATGAAGGCTTCCTACTTGGTTATGGCTCAGACTCTCACACTTACCGTGTCTACAACAATTTCACTCGAAAGGTTGAAGAGACGGTAGATGTGAAGTTTGATGAATCTAACGGCTCGCAAGTAGAGCAATTGCCAATTGATGTAGGAGACAAAGACCCTTCGGAAGCAATCCAAGACTTGTCCATTTGCAAGATTCGTCCAACGGAGGTGAAGGAGAGCACCTCGTCCATCCAAATGGAAGCTTCCACCTCACGACAAGGTGAACCAAGAATTGATACGGAAGCATCCACAAGTGGGACACACCAAGACGAAGAAAACGAGGAAGCACACCAAGATGAACATCAACAACCTCCTTCTCCACCACGACAAGAGAATGACAACGTCAACAATGAAGAAGGCCAAGAAGAAGAACAAGATGAAGAAGATGTTCCACCCCGAGCCAAGCAAAAGCTCCCACGAGTTCGATCAAGAGTCACCAAAGACCATCCCGTCGAGCAAATCTACAATGATATCCAAACTGGGAGAATCACTCGCTCTAAAACTCGTTTGGCTAACTTTTGTGAATATTATTCATTCATCTCTAGCATTGAACCTATGAAGGTTGAAGAAGCATTGGAAGATCCGGATTGGATAAACGCTATGCATGAAGAGCTACACAACTTTGAGAGAAATCAAGTTTGGACATTGGTTGAGAAGCCCAACAACAACCACAACATCATCGGTACCAAATGGGTGTTTCGCAACAAGCAAGATGAAGATGGACAAGTAGTTCGCAACAAAGCACGTCTCGTCGCCCAAGGCTACACTCAAGTCGAAGGTATGGACTATGGTGAGACATATGCCCCCATTGCTAGACTTGAGTCCATTCGCATCTTACTTGCTTATGCTAATCACCATGATATCACCTTGTACCAAATGGACATTAAAAGTGCGTTTCTAAATGGTGAAATTGAGGAGGAAGTTTATGTTAAGCAACCTCCCGCCTTTATCAATCCTAAGAAACCTAATCATGTTTACAAACTTCACAAAGCTCTTTATGGTCTTAAACAAGCTCCTAGAGCGTGGTATAAATGCTTGACCAAGTTCCTTATTGAAAAAGGCTTTGAAATTGGAAAAATAGATTCTACTCTTTTTACTAAAAGGGTTAATGGAGAACTATTTGTGTGCCAAATCTATGTTGATGATATTATATTTGGTTCGACTAACCCTCACTTTAGAGAGAAGTTTGGAAAGCTAATGTCGAAGAAGTTTGAGATGTCTATGATGAGTGAACTCAAATTCTTTCTCGGTTTGCAAATCAAGCAAACTAAGGAAGGTACCTTTGTCTCTCAAACAAAGTACACCAAGGACTTGTTCAATATGTAAGAATACAAAGGTATGACTACACCCATGCCTACCAGTGGACATCTTGATTTGACCAAAGATGGTGAACCGGTTGATCTAAAGGTTTATCGTTCCATGATTGGCTCATTGTTATATCTATGTGCCTCTCGTCCCGATATTATGCTAAGTGTGTGCATGTGTGCACGATATCAAGCGGCCCCTAAAGAATGTCATCTTAAGGCTGTGAAAAGGATAGTGATATACTTAATACACACACCAAATTTTTGCATTTGGTATCCTAAGAGGTCTTCTTTCGATCTTGTTGGTTACTCCGATTCAGACTATGTCGGAGACAAGGTTGATAGAAAGTCCACTTCGGGTCCTTGTCAATTTCTTGGTAGATCTCTTGTGTCTTGGTCCTCCAAGAAACAAAACTCGGTATCCTTATCCACCGCCGAAGAGGAATACATTGCCGCAGGTTCATGGTGTGCTCAATTACTTTGGATGACCCAAAATCTTAAAGATTATGGGATATATGTGAAACATGTTCCATTGCTTTGTGACAATGAAAGTGCTATCAAGATTGCTCACAATCTCGTGCAACATTCTCGAACTAAGCATATTGAAGTTCGTCATCATTTCATTCGAGATCACGTTGCCAAAGGGACATTGATCTTAAGCATGTTCGCACCGATAAGCAATTGGCAGATATATTGACCAAACCGCTTGATGAGATAGTCTTTTGCCGTTTGAGAGGAGAATTGAACATCATTGATGCTTCAAACTTGGAGTAGGAGCTCCATTTGGATACATGCAAGGCATGAGCCCTTGACTAATCCTTGATATTTCTTTCATAATGCTATTTATATGTCTTGGATATACTTGCACCCTTGCATGCTATCTAACCCTTGTAGGTACTTGGATGAATCTAAATCTATGAGATTGCAACTCACTCACATCTTGAGCAATTTCTACATCACCAAGTCTCTACACAATGGTGGTTGAAGACAGGGAAGCACCAAAACCCTTCAAACATATCCTTTGGCAAATTCTATATTAAATTTTATGATTGTCATTTTGGATACACAAGTGCTCTTCCTTGCAAGACTAACCCATGTAGGTAGATGAACTCAAATTCCAAGTGGTGCTCCCAATTCTTGATGAGCTACATCAACCTTGAGCAACCCACACAAGTTCAACTACATGATCAAGATCAACACCACCACCCAAGGTATGTTATTCCATCTTAGAGAAGCTTTACTCCAAGTCATGGGTCAAAGCAACTCGACAAGATGTGAATACATCAAGATGCTTAAACGAAAAATGGTAACCCCAATTTGAGCTTAAACGATGAGTATGACCTATGATCAAGTGACCTCACTTGACTCCTAAGTCAATATACTCTAACATAGGTGACTTTGTCGCCGACCAATTCTAGATGAAGTTCTCTTGTGTTTCTCCGTGCTCTTGCATTTGTCTCAGGCATATTTGTTTCCCCTTTCAAAATAAAACTTCATCTAGATCTTTTCATTTCTTTTCTCTTCTGTTCTGCATTCCTTGCATCCAATTCTTTGCAAATCTTTTAGCTATTTCCTTGCAAATCCCTGTGAGACCTTAATTGCCTAGTGAGCTGAGGTGACAAGTGTTTTCACTGTGATGAACTCGGTCACACCGGTTTGCTTTCTTTGGTCCAACCGAATTTTTTTCGGTGCCACCGAAGCACACAACTCGGTGCTACCGATTTCACTGCAGAAAAGACAACTTGCCACTTGTTCCTGCATTCTTTTTACTCCAGCTCCACTCAATAATTCTTGTCCTCTACCAGCATCATACTCGACTTGCTTCTTTGCTTTGTGACTCAAGGACCAAACCCATTTGAAACAGAAATCCAGAAGAACCCTTCTTGGAAATTGATGTCAAAGGGGGGAGAGAGATCACATCAAAGCTTAATCATTTTTATAAGGGGAGAAAATGCTCAGGGGGAGAGTGTAGAAACCCCAGATGCTTGGTGTTCAAGAGGAGAGAAGTCACATGTCTTTAAGAGGGGAAAGACATGTTCATATTTGATTGTTTGCATTAGCTCTGTTTCTTGTCTTTGCTCTGATTTTCTGTTCCCCATCTTCTCCTAGTATCCCATGCTAGATTCAGGGGGAGCAAGACATCTAAGGGAAGGAAATCCTTGAATTCATTGCACATCTTTACCTTTGGGGACATGTCTATATCCAATAGAGTACTCAGTACTCACTCTCTACATGTCATCTCAGTCTTGGTACTCTTGTGGTTTCTTTTGTTTGCTCTGGCTAGTAGGTGTATCTGTGTTATCTAACCTTGTTTACTCAGGTTCATTCCTTCCTAAGCCAATTCAAGATCACAAGGTAAGTATATGCATCACAATCATGTGTATGAGGATTTCTTGCTGTTGTACATACTGCTTGCAAGAAGGACTCATGAGCATGAAGGTCCATTTCCCATATTCACATCATTTGCTCTGATGCATATAACCAAGATACATGTAACACATTGCTTACTCTGTCATGCTTATGCATTCACATGCTCCTATATTCCATATTTACATGTTTGCATACATGTAGGGGGAGCTTATGCATGTTACATGTCTTTCCAAAGCTTTACTTGTTATTCTCTATATCTTTATCTAAAGCTTTGATGTATGTTGTCATCAATTACCAAAAAGGGGGAGATTGAAAGCACAAGTGCTCCCTGGGTGATTTTGGTAATTAATTATTGGGGAACGTAGTAATTTCAAAAATATTCCTACGCACACGCAAGATCATGGTGATGCATAGCAACGAGAGGGGAGAGTGTTGTCCACGTACCCTCGTAGACCGAAAGCGGAAGCGTTAGCACAACGCGGTTGATGTTGTCGTACGTCTTCACGATCCGACCGATCAAGTACTGAACGCACGGCACCTCCAAGTTCAGCACACATTCAGCCCGATGACGTCCCTCGAACTCCGATCCAGCCGAGTGTTGAGGGAGAGTTTCGTTAGCACGACGGCGTGGTGACGATGATGATGTTCTACCGACGCAGGGCTTCGCCTAAGCACCGCTACGATATTATCGAGGTGGACTATGGTGGAGGGGGGCACCGCACACGGCTAAAAGATCAATGATCAATTGTTGTGTCTTTGGGGTGCCCCCTGCCCCCATATATAAAGGAGCAAGGGGGGAGAGGTGGCCGGCCAGGAGAGGGGCGCGCCAAGAGGAGTCCTACTCTCACCGGGAGTAGGACTCCCTCCCTTCCTTGTTGGATTAGGAGAAGGGGGAAAGAGGAGAGAGAGAGGAAGGAAAGGGGGGCGCAGCCCCCCTCCTTGTCCAATTCGGACTAGAGGGGGAGGGGGCGCGTGGCCTGCCCTAGCCGCCTCTCCTCTTCTCCACTAAGGCCCATGTAGGCCCATTAAACCCCCCCCCCCCGGGGGGGGGGGTTCCGGTAACCTCCCGGTACTCCGGTATATATCCGATAAACCCCGGAACCATTCCGGTGTCCGAATATAGTCGTCCAATATATCAATCTTCATGTCTCGATCATTTCGAGACTCCTTGTCATGTCCGTCATCACATCCAGGACTTCGAACTACCTTCGGTACATCAAAACATATAAACTCATAATATAACTGTCATCGACACTTTAAGCGTGCGGACCCTACGGGTTCGAGAACTATGTAGACATGACCGAGACATGTCTCCGGCCAATAACCAATAGCGGAACCTGGATGCTCATATTGGCTCCCGCATATTCTACGAAGATCTTTATCGGTCAAACCGCATAACAACATACATTGTTCCCTTTGTCATCGGTATGTTACTTGCCCGAGATTCGATCGTCGGTATCTCAATACCTATTTCAATATCGTTACCGGCAAGTCTCTTTACTCGTTTCGTAATACACCATCCCGCAACTAACTCATTAGTTGTAATGCTTGCAAGGCTTAAGTGATGTGCATTACCGAGTGGGCCCAGAGATACCTCTCCGACAATCGGAGTGACAAATCCTAATCTCGAAATACGCCAACCCAACAAGTACCTTTGGAGACACCTGTAGAGCACCTTTATAATCACCCAGTTACGTTGTGACGTTTGGTAGCACACAAAGTGTTCCTCCGGTAAACGGGAGTTGCATAATCTCATAGTCATAGGAACGTGTATAAGTCATGAAGAAAGCAATAGCAATATACTAAACGATCGTGTGCTAAGCTAACGGAATGGGCCAAGTCAATCACATCATTCTCCTAATGATGTGATCCCGTTAATCAAATGACAACTCATGTCTATGGTTAGGAAACATAACCATCTTTGATCAACAAGCTAGTCAAGTAGAGGCATACTAGTGACACTCTGTTTGTCTATGTATTCACACATGTATCATGTTTCCGGTTAATACAATTCTAGCATGAATAATAAATATTTATCATGATATTAAGGAAATAAATAATAACTTTATTATTGCCTCTAGGGCATATTTCCTTCAGTCTCCCACATGCACTAGAGTCAATAATCTAGATTACACAGTAATGATTCTAACACCCATGGAGTCTTGGTGCTGATCATGTTTTGCTCGTGAGAGAGGCTTAGTCAACGGGTCTGCAACATTCAGATCCGTATGTATCTTGCAAATCTCTATGTCTCCCTCCTTGACTTGATCGCGGATGGAATTGAAGCGTCTCTTGATGTGCTTGGTTCCCATGTGAAATCTGGATTCTTTTGCCAAGGCAATTGCACCAGTATTGTCACAAAAGATTTTCATTGGACCCGATGCACTAGGTATGACACCTAGATCGGATATGAACTCCTTCATCCAGACTCCTTCATTTGCTGCTTCCGAAGCATCCATGTACTCTGCTTCGCACGTAGATCCCGCCACAACGCTTTGTTTAGAACTGCACCAACTAACAGCTCCACCGTTCAATGTAAACACGTATCCGGTTTGCGATTTAGAATCGTCCGGATCGGTGTCAAAGCTTGCATTGACGTAACCATTTACGACTAGCTCTTTGTCACCTCCATAAACGAGAAACATATCCTTAGTCCTTTTCAGGTATTTCAGGATGTTCTTGACCGCTGTCCAGTGATCCACTCCTGGATTACTTTGGTACCTCCCTGCTAAACTTATAGCAAGGCACACATCAGGTTTGGTACACAGCATTGCATACATGATAGAGCCTATGGCTCAAGCATAGGGAACATCTTTCATCTTCTCTCTATCTTCTGCAGTGGTCGGGCATTGAGTCTTACTCAACTTCACACCTTGTAACACAGGCAAGAACCCTTTCTTTGCTTGATCCATTTTGAACTTCTTCAAAACTTTATCAAGGTATGTGGTTTGTGAAAGTCCAATTAAGCGTCTTGATCTATCTCTATTGATCTTGATGCCCAATATATAAGCAGCTTCACCGAGGTCCTTCATTGAAAAACTCTTATTCAAGTATCCCTTTATGCTATCCAGAAATTCTATATCATTTCCAATCAGTAATATGTCATCCACATATAATATCAGAAATGCTACAGAGATCCCACTCACTTTCTTGTAAATACAGGCTTCTCCAAAAGTCTGTATAAAACCAAATGCTTTGATCACACTATCAAAGCGTTTATTCCAACTCCGAGAGGCTTGCACCAGTCCATAAATGGATCGCTGGAGCTTGCACACTTTGTTAGCTCCTTTTGGATCGACAAAACCTTCTGGTTGCATCATATACAACTCTTCTTCCAGAAATCCATTCAGGAATGCAGTTTTGACATCCATTTGCCAAATTTCATAATCATAAAATGCGGCAATTGCTAACATGATTCGGACAGACTTAAGCATCGCTATGGGTGAGAAAGTCTCATCATAGTCAATCCCTTGAACTTGTCAAAAACCTTTCGCAACAAGTCGAGCTTTATAGACAGTAACATTACCGTCAGCGTCAGTCTTCTTCTTGAAGATCCATTTATTCTCAATGGCTTGCCGATCATCGGGCAAGTCAACCAAAGTCCACACTTTGTTGTCATACATGGATCCCATCTCAGATTTCATGGCCTCAAGCCATTTTACGGAATCTGGGCTCACCATCGCTTCTTCATAGTTCGTAGGTTCATCATGGTCTAGTAACATGACTTCCAGAACAGGATTACCGTACCACTCTGGTGCGGATCTTACTCTGGTTGATCTACGAGGTTCAGTAACAACTTGATCTGAAGTTTCATGATCATCATCATTAATTTCCTCACTAATTGGTGTAGGTGTCGCAGAAACCGGCTTCTGTGATGAACTACTTTCCAATAAGGGAGCAGGTACAGTTACCTCATTAAGTTCTACTTTCCTCCCACTCACTTCTTTCGAGAGAAACTCCTTCTCTAGAAAGATTCCAAATTTAGCAACAAAAGTCTTGCCTTCGGATCTGTGATAGAAGGTGTACCCAACAGTCTGTTTTGGGTATCCTATGAAGACACATTTTTCCGATTTGGGTTCGAGCTTATCAGGTTGAAGCTTTTTCACATAAGCATCGCAGCCCCAAACTTTAAGAAACGACAACTTTGGTTTCTTGCTAAACCACAGTTCATAAGGCGTTGTCTCAACGGATTTCAATGGTGACCTATTTAATGTGAATGCAGCCGTCTCTAAAGCATAACCCCAAAACGATAGTGGTAAATCAGTAAGAGACATCATAGATCGCACATATCTAGTAAAGTACGATTACGACGTTCGGACACACCATTTCACTGTGGTGTTCCGGGTGGCGTGAGTTGCGAAACTATTCCGCATTGTTTCAAATGAAGACCAAACTCGTAACTCAAATATTCTCCTCCACGATCAGATTGTAGAAACTTTATTTTCTTGTTACGATGATTTTGAACTTCACTCTGAAATTCTTTGAACTTTTCAAATGTTTCAGACTTATGTTTCATTAAGTAGATATACCCATATCTGCTTAAATCATCTGTGAAGGTGAGAAAATAACGATACCCGCCGCGAGCCTCAATATTCATCGGACCACATACATCTGTATGTATGATTTCCAACAAATCTGTTGCTCGCTCCATAGTTCCGGAGAACGGCGTTTTAGTCATCTTGCCCATGAGGCACGGTTCGCAACTACAAGTGATTCATAATCAAGTGGTTCCAAAAGTCCATCAGTATGGAGTTTCTTCATGCGCTTTACACCGATATGACCTAAACGGCAGTGCCACAAATAAGTTGCACTATCATTATCAACTCTGCATCTTTTGGCTTCAGTATTATGAATATGTGTATCACTACTATCGAGATTCAATAAAAATAGACCACTCTTCAAGGGTGCATGACCATAAAAGATATTACTCATATAAATAGAACAACCATTATTCTCTGATTTAAATGAATAACCGTCTCGAATCAAACAAGATCCAGATATAATGTTCATGCTCAACGCTGGCACCAAATAACAATTATTCAGGTCTAAAACTAATCCCGAAGGTAGATGTAGAGGTAGCGTGCCGACCGCGATCACATCGACTTTGGAACCATTTCCCTCGCGCATCGTCACCTCGTCCTTAGCCAATCTTCGCTTAATCCGTAGTCCCTATTTCGAGTTGCAAATATTAGCAATAGAACCAGTATCAAATACCCAGGTGCTACTGCGAGCATTAGTAAGGTATACATCAATAACATGTATATCACATATACCTTTGTTCACCTTGCCATCCTTCTTATCCGACAAATACTTGGGGCAGTTCCGCTTCCAGTGACTAGTCTGTTTGCAGTAGAAGCACTCAGTCTCAGGCTTAGGTCCAGACTTGGGTTTCTTCTCCTGAGCAGCAACTTGTTTGTTGTTCTTCTTGAAGTTCCCCTTCTTCTTCCCTTTGCCCTTTTTCTTGAAACTGGTGGTCTTGTTGACCATCAACACTTGATGCTCCTTCTTGATTTCTACCTCCGCAGCCTTTAGCATTGCGAAGAGCTCGGGAATTGACTTATCCATCCCTTGCATGTTATAGTTCATCAAGAAGCTCTTGTAGCTTGGTGGCAGTGATTGAAGAATTCTGTCAATGACGCTATCATCCGGAAGATTAACTCCCAGTTGAATCAAGTGATTGTTATACCCAGACATTTTGAGTATATGCTCACTGACAGAACTATACTCCTACATCTTACAACTGTAGAACTTATTGGAGACTTCATATCTCTCAATCCGGGCATTTGCTTGAAATATTAACTTCAACTCCTGGAACATCTCATATGCTCCATGACGTTCAAAACGTCGTTGAAGTCCCGGTTCTAAGCCGTAAAGCATGGCACACTGAACTATTGAGTAGTCATCAGCTTTGCTCTGCCAGACGTTCATAACATCTGGTGTTGCTCCTGTAGTAGGTCTGGCACCTAGCCATGCTTCTAGGACGTAATTCTTCTATGCAGCAATGAGGATAATCCTCAAGTTACGGACCCAGTCCGTGTAATTGCTACCATCATATTTCAACTTTGCTTTCTCAAGAAACGCATTAAAATTCAACGGAACAACAGCACGGGCCATCTATCTACAACAACATAGACAAGCAAGATACTATCAGGTACTAAGTTCATGATAAATTTAAGTTCAATTAATCATATTACTTAAGAACTCCCACTTAGATAGACATCCCTCTAATCCTCTAAGTGATCACGTGATCCAAATCAACTAAACCATGTCCGATCATCACGTGAGATGGAGTAGTTTCAATGGTGAACATCACTATGTTGATCATATCTACTATATGATTCACGCTCGACCTTTCGGTCTCAGAGTTCCGAGGCCATATTTGTTATATGCTAGGCTCATCAAGTTTAACCTGAGTATTCCGCGTGTGCAACTGTTTTGCACCCGTTGTATTTGAACGTAGAGCCTATCACACCCGATCATCACGTGGTGTCTCAGCACGAAGAACTTTCACAACGGTGCATACTCAGGGAGAACACTTATACCTTGATAATTTAGTAAGAGATCATCTAATAATGCCACCGTCAATCAAAGCAAGATAAGATGCATAAAAGATCAACATCACATGCAATCAATATAAGTGATATGATATGGCCATCATCATCTTGTGCTTGTGATCTCCATCTCCGAAGTCCCGTCATGATCACCATCGTCACCGGTGCGACACCTTGATCTCCATCGTAGCATCGTTGTCGTCTCGCCAATCTTATGCTTCTACGACTATCGCTACCGCTTAGTGATGAAGAAAAGCATTATAGGGCGATTGCATTGCATACAATAAAGCGACAACCATATGGCTCCTGCCAGTTGCCGATAACTCGGTTAAAAAACATGATCATCTCATACAATAAAATTTAGCATCATGCCTTGACCATATCACATCACAACATGCCCTGCAAAAACAAGTTAGACGTCCTCTACTTTGTTGTTGCAAGTTTTACGTGGCTGCTACGGGCTGAGAAAGAACCATTCTTACCTACGCATCAAAACCACAACGATAGTTTGTCAAGTTGGTGCTGTTTTAACCTTCGCAAGGACTGGGCGTAGCCACACTCGGTTCAACTAAAGTTGGAGAAACTGACACCCGCCAGTCACCTGTGTGCAAAGCACGTCGGTAGAACCAGTCTCGCGTAAGCGTACGCGTAATGTCGGTCTAGGCCGCTTCATCCAACAATACCGCCGAACCAAAGTATGACATGTTGGTAAACAGTATAACTTATATCGCCCACAACTCACATGTGTTCTACTCGTGCATATGACATCTACGCATAAAACCAGGCTCTGATGCCACTGTTGGGGAACGTAGTAATTTCAAAAATATTCCTACGCACACGCAAGATCATGGTGATGCATAGCAACGAGAGGGGAGAGTGTTGTCCACGTACCCTCGTAGACCGAAAGCGGAAGAGTTAGCACAACGCGGTTGATGTTGTCGTATGTCTTCACGATCCGACCGATCAAGTACTGAACACACGGCGCCTCCAAGTTCAGCACACGTTCAGCCCGATGACATCCCTCGAACTCCGATCTAGCCGAGTGTTGAGGGAGAGTTTCGTCAGCACGACGGCGTGGTGACGATGATGATGTTCTACCGACGCAGGGCTTCGCCTAAGCACCGCTACAATATTATCGAGGTGGACTATGGTGGAGGGGGCACCGCACACGGCTAAAAGATCAATGATCAATTGTTGTGTCTTTGGGGTGCCCCCTGCCACCGTATATAAAGGAGCAAGGGGGGTGAGAGGCGGCCGGCCAGCAGAGGGGCGCGCCAGGAGGAGTCCTACTCCCACCGGGAGTAGGACTCCCTCCCTTCCTTGTTGAATTAGGAGAAGGGGGAAAGAGGAGAGAGAGAGGAAGGAAAGGGGGGGGGGCGCCGCCCCCCTCCTTGTCCAATTCGGACTAGAGGGGGAGGGGGCGCGCGGCCTGCCCTAGCCGCCTCTCCTCTTCTCCACTAAGGCCCATGTAGGCCCATTAAACCCCCCGGGGGGTTCCGGTAACCTCCCGGTACTCCGGTATATATCCGATAACCCCCGGAACCATTCCGGTGTCCTAATATAGTCGTCCAATATATCAATCTTCATTTCTCGACCATTTCGAGACTCCTCGTCATGTCCGTGATCACATTCAGGACTCTGAACTACCTTCGGTACATCAAAACATATAAATTCATAATATAACTGTCGTTGAAACTTTAAGCGTGCGGACCCTACGGGTTTGAGAACTATGTAGACATGACCGAGACATGTCTCTGGCCAAAAACCAATAGCGGAACCTGGATGCTCATATTGGCTCCCACATATTCTACGAAGATCTTTATCGGTCAAACCGCATAACAACATACGTTGTTGCCTTTGTCATCGGTATGTTACTTGCCCGAGATTCGATTGTCGGTATCTCAATACCTAGTTCAATCTCGTTACCGGGAAGTCTCTTTACTCGTTCCGTAATACATCATCCTGCAAGTAACTCATTAGTTGTAATGCTTGCAAGGCTTAAGTGATGTGCATTACCGAGTGGGCCCAGAGATACCTCTCCGACAATCGGAGTGACAAATCCTAATCTCGAAATACGCCAACCCAACAAGTACCTTTGGAGACACCTGTAGAGCACCTTTATAATCACCCAGTTACGTTGTGACGTTTGGTAGCACACAAAGTGTTCCTCCGGTAAACGGGAGTTGCATAATCTCATAGTCATAGGAACATGTATAAGTCATGAAGAAAGCAATAGCAGAATACTAAACGATCGTGTGCTAAGCTAACGGAATGGGCCAAGTCAATCACATCATTCTCCTAATGATGTGATCCCATTAATCAAATGACAACTCATGTCTATGGCTAGGAAACATAACCATCTTTGATCAACAAGCTAGTTAAGTAGAGGCATACTAGTGACACTCTGTTTGTCTATGTATTCACACATGTATCATGTTTCCGGTTAATACAATTCTAGCATGAATAATAAACATTTATCATGATATTAAGGAAATAAATAATAACTTTATTATTGCCTCTAGGGCATATTTCCTTCATTAATGTCAACATATCTCTTGTTGGACTAATGCTTCTACCTAGTATGTTTCAGATAAGTTCAACAATGGAGTGGCATGGACTAGAGGATGTGGAACCCCTTCAAGATGCCGAGGACAAAGGATTGGCTCAAGCTCAAAGCTCAGGACTCTACTTTTTCTATTTTAGTGGTCCAAGATCACATTGAGTCCATAGGAAAGCCAATACTATTAAGAGGGGATGAGGTGTTGCTTAATGGCTTGCTTGCTCAAAGTGCTTAGTGATATGCTCCAAAGCTCTCAACCAGTTTCTCACATCCACATATGTTCCAAAACAAAAGTCAAACTCGGCCCCACCGAAACTTTCTATCCGGCGCCACCGAGTTCAGTTGACATAGCCACTGCCAGAAACCCTAGTCTTTTCGGTCTCACCGATGGGATCTCGGTCTCACCGAGATGGGCTTGCAAACTCTTTGTTGCCTATTGCAATAATTTTGGTCCCACCGAGATATGCAATCGGTCCCACCGAGTTTGCTTGGCCAACTCTCTGTTTCGCTTATTACCCAAATCGGTCCCACCGAGTTTGTGTAATCGGTCAAACCGAGTTGAGGCTTTACCCTAACCCTAGCACATCGGTCCTACCAAGTTGATCATATCGGTCCCACCGAAATGCCTAACGGTCACATTATGAACTAAATCGGTCTGACCGAGTTTAATGATTCGGTCCCACCGAGTTTGGTAAATTGTGTGTAACGGTTATATTTTGCGTGGAGGCTATATATACCCCTCCACCCACTCTTCATCCGTGGAGAGAGCCATCAGAACATGCCTACACTTCCAACATATATTTTCTGAGAGAGAACCACCTACACTTGTGTTGAGGTCAAGATATTCCATTCCAACCACATAAATCTTGATCTCTGGCCTTCCCCAAGTTGCTTTCCACTCAAATCATCTTTCCACCAAATCCAATCCTATGAGAGAGAGTTGAGTGTTGGGGAGACTATCATTTGAAGCACAAGAGCAAGGAGTTCATCATCAACACACCATTTGTTACCTCTTGGAGAGTGGTGTCTCCTAGATTGGTTAGGTGTCACTGGGAGCCTCCGTCAAGATTGTCGAGTTGAACCAAGGAGTTTGTAAGGGCAAGGAGATCGCCTACTTCGTGAAGATCTACCCGAGTGAGGCAAGTCCTTCATGGGCGATGGCCATGGTGGGATAGACAAGGTTGCTTCTTCGTGGACCCTTCGTGGGTGGAGCCCTCCATGGACTCGCGCAACCGTTACCCTTCGTGGGTTGAAGTCTCCATCAACGTGGATGTACGATAGCACCACCTATCGGAACCACGGATAAAAAATCTCCGTGTCTCCAAATTGCGTTTGCACACTCCAATCCCATCCCTTTACATTCTTGCAACTTGCATGCTTTACTTTCCGCTGCTTATTTACTCTTGTCATGCTTGCTTGATATGTATTGTGAATGTTTAAACTTGTGTCAAAACTCCACAACAACTTAAGGAAATTAAAAACTACAACTTTCTTCTTAGAGTCTATTCACCCCCTCTAGACACCTCTTCTCGATCCTTTCAGCGGCCCCGGACCGACATTACGCGTACGCTTATGCGAGACTGGTTCTACCGACGTGCTTCGCACACTGGTGTCTGGCGGGTGTCAGTTTCTCCAACTTTAGTTGAATCGAGTGTGGCTGCGCCCGGTCCTTGTTGAAGGTTAAAACAACACATACTTGACGGAATATCGTTGTGGTTTTGATGCGTAGGTAAGAACAGTTCTTGCTCAGCCCGTAGCAGCCACGTAAAACATGCAACAACAAAGTAGAGGACGTCTAACTTGTTTTTCCAGGGCATGTTGTGATGTGATATGATCAAGACATGATGCTAAATTTTATTGTATGAGATGATCATGTTTTGTAAAAAAGTTATCGGCAACTGGCAGGAGCCATATGGTTGTCGCTTTATTGTATGAAATGCAATTGTCATGTAATTGCTTTACTTTATCACTAAGAAGTAGAGATAGTCGTAGAAGCAATAGTTGGCGAGACAACAACGATGCTACGATGGAGATCAAGGTGTCGCGCCGGTGACGATGGTGATCATGATGGTGCTTTAGAGACGAAGATCAAAGGCACAAGATGATGATGGGCATAT
Source organism: Aegilops tauschii subsp. strangulata (assembly GCF_002575655.3). NCBI lineage: Eukaryota > Viridiplantae > Streptophyta > Magnoliopsida > Poales > Poaceae > Aegilops > Aegilops tauschii. Next base: position 249,090,625 of record NC_053035.3, read on the forward strand.
CATATCACTTATATTGATTGCATGTGATGTTTATCCTTTATGCATCTTATTTTGCTTAGACCGATGGTAGCATTATAAGATGATCTCTCACTAAATTTCAAGGTATAAGTGTTCTCCCTGAGTATGCACCGTTGCAAAAGTTCGTCGTGCCGAGACACCACGTGATGATCGGGTGTGATAAGCTCTATGTTCACATACAACGGGTGCAAGCCAGTTTTCCACACGCAGAATACTCGGGTTAAACTTGACGAGCCTAGCATATGGAGATATGGCCTCGGAACACTGAGACCGAAAGGTCGAGCGTGAATCATATAGTAGATATGATCAACATAGTGATGTTCACCATTGAAAACTACTCCATCTCATGTGATGATCGGACATGGTTTAGTTGATATGGATCGCGTGATCACTTAGATGATTAGAGGGATGTCTATCTAAGTGGGAGTTCTTAAGTAATTTGATTAATTGAACTTTAATTTTGTCAGAGTAAATGGCCACGGGTAGCCTAACCGACTGCCCCTGGCTCTTCCAAAAAATTATCAGGCCTTTGGGCCTTCAAGCATTCCAAGCATTGGGCTGCCTTCCTTGGCCGGCTACCCCTGAAGCCGACTCATGGAAGGCGACCCAGCCTCGGCAACCTTCCCCCCAGGATAACCACGGGGTGGCCGACTCCAGGAAGCCGGCCGTAGAGGATGCCGACTCCCAGAAGCCAGCCACGAGGAACGCCGACTCCAAGAAGCCGGCCAAGACCGCAACCACCGAAACTACCCCACATAACGGTGACAAGACGGGGTGTGGCCACAGTGCGGCCCACTACCCCCAAAGCCCGAGGCAGGCATGGCCACAGGACGCCGTACGGGACAGCCATCTCCCGTCCGGCTCGACACTGTAGCCATGCTGGCCTCAACGTCACCCACGGCAGACGCCAGTACAGCCCGCGGGCGGCGGGCCCCTTCAGCCAGAGAGATGCGCGAAGGCGACCCAGCCTCCCCCAGTCGGCCAAGGGCGTAGCCGGCCCCCAGAAGCCGGCTACTCCCTCCCTCGAGGCATGTGCCACATTAAGGAGACAAGACGAGGTAAGGCTACAGTGAGCACCCTCGAGGCGGCACACTGTAGCCACGCTTACCTCGTCGAAGCCCTCGTCATCAGGGGCAAGGCTACAGTAAGTAGCCGCCGACAAGACCCAAGGCAGTGGGGCCGGCCTGTCGACCAAGAGGCCGGCAGCCGGCGGGACCCACCAGTCGGCGGGCCCCAACAGCCGGTGGAGAAGCCGGCGAGCGTAGACACTGACGGCTGGGACCAGTGCCCAACCGGATTACAATTGTACCCCCGGGGGGTAGGCCTATATAAACCCCCGGGGCACCCATGCAAAGGGTTGGCTTCTGAGCATTGACACCCACCATAGAGAGAGAGAGAGAAGCAGGAGCTAGCCTTGTTCTTCTTCTCCCTTGAACCCAACAGCTCTAGGAGCGATTGTAGCTACTCTTTCCGATCTAGTGATCATGCGGAGACCCCGCAGAGCAGGACTAGGGGTGTTATCTCCTCGGAGAGCCCCGAACCTGGGTAAGATTCGCCGGTGTGCATGTCTTCGCCTCATTCCGTTTCCAGGCACCGGCGACGTCTTACTGGCACCCACTATGATAAGCCATCCGTTGGCATATGTCGCACCTACCACCCGACAAATTTATCATGAACTTAGTACCTGATAGCATTTTGCATGTCTATGTTGTTGTAGATAGATGGCCCGTGCTGTTGTTCCGTTGAATTTTAATGCGTTCCTAGAGAAAGCTAAGTTGAAAGATGATAGTAGCAACTACACAGACTGGGTCCATAACTTGAGGATTATCCGCATTGCTGCACAGAAGAATTACGTCCTGGAAGCACCGCTAGGTGCCAAACCCGTTGCAGGAGCAACGCCAGATGTTATGAACATCTGGAAGAGCAAAGCTGATGACTACTTGATAGTTTAGTGTGCCATGCTTTACGGCTTAGAACCGGGACTTCAACGACGTTTTGAACGTCATGGAGCATATGAGATGTTCCAGGAGTTGAAGTTAATATTTCAAGCAAATGCCCGGATTGAGAGATATGAAGTCTCCAATAAGTTCTACGGCTGCAAGATGGAGGATAATAGTTCTGTCAGTGAGCATATACTCAAAATGTCTGGGTATAACAATCACTTGATTCAACTGGGAGTTAATCTTTCGGATGATAGTGTCATTGACAGAATTCTTCAATCACTACCACCAAGCTACAAGAGCTCCGTGATGAACTATAACATGCAAGGGAAGGATAAGACAATTCCCGAGCTCTTCGCGATGCTAAAGGCTACAGAGGTAGAAATCAAGAAGGAGCATCAAGTGTTGATGGTCAACAAGACCACCAGTTTCAAGGAAAAGGGTAAAGGGAAGAAGGGGAACTTCAAGAAGAACGGCAAGCAAGTTGCTGCTCAGATGAAGAAACCCAAGTCTGGACCTAAGCCTGAGACTGAGTGCTTCTACTGCAAAGGGACTGGTCACTGGAAGCAGAACTGCCCCAAGTATTGGCGGATAAGAAGGATGGCAAGGTGAACAAAGGTATATGTGATATACATGTTATAGATGTGTACATGACTCATGCTCGCAGTAGCACCTGGGTATTTGATACTGGTTCTGTTGCTAATATTTGCAACTCGAAACAAGGACTACGGATTAAGCGAAGATTGGCTAAGGACGAGGTGACGATGCGCGTGGGAAATGGTTCCAAAGTCGATGTGATCGCGGTCGGCATGCTACCTCTACATCTACCTTCGGGATTAGTTTTAGACCTGAATAATTGTTATTTGGTGCCAGCATTGAGCATGAACATTATATCTGGATCTTGTTTGATGCGAGACAGTTATTCATTTAAATCAGAGAATAATGGTTGTTCTATTTATATGAGTAATATCTTTTATGGTCATGCACCCTTGAAGAGTGGTCTATTTTTATTGAATCTCGATAGTAGTGATACACATATTCATAATATTGAAGCCAAAAGATGCAGAGTTGATAATGATAGTGCAACTTATTTGCGGCACTGCCGTTTAGGTCATATTGGTGTAAAGTGCATGAAGAAACTCCATTCTGATGGACTTTTGGAATCACTTGATTATGAATCACTTGGTACTTGCGAACCATGCCTCATGGGCAAGATGACTAAAACCCCGTTCTCTGGAACAATGGAGCGAGCAACAGATTTGTTGGAAATCATACATACTGATGTATGTGGTTCAATGAATATTGAAGCTCGCAGCGGGTATCGTATTTTCTCACCTTCACAGATGATTTGAGCAGATATGGGTAGATCTACTTGATGAAGCATAGGTCATAAACATTTGAAAAGTTCAAAGAATTTCAGAGTGAAGTGGAAAATCATCGTAACAAGGAATTTAAGTTTCTACGATTTGATTGTGGAGGAGAATATTTGAGTTACGAGTTTGGTCTTCATTTGAAACAATGCGGAATAGTTTCGCTGAAGGAAATATGCCCTAGAGGCAATAATAAAGTTGTTATTTATATTTCCTTATATCATGAGAAATGTTTTTTATTCATGCTAGAATTGTACTCACCGGAAACTTAGTACATGTGTGAATACATAGACAAACAGAGTGTCACTAGTATGCCTCTACTTGACTAGCTCATTGAATCAAAGATGGTTAAGTTTCCTAGCCATAGACATGAGTTGTCATTTGGTTAACGGGATCACATCATTAGATAATGATGTGATTGACTTGACCCATTCCGTTAGCTTAGCACTTGATCGTTTAGTATATTGCTATTGCTTTCTTCATGACTTATACATGTTCCTATGACTATGAGATTATGCAACTCCCGAATACCGGAGGAACACTTTGTGTGCTACCAAACATCACAACGTAACTGGGTGATTATAAAGGTGCTCTATAGGTGTCTCCGATGGTATTTGTTGAGTTGTCATAGATCAAGATTAGGATTTGTCACTCCGATTGTCGGAGAGGTATCTCTGGGCCCTCTCGGTAATGCACATCACAATAAGCCTTGCAAGCAATGTGACTAATGAGTTAGTTGCGGGATGATGCATTACGGAACGAGTAAAGAAACTTGCCGGTAACGAGATTGAACTAGGTATTGAGATACCGACGATTGAATCTTGGGCAAGTAACATACCGATGACAAAGGGAACTAGGTATGTTGTTATGCGGTTTGACCGATAAAGATCTTCGTAGAATATGTAGGAGCCAATATGAGCATCCAGGTTCCGCTATTGGTTATTGACCGGAAACGAGTCTCGGTCATGTCTACATAGTTCTCGAACCCGTAGGGTCCGCACGCTTAACGTTCCGTGACGATCGGTAATATGAGTTTATGTGTTTTGATGTACCGAAGGTAGTTCGGAGTCCCGGATATGATCACAGACATGACGAGGAGTCTCGAAATGGTCGAGACATAAAGATCGATATATTGGATGACTATGTTTGGACTTCGGAAGGGTTCCCGGCAAGTTCGGACAAATACCGGAGTACCGGGGGGTTACCGTAACCCCCCGGGGAGTGTAATGGGCCTATTGGGCCTTAGTGGAGAAGAGGAGGGGCGGCCAGGGCAGGCTGCGTGCACCCTCCCCCTCTAGTCCGAATTGGACAAGGAGGGGGCGGCGCCCCCCTTTCCTTCCTCCTCTCTCCTTCCCTCTCTCCTACTCCTACTCTTGGAAAGGTTGGAGTCCTACTCCCGGTGGGAGTAGGACTCCCCTTGGGACGCGCCTAGGAAGGGCCGGCCCCTCCCCCTCCTCCACTCCTTTATATACGTAGGAGGGGGGCACCCCATAGGCACACAAGTTGATCAGTTGATCTTTTAGCCGTGTGCGGTGCCCCCTCCACCATAATCGACCTTTATCATATCGTAGCGGTGCTTAGGCGAAGCCCTGTGTCGATAGCATCATCATCACCGTCATCACGCCGTCGTGCTGACGGAACTCTCCCTCGAAGCTCTTCTGGATCGTGAGTTCGAGGGACGTCATCGAGCAGAACGTGTGCTGAACTCGGAGGTGCCGTACGGTCGGTACTTGGATCGGTCGGATCGTGAAGACGTACGACTACATCAACCGCGTTGTTATAACGCTTCCGCTTTCGGTCTATGAGGGTACGTGGACAACACTCTCCCATCTCGTTGCTATTCATCACCATGATCTTGCGTGTGCGTAGGATTTTTTTTTAAATTACTACATTCCCCAATAGTGGCATCCGAGCCAGGTTTATGCGTAGATGTTATATGCACGAGTAGAACACAAGTGAGTTGTGGGCGATACAAGTCATACTGCTTACCAGCATGTCATACTTTGATTCGACGGTGTTCTTGGATGAAGCGGCCCGGACTGACATTACGCGTACGCTTACGCGAGACTAGTTCTACCGACGTGCTTTGCACACAGGTGGATGGCGGGTGTCAGTTTCTCCAACTTTAGTTGAATCGAGCGTGGCTACGCCCGGTCCTTGTGAAGGTTAAAACAGCACATACAGCACATACGCCCGGTCCCGTAGCAGCCACATAAAACTTGCAACAACAAAGTAGAGGACGTCTAACTTGTTTTTGCAGGGCATGTTGTGATGTGATATGGTCAAGACATGATGCTAAATTTTATTGTATGAGATGATCATGTTTTGTAACCGAGTTATCGGCAACTGGCAGGAGCCATATGGTTGTCGCTTTATTGTATGAAATGCAATCGCCATGTATTGCTTTACTTTATCACTAAGTGGTAGTGATAGTCGTAGAAGCAATAGTTGGCGAGACGACAATGATGCTACGATGGAGATCAAGGTGTCGCGCCGGTGACGATGGTGATCTTGACGGTGCTTTGGAGATGGAGATCAAAGGCACAAGAAGATGATGGCCATATCATATCACTTATATTGATTGCATGTGATGTTTATCTTTTATGCATCTTATTTTCCTTAGATCGACGGTAGCATTATAAGATGATCTCTCACTAAATTTCAAGGTATAAGTGTTCTCCCTGAGTATGCACCGTTGCGAAAGTTTGTCGTGCCGAGACACCACATGATGATTGGGTGTGATAAGCTCTACGTTCACATACAACGTGTGCAAGCCAGTTTTGCACACGCAGAATACTCGGGTTAAACTTGACGAGCCTAGCATATGCAGATATGGCCTCGGAACACTGAGATCGAAAGGTCGAGCGTGAATCATATAGTAGATATGATCAACATAGTGATGTTCACCATTGAAAACTACTCCATCTCACGTGATATTCGGACATGGTTTAGTTGATATGGATCACGTGATCACTTAGATGATTAGAGGGATATCTATCTAAGTGGGAGTTCTTAAGTAATATGATTAATTGAACTTTAATTTATCATGAACTTAGTCCTGGTAGTATTAGCATATCTATGTTGTAGATCAATAGCTCGCATTTAGCTCCCCTGTTTTATTTTTTTGTTCCTAGAGAAAAACTATGTTGAAAGATGTTAGTAGCAATGATGTGGATTGGATCCGTGATCTGAGGATTATCCTCATTGCTGCACAGAAGAATTATGTCCTTGATGCACCGCTAGGTGACAGACCGATTGCAGGAGCAAATGCAGACGTTATGAACGTTTAGCAAGCTCGATATGATGACTACTTGATAGTTTAGTGCACCATGCTTTATGGCTTAGAATCGGGGCTTCAAAGACGTTTGTGAAACGCCACGAAGCATATGAGATGTTCCAAGAGTTGAAATTAGTATTTCAGACTCATGCCCACGTCGAAAGGTATGAGACCTTTGACAAATACTTTGCCTACAAGATGGAGGAGAATAGCTTAGCTAGTGAGCATGTGCTCAGAATGTCTGAGTACTACAATCACTTGAATCAAGTGGGAGTTAATCTTCCAGATAAGATAGTGATTGATAGAGTTCTCTAGTCACTATCACCAAGTTACTGGAACTTTGTGATGAACTATAATATGCAAGGGATAACGAAAACGATTCCCAAGCTCTTCGTGATGCTGAAATCGACGAAGGTAGAAATCAAGAAACGCATCAAGTGTTGATGGTTGACAAGACCACTAGTTTCAAGAAAAGGGCAAAGGGAAGAAGGGGAACTTCAAAAAGAACGGCAAGTAAGTTGTTGTTGCCGTGAAGAAGCCCAAAGCTAGACCCAAGCCTGAAACCGAGTGCCTTTACTGCAAAGGAAATGGTCACTGGAAGTGGAACTGCCCTAGATGCTTGGCGGATAAGAAGGATGGCAAAGTGAACAATGGTATATTGGATATACATGATATTGATGTGTACTTTACTAGTGTTTATAGCAACCCCTCGGCATTTGATACTGGTTCAGTTGCTAAGAGTAGTAACTCGAAATGGGAGTTGCAGAATGAACAAGAACTAGTTAAGGGTGTAGTGACGATGTGTGTTGGAAGTGGTTCGAAGATTGATATGATCATCATCGCACACTCCCTATACTTTCGGGATTAGTGTTGGACCTAAATAAGTGTTATTTAGTGTTCGCGTTGAGCATGAATATGATTTGATCATGTTTATTGCAATACGGTTATTCATTTAAGTTAGAGAATAATTGTTGTTCTGTTTACATGAATAAAACCTTCTATGGTCATACACCCAATGAAAATGGTTTGTTGGATCTCGATCGTAGTGTTACACATATTCATAATATTGAAGCCAAAAGATGCAAAGTTAATAATGATAGTGCAACTTATTTATGGCACTGCCGTTTAGGTCATATTGGTGTAAAGCGCATGAAGAAACTCCATGCTGATGGAATTTTGGAATCACTTGATTATGAATCACTTGATGCTTGTGAACCATGCCTTATGGGCAAGATGACTAAGACTGTTCTCCGGAACAATGGAGCGAGCAACTGACTTATTGGAAATAATACATACTGATGTATGTGATCCGATGAGTGTTGAGGCTCGCGGTGGGTATCATTATTTTCTGACCTTCACAGATGATTTGAGCAGATATGGGTATATCTTCTTGATGAAACAAAAGTCTGAAACATTTGAAAAGTTCATATAATTTCAGAGTGAAGTGGAAAATCATCGTAACAAGAAAATAAAGTTTCTACGATCTGATCATGGAGGAGAATATTTGAGTTACGAGTTTGATCTTCATTTGAAACAATGCGGAATAGTTTCGCAACTCCCGCCACCTGGAACACCACAGCGTAATGGTGTGTCCGAACATGGTAACCGTACTTTATTAGGTATGGTGCAATCTATGATGTCTCTTACCGATTTACCACTATCGTTTTGGTATTATGCATTACAGACAGCTGCATTCACGTTAAATAGGGCACCATCTAAATCCGTTGAAGACGACACCATATGAACTATGGTTTGGTAAGAAACCAAAGTTGTCGTTTCTTAAAGTTTTGGGTTGCGATGCTTATGTGAAAAAGTTTATCCTGATAAGCTCAAACCCAAATCGGAGAAATGTGTCTTGATAGGATACCCAAAGGAGACAGTTGGGTACACCTTCTATCACAGATCTGAAGGCAAGATATTCGTTGCTAAGAATGGATCCTTTCTAGAGAAGGAGTTTCTCTCGAAAGAAGTGAGTGGGAGGAAAGTAGAACTTGATGAGGTAACTGTACCTGCTCCCTTATTGGAAAGTAGTTCATCACAGAAATCTGTTCCTGTGACTCCTACACCAATTAGTGAGGAAGTTAATGATGATGATCATGTAACTTCAGATCAAGTTACTACTGAACCTCGTAGGTCAACCAGAGTGAGATCCGCACCAGAGTGGTACGGTAATCCTGTTCTGGAGGTCATGTTACTTGACCATGACGAACCTACGATCTATGAGGAAGCGATGATGAGCCCAGATTCCGCGAAATGGCTTGAGGCCATGAAATCTGAGATGGGATCCATGTATGAGAACAAAGTGTGGACTTTGGTTGACTTGCCCGATGATCGGCAAGCCATAGAAAATAAATGGATCTTCAAGAAGAAGACTGACGCTGACGGTAATGTTACTGTCTACAAAGCTCGACTTGTTGCGAAAGGTTTTCGACAAGTTCAAGGAGTTGACTACGATGAGACTTTCTCACCCGTAGCGATGCTTAAGTCCGTCCGAATCATGTTAGCAATTGCTGCATTTTATGATTATGAAATTTGGCAAATGGATGTAAAGACTGCATTCCTGAATGGATTTCCGGAAGAAGAGTTGTATATGATGCAACCTGAAGGATTTATCGATCAAAAGGATGCTAACAAAGTGTGCAAGCTCCAAAGATCCATCTATGGACCGGTGCAAGAATCTCGGAGTTGGAATAAACGTTTTGATAGTGTGATCAAATCATATAGTTTTATATAGACTCGCGGTGAAGCCTGTATTTACAAGAAAGTGAGTGGGAGCACTACAACATTTCTAATAAATATATGTGAATGACATATTATTGATCAGAAATAATGTAAATTTTCTGGTAAGCATAAAGGAGTATTTGAAAGGAGTTTTTCAAAGAAAGACCTCGGTGAAGCTGCTTACATATTGAGCATCAAGATCTGTAGAGATAGATCAAGACGCTTGATAAGTTTTTTCAATGAGTGCATACCTTGACAAGATTTTGAAGTAGTTCAAAATGGAACAGTCAAAGAAAGAGTTCTTGCCTGTGTTACAAGGTGTGAAATTGAGTAGGACTCAAAGCCCGACCACGGCAGAAGATAGAAAGAGAATGAAAGTCATTCCCTATGCCTCAGCCATAGGTTCTATAAAGTATGCCATGCTGTGTACCAGATCTATTGTATACCCTACACTGAGTTTGGCAAGGGAGTACAATAGTGATCTAGGAGTAGATCACTGAACAACGGTCAAAATTATCCTTAGTGGAATAAGGATATGTTTCTCGATTATGGAGGTGACAAAAGGTTCGTCGTAAAGGGTTACGTCGATGCAAGTTTTGACATTGATCCACATGACTCTAAGTCTCAATCTAGATACATACTGAAAGTGGGAGCAATTAGCTAAAGTAGCTCCGTGCAGAGCATTGTAGACATAGAAATTTGCAAAATACATATGGATCTAAATTTGGCAGACCCGTTGACTAAACTTCTCTCACAAGCAAAACATGATCACACCTTAGTACTCTTTGGGTGTTAATCACATGGCGATGTGAACTAGCTTACTAACTCTAGTAGACCCTTTGAGTGTTGGCCACATGGCGATGTGAACTATGGATATTAATCACATGGTGATGTGAACTATTGGTGTTAAATCACATGGCGATGTGAACTAGATTATTGACTCTAGTGCAAGTGGGAGACTGAAGGAAATATGCCCTAGAGGCAATAATAAAGTTGTTATTTATATTTCCTTATATCATGATAAATGTTTATTATTCATGCTAGAATTGTATTAACTAGAAACTTAGTACATGTGTGAATACATAGACAAACAGAGTGTCACTAGTATGCCTCTACTTGACTAGCTCGTTGAATTAAAGATGGTTAAGTTTCCTAGCCATAGACATGAGTTGTCATTTGATTAACGGGATCACATCATTAGAGAATGATGTGATTGACTTGACCCATTCCGTTAGCTTAGCACTTGATCGTTTAGTATATTGCTATTGCTTTCTTCATGACTTATACATGTTCCTATGACTATGAGATTATGCAACTCCCGAATACCGGAGGAACACTTTGTGTGCTACCAAACGTCACAACGTAACTGGGTGATTATAAAGGTGCTCTACAGGTGTCTCCGATGGTACTTGTTGAGTTGGCATAGATCAAGATTAGGATTTGTCCCTCCGATTGTCGGAGAGGTATCTCTGGGCCCTCTCGGTAATGCACATCACTATAAGCCTTGCAAGCAATGTGACTAATGAGTTAGTTGCGGGATGATGCATTACGGAACGAGTAAAGAGACTTGCCGGTAACAAGATTGAACTAGGTATTGAGATACCGACGATCGAATCTCGGGCAAGTAACATACCGATGACAAAGGGAACAACGTATGTTGTTATGCGGTTTGACCGATAAAGATCTTCGTAGAATATGTAGGAGCCAATATGAGTATCCAGGTTCTGCTATTGGTTATTGACCGGAAACGAGTCTCGGTCATGTCTACATAGTTCTCGAAGCCGTAGGGTCCGCACACTTAACGTTCCGTGACGATCGATAATATGAGTTTATGTGTTTTGATGTAGCGAAGGTAGTTCGGAGTCCCGGATATGATCACGGACATGACGAGGAGTCTCGAAATGGTCGAGACATAAAGATCGATATATTGGATGACTATGTTTGGACTTCGGAAGGGTTTCGGGCAAGTTCGGACAAATACCGGAGTACCGGGGGGTTACCGGAACCCCCCGGGGAGTGTAATGGGCCTATTGGGCCTTAGTGGAGAAGAGGAGGGGCGGCCAGGGTAGGCCGCACGCACCCTCCCCCTATAGTACGAATTGGAGAAGGAGGGGGGGCGCCCCCCCTTTCCTTCCCCCTCTCTCCTCCTTCCCTCTCTCCTACTCCTACTCTTGGAAGGGTTGGAGTCCTACTCCCGGTGAGAGTAGGACTCCCATTGGGGCACGCCTAGGAAGGGCCGGCCCCTCCCCCTCCTCCACTCCTTTATATACGGAGGAGGGGGGCACCCCATAGACACACAAGTTGATCAGTTGATCTTTTAGCCGTGTGCGGTGCCCCCCTCCACCATAATCCAGCTCGATCATATCGTAGCGGTGCTTAGGCGAAGCCCTGTGTCGGTAGCATCATCATCGTCGTCATCACGCCGTCGTGCTGACGGAACTCTCCCTCGAAGCTCTGCTGGATCGTGAGTTCGAGGGACGTCATCGAGCTGAACGTGTGCTGAACTCGGAGGTGCCATACGTTCAGTACTTGGATCGGTCGGATCGTGAAGACGTACAACTACATCAACCGCGTTGTTATAACGCTTCCGCTTTTGGTCTACGAGGGTACGTGGACAACACTCTCCCCTTTCGTTGCTATGCATCACCATGATCTTGCGTGTGCGTAGGATTTTTTTTGAAATTCTTACGTTCCCCAACATTCGCAACTCATGCCACCCGGAACACCATAGCGTGATGGTGTGTCCGAACGTCATAATCGTACTTTACTGGATATGGTGCGATCTATGATGTCTCTTACTGATTTACCACTATCGTTTTGGGGTTATGCTTTAGAGACGACTGCATTCACGTTAAATAGGGCACCATCTAAATCCGTTGAGACGACACCTTATGAACTATGGTTTGGCAAGAAACCAAAGTTGTCGTTTCTTAAAGTTTGGGGCTGCGATGCTTACCTGAAAAAGCTTCAACCTGGTAAGCTCGAACCCAAATCGGAGAAATGTGTCTTCATAGGATACCCAAAGGAGATTGTTGGGTATACCTTCTATCACAGATCCGAAGGCAAGACATTCGTTGCTAAGAATGTATCCTTTCCAGAGAAGGAGTTTCTCTCGAAATAAGTGAGTGGGAGGAAAGTAGAACTTGATGAGGTAACTGTACCTGCTCCCTTATTGGAAAGTAGTTCATCACAGAAATCTGTTCCTGTGACTCCTACACCAATTAGTGAGGAAGCTAATGATGACGATCATGTAACTTCAGATCAAGTTACTACCGAACCTCGTAGGTCAACCAGAGTAAGATCCGCACCAAAGTGGTACGGTAATCCTGTTCTGGAGGTCATGTTACTTGACCATGACGAACCTACGAACTATGAGGAAGCGATGATGAGCCCAGATTTCACAAAATGGCTTGAGGCCATGAAATCTGAGATGGGATCCATGTATGAGAACAAAGTGTGGGCTTTGGTTGACTTGCCCGATGATCGGCAAGCCATCGAGAATAAATGGATCTTCAAGAATAAGACTGACGCTGACGGTAATGTTACTGTCTACAAAGCTCGACTTGTTGCAAAAGGTTTTCGACAAGTTCAAGGAGTTGACTACGATGAGCCCTTCTCACCCGTAGCGATGCTTAAGTCCGTCCGAATCATGTTAGCAATTGCTGCATTTTATGATTATGAAATTTGGCAAATGGATGTAAAGACTGCATTTTATCGATCCAAAGGGTGCTAACAAAGTGTGCAAGCTCCAGCGATCCATTTATGGACTGGTGCAAGCATCTCGGAGTTGGAATAAACGTTTCGATAGTGTGATCAAAGCATATGGTTTTATACAGACTTTTGGAGAAGCCTGTGTTTACAAGAAAGTGAGTGGGAGCTCTGTAGCATTTCTAATATTATATGTGGATGACATATTGTTGATTGGAAATGATATAGAATTTCTGGATAGCATAAAAGGATACTTGAATAAGATTTTTTCAATGAAAGACCTCAGTGAAGCTGCTTATATATTGGGGCATTAAGATCTATAGAGATAGATCAAGACGCTTAATTGGACTTTCACAGAGCACATACCTTGAAAAAGTTATGAAGAAGTTCAAAATGAATCAAGCAAAGAAAGGGTTCTTGCCTGTGTTACAAGGTGTGAAGTTGAGTTAGACTCAATGCCTGACCACTGCAGAAGATAGAGAGAAAATGAAAGGTGTTCCCTATGCTTCATCCATAGGCTCTATCATGTATGCAATGTTGTGTACCAGACCTGATGTGTGCCTTGCTATAAGTTTAGCAGGGAGGTACCAAAGTAATCCAGGAGTGGATCACTGGACAGCGGTCAAGAACATCCTGAAATACCTGAAAAGGACTAAGGATATGTTTCTCGTTTATGGAGGTGACAAAGAGCTCGTCGTAAATGGTTAGGTTGATGCAAGCTTTGACACTGATCCGGATGACTCTAAGTCACAAACCGGATACGTGTTTATATTGAACGGTGGAGCTGTCAGTTGGTGCAGTTCTAAGCAAAGCGTCATGGCGGGATCTACGTGTGAAGCGGAGTACATAGCTGCTTCGGAAGCAGCAAATGAAGGAGTCTGGATGAAGGAGTTCATATCCGATCTAGGTGTCATACCTAGTGCATCGGGTCCAATGAAAATCTTTTGTGACAATACTGGTGCAATTGCCTTGGCAAAAAAATCCAGATTTCACATGAGAACCAAGCACATCAAGAGACGCTTCAATTCCATCCGCGATCAAGTCAAGGAGGGAGACATAGAGATTTGCAAGATACATACGGATCTGAATGTTGCAGACCCGTTGACTAAGCCTCTCTCACGAGCAAAACATGATCAGCACCAAGACTCCATGGGTGTTAGAATCATTACTGTGTAATCTAGATTATTGACTCTAGTGCAAGTGGGAGACTGAAGGAAATATGCCCTAGAGGCAATAATAAAGTTGTTATTTATATTTCCTTATATCATGATAAATGTTTATTATTCATGCTAGAATTGTATTAACTGGAAACTTAGTACATGTGTGAATACATAGACAAACAAAGTGTCACTAGTATGCCTCTACTTGACTAGCTCGTTGAATCAAAGATGGTTATGTTTCCTAACCATAGACATGAGTTGTGATTTGATTAACGGGATCACATCATTAGAGAAGGATGTGATTGACTTGACCCATTCCATTAGCTTATCATTTGATCGTTTAGTATATTGCTATTGCTTTCTTCATGACTTATACATGTTCCTATGACTATGAGATTATGCAACTCCCGAATACCGGAGAAACTCTTTGTGTGCTACCAAACGTCACAACGTAACTGGGTGATTATAAATGTGCTCTACAGGTGTCTCCGATGGTACTTGTTGAGTTGGCATAGATCAAGATTAGAATTTGTCACTCCGATTGTCGGAGAGGTATCTCTGGGCCCTCTCGGTAATGCACATCACTATAAGCCTTGCAAGCAATGTAACTAATGAGTTAGTTGCGAGATGATGCATTGCGGAACGAGTAAAGAGACTTGCCGGTAACGAGATTGAACTAGGTATTGAGATACCGACGATCGAATCTCGGGCAAGTAACATACCGATGACAAAGGGAACAACGTATGTTGTTATGCGGTTTGACCGATAAAGATCTTCGTAGAATATGTAGGAACCAATATGAGCATCCAGGTTCCGCTATTGGTTATTGACCGGAGATGAGTCCCGGTCATGTCTACATAGTTCTCGAACCCGTAGGGTCCGCACGCTTAACGTTCGGTGACGATCAGTATTATGAGTTTATGTGTTTTGATGTACCGAAGATAGTTCGGAGTCCCGGATGCAATCGACGAGGAGTCTCGAAATGGTCGAGACATAAAGATTGATATATTGGACGACTATATTCGGACACCGGATGAGTTCTGGGGGTCACCGGATATTATCGGAGTGTCGGGGGGTTATCGGAACCCCCGGGGGATATAATGGGCCAACATGGGCCTTGTGGGAGAGAGAGGAGAGGGCCTAGGGCTGGCCGCGCCCCCCCCCCCTTGGGAGTCCGAATTGGACAAGGAGGGGGGAGGCGCCCCCTCTTTCCTCCCTCTCTCCCTCTCCTTCCTTCCCCCTTCCTCCTTCCTAGTTGGACTAGGAAAGGGGAGTCCTACTCCCACTAGGAGGAGGACTCCCCCTCTCCTTGGCGCGCCCCAAGGCCGGCCGGCCTCCCCCTTGCTCCTTTATATACGGGGGCAGGGGGCACCCTAGAACACACAAGTTGATCATTGATCTCTTAGACGTGTGCGGTGCCCCCCTCCACCATAATCCACCTCGATCATATCGTCGTAGTGCTTAGGCGAAGCCCTACGCTGGTAACTTCATCATCACCGTCATCACGCCGTCGTGCTGACGAAGCTCTCCCTCGAAGCTATGTTGGATCGTGAGTTCGTGGGACGTCACCGAGCTGAACATGTGCAGATCGCGGAGGTGCCGTACGTTCGGTACTAGGATCGGTCGATCGTGAATACGTACGATTACATCAACCATGTTGTCATAACGCTTCCGCTTTCGATCTACGAGGGTACGTGGACAAAACTCTCCCCTCTCGTTGCTATGCATCACCATGATCTTGCGTGTGCGTAGGAATTTTTTTGAAATTACTACGTTCCCCAACAGTTACAAGGTAGATTTCTTATTCCACAAGGATCTGAGGCTTTATTGCCATTACACTTTGAGATAAATGTAAGAAATAAAGAGGGGAACATGTGAGGTTTTGCCAGAAAGGTGAACAACGATCTTTCGACGAAGTGGAGCTGTCCCATGACAGATTGACGAAGGACTCCAGCTTTGGTTGATGTGAAGCCCTAAGTAAAGGCGGAGTCCGTTGGATCGGTGATGAACGACTCAGATTTTGAAATCCCAGCGAAGTGGTAAGACGAGTTAACTGAACTTGTTCTCAAGTGTTGATTTCTTCACTCTGAGGCTGACAGGGTGCGGCGAGTCACGAGATCAAGGTGCAGTGGAGTGACACTGATGAAGTGTTTTCTTCAATCTGTGGCCTAGCATGCTAGGGCGAGGCACGAGATCGAGGCGCGGTGGAGTGATAGTAAGGTGCATAAGTGGAGTAGCAAGGTTTGTTGCATTGCGGCGTAGGTTGGCGAGCAACACACCGATCGACATCGTTGTTGCCCGCGGTCACCCAGTCATGGTGACCCCTCCCCCTGCCACTAGTGTTCCTCAGGGTTGCTCGGAGGCAGAAGCCTCTAACACATCTCGGCACGGAGATGTAGGCGGCTCGACAGTGACATGAGCTGGTCCCCGCCTTGTGGTGCTACGTGTGCACCAACCGTCCAAAAATCACTCTACAAGTGTTAAAAAGTCTCAAAACTATTTGCATGTGCATATATAATATATCTACCATGCAAAAAAATAATTCAAAGTACTACTAAAAAATAAAATCAAAGTAAATTTGAATCACAACATGAGAAACAAAAATAATGAATTCAACAATGATCTTGTTAATGGGCCAAATTCATTGCCCAATCTAAAAAGTGTACTATTCATAACAAGATTTGACATTTTAGTTTCTAGAGTTTTAGGTCTAGTTTGAATCTGAAAATTTATGACATGGTTAGATGTATGTTTCGCTTACTTGCTAAATCATTTTCATATTTTTTGAATATTTCTAGAGTGTGTTTTGTATAACCGGTGCACCGGTAGCACCGTGACTAGGTGCACCACATATACTCCCCAGGCTACAGCTGCCCACGTAGTGTTCGGAAAAATCCACCGAGTAAAAAAATTTGCAACTCATGTAGCTTCCCCCATGTGCTGATAGCGGCAATATCCGCCTGGTCATGCATCGAAGACGGTGACTTCGTAAATTTCAAGATGATATGCCGGCTTAGTCTTTCGAAGGTGCTCATAGGGATAGGGTGTGCGTGTATGCGTTCATAGGGAGAGTGTATGCGCGTAAATTTCAAGATGATATGTCGGCTCAGTCTTTCGGAGGTGCTCATAGAAGTAGGGTGCGCGTGTGTATGTTCATAGGGAGAGTGTATGCGCGTGTATATAAGCGCTTGCGTTTGTACCGTGTTAAGAAGATAGTGGCAATATCCGCCTGGTCATGCATCGAAGAATTCCACAATGCGGACCCTTTACATAAATTTCGTTTTGTTCTTTTATTAATATAAATAGACAATCACCCGCAAAAAATAAATGAATAGGGACGACGATAACTGCCACATGTGTGTGCGTTAAAAGGTCTGTCCACACTTTTTTGTGGCGTCTAAGAGGACCAGCCCACACGCCTACGTGTAGGTAAAATAACTAGCGCCCACACGCCTCTTTTTTCCCTTGCGGTCCCTCTCACACGTCTACGTGTGGGCAAAATGCATAACGCCCACACGACCTCTCTCAACCACTTACCTCACAGTCCCGCACGCCCGGCGTGACAGTCACCACGCGTCCCCGCAGTTGCCATGGTCCGGACCCTCTTCAATGTCCATTTACCTGCAGTTGCCATGTCGCTGAACTACAGTTGCCATGTCGGACAACTACAGTTGCTATGGTTGCTCAACTGTTGTTGCCATCTCAGGTCAAGTGCCAGATGCCATTTTGGACAACTGCAGCTGTTGCCATGTATGCTCCGGTTACTATAGTTGCCATGATTTGAAAACCTTAGGAGTTGCCACCTACTTACAAGCACACTAGGCAGTTCCCGTGTAGCGCTACAAAGAGACATGGCAAAACAACATGTTCGGGTAAAAGAGAGTTCCCATCTGCTTACAAGCACACTAGGGCAGTTGCCGTGTACCCAGCAAAACATATGGCAACTGACATGTTCGGGTAAAAAAAGAGTTTCCATCCCCTTACAAGCACACTAGGGCAGTTGCCATGTACACTGCAAAACGCATGGCAACTGACAGCTTGGGTTGTGGGAGAGGAGACGGGCATGTGGGCGAGATGGCAAATGTGCACACAGCAGCCCTTATGCGTGAGTGAAAACTGGCGTGTGGGTGAACTGCTAAACGCCCACACACCAGCCCCTCCGTGTGGTGAAACGGACGTGTGGGCGACCGGGTAAACGCCCACACACCAGCCCAGTCCAACGTGGCACCACAAACATGCCAAGATTTGTGCACCCACAAACGGACGCGGATCCACGCGTGTGGGCGAGATGCAAACGCTCACACGTGTGGGCGTTAGTGTTTCCGATGACAATGCTCTGAAAAAAGGGCAACTGATATATAATTAATGGACGCCGATAAGTGCCACACGTGTGGGCGCTAGGGGGTCTGCCCACATATTTTGGGTGGTGTATAAGAGGAACAGCCCACACACCTACGTGTGGGCAAAACAAATAATGTCCACACATCTTTTTCCCCCTTTCCGATCCCTCTCACACGCGCGTGTGTGGGCGGAATAGATAACGCCCACACGCCCCGTACGTCAGGCCTCGTACCTCGTGGTCCCGCATGCCCCGCGTGACAGTCACCGCGCGCCCGCAGATGCCATGGTCTAGACCCCCGTCCATGTCCGTTTAACTGCAGTTGCCATGTCGCTGAACTTCGGTTGCCATGTCGGACAACTACAGTTGCCATGGTTGCTCAACTGCAGTTGCCATGTATGGTCCAGTCTACTGCAGTTGCCATGATTTCAAAACTTTAGTAGTTGTCACCCACTAACACTAGGCAGTTGCCGTGTAGCACTACAAAAAAGGCATGACAAAAAAAAAACATGTTCGGATAAAAGAGAGAGTTGCCATGTGCTCACAAGCACGCTAGGGCAGTTGCCATGTAAAAGAAAGAGTTGCCATCTGCTTACGTGCACGCTAGGGCAGTTGCCATGTACCATGCAAAAACACATGGCAACTCGGGTAAAAGAGAGTTGCCATCTGCTTACAAGCAAAGCTAGGGCAGTTGCCATGTACCCTGCAGAACCACATGGTAACTTTCAGCTTTGGGTGTGGGCGAGGAGACGGGCGTGTGGGCGAAGTGATAAACACCCACACACTAGCCCCCTTTGCGTGCGTGAAAACTGGTGTGTGTGCGAATTGCTAAACGCTCACACACCAGCCTCCCGTGTGATGAAAAAAGGACGTGTGGGCCACCGGATGAATGCCTACACATCAGCTTTGTCCTACGTGGCACACAAAAACTGCTAGAACGCGTCAAGATTCGTGCAGAATTGGTTGGACGAGGATCCATGCGTGTGGGCGAGTTGCCAGACGCACACACGTGTCGGTGTTAGTGTTTTCGTAATTAATAAAAATCTCGTTTTGCTTCCGAATCATGTAGCGAACCGCCGCCCCCAAACTCTAGATCAGCCGAAATTTCCTCAGGCCGCTGATCGGTTCGTTCTCTCCTCGCCCGGCATGCCCACTCTACGCGAGCTTCGGTACGATCGCGTAACCCTCTCTCCAAGGCCCAGGCCGTCCCCGCTCAGCCGCCGCGCGGGTGTGCGCCGGCCGTTCCGCCTCTCCGATATCTCCCCCCCTGTTGATCTCAGGGCGTTTCTCCCTCCGGCGAAAAGAAGAAACGCGCGACGCGATGTGGCGGCGGCCGGTGGTGATTACGCCGGCGCGGATTACCCGGCCGAGCCACCGTTGCCGGTTCGGGAGGCCGGGGAGCCGGCTTTGGAGTGCTGGAGCGGTGAAGATTCGGACGACTGTGAAGATTTGAATTTAGATGAAGTTGAACCTGAACCTGAGCCGAAGCCGCGGCCGCGCTACGTGGTCGGGCCGGACTCGATCCGTTTCCTTCCCCCCGTCGACCGAGGGAGCTTGATGGTGGCCGACCGGGGGTGAGATCGAGAGGTCCACGTGCCTTCCCCGCGCCCGCAGAGCAACTGGTCGCAGAAGCCGGAGCCGTGGCAGAGGTTCTACCTCGGCCTCGTCCCCGGCCGGCGCGCCCTGTCCGAGGAGGAGATGAACCAGGAGCTCTGGATCGCGTTTCTGCTCGATCGCGGCGCCGGGAGGTACTCCCCGTGGTGGACGGACCTCGAGCTCGCCTTCGACGCAAGCTCCTCTGCAGGATCCAGTCACGACGATGCGGCCAAGCGTCGCTGCCTCCGCCCTGCCGACGATTCCGCCGGCGCCGGCCCAGCCGCCGGGCCACGCACGGACCCGCTAGGCCAGCACGGAATGTCAGGAGCAACCGATGAAGACGACCGTGCAAGAGATGGTGAGTGATCGGGCGCGAACCCAAGACGCCAAACAACACCGATATCTGTAACGGAGAAATCGATGATGAAGTTGAGAAATTGAGACCTCTTTTTTAGTACTCGTGACGATTAATTTTGTTAGGTTATCTGTTACAATTTCGTCCAGGGAATCAAAGGATGGGTTCAGAGCCATGCATGACAAGCATGGAAAGCAGGGAAACACAATTCTAGCGGCTCCGATTCTACCGGAGAGGTGTTTATTTTAACACAGTACAAACACAAGCGTTTGTATATACGCGCATACATTTTTTTCGAGGATACGTCAATGGCGTATCTTAGCTTTATAGAAGAGGGAATATAATGTGTACAAGAGATTACAATTTTGCTAGTTAGGTTTCACAAGTCGACCCTAACCAAGCCTCCACCCCACTCCCTCAGGCTACTCGATTACTCAAATACTAGTTGTCCTCCAAACGCTCCTGCAGTGGCCCAAGTCCTCAAATCGTCGAAGATCGTGTCCACCGTATCACCCTCGTTCTTGATCTGGCCGATCCAAGCACCCTCGCGTTCCTCTGTTAACATAGCGTCCAGCAAATTAGCATCACGAATGTGTCGAACCCTTTCCGAGTTTGCTTGTGTATTTGTTTCCTAGCTTCCGTCCACCATTGCACCAACCTTGAGTCATTTGCAGGGCAAAGCTCAATCCTCAAACCCATTCTAGCAATGCAACAATATCATACTTGCCGCGAGAACACGCACTGATGCAAAATGTGGTCAACCGTGTCCTCCTCCTGGTCGCATAAGTAGCATTTTGATGTTTGGTCTTGCAAACCATGTCTCGTCCTTCTATCGGACGTCCACAGTCGGTATTGTACTGCCAACCACATGAAGATCTTACACGCAAGTGGAGCTCAACATTTCCAGATGGCTCCGAATGAGTGAAATCTCACTCCTCCCTCACATAGCATCTTGTATGCTGATGATGTTGTGTAAACTCCTGACTCGTTCCAAGCCCAGATGGGTCGGTCCTCCAACTGTTCATCCAACCGAACCTCCGAAATGATCTCCCAAAGTCCGATGAACTGGGTTAAACCCTCCGTGCATAGGTTACCCACTACGTCGTTCATCCATGCATGCATGCCCAGAGCATCACATACCAGTCGTCTGTTGGCCACTTGCGTGCGGACCGTTGCCACTACCAAGGGGGCAATCTCTGAGATTGTTGCACCTTCCAACCACCGGTCTTTCCAAAACAAGGTTTTGTCTCCCGAGCCAACCTTCCATTTAACTAGACTCCCAAAGGCTTGGTCTACCTTTTTGTCCGCGGTCAAGTTGAGCCCTTGCCAAGGCTTGGATGCATCCGTGCGTCAAAGCCATTCCCATCTTAATCTTAGAGCCAGATCATGTTTATATAAGTCAATGACGCCCAATCCTCCCATGTGTTTTGGCCTACACACCTTGGCCCAGGAAACCACACATTTCCCACCACTCACTTCCTCCGTCCCGACCCAGAAGAATGCCCGACATCCTTTGTCCAGTCTTTCTAGTGCCCATTTTGGCGCCTCCGCAATCATGAGATGATGAGTGGCCCGTGCCCTCATGACTTGGTTGACAAGGATAAGCCTCCCAAGTCTAGTCACCAATCCCCTTTGCCATCCTGGCAAGATGTGTAGGGCCGCGTCCACAACCGGCCACCACTCGGATCTTTTGAGCTGTCTTCTGCTAAGCTGGAGCCCTAGGTATTTGCACGGGAAGGTGGCTATTGAAGGAAATGTGGCCTAGAGGCAATAATAAAGTTATTATTTATTTCCTTATTTCATGATAAATGTTTATTATTCATGCTAGAATTGTATTAACCGGAAACTTAGTACTTGTGTGAATACATAGGCAAAACAGAGTGTCCCTAGTATGCCTCTACTTGACTAGCTTGTTTATCAAAGATGGTCATGTTTCCTGACCATAGACATGTGTTGTCATTTTATGAACGGGATCCTATCATTAGGAGAATGATGTGATGGACAAGAACCATCCGTTAGCTTGGCATAATGATCATTTAGTTTTATTGCTATTGCTTTCTTCATGACTTATACATGTTCCTCTGACTATGAGATTATGCAACTCCTGAATACCGGAGGAACACCTTGTGTGCTATCAAACATCACAACGTAACTGGGTGATTATAAGATGCTCTACAGATGTCTTCGAAGGTGTTTGTTGGGTTGGCATAGATCGAGATTAGGATTTGTCACTCCGTGTATCGGAGAGGTATCTCTAGGCCCTCTCGGTAATGCGCATCACTACAAGCCTTGCAAGCATTGTGACTAATGAGTTAGTTGCGCGATGATGCATTATGGAACGAGTAAAGAGACTTGCCGGTAACGAGATTGAACTAGGTATGAGGATACCGACGATCGAATCTCGACCTAGTAACATACCGATGACAAAGGGAACAACGTATGTTGTTATGCGAGTTGACCGATAAAGATCTTCGTAGAACATGTAGGAACCAATATGAGCATCTAGGTTCCGCTATTGGTTATTGACCGGAGATGAGTCTCTGTCATGTCTACATAGTTCTCGAACCCGTAGGGTCCGCACGCTTAACGTTATGACGATCGGTATTATGAATTTATGTGTTTTGATGTACCGCAGGTTGTTCGGAGTCCCGGATGTGATCACGGACATGACGAGGAGTCTCGAAATGGTCGAGACATAAAGATCGATATATTGGATGACTATGTTTGGACATCGGAAAGGTTTCGAGAGACTTCGGGCATATATCGGAGTACCGGGAGGTTACCGGAACCCCCCGGGGAGTATATGGGCCCTAATGGGCATTAGTGGAGAGAGAGGGGCAGCCAGGGCAGCCCGCGCGCCCCTCCCCCTCTTGCTGGATTGGACTAGGAGGGGGGGCTCCCTTTCCTTCCTCCCTCTCTTCCCCTTCCTTCTCTCCTAGACCAACTAGGGAAGGGGGGAAGGAATCCTACTCCCGGTGGGAGTAGGACTCCTCCAGGGTGCGCCATAGAGGGCCGGCCCTCCCCCTCCTCCACTCCTTTATATACGGGGGAGGGGGCACCCCATAGAGACACAAGTTGACCATTGATCTTTTAGCCATGTGCGGTGCCCCCCTCCACCATAATCCACCTCGGTCATACTGTTGCAGTGCTTAGGCGAAGCCGTGCGTCGGTAGCTTCATCATCACCGTCATCACGCCGTCGTGCTGACGAAGCTCTCCCTCGACACTCAGCTGGATCAAGAGCTCGTGGGACGTCACCGAGCCGAACGTGTGCAGATCGCGGAGGTGCCGTACTTTCGGTACTAGGATCGGTCGGATCATGAAGACGTACGACTTCATCAACCGCGTTTTCATAATACTTCCGCTTACGGTCTACGAGGGTACGTGGACTACACTCTCCCCTCTCGTTGCTATGCATCACCATGATCTTGCGTGTGCGTAGGATTTTTTTTGAAATTACTGCGTTACCCAACAGTAGCATCCGAGCCAGGTCTATGCGTAGATGTTATATGCACGAGTAGAACACAAATGAGTTGTGGGCGATAATAGTCATACTGCTTACCAGCATGTCATACTTTGATTCGGCGGTATTGTTGGATGATGCGGCCCGGACCGACATTACGCGTACGCTTACGTGAGACTGGTTCTACCGTCGTGCTTCGCACACAGGTGGCTGGCGGGTGTCAGTTTCTCCAACTTTAGTTGAATCGAGTGTGGCTACGCCCGGTCCTTTTTGAAGGTTAAAACAGCACACTTGAAGAAAAATCATTGTGGTTTTGATGCATAGGTAAGAACGGTTCTTGCTCAGCCCGTAGCAGCCACGTAAAACTTGCAACAACAAAGTAAAGGATGTCTTACTTGTTTTTGCAGGGTATGTTGTGATGTGATATGGTCAAGATGTGATGAGATATAAATTGTTGTATGAGATGATCATGTTTTGTTAAAGTTATCAGCAACTGGCAGGAGCCTTATGGTTGTCTCTTTATTGCATAAGATGCAAGCGCCAAATAATTGCTTTAATTTATCGCTAAATGCAAGTGCCAAATAATTGCTTTAATTTATCGCTATGCGATAGCAATAGTTGCAAAAGCAATAGTTGGCAAGACGACCATGTGACGACACGTTGATAAAGATCAAGATGATGGTGATCATGGTGTCATGCTGGTGATGATGGAGATCATGACGGTACTTTGGAGATGGAGATCAAAGGCACAAGATGATGATGGCCATATCATGTCACATATTTTTATTGCATGTGATGTTTATCTTTTATGCATCTTATTTTGCTTAGTACGACGGTAGCATTATGAGATGATCCCTTACTAAAATTTCAAGGTATAAGTGTTCTCCCTGAGTATGCACCGTTGCGACAGTTCTTCGTGCTGAGACACCACGTGATGATCTGGTGTGATAAGCTCTACGTTCACATACAACGGGTGCAAGCGAGTTTTGCACATGCGGAATACTCGGGTTAAACTTGACGAGCCTAGCATATGCAGATATGGCCTCGCAACACTGGAGACCGAAAGGTCGAGCGTGAATCATATAGTAGATATGATCAACATAGTGATGTTCACCATTGAAAACTTCTCCATCTCACATGATAATCGGACATGGTTTAGTTGATATGGATCACGTGATCATTTAGATGACTAGAGGGATGTCTATCTAAGTGGGAGTTCTTAAGTAATATGATTAATTGAACTTTAACTTATCATGAACTTAGTCCTGATAGTATTTGCATAACTATGTTGTAGATCAATAGCTCGCGATGTAGCTCCCCATTTTATTTGTGATATGTTCCTAGAGAAAACTAAGTTGAAAGATGTTAGTAGCAATCATGTGGACTAGGTTCGTGATCTGAGGATTATCCTCATTGCTGCACAGAAAAATTATGTCCTTGATGCACCGCTAGGTGACAGAACTATTGCAGGAGCAGATACAGACATTATGAACGTTTTGAGAAGCTCGGTATGATGACTACTTGATAGTTAAGTGCACCATGCTTTACGGCTTAGAACCGGGACTTCAAAAATGTTTTGAACGCTACGAAGCATATAAGATGGTCCAATAGTTGAAATTGGCATTTCATACTCATGCCCGTGTCAAGAGGTATGAGACCTCTGACAGTACTTTGCCTACAAGATGGAGGAGAATAGCTCAACCAGTGAGCATGTGCTCAGATTGTCTGGGTACTACAATTGCTTGAATCAAGTGGGTGTTAATCTTCCAGATAAGATAGTAATTGACAGAGTTCTCTAGTCACTATCACCAAGTTACTAGAACTTCGTGATGAACTATAATATGCAAGGGATAACGGAAACGATTCCCAAGCTCTTCATGATGCTGAAATCGACAAAGGTAGAAATCAAGAAAAGCATCAAGTGTTGATGGTTGACAAGACCACTAGTTTCAAGAAAAGGGTAAAGGGAAGAAAGAGAACTTCAAGAAGAACGGCAAGCAAGTTGCTGCTCAACCGAAAAAGCCCAAGTCTGGACCTAAGCCTGAGACTAAGTGCTTCTACTGCAAAGGGGCTGGTCAATTGAAGGGGAACTGCCCCAAGTATTTGGCGGATAAGAAGGATGGCAAAGTGAACAAAGGTATATTTGATATACATGTTATTGATGTGTACTTTGGTAGTGTTTATAGAAACCCCTCAGTATTTGATACCCAGTTTAGTTGCTAAAGGTTAGTAACTCGAAACGGGAGTTGCAGAATGAACAGAGACTAGTTAAGGGTGAAGTGACGATGTGTGTTGGAAGTGGTTCGAAGATTGATATGATCATCATCGCACACTCCCTATACTTTCGGGATTAGTGTTGAACCTAAATAAATGTTATTTGGTGTTTGCGTTGAGCATGAATATGATTTAATCATGTTTATTGCAACACAATTATTCATTTAAAGTCAGAGAATAATTGTTGTTCTGTTTACATGAATAAAACCTTCGATGGTCATACACCCAATGAAAATAGTTTGTTGGATCTCGATCGTAGTGATACACATATTCATAATATTGAAGCCAAAAGATGCAAAGTTAATAATGATAGTGCAACTTATTTGTGGGACTGCCGTTTAGGTCATATTGGTGTAAAGCACATGAAGAAACTCCATGCTGATGGGCTTTTGGAATCACTTGATTATGAATCATTTGATGCTTGCGAACCATGCCTCATGGGTAAGATGACTAAGACTCCGTTCTCTGGAACAATGGAGCGAGCAACTGAATTACTGGAAATAATACATACTGATGTATGTGGTCCGATAAGTGTTGAGGCTCGCGGCGGGTATCGTTATTTTCTAACCTTCACAGATGATTTGAGAAGATATGGGTATATCTTCTTGATGAAACACAAGTCTGAAACATTTGAAAAGTTCAAAGAATTTCAGAGTGAAGAATCATCGTAACAAGAAAAAAAATATTCTGCGATTTGATCGCGGAGACGAATATTTGAGTTACGAGTTTAGCCTTCAATTAAAACAATGTGGAATAGTTTCACAAACTCATGCCACCCGGAACACCACAGCATAATGGTGTGTCCGAACGTCATAACCGTACTTTATTGGATATAGTGCAATCTATGATGTCTCTTACCGATTTACCACTATCGTTTTTTTGAGGTTATGCATTAGAGACATCTACATTCACGTTAAATAGGGCACCATCTAAATCCATTGAGTTGACACCGTATGAACTATGGTTTGGCAAGAAACCTAAGCTGTCGTATCTTAAAGTTTGGGGTTGCGATGCTTATGTGAAAAAGTTTCAACCTGATAAGCTCGAACCCAAATCGGAGAAATGCGTCTTCATAGGATAACCAAAGGAAACTGTTGGGCACACCTTCTATCACAGATCTGAAGGCAAGATATTCGTTGCTAAGAATGGATCCTTTCTAGAGAAGGAGTTTCTCTCGAAAGAAGTGAGTGGGAGGAAAGTATAACTTGATGAGGTAATTGTACCTTCTCCCGAATTGGAAAGTAGTTCATCACAGAAATCAGTTCCAGTGATTCCTACACCAGTTAGTGAGGAAGCTAATGATGATGATCACGAAACTTCAGATCAAGTTACTACTGAACCTCGTAGGTCAACCAGATTATGGTCCGCAACAGAGTGGTACAGTAATCCATTTTGGAAGTCATGTTACTAGACCATGACGAACCTACGAACTATGAGGAAGCAATGATGAGCCCAGATTCCGCGAAATGGCTTGAGGCCATGAAATCTGAGATGGGATCCATGTATGAGAACAAAGTGTGGACTTTGGTTGACTTGCCCGATGATCGGCAAGCCATAGAGAATAAATGGATCTTCAAGACGAAGACGGACGACGATAGTAGTGTTACTATCTACAAAGCTCGAATTGTCGCAAAAATGTTTTCGACAAGTTCAAGGTGTTCACTACGATGAGATTTTCTCACTTGTATCGATGCTCAAAAGTCTGTCCGAATCATGTTAGCAATTGCCGCATTTTATGAAATTTGGCAAATGGATGTCAAACCTACATTCCTTAATGGATTTCTTAAAGAAGAATTGTATATGATGCAACCAGAAGGTTTTGTTGATCCTAAAAGTGCTAACAAAGTGTGCAAGCTCCAGCGATCCATTTATGGACTGGTGCAAGCCTCTCGGAGTTGGAATATACGCTTTGATAGTGTGATCAAAGCATATGGTTTTATACAGACTTTTGGAGAAGCCTGTATTTACAAGAAAGTGAGTGGGAGCACTACAGCCTTTTAGATAAGTATATGTGAATGACATATTGTTGATCGGAAATGATGTAGAATTTTCTGGAAAGCATAAAGAAGTGTTTGAAAGGAGTTTTTCAAAGAAATACCTTGGTGATGCTACTTACATATTGAGCATCAAGATCTATAGAGATAGATCAAGACGCTTGATAAGTTTTTTCAATGAGTACATACCTTGACAAGATTTTGAAGAAGTTCAAAATGGAACAGTCAAAGAAGGAGTTCTTGCCTGTGTTGCATGGTGTAAAGTTGAGTAAGACTCAAAACCCGACCACGACGGAAAATAGAAAAAGAGAATGAAAGTCATTCCCTATGCCTCAGCCATAGGTTCTATAAAGTATGCTATGCTGTGTACCAGACCTATTGTGTACCTTGCCATGAGTTTGGCAAGGGGGTAGGATATTGATCCAGGAGTAGATCACTGGACAGCGGTCAAAGTTATCCTTAGTTACCTAAGAGGACTAAGAAAATATTTCTCAGTTATGGAGGTGATAAAGAGTTCGTCGTAAAGAGTTACGTCGATGCAAGATTTTACACCGATCCGGATGACTTTGAGTCTCAATCTGGATACATATTGAAAGTGGGAGCAATTAGCTAGATTAGCTCCGTGCAGAGCATTGTAGACATACAAATTTGCAAAATACATACGGATCTGAATGTGGCAGACCCGCTGACTAAACTTCTCTCACAAGCAAAACATGATCACACCTTAGTACTCTTTGGGTGTTAATCACATGGCGATGGGAACTAGATTACTGACTCTAGTAAACACTTTGAGTGTTGGTCACATGGCGATGTGAACTATGGGTGTTAATCACATGGTGATGTGAACTATTGGTGTTAAATCACATAGCGATGTGAACTAGATTATTGACTCTAGTGCAAGTGGGAGACTGAAGGAAATATGCCCTAGAGGCAATAATAAAGTTATTATTTATTTCCTTATTTCATGATAAATGTTTATTATTCATGCTGGAATTGTATTAACCGAAAACTTAGTACATGTGTGAATACATAGACAAAACAGAGTGTCCCTAGTATGCCTGTACTTGACTAGCTTGTTTATCAAAGATGGTCATGTTTCCTGACCATAGACATGTGTTGTCATTTGATGAACGGGATCCCATCATTAGGAGAATGGTGTGATGGACAAGACCCATCCGTTAGCTTGGAATAATGATCGTTTAGTTTTATTTCTATTGTTTTCTTCATGACTTATGCATGTTCCTCTGACTATGAGATTATGCAACTCCTGAATACCGGAGGAACACCTTGTGTGCTATCAAACATCACAACGTAACTGGGTGATTATAAAGATGCTCTACAGATGTCTCCGAAGGTGTTTGTTGGGTTGGCATAGATCGATATTAGGATTTGTCACTCCGTGTATCGGAGAGGTATCTCTGGGCCCTCTCGGTAATGCACATCACTATAAGCCTTGCAAGCATTGTGACTAATGAGTTAGTTGCGGGATGATGCATTATGGAACGAGTAAAGAGACTTGCCCGTAACGAGATTGAACTAGGTATGAGGATACCGACGATCGAATCTCGGGCAAGTAACATACCGATGACAAAGGGAACAACGTATGTTGTTATGCAGTTTGACCGATAAAGATCTTCGTAGAATATGTAGGAACCAATATGAGCATCCAGGTTCCGGTATTGGTTCTTGACCGGAGATGAGTCTCGGTCATATCTACATAGTTCTCGAACCCGTAGGGTCCGCACGCTTAACGTTCTGTGACGATCGGTATTATGAGTTTATGTGTTTTGATGTACCGAAGGTTGTTCGGAGTCCCGGATGTGATCACGGACATGATGAGGAGTCTCGAAATGGTCGAGGCATAAAGATCGATATATTGGATGACTATGTTTGTACATCGGAAAGGTTTCGAGAGAGTTCGGGCATATACCGGAGTATCGGGACGTTACTGGAACCCCCCGGGGAGTATATGGGCCCTAATGGGCTTTAGTGGAGAGAGAGGGGCAGCCAGGGCAGGCCGCGCCCCCCCTCCCCCTCTAGTCCGAATTGGACTAGGAAGGGGGGGGGGCGCCCCCTTTCCTTCCTCCCTCTCTCCCCCTTCCTTCTCTCCTAGGCCAACTAGGGAAGGGGGGGGGGGGAATCCTACTCCCGGTGGGACTCCTCCAGGGCACACCATAGAGGGCCGGCCCTCCCCCCTCCACTCCTTTATATACGGGGGAGGGGCACCCCATAGCCACACAAGTTGATCATAGATCTTTTAGCTGTGTGCGGTGCCCCCCTCCACCATAATCCACCTCGGTCATACTGTTGCAGTGCTTAGGCGAAGCCCTGCGTCGGTAGCTTCATCATCACCTTCACCACGCTGTCGTGCTGACGAAGCTCTCCCTCGACACTCAGCTGGATCAAGAGTTCGTGGGACGTCACCGAGCCGAACGTGTGCAGATCGCGGAGGTGCCATACTTTCGGTACTAGGATCGGTCGGATCATGAAGACATACGACTACATCAGCTGTGTTGTCATAACGCTTCCGCTTACGGTCTACGAGGGTACGTGGACTACACTCTCCCTTCTCGTTGCTATGCATCGCCATGATCTTGCGTGTGCGTAGGAATTTTTTTGAAATTACTGCGTTACCCAACAGCTATCTTCCATGGTAGAGCCGACTTGACAAGCTCCTCATCCTCAGTCTCTGCCCGGGTTATAATTGCCACTGATTTGGCAAAGTTCACTTTACCTCTATGAGCACCTTCGAAAGACTACTGCACAGGTCCCTGCCGTCTTATGGCGCCGAGATTCAGGCATAGAAGGCTCAAGTTGTACCGTAGTCAAAGCTCTAAACGGGTATCTTCATTTTCTTGTTGCGTGTATTCGAATACAATGGATACGCGCATACACTCACCTCCATAAAAACACACACGCACACTCTACCTCTATGAGCACCTTCGAAAGACTACTGCACAGGTCCCTGCTGTCTTATGGCGCTGAGATTCAGGCGTAGAAGGCTCAAGTTGTACCATAGTCAAAGCTCTAAACGGGTATCTTCATTTTCTTGTTGAGTGTATTCGAATACAATGGATATGAGCCGCCGCCAGGATCATCACACGGCTAAAAACAGCAGGAAACAAAGTCATTTATTTATAAACAGTCTGCCTCTTGTTTGTCTGAGTTAATATGTAATTTCGGTAGCTCTGCCCTGCTTTCTTCCTCTCTCTAGACTTGCTAGATGACATCTTAATTCAGATAGACCCCTGCATTTTCCGTCGCGGTCACCGCAAATCCTAGGGTTATGAGGTATAGACCTGATAACCTACATGGTAAAAGAGTTAGTACCGTCCTATAGTTAACTGATGTCTTATTCATTTTGCAAACAAAAATCTTGCTGTTATTCGTCGCTAGTTTCTTTATCCTAAAAATCTGTCCGAGATTCTTTACTTGAGTAATATTCATGGACATCTCATTTCCCCATATGCAAAACGGGTTGAACAATGGGTCTAAACCTCTGACAGCAAGGCCTACATGTGCAAGACTAAATTGTTAAAAATCTAAATATTAGAATGGTTCCTGCAATTGCACAATAATGTGCTATTAGCCAAAGGATCATGTATGTGCAAATCTTGATGGTAATTTGTAAGCCTCAGCACCTCCCATTATTTCCCTGCAACACATATAAGGCAAATATTGATAAGGTTAAGTGAGAGTTGGCATACTGTTGACCCAATGAAAACCAGGGTACCACGAGCCCGTTGCCTACGGCCCAGGAAGCAACACCTGGAGAAGGCCTCAAGAGGCGGCCCAGCCATGGGTGCCACGAAGCAAGACACCTGGCGAGGACCCTCCCCGCAAGGCGAGACTCCACAGAATACCAAGCGGCAGGCGGCCTCGCGAGGCCCTTCACGCGGGGGAGCCGCGCGGCACCAGTCGCGTGGCCATGTGCCCATCACGTGGGCGACGCGCCCGCACCAGATGACGACAGCAAAGATTGTGCCAACGGGCGCGGCGAGGAAAAGTTTCCTCTTTGGTGATAAGGGAGCAGCGGCGTCTACATGCCACCAAAGCAGGCTCCAAAGCTTACCACATCCGTGCAAGAAGATCAGGACGGTCCGGCATGCTAGGGCAAGCGTAATAGCTAAGCCCACCCGCATGCCAAGATAGCGTCTTTAGCAAGCGAAGACTACTTTTATTAGGATAAGACTAAGCGTCCGTCCCCCTTTGAACTTCCGTTGTGTGGCAACCCTTCCCACCAATATTTTCGGGGTAAGAGGACCAAGTCGGCTATAAAAGAGGCAGTGCTGCCGTCGTAGAAGGGGATTACATGATCGACCCATGAGAACTTCACCTACCTTGTAGCTCCAAGAGCACTATCTACACAAGCAAACCCACCAAGCAGAAGTAGGGTTTTACACCACACGGTGTAACTGAACCCGGGAGCTCGCTGTGTCCTTGTCGTGCCTTGCGTCCATCCATCATGCCTCGCTCGTCGTAGCCACACCAAGGTCGCCATCTAGTTGCTAGGTAGCGAAACAGGGCCACAGAGTTCGAACTAGGCTTTTGGAGGATTTCCCGCAGCACAAATCAATCCACCGATATTTGGCGCGCCAGGTAGGGGCCCTTGATTTCGCGCCTTCAACCTCGACACCGACATGGCCGATGCGCGACGTGAGCGCGCCCTATGTAGGGCCGGCCGTGTCCAGGCGGAGCCCATCGTCACTTCACCCATCGCCGCCGCCGCCGTGTCCGTGCGGCCACCGAGGGTGCGGCGAGGGACGAGCAAGCCTCTTCACTTCACCCGTCCGTGCCGTAGGCGCAACAACATCAGTAGCCTGCCCACGCCGCCACCGTGTCCTCGCTTGCCCACCGCGACCCGCTGGCTCTGCAGGCTGTGTTGGTCATGGCGCAGGGGCTGTTGTGTTACCGTCCCACCGAGGCTGGGTACCACGCCTGGCTCGCACACATTACTGAGCTCATCAGCGCCGCCGGAGACGCCCCGGTGTCGGTGTCAAAATTGGCAGATCTCGGATAGGGGGTCCCAAACTGTGGATCTAGGATCGATGGGGAAAAAGGGACGATGAACATGGTGTTTAGACAGGTTCGGGCCCTCTCGAAGTAAAACCCTACGTCCGTCTTGATTGTATTTGATGTATGATATGGTTACAGAGTCGATCTACCTCGAGATCAGGCGAGCTAAACCCTAGGTTAATGGGGTGATGGATGTTGCTCTAGCCTAAAGACTAAAATCCTCTGGTTTATAAAGACACCAGTAGGGTTACGGTTACATGCGATCGGTTACAGGGAAGGAAAGATCCTGTCTAATCTTGGCTTGGAGGGCACACCATGACTCCGAAGATTCCTTACCCTGTCACGGATCTACACTATAGCTCGGCCCCTCTGTGGCCCACCGTATACAGCAGGCCGCAGCTCGAGGACCCCTTAATCCGGGACTCCCTCAGTAGCCCCCGAACTAGCCTCCAATGCTAGGGCTTGTGTCCGGCATCCACACACTTCATAGTCTTCGGCTTGCGAGGCGAGTTCCTCATCTTGTCCTGTGCGTGCTCGGAGTTTGAGTAGTGTTTGGAATTCGAAGCGTGCACTTTACTTAGCCTTGGAGGCCAAAGTGTTCGAGTGTGAACATTGTCCACGCCTGACAACTTTTAGCGAAGGGTCGCGGCCGGTCATAATGTCGAACCGCTGGCAGTTCTCGATGCACGGCTCGAGGCCGCCCCTCCATTGGCATGTCTCATCAAGGCAGAGATCGTGCCCCATTTTTTAGGGGGTATGATCAATGATTTTGATTCCCCACCCACGCATAACGCCGCGAGTATGTACATCATGAAGTGGAGAAGCCCACGGCGTAAAAAGGGGAGCCCTAGGCTCCTCCGTGGCCTATAAACACGGGAACAACTACAGTTAACTTTTTACGCCTTCTTCCACCTCCCGCTGCTGCCTGTGCAATCTCCGGAGCTCCAGCGCCCTTCCTTCCTGCTACGCGGCAAATCCCGTCCAGCTCCTCCCTAGCCCCAGCCATGGCCGGATCCGGCGCAAACGACAAGTGGGACGCCTCCATCGTCACCAACAACGACATCTTGGAGCTGAAGCGGGCCGACTACTTACCGGCCGACATCGCCCATCAGGCCCCCGAGGAGGGCCAGATCACCCCTGCGCCCAAGCCGGGCGAGAGGGTAGTATTTCTTCCCCATTTTATTCGGGGGCTAGGATTTCCTCTACACCCCTTTGTGAGGGGGTTGATGTTCTTCTATGGGCTAGATTTCCATGATCTAGCCCCCAACTCTCTCCTCCACATCTCGGACTTCATGATCGTCCATGAGGCCCTCTTGCGAGTCCAGCCGCACTTTGGCCTATGGCTAAAAGTGTTCAACGTCAAGCCCGGCCAAGGTGGTCAGTGGCACCTAGGCAGACTGTGGCGGAGCTATGATCAGCGAGATGACCCGAGTCCAATGGCTGGAGGGTCGGTTTGTTTACATCGTCAAGGTGTGGCAAAAGGAGTGGTTCTATATCACAAAACCAAGGGATGCGGCCTGGATGACCGCTCCCGAATTCAGATCCGGTCCCCCAGCGAGATTGACCTCGTGGACCACGAAAGGTGCAAACTGGGGGTCCACCGCTGAGGTGAAGATGCTTGAGAAGGGCATCGCCAGCGTGATGGAGACCAGCGCCAAATTGACCAATGTGGTCCAAATAATGCTCAAGCGCCGGATCCTCCCCTATCGGCAAAGGGCCAGCCCCATGTGGACTTACAAGCCCGATGACTCGGCCACCGTGCAGTTCCTCTACGGGAAAACCCACGACAAAGTGTGGGGTCAACTGTTCAAGTCCCAGGGAGGACTAGCTGGCCAAGAATGAAGACATTGGCCTCGATGCTGCAACCCAGCCGAAGGAGGTAATTAATCCCTTCCCCGGTCCATATTCGGGAGGACATACCGCACAAAATATGATCTCAACATCCATTTGTGGCCTTTACAGGGCTGGCTCGAGAAGTCCAAGAAGATCAGTAGCCCGACTACTCTACCCGAAGGGTCTCGATCGGCTCAACTGGAGGGGCTGCTTGTCGTTTGTGGCCTTTACAAGGCGCTAGAAAAGAAGGGGAAGAAGAAGGAGTTACCGGAGGCCAAAGAGGGCCTCCGCCGAAGAGGTCGTCTGGACACCATGTCCGAAGACACTTCCACCCCATCTTCCCAAGACGGGGACGAAGAGTAGGACGAGGAGGAGAGCGCCTCCTCCCACTCCAAGAAGAGGGCGGCGTCGGGGGACGTCGAGGAGGAACAGCCTCCTTGAGCCCAAAAGGGGCAGTGCAGGCCCAAGCTGAACCTGTTAGATAGTTTGGACTCCGAAGAGGAGTCCATGGCGTCCAAGAAAGTTCCAGAGAGGGAACCCAGGGTCAAGCCCCCTGCTGCCAGGTACGTATTTTGGCGTTCTTGGTTGCTTTATATTTAATAGTCCCTTACTCATGGAAGCTGATTGTATGACGTTTCAGTCCACCGCGCGGCCACCCCGCCGAGCAGACCTCAGAGGGGACATCTCCGCCCGTTGAATTGGCGGACAGCGGATCCGCTTCGCGCTCCGCACCTCCCCAGATCCCCGAAGAGGTCAGGGAAGTGTTGTCCCGGAAGACTCCTCCCCGTCCGAACACGGGGGAGGAGGGCGATGCCACCATGGCCGAGGCTGGTGCCTCGGTCATCGAAGACCAGGAGGGTGCATCCCTCCTGGCTAGTGCGGGAGGGGAATCCAGGCCGTCCAGGCCCTCCCAGCTGGCCGCACCTGAGCCCCCAAGGCCTTCACAGGTGCCGGTCCCGCCCTATGATGGGGAGGGGGTTGAGGTCCCACCACCCGCGCCAGACACGAACAATCGGGCGGTGACGGGCTGGCCGGGCTCGCTGGAGGAGCTGGTGAACAACTCCGTCATCGTCGACAAGCACCGTGCCCTCATGTGTGCGAGTCTACGGGGTGTTCGGTCCGTCCAAACCGGACTGAACGATGCCGTCCAAGGCCTTCTAAAAGGCTTTGAGGTTAGTCAAGTAATGTACTTTTCCCGAAGAATGGTCTTTACCCTTTTTTAGTCAAAGTTTGAGCAGGATGTATATATAACATCCCCCAATACTCTGTGAGGATTGTAAAAACCTTACAGAGGGTCAAGTATCCGTAAGCAGTAGTTAGACTTATAAGAATTGACTTGATGTCGCAGGCCTCATCCCTGCCCGCAGCTGCTAACGATGCTGCCCTGGAGGAGATGGATCGGAAGCTCCAACACTCCGATCAAGATATCGACCTCGTCAACAAACGGCTTGACGAGGCACAAGGTAAGCTTCTATGAAAGTACATAGTTGCACCGCTGGATGCTTACGTTCCGGATTGTATGCTGAGCATATGGTGTATGATAAATGCAGCAGCCGCCACTGAGGTTGAGAGCCTGAAGGCGACGCTGAAGAAGGTCGAGGCCGAGGCGGCCAAAAAGAGAGCGACTACCGACAAGGCAGCTGCCGAGCTTGAGAAGGTGAAGATCGCCGGAGAGAAGCATGAGGCTCGAGTGGCCGAAGTGCAGGAGGAGCTCAAGGATGCCGTCACGAAGTGTGAGGCCCTTGAGGGAAAGCAAAAAGAGCAGTCCTCCAGGCTATCCAAGGAGGACAAAAAGCTCGAGGAAGCAAGGACGGAGGTGCGGGGTGTTCGGGAGGAGCTCCGCCAAGTGGGGAAGATCGCAGATGGTAAGATGTACTTACTGCAGAGTGTTTTTGGTGGCAACCGGTTCGCCTTGCTGACGTGGGTCTGGCGCTCCGCAGGCGTTTTCGTCGAACTTCTGAAGAGTGCGGCTGCTGTGGCGGAGCACTGCGCGACGCGGGAGGAGGACTCCGAACGGCGGCTTTTCTGGTCGCAGTTCTAGGCGCCAGAACACCCTCCGCTCCTCAGCAACCAGATGAAGCAGCTGAAGGAGCTGTATTGGATGGCCGAGCCAGCCCCGAAGGATATCTGCGTTTGGATGTAGCCCACTGAGCCTATTCCAGACAGTTACTTTGGCTTGGTGCAAAGGCTGCATGACGCATCGCCGCGGATTGATACCGTGAAGCAGTCAGCGTGCCTTGAAGGGGCGAGGCTGGCCTTCGCGAAGACCATGGTTCATTGGCCGAAGATCAAGACGATGGATATGGCCACTGGTCCTCTGCCAGTTGGGAAGGAGCACCGCCACCCCGAGCTAATTTTGCACAAGTTATGGAAGGTGCTCGGGCGATAGAGGGCCAGTGCTCGAAGGATGTAATCATTAAGTGATTTTTTATTAAGTTGCCGTCCGAACATTTTGCTTTATAATGCGGTCTGTTTGTATGTTATATATTTTAATTTTGACTCTTGTGCAGCTGTTTATTATTCTGAAAGCTACCAGTCGTCGGCTTCAGCCCCCAAGAGTAAATAGGATGAGGGGTGTTTCAGCTCCGCACTATTACCCTTAGCCAACGTCTTGGTGCTCGAAGGCGGTAGTGCGTGAGAGAGACCAGGCAATCGGACTATGCGGCTTTATTGCTGTCACTTAGCCATAGGAGCTTGACGGCGGGGACTAGTGACTAGCCCCCAGAGTTTTGCGGTGTACAAGGGAGCCGAGGCATGCCTTTGTGACCACTTGGTTCGTGCTAGGAGGAACCCTGCCTGTGACATGGATAAATCGCCAACGATTTCTTTGTTTAACATGTGTTGTTGGATCGCTAACCAGTTCTCGCTTACCATGATGGTTAGTTTTCGGCTTTCTCCCCTGAGGTACTTAACTGGAATAGCCAGAAGTACAATCGCAGGGGTTCTCCCTTCAATTTCTTAGCCGAACGTGCGGAACGTAAGAAGGCAAGCACAGGAGTCGGGCAACCCAACTATTGACCCAAGACACAGTTCGGCACTGATGCATATAATGCAATATTCGAGACGTCGAGCACACAACGAGAAGTGGTGCCGGACTTGGTATATAGAGCTAATTGGAAAATCAAGCCTTCGGTCGATTATCCGAGTTGTGTTTGCTATACATTGTGCCTGCCTAGCTGTTCGAAGAGCGGAAAAAAGGAAAGGGGAGAGAAAGGCTAGACAATGCCGATGCCCGAACACTGTAAAAGGTGTTCTTAATTTCCATACGCTCTGGACGTCTATTCGTACAATTCGAACCGCTAAGGCGTTAATGATAAGTAAAAATAAAGAAGAAATTTTACAGAGAAAGTTTTACAATAGGCCTTGATTCGTGGGTTGAAGCCTCAACTGTGCCCTACTGCACGTCTGTGCCTTTGCTTCTGCGAGATGGAGGGGTGCGAGTTGACCCTCCGGGAACGTCGTGTGCTGGCGGGGGATGCCTTCAATAGGGGCCTTGAGATGTAGCCCTATCGGACATAGCTTGACGCTGAGTGAGTCCGGAGTCGTACCAGTGGTCGTCTGAGGACGTGATGATGACGTAGTTCGGTTGAGCCAAACACGCGGAGATATGTGTTTGATATGAGCCCCCACGGCCGCCCCTGGTATCTTGAGCGCGAAGTTGTGCTGACGAGGCACGTAGAGCGCAACGAGGGCGGATGCGCCGTGGGGGGCGCATCCCTATTTGTGGCGAACGCAGGCGGGTTCCCATGATGGGGATCGGGCTCGAGCCTGTTTAGTTGTATCTCTGGCCTTTACGACGGGCTGATACTTTGGCCCATTGGCGATGACTTGGTCTTCGGCCGCTAGGTCCGCGGTGTGTTCCTCGGTCCGGAGTGAGCACTCCGTGTTGCCGTTGATTGTTATGACACCCGAGGGACCGGGCATCTTCAACTTGAGGTAGGCGTAATGCGGGACGGCGTTGAATTTGGCGAACGCCGTTCGACCGAGGAGGGCATGATAGCCACTACGGAATGGGTCGATATCGAAGATCAAGTCTTCGCTTCAGAAGTTATCCGGTGAGCCGAATACCACTTCGAGAGTTACCGTGCATGAGCATCGGGCCTCTACGCCAGGGATAACCCCCTTAAAGGTGGTGTTGCTGGGTTTGATTCTTGATGGATCGATCCCCATTTTCCTCACTATGTCTGCGTAGATTAGGTTGAGGCTACTGCCCCCGTCATTAGGACTCTCGTGAGGTGGTACCCATCGATAATGGGGTCTAGTACGAGGGCCGCCGATCCTCCATGATAGATACTGGTCGGATGGTCTCTGCGGTCAAAGGTGATCGGAAAAGCCGACCACGGGTTGAATTTTGGCACTACGGGCTCGACGGCGTATACGTCTCGCAGCACACGCTTCCTCTCCTTCCTCGGTATATGGGTGGCGTATATCATGTTCACCGTCTTGACCTCGGAAGGGAAGGGTTTCTGGCCTCCACTGTTCGACCTGTGGGGCTCTTCGTCGTCCTTGCCTCGTGGGCTTTTGCCCGAGTCTTCGGCTTGGAGCTTGCCGGCCTGCTTTATCACCCAACAATTGCAGTTGGAGTGGTTGGCAGGCTTTTCGGAGGTGCCATGAATCTGGCAGGGCCTGTCCAGGATTGCATCCAGCTTGGTTGGGCCATCCTGGTTGCCTTTAGAAGGCTTTTTCCGTGACCCAGGCTTTGGATTACGAAATTCGGCATTTACTACCGTCTCGTCAGCTTCACCGTCGTTATGGCGGCATTTGTTCTTTTTCCATCATGGCTTCCCATTCCCGTCCCGAACTTCTGATGTACTGGGGGTATCAGGGTTGGTGCTCCTACGAGCCAACCAACTGTCCTCTCCGAAGTAGAAGCGGGTCATCAGGGAGGTAAGCGCGGACATTGTTCTTAGCTTGTCTTGGCCGAGTTGGTGTGCTAGCCATTCACCCCGAATACTATGCTTAAAGGCAGCTATAGCTTTGGCATCTGGACAGTCAATGATCTAGTTCTTGGTCAAAAACCGATTCCAAAACTGCCGGGCTGACTCACCTGGCTGCTGGATTACATGGCTCAGGTCATTGGCGTCCGGGGTCTGGACATAAGTGCCCTGGAAGTTGGCTCGAAAGGCCTCCTCGAGTTCCTCCCAACACCCTATGGAGTCTTCGGGAAGACTGTTTAGCCAGTGTCTGGCCAGACCCTTGAGCTTTAATGGCAGGTACCTGATGGCATGGAGGTCGTCTCCTCATGCCATATGGATGTGTAATAGAAAGTCTTCGATCTACATTGCAGGATCTGTTGTCCCGTCATAGGGCTCAATCTTCACAGGTTTGAAACCTTCTGGGAATTGGTGCTGCATCACTCTATCCGTGAAGCAAAGCGGGTGAGCGGCGCCCCTGATTTGGGCTACGTCGCGCCGGAGATCATCTATCATTGATACACCTCCAACGTATCTATAATTTTGATTGTTCCATGTTGTTATATTATCATTCTTGGATCTTTTACAATCATTTTATAGCAACTTTATATCATTTTTTGGGACTAACCTATTGACGTAGTGCCCAATGCCAGTTGTTGTTTTTTGCTTGTCTTTTTACATCCCAGAAAATCAATACCAAACGGAGTCCAAACGGAGCGAAACTTTTTGGAGAATTTTTCTGGACCAGAAGACACCTGTTGGGCCCAAGAACTACCAGAGGGGAGCTCTGAGGGGAGCACAAACCACCAGGGAGCTCCTGGGGGCCCAAGCACGCTCAGGTGGGTTGTGCCCACCTCGGTGGCCTCCCGCACCGCCTGTTCGCCCTATAAATACCCAAATATTCCAGAAACCCTAGGGGAGTCGACGAAACACAATTCCAGCCGCCGCAAGTTCCAGAACCATGAGATCCAATCTAAACACCATCACGGAGGTGTTCATCATCCTCATTGGCGCCTCTCCGATGATGCGTGAGTAGTTCATCATAGACCTACGGGTCCGTAGGCAGTAGCTAGATGGCTTCCTCTCTCTCTTTTGATTCTCAATAGAATGGTCTCTTGGAGATCTATTTGATGTAACTCTTTTTTGCGGTGTGTTTGTTGGGATGCGATGAACTTTGAGTTTATGATCAAATCTATATATCCATGAAAGTTATTTGAGTCTTCTTTTGATCTCTTATATGCATGATTATTTATAGCCTCATATTTCTTCTTCAAATCTTTGGTTTAGTTAGGCCGACTA
The DNA here is from genome assembly GCF_002575655.3 of Aegilops tauschii subsp. strangulata. Taxonomy (NCBI): domain Eukaryota; kingdom Viridiplantae; phylum Streptophyta; class Magnoliopsida; order Poales; family Poaceae; genus Aegilops; species Aegilops tauschii. The sequence continues at coordinate 249,131,900 of NC_053035.3, forward strand.
GATCAATTTTTTGCCATGGGAAGAGGTGCTTTGTGATGGGTTGGATCGTGCGGTGTTCTTTCCCAGTGACAGAAGGGGCAACAGGACACGTATTGATCGTTTCTATTAAGGATAATAAGATGGGGTCTATTCCTACATGAATAGATCTTGTCTACATCATGTCATCGTTCTTATTGCATTACTCCGTTTTTCCATGAACTTAATACACTAGATGCATGCTGGATAGTGGTCGATGTGTGGAGTTGTGGGGGTCTTCTCGCGACAGATGCCAGGGGGTGGCTTATCATGGATGGGGACAGGAGGACGTCGTCGGGCCCTGGAAGCGGGAATGGGCGAGAGGTCGATCGCACACGAGACTTACCCAGGTTCGGGGCTCTCCGAGGAGATAACACCCCTAGTCCTGCTCTGCAGGGTCTCCGCATGATGACTATGATCAGATGGTGGCTACAAGCTTGCTCCTTGAGCTGTATAGCTAGAGGAGGAAGAAGGGAAGAGCTGCTACCTCGCTTCTGCTTGCTACGGTGTGTGTGTGGCGTGTGTGCTGAACCCTTTGCATGGGAGAGCTTGGGGGTTTATATAGGCCTACCCCCCAGGGGTACAATGGTAATACGACCGGGTGTAGGACCCGGACGTCAGTGTCTAAGGGCGCCGGGTTCTCCGCCGGCTGCTGGGGACCACCGCCTGGTGAGACCCGCCGTCTACCGAGAATCCGGCCGACAGGTAGGGCCCACCGCCTGTGGGCCATGATGATTGCCTTTTGCTGTAGCCTCGACCTTGACGACGGAGGACTTGTTGGGAGCTGCATGGCTACAGTCCCGCCGCTTGGTCTACGCTCACTGTAGCCATGCTCCGTCTCATCGGAGTAATGGCGCGTGGACTCCAAGATGAGGGAAGGGCCAGCTGCTGGAGGCTGGCCCACCCTTGAGGCCGCCTTCTTGGGGGCGCCGTCTTCTTGTTGCCCACGGACAGGTAGGGCCCGCCGCCTGCAGGCCGTACCGACCACCTGTCATGGGAGCATGGCCCTTACTGACGAGGGCTATGTCATAAGCTGCATGGCTACAGTGCCGCACCAGGCAGGCAAGTGTTCGCTTGGACCGCCCGCACTGTAGCCACGCCCCTCCAGGATTTGGGGGATCTGGTGGCCCTGTAGCCATGCCCCGTCTTATCGTAATGAATGAGTGCAGACTCCGAGGGGAGGAGGGGCCTCCTGCTAGGAGCCGTCCTCCCCTGAAGCCGCCTTCTAAGGGTGCGCAGTATTCTGGGAGCCGGCCACTTGGGCCCAGCTAGCCCAAGGAGCCGGCCATGCGCCTGGGAGGTACGAGGGGCTTTGTTAGCCCCGATGTCTTGAAATGCTAAGGGGTCCTGATGAGGCTACCCGTGGTCAATCCCTCTGACAGGAGTAATAGTAGTATATGCACTAATCTTGGACATGATGCCTATATATTAATCATTGCCTGTATATCGTCATAATTATTTAAGGTTCTATCAATTGCCCGGCGGTAATTTGTTTACCCACGGTGTGCAGCCACTAGTGAAATCTATGGCCCCCGGGTCTATTCTTTATCATATTTGCTTTCCGATCTATTATTTGCCTTTGAGATATATTTTTATTTGTTTTTATTTTCAGATCTATTATTCCAAAAACCCGAAAATAATTTGCTGCACTTTTTATTAGCATCTTTTATTTCGCATTTATTCGAGATCTATTTATCCAATCTATCACAATTTTACCCCGTCAACTTGATAATTTCCTTCGCCGTTTCCTGTAAGAGGGATTGACAACCCCTCATAAGCGTCGGGTTGCAAGTATTTGTTCTTTGTGTGCAGGTACCATTTACATAGTGTTGCTTGGTTCTCCTACTGGATTGATACCTTGGTTTCATAACTGAGGGAAATACCTACCATAGCTGTGCTGCATCATCCCTTCCTCTTTGGGGAAATACCGACGTAGTTCAAGTGATATCAAAAGGAATTTCTGGCGCCCTTGCCGGGGAGACATCATCAACATCTATCAGGTCCTAATCACAAATCTCATCTCCTTGCAATTTACATTATCTACCATTTGCCTCTCGTTTTCATCTCCCCCACTTCACAAAAATTTGCCATTTTATTCGCCCTCTTTTTCGTTCGCTGTTTTCTCGTCAGATCTATCTTTTGCTTGAACTTGTCATAATGAGTGATTTTGTTATGCCAGAAATAGATGATGGCCTAACTCCTAAAATTGGACGATCGGGCAATCTGGATGCTAAAACTTTTGTATTGGGGCAAGGGAATGTTTTGGGAAAAGAACATATCCAAGAATTCTTTAATTGTGTTGGAAATTTGACTCTTGATGATGCTCCTATACTTAAATGAACTAAATCTTACGCGGAAGCTATTTCAGCACTAGTTTTGAAACTTGAAAATAGATTTATCCATACCCATCCTACCTTGCAAAGATTGTTTTATGAGCTACCCATTATAAAGAATCCCAAAGCTAAAAAGTTGGCTACCCTTGTTCTTATGAATGAATTTGATTACACAATACGGGAAGCTAGGGAAATTTTTTATTTTTATGGTATGAACCGTGAAAAACCAGTGATAGATGAGATTCTTTATAATAGTGATTGTATGTTGAGACACTTGCTTGGAAATAATCAAATTTTCGATAAGAATCTTAAAAAGGAAATCCCCGTTTTAGATATAATCCAACAAGTTTTCAATGATGTTAATCAACACTATTCTTGGATTGTTGCCAGAAATCAAAGGGGATATGTTGATAAGAAACTTGACAATGCTAAAGTGTCTATGGATAATGTGTTTCCAGTTGTTTTTGCAAAACCTCCTGACAAAAACACATCTAAGGAAAATAAGGAGAAAGATTATAAGTCTTGAGTCTATGCATTATGCCTAGCTAGGGACATAGAACGATAGAGCTTGTCGGGAGGCAACCCAATGAATAAATTTTATTTTTGCCTTTCTTTCTGTTCTTGAGTGTTTGCAAAATTATGCTACTATCATGATTGTGCTTTTCATGTTTAATGTAGTGTTTGTGCCAAGTAAAGCCTTTTGGATCATGTTGGGTGATAGTTGATTTGATCTTGTTGAAAAACAGAAACTTTTGCGCCCAGTAAAATAATTTTCTCAAATCGCAGAAGCGTGATAAAACTCTAATTTTTTTACAAAAGATTGGTATACAAATTTCCTACGTTGTCCTAATTTTTCAGAATTTTTGGAGTTAAAGAAGTATACAAAGTTTTTAGATTGCTACAAACTGTTCTGTTTTTGACAGATTCTATTTTCTTTGCGTTGTGTGCTTATTTTGATGAATCTATGGTTTGTATTGGGGGTCATGAGCCATGCTAAAGTTGGAATATAGTAGCTATAATGTAAAAATAAAATATGAATGGGTTTGCAACAGTACTTAGAGTGGTGATTTGCTTTGTTATACTAACGGATCTCACGAAGGTTTTGTCGAGTTTTGTTTGATTGAAGTTTTCAAGTTTTGGGTAAGATCATGATGGATGAAGGAATAAGGAGTAAGAAGAGCCTAAGCTTGGGGATGCCCCATGGCACCCCAAGTTATCATCCAAAGAGAAACAAGCAACTAAGCTTGGGGATGCCCCGGAAGGCATCCCCTCTTTCTTCTAACGACCATCGGTATTTTACTTGGAGCTATATTTTTATTCGTCACATATCATGAGTTTTCCTTGGAGCGTCTTGTATTATATGAGCCTTTGCTTGTTTTGCTTTTTATTTTGTGTCATCTATCCTTGCTACACATACCTATTTGAGAGAGCCAAAATTATGCTATGATTTGTTAGAATTGCTCTGTGTGCTTCACTTAAATTTTTTGAGCTATGGAATTGCTCTAGTGCTTCACTTATATCCTTTTGAGGATAGTGTGCTTTATTATTTTTGAAGAAATGCTCTCATGCTCACTTAGATTTATTTGAGAGTTAGTAAATTTTTGAAGAAATTATCTCATGCTTCACTTATATTATTTTGAGAGAAGAAACTTTTTATGCTCATGTTCTTCACTTAGATTTTGTTTGAGCTTATCAAAAGCAATTGCAACATATAAAAATAGTCCCAAAGTGATAGATATTCAAGAGGGATATAATAATTTTTTTCATGAAGATCATTCGCAAAATAAACTTGATTCTTTGTAATAGTTTTGAGATATGATGATAGTGATATATGAGTCATGTTGGTGTGTAATTATGCTTTGGTAAGAATATTGGTGTTAAGGTTTGTGATTCCCTATGCAAGCACGAAAGTGAGTAGTTATGCAATGAAATTACATCCTACTTGTGGTGCATTATTCTGTGTTAGTTATGCTTAATGGTCGCTTATGTGATTTTTCGTTTCTTGGTTGGTTGCTTCTCAGTCTATTTGCTAGCCTCCACTTGTACTAAGTAGAAATACTACTTGTGCATCCAAAATCTTTAAAATCAGTTTTGCCATATGAGTCCACCATACCTACCTATATGCAGTATTTCAGTGCCTTTCTAAGCAAATTTGTATGTGCCATCTTTAATTTTCAAAATAAATTTCCTTTTTGTGTGCTCGTACCGCTCATGAAGCGGTAGGGGGTAGCCAATATTTTCCATGCTAGATGTGTTATTCTCAAGATGAGTGTTTATTCACTTGTCATTGCACGAGAGTGTGGCGGTAATAGGGATGCTCAGACCTGAAATGAAAAAGAAATTTACTTTGTGTTGTCAAATAATAAATTCCTTGGAAAGTGTTGGTATGCACGGTACCCGTGGATACGGCTAGCCGTGGAATGTGAAAGAATGGTGGAAAAAGGAATAAACTTTATTTTATGTTTGGGAACCGCCTATGATATATCTAGCATGGAAAGTGTTGAGAATTACTCGGTCGTCTTCGTTGACTGGAAAAGTATGCCTCCCAAAAAATTTTATCTCTCAATTTAAGCTTTGAGCTCTGGCACCTCTACAAATCCCTACTTCCCTCTGCAAAGGGCTTTTTTATTTACTTTATGCAATTTTTATTTTTATTTGAGTCTCTATCTTCTCTTATAAAGTACCAACTAAGAGGCACTATGATCATACTTGAGCATTGGATGTAGCTAATATGCGAGTATGTTTTGTGAATGGATCATGATTGAGCATGATGGGTTAGGGATAACTTTCCTTAGTGTTGATATTTTGAAAGACATGGTTGCTTGTTGATATGCTTGAGTATTGAAATCTTCATGTCAAAACTAGACTATTTCTTTAAACCATATAATAGTCCAAATGTCCATGCTACAAAAGAAAGGAATATGTGATGAACATGTTAGGCAAGATTCCACATCAAAAATTCTGTTTTTACCATTTACCTACTCGAGGACGAGCAGGAATTAAGCTTGGGGATGCTGATACGTCTCCAACGTATCTATACTTTTTTATTGTTCCATGCTTTTTATATTGTCATTCTTGGATGTTTTACAATCATTTTATAGCACCTTTATATCATTTTGTGGGACTAACCTATTGACATAGTGCCCAGTGCCAGTTGCTATTTTTTGCTTGTTTTTTTACATCACACAAAAGCAGTACCAAATGGAGTCCAAACGCAGCAAAACTTTTTGGAGAATTTTTCTGGACCAGAAGACACCTGTTGGGCCCAAGAAGTACCAGAGGGGAGCTCCGAGGGGAGCTCAACCCACCAGGGCGCGCCTGGGGGCCTAGGCGCGCATAGGTGGCTTGTGCCCACCTAGGTGGCCTCCCGCACAGCCTCTTCACCCTATAAATACCCAAATATTCCAGAAACCCTAGGGGAGTCGACAAAACACAATTCCAACCGTCGCAAGTTCCAGAACCACGAGATCCAATCTAAACACCATCACGGAGGGGTTCATCATCCTCATTGGTGCCTCTCTGATGATGCATGAGTAGTTCATCATAGTCCTACGGGTCTGTAGTCAGTAGCTAGATGGCTTCCTCTCTCTTTTTTGATTCTCAATAGAATGGTCTCTTGGAGATCTATTTGATGTAACTCTTTTTTGCGGTGTGTTTGCTGGGATCTAATGAACTTTGAGTTTATGATCAGATCTATATATCCATTAAAGTTATTTGAGTCTTCATTTGATCTCTTATATGCATGATTATTTATAGCCTCGTATTTCTTCTTCGAATCTTTGGTTTATTTAGGCCGACTAGATAGATTTTTCTTGCCGTGGGAAGAGGTGCTTTGTGATGGGTTCGATCGTGCGGTGTTCTTTCCTAGTGATAGAAGGGGCAACAAGACACGTATTGATCGTTGCTATTAAGGATAACAAGATGGGGTCTATTCCTACATGAATAGATCTTGTCTACATCATGTCATCGTTCTTATTGCATTACTCCGTTTCACCATGAACTTAATACACTAGATGCATGCTAGATAGCGGTCGATGTGTGGAGTAATAGTAGTAGATGAAGGCAGGAGTCGGTCTTCTAATCTTGGACGTGATGCCTATATATTGATCATTGCCTGAATATTGTCATAATTATTTGAGGTTCTATCAATTGCCCGACAGTAATTTGTTTACCCATCGTGGGCTATTTCTTGATAGAAGCCACTAGTGAAATCTATGGCCCCCGGGTCTATTCTTTATCATATTTGGTTTCCGATCTATTATTTGCCTTTGATATCTATTTTTATTTGCTTTTATTTTCAGATCTATTATTACAAAAACCCAAATATACTTTGCTGCACTTTTTTATTTGCATCTTTTATTTCACGTTTATTCAAGATCTATTTATCCAATCTATCACAATTTTATCCCATCAACTTGACAATTTCCTACGTCGTTACCCGTAAGAGGGATTGACAACCCCTCATAAGCGTCGGGTTGCAAGTATTTGTTCTTTGTGTGCAGGTGCCGTTTACATAGTATTGCTTGGTTCTCCTACTGGATTGATACCTTGGTTTCATAACTAAGGGAAATACCTATCGTAGTTGTGCTGCATCATCCCTTCCTGTTTGGGGAAATACCAACATAGTTCAAGCGACATCAGTCATCCGGGCTCGTTGCCGTTCCCGGGCTCTATCATTTTGGTCTAGCCAGGATTTGTACCCGTCCCGTCTAGCAGGAGGATCTCTTTGGGCTCGTAGATGGACCTTGTTAGGCCAGCCCAAGCATGCAGGTCACGGCGGAGGTCGTACTCATAACTTGGCCATAATGGTTCCCTGCCTTGACGACGAGGGTGGGATGGAGGTTGTTTGGCTTTGTCAACTGTTCGATCCCGTCCTCGAGGTCGGTGGTCTGGTTGATCTGCCCGAGTGTACCTTGAAGGTACTGGCTCTATGGCCTCATCATCGAATTGCGGCAGTAGCTTTCGCTTCGGGTAGCTTTTTGTCTGTTGCTTGTGGCCGTACTCCTCTTCGGCGTCCAGGAATTTAGTCCATCTCTCATTAAGCGTGTCATGTTCGGCCTTTATCTTCTGCCGTTGTTTCTTCAGGCTACGCCGCGGCAATGAGCTGCCGTTTTAACCGCTCTTGATCCAGCGGGTCTTCAGGGACAATGAATTCTTCGTCACCCAAACTCACCTCCTCTTCCGAAAGGGGGAGGTAATTGCTGTGTTCAGAGTCGTCAAGGTATTCGGGATCGAGATGATCCTCATGCTCCTCGTGATTGACTTGTGGTTGTTCGTTGGCGCCAGGGTCGTCAAGGTTGTCCGCATTATCCGGGGTGCCAATTTTCTCTAGTTTCCGTGTTGCTCGCATGGCTTCGACGCGCCTTGGAGCGGCGGCGCTTCAGTGGCTCCACGCCGGGCTTGGCATTATCCTTCCCGGGGGTGCCGTTGTATTCTTTCGGAGTGTCCACCATGTAGATGTCGTGATGGACTTGGCCATCCAGCGACCAATGACGGGGGGAGCAGCATAGCTGTTACCCGTGGCTCCTCTATCCTTGTCTATGTATTCAGCATTTTCTGAGGTGTAATCCAACATGTCGGTTAAGTCTTCGACAGTGGCCACTAAGTGGGTGGTGGGTGGGACGTGAAATTCCCACAAATCTGCCTCAAAGGGCTGCTGAACGCAAGCCGGGGGCGGTTTCTCCGGATTAGCCATAATATGAATTCGGTCCAGCGCCTCATTAATAGGGCGACGGTCGCCGGGCCGGTATGCGGCAGCCACCGAGGGTCGGTTTCCGATGTGGCAGGGCAAGGAATGGTCCGGGCCTGGGTCGGGTCCTGATCTTCGAGGGCCAAGTTAACCTTGAGGCCTGGGGCCGGACAGTCATGAGAGACCGATGAGAAGTCTTGGTCTTCGGATACTGTTTCTGTATTGGGGCTCAAAGCCGAGTTGTTTGGGGGGGAGTTCGGCCAGAGATGATTCCTGGCTACTGAATGTCAACCCGTCGCAGGGGCTCGAGGCCGGAGACATGTCGTGAGGAGTCACTACAAAAAAAGACGCATCCATGACATTTTGGGCCGAACAAAATTTTTTCTGTCATACTTATGACATTTCTATGACGATAATTGTGACAAAACCCGGTATCATCATAGATGTGGTGGGGTCCTACTTCTATGACAAAAAATCATGACAGAAAATGGGCTTTTCGTCCTGGGCGGGCCGGAGACGCAGCTGCATGACATTCTTTGGGCCGTCCATGACGGAAAAAACCATGGTAGAAGCGAGGGCGAGGAAAATATCGGGGTGTTCCCGGTTACGGTGGGTGGTTGGGGCCGAGTGATGCGCTTTTCTCTCGTACACGCATGCGCGTGGGTGCGAGGCGTTGGGCTCTAACTGAACCCGAGCAAGGCATTGGGCTCTAACTGAACCCGAGCGATTGCACTGCAGGCTACGCGTTACTGAACCCGAGCAATCGATCGATGGATGTTAACTGAACCCGATCGAGCGATTCCTTCGCTACTGCTGCTAACTGAAGCCGATTGATGCTGCCTCTGGATGAACAGTGAGCGTTGCTAGGGGGGTTTGGATGAACAGTTCCCGGTGGGGGTGGATGAACAGGACACCGTGGTGTTGCCTTTGGATGAACAAGACGCCAATCGATCGAGCTGGTTGGGGCTGGATGAACAAGACCCCATGGAGGGCTGGATGAACAGGACCACCCTGTGGAGGGATGGATGAACAGTAGACGGTGGAGGGATGCATGAACAGTAGCCCGTGGAGGGGTGGTTGAACAGGAGCCCGTGGAGAGGGCTGGTTGAACAGTAGCCGGTGGAGTAGCGCGCGGTGGAGGCTGGATGAACAGGAGCCCGTGGATGAACAGTCGCAGGTGGAGGCTGGAGGAGGTCGACGGTGGATGAACAGTAGCCCGTGGAGGCTGGAGGGGGTCGATGGTGGAGATGAACAGTATCCCGTGGAGTCCCATTTTGCGGTACGCCACACCCCTCCCGATGAATAGGACCCCCGTTTCGACCGCCGCGCTCCAACACAAGTCCGTTTCCTCCGTTTTGCGGTACGCCACACCCCTCCCGATCAACAGGACCCCCGTTTCGACCGTAGGAGGTCCGTTTCCTCCGTTTTGCGATACGCCAGACCCCTCCCGATGAACAGGATCCCGTTTCGACCGTGGCTGGTCGAACACAAGGCTGTTTCCTCCGTTCTACGGTACGCCAGGCCTCATTTCCATCGGCTGTTCCGTCCAAGCCCTCCCGATGAACACAATGACGCATTCCGTTCCGACCCAGCCGGTTGGCTCCCCATGAACACGACGACGACGCAGTTTCTCCGTTCCGACCCAGCCATGTACACGAGCCCTGGCCGTACGTATGCGCGAGTAGGCGTTGGAGACCCTGCCCGTATGTACGTACGTGGCCGTATTTTCTTTCTTGCACACTGGCCGATGTACGTACGTGTACATGCTACGTGCGCGCCTCTACATCGACAATTATGTACATACACGTTCGCAACCAGAATGACAACGCTACGTACGCTTCGACCAGGTGGGTCCCGACTGTCAGGCACTTCCTTGCGTGCGAAGATGTAGCTGGTGGGTCCCAGCAGTCAGGGGGGCGAATCATTTTTTTTGGCCGGACGCACTTCCTTGCGTGCGAAGATGTAGCTGGTGGGTCCCAGCAGTCAGGGGGAAACGTTTTTTCACAAAATACGGTGGCCCCTCCGGTGGGTCCCTGCTGTCAGGTGGAGGAATAATTATTTTGCGCGTAATAAGGAGGCACTTCCTTGCTGCGGCCGTCGACCCAGCTGTCAGCCTCTCCACGTACAGTACTCTTCCGATGGAAGTCGTTCCTTGACCACGTTGACCACGCCGCGCCGAGAGCACCAGGGCGGTGGACGACGGCGAGGCCTAGGAAGGGGACGACGCGGAGCCGGGGAAGACGCGGCAGTGGAAGCCCGCGCGAAGAGGAGTATGAGGGTTCACTGGTTCGGCTGCGGTGTGAGGCTGCCGTCGCCGCAGGGCCTGGCCAGCGGTGGGAATAGTAGGGGCGGTGAGGCCTCCACGGCAGCACAGCTGGCCACGGGAGGCAGGAGCATGCGGCACGACCGGCGCTGCTTTGGGCGGCTGGAGCAAGAAGACTAGAGGTTGAAGAAGCACTACGACCGTTGGATGGACATCGTACGGTCACTGGAGCTAGAATCATTCATATTGACTAAGTTGACAAAGCACTCCGTCCCGTCAACTTAGTAGGCCCACAAGTCAGCCACCCACCAACGTGGGTCCCAACTAGCAGGGGGAGTATTCTTTTTTTATGCGTAATAAGGAGGCACTTCCGGTGGGTCTGAGCTGACAGCGCGGGGGGGGGGGGGGGACTTTTTTTTTGCGAAATATGGTGGCCCGTCCGGTGGGTCCCAGCAGTCAGGGGGAAACGATTTTTTCGCCAAATACGGTGGCCCGTCCGGTGGGTCCCTGCTGTTAGGTGGAGGAATAACTATTTTCCGCGTAATAAGGAGGCACTTCCTTGCGGCTGCCGTGGACCCAGCTGTCAGCCTCTCCACGTACAGTACTCTTCCGATGGAAGTCATTCCTTGACCACGTTGACCACGCCGCGCCGAGAGCACCAGGGCGGTGGACGACGACGAGGCCTAGGAAGGGGACGACGCGGCAGTGGATGCCCACGTGTAGAGGAGTATGAGGGTTCACTGGTTCGCTGTGGTGTGAGGCTGCCGTCGCCGCAGAATAACAGGTGGTGGGTGTGAGTAGAGGGATGGCCTGGCCAGCGGTGAGTGTAGTAGGGGCGGTGAGGCCTCCTCCGCATCGCAGCCGGTCACGGGAGGCAGGAGCACGAGGCACGACCGGCGTTGGTTTGGGCGGCTGGAGCAAGAAGACCAGAGGTTGAAGAAGCACTACGGCCATTGGATGGACATCGTACGGTCACTGGAGCTAGAATCATGCATATTGACTAAGTTGACAAAGCCCTCCATCCCCGTCAACTTAGTAGGCCCACAAGTCAGCCTGCCACTATACTGGGTCCCAGCTAGCAGGGGGAGTATTCATTTTTTTGTGCGTAATAAGGAGGCACTTCCTTGCGTGCGAAGATATACCTGGTGGGTCCGAGCTGTCAGCGGCAGTAACGTTTTTTTCACGAAATACAGAGGCCCTTTCGGTGGGTCCCAGATGTCAGGTGGAGGAATCATTATTTTGCGCGTAATAAGGAGGCATTTCCTTGCGTGCGGTCGTGGACCCAGCTGTCAGCCTCTCCACGTACAGTCCACTTCAGATGCATGTCGGTCGTTGACCACGTTAACCAGGTCGCGCTGAGAGCACCAGGGCGGTGGACGACGGCGAGGTCTAGGAAGGAAACGACACGGAGGCAGGGAAGACTCAGCAGTTGTTTCCCACGCGGAGGGGAGTACGACTGTACGAGGGTTTACTGGTTCGTCTGCCGTCGCTGGAGAATAACAGCAGGTGTGGGTGAGTAGAGGGATAGCTAGGCCTGGGATGGGAGTACGGTGGGGCGGTGAGGCCTGTGCAAGTTGATGCCACTTGATAACGATACGTGTGATGTCAAGATGCCATCGCTTCAGGGTAAGGCCTGGGTTGGCGCAAATGGAGATTGGGTTGTTTATATTGGGTACAATTGTGAGTGGGAACTTGTGAATGCGTACACTGGTCAGAGGATTCCACTTCCAAATATCTCCGCGTGCCCTGAGGTTGAGCACACAGATGATTTACGTACGTTCAAATACGATCATGGTGATTGTCGTCTACGGAAGATAGCAATTTCTCGAGTTCCCAACCACTCTTGGAATTACGAGAACTATCAAGTTGTTGCTATCTTCGACAAGCTTGTTGCCGTCGTTACTGATTCCACGGTTCGTCCATGGATATTGCTCAAAAATCAGTTTCTGTACACGGATGAGTACTGTGATGCAATTGAATACGAGGATCTTGTGTTTGCTGCCACCACTCGTGGCACTGTTTTTGCATGGGATCCTCGTAGTTTCGGTACGTTTGTCTTCCACCATAATTATAATTGTTTCAGCCACATGCATGCGGGTTAGCAAGTTTCCCTTTACTAATTAACCTTCTTCTTGTGTTTCCAAGGTCCTGTGAACATTCCACCACCTATACTTGAAAAAATTTATAACCAAGGGGGAGATGACGATGGTGATGATCCCGAGCATGAGGACGAGCAGAACTTATATACTCAGTGGCGCCTGGCAACTAATTCCGATGGAGAACCTCTTCTTGTCTGTATACAGTGCACTATGATTGTTACTACTGAGGTAGCAGGTGTTGTCTCCCATGGTCGCCCTCTCCGGACCTATTCCAACACCCGTTGCAGGGTATTCGGGATGGATACTAGTGTGCTAGTGCCAACACCTTCTTCCTGGTACAGTGTTGGTAGTCTTGGAGCAAACTCGCTCTTCCTTGGACCAAACTATCCAATGATGGTTAAAGGCGATCCAGCTGCTGTTGACACAGCGTTACTACCATTTATGAGAAGCAACTGTATCTATACCTCGGACATTGTGGTGGTTCCCTACCCTGCTCCTGATATATGCCGCTTCAGCCTAGATGATCAGTCCTGCGTTCCTCTCGATATTGGCAATAGCCGGTCCTTCCGAGAGCACCTATGGTTCAAAGCAAGCGTTTCCAATGCCAAGGATTGGTTGAGTTGAAGTTCATTTCATTGCTTGTTATTTGTCGTGTGATGAAAACTTCAGTATTTATTGGAATGTTTTGTTGGAAATAATCTATAATCCAACATGTATCATCGTTGTCGTTGTGTGTTGATGACTTGTTGTATGTAATGAATGACACATTTGCAAATGCGTGTCATAGACTCAATTTATGAATGCTTTTCGAGTCACTTCTTGGAGTGTGAGTACCGTAGTAGTATAGGCAGCATCCGGTTAGTATATGAAGTTGCGACATCACATAGAGCCAACCTAAAATTGGAGTACCAGATCTGAGATGCCACGTGTACCAGATGAATGACTCCAAGTTCGACCACCGTGATGCTAGGTGCGAGCCGAGGAACACTTTTGGAGAGACCCCCCTCATAATTTTCCTACATTGGTCGTTTGATTCATAGGATAGAATGCTATAGGATTTGTTTCCTATGTAATCATGTTTTAATTGGCAATCTAGCATCCACTCCAACTTTTGTTTCACTTCCTTTGATCCTACGAAGAGAGTACTTGCTCTAAATGATGTGCCGCTGCAAGAGCCGCCTATATTAATTAACCATGCTCTAAAAAGGTGGACCAGCTTTGGCTGTAGTAGTACTGTACTAGGTTAGTAGGTGACCTTGCGCTTGGCTCTTCTCCTCTTCCGGAAGTCGAACAATAATGATGGTACTATACTACTTCTGGCAATCTGACACCAAATGAACTGTTGCACGTCCACCGCTTGTAAGCAAAAGTTTCTCCTCGTGCTGTGAGCCACCGCGCATGCGTTGGCGAGGGAGAAGGCGTAGTAAGGAAGCTTCTCGTCATTCTGCGAGTTGACGGGACACATCAAAGTTACATATTTATTAGTACTGTCTTCAAAAAGGGCCGGCCATGTCCATGGCTACCATCCCGTGCTCTGTCATTGAGTACGTGCACTATTCACGTGCCATCGAGGAGAAACAATATTGCGTAGTACTAGGTGCCATCGAAGTGCACGACTCACTTACACACTGCATATCTCCATTTTCTTGCATGACACGCCACCTTGATGCTAGATGTCCCACGTGTCATGGAGGCATATAGTATGGTTTTGTAAAATGGAGGCATATAGATGTCCCGCGTGTCGGCAACAGGATGAACAAAGCTCATGTCTTAAACGAAAGAGTGGAAGAACATAGATTCCCGACGATCGAGAAGGAGCTACAAACCTCGGGGTGGAGCGTCTGCACTCACAATATTTTATATTATTCAGCGATATAAAATCAACCAAATCTCTCCACGTTCCTATACCATTCTATAGTATGAGAATAATTTTGAACATAAGCCATTGATTCACTTTATCCAATGGTCATAGTTGGAAAATCCAAACAAAACCAAGCATTGGATCAACTCTTTTTTCGAGATCAACTCTTTTAGCACTTAGATTATTGCCGCCTGCCCACCTATATATCCGCTCACGTGTGATGACCACAGGAGCTATCCACTCAGATTGTATGTTAAAAAAATAAATGTCGATAACTAATGCGGCACCTCGGGCCAACGCGGCCAGATCGCATTTTGCACGAGAAATTACACACCATGTTTCGTTGACATGTGGTCCCGTTCCAACATGTCAGTGAGACGACGACGAGTCCTTTTGTACAATTTCCGAAAGGACATGTAGGCCGGGGCGCCTCTTCGTGTACCGTGGCAAACTGGCAACTGTCCATCGACTCTTCGCCTTTCCCTCTTGATTTGGAACTACTGTCGCACGCTCATCCTCCCTCCTCCATTTGCCTTCACCCTTCCTTCTGCCATTGTTCGATCGTCTTCTCCATGGAGGGAACAAGCCGGAAACGACCCCGTTATTCTTGCCCCGATCTGAAGGATGATGTGGTGGGGGAACTCATTGATCGGTGCGACGTCATCACCTCGGCTAGCATGGGAGGTTCGTTCAAGACCATTATCGACTCAACTAATAACATCATTACAAGGAACCCAAGGGTCCAGGAGCGGTTTGATCTCCCCTATCTTCTTCGCCGTGACCCTGCTGACTAGCGCGGGGACGAGGGAAGCCTCGCCTTGTGCAAGTTGATGCTGCTTGATAATGATACGTATGATGTTAAGATGCCATCGCTTGAGGGCAAGGCTTGGGCAGGCGCAAATGGAGATTGGGTTGTTTATATTGGGTACAACTGCGAGTGGGAACTTGTGAATGTGTACACTCGTCAGCGGATTCCACTTCCAACAATCTCTGAGTGCCCTGAGGTTGAGCACACAGATGATCTACGTACGTTCAAATATGATCATGGTGACTGTCGTCTACGGAAGATAGCAATTTCTCGAGTTCCCAACCGCTCTTGGAATTACAAGTACTATCAAGTTGTTGCTATCTTCGACAAGCTTGTTGCCGTCCTTCGTGGTTCGACAGGATGGATATTGCTCAAAAATCAGTTTCTATACACGGATGTGTACTGTGATGCAATTGAATACGAGGGTCATGTGTTTGCTGCCACCACTCGTGGCACTATTTTTGCATGGGATCCTCGTAGTTTTGGTACGTTTGTCTTGCTCCGTAATTATAATTGTTTCATCCACATGCATGCGAGTTAGCAAGTTTCCCTTCTCTACTAATTAACCTTCTTCTTGTGTTTCCAAGGTCCTGTGAACATTCCACCACCTATACTTTAAAAATTTTATAACCAAGGGGGAGATGATGATGGTGATGATCACGAGCATGAGGATGAGCAGGGCCCATATGCTCACTGGCGGCTGGCAACTAATTCCAATGGATCACCACTTCTTGTCTGTATACAGCCCACTGCTGATGTTACTACCAAGGGAGCAGGTGTTGTCTCCCATGGTCGCACTCTCCGGACCTATTCCAACACCCGTTGCATGGTATTCGGGATGGATACTAGTGTGCTAGCGCCAACACCTTCTCCCTGGTACACTATTGATAGTCTTGGAGCAAACTCGCTCTTCCTTGGACAAAACTATCCAGTGATGGTGAAAGGCAATCCAACTGCTGTTGACACAACGTTACTATTATTTATGAGAAGCAACTGTATCTATACGTTGGACATTGCAGTGGTTCCCTACCCTGGTCGTGATATAGTAGGCCGCATCAGCCTGGATGATCAGTCCTGCGTTGGTCTCGAGATTGACAGTAGCTGGCTCTTCCCAGAGAATCGCTTGTGGTTCAAAGCAAGCGTTTCCAATGCCGAGGATTGGTTGAGTTGAAGTTCATTTCATTGCTTGTTATTGTTGTGTGATGAAAACTTTAGTATTTATAATGTATCCTCGTTGTCGTTGTGGGTTGATGACCTGTTGTATGTAATAAAATGATATGCCTGTGATAAACTTACTAAATTTATGAATGGCTTTCGAGTCGCTTCTCTGAGTGGGTGCTGCAACGGTGCAACAGGTTATCAGATGAGGCCAATAAACAATAGTACACTATTTGTACTAGCTTCTCATGCTGCACTATCTCTACGTCTACGTACGTAATACAACAAGTTTTAAACTTGAGACCAGCCACCCATCCTCACAAAGAACACTTTTTAACCTAGCACAGACTCCAGGAAATTTGGCCACAGTGTGAGGTGGGCCATATGTTAATGTGTTCGTTGTACGTAACCAACACCTTGAATCCTCGATACTACTACTATAAGTAGTAGGAGTAGTAGGGTGGCATGGGCCAGAACAAGCATTCACGTCCAGGAGTACGGTACACACCACCATCACGACTTCCATCTGACACCATATTTCTTGGAGTCCGTGCTATAGCAATCTGTTCAACCTCGTCGTTTCTCTAACTCAGCCATCGCACGGCGGGCGAGGTGGGGGTTTGCCGATAGTCGGTTTCCTCAACTGCAGTCCCACTTGTAAGGCCAATTCCAACGCACGACCCCAAACGGACCTCCGTTTTGCCCAGATTCTGTCCGTTTGGGTAGGGCAATGGGTTCATGTCCGGGCCATTTGTCGGATGCGGTGGCCGTGCGCCGAACGCGCGGACGCATCCCAGCCGCGTACATTTTTCTTTGCAAACACATATCTTTTTTTCATCATTGATTTTTTGGTATATGGAAATACATCACCAAAATTTTGAGTAGAAAAGCAAGACCAAAGAAAACAAGAACCACAAGAATACATTTTAGAAGATATCCAACTTCCATAACTGCTCCTGTAAGTTGGATTAGTGCCTTCTCGATGCATTCATTGTTGATCTGCGGAGGCTCGATCTTGCGTGCTTCTTTCTTCTTCGAGTGTAAAGAAGTAGACGTGTCTAGCCTCTATTCTATCAACAAGTGCACTAGTCTCATCTCTAGCCTCTATGCTAGCTAAAAGTGCTAGAACATCTACTAAATTGCACTCTATCGATATATCATTGTACTCTTCTTCCCAATACCAAAACTTGCATCCATTCTACACAATAAAATTTAAGTTAGCATAACTAGTCTAATTCGAGAGCACAACCGAAGATTTGGTCGAGTTCTTCCTCCTTTTGACGACACGTGGGACATCCAGCATCCAGGTCGTGTCATGCAAGAAAATAGAGTGGTAGTTGAAGCCACATGATGTGCATCTTGGGTTAAACTGTAAATAGAATCTTACTACTCTTGAGTAACTCCAAAAGCGGCCACCGAAGATCTTTATTGGATTTGTTTTTCATCACCAGCACGTCGGGGTGAAAGATGTGCAGGTTCAGTGGGTCCTCTTGTGTTTTCACTGACATGTGGGACCGCATATGAGCAAACAGACGATGGGCTCCGCACGTCTGCTGGCTGGCTGAGAAGAGAGATAGAGGAGGGCTGAGCACGGACTCCAGGAAATTTGTTCTACGTAACCAGCACCTCGATATAGTGGGGTGGCATGGGCCATAACTAGCATTCATGTCTAGCAGTACGACACATGCCACCCACACGAGTCCCATCCGACACCAATTTTCTTGGAGTTCGTGCTATAGCCATCTCTTCTCCCTCCTGTTTTCTCAGCCATCGCGTGGTGGGCGGGGTGGGGGTTTGCCGATAGTCGGTTTGCTCAACCGCGGTCCCACTTGTAAGTGAAAATGCAACACAGCACGCATTCCCCCTTGAGCGGCATGCCGGACCAACCGTGTCGGGGTGTGACGCGGACACGGCAGGCTTTTCCTTTTGAACTTGTAACTTGTAAAATTTGGTTCTGCTCCATGGCGCGACCGATAGATAGAAATAACGATTTCCCTAGAGTAATGAGAAGTTTGGTTCTGGCGCGGTTCATGCATGGAGTATGTAGGAAAATTATGAAGTTGATGCGAAAGGTAAGATAATTACTAGTAGTACCATATACTACTACATGGATTTGACGAAGATAAAGATACATACGGATCCATCAACGACATCCTCACGCCCTAGTGCACCGGGTCACCAACCGACGTGTGAGGAGCAGCGGCGTTGGCGGCAAGCTCAACGTGCTTCTGAACAATGCCGTCCAAGGTTGCCCTGTGGTCCAAGAAGGCCAGCATCCTATCATCCTCCTCTTGCATGTAGTAGTCCTTATGGACGATTTGCGCGTAGACGTGGGTGATTATGTCGATGGTGTCTTGCTGCGCCAGGCGCTGCGCGGCGAGCGCGACCTCGAGGTAGACATTCTCCGGCGTGACGGCGGGCAGTCGCAGGGCCACCAGTGCGTCAAAGAGGTTGTCACCATAGAGGCTGTTGAGCGTGGCAGGCATCACAGAGCCTGGGTGCGTGGGCTGGAGGCATACGTCAAGGTCGTTCGAGAGCTTCTTGACAATGGTGAACTTGTCGAGGAAGCCGACGAGGACCTCGTCGAAAAAGGAGATGAAGCTATCGTCCAGGCGGCCCCTCGCCCTGGTGGCCTCAAGCACTACCTGGAGACATTCCTCGGTGCCGGGCCGCAGGCCGACGTCGTCGACCATCTGGCTCAGCCGGCTGATGCTCGCGCTCATCGCCTCCATGGGTCTAGCTTCTAGTCAACTGATCTTGCAATTGGAGTGATCACTCTTGCCCTTGGGTGCGTAGGTGCGTAGGATTTCGTCGATTGGACTGGCGGGAACCTTTATATGAGAAGTGCAAACTGCGTTAAATTCACGTGCGTGTTGGCCATCTACTCCTTGCCCCTCTACTGCACTTGCCTTTGGCTGTATGACAAATTGGCCAGCCACCCGTTGGGCCCACGTGTCATACACCCAAAGGCAGGTGCAGTAAGTCGATGAAGCTGCGTCCCCCTCCATGCCCGTGCATGCTTTCAATGACTTGAGACTACCAAACATCACATGCAGTGGTTAGTTCATTGCATGTAATCCTATTAAGTAGCAAAAAGACATTAAGTTATCTTGCCGATAGGAATAAAACAATACACCATGTATTTATTTATAGAGGGAGTAGTACAATTTTTGTGACATGCATTACTAGATATTGCTAGTCAAATACTAAATCCAGATGGACGTGGTAGTACTACTAAATCCAGATGGTGGTGCTAGTACTAGTAGTAGTAGTACTACCAATGTAGTAGCACTGTAGTACCCGTTGGTCAAATTATTACGTGCTGCTCCTCACAGTGAAGTGACAAGACCCTACGCCGGAGATGACACTTGAGTATAGGCGCCGTGTTAGGCATACCATAGTCAGCCTCACCATCCGCAGTCACTATCATCATGGCTGTATACCTAGCCTTCTTACAACTAGCCGTGTTCGACATAATTACCCGTGCATAGATGCCCGTGCATTGCACGGAACACCAAGATTGGGGGGTGGACGGCGCCGGCAGCGGCCATCGCGCCAGATTTTTCCATGGCCTTCTAGATGTGGTGGGGAGGAGATAAGGCTGATTGTGAGAGACAAGGAGTTGTTTGTAAATAGGGAACAAGTGCGAGCATCTTTTTGCAAAACTGTAGAAGTTTGGTTCGTATGCGTCAGATCTAGATCCGATGGCTATTGGTGAAAGATGGCAGGCACAACACCATGACCAACTCAGGACCTATTTGATTCGCAGGATTTTGAAAATGCAGGAATAGGGCACGGCAATATTACAAGTTTCAAACTGATATTACAAATGTTAGGAGTAATGCTGCACCTACGAAGAGGGAATTACTAGGAAGTTTACGTAAGAACTTTCGTTACTTTAGGTGGATGCAGCATTATCGTACAAACTAAAATCCACCGCCCTGACAAGTCACTAATGGGAAAATAAGTTTTCGAGTCTCTGGCGACTTGATGTTTCAAAAACAAATTCAGCTTCTGCGGAGACTTTGTCATTTAGGCTTAGACGCTCGCGGTGATCAGCACACCATTCATTGTTGCGCCAGAGAACGCCGAACCTCATTACCTTGAGCACACTTGCCTCCAGAACAAAGAACCTGGCCAATTTAATCTCAGATGTGCTGCCTCGGTAGTTGATCAAATCAATTTCTGTAACATGGAGATCAAGGCATTCGATGAGATTGTTATAGTGCAACACATTTTTCACTTTCGGGTCTTTTTTTATCTGCAAAAGAAGAGAACATATTAGAGCAGCTGGCTGTATAAGATTGCCGTGTCATCAAGAGGTACCAGTATCATTCGCTCATACGATAGGGTTGACTGGCTAGTGATATTTTTTCACTCTCTCTCTCTTTCTCTTTCCTCTCATTTACCTAGGAGTACGTGAAGAGCTTGGGCATTTGTTGCCTTCCACTATGTGGCCGATGCCATATTTCGCGAAAGTATGCCACATAATATGCATCGATGTCAAATCAAAAGATTTTGGCACCGCTCTCGCGATGTGAGAGAGTTGGCACCGTTGTGCACACAGACCCACATGTATAAACAAATCAATCAAACCAACTACACTAGCCTCTCACTCTCCCAAACAAGTGTTTTCTTATTGCCTCAGTCCTATCTCTCTCCCACGCAAGTGTTTTTTCATTGCGTGAGTTAATTTGGCATCGGGGCAAAGTAGGTGATCCAGATTGGGGCACCAGGTGAGCAATGGAGGGGCATCGATGCCAAATGCATCACAAGTGAATTTGGCACGTGTTTTGGCCTACATAGTGTGGGGCTGTTATAGCCCACTTTTGTACTACCTCTTATTTAGTATAAAATTTTGACCATATATTTATGTAAGAAAATGCCAATGCATGTCACTAAAAATTACACCATTTGAAATTATGTTCAAATACGAATCCAACGATATAGTTCTTAGTGACATGCATTAATATTTTGTCAGTTAAATCTATGGTCAAATTTTGATACTACAAAATAGGAAGAGTAAACCAGGACGGAGGTAGTACTTGCTCTTAGGGTAACCATAGAGTTACTGGAGTAGTCTAAGTTACTTTCCACTATGACTAGCCTAGGCTACTATAGTAGTACAACAACAAAAACGATGCAGGTGATCATGTGAGAAAAAAATACTAAAAACATTTCTTTCGGTGCAGTGCGTAGATGCAGTTTTGAACACTACACTTGTCATCGTAATTTGGGAAAATTACGAAAAATTTGAGCTACGTTGTGATTACCGTTTACTCATAGGAAAGAAGTTTTACCTCGATGAGTAGCTTCTCCGTGCATGGAAAGCATGTAAGGAATCCAACAACTTGATCTAGATTGGGGCCGATAGATTTTATTGCCAAGATCTTCACTGTGCGCATAGACTGGGTCAAGCTTGTGGGAATCATTTTCTGGAAGACGGTCATAAATACATCAAGAAGAAATTTAAAAATGTGAATTTCAAGAAGACAGAGAAGAAGATGAGTGTCGTACCTGAACGATTACGGATCCAATAAAGAGTTCAGAGAAATTAGCAGACGAGTGCACCAACGCTGTCAATTTCGGCGCGTCAATGACCCTAATTTTTGTTGGACCTTCTAGATCCGATACAAGCAATCTCTCAAGGAAAGGCGCATTCTCAATGACCATAACATGGAACAGCTGAAGTGATCTCTTCCCAATTGATGTCTTGTTGCGGGGCCAGCAAGACACATAAATCCATCGGAGATTCGTCGAGGCGATGTGGAGGCTAATGAACCCGTGGATCTGCTCAAGACGAAGGTACTCGAGCACAGTACAGCTGCGGAGCAGGTGCTCCATAGCCTTCTTTGAGATGAAAATGTCGAATAGGTCGAGCTGCTTGAGTTGAGGGAGAAGAAGGGCGGGCGCGGCATTAATCTGGGGAAGATAGCAGGAGCTGAAGCTGGCGCGGCGCAGCATTGGCGCGAGGCGGAGCGCGGATGGCGGCAGAGAGCGACATCGTCTAGCTTCAAAGCTGAGCTCCTTGAGCTGATCTAGGACGGGGGATAAGAACCACTCGTCGAACTTGGGTTGGACCTTGCAGTTAGTACCGAACATGCGGATGTCAAGGCATCTGGCTGGCCCAGGGTGCGATGAAAGGATCTTGGAGACTGCGGCCATGCGTTTGCAATCCCCGTCGCAGAGGCAGCTGTCGATGGTGAGGTTGAGGGGGATGCGGCGCTAGAGGGGGCGCCACCGCCGGGAGAGCAGGGCGGTCCGCACGGCAGATTTGGTGGGGAAGAGGCCGATGATGACGAGCAGCATGTCGTCGGGGAGGCTGCTGATGAAGTCCAGGCTCGCCGGATGCGGTTTTGGCTCGAGCCGCCTCCGCTTGTTGGCTGCCTCGCCGTCCATCTCAACCGGTGGCGACGCCGGTGTACACGTGTGCTGGTGTGTGTTGTGTGCTGGGTGTGCGCGAGTGCGTCCTTCTGTGCATGCCGCCGCGCAGTGGTGAATTGTGCGCGAGTGCGTCCTCCACGCGGAAGAAGTGTGTCCTCAATGCGCCCTCAATTTACTAGCGTGCGGGGTGCTACCCCGAGTGGTTTCAACTTTGTTTACTTCACCGCGTGTCAGATGGGCCTCTAGTTTACTTATTTTCACCCACTGCCACATGGGCCAGCACACGAAGATACAGAACACGAGCTGACAAGGCAGCATGTGGACTGGTTGACCGGTCAACTAAACAATATATGGAGCTATACGCTGACACAGTGAGCGTATAATCCGTTGGTATAGAGTGTTCGTGTGAGAGGGAAGGCCCGTGAGAGATAGCAGAGAGAGAGAGAGAGAAAGAGCAACTCCCTCCGTTCGATAATGTAGTTCCAACATTTTTTTAAAAGTCAAACTTTTGAAACTTTGACCAAGTTTATAAAGAAATTACTTATATCTACAGTACCAAAGATAAATGATAGTATGAAGTAAGTACATGTTGTGATGAATCTAATGATCTTTCCAGATGTAAATGTTTTTCTCCACATATACCTGGTGAAACTTTTCTGAGGTTTGACTTTTCAAAACATCCATATGCTTATGGACGTGAGAGAGTCCCTAACTAGAGAGAGAGAGAGAGTGAAATAGAAAGAGTGAGTGAAAAAAGTGTGTGTGCGTGTGTGAAAGAGACATGGACAACACTCGATAAAGTTCGAGAAAAAACGTGTGTCTTATGCAAACATATCACACATGCATCTTCGACAACGGAAGCAAGGTGAGGAGATAGTGTGTGGTTGTTTGCAACCGAGAGAGCAAGACCCCTAGCACATGGCCAAGAGGGGTCTGACAAACAAGGCGGAGAGGTCGATAGAGACGTACGGAGAAAATGCAGACATGGGGAGGAGAGAGTGTATGTTTTTCATAGAGAGATCCCCTGGAGATCGTGATGGGACTACATGGGTGGGAGATCGAGTGACAAGGTGTGTGCGCGATAGAAGATACCCCGAGAGATATCGAGATAGACGTATGGATGGAAGGAGACAATACGTGTGTTCCTGATGGCTAGTGATAGATAATCATACTTAGGGGGGGAGTCCTTGCGCCTATGATGGAGTGAGGGATTATGGTACTTATTAGGGGGTGCGTGTCACATAGAGAGAGAACAAGGGCGGAGAGTGTTGGATGGGTCTATATGTATAGCGCGAGCGAGACATGTGTATGTGTGAACCAGGGAGATATAAAGTTTGAGAGAGATTGAGGAGCCCCGATAAGGCTGAGTGGTGCGTCAGATAGCTGAGAGGGGGAAAGAGATATTCCATCCGCTCGATAATGCAGTGCATGTAATTTTTTTAGAAGTCAAACTTTGGAAACTTTGATCAGGTTTACACAAATGTTATTTATATCTTCAATACCAAAGATACATCATACGAAACTACATCTCATGGTGAATCTAATGGTATATGTTTGCCGTTCTAGATGTAATTGTTTTTCTCCACGTACATGGTCAAACTTTGTGATGTTTTACTTTTCAATAAATCAATATTCTATGGACCGAGGAGAGTGCCTAAGTCGAGAGGGATCAAGTGCGTGTGAAGGAGAATGAGTAAGTGTGCAAAAAGAGTATGTGTGTGAAAGAGAAAGTGACAACAAACGATAAATTAGAGAGAGCGAGAGTGTTTTTTCGTTTCTTAGGAGAACATATCACGCATGCATCTCTGAGATAAAAAAAGCGAGGCAAGGAGATACACGAAGATAGCTAGTGTGTGATTGTTTGCAACGGAGAGAGACACCCCTATAGCACATGTCCAATAGAGGTCTGGCCAACGAGGAACAAAGGTCGAGAGGGACACATGGAGAAATATGGACGCATGGGGAGGGCGAGAGGGTGTGTTTGTGATAGAGAGACCCCCTCGAGATCGTGAGGGGACTATATGGGTGGGAGATCGAGGTAGGTGCGTGCGTGATAGAAAGATGCCCCAACAGAAATCGACTTAGACCATGCACATGTTTGTGATGGAGACTAAGATTAGCTAGTCATATACATATAGGGGGGACTGTGTGTGCCTACAATTGAGTGAGAGACCATCATACTTGGCTATCTAGGCATGAGATTGTGCGTGTGTGCGTGTGAGATGGAGAGAGAACGAGGGAGAGAGATAGAGTTTTAGATGGGCCTATCGAGTGCGAGTGAGATATGCATGTGTATGTGTGACCTAGGTAGATGGAGAGTTTGAGAGAGAGGGGGAAGAGCTCCGAGATGACGGAGTGGTGCGTGAGAGAGTTACGGGCAACGAGCCAAGGAATTTGTATGCGTACGATGAGTGCACCCAAGATACCTAGCTTGGACTAGAGAATCATACATAGTGTGCGAGAGAGACCTATAGATGGAGTATATATGCATGCGAACTAGAAAGACACCCCCCACGCACACACACACAGAGAGAGAGAGAGATGGATGCGTGCGACAAAATTGAAGATCGTCGGCGAGAGAGAGAGAGAGCAGGAGTCCGGGAGAGGGGGAGGTCGCGTTTTATGCATCAAAGACTGATATAAACCATGTTTCGATATAAACTTGCATTCAAATATTTAAATTGGAGAACATGTTGTCTACAACCCACACATGAACGGATATATGCGTATATCAAACAAGTTCATTAATTTGACTTTCAACATGTTCATGGAGTACTATAATACTGTACAACATGCTATTCGATTGAGGTGTTCAATTTTGGATTTAGTTCACTATTTTGACCTGGTGAACGAGCTATTTCATTGAATCTGGATATTTCATTTTGGGCTTTGATTCCCATTTTTGAGTGGCTCAACTATTTGTCATATAGTAAATCTCTAGCAACGAGCATGTAAAAACACATTACTCCCTAGCATCATCTCTCCATCTAAAAAAGAAGTGGCAAGCTAATATTTCAAAATTTGATTCGAATCGACTTGGTAAGGTAGACGTGGATGCTCGTTCTCCCAAATTTTGAACGAACCGTTAAACATCCTCTGCTCGGTGGAATTCACCCGAGCAAATAAATGGGAGACGCGAAATTACCATCCTATGTGGGAGGCGCATTAATTGGCCCGTTGTACATCGAGGGTAGGTTCGTAACTTCATCCAAGCGCGCCTTCTCCTTAGCCGAAATGACATGTGCCGAATAATTCATAAACCATGGTCGGCAAAACACGCTCTCCTCGCCCGAAATAGCTCGCGCCCACTATTTCAAAACACGCTCTCCTCACCCGAAATCGCTCGCGCCCACTATATTTCAAAACACGCCCTCCTCGCCCGAAATCGCTCCCGCCCACTATTTGGCGAGAAGCAAAGTTACTTTACTATCCCCGACCCTCAGTACACAGACCCAAGCCGAGAAGCCTAAAGGAAGGGGTAGAACTGTAACCCTCCCTCACATTTCAGACAAATGCGTCCGTAAAACATGGTTCCACTCCCCTCCCAATTCCCCCCATTCATACTTCGTGGGCGCCAAATCACCTTCTCCCCGGAAGCTCCCTTCTCCTAAGCTGCGAAACCTCAGCCCCTCCTCCATGGCGCCCCCACCGCACCAATTTCACAGCCGCCCTCCTCCCTAATGCCGGAGACGCTGTCCATTTGCCGTCGTGCACTAGGCCGTGTGCCTGTTACTCCGTGCTGCTGGAGCTGCGTCGATGACGGCCGCGTGAACCGTACCGGAGCCGATTCACCCCAGCCGTTGTTCACGGCGCCGGAGCGGCTCCAACTTCGGATCCGTCCAGAGTCCCAGCACTGCTTCCCCGTAGCCGTCGACCGTCCCGACATCGCTGTTTCCGTGCCGCCGGTGGCCACCGCAACCGCGTCGGCATCACCGACTCGGCAGCTGGACCTGCCTACTTCACCATGCCGCCAGATAGGTCACACCCTCATCTCAAATCACTTTATTTAGGCGTCAGTTGTCTAAATTTTTATTCTGGGCCAATCGATTCCCAACGGGAAGCAGCACCCCTCGAGGCGGCGGAGCTCCTAGGCTGCCGGTTGGCTGGTGTCTAACGTAAGGGTGCGGGGCCGCAAATTCGCCGTGGAGGCAGCGCTTAGATGGCTATCTTAGAGTTGCGTGGGTTGAAGGTACTGTCGCCGCCCGATCTGGATGACGGGGAGTCTTTGTGGATTGGCCCGGGGGCGGCGCAACCACGGCAGTGCGGTGGGGCGGGGAGCGGGGTTTTGGCCGGGGCCACGGACGATGGAGGCAAGCTGCTCTGCCGTTGGTCGCTGGCTCTTCGGGGAAGATTCCTAACAGTGTTAGCCGGGAGGCACAAGATGGCCATCAAGCCATCCGGCGTAGATCGGACAGTACCAAAATAAAATAAAATCGTGTGACCCCAGTTTAGTCTTCAGTCAACAGACGTGTGACCACTCTCGTACCTTGCTGTTGTTCTCTTAGTGTATTTCTTCAGATCAAAAGAGATGTGTCGTTCTTAACATTATGCGTTATCTGCATCTTCAGCCATACCGTCTTCCGACTCACCGCAGCTGCTCCAACAAGGGAAGCATACACCAGAAGGGAGCTATAGTCCCCACTCAACAGTTCCTTACATCGAATGCACGTGCCCGACATGGACAACCACAACAACTGCAGGGCCATCGACAAGTCAGCAACATGATGCTCACTCCTATGGATGGTGGCCAGATAGGTTGTACCCTCATCTTACTTGTGTGCAACATTTATGGCTTTGTTATTCATATAAGCATGGAAAATAGATTATCACATTTCACTATATATTCATGCTGATCTCTTACGGGTCTTGTTCAGGAGTTAACGTTGTTCCATAGTTCAGCTAAGATACTTGTTCTTTAGGTAACGCTGTTCCATAGTTATCATCCATCAGCCAATGCTATCCGACAGGCTGGTGATTATAGTATTATACCACTTCTAGTATTACCTATGTTGTTCTTTAATACTTTTGTGTGCCATCTAGTTAATCTCGAGTACAAACGATAAAAATTCTGTAGCTTTCATCTGTGTTCTCCCTTTAGTTTTTGAGACCTGTTGCTGCTAGTTAACCCCAATCCTACTATTTATGTCGTCTCCTACATGCACTCATTACATAAATCTAACTACTAGTTGTCTTCCATGCATGTCAGATATAATTGCACACACTGATATATCCATAAGAACCTCACGGAGCAATGTCAAGGCCAATAAACTTGATGTTAATGATACCCAATATGATGGAACATGTAAGGCAGTTCTTCAGAAGACTTGCAGAAAGATGTTGAATCCTCGTCACCCCACAAGGTCCTTGCTCTAACTTGGCCCATGATATGGGTACAACATGCATATAATGTCCTGGAGAGTATCTACTCTGTTGCAATGCCATGTGCTTAGCATGCTGATCATGCATGTAAATATGTCATGCCTTCCTGTTTTTCAGTACCTATTCCATTCATGATAACATGTTTTCAAATTCAAGTATTGTCATTCTACTCTATCGCAATGCCATCTGCTTAATTTGGACACATGCTTCTGAATATCTTATGCATTGTTATTCATCAGTATGTACTTCATCTGTCTACCATACCATGTTTTTTTATATTGAAGTGTTGTTCTAGTGCTCTGTTGCAATGCCATCTTAGTTTCCCAATCATACACGTGTATGTTGCCTTAGTTTTCTCTGTACGTATTCCACTAGCATACAGTTTTACATTCAACTAGTGTTTTTTACTGTGTTGTCCTGTCGTATCCCTAGCTCTTACACCATACTCCCTCCGTCCGGATTACATGTTGCCGAAATGGATAAAAAAGGATCTATCTAGAACTGAAATACGCCTAGACCCATCCATTTTTTCCAGATGGAGGGAATACATGTCAATATGTCATGCCTTTCTATTCTTCAGTACCTATTCCATCTCTCTGCTGTAGCATGTTTTATAATTGAAGCACCATTCTTCTATACAAGGCATGCAAGGGGAAGACGACTATGTTAGAATCTGAAGGGTTACAAACTAGGTCTTTGCAAAAGATCCAAACGCCAGGATATAATAAACCAACTCCAGTTTTTATAGATACTGCTCCAGCACAGAGAAACCCAACTCCTACTAATAATAAGCAGATTCCAGTGGCCAAAGAAATAGTCCGCTCCAGTCCAGCAAAAATATGTCAACTCCATTCTAAGAAGCGTGTGCGTATGCTTGCATCATGAAATTTTATAGCATGCCGATCATATTTTCTACATGTTTCTTACCCATCTCTGTTTTAGAAAATAAGCTTAACAGATAGAAGAATTTCTGCACTGGTATCGTCTGTGAGGAAAGATTCTTGCATGAATTCTCTGTACTCCAATGCAGATGTAAGTACCTGTTGTATATCACTATATTTTTACATCAGCATGTATTTTGTTAATCGGCGTGAATCCAACCTTTATCTGATCTAAATTTAGTTGTAGCAAAATGTATGATTAAAGGCCACAATGTTGATTTTTGCAAGGAAAACTGCCTGGTAGTTTTGCATCCTGAGCTGCATGAGTGTACTATCTCATATCAATGGGTTTGATTACTTTGGTTCTGCAGTGGGTTTTTAGTGTTTTTTTACTCTGTTGTCCTGTCGTATCCCTAGCTCTTACATCATACTCCCTCCATCCGGATTACATGTCGCAGAAATGGATCAAACTGGATGTATCTAGAACTAAAATACGCCTAGACCCATCCATTTATTTCCGGATGGAGGGAATCCATGTCAATATGTCATGCCTTTCTATTCTTCAGTACCTATTCCATCTCTGCTGTAGCATGTTTTATAATTGAAGCACCATTCTTCTATATAAGGCATGCAAGGGGAATATGGCTATGTTAGAATCTGAAGGGTTACAAACCAGGTCTTTGCAAAGATCCAAACGCCAGGAGATAATAAACCAACTCCATTTTTCATAGATACTGCTCCAGCACAGAGAAACCCAACTCCCACTGATAATAAGCAGATTCCAGTGGCCAAAGAACTAGTCCGCTCCAGTCTAGCAAAAGAATGTCAACTCCATTCTAAGAAGCGTGTGCGTATCCTCGCATCATGAAATTTTATAGCATTATGATCATATTTTCTACATTTTTCTTACCAATCTCTCTTTTAGAAAATAAGGTTAAATGATAGAAGACTTCCTTCATTGGGATTGTATTCGAGGAAAATATCTTGGGGGAATTCTCTGTGCTCCAATGCTGATGTAAGTACCTGTTGTATATCACTATATTTTTACATCAGGATGTATTTTGTTAATCGGCGTGAACCCATCCTTTATCTGATCTAAAATTAGTTGTAGCAAAATGTTAAAGGCGCCAATGTTGGTTTTTGTAAAGAAAACTTCCTGGTAGTTTTGCATACTGAGCTGCATGAGTGTACTATCTCATATCATGCACATTTCCGAATTGTAGTGCTGCTCTGGTTGCCCATTCATTCATTGTGTCAATGTTGCTTTCGTATTACCTTACCCGGCTGATGATAGCTGTGCCATATTGTGTTAATTTGGTGTTGGCTAGTTGCCCAAATGTTCGTTGTGCCAATGTTGCTTTCCTATTATCTGACTTGGCCAATGATAGCAATGCTAGTGTGTTAATTTGGTGCAGGCTGCTGAAGATAAGAAGACAAACTCTAAAACAGCAAGGCAACCCCATTGTTTCTTTCCAATAAATCTAGGCCAGGTAATATGCCAATAACTCATGATTAATCTGTTTGGTTCCCCTCCTAATTTATGTTATGATGCAGTGGTTGAGACACTCTCCACTATCAATAATACAAGCCTGCCAAAATCGCCACCTGAATCTGTTTAGTATCCTCTGTCTCGAATGCAACGAAAAAATGTATGTTTGTGAACCAATTAATGGCTGAAGGAATGATGGAAATGGTGGAGGAATCAGAGGTGCAGAGTCGTGCGACACAACAAATGATCAATGTTTTCAGAGACAGTGTAGCAAAGCATCAAGAACTTGCCCACATGCTTATGGGCCTCATCCGTGCTGAGGTTGCAGATTGTGACATTGTAGATCGTTAGGTTTTGTTCATTTATTTGCACTGGCATCAATCTTTGATTGCCCAGCGGATGTAATTTCCTATAATATATGCTGGATGTGCAACGTTTTTCCCTGTATGCCGTACCTTTGCTTGATCGGTTTTGGTCCGGTGCATAATTGCTCGTCGTAATGGGCTCAAATTATCTAATTTGGCCTAAAGACATGTACGAACTTTAGTGGGCCCATTAAGTTAATGGGCCGTTACCAGGCCGAAAGTTAATGGTCGGCCCTCTTAACTCCCGGGTCGTTAACAGGCTGACATCGAAGCAGGCAACAGGTGGGCCCAATTGATTTCACGGGCCGTTAACAGGCCATTACTAAGTTTGGGCTACATATGGCCCAACTATACTGTGGGCCTTTAGCAGGCCGAAAGAGAGAGCGGGCTTGTATAGGACCATGAAGAGCATGGGCCGCTAAGAGGCCGAAAGTCAGGTCGTATTGTAAATGGCCCAACTATGTTGTGGGCCTTTAGCAGGCCGAAAGAGAAACCGGGCTGGTATTGGAGCATGAAGGGCATGGGCCGTTAAAAGGCCAAAACTCAGGTCCGACTACACATGGCCCAACTCATTTATGGTCCGTTAACAGGCTGAAAGGCACACAAGGCCGGGAATTGGCCCAACACTTAAATGGGTCGCTAAAAGGCCAAAACTCAGGTCCGACTACAAATGGCCCAACAGATATATGGGCCGTCACCAGGCTGAAAGACACACCGGGCCAAAAATTGGCCCAACACTTAAATGGGTCGCTAAAAGGCCGAAACTCAGGTCCGACTACAAATGGCCCAACTGATTTATGGGCCGTCAACAGGCTGAAAGACACACCGGGCC
This sequence comes from Aegilops tauschii subsp. strangulata, assembly GCF_002575655.3. NCBI lineage: Eukaryota > Viridiplantae > Streptophyta > Magnoliopsida > Poales > Poaceae > Aegilops > Aegilops tauschii. The sequence goes on from NC_053035.3 coordinate 249,163,456, forward strand.
GGAAATTAGCCCAACATTTAAATGGGTCGCTAAAAGGCCGAAAGATGTACATCGTGAAAATTGGCCCATCCACTGAATGGGCCGTTAACAGGCCGACATCTCATCGGGCCGATATTGAGCCCAAATATATAGCGGGCTGTTAACGGGCTCGAATTGACGATGGGCTGCAATGGTGTCAAATCTTTAACGGGCCGTTGACGGGCCAAATTGGCACATCTCGTATGGGTCGTGGGCTTAAATGGACCTAACACAAGTAGGCCTTATATGGGCCGGCCTGCTATTTTTTACTGGGCCGGCCTTTTTCACCGGAATGGGCCACTGTTGGGCCATGCCACATGTCGACCTATCATAGGCGCCTCCTGTCCAATGAGTGGATGACATATGTCCCAACGGTGAGGTAACACGTGTTTCCTCCGGCCAATGATGATTTTACACATGGAAAATCCCCATTGGTCCGGGCTGTTAACGGGTTATCGGATCCAAAACCGGACCCGATAGCTTAACGGCGTTCCGTTACGGTGGATGCCACGTGTCGGTCACCCTTGACGAAAGCACTTCTGTGACGCGCGATTTATCGTCATGGAAGTGGACACTTCCATGATGATAATTTTGGTAATGTCATGGAACACTTCTACGACAGCACAGGTATGACTATCTTGATTCTGTCATAAATTTGTCATGGATGTACATGCATGACAGAAAACGTGACCTACTGTGACAAACACGTATCATCACGGAAGTGTATTTTTTTGTAGTGAGAGCGTTCGGCCAAGAGTGACTCTTGGAGTCCGAACATTGCTACCATCTCGAGGCCTGAGGCTGGGTCTTCGGCGGGCATTACCGACGTGGTCGAAAAGGATTCTTGGCCTCCAGTTACGGTAGAACTGTCTGAGTTCGAGGCTGGCTGAAGGATTAAGTTCGATCCATTGATCGGATCAGGGAACTCCGGAGCGGGCACAATAGGGTCCATAGAGGTATGGATGGAGGTCGCAAATCTAGTGAAGACCAGATCGCCATGGGCGTCCATGATGTATTCCAAGTTACCGAATCAAATTCAGTGCTCAGGGGCGAAATTGTTGATTTGGTCTAAATGACCAGTTGGGTTGGCGTGCAGCACGATGCTACCGAACGCGAAGAGTTGGCTGGGGACAAAGAGGTCCCCGGAGCTGATGCCCTCTCTGACGATCAGGCGAGCCATCGATCCTACGACGATCCAACATCGGAACTCTCAATGAAAGCACCAACGTCGGTGTCAAAACCGGCGGATCTCGGGTAGGGGGTCTCGAACTATGGATCTAGGATCGATGGGGAACAAGGGACGATGAACACGGTGTTTACCCAGGTTCGGGCCCTCTCAAAGATGTAAAATCCTACGTCCTGATCAATTGTATTTGATGTATGATATGGTTACAGAGTCGATCTACCTCGAGAGCAGGTGAGCTAAACCCTAGGTTGATGGGGTGATGGATGTTGCTCTAGCCTAAAGACTAAAATCCTCTGGTTTATATAGATACCAGTAGGGTTAGGGTTACATGCGATCAGTTACAGGGAAGGAAAGATCATGTCTAATCTTGGCTTGGAGGGCACACCACGACTCCGAAGATTCCTTATCCGGTCACGGATCCGCACTATAGCTCGGCCCCTCAGTGGCCCATCAATCCGGGCCATATACAGCAGGCCGACAGCCCTTAATCCAGGACTCATTCGCCCGGCTCCTTCCCGCCCTCTACCTCCTTTGTTGTCACATGGCGTGCGAGCAGGACACGACGCGCCTCCTCTATCTCCTCCAGCTGACGATGATGTAGGGCACCGCGGTGGCGTGCGCGCATCCTCACCGCACCACCATGGCCCCAGCTGCCAGGTCATCCAGCATGCACCGCCTGACGTGCGCATGCTCATCAAGAAGCGGCGCGACCGCCAGAACCACACCATCCAGGACGTCGCCGTGACTGGCCGCCAGAACCGTGCCGCCCTCACCGGCGGCATCATCTCCTACAGCGGGGTCTTCCTTGCCTTCACTCGCGAGCTACGGTGTGTGGTGTGGCCCGTGAAGTTCAAGCCATAAGCTGCCTCCCCGCTATGAAGGCACTGCCAACCCTGTGGAGGTCCTGCAGCTCTACACTATTGGCATCTAGGCCGCGGAGGGTGATGACAAGGTCATGGAAAACTTGTTCCCCATGGCCGTCAAGGACGCCACGTGCTCTTGGCTGATGAACCTCCCTATCCACTCGTGGTCCAAACTATGCTAGCAGTTTGTATCCAACTTCAAGGGCACACACGACCGTCCTCTCACGCTCAACGACCTGCGCGCTGTGCGCGAGTGCCCTGGCGAGACCCTCCGCAACTACATTCAGCGCTTCAGCCAGGTGCGCAACAAGATCCCGCGTGCCTCCGACACTGCGAGCATCGCCGCGTTCTCCTCCAACACCACAGACGTCAAGATGCTCGAGAAGCTCTCCATCAACGACGAGATCGACTCTGTGGTCGTGCTGTTCGACCTCACCGACAGGTGCTCCAGGGATGAAGAGGGCCGCCTCTATGCCCACAACAACCCCGACGTGGAGCCCGACGCTGCCAAGCCCAAGGTCAGGGACATCAAGCGCAAAGGCCCCATCATGCTTGTGGCGGAGCCTGAGAAAAAGCGCGGACGCGACCACGATGAGGCCAAGAAGGATGGGCGCCCCTTTTGCGCCTACCACAACATTCACTCCCACAGCACCGAGGACTGCCACGAGTTGAAGCTACTTCGCGACGGCCGATAGGACAGGCGCAACGATTGCAACGAGCACGGCTCTGGCCGTGAAGAGTGATACTTTTACACTCATTTCAACCTTGTTTAAACCGATATTTTCACTAAAAGAGAGATATTCGCCCCGATATTGCCACTAATGACTAATGAGTGCAAAGGATTCCACAAATCCTCTATTTAATATTTTTTCCACATGAAATGGGCTAAAGAGGGAAGATATCACGTGGGAGAAAGGAAAGGATGGAAAATGGAGAAGAAGCAAATCATCAGGAGGCATTAGAAGGACTCTAGAGCAAAAGACGGTGCTCCATGCGACCACGACCGCTTGCATGAGTGATCATTTGGCATGGATACCGAGGCAGCTCGTCCACCCGAACAAGTTTTATTATGGGGACCCCGTTGAAATGTCAACAGACGGAGCAGAGGGGGAGCGTCAAGCACAGCCACAACCCATTCATCATTATCTTCATCCACAAACCCTAGCCGCCGCCATTTTCACCTCCATAGCCATCTCCACCTCCATAGCCCTCTCTCATCTAGTTCATACATGTAATCATGCATCGCACAAGGCATCTATTGTAAGACATATTGCAATCAATCAATCTCAACATGTGTTCTTCAATGATTTCTTCTCATGATATGATCTCCATGTGTGAGTAGTCTGGTAAGGTATGGGGTGAGGCATGAGCCTTGCAGCCCCATATATTTGGTGAACGGATCAATGGAAGTCTTTGACATAATGTCTTGTGATAACCCACAAGTATAGGGGATCGCAATAGTTTTCAAGGGTAGAGTATTAAACCCAAATTTATTGATTCGACACAAGGGGACCCAAAGAATATTCTCAAGTATTAGCAGTTGAGTTGTCAATTCAACCACACCTTGATAATTTAATATCTGCAGCAAAGTATTTAGTAGCAAAGTAGTATGGAAGTAACGGTAATGATAGCAAAAGTAATGTTTTTGGGTTTTGTAGTGATTGTAACAGTAGCAATGGAAAAGTAAATAAGCGAAGAACAATATGTGAAAAGCTCGTAGGCATTGGATCGGTGATGGAGAATTATGCCGGATGCGGTTCATCATGTAACAATCATAACATAGGGTGACACAGAACTAGCTCCAATTCATCAATGTAATGTAGGCATGTATTCCGAATATAGTCATACGTGCTTATGGAAAAGAACTTGCATGACATCTTTTGTCCTACCCTCCCGTGGCAGCGGGGTCCTAATGGAAACTAAGGGATATTAAGGCCTCCTTTTAATAGAGTACCGGACCAAAGCATTAACACATAGTGAATACATGAACTCCTCAAACTACGGTCATCACCAGGAGTGGTCCCGATTATTGTCAGTTCGGGATTGCCGGATCATAACACATAGTAGGTGACTATAGACTTGCAAGATAGGATCAAGAACTCACATATATTCATGAAAACATAATAGGTTCAAATCTGAAATCATGGCACTCGGGCCCTAGTGACAAGCATTAAGCATAGGAAAGTCATGGCAACATCAATCTCAGAACATAGTGGATACTAGGGATCAAACCCTAACAAAACTAACTCGATTACATGATAAATCTCATCCAACCCATCACCGTCCAGCAAGCTTATGATGGAATTACTCACGCACGGCGGTGAGCATCATGAAATTGGTGATGGAGGATGGTTGATCACGACGACGGCGACGGATTCCCCTCTCCGGAGCCCCGAACGGACTCCACATCAGCCCTCCCAAGAGAGTTTAGGGCTTGGCAGTGGCTCCGTATCGTAAAACGTGATGAATCTTTCTCTCTGATTTTTTTCTCCCCGAACACGAATATAGGGAGTTGGAGTTGAGGTCGGTGGAGCAACAGGGGGCCCACGAGGCAGGGGGCGCGCCCAGGGGGGCAGGCGCCCCCCACCCTCGTGGATAGGTGGTGGGCCCCCTTGCCTTGATTCTTTCGCCAATATTTTTAATATTTTCCAAAAATAAGTTCCATGGAGTTTCAGGTCATTCCGAGAACTTTTGTTTCTACACATAAATAACACCATGGCAATTCTGCTGCAAACATCGTCAGTCCGGGTTAGTTCCATTCAAATCATGCAAGGTAGAGTCCAAAACAAGGGCAAAAGTGTTTGGAAAAGTAGATACGATGGAGACGTATCAACTCCCCCAAGCTTAAACCTTTGCTTGTCCTCAAGCAATTCAGTTGATAAACTGAAAGTGATAAAGAAAAACTTTTACAAACTCTGTTTGTTCTTGTTGTTGAAATATGTAGAGCCAGCATTCTAGTTTTCAGCAAAGATTATGAACTAACCATATTCACAATAACACTTAGGTCTCATGTTTACTCATTTCAATGACATAATCAACTAGCGAGCAATAATAATAAATCTCGGATGACAACACTTTCTCAAAACAATCATGATATGATATAACAAGATGGTATCTCGCTAGCCCTTTCTGAGACCGCTAAACATAAATGCAGAGCACCTTTAAAGATCAAGGACTGACTAAACATTGTAATTCATGGTAAAAGAGATCTAGTCATAATCATACCCAATATAAATTAATAGTAATGGATGCAAATGACAGCAGTGCTCTCCAGCTGGTGCTTTTTAATAAGAGAGTGATGACTCAACATAAAAGTAAATAGATATGCCCTTCGCAGAGGGAAGCAGGGATTTGTAGAGGTGCCAGAGCTCGGTTTTAAAACAGAGATAAATAATATTTTGAGCGGCATACTTTCATTGTCAACATAACAACCATGAGATGATGATATCTTCCATGTTACACACATTATAGGCGGTTCCCAAACAGAATGGTAAAGTTTATACTCCCCCTCCACCAACAAGCATCAATCCATGGCTTGCTCTAAACAACGAGTGCCTCCAACTAACAATAGTCCCAGGGGGAGTTTTGTTTGCAATTATTTTGATTTGATTTGCATAAAGCATGGGACTGGGCATCCCGGTGACCAGCCATTTTCTCGTGAGTGAGGAGCGGAGTCCACTCCTCTTGAGAATAACCCGCCTAACATGGAAGATAAGGACAACCCTAGTTGATTCATGAGCTATTAGAGTTTGGCACATACAAATTTACTTGGAACGGGAGGTAGATACCGCATATAGGAAGGTATAGTGGACTCATATGGAATAACTTTGGGGTTTAAGGGATTGGATGCACAAGGAGTATTCCCGCTTAGTACAAGTGAAGGCTAGCAAAAGACTGGGAAGCGACCAACTAGAGAGCGACAATAGTCATGAACATGCTTTAAAATTAATGAACATTGAGTGCAAGCATGAGTAGGATATAATCCACCATGAACATAAATATCGTGAAGGCTATGTTGATTTGTTTCAACTACATGTGTGAACATGTGCCAAGTCAAGTCACTTGAATCATTCAAAGGAGAATACCACCTTATCATACCACATCACAACCATTTTAATAGCATGTTGGCACGCAAGGTAAACCATTATGAGCTCCTAGCTAATTAAGCATGGCATAAGTAACTATAATCTCTAATTGTCATTGCAAGCATGTTTATTCATAATAGGCTGAATTAGGAACGATGAACAAATCATATTTACAAAAACAAGAGAGGTCGAGTTCATACCAGCTTCTCTCATCTCAATCAATCCATCATATATCGTCATTATTGCCTTTCACTTGCATGACCGAACGATGTGAATAATAATAATAGTGGACGTGCATTGGACTAAGCTGGAATCTGCGAGCATTCAATAAACAAGAGAAGACAAGGCAATATGGGCTCTTGGTTAAATCAACAATACTGTATATAAGAGCCACTTCAACAATTTGATCATGGTCTTCTCCTATCGACCCCCAAAGAAAAGAAAAGAAATAAAACTATTTACATGGGAAAGCTCCCAACAAGCAAAAGAAGAAAGGGAAATCTTTTTGGGTTTTCTTTTTAATTATTACTACTACAGCAAGAAAGGTAAACTAACTAAAAGCTACAACTAATTTTTTTTCTTAAAGTTTTTCAAACACACAAGAAGAAAGCATAAAAAGGAAAATAAACTAGCATGGATATTACAGTGAAAGAGTATGAGCACCGACAACTAGCAATGAGTGTGTAAACATAATGTACTGTCAGTGAGAGATACGTACTCCCCCAAGCTTAGGCTTTTGGCCTAAGTTGGTCTATTGCCACGGCTGGCCTGGCGGATATCCAAAGTTATAGTTGGGGTCGTACTAAGATGCAGCAGTTATTGCATCGTGGGCTACAGCTTGGAGGCCAGCTATCTCAGCCCTCCTCTTATACTCTTCCGCCTCCTCTCTGGTTATAAAATATCTCCCTTTTGCTTGAAAGTGAAAGAAAGTAGAAGCAGGGAGAGCGACATGATAGGTGCGTCGTCTGTCAAAGATTAGTCGGTACTGGAGGAACTGATCGTTCCTCTCAACAAAATGATGACGAACCATAGCCTCATAATCCAAATAAGCAGGAGGCAACTCAATATCATCCTCACGTATGGTTACACCAAGGAAATTAGCTTAATGGGTTGCATAAATTCCACCAAAGAAATCTCCATTAAATCTATTATTATGCAACCTACGTGCAATGATGGCTCCCAAATTATAATGTTTATACCCTAACACAGCACTCCTGAGGAAACTGAGGTCAGGGACACACATATGACATGCTTCATCCTTACCATTTATGCACCTACCTATAAAGAGAGGGAAATAATGTATAGCAGGAAAATGAATGTTCCCTATAGTAGCTTGTGCTATATCTCTAGATTCCATCACAGTTATTGTAGCAAGAAAATCTCTAAATTCAGATTGGCGAGGTTCACTAGGACTACCCCATTGTGGAAGTTTGCAAGCAGTGGTGAAATCCTCTAAGTCCATGGTATAAGAATTTTCATAAAGATCAAACAGGACGGTTTGAGAATTACGTGAAGATGAAAATTCAAACCTCCTCACAAAGGAACTAGTGAGATAGTGGTACTGACGACACTTTTCTGCCTCGAAGCTCACAAGATCAGCGTTACGCAAATATGCGTTAAATTCTTCCTTGATTCCCGCTCGATCCATAAAGTCTTCTGAAGGCCATTCACAAGGACGCACTGGAGCGTCCCTTGGTGGCTCATCATCAGCATCACGCATTGCGAGCTTGGATCCTTGTTTCCTTGAAGAACCACCATGGTACATTTTCCTAAGCATATTTTTTCCTCTGAAAAATTTCTGAAATTTTTAGTGATTTCAAATAAAAGTGAACCAAGCTCAACAAAATTGATAGCAACTACTCCTACAAGTGCCTAGAGACTATATCATGCATTAGAACTACTTGGAACCATATAAATTTGACATGCAAGCTCAAGAACATGGTCACCTAGGCAGCACAAATTTGCAATGAATAAAGCACTATAACAAAAACTAATTGGACCATTGGAGGAGTCACATACCAAGGAACAATCCCCCAAAGCAGTTTCGAGAGAGGTACTTTGAGCAAGGAGATCGAAAATCGCAGCAAAATGAGCTAGAACTTGTGCTTGAGCTGGATGGTGATTTTTTTGGGAGGAAGAAGAAGTGTGTGGGTGCAGGAATAAGTGGAGGGGAGCCACCATGGGCCCACGAGGCAGGGGGCGCGCCCTGTAGGGGTGGGCGCGCCCTGGACCCTCGTGGCCAGGTGCTTGCTCCCCCTGCGGTGTTCTCAGTGCCAGATATTCTCAACTATTCCAGAAAAAAATCATATTTCAATTTCGGGGCATTTGGAGAACTTTTATTTTCCGGTATTTTTATATTGCACGAATAAATCAGAAAACAGATAGAAAAATACTATTTTTACTTTATTTCAACTAAATAACAGAAAGTAAAAGGAGGTACAGAAGGTTGTGCTTTCTAACTTCATCCATCTCATGCTCATCAAAAGGAATCCACTAACAAGGTTGATCAAGTCTTGTTAACAAACTCATTCCGACTAACATGGAACTGGAGAAATTTCGAATAACACTATGTTACCTCAACGGGGATGTGCACATCCCCAATAATAAGAATGTCATATTTCTTCTTGATAGTAGGAAGAGGAAATTCAAAACCTCCAGAAATAATCGATGTAATTTTTCCAATAGAGTTGATACTATGAACTTGAGGTTGTTTCCTCGGAAAGTGTACCGTATGCTCATTAACATGAAAAGTGACATTGCCTTTGTTGCAATCAATAACAGCCCCTGCAGTATTCAAAAAGGGTCTTCCAAGAATAATAGACATACTATCATCCTCGGGAATATCAAGAATAACAAAGTCCGTTAAAATAGTAACGTTTGGAACTACAACAGGCAGATCCTCACCAATACCGACAGGTATAGCAGTTGATTTATCAGCCATTTGCAAGGATATTTTAGTAGGTGTCAACTTATTCAAATCAAGTCTACGATATAAAGATAGAGGCATAACACTAACACCGGCTCCAAGATCACATAAAGCAGTTTTAACATAATTTCTTTTAATGGAGCATGGTATAGTTGGTACTCCTGGATCTCCTAACTTCTTAGGTATTCCACCCTTGAAAGTGTAATTAGCAAGCATGGTGGAAATTTCAGCTTCCGGTATCTTTCTTTTATTAGTAACAATTTCTTTCATGTACTTAGCATAAGGATTCATTTTGAGCATATCAGTTAATCGCATACGCAAAAAGATAGGTCTAATCATTTCAGCAAAGCACTCAAAATCCTCATCATCCTTTTTCTTGGATGGTTTGGGAGGAAAAGGAATGGGTTTCTAAACCCATGGCTCCCTTTCTTTACTGTGTTTCCTAGCGACAAAGTCTCTCTTATCATAACGTTGATTCCTTGATTGTGGGTTATCAAGATCAACAGCGGGTTCAATTTCTACATCATTGTCATTGCTAGGTTGAGCATCAACATGAACATCATCATTAACAATTTCACTAGTTTCATGTTCATTACCAGATTGTGTTTCAGCATCAAAAATAGAAATATCATTGGGATTCTCGGGTGGTTCAACAATAGGTTCACTAGAAGCATGCAAAGTCCTATCATTTTTCTTTTTCTTCTTTTTAGAAGGACTAGGTGCATCTACATTATTTCTCTGAGAATCTTGCTCAATTCTCTTAGGATGGCCTTCAGGATACAAAGGTTCCTGAGTCATTTTACCAGCTCTAGTAGCCACTCTAATAGCAAAATCATTATTCTTACTATTCAATTCATTGAGCAAATCATTCTGAGCTTTAAGTACTTGTTCTACTTGAGTGGTGACCATAGAAGCATGTTTACTAATAAGTTTTAGTTCACCTTTAACTCTAGACATATAATCACTCAAGTGTTCAAGCATATCGGAATTGTATTTCAATTGTCTATCAACATAAGCATTGAAGTTTTCTTGTTTGACAATAAAATTATCAAACTCATCTAAGCATTGTCTAGCAGACTTATAGTGAGGAATATCACCTTCATCAAATCAATAGAGAGAATATACCTTTACTACCTGTGTCGGGTTATCAAGACCATGTACTTCTTCAATAGGTAATAGATTGAAATCATGTATTTCTTCAACAGGCGGTAAATTAAGACCATGTATTTCTTCAATAGGTGGTAAATTCTTAACATCTTCAGCTTTTATACCCTTTTCTTTCATAGATTGCCTCTTGCATATCTTCAGGACTGAGAAATAGAACACCCCTCTTCTTCGGAGTTGGCTTAGGAGTAGGCTCAGGAGTTGGCTCAGGAAGTGTCCAATTATTTTCATTAGTCAACATATTATTCAATAGAACTCCAGCTTCGTCTGGTGTTCTTTCCCTGAAAACAGAACCAGCACAACTATCGAGGTGGTCTCTTGAAGCATCGGTTAGGCCATTATAAAAGATATCAACTATTTCATTTTTCTTAAGAGGATGGTCTAGCAAAGCATTAAGTAATTGGAGAAGCTTCCCCCAAGCTTGTGGGAGACTCTCTTCTTCAATTTGCACAAAATTATATATTTCCCTTAAAGCAGCTTGTTTCTTATGAGCAGGGAAATATTTAGCAGAGAAGTAATAAATCATATCCAGGGGACTACGCACACAAGCAGGATTAAGAGAATTAAACCATATCTTAGCATCACCCTTTAATGAGAACCGAAATATTTTAAGGATATAAAAGTAGCGGGTTCTCTCATCATTAGTGAACAGGGTGGCTATATCATTTAATTTAGTAAGATGTGCCACAACAGTTTCAGATTCATAACCATATAAAGGATCGGACTCAACCAAAGTAATTATATCAGGATCAATGGAGAATTCAAAATCCTTATCAGTAACAAAGATAGGTGAAGTAACATAAGCAGGATCATATTTCATTCTAGCATTCAGAGTTTTTTGTTTAAGCTTAGCTAGTAATTTCTTAAGATCACTTCTATCATTGCAAGCAAGAAAGTCTCTTTTAGTTTCTTCATCCATAACATAGCCCTCAGGCACAACAGGCAATTCATATTTATTGGGAGTGCCTTCATCATCACTTTCATCAATATTATCAGTTTCAATAATTTCGTTCTCTCTAGCCCTAGCAAGTTGTTCATCAAGAAATTCACCAAGTGGCACAGTAGTATCAAGCATAGAATTAGTTTCATCATAAGTATCATGCATTGCAGAAGTGGCATCATCAATAATATTCGACATATCAGAATTAATAGCAGAAGCAGGTTTAGGTGTCGCAAGCTTACTCAAAACAGAAGGTGAATCAAGTGCAGAGCTAGATGGCAGTTCCTTACCTCCCCTCGTAGTTGAGGGATAAATTTTTGTTTTCTCGTCTTTCAAGTTCCTCATGGTGACCAGCAGATATAAATCCCAAGTGACTCAAAGAATAGAGCTATGCTCCCCCGCAACGGCGCCAGAAAATAGTCTTGATAACCCACAAGTATAGGGGATCGCAACAGTTTTCGAGGGTAGAGTATTGAACCCAAATTTATTGATTCGACGCAAGGGGAGCCAAAGAATATTCTCAAGTATTAGCAGTTGAGTCGTCAATTCAACCACACCTGGATAACTTAATATCTGCAGCAAAGTATTTAGTAGCAAAGTAGTATGGAAGTAACAGTAACGATTGCAAAAGTAATGTTTTTGGGTTTTGTAGTGATTGTAATAGTAGCAACAGAAAAGTAAATAAGCGAAGAACAATATGTGAAAAGCTCATAGGCATTGGATCAATGATGGAGAATTATGCCGGATGTGGTTCATCATGTAACAATCATAACATAGGGTGACACAGAACTAGCTCCAATTCATCAATGTAATGTAGGCATGTATTCCGAATATAGTCATACGTGCTTATGGAAAAGAACTTGCATGACATCTTTTGTCCTACCCTCCCGTGGCAGCGCGGTCCTAATGGAAACTAAGGGATATTAAGGCCTCCTTTTAATAGAGTACCGGACCAAAGCATTAACACATAGTGAATACATGAACTCCTCAAACTACGGTCATCACCGGGAGTGGTCCCGATTATTGTCACTTTGGGGTTGCCGGATCATAACACATAGTAGGTGACTATAGACACTACAAAAAAAGACACATCCGTGACATTTTGGGCCGAACGAATTTTTTTCTGTCATACATATGACACTTCTATAACGATAATTGTGACAAAACCCGGTATCATCATAGATGTGGTGGGCTCCTCCTTCTATGACAAAAAATCATGACAGAAAATGGGCTTTTCGTCCTGCGCGGGCCGGAGACGCAGCTGCATGACATTCTTTGGGCCGTCCATGACGAAAAAACCGTGGTAGAAGCGAGGGGGAGGAAAATTTTGGGGAGTTCCCGGTTATGGTGGGAGGTCGGGGGCCGAGTGATGCGCGTTTCTCTCGTACACGTACGCGCGTGTGTGCGAGGCGTTGGGCTCTAACTGAACCCGAGCGATTGCACTGCAGGCTACGCGTTACTGAACCCGAGCGATCGATCGATGGCTGTTAACTGAACCCGATCGAGCGATTCCTTCGCTAGTGCTGCTAACTGAAGCCGATCGATTGGATGAACAGTGAGCGTTGCGGGGGGGGGGGGGGGTGGGGGGGGGTGGATGAACAGTGAGCGGTGGCGTTGCCTCTAGATGAACATGAACCCGTGGTGTGGAGGGCTAGATGAACAGTAGACGGTGGAGGGGTGCCCTTGGAGGGGTGGTTGAACAGGACTATGTGGTGTGGAGGGCTGGATGAACAGTAGACGGTGGAGGGGTGCCCATGGAGGGGTGGTTGAACAGTAGCCGGTGGAGTAGCGCGCGGTGGAGGCTGGATGAACAGGAGCCCGTGGAGGCTGGAGGAGGTCGACGGTGGAGATGAACAGTATCCCGTGGAGTCCCGTTTTGCGGTACGCCACACCCCTCCCGATAAACAGGACCCCCGTTTCGACCGTAGGAGGTCTGTTTCGTCCGTTTTGCGGTACGCCACACCCCTCCCGATCAACAGGACCCCCGATTCGACCGTGGGAGGTCCGTTTCGTCTGTTTTGCATTACGCCACACCCCTCCCGATCAACAGGACCCCCGTTTCGAGCGTAGGAGGTCCGTTTCGTCCGTTTTGCGGTACGCCACACCCCTCCCGATCAACAGGACCCCCGTTTCGACCGTAGGAGGTCCATTTCCTCCGTTTTGCGGTACGCCACACCCCTCCCGATCAACAGGACCCCGTTCCGAACGTAGAAGGTCCGTTTCCTCTGTTTTGCGGTATGCCATGCCTCGTTTCCATCGCCTGTTCCGTCCAAGCCCTCCCGATGAACACGACCACGCATTCCGTTCCGACCCAGCCGGTTGGCTCCCACGCGTTCCATTGCCTCCCGATGAACACGACGCATTCCGTTGCCTCCCCATGAACACGACGCATTCCGTTGCCTCCCCATGAACACGACGACGGCGCTGTTTCTCCGTTCCGACCAAGCCATGTACACGAGCCCTGGCCGTACGTATGCGCGAGTAGGTGTTCGAGACCCCGCCCGTATGTACACATACGTGGCCATATTTTCTTTCTTGCACCCTGGCCGCTGTACGTACGTGTACATGCTACGTGCGCGCCTCTACTATGACACGTGCGCGCCTCTACTACAACACGTGCGCGCCTCTACATCGACCAGTATGTACGTACACGTTCGCGACCAGAATGACAACGCTACGTACGCTTTGACCAGGTGGGTCCCGACTGTCAGGCACTTCCTGGCCTGCGAAGATGTAGCTGGTGGGTCCCAGCAGTCAAGGGGGCGAATCATTTTTTTTGCCCGGACGCACTTCCTTGCGTGCGAAGATGTAGCCAGTGTGTCCCAGCAGTCAGGGGGCAAATCGTTTTTTTTTGCCTGGACGCACTTCCTTGCGTGCGAAGATGAAGCTGGTGGGTCCCAGTAGTCAGGGGAAAATGTTTTTTCCGCGAAATACAGTGGCCCGTCCGGTGGGTCCCAGCTGTCAGGTGGAGGAATCATTATTTTCCGCGTAATAAGGAGGCACTTCCTTGGTGCGGTCGTGGACCCAGCTGTCAGCCTCTCCACATACAGTCCACGTCCGATGGAAGTCGTTCCTTGACCACGTTGACCAGGCCGCGCCGAGAGCACCACCGCGGTGGACGACGGCGAGGCCCAGGAAGGGGATGACGCGGAGCCGGGGAAGACATGGCAGTGGAAGCCCGCGCGGAGAGGAGTACGAGGGTTCACTGGTTCGGCTGCGGTGTGAGGCTGCCGTCGCCGCAGGGCCTGGCCAACGGTGGGAAGAGTAGGGGCGGTGAGGCTTCCGCGGCAGCACAGCCGGCCACGGGAGGCAGGAGCATGCGACACGACCGGCGCTGCTTTGGGCGGCTGGAGCAAGAAGACCCGAGGTTGAAGAAGCACTACGGCCGTTGGATGGACATCGTACGGTCACTGGAGCTAGAATCGTTCATATTGACTAAGTTGACAAAGCCCTCCGTCCCCGTCAACTTAGTTGGCCCACAAGTCATCCTCCCACTATGGTGGGTCCCAGCTAGCAGGTGGGTATTCATTTTTGTGTGCGTAATAAGGAGGCACTTCCTTGCGTGCGAAGATATAGCTGGTGGGTCCGACATGTCAGCAGGGGGAACGTTTTTTCGCAAAATATAGAGGCCCTTCCGGTGGGTCCCAGCTATCAGGTGGAGGAATCATTATTTTGCGCCTACAGTCCACGGCTAATGGATGTCGTTCGTTGACCACGTTGACCAGGCCGCGCCGAGAGCACCATGGCGGTGGACGACGGTGAGGCCTAGGAAGGGAACGACATGGAGCCGGGGAAGACTCGGCAATGGTTGCCCACGCGGTGGGGAGTACGAGGGTTTACTGGTCTGGCTGCCGTCGCCGGAAAATAACAGGAGGTGTGGGTGAGTGAGGAATGGCCTGGCCAGCAATGAAGTAGGGTGGGGCGGTGCGGCCTGTGCGGCAGCACAGCCGGCCACGGGAGGCGGGAGCAGGCAGTCCCACCGGAGCTGGTTTGGGCGGCTGGAGCAAGAAGATCAGATATTGAAGGAGCAGCACAGACATTGGATTAACATCCAACGGTCACTTCTGCTAGAATCGTTTGTGGACTAAGTTGACAAAGCCAAAGTACACGCAACCTAGTAGACCCACAAGTCAGCCTCTAAATCTGTCCCAAACAGCATACAACCCGAAATTTCTAGCCAGATTCAAATTAATTTTAAATCTAAATATACCTTAATTTAAATTCAATGAAATTTTACCCGCACAAAAACAATGAAATTTAAAATATCAAAATCCGAAAGAAAACAGTATTTTGGAACTAATTGCCTGTTTGCTGTATTTTTTCATTTTACAGCCCATTTATTATTACTTATAGCTCATTTCTTATTACTTATAGCCCATTTTCTGGGCAAAATGCATCCCTCCTTGTCTTGAAAGATTTCCGGCCCAGCAGGGCGTAGAAAAGCAAGTAGGCCTACGATGGTTATTCTGCAAAAAACAAAATAGCTGGCTAGCCATTTTCAGAAAGGAAAAAAACAAACTGGGCTGGTCATGTGCTAAACATATGAAATAAAAGCCTAGGCTAGACGGGCCACGGGTCCCGCACAACCCAGTTGATACCCTTCTCCGTCCCGAAAAAACAAAATTACTGCGCGCGCTGCTGGGTCCCTAATGTCATCCTCACCATGTACAGTCATCTCCTTATTCCTCTCGGTTGTTGACCATGTTGACAACACCAGAGGGTGGCGCCGCGATGAGCGAACCAAGGCGGAGGACGATGGTGAGGCCTCGGACGGGAACGAACAGGAGCCGGGGAAGATCACAGCCAGCCGTGGGAGGCGGGAGCAGGCAGTCTCGCCGGCGCTGGTTTGGCTTTGGTGGCTCGAGGAAGAAGAGACTGAAGAAACGCGACAGACGTTGAATGTCAGTCCAACGGTCAAGGTTGGCACAATTGTTTGTTGACTAAGCAGACACCAAGTAGAATACTTTTTTATATATAGGAAGAAAATTGTGAGGAAAATGCGTTCGTCTGCCGTCCTCCTCACAGGGAATGTTCGCCACATAAGTGACTAGCACCCTTGGTTTTCAACCGAGAGGTCTTGGGTTCGAGTCCTAGGAACTCTCAATTTTGTCCTCTTCCTTCCTCGCAAAAAGGGAAAGAAAATCAAAGACTTGTGTCGGGTGGTTGGTGCGACATATGCCAACGGGTGGCTTATCATTGTGGGTGCCAATAAGACGTCGCCGGTGCCTGGAAACGGGATGAGGCGAAGACATGCACGCCGGCGGATCTTACCCAGGTTCGGGGCTCTCCGAGGAGATAACACCCCTAGTCCTGCTCTGCAGGGTCTCCGCATGATCACTAGATCAGTAAAAGTAGCTACAATCGCTCCTTGAGCTGTTGGGTTCAAGGGAGAAGAAGAACAAGGCTAGCTCTCACTTCTCTCTCTCTATGGTGTGTGGGTGTGCTATGCTCAGAAGCCAACTTTGCATGGGTGCTCCGGGGGGTTTATATAGGCCTACCCCCCGGGGGTACAATTGTAATCCGGCTGGGCTCTGGTCCCAGCAGTCAGTGTCTACGCTCGCCGGCTTCTCCGCCGGCTGTTGGGGCCCGCCGACTGGTGGGTCCCGCCGGCTGCCGGCCTCTTGGTCGACAGGCTGGCCCCACTGCCTAGGGTCTTGTCGGCGGCTGCTTACTGTAGCCTCGCCCCTGATGACGAGGGCTTTGTTGAGGTAAGCGTGGCTACAGTGGGCCGCCTCGGGGGCTCTCACTGTAGCCTTACCTCGTCTTGTCTCCTTAATGGGGCACATGCTTCGAGGGAGGGGGTAGCCGGCTTCTGGGGGCCGGCTACGCCCTTGGCCACTGGGGGAGGCCGGGCCGCCTTCAAGCCTCTCTCTGGCTGAAGGGGCCCGCCGCCTGTGGGCCGTACAAGAGTCTGTCGTGGATGACGTTGAGGCTAGCATGGCTGCAGTGCCGAGCCGAACGGGAGACGGCCGTCCCGTACGGCCTCCTGTGGCCATGCCTGCCTCGGGCTTCGGGGGTAGTGGGCTGCACTGTGGCCACACCCCGTCTTGTCGCCGTTATGTGGGTGTAGCTTTGGTGGTTGTGGTCTCGGCCGGCTTCTTGGAGTCGGCGCTCTTCGAGGCCGGCTTCCTGGAGTCGGCCACCCCGCGGATATCCTGGGGGGAGGTTGCTGAGGCTGGGCCGCCTCCCGCGAGTCGGCTTCATGGATAGCCGGCCAGGGGAGGTGGTCCAATGCTTGGATTGCTTAAAGGCCTAAAGGCCTGATAAATTTTTCAGAAGAACCAGGGGCAGTCGGTTAGGCTACCCGTGGCCATTTACTCCGACAGTAGTCCCCGAAGCTGATTGGGCTTCGAGGTTGGGTAGGAGTTGAGAAGCTCGATCAGCTTCCTATCATGACAAGCCGGCAGCTGGGAGCCGGCTTAGGTTAGGCGTGCTGCCTTGGTCGAAAACTTCCGGAGTCGGAGGGCGGGAGCTCGCCAGTGCGTGCACCGGGCCGCGGGCCGGCCACTGGCCGTCTGCGAACCACGTGGCCCCTCTTGGCCGGAAAGCCTGCCAGCCCACGCGCGCGACGAGACATCGCCGCAGGGCGGGGGCCCGCCACGTCCACGCCCGGGCCCAGGCACGGATTGTTTGCATCCTGAAACCGCCCGCACGTCTCCTTGCGGCAGTTTCGGCTCGCCTTTAGGGCGTAATAATCGGGAGGCATGGGGGGAATGGGTGCAGTTAATCCCACGACTCCCCCCACGTTCGGCCTCCCCGGCCTCGCCTCGCGAAGCTATAAGTAGGGGGGATGGAGGGCGGCAGGCTCTCGCACGCTCCTCCTCCTTCCACCATCTTCCTTCGCTCGCCTTTTCTTGCAACAGCGCTTCGCCGCCGCGCTCTTCCACCACACGCTCCTCCGCCGCCGTGCTTGTTTTCGCCATGCCTCCCGCCACGGAGCAGTATGGCGGGGATTGGGACGGCTCCAACGTCCACGAGGATCATGTCGAGTTCCTCCGCAATACGCGGCGGTTGCCCAGCGCGGACAAGGTGGAGGTCCGTCTTGCGCCGGCGAAGGAAATTACGCCGGAGCCGCGGGAGGGCGAGCGGATGGTCTTCCGCTCGCACTTCTTGCGCGGCATCGGCTTGCTAGTGAGCGCCTTCTTCCGCTCCTGGCTCGATTTCTACCAGCTCCAGCCGCACCACCTCACCCCAAACACGGTGGTGCTGCTGTCGGCCTTCGTCACCCTGTGCGAGGGCTACCTTGGTGTCCTCCCTACCCTCGAGCTCTGGGGGGAGTTCTTCCAGTCCAAGCTGGGCACGCGCATGCAGGGCGTGCCGGCTCAGACTGGCGCCTTCATCGCGTCGCGGAGGTCGGTCGCCGACAACCCCTTCCCCGTCATCACGCTGATCCAATCGATGAAGAAGTGGCAAAAGTCGTACTTCTACATGCGGAACATCGCCCCACGGGGCGACTACATCAACCTGCCGGCTTACGTAGCCGGCCCACCGGCGGGCAGGCGGCCCCAGTGGTCCTTCCGGGCCTTGACTCTGACGCCGGCTGGGTCCGCAGCCGTCGCCCGAGTGCGAGTGATGACCCAGTCGGAGGGCCTGACGGGGCCCGACCTTCTGGCCGCCTTCGTCACGCGCCGGGTTCTTCCGCTCCAGAGCCGTCCTCATCTGATCTGTCAGATGAGCGGCCAGCTCGATCCGAGCCGGATGTGCACCAAGGACATGCCGCACGCGGAGGTCGCCTATATGGTGAACTACCTCGCGAACTGCAAATTCTCCGAAGAGTGGCAGTTCGGCATGGAGCCATACAGCCGAGCCAATCCACCGCCCACGGTATGCTCTCCTTGTTTCTTCTTTTTCTCTTAACTTTGTTGCCGAGTTCCTCTGGGCCGACTCTAACTTAGTCGGTTTGTTTTTCGACAGAGCCCTCTTCTTCGGCCGGCCGGCGGGTCAGACACGGAGCGTCGATTCGTCCCTGACCGGACGGAACACGATCTGGAGGACCCCAACTTGGGGGCGGCCGGTATGGACGACAACATCGAGCCGGGTGGTGGCCAAGCCGGCGGCGAAGCAGGCGGCTCCGGGCTCGGAGTCACCTTCGACGACTGGCCGGACGACGATGAGGCCGAAGTCGCCCCGCGCCGCCAGCCGGCATCTGGACGCGGCGCGGGTTCCTCCGCTGCACCGCCTGCTCGGGGCGGAGGGCAAAAGCGTCGCGCCGCCCAGGGTTTGTTCGGCAGTCGGACGAAGAAACCCAGGGGAGGGGCGGCAGCAACCAGGCGGGAGGAGGCGGCCGCGAAGGCGGCTCGCTTCCGCAAGACGGTGAAGCAACCGCAGACCGTGTCGGCGTAAGTTCGAATTTTTTATATACTCTTTTTCTTTCTTTTCTCTGGTGGTTCCTGAACCCTTGTATTTTCTCCAAACGATCAGAGCTCCGTTGTCGCTTGAGCGGGCGGCTGCCGCCTCCGTCGTGGAGTCGCCGAGGGGGTCTGGGAGCACCACCCGCCGCGTGGACCCCCGTGCCGACCATCAGGAAGCGACAGAACGGAACACGCGGGAGGCGCGGGTGGAACGGGAGGCGCGAGAGGCGGAGGCACGGAAGGCGGCCGCCGCTCAGGCGGCGCAGGAGGAGGAGGCGGTGAAGGCGCTCGCTGACGCTGCTGCCAGGGCCCAAGCGGAGGCTGCAGCCGCGGCGGCGGCGGAGGAGGTTTTGATGGTCACCCCGCTGCGCGTCATGGCGCCTGGGGACATGGAGCCCTCGCCAGAGGGAGCTAGCGGCGACCAGCCAGGGCTAGGGAGAGACGACGACGTCATCATCCTGGAGAGGGCGCCGGTGCCGACCCCGTCAATTGGGGCGGCTCAAGGCGGCCGGCCTGATCCGCCGCCTGCGCAGTCGGCGGGGGGCGAGCCGGTCGCGAGGGCTGAGATGGCGGTCTGGATGCCCCCGAGTCGTCGTGCGGGGAAAGCTGCGTCGGAGCCTCAGAAGGCCGTGTCGGAGCCGCAGCCGGCCGTGGGCTCTAGCTCGTCAGCCCTGGACGTGGAGGTGGCCAGCGCTACCTCGGGGTGGACGCCGGGTGGGGGGACGGCCGTGATGAACGTGGCCGCGCAGGACGTCCGGACCCGGCTCCAAGCTCAGGCTACGGCGCTGAGGCAGTTCACCGATGAGTTCCTCGCGACACGGGCGGCCATCCGGGTTAGTCTCTTTATCTTGCTTCTTCTTGATCTTGATTTCTTCTTGATCTTGATTTCTTCTTGATCTTGATTTCTTCTTGATCTTGATTTCTTCCGTGGGGGCGCGTCAGCGCACCCACTGGGTGTAGTCCCTGAGTTCCGAGTCGGCTGCTGAGCAGGCGGCTTGGAACTTCTTAGTGGATTTGTCTTTGCTATTCTTGTTCTTACTTCGATCTTCTGTCTATCTTGCAGGACTACCACAATCTTCGTGCGGCCGCCTTCAACTCCTAGGCTCGGGAGCTGACCCAGAAGACCGCCGACCTTACTGAGAGCCGAGGTACGTGCTTTGTTCTTTATCTCATGTGGGGGCGCGTCAGCGCACCCACTGGGTGTAGTCCCCGAGATTCGGGCCGACTGCTGAGCAGTCGGGTCGGATCTTCCTTGACGACTTCCTCTTACTGTTCTTTCTTTTTCCGCCGTCTCTGTAGCGGCCAACGCCGGTATGAGGGCACAGCTGGGGGAGTCTCGGACTGCCCTTCGTGCCAAGGATGTCGAGCTCGCCGCCTTGGTGCAGGAACGCGACCGCCTGGCCAAGAGGTTGGCCGACCAGGAGGAAAGCCACAAGGCGGCTCTGAAGGCGGTGCAGGACCGCGAAGCCGCCCTCCAGGCCGAGTACGAGACGGTGGCGGCTGGCTGGGCTGAAGCCAGGCAAACTCTGATCTCTGGCTATGGCCAGATCGAAGATCTGGTTGACGGTAAGCCGCCTACCTCTTCGTCCTTTCTTGCCATCCGCCACTTTTGGCTCGTTTTCTGACTTGGTGCTCTTTTCTTCTTTTCTTCTTCTTTCTTGCGCAGAATATTTCCCTGGCTATTCTACCACCGCCAACCAGACCATCGAGGCCCGCCGCCAGGCGCGGAGGCAGGCTGGCTTCGAGATTTCGCCAACTGCCGGCCGTTCGCTGGAGGAGCAGCTCTTGGCGATCCAGGCCCGCATCCAGCCGGCTCACCGACTGCTCCGCCGGCTTCAGCGTGCCGGAGCGCAAGTCTTGGCCACCCTCTGGCCCGGCCAAGTGGTTCCTCGCACCCCCAGTCGGACTGCCGACTGGCTGGAGGTGGCGGTCGGCCGCTTCGAAGCTTGGAAGGCCTCGGCGGCTCGCTCCGGCGCCAGGCGGGCGCTGGAGTTCGTCAAGGCCTGGTATCCTGGCCTGACCCTGGATCAGCTGGCTACCTGGCAGCAGCAAGCCGACACGGAGCTGGAGCCGGCGCGGCCGACTATCATCCGGCGGGCTTCAGCGATCGCCGACTACACCGACACCAGCGTGTTCGCCCCCGAGGTGGACGACAGCGGTGTCGCCCAGACGGAGGAGTGGTTCGGGCTGAACCCGGCAGACGGTGAAGACTCGGCGGAGGAGATCGACTCCAGCGACGAGGGTGAAGAAGAAGAGGAGGAGGGTGAAGACGCCGAGCCGGCTGGTGGAGCAGCCGGCTAGCCTCAGCCTGACCGCACCTCCAGCACCACGTCGCGCGCGAGTGCGTCGCCTGCCGTTGGTGGTGATCAAGCCGAGACCCGCTAGGCGGCCACTCCTTCAGCCGGCGAGGCCGCCTTCACCGACCAGCTCGGCCTCCGCACCGTGCCTTAGTCTAGTCTGCCGTCTTTTGCTTTTCTGTCCTGTTACTTTTTGGAACAATACTCTGTTAAGTCTGCACAATTCCACCTACTGGGGTGTATTCGAACCATGTTGATTACCGGCCTGTTGGGGGCTTTATATGTATATATAACTTATGCATGCATTTGGCTTTTCCTCGTACTTTGCTTTTTATCCTTCTACTGTTTCCTTTGCCGCCCTCCCTTGGTTGCCGCCTCCCCAGTCAGACAGTTGCTCTGCAATCTGTAGCTGGAGGAGTGCTTGGCCAATTGGGGGGGAGTACTCTAGCTTTGCTGGACTTAAAGCTAAGTGTTGAGGAAGCCGGCCAGCCGGCTGTTCTGATAGCCGGCAGGCATGTTTGGAGGCCGTCTTTTTGCTATATAGGTTCGTTGTTCCTTAGCCATTTTTCGTGTGGGCATCCTTTCTGCCTTACCTCTTGCTAGTCGGACAGTCAGTTCTTCAAGCTGCGACTTTCAACAAGAGAGGACTCGGGAGCCGGCACACTACTTTTCTGACTTCAGGTAGAACTTTTAATATAGCTCAAGGCGGCCAGTCCCCGGGCCGACTAGTCGAACCCGGTGCCAGACAAGAAATCAAATGTAATAATACATTCATGGATAGGACACTTGTCATTCATAGATAAATAAAGGTAGTCCCCGAGTACTGTTCGGGGGGCCTGTTGGTTTGTACTTAGTACAAAAGGGTAGCATGATACATACTGCTTTCAACTATAAAATCGTCTCAGGAGGTTTGCGTTCCATGGTCGCTCCGACTCCTTGCCGGAGTCATCTCTCTTGCATGCTGTTGGTTTTTGCGCGTCGATAAGGTAGTAGGAGTCGTTGCCTAGTGCCTTGCTGATGACGAAGGGGCCTTCCCAAGGGGCCGAGAGCTTGTGCTGGCCGGCTGTTCGCTGGATCAGCCGGAGCACAAGGTCGCCCTCTTGGAAGGATCTTGGCTTGACCTTGCGGTTGTAGTAGCGGCGCAGCCCTTGCTGGTAGATGGCAGACCGGCTGAGTGCTAACAGCCGGCCTTCTTCCAGTAGGTCGACGCCGTCTTCTCTTGCTTCCTTGGCCTCCTCCTCCGTGTACATGGTGATCCGAGGTGAGTCAAACTCGATGTCTGTTGGGATGATAGCCTCGGCCCCGTACACAAGGAAAAATGGAGTGAAGCCGGTTGACTTGTTGGGTGTAGTGGGTGTTCTCGCCCGAGTTGGCGACGTGGCTGATGACCAGCACTTCGGTGACAGCGCTGCTGCCGCTGTCAGCTCGAGGGAGGGGATCGTCGAAGACCACCACGTCGGAGGGGTAAGCGTCGAGCGATGCCGTGTCGGAGTCGACAAGCATCGGGTCGGTGGAGCCGACCGACTCCACATTTGCAGCAGGCTCGCTGGAGACGTGAAGCTGGTCGAGGTGGCTGACGAGGCGGCTCTCGGGGTAGTCCGTGCCTGCGTCAGACGCAGGCTCATCGGAGATGCGAGTCTCGCCGAGCAGATCGGCGAGGCAGCTCGCTGCGCAGGCGTCGTTGACGCCTTGCAGCGCGTCGAGGCAAACGCCATCGGGCGCAGCAGGCTGGCTGCGCTCGCGGGGGAGGAAGAGGGTTCCCGTCCAGAACAGGTCTCCGGACGACGGTGCACCTGGCCCCACGGTGGGCGCCAAATGTCGGGTGGTTGGTGCGACATATGCCAACGGGTGGCTTATCATTGTGGGTGCCAATAAGACGTCGCCGGTGCCTGGAAACGGGATGAGGCGAAAACATGCACGCCGGCGGATCTTACCCAGGCTCGGGGCTCTCCGAGGAGATAACACCCCTAGTCCTGCTCTGCGGGGTCTTCGCATGATCACTAGATCAGTAAAAGTAGCTACAATCGCTCCTTGAGCTGTTGGGTTCAAGGGAGAAGAAGAACAAGGCTAGCTCTCACTTCTCTCTCTCTATGGTGTGTGGGTGTGCTATGCTCAGAAGCGAACTTTGCATGGGTGCTCCGGGGGGTTTATATAGGCCTACCCCCGGGGGGTACAATTGTAATCCGGCTAGGCTCTGGTCCCAGCCGTCAGTGTCTACGCTCGCCGGCTTCTCCGCCGGCTGTTGGGGCCCGCCGACTGGTGGGTCCCGCCGGCTGCCGGCCTCTTGGTCGACAGGTCGGCCCCACCGCCTAGGGTCTTGTCGGCGGCTGCTTACTGTAGCCTCGCCCCTGATGACGAGGGCTTTGTTGAGGTAAGCATGGCTACAGTGGGCCGCCTCGGGGGCTCTCACTGTAGCCTTACCTCGTCTTGTCTCCTTAATGGGGCGCATGCTTCGAGGGAGGGGGTAGCCGGCTTCTGGGGGCCGGCTACGCCCTTGGCCGACTGGGGAGGCCGGGCCGCCTTCACGCCTCTCTCTGGCTGAAGGGGCCCGCCGCCTGTGGGCCGTACAGGAGTCTGTCGTGGATGACGTTGAGGCTAGCCTGGCTACAGTGCCGAGCCGAACGGGAGACGGCCGTCCCGTACGGCCTCCTGTGGCCATGCCTGCCTCGGGCTTCGGGGGTAGTGGGCCGCACTGTGGCCACACCCCGTCTTGTCGCCGTTATGTGGGTGTAGCTTTGGTGGTTGTGGTCTCGGCCGGCTTCTTGGAGTCGGCGCTCTTCGAGGCCGGCTTCATGGAGTCGGCCACCCCGCGGATATCCTGGGGGGAGGTTGCTGAGGCTGGGCCGCCTCCCGTGAGCCGGCTTCGGGGGTAGCCGGCCAGGGGAGGTGGTCCAATGCTTGGAGTGCTTGGAGGCCCAAAGGCCTGATAATTTTTTCAGAAGAACCAGGGGCAGTCGGTTAGGCTACCCATGGCCATTTACTCCGACAACTTGGGAAGGCTTACAGAACAAGCTAGTGTACCAGTAAAGAGACGTTGCCGAGTTTTAGAAAAAAGAAAGACGTGCTCCTGTAGCTGGTTCGAATCCAAACCTAGACTATGACTATATATGGTGCTATGCTACTCTGCAAGTAATGAAACTGGCAGATCCAACATTCGCTTCTCCTCTTCTCTACTTACTCTGCCTAGCATCAGAAGCTCTGGCCACAGCAACCATGTCCGCTGGCTGCTCGTCCACCTGCTCTTCAGCAGGCAACAACCAGATATGCGCCAAGTCGCCACCCGTACCATCGCCTGTGGGTCTCATCACACCCCCGCCGACATGCGCACTGCAGCCGATTGCTCATCGCAACCCGCTGCCGTTGGTCTGGTGCCACTGCTGCAAATCACACAGAGTCATCCGTCGCATCTCAACCACAATCCGCAACCCTGGCCGAGTCTTCTACAAATGCCCGAATCATGGGGTAATAATATGTTGAAGTGTTGTTCTGCTGCTTTCAGTTGCTGATTTTTTTAATAGTTTGGTTGATGATCTTCCAATTTGATTTGTGCAGAAAAGGGAAGATTCGTGTGATTTGTATTTCTGGGAAGTTGCTGATGTGGGGGAATGCAACTACGCTGATTATTTGGTTAGCCAAGGAATCCCAATACCAGTAGGTTGGGGTGTTGGACAAGTAACTAAAGGAACGGGAGAAGAGGAAGATGCAGAGCAGAAGGTTAAAGATGCAGTTCCTCTGATCATGGCCAAGCAACAGCTGCTGAACGGCCTTGACAACAATGAGGAGATGAAAGAGCTTGTGAAGATAATGGGCAAAATCGATGTGCTCTGTAGGATGATTGTCTCTTTATTTGCAGTGTATGTAGCACTCGTGATGTATTCAGTGGCTACGACATGAGCACTTTGCTGAAACTAGTAATGAATGAAACCTGTGTAGCAGGCTGGGCGTAGTGTTGTGAACATCTAATGATTTCTATTAACAGAAATCAGGGGGTATCCCCTTTTGCACATATAAATAAATAAATAGCAGAGGCCCTGTCGGGTCAGCTTTGTTCTCATTCGAAGACGTCGAGCAAATTGCAGTCCAACAGCAAACTATGTCATCAAATTCAAGTTTCACAGCCAAATATGAGTACAACTAAACAACAATGTCATCATGTTTTAGTTGTCATACAATCACCAAACACAAATCAGCATACATAACAAGTGATGTTCTCACAGCAAAATACTAAACAACATGTTCATCAGGTTTCAGTTGTCATAGCAAACAAATTTCACATAGTAGATAAAAAATGTCTTCTGACAGGCAAATACGACAAAAGCAATGTAATCATCATCCGCAGCAGCAGCGTCAACATCTTCGCCATGTGTATCAGTCTGAATCGTAATTCCCCACGGTGTCATCTTCTTCTTCGTCCTCAACGTCCTCGAACATTGGCTTCTTCTTGATCAACTCTTGTATGTCCATAGCACAACAGGCAATCTTTTCGCCGGCGTCATTGACGTGATGGTTCTCAAAGATATTAGGAACATCTGTGTTATCTTGTACATCAGGAGCAGTGTAAGCATCATCTTGTTGTGCAACTTCATTAAACGAATTCCGCTGCTCAAACCTTTGCAATACTCTCCAGTCATCGCTACGTGCAAATGTGTCTTCCAAGAAAAATATCGGTGTTGCTTGATTTGCCAAAATAAAAGGCTCATTGGTCTGCTACGCCGCCTTGACATTGATGGATTTGAAATAATCATCAGCTCTGGGTTTTGCGATCCTGGAAAACAGGTTATACCAACGATAGCACAACAGAACCACACACCGATGATCCTCGAAACTGGAGATATACCACAACTGAACAATGTCTGTTATGTTACCATACATTTCAGTTGTCTCTTTGTCATACGTATCCATGCTCATGATGGCACTGTTTTGTGTCTTCCTGCCTTCGTCTCGTGCAAGGGTGTTGTAGCGCACATCTCCAACAACGCAAGATTCATAATGTCTTACCCGAGTATCGGGACCCATTGCTAGTGAGTAAAGGGCATCATCAACTGCCTGCCCATCCTCCTGCATCTTCTTAACCTATGGTTAGAAAATAGACAAGCTGATCATCTTATGTACTCAATATATTAAAAAAACGTACAGTGCACTTCAAAAGCTTACATGGTTCTTGAACCATTTCTCAAATCCTGCCATAACCAGTTTGTCAATGTTTCTTGGATTTTGCGGTAGTAACGCCTCTTTGTAGATGTTGCACAACATAGTGATCGCGTCAAACATCTAAATATATAAGAATGTGCTGCAAGTTTAGTAGTTTACGATGTATATGCTGCAGTACTCCACTTACTTGATATAAGGTAGTATCTCAGGACAGTTATTCAACACATACCAAACCATTTTGTCCAAATCTTTAGGTTTGTCCTCTTGTCGACTCTTCCCTATAACTCGAAAAGAATAATCAAAAACATTGAGCCCGGGATTGTCTTCACCCACCTCTTTGCTAAGCTGATCAGCTGTTTCAATGTATTTTGAGCAGAATGTCAACGCTTCTGTAGCAATGTAGGCCTCTGCAATGGAACCCTCGGGTCTAGCTCTGTTCCTAACATAGCCCTTGAAAGTGCCTAGCCGCCTTTCAATAGGGTACATCCAGCCATACTGTACTGGACCTCTAAGTAGTGCCTCATCAGGTAGATGAACAGCCAAATGCACCATCACATCAAAGAAGGCTGGAGGATATATCTTCTCAAGGTCGCATAGGATAGTTGGTATCTTGTCTCTAAGACGCTCCAAAGCATCTATCCTGATGTTCCTACTGCAGAATTCCCTGAAGAATTGTCCCAACTCTGCAACTGCTCTGTATAAGTCAGGGCGGCCCAATCCTCTAAGGATAACAGGTAAAACCCTTTGAAGTAGGACGTGGCAGTCATGAGTTTCCAACCCTTGTACCTTGTTTTCATCTGCACTGACTCTCCTTTCAGGGTTGGAAGCAAATCCATGTGGGAATCTCAGACGTGACAGGACCTCGCATAATTCTTTTCTTATTACCTTGTCCAAGACGTACACAGCTGGTGCCATATCCCGTGGTTTACCTTCATCTTGCACCTGCAAATCCTTTCTGATACCCAGGTGTGTCAAATCAATCCTAGATTTTAAGGTATCTTTCGTCTTGCCTTCAATATTAAGAAGTGTGCCG
The DNA here is from genome assembly GCF_002575655.3 of Aegilops tauschii subsp. strangulata. Taxonomy (NCBI): domain Eukaryota; kingdom Viridiplantae; phylum Streptophyta; class Magnoliopsida; order Poales; family Poaceae; genus Aegilops; species Aegilops tauschii. Next base: position 249,191,470 of record NC_053035.3, read on the forward strand.
ATAATGTTGTCACATATATTTCTCTCGATGTGCATCACGTCAAGATTATGCCACAGATCCAAATCTTTCCAATACTCCAAGTCCCACAAAGTGGACCTGCGGGTAAACAATAATCTCTCTTCTACCCTGCCACGCTTCCTTTTCCCGCTACCATTACCAGGATGGTTTCCTGGTGTAATATGCCTGACCTTCTCTAATTCCACTTGCAACTCATTGGCGGTGAGCCTCTTTGGCGCATCACGGTTTTCATGCTTTGCATTGAACACATGTCTTCGGTATTTTCTAGGATGCGGCTTGTCCTTGGCAAGGAAACGGTGGTGTCCAATGTAACAGGTCTTGCTAAGTATTGCGTATGACAGCGGATTCCTGTCACAGCGAACACATGCATTGTAACCATGTGTCGTTCTCCCTGACATAGTGCCCAAAGCCGGATAATCATGGATGCACCAAATTATAACAACATGCAGAAAGAAATCAGCTGGTGGGCTGCTATATAGGTCTCGAGTGAGAACACCCTTCCATAGCTGTTGAAGTTCCTCCACAAGAGGCTCCATGAACAAATCAAAATCCTTTCCAGGACTTTTTGGACCTGGGATGAGCAAGGCCATCATGTAGTTTGATTCTTTGGTGCAGACATTTGGAGGCATGTTGTAAGGGATAACAAGCACTGGCCACATGCTATATGTGGCGCTCTGGGGCCAAATGGGTTAAATCCATCTGAAGCTAAGCCAAGTCTAATTTTTCTCGGGTCAGCAGCAAACTCTTTGTGTTTATCATTGAAGCTTTTCCACTCACTACCATGAGATGGATGGCTCATTACATTCTGATCTCTGTACTCCTGGTTCCTAGAATGCCACAGTACATCCTCTCTTGTTTCAGCATCATGAAACAACCTATGCAATCTTGGTGTAATTGGAAAATGTCTCAGAACATTATGAGGAATCCTCTTCACAGCATCGCCATCTTTCCATCTTGATGATTTTCATTTCGGGCATTCACTTAAGTTGGCATAATCCTTCCGGAACAGAACACAATTATTCTTACAAACATGGATCATATCATATCCAATTCCAACTGCACGAAGGAAATTCTTCATTTTACTGTAGGTGTGCGGCAGCTCAGACGCATCTGGGAAAGATTTGCGGAAAGAAGCCAACATCGCATCGAATGATTTGTTGGTCATCCGCTCAGATGTCTTCACCTGAAGAAAGGTGACCATAGCTGAGAATACTGACAGCTTATTTCCTGGGGTGACAGCAATGTTGCATTGTTCCAACATGCGGGCCCACCGTTTTTCTTCTGCAGGTGAAAGTTCACGGAATGCATGAGCATTTCGTAGCATTGTTTCAATGTTGGTCAAACTCACTGGCTCCGCCACCACCACCTCCTCCTCCTCTTCCCCCTGAGCATCAGGCATATCAAGATTGTGATCGGCTGCTTCCACGTAGTCAAGAACATTGACGTTCACAGCTTCACCATGATGAACCCACCTAGTATATGTGACCGACATCCCATACAAGTGTAGATGATTTTGCACAGTTGACTGGGGTCTTGTAACTGAATTCATACAACTGCTACACAGGCAGAGCACATCTGATTTCGGACCACCGTACTCAGCTCTGACAAAGTTCATGAAGTTTTCAACCCCCTCGACATATGCAGCGGAGAATCTTCGAGCAGAAGTTATCCAAGTCCTGTCCATTTGTTAGACATACAAATTAGTTCTTCTACTAGATACTACAGGAAAAACATATATGCTTTTTTATGAAGTCCAGAAAAAATACCTAGGTCGATGTCTAAAGCTATGGCAAGATATTTGGACGAGCAGATCTAAGTAACGAAATATATGTAAAGCTAATTCAGCAAACAGATTTGAGTGCCAAATTATGGCAGGCTGTTTCAGCAGTCAATGAGGCCGAGCACACAGCCATCGAACTATCGAAGGCCATCGCAACAACAAAGATCGAGTATAAAATGGTGTAGAGCTATTTCACCTAACAGATTGGCTACTAGACCATGGCAATCTACGTCACAATAAATATATGGCAGGATATTTTAGCAACTAATCGGCCTTGGCATGCGATCTCAGCTAAGCAGATTGAGTGCAGAACAGGGCAAGGAAGCTTCTTAAGCAGAGCATATTGACAGTAAACTACTTCGGCAAACAATGAGATTAACAGCGTCTATCAGCTAACATTCAGCGCTACACCGACATGAACGGGGCTCAGTCTAGAATGCGCATACCGTGGGAGAAGCTGACCGCCATGCGTCTCCACACGAACATCGCCAGCGGTGGCGGCGCTGACCGCCGTGCGCCTCCACAAGAACGTAGCCAGAGGTGGCGGCGCGGCTAGAGGACGGCAGTCTATGAGAGCGTATTGTGGGAGCAAGAGGATCGCCGAACCGCGGCGCCGACTTATTAGCGCGGCGAGGAGGGCGGCTTTTGCGGAGCGAATGGAGTGGAGGGGGACAGGGGGAGGGGGGTTTGGGGAATATTATTGGCTAGTTGGCCGAAGGGCGGTTGAATCGGATTTGGGGGGAATTTTTGGGTGTGGGGGGGGGGGAGGATTTTTGCGTGGTGGGCGGGGGGAGTTTGGCGCATGGTCGGTTTCTCCAAGTGCAGTCCCACGTGTCAGTGAAGAGGCAAGCCGATGTGCATTCCATTTGCGTGAGCCGTGTGCTGGACCGAACGTGTGTGGGGTGCAATGCGACCGCGACAAGAGTGCTGTGAGTGTACCGCCTTTTTTCCTTTTAAACTAGGTGCTTCGCCCCCTAAAATTTTTTTTTGCTTCGCGCGATCCATCGATACTACTACAAGTAATCCGGTAATCCCGACTAAAACGGCGTGGCCGGGTCTTTTCCCGCGCGATATGCTTATGTAATCCCAGTTACGTAATTAACGTAATGTGAAATGTGTGAGTTGTTGATTGTAGATTGGGGGGAGGGAGGGGCCCACCACCATGAAAATCAGGGGAGGAGAGAGAGAGGCAATTTACGTTCACCCTTTCGTAGGTTCCCGTAGATGTGGAAAGATGTGAAATGCGTGAATGTGTAGTGGACGTACTATTGGAGTGCCTAAGATAACGTGTGTATGTATAGACCCTATGTGTTTATTTTACTTCGCATGTTAGATTTGTTTCGGTTCAATAAAAAGCAAAGTTGGTGATCATGGTGTGCCTGTCATCCTGCAATATAGGCCGTCCGATATATCTAACGGATAGGAAGGAAACTATGACAATTTACCCGCACTCCTCTCCACATTTGCAGATAAGGCTTTCCCTCGTTCATCCTTTTCTCCCACAAGATCTTGATCTTCCGTGCAACGCACGGGTTGCTTGCTAGTACTCCTACAATATGTATATTATTGTGAAAGTTCATATACACCGGCCGAGATTAATGCAAACACGGCAGATTTTCATTACATTTCGAACTTTTATAGGACAGAAAAATAAAAGAAACCCGACCCTAAACCTATTCTACAGCGGCGACCGACGTCCTCCATCTGCGATCTCTATGTACGGGGGTGGGGTTCATGACCCGTGAAGTGAAGGTGCGGTCTTCGGCGAGGAAGAGGCGAACACGGGATATGGACCGGCTAGTTGGCACACCATGCCCTGCCGCCTCCCATGCCCTACTCATCCTCGGAGGAGTCCCCGACCTCGGCGGTGCCGGACATTTGACGGCGGCAAGGAGGACGCGTGGCTGACGGTGCTCCCGTCGTCGGCCGCCAGCGGGGCCACGGCTTGTGCGGTCGCGCCCGCGTCCGGCTACGCCGCTATTGTGTCGCGAGAGGCGACTTGAGCGAGGGCGGCGACCTCGAGCTTCGTCCCCGAAGACAAGCTCTCCCGCAGAGCGTTCGCACTTGCGGTCATGGCGGATGTGGTGCCAGGTAGGAGGACGATGCGCTATGGTGTGGAGGTTAGCTGGGCGTTGCCGCTTTAAGTAGCGCATTCCGGTGAGGCCAAGCGTCCGGGTGCGTCATTAAGTCACCGGAGTTGGTTCCTCGGGCACCGAGCCTCTTAACGACGACATACGAACGGACGGCATGAATGTAGGAAGCTGGCGCCGGCTGGGAACGAACCGCGCGACGGCGCGAGGGACGAGGGTTTTGGTGTGCCAGGGTAGTCAGCTGCGGTCGTGGCAACGTTGGAGATGCCCTTTGCTCACATGCGATCCTCGCATGTCATTGAAAAAGCAAGACGACCCGGCATGGTCTCAGGTCCAGAGGATGCAGTTGGCCAAGCTACACCACTCCGCGAACGCGTCGCGGCGCCCCGTGCATCCTCGACGAGCCGGGTGTTGGGGTGTGTTTGGATTGTGGCCAAAGTGCACCTAACCAAAATTTTGGTCATGACCCGAGATTGGTCTTTGTTTGGATGGTTGCCATTTTTTGGCATGCCAATGAACTCTAGCCAACTCTAGTTCATTTTTCTTGCCAATGTCGGCCAAATCATGGGCAACCAATACCTCAACCAAAATTTTGGTCATGACCCAAAGATTTGTCTTTGTTTGGATGGTTGCCATTTCTTTGGCATGCCAATGAACTCTAGCCAACTCTAGTTCATTTTTCTTACCAATGTTGGCCAAATCATGGGCAACCAATACCTCAACCAAAATTTTGGCTACCCAATGCTTTGATGGGGCAACCTTGGGCACAAACCAAACATACCGTTGGTCGTGCCACAGCACTAACGCCATGTGACGCCCCCGATTTGACCGTACACTAATCATGCACGCAAACGTGTATGATCAAGATCAGGGACTCACGGGAAGATATCACAACACAACTCTAAAACATAAATAAGTCATACAAGCATCATAATACAAGCCAGGGGTCTCGAGGGCTCGAATACAAGTGCTCGATCATAGACGAGTCAGCGGAAGCAACAATATCTGAGTACAGACATAAATTAAACAAGTTTGCCTTAAGAAGGCTAGCACAAACGGGGATACAGATCGAAAGAGGCGCAGGCCTCCTGCCTGGGATCCTCCTAACTACTCCTGGTCGTCGTCAGCGGGCTGCATGTAGTATTAGGCACCTCCGGTGTAGTACGAGTCATTGTCGATGGTGGCCTCTGGCTCCTGGGCTCCATCATCTGGTTGCGACAACTAGGTAGAAAGGAAAGGGGAAAAAGTGGGAGAAAAGCAACCGTGAGTACTCATCCAAAGTACTTGCAAGCAAGGAGCTACACTACATATGCATGGGTATATGTGTAAAGGGCCATATCGATGGACTGAACTGCAGAATGCCAGAATAAGAGGGGGATATCTAATCCTGTCGAAGACTACGCTTCTGGCCACCTCCATCTTGCAGCATGTAGAAGAGAGTAGATGGTAAGTTCACCAAGTAGCATCGCATAGCATAATCCTACCCGGCGATCCCCTCCTCGTCGCCCTGTTAGAGAGCAATCACCGGGTTATATCTGGCACTTGGAAGGGTTGTTTTTATTAAGTATCCAGTTCTAGTTGTCATAAGGTCAAGGTACAACTCTGGGTCGTCCTTTTACCGAGGGACACGGCTATCGAATAGATAAACTTCCCTGTAGGGGTGCGGCACATAACCCAACACGCTCGATCCCATTTGGCCGGACACACTTCTCTGGGTCATGCCCGGCCTGGGAAGATCAACACGTCGCAGCCCCACCTAGGCACAACAGAGAGGTCAGCACGCCGGTCTAAATCCTATGGCGCAGGGGTCTGGGCCCATCGCCCATTGCACATACCCGGGCGTCACCCTAGTAATCTATTCTGGTAACAGACACAATACTTATTCTCGTTGCTCTGGAACCCTTTCACCTTCTCATTAGGCATCGAACGATTGCCTATCCATTTGAAACTTCTCATGGTACCTTCTTACTTTGCTCTCGATATCTTCTTAAGTTAAAATTCGAGAGATACTTATGCTTCTTCCCCTGAGTTAACCGTCTGATGCTCGATCTTGTTAGAATCCGTCCTTCTAGAGTTTTCCCTTCTTACCCTTTCGTAAGTACGATGAAGAACCTGAAGAAAGGATGCCTACTTCATCATGATGACCTAAAGAAGAGAAATGAAGACATCAACGTAATGGATCGACCGCTTCAAAAAGAACAACCAAGATCGAGAAGACTCGTTAGAATTTCATAACCAATTTCTTCCTTTTAACTCTACCTCTTAAATCTCGGGACGAGATTTCTTGTAGTGGAGGAGAATTGTAACGCCCGGATAATTAAGCTACAGTAATCTTTGCTAATGATGCCATGTCATCTCTTTTACTGTTGCTAGGTCCCACGTTGATTCTAACCAATTCAAAATTCAAGTTTAAAATAAAGTCAAACAATAAAAGTTTTCAAATGTCAAATCTAAGATGTGCAACTGTGGTAAATAATTCATAACTATTGTTGATGAAGAAACCAAATTTTTATAAAATGTTTATGTTCTCAAAATTAATGAAAATAGTAGCTAAAACAATTAGTTAAATGCCTGTTCTTATTTTATAAATTAGCAAACTATTTTATTTAGGACTAGAACTTTTTGTGGCAGAGGTATAAATAGTACAATAATTTAGAAACTACTTTTGTATTTTAACTAACTAAAGTATTGTGGAAATTAAATAAACATGTAAAAAGAAAATAAAAGAAAAGAAAACAGAGATAAAACAAAGCCCCCTCCCTTGGGCCACCCGGCCCATCTATCTAGCAGGCCTGCACAGCCCAGCCCAACACCCCCTGTTTTCCCCTTCCTCCCGCTACAGAAGCAGACGATGCCGTGGTGGCCATCCACGGCGCCATGGCCGCGGTGGCGACCATCGGCGCCCCATCCCGCCTATTTAGCCGACCCTGGCGCCCCCTTCTCCCCTGGAACCCTAACCCCTATCCCCTCGCGCCCCCCTCTCCCTCTGGCCTCTCCCCCAACGTCGCCCGACGCTGTCGTCGCTGTTCTTCTCGCACCGCCACGGCGACCGCGACCCCGAGCTTCACCAACGCCTCCACGAGCTCCGGCGTTCTCCGCTCCTTCGTCTCCGACCATCAGCAGGAGCTGGGAGGCTCCGCTGAGGGCATTCTGCTCCGCCCCCTTTCGCCTCTGTCGCCGACGATCCTCGTCGTCTCCGACGAACCCGGCAGCTACTAATCCGTCGAGGGCTTTTCTTGGCCGCTCGGTGAGCTCCTCTCTCCCTCCATTCCTCCTTCCCGCAGCCGCGTTCGTCCCTAGCTAGTTCGCCACCGTTGCCGTGCCTCTGCTTCCGCCGGCGTGCTCGTAGTCGTGTCGTTGCTTCCCGTCGAGCTAAGATGAGCTCAGGATCATGCTCAGCACGTCCGTGCGGGCCCGTTGCCCCCCTCCTCCGACCGGATGCGCCTCCACGTAGCTCGTCGCCGGCGTCGTTCCAGCGACATTTGGGTCTTTTGATCGCGCCCATCTTGCTCGCGCGTGCACGTAGGCCTCGCCCCGCTCTCTGGATTGCCCGATCTCGCGCCGTACCACCGTTGCCGTTGCTCGCCCGAAGCACCTCGCCGCCGGCGAGCTCGAAGCGCTCGCCTCCATCCGTTCCAGCCACTCCGGCCACCACCGTTGGACGCGCGGCGCCGAGCCGCGTCAAATGCGCCCAGCCACAACCCCGCAGACCCCCTGTGCGCGAAACCCGCGCCCCTCCCGAGCCGCACCGCCGCGCCCCTCCCGAGCCGCGCCGCCGCGTTTGGCTCGTTGGAGTCAACTCTGGCGCGTCTCCGGCCGGTGTCCATCGTGGCGCCGCATGGCCTCCCCTGTGAGGCTGACTTGTGGGCCCATGCGGCCCTGTTGACTATGTTGACCTAGTCAACTCGCTGACTGGGCAGCCCAGAGCCACTGACAGCCAGGCCCCATTCCTTTAATCAACGTTTTAATAATTAAAACTTATTTAGTTAAATTAATTAGACACTGACAGGTGAGGCCTACTAGCTAATTAACTTAGTTTAGTTAAATTAACCACTATTAATTAGTCCAGTCACTGACCAGTGGGACCCACTGGACCCATAGGTTAGTTTTGACCTGGTCAGCGTGTCTGTTGACCGCTGACATCGTCCCCACGCAATGCTGACGTCATATTTCCTTTTCTGTTAATTCTGTTAATTTAAATAATTTCAGAGAATGTTTAAACCTTTAGAAATTCATAGAAAATAAACCGTAACTCCGATGAAAATGTTTTCTACATGAAAGTTGCTCAGAAAAATCCAAAAAATCCGAATACGCGGTCCGTTCATCTGTCACATGCCCCTAGCATGCTGAACATGGAACATTCCCCCTCCGGTCATCTGTTTGATACAGGTCTGGAACCGGTAATACATTCCCAGTTGAATTCCCCCTTCACCTTTATTGTGTAGCCATGCGTTAGGTCACACCCGGCACATCATATTGCCATGTTATGCTTTGTGATGCTATGCTTGCTTTATATTTATTGTTTCTTCCCCCTTTTCTCTCCGGTAGACCCCGAGACCGATGCCGCCCCTGTGATCGACTACGTCGAAGACGACCCCTCCTTGTCAGAGCAACCAGGCAAGCCCCCCCCCCCTTGATCACCAGATATCGCCTATTCTTCTGTATACTGCTTGCATTAGAGTAGTGTAGCATGTTACTGCTTTCGGTTAATCCTATTCTAATGCATAGCCTGTCATTGTTACTACAGTTTTTACCCTTACCTGCTATCCTACTGCTTATTGTAGGATGCTAGTGTTCCATCAGTGGCCCTACACTCTTGTCTGTCTGCCATGCTATACTACTGGGCTGTGATCACTTCGGGAGGTGATCACGGGTATATACTATATACTTTACATAGATGACACATGTGGTGACTAAAGTCAGGTCAACTCGTTGAGTACCCGCAAGTGATTCTGATGAGGGGGCTGAAAGGACAGGTGGCTCCATCCCGGTAGAGGTGGGCCTGGGTTCCTGACGGCCCCCGACTGTTACTTTGTGGCGGTGCGACAGGGCAGGTTGAGACCACCTAGGAGAGAGGTGGGCCTGGCCCTGGTCGGCGTTCGCGGATACTTAACACGCTTAACGAGATCTTCGTATTTTATCTGAGTCTGGCCATTTGGTCTATACACACTAACCAACTACGCGGGAACAGTTATGGGCACTCGAAGTCGTGGTATCAGCCGAAGCCTTCGTGAAGTCAGCGACTGAGTGGCGCGCACAGGATTGGACTGGAACGCCTGCTAGGCTGGGTCTGCTTCCGGCCGCGTTCGCAACGTGCATGTGTGCAATGGGCGATGGGCCCAGACCCCTGCGCCATAGGATTTAGACCGGCGTGCTGACCTCTCTGTTGTGCCTAGGTGGGGCTGCGACGTGTTGATATTCCGAGGCCGGGCATGACCCAGAAAAGTGTGTCCGGCCAAATGGGATCGAGCGTGTTAGGTTATGTGGTGCACCCCTGCAGGGAAGTTTATCTATTCGAATAGCCGTGTCCCTCGGTAAAAGGACGACCCGGAGTTGTACCTTGACCTTATGACAACTAGAACTGGATACTTAATAAAAAACACCCTTCCAAGTGCCAGATATAACTCGGTGATCGCTCTCTAACAGGGCGACGAGGAGGGGATCGCCGGGTAGGATTATGCTATGCGATGCTACTTGGTGAACTTACCATCTACTCTCTTCTACATGCTGCAAGAAGGAGGTGGCCAGAAGCGTAGTCTTCGACAGGATTAGATATCCCCCTCTTATTCTGGCATTCTGCAGTTCAGTCCATCGATATGGCCCTTTACACATATACCCATGCATATGTAGTGTAGCTCCTTGCTTGCAAGTACTTTGGATGAGTACTCACGGTTGCTTTTCTCCCACTTTTTCCCCTTTCCTTTCTACCTGGTTGTCGCAACCAGATGATGGAGCCCAGGAGCCAGAGGCCACCATCGACGACGACTCGTACTACACCGGAGGTGCCTACTACTACATGCAGCCCGCTGACGACGACCAGGAGTAGTTAGGAGGATCCCAGGCAAGAGAGGATCCCAGGCAGGAGGCCTGCGCCTCTTTCGATCTGTATCCCCGTTTGTGCTAGCCTTCTTAAGGCAAACTTGTTTAATTTATGTATGTACTCAGATATTGTTGCTTCCGCTGACTCGTCTATGATCGAGCACTTGTATTCGAGCCCTCGAGGCCCCTGGCTTGTATTATGATGCTTGTATGACTTATTTATGTTTTAGAGTTGTGTTGTGATATCTTCCCGTGAGTCCCTGATCTTGATCGTACACGTTTGCGTGCATGATTAGTGTACGGTCAAATCGGGGGCGTCACATGCCACCCTCGGCACACTGAAACCGACCGTGTCTAGCGACGATATGAGCGTGTCGCTCACCGCGGTCGCCATGTCCAGAGGCGGTGCTGGAGCTGCGCCCCGTTGTTGGCCCCAACGACCCACATGAACGGTTGTTGGTGGCGAGGAGGTCGTGGGCCAGCTCCTCCATTGGACTAGTCTGCACTATGTCGTCCCGACGGGTGTGCCCCACATGTCGGTTTCCCTATTTTCCCGGCCATATTCGAGCGTCAGTGCTCCGCGTTGCGCATTAGGCCTTTCACTATGTAGGCCAAGCGAGACAACTTATTGTTTATTTGAGCCGTCCATCGATCATGTCGCCCTCCAGTCGAGTCCATCCTCCCGCATGCCTCATTTGAACATTCCGCCGAGTATCATTCGCATGTACCCACCCTAGTCCTCTTTCAATAGATCTCCGGACCCCGAGATGAAATCGAGAGGGAACGAGTGGGGGCACGTGATACCTAAGGCGGATTCAAAATTTTGAACCGGTGATCATAGCATCCACAAATCATATATAAAGGGTATTCAATGTTCGTTTCGTTTTTGAACGTACAATATACTCCCCCTATCCTTTCTAGTTTACATATAAGTTTTATCTGTAGTCAAAGTATCTCTACTTTGATCAAAAAGGTATCAACATTCAACAACGCCCAATCAATATTGTTAGATTCGTACGTACTCCTAGATTTGTACTCGAGATGGTTTCCAATTTGACTATTGACAAGATTAATAGTACATGAGATGTATAATGTGAAAATTATATCATTGGAAACTCCTTTCACATATGAATTTGACCGTATGCTTTGTGTAAGTTGCATGTCATATATTATTACTCTAACATTTGGTCAAAATTAGCCTCGAAAAACGCATTAGACCCTGTATGCTTTGTGTAAGTTGCATGTCATATATTATTACTCTAACATTTGTGTAAGTTGCATGTCATATATTATTACTCTAACATTTGGTCAAAGTAGTATAGTGGAAGTGGATCCTCTGACGTAGGTATCCCTACCTTACCCTCCCTTTTGGTCACTTACTGGCGGACCCCATGCTTGCTAGGCCCCGCATGTCAGTTACTCAATGGGTTCGGCCACGTCAGGGGATCCTCATCCGTAGTATACTCCCTCTGTTTTTATTTACTCCGCATAAAATGGAGGGAGTGGTGGTATAATAAATGACACGGGCGGGGGAGGGGGAGGGGGAGGGGGAGGGACATCGGTTTGCTCTCAACTGCGGACCCACAAGCGAGCGAAAACGCAAGATGAAGCGCGTTCCATTCGGTGAGCGACGTGGAGGGTCCAGCGTGCTGGGCTGCAACGCGAACGCGACAAGAGCGATGTACAGTCAAAACCGATTGACCGATCATCACCGGAACCACTATTCACACCAGAACCTTCGCTGCTCGGCCTACGCCAGCCACTGCCCTAAAACCACACCAAATCTCCAGCCCATTCCCCCACCTTTCGATCCCCTAGCCCGCATCAAGCGTCCCCTAGTTCGCCGGAAAGCCATGGTGCGCCTCAAGATCACTTACTACAAGATGCTGACGCCGGAGCGCCGCGCAGAAATCGCGGCGGCGGTCGGCGCCACAGACCTCCGTTCCCAAGCTCGCTTTGCAGCGGGCCAATCCCCGAGTTCTCTTCGTGCCGATGGGTATGAGACGATGGACGTCGACTTCGTGCCGGTGTCCGAGTCCCCAATGGTGGAGGCGGACCAGCGGTTCAACATGGCGATACTAAAGGAGGACTGGAGGCAGAGGCTCAACTCGACGCGGAGCGCGCGCATGCCGCTGCCATCGAGGCTCTCCTGCAGGCGGAACCGGATGTCGTGGATGTGAACCGGGCGGCGGAGGCTCAACTTGAGGGGAGCGCGCGGATGCCGCTGCCATCGAGGCCCTCCTGCAGGCGGAACCGGACGTCCTGGACGTGAACCGGGCAGCAGAGGCTCGACTCGACGCAGAGCGTGCGGATGCCGCTCTCACCGACGCCCTCCTGCAGGTGGAACCGGACGTCCTGGACTTGAACAGGGCGGCGGAGGCTCGACTCGACGCGGAGCGCGCGGATGCCGCTGCCATCGAGGCCCTCCTGCAGGCGGAACCGGACGTCCTCGACTTGAACCGGGCTGTGCTCTCGTCCGTGCAGAGCGTCCGCATGCTCCACTTGAACGAGTAGCTGGAGGCCAAGGACAACCACGGTGCTGAGACAGACGTCGGCAGCGACGGCTGGTTCGCGCCGGCAGCCAAAGACGACGAGGCCGTCTCTTTCCGCGAGCAGTGATAGTTTTTCTTTATGTTGTTATTTTTATGGATCTTTTGCTGTGTAAAAACATATATTTGTTATGCAAGTCGCCTGACTTGGGTCAGTCTACCATTTCAGGAGGTTGGATGAATATCCTACGTCTCCTAACCCTTCTTTCCTTCTTCCTCACCTCTTCTTCTTCCCCAACAGACCACCGCACGGGCCGTACGGATACTCCCCAACATGCGGTTGGATAAACATACTCTATGAACGAAAATTATGTGTCAGCGATAGGATGGCTGAGTTTGGTTTGTTCACATGCGACAGCACGTGTCATTGAGGGTGCGTTCCCTTGGTTGGGTTTGCGGCGTGCAGGAGCGACTGTGTGAGGGTGCGGTGCGACCGCGACGTGCAGGAGCGACCGTGTGAGGGTGCGGTGCGACCGCGACAGCCGTGCGCAAGTGTACCTCCTTCTCATTTTGAAAACTTTAGGCAAGCTTGGCAAAAATGTGTGGCGAAGTTTGGTAATGCAAGGCCTAGACCCAAAGAGGATAAGTACGTACGTACTAGGAGTACTAGTGTTAAAAAAGAAAGGCGGGGTTTTCATTCGCGGGATTTAATCGATACGAATCCTCGTTTCACGTGTCAATTAATGCGTATTTTTTTCTCCAAAGACCAAAGAGCTAACCATCTCACTCTTCATCGCTTGATTAATGCAGCGCCATGCAAACCAACCTTCTCACTTCCGCATGCATGCAGGGGATATTAATGTCCTTGGTTGCTAACCCCATCAATTTTGCCTCGATTAGTGTTAGTGGCCCTTTGCAAATTGTAATTTTGATATACTGACCTTGTGTACAAAAAAATGGAGGTAGTAACTATATTTGACTTCCTTCCCCATTGCGGTAACATCGACGATATCTTTTTTTTTGGGTGGTTTGGCAAAGTGCGTTCGACGGAGAACACCATTGAGGGAGACCACGGTAAGTCGTTCGCAAGTGCCGCCTGCAAGCCGAGACAACCGCCTTATTTGCATCCAGCAAGTCCTTTACTAGTACTACTAGGAGTACTAGTGCGGTGAGATGGTTTCTCGAAGAAGACGATGGAGAAGCGGAGTCAGCGAAGAGTGAAATGATGGTTGCTTCGTCCGTGCTTTTGTGATTTGACGCCTCACTGCTTTGTGATTTGTGATGGAAGGGACAGGGGAGTAGACTCTGTGCTCTATATTGTACTACATGGGTCCAAGCATGGGAGAAAGAGGAGAGACGTTGCATTTTTCTATTCCTTCAATCAATCAATCAGGGAGCTTCGGTTCCATCTTTTTGGCTTTGGCAACACCGTACACAATGGTTCCCACGATGCCAAAAGCTATTTTCACATTTGGTTACACATTGTGGATGCCCTTAACCGTACCACTTGGTTTTGCTCCTGTGTGCTATCTATACAAATCTCAATTATATTGATCTAAAAAATTATAGAATCAAGATTGGTAAAAAGGAGGTGATTTTGCCGCGCAGATGGCAGGGGAGGTTTCTTATTTGAGCAATGCTACATCCACGTAATGGTTTACGTAAAGTTACGAACTGATGTGATGTTGGACTATTTGATTGGATTAAAGGAGAGGATTAGGCCCACCCCACCTGAAAATCAGGGGGGCATATATAGATTAGATGGAAAGTATACGTAGCAGCTACGTAGCCCTTTGTAAGTCTAGGATTAGGCTTCTTATTTTCGGAGGACGTTGTCCTGGCGGTTTGCTAACATGCGGTCCCACGTGTCAGTTCTTTACCAAGCCGATCCGCGTCCCACATGAGGCAGAACAACGGCAGAAGCAAGACGTGGTTAAGTTGAAGAAGATGAGGGAGAAGCGGATTCAGCAACGAGTGAAATGATGTGATGGTTGCTTCGTCCCTCCAACTTAACTGCGGGAAAGGTGCAGCTTTGTGATTTGACGCCTCATTGCTCATTACTACGCCGGCGCCATGACAGGGGTGCTTCACCCCGGCTGCTCCGCACTGTATTCCGGTATGGCGCGTGGACCCGGTAGCTTGATGTCCCACATGTCGGTGAAAGGGACTAGAAGATTTATGAAAGCGAGCGCTCCATTCTTACGACGGAGGAGTAGACGACACGACGGCCCAGTGAACTATCACTTGTAGTACTGTATAGTACTATAGTTTTGCTATTTCGCACGATCCATCGATACAAACCCGATTAAACAGGAAAGGGCGGGATTTTTCCCGCGCGGTAGATGATACTGGCCATACATTTCAAAGGCAATTTTACGGTAACTATATACGTTTTGCAGTGATTATACGGTCACTTGCTCACAGTTCAGCATCGGATTGCACTCTGTTGACCGGCCAAATAGTCTGCGTGGCGCCATGTTGACTAGTTAAATTGACCACGTTCCTTGTGGGTCCCACCTGTCAGTTCGCATAGGCAAAAGGTCAGATAAACACAAATTTACGCAGGCGCGACAAGGCTCCAACCCGTGCGCGGGAATCACCTGGTTGTGTATGTGTCTGTCAGGGCCTGATGTGTGTGCATGCACGTGTAGGTTGAGCACTTGAGCATGAGAGTGTGTGTTGGTCGTGTGGTGTACTGGTGTGTGCATGCATGCGTGCGTGTGTGCGTGTGAGTGTTGCGTGCGTGCGTGTGAGTGTTGCGTGCATGCGTGGCTGCGTGTGTATGTGTGAGTGTTGCGTGCGTGCGTGGGTGCATGTGTTTGTGTGAGTGTTGCGTGGATGCAGTTTGTGTGCATGCGTGCGTGTGTGTATAATCACCACACCAGCTCCTGTGTGTTAAAACAGACGGCTCAGCATACCAATACAAGGCCACCTTGTCCGCTGTGCCCGCGGTCATGACTTCGAACCACCGTCCAAACATTTTTTTGTCGTTTGTTTTCATTCTTACTAGCAAGATGCCCGTGCATTGCACGTAACATCAAGATGCATTTGTATGACTTGTTTATCTATTGAGAGAAAATGATGAACGAGGGAAGGCCTTATTTGCAAATGTGGAGAGGTGTGTGGGTACCTTTTTGCAAAATTGCCATAGTTTCTTTCCTATCCGTCAGGTATAAATCGGACGGCCTATATTGCAGGATGGCAGACACACCATCATCACCAACTCTGTTTTTATAAGAGTGTATTTTATGTATTTTATAAGAGTGTAGATGTAGAGTAGATACAAGTCGACAGGTGGGCACGATGGTAGTGAGATAATGTGATGCAACACTAGAGGTGCCACGTGGAGCGTTTAACTGGTCAACTAGTCATGTCATGAGAAAATACAGAGTTGTACGGTGAGCCCGTGACTGTATAATAACCACTAAACGTAAATGGTGACCGTAATGAGTGGATTCTGAAGTCCAATGTACGTATCGTGCTTTCGCTTCAAATACAATGATCGTCATTGCATATATCGCGAGAGAAAGATGAAACATGCGTGAATTTTCTGGGGGCTTACTTTTAGAGGACCTGGAGATAGTTTTGTGTGCATACGTGAAAGGGGTGTACAGGGGGGTATGCGGTGGAGAGAGGGATGCTCTTCGTTTCTCTTTATTATGACTAACTTTGTATATAGTATAAAAATATACAAATTCACAGTGCGGAATAAATATCATTGTGGGCACCATGCAATTCAAATTAGCGTTCATACTCCTTCATATAACTTTGTAATGTTGTATATATGTAGAAACTCTAAATAATTTTTTGGCCACACTTTATTCAAAAGGAATGTTGTATGCAAAATAAACGTGAAGAGAGGGCTTTTTAGATCAATGGGGTACGTGATGTAACATGTATGAATGTGTAGTTGATGCATTTGGCGGGGCCTAGAGAGGTATGTGTGTGTATTACGTACTCGAGAGAGGCATGGATACAAGGGCCGGCGGGGTGGGGGCGTGGGATTGATAGCATGAGAAATGAGAGTGGTCTAGAGAGAGAGAGACGAATATGACGTCACGACAAGAGATTCCATTCCCTTGAGTGTGTATATGCAAGGGGGGAGGGAATAGAGGCACCAGGAGAAATTTTCTGTGTGTGTGTGTGGTTTTTGTGGTGGTATGTGTGGGTGTGAGAAGATAATGAGACGTGGGGGCAGAGGGTGTGTCACCGCGTGAGGTCCGGTGGGTCGAGGTGAGGCCCTTCGTTCGGTTCCGTCCTGGGCCACATTGGTCGGCCCGTGACGCATTTAGGAAGACCCATGGATGTCTAGTCGTACAAGACAAAGATAGCAGAATTGTGAAGGACTCTGTGTCCACTGACAAAGCCGGCTAGGATTTGTAACCCTAGGTTCTCGGACTAAGGTAACCCCTTTATCTCTGATATTACTATTCATCCAACCTAACTTTAAGGGGCATCCTACAGAATGCTCAGCTAGAATCGTACTCGTCGATTAGGAAGAGAGGTGTGAGACAATGCGTGAGAGACAGGCATAAAGATAATGTGCGTACATGAGACACGTAGGCAGGTCCATGTATATAGAAAGGGTCGATGAGGATTGTGCGTGTGTATGTGTGCGAGAAAGACACCTCGGGAGAGTGTGTGTGAGCATGTGTGAGAGACCACCGATGGAGAGTGAAACTACACGTAAAAGACTGCTCTACACATTGATTAAAGATATAAATTGTATCCAAATATTAGGATGGGATCATGATATTTGCAATTCGCATAAGGAGCGGTCATTGATCCATCAGACATCTAGATTCTATCGAATTTGAGCATGTCTATGTTATTATTCGACACAATTGATCCACATAGTTAGTATTTTGAACTCCAGACAATGCATCGCTTTAGCAATCGAATATAAATGTGAGTATAGTTCATGTTGTGTGTGTAAAGCACATTATACATACGAAAGTTACACAATGGACACTATAAATAGCTACGTATGAACTAGCATACATTTGAATTCAACTTAAGGTGGTTTAAAAAAATCGAATTCAACATGAAGTCCATTAAATTGTTTGAATTTGATATCATGGCATTTGTAAACCATACCTAAATTATGGGGGCACCAATCTTTGCTCTGATTTTGTACATAATAGCATATGTAGTCGTGTACAAAATAGATTCAAATTTAGCTCCTCCATTCCAAAATAATCGTAGTTATAGGATTTTCAAGTGTCAAAATTTCAAAAAGAAGCGGATAATTTAATGAGGTTTTCAAACATACAAGGTCAAATATAACGTTGTCTATTTAGGTCAATCCTCATAGTTCAAGAGTACTCTAAACGTGAATGCTTGTTTTTCAAAATTTCGAACGAAGCGCCAAAAGAGCCTCTACTCGCCCGAAACCGCGTGAGCCCAATGTTTGGTAGTACAAGGAAATTACTTTTCTAATAACTCCGACCCGTGAAACCTACCGGCCCGACGTCCAAAGGTCTAAACCGGGGTAGGTTTGTAGCTTCATCTAGACGCCACGCAACCGCATCTGAAAAACATTCATACACAATGGCCGCCTAAGCACACATGCGCGCGGCCGAAATCGCTCCCGCCCACTATTTGGGACACCTGGGATTACCATCCTACCCCCGACCCGCAGTAGGTCCGAAATTTATGAGGGGGGCAAAGTTTGTACTTTCCCCAAATTTCAAACAAGCGCGCCCCATCTTCTGTTCAAAAAAGCCAAAAAAAAGCGTGTCCTAGACCGAAACATGGTTCCCCCCCACCCGTCCGATTCCCCATTCGTACTCCGTGGGCGCCAAAACTACCTCTCCACCAGCCGCGAAACCCCGGCGTCCTCCGTCCGCCACCCCATCCCACCCATCAACTGCCGCCCTCCTCCATCACGCCGGAGCCGATACCCCGACGTCGTCGTCCACCACAACCTCAACCGCAACACCCTCCATGGCTAGTAGTTGAAGCCGAGGCCGATCCGTCCATACCCGAGCCAGTTCAACCACGCCGTCCTGCGCCTTACCGCTGCGGCTCCGACTTCGCCACCCTCCACCGCACCGGTGTTGTTCGTGCTACGCTGTTCTTCGCCGCCTCGGATCTGCTTCCCCTCCGCCGACATACGGCCACGGCAACACAGTCAACAATTTGGCCATGAGTTCGTCCAAGCCTGCACCCTCCAGAACATCGGTTTCCCCGGTAAAAAGAAGAAGATTGGCGCGACATGTGGAGGTGACCACACCGGCAAACGAAAAAGGTATATTCGTGCAAATCTTACGTCTCTGCTTGCACGGTATTCATCCCACAGAAGACACTAGTTGACCGCTTCTTCTTGATACTAGATGTTCCTAGTAACTCGCGATGCACAAGGTTTCTCCTCATATACTATTTCACCTTAGCTAGAGGTCCGTCGCCCCCCCTGAATTTCAATTTCTGGCTAATTGATTCCCAATTAATGGAAGCATTCCCCGGCGTAACAGGCGCTAGTACGCCTATTACGCCGGGGAAGCAACGCCTTGGTGTTTATCTTAGGGGCGTGTGCGGCCTAGAGCTACTGGCGCCCGATCTGGAGGTCGGCCGGGATTAAAGGGATGGCCAGGGGGCGCTGCCAAGCACGGCGGTGGTGTGAGGTTGATGGGAGGGCGGGGCGGTGGAGGCAGCGGTCTGGGCCGGTGGTCGCTGGCAGTTCGAGAAAGATCGTCAACAGTGACTGGCGGGAGGTAGATGAAGGCCATCTGCCCGTTCCTTATAGATCGGACGGTTCATTAAAAAAAATCGACTGACCTATTTATTTTCAGTCGACTGTTATCTTAGATATGACCACATGTGGTGGTGTGCTGGAGGAGTACCTGCATTTCCTGTGCTCATATATTACAAAATCATACGGAGTAGAATCTAATTTTGTTTGCCATGCAATGTTGTAGAGCTATCATATGTCTCCTGTCATTTATTTTTCAGCCACCTGCTATCTGCTACTTTTACAGTGCACTAGTTCTGCACACACTTCATCCTTACTCTCACTATTGTGTTTTTATGCAAGGGTATTTCAGACTCTGCTACCATGAGAGAAGCCAAAAATAAAAGAGAGAAGTCGCTCCAGCTTCGTATGTGGGTAGGCAAGACACGTTACAACGCTATAAAGGGTGCAGTGTCAGCAGATGGAGACGGTAAACGTAGCTCTGGAGTTGATGACCTCGCTCGCAATGAACCACCATCCCAGGTGCTTGCTTTAACTTCGCGGTGTCATATGCGGTTGCATGTTCCATATGGTGTCTAGCTTGTATTCGAAAGGCCGAAGTCGGTAAGATAAGGAAAGATATTTTTTTTACATGAACCACCATCCCGTGAGCACCAGAAGACAAATAGCTAGTCAGGGCACTGGCCGAGCCAGTGACAAGCCTAACAAAGATAGGCATCACCTGGAAGCCAACTAAAAAGCTGCGATGGTGGCGAAGCAGCCCGCCTCCCACCAGGCTCTCAGGTCCTAGATGATCATGCTCACCACTCCAGCCGGATGTCTAGTTTGTATTGCTTCCAATTTGGTTACATTGCATCTGCTTAGCGTACACATTATACCTTTGAATATGACATACCTTTCTGTTTTTGGTACATACTAGTACATCTGTGTATTAACCATGTTCTTACATCAAACTAATGGTCTTGTGTATCCCTCATCAATCACTTATGACGAGGCAGGCAGGCGAGGGGACTACTCCTCATTTAAAGAATGCAGCGTGAGCCTCCCGACATGATTCTCAAGAAACAAAAATGCTAGATGAAGATAGTGAACGTAGCTCTGTAGTTGATTACAGCATTTCCCCTACACTAGCATCGCAGGTGCTTGCTCTAACTTGGCAGCGTGATATGTGGTTGCATGTTGCATATGGTGTCTAGATTGTAATTCTTCCAATCTGGTTAAACTGCATGTGCTAGTCTGCTTAGCTTATACATTATACCTGTTAATGTGACATGCCTTCCTGTATTTAGTACATAGTACATATGTCTATTAAGCATGTCCTTACATAAAACTATTGTTTTTTTGTATCCCGCATCAATCAACATGACGAGACACCTTTAGTATATGCAGTGCGATATTAGTTGCATCTTTCATATGATTTATAGCATGCGCTGCTTCTAATTTGTTGAAATTCCATTTATGATGGGACGCTTTTAACTTGGCAGAGTCAAATTGGTTGCATCTTTCATGTGGTGTCTAGCTTGCATTGCTTCTTATTTGCTGGAATGGTTTCTGCTTAGTTTACACAAACAGTTGTGAACATGCCATGCCGTCCTGTTTTTCGTACATATTCCATCCTGGTATCATGTGTTTGCCTTACATCAAAGTAGTGATTGTCAGTATCATGCATGAATGAGTTCTGAAGAGAGAATTTTATTGCTTTTTCTTGTCGGTTTTACTTGACAATTCAAAATCAATAAAGCGGAAGGAAGTTAGCAAGGCAGCGGATAAAGTTGCTCCTTCTGAACGGAGGGCCTCTACAGTTTCTACTCCTCCACACCCCCAAGATGATTTCCAAGACAACACATGCATAGACACTCAACAAAGCTGTGTTTATGATGAGCACGTCTCCCCTAGTGCAACATCACCGGTGCTCCCTCTAACTTGGCACTGTTATATGTGGTTGCATGTTATGTGTGATGTCTAGCTTGTATTGCTTCTAATTTTGTTGAATTCCATCTGCTTACTTTACACATTATACTTGAATAAGACACGTGTTCCTCTTTCTAGAACATACAATATCTGTCTATCACACCATGTTCTTACATCAAATTACTGCTGTTGTGTAACCTGCAACAATCACTTATCATAAGACACGTTTGACTTCGGAGTGTGATATAGGTTACATCTCACATTCTTTTCTAGCTTGTACTACTAATTTGTTGAAATGGCACTTATGACGAGACAATTTTAACTTGGTAGAGTGATATTCGTTGCATCTTTCATATGGTGTCTAGCTTTCATTGCTTCTAATTTGTTGAAATGCCTTCTCCTTAGTTTACACATCATAAGCTGTGCATATGCAATGTTGTGAATATGCAATGGCACTAATGACGAGAGACCTCTAACATGGTAGTGTGATGTTGTTTGCATCTTGCATACGATTTATTTCTTGTACTGCTTCACATTTGTTTAAACGCCATTTATGATGAGACACTGTTAACTTGGCAGAGCGATATTTGTAGCATCTTTCATATGGTGTCTACCTTCCATTGCATTGCTTCTAATTTGGTGAAATGTCTTCTTCTTAGTTTACACATCATAGTTCTGGTTATCTCTTCCGTCCTGTTTTTCATACATATTACATCCTCCTATCATGTGGTTGTCTAACATCAAAGTTCAGTTCGTCTGCATCACGCATCAATTTGGTCTGAAGAACTAAATTGTTATTCGTTTTTCTTGTCGGCTTGACTTAACATGGCACAGAGAAAGAGGAAGAAACACAGAATGGCAGGGAATGAGAAGCGGATGAATCCTGCAGATTCTGCTGGTACTGATGGTGCAATAGAAGGTCAAAGTCCAGCGGAAAATTCTACAAACACGGCATCCCATGCTACACCAAACAAGCAGAGACAGCCCTAGTTCTTGCAACACCTACCACAGTACTACCAGCTGCACGACTTACTCGTGCGTCAACTGAGCTAGCAGCACGTTCCCAAGCTCCCTTGCCACCTGACACTACTTCCCAAGCACTCTTGACACAAGACGAGTTGGCAATATCAGATGAACCTTGTGAGCTTCAACAGCAAGAAGGTAGTTGCTGGAGTCAAGTTACAGTTGCATGCTTCTTTATATGTAGTCTCACAGTTTGATGTACACTAACACTTCCTATGTTCGTTGTTGGACTAGCACCTAGGCACAAGAGGAAACAAACATCAGGGATAATGCTCGATAGGTTAACTAAATCTAGAGGAGGAAGAATGGAGATCCGTTTTGAGGCAGGTTTAAAAAGGCCACGTGATGCTACAGAGTCAGCCAAGTTAGTATCAGAGGCAGCGGTTGCTGTTATGTGTCATGTACGTATCCTCCCAACATGGATTCAGTACAGGAATGACAAAGACGAAACCCAGTTCAACACCTTCCTGGACCATTTATCCGTAAGTATGGTTATGTATGGAAACTAGTAATATCGTCTTGCTCTGTCCCATACTTTCTAGGTTGCTGATAATGAGACTCCCATAATTTTCAACAGATGAGGTTCAAGTTGGATAGCCAAGATAATGCAACCAGACAAGTTTGCACGCATGTTTTCAAGTCTGCTCTGCGACAGTACCGATATAACTTGAGGAAAACTCACTTTGAAGGCAAGGCTAACAGTGAACTTTTTTCCCAAACATCTCAAGTGGAAAATATATCGGATGAAGACTAGAGGGGCCTTGTTAAACATTGATCTAATCCGAAGTATCAGGTTATATATATGTGATCAGATCACATGTTGAAGTCCTATTTACGCATGTGCCACACAAATCTATCTTCTTGTAGGTGAATTGTTCAAAGAACAAGGCCAACCGTACGAAAGTGAAATTCCAACAGACGACAGGATCTCGTAGCTATATTGCACACTGCGAGGCTCTTGTAATTAGCTGATGTTTCACTCTTTTCGCTGTACCATATTATCAGATCTATATTGACTTGTTCGAAATGCAGAGGAAATCCTGCAAGGACCAAAAAGTACCTGAACCAAATGCTGTGGAAATCTTCAAGGACTGTCACACCAGCAAGAAGAAGGGCATGACTACACCAGTCAAAGCCGCTGTTGTAAGTCCTTAATCCTCATGCCTTTTAACTACTACTTACTCTGACTTGTGCCTTGAACTGCATGGTTTGCAGCCAATGTCTATTACTCTTTTCAATTTTATACACAATTGTCTTAGCGTATCATTGCACCTTACAAGGTTTAAAAGAGAGGAGTGATGTTCCTTTGATCTTGACCCGTAATCTAGTTCCGTGCTGGACTTGCCCACACAACGTTACAATTGCCTGTTTGTCTGTTCTCAGTTGTTTTGTGATATGAATGATGTCATACTATGCTTACCGTATTATAAACTTCGTCTCTTTATCCTTAGCCCTCAATACAATGTGAAGAAATAGACAATACATTAGTGATGGTACATGGTCATATGTTTGGAACCTGGTTTTATTATGTACTTTGCAATAAAATACAACTAATATTTTACATGGGTTCACCAGAATAAGTTCTGTATATAGACCAAAGCTATTTTGTTTGGTTTTGCTGCCTCCTTAATATCTTTTGTTCTCGTACTACTAATGTAAAACCTCAACTTGTCAGCGAGCTATGGAAAAAATGGTGGAACCGCCACCTTCTGAAGGTGGCGAGGCAACTATAATCGCAATGTCAGCTCTTGCTGCAGTGGGTCAGTACCTGTCCACTAACAGTGCCAAAAGCATGTTCCTGCGTAATACTGGGTTGGTTGTTAAGGCAATATCATCCAAACTGCCTCATGATCAAGATATGCAAGCTCAAAGCAATGTTGTATCTGTGCTCCGGACACAAGTCCATTCCCTAACAGAGACCCTTTGTGAAACAAGGAGAAACATTGCTCAATGTCGTCAAGATATGCATGGTTTTGAAACCAGACTATCAGACATTTTCTATGTTGTTCAGGAGCCTAGGGAAATGAAGGCGAGGGTTATGGTGCTCCATCGGATCATACAACATGAAAACGTAACAATCAGGTCAAATGAACTGAGCTTCTGAACTTCTGGTGGTGCATTTATCTGCTAGACTGTTAAGTTTTATGCCAACCTTCCTTTTGTTATATAGTTGTAATTTGTTTTGGTGCGATACAAAACTTATTCTTAACGTGCAGCCACCGGCTGAAGAAAATAGCAAGCCATTTTTGTATAGTGTAGGGTGTTCCCTATATTTGCACTGGTGGCGATCTTTGATGCCGAGTGGATGTAATCTATGCAATCGCCTTAATAGCCTAGCGTTAGTTTCGGCCTTATTTATTTCCTAGTCTTCTTTTTCCCTGGTTTGCTAGTGGCCTCAACTACCATGGGCCATATACGGGCCGTAGGATCCATGGGTCTCCTACGGGCCGTCGATAAATGGGCCCGTAATCGGTGGGCCTCGGGCCGTCGGATAAATGGGTCTACATGGGCCGTAATCGGGCGTAATTGGTATCGGCCCAGCACGGTAACAGGCCGTTAACAGGCCGTAGGACAGCAAAGGCTTAATTCTGTCACAGGCATAAGGGGTCGTTAATGGGCCAGAATATAGGACGGGCTGGAAACAGCGCAACGGGTTAACAGGCCAGAAACGGGCCGACTCTTGCCATGGGCCGAATTTGGCCCATTAGGGTAACAGGCCAGTAACGGGCCGACTCTTGCCATGGGCCGAATTTGGCCCATTAGGGGAACAGGCCAGTAACGGGCCGACTCTTTCCATGGACCGAATTTGGCCCATTAGGGGAACAGGCCAGTAACGGGCTGAAAGTAATCGAGGGCCGAAAAGGAGCCCAAGAACGTATGGGCCGTCAATAGGCCGAAAGCTAACACGGGCTGGAAACGGCCCATGTAAATCAAAGGCTGTCAACGAGTATAATGAAAATTACTGTTCATTATGGGCTAGATTCACCGTGGGCCTGTAAAGGGCCGAAAGATACGAAGGCCTCATATGGGCCGAAAGACATCGTGGGCCATAAATGGGCCGAAAGTGAAATGGGCTGGTGTTATATTCGACGGCCCACATGACGTTGTTGGGCCGATTTCCTTTAGGGCCTAACGGGCCGTCAAATGGGCTATTTGCAAAGAGACTGTTAACAGGCTTTTCATGGGCCAGCCCGTTAACTTTTAACCAAGTCAAATGGGCCAGCTTTGTAAGCTAAATGGGCCAGTGGTGGGCCGTGGCACGTGTCGACATATCATAGGCGCCTATCTGACCCACTAACGAGCTGACACGTGTTTCGTTCGGCCAATAAGAATTTTACACGTGGAAATTTCCCATTGGTCGGGGCTGTTAACGGGTTATCGGATCCAAAACCCGACCCGATAGCTTAACGGCGTTCCGTTACGGTGGATGCCACGTGTCGGTCACCCTTGACGAAAGCACTTCTGTGACGCGTGATTTATCGTCATGGAAGTGGACACTTCCGTGATGATAATTTTGGTAATGTCATGGAACACTTCTACGACAGCACAGGTATGACTATCTTGATTCTGTCTTAAAATCGTCATGGATGTACATGCATGACAAAAAACGCGACCTACTGTCACAAACACGTATCATCACGGAAGTGTATTTTTTTTGTAGTGAGACTTGCAAGATAGGATCAAGAACTCACACATATTCATGAAAACATAATAGGTTCTGATCTGAAATCATGGCACTCGGGCTCTAGTGACAAGCATTAAGCATAGCAAATTCATAGCAACATCAATCTCAGAACATAGTGGATACTAGGGATCAAACCCTAACAAAACTAACTCGATTACATGATAAATCTCATCCAACCCATCACCGTCCAGCAAGCCTACGATGGAATTACTCACGCACGGCGGTGAGCATCATGAAATTGGTGATGGAGGATGGTTGATGCTGACGACGGCGACGGATTCCCCTCTTCGGAGCCCCGAACGGACTCCAGATCAGCCCTCCCGAGAGAGTTTAGGGCTTGGCGGCGGCTCTGTATCGTAAAACGTGATGAATCTTTCTCTCTGATTTTTTCTCCCCGAACACGAATATATGGAGTTGGAGTTGAGGTCGGTGGAGCAACAGGGGGCCCACGAGGCAGGGGGCGCGCCCCCACCCTCGTGGACAGGTGGTGGGCCCCCTGGCCTTGATTCTTTCGCCAATATTTTTTATATTGTCCAAAAATAAGTTCCGTGGAGTTTCAGGTCATTCCGAGAACTTTTGTTTCTGCACATAAATAACACCATGGCAATTCTGCTGAAAACAGCGTCAGTCCGGGTTAGTTCCATTCAGATCATGCAAGTTAGAGTCCAAAACAAGGGCAAAAGTGTTTGGAAAATAGATACGACGGAGACGTATCATCTTGTATGTGTAAAATAAAATTACACCATGAAGTATCTCTTGTCTCGTCCGTGATCTTCATCCCTGCAGGTACCCAGGATCATGGAGATCGAGCACCGGTGAGGCTAGGAGCAAGGGGACCGTGAAGTGTTATACCGAACACCGATGACAGTAAGGTTTAGCAGGGTAATATGGATCATATCCTTGGGGATTCATGAGGTGTAGTCATTGAATGCCCAAAGCTTTTGTCTAATATTATTACCTTAATTATCGAGGCAACCCCGCGAGATGGATAGGGCCTTCAGTAGGACAACTGATTCTTAATGCATGACTCATGCCGGTCAGGATGCTATTTGGACACATCCCCCATTCCAAATGAAGCAAGCACCTCTTGATGGGTGGATTCCAGAGCACAAACTAATATCATTTTTCCCAACACCAATACATGGTTGTAAGAATTAAGACCCCAATCATGTACCTTCTTTTTATGATAAGTGTTTGAATCAATATTTGCTTGTTGATCCGGTCAAAAGCTGGATTTGACACTTTAGCAAAAACTTGCTAGAGACCGTCGCTTCAAGGGAATCTTCCTCTCGTGGGTTTGATAACCCAAGGTTACCTTTGAGGAAACAGGTGCGGGATACTCTTTTTAGTTCCAATACCGGGTCAACAAAAAGGAGATATCAAGCCCTTTTTTGGCGCCGTTGCCGGGGAGGAGTTTAGTATTCCTAGTCTTTGTGTTTAGAGTTTTTTTAAAGTTAATTTTGATTTTGTAGTCTAAGTTTTATTTTGTTGCAAGTTTTGTCTGTTGAAAAATCCAAAAAGTTACTATGGCTCGTAATCTTGGGAGTTTTGCTACTCCTAGCAAAAATTTCATGTGTGAACCACATCAATCTCAGAACATAGTGGATACTAGGGATCAAACCCTAACAAAACTAACTCGATTACATGATAAATCTCATCCAACCCATCACCGTCCAGCAAGCCTACGATGGAATTACTCACGCACGGCGGTGAGCATCATGAAATTGGTGATGGAGGATGGTTGATGCTGACGACGGTGACGGATTCCCCTCTTCGGAGCCCCGAACGGACTCCAGATCAGCCCTCCCGAGAGAGTTTAGGGCTTGGCGGCGGCTCCGTATCGTAAAACGTGATGAATCTTTCTCTCTGATTTTTTCTCCCCGAACACGAATATATGGAGTTGGAGTTGAGGTCGGTGGAGCAACAGGGGGCCCACGAGGCAGGGGGCGCGCCCCCACCCTCGTGGACAGGTGGTGGGCCCCCTGGCCTTGATTCTTTCGCCAATATTTTTTATATTGTCCAAAAATAAGTTCTGTGGAGTTTCAGGTCATTCCGAGAACTTTTGTTTCTGCACATAAATAACACCATGGCAATTCTGCTGAAAACAGCGTCAGTCCGGGTTAGTTCCATTCAGATCATGCAAGTTAGAGTCCAAAACAAGGGCAAAAGTGTTTGGAAAATAGATACGACGGAGACGTATCATCTTGTATGTGTAAAATAAAATTACACCATGAAGTATCTCTTGTCTCGTCCGTGATCTTCATCCCTGCAGGTACCCAGGATCATGGAGATCGAGCACCGGTGAGGCTAGGAGCAAGGGGACCGTGAAGTGTTATACCGAACACCGATGACAGTAAGGTTTAGAAGGGTAATATGGATCATATCCTTGGGGATTCATGAGGTGTAGTCATTGAATGCCCAAAGCTTTTGTCTAATATTATTACCTTAATTATCGAGGCAACCCCGCGAGATGGATAGGGCCTTCAGTAGGACAACTGATTCTTAATGCATGACTCATGCCGGTCAGGATGCTATTTGGACACATCCCCCATTCCAAATGAAGCAAGCACCTCTTGATGGGTGGATTCCAGAGCACAAACTAATATCATTTTTCCCAACACCAATACATGGTTGTAAGAATTAAGACCCCAATCATGTACCTTCTTTTTATGATAAGTGTTTGAATCAATATTTTCTTGTTGATCCGGTCAAAAGCTGGATTTGACACTTTAGCAAAAACTTGCTAGAGACCGTCGCTTCAAGGGAATCTTCCTCTCGTGGGTTTGATAACCCAGGGTTACCTTTGAGGAAACAGGTGCGGGATACTCTTTTTAGTTCCAATACCGGGTCAACAAAAAGGAGATATCAAGCCCTTTTTTGGCGCCGTTGCCGGGGAGGAGTTTAGTATTCCTAGTCTTTGTGTTTAGAGTTTTTTTAAAGTTAATTTTGATTTTGTAGTCTAAGTTTTATTTTGTTGCAAGTTTTGTCTGTTGAAAAATCCAAAAAGTTACTATGGCTCGTAATCTTGGGAGTTTTGCTACTCCTAGCAAAAATTTCATGTGTGAACCACATCAATCTCAGAACATAGTGGATACTAGGGATCAAACCCTAACAAAACTAACTCGATTACATGATAAATCTCATCCAACCCATCACCGTCCAGCAAGCCTACGATGGAATTACTCACGCACGGCGGTGAGCATCATGAAATTGGTGATGGAGGATGGTTGATGCTGACGACGGCGACGGATTCCCCTCTTCGGAGCCCCGAACGGACTCCAGATCAGCCCTCCCGAGAGAGTTTAGGGCTTGGCGGCGGCTCCGTATCGTAAAACGTGATGAATCTTTCTCTCTAATTTTTTCTCCCCGAACACGAATATATGGAGTTGGAGTTGAGGTCGGTGGAGCAACAGGGGGCCCACGAGGCAGGGGGCGCGCCCCCACCCTCGTGGACAGGTGGTGGGCCCCCTGGCCTTGATTCTTTCGCCAATATTTTTTATATTGTCCAAAAATAAGTTCCGTGGAGTTTCAGGTCATTCCGAGTACTTTTGTTTCTGCACATAAATAACACCATGGCAATTCTGCTGAAAACAGCGTCAGTCCGGGTTAGTTCCATTCAGATCATGCAAGTTAGAGTCCAAAACAAGGGCAAAAGTGTTTGGAAAATAGATACGACGGAGACGTATCATCTTGTATGTGTAAAATAAAATTACACCATGAAGTATCTCTTGTCTCGTCCGTGATCTTCATCCCTGCAGGTACCCAGGATCATGGAGATCGAGCACCGGTGAGGCTAGGAGCAAGGGGACCGTGAAGTGTTATACCGAACACCGATGACAGTAAGGTTTAGCAGGGTAATATGGATCATATCCTTGGGGATTCATGAGGTGTAGTCATTGAATGCCCAAAGCTTTTGTCTAATATTATTACCTTAATTATCGAGGCAACCCCGCGAGATGGATAGGGCCTTCAGTAGGACAACTGATTCTTAATGCATGACTCATGCCGGTCAGGATGCTATTTGGACACATCCCCCATTCCAAATGAAGCAAGCACCTCTTGATGGGTGGATTCCAGAGCACAAACTAATATCATTTTTCCCAACACCAATACATGGTTGTAAGAATTAAGACCCCAATCATGTACCTTCTTTTTATGATAAGTGTTTGAATCAATATTTGCTTGTTGATCCGGTCAAAAGCTGGATTTGACACTTTAGCAAAAACTTGCTAGAGACCGTCGCTTCAAGGGAATCTTCCTCTCGTGGGTTTGATAACCCAGGGTTACCTTTGAGGAAACAGGTGCGGGATACTCTTTTTAGTTCCAATACCGGGTCAACAAAAAGGAGATATCAAGCCCTTTTTTTGGCGCCGTTGCCGGGGAGGAGTTTAGTATTCCTAGTCTTTGTGTTTAGAGTTTTTTTAAAGTTAATTTTGATTTTGTAGTCTAAGTTTTATTTTGTTGCAAGTTTTGTCTGTTGAAAAATCCAAAAAGTTACTATGGCTCGTAATCTTGGGAGTTTTGCTACTCCTAGCAAAAATTTCATGTGTGAACCTATAGCACAATTTAATGTTGTAGCTGTAAAATATGTGATCAAACCGAACTTAGTTTCCATGGTTCAACAGGACCAATTTCGAGGCTCTACTTCTGATGATGCAGGTATGCATTTAGATAATTTTACTGAATTGTCCAACATGACACACATAAAGGATTATGACCTAGATGCTCTGAAACTTTGATTCTCTTTGAGAGGAAAAGCTAAAGGATGGCTTTTAGCTTTGCCTAAAGGCAGTATTACTTCTTGGGATGCTTGTTGCAGCAAATTTTTATTTAAGTTTTCCCACCTGCAAAAATTATGCAATGACGTTCTCAGATTACAGGTTTCAAGCAAGAGGAATAGGAGCCAATAGCGCTTGCGTGGGATAGAATGAAAGACACTATAAGAAATTGCGCCAATCATGGAATGGAGTGGTTAATCCTTCGTATGTTTTATAATGGGTTGAATCACATGTCAAAAACTATATATGATTGATACACCTGAAGGAGGAACAATCAAGAGAAAACCCATAGAAGATCTCAAGAAGATACTAGATGATATGCAAGAGAACCAAGCCCAATGATATGTTGAAAGGACCACCACCAAGAAGGTGAATGCTATACAAGAAAATAGCTCAGAGTTGACAACAAAGCTAGAAGAACATATCTCTTTGATGAAAGTTAAAGAGGAGGTAAACGTTGATGTCTACTACACAACTTTATTCTTGTAGACTCGTGTTGGGCCTCCAAGCGCAGAGTTTTGTAGGACAGTAGCAATTTTCCCTCAAGTGGATGACCTAAGGTTTATCAATCTGTGGGAGGCGTAGGATGAAGATGGTCTCGGTCAAACAACCCTGCCACCAAATAACAAAAAGTCTCTTGTGTCCCCAACACACCAAATACAATGGTAATTTGTATCGGTGCACTAGTTCTGCGACAAGATGGTAATAAAAGCGTATTAATGATAGTAGATATTGATTTTTGTAATAGGAACAATAGAAAACAGCAAGTTAGAAATTGATAAAACAGAGCACAAACGGTATTGCAATGCTTGAAAATGAAGCCTAGGGTCTGTACTTTCGCTAGTGCAATCTCTCAACAATGCTAATATAATTGGATCATATAACCATCCCTCAACGTGCGATGAAGAATCACTCCGAAGTTCCTATCTAGAGGAGAACATAAGAATAAATTGTTTGTAGGGCACGAAACCACCTCAAAGCTATTCTTTCCGATCAATCTATCCTAGAGTTCATAATAAAATAACACCAAACTATTCTTTCCGATCGATCTAACCAAGAGTTCGTACTAAAATAACACCATATGATACCCATCAACCAACTCTAATGTCACCTGGATACTCCAATGTCACCGCGAGTATCTGTGAGTTGATTACGCGATATGCATCAAACAATTTCAGATTCATAATACTAAATCCAACACAAAGAACCCCAAAGAGTGCCCCAAGATTTCTACCGGAGAAACAAAGACGAGAATGTGCATCAACCCCTATGCATAGATTACCCCAATGTCACCTCAGGAATCTGTGAGTTGAGTGCCAAAACACATATCAAGTGAATCAACATGATACCCCATTGTCACCACGGGTATTCATATCAAGACATACATCAAGTGTTCTCAAATCCATAAAAGTATCCAATCCGATAAAATGAAATCCCAAAGGGAAAACTCAATTCACAACAAGATACAGAGGGGAAAACACCATATGATCCTACTATATTAACAAAGCTCGCGATACATCAAGATCGTGACATCTCAAGAACAGGAGAGAGAGAGAGATTAAACACATAGCTACTGGTACAAACCCTCAACCCCGAGGGTGGACTACTCCCTCCTCATCATGGTGGCCACCGGGATGATGAAGATGGCCTCCGGTGATGATTTCCCCCTCTGGCAGGGTGCCGGAATGGGGTCTAGATTGGTTTTTCTTGGTTACAGAGCCTTGCGGCGGTGGAACTTCTGATCTAGCGTTATTTCTGAAGGTTTTTCTATTTATAGGATTTTTTGGTGTCTGTTTCACACGAAGATGGGCTTCGAGGTGAGCACAACCCACTGGGGCAAGACGGGCCCCTCAGGCGCGCCGCATAAATACTGACTTTAAAAGGGGCGACTCCCGCCTGTGCTTAAGTGCGCCTTGGTGGGTTGTTCCCGCCTGGTGGCTCTTCTGGCCCTCCCACGAAGCTTCGGGTGTCTCTTTTGTTCCAAAAACAATCATCAAAAAGTTTCAGCTCATTTGGGGAACTTTCATTTCTGCACACAAAAAACAACACCATGGTAGTTCTGCTGAAAACAACGTCAGTCCGGGTTAGTTCCGTGCAAATCATACCAAAACCATATAAAATTGTTCTAAACATGGCATGAATACTTCATAAATTATAGATACAATGGAGATGTATCAAACATCAATGCCATCACTGATGAAGATACTAGTGATGTGAGTTTTATTGCTCGTAATAGCTATAATCCCAATTGGACAAACAATAGTTATGCTCCTAAACATCCTTATCCGAATAATGGAGGGGCATCAAATAATTTTTGCGGAGCTAATGGTAATAATAGAAATACTCTTGAAGAAACCCTTAAAAGTTTTATTGCTATCCAGACAGAGCAGAATGAAAACTTCAAGAATATCTTGAACAATCATGATAACTTACTCGGTCAATTTACCGGTAAGGTTGTTCGACTAAAAAATGATGTGCAAATACTTGAGGCCAGATCCAAGAATATGGAGGCACAGGTGGCAAAGATAGTAGAAAGCCAAACCTTGATTTTGGCCAAGTTTGCTGTAAACCAGAGCCTAACCCGGTTGAAGAAGTCAAAATGGTAAGAAGCAACAAAGAGAAAGGTGAGGTACTTGTCATGTGCCAGAGTACAGTTATATCGTTATAGATTTTGTCAAGATGATATACATGAAGTATCCACTACTGGAGGTACCTAGTGATGAGGCATATAATGTCTTTGTTGAACATGTTGCAACCAAGGTACATGAACTTGATGATGAAAGAAAAAAGTTATTCAGTAAGTTACCAGCTAAGCAAGAGGATGCTTTTGAACCAACTATAGAGATTGAGATAGGACTTAATAAGTTCAGTGCTTTATGTGATCTAGGGGCAAGTGTTTCCACTATCCCCAAATCTGTTTATGATAGTCTTAATCTTGGTTCTTATGCTAGAACTGAGATTATATTTAATATGGCTAATTCTACTGCTCAGGCAGTACACATTAAGCATGGAGTCATAGTTCAAATTAATGATTGCCTTGTCATGATTGATTTAGTTATAGTAGATATGCCTCAAGATCCAGTTGCTCCTATAATTCTTGATAGATCTTTTCTAAGGACTATTAAAGTTGTGATAAATGTGTTTGAGGGAAATGTTCATTTAGATTTACCAGCGAAAGATCCCTTTATAAGGCATTTTCCTAGGAAAAATAAATTGAAGACCTACACAGGAGGAGCTATCATTCTGAATGCCAGAAGCTATGGTCTCGGTGTTCTAGCACCACCTTGATCATCACTATGTTCGAGCTATCCGACCGAAAACAAGCACTTCGTGGGAGGCAGCCAACGTGAATAAAGTAGACAAGTAAGTTTTTATTTTGTTTTAAATAAAAGAGTGATTGAAGTTCCATGTGAAGAAGTTAGTTTGGAAGAGTTTTTCTAATGAAGGCTTAGCCTTGTGCAAGATGATTTATATGCTAGTAGATGTTTGAATGCATGGATATGTGTCTACGTATTGCTGTGGAACTAACAACGCATGAAACAAAGCAAAATCCAAGTTTCAGAAGAAATAGACCAGAAGACAGCCCTTCCTGCAACCGCAATGGTCGTATGGGCGGTCGTTTGACCTGTAGGGGGTTCTAGCGCAAAACAACAGTGACAACAAAGTGAAGGATGCCATTTCAAACGGGCGCACACGCTCATTTTTGCGGTTGTTTTGATTGTCTGAAGAAACCACCTACGAGTCCAGAGCGTTTGACGGCGTTCCAAACGGACGCACACGCCCGGTCGAGCGGTCATTTGACATCCTCGACCAGAAGCATGAAAAGAACAAAACGAACGACGACATTCAAAATGGATGCCAACGCCCGTTCCAGCGGTCATTTCGTCTATGCACGGGTGGGGGTAAGTGATCAGGGAGAACGACGTCATTCCATGCGGGCGCTTACGCTCGCATGAGTGGTTGTTTGGAACCCTGGTTGCTCCAATAAGCCCGAGGAAGGAGGTATTTCTCCCCATCTCTCTCTTTTCTTATTCTTCTTCCTCCAAACCTCTCCAAACCCTAGTAAAACTTTGCCCGATCTCTCTACTCGTTCGTTTTCAGTTTGAATCCTTCTGTGTGATCGGTCTACGGTATGTTTCTCCTCCGATCCCCAACTTATTTTTTGCGAATCCGTGTTCTACATGCCTAGCATTGTCATGACAAGTAGATGCATATTTTTGATTCAAACTTGAGTTTGGCAAGGGTTTGTTGATGTTTTTAGAGGAGTATGATGATGTGATTACCGTAGGATCATTATTATTTTATTATGTTTGACTGAAAAATTGTTTTGTAGATGTTTACACGGAGGTCTTCTCGTGTACGCTCAAGTTCATCCAGCGCGCAACCACAACAAGTTTTCACTCAGGGGATCGTCTTCACCGACCGTGGAGCAAGGAAGAAGTTCCAAAAGCTCACAACAAGGAAGATCAAACCAACCAAATGGGCTTGTGCGAATACTCTTGCCAATCTAGGTATCACTCATGATTTTAATTTGCTTTGTCATTATGCAGGGTTGCACCATTTTGTTTATCAAGGATGTGAGACTTATGAACGATTGACACCTGAGTTTCTTAGTACTCTCTCGCACAATGTTGGATTAGTGCCAAGTGTATGTGAGGACGAGAGGATCACTTTCCGTCTTCTTGACCAAGACATTAACATCACTTTTGTTGAGTGGTGTAATTATGTTGGCTTCCCCAACAATGATGCTGATATTAGATATGTTTATGATTTCACTGACCCGCACCCAAGGCAATCCTTTCTTAGAATGAGTCATCGTGGCTCTAAGCAAAGAGCCAGTTGCATTGAAAGTCCTACTATACATTATTTCTACTATGTTATCACTAACTTGTTGCAGGCACGAGGAGAAGTTTCTAAGGTGAATGATAAGAACATGCTAGTTCTTGGGAAAGCAACAAACCTGGACGTCGGTTATTCGCCCAACTTAGGGGCAATACTTTTACTCCACCTCGTGCATCAAGCCAATCATGCACAAGGAGATATCGTGTGTGGAGGAGTTATCATCATGTTGGCCAACTCCCTTGGCCATGTCTATAGTCACCTCCATCCCATTGTCGGTAACACCCTTGTTAACATTTGTGTTCTTACTAGAGCTGGTATTGTAGTAGTTCATAATGCCCATCATTGTATCAAAATTCCTGGAGTGGCATACTTGTTACCTACACCCTCTGTTGGAAAAGGCAGTGCCTAGGAGGCGCTTAGGCACGCCTAGGCGCTAGGCAATGGCCAAACGCCTCGCCTAGGGCATAAGCAGAAGTCCTGGCAGAGGAAGTAAGAAATTCTCTACCCAAGCGAGAAATCATGCCATATTGCACTCATATGCCAAAAGGGCCATATTCGATTCATAGTACTGGTAGTTAACATACTTATATGCCCTAAATTATTAAAATACACATATAATAACCACATATACACACCGATAGTGAAAATTACATAACCGCC
Organism: Aegilops tauschii subsp. strangulata; assembly: GCF_002575655.3. Lineage (NCBI taxonomy): Eukaryota > Viridiplantae > Streptophyta > Magnoliopsida > Poales > Poaceae > Aegilops > Aegilops tauschii. The sequence continues at coordinate 249,227,476 of NC_053035.3, forward strand.
TAGGCTGCGCCTAGGGCGCTTAAGCACCGCCTAGGCACTAGGCGAAGGCCAACCGCCTCGCTTACGCCTACCGCTTTTTCCAACCTTGCCTACACCTATGCCTAACCATTTCTCCATCGAGAATGGACAATTGCATTATGTTGCATAGGAAGGAGATGCAACTTTTGACCAAGAAGGGCCAGGACCTGAACAAGTAGATGAAGAAGAACTCGCCACCGACAAAGAGGAAGATCAGCCCCAGCAAGACCACACCACCTACGCGGACCTCAACAATCTTTAGGGCTCTATTGATTATATGAGAAACCCCGCATCGTCCCTGAGGAGCACGTCCGCCTACATGAATATGAGCTTCTCCAACTAGAGCCAAGAGTGGGCTCCTGACCAACCGTTCAATGATCTCGCTGGTTTGGGCTTGCAAGAGCTTAAGCTTTAGGGGAGGTTATCACCATTTCTACATCAAGATGTGGCGGTATTTGAATAAATTGTAATGAGGTTGTACTTAAGCTCAAGGAGCTTCAAAATACTCGTGTTGGTCTGTTCCAACACTTTGCTTTTGCTTTTTATTTGTTTTTGCCTTTGTGATTTTCCGGTTGCAAGTTAGTTTTCAAAAACCCCAAAACCAAAAAGAATAGAATATGCTTTGCTTTGCTTCTCTCTTGTTCTTATTTAGCCCCTTGGAGTTCATTTGCATTTTTTCAGGGTAGTTGATCTATCCCAGGACAATGAGGAATGGAAGTGTACGGAAGAGAAGTGTGTAAATTCGCAACCGTGAAGGTATGTCCTACGACCCCTATCTTTTGCACTTGGATAATTAGAGTAGATGTAGTAGTAGTATGTGTAATATGTGTGGATGAGAGTAAGTCTTGATAGTTGATACAAAGGTTTTGCTCTAGTATCTGAAATAATATTGTAGCCTTTGTTTTCTTTAGTTTAGACAACTAAGACTTGCCGTGGGACACTTTTGAAAATGAAATGAAATTAACCAAGTAAAACTTTGCACAAGAGAAAGTCTTCCAAGACTTGGTAGTTGAGAAATGGTAGGGAAGTGATGTTTGAACATGCTCAACCCCATGTATTTAATTTTAGTGGACTTGATAGCACTTGTGGGTTAAATTGTGTAGAGAAAGCTAGTTGAAAGGTGGGTGAGATTATACCAAAAATTAGTGTTGTATATCTCAACATGGTATTACAGTATCTGGCTGGTACCATGGCCTTTGCTACTCTATGTGTGTTTACGTGTGTAAATGTGGCTCCGTCACCCTTCTTGATGTTATGCTGAGGACTCAGCTGGCCAATGAACGATCCACCAAGAGTGATAGCTCGGATTTTGGCTATGAGTTTGTTACCATACGTAGTGGGAACACTTCGAACGGATATTATTCGGCTTCCTATTGAATGGGTGTGTGTGGTAAATAAAGGGGACTGGTCAAAAGAGCTCAAAAGAGACATTATTGCTAAAGGTTCATAGTTCCCAAACATTAAGCCACAACGAAAACCCATGCATGATCACTTATTTGGAATAATATCCTTCATGTGACAATCAAAGTTCCAACAAACAATGCTTGAAACAAAGTGTTTAAGAGCCTAGAGGAAGAAACAATTGTGGGTGTGTTCAAGAGAACTTGCGCATCATGTTTCACTACATGCTTCCTACTTCCTAACTTATGTTTTGATGGCCCTATCTTAATAAACTCTTCCGTGCATTCCCATCATTGAAGTGGTGTCTAGATTAAATGAAATGAAGTGTTGCAAAGTTGTTTTATCTAGTAGATAAGAAACTTTGTATTGACTATCTTTACTTCACTAACACTTGCACTATAACCATGCCACCGATATATCCATGATAACTTTTCAGGTCAATAGAAGAGGGTTATCTAGGAATACCGATCGTAAGTGAACCAAAACCTTCTCGTTATTTCAGTTTAAACAACTGAGTTCCTTATGATTCAGATTTCTCTCTATGTTGCTCAAGAATGATAAAGTTTAAGCTTGGGGGAGTTGATGAGTGATATTTTTACACTCATTTCAACCTTTTTTTAACCAAGATATTCCACTAAAAGAGTGATATTGATGTCTGCTAGAACTACGTCGGTATTTCCCCAAAGATGAAGGGATGATGCAAAACACCAACGGTAGGTATTTCCCTCGCGATGAGACCAACGTTATCAAACCAGTAGGAGAACCAAGCAACACTACGTAAACGACACCTGCACACAAATAACAAATACTCGCAACCCGACGTGTTAAAGGGGTTGTCAATCCATTTCGGGCAACGGCTCCAGAAATTGGCAAGTGGACGTGATAAAAATATGAAATAAAAGCAAATAAAAATATATCGCGAAGGCAAATATAATAAAGATGAGACCCGGGGCCCGTAGATTTCACTAGTGGCTTCTCTCGAGAAAAATAGCAAACGGTGGGTAAACGAATTGCTGTTGGGCAATTGATAGGACTACAAATAATCATGACGATATCCAGGCAATGATCATTATATAGGCATCACGTCGAAGATTAGTAGACCGACTCCTGCCTGCATCTACTACTATTACTCCACACATCGACCGCTATCCATCATGCATCTAGTGTATTAAGTTCATGGAGAAACGGAGTAATGCAATAAGAACGATGACATGATGTAGACAAGATCTATTACGTGTCGGTTCCCCTTCTGTCACTGGGATCAAGTACCGTAAGCTCGAACCCATCACAAAGAACCTCTTCCCATTGCAAGATAAATAGATCAAGTTGGCCAAACAAAACCCAAATATCAGAGAAGAAATACGAGGCTATAAGCAATCATGCATATAAGATATCAAAGAAGACTCAAATAACTTTCATGGATAAAAAGATAGATATGATCGTAAACTCAAAGTTCATCGGATCCCAAGAAACACACCGCAATAGGAGTTACATCATATGGATCTCCAAGAGACCATTGTAATGAGAATCAAAAGAGAGAGAGGAAGCCATCTAGCTACTAACTACGGACCTGTAGGTCTACAAAGAACTACTCAAGCATCATCGGAGAGGCACCAATGGACATGATGAACCCCTCCATGATGGTGTCTAGACAGGATCTGGTGGTTCTGGAACTTGCGGCGGCTGGAATTGATTTTCGTCGACTACCCTAGGGTTTCTGGAATATTGAGGTATTTATAGAGCAAAGAGGCGGTGCGGGAGGCCACTGAGGTGGGCACAACCCACCAGGGCGCGCCTGGGCCTCTAAGCGCGCCCTGGTGTCTTGTGCTCACCTCGGTACTTCTTTGGCCCACTGGATGTCCTCTGGTCCAAAAAAATCCATAAAAAGTTTCGCTGCATTTGTACTACGTTTGGTATTGATTTCCTGCGATGTAAAAAAATGCAGAAAACAACAACTGGCACTGGGCACTATGTCAATAGGTTAGGACAAAAAACAATATAAAATGATTATAAAATGACTGTAAAACATCCAAGAATGGTAATATAACAGCATGGAACAATCAAAAACTATAGATACATTGGAGACATATCAGCATCCCCAAGCTTAATTCCTGCTCGTCCTCGAGTAGTAGATGATACAAACAAAAAATTTCACGTGGAATGCTACCTAACATGCTCATCACATATTCTTTTCTTTGTAGCATGGACATTTGGACTTTTATATGCTTCAAAGCAATAGTCTAGTTTTGACATGAGAATTTCAATACTCAAGCATATCAACAAGCAACCATGTCTTCCAAAATATCAACGCTAAAATAAGTTATCCCTAGCCCATTATGCTCAATTATTTGACACGAGAAAAATCTTATTGTGCTCCATTAGAAGGGAAGAGGAGGTGTTTGATCTCTCTCATGCACCGGGGAAAAGAAAAGTGTGCGGGCGTGCTAGTGTACCGTAGTACACAAAAAAGGTATGGGAAGCAAGTATTTTATTAATCTCATCGGGTAAACAAAATTACAAGATCCCATAAAAAGGAATGCGCTCCATGGCCTACTAGCGCGGCCTGCCTGACTGTAGCGATTGCAGTCTCTGGTTCTCGCGGCCTCGAAAAGCTCCCAGTTAATTACTCCCGCGAGTTGCTTCGCGAGATACCTCCGATTAAGCCGTGTGGTCGTCTTCGTCGTCTTTGCTTCGAGTTCTCCATGCATGATGATGATGATGGTGTGTGTGTAGTGTGAGCAGCGGCAAAGCCCGTGTCCTCGTCAGTACACGTGCCGCTCAAAACATGGCTTTGTGCTAGCCATGTCCGCCCTCGCCGTCGCGCCTCCTCGGCCTTGACAGCTTTGATGTATCGATGTTGAAGTTGCATGGGTCCTGCTTTGCTCGGACTTCTTGATGATGTAGCAGCTTCGTTGGGGTACGCAAGGGGTTCGCCTCATGGGAGTATTCTTATGGAGACTGGCGTTGGTGTAAAACCAACGCTCGCTCGTAACGGCAATGCCGGTGTGGTTGGCACCTCTTCTTGGCTGAACGCCGAGTTTACAGCAGTCCGTCAAGACAAAGGACACTGCCTCACGGGGCCATCGAAACTTAGTGTTGGTGAAGCCATGTCCCCTCCTCGCCATCTCGCCTCGTCTTCATGGGCTTTGGGCCACGGAGATCGCTGTGTGTCGCCATCTTCTTCGCATCGCGGGCTCCATGTTGTGGGCAGCGCCGAGGGCGTGTGTCATCTTTATGTCTCCGGGTCACGGGCTCCATCTTGACAAGGTAGACATTGGTGGTGACGTCCTGTGAGCTCCATGCCTCCGTCCTCTGTGGCACTAGCTTGATGATATTGATGACAGATGTCATCCTGGTGAGCACCATGTCCTTGTTGTCCTCCGCGGCACATGGCTACATCCTTGCGGGCTCCATGCCTCTGGTGTCCAGCTTAATGATGTTGACGCCGATGGCGTCCTCCTTGCGAGCTCCACGCCATGATCCTCCGTGGTACCGGGTTGATGATGTTGGCGATGTGCGTCGTCTTGGCGAGCTCCGCGCCGCCATCCACCGCGGCACGACGGCGGCGTCCTTGCAAGCTCCACGCCTCCGTCCTCCATGGCACCGGCCTGGTGATGTTGGCTTTGGTGTCGTCTTGGCGAGCTTCGCACCGCTATCCACCGCGGCACAGCGGTGGCATCATTGCGAGCCTCCACGCCTTTGACCTCCACGGCGCTGGCTGGATGAAGAAGACTACGGGCATTGTCCTAGTGAGCTCCGTCTCGCCATCCTCCACGGCACGCGGCGGCCAGCATCCCTGCGAGCTCCACGCCTCCGGGCTCCATCTTAACTAAGTAGACGTCTGCGGCATCCCCAACGGGCTCGACGCCTCTGGGGTCCAGCTTGATGATGTTGACGTTGTTGGCGTCCTCCTTGCGAGCTCCACGCCACAATCCTCCATGGTACCGGGTTGATGATGTTGGCGATGTGCGTCGTCTTGGCGAGCTCCGCGCCGCTATCCACCGCGACATAGTGGCGGCATCGTTGCGAGCCCCCACGCCTTTGACCTCCATGGCGCCGGCTGGATGAAGAAGACGATGGGCATCGTCCTAGCGAGCTCCGTCTCGCCATCCTCCGCGGCACGCGGCGGCCGGCATCCCTGCGAGCTCCATGCCTCCGGGCTCCATCTTCATGAAGTAGACGTCGGCGGCATCCCCAACGGGCTCGATGCCTCCGTCCCCTAGCTCTAGCATGACGAAGTAGATGGCGGGCGTCCTCCTTGTGAGCTCCCCGTCATGATCCTTGCAGCACAGGGTTGATGATTTTGACATTGGTGTCGTCTTGTGAACTCCGTGGCGCCATCCACCGCCGCACGGCGGCGGCATCCTCGCGAGCCTCCATGCCTTCGTCCTCCATGGCGCCGGCTTGATGAAGTTGACACTGGCGTCGTCTTGGCGAACTCCACGCCACGATCCACCGCGGCACAGCGGCGGCATTTGCGTGAGCCTCCGTACCTTCGTCCTCCATTGCGCCAGCCTGATGAAGATAAACGAGGGCGTCGTCCTAGCGAGCTCCATGTCGCCATCCACGGCGGCATCCTCGCGAACCTCGCGCCTCCGGGGCTCCAGCTTGACAAAGTAGACGTCGTCGGCCTCATCACCATGGGAGGCCACCACCAGGAGTCCAGCGGTCTATGCGTCGACAGCACCGCTAGTATGCCGTCGTCTTCAACGTCTTGGCACAGTGAAGTACAAGATTAGCCCCGTCGTCTTGGTGGGCTTGAAGAAGTCAGCGGCAGCAAGCTGCGTGATGGAGGGCCAATGATGTCGTCTCCAAGAGCGGCCATCATACTGGCTGGAGGACTAGCGTGTAGTCCTCCTAGGCGCCCACTCGCGTGGCGAACACCTCCTCCATGCTCAGGACATGCTGCTCCTGGACCATCGTGCATGTGCATGTGTATCTTGTCCTGCATACAAAAGGAAATAGATGTATATATGTGCTGAACTGAGGTGCAGGCTCCTTGTCAGCGTACCGTCCCTTCGACTGGTCATCTCGCCGCCGTACAGGCAAGCAACCTGTGTGCTGCCCGGCAAGAGCGCCACCATGGTGGGCGCGTCTTTGCGTGGAGGGCGTACGCCGGCCTCCTCGTCTTCTCTGCCTTTGGTCTTTGCCTGGCCCCCTTTGATGTTCATGGTTCCTCCTATATTTATAGGATGGGAGGGCTGGTGCTTGTACGCAGCCGTGGCTAATTCCTTCCTTCTATTCTTCTTCTTGATGTCCAAGTCTGCACAAGGAAAAGGAAACAAACCAATACCTTCCTTGTCACTTCAAGCATGACTTTCAACAGAAATCGATGAGGTCAGTTGAGTTTTGTTTTTCTAAACTTGTAGCTTGCCAATTATACGACCACACATCCGGCTGCTCCCGTGCATGCTTCTTTTTTTCAAAGTGTAGCTTGCGCAAGGTATTCGGATGCGTACATGGCCGGTCGCATATACTTGAATACTCATATTATATGGTCTATACATACAGCGGGTATTCGGGTCATATGGATGCGAGCTTGCCGGTATATACATACAAGAATACGTAGATACGTACGTAAGCTAGCTAAGTCGCCTACTTACATGTGGCCACAAACTTGTGCATGCACACATGCATATTAGTTGCACCAAATTGTATGCATGTCCCATATGCAAGTATGTGCGTGCATGTGCCATGCAAAATTATTTTGTTATTGCATAATGACTTGCCTTTGCTTATATAGCCTGCATCAAACCTCATTAGGTTTTTTTTCTGCAATGGTGCACAAAAACTCGTCGAACAAATGCCCCCTCGTCGAGTCGAGCTTGAATGCGAAGCAAATTGAGCTTGACTCGATGAAATGCTCTTTCTTTTCATGGCGCATAATTCATATGCAGCCCGAAGAACCGGTTCTGAGTTATCTCCGTGACCACGCGCATGCCATTCCAGAGATGATTCATTAGAAACAATGTATCTTAGTGTAGGTATATCCATCAACACTTATGTTATCTAGGGAGCTCGCTGGATCGTATAACAAGCATGATGCCAGCCAACGAGGTAACCTTATCCCGTCCTCATTCCATGGCGATTTAACATGCCTTGGCCTGAAAATAAGAACAAATAAAATTTGCCAATCTCATCGCGACCACCTTGCTACAGTGCCAACCGACTTGATTGAAGGGTTTCACAGATTCACGCTGGCCGCACTGGCGCGTTGCACTGCTCCCATGATCTCCTTGTATTGATGTAGGTGAGGCATCGGTAGACCGTCGAAAACTCCCCTTCGTTGAGCGAACCGTCACACCATCCCTGGTGTCAATTCTTGGTGGTGCGCCGGGATGCCATCGGCCTTACGAATAATTGAGGGGATGACGTTGCCCCCATGCTTCATTGTTGTTGGAGACGGGGCTGCGGAGACAAATCGGCGCCACCTTCACGAGTGTACATATGTCTTCTTCCAGCGGCCATCGTACATGTGGGTGTAGAGGATTGGTTGCCGGGGTGTCGTCTGCGTTGTCATGGATGCATCGGTATCGCTGCACCCCAAACGACCACGTTGTAGGTTTATGTAGATGTTTGATGTCGGGATGTGTCCCATGATATCATGAAGGGTCTCACCATGGCTGCAAAGATATCGGAGAGACACAAAAAGAAACATCGAACAAAACAAAGCAAGTAAAAAAAGTTTTTTTAATGTTGGCTTTCCTGTTATACACCAGCTATAGGCGTGAAATCAGAGAAAGCTACCGAAGGACTTGTCATTGGGAACCGTCGAAAGACCTTGACGATTGCAACTCAACAACTTAAATAAGCGTCGATGTATGTGTATGAAGACACCGTGTTTCGGGATGCTTCCGAGAGGCAACAGAAATTCATACTCTGGCCCATCATCATACTGAGGGCCCCCACAACTCAACATGCCCCCTGCACACGCCTCATGAACCTAGAAACTTAAGTATGATCGGTTTAGGGGAAATGGTTTTGGGACAACGGCTTGACGATTTTTCTTCGTGCAAATTGAGGGGTGGTGAACAGCTACCTCCCTCCTTCCTTCCAGTGGGTCCCTTTCTGCTTGGGACCACTTGATTGCTTCTTGTACTGTTGGGATTTTTCTTGAATTTGCTTCTTCGAATTTTAGAATTTTATTATGATTGCTCACGCGGATGATTGATTGGCCGCAAACTTCATGGACTTGCTTTGACATTCGGGTGAAACTTCTTGAGGAATATTCTTCCAGGATTCTTAGGGACCCACCTTGAGAACTTGGAAGGCAATTGTTCACCTCTGTGGACTAGGAAAAACCCTCTAGCACATTATCTGGATCTTCTGGTGACGCGCCCCAGGGTTGCCATGTGACTACGCACCAAACCAACTTGTGTTGGGTCAGGCAGCCCTCCATGATCTTTTCCTATAGTCTTCCCTAGAGTGCGAGCCTCTATGAGCACCGGGCATGCCAGGAAACATGAAGAGCACGGGGTCTCAATACTCAGAAGTGCCCAAGTAATCATCTCCGCTGCCTCCGGAAGCATACACCTAGTACGTGTCGTGCATGTGGGTGTAGGAGCCGCTCCACCTGCAAATCGACACATTGTGCCGCCCTCCAACAAGTCCTAGGGTAGCTGAAACTTCAATCAACAGCATAGTGCGATAGGGGAAAGCCATTTTTTTGTTGGACTTAGTCCGTAAAAAAATGGGGAAAACCAAATATATCCATGAAATGCTAAGGAGAATGCATCATGGATCCGATAGCCCACAGAAAAAGTTTCCCCAATAAAAATCTAAAAGGCAACAAAAGAGGCAAAATTTTAAGAAAAATATTTTTTTGAGGAACCTTCCGTTGATTGGGGGCATAGGTCAGACTCCCTGGGAATCGATGGGCTGGTATGCTCCCCCGTCGTAGACTTGCTCGATGACGTATGGTCCGTCCCACTTTGGCTTGAACTTGACCTTCGTCCTGTGCATCACGACGATGGGTCGCCAGAGCACAAGAACCAACTCGCCTTTTCGGAAGACGCGTTGCTTGACGAGCTTGTCGTAAGCTCTCACATATTCTGGAGGTAAAGCTCCAGGTTCTGTAGGGCATGAAGTCGCCCCTTTTCAAGGGCGTCGAGCTCCTGAAACCGCAGTTGCACCTGTTCGTCTTGGGTGATCTCATCTTGGATAGCCACCCGCGAAGAGGGTAGCTGGACCTCTAGCGGAAGGACCGCCTCACTCTAGTAAATGAGAGAAAATGGGGTTGCCTGTGTTGGGGTATGGATCGTAACGCGGTATGCCCACAAGGACTCGAAGAGACGGTCATGCCAGTCTCTCCGATTCCTTGTCACCGTTTGCTTGAGTATCTTGTTGGGTGTCTTGTTGAAGGCTTCGATTTCGTCGTTGGCTTGGTGTAGATGGTGGGGATGTAGTGATGAAGTGAAGGGGAGAGCGGTACGTCCATCGCTCTGGCCATGCTTAGCCATATACCTTCGTCTTGTCAATTGTCCGATGATGAAGTAGGCGGCCTTTGCCTCGTTGGTGCCTGGCCTGGTGGTGTCCGCTTTGTCAGTGTTGGACTGGATGACTTGCCTTCGCCTCGTCGGTGCCTGGCAATATATGGATTGCTTCATAGATAAAAGACATGTCGATGGAGTATAGCTTTGCCTCGTCGGAGCTTTGACGATGTCGAGGAAGCGTGTTGATGTAGAAGTTGGAGAAGACTTGCATGTCTCCGCATGACAGCGGTGCTTAAAGATGACGATAATACTAGCTTGTTGATGTAGACCTTGGGGCGTCGTAGCTACGGGGATGACCTTCGCTCGGTGTAGAAGAAAGGCGGCGTGCCGGTGCAGTCTGTGTCCTCGCCAGGTAGTAAGTCAAAGAAGATGACGACGTCATGTGGACATCCGTCGACATCGATGTAGATGATACCCTCGCCAGATGAAGAGTTGATGAAGATTGCGACGCCGTGTCGATGTAGTCGGATGGCATCGTGTCGATGTAGTCGGCGTCCCTGCCAAGTGTGACGTCGATGAAGATGGTGATGACATGTTGATGTAGCAGCGTTCCTTGTTATGCCGGAGGTTGATGATGACGCCTCCAACATTGTCGCGGGTGGTGTAGATGGCGCCCAAATTTTGGTGCGCTCCATGTTGGCGAGGAGCAAGCGGCATGCCCACCATAGGCATGCTCCGAGGCTATGTAAATGGCACCCGTGTTCGGGCGATGCTTCATGTTAGAGGCGGTATGGACGATGCTCCACGTCTGGTGAGCTCCACATTGGCGGTGGTGTGGACGTCACCACGCCTTGGTCGAGTCCCCTGTTGGTAGAGGTGCAAAAGTCGTGCCCGCCTTTGGGAAGCTCCAAGATGGTGTAGACGGTGCTCGCCCTTAGGCAATATCAGTGTTGGTGACGATGTAGATGACGCTCGTCCTGGGGTGTTAACATGTCTGTGACGGTGTAGACCGACCACCACCCAAGGCTAAGCTCCTTGTTGGCGGCGGTTTAGACCAAGCCCCGCCCGGACCAAGCTCCGAGTGGGAGGCAACAACGTAGATGATATCCCCGCCTTGGGAAAGCTGTGGGATGACGGTCCAGAAGCCGCCTCATCTTTTGAGATACCAGTGTCAACGGTGGAGAAGAAAGAGCTCCGCCTAGCCAAGATCCATGCCAACGGAGGTATATGGCGCCCTGCCTTCGGGGCGCTCCATGTCGATGGCGGTGTAGATAGCGCCCTACCTTGGGGCACTCCATGTCGGCGACGGTGATGTAGATGGATCTGCACACCTTGGGCAAGCTCCACAATGACGGTGGTGTGAACAACGCACCACCTCAGGATAGGTCCATATCGGCGATGGGTGAACAACCCCCACCTTGGACCAGTCACGTATCACGTTGGGAGAGATCCTATTTGTGGCTACATTAATAATGCTTCACCTGGAGAGAACGGGGTGGCGCATGGTGCCGAGTGGGTGATGCAGCCCTGTCCGCCGTCACCTTGAGTTGTGGCCGAGCTTCCCACCAAAGACAGGGCACATGTCATGGTGGAAGAGTTTTTCGTAGAGGCTCCATGGTTGCTACCATTGAGTGGGTTGAGGGTTCCTCCCACCGTCTTGTCTTGCCATTGTTTACAATGTGGGGGCATGTTAGGATGCCTCCACTCTAAGTGGTGAGTTGATGAAGACTTCCGTCGAGGCGCTCATGATGAGGATGATGACTTCGGGATTGGCGCCTTATCCTACCTACACCTTGCGTTAATGAAGTATTCGGCGCTCCTTGATCATGGAGCCGCCCATGGATATGGTTCATGTGTTCCTGGAGTAGGCGAAGATCCACACATTGAATCCTTGCCACCTGGTGTCGTGTCTTTAAGAAAGGAACGGAGAACCTATTGTCGTTGGAGAGTGATTATCAATCAACCGCCGAGTTGTGGAGACATGGCGCCCATGCACATCTTTGAGTATCGTCGAGGTTGATGGAAACTATAGGGCCTTGCAATTCTCCCCCTTGTAGTTGCGTAGAGGATGTGCGCTTTCAAAAAAACAAGAGTTCACCATGAGCCTACGCAGGTTGTGGGAGATGGCCTCCAAGCCTTCCTCCAGCTTGACCTCGGTGCGCCATGGTGTTGGCGGCTCCGAGTGTGAGGTCGCGGTAGAGGCGTGAAGGGAAGCCGCACTTGCTCGCCTGTTGGCGGCCCTGGTGTGAAGGCGTTGAGTTGCCTCCACATCTCCTTGCATACCCGACCTTGTTGACTCCTTCAACAGGGCGCGACGCTCCTTCTTTGCCTTGGCGACCTCCCGCCTTAGCGCCTTTTTCGCCAGCACAGTTTGGAACTGTGCAGGATCTTGGGCTTGATGCATGTAGACCCTAGCTCCATGCTCGATGAAGACCATAGGTGACAATGATCCGGGATAGATCAAGATCAATGCCGACTCCGATTTTCTAGCGTGGGAGAGTTCACCTGCAAGAAAGAGGCTTAATCGCGAAGATCCTTGCAGGATGCTGTGCACATTGGAGATTGGCGAAGACGATTTCGATGACCACAGTGAAGCAAAGATGGGAGGAGAACCATGTCCCACCGGGCGTGCCAATTTGTTTGACACGAGAAAAATCTTATTGCGCTCCGTTAGAAGGGAAGAGGAGGTGTTTGATCTCTCTCATGCACCGGGGAAAAGAAAAGTGTGCGGGCATGCTAGTGTACCGTAGTACACAAAAAAGGTATGGGAAGCAAGTATTTAATTAATCTCACCGGATAAACAAAATTACAAGATCCCATAAAACGGAATGCGCTCCAGGCCTACTAGCGCGGCCTGCCTGACTGTAGCGATTGCAGTCTCTGGTTCTCGTCTTCGTCGTCTATGCTTCGCGTTCTCCATGCATGATGATGATTGTCGGATGTGGGGCTCCGGCAAACCCTTAAGGTTCGAACACTGGGGTGCGCGCGAAGTCTCTCCCTCCTACGGATCTACGCTCTAGCTCTCTAAGATCTTGCGGACCAACTCGACGAACTCGCAACACAGAAAGACACGAGGTTTATACTGGTTCGGGCCACCGTTGTGGTGTAATACCCTACTCTAGTGTGGTGCTGGTGGATTGCCTCTTGGGCTGATGATGAACAGTACAAGGGAAGAACAGCCTCCTGAGGTTGAGGTGTTCTTGTGCTTGTGAACTTGTGGCGTGAGGATTCGATACCTCCACTGTGGTGGCTACCTCTACTTATATAGGCCCTGGTCCTCTTCCCAAATATCGAGCGGGAAGGGAGCCAACAACGGCGGGCAAATTTGAAGGGGGACAACTAGTACAAGCTATCCTGACAAAAGCGGTCTTCGCCTGCGAAAAGCTCTGGGGTGACGCCGTCTTGGGCTCCACGATGACCTCCGCCTTGCCGTCCTCCGGTCTTGGTCTCGTTGCCCCAATATGGCAACCTTTGCCTGATGCCTCGGTACTCTTCGCCTGCGCTGGCCGCCTTAGCACCAAAGAGGAAATAGAGACGCTGTGCGCACTGGCGCCCGCCTGGCACCCGCCTGCTGCCGTTCTTCATGGCTCACGTCACGAGAGCCTCGTGAGGTTTGCCTCGCCTTGATATCTCCGCTCCTCGTGAGCTTGCCTGGCAAGGCCACTCCAGAGGAGGTCTTGCGTTGTCCTCCTCGCGAGGCTTGGACCCTCGCGAGGGTCCTGGGTGCCTTGTTGACGAAGATGGGCCGTACGGCCTGCTGCTTAGCCACGCTATGGGCCGGAGGCAGGCAAGTCTGGGGACCCCCATTCCCAGAACGCTGACAGTAGCCCCCGGGCCCAAGGTGCGCTCGGGCTTGGCTTCGCGGCGAAGCTAAGGGTCAAGTTCGGAGCACTGCGGGCCCCAAAAGCCTGCGGCCTCGATCAACGCGTGGTGGTTGATTGGACGTAGGCGTCTCCGCTTCCCCACGCTGCCTCGGCAACTGCTTGCCCTGACAAAGGCTGGCGCAGGCAGTTCTTTCCTTCATTGCTTCTTCCTTGCCTCGCTCCAGATCCCCTTTCTTGCTCTTTGCCGCCGCGGTCTCCTGATCTGCTCCATCCTCGCTCTGCATCTGCCGCCCATGGCGCCGCGCAAGGTCAATACTTCCTCAACACCGGCTTGGTATGAGCCGGCCCTCGAGGCGCCCACCGTCACGGAGAAGAGCCTCGCCTCCGTGCGCCTGCTGACAGCGGGCGAGGGCAATGAGTGGGGGAAGACGAAGCTCCGGCTTGCGTCCGACGAGCCAGAGGCTGAGGGGAGCACCTTCTTCCCCTTCTTCTTGAGCAGCGCCGCCGTCGGGTTGGTTCCCCCCTTCTCTGATTTCTTTTATGAAGCCCTCGGCCACTACGGGCTGCAGGCATTGCATCTCCATCCCAACTCTGTCCTCCTCCTGTCCATCTTCGCCTACTACTGCAAGGCGTACCTGGGCGTCATGCCATCCGTGGCGCTCCTTCGCCATTTCTTCTTCCTCCGCGTCAGCGGCGAGCACAGCTCAGGGTGTGCTAATTTCGTTGCCTGCGGCAAGGCCAACTCGATCTCGAGCACCGGGAAGAGGGCCGACAACATCCGATCCAAATGGGTCATGATGGATGCTCAGCGCGCCGACCCGTGTAGGCGTTGCCAACAGCGGCGCCCCTCCTAACGGGGGGTGGCCGAAGGCGGAGCTTGTCGACGAGCAGGCATCGCTGGTGTTGGGGCAGACAATGACCGACCTGAGGCCGGGCAACGCGAGGGCGGCCAAGATAACAGGGGCGATGCTCCTGAGGGAGTTCTTGATGCTACGGGTTGCCCCACTCCAGCCGCGTGCGCGCCCCCTCTGGGAGCTTGACGAAGAGGAGAACAAGACCCGCCTGAGGCCGGGGGACCTGCCTGGCGATGAATTGGACGCCGTCCTGCGCCTCATTCGGGGACAACCAGGAGTACCCGCCTAGCGCCTTCCTTCCCCTGTTCAAACGCAGGGACCGGAAAGAATTCGTCGCCTCCAGGCCGACTTTTGATGCGCGCGGGATGGTGCCGCCAGCGCTTCCGGAAGCTCCTATGGTGCAGAACCCAGTGGAGGTGTCTTCTGGTGAGTCCCGCGGAGAGGGAGAAGAGGAGGAGGACTCGGAGAAGACCCTGGAAGAGGTGGGGAGACTTCCCCCTGAGCAAGGCCGAGATTCTCCGCGCCCTTCCTAATGATGCTGAGGCCGATGCCTTCCAAGGGGAGAGAGAGCAACCCCTCATCCCGATGAAGGGTAGGTCGTCGCTGGTGGCCCGTGGTGCCGCCTCCGCCCTGGCACCTCCTGGGGCTGGCTCCGGCTCTGCCTCTGCTCCGCCTGGTGCCGCTGGAGCCCGAACGCCTGCTCCTCAGGTCTTGAAGTTGTCAGGCTTCAAGCCTCTCAAGCGGTCAGTGGAATACGTCGAAGTGGATCGGTAAGTGTCTTAAGCTTCGCCTTGCCCTTGCTTGTACTCGTAGTTTCCTTATTTTCGCCCTTGGTTGATCAGGCCGACATCTTTAGCGAAGAAGAGGAAAGGAGACGCAGTAGCCGTGCCCTCCGCGGGGAAAGGAGGCAACAGTGCCCGCATCTCCCCGGCCCGATCGTCCTCGCGAGGCCAAGAGGAGCATCGCCGCGTGGAGTCAGCCCCCATGGCCCCGCTGGCTCCGGAGGTGCCGGTACTTGGCGCGGCTGACGAGGTCCCAGCTGCTCCGGAATCCGCGGTCTCCCAAGCCCTGGTGATGATGTCGCTTCCTCCCACTGCTGCATCTCCTCTCCCTGGTCCTTCTACCCCTGCTGCCGTCTTGGAGTGTTCCCTTGCGGAGATGACCCAACTGCAGGTGGATGTCCTGAGCGCGGACCCGCGCCTGGTGGCCGGGCGTCTGGAGCTGGCCTCTGGCTGGCTTCACCCTGACCTGGCGGCTCGCACGGCGCTGGGCCAGGCTGCTGCGGCTTCCGAGAAGGAGAAGCAAGGAGCTGCCAACGCTTCAGCCGATCGCAACGCGGCGCTAAAGGACGCCAAGGCCGCCCGCAACCATTGCCAAGTGCTGGAGGGCGAGCTGCAGAGCCTGCGCGACAAGCACGCGGAAGAGGTGCGCTGCCGCCAAGCGAAGGAGGAGGAGATGAAGGCCCGGGAGGAAGCCGTCAAGAACCATGATGCAGAGTTGGCGGAGCTGGGGAAGAAGCAGGCCGCCGAGCGCAACCGGTTGGAAGAGTTGGAGCGGAAGATGAGGTCGAGGGAGGCCGATCTTGACGCCAAGGGGCGAGTCCTGGTAGAAGACCGCGTGGCCTTTGCCAACCTCGAGGAGAGGACTCGCAAGGCGCTGAAGACGCTCTACGAGCACGGCCTGGAGAAGCCTCTGGACACCGACGAGGACGGCCCTGCCCAGCTACTTTCTCTCGTGGTGAAGGCGCTTGAGGAGGTTGTTGATGGTCTCGGTCCCATGGCGGAGGCAGAAGCTCGCGTCCTGTCTTCAGCCGCGCTGACTCGCGTCTTTAGCCACCTGCACCTTCGCAACCCCAACGCTTGCCTTGACGAGCTGCTGGAGCTTGTAGCTAAAGATCAGTACGAGGCGGCTGCCGCGGCCGTGCAGGATCAGGTGGGGGCCTTGCTGCGGAGGTTCCGTGGCTTTGTCTCCGCTCCTCTGTCCGGCGTCGTCGACCTTGTGGCTGGTGGTGAAGACAAAACCGCTCACGAGGGAGTGCCTTCCGCAGGCGACGGCGACGTCTAGAGGTGACCCGCGGCCATTCTTCCCGTTCCGTTCCTGCGACATGCGACAAGCCTCGTGGAGGCGTTTAGACTTTTATTTGGTATTGTGAGGACAATATGCTTGTAATATTTGCTTCGAGATTTCGCGATTTCCTTCCTATTTGCTTTGCATTCTGCGTCGGCAGAGCCCGGCCCCGCGCATACCTCCTCCACCATTGGGCCGACCGGAGACCAGGACGGACCAAGGAGTGAGGGGCTACGTGACCAGTTAGGCTCCTGAGTCATGATGCTCAGGAGTCCCCCTTGACGCGCAAACAGCATATAGGGAGAGTTCGTGGGGATAGATTAATGTTCTATGTCGGCAGAGCCCGGCCCCGCGCATACCTCAACCGCCATTGGGCCGACCGGAGATCAGGACGGACCAAGGAGTGAGGGGCTACGTGACTAGTTAGGCTCCTGAGTCGCGATGCTCAGGAGTCCCCCTTGACGTTTAAACAATTTCCATACCTGCCCTCGCCGAGGCCTCGGGAGGGGCGTGCGATGCCCAGGTCCGGGGGACCTGGTTGGGTGGCGTGCGCTTGGGCGTGACCCGAATGCAGCCCCCATGCGCGGCTCTCCCGAGGGGAGGCATTGCGGTAAGGCTGGGCACTGAGCTCTGGGCTCCATGAGGTTGGCACGACCGTGGGGTCGCCCTCAGTTGTTTATCACCAGCGCGGAGGATAGTGCTTCCGCTTGTGCATGGGCATAGCTGCTCCTCGGCAGTGTCGTCAGCCAGCGCGGAGCATGGTGCTTCCACTTGGGCGTGGGATGGGGGCCCCCCTCCGGGAGGAGCCCCCTGGGCGTGTACAGCCCCGCCCTGACACGTGGCTTGCACGGCAGGGCTGCGAGGTGTATCTGGGCACTCGTGAGCCAGCGCGGGACTCACGAGGCCCTACCTCAAGGCGGGTTGCGCCTGGTCTTGAGTGTTGGTGACTGTGTGTTCCTGCGAGGCAGTTAGATGCAAGCACTCTACGTCCTCAGGTCCCAGCCCTCGAGCGAGCTCAGCCGCCGCTGGTATGCCAGGTCGCGATGCCGTGGTCAAGGCCAGGGGTGAGGGCTGGAGAGCCAGTTAGAGCTCCTTAGTCGCGATGCTCAGGAGCCCCCCTTTTAACGTGCAAGCGGATTGCATGGGGTAAACAGACCCGCGACACAGGCAGCAATCGAGCAGGCGATAGCCGTTGGCAGGTTAAGCATGAAGAGCAGATCAACTTGGATAAATGCAGGACGATACATGCCACCGGGTCTGGCCCGAGCAGCTTGGGGATGATGCAACCCGAGGGGCGCCCCCAGAAAGGTAAGCTAAAGACTTAAGCAAAAGGGATACATGCCACAGGGACGGACCCATGTGGCCTGGGAATAATGCAGCCTGAGGGGCGCTCCCAGCTTAAACGAACTTGGAAGATGTCACCTGGTTCTGTAGACGAAGTAGAGTTGGTGCAGCTGAAGTCGCGCGCTGAAGGAATGGCTCCTCATGAGCCACCGGGACCCAGAGCCTCGGGAGGCCCTGGGGATTCAGGAGGTTCCCTGAAGACCGTCTCCATTTCCTCTAGGACGGCGTGGAACCTGGCCTCCTGGGCCGCCAGGACTTGCCGCATGTTGCGCTGATAGGCCGACGCCACGCTCGGCAAGCCGAAGGGCATGCGAACGTAGTTGTGTGGTGGGCACTTGCAGCGGCCCACACGCGATGGCCAGAAGCGCTCGTGAGATGCGGCTCTGTTGAGCCCTGGGACGTCGACGCAGACACGCAGCCCGGCATCCTCGCCTGGATGGGGAGCTGCGCCTTGTGAGCTTCTGTGGCCGCGCATGGCTCTTGCTTCTTGCAGTTCCTGGGTGGTCTTGGTGATGAACTCCTGGGTGGTGGGCACTCCTTGCCCTGTGCTCTCCTAAGGAAGGTGTGCCGTGAGGCACGCTTCCAAGTGGTGCCCAAGCGCCTCCCTCGTGAGGTTGGCAAGGTCTGAGGCCCTCCAGAAGAGAGCCCCCGAGCCCTGCCTGAGGAGGGTGCCGGGCGCGCTTTCCTATGCGATGGAGGGAGGCGCCCCTGGAGCGGGCGCTGATCCTGACGAGGCTCCTGCCGCGACGCCACTTCTTGGGGTCCTGTGCGGCGTGGCAGCTTCTTCTTGGGGATGGTCTCCGGAGGGCCTTCACTTCTGCTGTCAGGGTCGTCGATTGCAGCGGCTTGAAAGGCGCGCTCAAGGGAGCATACCGCATCCCTCTCCTCACATGGGACCATGATGATTCCTCCGCTTCCTGGCATCTTGAGAACGTTGTAGCCGTGATGAGTGACTCCCATGAACTTGGCCATGGCTGGATACCCGAGGATGGCATTATACGGCAGGCGGATGTGTGCGACGTCAAAGTCGATGAGCTCGGTGCAATAGTTCTTGCACTCCCCAGAGGTGACAGGCAGGCGGACCTGCCCTATCGGTGTGGTGGAGCCGTCGGTCACTCCTGAGAAAGGCTTGGTTGGCTGGAGCTGCTCATATGGCAGTTGGAGGTTGTGGAACATGTCGACGGATAGGACGTTGACCCCTGCGCCGCCGTCGATGAGAGTCTTGGTGACTTGCACATTGCTGATGACTGGGGAGCACAACATAGGGAGGGCGTCAGCAGTGGCTGCGCACTTGAGCTGGTCTGCCGAGTTGAAGGTGATGGCACATTGGGACCACCTGAGCGGGCGCGTGGCCTCGAGCTTGGGGAGCACCGCGTTCACCTCGCGAGTGAACTGTTTGAAGATGCGCTGAGAGGCTGGGGCTTGGGCACCGCCCAAGATGCAGGCGATCGCATGCGGCTCCTGAAAGCCCCCTCGTCCTGGTGGTGGTTGTCGTTCCTTCTTGGTGGCGGCAGCGGGGGAAGACCAGCGTTGCCCTGGGGGCGATCCTCACGAGGTGGGTCCCTCCAGGCGCCCTCGTGAGGTTGGTAATGCTAGCGGTCCTCACGAGGCCGTTCGCGCCACTCCTGGCGCGGGACACGGTCGTCCCAGCATCCGCCTCCGCGTCCTCCTCCTCCGCGGCCGTAGCCCCGGTCGTTGCGCTCGGGGCGTCGACCGTAGCGTCCTTCCCGTATGGCTCTGAGCTCTTGGCAGTCACTGGTGTTGTGGGTGTTCAGGTTGTGGAAGGCGCAGAACGGTCGGCCGTTCTTGGATGACTTGGGCTGATCTCTGCCTCGCTTGGTGTCGGGCTCCGCTACGAGCACTACAGCCTCTTTGCGCTTCACGTCCTTGGCCTTGGCCTTCTTCTCCTCCGCTCCTGCAGCTGGCAGCTCGAGGAGAGAGAGGCGCCCCTCCTCAGCTCTTGCGCACTTGGTCGCCAGGTTGAACAGCTCCTAAGATGTGCAGAGCTCCTCGTGGATAGCGAGCTCTTCCTTCATCTTGACGTCACGGACGCCGGCCGAGAACGCGGAGATGATGGCTTCATCCGTGACCTTGGGGATCTTAAGGCGGGTGTTGTTGAAGCGCTGGATGTACTTCTGGAGGGTCTCTCCTGGCTGCTGCTTGATGCGGCGCAGATCACCCACAGCCGGTGGGCGGTCGCGAGTGCCCTGGAAGTTGGCAATGAAGCGGTCGCGCATCTCGTCCCAGGAGGAGATCGAGCCGTGCTGCAGGTTCAGGAGCCAGGAGCGGGCCCCATCCTTGAGAGCCATGGGAAACCAGTTCGCCATGACTTTTTCGTCGCCGTTGGCCGCTACGATGCTCAGCTCATATAGCTGTAGGAACTCCACGGGGTCGGCGGTGCCGTCGTAGCGAGGAGGCAGATCCGGCTTGAACTTGCCTGGCCAGGCAACGCTACGCAGCTCGGGGGTGAAGGCACGGCAGCCGGCCGTGGTCGCCGGGGCCCGCTTCTAAGGTGGAGCTTAGTCTTGGCGAGGTCCGCGCTGCGCCACTGCAGGTGGCACGCGGTCTTGACGAGGTGGCGCGGGGAGCGCCGGTGCAGCTTCTCGCGGCCGCGGGATTCCTTTACAGCTTCTTTCTTCACGCGCGGGGCGCCGGGCACGGTGGATCACGCTGCGGAGGCGCGCGCCTTGGTGCCAAGGCACCGTCTTGGGGTTGAGGTGGTGGAGGCATGCCATGAGCCCTGTCGCCCGCGGCTGGTTGAGGGGGAGGCAGAGAGTGGGACGGCGCCGGAGAGCCCCCTGTGGTGCGGACGAGCTCGGCGACGCGGTCGAGCCACTCCTCATAGAGGTTGTCGACGGGGCGGTAGCGCAGGAGCTCGTTCGCCGCGATGAGCGCGGCCCGTGCCTCCATGGGAGTGCGGTGCGCATGAGACGAAGAACCGGTAGGGGTTAGCGACGGAGTAGCAGTGCGGCCGTCCTGCCGCACCGAAGGATGGAGCGAGGACGCTTGCTGCTCGTTCCCCGCCGGGCCAGTGGCAGCGTTGGCAGCGGGAGACGAAGAACGATGAGGTGGCCCGCCTACGGGAGCCGTCTGAGCGACGCGGGCGGAGAGGGCAGCCCAACGCTCAGCTCAAGCACGGCGAGCATCCGCCATGGAAACGACAGAGCGATGGAGCAACGAACTGATGGAAGGGAAACTACGGCGCACCCCTACCTGGCGCGCCAAATGTCGGATGTGGGGTTTCGGCAAACCCTTAAGGTTCGAACACTGGGTGCGCGCGAAGTCTCTCTCTCCTACCGATCTACGCTCTAGCTCGCTAAGATCTTGCGGACAAACTCGACGAACTCGCAACACAGAAAGACACGAGGTTTATATTGGTTCGGGCCACTGTTGTGGTGTAATACCCTACTCCAGTGTGGTGGTGGTGGATTGCCTCTTGGGCTGATGATGAACAGCACAAGGGAAGAACAGCCTCCTGAGGTAGAGGTGTTCTTGTGCTTGTGAACTTGTGGCGTGAGGATTCGATACCTCCACTGTGGTGGCTAGCTCTACTTATATAGGCCTTGGTCCTCTTCCCAAATATCGAGCGGGAAGGGAGCCAACAACGGCAGGAAAATTTGAAGGGGGACAGATAGTACAAGCTATCCTGACAAAAGCGGTCTTCGCCTGCGAAAAGCTCTAGGGTGACGCCGTCTTGGGCTCCACGATGACCTCCGCCTTGCCATCCTCCGGTCTTGGTCTCGTTGCACCAATATGGCAACCTTTGCCTGATGCCTCGGTACTCTTCGCCTGCGCTGGCCGCCTTAGCACCAAAGAGGAAATAGAGACGCTGCGCGTACTAGCGGCCGCCTGGCACCCTCCTGGTGCCGTTCGTCATGGCTCACGTCACGAGAGCCTCGTGAGGTTTGCCTCGCCTTGATATCTCCGCTCCTCGTGAGCTTGCCTGGCTAGGCTACTCCAGAGGAGGTCTTGCATTGTGCTCCTCGCGAGGCTTGGACCCTCGCGAGGGTCTTGGGTACCTTGTTGACGAAGATGGGCCCTATGGCCTGCTGCTTAGCCACGCTGTGGGCCACAGGCAGGCAAGTCTGGGGACCCCCGTTCCCAGAACGCCGACAATGGTGATGGTGTGTGTGTAGTGTGGGCAGCGGCAAAGCCCGTGCCCTCGTCGGTACACGTGCCGCTCAAAAACATGGCTTTGTGCTAGCCATGTCCGCCCTCGCCGTCGCGCCTCCTCGGTCTTGACAGCTTTGATGTATCAATGTTGAAGTTGCATGGGTCCTGCTCTGCTCGGACTTCTTGACGATGTAGCGGCTTCGTCGGGGTACGCAAGGGGTTCGCCTCACGGGAGTATTCTTATGGAGACTGGCGTCGGTGTAAAACCAACGCTCGCTCGTAACGGCAATGCCGGTGTGGTTGGCACCTCTTCTCGGCTGAACGCGGAGTTTACGGCAGTCCGTCAAGACAAAGGACGCCGCCTCACGGAGCCATCGAAACTTAGTGTTGGTGAAGCCATGTCGCCTCCTCGCCATCTCGCCTCGTCTTCATGGGCTTTGGGCCACGGAGATCACTGTGTGTCGCCATCTTCTTCGCGTCGCGGGCTCCGTGTTGCGGGCAGCGCCGAGGGCGTGTGTCATCTTTATGTCTCCGGGTCGCGGGTTCCATCTTGACGAGGTAGCCATTGGTGGTGACGTCCTGTGAGCTCCACGCCTGTGGCACTAGCTTGATGATATTGATGACAGATGTCATCCTGGAGAGCACCACGTCCTTGTTGTCTTCCATGGCACATGGCTGCATCCTTGCGGGCTCCATGCCTCTGGGGTCCAGCTTGATGATGTTGACGTTTATGGCGTCCTCCTTGCGAGCTCCACGCCACGATCCTCCGTGGTACCGGGTTGATGATGTTGGCGATGTGCGTCGTCTTGGCGAGCTCCGTGCCGCCATCCACCGCGGCACGACGGTGGCGTCCTTGCAAGCTCCACGCCTCCGTCCTCCATGGTACCAGCCTGGTGATGTTGGCGTTGGTGTCGTCTTGGCGAGCTCCGCGCCGCTATCCACCACGGCACAGCGGCGGCATCATTGCGAGCCCCCACGCCTTTGACCTCCACGGCGCAAGCTGGATGAAGAATACGACGGGCATCGTCCTAGCGAGCTCCGTCTCGCCATCCTCCACGGCTCGCGGTGGCCAGCATCCCTGCGAGCTCCACGCCTCCGGGCTCCATCTTAACGAAGTAGACGTCGGCGGCATCCCCAACGGGCTCGACGCCTCGGGGGTCCAGCTTGATGATGTTGACGTTGGTGGCGTCCTCCTTGCGAGCTCCACGCCATGATCCTCCGTGGTACCGCGTTGATGATGTTGGCCATGTGCGTCGTCTTGGCGAGCTCCGCGCCGCTATCCACCGCGGCACAGCGGCAACATCGTTGCGAGCCCCCATGCCTTTGTCCTCCATGGCGCCGGCTGGATGAAGAAGACGACGGGCATCGTCCTAGCGAGCTCCGTCTTGCCATCCTCCGCGGCACGCGGCGGCCAGCATCCCTACGAGCTCCACGCCTCCGGGCTCCATCTTCACGAACTAGACGTTGGCGGCATCCCCAACGGGCTCGATGCCTCCGTCCCCTAGCTCCAGCATGACGAAGTAGATGGCGGGTGTCCTCCTTGCGAGCTCCCCGTCATGATCCTTGCAGCACAGGGTTGATGATTTTGACATTGGTGTCGTCTTGGTGAACTCCGTGGCGCCATCCACCACCGCACGGCAGCGGCATCCTCGCGAGCCTCCATGCCTTCGTCCTCCATGGCGCCGACTTGATGAAGTTGACACTGGCGTCGTCTTGGCGAACTCCACGCCACGATCCACCGCGGCACGGCGGCGGCATTCGCGTGAGCCTCCGTACCTTCGTCCTCCATTGCGCCAGCCTGATGAACATAAACGAGGGTGTCGTCCTAGCGAGCTCCATGTCGCCATCCACGGCGGCATCCTCGCGAACCTCGCGCCTCCGGGGCTCCAGCTTGACAAAGTAGACGTCGTCGGCCTCATCACCAAGGGAGGCCACCACCAGCAGTCCAGCGGGCTGTGCGTCGGCAGAACCGTTGGTATGCCGTTGCCTTCAACGTCTTGGCACGGTGAAGTACAAGATTAGCCCCGTCGTCTTGGTGAGCTTGAGGAAGTCAGCGGCAGCATGCTGCGTGATGGAGGGCCAATGATGTCGTCTCCAAGAGCGGCCATCATACTGGCTAGAGGACTAGCGTGTAGTCCTCCTAGGCGCCCACTCGCGTGGCGAACACCTCCTCCACGCTCAGGACATGCTGCTCCTGGACCATCGTGCATGTGCATGTGTATCTTGTCCTGCATACAAAAGGAAATAGATGTATATATGTGCTGACTTGAGGTGCAGGCTCCTTGTCAGCGTACCGTCCCTTCGACTGGTCATCTCGCCGCCATACAGGCAAGCAACTTGTGTGCTGCCCGGCAAGAGCGCCACCATGGTGGGTGCGTCTTTGCGTGGAGGGCATACGCCGGCCTCCTCGTCTCCTCTGCCTTCGGTCTTTGCCTGGCCCCCTTTGATGTTCGTTGTTCCTCCTATATTTATAGGACGGGAGGGCTGGTGCTTGTACGCAGCCACGGCTAATTCCTTCCTTCTATTCTTCTTCTTGATGTCCAAGTCTGCACAAGGAAAAGGAAACAAACCAATACCTGCCTTGTCGCTTCAAGCATGCCTTTCAACAGAAATTGATGAGGTCAGTTGAGTTTTGTTTTTCTAAACTTGTAGCTTGCCAATTATACGACCACACATCCGGCTGCTCCCGTGCATGCTTCTTTTTTTCAAAGTGTAGCTTCCGCAAGGTATTCGGATGCGTACATGGCCGGTCGCATATACTTGAATACTCATATTATACGGTCTATACATACAGCGGGTATTCGGGTACATATGGATGCGAGCTTGCCGGTATATACATACAAGAATACGTAGATACGTACGTCAGCTTGCTAAGTCGCCTACTTACATGTGGCCACAAACGTGTGCATGCACACATGCATATTAGTTGCTCCAAATTTTATGCATGTCCCATATGCAAGTACATGCGTGCATGTGCCATGCAAAATTATTCTGTTATTGCATAATGACTTGCCTTTGCTTATATAGCCTGCATCAAACCTCATTAGTTTTTTTCTGCAATGGTGCACAAAAACTCGTCGAACATCACTCATTGCTCCATTCATGAAACACACTCACATATTAGCTACACCCAATGCTCAAGTACGATCATAGTGCCCCTTAGTTGGTGCTTTATAAGAGAGGAAAGTAGGGATTTGTAGAGGTGCCAGAGCTCAAAGCGAAAAAGATAAAGATAAAAGATTTTGGGAGGCATGCTTTTTCCTGTCAACGAGAATGATCTAGTAGTTCCCAATACTTTCCATGCTAGATATATCATAGGTGGTTCCCAAACATAAATTAAAGTTTATTCCTTTTTCAACCATACTTTCACTTCCCATGGCTAGCCGTATCCACGGGTGCCTTCCATACCAACACTTTCCAAGGAATTTATTATTTGACAACATAAAGTAAATTCATTTTTCATTTCAGGACAGGGCATCCCTAATACCTTTGCCTTACTCTCGTGCAATGACAAGTGAATAAACACTCATCATGAGAAAAACATATCTAGCATGGAAATATATTAGCCACCCCTACCGTTTCATGAGCGGTACGAGCACACAAAAGAGAAATTTATTTTGAAAATTAGAGATGGCACATACAAATTTTCTTAGAACGGCAAAAGAATACCGCATATAGGTAGGTATGGTGGACTCATGTGGCAAAACTGGTTTGAAGGATTTTGGATGCACAAGTAGAGATCATACTTAGTGCAAAATGAAGTCTAGCAAAAGATTGAGAAGCGACCAACCAAGAAACGAAAAATTTCATAAGCGAGCATTAAGCATAATTAACACCGAATAATTCACCACAAGTAGGATATAATTTCATTGCATAACTATTGACTTTCATGCTTGCATAGGGAATCACAAACCTCAACACCAATATTCTTACTAAAGCATAATTACTCATCAACATGACTCACATATCACATCATCATGTCTCATCACTATTACAAGGTATCAAGTTTATTTTGTCCAATGATCTTCATGAAAGTTTTTATTATATCCTTCTTGAATATCTATCACTTTGGGACTAATTTTCATGTGTTGCTTTTGATGATCTCAAACAAATATAAGTGAAGATCATGAGCATAATATTTATTTCTCTCAAATTAATTTAAGTGAAGCAAGAGAGAATTTCTTAAAAAATTTACTAACTCTCAAATAAATCTAAGTGAAGCATGAGAGCATTTCAAACAAGTCATAGCATAATTTTGGCTCTCTCAAATAGGTGTGTCCAGCAAGGATTCATGACTTAAAACAAAAAGCAAAACAAGCAAAGACTCATATCATACAAGACGCTCCAAGAAAAACCCATAGTATGTGACGAATAAAAATATAGTTCCAAGTAAAATACCGATGGTCGTTAGAAGACAGAGGGGATGCCACTCGGGCATCCCCAAGCTTAGTTGCTTGATTCTCTTTGGATAATAGCTTGGGATGCCATGGGCATCCCCAATCTTAGGCTGTTCTTACTCCTTATTCCTTCATTCATCGTAACATCACCCAAAACTTAAAAACTTCAATCACACAAAACTCAACAAAACCTTCATGAGATCCGTTAGTATAAGAAAGCAAATCACTACTATAAGTACTGTTGCAAACCCATTAATATTTTATTCTTGCATTATATGTAGTGTATTACAACTTTTCTATGGCAAAAACTCTTCAAAGAAAAACATAGAATCATCAAAACAAGCACACAATGCAAAGAAAACAGAATCTGTCAAAAACATAACAGTCTGTAGCAATCTAGATAATTCGATTACTTCTGTAACTCCAAAAAATTCTGAAAAATTAGTACCACGTGAGAAATTTTTATATTAATCTTATGCAAAAATAATTGGTACTTTATCACGCTTTTATTAAAAATGAGAATTATTTTCGTGAGCGCAAAAGTTTCTGTTTTTCAGCAAGATCAAATCAACTATCACCCAACATGATCCTAAAGACTTTGCTTGGCAGAAACACTAACTAAAACAATAAAAACACAATCATAACAGTAGCATAATTGTGCAAACACTCAAGAACAGAAAGCAAAAGGTAAAAATAAATTTATTCATTGGGTTGCCTCCCAACAAGCGCTATCGTTTTACGCCCCTGGCTAGGCATAAAGCAATGATCTAAGTATTGTCATCTTTGTTTCTAAATCCATAAGATGCCCTCATGATTGATTCATATGGTGGACTAATTCTTGTTCTAGGGAAGTGTTCCATACCCTTCCTTAGTGGAAATTGAAATTTAATATTGCCTTCTTTCATATCAATCACGGCACCAATAGTACGTAAAAACAGTCTACCAAGAATAATTGGAAAAGACGGATTGCAATCAATATCAAGAACAATAAAATCAATGGGCACATAATTCCTATTTGCAAGAATAAGAACATCATTAATTCTTCCCATAGGCTTTTTAATAGTAGAATCCACCAAGTGCAAATTTAAAGAACATTCTTCAATATCAGTAAGACCAAGCACATCACAAAGAGATTTCAGAATTGTGGAAACACTAGCACCCAAGTCACATAAAGCAAAACACTCATAATTTTTTATCTTGACTTTAATAGTAGGTTCGCACTCATCATATAATTTTCTAGGAATTGAAACTTTTAATTCCAATTTTTCTTCCAAAGCTTTCATCAAAGTATCAACAATATGTTTAGTAAAAGCTTTATTTTGTTCATAAGCATGGGGTGAATTTATCATGGATTGCAACAAAGAAATACAATAAATCAAAGTGCAACTATCACAATTAAAGTATCTGTAATCCAAAAGAGTGGGCACATCACTAGTTAAAGTCTTAACCTCTTCAAACCCACTTTTATCAATTTTCTCAACAAGATTTTCACCCTCCGAATTATCGGGATGCCTTATAGCTAAAGTTGACTCTTCTTCAGTCCCTTTATCATCAATCTTACTTTTACTAAACAAAGAATCAATAGAAGAAACACCAATCATTTTAAGATCTTCATCATTTTTATGAAAGCAATCACTAGAAAACGCCTTTTCTAAAAATTCTCTTCTAGCTCCAAGCATATCTGTTCTTCTTAGTTTCATCCATAGAAACATAAAGAACTTTAAATTATTCCTCAACCTTAGGCACAAAAATTTTCATCTTGAGATTTTCTACATCATGAGAGATTCTATCAACAATTCTAGACAAATTATCAATCTTATTCAACTTTTCTTCCATTGTAGCATTGAAAACCTTTTGAGTGTTCTTGAATTCTTTAATATTATTCTCAAGATCAGAGGTGTTCCTATTATTATTATTATAAGAAGTATTACATAATTATTAGAGGAATTACTAGGAAAATGTCTAGGATTAAAATTACCTCTATAAGCATTGTTATTGAAATTGTTTCGCGAGATAAAATTCACATCTATGGCATCACTATTTTGCTCAATCAAAGTAGACAAAGGCACATCATTAAAATCAAAGGAGCACTTTTATTAGCAACCAATTTCATAGGAGCATCAACTTTTTCACTCATAGAAGAAATTTCTTCA
This sequence comes from Aegilops tauschii subsp. strangulata, assembly GCF_002575655.3. Lineage (NCBI taxonomy): Eukaryota > Viridiplantae > Streptophyta > Magnoliopsida > Poales > Poaceae > Aegilops > Aegilops tauschii. The sequence goes on from NC_053035.3 coordinate 249,256,079, forward strand.
ACCGAATTACTTTTTTACTAGTAGGAGCTCTTTCGGCATGGCATTGTGAATAATTTGCCATGATATTATCAAGCAATTTAGTGGCTTCACCCAAAGTAATTTCCATAAAAGTACCTCGCACGGTGGAATCTAAAAGATTACGAGAGACAAAATTCAACCCAACATAATTTTTTGTATGATCATCCAAAGATTTAACCCATGAGTTGGGCAATTCCTTAGCATCAGTTTCATCCTTTCCCAAGATTGTGCAACATGCTCAAGTTCAAGTTGCTTGAAATTCATGATCTGAGTTCTAAGGGAAATAATTTTCACGGGTGGAAAATACTTAGTAATAAAAGCATCATTCCACTTATCCCAAGAATCGGTACTATTGCGAGGCAAAGAAGAAAACCAAATTTTTGCACGATCCCGCAAAGAAAACGGAAATAATCTCAACTTCACAACATCATTGTCCACACCTTTTTTCTTTGGCATATCGGATAATTCCACGAATGTGTTAAGATGGGACCCGGCATACTCATTAGGAGTACCGTAAAATTGATCTTTCATAACAAGATTCAGCAAAGCGGTATTAATATAACAAGACTCCGCACTAGTGGCGGGAGGAGCAATCGGGGTGCTAATAAAATCATTGTTGTTGGTATTGGAGAAATCACACAACTTGGTGTTCCCTTGAGTCATTGTGACTACACAACAAGATTGCACTCAAAAACAGATCCGACAAGAAAACAGTGAATGAAAAAGAGGGTGAATAAAACGACAATTTTTTGTGAAGTAGGGGAGAGGATAACGAGAGGCAAATGGAAAATAATGTAAATTGCAAGGAGATGAGATTTGTGATTAGGAACCTGGTAGATGTTGATGATGTCTCCCCGGCAACGGCGCCAGAAATTGCTTTTGATGTCTGCTAGAACTACGTCGGTATTTCCCCAAAGAGGAAGGGATGATGCAGCACAGCAACGGTAGGTATTTCCCTCAGTGATGAGACCAAGGTTATTGAACCAGTATGAGAACCACGCAACACTATGTGAACAGCACCTGCACACAAATAACAAATACTCGCAACCCGACGTGTTAAAGGGGTTGTCAATCCCTTTCGTGCAACGGCGCCAGAAATTGGCAAGTGGGCGTGATAAAAATATAATAGATTGGATAAATAGATCTCAAATAAAATAAAGTGCACCAAGGTATTTTTGTATTTTTGGTTTAATAGATCTGAAAATAAAATCAGATAAAAATAGATCGCGAAGGCAAATATAATAAAGAAGAGACCCGGGGGCCGTAGATTTCACTAGTGGCTTCTCTCGAGAAAAATAGCAAACGGTGGGTAAACTAATTACTGTTGGGCAGTTGATAGAACTTCAAATAATCATGACGATATCCAGGCAATGATCATTATATAGGCATCCCGTCGAAGATTAGTAGACCGACTCCTGCCTACATCTACTGCTATTACTCCACACATCGACCGCTATCCAGCATGCATCTAGTGTATTAAGTTCATGGAGAAACAGAGTAATGCAATAAGAACGATGACATGATGTAGACAAGATTTATTTATGTAGAAATAGACCCCATCTTGTTATCCTTAAAAGCAACGATACATACGTGTCGGTTCCCCTTCTATCACTGGGATCAAGCACCATAAGATCGAACCGATTACAAAGCACCTCTTCCCAGTGCAAGATAAATAGATCAAGTTGGCCAAACAAAACCTAAATATCGGAGAAGAAATACGAGGATATAAGAAATCATGCATATAAGAGATCAAAGAAGACTCAAATAACTTTCATGGATAAAAAGATAGATCTGATCATAAACTCAAAGTTCATCGGATCCCAACAAACACACCGCAAAAAGAGTTACATCATATGGATCTCCAAGAGGCCATTGTATTGAGAATCAAAAGAGAGAGAGTAAGCCATCTAGCTACTAACTACGGGCCCGTAGGTCTACAAAGAACTACTCACGTATCATCGGAGAGGCACCAATGGATATGATGAACCCCTCAGTGATGGTGTCTAGATTGGATCGGGTGGTTCTGGAACTTGCGGTGGCTGGAATTGATTTTCGTCGACTCCCCTAGTGTTTCTAGAATATTGGGGTATTCATAGAGCAAAGAGGTAGTGCGGGAGGCCACCGAGGTGGGCACAACCCACCAGGGCGCGCCTGGGCCTCCAGGCGCGCCCTGGTGGGCTGTGCCCACCTTGGGCTCCCTCTTTGGTACTTCTTTGGCCCACTGGATGTCTTCTGGTCCAAAAAAAATCCACAAAAAGTTCCACTGCATTTGGACTCCGTTTGGTATTGATTTCCAGTGATGTAAAAAACATGCAGAAAACAGCAACTGGCACTGGGCACTATGTCAATAGGTTAGTACCAAAAAATAAGATAAAAATGATTATAAAATGATTGTAAAACATCCAAGAATGATAATATAACAGCATGGAACAATCAAAATCAGATATTCGCTCCGATATTGCCACTAATGACTAATGCATGCAAAGGATTCCACAAATCCTCTCTTTAATATTTTTTCAGAGAAAATGGGCTAAAAAGGGAAGATATCACGTGGGAGAAAGTAAAGGAAGGAAAATGGAGAATAAACAAATCATCAGGAGGTGTTAGAAGGACTCTAGAGCAAAAGACGGTGTTCCATGCGACCACGAGCACTCGCATGAGCGGTTGTTTGGTGTGGAAACCGAGGTAGCTCGTCCACTGAAACAACTTTTATTAAGGGGACCCCGTCGAAATGTCAACAGATGTAGCAGAGGAGGAGCGTCAAAGCACAACCATAACCCATTCATCATCATCTTCATCCACAAACCCTAGTGTCGGGGGAAACGACACCTATGGGATCATAGGGAATCCCTACGACGGTTGACGGGGCGCGGGGCTGCGCAAAGAGCAGGTCTAAAAGATCAGCACGAGGGGATTTTTACCTAGGTTCGGGCCGCAAACGATGCGTAATACCCTAGTCCTTCTTTTGTGTGTATTTGGTGTTCTTGAGTTCTTGAACTAGCTGCGGTGCATGCCCAGTCCAAAAAGTCCGAATCCTTCCTCAGTGCGCCTCGGGCCTCCTTTTATATATCAAAGGGGTTGCCACAGTGGCACACAGGAGGTGGGAAGTGTCTATAGTGTACAAGTCTATTCCTGACATCGCGGGACAAACACATTTAATGCGCTGCCTACGTGTCCTCTTTATTTATCGGGGATGGTAACAAAGCTCGTCCCGTCCGTTGCCGCCTCGCCTTGCTTCGACGCGCGTTCAAGCTGACGGGGCATGCAGCGCCATGCTGGCTGGCTGGCTACTGCGCTGGTGCGGTGGCAGGGTCTTCACGAAGATCTCCATGACACCACGCAGGTGCTTGACTGGTTGGCCTAGAGGTTGCCCGCTGCCACGTAGGTCAGTGCCTAGTTTGGCAGGCTGGTTTCCGCATCGGAACGGCCGTGGGACAGCGAAACCTTGGTAGGTGCGGGCCTGGTTGTGGCCCCGCAGATTCCCCGGGCAAGGGTCTTGCCGGGGTCTTGTGGGCGTCCCCGGCAAGGATCTTGCCGGGGGTCTCGTGGCCGTCCCGGCAAGGATCTTGCCGGGGGTCTTCGTCTGTCCCCAGCAAGGATCTTGCCGGGGTTATTCGTCTTCTGGTCCCCATCTAGATTTGCAGGTCTTTGGTCTTCACAAAGATCTGCATGCCACCATGTAGACCCCCCCGAGCTTTTGTCCTGATGTTGTCGATGGTGTCAAAACTCTCAGGCTCAAGGGTGGCGGCTCTGCTGGCGTTGGGCAAGTTGCCCCGGCAAGGCTCTTGCGGGGGCCGTGTTAGGCCGCCCCGGCAAGGGTCTTGCCGCGGGGGGGGGGGGGGGTCCACCTTGCCCCTTTGCTCTTCATGGTTCTGGCTTGAATGCTGCCTTGGCAGCCTCGTTCTTTCCCTTCCTCTGCCCTGCCAAGACGGGCTGCAGGCGTGGCTACGACTGTCGATGCACAAGTAAAGGGGCACAGAAAAGGCCCCTACTTTTGTACACCGACAGGAACCCCCGGGCCTGGGCTACACACAAGCGCAATGCATTGTTGGGCCAGACCCAGAACGAGCGCGGGCATGCGTGGCAGAGTTTTAACTGTGGTAACTCCCTCGCCAAGTTGCGCTTCCCCATGATCCGCATTGAGTGCGTGATGAGGGGGTCGTGCATGGAGTGGCCGCAGCACGCTTGCGCCATCCTGCGGTGAATAGTAAAGAGGCGGCCCACGTCTTCCCAATAAAAAAAGAGGAAACCACAGGGGCGCTGCTCATTTACCCTCTGCGCCCTTTCCAATCTTGGAACCGTTGTTCCCTTCTTCTTCCTCAAGCGCAAATCGAAGCTCTTGCCTCTGCTCGCCGCCGCCGCGCCCCCATTTCCTTCTATCCTTCATCCCCTCCCAGTCGCCATGACGCCCAAGACAAGCAAAGGCAAGGGAGCGGTTAAAGACGATGGAGGGAAGGAGGCACCGAAGAGCGAGTTGGTGGAGCTTCGGATGTAGCGCGTCCTCTTCACCTCAACGGTCGACGCGCTCAGCCTCAGGGACATGTTCAGGCCCCTGTGGGGAAGGGAGACGTCCGGGCATCCTTCCACGCGCATCGTCCCTTCCTCCTTCGCCGAGGCCGGTCCAAACCGGTATCCCTTCTTCGTCGATTATTTCTCCTGCGGGCTCTGCCCCCTTTCTCATATTTCTTCAGCGACATCATGCACACGTACGACTTCCACCTTCTGGATTTCACGCCGAACGCCGTGGCGTGCATGGCCTTCTTTGCCCATCTTTGCGAGGGTTTTGCCGGACTACATCCCAGCACGGCGCTCCTCCGCCATTACTTCACCCCTCGCATCTATCCAGGGGGCGCCATCTCCGGCTGTATTACTTGGATCCCGAGGGGCCAGAGCAGGGGCACGTACCCGAAGGGTGCCCGGAAGGAGAGGTGGGACGAGTGGCGGGGCCAGTGGTGCTGGATCGAGGAGGCAGATCCGCAGGAGTTCTGCCGGGTCCGTCGGAGGCCGCCGGTCCGCAGCAAGGACTGGGGCGAGCTCGACGCTGATGACGAGAAGCTCACGGTCGCCACCACCAGGATTCATCACCTCACCTCGGCCGGGCTCACTCGCGAGATGATTGGGGCTGACTTCATCCGCCGCCGGATTGCCCCACTGCACAACAAGGGGCGACCGGCCTGGGACTTCAGGAATGCGGCCGACGTCATGAGGCTCCGCCCCGGCCTGAAACACAATTTCACGGTGCTGCAGCATGCTCATCTTTGCCAGAGGCTTTTTCAGCTCAAGGTTGATGAGGCCGGCGGGGTCGAGAGGACCGGCAAGGCCGAGAAGGCCGGCAATGCCGTCAAGGCCGGCGGGTCTCTGTTTGGGTTGCCAGTGGGAGTGGTCCCGTTGAGCAACAACTCTTGCCAGACCGCCATCATCGCCATGATGCCGGATTTCAACGTGCACGGCCTCGATCCAACTTGGGCCGAGCCGGAAGCGGAGCGGGTGCAGGCATTCTTCGACAACCTGTCGGAGAGGTATGTTCGTGACGAGCCACTGCTCGTCCGTGACACCACTCAGGAAGAGCTGGCGTACCTTGCCACCAGGGTGAAGGACGCGGCACTTGCTAAGGGCCGGCAGCGTCGGCACCATGGAGGACGAGGCCGACACGGCCGCAAAAGAGAAAGAGTTCGCTGAGTGGGCGGGGTCTGCCGGGGAAGCCAGCGGTGTCGGCGCCGGGCCCCCCTTGTTGAGGAAGTGGTCGAGGAGTCGGCCGAAGGGGAGACCGAGGCGGATGACTCCTCGATCCTAGGGAGAAAACGCGTCCTGCGACGGGCTAGCTCTGGCGAGCCGGCCCGGCCCGGCAGGACCACGCAGTGGCAACAGGCCCAGGCGCAGCCCGTGCGCCAGGCGAGGGTCACAGCAGCGAAGAAGGCAGCGGCTGCCGCCTCTTCCTCGTCCAAGCGGCGCAGGACCCCATCCCCTTCTCCTCCTCATTCGAACGGCACCCCGGAGGCCGACTTCGACCTCGGGTCCTTCAGCCCGAGGAGGAAGAGGAGGCTAGAGGAGGAGGACGAGTAAGCACCTTTCCCTTTATCATCTTCTGGTTCCCCATCGCCCACATTATCTTTCCCTAATTGATCTTGTTTTCTCAGCGACACGGAGACGCTGGCCCAGAGGGCAGCAAAGAGGGCCAAGGCTTCAACGGGCGACAAGCCCCCGTCGAGCACTCCGCGCACGCCGGTGTTGGTGGAGATCAGCCCGGACAACAGCCCTAGACGCAGCCCCCGCTTCAGCCCCTAGCGTGAGTTCATTACTCACTCCTCATCGATGGGCGTTGGGGCATGAATCCTTGGTGCTGACCTTGCCGAGTTTGCAGGCAGAGAGCAGCAACAGGAGGAGCCGCTGAGGGCCGCCCCCGACATGGTGCCCCCATCGACCACGCCGCCCAGAGGGGCGTCCCCGGCAAGGGCATCTACCGTCGAGCCCACGCACACGGAGGAACAGGAGGCGGGCTTGGGTGCTGGCGGCTCCGTCCCGACCACGGACATTGGTGGGGAGGGAACCACTTCTTCTCAGCTTGGCATGGGTAAGTCGCATGCCTCCCGTCCCTTGCTGTCTCTACTATGCGATGTTCTCTCCTTTTTTTGTTCTGAACTTTGATCTTGGCCTTGCTTCATTCCCCTTTTTGGTTTCCAGGCCCTCCCTCAACGGACCAGGAAGTTATCGACATTGTCATCGAGGAGGTCGCCAAGGATGCCGAAGCGGAGGCCGCCAAGATCGCTGCTGATGAAGCCGCCAAGTCCGCCGCCGAAGAGCCGCCAAGGGGCCTACCGGGGAGGCCGGCGAGGCTGCTGCCGGGGAGGCCGGCAAGGCCGCTGCTGGGGAGGCCGGCAAGGGGCCTGCTGGGAAATCCGGCGAGGCCGTTGCCGAGGAGGCTGCCGGGAAGGGCGCGGCCAACGACCAACCTTCCTCCTCCACAGCCCCCAGCACGGGCAAGTACTTGAAGGTTGGTGACGATCTGTTCGTCCGCCTCCCAGGGACGGCAGACACCAGAGCACCGGCCGAGGGGGAGGTCTTTGATGATGAGGTGCTCGCCAGTGCTGGGCTCCAGGTTGTCGATGAACCGAGCTCCAACAGCGGCGGTTCCCAAGAAGAGCAGCTCCTCCAGGCCATGAGCGCCAACTTCCAAAGGCTTCAGACGCTCCACCGTGCCCGCCAAGACAAAGTGAACTGTAGGACGGGCGGCCGTGGACAAGGCAGAGGAAGATTTTCAGGAGCGCGTCGCTCAGACGCAAGTCTGGTTTGGCAAGGCCTGGGATGAACTGAGGGCTGCCCAGGGTGAGCTTGATGAGCGCAAGAAAGAGCTCCTCCTGAAGCTGGCCGACATAGAGAAGGCCCAAGAGGTGGCGAAGGAACATGCTGCCAAGGACGAGGCTGACCGGCGGCAGCAGCAAGCCTTGCTGGACACCCAAGAGGAGGATCTTGCTGCCCGCAAAGAGGCGCTTGCCGCCACGCTTCGCGGCAAGGACGAGGAGATCGAGAAGCTTGTTGCGCAGCAGACCCAGGAGCTGGAGCAGAAGCACAAGGACGCACTTGATGCTCTGGCCCAGGACCACACCGGCAAGGTGGAGAAGCTGGAGCTGGAGCGGGAGGAGCTAAAGAAGGAGATCTCAAGGTTGACCGAGGAGAGGGATATGGCTAACCGCGCCCTAGCGGATTTGCTGGTCACCATCTCTGACAAGGCCAAGTTGCTCCCCGAGGCCAACGACTCCATCAATGATCTGAAGCTGAAACTGGACAGCTTGGAGGGGACGCTTTCGGAGGCCAGGGCCCATGAGGAGACCCTGAACAAGGCCCTGGAGGACGAGAGGCAGCTGTGGAGCGATGACGCCGCCGCCTACAAGGACTGCGTGAACAGCGTAAACCTCTGGATCGGCCGCCTCGTCGTTGTCGCGGGGAAGCTCACCACCCAGCTAGACGTCATGGGCATGTCCGACGTCAAGTTCTCCGATGAGGCGAATGTAAGCCCCAACGCCAGGCTGACCTTATTCTTCGAGCGCATCCTTGACGCCCTGGAGCAGCTCCGCTCCAATCGAGCAGCTTATCTGGCCAACGAGGCCCGGAGGCTCTGCCGGGGCGCCCTGACCAAGGTGCTCACCAAGGTGGCGTTTAGGAACCCCAGCATCGACTACGCCAATGCGCTAGAGAGCTTGCCGGAGGATGCGGACCTCACAGCGCTCGAAGAGCGTATCAAGCCCATCATCAGCTTCGTCGATGGAGTCAAGAAGGTGGAGGGCCAGCACCGAGACTAGGCACCCCATTCCTCATTGCCGCTGCGAGTTCATGACCAAGACAATTTTATCTCTAATTAGAACCGTAGCAACTATTGATGTAATATAAATTTGCAGTATTTAGAAACAGTGCATGCTATCTTCTCATTTGATCTTTCTTTGTATGTACGTACCCTACGCTCAATTGGATAGGTTTGCCGGCGCATAAACCCGTGCTGTGGTGCTTTGAGGAACGGATCCTTAGCAGCCTGCCAGGGGGCGCTTGCTGCCAGTAAAGCCACCTTGCCGTTCTCAGTGCGGCCGCTCGAACTGTTGAGCGGACTCGAAACAGAACAAGGGCATTGCCGATAGCGGAAGGGTTCCTTTGCGTGCAGGTTTTCCATACAAGGAGCAAGATCTTTCGAGGAAAATAACCTTATAAAAAGGAAATTGCTCAAGGTTTTGCGTGACTTAGCTCTTCGTTGCCACGCGGATGACTGTTGCGGCTGCAGACGACACTACTCGCCTGGCTGATGGCACCAGGGTGTGGCTAGTGGCTGTGGCCTTCTTCCTTGGAGCCATCACGATAAAGGAGTCGATGCGCTCACTTATAGACCAGATTTTCACAGCTTGCTCCCCCTACCTGGCACACCAAAGATGTCAGGGGAAACGACACCTATGGGATCACAGGGAGTCCCTACTACGGTTGACGGGGCACGGGGATGCGCAAAGAGCAGGTCTAAAAGATCAGCATGAGGGGATTTTTACCCAGGTTCGGGCCGCAAACGATGCGTAATACCCTAGTCCTACTTTTGGGTGTATTTGATGTTCTTGAGTTCTTGAACTAGCTGTGGTGCATGCCCAGTCCAAAAAGTCTGAATCCTTCCTCAGTACGCCTTGGGCCTCCTTTTATATGTCAAAGGGGTTGCCACAGTGTCACACATGAGGTGGAAACTGTCTACAGTGTACAAGTCTATCCCTGACATCGCAGGACAAACGCATTTAATGCGCCGCCTACCTGTCCTCTTTCTTTATCGGGGATGGTAATGAAGCTCGTCCCGTCCGTTGCCGCCTTGCCTTTCCTTGACGCGCCCCCAAGCTGACGGGGCATGCAGCGCCACGCTGGCTGACTGGCTGCTGCACTGGTGCGGTTGCAGGGTCTTCAAGAAGATCTGCATGCCACCACGCAGGTGCTTGACTGGTTGGCCTAGAGGTTGCTCGCTGCCACGTTGGTGCGTGTCTAGTTTGGTAGGCCGGTTGCTACGTCGGAACGGCCATGGGACAGCGAAACCTTGGTAGGTGCGGGCCTGGTTGTGGCCCCGTAGATGCCCCCGGCAAGGGTCTTGCCGGGGTCTTGTGGGCGTCCCTGGCAAGGATCTTGCCGGGGGTCTTGTGGTGTCCAGTAAGGATCTTGCCGGGGGTCTTCATCTGTCCCCGGCAAGGATCTTGCCGGGGGTATTCGTCTTCTGGTCCCCATCTAGATTTGCAGGTCTTTGGTCTTCACAAAGATCTGGATGCCACCATGCAGGCGCCCCCGAGCTTTGGTCCTAACGTTGTCGATGGTGTCAGAACTCTCAGGCTCAAGGGTGGCGGCTCTGCTGGCGTTGGGCAAGTTGCCCCGGCAAGGCTCTTGCCGGGGCCATGTTAGGCCGCCCCGGCAAGCGTCTTGCCAGGGGTCCACCTTGCCCCTTTGCTCTTCATGCTTCTGGCTTGAATGTTGCCTCGACAGCCTCGTTCTTTCCCTTCCTCAGCCCTGCCAAGCCCGGAGCCAGGCGTGGTTATGACTGCCCGTGCACAAGTAAAGGGGTACAGAAAAGGGCCTACTTTTGTACACCGACACCTAGCCGTCGATATTTTCACCTCCATAGCCATCTCCACCTCTATAGCCCTCTCTCATCTGGTTCATTCTTGTAATCGCGCACAAGGCATCTATTGTAAGACATATTGCAAGCAATCAACCTCAAGATGTGTTCTTCATTGATTCGTTCTCGCCGTCTCATCTCCATGTGTGAGTAGTCCGGTAAGGTATGGGGTGAGGCATGAGCCTTGCAGCCCCAGGTATTTGGTGAAGGGATGAATGGAATTCTTTGACACAACGTATTGTATGTGTAAAATAAAATTGCATCATTAAGTATCTCTTGTCTCGTCCGTTATCTTCATCCCTGCAGGTACCCATGATCATGGAGATCGGGCACCGATGAGGCTAGGATCAAGGGGATCGTGAAGTGTTATACCAAACACCGGTGACAGTAAGGTTTAGTAGGGTAACATGGATCATATCCTTAGGGATTCATGAGGTGTAGTCATTGAATGCCCAAAGCTTTTGTCTAATATTATTACCTTAATTATCGAGGCAACCCCGCGAGATGGATAGGGCCTTCAGTAGGACAACTGATTCTTAATGCATGACTCATGCCGGTCAGGATGCTATTTGGACACATCCCCCATTCCAAATGAAGCAAGCACCTCTTGATGGGTGGATTCCAGAGCACAAACTAATATCATTTTTTTATCCCAACACCAATACATGGTTGAAAGCATTATGACCTCATTCACTTACCTTCTTTTGTTATAAGTGTTTGAATCGGTATTTGCTTGTTGTTCCGGTCAAAAGGTGGATTCGACACTTTAGCAAAAGCTTGCTAGAGACCATCGCCTCAAGGGAATCTTCCTCTCGTGGGTTCAACAATCCAGGATCACCTCTAGGGAAATAGGTGCGGGATACTCTTTTTAATTCCAATACCGGGTCAACAAGAAGGAGATATCAGGCCATGGCAGTAACCACAGTGGTGGCCACTGGGGAGATCGCAACAACAACAATGATAACAACAAGTACCGGCAAGGCTGGCAGAACCAGCCTTAGCAGGCCAGCCCTAAGCAGGCCAACGCTGCCCTGCCGCGCCACGACAGGAACAACGACAACCTCCCCGATGAGGATGCTGGGGTTTATCAGGAGCCTCACAGGGTGGCTTGCATCCTCGGTGGTGCACATTTCCCGGCCTTGCGTGGCACGGATGGAGACGGAGAGGGTGTCTCAGTACAAAACACATGGAACATCTAACACCTCTGCAAGTTCTACCAGTGACCTAACGGATACGAACGAGGTCGAGCTGTACACGCTCTGGAGCCTCTCTTTGCGTCACCACAAGGCCGCGAGAGCTCCCGCCCACAACCCAGTGGGCCCTATGCTCAGACATGACGGACTATTTACTTGAGGGGCCGCCTGGCCACCACATCCTCAAGCTGACCCATGCACATCACGGCAGCATGTATCCTTTTGGTTGTGTAAAGAGACCTCTTCAGGCATCAATAAAACTTTATTTCCTAAGTATTGTGTTTGCTTGGTAAGAAATTTGCTTCAAGAGGCATGCGCGCTCACGATCTCCCTCATGCGTATCACACGAGTGGGGGCTGGACATGGTGCCTGCGCTTGGGTCAGTCCCAGCAGTGCCACTAAACCCAAGTGACGGTGCCACTAAACCCAAGTGACTGAGCTCTGGCTCGCAGGCCTGCTTCCGTGCACATCACCTCACCAAGATCCTTGGTATTTTTGTCCTGTCGTATGACACCCACAAGCGAACTCACGGGCCCACATTACTGCATCACTTGCAAAAACTTGTTGGCATATTGCTGTCACTGATGTAGGGCACAGGAAGCCTCATGAGCACTACCTCACGAGAGGCCTCGCGAGCGCAGCCTCGCGAGGCAGCCTGTGGTGCCGTTCCCGCCAAGTACCCACAGGGGACCTCCCGAGTGAGCACCTCGCGAGGCACATCCTGCAGGCAGCGGCACACAAAGACGTATACTTAGAAAATGCTAAGTCCAACACGCTTCATGAGTCTTTCTTAGCACCTCTCGAACTCCCTTTCCCTCGCGATCTCGCTGAGTGCCTTCAGTATTTCCTTGGCATAAGCCGCTTGCACGTCAAAGGGGGGCTCCACGAGCATTGCGCCTCGGGAGCCCTTACTGCCTTGCGGAGCCCTACACCCTCTAGCCTTGTTAGGAACGTGCCCTAACATACCATCGACGGTCGTAGCATGCTCAGGGGCTGGGTCCTAGCGACGCAGAGCATGAAGGCACATAAAAGGGAAAAGCAGGCCAAAAATCGCAAAAAACGTTAAAGATGGAACGCCATTACAAAAGCAATGTCTTCACGCACCCATGAGGCCACATTTATATGGGTACATGATACAAAGGGAAGGAAGGCCTATGCCGACAAGGCACTGCCGGCGTTACCCTCGCCATCGCCAACGACATCGACGTCCTCGTCGCTGCACTCGCTCATGTGCGTAAACTGCTGAACAAAGTCCACCACATGGTCCCGCACCTCCTTCTCGAGTCCGTCGCGAAGCTCTGACGGGACAAGGTTCATCACCTTGTCGAAGTCAAAGCTGGTGTCGCACGGAAGAGGTTGCTGAAGACATGCATTGTCGCCTAGCTCAGGAGGTCGTGACACTCCTCTTCGATGGTGCTGTCCATGCTTGTGGCCCCTTCCTCCATCTTCTCCACGAGCTTGGTGAAGAAGCCCAGGTAGCTGATGTCGTTGTCGTCAAGGGGGTCCGCGGTCTTCTCATAAGTGAAGCGGGCGACGGCAGTATGCGCACGCTGCACAAGGGCATGGAACATCTTGTTGCGCTCGTGCTGTCTCCCCAGTGCCCGCATAGTGTCATCAATGGCCTTCTCGACAACGTCGGTGACGCCGCCCACCTGCATCTAAAGGGATGCCAGTTCCCCCTCAGTGTCCGCTTATACGTCTCCAACGTATCTACAATTTTTTATTATTCCATGCTGTTATATTATCATTCTTGGATGTATTACAATCATTTTATAGCAACTTTATATCATTTTTTGGGACTAACCTATTGATATAGTGCCCAGTGCCAGTTGCTGTTTTTGCTTGTTTTTTACTTCACAGAAAATCAATACCAAACGGTCCAACTTGAGCCAAACTTTTTGGAGATTTTTTCTGGACAAGAAGACACGTGTTGGGCCAAAGAAGTACCAGAGGGGGGCTCCGAGGGGAGCACAACCCACCTGGGCGCGACTGGGGGCCCATGCGCGCCCTGGTGGGTTGTGCCCACCTTGGCCGCCTCCACCCCGAAAATCCAAAAACCTTAGGGGAGTCGACGAAACACAATTCCAGCTGCCGCAAGTTCGAGAACCACCAGATCCAATCTAGACACCATCACGGAGGGGTTCATCATCCTCATTGGTGCCTCTCTGATGATGCGTGAGTATTTCTTACTCTGTTTGAAAAAAAAATATTTCCTCCGCCGAACTGGGCCGGCCCAGCTCTTGCCAGGCCAAGGCCCAGCTCCACGCACCGCCATCGTCCCCGTCGTCCCGTCGCCGAGCCGGACTCCGGCCGGAGTCCGAGCCGCGCCCGCCGCCGCCTTGCCCCTTCCCCACGCCTCCCAAGGCCACCCCTCCTCCTTAAATACCGGGCCACCCCGGCCCCCTCTCTCTTCTCTCTCCTCGCCGCCGCCGCATCTCGTCGCAACTGCCGCGCCGCCGCCGCTGCACCGCGCCGCCCGCCGCCACCCGCGCCGCTCGCTGCCGTCGCCTGCGCCGCTCCCTCCGCCCGCTGCCACCGCCGCGCCAGAGCTCGCCGCCCTCGCCTTGCCCGCGCGCCACCGTCGCCGGAGCACTCCACTGCCCCGACCTCGCCGGAACCGGTATAACCGCCGCCCCGGTTTTCTCGGTTTTCCTTTTGTTCGGTTTTTTAAAAAAAAACCTAGCCTAGATCTGTTTTTTTAGGTTTTACTAAACAGCGAACGTCCACAGTTTAGATCCTATAAACGAGCGTTCGTTATTTAGTCTTTTCGTTTTCTGTTTATTTACGCCAGGGACCTAGTTGTAGTTATTTTATTTACAGATTAGTCCCTGATTTTCAAACGATCACTACTTTTTACTCGTTTGTCCAAATCCAACGAAACCAATGCCCACGTCTTCGTTATGATCCCCTCTATCCAGTAAAACAACTTAAACATGTTTTTGAAAATTTAAAAATTGTTTTCAAACAGATTTGAATTTGAATCTTCTTTTGATCATAACTTGAGTTTTATAACTCCGTTTGAGTTGATTCTTTTTGCAATTCGAAGCTCTTGACCTAAACTTTCTGATAAGGCCAAATTTACATAATTTTGGTACTGTTAGAAATTGTTTTATGTCGCAAGAGTTATTTGCCTTGTTTTGATGTTTTCCGAACTATCTTCTTCGTTCTTCTCGATCTTTTGAGTGATTGCTTATGTGTGGTTACTATTGCTTGCTTACGATAGATTGACGGAGTGTGACGAGTAGATCTATCAAGAGTTTTGAGTGCGAATCATGTTCATCAACATTGCAGGCAAGTTCACACTTTGATCATATCCCTTTCATACTCAGTTTTTATGCATTAGATTCAACCCTCAAACATTGCATGAGTAGGATTGATAACATGTGGGTATTGGGAAGTAGTTGCTGAGGTAGTACCTATTGCCCTGTTTACAATCAAACCTTTGGGAGTTACTTCACGTTTGCTTATATTGCTATGCTGTGCTCGTAGACGTGGATTGGGTTTGAGTGAATTTCCATGACAGATGTGAGATTGTTAATTAATGGTTCAACTTAAGGTGGCTACTTAAATAAACATCTGGGTGGATTGAGGCACCTGGAGAATCCAGTGTTGTCTGTTTGTATAAGGACCGCCACCCAGGCTCAAAGGGATCATAAGATTATTCATCCTAGAAACTTCCGTGTGCAGCCACAAGCTATTATGGGCTCTAGCATAGTTGAGTAGGTTACATGATCTCTTGAAG
This sequence comes from Aegilops tauschii subsp. strangulata, assembly GCF_002575655.3. NCBI lineage: Eukaryota > Viridiplantae > Streptophyta > Magnoliopsida > Poales > Poaceae > Aegilops > Aegilops tauschii. The sequence goes on from NC_053035.3 coordinate 249,271,149, forward strand.
AGGTGGGCTAGCAGATGTAGGGGAAAGTAGGTGTACCGGTCCACCCGGAGTAAAGAGTGATTGTTCCTGAAAGACTGTGTCTCGGTCATCCGTTTCTCAAACATCATGCAGTGCGAGAATCAAGCGGAGGCGATCGAGTCTTGTGGGGAAAAGTGCGCAAACCTCTGCAGAGTGTACAAACTAATCATGATTAGCCGTGTCCCCGGTTATGGACATCTTGAGTATCTAGTTCTTGGATTATCCCGTTGATCTCATCATGTTACTTTAATTAATCTTGTTGGGTTAATGATGATACTTAATTGGGATTGAGATGCTGTCAACCATCTCAATGTTTCACAACCACCATGATAGTTAAATAAAATTTATTCCTTTGTAGTAGGGAAAAATTGGCTTTTCGCAAAAACATTATAACCGTAGAGCTTTACCACCAGCCAAATATGCATGTAGTATAGCATTATTATGTCCATTATTCTCTATGTGAATTTGCCAGCATATTCCATGTGCTGACCCGTTTTCGGGCTGCAACGTTTCATGTTGCAGGATTCTTACGACGAGTAAGTGAGACGTTAGGGTTACGATTTCTACACTCAACTTTGCCGTTGTTGTTGATGGGAATACACAACCTTGTTACTTCCGCTATTTGGATTGAGGTAATAGTATTTACGTTACTTTTTACATGTGATTTACCTCTGTTATAAATCCTCGAGTACTGTGTGTGTCAGCATACCGATCCAGGGATGACACTTAAGCACAGAGACTTGATCCATTTGGGTCGGGTCGCTACATTATGTTCTTCACTTAAATTTGTTTGAGCTAATCAAAAAGCAACATATGAAAATTAGTTCCAAAGTGATAGATATTCAAGAGGGATATAATAAAACTTTCATGAAGATTATTGAACAAAATAAACTTGATTCCTTGTAATAGTTTCGCGATATGATGATAGTAATATGTGAGACAAGTTGGTGAGTAATTATGCTTTAGTAAGAATATTGGTGTTAAGGTTTGTGATTCCCTATGCAAGCACGAAAGTCAATAGTTATGAAATGAAATTACCTCCTACTTCTGGTGAATTATTCGGTTTTAGTTATGCTCAATGCTTACTTATGGGATTTTTCGTTTCTTGGTTGGATGCTTCTCAATCTTTTTTCTAGCCTTCACTTGTACTAAGTAGAAATACTACTTGTGCATCCAAAATCCTTAAACCCAGTTTTTCCATATGACTCCACCATACCTACCTATAGCTGGTATTCCCGTGCCGTTCTTAGCAAATTTGTATGTGCCATCTCTAGATTTCAAAATAAATTTCTTTATGTATGCTCGCACCACTCGTGAAATGGTAGGGGGTGGTTGATATTTTTCCATGCTAGATGTGTTATTCTCAAGACGAGTGTTTATTCACTTGTCACTGCACGAGAGTACGGCAAAGGTATTAGGGATTCCCAGTTCTGAAATGAAAAATGAATTTACTTTATGTTGTCAAATAATAAATTCCCTGGAAAGTGTTGGTATGGACGGCACCCATGGATACGACTAGCCGTGGAATGTGAAAGTATGGTCGAAAAAGGAATAAACTTTAATTTCGGTTTGGGAATCGCCTATGATATATTTAGCATGGAAAGTATTTTTGACACCTTTAGCATGGAAAGTATTGGGAACTACTCGATCGTTTTTGTCGACAAGAAAAGCATGCCACCCTAAATGTTTTGTCTCTATTTTTTTGCTTTGAGCTTTCGCACGTCTACAAGTCCCTACCCCTCCGCGAAGGGCCTTTCTATTTACTTTATGAAATTTTTATTTTTATTTGAGTCTCCATCTTCTCTTATAAAGCACCAACTAAGGGGCACTATGATCGTACTTGAGCATTGGATGTAGCTAATATGCGAGTGTGTTTCATGAATGGATCAATGATTGAGCATGATGGGCTAGGGATAACTTACTTTAGTGTTGATATTTTGACAGACACGGTTGCTTGTTGATATGTTTGAGTATTGAAATTTTCATGTCAAAAATAGACTATTGCTTTGAACCATATAAAAGTCCATATGTCCATGGTACAAAAGAAAAGAATATGTGATGAACATGTTAGGCAGCATTCCACATCAAAAATTCTATTTTTAGCGTTTACCTACTCGAGGACGAGCAGGAATTAAGCTTGGGGATGCTGATACGTCTCCAACGTATCTATATTTTTTATTGTTCTATGCTATTATATTATCATTCTTGGATGTATTACAATCATCTTATAGAAACTTTATAACATTTTTTGGGATAACCTATTGACATAGTGCCCAGTGCCAGTTGCTGGTTTTTGCTTGTTTTTTACTTCGCAGAAAATCAATACCAAACGGAGTCCAAACGCAGCGAAACTTTTTGGAGATTTTTTCTGGACCAAAAGACACACGTTGGGCCAAAGAAGTACCAGAGGGGGCTCCAAGGGGAGCACAACCTACCTGGGTGTGCCTGGGAGCCCACGCGCGCCCTGGTGGGTTGTGCCCACCTCGGCCGCCTCCCGCACCGCCTCTTTCCTCTATAAATACCCCAAAAATCCAAATATCCTAGGGGAGTCGACGAAACACAATTCCAGCCACCGCAAGTTCCAGAACCACCAGATCAAATCTAGACACCATCACAGAGGGGTTCATCATCCTCATTGGCGCCTCTCCGATGATGCGTGAGTAGTTCATTGTAGACCTACGGGTCCGTAGTTAGTAGCTATATGGCTTCCTCTCTCTCTCTCTTTTTATTCTCAATACAATGGTCTCTTGGAGATCTATTTGATGTAACTATTTTTGTGGTGTGTTTGTTGGGATCCGATGAACTTTGAGTTTATGATCAGATCTATTTTATTCATGAAAGTTATTTGAGTTTTGATCTCTTGTATGCATGATTACTTAGAGCCTCATATTTTTTTCATTGAATCTTTTGTTTATTTAGGTCGACTAGATCGATTTTGCTTGCCATGGGAAGAGGTACTTTGTGATGGGTTCGGTCATCCGGTGTTCTTTCCCAGTGACAGAAGGGGCAGCAAGACACGTATTGATCATTTCCATTAAGGATAACAAGATGGGGTCTATTCCTACGTGAATAGATCTTGTCTACATCATGTCATCGTTCTTATTGCATTACTCCGTTTTTCCATGAACTTAATACACTAGATGCATGCTGGATAGCGGTTAATGTGTGGAGTAATAGTAGTAGTTGCAGGCAGGAGTCGGTCTACTAAGCTTGGACGTGATGCCTATATAATGATCATTGCCTGGATATCGTTATGATTATTTGAAGTTCTATCATTTTCCCAACAGTAATTTGTTTACCCACCGTATGCTATTTTTCTTGAGAGAAGCCACTAGTGAAATCTGCGCCCCCCGGGTCTATCCTTTATCATATTTGCTTCGAGATCTATTTTTATTTTCTTTTGCTTTCAAATGTGTTATTCCAAAAACCCAAAAATACCTTGGTTTAATTTTTTGTTATTTATTTTATTTCGGGTTTCCTTGAGATCTATTTATCCAATCTACTACAAACCAATCTATCTTTTACCTGAGAGGGATTGACAACCCCTCTTACGCGTCGGGTTGCAAGTATTTGTTCTTTGTGTGCAGGTATCGTTTACATCGTGTTGCTTGGTTCTCCTACTGGTTCGATAGCCTTGGTTTCATCACTGAGGGAAATACCTACCGTAGTTGTGTTGCATCATCCCTTCCTCTTCAGGGAAATACTAAAGCAGACACGAGCCATCATCCGCCTTGGCCGCCCACTCCTGGTCCCGCGCGGCCTCCGCCTCCTTCCTCTGTTTCTTGAGGCGGGAGTTCTCAGCCTAGAGCTCGTCTCGACCTTGGTGAAGCGGACCTGCTGAAGCTTCAATTTTTGGCTATGGTCCTTGACCAGCACCGCGCATTCAGTCATGGACTTCTCCTCGACGCCAGCCTTGAATTTCACCTCCCCTCTCCTCGAGCTGGGCGTTGGCCTTGGCGAGGCGCTCGTTGTAAGTGTTGGGGAACGTTGCATGGGAAAGAAAAAATATCGTACGCTCACCAAGATCGATCTAGGAAATGAACATCAACGAGAGGAGAGATTGCATCTACATACCCTTGTAGATATTTAAGCGGAAGCGTTAAGTAACGCGGTTGATGTAGTCAAACGTCTTCGTGATCCAATCACGATCCGTCCACGAACTTTTGATCCAAGTGCCGAACGGACGGCACCTCCACGTTCAACACATGTACGGCTTGATGACGCCTTCACCTCCTAGATCCAGCGAGCGATGGTGAAGTAGTAGCTCAAGTCCTCTGGCAGCACGACGGCTTGATGGTGGTGGTGGTGGAGCAATCTCAGCAGGGCTTCACCAAGCCTTGCGGAGAAGGAGAGGAACTACGAGGGAGAGGGAGGGTAGCGTCATGGCACAGATGGATGTGGCTACCCTCCGTTTGTACCTCTATATATAGGTGGAAGGGAGGAGGAGGGGGCGCCCTAGGGTTTCCCCCCTAGGTGGGGTGGCGGCCACCAAGGGGAGGCGCCCTAGGGTTTGGGTGCCCCCCGGTGCCTTGCCTCCCACGCAAAGGGGCCGGCGGCACTAGGAGGGTGCACCACCTCCCTGGCCAAGTGGGCTGGGGTGAGGGGAGGCTCCCAGCCCCTTGTGGGCTGGTGTGCCCCCTTCCCATGGCCCATGAGGCCCCCCAACACTTGTCGGGGCCCCCAAAACCCTTTTCGGTTCTCCTCGCGATAACCCGGTACCCTTGGAACACTTCCGGACTCTGATACCCTTCGTCCTATATATCAATCTTCACCTCCGGACCATTCCGGAATTCCTCGTCATGTGCGGGATCTCATCCGGGACTCCGAACAACCTTCGTTCACCAACACAATTACTCAACTATACTTATATCGTCATCAAACGTTAAGTGTGTAGACCCTCCAGGTTCGAGAACTATGCAGACATGACCGAAACACCTCTACGGTCAATAACCAATAGCGGGACCTTGATGTTCATATTGGTTCCTACATATGTTATGAAGATCTTTATCAGTCAAAGCTCATTGCCAAGGATTTAGCTAATCCTGTATGCTGTTCCGTTTGTCCATCGGTATGTTACTTTCCCGAGATTCGATCGTCGGTATATCCATACCTAGTTCAATCTCGTTACTGGCAAGTCTCTTTACTCGTTCCGTAATACAAGATCCTGTGACTAACTTCTTAGTCACATTGCTTGCAAGCTCATTGTGATGTTGTATTACCGAGTGGGCCCTGAGATACCTCTTCGTCATACGGAGTGACAAATCCCAGTCTTGATCCATGCCAACTCAACAGACTCCCTCGGAAATACCTGTAGAGCATCTTTATAGTCACCCAGTTACGTTGCGACCTTTGATACACACAAGGTATTCCTCGGGTGTCAGCGTGTTTCATGATCTCATGGTCATAGGAACATATACTTGACATGTAGAAAACAATAGCAATTAAACTTGATACGATCATATGCTACATTTATAGTTTGGGTCTTGTCCATCACATCATTCTCCTAATGATGTGATCCCTTTGTCAAATGACAAATCATGTATGTGGCTAGGAAACCATAGACATAATTGATCAACGAGCTAGTCCGGTAGAGGCTCACCAGGGACATGTTGTTGTCTATGTATCCACATATGTATTTAAGGTTCCAGCCAATATGTAACGCCCCGGATCCGATGCGCCAGGTGTCTACGAGTTATTCGCCGTCCTTGCCTTGTCATCTGCTTGCGTGTTGCATTTTTTTCATGTCATGCATCCCATATCATGTCATCATGTGCATTGCATTTGCATACGTGTTCGTCTCATGCATCCGAGCATTTTTCCCGTTGTCCGTTTTGCAATCCGGCACTCCCAACTCCTCCGGCGCACCCCTCTTGGTTTCTTTCATGAGCGGGTGTCAAACGGTCTCGGAATGGACCAAGGCTTGTCAAGTGGCCCTAGTATAACACCGGGAGACCACCGGTCAAGTTTCGTTCAATTTGGAGGTCGTTTGGTGCTCCAACGGTTAACCGGGCAACCGCAAAGTCCGTTCGTGTGTTGCAGCAAAACCCCCCTTCAAACAGCTCAAAACCCCTCTAAGTCTCTGCCATGCTCTCGGCCGTTCGATCACGATCGCGTGGGCGAAAACCGTGCCCCGTTTGGACTCTCCTAGCTCCCTCTATCTATAAATAGGCCATTTTCGCGGATGTATCCACCCCTAACCCTAGCCCTCTCCCTCCTCGTGCCGCCGGACATGTCCGCCCGGCGGCCGGACGCGTCCACCGCCGCCCAGCCACGTCGCGCCGACCAATGGCATGCTGCCACGTCATCGCCGCCACCTCCCGCACCAACCGCAGCGCGCCACCTGGCCACCGGCCTCCGCCCCGCCGGCGCGGCCCGCCCAGGCCCGCGCGGCCGCCCGAGCCCCGCCGCCCGTCGCCTCCAGCGCTGGCGCCCCGCCGCCGCCTGGCCCGCCCCCGCCCGCGCCTGAGGCGCCGTCGCGCCTCCCGCCGGCGTCGTCCAGCCCCCCCGCCGCCCCTGCCGTCCTCCGCCGCCGCCAGCTCGCCGCCGGCCGGATCCGGCCAGATCCGGCCCGGGGCCGCCTCACTGTCGCCCCCCCCCCCCCGGAAACCTCCGGGCCTCCTCCGCCTTCCCCGCGCCTCGCCGGACTGCCCCGACCCACCGGAGCCACGGCCGCCCGCGTTGACTTCGCCCCCCCCCCCCCCTCGAGGTCGATTTTTGCCCAAGTCCTGAAAAGTTTTTCATTACATGCCCATGTTCTCTGCGTCACAACCCTCTTCATATAGCTCCGTTTCGCACGTGTAATATGTCAAATTGTTCGTCTCGTGATGCTCTTCATTTTGTTCCATTCCACCATGTTCATTAGAGGCCATCTTGATACCCAAATCATCGTTGCAAGAGTGCTAGTTGCTGTTATCTGCTGTTACTTATCAGAACTTGGTGATTTGTTATTTTTGTTGCATTTAATCTGTGCATCTTATGAGTATGAGATCTACATGTGTTTTGTTGTATGCCATGTCATCTTTCCAGTAGTATATGTGTTGTTTTTTTGTGATCTCCGAGGTGACTAGCACAAGTATGCAAACTAGGCTCCGTAATGTTTCTGATTTCAGGGACTTGGTGATTTCTCTAAGTCTGTCTGCTGTTATTTTGTTGCCATGTAAACTTGATGCTACAGAGAGATCCATGCATATTTTGGAGATGTTCAGTAAGGATGTTTTGTAGATATTGTTGTAATTGATCCATTCCTTTCCTTGTTTGCAATTATGGAGTGCCATACCATGACTCAATCTTACTCTACTTTTGCTACAAAATATTTCTGGCAGATTGTTTACGTGTTACTCAATTTTGCCAAGCTTGTTGTAGTTGATCCTTTCATGCTATGTATTTGCTCTTGCCATGGATAGCTTCATAAACTTGCCATCTTGTTGTAGGTATGCTTGTTTTGTCATGAATTACTTTGTGGTGAGTGCATCAAGCTCACAAAGATGCCTTCATATTGTTGTTTCTGCCATGCTTTGTTTTCTGCCAAGTCTGAAACCTGTTAACGAAACTTGCTATGTTTACATGGTGGCCATCATATCTTCTGCTCCTTTTTCTCTTATGGTCGGTAAGGGACTTTTGTCATATGCATTTAGTAGAATACTTCCAGGCGTTGATTTTCCATGTTAAATTCCTGTAGCATATTGTTTTCATGCTCTGAACATTGCTACCGGATGCTATTTCTGCCATGTCCAGTAATTCTGCTAAGTCTGTGAATCTGTTATTATTTGCAATCTTGCCATGTCCTTTTGAGCATGCTCTATTGGTTTCTGGAGATAGCTCAGTGTTCATGTTTTGTTGTGCTTTACCTGTACATCATGTCCAGGCCTTTGTTTTCATGTTCAGGTGCTGTAGCATATTGTTTTGATGTTTGCTAGATGCCTAGTTGCTGTTTTGGACAGATTGTTGTTATTTCTTGTTGGGAGTGTATGTGTTGCACCGTTGCTCCGTTTCGAGCATGCTCTATATGAAACTTGCTTAGATTTGTATGTGGTTTCATATTATCATGTTGCATTCTTGTTTTTAGGTGTTTGCTTGATGTTTGTATGCATTTTGCATAAATGCCATGTTTAACTTGTTTTGCTCATATCTTATAGGCCGTAGCTCCGAATCTAATGAACTTTATATGGAACTTGACTAGAATTTCGTGTAGATCATTATGGTGCATCTTAACTTGCTGTTTGACAACTTGAACATAAGGTGTTTTCAGTTCTTGACCAATTTCGAAATTTGCATACGAGGACTTACCGGAATTGTTATATGTTGTTTCCGGCCTCATTTAAACTTGCTTTGATGTGTTGTTCTTGTATGCATCCTCTCTTACCGTGTGTAGCTTCATGTAGCCTTGTCATGCATCATACTTGATTGAGCATCATGCCTTGTTCATGTGTGGTGTGTTTACCATGTTGTGTGCTTCTTCTCGATAGTTCCCGTGTCGTTGCGATCGTGAGGATTCGTTCGTCTTCGTGGCTTCATCTTCTTCATGGACTCGTTCTTCTTCCTAGCGGTATTTCAGGCAAGATGACCGTCACCTTGGATCTCATTACTGTCATTGCTATGCTAGTTGCTTCGTTCTATCGCTTTGCTGCGCTACCTATCACTTGCTCCTCAAGCCTCCCAAATTGCCATGAACCTCTAACCTTTGTCACCCTTCCTAGCAAACCGTTGTTTGGCTATGTTACCGCTTTGCTCAGCCCCTCTTATAGCGTTGCTAGCTGCAGGTGAAGACGAAGATTGCTCCATGTTGGATTATGTTTATGTTGGGATATCACAATATCTCTTATATTATTAATGCATCTATATACTTGGTAAAGGGTGGAAGGCTCGGCCTTATGCCTGGTGTTTTGTTCCACTCTTGCCGCCCTAGTTTCCGTCATACCAGTGTTATGTTCCTTGATTTTGCGTCCCTCACACGGTTGGGTGATTTATGGGACCCCCTTGACAGTTCGCCTTGAATAAAACTCTTCCAGCAAGGCCCAACCTTGGTTTTACCATTTGCCTAGCCTATTTCTTTTCCTTGGGGAGTTGCTCTCTCGAGGGTCATCTTTATTTAACCCCCCCGGGCCAGTGCTTCTCTAAGTGTTGGTCCGAACTGAGTAGACTGCGGGGCCCCCTCGTGGAAACTCGAGGTCTGGTTTTACTCGTAGGATGTCTCATCCAGTGTTGCCCTGAGAACGAGATATGTGCAGCTCCTATCGGGATTGTCGGCACATCAGGCGGCTTTGCTGGTCTTGTTTTACCATTGTCGAAATGTCTTGTAACCGGTATTCCGAGACTGATCGGGTCTTCCCGGGAGAAGGAATATCCTTCGCTGACCATGAGAGCTTATAATGGGCTAAGTTGGGACACCCCTGCAGGGTATTATCTTTCAAAAGCCGTGCCCGCGGTTATGTGGCAGATGGGAATTTGTTAATATCCGGTTGTAGAGAACTTGACACTTGACCTTAATTAAAACGCATCAACCGCGTGTGTAGCCGTGATGGTCTCTTCTCGGCGGAGTCCGGGAAGTGAACACAGTTTCTGGGTTATGTTTGACGTAAGTAGGAGTTCAGGATCACTTCTTGATCATTGCTAGTTTCACGACCGTTCCTTTGCTTCTCTTCCCGCTCTTATTTGAGTAAGTTAGCCACCATACATGCTTAGTCGCTGCTGCAACCTCACCACTTATCCTTTCCATTCCCCTTTAAGCTTTGCTAGTCTGGATACCCATGGTAATGGGATTGCTGAGTCCTCGTGGCTCACAGATTACTACAACACCAGTTGCAGGTACAGGTTTTGCGATGATCATGACGCGAGAGCGATGTTTACTTGTTTTGGGAGTTTTCCTTCTACTTCTTCTTCGATCAGGGGATAGGTTCCAGGTCGGCAGCCTAGGATAGCAGGGTGGATGTCGTTGGAGTTTCTGTTTGTGTTTCATCCGTAGTCGGATGTTGATCTCATGTATGATGTATTAATGTATTCTTGCGGCATTTGTATGCCTTGTATGTATCCCCAAATATTATGTAATGTTGATGTAATGATATCCACCTTGCAAAAGCGTCTTCAAGATGCGCTTCTATCCTTGGTGGGACCTTCGTGTTCCTTTAGGATAGGGTCGCATCTTGGGCGTGAAAAGTTGGTATCAGAGCCTCGACCGACCCTAGGAGCCCCCCTTGATTGATCGTGTAGTTTGGCCGTTGTTGAGTCTAGAAGAAAACTTTTTCTGAGTCTAGTTATATCGGAGAGTAGGAATTCTTTTTACTCCTCTGCCCTTCGTCGCTCTGGTGAGAAATCTTGACGGAGGTGTTTCGACTTACTTCTCTTCCCCTTCAAATTTTTCTTCAGGATCACGTGGTTAGTTTTCGTTCGTTGTCCATCCTCTTTTCAATCCGGCGCATTTCTCTTCGAGTGTTTTTGATCCTCGTCATGTTTTGCGAGATCAGTCCTCAGTTATTTCTCTTCCGATGTTGTTTCCCTGTCCGAAGTTGTCCTTGTTTTTCCCGCCCGCCCACCCTTTTTCTTCTCGGAATCGGAGTTCGTAGTCGAGTATCCATCCTACTCGTGCAAAGTCTTTGCATTCTTTCCTCAATGATTTCAACCGACATTTTCTCTTCAAAGCTATTCATCGATTTACCCTTCCTAGTTGTCTTTGTTTTTCCCGCCCTCCCACCCTCTTCTTCCCGGAGCCTGAGTCTCTTTCGAGCAGCAATTTCATTCGTGCGGAGCCTCTTCAGTCTTCCGTCAGTTATTTCAACCGGTGAATTCTCGTCTCGTTTTAACATTCTTCATCTCTTTTCTTCTCCGGTGGATTCAATTCCAATTTTTCGGTAGTGATTATATTCTTTCCTCAGCTCTAATGTTTCCCGTTGCTTGTTCCCCTCTCGTCATTTAATCGTTCCGAAGTAATGAAGACATGTCAGGAGATTCGTCTGTGTTCGAATTAATTCGAGGATATCACCTCATTCGAATAGTGCAATTGTTCCGGTGCATCATCTATCTGATCAACAATCCTTTCTTAACGGTGTTTCTTTTTAGTGGGCCCTAACCCACAGGTCTTTTCCCAGGATCTTACCTGACTCTTCTAATTTTTCTGGAGCTATTCTCAAATCCTTTTCGAAGTTTGATGCAAGTATGAATTTCATCAGTCAGATGTTTCTCCAAGATCGCTTTCAAATTCTTTCATGATCGACTCTACCTCTTCGCTTTTCATTCTCCCGGAGTATCTCAACAATTTTGGCGTTATTTCTCGTCGTCATTCTCAACATTGAAGACCGAAGTAGAGTTTCTCTTAAATCTTGTCCGTTCTCCCGAAGATTCATGTCGCTAGCTTGATGCTATCCACTCAAATTACAAGTCGTGCAATTATTTTCACCCATCCGGAGTATTTCAGGAGTTGTTTTCCGTCTCAATTATCCGGAGGCCTCCATTTCAGAATATTTCGTCGTTCTAAGTTTTCTAATCCGTTCTCCGATCATTCTATATTCGTGCCCCTTCGTTCGTTTACATATTCTTCGGAGTTTCGTTCAAGTATGCTTCAATCAGCTCGCGATCTCTTCTTTCAATTGCATCTTGATTCCCTCATGGATATTCGTGCTTTTCCTATTTTTCCCGGTGAGTCATCCTCCTTCGTCAGTCAATTTTGAATTCTAATGGTGGTTCGCTCAAGATTCCTTCTGTTGTTATCATATCAATTAATTCGTTCATTCCTAATCCTACCAGTGGTTCACGAAGACTTTCTCAAGTTGTGCGCTATATTCCCCCTTAATTTTTTTCCAACGAGAATAAGTAGTATGCGAAATCCATTGCTAGTCATCAATTTATTTTGATGAAGGATAAGCATACAATAAATCTTATTCTTATTTCCTCTAAGTGATTAATCCCCTTCTTCGGAGTTTGTTCTTGATGAATAAATTCTAGTTCCAAGTGTTTTTCATCTTTTCTTTTCCGGAGTTCTAAGCTTCTCGCCGATTTCGTCGCGAACCTCCATCCAAATCATCGCAAGGATTTAATATTGTCCCTTTTCTTCCTTCAATTTTATCGCGTCATTCTTTTGTTACCGGAGTTCTTCACAGTGGCTAGCCATGATTTAATTCATTCCTCAAGTGTTCATCAAGATTCTTATCGAAGGAGCTCAAGTACCTTTCCTTCTTGCTTTTCGAAGTGCAATTAAATTATCCGTATTCTTTTGAAGTGGAGTTTTGCATTTCTTTGTTCTTCTCAGCTATCCAATCATTTCTGGTTGTGGCCGGTTATCACCTTATGATCTTGAGATGTTACCTATAAGACCACAACAAACTTATTCTTTTGTTGCCGAATTTCCAACAACTCCGTTCAATCCTTTCTTCTAAGGTTGCTTTCTATTTCATTCGTGGCACAAGTTGTCATTTTCTTCTCCTCTATTTTCATTCAACTCTTTCAATTCTTTCCGGAGGTTTGTGTCATGTCTTCATCAAGTATCATTCCATTCTCTTTAGCTCGTGTTCCATTCATCAATGTTTCAGCCGGAGCGCTGCCTAAATCCTTTCAGTCGTATTCGTTTTCTTATCTCGTCTAACCGGAGTGGTTTCAAATTCAGTCTTATTACTTGAGTTTTTGCTTCTTGTCTCATTCAACATTTCTCTTTCCTACTCGAGTGTTCTTGACTATGTTCATCCTCACTGTTTTGTTCTTGTTTCACCTCATCCTTTTCTCTTCCGTCTCGGTCCTAAAATCTCGGGACGAGATCTCTTCTTAGTGGAGGAGTGCTGTAACGCCCCGGATCCGATGCGCTAGGTGTCTGCAAGTTATTCGCCGTCCTTGCCTTGTCATCTGCTTGCGTGTTGCATTTTTTTGTTCATGTCATGCATCCCATATCATGTCATCATGTGCATTGCATTTGCATACGTGTTTGTCTCATGCATCCGAGCATTTTCCCCGTTGTCCGTTTTGCAATCCGGTACTCCCAACTCCTCCGGCGCACCCCTCTTGGTTTCTTTCGTGAGCGGGTGTCAAACGTTCTCGGAATGGACCGAGGCTTGTCAAGTGGCCCTAGTATACCACCGGGAGACCACCGGTCAAGTTTCGTTCACTTTGGAGGTCGTTTGGTGCTCCAACGGTTAACCGGGCAACCGCAAAGTCCGTTCGTGTGTTGCAGCAAAATCCCCCCTTCAAACAGCTCAAAACCCCTCTAAGTCTCCGCCATGCTCTCGGTCGTCGATCACGATCGCGTGGGCGAAAACCGCACCCCGTTTGGACTCTCCTAGCTCCCTCTATCTATAAATAGGCCCTTCCCCTCCATTTTCGCGGATGTATCCACCCCTAACCCTAGCCCTCTCCCTCCTCGCGCCGCCGGCCATGTCCGCCCGGCGGCCGGACGCGTCCACCGCCGCCCAGCCACGTCGCGCCGACCAATGGCATGCTGCAACGTCATCGCCGCCACCTCCCGCACCAACCGCAGCGCGCCACCTGGCCTCCGGCCTCCGCCCCGCCGGCGAGGCCCGCCAGGCCCAGGCGCGGCCCGCCCAGGCCCGCGCGGCCGCCCGAGCCCCGCCGCCCGTCGCCGCCTGGCCCGCCCCCGCCCGCGCCCGAGGCGCCGTCGCGCCTCCCGCCGGCGTCGTCCAGCCGCCCCGCCGCCGCGATTCCTCCTCCTCGCCGCCCCTGCCGTCCTCCGCCGCCGCCAGCTCGCCGCCGGCCGGATCCGGCCAGATCCGGCCCGGGGCCGCCTCGCTGTCGCCTCCCCGGCCACCTCCGGGCCTCCTCCGCCTTCCCCGAGCCTCGCCGGACTGCCCCGACCCACCGGAGCCACGGCCGCCCGCGTTGACTTCGCCCCCCCCCCCCCCTCGAGGTCGATTTTTGCCCAAGTCCTGAAAAGTTTTTCATTACATGCCCATGTTCTCTGCGTCACAACTCTCTTCATATAGCTCCGTTTCGCACGTGTAATATGTCAAATTGTTCGTCTCGTGATGCTCTTCATTTTGTTCCATTCCACCATGTTCATTAGAGTCCATCTTGATACCCAAATCATCGTTGCAAGAGTGCTAGTTGCTGTTATCTGCTGTTACTTATCAGAACTTGATGATTTGTTATTTTTGTTGCATTTAATCTGTGCATCTTATGAGTATGAGCTCTACATGTGTTTTGTTGTATGCCATGTCATCTTTCCAGTAGTGTATGCGTTGTTTTTTTGTGATCTCCGAGGTGACTAGCACAAGCATGCAAACTAGGCTCCGTAATGTTTCTGATTTCAGGGACTTGGTGATTTCTCTAAGTCTGTCTGCTGTTATTTTGTTGCCATGTAAACTTGATGCTACAGAGAGATCCATGCATATTTTGGAGATGTTCAGTAAGGATGTTTTGTAGATATTGTTGTAATTGATCCATTCCTTTCCTTGTTTGCAATTATGGAGTGCCATACCATGACTCAATCTTACTCTACTTTTGCTACAAAATATTTCTGGCAGATTGTTTACGTGTTATTCAATTTTGCCAAGCTTGTTGTAGTTGATCCTTTCATGCTATGTATTTGCTCTTGCCATGGATAGCTTCATAAACTTGCCATCTTGTTGTAGGTATGTTTGTTTTGTCATGAATTACTTTGTGGTGAGTGCATCAAGCTCACAAAGATGCCTTCATATTGTTGTTTCTGCCATGCTTTGTTTTCTGCCAAGTCTGAAACCTGTTAACGATAACTTGCTATGTTTACATGGTGGCCATCATATCTTCTGCTCCTTTTTCGCTTATGGTCAGTAAGGGACTTTTGTCATATGAATTTAGTAGAATACTTCCAGGCCTTGATTTGCCATATTAAATTCCTGTAGCATATGTTTTTCATGCTCTGAACATTGCTACCGGATGCTATTTCTGCCATGTCCAGTAATTCTGCTAAGTCTGTGAATCTGTTATTATTTGCAATCTTGCCATGTCCTTTTGAGCATGCTCTATTGGTTTCTGGAGATAGCTCAGTGTTCATGTTTTGTTGTGCTTTACCTGTACATCATGTCCAGGCCTTTGTTTTCATGTTCAGGTGCTGTAGCATATTGTTTTGATGCTTGCTAGATGCCTAGTTGCTGTTTTGGACAGATTGTTGTTATTTCTTGTTGGGAGTGTATGTGTTGCACCGTTGCTCCGTTTCGAGCATGCTCTATATGAAACTTGCTTAGATTTGTATGTGGTTTCATATTATCATGTTGCATTCTTGTTTTTAGGTGTTTGCTTGATGTTTGTATGCATTTTGCATAAATGCCATATTTAACTTGTTTTGCTCATATCTTATAGGCCGTAGCTCCGAATCTAATGAACTTTATATGGAACTTGACTAGAATTTCGTGTAGATCATTATGGTGCATCTTAACTTGCTATTTAACAACTTGAACATAAGGTGTTTTCAGTTCTGGACCAATTTCGAAATTTGCATATGAGGACTTACCGGAATTGTTATATGTTGTTTCCGGCCTCATTTAAACTTGCTTTGATGTGTTGTTCTTGTATGCATCCTCTCTCACCGTGTAGCTTCATGTAGCCTTGTCATGCATCATACTTGATTGAGCATCATGCCTTGTTCATGTGTGGTGTGTTTACCATGTTGTGTGCTTCTTCTCGATAGTTCCCGTGTCGTTGCGATCATGAGGATTCGTTCGTCTTCGTGGCTTCATCTTCTTCATGGACTCGTTCTTCTTCCTAGCGGTATTTCAGGCAAGATGACCGTCACCTTGGATCTCATTACTATCATTGCTATGCTAGTTGCTTCGTTCTATTGCTTTGTTGCGCTACCTATCACTTGCTCCTCAAGCCTCCCAAATTGCCATGAACCTCTAACCTTTGTCACCCTTCCTAGCAAACCTTTGTTTGTCTATGTTACCGCTTTGCTCAGCCCCTCTTATAGCGTTGCTAGCTGCTGGTGAAGATGAAGATTGCTCCATGTTGGATTATGTTTATGTTGGCATATCACAATATCTCTTATATTATTAATGCATCTATATACTTGGTAAAGGGTGGAAGGCTCGGCCTTATGCCTGGTGTTTTGTTCCACTCTTGCCGCCCATGTTTCCGTCATACCGGTGTTATGTTCCTTGATTTTGCATCCCTCACACGGTTGGGTGATTTATGGGACCCCCTTGACAGTTCGCCTTGAATAAAACTCTTCCAGCAAGGCCCAACCTTGGTTTTACCATTTGCCTAGCCTATTTCTTTTCCCTAGAGAGTCGCTCTCTCGAGGGTCATCTTTATTTAACCCCCCGGGGCCAGTGCTTCTCTAAGTGTTGGTCCGAACTGAGTAGACTGCGGGGCCCCCTCGTGGAAACTCGAGGTCTGGTTTTACTCGTAGGATGTCTCATCCGGTGTTGCCCTGAGAACGAGCTATGTGCAGCTCCTATTGAGATTGTCGGCACATCGGGCGGCTTTGCTGGTCTTGTTTTACCATTGTCGAAATGTCTTGTAACCGGGATTCCGAGACTGATTGGGTCTTCCTGGGAGAAGGAATATCCTTCGTTGACCGTGAGAGCTTATAATGGGCTAAGTTGGGACACCCCTGCAGGGTATTATCTTTCAAAAGCCGTGCCCGCGGTTATGTGGCAGATGGGAATTTGTTAATATCCGGTTGTAGAGAACTTGACACTTGACCTTAATTAAAACGCATCAACCGCGTGTGTAGCCGTGATGGTCTCTTCTCGGTGGAGTCCGGGAAGTGAACACGGTTTCTGGGTTATGTTTGACGTAAGTAGGAGTTCAGGATCACTTCTTGATCATTGCTAGTTTCACGACCGTTCCTTTGATTCTCTTCCCGCTCTTATTTGGGTAAGTTAGCCACCATACATGCTTAGTCGCTGCTGCAACCTCACCACTTATCCTTTCCATTCCCCTTTAAGCTTTGCTAGTCTTGATACCCATGGTAATGGGATTGCTGAGTCATCGTGGCTCAAAGATTACTAGAACACCAGTTGCAGGTACAGGTTTTGCGATGATCATGACGCGAGAGCGATGTTTACTTGTTTTGGGAGTTTTCCTTCTGCTTCTTCTTCGATCAGGGGATAGGTTCCAGGTCGGCAGCCTGGGATAGCAGGGTGGATGTCGTTGGAGTTTCTGTTTGTGTTTCATCCGTAGTCGGATGTTGATCTCATGTATGATGTATTAATGTATTCTTGCGGCATTTGTATGCCTTGTATGTATCCCCAAATATTATGTAATGTTGATGTAATGATATCCACCTTGCAAAAGCGTCTTCAAGATGCACTTCTATCCTTGGTGGGACCTTCGTGTTCCTTTAGGATAGGGTCGCATCTTGGGCGTGACACAATACAATTATAGCATGGATAATAAACGATTATCATGGACAAGGAAATATAATAATAACCACTTTATTATTGCCTCTAGGGCATATTTCCAACAGTCTCCCACATGCACTAGAGTCAATAATCTAGTATTACATGGTAATGAATCTAACACCCATAGAGTGCTGGTGTTGATCATGTTTTGCCCATGGAAGAGGTTTAGTCAATGGATTTGCAACATTCAGATCCGTATGTACTTTGAAAATGTTTATGTCCTCCTCCTTGACCACATCGCGGATGGAATTCAAGCATTGCTTTATGTGTATGGTCCTCTTGTGAAGCCTTGGTTCCTTGGCTAGAGCAATGGCACCAGTGTTGTCATAGAAAAGAGTCGTTGGGTCTAGTACACTGGGTACAACTCCAAGATCTGTCATGAACTGCTTCATCCAGACACCTTCCTTCGCCGCCTCCGAGGCAGCTATGTACTCCACTTCGCATGTAGAATTAGCTACCACATTTTTCTTGGAACTGCACCAGCTTACCGCTCCCCCATTTAGAATATATACGTATCCGGTTTGAGACTTAGAGTTTTCCGAATCATTGTCAAAGCTTGCATCAACGTAACACGAGCTCTTGATCACCTCCATAAATGAGAAACATTTCCTTAGTCCTTTTCAGGTACTTAAGGATATTCTTGACCGCTGTCCAGTGTTCTACTCCTGGATCACTTTGAAACCTTCCGGCCATACTTATGGCAAGGCTGACATCTCGTCTTGTGCACAGCATCGCATACATGATAGAGCCTATGGCAGAAGCATAGGGGATGACACTCATCTTTTCTCTATCCTCTGTAGTCGTTGGGCATTGAGTCTTACTCAACTTCATACCTTGCAAAACAGGCAAGAACCCCTTCTTGGACTGATCCATTTTGAACTTCTTCAAAATCCTATCAAGGTATGTGCTTTGTCAAAGTCCTATTAAGCGTCTCGATCTATCTCTATAGATCTTGATGCCTAATATGAAAGCAACTTCTCCTAGGTCCTTCATTGAAAAAATCTTGTTCAAATATTCCTTCACATTTTCCGAAAGATCTATATTGTTTCCAATCAGCAATATGTCATCCACATATAATATTAGAAACGTTATAGAGCTCCCACTCACTTTCTTGTAAATATAAGATTCTCCAAAAACTTGTATAACCCAAACGCTTTGATTACCTCATCAAAGCTAAGATTCCAACTCCGAGATGCTTGCTAGAGTTTGCACACTTTGTCAGCATTCTCTGGATCGACAAAACCTCCCGGTTGCATCATATACAGCTCTTCCTTAAGGAAACCGTTAAGGAACGATGTTTTGACATCCATTTGCCAGATTTCATAATCAGAAAATGCAGCTATTGCCAACTCCTTGAACTTGTGAAAACCCCTTTGCCACAAGTCGAGCTTTATAGACGGTGACATTACTGTTCGCATTCGTCTTCTTCTTGAAGATCCATTTATTCTGAATGGCCTTTCTCCCTTCAGGTAATACTTCCAAAGTCCATACTTTGTTTTCATACATGGATCCCATCTCGGATTTCATGGCCTCTAACCATTTGTCGGAATCCGGGCCCACCATCTCT
The DNA here is from genome assembly GCF_002575655.3 of Aegilops tauschii subsp. strangulata. NCBI lineage: Eukaryota > Viridiplantae > Streptophyta > Magnoliopsida > Poales > Poaceae > Aegilops > Aegilops tauschii. The sequence goes on from NC_053035.3 coordinate 249,290,049, forward strand.
CCTCCATAGCTCGTAGGTTCATCGTTGTCCAACAACATGACCACTAAGACAGGGTTATTGTACCACTCAGGAGCAGTATGTATCCTTATCGACCTACGAGGTTCGATAGTAACTTGATCTGAAGCTTCATGATCACCATCATTAGCTTCTTCTTCAACTGACGCACGTGCCACAAAAACATCTTTCTGTGCTGCGCTACTCTCTGGTTGAAGTATGTTCAACAACCTCATCAAGTTCTATCTTCCTCCCACTCAATTCTTTCGAGAGAAACTCTTTCTCGAGAAAGGACCCGTTCTTAGCGACAAACACTTTGCCTTCGGAGCTGAGATTGAAGGTATACCCAACCATCTCTTTTGGGTATCCCATGAAGACGCATTTGTCCGCTTTGGGTTCGAGCTTTTCCTGCTGAAGCCTTTTGACATAAGCATCGCAGTCCCAAACCTTAAGAAACGATAACTTAGGTTTCTTGCCAAACCATAGTTCATACGGTGTTGTCTCCACGGACTTAGATGGTGCCCTATTTAAAGTGAATGCAGCTGTCTCTAACGCATAACCCCAAAATGAGAGTGGCAGAACGTTAAGGGACATCCTAGAACGCACCATATCCAATAAGGTATGATTACGACGTTCAGACACACCATTACGCTGTGGTGTCCAGGTGGCGTCAACTGTGAAACAATTCCACATTGTCTTAAGTGATTGCCAAACTCATAACACAGATACTCTCCCCCTCGATCAGATCGCAGGAATTTAATCTTCTTGTTACGATGATTCTCAACTTCATTCTAAAATTGCTTGAACTTTTCAAATGTTTCAGACTTATGCTTCATTAAGTAGATATACCCATATCTACTCAAATCATCTATGAAGGTGAGAAAGTAACAATATCCACCGCGCGTCAACACTTATCGGACCGCAGACATCAGTTGTATGATTTCCAACAGGTCACTTGCCCGTTACATTGTTCCAGAAAACGGGGTTTTGGTCATCTTGCCCATGAGGCATGGTTCGCATGTGTCAAGTGATTCAAAATCAAGTTACTCCAAAAGTCCATCAGCATGGAGCTTCTTCACGCATTTTACACCAATATGACCTAAGCGGCAGTGCCACAAGAAAGTGGTACTATCATTATCAACTCTACATCTTTTGGCATCAATGTTATGAACATGTGTATCATCACTATCGAGATTCAATAAGAATAATCCCCTCACAATTCACTACTGCAGGATACTGCTAACGCGACACTACAATCCGAGACCCTTCAACGAAACTGTGTGCGATGCAATAATCGCAAACAGTGGTGTCGAAAAACCATCAAAAAGGTGCAAAACATTTGCGATCACGGATGCATCAAACACGGTTCAGATTTTAGTTGCGTGTGTGATGCAGGGCATACGGTTCAGTTCAATGAACTGTTCGCGATGAGGACGAACAAAAGAAATGGGCAGCCAGTGTGTGCGATATACAACATACAGTTCACTCGGATGAACTGTTTGTGATTAGGCAACACAAAATAAACGGTCAGCCAGATCAAGGTGTGTGCGATATACGGCATACGGTTCACTCGGATGAACTGTTTTCGAGTAGGCAACGCAATAGAAACAGTTCAACCAGATGGAGGGTTTACAGTTCATTCTGATAAACTGTTTGTGTTGAGCCAAGAGAATAGAAATGTTTCACATAAACAAGATGTGTGTAATACGCCGCAAACATCCGATACATAGCTAGCTAATACACACATGACATTTCCACACACCAAAGTAAACTATTACATGCATAATTAACTAGGATAAACGATCATCTGATTATCATCTACTTCTTGTGCTAGCTCGATGTTCCTACTATGCTAAGTTTCCATTAATTGATGGCATTTTATGAACACGCCACCGTTTCCCGCCATTTCCTCACCGGTTTCTCGCCACCCAGCGATATTGCGCATAAACCTAGGCAGCGCACGATGCACGGAGGCAACAAGCATAGCCTGTAGCACATCCACCCTTTTCAAGCATGCCAACCCACCAAAGCACCGCCTCTTCCATCAACCTCATTGACGAGGAAAACGAGCAGGCGCCACGGCATGTCAAGGCCAAGGCGCTCCCCGGCAACGCGATGGACGACGCCGTGATGCGCGTCATCGCCAGGGTTGAGCAGACCCTTGGCACATGGCACTTCAGCACCGCAGATCAAGATAGGCATGTCTGCGCCGATAGGATGCAGATAGCTGCACAACTTGATCGATGGCGCGCCGCAGAGCAGGCTAGGCGCGTCCGCGCCGATGGGCTGCGGCTCGCCGCACAGCGAGACCATTGGAGCGCTGTAGAGCGAGAGGCGCGACGCCCCATACAGCAAGAGCGGATCCATCGGCGCTTGTCTGCTGTCGACACGGCGTCGTAGCTGGGTACACGTCCCGTCAGGACCCCCATTCCTCGCCAGGAGTGGGCAGAGGCCCTCTGCGCCGTACTTGCACCAGAGGCTGGCCGTGTTGTACTTGCACCGGACGCCCGCCGTGCTGTTCGCATGGGTCGCGCCGTTCGCCTTGTCCGTGGCCCGCTCGATGCCAACACGTTGGTCGGTAGGCTCGACCGCCTCCTTGGCCCAGGTGTCCACCTGGGCACAGTAGAGTAACATGGCCGTCACATCCTCGAGCTGGTGATCTTCGATGAAATAACCAGCTTGGAGCTCGAGATCGCGCTCCAGATGTACCGTGAGCATGTCAACCGCTTGGACGAATGCCTGCACGAGTTCAGGCAGAGCCAAGAGCTACCATAGGCAAGGGCTGTTGGTCATGGTCTCATGGACGCGTTTTATTTTGTTGAGTCGTTTCGACGTGGATAGCTATGTATTCACAGCAAAACTTCTATATATATAGTATAATACTGTGTATATACCTTGCCTAATTATCTTGTTGTGTGTGGGCGTACGCAAGCGACCAAGGACGATCAGCGGCATCCGCCGTATTCGCGGGGTACTCGGCTGCCTCGACAAGCCAGCAATCAAGTCCATGGCCAGTGACTTGGGGACGGCGGCAGACGTCCTAGCGTCCTGGCGGCGAGATAGATGGATCTATCGATCTGTTCATGAGGCAAGAACAGACCTAACGAACGACCAGGAGTCCACGATCTATCGTCTATATACGTGGGCATCAGGTAGATGGGCTGTTTTTGTTGCATCCTGGGCTTTGGTGCGTGCAAAACTACGTGACTATGGGCTTAAATAACAAAATTAGGCAGTAATCTCCGGCCATTAGCGCATACACATGCATGTACTAGTATTGGAACCTACTGTATTTCTTTGAGGGGGGCCTATCGTTGGGGGGGGGTCTAGCCCCTGCTCGCCCCAGTCTCCGCCCCTGATTTCAATGTGTGTATATACGCTTTCCATTCTATATATGTGGATGATAAAAAATTAGTATATAAAAACAGATAAAAATGGAATTCATAATATATATATATATATTGTTCATTAGTTCATCACAAAATGTATATAATATCATCACATATACGTGATGATACTTAACTACTAGGTACAATGCATAAAATTGAAAACGAACAATACTAAAACTACTAATCCCTCCTGATGCGCGGCGTCTTCCCAACGTGGAGGTAGTACTCCGCATCCTCCGCCTCGCGGCGCTTGCCGTACCGATCTGCCTCTTGCTGGTGGACGAGCGCGGACAATCTTGCCATTTCGTTGGGCGCCCACTGGAGTTCCTCGTCGATGGCACACTGGAGCTTATCGGCCCACCTCCATCCAGCGATGAGGCGCCTAGCGCCTTTGACCTTCCTCGCGAAGTACCCGTCTTCGTAGACCTCCTCCACACGACGACGCGCCCGCCCCCAAAGCTCCACCTTCTCCTTTTCCCAGGCGGGATCATGGGCTTCATAGGCCGCCTGGTACCTGGCTTCCTTCTCCGCCATCTCCTTATTGAACGCCACTTGCCTGGCTTTCTTAGCCGGCGGCAATGACTTCCACAGATAAAGATTGTACTGGCCCAAAACCAATCGAAAGTTGGGGGGTCCAGCGTAACCTCGTCCGACAGCGCGTAGGGGTCCTCCTCGTCGCTGCTCTTCGACTGAGCGTCCTCGGGGGCGGCAACTCCTTGTAGGCGCGTGGGCAGATTGGCGGCGCCATGGCAAAGCTTTGAGAGAGAGAGAGAGGGCGAGCGAGGGGAGGATGTAGATGAGAATGCAGGCAGGATGACATGAGCGAGCTAGTATTTATTGGCGGCCAGAATCTAGATCGACGGGAACAGTACACACGCCGGTCGCCGAAATTTACAAGTACTGTGGATTGAATTACACACGATTCCCACATTAGAATCCGTGTGTTAACATAATAGCTGACGGTTTCCAATACAGAACCATGTCTGATTTTCACATGACAGTTGTATTAGTGCACATTAAACGTAGAAAAAATTTGAAGGTCGTAAGGGGAAGCTATCTCCCGTTCGTCATCAAACATGCATTGTTCCCTCTCGGAACCACTAGCCTTCTAGTGAGTTGCTCCGGTTTGTGAGGGGTGTCTGTCCAAACTTTCGTCAAACATGCCATTTTTTACCACATCATCTTGGTGGCATGACATTACAACAAGCAAGGTTTCATGTTTTCCTGATCATTTTTTATTTTTTTTGAATTTAAATGCCATGGCACTCCATGCATGTACATGTGTCCATGCCGTGAGACCAATATGTTTGAAAATTCCTTCTAATTTACTGCACATGGAATTAACTCGCACACAAGTATGCAAATATGATTTTTCAAACCATTATGGTTAGCCGTTGCAGGTAGATGTAGTTCAAATTTGAATTACGGTCAATAAATGGCTAGAGAATCACTTAAATGTTTTTAAAATGTCAAATGGCCCCTAAAATTTTCCAAATTTTCACATGACAGTTGTATTAGTGCATGTTAAACGTAGAAAAAAAATTGAAGGCCGTAAAGGGAAGCTATCTCCCGTTCGTCATCAAACATGCATAGTTCTCCCTCGGAACCACTAGCCTTCTAGTGAGTTGCTCCGGTTTGTGAGGGGTGTGTGTCCAAACTTTCATCAAACATGCCAATTTTTTACCACATCATCTTGGTGGCATGACATTACATCAAGCATGGTTTCATGTTTTTCTGATCATTTTTTAATTTTTTGGAATTAAAATGCCATGGCAGTCCATGCATACATATGTGTCCATGTCGTGAGACCAATATGTTTAAAAATTCCTTCTAATTTACTGCACATGGAATTAACTCACACACAAGTACACAAATATGATTTTCAAACCGTTATGGTTAGCCGTTGCATGTAGATGTAGTTCAAATTTGAATTACGGTCATTAAATGGCTGGAAAATCACTTAAATATCTTCAAAGGCCAAATGACCCCTGAAATTTTCCAAAATTTCACATGACAGTTGTATTAGTGCATGTTATACGTAGAAAAAATTTGAAGGCCGTAAGAGGAAGCTATCTCCCGTTCGTCATCAAACATACATTGTTCACTCTCGGTAACACGAGCCTTCTAGTGAGTTGCTCCGGTTTGTGAGGGGTGTGTGTCCAAACTTTTGTCAAACATGCCAATTTTTTTACCACATCATCTTGGTGGCATGGCATTACACCAACCAAGGTTTCATCTGTTTCTGATATTTTTTTTATTTTTTGCAATTGAAATGCCATGGCACTCCATGCTTAATTGTGTCATAGCTGTTAGACCAATATGTTTGGAAATTCCTTCCAATTTACTGCACATGGAATTAAATCGCACACAAGTACACAAATATGTTTTTTCAAACCGTTATGGTTAGCCGTTGCATGTACATCTAGTTCTAATTTGAATTACGGTCATTAAATGGCTAGAAAATCACTTAAATGTCTTCAAAAGGTCAAATGACCCATAAATTTTTCCAAGATTTGAAATGACAGTTGTATTAGTGCATGTTACACGTAGAAAAAATTTGAAGGCCGTAAGAGGAAGCTATCTCCCGTTCGTCATCAAACATGCATTGTTCCATCTCGGAACCACAAGCCTTCTAGTGAGTTGCTCCGGTTTGTGAGGGGTGTGTGTCCAAACTTTCATCAAACATGCCAAAAAATTACCACATCATCTTGGTGGCATGACATTACATCAACCAGGGTTTCAAGTGTTTCTGATTTTTTTTTATTTTTTTGGAATGTAAATGCCATGGCACTCCAGGCTTAATTGTGTCATAGCCATTAGACCAATATGTTTGTAAATTCCTTCCAATTTACTTCACATGGAATTAAATCGCACACAAGTACACAAAATATGACTTTTCAAACTGTTATGGTTAGCGGTTGCATGTACATGTAGTTCAAATTTCAATTAAGGTCATTAAATGGCTAGAAAATCACTTAAATGTCTTAAAAGGTCAGATGGCCCCTGAAATTTTCCAAAATTTGACATGCCAGTCATATTAGTACTACAAATTTTCTTGTACATTTAAAACACCATCCGTTGTCACTTTACTCCAAATTCGTCTTTCACAGCTAATAAAAAATATCTACAACATCACACACAGTTGTTTTGTAGGAAACGTTTGTGATGAAAATTTCCGGGTCTATTTAAGTCTTCCTCCTTAAGCTTCGCCGGGTCGTCTGCTCCAGTGCTGGCAACCCCCGAATCCATGAATCCCGATCCCCATTCTAGCACCCCCTTCTTGCAAAGATTACATTGTGGAAACGCTTCGTGAAGGCCCGTATGATGGCCGCGTCCCCCCCCCCCGGAGCGCGGCCGCCTACGCCGAGAGTGCCGCCGCATCCGCATTGAGCGCGGCCACTTCCGCCGAGAGGGCGTTTGCGGCAGCCGACAAAGCAGCTGCAGCAGCCGAGACGGCTGCAGCTGCTGCTGCGACAGCGACTGCAAAGGCCGAGAGCGCTCGAGCTGCTGTCCTTGCCGCTGATGTCGCCTTGGCCCGGGTCGAGGCCATCCATGCCAAGATATTCCAGGCCACCTCGGAATCCAGCATGCAACCCACCTCCGAAAAGGTGGTGGTGGCCATGGAGCACCTGCTTCCTCATGAGGTCGTCGAGCGGGAGTTGGAGATGCAGGAGGCGGCGGAGATCGAGGAGCGCCGGGAGGAGGAGTTGCGCGTGGCCGAGGTCGAGGTAGAGAAGAGTCTGTCCGTTGAGGAATCGGTGGTGGAGTACCAACGCGAGCTCTGGAGCAGCCACTACTACGAGTACTACAACCTTGAGGGTGGTGCTGAGGACGAGGACGAGGACGCGGTCGACTTAAGCAGGGGGGACATGGAGTCCACCATCGGCGGCATGTTGCTAGGACATGTTATTGACGTCTCATCTCACACCGGCGATGCATAGGCTGGTGCGGCGGCGGATTTGTTAAAAATCTGTACTTAGGCTTTGTTTTTAATGCTGGTCTTTTGTTAGAGCAATGTTTAGGTCAACTGGCTCTATTTAATTACTAAAATTGCTTGATTCAGTAAGTGTGGTCTATCTGCTGTACGCTCTTTTGTGTGCCCAAATTAGCCAGCGATGTTAAATTATGCAATGATGTACCCGGGGAAATTTCCACCAAAATTTGAATTATCAAACTCATCGCATGCGCGTAAAGGAGAAGAATCGTTTGCGATGCACACAATCGTTCAAAGTGAATGGTGTCCGGTAGCACCGCGCGCAAAGTTTCCCTCCACATTTCCAAAATTTTGGCCTACCGCCAAAATATCTACCCTCACTCCGCTCCCCCTTCCCCACCCCCTTTTCTCCCCGACCACAACTCACATTTCCCCTGTTTCCTCCTTCCTTCCTTCCTTCCTAAGCTATAGTCGCTTCCTCGCTTGCTTCCTCGCTCTCGCCGTCTCGCATCCTACCGCCGGGGTCGCCACGGTCTTCTTCAAAGACCTCTCCAGCGGTTCCCCCTTCGATGACGACTCCTTCACCACCCGGGTATACCTCTCTTCTCTCTCTCGGGCTATGACTTGGAATGAAGGATTTTTACCCGACGGTCCATTTGAGTCATTTCTTCCTCTTGTAGCTCCCTAGGACCATCAGTGGCAACGAATGGAGCGGGGTGGCTGAAGATCTATCTGCTCGTTGTCACCATCAATCTCCATGCGTGAAGCTAGTTGAGTTTGAATCTGTGGACAGCGGGAGGAAGTTTCTGGCATATGCAGAGAAGGTTAGACCCTCTTTGGTTGTTACAAATCATTTGTTAGATGTGATTCAGACACTGTCACGGTCCCAACCCATTCATACCACACCTTCAACCAAACGCATCCTAAGACAGTGTCACAATTTGTACCTAGTATCTAAAATTGTTGCCCTCTCATCAGCGGTGCCATTAGAAAATTGGCACCGCTTCAGCAGTTTGTGCAGCCAACTTTGGTCCACACATCCGAGCAGCTAAGTAGTAAAATAATAAATCTTTATGGCACGAAGGAACTGGGCATCAGAGCAACTAGGTGCTTCGGAGTCCGGGTCCCCGATTTTTTTCCGCTGCATAGGCTCGCTAGTGCAGGGCACCGGTGCGAGATGTAGCAACAGTTGTGTTTACACCAGTTTTGGCATACATAGTGGACGGCCTTAGTGCTATTAGTTCTATGTTACTAAATTTGTGCATGTACACACCTGTTAGTATCAATTTGCTGTCATCCAAACACTGTCGCTATGCTGTTGCAATTATATTTACCTTCCTCATAAAATGTTCAATTTGTTATTTATTGTACATGAGTAAGAACTTGTAGCATTGTTGTAGTTAATTATAGCTTCTGATGTTTCAGAATTTGGTTGTTGTCTCAGTAGCAATTAATTCAGTTGCACATCGATCTTTTTTAGAAGATATGTCATAATTAACATGTTTCTTCAGTTTTTTAAAATAAGCATTGGTGATTTTCTATGTTGCTATAAACCCATTTCCCCTACAATTGTTACTGATCTAGTTTTAAATATTATAGGATGAACGGAAGTGTTCTTACTTGGAGTGGTTTGATCAAGAGTGGCCACAGTCTTTGAAGATGTGCCTAGCAAAGCTCTGGAGCATGTATGAGGAAGAGAACAGAGGTAGGCTTAGAGAAAGTGTTGTCAATGCTGAAGAATATTTGAAGACGCGGGATAAAAAGAGGAAGGTGGAGAATGAGCTCAGATTTTTTTAATCAGACTTTGCTAAGATGGTGTTGGCGAAGGAGGAGGCACTTTCCCAGTTGGCCAGTGCAAAACAGGTTCTTACTGAACTGAAAGCAGAGGTAGATAAAACGAGCCTGGATGATCTCGATTAGGAAATGAATGTATTGTTCTAATATTGTTCTTATGAAGTTGAACTAGCTATATATTGTACTGTGCTATTTTCAGGTAGCTATCGTACTTTGATGTTAAAGTACATTTATGTGCCTGATATGAAATTGGCAAACAGTTGTTCGATATGAAATGTGAATTTGCATAATACTAGAATTATTAATTGTAAACTAATAAACCTACTAAATGTGTCATGGAACTTTGCAAACGGTTCTAGCAGTAAAAGCGCTTGTGATGGATAGGCCAATGCCACACAGTTTTCTTCATCAAATCGTTTGTGATGTAGTTGATAAAAGCAAACGGTTAACCAAGGTAGAGCGTGTGTGATAGTTACACCTATCACACACGAGCCTACATACGAACGGAAACGTTTTCCCTGGATTGATTGTGTGGGAAGTACATTCGAACGGAAACGTTTTCCCTGGATTGACTGTGTGGGATGTACATACGAACGGGAAGGTTTTCCCTGGATTGACTGTGTGGGATGTACATAAGAATGGAAACGTATTCCTTGAATTGAATGTGTGTGATATACATATGAACGGAAATGTTTTTCTGGGATTCACCATGTGGGATGTACATAAGAACGGAAATGATTGGGTTTTGATGCCTCGCCCGATCGCACACGAGCTCATTTTGCCCCAGCCTATGTCCCAGGAGGGCCCATCCCCGACGGTTTCTGGGTCGTGTGGGAAGGACCCCCCTATCACCCACACTCACTTGGCGACGGTTCCAAATGCCATCGCGGAAAGGGGTTAAAAACCATTTGTATAGCACCGACGCATACCAGTGATTGGTACATGACTGTTGGGGATATAACTCTGAGGTGTGACCCGCCCGGGAGGGGCCAGGTTACACCGTGGGCGGCTTAACATGAAGAAGGCCCAAGAAGACGAAGCGTGAAGACGGCGGCTTACAGAGGCGAGCCTGGTGGTGGCCCAAGACCCGGATGTGTGAACCGCTATATGGTGGCTTGCCTGTTGAGGGAAGACAACTTACAAACCAGGCCAGTCACGTTGTGCGATCCGGCTCGGACTCTTGTAAGCCTCGGGCCTCGACCTGTGTCTAAAAAGGCGAGACCCGGTGGCGGGTTAACTCAAGAAACAATTGATCGATAGCTAGGTCAAGCGTATTCGCTCCCTTGTAATTGAATCTCAAGCAATACAACTAGAAGTAGGACGTAGGCTTTTACCTCGTTGTGAGGGGCCGAATCTGGGTAAATCCTCTATGTCCATTGTCCCGTTCAACCCCTTCGAGCTAACCCACGTTGCGATGGCTCCACACCTATGTCCTTTCACTAGGGCTTGAGCATGGTGGTTTCGAGTTCTTGAAGGGCAATTTCCCAAGGATCGCAGGATACGCCGTGGGCCGGATGACCAAGAGTCGCTGTGGCAAGATCTACATCGACGACACTGCCTGGGGCCCCGAGGCCGACTCAATCGAGTACGGGTACCGGGTCCCCTTTGGCAGAATTCACGTCTTCACCGGCAAGATCGGTGAGTCAGAGACTGAGCTGGACGCCTGCACTGACATCATCGAGATGGCTCGGCGTGTGCAACCCGCCAGGGGTCAACCTGGCCGGAAGCACGTCTTCGTTGGGTTTGTTCATGGGGAGCATCTCGAGGAAGGGTCTGCGTCTGGTGGAGAGACATCCATCTATTCAGGTGATTAGTCCTCGACTGGAGAAACCGAATCAATCTATCAGCTTCATGATGGCGGGCTTGGGGGCTATTCCGATGCTGACAGTATTCCGGATCCCTATGAGTCGCCTGATACGTCTCCAACGTATCTATAATTTTTGATTGTTCCATGCTATTATATTATCTTTTTTGAATGTGTAATGGGCTTTATTATACACTTTTATATTATTTTTGGGACTAGCCTACTAACCAAAGGACCAGTGCAAATTGCTGTTTTTTTGCCTATTTCAGTGTTTCGTAGAAAAGGAATATCAAAAGGAATGAAACCTTCGGGAGAGTTAGTTTTTGGAACAAACGTGATCCAGGAGACTTGGAGTGGATGTCAAGGAAGCAACGAGGCAGGGTGGCGCGCCCAGGGGGTAGGCGCGCCCCCCACCCTCATGGGCCCCTCATGGCTCCACCGACCTACTTCTTTCGCCTATATATACTCATACACTCCGAGAACATCCGAGAGCACCACGAAACCCTATTTCCACCGCCGCAACCTTCTGTACCCGTGAGATCCCATCTTGGGGCCTTTTCCGGCGCTCCGCCGGAGGGGGGATCGATCACGGAGGGCTTCTACATCAACACCATAGCCTCTCCGATGATGTGTGAGTAGTTTACCACAGACCTTCGGGTCTATAGTTATTAACTAGATGGCTTCTTCTCTCTCTTTGGATCTCAATACAAGTTCTCCTCGATTCTCTTGGAGATCTATTCGATGTAATTCTTTTTGTGGTGTGTTTGTCGAGATCCGATGAATTGTGGGTTTATGATCACGATTATCTATGAACAATATTTGGTTCTTCTCTGAATTCTTATATGTATGATTTGATATCTTTGCAAGTCTCTTCGAATTATCAGTTTGGTTTGGCCTACTAGATTGATCTTTCTTGCAATGGGAGAAGTGCTTAGCTTTGGGTTCAATATTGCGGTGTCCTTTCCCAGTGACAGAAGGGGCAGTAAGGCACGTATTGTATTGTTGCCATCGAGGGTAAAAAGATGGGGTTTATATCATATTGCTTGAGTTTATCCCTCTACATCATGTCATCTTGCCTAATGTGTTACTCTGTTCTTATGAACTTAATACTCTAGATGCAAGCTGGATAGCGGCCGATGTGTGGAGTAATAGTAGTAGATGCAGAATCGTTTCGGTCTACTTGACACGGACGTGATGCCTATATACATGATCATGCCTAGATATTCTCATAACTATGTGCTTTTCTATCAATTGCTCGACAGTAATTTGTTCACCCACCGTAGATTATGCTATCTTGAGAGAAGCCACTAGTGAAACCTATGGCCCCCGGGTCTATTTTCCATCATATAAGTTTCCGATCTATTTTATTTTCCAATCTTTATTTTCCAATCTATATCATAAAAATACCAAAAATATTTATCTTATTATCTCTATCAGATCTCACTTTTGCAAGTGGCCGTGAAGGGATTGACAACCCCTTTATCGCGTTGGTTGCAAGGTTCTTATTTGTTTGTGTAGGTACGAGGCGATTTGCGTGTATCCTCCTACTGGATTGATACCTTGGTTCTCAAAAACTGAGGGAAATACTTATGCTACTTTGCTGCATCACCCTTTCCTCTTCAAGGGAAAACCAACACATGCTTAAGAGGTAGCAAGAAGGATTTCTGGCGCCGTTGCCGGGGAGGTTTACACCAAGTCAAGTCGAGACATACCAAGTACCCATCACAAACTCTTATCCCTCGCATTACATTATTTGCCATTTGCCTCTCGTTTTCCTCTCCCCCACTTCACCTTTGCCATTTTATTCGCCCTCTTTTTCCGTTCGCCTCTTTTTCGTTTGCCTCTTGTGTGCTTGTGTGTTGGATTGTTTGTCACAATGGCTCAACACAATACTAAATTGTGTGGTTTTTCCAATACCAACAACAATGATTTTCTTAGCACTCCGATTGCTCCTATTACTGATGCCGAATCTTGTGAAATTAATGCTGCTTTGCTGAATCTTGTCATGAAAGATCAATTCTTTGGCCTTCCTAGTGAAGATGCCGCTACCCATCTAAACAACTTTGTTGATTTGTGTGATATGCAAAATAAGAAAGATGTGGATAATGATATTGTTAAATGAAGCTATTTCCGTTTTTTCATAGAGATCGTGCTAAAACTTGGTTGTCGTCTTTGCCCAAAAATAGTATTGATTCTTGGAATAAGTGCAAAGATGCTTTTATCTCTAAGTACTTTCCTCCCGCTAAGATCATCCCTCTTAGAAACGATATTATGAATTTTAAGCAACTAGATCATGAGCATGTTGCACAAGCTTGGGAGAGGATGAAATTAATGATACGTAATTGCCCTTCACATGGTTTGAATTTATGGATGATTATACAAAAAATTTATGCTGGATTGAATTTTGCTTCTAGAAATCTTTTAGATTCGGCCGCGGGAGGCACTTTTATGGAAATCACCTTATGAGAAGCTACTAAACTCCTAGATAATATTATGGTTAATTATTCTCAATGCCACACCGAGAGATCTACTAGTAAAATGTTCATGCGATAGAAGATATTAATGTTTTGAGTGGTAAGATGGATGAACTTATGAAGTTGTTTGCTAATAAGAGTGTTTCTTCTGATCCTAATGATATGCCTTTGTCTACTTTGATTGAGAATAATAATGAATCTATGGATGTGAATTTTGTTGGTAGGAACAATTTTGGTAACAACGCGTATAAAGGAAACTTTAATCCTAGGCCGTTTCCTAGTAATTCCTCTAATAATTATGGTAATTCCTACAACAGCTCTTATGGAAATTTTAATAAGATGCCCTCTGATTCTGAGACTAGTGTTAAAGAATTTATGATTTCGCAAAAGAATTTCAATGCTTTGCTTGAAGAAAAATTGCCTAAGATTGATGAATTGTCTAGGAACGTGGATAGAATTTCTCTTGATGTTGATTCTTTGAAACTTAGATCTATTGCACCTAAGCAGGATATCAATGAGTCTCTCAAAGCTATGAGAATTTCCATTGATGAGTGCAAAGAAAGAACCGCTAGGATGCGTGTGCAAAAAAGGATTGCTTTATGAAAGCGTGTTCTTCTAGTTTTCATGATAATAAGGATGAAGATCTAAAAGTGATTGATGTGTCTCCTATTAAATCTTTGTTTTCCAATATGAATCTTGATAATGATGGGACTGGAGATGAGTCAACTTTAGTTAAAAGGCATCCCAATGATTCGGAGTTTTTAGATTTTGATGCAAAAATTGGTAGAAGTGGGATTGAAGAGGTCAAAACTTTACATAGCAATGAACCCACTATTTGGGATTTCAAGGAATTTAATTATGATAATTGTTCTTTGATAGATTGTATTTGCTTGTTGCAATCTGTGCTAAATTCTCCTCATGCTTATAGTCAAAATAAAGCTTTTACTAAACATATCGTTGATGCTTTAATGCAATCTTATGAAGAAAAACTCGAATTAGAAGTTTCTTTCCCTAGGAAAATTCATGATGAGTAGGAACCTACTATTCAAATTAAAATTAAAGATCATGAATGCTATGCTTTGTGTGATTTGGGTGCTAGTGTTTCCACGATTACAAAAACTTTGTGTGATGTATTAGGTGTCCGCGAATTTGATGATTGTTCTCTAAATTTGCATCTTGCGGATTCCACCATTAAGAAACCTATGGGAAGGGTTAATGATGTTCTTATTGTTGCAAATAGGAATTATGTGCCCGTAGATTTCATTGTTCTTGATATAGATTGCAATCCTACATGTCCTATTATTCTTGGTAGACCTTTCCTTAGAACGATTGATGCAATTATTGATATGAAGGAAGGGAATATTAGATTCCAATTTCCATTCAGGAAATGCATGGAACACTTTCCTAAGAATAAAATTAAATTACCTTATGAATCTATTATGAGAGCCACTTATGGATTGCATACCTAAGATGATAATATCTAGATCTATTCTTGCCTTTATGCCTAGCTAGGGGCGTTAAACGATAGCGCTTGTTGGGAGGCAACCCAATTTTATTTTTGTTTCTTGCTTTTTATTTATGTTTAGTAATAAATAATTGATCTAGCCTCTGGTTATATGTGGTTTTATGTTTTAATTAATGTTTGTGCCAAGTAAAACCTATAGGATCTTCTTGGATGATAGTTACTTGATCTTGCCGAAAAAGTCAGAAACTTTCTGCTCACGAAAACAATTGTTAAAAATCACAAGGACGTGATAAAATACTGATTCGAATTGCAGTAGATCAATAAACAAATTATTTATTTCTTACTATTTTGGTAGAATTTTTGAGTTACAGAAAGTTTGCGTTTGATACAGATTACAACAGACTGTTCTGTTTTTGACAGATTCTGTTTTTCGTGTGTTGTTTGCTTATTTTGATGAATCTATGGCTGGTATCGGGGGGTATGAACCATAGAGAAGTTGGAATACAGTAGGTTTAACACCAATATAAATAAATAATGAGTTCATTAGAGTACATTAAAGTGGTGGTTTGTTTTATTTCGCTAACGGAGCTCATGAGATTTTCTGTTGAGTTTTGTGTTGTGAAGTTTTCAAGTTTTGGGTAAAGATTTGATGGATTACGTTATAAGGAGTGGCAAGATCCTAAGCTTGGGGATGCCCCGGAAGGCATCCCCTCTTTCGTCTTCGTCCATCGGTAACTTTACTTGATGCTATATTTTTATTCACCACATGATATCTGTTTTGCTTGGAGCGTCTTGTATGACTTGAGTCTTTGCTTTTTAGTTTACCACAATCATCCTTGCTGTACACACCTTTTGAGAGAGACACACATGAACCGGAATTTATTAGAATACTCTATGTGCTTCACTTATATCTTTTGAGCTAGATAATTTTTCTCTAGTGTATCACTTATATCTTTTTAGAGCACGGTGGTGGTTCTATTTTATAGAAATTATTGATCTCTCATGCTTCACTTAAATATTTTTGAGAGTCCTTTAGAACAGCATGGTAATTTGCTTTGTCTATAAAATTAGTCCTAATATGATAGGCATCCAAGATGGATATAATAAAAACTTTCATATAGAGTGCATTGAATACTATGAGAAGTTTGATACTTGATGATTGTTTTGAGATATGAAGGTGGTGATATTAAAGTTGTGCTAGTTGAGTAATTGTGAATTTGAGAAATACTTGTGTTGAAGTTTGCAAGTCCCGTAGCATGCACGTATGGTAACTGTTGTGTAACAAATTTGAAACATGAGGTGTTCTTTGATTGTCATCCTTATGAGTGGCGGTCGGGGACGAGCGATGGTCTTTTCCTACCAATCTATCCCCCTAGGAGCATGCGCATAGTGCTTGGTTTTTGATGACTTGTAGATTTTTGCAATAAGTATGTGAGTTCTTTATGACTAATGTTGAGTCCATGGATCATACTCACTCTCACCCTTCCATCATTGCTAGCCTCTTCGGTACCGTGCATTGCCCTTTCTCACCTTGAGAGTTGGTGCAAACTTCGCCGGTGCATCCAACCCCCGTGATATGATACGCTCTATCACACATAAACCTCCTTATATCTTCCTCAAAACATCCACCATACCAACCTATTATGGCATTTCCATAGCCATTCCGAGATATATTCCCATGCAACTTTCCACCGTTTCATCTATTATGACACGCTTCATCATTGTCATATTGCCTTGCATGATCATGTAGTTGACATCGTATTTGTGGCAAAGCCACCATGCATAATTCATCATACATGTCACTCTTGATTCATTGCCCATCCTGGTACACTGCCGGAGGCATCCATGTAGAGTCATATTTTGTTCTAAGTATCGAGTTGTAATCTTTGAGTTGTAAATAAATAGAAGTGTGATGATCATCATTATTAGAGCATTGTCCCAATAAAAAAAAGAGAAAGGCCAAGTAAAAAAGAGAAAGGCCCAAAAAAATAAAAAAATGAAAGGGACAATGTTACTATCCTTTTCCACACTTGTGCTTCAAAGTAGCACCATGATCTTCATGATAGAGAGTCTCTTATTTTGTCACTTTCATAAACTAGTGGGAATTTTTCATTATAAGAACTTGGCTTGTATATTCCAACGATGGGCTTCCTCAAATGCCCTAGGTCTTCGTGAGCAAGCAAGTTGGATGCACACCCACTTAGTTTCTTTTGTTGAGCTTTCATACATTTATAGCTCTAGTGCATCTGTTGCATGGCAATCCCTACTCCTTGCATTGACATCAATTTATGGGCATCTCCCTAGCTCGTTGATTAGCCGCGTCAATGTGAGACTTTCTCCTTTTTGTCTTCTCCACATAACCCCCATCATTATATTCCATTCCACCCATAGTGTTATATCCATGGCTCACGCTCATGTATTGCGTGAAGGTTGAAAAAGTTTGAGATTACTAAAGTATGAAACAATTGTTTGGCTTGTCATCGGGGTTGTGCATGATGAGAGCATTCTTGTGTGACGAAAATGAAGCATGACCAAACTATATGATTTTGTAGGGATGAACTTTCTTTGGCCATGTTATTTTGAGAAGACATAATTGCTTAGTTAGTATGCTTGAAGTATTATCATTTTTATGTCAATATTAAACTTTTATCTTGAATCTTTCGGATCTGAACATTCATGCCACAATAAAGAAAATTGCATTGAAGATTATGTTAGGAAGCATTGGCTGTTTTTCTTTTGCCTATTTTAGTGTTCCGTAGAAAAGGAATATCAAACGGAATCCAAATGGAATGAAACCTTTGGGAGAGTTATTTTTGGAACAAACGTGATCTAGTAGACTTGGAGTGGACGTCAAGGAAGCAACGAGGCGGCCACGAGGCAGGGAGGCGTGCCCAGGGGGTAGGCGCGCCCCCCACCCTTCTGGACCCCTCGTGGCTCCACCGACCTACTTCTTTCACATATATATACTAATATACCCCGAGAACATCCGAGGGCACCACGAAACCCTATTTCCACCGTCGCAACCTTCTGTACCCGTGAGATCCCATCTTGGGGCCTTTTCCAGCGCTCCGCCGGAGGGGGAATCGATCATGGAGGGCTTCTACATCAACACCATAGCCTCTGCGATGATGTGTGAGTAGTTTACCACAGACCTTCGGGTCCATAGTTATTAGCTAGATGGCTTCTTATCTCTCTTTGGATCTCAATACAAAGTTCTCCTCGATTCTCTTGGAGATCTATTCGATGTAATTCTTTTTGTGGTGTGTTTGTCAAGATCCGATGAATTGTGGGTTTATGATCAAGATTATCTATGAACAATATTTGGTTCTTCTCTGAATTCTTATTTGTATGATTTGATATCTTTGCAAGTCTCTTCGAATTATCAGTTTGGTTTGGCCTTCTAGATTGATCTTTCTTGCAATGGGAGAAGTGCTTAGCTTTGGGTTCAATCTTGCGGTGTTCTTTCCCAGCGACAGCAGGGGCAGCAAGGCACATATTGTATTGTTGACATCGAGGATAAAAAGATGGGGTTTATATCATATTGCTTGAGTTTATCCCTCTACATCATGTCATCTTGCCTAATGCGTTACTCTGTTCTTATGAACTTAATACTCTAGATGCATGCTGGATAGCGGTTGATGTGTGGAGTAATAGTAGTAGATGCAGAATCATTTCAGTCTACTTGACATGGACGTGATGCCTATATACATGATGATGTAGGGTGGAACCTTAGATGGCCGATCTTTCAGGAAAGGAGCGGATCCCTACGAAGAACGCGATGAACACGAGGGGAAACACGAGGGAAAACACGAGGGGAACACGAGAAAAATCACTCAACCAACAAGAATAGATCACACATGCGCTAGATCGATGAACACAAAGGTGAGATACAAGATCCAAAGTCAACAAAGGATGATACAAAGGTAACCGGTTCTTCTCCGTGAGGAGGTCTTGATGGGGGCCACCCAAGCGGGGGTCTTGAATCCAAGGTGATCTTCTCCGAAGAGGGGCCGCAGTCTCTCTCTCCAGGAGGAGATCCGTAATGGATGAGCAAAGCTCTATCTCAACTATGAGCTAAACCAATGCTAACCCTAGAAAGAGGAAGGGGATGGAGTATATATAGTCTAAGGGGGCGAAGAGGTACATGGGATTCGGCCCTTTACTGTGCGCAGATAGGCGGAGCTGGATGTCCGGGCGTCAGGCCGGATGTCTGGGGCATCAGGATGGGCCGGATGTCCGGGCTGGGGGCCGGATGTCCGGGCTGGCGGTGCAAAACTTCTGTAGTCTCTGGATAGGCAGGGTCGGATGTCCGGCGAAGGGGCCGGATTTCCGGGCTTTCAGGAGGAGCCGGATGTCCGGGGCATGGGGCCGGATGTCCGGGCCCTGTAGCACTTCGACGGCTGGGCTGCTGCTGTTGTTGGCATCTTCAGGGGCCGGATGTCCGGGGCCTTGGCCGGATGTCCGGGGCATGGAAGGTGAACTTGCCCGTTTCCGTTGGTTCTCTTCATCCATGGGCTTGGCGGCTTGTCCGTCTTCACGTGCATCTTCGTGAGGGTCCTCTTGACACCTGATCATGCATAGCATATCGGACGTAGGTAGTAGCCATGTCTCGAGTGGATCATATGTGATATCACTACGGAAGGAAGTCACCTCGTTCTCGAGAGCTCTAGCTCGTGCTCGTGTCATGGGTCCTCTTGGCTCTTGATGAGACGATGGTAGGTCCATGGGGATGATCGTAGGATGCTCCGCATCATCTCCCCTCCCTTGGGAAAGATCCGACCTCGGATCAAAATCCTCATCACCATGGTACGGGGAGAGATCTTTGATGTTGAAGATGTCGCTCACGGAGTACTTGTCGCGTGGGATGTCGATCTTGTATGCGTTGTTGTTGTAGCGTGCAAGCACCTTGAAGGGTCCATCGGCTCGGGGTAGTAGCTTGGACTTGCGTTCATTGGGGAAGCGATCCTTGCGAAGGTGTAGCCACACAAGATCTCTAACATTGAACATCATGGGACGCTTGTTGACGTTGAGCTTGGTCGCGAGTCGTTGTACTTGGTGCTCGATGGTGTTCCTTGTATCTTCATGCATCTTCTTGAGGAAGTTGACTCGAGCGCTCGCGTCCATGTTTGTGCGCTCTTGTAGCGGTAGAGGTAGAATGTCCAATGGTGACAATGGGTTGAAGCCATGGACGACCTCGAAGGGGGACTTGCCGGTAGTCGAATGTCTTGCACGGTTGTAGGCGTACTCGGCGATAGGTAGGCACTCCTCCCACTCCTTCATGTTCTTCTTTATCAACACGCGTAGTAGAGTGGAGAGCGTGCGGTTTGTCACCTCCGCTTGGCCGTCGGTTTGTCGATGGTATGCCGAAGAGAACACAAGCTTGATTCCGAGCTTGATGCACAAGGTCTTCCAAAAGTAACTCAAGAACTTGACGTCGCAGTCCGAGACAATCGTCTTTGGCACTCCATGGAGTCGCAAGATTTCCCTACAAAACAAATTTGCAACATGTGAAGCATCGTCTATCTTGTTGCAAGGAATGAAATGAGCCATTTTGGAGAATCGGTCCACAACAATAAAAACGGAATCCTTGCCATTTCTAGTTCTAGGCAAACCAAGCACAAAGTCCATGCTAATATCTTCCCATGGTTGATATGGAATTGGAAGTGGCATATAGAGGCCATGAGAGTGGGCTTTAGACTTAGCTTTGCGACATGTAGAGCATCGGTTGGTGAAGCGATTGACGTCGCGAAACATCTTGGGCCAAAAGTAGTTCTTCGAGAGCGTAGCAAATGTCTTGTCGCGTCCAGAGTGTCCCATGAGTCCGCCTGCATGAGATTCCTGCAAAAGCAACAAGCGAAGAGAGGACTCGGGAATGCAAAGTTTGTTAGCTCTCATAAGATATCCATCTTTGATGTAGTATCGATCCCAAGAAGTATGCGTCAAACACTTGGCATAAGGAATAGCAAATGTAGGATCATGCTCATACAAGTCTTTTATGTGCTCAAAACCAATGACATTTAACTCAAGTTGAGTGACAAGCATGCATATACGGGAAAGCGCATCTGCCACAACATTTTCCTTACCTTCAATATACTTGATGACATAAGGAAAAGACTCAATAAACTCACTCCACTTAGCATGACGCTTGTTCAACTTAGTTTGACCCTTAAGATATTTAAGCGTTTCATGGTCGGTATGGATGATGAACTCATGAGGGCGTAGGTAATGTTCCCATTCATGCAAAACTCGCACTAAAGCATATAGCTCTTTGTCATAGATGGGTAATTGAGTTGCGCTCCGGAGAGTTTCTCACTGAAGTATGCAATGGGGCGCTTCTCTTGAGTTAACACACCTCCTATGCCATTACCACTAGCATCGCAATGAATTTCAAAATGTTTGTCAAAGTTGGGTAATGCAAGCACGGGGGCATGAGTAAGCAAATACTTAAGCTCATTGAAAGTGATATCTTGGGATGGTCCCCAAAAAAACGGTGCATTTTTCTTACTCAAAGCATGCAAAGGTGAAGCAGTGGTGCTAAAATCCTTCACAAATCTATGGTAGAAACCTGCTAAACCAAGAAAACTACGCACTTGTTGCAAATTGGTTGGTTGGGGCCAAGTTTTAATAGCATTGATCTTAGATTCATCAACATGAACACCCTTAGAAGATACTACGAAACCCAAGAAAACAAGCTTATCAACACCAAAAAGGCATTTTTCCATATTAGCATAAAGTTGCTCTTTTCGAAGAGTTTGTAGCACGGTGCGAAGGTGGGTGACATGCTCTTTGAGAGATTTGCTAAAAACGAGGATATCATCGAAGTAGACAACAACAAATTCACCAATGTAAGGGCGAAACACATAATGCATAAGACGCATGAAGGTACCGGGTGCTTCCGATAAACCCATAGGCATGACTAACCACTCATATAGACCAAACTTTGTTTTGAAAGCGGTTTTCCATTCATCACCCTCTTGTCTGCGGATTTGATAGTAATCACTTTTAAGATCAATTTTGGAAAAGATAGTGGCACCGCAAAGTTCATCAAGCATATCATCAAGGCGTGGAATGGGGTACCTATAACGAACGGTGATAGCATTGATAGGTCTACAATCGGAACACATGCGAAAGCTACCGTCTCGTTTTGGCACAAGAATGACTGGTATGGCACAAGGACTCAAACTTTCACGCACATGACCATGGTCTATGAGATGCTTTACTTGCCTTTGTATTTCTTTGGTTTCTTCGGGGTTGACGTGGTAGGGAGCTTTGTTTGGAAGCGGCGCTCCGGGGATGAGATCGATTCGGTGCTCAATGCCTCGTAGTGGAGGTAGACCCGGAGGTAGCTCATCGGGGAAAACATCTTGGAATTCCTGCAATAAAGAAGATAACACTAGAGGAAGATTGTGAGAGTTGTTAGTTTTTGGTGCCTCATCCTTGCACAATAGGACATAGTGTAGGACACTTGATGGGTTCTCACACACTCTCTCATCTCACGTTTGGTGGCAAAGAGAACTAAGTTTTTCTTGTCGCTCATCGTGGAGGCACTCAATTTGGGCTTGTGGCGCTCACTCTCTTTTTGGTGGTTCGCTCTCTCACTATTCTCTCCACGATGGGTGTTTTGCTTGTCGGCGAGCACTTGGCTTGGAGACATAGGACGTAGCACAAACTCTTTCCCTTTCATCTTGAAGCTATAGTGATTTGTACGCCCTTTGTGAATCACACGTCGGTCAAATTGCCATGGCCGTCCAAGAAGGAGGTGGAACACGGTCACCGGAAGGACATCACACTCCAAAGTGTCTTCATAGGCGCTGATCTTGAAAGAGACTTGTACTCTATGCTCGACTTGGATGGTGCCGGTGTCGCTTAGCCATTGAACCTTGTAGGGGTGAGGGTGCTTCATCTTGACCAATTGGAGTTTGGAGCATAGTTCTTCACTTGCTAAGTTATGGCAACTACCTCCATTGATGATGACCTTGACGGACCGTCCATTGATGCCGGCCTTTGTGTGGAAGATATGGCATCTTTGATCTTCGTCTTGTTGATGTTGAAGATTCAAGACCTTGGAGACAACAAGAGCGGGACTTGAGTCTTTGTCACAAAAGATGTGATCATCTTCTTCTTCATTGTTCACTTGTCGGTGCATGGCCACTTGCTCAAGGGCTTCCATTTCTCCTTCACTCATGGAGTCATAGGTTCCGTCGTCGTTGAGGATCATGGTGCGCTTGTTTGTGCACTCGAAGGACTTGTGGCCTCGGCCTCCGCATGTGAAACATTTGATGGAACTTGTCTTTATGGTCTCATCGGTTGGAGTAGATGATGATGAAGCTTTCGGCTTGAAGTTGCTTGTAGTAGGAGGACGACTTGAGCTTGTCGAAGCTTTCTTGTAACTTGACTTGTCGCCGTTGCTTGTAGTGGGAGTCGTCGAAACTTGGTTGTTGGAGAGGCCATAGGACTTGGATGAGAACTTGGCATATTTGAAGTCGTCTTGGACTTGCCGTTCCGCTTTCGTAGCTTGATGCACGAGCTCGATGAGGTTCGAGTATGGTTGGAAGTCGCAATCTTCTTGATAGGGTGATTGAGTCCATTCATGAAACGTGCCATAGTTTGCTCATCAACTTCTTTGACATTGGCTCGTATTATGGCAATCTCCATTTCCTTGTAGTATTGTTCAACGCTCTTGGTTCCTTGCTTGAGTTGTTGGAGTTTCTTGAAGAGTTCGCAGTTGTAGTAGTTTGGCACGAATCGTGCTCTCATGACATCCTTCATTTGTGCCCAAGTGGTGATGGGTGGTTCACCTCGTGCCGCTTGGCGCTCAATGACTTGTTCCCACCAAATGAGGACGTAGTCTTGGAATTCAAGGGATGCCATTGCGATATTCTTCTCTTCTTCGTAGTTGTGCAAGCGGAAGATTTTGTCAACCTTCAATGCCCATGATATGTACTCTTCGGGGTCATTGCTTCCAGTAAACTTGGGCATGGTAAACTTTAGCTTGACATATCGTTGCTCTTCATTGTGTTGGGGTCGGGGATGATGACACCCATGTCGGTGAGGATTGACAATCTCATGTTGCTCTTGGCGAGGAGGGTTGTCGACCTCATGTTGCTCTCGATGGACTTGACGTTCTTGTCTCGCTTGGGTAGGAGCTTGTCTATCTTGACGAGGAGCTTGTCGATGCACACGTGCTTGGTAAATCCTTTCTTGAGCTTTGTCGCGTAGTGCTTCTTGATGTAGTCGAGCTTGTCGGCCTCGATTGGCTACGGCACGACTTGAATCTTGAAGGGCACGGTGCGCCTCAAGTGCTTGAGCTTCACGTATTTGTTGTTCTTGACGTTGCGCCTCGGCGTCTTGTGCATATTGATGTTGTCGCGCTCGCTCCTCTTGTTCCTGTTGTCGTTGGTGTTGCCGTTCTTGTGCTTGTGCGAAAGCAGCTTGGTTTTGACGATGTCGATGCTCTTGAGAGTCGGTGTCGTGTAGAGGATTGTGGTTAGCTTTACGGTCTTGATGCGCGGCACGATGAAGAGTGTTCGATGTTGGTGTACTTGAACTGGAGAGGGTGTCGTCGGAGTGTCAACTTGAGCGGCTCCGTCTTGAAGAGGACGAAGTTGTAGAAGAGCGGACCATCATGGTTCGGATATCTTCTTTGAGGGGTAACTCATGGATGTGTCAAAGTAGTCTCTTGTACGTTGCTCGCATTGTCGTAGGTCAGTGGCGAGATTGTCGATGCGATCTCCCAAAGCAAGTTGTTCTTGATGCAAAGCCCGATGTGCACCAAATAGTTGAGTCTTGGTGAAGTAGGATGACATGTCGTCGTCTTGCTCCAAGAAGAGTGGGTTGGTAGAAGTACTTGGCCTATCCATCATTCCAAACAAAGATATGTGAGTGGGAGAAAGAGAAGAACCAATACCAAATGTACCTTGCCCTATGTTGAAAATGGATCAAAGATCACTCCAATGTGTAGCAAAGAAATAGCACAATTGGTACCAATTCTTGTCGGTTCTCACACCTACACAAGTAAAAGCTTATGGGGGGGCTTGGTTAGGATGGTGGCACAAAAATTTGACGCAATTGTAAGTGAGGCTCAATAATGTTGGAAAAGATTCGCGACTTGTAAATGCAACAAGTAGACCAATAGCTAGATATGGTACACGGAAACACACACACAAATAGAAGTGGGGTTGGGCAACCAATGATGAGCCAAAATGTGGAATCCACCAAGATGCTCTTGTTGCACAACACTAGAGAGACGCTAGCACGATTGCACAATAGGCGGATACGAACTTGTGCACAACCTACTAAGCAAAAATGCAACGACTTCTATCCCAAGTATGCTATATGTATGATGTTTGTATGCTTTTGATCCAAGATGATCGAGTATGAAAATCTTAATGTTGTATGATGCTATGGTTCTTGCTTATAAGCTCTTTGCTTATCTTTCCCTTTTGCTTAAAAGCTTGTTTGGCTCTTTGTTGTTTGAGCTCTTTTCTCATGCAATGCTTCACGAACCAAGATAGCAATTGTGTATGCGAAGACAACTTTGTGACACAAGAGATGATACCAAGATATGTAACACGATGATGATATATATGCTATGGGAAGTATGATCACTAATGTGCACAAGTCACATTGCCGGCAATACTCAAAGGCTAGTCTCGATGGGTAAGCTACGCAAAAGTAAGGCCATGGGGTTATCAATGCAAATGCAAGAGAGTATGATGATATCACGATACCAAGATGATAGCAAGTGAAAGTGATACCAAAGTGATGTAGCCGTTCGTAGTAGCCCTTGGCGAAGATGAGCGGTGGTGATGTTGATGCCGAACCGTACCTAGATAGCCGAAACACAATAGGACACGGAAACCACAACTCAAATTCTCAAAGCAAAACGGGTCAAAATTGTCGGAGTTGGTAGCGGGAAAGGCTATGGTGGTGCTATGCGGAAGTGGTGGTGGTATGTGGAAGTGTATGTGGGCACCGGGACAAAATTTGGCGAGGGTTAGGCGGTAAACGGAGTGGAGGATGGAAATTTTGCTATCAGGGGCCGGATGTCCGGGCTGATGGCCGGATGTCCGGGGCGGGCCGGATGTCCGGGCTATCGGGCCAGATGTCCGGGCTCGGGATCCGTGGATGAACTCGAAGAACATCGCGTGGAGAGGTCAAATCCGAGGCAAAATTCGGAAGATTTTGTGGATGGAATTTGGGAAAAAGATGGGGAAAAGCTAGATCTACCTGCAACACACGAAATCTGCGGATCAAATCCAACAAAACTTCATCACACCAACAAATCACAAAAAAAATTGGGGCTATGTTTGTGGGGCAATTTTTGGATTAGGACACAAAACAACAAAATCAAGCTAGAAAACAAAGAGAGGGGGCTCCGAAATTGTGATCAACGTGGCTCATGATACCAAGATATCATGAGACAAGCTGGCTCTAATCCAAGATGATGTACGGTGGAACCCTAGATGGCCGATCTTTCACGAAAGGAGCGGATCCCTACGAAGAACGCGATGAACACGAGGGGAAACACGAGGGAAAACACGAGGGGAACACGAGAGAAATCACTCAACCAACAAGAATATATCACACATGCGCTAGATCGATGAACACAAAGGTGAGATACAAGATCCAAAGTCAACAAAGGACGATACAAAGGTAACCGGTTCTTCTCCGTGAGGAGGTCTTGATGGGGGCCACCCAAGCGGGGGTCTTGAATCCAAGGTCATCTTCTCCGAAGAGGGGCCGCAGTCTCTCTCGAGGAGGTGATCCATAATGGATGAGCAAAGCTCTATCTCAACTATGAACTAAACCAATGCTAACCCTAGAAAGAGGAAGTGGATGGAGTATATATAGTCTAGGGGGGCGAAGAGGTACATGGGCTTCAGCCCTTTACTGTGCGCAGACAGGCGGAGCCAGATGTCCGGGCGTCGAGCCGGATGTCCGGGGCATCAGGATGGGCCGGATGTCCGGGCTGGGGGCCGGATGTCCCGGCTGGCGGTGCAAAACTTCTATAGTCTCTGGAGAGGCGGGGTCGGATGTCCGGCGAAGGGGCTGAATTTCCGGGCTTTCGGGAGGAGCCGGATGTCCGGGGCATGGGGCCGGATGTCCGGGCCCTATAGCACTTCGACGGCTGGGTTGCTGCTGTTGTTGGCATCTTCAGGGGCCGGATGTCCGGGGCCTTGGCCAGATGTCTGGGGCCTGGAAGGTGAACTTGCCCATTTCCGTTGGTTCTCTTCATCCATGGGCTTGGCGGCTTGTCCGTCTTCACATGCATCTTTGTGAGGGTCCTCTTGACACCTGATCATGCATAGCATATCGGACTTAGGTAGTAGCCATGTCTCGAGTGGATCATATGTGATATCACTAAGGAAGGAAGTCACCTCATTCTCGAGAGCTCTAGCTCGTGCTCGTGTCATGGGTCCTCTTGGCTCTTGATGAGACGATGGTAGGTCCATGGGGATGATCGTAGGATGCTCCGCATCACATGATCATGCCTAGATATTCTCATAACTATGCGATTTTCAATCAATTGCTCGACAGTAATTTGTGCACCCACCGTAGATTATGCTATCTTGAGAGAAGCCACTAGTGAAACCTATGGCCCCCGGGTCTATTTTCCATCATATAAGTTTCTGATCTATTTTATTTTGCAATCTTTACTTTCCAATCTATATCATAAAAATACCAAAAATATTTATCTTATTATCTCTATCAGATCTCACTTTTGCAAGTGGCCGTGAAGGGATTGACAACCCCTTTATCGCGTTGGTTGCAAGGTTCTTATTTGTTTGTATAGGTACGAGGTGATTTGCGTGTATCCTCCTACTGGATTGATACCTTGGTTCTAAAAAACTGAGGGAAATACTTAAGCTACTTTGCTGCATCACCCTTTCCTCTTTAAGGGAAAACCAACACATGCTCAAGAGGTAGCACTGCCGAGTAGGGTTCTTGTTTTTATGGTTGGTACCCAGCCGATGCTTAATTCGTCAATGGTCGCGGCTATGACATCTGGTTCAACTGCTGCTGCGACAGCCGGGGCGAGCGGCTCTGTACGGCCACCAGCTCAAGTCTTATCTAAGCTCATGGATGCTTTGGCAACTCTGTTAGCTATAGAGGTAACTCCGGCGAATCAAGCACGGCATAATGCAGAGGTTGCAAGGGTGCGAGACGAGGTGGCCAAGGCCCGAGAGGATCTTAACACAGAGAACGCCAGGATGACAACAGAGCAGGCCTCGTTGGAGGCCGAGTCACAGCGGATAAGACCAGAAGCTTTTTGTCTAAGTCTAGATCAGAACGCGTCCAATGCTGTTCTTCGAAGGAGGCATCAGAGTTGTTTACCTTCACAATTTGAGGGACGTAATCTTTTCAACACACCTGGAGCAGGGACGAGTAACCCGCTCGGCGTGACCTGGGCCGCTGAGGCGCCAAGAACCAGAGCGACGGCTCAGCCTCGTGTGCCAGACCCGCCCCGTTGGGATCAGACCCCTCCCCAGCGGGTCCCAACACCCTCTGGCCATTACTCTAACCCGGTGGATAACATGATAGCAGCTGCCACATGGTTGGCAGCTATCCCGATCGAGGGCGAGTCTCCAGCGGTGATAGAGACCCGGAACGTGGTGGAGGTTCTTCAGATGGCTGTAGCACAGTAGGCGGCTTATGAATACAGTCCTGAGCGTGTCCACTCAACTCCCCGCCTAAGTCGAAGCTACAACCGGCGCATTGAGTCGCCGGCGGTTTCCGGCAGCGAGCGGCGTCGTGACCCGCCTCGTAATGATGAACCGCCACATGGGCCTAACCTGCCCCGAGATAACTATATGCCAAACAATGCTCAGGCCCTTGTGGATCAAGCTAGAGCCCGTCGTGAGGCGGAATTGGTGGCTCAATTGGGGGCTCCTCAGCAATTTCCATTAAACCTTTCGGCGTCCATTGAAGCTGGGACGACTTCCAGGACAATTGGTGTGCTGTGTCTAGTACCGGCTCTACGCAATGAGCATCTGCCCAAGGATTTTAAGGGCCCTTGTAAGGTGCCTAATTACACAGCTGGTCTTCCGCCTAAGGCTTGGATTGAGAGCTATGAGCTGGCCATGGAGATGTTAGATGTTAATGATGTTGTATGTGCCAAGTACTTCACCATGATGTTGGATGGACCAGCTTGAACCTGGTTGAAAGGGCTACCTACCAATTCCGTCAATTCATGGGCTGAGTTGAAGGCACAGTTCATTCAAAATTTTAATGGAACGTGTAAGCAGCCTCTGTCGATTATTGATCTGGACAGCTGTGTGCAGCGAGAGGATGAGTCGGCTCACCATTGGGTTCTCCGGGTCTCAGCTATTATCCACTCATCGGATAGCATTGCAGCAGGCTCTGCTGTTCTAATTTTGGAGAAGAATTGTCACTTCACACCTCTCAAGCAGAAACATGGGTGGCTTAAGCGTCACTACAATGACATGGGAGAAGTCATGGCGGCTCTCGTCAAGTATGCTGACTCAGACAACACTAAGGACCCCGGATCTAATGATGAAAAATCCAACAAGGGGAAGAAAAGTGGTAATGGTAAGGGTCAGCAGCAGAACATGACAGGGCATAATAGTCATAACCAGGGTAACGGTGGTAAGCGCAAACAAGGCGATGGCTAACACCAATACTCAGCATAAAATCAGCGTCGAAAGGGTAAGCCGCAATTTGGAGGCCCAAAATTTAACCTTGAGGCAATGCTCAATGACCCTTGCCCGAAGCATAGTCTGCCCGGTCAGTCATCAACTCAAGCTTGGAAGGACTATTTTATCATCAAGGAGTACAGGAATTCTAACTTCAATCAGAGTCATGGAAACAATAATGGCCCGCCCGGCGGGTCAGGATCCGTCTCACAGGGGCCCGGTTTTGGTGGTGGCGGCTCAAACTCTGGATATCAGGGGCAAGGCAACCAGGGTGGTTATAGCCAACAATCTGGCCAGAGTAATCAACAGCATCACTCAGGATACCAGAGCAATCCGAAGCAGCTCAACAGTGGTCAGTATCATGTTTTCACCACAAGTCTCTACAAGCGAGATCAGAAGGTTCATAAGCGCGCGGTCAGTGCAATTGAGCCGGTGGTACCTCAGTATATGCGGTAGACAGAGCACCTAATCACATGGAGTAGAGAGGATCACCCGCCCCAGGTTGAGAATCCGGGTCAACTAGCGTTGGTGGTAGCCCCTCGGGTTGGGGGTTACAAATTCACTAAAGTGCTCATGGATGGTGGCAGTAGTATCAATATCCTTTATTATATGATACCTTCCGCAGGATGAATTTAACTAATAAGGAGCTCAAGCCGTCATCTACAGTTTTTCATGGTGTGTTACCTAGTAAGTCGGCGTACCCAGTTGGGAAGATTGCTTTGGAAGTGGCCTTTGGTCATGACTACGATTACAGAGCAGAGACGTTATGGTTTGAGGTGGTTAAGATGCGTAGCCCTTATCATGCCTTAGTTTGGGTGGCCGGCTAACGCCAAGTTTATGGCCATTGAAGAATTGCATTGGAATGTGAGGAAGGACATGCTGCATATGCTGAGTCGGCTTGTGCCGTGGAGGAGGTCAAATTTAATAAAGACAATGTTGACCCAGCTGATATTTCCCCTTTGAAGAAGCCGACCACTGAGCAAGACCCTTTGTTCAAGTTTAAGTCGGCTGATTATACTAAGCAGGTTGACTTTGTCCCTGACGACTCATCTCAGCAGTTCACCATAAGTGCTAACATGGATCTGAAATAGGAAGGCGCGCTCATCGAGTTCATCCGTGAGAACTGGGACATCTTTGCACAGAAGCTTTCAGACATGCCGGGTGTACCGCGAGAACTCGCTGAGCACACTCTTAACATTGATCCTGAGTATAAGCCGGTGAAGCAACTCCTTCACCATTTTAATGAAGAGCGGCGTAAGTGAAAGTGCAACTATCCTTGGGTGGTTTTGGTAATTCCTAACAACATATAGCTCATTGAGCTAATGCTATTCCAAGATAAATATTTCAGGAAAGCTCAAAGGTTGGCATGGATTAGAAAGTGGACCCTTCAAAATGCTAAGGACAGAACATTGGCTCAAGCTCAAAGCACAAGACTCTACATTTTCTATTTTAGTGATCCAAGATCACATTGAGTCTATAGGAAAAGCCAATATTATTAAGAAGGGATGAGGTGTTGCTTAATGAGGTTCTTTCTCAAAATGCTTAGTGATATGCTCCAAAACCCTCCACTACTTTCTCACATCCACATATGTCCCAAACCAAAAAGTCCAACTCGGCCCCACCGAAATTTCATATCCGGAGCCACCGAGTTCAACTGACATAGCCACTGCTAGAAACCCTAGTCTGTTTGGTCTCACCAATAGGGATCTCGGTCTCACCGAGATGGGATTGTAATCTCTCTGTTTCCCTTCGTAACGTTTCGGTCAAACCGAGATGAGCGATCGGTCCCACCGAGATTGCAATGCAAACACTCTGTTTCCTTTTCGTAACGTTTCGGTCAAACCGAGATGAGCGAATCGTTCCCACCGAGTTTGCCTGACCAACTCTCTATTAGTCTATTACCAAAATCGGTCTCACCAAGTTTGGGTATTCGGTCTCACCGAGATTACGTTATGCCCTAACCCTAACGAAATCGGTCAAACTGAGTTGACGTGTCGGTCCCACTGAAATGCCTAACGGTCACATTATGAACCAAATCGGTCTAACCGAGTCCTGTGATTCGGTCCCACCGAGTTTGGTGATTTGTGTGTAACGGTTAGATTTTGTGTGGAGGCTATATATACCCCCTCCACCCACTCTTCACTCGTGGAGAGAGCCCTCAGGACATGCCTACACTTCCAACACATATTTTCTAAGAGAGAAGCACCTACACTTGTGTTGAGGTCAAGATATTCCATTCCAACCACATAAATCTTGATCTCTAGCCTTCCCCAAGTTGCTTTCCACTCAAATCTTCTTGCCACCAAATCCAAATCCTGTGAGAGAGAGTTGAGTGTTGAGGAGACTATCATTTGAAGCACAAGAGCAAGGAGTTCATCATCAACACACCATTTGTTACTTCTTGGAGAGTGGTGTCTCCTAGATTGGCTAGGTGTCCCTTGGGAGCCTCCGTCAAGATTGTGGAGTTGAACCAAGGAGTTTGTAAGGGCAAGGAGATCGCCTACTTCGTGAAGATCTACCCTAGTGAGGCAAGTCCTTCGTGGGCGACGGCCATGGTGGGATAGACAAGGTTGCTTCTTCGTGGACCCTTCGTGGGTGGAGCCCTCTGTGGATTCGCGCAACCGTTACCCTTTGTGGGTTGAAGTCTCCATCAATGTGGATGTACGATAGCACCACCTATCGGAACCACGGATAAAAAATCTCCGTGTCAACATTGCGTTTGCTCCCTTAAACTCCTGCCTTTACCTTCATATGCAATTGTTTTACATTCCGCTGCTATACTCTTAGAATTGCATGTGTAGGTTGATTGCTTGACTTGTGCTAAGTTGCTAAAATCTGCCAAGAACTAAAATTGGGAAAAGGCTAGATTTTTATTTGGTCAAGTAGTCTAATCACCCACCGCCCCTCTAGACATACTTTCGATCCTACAAGTGATATCAGAGCTTTGGTCTTCATTTGCTTTGATTTCCATAGCTTTTGGTGGTCATAGCCTTGGTTTCACAACCTAGGAGAGTATGGCGTTTAGCGAGGGAAATTACCACCGTAGAGGTCCTTACTTTGATTGTACAAATTTTGCTAGTTGGAAGCATAAGATGAAAATGCATATTCTTGGACATAACCCCGCCATTTGGGCTATTGTGTGTATTGGCTTGCAAGGTGGATTCTTTGATGGGAGAGAACCAAACCGTGAAGCTACCGCGGAAGAGTTGAAGATGCTACAATACAATGCTCAAGCTTGTGATATTCTCTTCAATGGATTGTGCCCCGAAGAATTCAACAAAATCAGCCGTCTTGAGAATGCAAAGGAAATTTGGGATACTTTGATTGATATGCATGAAGGTACCGACTCTGTCAAGGAATCCAAATTGGATGTGCTTCAAAGTCAACTTGACAAGTTCAAAATGAAGGATGGTGAAGGTGTCGCTGAAATGTACTCTAGGCTTGCTCTCATCACAAATGAGATTGCCGGCTTAGGAAGTGAAGAGATGACCGACAAATTCATCATCAAGAAGATTCTAAGAGCCTTGGATGGAAAATATGATACTGTGTGCACATTGATCCAAATGATGCCCAATTACAAAGATCTCAAGCCAACGGAAGTCACTTGAAGAATTGTTGCTCATGAGATGTCACTCAAGGATAAGGAAGAGCTTCACAACAAGTCAAGTGGTGCTTACAAAGCCTCGTGTGATGATCCCACATCATCAGGTGAGAAGCAAACCTTCAATGAAGAATTGAGTGTCATGGTGAAGAACTTCAACAAGTTCTACAAGAGTAGAAGCAAGGAAAGAAGTTCCAAGTCAAGATCCTACAATGATAAAAGATCTTCTAGTCATGAGCATAATTGCTACAATTGTGGAAGACCCGGACACTACTCCAATGAGTGTACGCCCCCCTACAAAAGAAGAGAAGATTCTCCCAAAAGAAGAAGTAGAAGAGAAGAATCACCACCAAGAGAAAGGAGGAGTAGAGATGACCGTTATGAACGAATACCCTCTAGGAGAAGCAAGGACTCATAAAGGAAGGAAAAGTCATCAAGGAGCTACACAAAAAGAAGACATCAAGCTCATGTTGGTGAACGGGTATCCGGCTCCAACTCTGACAATCACTCCGAAAGAAGTTATCACTCCGACTCCGAATATACTCAAGATGAAGGTGTTGCCGGTCTAGCACTTGTGTCAACCAACTCCTATGACATATTTGACTCACCAAATGAAGAAATTGCAAGATGCTTCATGGCAAAAGGTCCAAAGGTAACACATCCCGAGTATGTTGATTTCAATAGTGACGAAGATGATTTGCTAGGTGATGATGATTTAATTGTTGACAACACTAGTGATGAAAACTATGATGAAACGTCAATTAATCATGCTAATCAAGATAAAACGAATGACGATGATAAGAAGGAGATTGAGCGTCTAACTAAAGAACTAAACACTCTTAAGTTAGCTCATGAAACTACCTTGGAAGATCATCGAGAACTATTAAAGACTCATGATAAGCTACGCTTTGAAAAGCTCAACCTTGAGCAAGAACATTAGTTTTTAAAGGCAATCAATGATGATCTTCGCAAGAAAGTTCTTCTTACATTGCCAAGCGTTTACTCTTGTCTACTTACATGCCACAAGTTAAATCTAGCAACAAGAGCAAGAAAGATTCTTCATCTAGTAGTAACAACAATCATGCTAAATCCAATGTTGTTGCATCTAGTAGTTCTCTTGATTCCACTAATGATTCTCTTAGCCAAGTTACACTTGAGCAAGAAAATAGCTTATTGAAGGGAATTATAGAGAAAGGTGTTTACAAGAGCCTTGCCAGAAGTAAGCAATTTGAGGAAATTGTATGCAAGCAAGGCAGACACCGGAAGAATCAAGGTGTTGGTTTTGAACGAAAGTTCAATGCCAATGGAGTTGAGTGGGAAGAAGATCAATACCCCAAGACGAAGTTTGTTCCTCAACAAGAGAAGTATGATCCTACTTCTTTCAAAGGGACACAAGCTCAAGATGATCTTCCACCACAAGACCACAAGCTAAAAGGCAAGGACAAGCTTCAAGAGGAAATTGATGCATTTGAAGAAGCACCTAAGGCCTTGGGCAAGTGGGTTCCCAAGACTACATCAAGTTCTACCTCATCAAGTACGACTACGACTCCAAGGATTCCCATCAAGTTGATGTGGAACCCGAAGAAGAAGAACTAGAGTGTTCTTGAGGGCGACTCCGCCAACATACTTCACTCATATCATTTTGGCAAGAACAAGTGCAAACAACTTCCACATCTTGCACTAGTTCAAGGTGTCACAAACCCTCTTGTTGGTAAGACAAGGGACAAGGTAACCTAATGCTATCATGGACATCATCTTGTGTGTACTTCACTCTATGTCTATCAATATCCTTGCTTGTTCCTTGTGGTACTAACCCGTGTAGGTATTGAAAGTGCAACACACTCCAATGGGTTGCTCCAAATGATCTACATCAACATTGAGCATCCACATCTTCAACATCTGCATGAAGTCATCATCGACAAAACCCAAGGTTAGTTCATCCCTCTTAGGGGGGATATCACATCTAGGGGGAGCTTTACTCTAAATATTGAGCTAAAGCAACACTAATGGTGTGAACACAACAATGCTTTATGTAAAAGTGGTAACCCCACTTGTGCTTAAATGATGAGTATGACCTATGATCAAATGTTCTCATTTGACTCCTAAGTCAATATACTCATATATAGATGACCTAGTCATCGCCAATTGGTTATTAGATGCTAGAGTGATTGTGCATGCTTTGTCACATATTTCATTTGTCATTTTATTATGTGAGCATGTTGCTTGCATATTTTACTCATTCGAGGATATCCATTTGTTGCATTGATTGTTTGGCTCTTTCTCTTTTTCCAAATGGATGGACAAGAATGCCTAAGAACTCCCTCTAGCCAGCTATGCTTTTCTCATCTCAAACTCTATTCATGCTACATCACAAAGTTTGATCAAGTCAGATTCGAACCACTCTGTGTGAGGAGCACTCGGAGTACCCGATTCATCATAGACTTAAACTTCCAAAACCTCTTTGTGCATCTCGGTCTGACCGATTCATCCTTTTCGGTCCTACCAAGATCATTAAGTTGATCTAGGGTTTTCAATCTCGGTGCAACCAATTTGAACCTTTCAGTCACACCGAGTTGCAGTAACTGCTTGCAGTTTTGCATCGCGGTGCCACCGAGTCATTCCACTCGGTCACACCGACAGGGTCAGGTTATATATACTGACAGGCCAAATTTTGGAAATTTTTCCGAACCTCTTCGCCCGCACGTAACCTGCTCTGGCTCCTCGGGTCTCCGGATCGTCCTCTCATCGCCAGCGACCTCCCGCCGCTAGTCTCCGCTGCCATCAACTGCAATCTTCCCCGCCGTTGCCGCCGTAGCAAGTTCGCCGCCAAACTTGGGTACGAACTTGATCTTTGTGCTAATCTATAACTCCGATTCCTAGCACATTGCTTTGCCATGATTCTTCCCACGATTGAAATCATCCTGTCCAGTGAAAACATCCCGTAGATTAGTTTTGGTTTGAAAATTTAGGGTTAGGTCTCCGTCGAATTCATCTTGGACCGACCGAGTTGTAGAAATCGGTCTCACCGATTTGGCTTAGGCCAGAGCACATGCGTTTTCGG
The DNA here is from genome assembly GCF_002575655.3 of Aegilops tauschii subsp. strangulata. NCBI lineage: Eukaryota > Viridiplantae > Streptophyta > Magnoliopsida > Poales > Poaceae > Aegilops > Aegilops tauschii. The sequence continues at coordinate 249,326,222 of NC_053035.3, forward strand.
TCTGACCGAAAATTGCAAATCGGTGCGACCGAGTTCGATTCTCTATGAAACCCTAGCAGTCTCAGTACCACCGAACTGTGACTCAGTGTGACCGAGTTCACTAGTTTAGATTCCAAAAGCTGCTTCGGTATCACTGAGTTTACAAATCGGTAGATCCGAAATGCTTTCTGTGAAGAACTAAAACTAAGTTTTTAAGTCATCTGTTTTGCAAAACTGCTGTACTTTGTGATGCTCATCTACTCTACCTCATCTATAACCTATTCACAGGGTCTGCTGTCAGAGTGTTTGTAGAGATGTCTGATCAAAGTGACAGTCAGAACAGGTCTGAGCAACAGGTGCAGATGAGTGAGGGTTCAGATCCCTCTAGCAGTTATGATGAGGGCAGCAGGAGCACTCCCAGCAACTTGCCAAATGCTGCCACCAGGACAAGGAAGAAGAGGACTTCTGATTCAGAAGATGAATACTATGTGGCTGTTGAAGATGAAGCCACTTCAAAGAAAAAGGTGCCGAAGAAAGAGTATGGCACAACTGCTGCAACAAAGCCAGGACTGAAAACAAAGATGCCAGCAAGAAGACAGCCCATGTCTAAGCCAAGAAAAGTTGCCATAGGTGAAACTATGAAGTTAGCCATTGAGTCTGAAGAAGAAGCAGCTGGTGAGGATAAAAAGAAGAAGAGGGCCAGAACCACTACTGCCAGAGTTCTTGGCAAGCCCTCAATGAGGAGAGATTCTGAAGAGGAAGAGGAAGAGGATGCTGCACCAGCACCCAAAGCTCAAAAGCTTATGGGGGATGCAATCAGATCAGGGGCTGCTCCATCTAAGCCCAAATCTGCTCCCAAGGCTGCTGCTCCAGCTCCAAAGCCTAAACCCAAGAGAAGCACTAGGAATATCCCTGCTGAAGAGAAGAACAAGGCCCCAATGCCTGAAGCTGCTGAAGAAGAAGAAGAAGAAGAAGATGACACTGTTGTATTGAGGAAGCTGAAACCCAAGATCCCAGACCACAATGATGCACACCCAGTTGCAGAGAACATGAAAATCAGGAAGGATGCAGGATTGAGACTATGGATACAGTCTGATCCATATGCTATCAGGAGAAGAACTGTTGTGGACTATAGGTTTCACACTAAGGAACAACAGGACTTCTATGAGACAGTTCTGCTTGATAAGAAGCCCATTGTGTGTGACATGAGATGGGTTGACTGGGAGTTCATCAAGGAGAATGAGGATCACTTCCCTGGTGTGCTTGATAGCTTCAAGGCATGTGGAGTGGACACTTTTGTTGCCCAGAAGCTCACCAAGTGGAATGATGAGCTCATCATGCAGTTTTACTCCACTGCCCACTTCTATCCAGATGGAAGGATAGTATGGATGTCTGAAGGTACTAGGTACGAGTCTACAGTTGAGGAATGGGCCAAGCTTATCGATGCTCCTGAGGAACATGAGGATGACTTGGATATTTATGCAGAGAAGAAGAAATACCAAAACACTATGGCCAACATGTACAAAGAGATCCCAGATGCTGCTTTGGATACTCATAAGTTTAGATCTGTTCACTTCTTGTTGTCTGGTCTGCCAACTATCAATTGGATTCTAAGGCACACACTGCTACCCAAGTCAGGTGATCACAAGATGATCAGAGGACATGCAATAAACTTGCTGCATATATTTGATGTCCCACAGAAGTTCAAGGTCATGAGTTTGATCGTTGAGACAATCAAGAGGACTGCTGCTGACCAGAAGAGAAGCTGTGGGTATGCCCCACAAATTCAGGAGCTCATCAACTCAAAGATGGGCAAAGGCAAATACATTTTGGATAAGGAGCACCTGCCCATCTACCCTGAATTTGAAGACAACACAGTGGTGATGAATGAGAATGAACCATCTTCAGCTCAAGCACATGAGAAGAGAGAGAAGGCTAAGGCAGAGAAGGCTGCAAAGATGCCAACAGTAGAGGAGGCATCTAAGATATTCTTGAAGAGCAAGCAAGACCAGCTTGGATATCTGATCCAATCCACCATGATGAGTGAGAAGGGCTTGGCCACCCTGACCAAGAACCAGGCGAGTTTGGAGAGGATCATTGAGCAGAAGTTCTATGACCTTGATGTCAAGGTTACAGAGATCCAAACTGCAGTTGAGCAGCTCCAGGAGGAAGCAGAGGAGAAAAAGGGCAAGTCTACCAAAGATGCTTTTGCTAGAGTGCCCAGAGGACAGAGATCTGCTCCAGCAGCAATAGCTCCAGTTCGACCTCCAACAGCTACTCCACCAGCTCCAGCTACTTCATCTGAAGCCTTCGTCCTTGGAGTTCTCTCAACACCTCCTACCGAAGACCAAGCCTGAGAGACATTTAGCACTATGCATTTTTGATCTTTTTGGTAACTTGTTGCCAAAGGGGGAGAAAAATGTATAGATCATGGGCTTCGCGAGAGAGTGTTCCTCTTTTATCTCTCTTGCTATTTTGGTTGAAACTTTTTATTGTGTGCTTGTGTGAGATACTACTTTATGTCCTTGTGAGATACTTGGTTGATCATGTGTTTGATCATATGCTACCCTTAATGCTTGTTGGATGATATTATCTTTCATATCCTCTTGTGATCTTTCACTTTGCTTGGTGATGAGTGCATGTGTTTTAATTTCTATCATTTTGAGCGCTCCACCAAGATGTATGTGACATGGAAGAGTAACCCATGATCCTAATAGATTGTGCATTTGCATTCAAAAGCAAATTCAAATAATGCACAAATTTAGGGGGAGCTCTTGCTTATCACATATTTCTCAAAGCGACAATGTTTTTCAATCTTGTTTATCATTTGTCGAAGCTTTGATCTATATGTTGTCATCAATTACCAAAAAGGGGGAGATTGAAAGTGCAACTATCCCTGGGTGGTTTTGGTAATTCTAACAACATATAGCTCATTGAGCTAATGCTATTCCAAGATAAATATTTCAGGAAAGCTCAGTGATTGGCATGGCATGGATTAGAAAGTGGACCGTTCCAAATGCTAAGGAGAGAAGATTGGCTCAAGCTCAAAGCACAAGACTCTACATTTTCTATTTTAGTGATCCAAGATCACATTGAGTCTATAGGAAAAGACAATACTATTAAGAAGGGATGAGGTGTTGCTTAATGAGGTTCTTGCTCAAAATGCTTAGTGATATGCTCCAAAACCCTCCACTACTTTCTCACATCCACATATGTCCCAAACCAAAAAGTCCAACTCGGCCCCACCGAAATTTCATATCCGGAGCCACCGAGTTCAACTGACATAGCCACTGCTACAAACCCTAGTCTGTTCGGTCTTACCGATAGGGATCTTGGTCTCACCGAGGTGGGATTTTAATCTCTCTGTTTCCCTTCGTAACGTTTCGGTCAATCCGAGATGAGCGATCGGTCCCACCAAGATTTTAATGCAAAGACTCTTTTTCCTTTTCGTAACATTTCGGTCAAACCGAGATGAGCGAATCGGTCCCACCGAGTTTGCCTGACCAACTCTCTGTTAGTCTATTACCAAAATCGGTCTCACCGAGTTTGTGTAATCGGTCTTACCGAGATTACGTTATGCCCTAACCCTAACGAAATCGGTCCAACCGAGTTGACGTGTCGGTCCCACTGAAATGCCTAACAGTCACATTATGAACCAAATCGGTCTGACCGAGTCCTCTGATTCGGTCCCACCGAGTTTGGTGATTTGTCTGTAATGGTTAGATTTTGTGTGGAGGCTATATATACCCCTCCACCCACTCTTCACTCGTGGAGAGAGCCACCAGAACATGCCTACACTTCCAACACATATTTTCTAAGAGAGAACCACCTACACTTGTGTTGAGGTCAAGATATTCCATTCCAACCACATAAATCTTGATCTCTAGCCTTCCCCAAGTTGCTTTCCACTCAAATCTTCTTTCCACCGAATCCAAATCCTGTGAGAGAGAGTTGAGTGTTGGGGATATTATCATTTGAAGCACAAGAGCAAGGAGTTCATCATCAACACACCACTTGTTACTTCTTGGAGAGTGGTGTCTCCTAGATTGGCTAGGTGTCACTTGGGAGCCTCCGTCAAGATTGTGGAGTTGAACCAAAGAGTTTGTAAGGGCAAGGAGATTGCCTACTTCGTGAAGATCTACCCTAGTGAGGCAAGTCCTTCGTGGGCGACGAGCATGGTGGGATAGACAAGGTTGCTTCTTCGTGGACCCTTCGTGGTTGGAGCCCTCCGTGGGCTCGCACAATCGTTACCCTTCGTGGGTTGAAGTCTCCATCAACATGGATGTATGATAGCACCACCTATCGGAACCACGGATAAAAAATCTATGTGTCAACATTGCGTTTGCTCCCTTAAACTCCTCCCTTTACCTTCATATGCAATTGTTTTACATTCCGCTGCTATACTCTTAGAATTGCATGTGTAGGTTGATTGCTTGACTTGTGCTAAGTTGCTAAAATCTGCCAAGAACTAAAATTGGGAAAAGGCTAGATTTTTATTTGGTCAAGTAGTCTAATCACCCCCCTCTAGACATACTTTCGATCCTACAGTAAGGCTATTGGTGAAGAGGTGGCCCTACTCTTGGCGGCTGGGTTCATCGTTGAAGTTTTTCACCCTGAGTGGTTGGCTAACCTAGTGCTGGTGCTTAAGAAAAATGGCACCTGGCTGTATGTGTGTGGATTATACAGATCTCAATAAGGCTTTCCCAGCTGATCCTTTTGCTCTTCCCTGTATTGATCAGATCATAGATGCTACGGCGGGTTGTGAGCGTTTGTGCTTCCTAGATGCTTATTTTGGTTATCATCAAATTAAGATTGCAGTGAAATACCAAGAGAATTCGGCTTTTATCACACCTTTTGGGGCTTTTTCTATGTTTCTATGCCTTTTGGGCTCAAGAGTGCACAGGCGACTTATCAGTGTTGTGTCCAGAACTGTTTTCATAATCAGATCTGACGCGATGTTCATGCTTATGTGGATGATATTGTTGTCAAGTCCAAAAGGAAGGAGACTCTGTTAGATGATTTGCGGGAGACCTTTTATAATCTTCGGGTCTATAAGATGATCTTAACCCGGCCAAATGTGTTTTTGGTGTGCCTGCAGGCAAGATCTTGGGTTTTCTGGTCTTAGAGAGGGGCATTGAAGCTAACCCGGAGAAGATTAAAGCTATCACTTCATTGGCTAAGCCGACATGTGGCAATGATGTCCAGCGCTTGGCGGGTCGTATTGCGGCTTTAAGCAGGTTCATAAGCCGTCTAGGAGAGAAGGCGTTTGAGGCATTCAAAAAGCAGTTAGCTGAGCCGCCCATCCTTGCGGCTCCCATTGAGAAAGAACCCTTGCTCTTATATGTGGCGGCTACCAGTAGGGCTGTCAGTGTGGCGATTGTGGTGGAGCGCAAGGAGACGGGTAAGGAGTACCCATTCCAGAGACTGGCTTATTATGTCAGTGAGGTGTTAATTGAATATAAACAGCGATACCCACATTGTCAGAAACTGGTATACAGGGTGTTCATGGCCAGTCGTAAGCCGAAGCATTATTTTCTTGGCCATCCTATTACTGTGGTAAGTTATGCTCCTTTGGGGATATTATTCAGAACAGAGAGGCTACAGGCCGAGTGGCCAAGTGGACCATTGAGCTTGGACCCCATGGTTCGAAGTATGTGCCAAGGACAGCTATTGAGTCCCAGGCTCTTGTGGATTTCGTCAATGATTGGACGAAGTTGCAGACGCCTGAGGAGAAGCCTGATAACACATATTGGACCATTCACTTTGATGGATCCGGGCAATTAGAAGGCTTGGGGGCTGGAGTTATTTTGACGTCCCCACGAGGTGACAAATTTTGCTATGTTTTAAGGTTGATGTTTCCTTGTACTAACAACACAGCTGAATATGAGGCTCTGCTCCATGGCCTTCGAATGGCCAAAGAGATGAATTTAAGTCGGGTCGGGTGTTTTGGCGACTCAGATCTGGTGGCCCAGCAAGTTTCAGGCACTTGGGATTCCAAAGACCCGCTCATGGCGGCTTATCGCCGGGCGGTTGATAATATTGCTGGTCACTTCAAGTGTTATCAGGTGGAGCATCTTGATCGAAGAAAGAATGAGGCGGCTTATGCCTTGAGCCGGCTTGGCTCTCAACGTAAGCCGATACCCCCTAATGTGTTTCTTGATGTATTGCATAATCCTTCAGTCAAATTACCATCAGAAGAGGATCTTGCTATCCCTGACCCGGAGGCGCAGTTAGTGGAGGCTCTCCATGCTATTCCAGATTGGACACTTCCCTATTTGGCTTATATGACTCGGGGCGAGTGACCTGAGGATGAAACTTTGCCAGACAGATAATCCGGCGGTCTAAGTCTATGACTATTGTCAATGGCGAGTTACACCGATGGAGCATAACAGTCGTGTTCCAGCATTGTGTTTCTCCTGAAGAGGGCCGTGAGATTTTAAGAGAGATCCATGAAGGTGATTGAGGTCATCATGCCAGCTCTAAGTCTATAGTGGCCAAAGCTTTTCGTCCTGGATTTATTGGTTGACGGCTCATGCTGATGTAGAGGATATTGTTAGTAAGTGTGATGGATGTCATAAATTTTCTCGACAGGCTCATTTGCCGGCTCAAGAGTTGAGGATGATTCCAATTACTTGGTCGTTTGTAGCCTAGGGGCTTGATATGGTTGACCATTCAAGAGTTCTAAGGATAAGAAAAACCCACCTCTTGGTGGCAGTTGAAAAATTCACCAAGTGGGTTGAAGCAGAGCCGGTCAGCAAGTGTGATGCGGCAACGATAGTTCAGTTTGTTAAAAAATTGATCCTCCGTTTTGGTTACCCTCATAGTATCATAGCTGATAATGGCACTAATCTGTCTAAAGGTGCTATGAAGGAATTCTGTGAACGAGAGCATATTCGTCTTGATGTCTCTTCTATGGCTCAAACGCAGTCTAACGGTCAAGCTGAGAGGGCTAATCAAAAAATCTTGAGAGGTATCAAGCCCCGGCTTATGGTTCCTTTGCAGCGAACGCCGGGTTGTTGTGTTGAAGAGTTACCTTCAGTACTCTGGAGTATCAATACCACCCCCGATAGGTCAACAGGCTATACACCTTTCTTCATGGTTTACGGGGCAGAGGCGGTTCATCCAAGTGATATCCGTCATGACTCGCCTCGTGTGGCGGCTTATGTTGAAGCTGATAATGAAATAGCATGTCAAAACGCACTCAGTGCTTTGGATGAGGAGCGTGACCTGGCGGTGGCTCGTTCGGCGATATAACAACAAGGCCTGTGTCGCTATCATAGCCGCAGAGTTAAGACCCAGGCGTTTCAAGAAGGTGATTGGGTGCTCCGGCTCATGCAGGATCAAACAGATATGCACAAGTTATCCCCACCTTGGGAAGGACCGCTTGTGGTCAGCAAGAACCTGAATAACGGGTCGTATTACCCCATTGATGTGCGTGAGCACAAGGATTCCCGCAAGTCGGAAGAGGAGACCCGCCGTCCGTGGAATATTGCACATCTTCGTCCTTACTACACTTGAGCCGCCGGCTCTTGTCTTTGTACATACTTTTGTCAATGTATATAGCTCTTTATGATCAATATAATAAAGCCGGCATCCCCGAATGCCGGGGCCGCTTTCGTTTCATTTCAGAGTATCCGAGCCTTTACTGGTGGATCATAAGGTCACTTGGGGGCTTCCAACCACTAGGTTTAGCTTTCATACCCTCTTGACCGGCTTGTATGCCACTTTTTCTAGGTTTTACCTGCCTGTTTGCAACTTGCTACTCCATCACGCGACCTGCAGAACTCTTAACAGTCAATCTTTACAAAGACTCTGGACTCGTTAAGGTTAAATCGGCGGCTTATGTAACATGAGAACCAGCTTATAGTGAGCTAGGTAAAACCACGATCGGTGCGCCTTGAAAGCAATCATGTGGCCTCAGTGCCAAACAACTGTTGCAGCCTTGAAAGCAATCATGTGGCGTAAGTGCCAAATGGCTGTTGCGGCCTTGAAAGAAAACATGAGGCGTGAGCGCCAAACGGCTGTTGCGGCCTTGAAAGCAAACATGAGGCCTGAGCGCCAAATGACTATTGTGGCCTTGAAAGCAAACATGAGGCCTGGGCGCCAAACGGCTACTGCGGCCTTGAAAGCAAACATGAGGCCTGAGCGCCAAACGGCTATTGCGGCCTTGAAAGCAAATATGCGGCTTGTAAGCCACTTTTCGGTCATGCCTTAAAACCTGGCCTAGTGATTTTTGAGATTTGCATATTTTCTGTTTGGATTTTCAGATGCTTTCACGATTTCAAGTTTCAATTTGGAGATCTTTGAGTCACTTGTTTTCGGATTATAAAGCTCTGGTTGTATGACTCTTGTTTGAGCATTTCGGGTTTGGTAACCCGCCCTGGTTATGCACTTTAAGTCGCCAGTGTGCTTTGATTTGAGCACTTGAGGTCATGTGGTTATGGGCCTTTGGGTGGTCACCCGCACTAACTATTAACGTTTAAGCCATCAATGTGATCTAAATCTATAGGCTATGAATGTTTGGGTTGTCACCCGGCCTAGTTTTTGACGTTAAAACGCCTGGGCATAAATTTAACCTCTTTTGGAAGGACATGCAGATTTTTTGCACACAAGAGTACTGCTCTGGCTTATATGAATGGTTAAGATAAAGCTCATCATAAGGATTAAACCTGGTGTTTCAAAAGTTAAGGTCAACATGCATGAAGGCATGACATGGCGAATCATTGTTTTTACCTAGCCTATTACAAGGCTATCATGAGCCAACACATCTGAAGCCAAATGTTCTCTGAAAGGGCAATCTTATACCCTAGCCTGTGACCCACCTGGTTCATCATCGGTTTCCTTCTTGGCGAGTTGACAACTCCGGGTCATCCTGCTCTGGCTCTTCTTCTTTGGCCATCTGGAGGTCAGGCGACGTCCAGTCGATGCCGGTTAAGGCCTCGAAAGTGGCTTCATCATTGAGTATAACAGAATGATCAATGTCAGGAACGAAGATATGCTTACAACGAGGAGGAATGAGACTGACAACATCATGAGCCGGCGGTTTCATCTTCTGATTGTTGCTATCGTAAGCCGCCGTGTAATTATTCAAATTCAAGTCCTCCACAAGTTTACACGCCACATGACGCATCACTCGAATGCAGCGATTGAAGTCCTTCTCTTCAAAGGAGGATTGATCATCTTTGAATTCTAGACACCTTGTGGCTATCTCCTCCGGGTCAAGCTCCGACTGCCAGGATTTGGCCTGGCCAAGAGCGATGATAGCTCCGGTTCGGGCAGTTGATAGTTTTTGCTCTTCAATCTGGCTTGGCAATGTTGACAAGTGATCCAGCACAGACTTGATTTGACTTGGCGGCTTTCTGTTACCACCTAAGGACGCAAAACTGCAGAGAGTGCCGCTGTATAATTGTTCTATTAAAGTATAAATGGCCTTCAGCATCAGTAGCATGTCTTGGCCAAGGCTGGCACTCCTGGAGCCTGTTCATATAAGAATCGCCAGGTGGGTTAACACTGCGTATATAAAGCAAGGCGGGTAACTAAATTCAAGTGTATATTATATTTGCCGAAGATGGCGGAGGTCATCTGACTGATATGTTGTTTTAAACCAGACAACTCAGTTGTTACCGGCTTAAGAGCATTTTCTACCTCTTCGGCACTCTTGACTAGAGCGGCCTTCTCAATTTCCCGGGCGTTTCTCTCTTCAGCAAAGGCCGTTTTCAGCTTTTCCATCTCTTCTAGAGAGGCCTTCAATTCTGACTTGGCTTTGGAAGTTTCTACTTGCTGGGTATTGATGTTTTTCTTTAAGTAGCCCACTTGCGACTATTGCATGATCAATTTGGCCTGAAAGACCATAGTGGGATAATGATTACATCATACAATGACAAGATTTTTTGATATAGGTTAATTAAAGTCCCAAGCACATTGCCAGCAATATACTTGTCACTTGGGGGCTAATGCAGGTTATTTCAAAATTTTCATGACCTAGTTCAACTTGCCAGTTTAAGCCGGCCCTTGGGAGCTACGTGTTTGGATTTCTTAAGTGATTCTAAGTCCCAACTCAACTTGTCAGTTTAAGCCGGCCCTTGGGGGCTACGTGTTTGGATTTCTTAAGTGATTATAAGTCCCGGCTCAACTTGTTAGTTTAAGCCGGCCCTTGGGGGCTACAGATTTGGACCTTAAGGAATAAATTGGCCCTAAACAGGCTATAGTTTGAAGGTTATTATTATGTCTACAGCATACTCCACTTTTTTCTATCCTCTAGACTTGGCGGCTATATGAATATATATGGAAAAGGGTTAGGAACGTACCTCATAACATTCCTTCATGAGGTTTACTAATCCGGCCTCCATTTCACGCCTAGTGTGAAGGCGGCTCAGATAACCTACATGAATGTCACTTGCAGTGAGGGCGGCATAACTCTCCAGATCCTGCCTCAACTTGCTTTTGTATTCTACTGGCGGCTCTTCTTTTGCACTATGTTTGGCCAAGACAGAAGGATTCCCCGGCTCTGTATAGCCCGTGCCAGTGATGATGACATCTTCGGCGATCTTATCAGAAGGGACCTCTTCAGCAAGCTTGGCAGGGCTGAGCGGCTTAGTACTCAGTGGATCATGACTGCCAACTGGACCAATCTTGGTGTGAGCTGGCTCAACAACTAAAACATCAGTTTGTGGTTGTGGATCCTGGGCGACATCATCATGATCTTGAATTGTGGCATCTGGGTTTTCGGACATTTGCTTCTCCGGCTCAGCAGTTTGGGTTTTTTTAAGAGCCACCCAATTTCTATTTCTTGTCGGCTTTGACCATGCCTCTGTAATCAAAATATAAGTATATGAGTATATCATCATAACGTATTGATCAACAAATGAAACAAGTACAAATACTTACCTAGGGGCAACTTTGAAGACAGGCATCTGAGTCCCAGAAGAGTCGCCAGATGATGGAGGCGTCTTTTGATAATTTGAGTTGGAAGGAGTAAGAGGTTGGCGTATTTGGCCGGCTAATGGATAAAGAGAGTCTAAGTTATGAGGCACCTCCTGATGACGTTTGCGAGGAGCCGGTTTAATAGGTAAGCCGGAGATAAGATCTTGAGAGCCGCCGCTTCGAGTCGGGCGTCTTGCTTCATGTTGTTATTTCTTCAAAAGAAAGTTGGGATCCAAGTAAGCAAGAGGATGAGAAAATTTCACCTTCCGAATGACCCGCCGAGTTTTCTGTCTTGCCAAGGGTTCTGTGTCGGAGGAGACAGGGATTACCTCTGTTGCATCAGCACGGCTAGTTTCTGCATCGACCTGAGAACAGTCGGCATCAATAAGTTGCACAAAAAATGACCAAGGGAGTCAAGTTCTACCTCTGACTCATCTTCAAGTTTGGGCAGATCTTCAGCAGTGGATTTCTTGGGACGACCCGGGCCTCGAGTTGTTCTTTTAGGCTTTTTGATCGGAGCGGCAACATGCAATTTCTTCTTCCAAAAAGGAGCATGTTTAAACATACATGAAAACTAAGAGAGATGATATACAAGAAGCAAGCAAGCAAAATGAAAGATGGTGTAAAACAATTACATCAGGAATTGGATTGAGAGCACGGAAAGGGTTCTGTCCCGTTTTGCTGCAACTTTCGAGGGTCTCCCCAAGCAAAGACTTGGTTATTTCATTGATTTCCTAATCCTCAAGACATGTTTTATTATATCGATGTGGGTCTTTCACATCACATGTGTATTGGTACATTAAGCCAGTACGGCGGCTCAAAGGCAAGATTCTCCAGGCGACCCAGCATCAGACCAAGTCAACACCAGTTAAGCCAATGGCTAATAAGGCTCTTATTCTTGAAAAGGTAGATGCATACTTGGCTCGTTCTGCAGCAGTGATTCGGTCGGGGAGTGGATGCCTAGGGCTAAGCCGGCAGGTGCGGAAACCCGGCAGAGGATTTTCGCCCGCTGGAGAGGTGTCATGGCAATAGAACCAAGTCTGGTTCCAGTCTTTGGGGTGATTGGGCAGTGCAGCTGCAGGGAAGACGACGTCCCTCTGCCTCTGGATTGAAATCCCGCCGAGTTCAAGGCTAGACCCGTTTGTCATCTCGGTCTAGCGGTTCAAGTAATAATATCCTCTGAATAGGTCAACGCTAGGCTCCTCTTGAACGTACACTTCACAAAAGACTTGGAAGTTGCATATATTGGAAATCGAGTTGGGGCCGATAACTTGGGGGTGTAGCTTGTAAAAGTCCAGAACATCCCGAAAGAATTTTGACCCGGGTGGTGAGAAACCACGAAGAAGGTGATCTGGAAAGACTATAACCACGCCTTCCTTAGGTTGAGGCGGAACTTCAGCTCCCGGAACTCGCCATTGGATGACGTCCTTTGCTGGTAAAACACTGTAACAGCCCAAAAACTGGGTTATCAATTTTTGTGCTGTTATTCTCTCCTGGCACTCATTTTCAAAATTTTCTCCTTAGTTTGCTGGATGACCCTGAGAAAATTTTGTCATTTCCAACCTTTCAAAATCCTACTCATGTCTTTTTCAGTGGGCAAGACCTCATTTGCATCAGCTCAATTCCTCTTAAAGCCTAATTCCAAAATTTTGGAATTTGGATATGCCCTTGTGATTACAAAGGAGCCACCATTTTCCTTGTTCTGTTGATCCTCCCAATTGATCCCAGAGATCATCCTCTCTTTCTTAACCTTGGATATGCAAAAATATTGCTAAGTCCAATGCAATATTTTCGAATTATGATTTATTCCTTTTCTTGCCTTTGTGAGAAATAAAATCCAAAGGCATATCTAGCCATCTCCTAAATTCATGAGAATTGGTGGAGTTGATGCTTATGCCTAATCCAAGCTCTGGAGAGTATATTGGCCATAATTAAATAAGGAAAACTGCCTTTTCCTATTTAATGCCAATATTGCATTTCTGCCAATTTCCAAAGGAACTACTATTTTTATAGCAGAGAAAATTCCCAAATAAATTGTGGAGCTTTTCCTTGCTATATAATCACTAGTTCCATCCTAATATCATGATTCCACAGTTCAAAATTTGGCACATGATCCAATGCAAGTTTCTGCCTTCTCTGAAATTTTGCAAAGGAAGTGCTTTATTGCTAAGTCCAATTGAGCTGAAATTTGGCAGGGTGTTTAACATTGATAAATAACCCATGGATGCCAAATATGAGCTCAATCCATTCATCCTAGCTCCCTGTGCAATTTTTCAAAGTTTCTGACCAGAATGCAACTTTGTGAAGGAAGTACCTTCATAGAGTTTCAAAATGGGATGAAACTTTGCCATCCTCTCCAGTATCGAAAATCATTATCCTCCACCCAAATTCAGGTCATTTCATTGAATTATGTGAGCACAGGAGCAATTCTTGGTTTCTGTCCAATTTTTTAGTTTGTGAAGCAAGTGCATTTTAGCTTGCTCCATTATGGCTGATAATTTTTCCAAGCCTTCTGCTACTCATATAACCTATCTCCACAAGATTGTGGCTCATTTCACTTGACCAATTGCCCTGAGGAGTTTTCTGAAGTTTTTGGACAAAAATGATAGCTGTGAAGGAAGTACCATTTTGGTGAGTCCATTTGGTATGAACTTTTTACAGCATCATGGTATGTTCAAATCGTCAGGATTTACCAAGTTATAGCCCAATCCATCACTCCTAGTGAGTGTTTCATCATGATTAAGTTTCTGGGTCAGTTTTGGTGGTTGTACAACAACTATGGTAAATAGTTGTCCATTTCACCTCAAAACTCCCAGGACCGTAGTCCTTTCTACCCCAAGCCTCCCGGACATCAAGTTTACCATTTATCCTCTCTGGTTTAATCTCTAGGATGTTGCCAAGTTTGCAACAGCAAACTTGTGGAGCTTGTTTCACTCATCTCCATTTGTCTCTGCCCGATCTTTCACCATGGTAACACTCCACGCTGGAAGGACTACGCGGTAGACATGAACTTACATCAGTAAAAACCCCAGAGCGCGCCATGCCAGTGGTGACTACGAGGGCAGCCAGCCAAAACGGTGGTCTAGCCACTGTTCGCGTCGGCATCGCTGCTCCGACCGGCTCTGGCCTCGCCATTAATGCCCTGCAGTTCCCCCTCGTCGTCGTCTTCCCTCTAGACCGCTGCCCCCCTTCGTTTTCTTCTCCGACGAGCCGTGCCAACGACCGAAACAGTGCGCTCCTGTGCATCGTCGCCTTCCTGCCCGGTGTCCTCTTCCTCCGTTCGTCTGCGAGCGTTGCTCATCTCCGTGAGCCTCTGGCGCTCGTCTGCATCCTCCTCGTCGCCTTCCCGCCGCTTCCCGTGAATCTTGGCCGCGCCTGCACCGTCGCCGACGCGCGGACATGTCGCCCGCCGCGTGCCACCTCCTCCCCTCCTTGCCCCGGCTATAAATAGCCAGCCCGAGCCTTCTCCGAGCAAGCCAGCCCCCTCCCCTCTCCCTCTGGAGCCCTCACACACCCGTACCCGGCCGAATCCCTCGCCAGAGCCCGGCAATTTAGCCGGAGTTCGTCCTCGGTCTCCGCGTCAAACCCCACTCTCCGGCCGTCCCCTGCCCCGTCCAAGCCCTCCACGGAACGCTCCACTCTTCGGCGACCGTCCCTCGCCTGTCGCCCGCCTCTTTCCCTCACCGGAGCCACCCAACCACCGACCCCATCGCCCTCTGTCTCTGGCCACCGCGGACCTCCATGTCCCCAACACTGCAGGCTGCCCCGAGCCTCTCCCAGGCTACCTATGGGTGTGGCGTTGAGTGGCGAAGCCCCTCCGCTCGTCGGCCGGCCCTGGGGAGCAGCGAGACGACGGCCAGGCCGGCGCCCGGCTCCCTCTGTTGGCAGCGTCGCGAGCAAGAAGGAGACGGCCAGGAGGAGGCGTTGACCTGGCCAGGCGGGCCCCGTGCCTTTCCCTGACCCCACCTGGCAGTGACTCTGGCGCCCGGCCCCGCCTCTGCCGTGTTGACCGGTCCTGCCAGCGTGGATAAGTGGCGGCGCCCCGCCGCGAAGCCGCTTTCCCCGTGCGAAAGCGCCTTTCGGGAAAGTACACTTTCAATCTCAGAAAGCGTATTCTTCCTCTCCTTCGGCCGGGAATACGTTTCCCTCTCTGGAAAACGTATTTTCAGAAAAGACACGTTCTGTTTAAACTACCTGGGACCTGTTTGTAGAAGTATTTTTACAGACTAGTCCCTGAGCTTTAAACGTCCGTATCTTTTTACCCGTAACTCCGAATAAGGTGATTCCAACGCTCCCATTCTCTGTTCGTCGAGCTCTTTCCATTGGTATCATTTTCATTATGTTTTCACACAGTGAAAATGACCATTTTGCCCTTGCATGTAAACAGCCCCTCCGAGAGAGAACTGTTTCCGGCAAATCTTTTCGCGATAGTTTCACACTTCTTCCCGAAGTATTTGCCGACCCCCAAGCAAGCCAACTTCTTATAATGAGCCCCGAACTTGCATGTTGACTTTGCTTGCACCTTGTGTGTGTGTGTAGTTGCAGTTGTTTTATATCGTTTTCATCGACAGTTATTTCTTTATGCCTATCTTGCATGCTTGTGTTTCATGATACCTTTGCCATGTTAATTAGAATGTTATTATTAATAATGTCATGCCACTACTCTACTTTATTTGCACGTCATCGTTATAAACTGTTATGAGGATTGTAATGCACCATTGGTATACTATTGTCGTGTCCTTTATGTTATAGTTGTGCACTTGAGGAGTTCAATATTTTGTTCGTGCATTTGTATGCGGCATGTTGCACTCATGTTAAATATGTTCATGATGATGGAGAAGGAAATAAAATGACTTAATAATAACAAACCTCCTCCGTCATCGATGGGATCGAGTCATAGTGCCGCCAAACCGAACTTTTTTAGTGCAGCCACATTTGCCTTTTTGGGAAGGCCTTAATGCGAGCTATTGTCGTGACCTCTCGCCGGTGCCTCCCACTAGGGAAGGTTATGGGCGTGCTTACCCTGATCAGGTAAGCGGACATAACCTTGTGTGCTCGTTTTTGAGATTTTTGGTACCAGTCCCCGAGTGGGAGTTGACCACGACGGTGGTCGGGGTGTCTTTGGTAGACACGGGGCCACCCAGGACCAGCCCGTTGGGGATTGGGTCGGAGTGGCCGGGAGAGCGTCATGGCAGTAGGTTGGTTTCGTCGGAATGGCGTTGGTCCACCCGAATGGGATGACGAGGCCATGGGTTCCGTGGTGTGGGTAAAGTGTGCTACCTCTGCAGAGTGTATATAAAGTCTATCGATAGCAGCATAGTTCGTAGTAGGTCCCACTATCAGGTCTTGGTCGAAATGGAGGACAAATCGAAATAATTAAGTTGGTAAATAAATATGTGATAACAATAATATGGTGACATGAACTATGAGATAGTCGTGAGGAGTCACGACGATATTTTGATGATGAGATAAGTGGTTGTGATCGCCGTAAGGATCACGGGCCAAATATTGGTCGTGGTTGTGATCACCGTAAGGATCACGGTTGGAGACCAAGTGTTGGTCGTGGTTGTGATCGCCGTAAGGATCACGAGTTGTTCTTGAGAAAGACCACTTTGGTGGTGTGTTTGTGATCCAGAGATGATCACAGTTGATAAGAGAGTCCGAGGGACTCGGTGCACAAGTTTGGTTGCATTGCTGGAATAATATATCATTATTTGCATTTAAAGAACCATGATAGAACAGAAGATGATTGCATAATGTTAACATGCTATGTCTGCATTGGATATTATTGGTATTTTATTTTCAGCATAGTTTCTTGATGCCATGCTATGCTTTGATTGACATGTTAAGTTATGCCATGATTGAGATAAAATTCTATGTTTTGCTATTACAATGTTATAATCATGTTCTGGTATGCCATGTCATTGCCATGTTAGTAGATGTTATGATTTTTTTCATGCTTAGTTGATTTTTATCATGCCATATTTAGTAATTGATATTAGATAGGGTTTTGCATGAGCTCGGTTCTTGCTTTGTCTGTAGCTTGTTTGGATGCTATGTATTTGGTTGTGTTGCAAGCACATTCAATGTACTGACCTGGCGTGTCATGCCAGTTTTGTAGGTCGTACCCGTATTGCTCGCTTGATCCGTCGTGCTAGGCCGTAATCTTGCCAGTCCTGTGAGTTGTGGAGCCCAGCCGGAGTTGTTATGCTGCCAAACCAAGACTTCCGCCGCCTTTTTAATAGACTTCCGCTGTCATTTAATAGCCTTAGGGCTATGCCAGATAATTGTTTTCATCAATGATGTAATCTCATATACATGTATTTGATGAATATTTTTGTACCTGGAATGCTGTATTATGGACCTGTCGTGCATCAGGTGTTATCCTGGGATGACGTGCGTAGGCCCCCTGCTCCATGCAGATCGGGGTGCCACAAACACCCATCTCAACGTACTCATTAAGAGATTGTTCGGTGACAGTAAAAATAACCCAATCGCAAGAGGTGGTAGATTTAGTCATTTTTGACAGTGCATGCCTGAGAATAAAGTGTGGTGGATCAATATTGTGATGAAGAACCGCCCCGTAATTACAAAATTCATGTTTAAGCCGGCTAAGTTCTGGCGGGTTACAGAGATTGTTATTTAAGCCGCCCGGACAGTAAATGGCGGGTCAGTTGACTATCAAATCAAGACAGTTGAAATTTCACTAAGTTTTGAGCAAACAAGTTTCATAGATCGTGCTTATATTTTCGGATCTACGACAGCTTGAAAAATAGAAAGAAATTGCTAAACCTAAAACATGGTGGACGAACTAGTGTGCTGGGGATTGAATCTCAGAAGAAAAGAATGAATCTATGATTGGTAGCAGATGCGAAAGCCGCATAACTTCAGTTTCGTTTTTGGGATCAAACTAAGCAACCTGGTGGATGAACTACAAGTGAACATGAGGAACTCTGACAAACACCGATGAACTAGGGTAACCTAATGCGGATTGGAAGTAAGGAGATATGAGTACCTGGTGATGCTGATGGACAGCGCAGGGGCACTGCAATCTCTTGTCAAAGTCAGGTCGATGCATCGGTTAGGATGAAGCTGTTGAAGAAAGGTTGACTGGGGCGGCGGAGCTCCGGTGGCGGTGGTCGTTGCGGGGAAGAAGAAGAAGAGAAGGAGGCAGGGGTAAAAAATGAAAAAGGACCCCCCTCCATATTTATAAGGAAACGGTAAAAAGGACCCTCCCTCTCAATTTTTCTTGAACTTACAACTCTAGATGCACGTTGGATAGGGGTCGATGGGTGGATTGATAGTAGTAGATGAAGGCAGGAGTCGGTCTACTTGGCGCGGACGTGATGCCTATATACATGATCATTGCCTTGAATATCGTCACAACTATGCGCTTTTCTATCAATTGTCTAACTGTAACTTGTTTACCCATCATATGCTTTTTGTTCAAGAGAGAAGCCTCTAGTGAAAACTATGGCCCCGGGTCTTCTTTTATCATATATAAAATCCAAAAATGCCTTGCTGCAATTTATTTACTTTATTTTATTTTGTGTTTTATTTTATCTATCTATCACTACGAGATTTGATACTTGCAAATAACCGCCGAGGGGATTGACAACCCCCTTGATTGTGTTGGGTGCAAGTATTTGCTCTTTTGTGTATAGGCGTTGTTAGTGAGGTTTCGCATGGTTCTCCTACTGGATTGATGACCTTGGTTCTTAACTGAGGGAAATGCTTATCTCTACTGACTACATCATTCTTTCCTCTTCGAGGAAATCCCAACTTAGCTCATAAGTAGCAGGAAGAATTTTTGACACCGTTGCCAAGGAGACATCACCAAAACCTATCAAGTACCTTCGCATAAACTATCATCTACTTGTTCTTAATTTCATTTTCCATTTGCTTCTCCTTTTCATCTCCCCACTTCTAAAACAATTTTACAAAAAACACTAAAATATTTTTGTTTGCTCGCTTGTTTGCTTGCTTTGTCGCTATGTCTCAAGAAAATACCAAGTTATGTGTCATTTCCAACACTAATAATAATGATTCTATTAGTACTCCAATTGCTTCTCTCGCCACTAGGGCGGAGTTGTGTGATATTAATGCCGCTTTGCTAAATCTTGTTATGAAAAAACCATTTTCTGGTAGTCCTAATGAAGAGTTGCATCCCATCTTAATACTTTCGTTGAATTGTGTGATATGCAGAAGAAAAAAAGATGTGGATAATGATACTGTCAAATTGAATTATTTCCCTTCTCACAATGAGATTGTGCTAAAACTTGGTTTTCATCCTTGCCGCGAAATAGTATTGATTCTTGGGATAAGTGTAAGGATGCTTTTATTGCCAAGTATTTTCCTCCCGCAAAAGTTATTTCTTGAAGAAATCATATTTTGAATTTTAAGCAACCTGAGCATGAACATGTTGCACAATCTTGGGAGAGAATGAAATTAATGATAAGAAATTTCCCCACTCATGGTTTAATCTTATGGCTGATCGTACAATTTTTGTATGTGGGATTAAACTTTGTTTCTAGAAATCTTTTATGGAAATCACATTAGGAGAAGCTGCAAAACTTCTTGATAATATTATGGAAAATTATTCACAATGGCACAGTGAAAAACTCCAACTAGTAAAAAGGTGAATTCTGTCGAAAAAATTAATACTTTGAGTGATAAAATGGATGTGCTTATGAAAATGGTTGCTGGTAAGAGTGCTCATGTTGATACTAATGATGAGCCATTATCCACTTTGATTGAGAAAAACAATGATTCGTTGATATGAATTTTGTCTCCCAAAATAATTTCAATATCAATGCTTATAGGGGTAATTTTAATGCTAGGTCGTTTCCGGGAAATTTTTCTAACAATTATGGCAATTACTATGGCACTTATTATAATAATAGTATTTCCTCGGATATTCAAAGTTATATTAAATAATTTATTAATTCTCAAAAGATTTTTAATACTATGATAGGGGAAAATTGACTAAAGTTGATGATATGGCTACGAACATGGATAGAATTGCTCATGATGTGGAAAATCTCAAATATAAAATTTTGCCACCTAAGCTTGATATTAATGAATCAATTAAGTCTATCCAAATATTTTTTAATGAAAGTAAAGAGAGAACTGCTAGGTTGAGAGCTAAGCAATAATTCCTAGAAAAAGCGATTCCGCCCGATTTTTATCATAATCATGAAGATATTAAAATGATTGGTGTCCCAGCTATTGAATCTTTATTTAGTACTATAAAAGTTGAAGAGAAAGGGAGTGAAGATGATTCAACGTTAGATAGAAGGCGTCCCAATTGTTCGGAGGGTGATAATCTTAATGAAAAAATTGGTAAAAGTGGGTTTGGAAAGGTCAAAACTTTAAATAGTGATGTGCCCACTACTTTGGATTTGAAGGATTTTAATTATGATAGTTGTTCTTTAATTTAAATTTATTTCCTTGTCGCGATCCATGATAAATTCAAACAATGCTTATGAACAAAATAAAACTTTTACTAAACATATTGTAGAAGCTATGATGAAAGCTTTAGAAAAAAAGCTAGAGTTGGAGGTCTCTCGTTATGCTTTGAAGTTGGAGCACGATTTATTATTGAGTGTCTTCCTTTGCGTGAAGGTTGGGGGCGCAGATGGTTAACTCCTACCAACCTCCACCCTAGGGGCATGCGTAGGAGTACTTTGCTTCGAGGGCTAATAGAATTTCGTAATAAGTATGTGAGTTCTTTATGACTAATGTGAGTCCATGGATTATCTGCACTCTCACCTTTTCGCAATTTGCTAGCCTCTTCGGTACCATGCATTACCCTTTCTCACCTTGAGCTGTGGTGCAAACTTCGCCGGTGCATCCAAACCCCATGATATGATACACTCTACCACACATAAGCCTTCTTGTATCTTCCTCAAAACAGTCACCATACCTACCTACTATGGCATTTCCATTTGCCATGCGACTTCCACTGTTCCGTTTATTATGACACACATCACTACAAAAAAAGACACATTCGTGACATTTTGGGCCGAACGAATTTTTTTCGTGTCATGCTTATGACACTTCTATGACGATAATTGTGACAAAACCCCGTATCATCATAGATGTGGTGGGCTCCTACTTCTATGACAAAAAATCATGACAGAAAATGGGCTTTTCATCCTGGGCGGGCCGGAGATGCAGCTACATGACATTCTATGGGTCGTCCATGATGGAAAAACCCGTGGTAGAAGCAAGGGCGAGGAAAATATCGGGGAGTTCCCAGTTACGGTGGGTGGTGGGGGCCGAACGATGCGTGTTTCTCTCATACACGTACACGTGTGTGTGCGAGGCGTTGCGCTCTAACTTAACCCGAGCGAGGCGTTGGGCTCTCACTGAACCCGAGCGATTGCACTAGCTACGTTACTGAACCCGAGCGATCGATCCCTTACTGTTAACTGACCCCGAGTGATACCTTCGCTACTGCTGCTAACTGAAGCCGATCGGACCCTGCTGCCTCCTTCCCTTGATGAACAATAAGCGTTGTTGGGGGGTTTGGATGAACAGTTCCCGGTGGGGGGTTGGATGAACAGGACCCCGTGGTGTTGCCACTGGATGAACAGGATCTCGATCGATTGAGCTGGTTGGGGGTGGATGAACAAGACCCCGTGGAGGGCTGGATGAACAGGACCCCGTGGAGGGCTGGTTGAATAGTAGCCGGTGGAGGGCTAGATGAATAGTATCCCATGGAGGGGTGATTGAACAGGACCCCGTGGAGAGGGCTGGTTGAATAGTAGCTGATGGAGGAGCAGTGGAGGCTGGATGAACAGTCGCAAGTGGAGGCCGGAGGAGGTCGATGGTGGATGAACAGTAGCCCGTGGAGGCTGGAGGAGGTCGATGGTGCAGATGAACAGTATCCCGTGGAGTCCCGTTTTGCGGTACGCCACACCCCTCCCGATGAACAGGACCCCCGTTTCGACCGTAGCACTCCAACACAAGTCTGTTTCCTCCGTCTTGCGGTACGCCACACCCCTCCCGATCAATAGGACCCCGTTTCGACTGTAGGAGGTGCAAGAGAACTCCGTTTCCTCCATTTTGCGGTACGCCAGACCCCTCCCGATGAACAGGATCCCGTTTCGACCGTGGCCGGTCGAACACAAGACAGTTTGCTCCATTCTGCGGTATGCCAGGCCTCGTTTTGATCAGCTATTCCGTCCAAGCCGGTTGGCTCCCGATGAACATGACGTATTCCGTTGCCTCCCGATGAACACGACACATTCCGTTGCCTCCCCATGAATAGGACGACGACGCAGTTTCTCCATTTCGACCCAGCCATGTACACGAGCCCTGGCTGTACGTATGCGTGAGTAGGCGTTCGAAACCCCGCCCGTATGTACATACGTGGCCGTATTTTCTTTCTTGCACCCTGGATGTACGTACGTGTACATGCTAAGTTCGCACCTCTACTACGACACGAGCGCGCCTCTACTACGACACGTGCCCTTCCTTACATGGCCACGGTTCATCGCTGCAGCCTACAGACAGGCCGATCGTATGTACGTACACATTCGCAACCAGAATGACAACGCTACGTACGCTTTGACCAGGTGGGTCCCGACTGTCAGGCACTTCCTTGCATGCGAAGATGTAGCTCGTGGGTCCCAGCAGTCAGGGGGCGAAACATTTTCCCCCCGTAATATGGACACACTTCCTTGCGTGCGAAGATGTAGCTGGTGGGTCCCAGCAGTTAGGGGGGAAACATTTTTTCATGAAATACAGTGGCCCGTCCGGTGGGTCCCTGCTGTCAGGTGGAGGAATCATTATTTTCCGCATAATAAGGAGGCACTTCCTTGTTGCGGCCATGGACCCAGCTGTCAGCCTCTCCACATACAACACTCTTCCGATGGAAGTCGTTCCTTGGCCACGTTGACCACGCCGCACCAAGAGCACCAGGGCGTTGGACGACGGCGAGGCCTAGGAAGGGGACGACACGGAGCCGGGGAAGACACGGCAGTAGATGCCCACGCAAAGAGGAGTATGAGGGTTCACTGGTTTGGCTTCGTTGTGAGGCTTCCATCGCCGCAGGGTCTGGCCAGCGGTGGGAGTAGTAGGGGCGGTGAGGCCTGCGCGGCATCACAGCCGGCCATGGGAGGCAGGAGCACGCGGCACGACCAACGCTGGTTTGGGCAGCTGTAGCGAGAAGACCAGAGGTTGAAGAAGCACGACGGTCGTTGGATGGACATCGTACGGTCACTACAGCTAGAATCGTTTATATTGACTATGTTGACAAAGCCCTTGGTACGCGTCAACTTAGTAGGCCCATAGGTCAGCCTCCGAAACAGTGCGCCCCAGATGTCACGGGGAGGAATCATTTTTTGGGCCGCTGAAGCTAGAATATCCGAGATTGAAGAAGAAGCACGACATCCGTTGGATGGACATCTAACGGCCACTACTGCTAGAACCGTGTGTTGACTGTAAGTTGACAAAGCCTTGCATACGCGTCAACATACTTTTTTAGGGGACGCGTCAACTTAGTAGGCCCACAAGTGTGTGGCAGAGAACTTATATCCCATTTGCGATTTGTAAGAATGTAAAACCCTTTTTTGAATTCTAGTGGAATTTACTACAGCCCATTTACAGTTTGTTAAAAGTACAACCCATTTTCTAACTAGGACAACGATTAATAATTTCAACCAACCGTTCAAAACAGAATTCAATAAAATTTCCCACATTTTGATGGGATCCGAAATATTTTTATCCCGAAATTTCTAGTTAGATTAAATACAATTTCAATATAAATTTGTATTATTTAAAGATCCAACGAAACATTGCGCGCGCAACAATTAATGAAATTAAAATTTTCAAAATCCAAAAATAATATTTTATAAACTAATTACATGTTTGGTGCATTTTTTATAGTTACTGCCCAGCTTTTATAATTACATCCCATTTATTATTTCTTACAGCCCATTTTCTTGTTCAGCCTAATGCATCCCTCCTAGGAAAGATTTGCAGGCCAGCGGGGCGGAGAATAACAAGTTGACCTTGCTTGGGTATTCCTCAACAAAAAGTATAGCTGGGCTAGCCATTTTCAGCTTGAAAAAAATTAATATCTGGGCTGGATATCTGGCCTGGGCTAGACGGGCTACAACCCACCCAGTTAATACCATGCTCTCCTCTGAACAACAACGAAAACATCGCTCAAGAAAAACTCTGCAGTGCTCACACCTCAAAAACACAAATACTGCTCGAGCTGTTTGGTCCCAGCTGTCGGTCGCTCCTTGTGCAATTCTCTCGTTTATTGACCACTAGTAAGGTACAGGTGCATTGCACGCATGTGATTTGGTAACCAAATTATGAATAAATACCACACTATAGCATGTAAGCTTTGAGTCATATATGCATGATGTAGATGTTTGTTTAATTCTTATAGTTCATCTCATTCAAAATCAATTTGTTTTATAAAAAAATCTATTTTAAGATTCATCGAATTATGCATTGTAAAGCATAAAGTAAAAACAAAAAGTGACAATTCATTTAGAAAAGAAAATTTGGGTAACTAAGATATGGAAGATTCTAGAACAAAGGAGAAGTGCTTGTGTTTTGAGGTTTGTACATTATGCTTAAGTTCAACCCTGGAGTCTTCTAGATTATACATGTGGAAAAATCTGATGGAATGTAGATGATATCCAACGGCCAGTAGTGCTCGGATTTGCCATCTCTGTACCGTCGGACTGGCTTCATCCAACGGCCAACTTTCAAAGTTATTCGCACACTATATAGGGGTACAGACATAGGTTGACAATGGTGTGGGACCGTGATGTCAGGAAACCAGAAGGAAGCAAAAAATTATTTATTGACTACATAGGTGGACAATGGTATGGAACCGTGATGTCAGGTAACCAGGAGGAAGCAAAAAAATTATAGTTGTATATAATAAGGAGGCACTTGCGTACGTGCGGCTATGGCCCTGGTGGGTCCCCACTGTCATCCTCTCCAAGTAAAGTCATCTCCTCATTCCTCATGTCCGTTGACCATGTTGACAATGCGAGACATCGGCGCCATGGCGAGCGCAACAACTCGAAGGACGACGAAGAGGGCCTCGCGGGCCCTACAGATGGTCTGATACACCACCCGCTGCTCATTCGGGAAGCCAGGATCATAGGGCCACATGTCCGTGACAGCATTGTCGTTCGCTTGTTCACCGATGCTTGTTGAGGAGACGGAGGTTGCAGCACAGGTCCTCCTGCGCTGGTAGCTTTTCCGCCATTAGGGCGTCGAAGTGCGGCCGCACGTGCTCTATGGTAAACACGGCATGAACCGGCTTGGAAAGTGGCGCCGGTTCCTGGTCGGAAGCTATGTCCATCGTCTGATTGTCGTCGCTCAGCTCGGCGAGCTCGCTGGCGAGCCAGCATGT
Source organism: Aegilops tauschii subsp. strangulata (assembly GCF_002575655.3). Classification (NCBI taxonomy): domain Eukaryota; kingdom Viridiplantae; phylum Streptophyta; class Magnoliopsida; order Poales; family Poaceae; genus Aegilops; species Aegilops tauschii. The sequence continues at coordinate 249,351,516 of NC_053035.3, forward strand.
CCGGCTGTTGGACCGACCCACTGCCAAGCACGAGCCTGACTGCCCTGGCCCACCCAGACCGCCTCCCTCGCCTGCGCGCGCTTTCCGCCCGAAACAGTCAGTGCCGCCCACCCCACTTCCCGGTGCAGGCGATTACTCCGCCTTCAAACGACACAAGTGTCGTTCGTCCGTTCGTCTGCCGCCCACATTAATGATATGCAGTTGCCGAGGCGGCTACTCCGGCGCCACACGTCCGTTCCTCCGCCGCCCACCATTCCTATATAAACTGCTGCACCGGCCATAGTCGCAGTCATCCGCCTCCGTTCCCTTTCTCCTATCCACACCTCTACTACCCACCATGGCTTCCTCGCGCTCCAGCACTCTTCGGGGCGGGCGGACGACGGACCACAAGGAGATGGCAGCCATTGCAGCCGACTGGCTGGCCGGCAGGCAGCCGGAGGACGACGACGTCCCAATGGAGAACATGGTACTCGACGATCCGGCGCCAACCCCCTCCTCCGCGCCATCCTTGCCGGTGCATTGCATCATGACCATCGGCGAGGCCCGTGCCCAATACATGGACATGGTGAGGCAGAAGCATCAGGAGCAGTTCCGGGAGGTGCAGGCCGATGCCACCTACAACCACCATCTCCTCCAGGAGCACCTGCAGGCGGAGCAGCAGATCGCCGCGGAGCGGGCGGAGCAGGAGGCGCTGCCCGACTCGTACCGCTCCCCCCAGGAGGGCCGCCTCGAGCGCTGGCGGTACCGCATGCGGGTGGCGGAGGCTGCGGCCGCCTACAAAGAGGGCGATGAAGTGGGCGAAGCGCTGTTTGGCGAGACCAAGGACGAGGCAGAGGACAATGCCGACTCCGACGAGGCCCTGCTCCGCCGATACCCCGCGGCGCAAACAACAAGGCAGAGGACACCGCTGGCTCCGCCAAGGCCTGCCCCGCCGGCACCGAGGCGGAGGACCTCGCCGACTTCGGCAAGGCCCTACTCCGTCAAGGTCCCGCCCCACCAATAACGAGGCAGAGGACATCGCTGGCTCAGCCTAGGCCCCACCCTGCCGGCAATGAGGGGGAGGATTTCCCCCGTTCGCCGAGGCGCCGCCCCACCGGCAACGAGATAGAGGACATCGCCGGCTCCGTCGAGGCCCCGCCCCGCTGCCAATGAGGCCGCGCCACACAGAAAACGAGGAAGAGTAGAACACGGTAGGTCGCCGCCGCTCGGGTCCAAGTAAGGCCACCGCTACTACCCTCCGGTTGAAGCCAAGATAGGCGGGTTGATCATTGACGGCCGATTAGCTTCTTGGTGGCCGCATGGAGTCGGAGAGCTATGTTGGAGAAGGACGTTGCTTCAGTTACTTAACTGCTGGTGCAGTTGGGTCACTGACACGTGGGCCCAACTGGCATTTGGGCCACATGTCAGTTACACAACGGCACCTGCAGTTAAGTCACTGAAGCTCAGTCCGCTGGAGAAGAAGCTTCTGTTCGGCTCAGCCAGACATAGGTGGGTAGCTTCGGTTAATTAATTATACCTCCAGCGCACCCCTTTTTAGTTGAAGAATGTATGAAATGTAATGAAATCCGGCATCTTTATATGAAATCCGACCGTGTATGAATGAATTTAGTTCGATTAGTTCGAATTCTTGTATCACTGGCATTGGATGAACATGCAAAACAATACGTACTAGCATTATTCCCATGGTGATCACCTCGTTTGCAGCAGTTTCACATGTACCCCATCCGGTCCTTTTTAGTCTACATACAAGTTTTTTCTGCAGTCAAAGTATCTCTACTTTGACCAATCTTATAGAAAAAAGTATGAACATTCACAATGTAAAATCAACTGACTTGAAAGAAATCTATATGCAAAGTAAAAAGGAACAGAGGGAGTACAAAGAGTTTGAGCAGCTTTTTAGCGTTCCTGTACATTGCAATCAAACACACAGGCCTGGCAATTCATAGAGAACATTCAAAACAATCGATGATTATGCATCTCAGCGATTCACATGTCAGAGCCAATATTTACTTCACAACTAAAGAATAAAGAAAAGTCGATCGATGCTGCTGACAGCAAAGGGCGTCCCATTCAAAAATATCAAACGCATGTCTTCTTGCTAACATCAATGAGCAAAATTTGACAAGGTTGTCCCATTCCAAAATGTCAAATGCGTGTTGTTTTGCGTGCATCAATGAGTAAACTTTGACAAGGTTTTCCCATTCCAAAATATCAAATGCCTACGATTGTGGAATTGGCAAGGTTTGCCATCAGTTCGGACATTGACATGGCACCTCATGCTAAATAAACCAGCTGTTCTTTTTGTGCAGTTCCACCAAAATCAACCAAATTCGCGTGTAGCTTGCATGATTCCGCCTTTTTATGTTGCAATTCCTTGAACATATCGGCACCTCCATTCTTGTGGTGGAAATGAATGATTCGATGTATTCATGAACATTTTGTGCAGTTTCCATTGAAATCAAGCTGAGCACCCCTGTTTCCACAAATACAAAAAAAGTGATTAGTATAAAGCAAACTGTACTATGAATTGACAGTTTAAACAGGCACCTACATGGTCCATGTAGAGCACACTTTAAAAAAATGGAACTCACTGGAAAGAATACTAGAACAACATTATACTTGCGCATCACAGCCAAAAAGATGGAGATCTCTCAATCCTTCTGAGCTAAAGTTAGTTTGGTCTTAAGGGGAGTAATGTAACCATCCTTCAACTGTTCTGATGAGAAGATAGACATGGCTTCTTCATCCTGGCATAATCGGAACTAGTCACTTCATGTACTCCATATTCTTCTTCAGAGGAGGATGATCCTATTGTGCAAAGACAAGAGAACAACTAAATGCTAGCATCCTTGTTTGCTCGAAAAAAAAGGAAAGGAAATATTTAAAACATCACAGATGAAGCACTTCTCATGGATAATACCACTTTCTCATGACAATATCTAAACAGTAGCACAACACCAATAGAGATGACAAAGCTCAATCATATGGATGAAATCTGTGGGCGAGTACCAACCTTTGTTAGGAGGCTTATTGTGTAGAGCATACAGATCAAGCACTTCTCCGGAACCATCTGTTGTTATCTACTGTGGTGGCCATGCTTACTATATACTCCTCGATTAGTTTAATGTTTCCAACATCTTCTTGTGCAGGTCCACTAAAATATATGGTATCTTCAAAGAAGATCCATGTTTGCACAAGTAGAGATAATTACATATTACATTAAGAGTGGCATCAAATCAGTGGCAAAACAATTGCTCGTTCTAGCCATAGGAATAAATTAAGATGCAAAACTATATCATTACTTGTGTCATCACAGTTCCAATCACTACAAAAAAATACACTTCCGTGATGATACGTGTTTGTCACAGTAGGTCGCGTTTTTTGTCATGCATCTACATCCATGACGATTTTATGCCAGAATCAAGATAGTCATACCTGTGCTGTCGTAGAAGTGTTCCATGACATTACCAAAATTATCATCACGAAAGTGTCCACTTCCATGACGATAAATCACGCGTCATAGAAGTGCTTTCGTCAAGGGTGACCGACACGTGGCATCCACCATAACGGAACACCGTTAAGCTATCGGGTCGGGTTTTGGATCCGATAACCCGTTAACAGCCCCGACCAATGGGAAATTTCCACGTGTAAAATTCTTATTGGCCGGACGAAACACGTGTCAGCATGTCAGTGGGTCAGATAGGCGCCTATGATATGTTGACACGTGCCACGGCCCACCACTGGCCCATTTAGCTTACAAAGTCGGCCCATTTGACTTGGTCAAAAGTTAACGGGCTGGCCCGTGAAAAGCCTGTTAACGGTCTCTTCGCAAATAGCCCATTTTACGGCCCGTTAACTCACGGCCCGTTAGGCCCTAAAGGAAATCGGCCCAACAACGTCATGTGGGCCGTCGATTATAACACCAGCCCATTTCACTTTCGGCCCATGTATGGCCCACGACGTCTTTCGGCCCATATGAGGCCTTCGTATCTTTCGGCCCTTTACAGGCCCACGGTGACTCTAGCCCATAAAGAATAGTAATTTTATTTATACCCCTTAACGGCCCGTGATTTACATGGGTCGTTTCCAGCCCGTGTTAGCTTTCGGCCTATTGACAGCCCATACGTTCTTGGGCTCCTTTTCGGCCCTCGATTACTTCCGGCCCGTTACTGGCTTGTTCCCCTAATGGGCCAAATTCGGCTCATGGCAAGAGTCGGCCCGTTACTGGCCTGTTCCCCTAATGGGCCAAATTCGTCCCATGGCAAGAGTCGGCCCGTTACTGGCCTGTTACCCTAATGGGCCAGATTCGGCCCATGGCAAGAGTCGGCCCGTTTCTGGCCTGTTAACCCGTTGCGCCGTTTCCAGCCCGTCCTATATTCTGGCCCATTAACGACCCGTTATGCCTGTGACAGAATTAAGCCTTTGCTGTCCTACGGCCTGTTAACAGCCTGCTACCGTGCTGGGCCGATACCAATTACGCCCGATTACGGCCCATGTAGACCCATTTATCCGACGGCCCGAGGCCCACCGATTACAGGCCCATTTATCGACGGCCCGTAGGAGACCCATGGATCCTACGGCCCGTATATGGCCCATGGTAGTTGCGGCCACTAGCAAACCAGGGAAAAAGAAGACTAGGAAATAAATAAGGCCGAAACTAACGCTAAGCTATTAAGGCGATTGCACAGATTACATCCACTCGGCATCAAAGATCGCCACCAGTGCAAATATAGGGAACACCCTACACTATACAAAAATGGCTTGCTGTTTTCTTCAGCCGGTGGCTGCACATTAAGAATAAATTTTGTATCGCACCAAAACAAATTACAACTATATAACAAAAGGAAGGTTGGCATAAAACTTAAAAGTCTAGCAGATAAATGCACCACCAGAAGTTCAGAAGCTCAGTTCATTTGACCTAACTGTTACGTTTTCATGCTGTATTGTCCGATGGAGCACCATAACCCTCGCCTTCATTTCCCCTGGGCTCCTGAACAACATAGCAAATGTCTGATAGTCTGGTTTCAAAACCATGCATATCTTGACGACATTGAGCAATGTTTCTCCTTGTTTCACAAAGGGTCTCTGTTAGGGAATGGACTTGTGTCTGGAGCGCAGATACAACATAGCTTTGAGCTTGCATATCTTGATCATGAGGCAGTTTGGACGATATTGCCTTAACAACCAACCCAGTATTACGCAGGAACGTGCTTTTGGCACTGTTAGTGGACAGGTACTGACCCAATGCAGCAAGAGCTGACATTGCGGTTATAGTTGCCTCGCCACCTTCAGAAGGTGGCGGTTCCATCATTTTTTCCATAGCTTGCAGAAAAGTTGAGGTTTTACATTAGTAGTACGAGAACAAAAGATATTAAGGAGGCAGCAAAACCAAACAAAATAGCTTTGGTCTATATACAGAACTTATTCTGGTGAACCCATGTAAAATATTAGTTGTATTTTATTGCAAAGTACATAATAAAACCAGGTTCCAAACATATGACCATGTACCATCGCTAATGTATTGTCTATTTCTTCACATTGTATTCAGGGCTAAGGATAAAGAGACGAAGTTTATAATACGGAAAGCATAGTATGACATCATTCATATCACAAAACAACTGAGAACAGACAAACATGCAATTGTAACATTGTGTGGGAAAGTCCAGCACGGAACTAGATTACGGGTCAAGATCAAAGGAACATCACTCCTCTCTTTTAAACCTTGTAAGGTGCAATGATACGCTAAGACAGTTGTGTACAAAATTGAAAAGAATAATAGACATTGGCTGCAAACCATGCAGTTCAAGGCACAAGTCAGAGTAAGTAGTAGTTAAAAGGCATGTGGATTAAGGACTTACAACAGCGGCTTTGACTGGTGTAGTCATGCCCTTCTTCTTGCTGGTGTGATAGTCCTTGAAGATTTCCACAGCATTTGGTTCAGGTACTTTTTGGTCCTTGCGGGCTTTCCTCTGCATTTCGAACAAGTCAATATAGATCTGATAATATGGTACAGTGAAAAGAGTGAAACAACAGCTAATTACAAGAGCCTCGCAGTGCAATATAGCTACGAGATCCTGTCGTTTGTTGGAATTTCACTTTCGTACGGTTGGCCTTGTTCTTTGAACAGTTCACCTACAAGAAGATAGATTTGTGTGGCACATGCGTAAATAGGACTTCAACATGTGATCTGATCACATATATATATAATGTACCTGATACTTCGGATCAGACCAGTGTTTAACAAGGCCCCTCCAGTCTTCATCCGATATATTTTCCACTAGAGATGTTTGGGAAAGTTCACTGTTAGCCTTGCCTTCAAAGTGAGTTTTCCTCAAGTTATACCGATACTGTCGCAGAGTAGACTTGAAAACATGGGTGCAAGCTTGTCTGGTTGCATCATCTTGGCTATCCAACTTGAACCTCATCTGTTGAAAATTATGGGAGTCTCATTATCAGCAACCTAGAAAGTATGGGACAGAGCAAGACGATATTACTAGTTTCCATACATAACCATACTTACAGATAAATGGTCGAGGAAGGTGTTGAACTGGGTTTCGTCTTTGTCATTCCTGTACTGAATCCATGTTGGGAGGATACGTACATGACACCTAACGGCAACCGCTGCCTCTGGTACTAACTTGGCTGACTCTGTAGCATCACGTGGCCTTTTTAAACCTGCCTCAAAACGGATCTCCATTCTTCCTCCTCTATATTTAGTTAACCTATCGAGCATTATCCCTGATGTTTGTTTCCTCTTGTGCCTAGGTGCTAGTCCAACAACGAACATAGGAAGTGTTAGTGTACATCAAACTGTGAGACTACATATAAAGAAGCATGCAACTGTAACTTGACTCCAGCAACTACCTTCTTGCTGTTGAAGCTCACAAGGTTCATCTGATATTGCCAACCCGTCTTGTGTCAAGAGTGCTTGGGAAGTAGTGTCAGGTGGCAAGGGAGCTTGGGAACGTGCTGCTAGCTCAGTTGACGCACGAGTAAGTCGTGCAGCTGGTAGTACTGTGGTAGGTGTTGCAAGAACTAGGGCTGTCTCTGCTTGTTTGGTGGCAGCTATTTGTTTCTGTTTGGCTTTTTTTGCAACTCGTGTAGCATGGGATGCCGTGTTTGTAGAATTTTCCTCTGGACTTTGACCTTCTATTGCACCATCAGTACCAGCAGAATCTGCAGGATTCATCCGCTTCTCATTCCCTGCCATTCTGTGTTTCTTCCTCTTTCTCTGTGCCATGTTAAGTCAAGCCGACAAGAAAAACGAATAACAATTTAGTTCTTCAGACCAAATTGATGCGTGATGCAGACGAACTGAACTTTGATGTTAGACAACCACATGATAGGAGGATGTAATATGTATGAAAAACAGGACGGAAGAGATAACCGGAACTATGATGTGTAAACTAAGAAGAAGACATTTCACCAAATTAGAAGCAATGCAATGGAAGGTAGACACCATATGAAAGATGCTACAAATATCGCTCTGCCAAGTTAACAGTGTCTCATCATAAATGGCGTTTAAACAAATGTGAAGCAGTACAAGAAATAAATCGTATGCAAGATGCAAACAACATCACACTACCATGTTAGAGGTCTCTCGTCATTAGTGCCATTGCATATTCACAGCATTGCATATTCACAGCTTATGATGTGTAAACTAAGGAGAAGGCATTTCAACAAATTAGAAGCAATGAAAGCTAGACACCATATGAAAGATGCAACGAATATCACTCTACCAAGTTAAAATTGTCTCGTCATAAGTGCCATTTCAACAAATTAGTAGTACAAGCTAGAAAAGAATGTGAGATGTAACCTATATCACACTCCGAAGTCAAACGTGTCTTATGATAAGTGATTGTTGCAGGTTACACAACAGCAGTAATTTGATGTAAGAACATGGTGTGATAGACAGATATTGTATGTTCTACAAACAGGAACACGTGTCTTATTCAAGTATAATGTGTAAAGTAAGCAGATGGAATTCAACAAAATTAGAAGCAATACAAGCTAGACATCACACATAACATGCAACCACATATAACAGTGCCAAGTTAGAGGGAGCACCGGTGATGTTGCACTAGGGGAGACGTGCTCATCATAAACACAGCTTTGTTGACTGTCTATGCATGTGTTCTCTTGGAAATCATCTTGGGGGTGTGGAGGAGTAGAAACTGTAGAGGCCCTCCGTTCAGAAGGAGCAACTTTATCCGCTGCCTTGCTAACTTCCTTCCGCTTTATTGATTTTGAATTGTCAAGTAAAACCGACAAGAAAAAGCAATAAAATTCTCTCTTCAGAACTCATTCATGCATGATACTGACAATCACTACTTTGATGTAAGGCAAACACATGATACCAGGATGGAATATGTACGAAAAACAAGACGGCATGGCATGTTCACAACTGTTTGTGTAAACTAAGCAGAAACCATTCCAGCAAATAAGAAGCAATGCAAGCTAGACACCACATGAAAGATGCAACCAATTTGACTCTGCCAAGTTAAAAGCGTCCCATCATAAATGGAATTTCAACAAATTAGAAGCAGCGCATGCTATAAATCATATGAAAGATGCAACTAATATCGCACTGCATATGCTAAAGGTGTCTCGTCATGTTGATTGATGCAGGATACAAAAAAACAATAGTTTTATGTAAGGACATGCTTAATAGACATATGTACTATGTACTAAATACAGGAAGGCATGTCACATTAACAGGTATAATGTATAAGCTAAGCAGACTAGCACATGCAGTTTAACCAGATTGGAAGAATTACAATCTAGACACCATATGCAACATGCAACCACATATCACGCTGCCAAGTTAGAGCAAGCACCTGCGATGCTAGTGTAGGGGAAATGTTGTAATCAACTACAGAGCTACGTTCACTATCTTCATCTAGCATTTTTGTTTCTTGAGAATCATGTCGGGAGGCTCACGCTGCATTCTTTAAATGAGGAGTAGTCCCCTCGCCTGCCTGCCTCGTCATAAGTGATTGATGAGGGATACACAAGACCATTAGTTTGATGTAAGAACATGGTTAATACACAGATGTACTAGTATGTACCAAAAACAGAAAGGTATGTCATATTCAAAGGTATAATGTGTACGCTAAGCAGATGCAATGTAACCAAATTGGAAGCAATGAAAGCTAGACACCATATGAAAGATGACACGAATATCACTCTACCAAGTTAAAACTATCTCGTCATAAGTGCCATTTCAACAAATTAGTAGTACAAGCTAGAAAAGAATGTGAGATGTAACCTATATCACACTCCGAAGTCAAACGTGTCTTATGATAAGTGATTGTTGCAGGTTACACAACAGTAGTAATTTGATGTAAGAACATGGTGTGATAGACAGATATTGTATGTTCTAGAAACAGGAACACGTGTCTTATTCAAGTATAATGTGTAAAGTAAGCAGATGGAATTCAACAAAATTAGAAGCAATACAAGCTAGACATCACACATAACATGTAACCACATATAACAGTGCCAAGTTAGAGGGAGCACCGGTGATGCTGCACTAGGGGAGACGTGCTCATCATAAACACAGCTTTGTTGAGTGTCTATGCATGTGTTGTCTTGGAAATCATCTTGGGGGTGTGGAGGAGTAGAAACTGTAGAGGCCCTCCATTCGGAAGGAGCACCTTTATCCGCTGCCTTACTAACTTCCTTCCGCTTTATTGATTTTGAATTGTCAAATAAAACCGACAAGAAAAAGCAATAAAATTCTCTCTTCAGGACTCATTCATGCATGATACTGACAATCACTACTTTGATGTAAGGCAAACACATGATACCAGGATGGAATATGTATGAAAAACAGGACGGCATGGCTTGTTCACAACTGTTTGTGTAAACTAAGCAGAAACCATTCCAGCAAATAAGAAGCAATGCAAGCTAGACACCACATGAAAGATGCAACCAATATGACTCTACCAAGTTAAAAGCGTCCCATCATAAATGGAATTTCAACAAATTAGAAGCAGCGCATGCTATAAATCATATGAAAGATGCAACTAATATCGCACTGCATATACTAAAGGTGTCTCGTCATGTTGATTGATGTGGGATACAAAAAAAACAATAGTTTTATGTAAGGACATGCTTAATAGACAGATGTACTATGTACTAAATACAGGACGGCATGTCACATTAACAGGTATAATGTATAAGCTAAGCAGACTAGCACATGCATTTTAACCAGATTGGAAGAATTACAATCTAGACACCATATGCAACATGCAACCACATATCACGCTGCCAAGTTAGAGCAAGCACCTGCGATGCTAGTGTAGGGGAAATGCTGTAATCAACTACAGAGCTACGTTCACTATCTTCATCTAGCATTTCTGTTTCTTGAGAATCATGTCGGGAGGCTGACGCTGCATTCTTTAACTGAGGAGTAGTCCCCTTACCTGCCTACCTCGTCATAAGTGATATTGATGAGGGATACACAAGAACATTAGTTTGATGTAAGAACATGGTTAATACACAGATGTACTAGTATGTACCAAAAACAGAAAGGCATGTCATATTCAAAGGTATAATGTGTAAGCTAAGCAGATGCAATTTAACCAAATTGGAAGCAATACAAGCTAGACATCCGGCTGGAGTGGTGAGCATGATCATCTAGGACCTGAGAGCCTGGTGGGAGGCGGGCTGCTTCGCCACCATCGCAGCTTTTTAGTTGGCTTCCAGGTGATGCCTATCTTTGTTGGGCTTGTCACTGGCTCGGCCAGTGCCCTGACTAGCTATTTGTCTTCTGGTGCTCACGGGATGGTGGTTCATGTAAAAAAATATCTTTCCTTATCTTACCGACTTCGGCCTTTCGAATACAAGCTAGACACCATATGGAACATGCAACCACATATGACACCGCGAAGTTAAAGCAAGCACCTGGGATGGTGGTTCATTGCGAGCGAGGTCATCAACTCCAGAGCTACGTTTACCGTCTCCATCTGCTGACACTGCACCCTTTATAGCGCTGTAATGTGTCTTGCCTACCCGCATACGAAGCTGGAGAGACTTCTCTCTTTTCTTTTTGGCTTCTCTCATGGCAGCAGAGTCTGAAATACCCTTGCATAAAAACACAATAGTGAGAGTAAGGGTGAAGTGTGTGCAGAACTAGTGCACTGTAAAAGTAGCAGATAGCAGGTGGCTGAAAAATAAATGATAGGAGACATATGATAGCTCTACAACATTGCATGGGAAACAAAATTAGATTCTACTCCGTATGATTTTGTAATATATGAGCACAGAAAATGCAGGTACTCCTCCAGCACACCACCACATGAGGTCATATCTAAGATAACAGTCGACTGAAAATAAATAGGTTAGCCGATTTTTTTAATGACCCGTCCGATCTATAAGGAACGGGCAGATGGCCTTCGTCTACCTCCCGCCAGTCACTGTTCACGATCTTTCTCGAACCGCCAGCGACCACCGGCCCAGACCCCTGCCTCCGCCGCCCCGCCCTCCCATCGACCTCACACCACCGCCGTGCTTGGCAGCGCCCCCAGGCCATCCCTTTAATCCCGGCCGACCTCCAGATCGGGCGCCAGTAGCTCTAGGCCGCACACGCCCCTAAGATAAACACCAAGGCGCTGCTTCCCCGGCGTGATAGGCGTACTAGCGCCTGTTACGCCGGGGAATGCTTCCGTTAATTGGGAATCAACTGGCCAAAAATTGAAATTCAGGGGGGCGACGAACCTCTAGCTTAGGTGAAATAGTATATGAGGAGAAACCTTGTGCATCGCGAGTTACTAGGAACATCTAGTATCAAGAAGAAGCGGTCAACTAGTGTCTTCTGTGGGATGAATACCGTGCAAGCAGAGACGTAAGATTTGCACGAATAAGGGAAGAGGAGTACCTTTTTCGGTTGCCGGTGTGGTCACCTCCACATGTCGCGCCGATCTTCCCCTTTTTACTGGGGAAACCGATGTTCTGGAGGGTGCAGGCTTGGACGAACACATGGCCAAATTGTTGAATGTGTTGCCGTGGCCGTATGACGGCGGAGGGGAAGCAGATCCCAGGCGGCGAAGGACGCCGTAGCAGGAACAACTCCGGTGCGGTGGAGGGTGGCGAAGTTGGAGCGGCAGCGGTGGGAGGCGCAGGACGGTGTGGTTGAACTGGCTCGGGTACGGACGGCTCGGCCTCGGCTTCAACTACTAGCCGTGGAGGGCGTTGTGGTTGAGGTTGCGGTGGACGACGACGTCGGGGTATCGGCTCCGGCGTGATGGAGGAGGGCGGCGGTTGATGGGTGGGATGGGGTGGCGGACGGAGGACGCCGGGGTTTCGCGGCTGGTGGAGACGTAGTTTTGGCGCCCACGGAGTACGAATGGGGAATCAGACGGGTGGGGGGGAACCATGTTTCGGTCTGGGACGCGCTTGTTTTTGGCTTTTTTGAACAGAAGATGGGACGCGCTTGTTTGAAATTTGGGGAAAGTACAAACTTTGCCCCCCTCTTAAATTTCGGACCTACTGCGGGTCGGGGGTAGGATGGTAATCCCAGGTGTCCCAAATAGTGGGCGGGAGCGATTTCGGCCGCGCGCATGTGTGCTTAGGCGGCCATTGTGTATGAATGTTTTTCGGATGCGGTTGTGTGGCATCTAGATGAAGCTACAAACCTACCCCGGTTTAGACCTTTGGACGTCGGGCTGGTAGGTTTCACGGGTCAGAGTTATTAGAAAAGTAATTTCCTTGTACTACCAAACATTGGTCTCACGCGGTTTCGGGTGAGTAGAGGCTCTTTCGGCGCTTCGTTCGAAATTTTGAAACACAAGCATTCGCATTTAGAGTACTCTTGAACTATGAGGATTGACCTAAATAGACAACGTTATATTTGACCTTGTATGTATGAAAACCTCATTAAATTATCCACTTCTTTTTGAAATTTTGACACTTGAAAATCCTATAACTACGATTATTTTGGAATGGAGGAGCTAAATTTGAATCTATTTTGTACACGACTACATATGCTATTATGTACAAAATCAGAGCAAAGATTGGTGCCCCCATAATTTAGGTATGGTTTACAACTGCCATGATATCAAATTCAAATAATTGAATGGACTTCATGTTGAATTCGATTTTTTTAAACCACCTTAAGTTGAATTCAAATGTATGCTAGTTCATAGGTAGCTATTTATAATGTCCATTGTGTAACTTTCGTATGTATAATGTGCTTTATACACACAACATGAACTATACTCAGTTTATATTCGATTGCTAAAGCGATGCATTGTCTGGAGTTCAAAATACTAACTATGTGGATCAATTATGTCGAATAATAACATAGACATGCTCAAATTCGATATAATCTAGATGTCTGATGGATAAATGACCGCTCCTTACGCGAGTTGCAAATATCATGATCCCATCCTAATATTTGGATACAATTTATATCTTTAATCAATGTGTAGAGCAGTCTTTTACGTGTAGTTTCACTCTCCATCGGTGGTCTCTCACACATGCTCACACTCTCTCTCCCGAGGTGTCTTTCTCGCACACATGCTCTAGATATAACCCTCCCTCCCTCTCGTAACCATTTACAACTGTTTTCACTAACCTTTATCACAAGCATTCTTCCTCTCGCAAACATACACACGCACAATCCTCATCGACCCTTTCTATATACATGGACCTGCCTACGTGTCTCATGTACGCACATTATCTTTACGCTTGTCTCTCACGCATTGTCTCACACCTCTCTTCCTAATCGACGAGTACGATTCTAGCAGAGCATTCTGTAGGATGCCCCTTAAAGTTAGGTTGAGTGAATAGTAATATCAGAGATAAAGGGGTTACCTTAGTCCGAGAACCTAGGGTTACAAATCCTAGCCGGCTTTGTCAGTGGACACAGAGTCCTTCACAATTCTGCTATCTTTGTCTTGTAGGACTAGTCATCCATGGGTCTTCCTAAATGCGTCACGGGCCGACCAATGTGGCGCAGGATGGAACCGAACGAAGGGCCTCACCTCGACCCACCGGACCTCACGCGGTGACACACCCTCTGCCCCCACGTCTCATTATCTTCTCACACCCACACATACTAACACAAACACCACACACACAGAAAATTTCTCCTGGTGCCTCTATTCCCTCCCCCTTGCATATAAACACTCAAGGGAATGGAATCTCTTGTCGTGACGTCATATTCGTCTCTCTCTCTCTAGACCACTCTCATTTCTCGTGCTATCTCTCCCACGCCCCCCGTCGGCCCCTCTATCCATGCCTCTCTCGAATACGTAATACACACACATACCTCTCTAGGCCCCGCCAAATGCATCAACTACACATTCACACATGTTACATCACGTACCCCATTGATCTAAAAAGCCCTCTCTTCACGTTTATTTCGCATACAACATTCCTTTTGAATAAAGTGTGGCCAAAAAATTATTTTAGAGTTTCTACATATATACAACATTACAAAGTTATATGGAGGAGTACGAACGCTAATTTGCATTGCATGGTGCCCACAATGATATTTATTCCGCACTGTGAATTTGTATATTTTTATACTATATACAAAGTTAGTCATAATAAAGAAAAACGAAGAGCATCTCTCTGTCCATCGCATACCCCCCTGTACGCCCCTTTCACATATGCACACAAAACTATCTCCAGGTCCTCTAAAAGTAAGCCCCCAGAAAATTCACGCATGTTTCATCTTTCTCTCGTGATATATGCAATGACCATCATTGTATTTGAAGCGAAAGCACGATACATACATTGGACTTCAGAATCCACTCATTACGGTCACCATTTACGTTTAGTGGTTATTATACAGTCACGGGCTCACCGTACAACTCTGTATTTGCTCATGACATGACTAGTTGACCAGTTAAACGCTCCACGTGGCACCTCTAGTGTTGCATCACATTATCTCACTACCATCGTGCCCACCTGTCGACTTGTATCTACTCTACATCTACACTCTTATAAAATACGTAAAATACACTCTTATAAAAAAACAGAGTTGTTGATAATGGTGTGCCTGCCATCCTGCAATATAGGCCGTCCGATTTATATCTGACGGGTAGGAAAGAAACTATGGCAATTTTGCAAAAAGGTACCCACACACCTCTCCACATTTGCAAATAAGGCCTTCCCTCGTTCATCCTTTTCTCTCACAATATAAACAAGTCATAGAAATGCATCTTGATGTTACGTGCAACGCACGGGCATCTTGCTAGTAAGAATGAAAACAAACGACAAAAAAATATTTGGACGGTGGTTCGAAGTCATGACCGCGGGCACAGTGGACAAGGTGGCCTTGTATTGGTATGCGGAGCCGTCTGTTTTAACACACAGGAGCTGGTGTGGTGATTATACACACACACACACGCATGCACACGAACTGCATCCACGCAACACTCACCCAAACACATGCACCCACGCACGCACGCAACACTCACACGTACACACGCAGCCACGCACGCACGCAACACTCACACGCACGCACGCAACACTCCCACGCACACACGCACGCATGCATGCACACACCAGTACACCACACGACCAACACACACTCTCACGCTCAAGTGCTCAACCTACACGTGCATGCGCACACATCAGGCCTTGACAGACACATACACAACCAGGTGATTCCCGCGCACAGGTTGGAGCCTTGTCGCGCCTGCGTAAATTTGTGTTTATCTGACCTTTTGCCTATGCAAACTAACAGGTGGGACCCACAAGGAACGTGGTCAATTTAACTAGTCAACATGGCGCCACACAGACTATTTGGCCGGTCAACAGAGTGCAGTCCGATGCTGAACTGTGAGCAAGTGACCGTAGAATCACCGCAAAACGTATATAGTGACCGTAATCAGCTTATTCTGAAGTTCGGTGACCGTATTACGCTTTTGTCTCTGTAGGCCCTCCAAAACTACATCTCTACACGTTCTCGCATGTTACATCTAACAACTATGCAATACAGCACTACTACTACACTCTAACACAATAAATCATATGTGTTTTTAGTTTTACTAGATATCATATTGTTACTTATAATTATTCAGTTTGCATACATTAAAATTCCCTTTGAAATGTATGGCCAGTGGCACGGGAAAAATCCCGCCCTTTACTGTTTAATCGGGTTTGTATCGATGGATCGTGCGAAACAGCAAAACTATAGTACTATACATTACTACAAGTGATAGTTCACTGGGACGTCGTGTCATCTACTCCTCCGTCGTAAGAGTGGAGCGCTCGCTTTCATAAATCTTCTAGTCCCTTTCATCGACATGTGGGACATCAAGCTACCGGGTCCACGTGCCATACCGGAATACATGCAGAGCAGCCGGGGTGAAGCACCCCAGTCATGGCACCGGCGTAGTAATGAGCAATGAGGCGTCAAATCACAAGCTGCACCTTTCCCGCAGTAAGTTGGAGGGACGAAGCAACCACCATTTCACTCGTTGCTGAATCCGCTTCTCCCTCATCTTCTTCAACTTAACCATGTGTTGCTTGTGCCGTTGTTCTGCCTCATGTGGGACGCGGATCGGCTTGGTAAAGCACTGACACGTGGGACCGCATGTTAGCAAACCGCTAGGACAACGTCCTCCGAAAATAAGAAGCCCAATCCTAGACTTACAAAGGGCTACGTAGCTGCTACGTATACTTTCCATCTAATCTATATATGCCCCCCCTGATTTTCAGGTGGGGTGGGCCTAATCCTCTCCTTTAATCCAATCAAATAGTCCCACATCACATCAGTTCGTAACTTTACGTAAACCATTACATCGATGTAGCATTGCTCAAATAAGAAACCTCCCCCGCCATCCGCGCGGCAAAATCACCTCCTTTTTACTAATCTTGATTCTATAATTTTTTAGATCAATATAATTGAGATTTGTATAGATAGCACACAGGAGCAAAACCAAGTAGTACGGTTAAGGGCATCCACAATGTGTAGCCAAATGTGAAAATAGCTTTTGGCATCGTGGGAACCATTGTGGACGGTGTTGCCAAAGCCAAAAAGATGGAACCGAAGCTCCCTGATTGATTGATTGAAGGAATAAAAAAATGCAACGTCTCTCCTCTTTCTCCCATGCTTGGACGCATGTAGTACAGTATAAAGCACATAGTCTACTCCCCTGTCCCTTCTATCACAAATCACAAAGCAGTGAGGCGTCAAATCAGAAAAGCACGGGCGAAGCAACCATCATTTCACTCTTCGCTGACTCCGCTTCTCCATCGTCTTCTTCGAGAAACCATCTCACCGCACTAGTACTCCTAGTAGTACTAGTAAAGGACTTCCTGGATGCAAATAAGGCGGTTGTCTCGGCTTGCAGGCGGCACTTGCGAACGACTTACCGTGGTCTCCCTCAATGGTGTTCTCCGTCGAACGCACTTCGCCAAACCACCAAAAAAAAGATATCGTCGACGTCACCGCAATGGGGAAGGAAGTCAAATATAGTAACTACCTCCATTTTTTTGTACACAAAGCCAGTATATCAAAATTACAATTTGCAAAGGGCCACTAACACTAATCGAGGCAAAATTGATGGGGTTCGCAACCAAGGACATTAATATCCCCTGCATGCATGCGAAAGTGAGAAGGTTGGTTTGCATGGCGCTGCATTAATCAAGTGATGAGGAGTGAGATGGTTAGCTCTTTTGCCTTTGGAGAAAAAATACGCATTAATTGACACGTGAAACGAGGATTTTTATCGATTAAATCCCGCGAAGGAAAACCCTGCCTTTCTTTTTTAACACTAGTACTCCTAGTACGTACGTACTTACCCTGTTTGGGTCTAGGCCTTGCATCGCCAAACTTCGCCACACATTTTTGCCAAGCTTGCCTAAAGTTTTCAAAATGAGAAGGAGGTACACTTGCGCACGGCTGTCGCGGTCGCACGGCACCCTCACACGGTCGCTCCTGCACGCCGCGGTCGCACCGCACCCTCACACAGTCGCTCCTGCACGCCGCAAACCCAACCAAGGGAACACACCCTCACTGACACGTGCTGTCGCATGTGAACAAACCAAACTCAGCCATCCTATCGCTGACACATAATTTTCGTTCATAGAGTATGTTTATCCAACCGCATGTTGGGGAGTATCCGTACGGCCCGGGCGGTGGTCTGTTGGGGAAGAAGAAGAGGTGAGGAAGAAGGAAAGAAGGGTTAGGAGACGTAGGATATTCATCCAACCGCCTGAAATGGTAGACTGACCCAAGTCAGGCGACTTGCATAAAAAATATATGTTTTTACACAGCAAAAGATCCATAAAAACAACAACATCAAGAAAAACTATCACTGCTCGCGGAAAGAGACGGCCTTGTCGTCTTTGGCTGCCGGCGCGAACCAGCCGTCGCTGCCGACGTGTGTCTCCGCACCGTGGTTGTCCTCGGCCTCCAGCTACTCGTTCAAGCGGAGCGTGCGGGCGCTCTGCACGGACGAGAGCATAGCCCGGTTCAAGTCGAGGATGTCCGGTTCCGCCTGCAGGAGGGCCTCGATGGCAGCGGCATCCGCGCGCTCCGCGTCGAGTCGAGCCTCCGCCACCCGGTTCAAGTCCAGGACGTCCGGTTTTGCCTGCAGGAGGGCGTCGATGAGAGCGGCATCCGCGCGCTCTGCGTTGAGTCAAGCCTCTGCCGCGCGGTTCAAGTCCAGGACGTCCGGTTCCGCCTGCAGGAGGGCCTCGATGGCAGCCGCATCCGCGCGCTCCGCCTCAAGTTGAGCCTCCGCTGCCCGGTTCACATCCACGACATCCGGTTCCGCCTGCAGGAGAGCCTCGATGGCAGCGGCATGCGCGCGCTCCGCGTCGAGTTGAGCCTCTGCCTCCCGGTCCTCCTTTAGTATCGCCATGTTGAACCGCTGGTCCGCCTGCACCATGGGGGACTCGGACGCCGGCACGAAGTCGACGTCCATCGTCTCATGCCCATCAGGGGCCTTCTGCGCCGCGACCTCCGCCATGAACATTGGATCGGCTTCCTCCTCCTCGTAGCTTGGCTCCATAGAACTCGGGGATTGGCCCGCCGCAAAGCGAGCTTGGGAACGGAGGTCTGTGGCGCCGACCGCCGCCGCGATTTCTACGCGGCGCTCCGGCGTCAGCATCTTGTAGTAAGTGATCTTGCGGTGCACCATGGCTTTCCGGCGAACTAGGGGACGCTTGATGCAGGCTAGGGGATCGAAAGGTGGGGGAATGGGCTGGAGATTTGGTGTGGTTTTAGGGCAGTGGCTGGCGTAGGCCGAGCAGCGAAGGTTCTGGTGTGAATAGTGGTTCCGGTGACGACCGGTCAATCAGTTTTGACTATACATTGCTCTTGTCGCGTTCGCGTTGCAGCCCGGCACGCTGGACCCTCCACGTCGCTCACCAAATGGAACGCGCTTCGTCTTGCGTTTTCGCTCGCTTGTCGGACCGCAGTTGAGAGCAAACCGACGTCCCTCCCCCTCCCCCGCCCGCGTCACTTATTATACCACCACTCCCTCCGTTTTATGCGGAGTAAATAAAAACAGAGGGAGTATACTACGGATGAGGATCCCCTGACGTGGCCGAATCCGTTGAGTAACTGACATGCGGGGCCTAGCAAGCATGGGGTCCGCCAGTAAGTGACCAAAAGGGAGGGTAAGGCAGGGATACCTACGTCAGAGGATCCACTTCCACTATACTACTTTGACCAAATGTTAGAGTAATAATATATGACATGCAACTTACACAAATGTTAGAGTAATAATATATGACATGCAACTTACACAAAGCATACAGGGTCTAATGCGTTTTTCGAGGCTAACTTTGACCAAATGTTAGAGTAATTATATATGACATGCAACTTACACAAAGCATACGGTCAAATTCGTATGTGAAAGGAGTTTCCAATGATATAATTTTCACATTATACATCTCATGTACTATTAATCTTGTCAATAGTCAAATTGGAAACCATCTCGAGTACAAATCTAGGAGTACGTACGAATCCAACAATATTGATCGGGCGTTGTTGAATGTTGATACCTTTTTGATCAAAGTAGAGATACTTTGACTACACATAAAACTTATATGTAAACTAGAAAGGATAGGGGGAGTATATTGTACGTTCAAAAATGAAACGAACATTGAATACCCTTTATATATGATTTGCGGATGCTATGATCACCGGTTCAAAATTGAATCCGCCTTAGGTATCACGTGCCCCCACTCGTTCCCTCTCGATTTCATCTGGGGGTCCGGAGATCTATTGAAAGAGGACTAGGGTGGGTACATGCGAATGATACTCGGCGGAATGTTCAAATGAGGCATGCGGGAGGATGGACTCGACTGGAGGGCGACATGATCGATGGAGAAGAGGGTTGGAGAGGAATGAGAAATAAGCAAACGCCACATGATTATACTTGAACGGCTCAAATAAACAATAAGTTGTCTCGCTTGGCCTACATAGTGAAAGGCCTAATGCGCAACGCGGAGGACTAACGCTCGAATATGGCGGGGAAAACAGGGAAACCGACATGTGGGGCACACCCGTCGGGACGACGTAGCGCAGACTAGTCCAATGGAGGAGCTGGCCCACGACCTCCTCGCCACCGACAACCGTTCATGTGGGTCGTTGGGGCCAACAACGGGGCGCAGCTCCAGCACTGCCTCTAGACACGGCGGCCGCGGTGAGCGACACGCTCATATCGTCGCTAGACACGGTCGGTTTCAGTGTGCCGAGGGTGGCGTTAGTGCTGTGGCACGACCAACGGTATGTTTGGTTTGTGCCCAAGGTTGCCCCATCAAAGCATTGGGTAGCCAAAATTTTGGTTGAGGTATTGGCTGCCCATGATTTGGCCGACATTGGCAAGAAAAATGAACTAGAGTTAGCTAGAGTTCTTTGGCATGCCAAAGAAATGGCAACCATCCAAACAAAGACCAATCTTTGGGTCATGACCAAAATTTTGGTTGAGGTATTGGTTGCCCATGATTTGGCCGACATTGGCAAGAAAAATGAACTAGAGTTGGCTAGAGTTCATTGGCATGCCAAAAAATGGCAACCATCCAAACAAAGACCAATCTTTGGGTGATGACCAAAATTTTGGTAAGGTGCACTTTGGCCACAATCCAAACACACCCCAACACCCGGCTCGTCGAGGATGCACGGGGCGCCGCGACGCGTCCGCGGAGTGGTGCAGCGTGGCCAACTGCATCCTCTAAACCTGAGACCATGCCGGGTCATCTTGCTTTTTCAATGACATGCGGGGATCGCATGTGAGTAAAGGGCATCTCCAACGTTGCCACGACCGCAGCTGACTACCCTGGCACACCAAAACCCTCGTCCCTCGCGCCATCGCACGGTGCGTTCCCAGCCGGCGCCAGCTGCCCGCATTCACGTCGTCCGTTCGTATGTCGTCGTTAAGAGGCTCGGTGCCCGAGGAACCAACTCCGGCGACTTAATGACGCACCCGGACGCTTGGCCTCACCGGAATGCGCTACTTAAAGCGGCAACGCCCAGCTAACCTCCACACCATAGCGCATCGTCCTCCTACCTGGCACCACATCCGCCATGACCGCAAGTGCGAACGCTCTGCGGGAGAGCTTGTCTTCGGGGATGAAGCTCGAGGTTGCCGCCCTCGCTCAAATCACCTCTCGCGACGCAATAGCGGCGTAGCCGGACGCGGACGCGACCACACAAGCGGTGGCCACGCTGGCGGCCGACGACGGGAGCACCGTCAGCCACGCGTCCTACTTGTCGCCGTCCAACGTCCGGCACTGCCGAGGTCGGTGACTCGTCCGAGGATGAGTAGGGCATGGGAGGCGGCAGGGCATGGTGTGCGAACTGGCCGGTCCGTATCCTGTGTTCTACTCTTCCTCGCCGGAGACCGCACCTTCACTTCACGGGTCTTGAACCCCGCCCCCGTACATAGAGATCGCAGATGGAGGACGTCGGTCGCCACCATAGAATAGGTTTAGGGTCGGGTTTCTTTTATTTTTCTGTCCTATAAAAGTTCGAAATGTAATGAAAATCTGCCGTGTTTGCATTAATCTCGGCCGATGTATATGAACTTTCACAATAATATACATATTGTAGGAGTACTAGCAAGATGCCCGTGCGTTGCATGGAAGATCAAGATCTTGTGGGAGAAAAGGATGAACGAGGGAAATCCTTATCTGCAAATGTGGAGAGGAGTGTGGGTAAATTGTCATAGTTTCCTTCCTATCTATTAGATATAGATCGGACGGCCTATATTGCAGGATGACAGGCACACCATCATCACCAACTCTGCTTTTTATTGAACCGAGACAAATCTAACATGCGAAGTAAAATAAACACATAGGGTCTATACATACACAAATTATCTTAGGCACTCCAATAGTACGTCCACTACACATTCACGCATTTCACATCTTTCTACATCTACGGGAACCTACGAAAGGGTTAACGTAAATTGCCTCTCTCTCCTCCCCTGATTTTCATGGTGGTGGGCCCCTCCCTCCCCCCAATCTACAATCAACAGCTCACACGTTTCACATTACGTTAATTACGTAACTGGGATTACGTAGGTGTAGCATTACTCGTCCTAAAAAACCCAACTAAGCCAACCTCCCAGCATATCGCGCGGGAAAAGACCCGGCCGCGCCATTTTAATCGGGATTACCGGATTACTAGTAGTAGTATCGATGGATCGCGCGAAGCAACAATTTTTTTTGAGGGGGCGAAGCACCTAGTTTAAAAGGAAAAAAGGCGGTACACTCACAGCACTCCTGTCGCGGTCGCATTGCACCCCACACACGTTCGGTCCTGCACACGGCTCACGCAAACGGAACGCGCTTCGGCTTGCCTCTTCACTGACACGTGGGACTGCCCTTGGAGAAACCGACCATGCGCCAAACTCCCCCCGCCCGCCGCGCGAAAATCCTCCCCCCCCCACACCCAAAAATTCCCCCCAAATCCGATTCAACCGCCCTTCGGCCAACAAGCCAATAATATTCCCCAAACCCCCCTGCCCCTTGTCCCCCTCCACTCCATTCGCTCCGCCAAAGCCGCCCTCCCCGCCGCGCCGCGGTTCGGCGATCCTCTCGCTCCCACAGTACGCTCTCGTAGACTGCCGTCCTCTAGCCGTGCCGCCACCTCTGGCTACATTCTTGTGAAGGCGCACGGTGGTCAGCGCCGCCAGCGCTGGCGATGTTCGTGTGGAGACGCACGGCGGTCAGCTTCTCCCACGGTACGCGCATTCTAGACTGAGGCCCCATTCATGTCGGTGTAGCGCTGAATGTTAGCTGATAGACGTTGTTAATCTCAATGTTTGCTGAGGTAGTTTACTGTCAATATGCTCTGCTTAAGAAGATTCCTTGCCCTGTTCTGCACTCAATCTACTTAGCTGAGATGGCACGCCAAGGCCGATTAGTTGCTAAAATATCCTGCCATATATTTATTGTGACGTAGATTGCCATGGTCTAGTAGCCAATCTGTTAGGTGAAATAGCTCTACACCGTTTTATACTCGATCTTTGTTGCTGCGATGGCCTTCGATAGTTCGATGGCTGTGTGCTCGGCCTCATTGACTGCTGAAACAGCCTGCCATAATTTGGCACTCAAATCTGTTTGCTGAATTAGCTTTACATATATTTCGTTACTTAGATCTGCTCGTCCAAATATCTTGCCATAGCTTTAGACATCGACCTTCTGGACTTCATAAAAAAGCATATATGTTTTTCCTGTAATATCTAGTAGAAGAACTAATTTGTATGTCTAACAGATGGACAGGACTTGGATAACTTCTGCTCGAAGATTCTCCGCTGCATATGTCGAGGGGGTTGAAAACTTCATGAACTTTATCAGAGCTGAGTACGGTGGTCCGAAATCAGATGTGCTCTGCCCGTGAGCGGTTGTATGAATTCAGTTACAAGACCCCAGTCAACTATGCAAAATCATCTACACTTGTATGGGATGTCGGTCACATATACTAGGTGGGTTCATCATGGTGAAGCTGTGAACGTCAATGTTATTGACTACGTGGAAGCAGCAGATCACCATCTTGATCTGCCTGATGCTCAGGTGGAAGAGGAGGAGGACGTGGTGGTGGCGGAGCCAGTGAGTTTGACCAACATTGAAACAATGCTACGAAATGCTCGTGCATTCCGTGAACTTTCACCTGCAGAAGAAAAACGGTGGGCCCGCATGTTGGAACAAAGCAACGTTGCTGTCACCTAAGGAAATAAGCTGTTAGTATTCTCAGCTATGGTCACCTTTCTTCAGGTGAAGACATCTGAGCAGATGACCAACAAATCATTCGATGCGATGTTGGCTGCTTTCCACGAATCTTTCCCAGATGCGTCTGAGCTGCCACACACCTACAGTAAAATGAAGAATTTCCTTTGTGCAGTTGGAATTGGATATGATATGATCCATGTTTGTAAGAATAATTGTGTTCTATTCCGGAAGGATTATGCCAACTTAAGTGAATGCCCGAAATGCAAATCATCAAGATGGAAAGATGGCGATGCTGTGAAGAGGATTCCTCATAATGTTCTGAGACATTTTTCAATTATACCAAGATTGCAGAGGTTGTTTCATGATGCTGAAACAAGAGAGGATGTACTGTGGCATTCTAGGAACCAGGAGTATAGAGATCAGAATGTAATGAGCCATCCATCTCATGGTAGTGAGTGGAAAAGCTTCAATGATAAACACAAAGAGTTTGCTGCTGACCCGAGACACATTAGACTTGGATTAGCTTCAGATGGATTTAACCCATTTGGCCACCAGAGCGCCACATATAGCATGTGGCCAGTGCTTGTTATCCCTTACAACATGCCTCCAAATGTCTGCACCAAAGAATCAAACTACATGATGGCCTTGCTCATCCCAGGTCCAAAAAGTCCTGGAAAGGATTTTGATTTGTTCATGGAGCCTCTTGTGGAGGAACTTCAACAACTATGGAAGGGTGTTCTCACTCGAGACCTATATAGCAGCCCACCAGCTGATTTCTTTCTGCGTGCCGTTATAATTTGGTGCATCCATGATTATCCGGCTTTGGGCACTATGTCAGGGCGAACGACACATGGTTACAATGCATGTGTTCACTGTGATAGGAATCCGCTGTTATACGCAATACTTAGCAAGATCTGTTACATTGGACACCGCCGTTTCCTTGCCAAGGACAAGCCGCATCCTAGAAAATACCGAAGACATGTGTTCAATGCAAAGCATGAAAACCGTGATGTGCCAAAGAGGCTCACCGCCGATGAGTTGCAAGTGGAATTAGAGAAGGTCAGGCATATTACACTAGGAAACCATCCTGGTAATGGTAGCGGGAAAAGGAAGCGTGGCAGGGTAGAAGAGAGATTATTGTTTACCCGCAGGTCCACTTTGTGGGACTTGGAGTATTGGAAAGATTTGGATCTGCGGCATAATCTTGATGTGATGCACATCGAGAAAAATATATGTGACAGCATTATCGGCACACTTCTTAATATTGAAGGCAAGACGAAAGATACCTTAAAATCTAGGATTGATTTGACACACCTGGGTATCAGAAAGGATTTGCAGGTGCAAGATGAAGGTAAACCACAGGATATGGCACCAGCTGTGTATGTCTTGGACAAGGTAAAAAGAAAAGAATTCTGCGAGGTCCTGTCACGTGTGAGATTCCCACATGGATTTGCTTCCAACCCTGAAAGGAGAGTCAGTGCAGATGGAAACAAGGTACAAGGGTTGAAAACTCATGACTGCCACATCCTACTTCAAAGGGTTTTACCTGTTATCCTTAGAGGATTGGGCCGCCCTGACTTATACAGAGCAGTTGCAGAGTTGGGACAATTCTTCAGGGAACTCTGTAGTAGGAATATCAGGATAGATGCTTTGGAGCATCTTAGAGACAAGATACCAACTATCCTATGCGACCTTGAGAAGATATATCCTCCAGCCTTCTTTGATGTGATGGTGCATTTGGCTGTTCATCTACCTGATGAGGCACTACTTAGAGGTCCAGTACAGTATGGCTGGATGTACCCTATTGAAAGGCGGCTAGGCACTTTCAAGGGCTATGTTAGGAACAGAGCTAGACCCGAGGGTTCCATTGCAGAGGCCTACATTGCTATAGAAACATTGACATTTTGCTCAAAATACATTGAAACAGCTGATCAGCTTAGCAAAGAGGTGGGTGAAGACAATCCCGGGCTCAATGTTTTCGATTATTCTGTTCGAGTTACAGGGAAGAGTCGACAAGAGGACAAACCTAAAGATTTGGACAAAATGGTTTGGTATTTGTTGAATAACTGTCCTGAGATACTACCTTATATCAAGTAAGTGCAGTACTGCAGCTTATACATCGTAATCTACTAAACTTGCAGCACATTCTTATATATTGAGATGTTTGACGCGATCACTATGTTGTGCAGCATCTACAAAGAGGAGTTACTGCCGCAAAATCCAAGAAACATTGACAAACTGGTTATGGCAGGATTTGCGAAATGGTTCAAGAACCATGTAAGCTTTTGAAGTGCACTGTCAGTTTTTTTTAATATATTGAGTACATAAGATGATCAACTTGTCTATTTTCTAACCATAGGTTAAGAAGATGCGGGAGGATGGGCAGGCAGTTGATGATGCCCTTTACTCACTAGCAATGGGTCCTGATACTCGGGTAAGACATTATGAATCTTGCGTTGTTGGAGATTTGCGCTACAACACCCTTGAACGAGATGAAGGCAGGAAGAAACAAAACAGTGCCATCATGAGCACGGATACGTATGACAAAGAGACAACTGAAATGTATGCTAACATAACAAACATTGTTCAGTTGCAGTATATCTCCAGTCTCGAGGATCATCGGTGTGTGGTTCTGTTGTGCTGTCGTTGGTATAACCTGTTTTCCAGGATCGCAAAACCCAGAGCTGATGATTATTTCAAATCCATCAATGTCAAGGCGGCGTACCAGACCAACGAGCCTTTTATTTTGGAAAATCAAGCAACACAGATATTTTTCTTGGAAGACACATTTGCACGTAGCGATGACTGGAGAGTATTGCAAAGGTTTGAGCAGTGGAATTCGTTTAATGAAGTTGCACAACAAGATGATGATTACACTGCTCCTGATGTACAAGATAACACAGATGTTCCTAATATCTCTGAGAACCATCACGTCAATGACGCCGGCGAAAAGATTGCTTGTCGTGCTGTGGACATACAGGAGTTGATCAAGAAGAAGCCAACGTTCGAGGACGTTGAGGACGAAGAAGAAGATGACACCGTGGGGCATTACCATTCAGACTGATAAACATGGCGAAGAAGAAGATGACACCGTGGGGCATTACCATTCAGACTGATACACATGGCGAAGATGTTGACGCTGCTACTGCGGATGATGATTACATTGCTTTTGTCATATTTGCCTGTCAGAAGACGTTTTTTTATCTACTATGTGAAATTGTGTTTGCTATGACAACTGAAACCTGATGAACATGTTGTTTAGTATTTTGCTATGAGAACATCACTTGTTATGTATGCTGATTTCTGTTTGGTGATTGTATGACAACCAAAACATGATGACATTGTTGTTTAGTTGTACTCATATTTGGCTATGAAACTTGAATTTGATGACATAGTTTGCTGTTGGACTGCAATTTGCTCGACGTCTTCGAATGAGAACAAAGCTGACCCGACAGGGCCTCTGCTATTTATTTATTTATATGAGCAAAAGGGGATACTCCCTGATTTCCGTTAATAGAAATCATTAGATGTTCACAACACTACGCCCAGTCTGCTACACAGGTTTCATTCATTACTAGTTTCAGCAAAGTGCTCATGTCGTAGCCACTGAATACATC
The DNA here is from genome assembly GCF_002575655.3 of Aegilops tauschii subsp. strangulata. NCBI lineage: Eukaryota > Viridiplantae > Streptophyta > Magnoliopsida > Poales > Poaceae > Aegilops > Aegilops tauschii. Next base: position 249,379,280 of record NC_053035.3, read on the forward strand.
ACGAGTGCTACATACACTGCAAATAAAGACACAATCATCCTACAGAGCACATCGATTTTGCCCATTATCTTCACAAGCTCTTTCATCTCCTCATTGCTGTCAAGGCCGTTCAGCAGCTGTTGCTTGGCCATGATCAGAGGAACTGCATCTTTAACCTTCTACTCTGCATCTTCCTCTTCTGCCGTTCCTTCAGTTACTTGTCCAACACCCCAAGCTGCTGGTATTGGGACTCCTTGGCTAACCAAATAATCAGCGTAGTTGCATCCCCCCACATCAGCAACTTCCTAGAAATACAAATCACACGAATCTTCCCTTTTCTGCACAAATCAAATTGGAAGATCATCAACCAAACTATTAAAAAATCAGCAACTGAAAGCAGCAGAACAACACTTAAACATATTATTACCTCATGATTCGGGCATTTGTAGAAGACTCGGCCAGGGTTGCAGATTGTGGTTGAGAAGCGACGGATGACTCTGTGTGATTTGCAGCAGTGGCACCACACCAACGGCAGCGGGTTGCGATGAGCAATCGGCTGCGGTGCGCGTGCCGGCGGGGGTGTGATGAGACCCACAGGCGATGTTACGGGTGGCGACTTGGCGCATATCTGGTTGTTGCCTGCTGAAGAGCAGGTGGACGAGCAGCCAGCGGACATGGTTGTTGCGGCCAGAGCTTCTGATGCTAGGCAGAGTAAGTAGAGAAGAGGAGAAGCGAACGTTGGATATGTCAGTTTCATTACTTGCAGAGTAGCATAGCACCATATATAGTCATAGTCTAGGTTTGGATTCGAACCAGCTACAGGAGGGACCTCCTTGTTTTGCGAAAAAAATTATTTCTCCACCTGACAACTGGGACCCACCGGTTGTATCTTCGCACGGAAGGAAGTGCCTCCTTGTTTTGTGAAAAAAATTATTCATCCCATTGACAGCTGGGACCTGTCAGATTTGGTGACTAACTTGTGGGCCTACTAAGCGGACGTGTACGCACGGCTTTGTCAACTTAATCAACAAATGATTCTAGCAGCTGGACCGTTGGATGTTAGTCCAACAGCCATGCTCCTTCTTCAACCTCTATTCTTGCTCCTGTCTCCCGTGGGCGGCACCGCGGCTGTGCTGCCGCGCACCCGAACCAATCAAGTTTCCCACTCCTCTCCATCTGCGACTCCACTGCCCCGTCTTCCCCATCTCCGGGTCGTTCCAGTCTGGGTGCGCTCGGCATGGTGTGGTCAACGTGGTCAACAACCGAGAGTCATCGGAAGATGATTGTACGTGAGAGGCTGACAGTGGGGACGCACCACGCCCATGGACGCATGCATGCAATGGAACGCGGCGAGGTCAACGAGGTCAAGGAACGACTTCCATCGGAAGTATACTATACGTGAAGAGTCTCAGCTGGGTCCACGGCCGCAGCAAATAAGTGCCTCCTTATTACGCGGAAAATAATGATTCCTCCAACTGACAGCAGGGACCCACTGGACGGGCCACCGTATTTTGCGAAAAAACGTTTGCCCCCTGACTGCTGGGACCCACCTGACGGGCCACCGTATTTCGCGAAAAAACGTTCCCCCCGCTGTCAGCTCGGGCTCACTGGAAGTGCCTCCTTATTACGCACAAAAAAATGAATACTCCCCCGGCTAGCTGGGACCCACCTTGGTGGGAGGCTGACTTGTGGGCCTACTAAGTTGATGGGGACGAAGGGCTTTGTCAACTTAGTCAATATGAACGATTCTAGCTCCAGTGACCGTACGATATCCATCCAACGGCCGTAGTGCTTCTTCAACCTCTGGTCTTCTTGCTCCAGCCACCCAAAGCAGCGCCGGTCGTACCGCATGCTCCTGCCTCCCGTGGCCGGCTATGCTGCCGCGGAGGCCTCACCGCCCCCTACTATTCCCACCGCTAGCCAGGCCCTGCGGCGACGGTAGCCTCACACCACAGTCGAACCAGTGAACCCTCGTACTCCTCTCCGCGCGGGCTTCCACTGCCGCGTCTTCCCCGGCTCCGCGTCGTCCCCTTCCTAGGCCTCACCGTCGTCCACCGCCGTGGTGCTCTCCACGCGGCGTGGTCAACGTGGTCAAGGAACAACTTCCATCGGAAGAGTACTGTACGTGGAGAGCCTGATAGCTGGGTCCACGGCCACAGCCCAGTTTTTTTGTGATTTGCCAAGTAAGTCGCTTTGTTAGGACTGTTGGGCTGCAAATCTTTCAAGACGAGGAGAGCTTTCATTCGGCTGGCCGAGAAAATGGCCCATCAGTAATGAGAAATGGGCTGTACATTTTTAAAACACATCAAACCGGCAATTAGTTTCAAATATCTTTTTTTTCATTTCGAGATTTTAAATTACATGAATTTTTATGCGTGGAGAATTTGTTGGATTTTATATTGATATACATTTATTTTTAAAATCAGTTTGAATGTGAGTCGAAATTTCGGGATTAAAAACAGTTCGGACCGCACCGAAATATGCAAAATTTCGTATAATTTTTTAACTGTGGCCACAATATGGGCTGTAATGCTAACAAAAAGAATATGGGCTCCAAAAAAACCTTAATAATTAGCAAATGGGCTATAAATTTTTAGAAATAATGGCAGATGGGCTATATCCTGTTTTCCACAGGTTTGAGGATTTCCTAAAAAAAGGTTGACGCACAAGCAGTGACTGTTGGATGGCCATCCAACGGCCGTCGTGCTTCTTCAATCTCTGCTCTTCCTGCTCCAGCCGCTCAAACAAGCGCCGGCGGGACTGCCTGCTCCCTCCTCCCCGCGGCTGGCTCTGCTGCCGCGCAGGCCTCACCGCCCCACCGTACTCCCATCGCTGGCCTAGCCATCCCTCTACTCACCCACACCTGCTGTTATTCTCCAGCGACGGCAGACGAACCAGTAAACCCTCGTACAGTCGTACTCCCCTCCGCGTGGGAAACAACTGCTGAGTATTCCCTGCCTCTGTGTCATTCCCTTCCTAGGCCTCGCCGTCGTCCACCGCCCTGGTGCTCTCGGCGCGGCCTGGTGAACGTGGTCAACAACCGACATGCATCTGAAGTGGACTGTACATGGAGAGGCTGACAGCTGGGTCCACGGCCGCACGCAAGGAAATGCCTCCTTATTACGCGCAAAATAATGATTCCTCCACCTGGCATCAGGGACCCACCGAAAGGGCCTCTGTATTTCGTGAAAAAAAAATGTTACCGCCGCTGACAGCTCGGACCCACCAGCTATATCTTCGCACACAAGGAAGTGCCTCCTTATTACGCACAAAAAAATGAATACTCCCCCTATTAGCTGGGACCCAGTATAGTGGCAGGCTGACTTGTGGGCCTACTAAGTTGACGGGGACGGAGGGCTTTGTCAACTTAGTCAATATGCACGATTCTAGCTCTAGTGACGGTACGATGTCCATCCAATAGCCGTAGTGCTTCTTCAACCTCTGGTCTTCTTCCTCCAGCCGCCCAAACCAGCGCCGGTCGTGCCTCGTGCTCCTGCCTCCCGTGGCCGGCTGCGATGCGGCGGAGGCCTCACCGCCCTCTACTACTCCCACCGCTGGCCAGGCCATCCCTCTACTCACCCACACCCCCTGTTATTCTGCGGCGACGGCAGCCTCACACCGCAGCGAACCAGTGAACCCTCATACTCCTCTACGCGTGGGCATCCACTGCCGCGTCTTCCCCGGCTCCGCGTCGTCCCCTTCCTAGGCCTCGCCGTCGTCCACCGCCCTGGTGCTCTCGGCGCGGCGTGGTCAACGTGGTCAAGGAACGGATTCCATCGGACGTGGACTGTACGTGGAGAGGCTGACAGCTGGGTCCACGGCCGCAGCAAGGAAGTGCCTCCTTATTACGTGCAAAATAATTATTCGTCCACCTGACAGCGGGGACCCACCGGACGGGCCACCGTATTTCACGAAAAAAATGTTTGCCCCTGACTGCTGGGACCCACCAGCTACATCTTCGCACGCAAGGAAGTGCGTCCGGGAAAAAAATCGATTCGCCCCTCTGACTGCTGGGACCCACCAGCTACATCTTCGCAGGCAAGGAAGTGCCTGACAGTCGGGACCCACCTGGTCGAAGCGTACGTAGCGTTGTCATTCTGGTCGCGAACGTGTATGTGCATATATACTGGTGGATGTAGAGGCGCGCACGTGTCGTAGTAGAGGCGCGTACGTGTCGTAGTAGAGGCGCGCACGTAGCATGTACACGTACGTACAGCGGCCAGGATGCAAGAAAGAAAATACGGCCACGTATGTGTACATACGGGCGGGGTCTCGAACGCCTACTCGCGCATACGTACGGCCAGGGCTCGTGTACATGGTTGGGTCGGAATGGAGAAACAACATCGTCGTCGTGTTCATGGGGAGGCAACGGAATGCGTCGTGTTCATGGGGAGGGGTGTGGCATACCGCAAAACGGAGGAAAGGGACCTCCTACGGTCGAAACGGGGGTCCTGTTGATCGGGAGGAGTGTGGCGTACCGCAAACCGGAGGAAACGGACCTCCTACGGTCGAAACGGGGGTCCTGTTGATCGGGAGGGGTGTGGCGTACCGCAAAATGGAGGAAACGGACCTCCTACGGTCGAAACGAGGGTCCTGTTGATCGGGACGAGTGTGGCGTACCGCAAAACGGAGGAAACGGACCTCCTACGGTCGAAACGGGGGTCCTGTTGATCGGGAGGGGTGTGGCGTACCGCAAAACGGAGGAAACAGACCACCTACGGTCGAAACGGGGGTCCTGTTGATCGGGAGGAGTGTGGCATACCGCAAAACGGACGAAACGAACCTCCTACGGTCGAAACGGGGGTCCTGTTGATCGGGAGGGGTGTGGCGTACCGCAAAACGGACGAAACGGACCTCCTACGGTCGAAACGGGGGTCCTGTTCATCAGGAGGGGTGTGGCGTACCGCAAAACGGGACTCCACGGGATACTGTTCATCTCCACCGTCGACCACCTCCAGCCTCCACGGGCTACCGTCGACCTCCTCCAGCCTCCACGGGCTCCTGTTCATCCAGCCTCCACCGCACGCTACTCCACCGGCTACTGTTCAACCACCCCTCCACCGTCTACTGTTCATCCAGCCCTCCACCACACCACGGGGTCCTGTTCATCCAGAGGCAACGCCACCACTCACTGTTCATCCAAACCCTCCCGCAACGCTCACTGTTCATCTGAGAGGCAGCATCGATCAGCTTCAGTTAGCAGCAGTAGCGAAGGAATCGCTCGATCGGGTTCAGTTAACAGCCATCGATCGATCGCTCGGGTTCAGTAACGCGTAGCCTGTAGTGCAATCGCTCGGGTTTAGTTAGAGCCCAACGCCTCGCTCGGGTTCAGTTAGAGCCAACGCCTCGCACACGCGCGCGTACGTGTACGAGAGAAAGTGCATCACTCGGCCCCCGACCTCCGACCGTAACCGGGAACTCCCCGCAATTTTCCTCGCCCTCGCTTCTACCACCGTTTTTTCCATCATGGACGGCGCAAAGAATGTCATGCAGCTGCGTCTCCGGCCCGCCCAGGACGAAAAGCCCATTTTCTGTCATGATTTTTTGTCATAGAAGTAGGAGCCCACCACATCTATGATGATACCGGGTTTTGTCACAATTATCGTCATAGAAGTGTCATATGTATGACAGAAAAAAATATCATTCGGCCCAAAATGTCACGGATGTGTCTTTTTTTTTGTATTGAATGCTTCATTACAGCACCGGGAGTTGATTTTTTTTCTTCCGCTTGTTCTTCCCCTTCATCACTTGGTTCAATAATAGACAAGCTTCGCCTTCAATGTAAGATTTGGCATGTCAATTAGGGAGCACAAGTATAGCACTAAACAACGACATTAATTTTCTGATGAAAGTGGCAAAATACAGGCCAACCGTTGTGAAATATCCTGATCTTACCACAATGGGATATTACGGTGCACATACAGATTGGAAGTCTTGTCTCCATTTGTGCAGTTCACTAAAATCAAGCAACATTACCGTACAAGTAGCATAACAGATGTAAGCACACTGCACAATCATGTGAAAGAAGGCTAGTACTGATCTTTCATGACGCGGAATTCAAACAACTCACAAGAAGTGGATCTGAACCAAATTTGCCAACACGGATAGGAAGTAAGATCTCCTCTTGCGCAGTTCCACTAAGATCAAGCAATCAAGCAACATTGTCATTTTGACATTTTGGTTGAACTGCACAAAACACTCTTTAAAAAAAGTGTTTTGTGCAGTGCAACAAAAGGTCACAATAGCAACAAGGTGAAGTAGATAACCCTGTTTACACAAAGGTGCAAAGGAAACAACTAGTGGTCAATAACGGTGGATGACGGAGAATCCAACAAAAAGAAGCATCTAACTTATCTAAATGGGAAAGAAAGCAAGACAGTAGCATTTCTCAAACGGTGGCATTGATTCATATTAACAGAGACATTATATTAACAATAAAATTCGTTAAACATGTAATTTGCTTTTAACTGTGGCATTGCATCAATTTTCCAGTGGCATTATTAGAGGGTGTTTGTTTACAGGGACTTTTTGGTGTAGGGACTAAAAAAAGCCCCTTTCGGTCCCATCTAAACCAAACAGGAGGGACTTTTAGGGACTAAAAGTGGTCATTTGGGACTAAGAAAGAAGACCCCGAGGGAGAGTCTTTTTGGGACTATTTCCAACAGTTGCCCCTACCCCGCATCGCACCTTATCTCTATTAGTTCATTACTAGGGGTAACATTGTCTTTTAGCATGTCATTTAATAACCTCTAGTCCATGTTTAGTCCCTGAAACCAACCAGGTAGGGACTAGGGACTTTTTAGTTGGGACTAAAAAAGTCCTAGGACTTTTTAACCAAACAGGGCCTTAGATTAATAACAGCTAAAGAGTTGCACGGGACAGTGGACGCACCAGCACCATGTGCATGTACAGATGTATGAAGGGGTGATGCACAGTCTGTTGCAACAAAGAACAAACAACCAAGGAGCATATTTGTGTTGGTCCCAGTTTTGTTATATTTAGACACCTTTCCCTATGTGAGCGCAGCAAATCTAGTCCTGCTCAAACTCTACAGCCTTGTCCCCCAAAACAAAAAGATCAGTTCGTTACAGATGTGCGTACTGCGTTTGTCATTGTTTTCCCTTTTCGACTAACGTAGGTGCTGGATAGACAGTCTGTACTAGTACTTTCCCCTTCCTTTCCTCTTTGAACCACGTCCTAGATTCATGCTATACAACTTTCCCCACAACTTTCCCCCCTTCCTTTCCTTTTTGAACCACGTCCTAGATTCATGCTATACAACTTTCCCCACTCCTTTCCCCCATTCCTTTCCTCTCTGAACCACGTCTTAGATTCATGCTATACAACTTTCCCCACTACTTTCATGTTTGATCCAACACCTAGATTCGAGTGCAGAAGCGGAAAAAGCCCACATGCAGCTAGAGCAATGCATGTGGAATAAGTAAATTATACCTTAAGTTTCTTGGGGTGTGGTTCGGTGGGCGACCGGAGGCCGTTCTGCCCACACTATGTATGGCAGCGAGGAAGAAGGGGTCGAAGGCCCTCCCGCGCCGCCGCTGGGTGAAAGAGAACAGCTGCGCCGGTAGTGGATTCCCTCCCTCACCGACAGCGACAACATTAAGCCTCCTTCCCTTCCTGGCGGATGGATCCTACCGGCTCTTTGACCAGCAGTCAGGGGAGAGAGAGAGGCCAACAAAGTCTTTTGTAGATCTGGAGAGGGTGAGAGAGTGTGAAGAGAGCAACTACAAGCGCTGAGGCTCCAGCGTGTATATATATAGTGGAGAGAGAGTGCGAAGAGTGCAAACCCTAGAAAACAAGCGTCGAGGCCGCGCCGTATACGTGATGAGGTGATTATACGGTCACTACGAGATTGTATAGCTCCGTATCCATCCATTTTGACCAGTCAAAGAATCCTCCTCGCACCGCCCCAGATCACATTCTCTCTTTGTCATGCGAGGCCTACCTGTCATTGGGTGGAAGAAAGAAGTCGAACAAAAACAAAATTATGCTCAAGTGTGGTTATTGAACCCGAGACCTCAAGTTTGATGAGTGAACAGGCTCACTAGCTACACCACCCTCACGTTATGTTTAACGAGAGGAAAATAACCTTTTATACATTCCTGCATTCGTGTGACAAGCATGCCGTGTTTTTTTTGTGTGGGAGTCATTGAGATTTAAATCATAATCGTGTCATGTGGCTTTGGTGGTAAGGTCTTTTGGGATTTAAAGCAGTGTTCGTAGTACATAAATAATGCAGCCTTAGTCACCTTACCTCTCTCCACGTAGTACGTTGGGTCCCACCAGTCAGAGGGTGAAACAAACAAATTAATAAGAAAAATTAAAAGCGCCAGCGTTGTATCTTACCTCACACATCTCGCTACTGCTCGTGAACACTGTCCAATTGATCCCTCTATTCGCTCACGTACTATTTTAAGTGAATCCTTATTATAACATGCACACAATTTTGGGCACTTGTATTTGACCTAAGTCAGTGTGCCACTGTATCTCGTACTACTCCCTCCGTCTAGGTGTAATAAGTCACGTTAGAAGGTGCAGCGGGTCCAAGGTGCAAGCAGATTGGAGGATAAGGAGAAACTTGACCGGTCCTTCCTTCAATCAAAGCCCTGATTTCTATCTTTAAACGCAACAATTAATCACAACAAGTAAGAGATGCCGTTTTAGCTACCATGCAGGGCCACGTATTAGCTCACATGCAAGCCGACTTTGATTTCTTGATTGATCAACGCGTAGTTGCGCTCCATCCATTGGGTTTCCGGGGGAGATAACAAGGCAGAGTAAGGAGAGTTTGGTTACATTGCTTAGGCTTGTCATAGTGGTGAGTAACTTGGACTAGTAACATGCATATGTTACTAGTCTATGTTACTACCTTCATAGTGGGTAGTAACATATGGATGGTAACATGCAGGTCTTCATTAATTGAGATATAGACTCATTTTACCTCAGAGTGTGTGATGTTATAGTAACATAGTATTATGTTACCACAAGCATCTCTTTCTTCATTAACTCCATGCAACATAAGAAATTTTTTCTTGGGATGTGCTATGTTACTACCTAAGTTACTCCCACTATGGCTAGCCTTAGTAAGGGCATCCACAATGTGATGTTTTTACGCCTCTAAGGCTGCCTCTAAGGATTTTTAGTCTGCCTTTATACACTGCACGATTTAGTTTGTCCGCCTCTATGCTTAGCGTCGCCTCCAACGCTAGAGGCAGCCTCCAAGTGAATAAACAAATGGAAGAAAAGAAGAGAGGAGGAAAGAGACCTGCATGCACGCGGATGAGAAGTTGTAACTTGGATTTTTTATTTGTTGTAGGCTTATGGTGGGTTCCACCTTGGAGGCATGTTAAAATCTTTATACACTGCGAAACTTTCTTTCATGCTTAGAGGCACTAACCTAGGGCCCAGCTTAGAGGCTGCACTGCCTCCATACATTGGAGATGCTCTAAGGAAATTGCTCGGCTAGCCCAGCTAGCCAGCTTTCGCTTTGCCAACCTTGCCTGGTCCAACGGTTTAGTTCTTTTTCTTACCAGCCTTGCCCCGTGAAAATCGTTGTCATGAGTGGGTCGCCGATTTTTCCGTGCGCGAAGTTTGCCGTCGGAAGTGAGCCGATCTGGCTCTCCTGAGCTAGTAGTGGCAAGGTTTTTCTAGCCCACCCAAGCTAGATGGCCCACAAAAGCTAACATATTTTAACAGTTCCAAACGCCTAGTTTTGCCCGGCTAGGCTATAAACTGTTCTTGCTAAGGACCCAAACGCTCCCTAAGTAACAACGCTCGCTAGCAACGAGGCCAGGAGGGGATTGAGATGCGAAGTTAATGGACGACGCCTAAACATTTTGGGAATATCTGATTTTCGTAAGATGACTTAACACCTAGACGGAGGGAGTACTACTCCTCAGTCCATGTTTGATGGAATATTCGTCACCTCTTCTCTTCTTGTACGTACTCCATTTGTATCTCACTTGCTGTGGCTTCGCACTCGCATGATATTCCAATTCTATGAACCTGTGTGTGTGTGTGCGTGTGTGTGTGTGTGTGTGTGTGTGTGTTTAGCAGCATGTGTGTGTTAGAGAGAGCGACACATCAATCTACTACTACAGGGAGATGGTGTGTAGTGTACGATTTAGCGGCGAGAGTCCGTGCATCCTCTCATTTCTGGGCGTCCGGTCGGGACAAGCGGACAACTGCCACACCCGCTCCTGACTAGCCTGGCCCACCCAAAGCCCCTCCATCGCCCACGCGTGCTTCCCGCCCGAAACGGTCAGCACCGCTCCAAAGAACGGTGCCGCATTCATGCCCGGGCAGAGCGGACGCGACCTCTCACTGGCGCCTGCGTTGAAGGGAGAAGGGGATTCAAGAGTGATGTTGCTTCGTCCGTCCAACTTACTGTCACGACCGGTTTTTCAATAAAATAATTATTGAGAAAACCAATCCCTGTTACGGACCAGCGAGGAAGAATTCCTTCTCACTGATAGACAATATATTGGTCACAGAAGAAAAATACCAGGAGTACTAAATATAATACAAAGTTGAGCAGAGACTACCCAACAATTTATTACATGCACGCCGATAAAACAATACGGCGGACAGGGTGGCAAACTTCTAACTCACGATAATAACGGTGGTGGAAGTATCATCGCGAAGCGAGTGACATGATTCCAGAATACTACAACTCTTCGAGCGTCGGAGTGAGGCCCGAGAAGACGTATTGCGGGTGGCGGAAGCGTAAACGATACAGGTGACCAATATCCGGGATCGCGCAGAATTGACTGGGACTCCTCTAGGCGTCGGACGCGCTATTAAACTCTTCATCCAAGAGATCGCCTTCGTCAACATCTGGCCAAATCAACAAGCCAGGTGAGTACTATGAAAGTACTCGCAAGACAGTTCGGACATAAGGTATAACAAATGCAAACATGAAGCACATGAATAAGTTAACCAGTGCGATCAGACATAGAGGTAATAAATACTGGGTGCCAAGCGAGGGTCTGAATGACGCCTCGAGCGGAAACTGCAGAATAGTAATACTGGTGCCAAACGAGTGTCTGAAAGACTCCTCGAGAGGAAAATGCGGAATAATAATACAGGTGCCAAACGAGTGTCTGAAAGACTCCTCGAGAGGAAAATGCGGAATAATAATACAGGTGCCAAACGAGTGTCTGAAAGACTCCTCGAGAGGAAAATGCGGAATAATAATACAGGTGCCAAACGAGTGTCTGAAAGACTCCTCGAGCGGAAAATGCGGAATAATAATACAGGTGCCAAACGAGTGTCTGAAAGACTCCTCGAGAGGAAAATGCGGAATAATAATACAGGTGCCAAACGAGTGTCTGAAAGACTCCTCGAGCGGAAAATGCGGAATAATAATACAGGTGCCAAACGAGTGTCTGAAAGACTCCTCGAGCGGAAAATGCGGAATAATAATACAGGTGCCAAACGAGTGTCTGAAAGACTCCTCGAGCGGAAAATGCGGAATACAATGCCGCAGTCGGGCGTCGGGGCGACACCACATAAAGGGCTTATAACAGAAAGTAAAGACAGTGCATGCCGCAGTCGGACGTCTGAGCGACATCACATAAAGGGCTTATATCGAAAGTGAGAAACGAGTACACGCCACAGTCGGACGTCTGCGCGTCGTCACATAAAGGGCTTATATCACAACTCATTATTACAATAGCTCGGAGACATAAATTATCACAAGCATGAGACACAAAATAAAGTTAGTCCATCCACTCGAATAACAATAAGTCTGAGATTTTACCGCTTGAGCTTGTTCACCGGGGCAAGATTTTCACACGGATAGATTTGGATGTAAAGTCTACATTACTGATCATGGATACGATGATTTGGAAAGAATTGACTCTGCAGAGTTTGTACTTAACCACAGCCAACGGATTTCAGTAGTCACGGGGACTAGTTCCGTCTACGGTGTTCTGGAAGGAACACGTCTAACCAGTACACACCCAATTTAACCATCCGAAGCCAGGTATCACCCTCGGCAACATTCAGGAAAAACCCTGAGTCGGGGAGGCTACAACCTCGCGTAGCATGGGATCAAATTTCTATACGCGCGCTATAAGGGGGTGCCCCCCCTCTCGGTCCCAACCGGAAACACCCATGCCCCCTGACCGAATGACTGGCTTTAATCCTGGGCCAAGGTACCATCATCCCGGCCTCTCTGTTTGGTGTGTACACGGAAAGAGGTTACCAACTTACTAAACCGTATCCTGGCAATGAGACATGTGGTAGCACGGAAAGGGGAAGGGACGATAACACGGCTCCAACCAAGTTAACGTCGTGAAAGTCGGATGACACAAGGCTGGCATGCTACAATAGTACCACCTTGCTGCCCTTCATGTCACCACATGATTAGGCCACCTCTCATCAGAGGTCATCGCAACCTTGGAACATGCGGGAAAAGATCGATAACGTGGCTCCAACCACGTTAACGTCGAAGAAAGTCGGATGACGCAAGGCTGGCATGCTGCAACAGTACCACCTTGCTGCCCTTCATGTCACCACATGATTAGGCCACCTCCCATCAGAGGTCATCGCAACTTCGGAACAACCGGGTCGTTGCCTTACAAGCAACGAGGTATTTATCGACCCTCACATGCCACGCACAAATTTTCACATGAACATGCAAAACATCTGCCATATCAAATGTTCAAACATGCTTGCCTGGTTCGGAGAAGTCGGAGTCTAGCTCGGCGAAGTTCGCGGCTCCGTCCCCTCTCCCGAAACCAAGAGCTTCAGTGTCTTCTTCCGCGTCGGTGGGTGGTGGACTCGTCCAACGGGGAGCACCACGTCGACGGCGACACTATCTCCGGCGGACGGCGGTTCAGGTGAGGTTGGGGAACTCCGGTGGAGGGCTGGAAAGTACGAATTGAGGCGCAGGTCAGAACGGGTGATGCAAGGAGAAGCTACTGGCAAGAGAATGGGGGCTGCGGAGCACACACGGGGGCGAATCGGACTGGATCCCGTGGCGGATCACGGCGGCCGGAGTCGAGGAAGGAGACCCCCTCGCGGCTCTTCCAGTGGCTGGGCGTGCTCTAGGGGAAGTGTAGGGCTGGTGGGTGCTCGAGTTGAAGCTCGGGGCCCCTATTTATAGGCAGATCGACGGGGTGGCCGTGAAAGGAGAATCTCCGGCGAGCGATTACGGCGGAGCAGTGTTTTGGCAGGGGGTTTGAGCGGTCGAGCAGCATCAGTGGATGTTACGGGACTCGTTTTGCAGCTAAACGGAGCTGGCCCTGGCGTAATGGCGTCTGCCCACGGTGAGGTGACCGCACGGGCTCAACGGCGGCAGAGAGCGCGCTCCGCGCCCTGGGGTTCACGACGAGAGCGGCAGCGCATTCGGGGGAGTGGACGGCCACGCGGCGGGCTCCGGTGGTTTGGGCGGCGCTGGGTGGAGTCGGCGGCGCCGTGTCTCCCGCTGGCGTCCGCAAAGCCGCCGCCGGCGTCGGTCACGGGGCGGCGCACCTTCTGCTGCTCGTCGCCGACGCCCGCAAGATGCCAGGCACTCGTGCGGTGCAGGAACAAGAGGGCGAGGACGAGGAGCAAGGCGACGCGATGGCACTGGCGAGATCGACGCCCGTTTCTGAAGAAAACGACAGCAGCCACTTGACTGAACTCTGAACTTACTGAATCTTGATAGTGACCAAGCATTGCAGGTGTTCGACAGTAGGTTTTGGTAAAGAGATAAATTTTTCTGGAGCTGTAACTTGGTGAGACGATCACTCAAAGCACCCAGGGGCTGCGTGAATTTACTTGGAATTTTTGGAGAAAGTTTTGAATGAATTTCACCAAATTTGGCAAATCTGGTCCAAACTTGCAGCTGATGTAGTTTGAAATTTTTGAACTGGAGACCAGTGGATCTTCATGGTTCCAGGTTGAGGGTTCAAAGGACTAGGAGGGGAAAGAAGTTTGGTGGTAAAAGTCCAAACAGAAAAAGGAGTTCCTTTGTAAATCTCCATGTGCTATAAGAGAAGACAGAAATTTATTTGACTAGAATTTGAATGGAAAAGATCACATGAGGAGGTTCAACTTGCTGGATTTGATGCAAATCATGATCCAAAGGTGAGGGAAGGGTTAGGATAGATCATTTGCACTTGGGCCATGGCAAAGAGGAATTGTTGAAAGTGGCAAAAGACTTTCCAAAAGCCATAGTGCATAATCCAAAAGATTTACAAAAGTTATTTTCCCAAATGAAAAACCATTTTGTCTTGAGTCCAAAAGAAAGCAAGAACCTCCAAGGTCAAAGGCAGATCTTGGGTGAATCCAAATAAAAAAATTTGCCATAAAGAAAATATATGAGAGGGAGAGTTCTCTTGAAGAAAAATTTTAAATCACTCCCTTCAAGTCAAATAAAACCTTTTGAAAAATCCAATAAAAACTTGGGTGTCACAACACCTACCCCCTTAGGAAAAATCTCGTCCTCGAGATTTCTGCTGATCCTCAAATAGATATGGATACTCTGCTCGGAGGAAATCCTCCCTTTCCCATGTGGCTTCATCCTCAGTGTGGTTGCTCCACTGGACCCTGAAAAATTTTGTCGTTTTCTGACGGGTCCTCCGTTCAGACTCTTCTAAAATCTTTACTGGCCTTTCCCTATAGGTGAGATCTGGTTGCATATCAATGTCCTCATGAGGTACATGTTTCTCCGGGTTACTCACACATTTCCTCAACTGCGAGACGTGGAATACGTCATGGATGTCTGACAGCTCTTTGGGCAGGTCTAGTTGGTAGGCTACCGTGCCTCTTCGTGTCTTCACACAAAATGGTCCAATAAATCTTGGGGCTAGTTTCCCCTTTATTTTGAACCATTGCAGACCCCTCATAGGAGATACTCGGAGGTATACGGAATCACCAGGTTCAAAGCTGACCTCACGATGCTTCTGATCATAGTAGCTCTTTTGTCGGCTCTGTGTTGTCTTGAGTCTGTCCCTGATTTGTTTAACCTTTTCCTCGGCCTCCTTAAGCATATCTAGGCCGAAGATACGGCTGTCACCTGTTTCTGACCAATTCAATGGGGTACGACACCTCCGTCCGTACAATGCTTCAAAGGGTGCCATTTGCAAGCTGGCTTGGTAACTGTTGTTGTACGCAAATTCGGCATAGGGCAAACTCTCTTCCCAACTGCATCCATAGGTGAGCACACAGGCTCTTAGCATATCCTCTAGGATTTGGTTTACACGTTCTGTTTGTCCATCTGTCTGAGGGTGGTATGCTGTACTGAAAGCCAGTCGTGTGCCCAGAGCTTGTTGTAGGTGTTCCCAAAATTTGGAGACGAATTGGGTGCCTCGATATGATATTATAGTCTTCGGGACTCCATGCAAGCAAACTATACGAGATAGATAGAGCTTTGCCAGTCTTTGAGTGGAGTAGGTAGTCTTCACGGGAATGAAATGAGCAACCTTGGTGAGTCGGTCGGTGATGACCCAGATGGCGTCATTACCATGCTGTGATCGGGGTAATCCGACAATGAAGTCCATTCCGATTTCGTCCCATTTCCACTCCGGTATCCTGTTAGGCTGGAGTAGCCCTGCTGGCTTTTGATGCTCGGCCTTGATACGCTGACATGAATCGCAACAAGCAACAAATGTGGCTATATCTCTTTTCATACCGTGCCACCAAAATCTTTCCTGGATGTCCTTGTACATTTTGGTTCCTCCAGGATGGATCGAATATGGAGCGGTGTGGCTTTCCGTCAAGATCTGTTGCTTGAGTTCCTCAATGTTAGGTACACAAAGTCTGTTTCGGTACCACAATGTTCCTTCACTGTCCGTGACGAATTCTGAAGTCTTACTATGGTTCATTTTCTTCTTTATGCCTTTACTGGGATGTCCCTGTTGAGCCTTCTTGATTTGTTCCACTAGGGTGGGTTGTATCTCCAGGTTCGATACGGTGCCCTCGGAGACTAACATCATGTTGAGCCGAGTGAACTCTCGCTGAAACTCAGGCCTCAAGTTTTGCTGACCGTCACTGTCCGGGCTGGGGTTTCGACTAAGGGCATCGGCTACTACATTTGCTTTTCCAGGGTGGTAGTGGATGCCGACGTCATAGTCTTTGACCAGTTCCAACCAGCGTCGTTGGCGTAAATTCAGCTCTGGCTGTGTGAAGATATATTTGAGGCTTTTATGGTCCGTATATATTTCACAGCGATTTCCCAACAGAAAGTGCCTCCACTCCTTGAGTGCATGTATAACTGCTGCTAGCTCCAGGTCATGTGTTGGGTAATTTTCCTCGTGTTTTCGCAGTTGCCTGGAGGCATATGCGACAACCTTGCCGTCTTGCATTAGTACACATCCGAGACCTTTTCGGGATGCGTCACAATATACTTCAAAACTCTTGTGTATGTCTGGCACAGTTACGACTGGTGCGGTTGTCAGCCTTTTCTTGAGTTCTTGGAAGCTCTGCTCGCATGCTTCTGTCCATACAAATTTCTTGTCCTTCTTGAGTAACTGTGTTATAGGTTTTGCCACAGTGGAGAATCCTTCAATAAACCTCCTGTAATACCCGGCCATTCCTAGGAAACTCCGCACATCTGTAACATTCGCGGGTGGCTTCCAGTCTAGTATGGCCTTGACTTTTTCCGGGTCTACGGCCACGCCTTCTTGGTTCAAAATATGGCCCAAGAAACCAACTTGTCTTAGCCAAAATTCGCATTTGCTAAATTTGGCGTACAACTGATGTTTCCTCAATTCTCCCAAAACAATTCTGAGGTGCTCAGCATGCTCTTCGGGTGTCCTTGAGTAAACCAGAATATCGTCAATGAATACCACCACAAATTTGTCCATGAATTTCATGAACACTTTGTTCATGAGGTGGACGAAGTATGCGGGGGCGTTTGTTAGACCAAAAGGCATCACTGTGAACTCGTATAACCCATATCTGGAAGTGAATGCTGTCTTGGGGATATCCTCTGTTCGTACCTTCAGTTGATGGTATCCTGATCTCAAATCAATCTTTGAAAATACTTTAGCTTGTGCGAGCTGGTCAAACAAATCATTTATCCGTGGCATCGGTATTTGTTTTTGATGGTAACCATATTGAGGGTTCGATAGTCTATGCATAGTCTCTGTGTCCCATCCTTCTTCTTGGCGAACAATACGGGCGAACCCCATGGTGAGGAGCTGGCTCGTATAAACCCCTTGTCCAATAATTCTTTTATCTGCTTCTTTAACTCCACCAATTCTGAGGGTGCCATTCTATACGGCTTCTTATAAATGGGAGCGGTGCCAGGTGCTAATTCAATGCTGAACTCGATCTCTCGGTCTGGTGGCATACCTGGTAGTTCTTCCGGGAACACATCAGGGAACTCGCATACCACTGGCACTTTCCTTAATTCTGCGATGTCCATCTTGTTCAGTTTTGGTTTCTGTGACCACGGCCTTTCTTGAGCGGAGACTCTTATTGTCTTGCCGTGATGGTGAGTGAGAATCACTGTCCGATTGAAACAGTCAATGAATCCTTTGTTGGTGGTCAACCAGTCCATCCCTAAAATGACATCCAGTCCTTTACTTTCCAACACGATGAGATTTGCGTGGAATGGCAGTCCTTCGAACTCAATGACCACTCCTTGGCAGTAACCCTGAGAAAATTGCTTGTTTCCGGGGGACTTGATGATCATAGATTTTTCCAAGGGAAGTATCGGAAAACCATGTTGCGAAAGAAAACTCTTCAAAACGAACGAATGGGAAGCTCCAGAATCAAACAAAACCGTGGCAGGTACTGTGTTGACAGGGAACGTACCGAGCACGATGTCTGGGGCATTCTGCGCTTCTTCCCTGGTCACATGGTTCAAGTGACCCTTCCTGTGGTTGTTGTGTTCACGGTGATTTCCCATGTTGATGACATGGTTCATCATCTCTTGGTGTTGTTGCTGACTCTGCTCGAAGAGACGGCATACTTGAGACAGTGCTGCTTCGCTGTCTTGTTGGCTGGACTGACCCTGAGTGAAATTGTTGCTGGTCTGTGTCCTGTAAACATCTTCTGGCTGATTGGGCATGGAGCGAGTCCATCGGCGAGACATTTTTCCAGTCTGGGGTATTAGTTGCAAAACCCATGAGAAAAACTGTGTAGCACAAGGAAACTCTTGCAAAGGCAACACAAATGATTTTTCATGGAAGAGAAGTGCTTAACACAAATCTTACATGCGAAAGCAAATACAAGATACAGCACTCAGGTTGTGCGTACACAAA
The DNA here is from genome assembly GCF_002575655.3 of Aegilops tauschii subsp. strangulata. Taxonomy (NCBI): domain Eukaryota; kingdom Viridiplantae; phylum Streptophyta; class Magnoliopsida; order Poales; family Poaceae; genus Aegilops; species Aegilops tauschii. The sequence goes on from NC_053035.3 coordinate 249,397,477, forward strand.
CCTGACATGTTATTAAAACTAGCGTACTACTCCGGAAGGCAGCAAAACACCCCAATACAAACTAGCGTACAGATAAAAACAACACATCATACAAGCAGACATAACACGCGGCTACTCGGTGCTCTCAGTCGGAGATGGTGAGGATCTCCTTCCCCTTGCCGATGGCAAGGCTCAGCGGTCCAGGAGAATCAACCTCCTCCTCTCTAGCTGGCTCCTGGCGTGCGACGCTGCGCTGCGGTGATGGTGCGGGGGCGAATGGTGGTGGAGCGCGTGTGGCAGGCGGTGCGGCTCTGACTGGAGTAGGGGCGATGACTCGGTCGAACTCCTCAGTGGTAGGCAGACGGCGAGCAGTGGCAAAAACGGCCGGTGCATACGAGGCTGAAGACGAGACGAATGTCAGAGGCGGCGCCGTGTGGAGAAGCTCCTTCCTGCTGGCAGGACCGCCCCGGACTAAGTCCATGCGAGCCGCCACAAGATCATCTACGAGGTTGTCAAAAGACTCCTCCAGAGCCTTGAGATACTCCACAACCATCTCGATGGCTTCGTCTCTTTCTCCCCGATGGCAGGCAAACGCATGGCATGGGAGGTAGCGGTAGCGACGAGTCTTCATCGTAGGAAGGATGTCCCGAAGGCGAGCTATCGCCTCACGGGCAGCCATCTGCATGGCATGCCTCTTCGTAGGCATGGCCCTTCCCGTAAAACGGAAATGGCGAGCAGCAGATCGTCCTCCCCTGAATTGCACCACAGCCTGGTGCATAGACACGTCATCACTGAGCTTGTGCTGATAGAGTGTGAACTCCGGGCGAGCTGCTGGCCCGATCGCGAGCTTGGTGATGGAGACGAGGAGCTTGACAAACCCCTCGGGCACGTTGGTGAACACTCGATTCTCACAGCTGCTGCCAGCCATCTACAAAAGTAGGCAAAAATTCTGAGTAGTCATGTCATAAATTTTATGATGACCAACAGAAAATAGCTACAATTGCAAAATGCTGAAGAAGCACTAAAGACGCTAATAACCGATTAGCGGTCGCACCTAGTGGCTTCCTACAGTCAGCCTGGCTCTGATACCAAGCTTGTCACGACCGGTTTTTCAATAAAATAATTATTGAGAAAACCAATCCCTGTTACGGACCAGCGAGGAAGAATTCCTTCTCACTGATAGACATTATATTGGTCACAGAAGAAAAATACCAGGAGTACTAAATATAATACAAAGTTGAGCAGAGACTGCCCAACAATTTATTACATGCACGCCGATAAAACAATACGGCGGACAGGGTGGCAAACTTCTAACTCACGATAATAACGGTGGTGGAAATATCATCGCGAAGCGAGTGACATGATTCCAGAATACTACAACTCTTCGAGCGTCGGAGTGAGGCCCGAGAAGACTTATTGTGGGTGGCGGAAGCGTAAACGATACAGGTGACCAATATCCGGGATCGCGCAGGACTGACTGGGACTCCTCTAGGCGTCGGACGCGCTATTAAACTCTTCATCCAAGAGATCGCCTTCGTCAACATCTGGCCAAATGAACAAGCCAGGTGAGTACTATGAAAGTACTCGCAAGACAGTTCGGACATAAGGTATAACAAATGCAAACATGAAGCACATGAATAAGTTAACCAGTGCGATCAGACATAGAGGTAATAAATACTGGGTGCCAAGCGAGGGTCTGAATGACGCCTCGAGCGGAAACTGCAGAATAGTAATACTGGTGCCAAACGAGTGTCTGAAAGACTCCTCGAGAGGAAAATGCGGAATAATAATACAGGTGCCAAACGAGTGTCTGAAAGACTCCTCGAGAGGAAAATGCGGAATAATAATACAGGTGCCAAACGAGTGTCTGAAAGACTCCTCGAGAGGAAAATGCGGAATAATAATATAGGTGCCAAACGAGTGTCTGAAAGACTCCTCGAGCGGAAAATGCGGAATAATAATACAGGTGCCAAACGAGTGTCTGAAAGACTCCTCGAGAGGAAAATGCGGAATAATAATACAGGTGCCAAACGAGTGTCTGAAAGACTCCTCGAGCGGAAAATGCGGAATAATAATACAGGTGCCAAACGAGTGTCTGAAAGACTCCTCGAGCGGAAAATGCGGAATAATAATACAGGTGCCTAATGAGTGTCTGAAAGACTCCTCGAGCGGAAAATGCGGAATACAATGCCGCAGTCGGGCGTCGGGGCGACACCACATAAAGGGCTTATAACAGAAAGTAAAGACAGTGCATGCCGCAGTCGGACGTCTGAGCGACATCACATAAAGGGCTTATATCGAAAGTGAGAAACGAGTACACGCCACAGTCGGACGTCTGCGCGACGTCACATAAAGGGCTTATATCACAACTCATTATTACAATAGCTCGGAGACATAAATTATCACAAGCATGAGACACAAAATAAAGTTAGTCCATCCACTCGAATAACAATAAGTCGCAGATTTTACCGCTTGAGCTTGTTCACCGGGGCAAGATTTTCACACGGATAGATTTGGATGTAAAGTCTACATTACTGATCATGGATACGATGATTTGGAAAGAATTGACTCTGCAGAGTTTGTACTTAACCACAGCCAACGGATTTCAGTAGTCACGGGGACTAGTTCCGTCTACGGTGTTCTGGAAGGAACACGTCTAACCAGTACACACCCAATTTAACCATCCGAAGCCAGGTATCACCCTCGGCAACATTCAGGAAAAACCCTGAGTCGGGGAGGCTACAACCTCGCGTAGCATGGGATCAAATTTCTATACGCGCGCTATAAGGGGGTGCCCCCCCTCTCGGTCCCAACCGGAAACACCCATGCCCCCTGACCGAATGACTGGCTTTAATCCTGGGCCAAGGTACCATCATCCCGGCCTCTCTGTTTGGTGTGTACACGGAAAGAGGTTACCAACTTACTAAACCGTATCCTGGCAATGAGACATGTGGTAGCACGGAAAGGGGAAGGGACGATAACACGGCTCCAACCAAGTTAACGTCGTGAAAGTCGGATGACACAAGGCTGGCATGCTACAACAGTACCACCTTGCTGCCCTTCATGTCACCACATGATTAGGCCACCTCTCATCAGAGGTCATCGCAACCTTGGAACATGCGGGAAAAGATCGATAACGTGGCTCCAACCACGTTAACGTCGAAGAAAGTCGGATGACGCAAGGCTGGCATGCTACAACAGTACCACCTTGCTGCCCTTCATGTCACCACATGATTAGGCCACCTCCCATCAGAGGTCATCGCAACTTCGGAACAACCGGGTCGTTGCCTTACAAGCAACGAGGTATTTATCGACCCTCACATGCCACGCACAAACTTTCACATGAACATGCAAAACATCTGCCATATCAAATGTTCAAACATGCTTGCCTGGTTCGGAGAAGTCGGAGTCTAGCTCGGCGAAGTTCGCGGCTCCGTCCCCTCTCCCGGAACCAAGAGCTTCAGTGTCTTCTTCCGCGTCGGTGGGTGGTGGACTCGTCCAACGGGGAGCACCACGTCGACGGCGACACTATCTCCGGCGGACGGCGGTTCGGGTGAGGTTGGGGAACTCCGGTGGAGGGCTGCAAAGTACGAATTGAGGCGCGGGTCAGAACGGGTGATGCAAGGAGAAGCTACTGGCAAGAGAATGGGGGCTGCGGAGCACACACGGGGGCGAATCGGGCTGGATCCCGTGGCGGATCGCGGCGGCCGGAGTCGAGGAAGGAGACCCCCTCGCGGCTCTTCCAGTGGCTGGGCGTGCTCTAGGGGAAGTGTAGGGCTGGTGGGTGCTCGAGTTGAAGCTCGGGGCCCCTATTTATAGGCAGATCGACGGGGTGGCCGTGAACGGAGAATCTCCGGCGAGCGATTACGGCGGAGCAGTGGGTTGGCAGGGGGTTTGAGCGGTCGAGCAGCATCAGTGGATGTTACGGGACTCGTTTTGCAGCTAAACGGAGCTGGCCCTGGCGTAATGGCGTCTGCCCACGGTGAGGTGACCGCACGGGCTCAACGGCGGCAGAGAGCGCGCTCCGCGCCCTGGGGTTCACGACGAGAGTGGCAGCGCATTCGGGGGAGTGGACGGCCACGCGGCGGGCTCCGGTGGTTTGGGCGGCGCTGGGTGGAGTCGGCGGCGCCGTGTCTCCCGCTGGCGTCCGCAAAGCCGCCGCCGGCGTCGGTCACGGGGCGGCGCACCTTCTGCTGCTCGTCGCCGACGCCCGCAAGATGCCAGGCACTCGTGCGGTGCAGGAACAAGAGGGCGAGGACGAGGAGCAAGGCGACGCGATGGCACTGGCGAGATCGACGCCCGTTTCTGAAGAAAACGACAGCAGCCACTTGACTGAACTCTGAACTTACTGAATCTTGACAGTGACCAAGCATTGCAGGTGTTCGACAGTAGGTTTTGGTAAAGAGATAAATTTTTCTGGAGCTGTAACTTGGTGAGACGATCACTCAAAGCACCCAGGGGCTGCATGAATTTACTTGGAATTTTTGGAGAAAGTTTTGAATGAATTTCACCAAATTTGGCAAATCTGGTCCAAACTTGCAGCTGATGTAGTTTGAAATTTTTGAACTGGAGACCAGTGGATCTTCATGGTTCCAGGTTGAGGGTTCAAAGGACTAGGAGGGGAAAGAAGTTTGCTGGTAAAAGTCCAAACAGAAAAAGGAGTTCCTTTGTAAATCTCCAAGTGCTATAAGAGAAGACAGAAATTTATTTAACTAGAATTTGAATGGAAAAGATCACATGAGGAGGTTCAACTTGCTGGATTTGATGCAAATAATGATCCAAAGGTGAGGGAAGGGTTAGGATAGATCATTTGCACTTGGGCCATGGCAAAGAGGAATTGTTGAAAGTGGCAAAAGACTTTCCAAAAGCCATAGTGCATAATCCAAAAGATTTACAAAAGTTATTTTCCCAAATGAAAAACCATTTTGTCTTGAGTCCAAAAGAAAGCAAGAACCTCCAAGGTCAAAAGCAGATCTTGGGTGAATCCAAATAAAATTTTTTTGCCATAAAGAAAATATATGAGAGGGAGAGTTCTCTTGAAGAAAAATTTTAAATCACTCCCTTCAAGTCAAATAAAACCTTTTGAAAAATCCAATAAAAACTTGGGTGTCACACTTACTGCTGGTTCTATGTGATTTGACGGCTCATTGGTCATTATTACCGAGGTGGTACGACTGCTCGATGTCCCACGCATTCGGCAAAAGGAGGTACTACTAGATTACAATTTTCTCCATTCTTACAGCGGAGGAGTGCGAAAGCAGTGAAAACACGCAGGCTCGGTGATTGCATGGCCCACCTCAAACTATCACCATATTTTCTGGACACCGTGTGACACCTAATGCTTTACATAGTACTCCCTCTGGTCCTCTTTTGTTTGCGTATAAGAAAAATCGGTTTTTCCCGCAATGCTCTGCGCATTGGCATATTTTGGCCGGTCTTTCCAGCAGTTCCCCTGCATGCATGCACCCACAATTAATCCAATCTCTCCCTTATATGCCTTTCGCATCTTCCCAAGGCAAGGCAACAGCCTATGTATCTCTCCAAAGTGCATGCAGAGAGATGGAGAGGGAGAAAAGTATGTACGCGAGAATTTAGGCATGTAGCAAGCCAGTCAATCGTTTGCATGCGCGCATTAACTAACCCAGCCTTTCTCTATGATAAACAGGGGCAAACTCGTCCAATTTTAAGCAATCCATCCCCTCCTTGGTATCCGGGCTGCACCTAATACGCAGACAAAAAAGGACCGGAGGAAGTACTAGTATAGTACGTACTGTAATTTCTCAACGACATAAATTTGTACAATGCTATGAAGCTTCCACCTTCTGTTTCATGTATCTTGCGTCCAAGGTTGCCCGTTGCAACATTTCATCAAATACAAAGGAGACTAACATGCATGCTATTTCATCTCAATGATTGACAGATCATAGCCAATATGTACTCCCTCCGTTCCAAAATAAGTGTCTCAACTTTATGCAAACTTTAGTACAAAGTTGTACTACTACTAAAGTTGACAATTATTTTGGAACAGAGACAGCTAAAGAAAAAAACAATCCATGCAGTCCCTAGCCCATGAACCGTAAACCCTAATCAGGCTTTAATTTGCTGGCAACGTTGGAGCTTCCCAAGAAATAAAGTTTGCAACCCTTTGACCATCGGATCATTTTGTGCAGTTTCACCAAAATTGAGATGAGCATCCCTGTGGCAAAGAAATTGAAGAAGCGTGATTAGAATAAGATTACTGGGACTAGTTGATGAGACATAAACTCATCACAAATACAGTACGTAGAAGCCATTAGAGGTATGTGCCCGGCAAAGAAGTAGAGAAATATCCACATGGAGTGATGTGGGCAGCTGGAGCAGTGGTGCAAGCCGGCTGTAAAGGAAGTTGTACCGGAAGGATGTCGGGATGTAGCTCAACCTAGAGGAGGGCGGCGGGAGGCGGCAACTGCCCACGTCGCGGTAGTGAGCAAGGGACAAAGGCAACCTCACCGGCTTTGTGAGAGAGAACGGCGGGGACCCCTGATCGAGACGTGCCGACAGTGGGTTTTTGCCATCAGCAACGGCGACCGCATCTACACTAAGCATCCACCCCTTCCCCTGGCGGACGTGATCCACCGGGATGTTAGGGATGTGGCCACAGTTGTTTTGTGCGAGAGAGTGTGAAGAGAGAAACCCCAGCAAGCAACCGTGTAGGCTCGTCCTGGCTATGTGTATAGTGGAGCGGTTTCCTTTTCTCTCCATATGAACCTATTTATATTGCGTGCGTGCCACTGAAAAAAAACTTTATTTATAAATGACGTGGCACCGTTCATGCGTGGTTCCCGACCCTCCATTATTTATAAGTGAGTAACTACTACTAGACGCGTCAAATTATCACGTGGGCTGCATCATCTTACAGAAATGAGCTCCACCGTGTCACGTGTGTGGTTGGGGAAGACGCAAAAGACGCGAAGAGTGCTACTAGTACACTAGGTGCCTGGGCGCGTGAACCTCTTCTCTTCGAGCATGGTTATTAAAAGTATAGCCCACTACTGTACTACCACATGATTATTATATATGGGAAAAGAGTATAGTCAGTAATAATGACTAATAAGCCGTGAAATCACGAGGACCACATTTCTCTATGTTTGACCGAGGAAGCGTCCATCATTTCACTCCTCGTTGAATATCCATCCGCTGCTACCCCCACGAATAAATAAAAATCTGCTTCTACCTCCGTAGCATGGTTAATAATATGGCCATGTCAATCACGATGTAGAATATCATGCACTGATACAATAGGGCTGGATCTAAGGCTGGTGATATTTTTTTACTTTGTCTCTTTCTCTTTTTGTCTCATTTACTCATTTTACATAGGAGCACGTGTAGAGGATGGCTATTCCTTTCGATGGGACTTCTTCATGGGGTTTAAGACTAAGCAGCTCCGAATTATGCGCGCTGCCCACCACTCTGAATCGTGCCATCTATGACAGGGAGTAGTCCCATTGCAACAATGAGGTCCACTAGGTCTAGCACGTCCTGTAAGAAGAGACTGTCAGGCAAAACATACATCTTGTTGCCTTCTTCCTCGTACAGTACGTACCACTGGTACGTACTACTAGTACTACTACTCGTTCTCCTATAAACCTTGCGCTTGGCATCTCCAAAATATTAACCTTGCGATTGGCTCTTCGCCTCTTCGGGAAGTTGAGCAATAATGGTACTGTAGTATATATCGTTCTGGCTATATGAGACCGAATGAATTGCTGCACGTCCACCACGTGGGCGAGGGTCAAGGGGCGAGGGAGAGTGCATACTATTACGTCCGTTTCAATATGGACTACATACGGAGCAAAATGAGTGAATCTACACTCTAAAATACGTCTATATACATTAGTGTTTGGAGTATGTACTAGTAGCTCATATTGAAATCTACTAAAGGACATATATTGCAAACAATATGATAATCTCTCTAACCAAGGTAGGGACAAGGAGTAAACGGAGGGAGTAGTAAAATTTTCTCCTCGTCATGCGAGCCACGGCGCGCGTGGGCGAGGGAGCGGGCGTGAGGCGTAGTAAGCAAGCTTCACCTCGTCCTGCGTGCCACCGCGCCCATGGGCGTGGGAGACAGCGTACTAAGCAAGCTTCTCCTTGTTCCGCGAGTTGACGGGACACATCAAAAGTATGTAATACATACAGAGCATCTCGAGTATATAGATCATTGCCTCTAAGGTAGGCCCCACATGGGTTGCCTCTTTTTTAACATAACCCGTCAAGTCAAAATTTGTTTGTTCACCCGTGGTAGACGATCCTCCATCAGGTGGACAACCAGTACACGTGTCAAATTACCACGTGGGCTGTCTTTTCATACAGGAATGAGCTCCACCGTGTACTCGCGCGAGTGTGGTTGGGAAAGAGACGGGAGTACGTGCGCCGTGCGTGCACCTCTTCTCTTCGTGCACGTCCCCCACCTACATGGGTGTGTGTGAGAGAGATACAAACCTAGACAGATGGCTTGTGCTTTCGTGAGTGTTTTTTTGGGGGGGTGGGGTGTGATTTCGTGAATGTATTTGTGGGAATATGTGTTGATGACATCTCAAACAAGAATTGACACGTGCAATGTGTGTGAAATAGAGGCCTATCTATATCATATATAGAGGGGCGATCCACGAGAAGAGAGGGAGGGGTCATAGATATCGATAGAGTCGAAGAGAGGATCAAGTGGGTGTGTGCGAGATCGATGAAGAGAGCCATCGAAATTGTGTGTGTGCAAGTCAAAGATATAGGGCGACGGACCTACCGGAACGTCAGAGGGCACAGTGCAAGTTTGTGTGTGGCAGGGAGACATGACTAGAGCGCTCGATGTATCGGTGTGTGTGGGGGGGGAGGGGGGAGGCAGAGGCCTAACTAGAGAGGTAGAACAACTCATATATGTGTTGAGAAGGAGAGACGCGGCTATGGAGGTCGACATCCATACATAACTGAAGGACGGGAAATAGGTTGGGACAGAGAGTGAGAGAGAGAGGGAGAGAGAGAGGAGAGAGAGGGAGGGGGAGGAGTAGAGTGCTGGATGGGTGATGGAGTTGCTTCTCGAAGATGGTGGGAGAGGCCTACTAGACAAACTGAGGGTAGAACTGCAATATTATCAATAAGAGTGGGGATGTGTTTATGTGTGTGCCTGTGCGTGATAGATGTGTCGGGACGCATGCATGGATGATGAAGGGGAACCATGTGTTTGGTAAGCAAACCTAAGTAGATCGGTAGATCAATTGTTGTTTGTCAGAGGAAGGGAGAGACATAACTAATGAGGTAGATCGAAGGACGCGTGGGAAAAATGAGTTATAAGGATCTAGCTAGCTATATGTATAGCGGGAGATCGGTCAGTGTACATCCATTTGTTAGAGGCAAATAAGGCCTAGCGAGACGGATAGACAGAGAGAATAGAGCTAGGAGGTGGTGCCAGAGGCCGAGCTACTAGCTAGATAGGGGAAGGAGTGTGCGATTGTGAGATCGATGAAAAGAGGGGCGAGAGTTTACACATGTGTGGGACCGTATGAGAGACATGAGGCATGGACATAGAAAGGAGTAGATGGAAGGTGCATGTGTATGTTGTAGGCAGACATTGCTGGAGAGGTTTTTCGATCGGTGTGTGTCGGAGAGGAGTTGTGGAGACTGTGGGAGAACGACGTAAGGAAAAAAAATGAATGTGCGCGATGGATAGAATGCTGAGGGAGGGGGAGGGCGAGGAGGGCATGTGCATGCACAAGAGAAAGTTAGTGCTAGCTACAAAGGGTAGAGGATTGTGTGGGTGTAAGAGACTAACAAAGACCATAATTTGATATGAAAGTGGATTCATATATTTGAATAGGATATCATAGTGTTATAAACATATGCATGGATGAATATAGCGGTGATATGCGTGCTGTGGTTTTGCACATGTTATACCATAATGTGATAATGCATGGCGTTTGCAACTCACAGCTAAATGTCAAACAATCTAAACCATAATATACATCGAACAATCTCACATTTTATTTGAATTTGTGATAATGTGTGCCGTTTGCAGCTTACAACTAAATATCGAACAATCTAAAAAATACTATATATCGAACAATCTCACATTTTATTTGAATTTGTGGTAATGTGTGGAGTTTGCAACTCACATCTAAATACTTGTAGGCATAGGGGGCGGGGCACCATACATTATGTGATAAACACATTATACATATGAGACATGGTTTAGATTATGAAGATCTAGCTAGAGCTTGAAATGTACTGTGATTTGAAATCAACATAAAGTGGATTCAAAAAATCGAGTTCGAGTTCATATAGTACACATAGTTCATATCTAACTCGACATTAATCATGAGGTGTACTGTGAAGATAATACACAAACGATGGTTTAACTTGACAATAATGATGATTGTAGATCTTATTAAAATAGAGAAACGAATTCAAATGGTTTGACTTCACAACAATCATTATTGTAGATCTTATTGAAATAGAGAAATGAATTCAAATTTAGTTCATATTGAAGCGGTACTATATACGTTTGGAATGCACTAAAACATTCATTTGAGTAGCAGGTTGCACGCATTATACGTAGCGAAATATTTTAATTGAACATAACATGAATTCAAAGTTTTGAATGGCGTTTGTAGTGCGAATTGATTTGGTACAGTACACGGGACTAGACTCTCTTGTGTGGTGCGAATTGATTTCTTTTTGTTTTTTCATCAACGGAAGTGCGAATTGATTTGGTACAGTACATGTTAGGATTGTCCGGAAATTTCAACCCGCACCTTGTTACCCCGAAATATTTAAGATATATCTTTGTCTCGTTGTGCTCCGAAAACTCCCTCCATCCCAACCCGCGCCTTGCTATCCAAAAATTACAACGCGTGAGAAAACTCCCACCTCATGCGAAATCCCGACACACGAAATGCCCGTGATACCCCTGAACCGAAAGAACCGCCTAGCTCAAATTGGTGGGGGTACTTTTGTAACTTACCCCACATTTCGGACAAGCGTGTCCCTAAGCCATGGTTCCCCACTCCCATCCCATCATCCCGCCCATTCGTACACCGAGGCTGCAAAAACCCGCGAAGCCCCACACCCTCCTACGTCTGCCACCCAGCCGGAGCCTCTTCCCTGACATGTCGTCCACAGCAACACCTCGACGTCCCTCATCCACCGTACCGGATGAGGATTAATCGTCGATCTCGTTGTCCCGCCGGTTCAGCAACCCCGTCCTCTACCTCCAAGGAGCTGCCCCGATGTTCCCCTCGTCTTTTGCGCCACCTCCATTCCCACACCGCCGTCTTCACCTGCACCACCGGAAGAGCATCATCATCACTGTTTCCTCCGATGAAGCTGAGGCCTAATCAGCGCCACCAAAGAGGTTGTACACTAATCGCCGCATTTTCTTGTTGATTCGATCTCACGGTGCTGCCGGCGCTCGGTCCCGAGCCGACATGGCGCGGCTCCATCCACGGAGGCGTCGTCGGCCACTTCCTCCATGGTGTCGCTCCCTCGACGGCGACGTCCACATCAGTAGGAGCTGCTGCTACTTTAGCTCTCGCTCGTGCTACTACTCTGCTCTTGCTCTCGGTCCCCTACCTGGTCTGCTATTGCTATTTCTCTTTCTTGCGATGGTGCTCCAATTTGGCTACACTTTACTCGACTGAATCAACTTTTGGGTATGTCGATTTTCAGGGGGTGGGGGGTCTCACCGGAGTTAAGGAAGAACCAGCCACAGCGGGGAGGGGAGCTCGCCGGAGAGGTACCCCACTATCTATGTTAGCACTACTAGGAAAAGGGCTATAGCTGATATGGACATTAATGGCGCACCATGTATGTGGTGCGCCACTGCTATATAGCAGTGGCGCACTAGATACAGGTGCGCCATTAGTGTCCTCATTACTAATGGCGCACCAGACACACGGTGCGCCATTACTAGCAAATTTTATTTTTTTTATTTTTCCAAAACTATTAATGGCGCACCAGGACACAGTGCGCCATTACTAGTTTTAACTAGTAATGGCGCACCACACGCTCTGTGCGCCACTACTGACAATTTTTTTTACTTTTTTTTTCAAAAGTAGTAATGGCGCACTAGGGTGAAGTGCGCCATTACTAGTTCAAACTAGTAATGGCGCACCACAACCACGGTGCGCCACTACTGACAATTATATATATATATATATATATATATATATATATGTTTTTTGCAAAACTAGTAATGGCGCACCCCTAACTGGTGCGCCATTAGTAACCAGGGTTAGTAATGGCGCATGTTTGGGTGGTGCGCCATTAGTAACCTGAGACCAGCTAGATATTTTCGACAGCCACCTACCACACTCACTTTCCCCACTTCATTCTCTCCACCTCCTCCTCCAAGCTTGTCTCGGCTGCCTCCTCCTCCTCACCTCATTTGCACCATAGATTCACCCAAATTAAGTGGTTAAATTACCTTTTTTGATAGGTAAGTAAGGGGAAAGCTTTCTTTATGTTGTAGATCTACTTTTTCTCCCTCCAACAACGTGCACATGCACTTTTTATGGCCTAGCTAGATCTACGTATGTTTGTGGTGTTGCATATGTTTGCGGTGTTGCATATATGTTTGTGTTTGCAGGTACCGGTATTTGAAATGCGATAGTTGCCAATATTTTGCCGGAATGTTGATTCATTTCCGTTTCGGCGAGAATTTGGCACTATGCATTCTTTTTTGTCCTATTTTTAGGCAAAGTCATGCCAAAATTTTTCTTCGTTCTAAAGTATCGTTTTGCTCTACCCCGTAGGTGACCATGGTCCGCACGATGACCAGAGGCATCGTGAATAGGTTTTTGAGATCCGCGAAGGCCGAGATGCTTCAAAAGAACGAGACAGAGATAAGATGTCCGTGTCGAAGATGCAAGCTGAAGAGCCTTATTGCGGACCCGGATTCCGGGCTGGTGCGGGACCACCTGCTCTTGCGTGGTTTCATGGATGGCTATTGGTGGCAAGGTGATGAAGATGACTATGAAGTCGTCCATGGGGGCCGGGCAAGAAATGAGGAAGGGCAGCAAGACAACCACCGCGGCGAGGGCGGGCGAGAAGACGAAGAATCTCCAGGACATGATCACGACGGTGATGCTATACACAGTCATCATGTAGAAGATGCAGAACATGATGATGAGGAAGATCAAGACAAAGGGCATGATCATGAAGATGAAGTTGCCGGAGCAGACGACGATGGACCATCGATGGGCTGGGTGCGGGACCCTCATATTCAAGAGCTGCTTCTCAAGCAGACAGATAACGCAAGAGCTGCCGCCCGAGAGAAAGCCAAGCTGGATCAACTGGAGATAGACGCGGTTACTCCATTGTATGAAGCATGCAGGCCTGAGGATACCCGCCTGAAAGTAACGCTCATGGCTCTGGAGATGAAGGTAAAACACAAAATGACCGACGCATGCTTCGACGAGAACATGTCATTCTGGCACGAACGTCTTCCCAAGGGGAACAAGTGCCCGACGAGTTTCGAGGAGGCGAAGAAAATCATGTGTCCTCTGGATTTACCACACGTGAAATACCATGTGTGCATGAACAATTGCATCATTTATCGGGACGAGCATGCGGAGTCTACACTATGTCCGGTGTGCGGCGTCACTCGATACAAGAAGAGGAAGAAAGCTCCTCGAAAAGTGGTGTGGTACTTTCCGATCACTCCTCATCTGCAGCGGTATTTCGCGGACCCTAAGCTAGCAAAGCTCTTGCGTTGGCACGCAGATAGGGAGGAGAAGAAGCGAGAAGATGACGGAAATGATCCAGAGATAAATAAAAAAGACAAGATGCTGAGTCACCCTAAGGATGCGAGCCAGTGGCAAGCGTTGAACTTCGAACACCTAGAATTTGGGGACGATCCAAGGAACATCGTGCTGGGCGCGAGCACCGATGGAGTCAATCCGTTTGGCAGCCAGAGAAGCACACATAGCACCTGGCATGTGTTTGTGTGGATGTACAACCTTCCCCCCTGGTTGTGCATGAAGAGGAAGTACATTCACATGAGTATGCTAATTGAAGGGCCAAAACAACTAGCGAATGACATTCTGTATCTGGGGCTGCTGAAAGAGGAGCTAGACACGCTGTGGAAAACGCCAGCCAATACGTGGGACGCCGCAGAGAAAGAATATTTCCCTATGAGAGCCGTACTGTTCACGACGGTGCACGAGTATCTCGGTTACGGATATCTCGTGGGGCAGGTGGTCCATGGATTTTCTGTATGCGTCAGGTGCATGGATGACACAACGTATCGCCAGCTAGATAGAGATCCCGAGTCTTCGAAAACCGTGTTCATGGGACATCAAAGGTGGCTTCGCGACGATGACCCATGGAGAAAACGCATGGATCTGTTCGATGGTGAAACCGAACCCCGAAGACGCCCGCGTACGAGGAGCGGCGAGGAAATAGACGAGCTGTTGAAAAATTGGAAAGATTGCCCACTGCCGGGAAAGAAGCAAAAGGGGCCAGAGCCGGGAAAGAAGCGAAAGGCGCCAGAGCCGCTACTGAAGGTATGGAAAACGAGGTCTGTTTTCTGGGACTTGCCGTACTGGAAGATCCACCATGTGCCTCACAGCCTTGATGTCATGCATATCACGAAGAACGTGTGCGAGAGTCTGCTTGGTACCCTGCTCAACATGCCAGAGAGGACCAAAGATGGGCCGAAAGCAAGGGCAGACTTGAAATCAATGGGCATCAGGGAGGAGCTTCACGCTAATGATGATGATGATGATGAGGCGAAGCAGGACATTGAAAGTCGTCGCAAAGGCAAAAAGGCCAAGAAGACCGGAAATGACTACCCTCCCGCGTGCTTCACTCTAAGTCAGGAGGAGATCGAGCAGTTTTTCACCTGCCTCGTAGGAGTAAAACTTCCTTACGGTTACGCGGGGAAGATAAGCAGATACCTAGACTCAGCGAAGCAGAAGTTCAGCGGGATGAAGTCTCACGACTGTCACGTGCTGATGACGGAGATACTTCCAGTTGCAATCGGTGGGATCATGGACGCGCACGTCCGTGAAACTCTATTTGGCCTATGCAACTTTTTCGACGTCATCTCTCGGAAGTCGGTTGGCGTGAGGCAACTCAGAAGGCTACAGGAAGATATCATGGTGATACTATGCGAGCTTGAGATGTACTTCCCGCCCGCATTCTTCGATGTTATGGTGCATCTCCCTGGTCCATATCGTGGAGGATATCATCCAACTCGGGCCAACGTTCCTGCACAGCATGATACCGTTTGAAAGGATGAATGGTGTCATCAAAGGATACGTTCGCAACATGTCACGTCCAGAGGGAAGCATAGCCAGGGGCTTTTTGACCGAAGAGTGCATGTCCTACTGCACGAATTATCTAGGCATCAAGAACCCCGTTGGTCTGCCAGTCAACAGGCACCCCGTAGGCTCGCTGGATGGGGTCACCGCGAGGGTCGCCGCGAAATGCATGTCAACTTCGAGGGTCGACTTGCCGACTTTGAAAGAGCAAACCTAGTCGCGCTACAACACATAGACGTGATCGATCCTTGGGTGGTAGAGCACAAAACCTTTATTGAGAAGACGTACAATGACCGAGGCTAACAGAGGACGGACAGAGATATAATCAAAGAGCACAACTCATGTTTCACGCGTTGGTTCAAGGAGAAGCTTCTGTCATACCCTTTACATGAGGATTCTTCCGCGGAAGAAAAACTCATATTCGCCTTGTCACAGGGCACCGAGCACAACCTGATGACCTATGAGGCGTACGATATCAACGGCTACACATTCTACACCGAGGACAAGGACATGAAGAGCGATGGTTATCAGAACTCCGGGGTAACGACGGAATCCTACACCGGTAACGACAAGGATAGATACTACGGAAGGATCAAGGAGATCTGGGAGCTGAGCTACGCTGGAGAGAAGGTCCCGATGTTCCGTGTCAGATGGGCCAAGAGCGTCATAAAAGAAGACCGGTATTTCACCACCATGGTTATACCCGAAGCCAAATCCAAGACCGCGAGCGCAAATGTCACCGCGAAAAATGAGCCATGGGTACTGGCATCCCAAGTGGACCAATGCTTCTTCATTACCGACCCGTCAAAGCCCAGTCGTGTTGTCGTGAGGAGAGGCAAAAGGAGGACATCAGAATGGATGGAGTCGCCAATGAGCAAGACTTCGACAAGTACGGCGACTCGAAGATGGAACATGACGACGACGACGAAGTGCCATACACCACAAGAAGAAGCAGGACCACCCTACCTAAAGAACGTCCGTTCAATAGAAGAACTCCATTTGCGAAAAAGAAGGGCAAGAAGATTGTGAAAAGATAGCTAGCTAAGATTGATTGTATTTAAATCGTAGTCTTCATTTCTCGATTGTATTCGACATTTTGAAATGATATTTCTTCTGTTCTAGTCCTCATGAATATTGAATTATGTTTATTATGGTATTGAATTTCTAACTCACAAAAAGTATTGAATTTGTTAATATTTTGTGAACTCATGAATATTTTCAAATTTTTATGATATTTTTTCAAATATTTTCAAATAACAAATTTGATGATATTTTCAAATAACAAATTTGATGATATTTTTTCATATTCATAAATATTTTCAAATAAGAAATTTGATAATATTTTTCACATTCATAAATGTTTTCAAATTTGATTTGTTATTTTCTAAAAAAATATTAGATGAAACTAAATATTTTTTCATGACCCCCCGCACCCGTCAACGAATGTAAATGCTCCCTCCCTCCCTCCTCTACTCATCTCCTCTATATAGTGTAATAATTTTTATCAATAAAAAAATAAAAAAAGTTACTAATGGCGCACCAGGAGAGGGTGTGCCATTGTTATCAATAAAAAAGTTACTTATGGCGCAACCCTCGGTGGTGTGCCATTGCTATGGATGTACTTATGGCGCACCCCTGGGTGGTGCGCCATTGCTATCCCTTTCCCCCCTCTATCCCTTTCCCCCTCGCCCCCCACGCCAGATCAAATCAATAGCCCCCTCGCCCCCCGCACCAGATCCCTTTCCCCCTCGCCGCCGACGACCCCTTTCCAGCGCGCCCCGCCCCCACCTCCAGCGCTCCTCCACCCATCACCACCGCAGCTCCTCCACCCATCACAACCGCGACTCCTTCGTCGTTGCCGCGACCACTGTCGTCGTCGTCACGCGGGAAGACGTCTAGGAGGATCGCTGCATTTGGCTTCTTCCGTTTAGGGAACCAGCTCGAGCCGGGTCTCGCGTAACCGCCGTCGTCGCCGCCTTCTTCGTTCGGCCGCCCACATCTCGTCGCCCCAACCGCTGCTCTTGCCCGTCCCCGGCCTCGTCGAGCTCCTCCGGCCCTCCCAGTGGTGAGCCTCCTCCACCCCCCCATCCCCCCTCTGTCGCGTGCACCCGTCGTCGCCCCTTCCCCCTGTTGCTCCCATCACTGATGGTTCTGCTGCCGCTGCTCTGTTGTTTTGCCGCCACTGCTGACGCTGCTTGCTTTGCTGCGCTGCTGCCTGTCCTCGCACAGCCGCCCACGTCCCGCGTGTCCTGGCCTCGCGCCACACCGGCGCCCGCCTCTGCAAGCCGGCGCACCGTCCGCCCTGCTGCCCCATCGCCTACTGCCTCCCCTTGTGCGTGCTGCGTGCTGCTGCTGGCATATTGACGAAGACTATTCTTGTGTTTATGGTACTTGAAATGTTTATGCTGATTCAGCAAATCCATGTGGCCTATTGAAAATTTAGAACTTGTGATCAGGAGATGTTTGGGAAAAAGGAGTGTAGGTACTGTTCTTGTGTTGGGATAACTTTATAGATTTTTAGGAGCTAGGGGAAATAGGGTTGTAGTTGTAAACTGAAAATGGATCAGAATGGAAAAGTGGGTGTGTTTCTCTCAAAAATTAAAAAAAAGAGTAGGATGGGTCTCTGTTCAAAAATGATTTATAGGAATTATAGGGTCTCCCAAAAATTTTGTGGCAATTTTATAAAAATTACTTGAATTAGTTTTAGTGCAATAGAGGCAACTCAGAGTTTGAAAATGGCATTAAAGGAGTTTGGTTTTGGGGTAAATTCTATTATGAAATAATTCCTACTGTTATTTAAAATATAAATGAAATGATTTGGAACACCAAGCAAGAGTTATGTTTCAAGTTGCTGAACCTTTTCATATAAGCTTGCAGAAGATTTAATTGATCATACAGAAAATGAAAAACGAAGGTCATACCGATCCTAGTTGGTATTATTTTTCTCAATTTTAAGTGTTGAATGAACACAGAATGAGAGTGCTAAATGATTTCAATATATCAGGTTTCAGAATAATATATAGGATTGTTGGTTTTTAACCTTGGTTGCCATTGTTTCTATTTGTAACGATCTGAAGAATGACTCATGCTGTTTGTGCTATCGGCTACCTAACAATCTCTAAGTGAAAGCAACTAGCTGGAGTAGATTTGTGCACACAATACTCCTTCCAAGACAATTTGCTTCCAAGGAGTAGTTTCAGTTTGCTTGCAAGGAGTAGTTTCAGTAAAGTTTCAGCATGGTTTCAGTATAGTTTCAGTAGCCGATTTTCTATTCACTTTGTGCTATTAGTTTGCTTCCATCTTTGTGCCCACTCTGAAGAGTATTCGTATATGCTTGGAACTAAATAGAATTATACAATGAACTTCTGCAGGCTGATCTCAGTTGGACCATCCTCTGCAGCCAACTTCTCTTGGGCAAGAGGAAGAAAGGAGAATCAGGGTACGGTTTCATGGCTAGAAGATATATTGCTGTACCTCGAGTGAAGGGATTTCATTGCACACCTGCGCATATATTTTTGTTGTGAGCATAACTCCAGAATTTATTCTGTGATTCATATTGGGTTAATAATCTGCAGCTAGTTGTATTTTTAATTCACTAGCCTTTTACTTATACATGAGAGAAGTGGGAAGCTAAGTCAATAGGAGCTAAACTCAACCCTTGGCTTGTTACGTGAGCTCATACTAGTACCTAGTGAGTGTTTCATGTACTGAACTTGGATTTCCGGTGTTTTTGTAACATCCATGTAAGGTGCATAGCAGCCCTATTTTATGCTAGATCCTTTGTTTAACCAAATTAGTTAGGGATGATAACCCATTCATGAGCAATATTGCGAGATGTTGGTTGCCTTTCAGAGAAAATCTGGATTGTGGGGTGACTCTGGCTGTAAACTGAACTTGGTTCGGTTAAAAACTGCACTGTCAAATCTGGGCAGCAAGCTTATATCTGAAAAATGAGTTAGCTAGGCTCAGAATTTTGAGTTGGCCCCTTTACATAAGTTTTAGATAAAGTTTCAAGGTTTCTTCAGAGTATTTATTTGTGTCGTTTGGATGTACGGTTTGAGAGCAGCTATCAGTTTAGTTTGCTGTCCCGAAATATATGTTCCTGGGTACAGTATTTTGATATGGGAGATTAGGCCCTGTTAGAGGTGGTATTAAAATAAAGTTACAACATGAAAATTTTAGAGGCTGTTCTGTAGATACTTAAAACACATATCACTTGTCAGGTTTCGTTCGATATAATAAATCCTATGAAATTATCAAAGTGTGCTGTACTATGTTGGACATAATTTTATGTTTGGACTTGGGTGAATGTAACCAGACTTATACTCTCAGATTTTGGCATAGTTGATGGTGTGAGGACTTATAATGTGATAAAGTATATAAGTTGTTGCAACACCTATATAATGTGATAAAGTATATACATTGTCATCTAAGTTGAGCTGATTTTGATTTCCGTATGTTATGGGGGGACAACAGATATTGCTATATGTTCATTCTTGAGGGTACAGACTTGCTAAACTATTGATGATTTTTTGTTGGGTGACCTATTAGATCTGGAATGGAAGCTCACATAAGTTGAGCTGATTTTTGTCCATATGAAAGCAGAGGACCATATGGTCTGTGGCCTTTTCATCCATATGAAAGTAGAGGCACATTGTGGTGCTAGTTTGCTGGGTTTTGTCTCCGACCATCGTGTCGTGATGATTTTGCAGGTACCCCGAGAGGCCCTTGAGTTTGCCAGAATATCGATTAACTTCCGTTTCGGCAAATTTGGGTACTCCATATGTCCTATTTTCAGCAAAGGTCATGCTGAAATTTTCCGTGAATTTTAGCATGACTATGCTAAAACTAGGACATATGGGGTACTTGCGACTAATGCATGGGCCGGGGTATCTTAGTACTTAATTAAGTAGGATCAACTACCTCTTGTGTTATGCATGGGCCTCAGCGTCGACAAACCCTAAATGATAAAACCTTGGCTTTTAGGGTGCCTCGGTGTCGATAAAAACCTAAATGATGAAAGCTTAGGCTTTTAGGGTGCCTCGACATCGACAAACCCTAAATGATAAAAGCTTAGCTTTTAGGATACCTCGGTGTTGACAAACCCTAAATGATGAGACCATGATCTTGTTCCTTGACAATAACCAACTTTTTGACCAATTTTTTTCCTATTTAGAGCGAAACATGGCCCACAACGATGAGGCCGGCGGTTCGGGCAAGGCATTCTGGGAGCTGTCCCAGGAGATGGAGGAAGAACCTCACCGCTATGAGGACGCCGCGGAAGACACCGATCCCGACTACACAACCCCTACTGGCATCGGGGATGACACCACTGATGGTGCCGCCGAGGATGCCACCACTGATGATGGCGGCGCACACACAGATGGCAGCCAACCGAAGAGGCAACCGAAGGACCGGCGCCCGAACGTGCTCGGCACCGTCAAGGAGGAATTTACTGAAGTGTCCTCCCAGGGGCATCCAACGGCGCCCAAAGAAATAGTCAAGGGGTACGCGGGACAGCTCGGGTGCATTCTCCGGAGCACCGTCTCGATCAACACCGAGAACCTAAGGCATCATGACCGAGGGAATTTGCGCAACCTCCTCTTCACGAAGCTGCACGACGATACAAGTTCCCCGGTGACTTCGCAAACACACACCTCTCCGGGAATAAAGTGAACAGTGCCGCCCTCACGAAGATGAGCAAGGCCCTGGCTACTTGGAGAGGCGCGGTGAAGAGCATGATTAAAAAGGTGATAGTTATGAGAAGATCAAGGAGAAAAATCCTTTGATCAGCGAAGATGGCTACCGGGAGTTCAAGATCAAGTGCGAGAGCAACGCATCCGAGGAATCAAGTCAGTGGGGGAAAGATATGCGGGACTTGAACTTAGGGGTCCACAAACTCGGTCCCCGCGGTTACAGAGTGGCGGAACCTATATGGGACAAGGAGGACGCGGAGCGTGCCGAGCAAGGCCTACCGCCCCGCTTCGAGAAATACCGTGACAAGCAGACCAGGAACTATGTCAGGGCCCGGTACAAGATTGACCCGGTAACCAAGGAGCTTACCATGGATCCGAAGACCAAGGCGCTTGAGAAAGTTCTGGTAAGGAATACACCCCCGCGTAATTAGCTACATATATGGTTGCATTATAGTTAATGAAGCCAAATTTCTAAATGGTTCACGTTCCTTCCGCAGGACACTGAAAGCAGTAGCGCGGGGTCGTCTCAGAGCTCCCCTTTCGACACCCCTTTAAATAGGGCGTTGAACATAATGAAAAACAAGGATAAGCTTAGTAAGCCGTCGTCAGCTGGTCGTGTGGCCGGCAAAGGCTTGTCCACGAAATGGTCGCAATACTATACCGCTGGGCGAAAGTAGAGAAAGACCAGCTCGAAAAGCCAGCAGCGCGAGGTTGAACAACTCAAGGCACAAGTGGTGCGGATTCCGGAGATGGTCGAAGAGCAAGTGCAATACCAACTGGGAGCGACGATCACCGCCATTATACCTACCTTGGTTTCTGGGCTGCAGGCGTGGGTGGCGGGTGGCCAACAAGGGCAACTCGCGCAGCGCGCCGGCGGCGCCATTGGTGTCTCCGGCGGAGGCAGCATTGGTGTCTCCCGCAGCGGCGCCATTGGTGTCTCCGGCGGAGGCGGCATTGGTGTCTCCCGCGGCGGCGCCGGCATTGCAGCTTAATGCACCCGGGTGTGGGAAGATTACGCCGGCCGGCACCTCGGCAGCAAGTGGCCCCTCCATCAATTGCACGCCCGCCGTTGGCGGTGCCTCGACATTAGCCGAGCTCGACGCCATTACGGTAACTAATTAAGCCTCTCGGCCGATGAGTTCATCTTCTTGCCCTTGACTGGGCATCCCTGACACCCTACATGTTTTCGCAGGGCACCGCCGACGTTTCATGCACTCTCCTGCACTTCGTGAATGATGAGTTGGTCGATGTCGCCAAGGGCAGAATCGTTTAACCGGGCAGCCGCGTGTTCCACGGTAATCCGATTCCACCCACCGTTTAAAGGGTTCAACTGGTGCGGGTGCTGCCGGGCTTCGACGACATGTTACCTCCGTATCAACCCCATGGGGCCGACGAAGATGATGTGATGACCATCAGCGCCTGCATAAGCTGGCCCATACTTTGGCCAAAGAGCCAGATTCGTTTGGGGGCGGGGGACACCACCCCACAGACTACATCGCCAGTCGTGCCGGCGGCAAGCCATGGCAAGACCCCCGCAACGCTACCGGACATGCCGGACGTGCATATGGCACAGGATCCGGACATGCATGTGGCACAGGATCCGGACGACGACGACGACGACGACGGTACATTTACCAACGTCGATAAGTACTTCAACGAACATGGGTACGATGACGTATTCTTGGGGCCTCTTTCTCAAGAA
Source organism: Aegilops tauschii subsp. strangulata (assembly GCF_002575655.3). Classification (NCBI taxonomy): domain Eukaryota; kingdom Viridiplantae; phylum Streptophyta; class Magnoliopsida; order Poales; family Poaceae; genus Aegilops; species Aegilops tauschii. The sequence continues at coordinate 249,420,144 of NC_053035.3, forward strand.
CCCAACCCTGCAAAAGACGATCGCGATCTAGCTGGTACCGCGGAGAAACCCAATTGCAACGGGCGTCGTCTGGCGTTCAGTTCTCAGGAGACACCTCCAGCTGCCGCCTTCACCGAGCCTCAGATAGCCGAGGTGTGAAATATTATCAGCCCCAACACACTCAAGAAGGCGGTCTCTGAGCATAACTCGATCCCATTATAGCAGAAGAAGAAGGGATGGAAAAGAAAGACTAACAAGGGTGCGAGCCAGCCAGCACCGAGTATGATCCGTGCTCAGGACGGTCCACCTTCACCTAAGGATATCTCGAGGAGGGTGCATGTGGCGGGTAGGCCGATGCTACCGACTAATCTGCTCAATGCTGCAACCGATGCTATGCGGAGTCTGCATGACAGTGTTCTTTCTTTGGAGAAGCGGCGTCTCTCCGAGAATGATGTGGCATACCCGGTTTTCGTGGCCAAGGTGCCAGAGGGCAAGGGCTTTGTGGATAGCGCCATTGGGGGTACGACCGTCCTGCGGTTTGATGACATCTTCGCTATGTTTAACCTTCATCTGCTGCACTACACCTTCGTTCGGCTATTTTCGCTGAGTATGGAGATGCGGATCATTAGAGACAAGACCCCGGACAACGGGATAGTCGACCCCTTCTACATGCGTGCCAAGATCTTGGGCAGCGCTGGGGACCGGCAAGTCGCGAGTTCATACCTCGAAGGCGTCATTCTGGCAAACCCAGATAAGGATAACTTCCTCGTGCCTTACTTTCCCGAGTAAGTCATCCCCTCACCACATCCCCTCGTGCCTTACGTTTTTTTTCTAACATTCTGTGTTTTGTGTAGTGACACACATTGCACACTCATCCTCTTAAGCCCGAAATATTCCATGGCCACGTATTTCGACTCGGACCGTCAGTCGGAGAAAGACTACACAAATATCAAGAAAGTTCTTGATGATGTTCTCACCGGCTACGCCAGATCTGGAGGCACCTTCAGCAGGCCAGTTCGTAGGTACGGCAAGCACATGTTCACCCACAATACGACGTTCCCCTGCGTCAAGCAGCCGTCTGGCGGTCAGAAGGATGCCTACTACGCCCTCCATCACATGCGGGCGATCGTACGGGACCATAATCACCTTCTGCTACCAAATAATCTCAAAGATTGGGCCGCAAGCTTGTCGGCAATCCAGGACGCGGACATCAGACAAGAATTCTTTCGCATTCAGTCGAAGTTTGAGGAAATCATCCATCAAGATGTCCTTCGTACCACGGGGCAGTTCTACCTCAGATATCAACCATCCAACAGTGAGATAGAAACAACGCTACAAATGCAGGCTGACAACGCCCGCGATTTCATGACCATCACGACAGACGGCGGCTTCATCCACGCTCTGGTCCCTGAGTCGAGTCGAAAGTAGTGATGCTATGTAGTTCTGAAACATCAATTAGCTCATGTTGTAATTAAACTTTAATGAACTTGTATGTCTCTTTGGTTTGGATAGTCGCTCAACTTATATGTAATCGATGCTATTTATTAGTAGGACCATGAATCGTGCTATTAATGTCTTGCTTTTCTCTTCCGATCCTTTTGTTGCATACTTATATATTATTTATGTATTGTTTGTGAATTGCTACTAACGTTTTGTTTGTCCAGTGCATAGAGATGCCGTCGTATGTCGTGTACAAGGGTAAGGTTCCCGGAGTCTACGACGACTGGGAGGAGTGTCGGAGACGGGTTCATCGTTTCAGCGATAACAGTTACAAAGGGTACACCACTAGGGCGGAGGCGGAAGCTAGATACACGCACTATTTAGCGGGAGAGAGGAGGGAGCGGAGGAGGAACCGGATAAAGACCAGTTTCATCGCGATGATGCTCATCGTGATGCCCGTAGCTCTCTTCTATGTGATTGTAGTTTAGATGATCGATATCGACTTGTAATGTGAAGACAAACTCGCTACTCGCGGTCTCGAGACTTGTAATGTTCTAACTTTGTTCGGTATTTTGAATTCAGAGACTAGCTAATATGACGAATTGTATTCGGAGACTAATCTTCTATTGTATTCGATGAATCTGCTATTTATATGTTTTGCTGTCTATATTCTGTGCAGTAATATATTTTGTAACCTGTGCAAATATCAGAAAAGAAAAAAAATCCTAATATTCATACTAGTGGCGCACCATACAGCTCATTAGTGGCGCACTGCTATAAAAATACTAGTGGCGCATGATCTATTAGTGCGCCATTAGTAACCCAGAGCACAAGGTAAATATGGCCCCCTGGGAGGCATACTAATGGCACACTGCCTGGTGCGCCACTACTGTCTGGTATACTAATGGCGCACCAGGGGTGCGCCATTAGTATTAGTTACTAATGGCGTGATGATAGTGGCGCACCTGTAGTGCGCCATTAATGGCCAAAACAAGTGCGCCACTAACAGGCCTTTTCCTAGTAGTGTAGGGTTCAGAGTGGGGGCGGTGGTCGCCGGCGGTGGTGGGGCGGTGGCGTGGGATTGCCGGAGAAAAAGCTCGGCATGGGGGGCCTAGAGGGATGGCCGGGGCGGGTGGGGCGGCGCACCACCGGCCGCGGGCGGCGAGGGACGGCGGTTTGGCCGGTGGTGGCTAGCGGCTCAGGGGAGTGGAGGTTGAAGATGAACTGCGGGCCCTTGATTTCGTATCCAACGGCTGGAAAATCGACTCACCAGAGATGAAAAAGGCAGTCCACTGACATGTAGCCTCACCCTGATGTTTGACCAGCTCCCCTGGCTCTCGCACGCGCTGCTGCTACTGCTTTTCTGCTACTAGTGCGTTCAGTTTCGACAGTAAAATTTAGTTTCGACAGGAAAATTTAGTTTTGACAGTTAAGTTCAGTTTCGACAGTTAAATTCAATTTTGACAGTTAAGTTCAGAGATGAGTGGCTGATGTATTTTACATCTGGCACTTTGTGGTTATGTATTTTACGTCATCTATTAGCGGTGCTATTAGAATTCCACTCGGGTTAACGTTGTCTCTCTTGTCCTGCTTCAGTCTCGGCGTCGTACAACTCACCGGAGCTGCTCCAATGACGAAACCCTCCATCACAGCGGAGCAGTACCCCGGGCTCCATCTCCAGACGCCTAAGATCTTCTTCCCCTCCTCCGACAGCCAAGTCAGCTGGAGCATCCTCATCGACCAACCCAATCACACTGAGATCGACATGGCTTCGCCAAACAGGTTGTACACCTGTTGCATCTCTTTTTTACTCTACATGTTATATATATTGTCTGCTGAGCACACGTAGTAATGTGAAATACGATTAGTTTCTCCTAGTATATGTCAAGCAGTGAGGTGCCAGGCAACTTAGCTATCTGTGATGGACTCTCTTGAATGCCATCATTATTTATCTCTGCGTGTTTGAGCTGTGCATTTGTCGATGGTGTAGAAGTAGCACAAAAACATTTTTTTAGTGTAGGCTTTTCCTTGATAAAGCCTGCCTACTAGAATCGCCAGTGCTTGAAAGGAAAAGTGAAGGAAAAACATAGGAATTGGAAAGTTTCCTATGGTACTACTATTCATGCATTTGGTTCAAAGGAATGGAGCAAAGGAAAACTGTAGGATTTGTTCCGTTAGTGTCTCCCTGAAATAAAAACCGTAGGAATTTTAATATCCACTTCTCCTCCTTTTCAAATTCCTATTCATGAAGCACAAGGCTAAGAGATAGTAGCATAATAGCATTATAACCGTCCATTTTCTTGTGGTTTGACTTAATCTCACCATGCTTCTTTGCATCCCGTGATCTTCCAATTCTTGTGAACCAAACACCCAGATTGGCAGAAATCCTGTGTTTTTAAATTCTTTGTTTTGCACATGCAGTCCTATCATATTACTGTGTATTTCCTATCCCTGCGTTGTTACAATCCTCCAATTCAAACGAGCCCTTACATAATTACTTCTCTTACAGATAGTTGTCAAAGAAAACCTTCTGTGGTTTGTCCCGCTCCTACTGCGCCGCCGTCCACCCCAGCTCAGCTGCTCCAACGACAGAAGGGTCCAGCACAGCAGGGATCCGGCCTCCAGACTGTCTTTCGCCGCCTCAGATCTTCTTCCCCGCCGCTGGCAGCCATGAAAACTGCATTACCATCATCAACCGAGCAGATGACCTTGAGGACTACACGGGTCCGCAAGAGAGGTCGCACTCTTTCGTGTCTGCTTACGTTATGCATCGCTTAATATTACATGCTACTTTATCGTCCTGTTCATCGATTAGACTCTGAGTCAGCTCCAAACTAATGGTCAAACTTGAGTTTTTAAATGGTTGTGGGGTACATATCGGGGCCGCAATCAATAGTATCTATCTACTATCTGGTTAATATCTGGTGACTACTATGAGTTTCATGTTGGGTGGGAAACAAATAGTAAAGAAGCCATTATCTGTATTTTTTAACTGAAGCCATTATCTGCCTGCTATCATTGGTTTTGGGTCTATCCAAAGGTTGCTACCATCACTCTGTATTTCTGCATGCACTCCTTACATAATCTCACTATGTTTTATTCCTATGCATGTCAGCTATTGTACACAATGGAACTGAACATGTAGAGCAAAAGAGACAAGCCTTGCATGGCAATAAAATTTCATGCAGATGTTGCTCCATGGTAGGCGCAAAGGCAGCCCCCCCTCCACCCATTGCGGATTGTAATCGAGAGGAAGATATCTGTTCTGAGGGGAATTCAGAAGGAGAAGACCACTCCTATTTACCCCCTGAGGTCTTCGCTCTAACTTGGCATGCTGATGTTGGTTATATCATGCATATGGTGCCTTGCATTGCTTACTTTATACATCAAATATGTCATCTGCTTAGTTTAGACATGCTTTGTGTGAATGCCATCTGTTTAGTTTATTCATTGTTTATGTGAATTATGCAACGCCATCTTGTTTAGCCAGGCACCATATATGTGAATTTTGCAATGCCATCCTGCTTAGCTAGTCATCTTATATGTGAATTATATCAGACCATCCTTTTTTTGTTACGTATTACATTTGTCAACAATCTTAGTACATTCAACTACACTTCGTGTGCATCAGCCATTTGACACGGTGATGGGGAATTCTAGAGTGAAAACAAGGTCTTCAGAGCAGACTATGCTATCTGACGAAGCGCATATCTCGCTGGTTACGGATAGCTCCTCAGAGGAGGATTCAGAGATAGATGACTAGTCCTATCCCCCCCCCCGAGGTGTATGCTCTAACTTGGCAGGGTTATGTTGCTCATATCGTGTGTATGGTGTCTTGCATTGCTATGTCATTTGATTAGTTTAGACATGCTTTGTCTGAATGCCACCTGTTTAGTGTTTAGTTACCATATATGTGAATTATGCATTGCCATCTTGTTGCAAGACAATATATATGTGAATTATGCAATGCTATCTTGTTGCAAAGGCATTATATATGTGAATTATGCAATGCCATGTTGTTTAGCCAATCATCATGTATGTGAATTATACCATGCTATCATTTTTTTGTATTACGTGTTCCATTTGTCGACAATGTTTGTATATTCAACTACTCTTCCTATGCATCAGCCATTTGAAGCGGTGATGGAAGTATCTGGAGTGAAAACAAGGTATTTAGAGCAGACAATGCTACCTGCTGAAACAGACATCTTGCTGGTTACAGAGAGCTCCTCAGAGGAGGATTCAGAGACTGATGACCAGTCCTATTTCCCCCTGAGGTCTATGCTCAAACTTGGCAGGGTTATGTTACCCATGTCATGCATGTTGTCTTGCATTGCTTAGTTTTTACATCATATATGGATTGCCATCTCCATACTTGCTTACTATATAAATCATATATTTGAATTATATCATGCCATCATGTTTACATACACAGCATCTATCTGAATTATGGCATGGCAACCCATTTAATAAAGACATCATATAGTTTATCATCTCATCCTGTTTAGTGTTTACAGTCATCATATTTTTAATTATGTCATTCTATCTATGAATTATATCATGCTACCATGTTTCCATAGGCGGCATGTATGTGAATTATGGCATACCAACCTATTTAATAAACACATTATATAGTTATATCATGTCATCCTGTTTACATAGTCATAATATTTTGAACTCTGTCTTTTGATCTTTTTTAGTTAGCCATCATAATGTGAATTATTTCATGCTCTCTTTTATTCCCCACTATCCATTGCACATGTCTATCATACAATGTATGTACATTCAATTACTTTTCTTGTTTATCAGCCATTTGAATTGGAGAGGGTGATGGCAGTATCTAAGCGAGTAACAACACCTCCTTCAGAAAAGATAGTGCTACCAGTTGATGCACATAGAACCATGGTTGTACTTGTCCAACAACCAGCCCCACCACACATAACGCAGACTCTCATAGATTGTACCCCTACCCAGTTGGACAGAGAACCAGCTACAGCCCTTCTAACCCCAACCCCAGCAGATAGTAACCCAGTTCTAGTTGACACATCACCGTCTCCACCGCAGAGCACCCAAACACGAGCAGTTAGTAAGGGAACTACAGTGCCCAAAGCACAAGGACCACCACTCCGAATCCCAACTCAACGCTTAAAGGAGAAGAATTGTTCTCAGGTCAGGTTCTGTAGCTATGGTTCATACTCCTTTGCTCTTGCATCACTGTATTTACTCATACCAACTATTTTCAAATTTAAAGGATGGAATTGAAACTCCAATGGCGCAACAGGTATGTTTTAAAACTGTTTCTTTAATTGGCTTGCCGTTGTAACTTGATCTATGTTGATTTCAGTTTCAATTGAATAAACAGTTATTTTCTCATGTCATGCACATTACAAGTGTTGTTATTGCTCTATAGTTTCCCACACTTATATTCTGTCTATTCTGCTTTGTCTTGAACAAATATTATTTGAACTGCGTCTCTATCTTGATTTGGCAACAAAAACTAGAATGATATAGACCATAAAGTGACCATGGTACATAGATATATATTTGTTTCATCCTGTTATCCTGTCCACTTTACTACTGAACTAATTTACCGAAATGAGTTTCATATACAACATGGTAAACCTGTGATGTGTCTGCTAGTTTCTCTTTTAGAATGCAGACAAAATATTGGAGAGCAGTACCCTGTTATGCAATGGTAAAGGAAGTAATGTAGATAAGGTTCAAGATAGTGAGACATCCATGTTGGTCTCCAAGAAAGCTGATAAAAACTATCTTGACGACAGTGAGAGAACCCAAAAGTCTTGTCTTGATGTAGTGTTCGAGTTACTCGCCACTACTGCTGGCACAAGATCTTCGAACTCGTTGCCTGAATCAGTTTGTCTTCTTGAGTCTCAACTTCAAGTTGAGAGACGTCGATCAGATGTGCTGCGACAGGAAGCTTAAGGACTGAGGAAGTCCCTGCAGAATTCAGATGCATACTTTCTGGTGCAACAGCAAGCGCTAGAGGATTTAAGCGCCAAACAAGAGAAAGTTAATAAGCTTGCTAAGCATCTTGCCTGCATTATGGATACCCAGGATATTGTTTCTTGAGCTCTTCTCAAGTGGTTTCAGTTTTGAACTTGTTTTGCTGGGCGTTTATTTGCACTGGTCGCCAACTTTGACAACTAGTGTATATGATATGCGGCTTTGTTCCCAATATTTGCACTGGTGGCGAACTTTGATGCCTAGTGGATGTAATATGTGTAATAGCCGTGATAGCCTAGCGTAAGTTGCTTGCTTATTTATTTCCTTGTTGTCTTGTTTATTTGTTTGCTTGTAGTCAGTGCAGTTCTTTTTTCGCAGTTTGCTAGTGGCCGCAATAACCTATTTTTTAAAACTAGGCCACAATAACCATGGGCTACATATTTACTGTAGTTACCATGGGCCTCCTACGAGCCATAGAAACATTGGGCTTTCTAAGGGCCGTAGAAATAATGGGCCTTCTACAGGCCGTAGCATCAATGGGCCTTCTACGGGCCGTATGATCGATCGGCCAAACATGGGCCAATAATAGACCGCATTATGGGCCGTAAACGGGCTAGATTTGGAATCGTCCATTCATGGGCCGACCATAACGGGCCGTCGTTAATTGGCCGTATTTGATGACGCTATAAAAACGTCCCAACAGATAAACGGGCCACAAATGGGCCGATTGTAACCATGGGCTGAATTTGGCCCACAAGCAGAAAAGGCCAGTAACGGGCCGTAAGTAACCGAATGCTGGAGGTAAGCCCAAGAATAAATGGGCCCTGAAAAGGCAGAAAGATAACACGGGTTGGAAATGGCCCAATAAGCGATACACTGTTCATTGCGGGCCAGATTCACCACGGGCCGTTAATGGGCCAAGAGTTACAAATGGCCTCGTATGGGCCGAAAGACATCATGGGCCATACATGGGCCGAAAGTTATAACGGGCTGGATTCATATCGGACGGCCCAGATGAAGCTACTGGGTTTAATTCCGATAGGCCGTAACAGGCTGTGAGTCAGCGGGCCGTAAATGGACTATATACGAATAGGCCATTAACAGGCTTTCCATGGGCCGGCCCATTACCTTTTGACCAAGTCAAACGAGCCGGCCTTTTCACCGGAAGGGGCCTCTGTTGGGTCGTGCCATGTGTTGACCTATCATAGGCGCCTCCTGTCCAATGAATGGATGACATCTGTCCCAACGGTAAGCCAACACGTGTTTCTTCCAGCCAATGACAATTTTACACATGGAAAATCCTCATTGGTCCGGGCTGTTAACGGGTTATCCGATCCAAAACCGGACCCGATAGCCTAACGGTGAACCGTTATGGTGGATGCCACGTGTCGGTCACCCTTGATGAAAGCACTTCTATGACGTGCGATTTATCGTCATGGAAGTGGACACTTCCGTGATGATAATTTTGGTAATGTCATGGAACACTTCTACGACAACACAGGTATGAATATCTTGATTCCGTCATAAAATCATCATGGATGTACATGCATGACAAAAAAGTGACCTACTGTGACAAACACGTATCATCACGGAAGTGTATTTTTTTGTAGTGCATCATCATTGTCATATTGCTTTCCATGATCATATAGCTGACACAGTATTTGTGGCTCAGCCACCATTCTTCATTTTTTATACATGTCTTGCTAGATCATTGCACATCCTGGTAGACTGCCAGAGACATTCATATAGAGTCATATTTTGTTCTAGTATCGAGTTGTAATTTGAGTTGTAAGTAAATAGAAGTGTGATGGTCATCACTGTTCATTATTAGAGCATTGTACCAGTGAGGAAATAAATTAAAAAAGAGGCCAAAAAGAGCCCAGAAAAAAGAGGCCAAAAGATCCCACCGAAAAATGAGAGAAAAATAGAGAAGGGGCAATGTTACTATCTTTTTCCACACTTGTGCTTGAAAGTAGCGCCATGTTTTTCATATAGAGAGTCTCCTATGTAGTCACTTTCATATGCTAGTGGGAATTTTTCATTATAGAACTTTGCTTGTATATTTCGATGATGGGCTTACTCAAATGACCGATGTATTCTAGATCATGCAAGTTGGATGCACACCCACTTAGTTTTCACTTCGAGCTTTCATACACTTACAGCTCTTAGTGCATCCGTTGCATGGCAATCCCTACTCCTTGCATTGACATCAATTGATGGGCATCTCAATAGCCCATTGATTAGTCGCGTCGATGTGAGACTTTCTTCCTTTTTCCCTTCTCCATATTAATCTCTACCACCATATTCTATTCCACCCACAGTGCTATATCCATGGCTTGCACTCATGTATTGCGTGGGGGTTGAAAAAGCTGAAGCGCGTTAAAAAGTATGAACCAATTGCTTGGCTGACACCGGGGTAGTGCATGATTTATATTTTGTGTTAAGCAGATGGAGCATGACAAGGCTATATGATTTTGTAGGGATAGCGTTCTTTAGCATTTTTATTTTGAAAAACATGCTTGTTTGCTAGTATGCCTAAGTATTGATGTCTTTATGTCAAATTATAGACTATTGCTTTAAATCATTCGAATATAAATATTCATACCATAAACGAAAGATTACATGATAGACATGTTATGTAGCATTCCACATCAAATATTCTGTTTTTATCATTTACCTACTCAAGGACGAGCAGGACTTAAGCTTGGGGATGCTTGATACGTGTCCTAGTTGTGTCCCACTTAGCTGTTTTACCCCTAATTTCTAAAAGCCATCGGTTCTGTCCAAGTCACTTCGCTCCTCTTATGCTTTTGCCTTTTGACTGTTTAACCTTCACTTTGAAAACTTCATAATGAATTCATACTAAATCAGAAAAAATGCAAATAAGATACCAAAATGTTCGAAAAAACATTACCTATATGTCAATGTCATTTGCATTCATGACAAAAGTGTTGGAAAGTGACCATCCAAGTTTCTGCTCCTATGATACCACCATGAATAAAAAAATCTAAAATATTCAAAAAAATGGTGGCAAAGAATTACAAATGTTTTAAGTTGTCGGTGTATTAAGAATGGGGTCCTTAATACCCCAGACTTATGTACGGGTAGTAGCAGACTTCCCGGCGGCAAGGCTTGCCGGAGGATAACTAACGCCAAACTCAGGATTAGATTATAAGAAGCAAAGAAGATCTCTGAAGATAGAGATCAGAAATACTGAAGATGCGGCTCGAAAGCCCGGCAACATACTTGCCGGGGAAACCTCACCAAGATTCAAGCCCGCCAAGCTCTGAGTCCAACAAGTATCCCACTACCTTGCTACCGCTCCACCTCGTCGATTAGGTTGTCACTTGTCGATTAGGTATCGAGTGGGCATGTAGTTAGGTGAGACTTGTCTGGGCATGTGGCAGCTCATCACCGAAGATACAACTTTGATGACACCCATCCAAGTGATGTGTCATTAGAATAGAAGGTAGATGGATGAACGGCACAGAAGGAGAGATCAACCTTGCCAGAGAGGTCCATCCACAAGACACCTCACAGTTCATTAAATGCATTCGTCGTAACCTATCAGAGTTTGGTATTGGCACTGTAGCCACTATTTACAGTCTAGATTTACCAGTTTGCCATTTTGGTGACCCCTTAGTCTATAAAAGGAGGGCCTGGCTACCTTAACAAAGATCGAAATACTGTCCATTTGCACGCGTAGCAACACTCTCCGAGCACCTTGCCAGACGTGCGCTCCTTGTAACGGGGCACATACACACAATCAATACACAAAGCAGGAGTAGGGTTTTACGCTTCACAACGGCCCAAACCTGGGTAAACATAGTGTGTTCTCTGCTAATCCTGCACCTCCCCACAGTCACATTAGGAGTTGTATCCACTAGCCACTCAATCTTACTCCGGGGCTACATCAGTGTACAAAAACATCCGACCTGCCTAAAACATGGCCTCCAGTGTTACCCAAGGCTTACGACCACCCCATCCCTTACGTCTGTGTTTGCGACACATAAATCCTAAGTAGCTAAGAATACTGCCCTAGCCCAAACGGCCAGCATCGACCACAGGCTGCCACGCGAATGCCGGGCTCAAATTGGGGCCTCCCAAAAGTGTTAGCGCTTATGGTGCAACGTGGTCGCACTTCTCATTTGCTAACCTGGATATCGCTCCAACGCAGGCAAGGGACCAAACATAATATAAAATGTATAACAATACATCAATACATCAAAATGTATCTATAAGAGCCCTACAAGTCACTCTCATCTACAGGGCACCACTTTACAATTGTGCTGAGCTTGCAAGAACCGGCGATGTACCCCGCCTCCATGCCAACCTCCCAAAAGAAGGACTCCGCTGAAGGCTGCTCAAGCGACCAATGCACAATGGAATGTAGAAATATCGCTGGATGCTGGGCTCTCACGCCAGCCAGCATCCTCCGAGCCCCATCGTTCGCAGCAGAATAGTGCCAATCTAGCAGTTGGCGTGGAGCCCGTGGCAACAACTACACAATGTTGTCAAGGTTGCCTTGGAGCGCGTTATCCCCTCTCCACAACATCCCATAGGCCATGCCGAGGGCGATGCACATCTGCTCCGCAAGCTTGGCGACCTACTAGAGCCGCGCCACAAGGTCCTCATGATGGACATCTGAAAGCGTCACTATAGCAAAAGTACACCGGAGAACTCGAAAGGCTCACCAGCGGCGATGCCTGCTCCATGTTGTGTTTGATGTGCGTTCTCTATATGTATTTAATATTTTGTGTAATTAAGAATATATGGAACTATGTTCCTTCATCAGTAAACTACATTTGCATGTTTTAGACATCATTGCACACGGCAACATAGCAAAACTAGTTTGTAATTCTGACCTTACCTCACACGGTCCTTCAATACGAACTGTCTACTATGTACCACGCATGGTACAACCAAATCCTACCTGTGGGATCTTTCATTAAATCACAGATAATTTTTAGATAAAAAACCAAGTGCGATAATCCTACCAAAATGCATGCCCGCACGCATTCAGACAACACACTTGACAAATACAGATTCAACAAAATTCCGACAAAAATAGTTGATTTCTTTCCAAATTTTGTCGCACTACGACTACATTCAGAGGACATCTAATAATAATAAAAACTAGAAACTAATTTATATAGCCATCTGGGTCATGGCCTAACTAGCTAGTTGCAGCCACGACCACCGCCACGACCACGGCTCCTGCCGATGCCATGGCCGCCGCCATGGCCACCGCCAATGGCATCGCCGCCACCACCACCACCACGGCCTCCACCATGGCCGTGGGCAGCAGCACTACGTCCGTGGCCAGCGCCACGACCACGACCACAACCAACGCCATGGCCACCGCCACCACCGTGATAGAATGCGTGGAATGATGCATGGCTTTCGGGGAAATACGAATCGGCGGCCACAATCCATTCCGGCCAATCAGCCGCGCTATATAGCTCGGGCGGGTGCGCGGGTGTAGGCACGAGCACAGGATCCGGCACAAGGTCCCAATTCTGTTGCTCGGCGTCTGCATCCATCTGCGCAACCATCTCCAGTGCCAGGTCCATCTCCGCCCACAAGGGGGCTAGAGGGTCTTGCTCCTCCTCCTCCTCTTGATTGATGCCAAAATTGAAGAGCAACGGATGCTCCGGGTGTGCCATTGATAAGGGATTAGAGGTGGATTGGATATGAGAATGAGAGGCGTTAATGAGAGAATTGTGGCGAGACAGGGGAGGGCAGCGATGTTATAGGTCACCGCACATAGGCACGCCATTAATTGGTAGTCAAGTTTTGGCCTCATATCTTACATTGTAAGTACCTTACATTGGAAGTTTAGATATGGCATAAATTGGTAGTCATTTATTGGCAAACTTTTTAGACTTCCTAATAAAATCCTAAAATGGGTAATAATGTAATGCGCACGTCATAGATGCCACTTCTAGGAAAATTTATAGATTTCATAGGAAAATCCTATAATTGCTAATAATGCAGTGCGCACGTCGTAGATGCCACTTTTATGTATAGGGATTTTTGTTGAATTAGTGGCAAAAATGTTGATCTCCGATCTACCATTTCTTGAAGTAGTAACATGCACTATTGCTGTATGGTCCAAACGTGACACATGTATAGGAGACCATTCGACCAAACCGTGTGCGATGCATGAATCGCAAACGGTACGGTAATAAAACCGTCACCAACAAAATGAACTGTGTGCAATGGTGGAGACATCAAATATGATTCATAAAGAGTTGTGTGTGCGAAAATTGGCATACAATTGATACACACAAACTGTTTGCGATGAGCCAAGATAATGTGAACGGTTACCCAAAACTAGATGTGTGTGATAGACGGCATACAGTTCACTCGGATGAACTATTTGCGATGAGCAAAAATAACACAAATGATTACCTAGATCCAGATGCGTGCGATAGACAGCATACAGGTCACTCAGATGAACTGCTTGTGATGATCTAGAAGAACACAAATCGTTCGGCGTAACAAGATGTGTGTGATACCAAGCAAACATGTCAGTAATCAGAATTGTGTGCGATAATTCTAGACCGTGCATATGATTTTTTGCTGTGAATTGTTGCTCGACAGGGTACACAATTGAAGAAACCAATTGTGGGCGATAATGTAAAAGATCGTTGTCGAATACGTATTGCTAACTATTTTTGATGAGATTGATAGGGGAAACAGATAGGCGAACGGCAACAAAGATGTACAGTCTGCTTAATTTGTTGTTGTTGTTCTTGTTGTTCTTGTTCTTGTTCTTGTTGTTTGCTACTTCTTGAGCTTGCGTTGGTTTTTCCCTTGAAGAGGAAAGGGTGATGCAGAAAAATAGAGAGAGGTATTTCTCAGTTAGAGAACCAAGGTATCAATTCAGTAGGATGTACAAGCAAGTCCCCAATCTATGAACTTGCACAAACAATCAAACACTTGCACCCAACACGATAATGGGGTTGTCAATCCCTTCATGGTCAATTGCAAAGGTGAGATCTAATAGAGATAGATAAAACTAAACAAAAGATAAAATATTTTTGGGTTTTTTGGTTTATAGATCTGAAAATAAAAGATTGCAAAATAGTAAATCAGAAACAATATGATGGAAAATAGACCCGAGGGGCATAGGTTTCACTAGAGGCTTCTCTCATGAAGGCAAATAATACGATGGGTGAATGTAACGCCCACGATGCGGCTATATCTCCCACGTGTCGAGGCACAACTTAGAGGCATAACCGCATAGTGGTTTTGTCGCAAGAAGGGTCATCTTCACACAATCCCATGTAATGAACAAGAATGGGATAAAGAGTTGGTCTACAATCGCCAGTTCACACAATACATAAATATAATTCATACATCATCCAAAATACAAACATATAGACCGACTACGGTCAAGATCCAAATGAAAATAAGACAACCCCAAATGCTAGATCCCCGATCGTCCCAACTGGGCTCCACTACTGATCATCAGGAAAAGACACATAGTAACGACCACGTTCCTCGTCGAACTCCCACTTGAGATCGACCCCATCATCTGCACTGGCATCGTCGGCACCTGCAACTGTTTTTGGTAGAATCTGTGAGTCACGGGGACTCAGCAATCTCACACCCGCGAGATCAAGACTATTTAAGCTTATAGGAAAGGATGGTGTAATGAGGTGGAGCTGCAGCGGCAATAAGCATATATGGTGGCTAACATACGCAAGAGAGAGCGAGAAGAGAAGCAACGGAGCGGTCGTCATCTAGCAATGACCAAGAAGTGATCCTGAACTCCTACTTACGTCATACATAACACAGACCGTGTTCACCTCCCGGACTCCGCCGAGAAGAGACCATCATGGCTACACACGCAGTTGATGTATTTTAATTGGGTCAAGTGATAAGTTCTCTACAACCGGACATTAACAAATTCCCATCTGCCTCATAACCGCGGGCACGGCTTTCGAAAGATAAATACCCTGCAGGGGTGTCCCAACTTAGCCCATCATAAGCTCTCACGGTCAACGAAGGATAAACCTTCTCCCGGAAAAACCAGATCAATCTCGGAATCCCGGTTTACAAGACATTTCGACAATGGTAAAACAAGACCAGCAAAGCCGCCTGATGCGCCGACAAATCCCGATAGGAGCTGCACATATCTCGTTCTCAGGGCACACCGGATGAGACATCCTACGAGTAAAAATAGACCTCGAGTTTCCAGGAGGGGGCCCCGCAGTCTACTCAGTTCGGACCAACACTCGAAGGAGCACTGGCCCGGGGGGGTTAAAATAAGATGACCCTCGGGCTCGCGAAAACCCGGGGGAAAAGGCTTAGGTGGCAAATGGTAAAACCAAGGTTGGGCCTTGCTGGAGGAGTTTTATTCAAGGCGAACTGTCAAGGGGGTCCCATAAATCACCCGGCCGTGTAAGGAACGCAAACTCAAGGAACATAATACCGGTATAACAGAAAACTAGGGCGGCAAGAGTGGAACAAAACACCAGGCAGAAGGCCGAGCCTTCCACCCTTACCAAGTATATATAGATGCATTAATTAAATAAGAGATATTGTGATATCCCAACATGTCCATGTTCAGACATGGAACAAACTTCAACTTCACCTGCAACTAGCAACGCTATAAGAGGGGCTGAGCAAAAGCGGTAACTTAGCCAAACAACGGTTTGCTAGGAAAGGATGGTTAGAGGCTGACATGGCAAAATGGGAGGCATGATATAGCAAGTGATAGGTAGCGCAGCATGGCAATAGAGCGAACAACTAGCAAAGCAAAGATAGAAGTGATTTCGAGGGGTGGTCATCTTGCCTGCAAGGTTCTCAGAGTTGTCGAAAGCTTGATCCTCGTAAGCGTACTCAACAGGTTCCTCGTTCACGAACTCGTCTCCCGGCTCTACCCAAGACAAGAACACAAGCAACGGAACCACAATCAATCACGAGAAATGCACAAACAACATGATGCAAAACATGTATGATATGCGAGATATGATATGCGATGCATATGCGTGCTCCGGAAGGAAAATGATGAACAAGGCAGTAACTTGGCAAACCAAGCATGCCACTGGAAAGGTGAGATGATTTCGGTCGAAATCGATATAAAGTTCACCGGAAACGGATGCACGGTTTGCAAATGGCAAGCAAAACAAGAATGACATGAATCTGCGATAAACAGCATGATAGCACTTAAAATGCAATAAGTAACAATGCTACAGCACTCCAACATAACAACAAAGCATATGACAGTAATCTACAGGAGATGCTCGACAAAAGATGAACAATGAGCTACGGCTAGATCACAACATATCAAGCTCAAACAAGCATGGAAAACGTGCAAAAGATAACAGGATCACAGACTTGGTGAAAAACTGGACATGGCAGAAAACAGCATCAGGTAGCAATGTTCAGAGCACGAAATCAACATGCTAAAGGAAATTAACATAGCAAAACAAGGCATGGCAGTGTTCTACTAAATACATATGACAAAAGTCCCTTACTGACCATAAGACAAAAAGTTTTAGAAGATATGATGGCAACCATGTGAACATAGCAAGTTTCGTTATGAGGTTTCAGACTTGGCAGAAAACAGAGCATGGCAGAAACGATAATATGTAGGCATGTTGGTGAGCTTGATGCACTCACCACAAAGCAATTCATGAAAAAACAAGCATACCTACAGAGAGCTCGCATGTTTATGAAGCTATCCATGGCAAGAACAAAAGCATAGCATAAATGGATCAACTACAATAAGCTTGGCAAAATTGCATATCATGTTAAGAATCTGCCAGAAATATTTTATAGCAAAAGTAGAGCAAGATTGAGTCATGCTATGGTACTCCATAATTGCAACCAAGGGCAGGAATGGATCAATGACAACTATAGCTACAAAACATCCTTAATGAACATCTCCAAAATATGCACGGGTCTCTCTGTAGCATCAAGTTTACATGGCAACAAAATAACAGCAGACAAGGACTTAGAAATCACTAAGTCCCTGAAATCAGAAACATTACGGAGCCTAGTTTGCATGCTTGTGCTAGTCATCACAGAGATCTCAAAAATACATGGCATACACCCTTGGAAAGAAGGCATGGCATACAACAAAACACATGTAGAGCTCATGCCCATAAGATGCACAGACTAAATGATACAAAAAAGACAAATCTCCAAGTTCTGATAAGAACCAGAGGATAACAGCAACTAGTCCTCTTGCAACAGAGATTTGGGCAACAAGATGACCTCTAATGAACATGGTGCAATTTAACAAAATGTATAGCATCACGAGACGAACAATTTGACATATTACACGCGTGAAACGGAGCTACATGCAAGGAGTTATGCACTGATGAACATAGGTACTTGCTGTAGAAAATTAAGGACTTGGAGAAAAATCGGGCACGGGAGAGTGTCAATGCATACAGTAACTTCGATCGGATCTGGCCGGGGCAGCCGAGGTCGGGCTCGCCGGCATCGGCAGAGGAAGGGGAAGGAGGCAACCGGCGTTGGGGAGGCGGAGGACGGCGGGACCGGCGCCGGAGGAGGAGGCCGGAGGGGGAGGCGGCGCCGGCGCGGGTGGTGGCGCGCGGCGGCGGCGGTTGGAGCCGCGACGGCGGCGGTGGGCGGCCACGCCGGCGAGGCGACGGCGGCGAGGCGGGCGGCCGGCGGACGGGGCGGCGGCGGCGCGGTGCGGGCTCGGGCGGGCCTCCCGTGGGCCGAACGGGACGACGGCGGAGGGAGGTGGCCGGGTGCCACGTGGTGGCGCCCGATTCGCTGGACGCGGCGGCGGAGATGTCCGGCGGACGCCGGACACGTCCGGTGGCGGCGGGGGAAGCGGGTTAGGGTTTGTGTGCGTTTCGTTTTCGGGAGGGGATGCTCTTTTATAGCTAGAGGGAGTTAGGAGGCTCCAAATGAGGTGCGCTTTTCGCCCACACGATCGTGATCGAACGACCTAGAGCATGGAAGAGAGTTTGGTGGGTTTTGGGCTGGTTTTTAGGGGGTTTTTGCTGCACACTCAAATGGACTTTGCGGATGCCCGGTTAACCGTTGGAGTACCAAACGACCTCCAGATGGAACGAAACTTGACCGGTGGTCTCCGGGTGGTATAATAAGGCCACTTGACAAGCCTCGGTGCATTCCGAGAAAGTTTGACACCCGCTCACGAAAGAAAACAAGAGGGGTGCACCGAAGGAGATAGGAGCGCCGGATTGCAAAACGGACAACGGGAAAAATGTTCGGATGCATGAGACGAACGCGTATGCAAATGCAATGCACATGATGACATGATATGAAAAAGCATGACAAAATAAAATGCAAAACGAAAGACAAAACCCGACCACGGAGGAAATATCATAACGCATAGCCGAAAATGGCAAGAGTCGGAGTTACAAATGTGGAAAGTTAAATGCGCGGTGTTACAACACTCCACCACTACGAGAGGATCTCGTCCCGAGATCTAGGACTGAAAGAACTCCGGATATTCGGAACGGAGATGTTCCTCGCGTTCCCAGGTGGCTTCCCGGTCGGAATGGTGCGACAACTTCACTTTCAGGAATTTGATGGACTTGTTGCGAGTCTTGCGCTCAGTTTCTTCAAGAATAGCAACGGGGTGCTCATGATAAGACAAATCTTCTTGGAGGTCAATCTCTTCGAAGTTGATAGTGCGCTCAGGCGTCTTGAAGCACTTGCGGAGCTGTGACACGTGGAACACATCGTGCACGTTCGCGAAGTTGGAATGAAGCTCAAGTTGATAGGCGAGGTCGCCTCTTTTGCCAATGATCTTGAAAGGACCCACGTATCTAGGGGCAAGCTTCCCTTTGATACCGAAGCGACGAGTGCCTTTCATTGGAGAGACGCGGAGGTAGACATGGTCTCCGATCTGGAAAGCCACATCACGGTGCTTACTATCATAGTAACCCTTCTGGCGCGATTGTGCGGCTTTGAGATTATCACGAATGACTTTACACATTTCTTCAGCTTCAGAGATTAAGTCATTGCAAAGAAGTTGGCGTTCACCAGTCTCTGACCAATTGAGAGGAGTACGGCACTTTCTGCCATAGAGAATCTCGAATGGGGCCTTGCCCGAACTTGCTTGGAAGCTGTTGTTGTAGGAGAATTCAGCATATGGAAGACAATCTTCCCATTTCATGCCAAAGGAAATGACACAAGCCCTGAGCATATCTTCAAGAATTTGATTGACTCGCTTGACTTGGCCACTATTTTAAGGATGGAAAGCTGTGCTGAAGCGAATGTTAGTACCCATGGCCTTCTGGAAGGAGTCCCAGAACATAGAGGTGAAGATGCTTCCACGATCTGAAGAAATCAATTGTGGAATGCCGTGCAAGGAGACAATTCTGGAGGTGTATAGCTCTGCCAGCTGAGCTGCTGTGATGGATTCTTTGATTGGAAGGAAATGAGCCACTTTAGAGAGCTTGTCGATGACAACGAAGATAGCATCATTTCCGCGCTTGGACTTGGGAAATCCAGTTACGAAGTCCATTTCGATATGATCAAACTTCCATTCTGGGATAGCAAGAGGTTGGAGGAAACCAGCTGGTCGTTGGTGTTCTGCTTTCACCCTTCGACAGACATCACATTCATTCACGAACTGAGCAATTTCTCGCTTCATTCGAGTCCACCAATACGACTGCTTGAGGTCATGATACATCTTCGTACTTCCGGGATGAATGGAAAGGAGAGAATTGTGCGCCTCGTTCATTATGACTTTCCTTAGATCACCTTTAGGAACCACAATCCGGTCCTCAAAGAATAAAGTGTCTCTGTCATCAATGCGATAGCACTTGTATTTGGAAAGACCCTTGTCGATACCACGTTTCACCTTCTTCACCATGGCATCAAGGAGTTGTGCCTCACGAATTTGATCTTCCAAAGTAGGAGAGACTATGAGGTTGGCAAGAAAGCCTTGAGGAACAACTTGGAGATTCAGCTTGCGAAAAGCTTCACAAAGATCTGGTTGGAAAGGCTTGAGAATTAAGCTGTTGCAATAAGCCTTCCCGCTTAAAGCATCTGCAATGACATTTGCTTTGCCTGGAGTATATTCAATACTCGGATTGTACTCTTGAATCATTTCGACCCATCGAGTCTGCCTGAGGTTGAGGTTGGGCTGAGTGAAGATGTACTTGAGACTCTTGTGATCGGTGAAAATGTCCACTTGTCTTCCCAACAAGAGATGTCTCCACGTTATTAATGCATGGACAACTGCTGCCAACTCAAGATCGTGAGTAGGGTAGTTCTTCTCGTTGGGCTTCAACTGACGAGAGGTATAGGCCACAACTTTCTTCTCTTGCATTAACACACCACCGAGACCTTGGAGAGAAGCATCACAGAAAACTTCAAATGGCTTGGATTCATCAGGAGGAGTTAAGACAGGAGCTGTGACTAGTTTCTCTTTGAGAGTGTTGAAAGCAACGTCACACTCAGGAGACCAGACATACTTCACATGCTTCTGGAGGAGGTTGGAAAGAGGCTTTGCAATCTTAGAGAAATTCTCAACGAATCTTCGGCAATAGCTTGCAAGACCAAGAAAACTGCGGAGCTGCTTGACATTCTGAGGAGGTTCCCAATTCACAATTGCGGACACCTTCTCGGTGTTAACAGCGATGCCCTTGGCAGAGATGATGTGACCAAGGAAAAGAACTTCACCAAGCCAAAACTCACATTTAGAGAACTTCGCATAGAATTGATACTCTCTGAGCTTGTCGAGCACCAATCGCAAATGTTTGGCGTGATCCTTCTTATTCTTGGAGAAGACCAAGATATCATCGAGATACACCAGGACGAATTCATTGGTATAGGGGTTGAAGATGAAATTCA
This sequence comes from Aegilops tauschii subsp. strangulata, assembly GCF_002575655.3. Taxonomy (NCBI): domain Eukaryota; kingdom Viridiplantae; phylum Streptophyta; class Magnoliopsida; order Poales; family Poaceae; genus Aegilops; species Aegilops tauschii. The sequence continues at coordinate 249,441,351 of NC_053035.3, forward strand.
TCATCTGAGAGAACACTGGAGGAGCATTGACAAGGCCGAAAGACACGACAGTATATTCATAAGAACCAAAGCTTGTTCTGAATGCTGTCTTGGGAATATCTTCTTCACGAATGCGAATCTGATGATAACCCATACGAAGGTCAAGCTTCGAGAATACTTTAGCACCTTTGAGTTGCTCAAATAGCTCATTGATGTTGGGAAGTGGGTACTTGTTCTTGATTGTCTTCTTGTTCAATGGACGGTAGTCGACACAAAGTCGGTCCGTGCCATCCTTCTTCTTGACAAAAAGAACATCACAACCCCATGGAGAAGAACTCGGTCTGATCAAACCCAGACGCTCTTGTTCATCGAGTTGTTTCTTCAATTCCTTCAGCTCGTTGGGTCCAAGCTTGTATGGACGCTTGCAAACGGGTTCAGTGCCAGGCTCTAGTTCGATAACGAACTCAACTGGCCGATGAGGAGGCATACCCGGAAGCTCTTCTGGAAACACATCTTGATACTCACAAACGACTGGAATTTGCGAGATGGCATTCAATTCGCCCTTCTCGTTGAGAGAAAAAAACCGAATGGTTTCATCACGAGCGGCATAAATAATCACATCCTCAGAAGAGTGTGTTAATTGAATTTCCCTGGCAGCACAATCAAGTTGAGCTTTGTGCTTACAAAGCCAGTCCATCCCGAGAATTAGATCAATATCCGAGTCACCAAGAACAACTGGAGAAGACAGAAATTTATAGTCGCCCATCTTGATGGAAATATCGGGAGCAACCAAACTAGAAGTCAAAAGCTTTCCCGGAGAAACAACTTGCATAACTTTGGATAAAATCTCTATGTCAACATTGTGCTTCGATGCAAATGGGTATGACAAGAAAGAATGTGATGCACCAGTATCAAAAAGAATTTTTGCAGGAATATCATTAACAGGAAGATTACCCATTATCACATCAGTAGATTCCTCCGCTTGAGCTGCATTCATCATGTTCACCTTTGCAGACTTTGGATTATGCTTGACCACTGCATTGCTGGAAGATCTAACAGGAGGAGGAGGAGGCAGACGCCTTTGGTTGAAGCACTTGTTCGCATAGTGACCTTTCTGCTGACACTTGTTGCAAGTCACCTCTGAGAGTGGACGGTGATCAGGAGCATTGGACTTTGGAGCTTGATTCTGAGACTTGTTCTGATAACCAGAGTTGCAAGAGTTGGAAGAACCATGGCCACCTTTGTTCTTCTGCTGGTAAGGCTGACGAAACGGAGGAGGAGGAGGCAACCAGAACTTCTGTTGCTTAGCTGTCACAAGTGAGGAAGAAGAGGACTGAACTGCGTCTCTGACTCTCTTCTTAGAAGCCTCACACTTGAGCTGAGCAGCCTCTTGCTTCAGGGCCATATTATAGAATTGATCAAACTGAGTAGGCTCAACAAGAACGAGAGCTAACTGCAGATCCTCTCTAAGGCCACCTCTGAAGTGATAGATCATACTCTTTTCATCAGGAACGTCTTGTTTAGCGAAGCGAGCAAGTTTCTGAAACTGGATGTTGTATTGATACACAAACATGTTGCCTTGCTTGAGATTGCGGAACACCTCACGCTTGCTCTCAACAACACTTTGTGGAATGTGGTGTGCTTTGAAGTCCCGACAGAAGTCAGTCCAAGTGATCACACGACCTCCTCTGGAATCTTTGTATTGTTGATACCAATCAGCAACTTGGTCCTTGAGCTGAAAAGAAGCGAACTTGACATAGTCCTCAGGCCTGACATTGCTACATTCAAATGCTTGTTGATGTCCACGAGCCAATCATCGGCATCCGTGGCCTCGGCACAGTAGCTGAAAGACTTGGGCTGATTTGCGAGAAACTGGTTGAGTGTAGCGAAGTTAGGCTGATTGTTGCCTTGACCTTGATTGCCTTGATTGCCTTGCCCTTGAGTACGTTCTGGCAAGAGTTGCAGAATCATTTGAGCATTGGCGTTGGTGGCTGCCATGATAGCCTGCCATGCCTCCGGAGGCGGAGGTGGTGGCGGAGGGTTCGCTTGACTCCCTTCATTGCGATCCGGATTTCTGACGCGTTGGCGGAGCCATCCTGAAGAGGGTGACATCCGTTAGCATCTTGATAGACAAATAGATAAGTAGAATCAACGGATAGAAATTGCAACATATAGTCTTCACAATAAACATTCGAACGAAGATGAACGAATGAATTCCATAGTAAATCATCACAGTTCCATAAGTTGAGAAGCCACTTGAAAAAGATATGGAATCAACGTATAACTTCGAAGCAACTCAAATACCACAATACAAAACAAAACAAAGTATTGGCTTGCAGAATAAGCCGGAACAAACATATGATAGAGATTTCGTCCGAAGTTTTTGTGGTGGGGCCCACACGGGCTCAATCGTACAGCACCATCATGTACAAGGCTGTGCACATGACATACAAAGTGTCCCCGAGTCGGCATAGCGAAGGACTCTTTAAGACACTACGAGACCACTGTAAAACCAACCGTGTACAGGCGGACCACTAGACGTCGAACCCCAATCTCATATCATGCGTCTGTCGGAAAGATATCCTAAGGCTACTTGAATTCCCACTTATAAACTCCCGAAACTTTCTGGTTATGCAATCTGGTGTTAGGGATACAGGGGACACAAAATATATCACCCAAACTAGCAATCCCTAGATCCAGCTGTATCCATCCGTCAACACATAACCAAGAAACCTTCGGAAATCGTTTACCTCAACCTTCGAAAAACATCCATTATACAAGTTATGGCAATACTCCCAAATTCCCGCCCCAGTACTTGGTGGCATCGAGGTGATCTCACCAACAACTGCATAAAAGAGATTTCGATGTCTGCGAAACTCAGGTATTCCAGAACTGCAACGATAAAATTGTGACGACAACACCTCGGAGCTCAACTCCCCGGGACACTGCCACAACCCCTAAATGTCAGGAGGCACCAAGAACAATGTTCTCATCACAAAACCATCGGAACGATTCCAAGATACCCGCGTGATCCTAAAATTTTTTTTAGTGAAATTTGAGGAGAGAATAGTCAAAACTTCTACGTCAGGAGACCTCACCAGAGCGACGGAGGGACTGAGGAGTAAAAAGAATCCTACTCTCCGATATATATAATCCTAAGACTCAAAACATTTTTGTTCTAGACTCAACAACGCCCGCGATTCGATCAAGCAGGGGGCTCCTAAGTCGGGGATGGCTCTGATTACCAACTTGTAACGCCCACGATGCGGCTATATCTCCCACGTGTCGAGGCACGACTTAGAGGCATAACCGCATAGTGGTTTTGTCGCAAGAAGGGTCATCTTCACACAATCCCATGTAATGAACAAGAATGGGATAAAGAGTTGGCTTACAATCGCCACTTCACACAATACATAAATATAATTCATACATCATCCAAAAAACATATAGACCGACTACGGTCAAGATCCAAATGAAAATAAGACAACCCCAAATGCTCGATCCCTGATCGTCCCAACTGGCTCCACTACTGATCATCAGGAAAAGACACATAGTAACGACCACGTTCCTCGTCGAACTCCCACTTGAGATCGACCCCATCATCTGCACTGGCATCGTCGGCACCTGCAACTGTTTTGGTAGAATCTGTGAGTCACGGGGACTCAGCAATCTCACACCCGCGAGATCAAGACTATTTAAGCTTATAGGAAAGGATGGTGTAATGAGGTGGAGCTGCAGCGGCAATAAGCATATATGGTGGCTAACATACGCAAGAGAGAGCGAGAAGAGAAGCAACGGAGCGGTCGTCATCTAGCAATGACCAAGAAGTGATCCTGAACTCCTACTTACGTCATACATAACACAGACCGTGTTCACCTCCCGGACTCCGCCGAGAAGAGACCATCACGGCTACACACGCAGTTGATGTATTTTAATTGGGTCAAGTGACAAGTTCTCTACAACCGGACATTAACAAATTCCCATCTGCCTCATAACCGCGGGCACGGCTTTTGAAAGATAAATACCCTGCAGGGGTGTCCCAACTTAGCCCATCATAAGCTCTCACGGTCAACGAAGGATAAACCTTCTCCCGGAAAAACCAGATCAGTCTCGGAATCCCGGTTTACAAGACATTTCGACAATGGTAAAACAAGACCAGCAAAGCCGCCCGATGCGCCGACAAATCCCGATAGGAGCTGCACATATCTCGTTCTCAGGGCACACCGGATGAGACATCCTACAAGTAAAACCAGACCTCGAGTTTCCAGGAGGGGGCCCCGCAGTCTACTTAGTTCGGACCAACACTCGAAGGAGCACTGGCCCGGGGGGGTTAAAATAAGATGACCCTCGGGCTCGCGAAAACCCGGGGGAAAAGGCTTAGGTGGCAAATGGTAAAACCAAGGTTGGGCCTTGCTGGAGGAGTTTTATTCAAGGCGAACTGTCAAGGGGGTCCCTTAAATCACCCGGCCGTGTAAGTAACGCAAACTCAAGGAACATAATACCGGTATAACAGAAAACTAGGGCGGCAAGAGTGGAACAAAACACCAGGCAGAAGGCCGAGCCTTCCACCCTTTACCAAGTATATATAGATGCATTAATTAAATAAGAGATATTGTGATATCCCAACATGTCCATGTTCAGACATGGAACAAACTTCAACTTCACCTGCAACTAGCAACGCTATAAGAGGGGCTGAGCAAAAGCGGTAACTTAGCCAAACAACGGTTTGCTAGGAAAGGATGGTTAGAGGCTGACATGGAAAAATGGGAGGCATGATATAGCAAGTGATAGGTAGCGCAGCATGGCAATAGAGCGAACAACTAGCAAAGCAAAGATAGAAGTGATTTCGAGGGGTGGTCATCTTGCCTGCAAGGTTCTCAGAGTTGTCGAAAGCTTGATCCTCATAAGCGTACTCAACAGGTTCCTCGTTCATGAACTCGTCTCCCGGCTCTACCCAAGACAAGAACACAAGCAACAGAACCACAATCAATCACGAGAAATGCACAAACAACATGATGCAAAACATGTATGATATGCGAGATATGATATGCGATGCATATGCGTGCTCCGGAAGGAAAATGATGAACAAGGCAGTAACTTGGCAAACCAAGCATGCCACTGGAAAGGTGAGATGATTTCGGTCGAAATCGATATGAAGTTCACCGGAAACGGATGCACGGTTTGCAAATGGCAAGCAAAACAAGAATGACATGAATCTGCGATAAACAGCATGATAGCACTTAAAATGCAATAAGTAACAATGCTACAGCACTCCAACATAACAACAAAGCATATGACAGTAATTTACAGGAGATGCTCGACAAAAGATGAACACTGAGCTACGGCTAGATCACAACATATCAAGCTCAAACAAGCATGGAAAACGTGCAAAAGATAACAGGATCACAGACTTGGTGAAAAACTGGACATGGCAGAAAACAGCATAAGGTAGCAATGTTCAGAGCACGAAATCAACATGCTAAAGGAAATTAACATAGCAAAACAAGGCATGACAGTGTTCTACTAAATGCATATGACAAAAGTCCCTTACTGACCATAAGACAAAAAGTTCTAGAAGATATGATGGCAAGCATGTGAACATAGCAAGTTTCGTTATGAGGTTTCAGACTTGGCAGAAAACAGAGCATGGCAGAAACGATAATATGTAGGCATGTTGGTGAGCTTGATGCACTCACCACAAAGCAATGCATGAAAAAACAAGCATACCTACCGAGAGCTCGCATGTTTATGAAGCTATCTATGGCAAGAACAAAAGCATAGCATGAATGGATCAACTACAATAAGCTTGGCAAAATTGCATATCATGTTAAGAATCTGCCAGAAATATTTTATAGCAAAAGTAGAGCAAGATTGAGTCATGCTATGGTACTCCATAATTGCAACCAAGGGCAGGAATGGATCAACTACAACTATAGCTACAAAACATCCTTACTGAACATCTCCAAAATATGCATGGGTCTCTCTGTAGCATCAAGTTTACATGGCAACAAAATAACAGCAGACAAGGACTTAGAGAAATCACTAAGTCCCTGAAATCAGAAACATGACGGAGCCTAGTTTGCATGCTTGTGCTAGTCATCATAGAGATCGCAAAAATACATGGCATACACCCTTGGAAGATGGCATGGCATAAAACAAAACACATGTAGAGCTCATGCCCATAAGATGCACAGATTAAATGATACAAAAAAGACAAATCTCCAAGTTCTGATAAGAACCATAGGATAACAGCAACTAGTCCTCTTACAACAGAGATTTGGGCAACAAGATGACCTCTAATGAACATGGTGCAATTGAACAAAATGTAGATCATCACGAGACAAACAATTTGACATATTACACGCGCGAAACGGAGCTACATGTAAGGAGTTATGCACTGATGAACATAGGTACTTGCTGTAGAAAATTAAGGACTTGGAGAAAAATCGGGCACGGGAGAATGTCAACGCATACAGTAACTTCGATCGGATCTGGCCGGGGCAGCCGAGGTCGAGCTCGCCGGCGTCGGCAGAGGAAGGGGAAGGAGGCAGCCGGCGTTGGGGAGGCGGAGGACGGCGGGACCGGCGCCGGAGGAGGAGGCCGGAGGGGGAGGCGGCGCCGGCGCGCGTGGTGGCGCGCGGCGGCGGCGGTTGGAGGGGGAGGCGACGGCGGCGAGCAGGCGGCCGGCGGACGGGGCGGCGGCGGCGCGGTGCGGGCTCGGGCGGGCCTCCCGTGGGCCGAACGGGCCGGCGGCGGAGGGAGGTGGCCGGGTGCCACGTGGCGGCGCCCGATTCGCTGGACGCGGCGGCGGAGATGTCCGGCGGACGCCGGACACGTCCGGTGGCGGCGGGGGAAGCGGGTTAGGGTTTGTGTGCGTTTCGTTTTCGGGAGGGGATACTCTTTTATAGCTAGAGGGAGTTAGGAGGCTCCAAATGAGGTGCGCTTTTCGCCCACACGATCGTGATCGAACGGCCTAGAGCATGGAAGAGAGTTTGGTGGGTTTTGGGCTGGTTTTTAGGGGGTTTTTGCTGCACACTCAAATGGACTTTGCGGATGCCCGGTTAACCGTTGGAGTACCAAACGACCTCCAGATGGAACGAAACTTGACCGGTGGTCTCCGGGTGGTATAATAAGACCACTTGACAAGCCTCGGTGCATTCCGAGAAAGTTTGACACCCGCTCACGAAAGAAAACAAGAGGGGTGCACCGAAGGAGATAGGAGTGCCGGATTGCAAAACGGACAACGGGAAAAATGCTCGGATGCATGAGACGAACGCGTATGCAAATGCAATGCACATGATGACATGATATGAAAAAGCATGACAAAATAAAATGCAAAACGAAAGACAAAACCCGACCACGGAGGAAATATCATAACGCATAGCCGAAAATGGCAAGAGTCGGAGTTACAAATGTGGAAATTTACATGCGGGGTGTTACAGTGAACAAATTACTATCAAGCAATTGATAGAAAAGCGCAAAGTTATGATGATATCCAAGGCAATGATTATGCATATAGGCATCACGTCCGTGTCAAATAGACCGTCTCCTACCTGCATCTACTAATATTACTCCACACATCGACTGCTATCCAGCATGCATCTAGAGTATTAAGTCCATAAAGAACGGAGTAACACCTTAAGTAAGACTAGTAGAATGCACGTGCGTTGCCACGGGCTTTTAAAATATTTTGCTGAAATTATATAAATATATTGCATGTTAAATTTTCATGTATACAAAAGATAGCTAGTAACAATCAGATAATAATTGAAGTATTCACTTGCAGTGTAATTTGATAAAAAAAGGTAATTGGACGATGTATACATAAAAAGTGATAATCCAACTATTAATCTGATATGATTTAAGATCTGCTTGATGCGCTTAAGATATTCTTTCACAATGTCAAAATGTTGTTTTTAATTTTATTTGCATGATATTTGAGCAAATATAGTAAAAACTTCTTCCTCAACTCATAACAATCCCGCACAAGCAAAATATCTAGTTAGTAGGAATATTTTACGTGGGTCTAAAAATATGCAACAGAGAATACTCATCGTGCAAACCGAATAAACCAATTCTTTACTATTTCACGACAGGGTGAAAACTGATGCAGTGAAGTGAAAACGACTCCCGACCCTCCGCCCCCGCGTCGCCCGCGTCAGGCGACCCGGGGGAAACCCAGTGCCGCCGCCCAAGTTCCGCTCTACACTGCAGCTCCACGCAGCGCTGCTGCCGGAGGGCAGGCCGGCGAAGCCGCGCCGCGCCTAGGGAAGGTAGCGGCGGGGCGGTCTCGTTCCCCTCTCCATGCCAGAACCCCTCCCCCAACCCTCAATCTGGCTGGAGCCGCTCCACCACCGCGCCCCCTCTCTAGCGTCGCCTCCCTCGCCCCCTCCGACTGTGCTCGTCCCCTGCTTGGCCTGTTCCGCGGTGACGGTGGTGCCCTGATGTCTTTCGCGTGCGCTCGGCCCGGCCCGCCCAGATCCGATCTGGCGAAGCTCCTCACCCATGGAGGCCGGTCCCCGTGGCTGCATCGGCGGAGGTTCCACCCATCGTTTCCTACTGCTCCTGGCACTGCGCCCCGCCCCCTGCTCCGCGTCCTTGGGTCAGGCTCTGCCGCCTCCCGCCCTCAACCACTCGCCATCGCCGACTACGGTTCTGCCGCCATGTCTCCCTCTTCCAGCGCCCCCTGTTCCGTCGTCGTCGTGCTTCTACGCGATGCTCGCCAATGAAGGTGGCGTCGTGGCTCCTGTGCTCTGGAGCCCTCCACCTCCCAGTTCATGGCTTTACCCGCTGGGGGCGCTGCACTGGTGGTCCTCATTGGTGCTCTCGGCATCAAGGGTGCCTGCCGGCGTCGCTCCGCCGGTTGGATTCATCTGGATCTGGGGCCGTCCTTTTCAGTGCTACCTGACACTATTGGCGGCTTCTCTGTGACTCATCCCGTGGCGGTTGTGATCGGGGATGGGTAGAAATCCTTGGTCGGCCTGCTGCTGGCCGAGACAGCGGCGACGCTTCCCATCGTTTCCATCCTGATGGCGTTGTCTTCACCCCCCCGGTCTTATGATGTTTTGGGTGTGCTCTGTGGAGTTCTATGCTTGGTAATGCCCTTCAACTACGCCGGTGGCACACAGGTGCTGTGGCATCGTCTCGGCCCAGTGTGACCGTTCGAATGTACCCCATGACACAGGTGGTGTCGCGGTGTTGTGCAGTCTTGGTTGCCTGGTGCTTTTCGATTGCGTCGACGGTGCAGTGTCATGGTTTAGTCTTGGCTCGCCGCTGCAGTTTGAGCGCCCATGGTGCCCCTTGTTGTGTTGTTTTGGGTGTGCTCTATGGAGTTCTATGCTTGGTTATGCCTTCTGACTACGCCGATGGCACACAGGTGCCGTGGCGTTGTCTCGGCTCGGTGTGACCGTTCGAATGTACCCCATGACACAAGTGGCATCGCGGTGTTGTGAAGTCTTGGTTGCCTGGTGCTTTTCGACTGCGTCCATGGTGCAGTGTCATGCTTTAGTCTTGGCTTGCCACTGCAGTTCGAGCACTCGTGGTGACCCTTTTTGTGTAGTGTCCCCCCCTCGCCATGTGTTGTCTGTCTGTTGTTTTTTGCTTTATATCTCCCTCATGTGCCCCCTGTACTTCTGGTTCACTTGAACCCTATCTTGTCTTAGGTTGCAAAGCCTATAGGCAACAAATGAATACAATTCAGGTGGGGAGGATTTCTTCTCCCCCCCCCCCCCCCCCCCCGAGAACATTCAAAAAACTATTTCATGACAGCATGAAATCAAAAACAAAATAACCTGACACATCCCTGCAATTTTCTAAATTAATATTATCCTGAACAAAGTGATAACAAATATAATTGCTTGTATCTTGAATGTTATGATCATAAAATATAGAAATTTATCCCTTTGTGCTCGTTGCAATACCAATCGGAAATATATGTTGTCATCTAGATATGTCGGAATTTCAGCCGGGTTGCGCAATTGAATGCATCGTTAAATTCCCACGCAAATATTTTAGGTTTACTAAATGCCTCGAATTTTTAATCTCTGGTGACTATCAAGTGTGGATAGAGTCTAGAATATACACATGGCTTGCATGTCTGTCTCTGACGTACAATACATATCGGTCGATGAATGCATATATAAGATAAACTACAGGTGGTAGTCATTAGAAACAATAAATCATGACAATAATGGACAAGAGAGCCTATTTACTAAGTCGCCCCAAACAGACTATCAAACAGTGTTGCCACTTGCCAACATCTGAATATTTGGCTTCACGCAGAACTCTCTCCCCTCACATCCGCCCGTCCGCTCCTTTCCCCGCCACCTACCATCCATTGACGGTGTGGCGCATCGTCCTCTCCACTCAACGACGTCGGTCGACCCCTCCTCTCCCCGCCATCTCTCCTCCCCACAACTGGTCGATCCCGTCTCATGTCGTTCCATCGCCTACCTTCTCTCGATGGTGTCGCCCACATCCTCATCGCCCCGCCACGACATTGTTGGCCCCCTTCTCAGATGATAACCCCTCGCGCCGCCACATCGGCACCAAGCCCACGCGCCTGCCGGTCTGGCATCCTGGTCAGCCGGATACTGTTGGTCGGTGCAGAAAGGCTCACCGCTGACAGCGCCCTCTTCGTCTACAATGGGCACAAAGGTGTGATGCGGTGAGGAGGAGGGATGGCGCCCTTGACGTCTACATCAGGCACAACGGCGTGCCACGGCGAGGAGAAGGGACAACACCATCATCGTCTACATGAGGCACAACGGTGTGACGCGGCGAGGTGGAGGGACGGCGCCCTCGTCGTCTACATCGGGCACACCGGTGTGGCGTGGCGAGGAACGATATCCTTGTCATCTAAATCATGTCGAGTTTGTTTCCCGCTGCAAGTCTTCATCTTTTCTTCCTCATCTATCTCCACTCATAACTTGTTGGCTGCACTCCATGTCTCTCCGCCATAGCATGCAATTTTTCATCACATCCTAAATATACCCCCATCCCGTTCTGCATGTCCTACTTCCTTGCTGACATGTCTTCTGCACTAACTTTATTTGCTTTGTTGGCACCGTAGATGTCACTTCGCAACAATTAGCAATCCCTTGATGCATCAATATAATGAATATATACAATACAGTGAGATGAGGGTTATATGATATGATGAGATTTATGGCACTACATTAGGCACTACACTGGGTGGAATACCCGTGCGTTGCCAAGTAATCACTAATGAAGGAAGCGAGGTGAATGCTCGTTAGTTATAACGTGGAGCAAACCACTCAAGTGCCTCTTGGTAATAAAATCCTTAAAGCGATTTTTCTATCCTCTGTAGTTGTGTGCCACTTCATCTTTGACAATTGCATTCTCAACCCATATTGGGCTAGATATCTCTTCCCACATTTGATAATTATTGTTTTGACACTAAAATGTTGCACACTTATGGTTCAGAAAAATTGATAGATTATATATGGCAGTACAATGTTGCATTCATATATTACCACGAGACATGCTGGTTGTCAGATGTATGAGTTAACAAAATTGTAATGATTTATATCTTAAATTATAAATATTCAGTGCCATTGGAACATATCGCACATCACAGATTAAGTTCTTCCAATCTGAAATACATTGAGCTGTTTCCTTCATATCTAAAACTATTTATGAAATATATGAGCATCAGAACTTGGCATGTACAGTTGTACATGCATGATATCTGTTTATATCTAAAAATACAAGAAACAATAAAAAATATCCTGATTTTACAGAAGACTTATTTAGAGCTACATTCCAGGCAGCCTATTATACATAAAAGATTTTTATTGACAGTTAGCCTGCATTTAAGAATCAAAGTTATCCCCGCTAAAATATGAATAGCTTAGGTTTAATTATATCTCACCATTTTGAAATCAACATGCATAAAAACCACATTGTAAATTTGAGAAGTGGTAGTTATGCAGCAATCAGTAAGCTAACAAATTTAACTGAATTGATGACTGAAGTCTGGTAAATGAGAACATATATATATTTAACTGAATTACATTTGATGGCTTGAGGTGCACAAAAAGTGCAAGTAGCGCGGTCCTTTCTGGTGTCTCAGCTGTCACCTACTCCCTCCATAAAAAAATTTAAGAACGTTTAGATCACTAAAGTAGTGATCTAAACGCTCTTATATTTCTTTACAGAAGGAGTACATGTTAAATTGAGGTGCAACTAAGTAAAGAATTGTTTGTCTAATTGAGATAATTTATGTACGCAACAATACACATTTATAAGAAAATGTACCCCAAATTAAACTATAGAACATTCACCTTATGCTTGGGAAGAGCTTTTCCAATCATCTTTATTGGTCGTATGGCTCTAGTAAGCAAGGATCAAACTTTCCTATCCAGATGTCTAGAAGTGATCCAAGCATACCTTCCAAGAAAGCACAGATAAAACTTAAAAACCCTGTAATATTTCGAATTGCTTTAATAGAGAAAACAAGAAACGATGTCAATGTTCAATTAAATATATATTTTTGGTAAACTTTAGAGAATAGGGCATGCCCATGACAGGGACTGTGTGATGACAACACCAACAGACATCCGACATAGTTAATGAACATCCATCTAGTAGAAGCGTTGATCAAAAGGAAGATAATCTGGAGTTCGGCTATATTCTTAGAAGTACCTTCTAACCACACAGAAGCTAGAATTTACATTGGTTAGAAATCTTGGACATTATATCCTGAGTGATATAAATCAGCTCATAAGGGATAACGCCTCGGTGGGTTGTAGAATTTGTTGTGGTCTATTTGCAACAGAGAGCGTCATGGCTGCCTCGGCATAAGGCGACAGTAGGATTTCATTACAATCCTGAAACTCCCTTTTGGGTTCTAATTGTTCAGTCCTTGCTATGAAACACAAAAACAAACAAAGGAACCATTTAATATTTAAGATTGCCGAAACCAAACAATATACAATCCATGGCGATATGGCAAACCATCAGTAAGAGGATTTTACATTAAAAGATTGAGACTAATTAACACTACCATGAAAGCATCTTAAAAAAACAAATTAAATAATAAACACTTCAATCAACTATAACAATAGAAAGTACAAGTGTGTATAAGTAAGCACCTAAGTGGAACAGATGTCTGCGTAACTACCTAGTAGAAAACATGTGTGCAACACTAAGCCATGGTAGAATTATTTGACTACTTCATGTGTTAACTTTCTCGACACTCTTATCCTGTACATCTAAATCACAATGAGAATTTGCAGGTTCAGTCACAACTATCCATCAAAATACACTACATGAAGTCTGATTTTCGTGGAATATTCATGCTCGTGGAAGCACTTCATTTTCAACAAAATACAGAAGAGACGAAACCGACCTTACTTAACCTAACGTTAGCCCCTAGGCCTTCCTCTGTAAATTATAGTTTGCCCAAAATAATGATGTTATCCACAGTCAAACTACCCAAGAAAATTTGCATGTTCTACAGAGAAGCTATGCACTACGGAGGAAAGATTTAGTTTTTAGAAAGCCACACCTCGGTCGGCCCCGGCTGTCCTCCTGGCTCCTAGGAGCGGTTATCCTTCATGTAGAAGGTGTCGTTTCTTCTCTTCCCCGTCAGCCTCAGCGTCCACTCTCCAGCCTTCTCAACCTCCCCCCCTGACCGGCGGCGACCTCCTTGGGCGGCATCTCGCCCACCTCCTCATCCGGCAAATCATCGTAGTAATGAGGAAACGGTGGCATCTGCACAATTATCCATGCTATTATAGGATCTCTCAATTCAAAATAAGTGGAAATAGTGGAAGTTATCACAGTCTACGAAATTGATTTTTTTTTTTTTACTTTGGGGTTGAAGCTGCTCTAGAACTACATCGTGAGCAGCCCAGAGAACGAAGTCACCACAGGGTGCTCTAGCCATCTATAGTATCAAAGCCAGCAGCTAAAGAAAAATAATTACAGTTTGCACCATAGGAAATCACAAGCTAGCTAGTACATGTTAAATAAAACATCTAAATTAAGATTGGATAAACATCCAGATTCAGTTGAAAGACGATGTTCCACATCGTGATAAAATACGACCCCCTCTTTTGCCTGAAACTTAATCATGTACTCCCTCCGTCCCATAATATAAGAGCGTTTTTTACACTAGTGTAGTGTAAAAAACGCTCTTATATTATGGGACGGAGGGAGTATATTGGCATAGATATATCCCATAAAAGGTATCCATAAGCAGATCATTATAAATCAAAACTATCATCGGCCAAGGCTTGGATGGGTACATACACGTGTGTAGACCGATACTGAATTTATCATAGGTAAAGATAGAGACTCCATAGAATGCAAAGCTAGCAGCATGACCAACCTCATCGAGCAGCAAGAGAAGGGAGGAACACGACAATTGGGAGGGCTGAGGCAACAACGACTACAGAGCATCATTCAGCGGAAGCAACACACATACCGGGAGAAATAGCGTAGTTCACATCTTCAGGTTGTGGGAACATCTGGTCTTGCGCCTTTCCCAGGCTTCTCAACTTTGGATGGGTCCAGGACAGTGCGACGATGCAGATGCACCCACGGCAAGCACCGACCTGCACCTCGGTCAGGTGCATCCATGGGGTAGCGTAGGTGTGACAGTTAGTGTTGATGCTAGAGCCAACAATGACTAAACGTAGCAGATCAAAACAAAATTGAGCTATTGAACACACATCAGAACTTACATGCAAGAAAATAATTTGCTTACTGACTAAAGTTATCTCTAAACCTATGCTGATAAAACATGATCATCACTGAATTTCCATTTTGAAAAACTAACAAGACAATCCCACAAAAAAGTTGCTTGTCGTATCTAAAATAAAAAATGAAAAACCTAGATGTATGCATTGCTCACAACTATCCCCCTGATGAAACACAAACCTGCACTCCCCCTCCCTGACTGGCCTCTGACACATGCCCTCCTCACTACTCCGAGTCTGAGGAAATGATTGCATAATTCCGAAGAGGTTCAAGAATTGTATGATTCGAGATAGATAAAACTAAACAAAAGATAAAATATTTTTGGGTTTTTTGGTTTATAGATCTGAACATAAAAGATTGCAAAATAGTAGATCAGAACCAAATATGATGGAAAAAAGACCCGGGGGCCATAGGTTTCACTAGAGGCTTCTCTCATGAAGGCAAATAATACGGTGGGTGAACAAATTACTGTCGAGCAATTGATAGAAAAGCGCAAAGTTATGACGATATCCACGGCAATGATTATGCATATAGGCATCACGTCCATGTCAAGTAGACCAACTACTGCGTGCATCTACTACTATTACTCCACACATCGACCACTATCCAGCATGCATCTAGAGTATTAAGTTCATAAAAAATGGAGTAACACATTAAGTAAGATGACATGATGTAGAGGGATAAACTCAAGCAATATGATGAAAACCCCATCTTTTTATCCTTGATGGTAACAATACAAATGCGTGCCTCACTACCCCTACTTTGTCACCGGGTGAGGACACCACAAGATTGAACCCAAAACTAAGCACCTCTCCCGTTGCAAGAAATGCCAATCTAGTTGGCCAAACCAAACCGATAATTCGAAGAGAAATACAAAGATATCAAATCATGCATATAAGAATTCAGAGAAGATTCAAATAATATTCATAGATAATTTGATCATAAAACCACAATTCACCAGATCTCGACAAACACACCGCAAAAGAAGATTACATCAGGTAGATCTCCAAGTACATCGAGGAGAACAAGGTATTGAGAATGAAAGAAACAGAGAAGAAGGCATCTAGCTACTAGCTATGGACCCATAGGTCTGAGGTAAACTACTCACACTTCATCATAAGGGCAATAGGGTTGATGTAGATGCCCTCCGTGATCAAGTCCTGATGATGATTGCTAAGACTACGTCGGTGGTTCTGTAACATCCCAAATTTTCAATTTGGATTGTTATACACAGGTCATCATTGCATATCATATTTTATTGCATTTTGGTTGATCCTAGAAATTCTAAGCAACTCAAGGACCCACGGAGAGAGTTGGGAATTTCGTTATTTTCATATTTGAGTTTTTCTCAAATTTTGAAAAGAGGATCATTTGGTTTTAATTATTTTTATCTTCAAATATTTCTAATATGAAAAATAAAAGAGAGGGGATAAAATGACTTCTCCAAATAAAGAAATATTGGCGAAAAAATATTAAAATCAAATAAGTATTTTATTTGGACTTTTATTGCTATCTTATTTGAATTAGGAAAAATATGTGTTTTTCAAAATTGCATTAGAGGCCCAAATAAATGTTCACTTTGTCCGCAATATTATTAGAGGACCGTGAAAATTTATTTCAGGATTTTGGACTCCGTTTAGTATTTCTTTTATTAGTTTTTCCGCGTCAGGATTATTTTAAAAAAAGTGAACCGACCTAACGGGTCGTGTTCGTCCCGGACACCTCGCCCCGGCTGGCCCTTTAAAGGCCGAGGGCTCGCCCCGCCAGCCCAGCCGCCCCGCCCCGCAAAACCTAGCGCCGCCGCCGCCCCGCAGAGCCGCCGCCCGTAGCCCCGCCGCCGCCGTTCCCCGCCACCGGAGCCGTCGCCTTGCCGCCGCTGTTTCCTGCGGTTGCCGAGGTAGCCGCCGCCGCCGACAAAGTTTTCTCGGGAAAACCGTCGTTTTTTTTAAACCCTAGATCTAGTTTTTTAAGTTTCGGTTCGGTTTTTTTGGTTTAGTTAAATAGCGGACGTTCGTCCGTACGTTCGTTTAACGAACGCTGTTCGTCAGTTAGCCGTAGACAGCGAACGTTCGTTCATTAGCCTGTTCGTCTCATTTTATTTTCCAGGGTTTTTCCGCGATTATTTTCAATCGCGATTTCTGCCCTGATCTTCATTTTAGTTTATCTTTTCGCTCGTTTATCCAAATGAGGTGAAACAAGCGCCTATATCTTCGTCTCGAAGCCCTCTTTCCGTTTAACCGACTTGAACAAGATTTTGGTACTGTAAAATTTGGTTTTAATCCAGATTAGTAAACAGATCTTGTTTGTTTCGTAGTTTGAGTTTCGTTGCTCCGTTTGATTTGATTCTTTTTGCAAACCGGAGTTCTTAAGTTGAACTTTCTAGTTAGATCTTCTTGTTTGAGTTTTATTCGTGCTTCTAGTTGAGTGCTTATGTATGCTATTGTTTGTTTGTGATAGAATTCCCGGAGTGCGAAGAGTGCTACTACGAGTCTCTAGGATTTGCGGATCATCAGCAAGGCAAGTAACACATTGATCATACTCTTTCATACCCAGTTTTTATGCATTAGTTACAATCCACAAACACTGCATGATTAGGATGTGATTAACATATGGGTATTGGGAAGTAGTTGATGAGGGAGAACCTATTGTCTTTATGTTATCAAACCCTTGGGAGTTACTTCTACGTTATGCTTATATTGTTGTGCTATGCTCGTAGACGTGGTTTGGTTTGAGAGATCCATGACAGATGTGAGATTGTTAATTAATGGGTAACTTGAGGTGGCTACTTTAATACACATCTGGGTGGATTGTTGGTTTGGGCACCTGGAGAATCCAGTGTTGTCCTAGGATATCCCGGAGTACCCGTGTGATCGTCCTACGGTCCGCCACCCAGGCTCAAAGGGATCATAAGATTATTCATGCTAGAAACTTCCGTGTGCAGCCACAAGCTATTATGGGCTCTAGCATAGTTGAGTAGGTTGCATGACCTCTTTCAGTGGTAGGCTAGCAGATGTAGAGGGAAAGTAGGTGTAACTGTCTACCCAGAGTAAAGAGTAAATGTTTCTGAAAGACTGTGTCTCGTTCATCCGTTTCTTAAACACCATGTAGTGCGAGAAATCCAACGGAGGAGATCGAGTCTTGTGGGGAAAAGTGCGCAAACATCTGCAGAGTGTATAAACTAATCATGGTTAGCCGTGTCCCCGGTTATGGACATCTTGAGTATCTGGTTCTTGAATTATTGATTTGATCTCATCACTCTAAATTAATTTGTTGGGTTTTAAATGATTACTTTAGTTGGGATTGAGTTGGAGAAACCTTCTCAATGATGTTTCAACCACCATGATAGTTAAATTAAAATCTATTCCTTTGTTGTAGGGAAAAATTGGCTTTTCGCAAAACATTATAACCATAGAGCCTCCACCAGCCATATATGCATGTAGTGATAGCATTTATCTATTCATTTCTCTACTGTGTTATATTGCCAGCATATTCCATGTGCTGGCCCGTTTCGGGCTGCAACATATCATGTTGCAGACTTTTCAGCCGAAGAGTAAGGTGCTCTAGGTCGTTTGTCATGCACTCAGCTATGCCGTTGGAGTTGATGGACTCACTTTATCTTTCAAGCCTTCCGCTGTTATCTTATTTAGATGGCTTTAAGCCATATTTATTGTAATGAGTTCTCTTTTGGGACATTGGATGTAATAAGTGTGTGATTGCTACTCCGTTATAAATCCTTCGAGTACTGTGTGTGTCAGCATTACCGATCCAGGGATGACACTGAACACAGAGATTTGACGCCCGAGGTCGGATCGCTACAAGATGGTATCAGAGCACACGCTGAATGTAGGACACGACCACTAAGATGAGCCATAGGTCACTCTTCTCTACTCATTTCTGACTCCTCTCCATTTTCTACTCTTTAGGATGGCGGACTCAAGGAACAAGTTTGCTCAACCGGATGAAGACACACCCTTTGGACGACACTTGAAGGAAGTCACTAGGTACCTGAACATCGGAATACCAAGCTTCACCGGGACCTACACCGCCACTTTACCAGAAGAAGAGCGATGGATGATTCGAGTTCAAGTTCCAGGAAGGACATTCACGCCAGTTACTGAGCCCATAGAGTTTTCCTTTGATGCACCAACCTAGAGCCTAGGAAAGAGCATGGCAGCCCACATCGCCATGGGACACATCGGCGAAGTCTACAGCAAGGAACTTAAGGACACCATCTACCAGATATGTGGGCGCCGAGATGAGCAATGGGAGATGATCAGCACCAGGAGAGACAGATCCATTGCAGCCTTCATCCAGGAGTTAAACCAGCACATTCGTCGACAGGAGAACCAGATGTGCGCAGGCATGATAGATTTCAAGAAGGCGATGACCCGGAACATGGAGCTAGCAGAGGAACTCAAGTCTACACGTGACGGATATGAGGAGGAAATCGCAATACTCATGGAGAAGAATGACGACCTGACAAGGAAGCTAGGAGTTTTTATGGGAGACCCCGCACCAGGAGGAGAAGACGACGAACCCAAGGAAATTCGTTCTGAAGACTACATCATCATCGACGACACCGACTCTGACCCTGATGGTAGTGATGATGATTATGAAGACAAAGTTGGAGCGGATATCATGGAGTCTTCCACCGATCAATATTTCTAGATGACCGCCATATGATTAGTAGTTTCCCCCATGTACATAGTAGTAGTCCGAGCACTTTTGTAACGATAGTTCTAGACCGATTGTATGCCCTTACTTGAATTGAGTTGGTGTGATATGATTGTGTTTGTCTCATGTGCATATGGGTAGTGCTTTCTCACTAGACCTCATTTCTATTCTAATCTCTCCCCTCTAAACCCATCAGATGCCTCCGAGACGTGACACCGGATTTGTCTTCCCACCGGAGATCACCCAGTTGATCCAACAGCAGAATGCCTTGATGCAGATATTAGTCCAGAACCAAGGCAACAACAACAACAACCCGCCACCACCACCTCCAGTTGACAACTTAGCCCGTTTTCTGAGGTTGCAGCCGCCGGTGTTTTCCAGTAGCACCGAGCCAATAGTTGTTGATGACTGGCTACACAAGATTGGAAGGGAGCTGACCACCGCAGGTTGCACAGATGCAGAGAAGGTGCGTTTTGCCGCACATCAATTGGATGGACCCGCGGCTTCATGGTGGGAGAATTACACTACCACTTTCCCTATAGCCAATATCACTTGGGATCAGTTTCAGCAAGCATTCCGCACAACCCATGTCTCAACTGGAGCTATGAGCATGAAGAAGCGCGAGTTTCGCAACTTGCGCCAGGGAAATCGTGCTGTGGCTCAGTACGTAGATGAGTTTAGTAAGCTATCTCGCTATGCCCCAGATGATGTGGCCACAGATGCCGCGAAGCAGGAGAAGTTTATGGAAGGGTTGAATGATGAGATGAGCATGCAGTTGATGGTGGCAACATTTAACAACTACCAGGAGCTGGTAGAGAAGGCTCTTATGATTGAAGGGAAGCAACCGCATATTGAGAGCCGCAAGAGGAGGTATGGACAAGGGAAGTAAAATTCTGGAGCTCAGCAGAAGCCCCGTTTCACCCCGAACTCGGGAGGACATACCCATAACCATGGAGGCCATAACCATAATGGAGGGAGTTCGCATAATCACAATGGCCCCAAGAATGGGAATGGGGATGGAGCAGGCAGTAATCAGAACCGCTCCAATCCAGCCACACCCGCCAAGAAGGACCTAAGTCACATTACTTGTTTCAAGTGCGGGAAGACTGGACACTATGCCACTGAGTGCCCTGAAGCGAAGAATGGGAATGGCAATGGAAGCTCTGGGAAGAAGCCCAACGCTTTCAACAGGGGACAAGTGAACCACCTGAACGTAGAGGAGGTTGAAGAGCATCCTGATGCAGTTGTCGGTAAGTTTTTGGTTAAGTCATTTACTGCAATTGTTCTTTTTGATACTGGTGCATCGCATTCATACATTTCAAGGGGATTCGTGGATAAATATAAGATGCCCACCTAAGTACTTAGGACACCTATGTTAGTAAGCTCACCAGGAGCGGAGTATATGGCAAGTCAAGGATGTTTTCAGATGCCATTGACCATTGGAAGCCATGTTTTCCCCTCAGACCTGATAAATTTCGAGTCACAAGGATATGTGATACTAGGAATGGATTGGCTATCGATGTATGGGGGAAACATCGATTGCGCCAGTAAGTCGATTTTACTCACTGTCGGCGTTCTGGGAACGGGGATCCCCAGATTTGCCTGCCTGCGGCCCACTGTCGGTTACAAAACCGGCAGATCTCAGGTAGGGGGTCCCAAGCTGTGTGTCATGGATCGATGAGTAACAGGAGACAGGGGACACGATGTTTACCCAGGTTTGGGCCCTCTCTATCGAGGTAATACCCTACTTCCTGCTTGATTGATCTTGATGAGTATAAAGATTACAAGAGTTGATCTACCTCGAGATCATATGTTCTGGTCTAAACCCTAGAGGTATGATGTACAATGTCATAATAATCTAGCGACTAGCCTGGCCTCGGCTTATATAATGTACCAGAGGCCTAGCATAACAAGAGTCCTAGTCGAATACGCCGGTGAGAGGTGTCCTTGTCTTGATCACGTCTTGTGGAATCTTCCTTGTATGCGGCATGGGCTGCCCGAAGTGGCCCATGAGTAAACCGCCATGGGGGTCCTCGGCCCGATCCACCTGATCGGGAGACGACGTGGTGAGTCCCCCTAGTCCAGGACACCGTCAGTAGCCCCCTGAACCGGTCTTCAAGTTGGGGACGCTCCTCGATTCTTCCGAACTGTTCTTCATCTTCGGTCGTCGGTCTTGAAAACTGGTTCAACAAATCTTCTTATCTTCGATCTTGAGGGTCGCCGAAATAAATCCGAATAGTTTACATGTCGGGTATCCGAGAAGCCCCTTTAAATTATCGGCTTTTATCAATGCCTTGTTATTTTTATGCCCACCTCGGGTTTGAAGTTGTTCCCGCGCGGCGGTGTCCTCTTGCATCCGAGCTCCAACGCCGGACTGCATTCGAGGTATGTTTTTCAGCCGAGCACCAACGCCGGACTGTATCTGAGCTCCAACGCCGGACTGTATCCGAGCTCCAACGCCGGACTGTATCCGAGGTGTCATAGATCACCTTGGCTTGAAGAAGTTTAAAGGAGGTTAGCCGAGCTTAATGCCAGAAATGCCATGTATAGAGCCAGCCACTTGCATCCGAGCTTTATGCCAGACTGCTTTCGAGGTGATGCACCACCTCGGGCTTGGAATGATTGTTTTACGGTTTTCATTTCCGATGCGTGTAAATTTATTTGCTGTCAATATGTATAACTAGTAGCCCTCAAGGTGTGTGTCCATCTAAAACCTGAGATGCACCTGAAGGAAAACATGAAACCGCTGATCCTAGTAGCCCCTGAGACTCAGCTCGATACGCGAAATTGGCCTGAGGATCAACTCCTAGCTCGGCAGCATACGTAGGAATAGAAACGCAGTGTAATATATTAGAGATAATACTGATCGGTGAATGGGCCCTTGAGAGAGGGTCTTGAGAAGTTGCCGTAATATATTAGCTTTATGCCGATAGGTCCAGATGGTACCTGTTGTTGTCCGAAGACGCGTTCGCCTATAGTTCGGTCAAGACGAACACTAAGCACTTTGAATTTTCTGCATTGAACAGGCAAATGCAGTAGCCCCCGAGACACTAGTCGGGTGGCAACAGGATATCAGGGGATTAATGTGCCCCTTTAATATTTGTAAATAATAAAACCAAAGCCCAGTAGCCCCCGAGCCTTAATGCGAGCACGGGTGGCCGAATTGAGGATCGATATCCATAGTAAAATGAAAAATTATGTATAATGACTCTATGTATCCAAGTACTTTACATCATTAATACTCGGATCCGCATTGTACAAAACTTTGTTGACCGACCATCGGCTTCAACCTCTTCGGCCAGTAGCCGAGGAGTGTTTTCCTACTTTATAAAGCCATTATAAGAGCAAAGATTTATGGAAAACAAGGCAATCCGGCCATACGGTTTTATAAACAAAGGTACACAGAGAGATATGTTGTATTACGTTTTAACGTAAGAAACATCTTCCAAAGAAAATAGTCTCGCTATCGGTTCCTTTCTTTGGGTCGTCATGCTTATCATGATCATGAAACCTCACCTCCGATCAATGTGGGAGGAAAATATTGAGGATTTAGTTCGGGGAAATTTCCCGAACTCTATGGTATTAATGAACCAAAATTTTCACTTCCGTCGTTGCCGACCAATGTGATCCTTTAAGATTGCTAGCTTTCGGCTTCACCCAGTCTGACGTACTTACTCGGATGACCCGGTAGTAACAATCACAGAGGTGCTCCCTTTACCACCTTGGCGAACAATCGGGAATGTAGGGGTAAGCACAGAAGCCAGGCAACCCAGCTTGGCCAAAATCTTAAGTCAAATTGATGCATATTTATGGCTTTATAGCGATGATTGCGGAAGGAGGCCCTCGTATATTAAATACAAACGCCGATGATATGTTTATTTTGACTCCATTGCGACCGTTTATCGTTTGAAAGTGGCCTATCGTTGGCTTCCACCCCCTTGTAGATGCTACGCAGGGTGTTTTCGCGATAACAAAACAACCCTTAGCCGACGTCTCGGTGCCCGAAGGCGGTTGTGTTAGCAAAAACAAGGCAATCAGATATGCGGGCTTTATAACTTTCACTTAGTCATAGGAGCTTTAAAGTGGGGAAGCTAACTACGACCCCCGGTTAGTGTTCGGCGACAACCGAGGTCAAGCCGTAAATAGTTCGGCCAATGTTATGAACGGTCCGTCATTTAACATAGTCATCAGATCGCTGACCAGTTTACGCTTATTGTGACAGCCAGTTTTCGGCTTTCTCCACTGAGGTGCTTAACCATGCGAGCTGGAAGCACAATCGCAGTGGTTCTCCCTTTGCACACCTAGCCGAACAAAGCGGAACGTAGGAGGCAAGCATAGGAGCCGGGCAACCCAACTATTGAACAGAGACACAATTCGAAATTGATGCATATATAGCAATATCCGAGAATGTTTTTGCCGAATCTCTAAAGCTGTCCGACGTTGCACCGCGAGACTTATGCTGGAAACACACAAATGTTTAAAAGTTCCCTTGGCTTGGAAAACAAAAAAACTTCAGTAAAAACTTGACGTCCGAACTAGATCAGGTGTTCGGTGCCAATCCGACAATTGGTCTTAGAAAAAAAATTGTGCTTCTATCGTGCTTTAACATGACACATCTGATCTCAAAACTTCAAGCGGGTCAGCCTACGGCTTCAAGCTCCTTATCCCGAAGGCGGAGTGCTTCTCTGAGGCCGGTTAACAAACTAAACTCGAGCGGCTTTAGAGAGAAGCTAGGCTATTCGGCTATTGACCATGCACTCGAGTCGAAAAAGGAGTGGTAGAAAAAGACTTTGCAACGACCAGGAAGAAAACACATTTAGTATAAAACAGCTCATATAAATTTTAAGTGCCCCCAAGTGACTTGGGTAAAAGAATTTTATGTATAATGATTGTATGTACCGAAGTACTTATATCATATATGTGTTAACCCGAACTTTAAATGCATCTTAACCGACCGTCGGCTTCTCCCTCTTCGGTCAAGGGCCGAAAAGTGTTATGTACTCCACCTGTCGAGAATATTGATGGTGTTTCCGATAACCACGCAATCAGGCCATAAGGCTGTAACAGACAAAGCGCGCTCAGGGAACTTATGCTATATTACTAACGAAGTGTAAGAAGCATCTTCGAAGAAAATAGTACCCCCACCGATACCTTTCTTCGGTTGCTCATTGTTACTATGAGACTTGTGGAATAGATTTTTTGTACTCATGAGTTCCGTTGTGTGCCGACCATGATTGAAAACAATAAGAGCAATAGCTTTCGGCTTCACCCAGTCTGAGGTCCGAGCTCGGATGACCCGATCGTGACAATCGCAAAGGTGCTCCCTTTACTCCCTAGCCGAACAATTGGGAACGTAGGGGTAAACACAGGAGCAAGGCAACCCAGCTTGCGGAACACTTAGGTCAACATGGTGCATATTGTGGCGTAATACACGAACAAGGAACGAAGCCATACAAGTATAATCATATGCAAGAGGAAAGGCTTCATAAAGGAAGCCCCCAATTAACATGGGTAAAGGGAGTTTATTTTAACAAACAACTCACGTGAGCATGGCCGAACCGAACACAAAATAATTTTTTTTAAACTTTGAGCATGAAAGCTACTTAGCTGATTAATGTGTTCGGCATTGATGACGCGGTCCGAGCTTACGGTGGGATGAGGTCCCAGCCCCAATCCGGTCCTGAGACGGCAGAGCGAAGAGCTTGGCGCTCTGAAGTGGCGACATAGCACGGCCGATACAGGCCGGCAGTGTGATGCTGAAGTACCCGGCGTGGTTAATGAAGTGATGATGAAGCCCTCGGTCCAGCCGAGGTGATGTGGTATGTCGATACGCCGAGGTGACAGTGCTGCCCAATCCGGATCATTTACCTATGCACATAAGATAGTGCAGGCCGGAGATAATAGTAATAAATTAAAAAAGGTAGCATAATAAATAATTTATGCAAAGTGCATAACTAAAGGAGTATTGCCCGTGCGCTGAACACCCGACGAGGTAAAACCCTCTCGATGATGCCGAAGTCCCCGAGGCAACCGAACATGTCGGTATGGCAATTCAATCAACAAGGTGGTCATGCGAGCCAATTTATGCCAATTGGTACGACAACGTTGGCTTGCCGAAGTGACCGTGTGATGCAGTCGAGGTCGACCACGTGGCTTGGTGCCGAAGCCAATGTCGATGCAGGGCGTCGGCGTGACGCGGTGAAGGCGTGACAAAGCCAGAATTTGCAGGCCGGTCCAAGTTCCGGATGTGGCTTTCGCCGAACTGTATATGGGAACTGACCGAACCACCACGCGTCCGTCGTTAATGCGGCCACCATTTGACAGACCTGTGTACAGATGATGGAACAAACCAGAGTAATAGTTCCTCGGGAAAAATAAACCCAAGCAAGAAAAAGTTACTAGGATTAATGGCACCTGGTTTATCTGTTGCAGCTATATGAAGAAAGGTTACTCACAAAATTGGGACTCGATCCGCGCACCCATTGCCCGATGGGCGATGAAGCGAAGGCATGGCGATGCTGGGAAAGGTTGGCTCGCCGAGGCAAAGCCCCCGATCCAGCTAACGTGACGAAGCTGTGCGGCCGGTGACGCCGAAGTCTCCGGAGTGGGTTGATGAAGAGATGGAGAAGCCCCCGGTCTAGGCCGAGGTAACGGAGCGGGTCGGTAAGGAGACGTTGCAGCTGCCATGTCAGCCGAGGTGTTGAAGTCGTTCGGCGTGGTAGACATCAGCTTGAAGAAGCAACTGTGCGGCCATGCCAACGCTGGTCATAACTTGTGACGCGGTCAAAGCCGGATTGATGAAGAGATCGAGCGGCGATGTCGGCGCGCCTGACCCGTGCAACCCGTGGGGTGAGGGTCTTGGTGACAATTTAGTCTTCATGATGCCGAACTCTTGTTCGGCTTGCCGAGCTGATGATCCGATAAGGCTGGGCTCGGCTCGATGAAGCGACGATCAGTCTGGCGCAGGTCGGCGGCCGTGGAGCAACGTTGTCGGGCTGGTTTGACACCGGCGCGATGGTGAAGATCATATTGGAAAAGACTTTAAAATTAGTGGGATGTGTTTGGGAACAAAACACAATACCCCATATAAAACTTCAAAAAGGATTTCCGAAATCTCGTCCATTAAAAACATGAACTCAGGTCAGATTCGTTCTTGCGTAGAAAACAGACCTGAAAAGTGGTGCACTAACTGGAAGGTTCCCGGAGTTTGGACGGTCGGATCAAGCTGAAATTTTGAGAGGTGGTCTATATGGAAATTCCGCATAAGATGAACGGTTGGATCTTCCAAATAACCTCCGAGCTAGGCTCTGGAGACCACGCACTAAACTCGTCCAGATTCCCGTCCAGACTCGACAGGCCTCCAGTATATCATAGATCGCCGAAAATTCCTCCATCGAAACGCGAAGAAATTTTACAGGGTTGCTATATACTAAATTCCGCACTATTCCACCAAAGCAATCGTCAAACTGACGCTCGAGGAGGCGGTGACGGCGGATACGAGTTCGCTGTCCAGAAAAACAGCTCGGTCGCACGAGCGCAATGTTGACGTTGAGCCCCCGGGCTCCATGGATGATTCCTCCATGATCTTGATAGAGATCAAAGTTGATGATGACGAGGACATATGTCCGATCTTGATGATCCGAAGAGGAGCCTGGTCCTCGGACCTACCGAGGTGACCAGTCGAGCCGGCGATGAAGACACCGACGTCGCAGTTGATCCGCAGACCAACCATTGATCCATTGTCGATCACACAGCGGAACTCTCAATGAAAGCACCATTATCGGTGACAAAACCGGCAGATCTTGGGTAGGGGGTCCCAAGCTGTGTGTCATGGATCGATGGGTAACAGGAGACAGGGGACACGATGTTTACCCAGGTTCGGGCCCTCTCTATCGAGGTAATACCCTACTTCCTGCTTGATTGATCTTGATGAGTATAAAGATTACAAGAGTTGATCTACCTCGAGATCATATGTTCTGGTCTAAACCCTAGAGGTAGGATGAATAATGTCATAATAATCTAGCGACTAGCCTGGCCTCGGCTTATGTAATGTACCAGAGGCCTAGGATAACAAGAGTCCTAGTCAAATACGCCGGTGGAGAGGCGTCCTTGTCTTAATCACCAAGTCTTGTGGAATCTTCCTTGTATGCGGCATGGGCTGCCCGAAGTGGCCCATAAGTAAACCGCCATGGGGGTCCTCGGCCCGATCCACCTGATCGGGAGACGAGGTGGTGAGTCCCCCCTATTCTAGGACACTGTCACCCACGGTGTGGCTGTGCTAGCGGGCCTGTACGGCCCATATTCATCAACAAGGCATTCAAGACCCTCGCGAGGGGCCAAGCCTCTCAAGGCGGATGACACAGGACCTCCTCAGGAGCGGCCTCACCAGGTTGGCTCACGAGGAGCGGAGAGATCAAGGCAGGGTGAACCTCGTGAGGTTCTTGTGACGTGAGCCGTGACGATCAAGATCAGGCGGGCGCCAGCGCGCGCAGTGTCCTTTGTTTCCCCTTTGGTGCTAAGGAAGCAAGCGCAGTCGCGGAGTACCGAGGCGTCAGGCAAAGGTTTCCATATCAGTGCAACGAGATCAAGACCAGCAGGACGACAAGAAGGAGGTCACCATGGAGCCCAAGGCGGCGTGACCACCTTTGGCAGGCGAAGACTACTTTTGTCAGGATAAGCTATACTAGCTGTCCCCTTTCAAATTGGCCGTTGTGGGATCCCTTCCCGCTCAATATTTGGGAAGAGGACTGGGGTCTCTATAAATATGAGTAGCCACCACATTAGGAGGGGGTTCGACTTTCCATCCTCACACCCACAAGTTCACCAAGCACAAGAACACCTCAACCTCAGGAGGTTGTTCTTCCCCTTATACTGTTCGTCTTCAGCCCAAGAGGCAATCCACCACCACCACACTGGAGTAGGGTATTACACCACAACGGTGGCCCGAACCAGTATAAATCTTGTGTCTTTTGTGTTGTGAGTTCGTTGAGTTCGTCCGTGAGATCTTAGCAAGCTAGGGCGTGGATCGGTAGGAGGGAAAGAACTTCGCGCGCACCCCAGAGTTCGAACCTTAAGGGTTTTGCTGGAACCCGTGATCGGACATTTGGCGCACCAGGTAGGGGTGCACCGTAGCCTTCCCTCCGCCAATCTACGCTCCGCCACCACCGCGCTCTGCCCTCATGGTAGGCGCCCCGCTAGCGACTCCGACGGCCGGCGCTGGCGACGGGGCCAGGGGGCTCCGAGCCCTAGCCCCCGCCTTGCGGCAGGTGCAGTGGCCACACAAGTTCAAGCCGGAGATGCCGCCACGCTAAAACGGTGCGGCGGACCCGACCGCTTTCCTGCTAGCATACGAGGAGGCCATCCTCGAGGCCGGGGGCGACGACATGGTCATGGCCAACTGGTTTCCCATGTCCCTCACCGGCGCACCGCGCGCCTGGCTGCTCAACCTCCCAGGATCCGTGGTGGCATCTTGGGAGGAGCTACGCGGCCTCTTCACTACATGCTACGCGGCACCGGCGCATCACGCGGTCGCGGCCCTGCTAGGCGGCTCTCAAGCACCACCTTCAGATCGCCATATCAAGCCATTCCTTCGCCAGATCGGCGCCGCTTCCATGCGCTCGGGGGCTCCGCCGGGCTGGGCCGCGCCTGAGGACGACCTCACCTTCGACTCAAAAGACAACCCCGTCACCACCGCCGGCTCCGGCATGCTTCCGATGCTCTGCACGCCCACCACTTCAAAAAAATACACTTCCGTGATGATACGTGTTTGTCACAGTCGGTCGCGTTTTTTGTCATGCATGTACATCCATGACGATTTTATGACAGAATCAAGATAGTCATACCTGTGCTGTCGTAGAAGTGTTCCATGACATTACCAAAATTATCATCACGGAAGTGTCCACTTCCATGACGATAAATCACGCGTCACAGAAGTGCTTTCGTCAAGGGTGACTGACACGTGGCATCCACCGTAACGAAACACCCTTATGCTATCGGGTCGGGTTTTGGATCCGATAACCCGTTAACAGCCCCGACCAATGGGAAATTTCCACGTGTAAAATTCTTATTGGCCGGACGAAACACGTGTCAGCTCGTCAGTGGGTCAGATAGGCGCCTATGATATGTCGACATGTTCCACGGCCCACCACTGGCCCATTTAGCTTACAAAGCCGGCCCGTTTGACTTGGTCAAAAGTTAACTGGCTGGCCCATGAAAAGCCTGTTAACGGTCTCTTCGCAAATAGCCCATTTTACGGCCCGTTAACTCACGGCCTGTTAGGCCCTAAAGGAAATCGGCCCAACAACGTCATGTGGGCCGTCGAATATAACACCAGCCCATTTCATTTTCGGCCCATGTATGGCCCACGACGTCTTTCGGCCCATATGAGGCCTTCGTATCTTTCGGCCCATTACAGGCCCACGGTGACTCTAGCCCAGAATGAACAGTAATTTTCTTTATACCCGTTAACGGCCCATGATTTACATGGGCCGTTTCCAGCCCGTGTTAGCTTTCGGCCTATTGACGGCCCATACGTTCTTGGGCTCCTTTTCGGCCCTCGATTACTTCCGGCCCGTTACTGGCATGTTCCCCTAATGGGCCAAATTCGGCCCATGGCAAGAGTCAGCCCGTTACTGGCCTGTTCCCCTAATGGGCCAAATTCGGCCCATGGCAAGAGTCGGCCCGTTACTGGCCTGTTACCCTAATGGGCCAAATTCGGCCCATGGCAAGTGTCGGCCCGTTTCTGGCCTGTTAACCCATTGCGCCGTTTCCAGCGCGTCCTATATTCTGGCCCATTAACGACCCGTTATGCCTGTGACAGAATTAAGCCTTTTCTGTCCTACGGCATGTTAACGGCATGTTACCGTGCTGGGCCGATACCAATTACGCCCGATTACGGCCCATGTAGACCCATTTATCCGACGGCCCGAGGCCCACCGATTACAGGCCCATTTATCGACGGCCCGTAGGAGACCCATGGATCCTACGACCCGTATATGGCCCATGGTAGTTGCGGCTACTAGCAAACCAGGGAAAAAGAAGACTAGGAAATAAATAAGGCCGAAACTAACGCTAGGCTATTAAGGCGATTGCACAGATTACATCCACACGGCATCAAAGATCGCCACCAGTGCAAATATGGGGAACACCCTACACTATACAAAAATGGCTTGCTGTTTTCTTCAGCCGGTGGCTGCACGTTAAGAATAAATTTGGTATCACACCAAAATAAATTACAACTATATAACAAAAGGAAGGTTGGCATAAAACTTAACAGTCTAGCAGATAAATGCACCACCAGAAGTTCAGAAGCTCAGTTCATTTGACCTGACTGTTACATTATCATGCTGTATTGTCTGATGGAGCACCATAACCCTCGCCTTCATTTCCCCTAGGCTCCTGAACAACATAGCAAATGTCTGATAGTCTGGTTTCAAAACCATGCATATCTTGACGACATTGAGCAATGTTTCTCCTTGTTTCACAAAGGGTCTCTGTTAGGGAATGGACTTGTGTCTGGAGCGCAGATACAACATTGCTTTGAGCTTGCATATCTTGATCATGAGGCAGTTTGGACGATATTGCCTTAACAACCAACCCAGTATTACGCAGGAACGTGCTTTTGGCACTGTTAGTGGATAGGTACTGACCCACTGCAGCAAGAGCTGACATTGCAGTTATAGTTGCCTCGCCACCTTCAGAAGGTGGCGGTTCCACCATTTTTTCCATAGCTCGTTGAAAAGTTGAGGTTTTACATTAGTAGTACCAGAACAGAAGATATTAAGGAGGCAGCAAAACCAAACAAAATAGCTTTGGTCTATATACAGAACTTATTCTGGTGAACCCATGTAAAATATTAGTTGTATTTTATTGTAAAGTACATAATAAAACCAGGTTCCAAACATATGACCATGTACCATCGCTAATGTATTGTCTATTTCTTCACATTGTATTGAGGGCTAAGGATAAAGAGACGAAGTTTATAATACGGTAAGCATAGTATGACATCATTCATATCACAAAACAACTGAGAACAGACAAACATGCAATTGTAACATTGTGTGGGCAAGTCCAGCACGGAACTAGATTACGGGTCAAGATCAAAGGAACATCACTCCTCTCTTTTAAACCTTGTAAGGTGCAATGATACGCTAAGACAATTGTGTATAAAATTGAAAAGAGTAATAGACATTGGCTGCAAACCATGCAGTTCAAGGCACAAGTCAAAGTAAGTAGTAGTTAAAAGGCATGAGGATTAAGGACTTACAACTGTGGCTTTGACTGGTGTAGTCATGCCCTTCTTCTTGTTGGTGTGACAGTCCTTGACGATTTCCACAGCATTTGGTTCAGGTACTTTTTGGTCCTTGCGGGCTTTCCTCTGCATTTCGAACAAGTCAATATAGATCTGATAATATGGTACAGCGAAAAGAGTGAAACACCAGCTAATTACAAGAGCCTCGTAGTGTGCAATATAGCTACGAGATCCCGTCGTCTGTTGGAATTTCACTTTCGTACGGTTGGCCTTGTTCTTTGAACAGTTCACCTACAAGAAGATAGATTTGTGTGGCACATGCGTAAATAGGACTTCAACATGTGATCTGATCACATATATATAATGTACCTGATACTTCGGATCAGACCAGTGTTTAACAAGGCCCCTCCAGTCTTCATCCGATATATTTTCCACTGGAGATGTTTGGGAAAGTTCACTGTTAGCCTTGCCTTCAAAGTGAGTTTTCCTCAAGTTATACCGATACTGTCGCAGATCAGACTTGAAAACATGGGTGCAAGCTTGTCTGGTTGCATCATCTTGGCTATCCAACTTGAACCTCATCTGTTGAAAATTATGGGAGTCTCATTATCAGCAACCTAGAAAGTATGGGACAGAGCAAGAAAATATTACTAGTTTCCATACATAACCATACTTACAGATAAATGGTCGAGGAAGGTGTTGAACTGGGTTTCGTCTTTGTCATTCCTGTACTGAATCCGTTTTGGGAGGATACGTACATGACACCTAACAGCAACCGCTGCCTCTGATACTAACTTGGCCGACTGTGTAGCATCACGTGGCCTTTTTAAACCTGCCTCAAAACGGATCTCCATTCTTCCTCCTCTAGATTTAGTTAACCTATCGAGCATTATCCCTGATGTTTGTTTCCTCTTGCGCCTAGGTACTAGTCCAACAACAGACATAGGAAGTGTTAGTGTACATCAAACTGTGAGACTACATATAAAGAAGCATGCAACTGTAACTTGACTCCAGCAACTACCTTCTTGCTGTTGAAGCTCACAAGGTTCATCTGATATTGCCAACTCGTCTTGTGTCAAGAGTGCTTGGGAAGTAGTGTCAGGTGGCAAGGGAGCTTGGGAACGTGCTGCTAGCTCAGTTGACGCACGAGTAAGTCGTGCAGTTGGTAGTACTGTGGTAGGTGTTGCAAGAACTAGGGCTGTCTCTGCTTGTTTGGTGGCAGCTATTTGTTTCTGTTTTGCTTTTTTTGCAACTCATGTAGCATGGGATGACGTGTTTGTAGAATTTTCCGCTGGACTTTGACCTTCTATTGCACCATCAGTACCAGCAGAATCTGCAGGATTCATCCGCTTCTCATTCCCTGCCATTCTGTGTTTCTTCCTCTTTCTCTGTGCCATGTTAAGTCAAGCCGACAAGAAAAACGAATAACAATTTAGTTCTTCAGAACAAATTGATGCGTGATGCAGACGAACTGAACTTTGATGTTAGACAACCACATGATAGGAGGATGTAATATGTATGAAAAATAGGACGGAAGAGATAACCAGAACTATGATGTGTAAACTAAGAAGAAGACATTTCACCAAATTAGAAGCAATGCAATGGAAGGTAGACACCATATGAAAGATGCTATAAATATCGCTCTGCCAAGTTAACAGTGTCTCATCATAAATGGCGTTTAAACAAATGTGAAGCAGTACAAGAAATAAATCATATGCAAGATGCAAACAACATCACACTACCATGTTAGAGGTCTCTCGTCATTAGTGCCATTGCATATTCACATAATTGCATATTCACAGCTTATGATGTGTAAACTAAGGAGAAGGCATTTCAACAAATTAGAAGCAATGAAAGCTAGACACCATATGAAAGATGCAATGAATATCACTCTACCAAGTTAAAACTGTCTCGTCATAAGTGCCATTTCAACAAATTAGTTGTACAAGCTAGAAAAGAATGTGAGATGTAACCTATATCACACTTCGAAGTCAAACGTGTCTTATGATAAGTGATTGTTGCAGGTTACACAACAGTAGTAATTTGATGTAAGAACATGGTGTGATAGACAGATATTGTATGTTCTAGAAACAGGAACACGTGTCTTATTCAAGTATAATGTGTAAAGTAAGCAGATGGAATTCAACAAAATTAGAAGCAATACAAGCTAGACATCACACATAACATGCAACCACATATAACAGTGCCAAGTTAGAGGGAGCACCGGTGATGCTGCACTAGGGGAGACGTGCTCATCATAAACACAGCTTTGTTGAGTGTCTATGCATGTGTTGTCTTGGAAATCATCTTGGGGGTGTGGAGGAGTAGAAACTGTAGAGGCCCTCCGTTCGGAAGGAGCACCTTTATCCGCTGCCTTGCTAACTTCCTTCCGCTTTATTGATTTTGAATTGTCAAGTAAAACCGATAAGAAAAAGCAATAAAATTCTCTCTTCAGAACTCATTCATGCATGATACTGACAGTCACTACTTTGATGTAAGGCAAACACATGATACCAGGATGGAATATGTACGAAAACAGGACGCCATGGCATGTTCACAACTGTTTGTCTAAACTAAGCAGAAACCATTCCAGCAAATAAGAAGCAATGCAAGCTAGACACCACATGAAAGATGCAACCAATATGACTCTGCCAAGTAAAAAGCGTCCCATCATAAATGGAATTTCAACAAATTAGAAGCAGCGCATGCTATAAATCATATGAAAGATGCAACTAATATCGCACTGCATATACTAAAGGTGTCTCGTCATGTTGATTGATGCGGGATACAAAAAAAACAATAGTTTTATGTAAGGACATGCTTAATAGACAGATGTACTATGTACTAAATACAGGAAGGCATGTCACATTAACAGGTATAATGTATAAGCTAAGCAGACTAGCACATGCAGTTTAACCAGATTGGAAGAATTACAATCTAGACACCATATGCAACATGCAACCACATATCACGCTGCCAAGTTAGAGCAAGCACCTGCGATTCTAGTGTAGGGGAAATGCTGTAATCAACTACAGAGCTACGTTCACTATCTTCATCTAGCATTTTCTGTTTCTTGAGAATCATGTCGTGAGGCTGACGCTGCATTCTTTAAATGAGGAGTAGTCCCCTTGCCTGCCTGCCTCGTCATAAGTGATTGATGAGGGATACACAAGAACGTTAGTTTGATGTAAGAACATGGTTAATACACAGATGTACTAGTATGTAACAAAAACAGAAAGGTATGTCATATTCAAAGGTATAATGTGTAAGCTAAGCAGATGCAATTTAACCAAATTGGAAGCAATACAAGCTAGACATCTGGCTGGAGTGGTGAGCATGATCATCTAGGACCTGAGAGCCTGGTGGGAGGCGGGCTGCTTCGCCACCATCGCAGCTTTTTAGTTGGCTTCCAGGTGATGCCTATCTTTGCTGGGCTTGTCACTGGCTCGGCCAGTGCCCTGACTAGCTATTTGTCTTCTGGTGCTCACGGGATGGTGGTTCATGTAAAAAAATATCTTTCCTTATCTTACCGACTTCGGCCTTTCTAATACAAGCTAGACACCATATGGAACATGCAACCACATATGACACCACGAAGTTAAAGCAAGCACCTGGGATGGTGGTTCATTGCGAGCGAGGTCATCAACTCCAGAGCTACGTTTACCGTCTCCATCTGCTGACACTGCACCCTTTATAGCGCTGTAATGTGTCTTGCCTACCCGCATACGAAGCTGGAGCGACTTCTCTCTTTTCTTTTTGGCTTCTCTCATGGCAGCAGAGTCTGAAATACCCATGCATAAAAACACAATAGTGAGAGTATGGGTGAAGTTTGTGCAGAACTAGTGCACTGTAAAAGTAGCAGATAGCAGGTGGCTGAAAAATAAATGATAGGAGACATATGATAGCTGTACAACATTGCATGGGAAACAAAATTAGATTCTACTCCGTATGATTTTGTAATATATGAGCACAGGAAATGCAGGTACTCCTCCAGCAAACCACCACATGAGGTCATATCTAAGATAACAGTCGACTGAAAATAAATAGGTCAGTCGATTTTTTTAATGAACCGTCCGATCTATAAGGAACGGGCAGATGGCCTTCGTCTACCTCCCGCCAGTCACTGTTGACGATCTTTCTCGAACCGCCAGCGACCACCGGCCCAGACCCCTGCCTCCGCCGCCCCGCCCTCCCATCGACCTCACACCACCGCCGTGCTTGGCAGCGCCCCCAGGCCATCCCTTTAATCCCGGCCGACCTCCAGATCGGGCGCCAGTAGCTCTAGGCCGCACACGCCCCTAAGATAAACACCAAGGCGCTGCTTCCCGGCGTAATAGGCGTACTAGCGCCTGTTACGCCGGGGAATGTTTCCGTTAATTGGGAATCAACTGGCCAAAAATTGAAATTCAGGGGGGCGACGAACCTCTAGCTAAGGTGAAATAGTATATGAGGAGAAACCTTGTGCATCGCGAGTTACTAGGAACATCTAGTATCAAGAAGAAGCGGTCAACTAGTGTCTTTTGTGGGATGAATACCGTGCAAGCAGAGACGTAAGATTTGCACGAATAAGGGAAGAGGAGTACCTTTTTCGGTTGCCGGTGTGGTCACCTCCACATGTCGCGCCGATCTTCTTCTTTTTACTGGGGAAACCGATGTTCTAGAGGGTGCAGGCTTGGACGAACACATGGACAAATTGTTGAATGTGTTGCCGTGGCCGTATGACGGCGGAGGGGAAGCAGATCCGAGGCAGCGAAGGACGGCGTAGCAGGAACAACTTCGGTGCGGTGGAGGGTGGCGAAGTTGGAGCGGCAGCGGTGAGGCGCAGGACGGTGTGGTTGAACTGGCTCGGGTACGGACGGCTCGGCCTCGGCTTCAACTACTAGCCGTGTAGGGTGTTGTGGTTGAGTTTGCGGTGGACGACGACGTCGGGGTATCGGATCCGGCGTGATGGAGGAGGGCGGCGGTTGATGGGTGGGATGGGGTGGCGGACGGAGGACGCCGAGGTTTCGCGGCTGGTGGAGACATAGTTTTGGCGCCCACGGAGTACGAATAGGGAATCAGACGGGTGGGGGGGAACCATGTTTCGGTCTGGGACGCGCTTGTTTTTGGCTTTTTTGAACAGAAGATGGGACGCGCTTGTTTGAAATTTGGGGAAAGTACAAACTTTGCCCCCCTCTTAAATTTCGGACCTACTGCGGGTCGGGGGTAGGATGGTAATCCCAGGTGTCCCAAATAGTGGGCGGGAGCGATTTCGGCCACGCGCATGTGTGCTTAGGCGGCCATTGTGTATGAATGTTTTTCGGATGCGGTTGCGTGGCATCTAGATGAAGCTACAAACCTACCCCAGTTTAGACCTTTGGACGTCGGGCCGGTAGGTTTCACGGGTCGGAGTTATTAGAAAAGTAATTTCCTTGTACTACCAAACATTGGTCTCACGCGGTATCGGGCGAGTAGAGGCTCTTTTGGCGCTTCGTTCGAAAGTTTGAAACACAAGCATTCACATTTAGAGTACTCTTGAACTATGAGGATTGACCTAAATAGACAACGTTATATTTGACCTTGTATGTTTGAAAACCTCATTAAATTATCCACTTCTTTTTGAAATTTTGACACTTGAAAATCCTATAACTACGATTATTTTGGAATGGAAGAGCTAAATTTGAATCTATTTTGTACACGACTACATATGCTATTATGTACAAAATCAGAGCAAAGATTGGTGCCCCCATAATTTAGGTATGGTTTACAAATGCCATGATATCAAATTCAAATAATTGAATGGACTTCATGTTGAATTCGATTTTTTTAAACCACCTTAAGTTGAATTCAAATGTATGCTAGTTCATAGGTAGCTATTTATAATGTCCATTGTGTAACTTTCGTATGTATAATGTGCTTTACACACACAACATGAACTATACTCACGTTTATATTCGATTGCTAAAGCGATGCATTGTCTGGAGTTCAAAATACTAACTATGTGGATCAATTGTGTCGAATAATAACATAGACATGCTCAAACTCGATATAATCTAGATGTCTGATGGATAAATGACCGCTCCTTACGCGAATTGCAAATATCATGATCCCATCCTAATATTTGGATACAATTTATATCTTTAATCAATGTGTAGAGCAGTCTTTTATGTGTAGTTTCACTCTCCATCGGTGGTCTCTCACACATGCTCACACACTCTCTCCCGAGGTGTCTTTCTCGCACACATGCTCTAGATATAACCCTCCCTCCCTCTCGTAACCATTTACAACTGTTTTCACTAACCTTTATCACAAGCATTCTTCCTCTCGCAAACATACACACGCACAATCCTCATCGACCCTTTCTATATACATGGACCTGCCTACGTGTCTCATGTACGCACATTATCTTTACGCTTGTCTCTCATGCATTGTCTCACACCTCTCTTCCTAATCGACGAGTACGATTCTAGCAGAGCATTCTGTAGGATGCCCCTTAAAGTTAGGTTGGATGAATAGTAATATCAGAGATAAAGGGGTTACCTTAGTCCGAGAACCTAGGGTTACAAATCCTAGCCGGCTTTGTTAGTGGACACAGAGTCCTTCACAATTCTGCTATCTTTGTCTTGTACGACTAGTCATCCATGGGCCTTCCTAAATGCGTCACGGGCCGACCAATGTGGCGCAGGATGGAACCGAACGAAGGGCCTCGCCTCGACCCACCGGACCTCACGCGGTGACACACCCTCTGCCCCCACGTCTCATTATCTTCTCACACCCACACATACTAACACAAACACCACACACACAGAAAATTTCTCCTGGTGCCTCTATTCCCTCCCCCTTGCATATAAACACTCAAGGGAATGGAATCTCTTGTCGTGACGTCATATTCGTCTCTCTCTCTCTAGACCACTCTCATTTCTTGTTCTATCTCTCCCACGCCCCCCCGTCGGCCCCTCTATCCATGCCTCTCACGAATACGTAATACACACACATACCTCTCTAGGCCCCGCCAAATGCATCAACTACACATTCACACATGTTACATCACGTACCCCATTGATCAAAAAAGCCCTCTCTTCACGTTTATTTCGCATACAACATTCCTTTTGAATAAAGTGTGGCCAAAAAATTATTTTAGAGTTTCTACATATATACAACATTACAAAGTTATATGGAGGAGTACAAACGCTAATTTGCATTGCATGGTGCCAACAATGATATTTATTCCGCACTGTGAATTTGTATATTTTTATACTATATACAAAGTTAGTCATAATAAAGAGAAACGAAGAGCATCTCTCTCCATCGCATACCCCCCCTGTATGCCCCTTTCACGTGTGCACACAAAACTATCTCCAGGTCCTGTAAAAGTAAGCCCCCAGAAAATTCACGCATGTTTCATCTTTCTCTCGCGATATATGCAATGACGATCATTGTATTTGAAGCGAAAGCACGATACGTACATTGGACTTCAGAAACCACTCATTACGGTCACCATTTACGTTTAGTGGTTATTATACAGTCACGGGCTCACCGTACAACTCTGTATTTGCTCATGACATGACTAGTTGACCAGTTAAATGCTCCACGTGGCACCTCTAGTGTTGCATCACATTATCTCACTACCATCGTGCCCACCTGTCGACTTGTATCTACTCTACATCTACACTCTTATAAAATACATAAAATACACTCTTATAAAAAACAGAGTTGGTGATGATGGTGTGCCTGCCATCCTACAATATAGGCCGTCCGATTTATATCTGACGGATAGGAAAGAAACTATGGCAATTTTGCAAAAAGGTACCCACACACCTCTCCACATTTGCAAATAAGGCCTTCCCTTGTTCATCCTTTTCTCTCACAAGATAAACAAGTCATACAAATGCATCTTGATGTTACGTGCAACGCACGGGCATCTTGCTAGTAAGAATGAAAACAAACGACAAAAAAAAAATTGGACGGTGGTTCGAAGTCATGACCGCGGGCACAGCGGACAAGGTGGCCTTGTATTGGTATGGTGAGCCGTTTGTTTTAACACACAGGAGCTGGTGTGGTGATTATACACACACGCACGCATGCACATGAACTGCATCCACGCAACAGTCACACAAACACATGCACCCACGCACGCACGCAACACTCACACGTACACACGCAGCCACGCACGCACGCAACACTCACACACACGCACGCAACACTCACACGCACACACGCACGCATGCATGCACACACCAGTACACCACACGACCAACACACACTCTCATGCTCAAGTGCTCAACCTACACGTGTATGCGCACACATCAGGCCCTGACAGACACATACACAACCAGGTGATTCCCGCGCACGGGTTGGAGCCTTGTCGCGCCTGCATAAATTTGTGTTTATCTGACCTTTTGCCTATGCGAACTGACAGGTGGGACCCACAAGGAACGTGGTCAATTTAACTAGTCAACATGGCGCCACACAGACTATTTGGCCGGTCAACAGAGTGCAATCCGATGCTGAACTGTGAGCAAGTGACCGTATAATCACCGCAAAACGTATATAGTGACCGTAATCAGCTTATTCTGAAGTTCGGTGACCGTATTACGCTTTTCTCTCTGTAGGCCCTACAAAACTACATCTCTACATGTTCTCGCATGTTACATCTAACAACTATGCAATACAACACTACTACTACACTCTAACACAATAAATCATATGTGTTTTTAGTTTTACTAGATATCATATTGTTACTTATAATTATTCAGTTTGCATACATTAAAGTTGCCTTTGAAATGTATGGCCAGTATCATCTACCGCCCGGGAAAAATCCCGCCCTTTCCTGTTTAATCGGGTTTGTATCGATGGATCGTGCGAAACAACAAAACTATAGTACTATACAGTACTACAAGTGACAGTTCGCTGGGCCGTCGTGTCGTCTACTCCTCCATCATAAGAGTGGAGCGCTCGCTTTCATAAATCTTCTAGTCCCTTTCGCCGACATGTGGGACATCAAGCTACCGGGTCCACGTGCCATACCGGAAAAAAGTGCAGAGCAGCCGGGGTGAAGCACCCCAGTCATGTCGCCGGCATAGTAATGAGCAATGAGGCGTCAAATCACAAAGTTGCACCTTTCCCGCAGTTAAGTTGGAGGGACGAAGCAACCATCACATCATTTCACTTGTTGCTGAATCCGCTTCTCCCTCATCTTCTTCAACTTAACCACGTGTTGCTTCTGCCGTTGTTCTGCCTCATGTGGGACGCGGATCGGCTTGGTAAAGCACTGACACGTGGGACCGCATGTTAGCAAACCGCCAGGACAACATCCTCCGAAAATAAGAAGCCTAATCCTAGAATTACAAAGGGCTACGTAGCTGCTATGTATACTTTCCATCTAATCTATATATGCCCCCCTGATTTTCAGGTGGGGTGGGCCTAATCCTCTCCTTTAATCCAATCAAATAGTCCCACATCACATCAGTTCGTAACTTTACGTAAACCATTACGTGGATGTAGCATTGCTCAAATAAGAAACCTCCCCCGCCATCCGCGCGGCAAAATCACCTCCTTTTTACTAATCTTGATTCTATAATTTTTTAGATCAATATAATTGAGATTTGTATAGATAGCACACAGGAGCAAAACCAAGTGGTACGGTTAAGGGCATCCACAATGTGTAGCCAATTGTGAAAATAGCTTTTAGCATCGTGGGAACCATTGTGGACGGTGTTGCCAAAGCCAAAAAGATGGAACCGAAGCTCCCAGATTGATTGATTAAAGGAATAGAAAAATACAACGTCTCTCCTCTTTCTCCCATGCTTGGACGTATGTAGTACAGTATAGAGCACGGAGTCTACTCCCCTGTCCCTTCTATCACGAATCACAAAGCAGTGAGGCGTCAAATCACAAAAGCACGGACGAAACAACCATCATTTCACTCTTCGCTGACTCCGCTTCTCCATCGTCTTCTTCGAGAAACCATCTCACCGCACTAGTACTCCTAGTAGTACTAGTAAAGGACTTCCTGGATGCAAATAAGGCGGTTGTCTCGGCTTGCGGGCATCACTTGCAAACGACTTACCGTGGTCTCCCTCAACGGTGTTCTCCATCGAACGCACTTCGCCAAACCACCAAAAAAAAGATATCATCGACGTCACCGCAATGGGGAAGGAAGTCAAATATAGTTATTACCTCCATTTTTTTGTACACAAGGCCAGTATATCAAAATTACAATTTGCAAAGGGCCACTAACACTAATCGAGGCAAAATTGATGGGGTTAGCAACCAAGGACATTAATATGCCCTGCATGCATGCGGAAGTGAGAAGGTTGGTTTGCATGGCGCTGCATTAATCAAGCGATGGGGAGTGAGATGGTTAGCTCTTTGGTCTTTGGAGAAAAAAATACGCATTAATTGACATGTGAAACGAGGATTTGTATCAATTAAATCCCGCGAAGGAAAACCCCGCCTTTCTTTTTTAACACTAGTACTCCTAGTACGTACGTACTTATCCTGTTTGGGTCTAGGCCTTGCATTGCCAAACTTCGCCGCAAATTTTTGCCAAGCTTGCCTAAAGTTTTCAAAATGAGAAGGAGGTACACTTGCGCACGGCTGTCGCGGTCGCACCGCACCCTCACACGGTCGCTCCTGCACGCCGCGGTCGCACCGCACCCTCACACAGTCGCTCTTGCACGCCGCAAACCCAACCAAGGTAACGGACCCTCACTCACACGTGCTGTCCCATGTGAACAAACCAAACTCAGCCATCCTATCGCTGACACATAATTTTCGTTCATAGAGTATGTTTATCCAACCGCATGTTGGGGAGTATCCGTACGGCCCGTGCGGTGGTCTGTTGGGGAAGAAGAAGAGGTGAGGAAGAAGGAAAGAAGGGTTAGGAGACGTAGGATATTCATCCAACCGCCTGAAATGGTAGACTAACCCAAGTCAGGCGACTTGCATAACAAATATATATTTTTACACAGCAAAAGATCCATAAAAACAACAACATAAAGAAAAATATCACTGCTCGCGGAAAGAGACGGCCTCGTCGTCTTTGGCTGCCGGCGCGAACCAGCCGTCGCTGCCGACGTTTTTCTCTGCAACGTGGTTGTCCTCGGCCTCCAGCTACTCGTCCAAGCGGAGC
Organism: Aegilops tauschii subsp. strangulata; assembly: GCF_002575655.3. Classification (NCBI taxonomy): domain Eukaryota; kingdom Viridiplantae; phylum Streptophyta; class Magnoliopsida; order Poales; family Poaceae; genus Aegilops; species Aegilops tauschii. Next base: position 249,484,094 of record NC_053035.3, read on the forward strand.
GTGCGGGCGCTCTGCACGGACGAGAGCACAGCCCGGTTCAAGTCTAGAACGTCCGGTTCCGCCTGCAGGAGGGCCTCGATGGTAGCGGCATCCGCGCGCTCCGCGTCGAGTCGAGCCTCCGCCGCCCGGTTAAAGTCCAGGACGTCCGGTTCCGCCTGCAGGAGGGCGTTGATGAGAGCGGCATCCGCGCGCTCTGCGTCGAGTCGAGCCTCTGCTACCCGGTTCAAGTCCAGGACGTTCGGTTCCGCCTGCAGGAGGGCCTCGATGGCAGCGGCATCCGCGTGCTCCGCCTCAAGTTGAGCCTCCGCCTCCCGGTTCACATCCGCGACATCCGGTTCCGCCTGCAGGAGAGCCTCGATAGCAGTGGCATGCGCGCGCTCCGCATCGAGTTGAGCCTCTGCCTCCCGATCCTCCTTTAATATCGCCATGTTGAACCGCTGGTCCGCCTGCACCATGGGGGGCTCGGACGCCGGCACGAAGTATCGTCTCATACCCATCGGGGGCCTTCTGCGCCGTGACCTCCTCATGAACATTGGATCGGCTTCCTGCTCCTCGTAGCTTGCCTCCAGAGAACTCGGGGATTGGCCCGCCGCAAAGCGAGCTTGGGAACGGAGGTCTATGGCGCCGACCGCCGCCGCGATTTCTGCGCGGCGCTCCGGCGTCAGCATCTTGTAGTAAGTCATCTTGCGGCACACCATGGCTTTCCGGCGAACTTGGGGACGCTTGATGCGGGATAGGGGATCGAAAGGTGGGGGAATGGGCTGTAGATTTGGTGTGGTTTTAGGGCAGTGGCTGGCGTAGGCCGAGCAGTGAAGGTTCTGGTATGAATAGTGGTTCAGGTGACGACCGGTCAATCGGTTTTGACTGTACATCGCTCTTGTCGCGTTCGTGTTGCAGCCCGGCACGCTGGACCCTCCACGTCGCTCACCGAATGGAACGCGCTTCGTCTTGCGTTTTCGCTCGCTTGTGGGACCGCAGTTGAGAGCAAACCGACTTCCCTCCCCCTCCCCCGCCCGTGTCATTTATTATACCACCACTCCCTCCATTTTATGCGGAGTAAATAAAAACAGAGGGAGTATACTACGGATGAGGATCCCCTGACGTGGCCGAACTCATTGAGTAACTGACATGCGGGGCCTAGCAAGCATGTGGTCTGCCAGTAAGTGACCGAAAGGGAGGGTAAGGCAGGGATACCTACGTCAGAGGATCCACTTCCACTATACTACTTTGACCAAATGTTAGAGTAATAATATATGACATGCAACTTACACAAATGTTAGAGTAATAATATATGATATGCAACTTACACAAAGCATACAGGGTCTAATGCGTTTTTCGAGGCTAACTTTGACCAAATGTTAGAGTAATAATATATGACATGCAACTTACACAAAGCATACGATCAAATTCGTATGTGAAAGGAGTTTCCAGTGATATAATTTTCACATTATACATCTCATGTACTATTAATCCTGTCGATAGTCAAATTGGAAACCATCTCGAGTACAAATCTAGGAGTACGTACGAATCTAACAATATTGATTGGGTGTTGTTGAATGTTGATACCTTTTTGATCAAAGTAGAGATACTTTGACTACACATAAAACTTATATGTAAACTAGAAAGGATAGGGGGAGTATATTGTACGTTCAAAAACGAAACGAACATTGAATAACCTTTATATATGATTCGCGGATGCTATGATCACCAGTTCAAAATTTTGAATCCGCCTTAGGTATCACGTGCCCCCACTCGTTCCCTCTCGATTTCATCTCGGGGTCCGGAGATCTATTGAAAGAGGACTAGGTTGGGTACATGCGAATGATACTCGGCGGGATGTTCAAATGAGGCATCCGAGAGGATGGACTCGACTGGAGGGCGACATGATCGATGGAGAAGAGGGTTGGAGAGGAATGAGAAATAAGCAAACGCCACATGATTATACTTTAACGGCTCAAATAAACAATAAGTTGTCTCGCTTGGCCTACATAGTGAAAGGCCTAATGCGCAACGCGGAGCACTGACGCTCGAATATGGCCGGGAAAACAGGGAAACCGACATGTGGGGCACACCCATCAGGACGACGTAGCGCAGACTAGTCCAATGGAGGAGCTGGCCCACGACCTCCTCGCCACCAACAACCGTTCATGTGGGTCGTTGGGGCCAACAACGGGGCGCAGCTCCAGCACCACCTTTGGACACGGCGACCGCGGTGAGCGACACGCTCATATCGTCGCTAGACACGATCGATTTCAGTGTGCCGAGGGTGGCGTTAGTGCTGTGGCACGACCAACGGTATGTTTGGTTTGTGCCCAAGGTTGCCCCATCAAGGCGTTGGGTAGCCAAAATTTTGGTTGAGGTATTGGTTGCCCATGATTTGGCCAACATTGGCAAGAAAAATGAACTAGAGTTGGCTAGAGTTCATTTGCATGCCAAAGAAATGGCAACCATCCAAACAAAGACCAATCTTTGGGTCATGACCAAATTTTTGGTTGAGGTATTGATTGCCCATGATTTGGCCGACATTGGCAAGAAAAATGAACTAGAGTTGGCTAGAGTTCATTGGCATGCCAAAAAATGGCAACCATCCAAATAAAGACCAATCTTTGGGTCATGACCAAAATTTTGGTAAGGTGCACTTTGGCCACAATCCAAACACACCCCAACACCCGGCTCGTCGAGGATGCACGGGGCGCCGCGACGCGTCCGCGGAGTGGTGTAGCGTGGCCAACTGCATCCTCTGGACCTGAGACCATGCCGGGTCGTCTTGCTTTTTCAATGACATGCGGGGATCGCATGTGAGAAAAGGGCATCTCCAACGTTGCCATGACCGCAGCTGCTACCCTGGCACACCAAAACCCTCGTCCCTCGCGCCGTCGCGCGGTGCGTTCCCAGCCGGCGCCAGCTGCCCGCATTCATGCCGTCCGTTCGTATGTCGTCGTTAAGAGGCTCGGTGCCCGAGGAACCAACTCCGGCGACTTAATGACGCACCCGGATGCTTGGGCTCACCGGAATGCGCTACTTAAAGCGGCAACTCCCAGCTAACCTCCACACCATAGCGCATCGTCCTCCTACCTGGCACCACATCCGCCATGACCGCAAGTGCGAACGCTCTGCGGGAGAGCTTGTCTTCGGGGATGAAGCTCGAGGTCGCCGCCCTCGCTCAAGTAGCCTCTGGCGACGCAATAGCCGGTGAATTGTCATAGTTTCCTTCCTATCCGTTAGATATAGATCGGACGGCCTATATTGCAGGATGACAGGCACACCATCATCACCAACTCTCCTTTTTATTGAACCGAGACAAATCGAACATGCGAAGTAAAATAAACCCATAGGGTCTATACATACACAAATTATCTTAGGCACTCCAATAGTACATCCACTACACATTCACGCATTTCACATCTTTCTACATTTACGGGAACCTACGAAAGGGTTAACGTAAATTGCCTCTCTCTCTCCTCCCCTGATTTTCATGGTGGTGGGCCCCTCCCTCCCCCCAATCTACAATCAACCGCTCACACGTTTCACATTACGTTAATTACGTAACTGGGATTACGTAGGTGTAGCATTACTCGTCCTAAAAAACCCAACTAAGCCAACCTCCCAGCATATCGCGCGGGAAAAGACCCGGCCGCGCCGTTTTAGTCGGGATTACCGGATTACTAGTAGTAGTATCAATGGATCGCGCGAAGCAACAATTTTTTTTTGAGGGGGCGAAGCACCTAGTTTAAAAGGAAAAAAGGTGGTACACTCATAGCACTCCTGTCGCGGTCGCATTGCACCCCACACATGTTCGGTCCTCCACACAGCTCACGCAAACGGAACGCGCTTTGGCTTGCCTCTTCACTGACACGTGGGACTGCACTTGGAGAAACCGACCATGCGCCAAACTCCCCCCGCCCACCGCGCGAAAATCCTCCCCCCCATACCCAAAAATTCCCGCCAAATCCGATTCAACCGCCCTTCGGCCAACTAGCCAATAATATTCCCCAAACCCCCCTCCCCCCTGTCCCCCTCCACTCCATTCGCTCCGCCAAAGCCGCCCTCCCCGCCGCGCCGATACGTCGGCGCCGTGGTTCGGCGATCCTCTCGCTCCCACAGTACGGTCTCGTATACTGCCGTCCTCTAGCCGCGCCGCCACGTCTGGCTACGTTCTTGTGGAGGCGCACGGCGGCCAGCGCTGCCACCGCTGGCGACGTTTGTGTGGAGACGCACGGCGGTCAGCTTCTCCCACGGTACGCGCATTCTAGACTGAGGCCCCTCTCATGTCGGTGTAGCGCTGAATGTTAGCTGATAGACGCTGTTAATCTCACTATTTGCCGAAGTAGTTTACTGTTAATATGCTCTGCTTAAGAAGCTTCCTTGCCCTGTTCTGCACTCAATCTACTTAGCTGAGATGGCATGCCAAGGCTGATTAGTTGCTAAAATATCCTGCCATATATTTATTGTGACGTAGATTGCCATGGTCTAGTAGCCAATCTGTTAGGTGAAATAGCTCTACACTGTTTTATACTCGATCTTTGTTGCTGCGATGGCCTTCGATAGTTCGATGGCTGTGTGCTCGGCCTCATTGACTGCTGAAACAGCCTGCCATAATTTGGCACTCAAATCTGTTTGCTGAATTAGCTTTACATATATTTCGTTACTTAGATCTGCTCGTCCAAATATCTTGCCATAGCTTTAGACATCGACCTAGGTATTTTTTTCTGGACTTCATAAAAAAGCATATATGTTTTTCCTGTAATATCTAGTAGAAGAACTAATTTGTATGTCTAACAGATGGAAAGGACTTGGATAACTTCTGCTCGAAGATTCTCCGCTGCATATGTCGAGGGGGTTGAAAACTTCATGAACTTTATCAAAGCTGAGTACGGTGGTCCGAAATCAGATGTGCTCTACCCGTGTAGCAGTTGTATGAATTCAGTTACAAGACCCCAGTCAACTGTGCAAAAACATCTACACTTGTATGGGATGTCGGTCACATATACTAGGTGGGTTCATCATGGTGAAGCTGTGAGCGTCAATGTTATTGACTACGTGGAAGCTGCAGATCACCATCTTGATCTGCCTGATGCTCAGGTGGAAGAGGAGGAGGAGGTGGTGGTGGCGGAGCCAGTGAGTTTGACCAACATTGAAACAATGCTACGAAATGCTCGTGCATTCTGTGAACTTTCACCTGCAGAAGAAAAACGGTGGGCCCGCATGTTGGAACAATGCAACGTTGCTGTCACCCTAGGAAATAAGCTGTCAGTATTCTCAGCTATGGTCACCTTTCTTCAGGTGAAGACATCTGAGCGGATGACCAACAAATCATTCGATGCGATGTTGGCTGCTTTCCGCAAATCTTTCCCAGATGCGTCTGAGCTGCCACACACCTACAGTAAAATGAAGAATTTCCTTCGTGCAGCTGGAATTGGATATGATATGATCCATGTTTGTAAGAATAATTGTGTTCTGTTCCGGAAGGACCAACTTAAGTGAATGCCCGAAATGCAAATCATCAAGATGGAAAGATGGCGATGCTGTGAAGAGGATTCCTCATAATGTTCTGAGACATTTTCCAATTACACCAAGATTGCAGAGGTTGTTTCATGATGCTGAAACAAGAGAGGAAGTACTGTGGCATTCTAGGAACCAGGAGTACAGAGATCAGAATGTAATGAGCCATCCATCTCATGGTAGTGAGTGGAAAAGCTTCAATGATAAACACAAAGAGTTTCCTGCTGACTCTAGAAACATTAGACTTGGCTTAGCTTCAGATGGATTTAACCCATTTGATTACCAGAGCGCCACATATAGCATGTGGCCAGTGCTTGTTATCCCTTACAACATGCCTCCAAATGTCTGCACCAAAGAATCAAACTACATGATGGCCTTGCTCATCCCAGGTCCAAAAAGTCCTGGAAAGGATTTTGATTTGTTCATGGAGCCTCTTGTGGAGGAACTTCAACAGCTATGGAAGGGTGTTCTCACTCGAGACCTATATAGCAGCCCACCAGCTGATTTCTTTCTGCGTGCTGTTATACTTTGGTGCATCCATGATTATCCGGCTTTGGGCACTATGTCAGGGCGAACGACACATGGTTACAATGCATGTGTTCGATGTGACAGGAATCCGCTGTCATACGCAATACTTAGCAAGATCTGTTACATTGGACACCGTCGTGTCCTTGCCAAGGACAAGCCACATCCTAGAAAATACCGAAGACATGTGCTAAATGCAAAGCATGAAAACCGTGATGCGCCAAAGAGGCTCACCGCCGATGAGTTGCAAGTGGAATTAGAGAAAGTCAGGCATATTACACCAGGAAACCATCCTGGTAATGGTAGGGGGAAAACGAAGCGTGGCAGGGTAGAAGAGAGATTATTGTTTACCCGCAGGTCCACTTTGTGGGACTTGGAGTATTGGAAAGATTGGGATCTGTGGCATAATCCTGATGTGATGCACATCGAGAAAAATATATGTGACAGCATTATCGGCACACTTCTTAATACTGAAGGGAAGACGAAAGATACCTTAAAATCTAGGATTGATTTGACACACCTGGGTATCAGAAAGGATTTTCAGGTGCAAGATGAAGGTAAACCACGGGATATGGCACCAGCTGTGTACGTCTTGGACAAGGTAAAAAGAAAAGAATTCTGCGAGGTCCTGTCACGTGTGAGATTCCCACATGGATTTGCTTCCAACCCTGAAAGGAGAGTCAGTGCAGATGGAAACAAGGAACAAGGGTTGAAAACTCATGACTGCCACGTCCTACTTCAAAGGGTTTTACCTGTTATCCTTAGAGGATTGGGCCGCCCTGACTTATACAGAGCAGTTGCAGAGTTGGGACAATTCTTCAGGGAACTCTGCAGTAAGAATATCAGGATAGATGCTTTGGAGCGTCTTAGAGACAAGATACCAACTATCCTATGCGACCTTGAGAAGATATATCCTCCAGCCTTCTTTGATGTGATGGTGCATTTGGCTGTTCATCTACCTGATGAGGCACTACTTAGAGGTTCAGAACAGTATGGCTGGATGTACCCTATTGAAAGGCGGCTAGGCACTTTCAAGGGCTATGTTAGGAACAGAGCTAGACCCGAGGGTTCCATTGCAGAGGCCTACATTGCTACAGAAGCGTTGACATTCTGCTCAAAATACATTGAAACAGCCGATCAGCTTAGCAAAGAGGTGGGTGAAGACAATCCCGGGCTCAATGTTTCCGATTATTCTGTTCAAGTTACAGGGAAGAGTCGACAAGAGGACAAACCTAAAGATTTGGACAAAATGGTTTGGTATGTGTTGAATAACTGTCCTGAGATACTACCTTATATCAAGTAAGTGCAGTACTGCAACTTATACATCGTAATCTACTAAACTTGTAGCACATTCTTATATATTTAGATGTTTGACGCGATCACTATGTTGTGCAGCATCTGCAAAGAGGAGTTACTGCCGCAAAATCCAAGAAACATTGACAAACTGGTTATGGCAGGATTTGCGAAATGGTTCAAGAACCATGTAAGCTTTTGAAGTGCATGGTCAGTTTTTTTAATATATTGAGTACATAAGATGATCAGCTTGTCTATTTTCTAACCATAGGTTAAGAAGATGCGGGAGGATGGGCAGGCAGTTGATGATGCCCTTTACTCACTAGCAATGGGTCCTGATACTCGGGTAAGACATTATGAATCTTGCGTTGTTGGAGATGTGCGCTACAACACCCTTGCATGAGACGAAGGCAGGAAGACACAAAACAGTGCCATCATGAGCACGGATACGTATGACAAAGAGACAACTGAAATGTATGCTAACATAACAGACATTGTTCAGTTGCAGTATATCTCCAGTTTCGAGGATCATCGGTGTGTGGTTCTGTTGTGCTGTCATTGATATAACCTGTTTTCCAGGATCGCAAAACCCAGAGCTGATGATTATTTCAAATCCATCAATGTCAAGGCGGCGTACCAGACCAACGAGCCTTTTATTTTGGCAAATCAAGCAACACAGATATTTTTCTTGGAAGACACATTTGCACGTAGCGATGCTGGAGAGTATTGCAAAGGTTTGAGCAGAGGAATTCGTTTAATGAAGTTGCACAACAAGATGATGCTTACACTGCTCCTGATGTACAAGATAACACAGATGTTCCTAATATCTCTAAGAACCATCACGTCAATGACACCGGCGAAAAGATTGCCTGTCGTGCTGTGGACATACAAGAGTTGATCAAGAAGAAGCCAACGTTCGAGGACGTTGAGGACGAAGAAGAAGATGACACCGTGGGGAATTACGATTCAGACTGATACACATGGCGAAGATGTTGATGCTCCTGCTGCGGATGATGATTACATTGCTTTTGTCGTATTTGCTTGTCAGAAGACGTTTTTTTATCTACTATGTGAAATTGTGTTTGCTATGACAACTGAAACCTGATGAACATGTTGTTTAGTATTTTGCTGTGAAAACATCACTTGTTATGTATGCTGATTTGTGTTTGGTGATTGTATGACTACTAAAACATGATGACATTGTTGTTTAGTTGTACTCATATTTGGCTGTGAAACTTGAATTTGAGGACATAGTTTGTTGTTGGACTCCAATTTGCTCGACGTCTTCGAATGAGAACAAAGCTGACCCGACAGGGCCTCTGCTATTTATTTATTTATATGAGCAAAAGGGGATACCCCCTGATTTCCGTTAATAGAAATCATTAGATGTTCACAACACTATGCCCAGCCTGCTACACAGATTTCATTCATTACTAGTTTCAGCAAAGTGCTCATGTCGTAGCCACTGAATACATCACGAGTGCTACATACACTGCAAATAAAGAGACAATCATCCTACAGAGCACATCGATTTTGCCCATTATCTTCACAAGCTCTTTCATCTCCTCATTGCTTTCAAGGCCGTTCAGCAGCTGTTGCTTGGCCATGATCAGAGGAACTGCATCTTTAACCTTCTGCTCTGCATCTTCCTCTTCTGCCATTCCTTCAGTTACTTGTCCAACACCCCAACCTGCTGGTATTGGGATTCCTCGGCTAACCAAATAATCAGCGTAGTTGCATTCCCCCACATCAGCAACTTCCCAGAAATATAAATCACATGAATCTTCCCTTTTCTGCACGAATCAAATTGGAAGATCATCAACCAAACTATTAAAAAAATCAGCAACTGAAAGCAGCAGAACAACACTTAAACATATTATTCCCCCATGGTTCGGGCATTTGTAGAAGACTCGGCCAGGGTTGCTAATTGTGGTTGAGACGCGACGGATGACTCTGCGTGATTTGCAGCAGTGGCACCACACCAACGGCAGCGGGTTGCGATGAGCAATCGGCTGCGGTGCGCGTGCCGGCGGGGGTGTGATGAGACCCACAGGCGATGGTACGGGTGGCGACTTGGCGCATATCTGGTTGTTGCCTGCTGAAGAGCAGGTGGACGAGCAGCCAGCGGACATGGTTGCTGCGGCCAGAGCTTCTGATGCTAGGCACAGTAAGTAGAGAAGAGGAGAAGCGAATGTTGGATATGTCAGTTTCATTACTTGCAGAGTAGCATAGCACCATATATAGTTATAGTCTAGGTTTGGATTCGAACCAGCTACAGGAGCACGTCTTTCTTTTTTCTAAAACTCGGCAACGTCTCTTTACTGGTACACTAGCTTGTTCTGTACGCTTTCCCAAGTCTTTGATTTTCTTTCCCTTTTTTGCGAGGAAGGTAGGAGGACAAAATTGAGAGTTCCTGGGACTCGAACCCAAGACCTCACCGTTGAAAACCAAGGTTGCTAGTCACTTATGTGGCGAACGTTCCCTGTGAGGAGGACGGCAGACGAACACATTTTCCTCGCAGTTTTCTTCTTATATATAAAAAAGTATGCTACTTGGTGTCCGCTTAGTCAACAAATGATTGTGCCAACCTTGACCGTTGGATTGACATTCAACGTCTGTCGCGTTTCTTCAGTCTCTTCTTCCTTGAGCCGCCAAAGCCAAACCAGCGTCGGCGGGACCGCCTGCTCCCGCCTCCCACGGTTGGCTGTGATCTTCCCCGGCTCCTGTTCGTTCCCATCCGAGGCCTCACCATCGTCCTCCGCCTTGGTTCGCTCGCCGCAGCGCCGCCCTCCGGCGTTGTCAACATGGCCAACAACCGAGAGGAATAAGGAGATGGCTGTACATGGTGAGGATGACAGTAGGGACCCAGCAGCGCGCGCAGTAATTTTGTTTTTTCGGGACAGAGAAGGGTATCAACTGGGTTGTGCGGGACCCGTGGCCCGTCTAGCCCAGGCTTTTATTTCATATGTTTAGCACATGACCAGCCCAGTTTGTTTTTTTTCCTTTCTGAAAATGGCTAGCCAGCTATTTTGTTTTTTGCAGAATAACCAACGTAGGCCTACTTGCTTTTCTACGCCCTGCTGGGCCGGAAATCTTTCAAGACGAGGAGGGATGCATTTTTCCCAGAAAATGGGCTATAAGTAATAAGAAATGGGCTATAAGTAATAATAAATGGGCTGTAAAATGAAATAATACAGCAAACAGGCAATTAGTTCCAAAATACTGTTTTCTTTCGGATTTTGATATTTTAAATTTCATTGTTTTTGTGCGGATAAAATTTCATTGAATTTAAATTAAGGTATATTTAGATTTAAAATTAATTTGAATCAGGCTAGAAATTTTGGGCTGTATGCTGTTAGGGAAAGATTTGGAGGCTGACTTGTGGGTCTACTAGGTTGACGTGTACTTTGGCTTTGTCAACTTAGTCCACAAACGATTCTACCATAAGTGACCGTTGGATGTTAATCCAATGGCCGTGCTGCTTCTTCAATATCTGATCTTCTTGCTCCAGCCGCCCAAACCAGCTCCGGTGGGACTGCGTGCTCCCGCCTCCCGTGGCCGGCTGTGCTGCCGCACAGGCCGCACCGCCCCACCCTACTTCATTGCTGGCCAGGCCATTCCTCTACTCACCCACACCTCCTGTTATTTTCCGGCAACGGCAGCCGGACCAGTAAACCCTCGTACTCCCCACCGCGTGGGCAACCATTGCCGATTCTTCCCCGCCTCAGTGTCGTTCCCTTCCTAGGCCTCGCCGTCGTCCACCGCCATGGTGTTCTCGGCGCGGCCTGGTCAACGTGGTCAACGAACGACATCCATCGGCCGTGGACTGTACGCGCAAAATAATGATTCCTCCACCTGACAGCTGGGACCCACCGGAAGGGCCTCTGTATTTCGCGGAGAAAAACGTTCCCCCCGCTGACATGTCGGACCCACCAGCTATATCTTCGCACGCAAGGAAGTGCCTCCTTATTACGCACAAAAAAATGAATACCCCCTGCTAGCTGGGACCCACCATAGTGGGAGGATGACTTGTGGGCCAACTAAGTTGACGGGGACGGAGGGCTTTGTCAACTTAGTCAATATGAACGATTCTAGCTCCAGTGACCGTACGATGTCCATCCAATGGCCGTAGTGCTTCTTCAACCTCTGGTCTTCTTGCTCCAGCCGCCCAAAGCAGCGCCGGTCGTGCCGCATCCTCCTGCCTCCCGTGGCCGGTTGTGCTGCCGCGGAGGCCTCACCGTCCCCTACTATTCCCACCGCTGGCCAGGCCCTGCGGCGACGGCAGCCTCACACCGCAGCCGAACCAGTGAACCCTCGTACTCCTCTCCGCGCGGGCTTCCACTGCTGCGTCTTCCCCGGCACCGCGTGGTCCCCTTCCTAGGCCTCGCCGTCGTCCACCGCCGTGGTGCTCTCGGCGCGGCTTGGTCAACGTGGTCAAGGAACGACTTCCATCGGACGTGGACTATACGTGGAGAGGCTGACAGCTGGGTCCAAGGCCGCAGCAAGGAAGTGCCTCCTTATTACGCGGAAAATAATGATCCCTCCACCTGACAGCTCGGACCCACCGGACGGGCCACTGTATTTCGCGGAAAAAACGTTTCCCCCTGACTGCTGGGACCCACCAACTTCATCTTCGCACGCAAGGAAGTGCGTCCGGGCAAAAAAAAAACGATTCGCCCCCTGACTGCTGGGACCGACCAGCTACACCTTCGCACGCAAGGAAGTGCGTCCGGGCAAAAAAAAGATTCGCCCCCCTGACTGCTGGGACCCACCGGCTACATCTTCGCACGCAAGGAAGTGCGTCCGGGCAAAAAAAACGATTTGCCCCCCTGACTGCTGGGACCCACCAGCTACATCTTCGCATGCAAGGAAGTGCCTGACAGTCGGGACCCACCTGGTCGAAGCGTACGTAGCGTTGTCATTCTGGTCGCGAACGTGTACCTACATACTGGTCGATGTAGAGGCGCGCACGTGTCGTAGTAGAGGCGCGCACGTAGCATGTACACGTACGTACAGCGGCCAGGGTGCAAGAAAGAAAATACGGCCACGTATGTGTACATACGGGCGGGGTCTCGAACATCTACTCGCGCATACGTACGGCCAGGGCTCGTGTACATGGCTGGGTCAGAACGGAGAAACTGCGTCGTCGTCGTATTCATGGGGAGGCAACGGAATGTGTCGTGTTCATGGGGAGGCAACGGAATGCGTCGTGTTCATGGGGAGGCATCGAAATGCGTCGTGTTCATCGGGAGGCAACGGAACGCGTGGGAGCCAACCGACTGGGTCGGAACGGAATGCGTAGTCGTGTTCATCGGGAGGGCTTGGACGGAACAGGCTATGGAAACGAGGCCTGGCGTATCTCAAAATGGAGGAAACGGACCTTCTACATTCGGAACGGGGTCCTGTTGATCTGGAGGGGTGTGGCGTACTGCAAAACGGAGGAAACGGACCTCCTACGGTCGAAACGGGGGTCCTGTTGATCGGGAGGGGTGTGGCGTACCGCAAAACGGACGAAACGGACCTCCTACGGTCGAAACGGGGGTCCTGTTGATCGGGAGGGATGTGGCGTACCGCAAAACGGACGAAACGGACCTCCTACGGTCGAAACGGGGGTCCTGTTCATCGGGAGGGGTGTGGCGTACCGCAAAACGGGACTCCACGGGATACTGTTCATCTCCACCGTCGACCTCCTCTAGCCTCCACGGGCTACCGTCGACCTCCTCCAGCCTCCACAGGCTCCTGTTCATCCAGCCTCCACCGCGCGCTACTCCACCGGCTACTGTTCAACCACCCCTCCACGGGCACCCCTCCACAGTCTACTGTTCATCCAGCCCTCCACACCATGGGGTCCTGTTCAACCAGCCCTCCACGGGCACCCCTCCACCGTCTACTGTTCATCCAGCCCTCCACACCATGGGGTCCTGTTCATCCAGAGGCAACGCCACCGCTCACTGTTCATCCACCCCCCCCCCCCGCAACGCTCACTATTCATCCAATCGATCGGCTTCAATTAGCAGCAGTAGCGAAGAAATCGCTCAATCGAGTTCAGTTAACAGCAATCGATCGATCGCTCGGGTTTAGTAACGCGTAGCCTGCAGTGCAATCGCTCGGGTTCAGTTAGAGCCAACGCCTCGCTCGGGTTCAGTTAGAGCCAACGCCTCGCACACACGCGCGTACGTGTACGAGAGAAACGCGCATCGCTCGGCCCCCGACCTCCCACCGTAACCGGGAAATCCCTGAAATTTTCCTCCCCCTCGCTTCTACCACGGTTTTTTCCGTCATGGACGGCCCAAAGAATGTCATGGAGCTGCGTCTCCGGCCCGCGCAGGACGAAAAGCCCATTTTCTGTCATGATTTTTTGTCATAGAAGTAGGAGCCCACCACATCTATGATGATACCGGGTTTTGTCACAATTATCGTCATAGAAGTGTCATATGTATGACAGAAAAAAATTTCGTTCGGCCCAAAATGTCACGGATGTGTCTTTTTTTTGTAGTGCACCATCTGCAACGTGGTCGTCATCAAGACCCTCATCGACGGCGGCACCGGCCTCAACGTGCTCTCCGTGGAGGCCTTCAGCCTTCTTCATGTGCCGCTCGAGCGGCTTAGCCTCTGCAAGCCTTTCTCAGGAGTTGGCGGCGGCACCACCCACTCCTTGGGGGCAGATCCGCCTCCCCGTCACCTTCGGCACGCGCGACAACTACCGCACCGAGCTGGTCGACTTCGACATCGCCCGCATTGGCCTCCCATACGACGCCATCCTCGGGTACTCGACGTTCCTTGGCCCAGTTCATGGCAGCGACCCATCCGGCCTAACACCTCATGAAGATGCCTGGAAGCAAGGGCGTTCTCACCGTCAAGGGGACACCAAGGAGGCCCTGGCGGTACTCATCTCGCCCACTCATGATAAGCTCTAGTACGCTGTGCAGCTCTGCTTTCAGCAGGGCGAAAAGGTCTCCAACAACATCGCAGAGTACGAAGGCCTCATAGCTGGCCTGAAGGCTGCGACAGCTCTGGGGTGAAGCGCCTCACCATTAGGGGCGACTCGCAGCTCCTCGTCAACTTCTCAAACAAGATATATGAGCCAAAGGACGAGCACATGGAGGCATACCTCGCGGAGGTGCGCAAGATGGAGAAGCAGTTCTTGGGCCTGGAGTTGCAGCACGTGCCCCGAGGCACCAACAAGGAAGCTGATGACATCACCAAGAGGGCATCCAAGCGGCAGCCCAAGAGCCCGGCGTCTTCGAGGAACGGCTCTTCAAGCCATCAGCAACACCACCACTATCAGGAACAGCTTAGCCTCGGGAGGAGCTCCCGCAGCCGCCTGCCACAGGACCCCAGCCTGTGGCCCGACCTCAGGAGCGCGCCTGCTCTTGGCGCTCAAGCCCCACGAGGGATGCTGGACCAAGGAATTCAAGGAATATCTGATGCGAGGGGCGCTGCCGGAGAAGGAGGAGGACGCGGAGTGCATGGCCCGGCAAGCCACGACATACTGCATCCAGGATGGTGAGCTGTACAGGAAGCGACCAAATGATGTTTCACTGCGTTGCACCTCCAGAGACCAGGGGAAGGAGTTACTATCTGACATACACGGTGGGGACTGCGGGCACCATTCGTCATCACGGACCCTCGTCGGCAAGGCGTTCCGCAGCGGATTCTACTGGCCCACGGCGCTCAACGACGCGGCCGAGTTGGTGAAGTCCCGTGAAGCCTGCTCAAGGCCTTCAGACCATCCCACTGACATGGCCGTTCACGGTCTGGGGGCTGGATATCTTGGGCCCGTTCCCTTGAGCTCCTGGGGGCTATCGCTACCTCTACGTTGCCATTGACAAATTCACCAAGTGGGTGGAGGTGGAGGCCGTCCGCAACATCCCAGCTGGTTCCGTGGTCAAATTCATCAAGGGTCTCGTGAGCCGATTCGGGGTCGCCAACCGCATCATCATCGATAATGGCTCGTAGTTCACTAGTAACCTCTTCAAAACATACTGTGCTAACCTTGGAATGCAGGTCTGCTAGGCTTCGGTGGCGCACCCCAGGAGCAATGGTCAGGCCGAACGCGCCAACGCAGAGGTCCTGAGGGGCCTCAACACCAGGACCTTCAAGAAGAAGCTCGAGACCTGCGGCAGGGGCTGGCACAACGAGCTCCAGTCCGTGCCGTGGTCCATCTGCACCACTGCCACCAAGCCGACGGGCGAGACCCCATTCTTCCTCGTCTACGGAGCCGAAGCGGTCCTCCCTCACGAAGTCAAGCATCGCTCCGCACGGGTCCTGGTGTTTGATGAAACGATGCAGGATGCCATGCGGCGGATGGACCTCGTGCTGGGGGAGGAACGTCGCCGCGAAGCTGCACTGAGGGCGGCAAGGTACCAGCAGGCGCTACGGCCATACAACTGCCGCAACATCCACTCCAGGATGCTCGAGGCGGGCGACCTCGTCCTGAGGCGGGTCCTCTCCAGGGAAGGGCTGCACAACCTCTCACCTATGTGGGAGGTCCCGTTCAAGGTCGTCCATGTCTCCAGGCCTGGCGCCGCGCGCCTGGAGACGCAGGACGGGGTATCCATCCAGAACGCCTGGAACATCCAACACCTCCGGAAATTCTACCCATGAAGCAAGGCCCAGTGCCTATGAAGAAAGGCCCGGTGCCTGTGAAGAATCGCCGCCCTTGACACTCTCACGTAATAATGAGTGGGGCTGTACACGCCCCGGAGTCTCAGGAGTGCCGCCCTCGGGCCTCGGGGGCTCCCTCCCACGCCTAGTGGCAGCACTTAGCTCCGCGCTGGTGAGAAGACTTGAAGACTAGACTAGGTGCCGGACGTGGCTTTTCATTTGCTTTCCGTAGTTGGCTCGCCTTCTTTTAATCGAATTTGCTTCTGGTGTTCCTTGCTGATTTGGTTCCGTCGCCTTTTGCCGCTATTTCCGACTCTAGTTAGCCTGTGTTCTCTCTCTCTCTCGCATACCTCGCGAGGGGGCTAGGCAGGGTGCCCTCGCGATCATTTTTTCTTCTCTCTGCCTTCCGTCTGCTTTCTCGCGAGGCACCCTCATTCGAGCCCACAAGCTGGTGCATCTCTCCTAATCCGTTCCCCTTGGGTACCGCGATATGAAGCGCTGGGTCAAGGCTTGGGTGAACGATAAGTCTCCTAGCGAGCTTCCTAACGAATTTTCTACAGTTCCTGAGCAACCACTAAGTCAAGACGGGCGCGAGGAAACAAGTGCCTCGTAAAGAGGAGGCTACCCCGAACGCGCCGAGCTAAGTTATCTTCGCACAAAATAACGACACAGCACGGAAACAACAAACATAGCATAATGATTGAGGAAGCATAGTTCGATACACGCCCCTCCGGGCCCATACTAGTTTCATTTTTTATGCATGAAGGAAAGGAAGAACAAAACAAAAGCGGTGCTTGCCCCTGCAGCGGTCCTCGGGGGCAGGCCCTTGGCGACGTCCCGGGCTCAGCCGGATCCCTCCTCGCACTTCACGGAAGCGCAGTGACGAGACGACCCGCTACCACCTTGGAAGCGAGCTCGGCGGCATGGCGGCTGGTCGAAGCCGCCAATGCTGGAGCTGTCGCCGAGAGAAGATCCACCATAGCTGGACGAGGCGTGGCCAGCGAGCTCGCCCTCGCCCTCGTCACGGCCGTCGCCGAGGCCGAACACCTCCTCGCCGTCGTTCACCTCGGGGCAGCACCCGGCGCGGCGACCATCTTCCCCAAACACCCTCACGTAGAGGGTCACATCACCATCGTACTTGAAGTGGAGGGTGCACCGCCTGCCCAGGCCACGCACGCGGGCGAACGTCTGCCAACCGTGGGCCAGAGCTATGTTGCCCACGACGGAGACCTCGACCACAACCCAAGAAGCCCTGCTGCAACAGCCGTCCACCTGCAGCCAGAGCCCACCTGGACCGGAGGCGGGCAGCTCGTCAGCGAAGAAGCACGGAAGTTGAAGCCAGTTGCCGGCCGGATCCTCCGACCAGACAACGAACTCCGCCAGCACGTCTGCCGAGTGGAAGCGCGGCCGGGGAGGCCGCGCAACCACGGCGCGTCTCCCTTCGTCGACGGGCCTGCCGCGACCGGAGCGACCCCTGCCATGCGCAGCAGCGCCACCCTGGGAGCGGGGGGCCACGGCGGGGGTCGCGGTATGCTTACGGGGACGGCCGGGTCCACGCTTGGGCGCCGGAGAGCCGGGCCCCTCGCGACGGGCCTTGCCCTTCTCGGCGGCAGTGAACCTCTTCGACGGCGCCATTCCTACTAGCAGAGGGGCAAGGAGGAAGAAGCAAGCGGACTGCAAAGAGATGGGCAACGGGGGCTCTGCCCCCTCCCCATTTATAGCGGGAGAAAGCCAACCGGCGCCTCCCATGATCACAGGTAATGATGGTTTTCCCTTCCATGTCGCAAGGACTTGTCAAGTCGGGCAGTTGCCGAGGCAGCGTGGGGAAGTGGAGACGCCCACGTCCAATCAACCGCCACACGTTGACCAAGGCCGCAGGCTTTTGGGGCCCGCGGCGCTCCGTACTTGACCTTTGGCTTCGCCTCGAAGCCATGCCCGAGCGCGCCTTGGGCCCGGGGGCTACTGTCGGCGTTCTGGGAACGGGGGTCCCCAGACTTGCCTACCTGCGGCCCATGGCGTGGCTATGCTAGCGGGCCTGTACGGCCCATCTTCATCAACAAGGCATTCAAGACCCTCGCGAGGGGCCAACCCTCGCGAGGCGGACGACACAAGACCTCCTCAGGAGCGGCCTCACTAGGTTGGCTCGCGAGGAGCGAAGAGATCAAGGCAGGGCGAACCTCGCGAGGTTCTCGTGACGTGAGCCATGACGATCAAGATCATGCGGGCGCCAGCGCGTGCAGTGTCCTTGTTTCCCCTTTGGTGCTAAGGAAGCAAGCGCAGTCGCGGAGTACCGAGGCGTCAGGCAAAGGTTTCCATATCGGTGCAACGAGACCAAGACCAGTAGGATGGCAAGACCGAGGTCACCATGGAGCCCAAGACGGCGTCACCACCAGAGCCTTTGGCAGGCGAAGACTACTTTTGTCTGGATAACCTGTACTAGCTGTCCCCTTTCAAACTGGCCGTTGTGGGACCCCGTCCCGCTCAATATTTGGGAAGAGGACCGGGGCCTCTATAAATAGGACTAGCCACCACATTAGGAGGGGGTTCGACTTTCCATCCTCACACCCACAAGTTCACCAAGCACAAGAACACCTCAACCTCAGGAGGCTGTTCTTCCCCTTGTACTGTTTGTCTTCAGCCCAAGAGGCAATCCACCACCACCACACTGGAGTAGGGTATTACACCACAACGGTGGCCCGAACCAGTATAAATCTTGTGTCTTTTGTGTTGTAAGTTTGTTGAGTTCGTCCGCGAGATCTTAGCAAGCTAGGGTGTGGATCGGTAGGAGGGAAAGAACTTCGTGCGCACCCCAGAGTTCGAACCATAAGGGTTTTGCTGGAACCCGTGATCCGACACTCACCACCCCAGAGGGGAAAAGGATCAAGTATGTTTCCAGGCATGCACCGAGGAGGACTCAAGTAAATTCTCTCTCATGAGTTATTCAGGAGGAAGTGCCTGTAGTGAAGGATTACCCAGATGTATTTCCAGAGGAGCTACCAGGCATGCCGCCGGATCGGGACATTGAGTTTTTGATAGAACTATTGCCAGGCACCGGACCGATATCAAAGAGACCATACCGGATGCCCGCGAATGATCTGGAAGAGATCAAGAAGCAGATTAAGGAGTTATTGGAGAAAGGTTACATTCGACGAAGTTCATCACCATGGGGAGCCCAGTGCTCTAGTTTGAGAAGAAGGATGGATCCTTGAGAATGGTTGTTGATTATCATGCACTGAATGAGGTGACGATTAAAAACAAGTACCCACTACCGATGATGAATGACTTGTTTGACCAGCTACTAGGAGCTAAAGTGTTTTCAAAGATCGATATGCGATCAGGATATATACCACCAGCTGAAGATCCGGGAAACGGATATACCAAAAACAGCTTTCACCACAAGGTTTGGGTTGTATGAGTATACGGTTATGTCATTTGGACTATCTAACGCCCCTGCCTATTTCATGAGTATGATGAATAAGGTGTTCATGGAGTTCTTGGATAAGTTTGTCATGGTGTTCATTGATGATATTTTGGTGTACTCGAAGAATGAAGAAGAACACAAAGAGCATTTGCGATTGGTTCTCGAGAAGCTCAGAGAACATCAATTGTATGCCAAATTTAGCAAATGTGAGTTTTGGTTGAGGGAAGATGGATTTCTTGGACATGTTATATCAGGAGAAGGTATAGCGGTGGATCCTACCACGGTTCAGTCAGTCACTGAGTGGTTGGCACCCACCTCAGTTGGAGAGATCTGCAGTTTTCTTGGACTCGCGGGATACTATCGAAGATTCATTGAGAATTTTTCTAAGATTGCGAAGCATATGACGGCATTGTTGAAGAAGGACACCAAGTTCCATTGGACTGAAGAATGTGACGCAAGTTTTCAGGAGTTGAAGAAATGTCTGGTTACAGCCCCAGTGCTAATTTTGCCGAATATACGCAAGGATTTCCAAGTGTATTGCGACACATCTCGTTTAGGACTTGGAGGAGTACTTATGCAAGATGGGAGAGTTGTTTGTTATGCCTCACGTCAACTTCGACCATATGAGTTGAATTATGCCACGCATGATTTGGAGTTAGCAGCTGTAGTGCATGCACTTAAGACCTGGAGACATTTTCTTATTGGAAACCGTTGTGATGTGTACACGGATCGTAAGAGTCTGAAGTACGTTTTCACACAGAAGGAGCTGAACCTCAGGCAAAGGAGATGGTTGGAGCTCATAAAGGATTATGATATGAAGTTGCATTATCATCTAGGCAAGGCCAGTGTCGTAGCAGACGCTTTGCGCCGGAAGAGTTATGCCAATACACTCGTAAGCGGAGGATTACCAAAGGAGTTAGCCGAGGATCTCAAGGAGCTTCGTTTGGAGATAGTCCCTAGAGGTTTTGTTGCAGCATTGGAGGTTCAGACAACGTTATTGGGAAAGATTTGAGAAGCTCAGTAGGATGACAAAGAAATTGCCGAGACAAAGGAGAAGATGAGTGAAGAAAAAGCCAAAGGTTTTCGTGAGGATGAGCACGACACCCTGTGGTTTGAGGACCGTGTATATGTGCCCAATAATGCCGAGATCAGGAAGTTGATACTACAGGAAGCTCATGACTCACCATACTCGATACACCCCAGAAACACCAAGATGTATTTGGATTTGAAGGAGCGTTTCTGGTGGACTGGAATGAAGAAGGATATTGCCGAGTATGTAGCCGTATGTGATGTATGTCAGAGAGTGAAGGCGGAACATCAGAAGCCAGCAGGATTACTGCAGCCTATGCCGATATCCGAATGGAAGTGGGACAAGCTTGGTATGGATTTTATCACCGGATTACCCAGGACCCGATCGGAATATGATTCTATCTGGGTAGTAGTTGATCGCTTGACTAAAGTATCTCACTTTATCCCAGTAAAGACCACCTATACAAGCGCAAAGTTAGCCAAGATATATATGACCAGGATCGTATGTCTGCACGGAGTTTTGAGGACAATCATATCAGATAGAGGAACACGATTTACTTCAAAGTTTTGGCACCAGCTGCAGCAGACTTTGGGTACCAGGCTGGAGTTCAGTACAGCTTTTCATCCGCAGACAGATATACAGATCGAGAGAGTCAATCAGATTCTGGAGGACATGTTGAGAGCTTGTGCGCTAGACTATGGATCTAGTTGGGATGAAAATTTGCCCTACGCGGAGTTCTCATACAACAACAGCTACTAGGCCAGTTTGAAGATGGCACCTTTCAAAGCCTTGTACGGATGAAGGTGCAGGACACCGTTATTGTGGGATGAACTTGGAGACCGTCAGTTGTTTGGACCAGATTTGATTAAGGAGTCTGAAGAGAAGGTTAAGTTGATTCGCAATAGACTCAAGGTAGCCCAGTCCAGGCAGAAAAGCTATGTACACTCAAAATGCAAGGAGGTAGTCTATGAAATCGGAGACGGAGCATATCTGCGAGTGTCACCTCTGCAAGGTGTTAAACGTTTTGGAGTTAAGGGAAAGTCAGCCCCGAGATTTGTAGGACCGTACCATGTTTTGGAACGCATGGGAGAGGTTGCCTACAAGTTGGAGTTACCCAAAGGACTGTCTGGAGTTCATGATGTGTTTCATGTTTCTCAGTTGAAGAAGTGCCATGCAGAGATGGCCGATATTCCTTTGAGAGACACAGTGCCCCTGGAAGCAATTCAGTTGGACAGTGATCTGACCTATGAGGAGAAACCTGTCAAGATTCTTGAGTTTGCCAGCAGAGTCACTCGCAGCAAAGTTATCAAGTTTTGCAAAGTTCAGTGGAGCCACCATACCGAGGATGAAGCCACCTGGGAACGAGAGGATGATCTACGCAAAGACCACCCACACCTATTCTTTAGCCAACACGAATCTCGAGGACGAGATTCATCTTAAGGGGGGTAGGTTTGTAACATCCCAAATTTTCAATTTGGAATGTTATACATAGGTCATCATTGCATATCATATTTTATTGCATTTTGGTTGATCCTAGAAATTCTAAGCAACTCAAGGACCCACGGAGAGAGTTGGGAATTTCGTTATTTTCATATTTGAGTTTTTCTCAAATTTTGAAAAGATGATCATTTGGTTTTAATTATTTTTCTCTTCAAATATTTCTAACATGAACAATAAAAGAGAGGGGATAAAATGACTTCTCCAAATAAAGAAATATCGGAGGAAAATATTAAAATCAAATAAGTATTTTATTTGGACTTTTATTGCTATTTCATTTGAATTACGAAAAATATGCGTTTTTCAAAATTGCATTAGAGGCCCAAATAAATGTTCACTTTGTCCGCAATATTATTAGAGGACCGTGAAAATTTATTTCAGGATTTTGGAATCCGTTTACTATTTTTTATTAGTTTTTTCGCGTTAGGATTATTTAAAAAAAAGTGAACCGACCTAACGGGTCGTGTCCGTCCCGGACACCTCGCCCCGGCCGGCCCTTTAAAGGCCGAGGCCTCGCCCCGCCAGCCCGGCTGCCCCGCCCCGCAAACCCTAGCACCACCGTCGCTGTTCTCCGCTGCCGCCGCCGCGCGAAGCCGCCGCCGCCGCCGTTCCCCGCCGCCGCCCCGTGGAGCCGCCACCCGT
Organism: Aegilops tauschii subsp. strangulata; assembly: GCF_002575655.3. Lineage (NCBI taxonomy): Eukaryota > Viridiplantae > Streptophyta > Magnoliopsida > Poales > Poaceae > Aegilops > Aegilops tauschii. Next base: position 249,506,611 of record NC_053035.3, read on the forward strand.
CGCCCCGCCGCCGCCGTTCCCCATCGCCGTTCCCCATCTCCTCGCCACTGCCGTTTCCCGCCGTTGCCGAGGTAGCCGCCGCCGCCGACTCGGTTTTCTCTGGAAAACCGTCGGTTTTTTTATGAAACCCTAGATCTAGTTTTTTTAGTTTCAGTTCAGTTTTTTTCGGTTTAGTTAAATAGTGGACGTTCGTCCATACATTCATTTTAACAAACGCTAATCGTCAGTAAGCCGCAGACTGTGAACATTCGTTCGTTAGCCTGTTCCTCTCATTTTATTTTCTAGGGTTTTTCCGCGATTATTTTCGATCGCGATTTCTGCCCTGATCTTCGTTTTAGTTTATCTTTTCGCTCGTTTGTCCAAATCAGGTGAAACAACCGCCTAGATCTTCGTCTCGAAGCCCTCTTTCTGTTTAACCAACTTGAACAAGATTTTGGTACTGTAAAATTTGACTTTAATCTAGATTAGTAAACGGATCTTGTTTCTTTCGTAGTTTGAGTTTCGTTGCTCCGTTTGATTTGATTCTTTTTGCAAACCGGAGTTCTTCAGTTAAACTTTCTGGTTAGATCTTCTTATTTGAGTTTTATCCGTGCTTCTAGTTGAGTGCTTATGTATGCTATTGTTTGTTTGCGATAGAATTCCCGGAGTGCGAAGCGTGCTACTACGAGTCTCTAGGATTTGCGGATCATCAGCAAGGCAAGTAACACATTGATCATACTCTTTTCATACCCAGTTCTTATGCATTAGTTACAATCCACAAACACTGCATGATTAGGATGTGATTAACATGTGGGTATTGGGAAGTAGTTGATGAGGTAGAACCTATTGTCTTTATGTTATCAAACCCTTGGGAGTTACTTCTACGTTATGCTTATATTGTTGTGCTATGCTCGTAGACGTGGTTTGGTTCGAGAGATCCATGAAAGATGTGAGATTGTTCATTAATGGTTAACTTAAGGTGGCTACTTTAATACACATCTGGGTGGATTGTTGGTTTGGGCACCTGGAGAATCCAGTGTTGTCCTAGGATATCCCGGAGTACCCGTGTGATCATCCTACGATCCGCCACCCAGGCTCAAAGGGATCATAAGATTATTCATGCTAGAAACTTCCGTGTGCAGCCACAAGCTATTATGGGCTCAGCATAGTTGAGTAGGTTGCATGACCTCTTTCAGTGGTAGGCTAGCAGATGTAGAGGGAAAGTAGGTGTAACTGTCTACCTAGAGTAAAGAGTAAATGTTTCTGAAAGACTGTGTCTCGTTCATCCGTTTCTCAAACACCACGTAGTGCGAGAAATCCAACGGGGGAGATCGAGTCTTGTGGGCAAAAGTGCGCAAACCTCTGCAGAGTCTATAAACTAATCATGGTTAGCCGTGTCCCGGGTTATGGACATCTTGAGTATTTGGTTCTTGAATTATTGATTTGATCTCATCACTCTAAATTAATTTGTTGGGTTGTAAATGATTACTTTAATTGGGATTGAGTTGGAGGAACCTTCTCAATGATGTTTCAACCACCATGATAGTTAAATTAAAATCTATTCCTTTGTTGTAGGAAAAAATTGGATTTTTGCAAAACATTATAACCATAGAGCCTCCACCAGTCATATATGCATGTAGTGATAGCATTTATCTGTTCATTGCTCTATTGTGTTATATTGCCAGCATATTCCATGTGCTGACCCGTTTCGGGCTGCAACATATCATGTTGCAGACTTTTTAGACGAAGAGTAAGGTGCGCTAGGTCGTTTATCATGCACTCAGCTATGCCGTTGGAGTTAATGGACTCACTTTATCTTCCAAGCCTTTCGTTGTTATCTTATTTAGATGGCCTTAAGCCATATTTATTGTAATGAGTTCTCTTTTGAGACATTCAATGTAATAAGTGTGTGATTGCTACTCTGTTATAAATCCTTCGAGTACTGTGTGTGTCAGCATTACTGATCTAGCGATGACACTGAACAAAGAGATTTGACCGTCTGAGGTCGGATCGCTACAGGTTCCCCCAAGAGGAGAGGATGATGTAGCACAGCAATGGTAGGTATTTCCCTTAGTAATGAAACCAATGTATCAAACCAGTAGGAGAACCAAGCAACACAAAGTAAACAGCCCCTGCACACAAATAACAGCCACTCGCAACCCGACGCGTTAAAGGGGTTGTCAATCCCTTTCGGGTAACGACGCCAGAAGGCAAGTTGACGGGAGAAAATTGTAATAGATTGAAATAATAGATCACAAATAAAATAAAATGCAGCAAGATATTTTTGTATTTTTGGTTTAATAGATCTGAATAAAAGTGCAAAGGAAAATTAGATCGCAAGACAAATATATGAGAAATAAGACCCAGGGGCCGTTGGTTTGACTAGTGGCTTCTCTCGAGAAAAATAGCAAACGGTGGGTAAACAAATTACTGTTGGGCAATTGATAGAACTTCAAATAATTATGACGATATCCAGGCAATGATCATTACATAGGCATCACGTCCAAGATTAGTAGACCGACTCCTGCCTGCATCTACTACTATTACTCCACACATCAACCGCTATCTAGCATGCATCTAGTGTATTAAGTTCATGAAAAAACGGAGTAATGCAATAAGAACGATGACATGATGTAGACAAGATCCGTTTCTCTATATGGCGGTAGATATAGATCTCGTCTTTTATCCTTAGTAGCAACGATACATACGTGTCGGTCCCCTTTCTATCACTGGGATCAAGCACCGTAAGATCGAACCCACTACTGGGCACCTCTTCCCATCGCAAGATAAATAGATCAAGTTGGCCAAACAAAACCCAAATATCGGAGAAGAAATACGAGGCTATAAGAGATCATGCATATAAGAGATCAAAGAAACTCAAATAACTTTCATAGGTATAAAAAGATATGACTGATCATAAACTCGAAGTTCATCAGATCCCAACAAACACAACGCAAAAGAGTTACATCATATGGATCTCCAAGAGACCATTGTATTGAGAATTCAGCGAGAGAGAGAAAGCCATCTAGCTACTAACTACGGACCCGAAGGTCTACAAAGAACTAATCACGCATCATCGGAGAGACACCAATGGAGGTGGTGAACCCCATCCGAGATGGTGTCTAGATTGGATCTGGTGGTTCTGGACTCTACGGCAGCTGGATGGATATTTCGTCGACTCCCCTAGGGTTTGTGGATTTTTGGAGTATTTATAGAGCAAAGAGGCGGTCCGGGGAGCACCCGAGGTGGGCACAACCCACCAGGGCGCGCCTGGGCCTCCTGGCGCGCCCTGGTCGGTTGTGCCCCCCTCGGGGCACCCCCCAAGAGCAACTAGGGCCCATTGCCTTCCTTCTGGCCCATAAAAAATCATCATGGAGTTTCGTGGCATTTGGACTCCGTTTGATATTGATTTCCTGCGATGTAAAAAACATGGAAAAAACAATAGCTGGCACTTGGCACTATGTCAATAGGTTAGTACCAAAAAATGTTATAAAATGACTATAAAATGATTACAAAACATCCAAGATTGATAATTAAACAGCATGGAACAATCAAAAATTATAGATACGTTGGAGACGTATCAAATCCCCCTCCAGCAGGATGCAGGAAAAGGCCCCAAGATGCGATCTCATAGGAACAGAAGGTTGTAGTAGACATCAAGCTCTTTTCTGTTGCCGTTGTTGGGGACTCTTCTGGCCCAACTCTTGTGCTTCATGGGCTTCTTCTGGTCCATAAAAAATCACCATAAATTTTTAGCTCATTTGGACTCCGTGTGATATTCCTTTTCTGCGAAACTGAAAAACAAGGAAAAAACAGAAACTGGCACTTGGCTCTGGGTTAATAAGTTAGTCCCAACAATAATATAAAATAGCATAATAATGCATATAAAACATCCAAAACAGATAATATAATAGCATGGAACAATGAAAATTATAGATACGTTGGAGACGTATCATTGTTGTTTGATGGCCCTGCGACATCATCTTGGCGAGGACGCTTCTTGCCCCTGGCCATTGGCTTTTCATCGTCGTCGTCGTCCGCATCGCCGTTGATGTCCTCATCGTCGTCCTCCTTGTTCGACCATTCCACCTCCTCCTCATCATCTCGTCATCTTCTTCATCCTCTCATGACTCCTCGTCCGTCTGTTCATCATCTAATGATGACCCACAAGTATAGGGGATCAATCTTAGTCCTTTCGATTAGTAAGCGTGTCGAACACAACGAGGAGCAGAAGGAAATGACAAGCGGTTTTCAGCAAGGTATTTTCTGCAAGCACTGAAATTGTCGGTAACAGATAGTTTGATAACAAGGTAATTTGTAACGAGCAATAAGTAGTAACGGTAAAAAAAGGTGCAGCAAGGTAACCCAAGCCTATTTGTAGCAAAGGACAGGATAAAACAGTCTCTTATAATAAGCAAAGCGTTCTTGAGGACACACGGGAATTTCATCTAGTCACTTTCATCATGTTTGTTTGATTCACGTTCGTTACTTTGATAATTTGATATGTGGGTGAACCAGTGCTTGGGTGCTGTTTTTATTTGAACAAGCCTCCCCCAAGCACTTTTTCGGTCCAGAATTCTGTCGGATTCGGGGTTCTGGCAAACCCTTGAGGTTTGAACTCTGGGGTGCACACGAAGATCTCTTTCTCCCTAATTCGCTCCCGCAAAGATCTGAAGGCCAAGCTCGCTGAGCCCAAGGAATCAGGAGACACGAGAGTTTATACTGGCTCGGGCCACCGTTGTGGTGTAATACCCTACTCCAGTGTGGTGTGGTGGATTGCCTTGTAGGCTGAGGATGAACAAGTACAAGGTGGGAACACCTCCTGAGGAGAGGTGTTCTTGCGCTCGATGAGCTAGTGAGATGGCCTTGGTGGAGTGGATTCGATCCAAGATGAGCCTCCCAACTACGGTGGTGGCTAGTCCTATTTATAGAGGCCCTGGTCCTCTTCCCAAATGTTAGGCGGGAAGGGATCCCACAACGGCCAATTTTGAAGGGAGACAACTAGTACAAGTTATCCTGACAAAAGGTGGTCTCCGCCTGCCAAAGGCTCTGGTGGTGACGCTGCTGTGGGCCCCGCGGTGACCTCCGTCCTGCCGTCCTGCTGGTCTTGGTCTTGTTGCACTGATATGGAAACCTTTGCCTGATGCCTCAGGACTCCATGCCTGCGCCTCCCTCTTTAGCGCAAAAGAGGAAACTGGTACTCTGCGCCCGCTGGCGCCCGCCTGGCTTTGATCTTCACGACTCACGTCACGCGAACCTTGCAAGGTGCCCCTGCCTTGATATCTCCTCTCCTCAGGAGCCAGCCTAGTGAGGCTGCCCCTAAGGAGGTCTTGCGTCGTCCGCCTTGCGAGGCTTGGCCCCTCGCGAGGGTCTTGAGTGATTGCTGATGAAGATGGGCCATACCAGGCCGTTGGTAGAGCCACGCCATGGGCCGCAAGCAGGCAAGTCTGGTTCCCAGGACGCCGACAGTAGCCCCCGGGCCCAAGGCACGCTCGAACTTGGCTTTGAGGCGAAGCGAAAGTGCAAGTGCGGAGCACCGCGGGCCGCAACCGCCTGCGGCCTTGATTGACGTGTGGCAAATGACAGGACGTGGGCATCTCCGCTTCCCCATGCTGGCTCGGCAACTGTCCGACTTGACGAGTCCGTGCTGCATGTAGAAGAAAAACCATCCTTACCCACGATCGTGTAGGCCGGTGGTTGGCCTCCTTCTGGCTATAAATGAGGAGGGGGCAGAGCCCCCGTTGGTCATCTCTTCATCCATTCTGCCCGCTTCTTCTTCCTCCTCCTTGCAGAGACACTCATGGCACCAATACGGAGATTCTCCGCCGCTAAGAAGGGGAACCCCCCCCCCAAAGAGCCAGGGCCACTCCCACCAAAGAAGATGATGGCCCGCTCTCGCGACGTTGTCGTGAGTCCGGAGGTGACGAGGCCTTGGTACGAGCGGCCTCCCCCCGGCTACCCGCTGCCCTTGTACGACCAGGCGCAAGACTCCAGAGGGGGAGCCAGCGGCCCGCGCCGCTCGCGCCTTGGCCGCGGTGGACATGCTGTGGCGGTGCGCGCCGCCAACTCGCGAACTCATGTCGAGGGCTCCTCGCGTGAACTCGTGGTGTGGGCGGCGATGCCACCGCGCACGTGGATCCAATTCCCTCAATTCTTCGCTAAAGAGATGCCGCTGAGGGGGGCACTCGAGCTGTGGCTGCAGCACGCCGAGTGTGACACCCCGGCAACGGGAGCAGAGGTCGAGGTCGTCTCCCCGGGCAAGATCTTTATGACCTGCGGATGGGGTGAAGTCGCCCGCGTCTGCCGCGCGGAGGGGGCCCTTGCCATACATTTCGAGTACGACGGCGCCTCCACGCTGTTCTTCAAGGTCTTCGACGAGGAAGGCCGCCGGCTGGAATGCTGCCCCGGAGGGGTACCCTGGGACGGCGCAGCGGCAGGCGCTAGGCCCGCCCTTGGTCCTGCCGGTAGTCCCTCCAGTAGCAGCGACGGCACATGGGAGTCTAGCGACTCTCCCGAGCCCGACGAGTCTTTGGAGACGAGCGACGACAGCTACGCACCCCCGAGCTCTCGCCGTGCCCGGGGTGCAGCAGCAGCGTCCGCCCGTCGTTGTCGCTGGTCTGGATGGGGTTGGCGTCGGCCTCCCGTGGCCCACTGTTGATGATGGCATCGGCGGCGACGCCGGTAGATATGACTTTTGATAGACTTCTCCTTTTGTACCCTACGAGGAATCGAGATGAACCCCATGGGGGTGTGTAAAGAATTTGTTGTGCCTTTCATGTCAATATCATCCTTATTACGAAGATTTATGATTGCGTGTCTTGCTTCGGCTTGGTCCCCCTTTCCAACCTCGCGGTAGCCTAGTGCTCTACGCCGACAGGTCCCAGTCCCCAGGCGGGCTGCAGCCATCGTAGGTATGCCAGGTCGTGATGCCATGGTCAAGGCCAGGAGGTGAGCGGCCCGAGGTCCGGTGAGAGCTCCTGAGGCGCGATGCTCAAGAGGTCCCCTTTAGCGTTCAAGCAACTACCTGAAGGCTGGAAAGGAAGGTGGCGTCGCCGTAGCAAGGCTGCAAGAGATGGAAGTCCTGTGTTACAACCCTGGGCTAGCTTGAGTGCGAGACTTATCTTAGCGATCCTTGGTCGATCCCTTGCGCAGCGCCTGATTCACGCGTCAATGGTTTCGGTGTAGCTGGGTTAGGCCTGCACGAGCTTCCCCCTCTTCTTCATGCTCTTCTATGTGCTCTGCGTTCTCGAGTCCTGGCCCTCGAGCAAGCTCAGCCACAGCTGGTATGCCAGGTCGCGGTGCCGTGGTCAAGTCCAGGGGGTGAGGGCTGGAGAGCCAGTAAGAGCCCCTGAGGCCCGATGCTCAGGAGCCCCCCCTTTAACGTGCAAGAGAATTGCGTGAGAAAAGGGAGGAGCTTGCGGTATCGCCCTTAATTAAGCTCCGGAGATTCCTACAGGTCAGCGCGAGGGGACAGTACGGGATGCAATTGCGTCTGCTGCCCAACCGCTGCTCTTTCCGCAAGAAGATGAAGGCACTGAGGGCCTGGTGAGGTGATGTGCGCGGGGCGTGCCGCGAGCCAGAGCTCGACCACTCAGGTTTGTCAGCGTTGCAGGGACGGACCCGAGCACAAGCGCCGTGCCGACGTGTGTAGCCCCCATTGCGGGATGGGCAGGAAGCCGGCCAGCAACGCGGTGGCCGCAACAAGTAAGCAGGCGGTGGTTAGAAGTTAATCCATGAAGGAAATATGCCCTAGAGGCAATAATAAAGTTATTATTTATTTCCTTATATCATGATGAATGTTTATTATTCATGCTAGAATTGTATTAACCGGAAACATGATACATGTGTGAATACATAAACAAATAGAGTGTCACTAGTATGCCTCTACTTGACTAGCTTGTTGATCAAAGATGGTTATGTTTCCTAGCCACAGACATGAGTTGTCATTTGATTAACGGGATCACATCATTAGGAGAATTATGTGATTGACTTGACCCATTCCGTTAGCTTAGCACTTGATCGTTTAGTATGTTGCTATTGCTTTCTTCATGATTTATCAATGTTCCTGTGACTATGAGATTATGCAACTCCCATTTACCAGAGGAACACTTTGTGTGCTACCAAACGTCACAACATAACTGGGTGATTATAAAGGTGCTCTACAGGTGTCTCCGAAGGTACTTGTTGAGTTCGTGTATTTCGAGATTAGGATTTTCACTCCGATTGTCGGAGAGGTATCTCTAGGCCCACTCGGTAATACACATCACTATAAGCCTTGCAAGCATTGTAACTAATGAGTTAGTTGCGGGATGATGTATGACGGAACGAGTAAAGAGACTTGCCGGTAACGAGATTGAGCTAGGTATTGAGATACCGATGATCGAATCTCGGGCAAGTAACATACCTGTGACAAAGGGAACAACGTATGTTGTTATGCGGTTTGACCGATAAAGATCTTCGTAGAATATGTAGGAGCCAATATGAGCATCCAGGTTCCGCTATTGGTTATTGACCGAAGACGTGTCTCGGTCATGTCTACATAGTTCTCGAACCCGTAGGGTCCGCACGCTTAAAGTTCTGTGACGATCGGTATTATGAGTTTTTGTGTTTTGATGTACCGAAGGTAGTTCGGAGTCCCGGATGTGATCACGGACATGACGACGAGTCTCGAAATGGTTGATATGTAAAGATCGATATATTGGACGAATATATTCGGACACCGGAAGTGTTTTGGGTGGTTTCGGAGAAAACCGGAGTGCCGGAGGGTTACCGGAACCCCCCGGGAGAAATAGTGGGCCTTATGGGCCTTAGGTGAGAGAGAGAGGGCTGGCCTAGGGCAGGCCGCACGCCCCTCCCCCTCTGGTCCGAATTGGACTAGGAGAGGGGGGCGGCGCCCCCCTTTCCTTCTCCCTCTTCCCCTTCCTTTCCCCCTCCTAGTAGGAGTAGGAAATAGGGGAGTCCTACTCCTACTAGGAGGAGGACTCCTCCTCCTCCTGGCGCGCCCACAAGGGGCCGGCCGGCCTCCCCCTTAATCCTTTATATACGGGGGCAGGGGGCACCTCTAGACACACAAGTTGATATGTTGATCTCTCCTAGCCGTGTGCGGTGCCCCCCTCCAGCATATTCCACCTCGGTCATATCGTAGCGGTGCTTAGGCGAAGCCCTGCGTCAGTAGCAACATCATCACCGTCATCACGCCGTCGTGCTGACAGAACTCTCCCGTGAAGCTCTGCTGGATCGGAGATCGCAGGACGTCATCGAGCTGAACGTGTGCTGAACTCGGAGGTGCCGAACATTCGGTACTTGATCGGTCGGATCGTGAAGACGTACGACTACATCAACCGCATTGTGCTAACGCTTCCGCTTTCGGTCTACGAGGGTACGTGGACACACTCTCCCCTCCCGTTTCTATGCATCACCTTGATCTTGCGTGTGTGTAGGATTTTTTTGAAATTACTACGTTCCCCAACGTTGGCATCCGAACCAGGTTAATGCGTAGATGTTATATGCACGAGTAGAACACAAGTGAGTTGTGGGCGATACAAGTCATAGTGCTTACAAGCATGTCAAACTTTGGTTCAGCGGTATTGTTGGATGAAGCGGCCCGGACCGACATTATGCGTACGCTTACGCGAGACTGGTTCTACCGACGTGCTTTGCTCATAGGTGGCTGGCGGGTGTCGGTTTCTCCAACTTTAGTTGAACCGAGTGTGGCTATGCCCGGTCCTTGAGAAGGTTAAAACAGCACTAACTTGGCGAACTATCGTTGTGGTTTTGATGCGTAGGTAAGAACGGTTCTTGCTCAGCCCGTAGCAGCCACGTAAAACTTGCAACAACAAAGTAGAGGACGTCTAACTTGTTTTTGCAGGGCATGTTGTGATGTGATATGGTCAAGACATGATGCTATATTTTATTGTATGAGATGATCATGTTTTGTAACCAAGTTATCGGCAATTGGCAGGAGCCATATGGTTGTCACTTTATTGTATGCAGTGCAATCGCCCTGTAATGGTTTACTTTATCACTAAGTGGTAGCGATAGTCGTAGAAGTAATAGTTGGACAGACGACAACGATGCTACGATTGAGATCAAGGTGTCGCGCCGGTGGCGATGGTGATCATGACGGTGCTTCGGAGATGGAGATCACAAGCACAAGATGATGATGGCCATATCATATCACTTATATTGATTGCATGTGAAGTTTATCTTTTATGCATCTTATTTTGCTTAGATCGACGGTAGCATTATAAGATGATCTCTCACTAAATTTCAAGGTATAAGTGTTCTCCTTGAGTATGCACCATTGCGAAAGTTCTTCGTGCTGAGACACCACGTGATGATCAGGTGTGATAAGCTCTACGTTCAAATACAACAGGTGCAAGACAGTTTTGCACACGCGGAATACTCAAGTTAAACTTGACGAGCCTATCATATGCAGATATGGCCTTGGAACACTGAGACCGAAAGGTCGAGCATGAATCATATAGAAGATATGATCAACATAGTGATGTTCACCATTGAAAACTACTTCATCTCACGTGATGATCGGACATGGTTTAATTGATTTGGATCACGTGATCACTTAGATGATTAGAGAGATGTCTATCTAAGTGGGAGTTCTTAAGTAATATGATTAATTGAACTTTAATTTATCATGAACTTAGTACCTGATAGTATTTTGCTTGTCTATGTTGTTGTCGATAGTGCGCCCGTGCTGTTGTTCCGTTGAATTTTAATGCGTTCCTTGAGAAAGCAAAGTTGAAAGATGATGGTAGCAATTACACGGACTGGGTCCGTAACTTGAGGATTATCCTCATTGCTGCACAGAAGAATTACGTCCTGGAAGCACCGCTGGGTGCCAGGCCTGCTGCAGGAGCGACACCAGATGTTATGAACATCTGGCAGAGCAAAGATGATGACTACTCGATAGTTCGGTGTTCCATGCTTTATGGCTTAGAACCGGGACTTGAACGACGTTTTGAACATGATGGAGCATATGAGATGTTCCAGGAGTTGAAGTTAATATTTCAAGCAAATGCCCGGATTGAGAGATATGAAGTCTCCAATAAGTTCTACAGCTGCAAGATGGAGGAGAATAGTTCTGTCAGTGAGCATATACTTAGAATGTCTGGATATAACAATCACTTGATTCAACTGGGAGTTAATCTTCCGGATGATAGTGTTATTGACAGAATTCTTCAATCACTGCCACCAAGCTACAAGAGCTTCGTGACAAACTATAATATGCAAGGGATGGATAAAACAATTCCCGAGCTCTTCGTGATGCTAAAAGCTGCGGAGGTAGAAATCAAGAAGGAGCATCAAGTGTTGATGGTCAACAAGACCACCAGTTCCAAGAAAAAGGGTAAAGGGAAGAAGAAGGGCAACTTCAAGAAGAACAGCAAAAAAGTTGCTGCTCAGGAGAAGAAACCCAAGTCTGGACCTAAACCTGAGACTGAGTGCTTCTACTGCAAACAGACTGGTCACTGGAAGCGGAACTGCCCCAAGTATTTGGCGGATAAGAAGGATGGCAAGGTGAACAAAGGTATATGTGATATACATGTTATTGATGTGTACCTTACTAATGCTCGCAGTAGCACCTGGGTATTTGATACTGGTTCTGTTGCTAATATTTGTGCCTCGAAACAGGGACTACGGATTAAGCGAAGATTGGCTAAGGACGAGGTGACGATGCGCGTGGGAAATGGTTCCAAAGTCGATGTGATCGCGGTCGACACGCTACCTCTACATCTACCTTCGGGATTCGTTTTAGACCTGAATAATTGTTATTTGGTACCAGCGTTGAGCATGAACATTATATCTGGATCTTGTTTGATGCGAGACGGTTATTCATTTAAATCAGAGAATAATGGTTGTTCTATTTATATGAGTAATATCTTTTATGGTCATGCACCCTTGAAGAGTGGTCTATTTTTATTGAATCTCGATAGTAGTGATACACATATTCATAATATTGAAGCCAAAAGATGAAGAGTTGATAATGATAGTGCCACTTATTTGTGGCACTACCGTTTAGGTCATATTGGTGTAAAGCGCAAGAAGAAACTCCATATTGATGGACTTTTGGAATCACTTGATTATGAATCACTTGGTACTTGCGAACCATGCCTCATGGGCAAGATGACTAAAACGCCGTTCTCCGGAACAATGGAGTGAGCAACAGATTTGTTGGAGATCATACATACTGATACATGTGGTCCGATGAATATTGAGGCTCGCGGCGGGTATCGATATTTTCTCACCTTCACATATGATTTAAGAAGATATGGGTATATCTCCTTAATGAAACATAAGTCTGAAACATTTGAAAAGTTCAAAGAATTTCAGAGTGAAATGGAAAATCATCGTAACAAGAAAATAAAGTTTTTACGATCTGATCGTGGAGGAGAATATTTGAGTTATGAGTTTGGTCTTCATTTGAAACAACGCGAAATAGTTTCGCAACTCACTCCACCCGAAACACCACAGCGTAATGGTGTGCCCGAACATCGTAATCGTACTTTACTAGATATATGGTGCGATCTATGATGTCTCTTACTGATTTACCGCTATCATTTTGGGGTTATGCTTTAGAGACGGCTACATTCACGTTAAATAGGGCACATCTAAATCCGTTGAGACGATGCCTTATGAACTATGGTTTGGCAAGAAACCAAAGTTGTCATTTCTTAAAGTGTGGGGTTGTGATGCTTATGTGAAAAAGCTTCAACCTGATAAGCTCGAACCCAAATCGGAGAAATGTGTCTTCATAGGATACCCAAAGGAGACTGTTGGGTACACCTTCTATCATAGATCCAAAGGCAAGACTTTTGTTGCTAAATTTGGATCCTTCCAAGAGAAGGAGTTTCTCTCGAAAGAAGTGAGTGGGAGGAAAGTAGAACTTGATGAGGTAACTGTACCTGCTCCCTTATTGGAAAGTAGTTCATCACAGAAACCGGTTCCTGTGACACCTACACCAATTAGTGAGGAAGTTAATGTTGATGATCATGAAACTTCAGATCAAGTTACTACCGAACCTCGTAGGTCAACCAGAGTAAGATCCGCTCCAGAGTGGTATGGTAATCCTATTCTGGAGGTCATGTTACTAGACCATGACGAACCTACGAACTACGAGGAAGCGATGATGAGCCCAGATTCCGCAAAATGGCTTGAAGCCATGAAATCTGAGATGGGATCCATTATGAGAACAAAGTGTGGACTTTGGTTGACTTGCCCGATGATCAGCAAGCCATAGAGAATAAATGGATCTTCAAGAAGAAGACTGACGCTGACGGTAATGTTACTGTCTACAAAGCAGGACTTGTTGCGAAAGGTTTTCTACAAGTTCAAGGAGTTGACTACGATGAGACCTTCTCACCCGTAGCGATGGTTAAGTCCGTCTGAATCATGTTAGCAATTGCTGCATTTTATGATTATGAAATTTGGCAAATGGATGTAAAGACTGCATTCCTGAATGGATTTCTGGAAGAAGAGTTGTATATGATGCAACCTGAAGGTTTTATCGATCCAAAGGGTGCTAACAAAGTGTGCAAGCTCCAGCGATCCATTTATGGACTGGTGCAAGCCTCTCGGAGTTGGAATAAACGTTTTGATAGTGTGATCAAAGCATATGGTTTTATATAGACTTTTGGAGAAGTGTGTATTTACAAGAAAGTGAGTGGGAGCTCTGTAGAATTTCTAATATTATATGTGGATGACATATTGTTGATTGGAAATGATGTAGAATTTCTGGATTGCATAAAAGGATACTTGAATAAGTGTTTTTCAATGAAAGACCTCGGTGAAGCTGCTTACATATTGGGCATCAAGATCTATAGAGATAGATCAAGACGCTTAATTGGACTTTCACAAAGCACATACCTTGACAAAGTTTTGAAGAAGTTCAAAATGGACCAGGCAAAGAAAGGGTTCTTGCCTGTGTTACAAGGTGTGAAGTTGAGTAAGACTCAATGCCCAACCACTGCAGAAGATAGAGAGAAAATGAAAGATGTTCCCTATGCTTCAGACATAGGCTCTATCATGTATGCAATGCTATGTACCAGACCTGATATGTGCCTTGCTATTAGTTTAGCAGGGAGGTACCAAAGTAATCCAGGAGTGGATCACTGGACAGCAGTCAAGAACATCCTGAAATACCTGAAAAGGACTAAGGATATGTTTCTCGTTTATGGAGGTGACAAAGAGCTCATTGTAAATGGTTACGTTGATGCAAGCTTTGACACTGATCCGGACCATTCTAAATCGCAAACCAGATACGTATTTATATTGAACGGTGGAGCTGTCTGTTGGAGCAGTTCTAAACAAAGCGTCGTGGCGGGATCTACGTGTGAAGCGGAGTACATTGCTGCTTCGGAAGCAGCGGATGAAGGAGTCTGGATGAAGGAGTTCATATCCGATCTAGGTGTCATACCTAGTGCATCGGGTCCAATGAAAATCTTTTGTGACAATACTGGTGCAATTGCCTTGGCAAGGGACTCCAGATATCACAAGACAGCCAAGCACATCAAGAGACGCTTCAACTCCATCCGGGATCAAGTCCAGGTGGGAGACATAGAGATTTGCAAGATACATACAGATCTGAATGTTGCAGACCCGTTGACTAAGCCTCTTCCACGAGCAAAACATGATCAGCACCAAGGCTCCATGGGTGTTAGAATCATTACTGTGTAATCTAGATTATTGACTCTAGTGCAAGTGGGAGACTGAAGGAAATATGCCCTAGAGGCAATAATAAAGTTATTATTTATTTCCTTATATCATGATGAATGTTTATTATTCATGCTAGAATTGTATTAACCGGAAACATGATACATGTGTGAATACATAAACAAACAGAGTGTCACTAGTATGCCTCTACTTGACTAGCTCGTTGATCAAAGATGGTTATGTTTCCTAGCCATAGACATGAGTTGTCATTTGATTAACGGGATCACATCATTAGGAGAATGATGTGATTGACTTGACCCATTCTGTTAGCTTAGCACTTGATCGTTTAGTATGTTGCTATTGCTTTCTTCATGACTTATACATGTTCCTATGACTATGAGATTATGCAACTCCCGTTTACCAAAGGAACACTTTGTGTGCTACCAAACGTCACAACGTAACTGGGTGATTATAAAGGTGCTCTACAGGTGTCTCCGACGGTACTTGTTGAGTTGGCGCATTTCGAGATTAGGATTTGTCACTCCGATTGTCGGAGAGGTAACTCTGGGCCCACTCGGTAATACACATCACTATAAGCCTTGCAAGCATTCTAACTAATGAGTTAGTTGCGGGATGATGTATTACGGAACGAGTAAAGAGACTTGCCGGTAACGAGATTGAGCTAGGTATTGAGATACCGACGATCGAATCTCGGGCAAGTAACATACCGATGACAAAGGGAACAACATATGTTGTTATGCGGTTTGACCGATAAAGATATTCGTAGAATATGTAGGAGCCAATATGAGCAGCCAGGTTCCGCTATTGGTTATTGACCGGAGACGTGTCTCGGTCATGTCTACATAGTTCTCGAACCCGTAGGGTCCGCACGCTTAAAGTTCTGTGACGATCGGTATTATGAGTTTTTGTGTTTTGATGTACCGAAGGTAGTTCGGAGTCCCGGATGTGATCACGGACATAACGAGGAGTCTCGAAATGGTGATCGATATATTGGACGATTGTATTTGGACACCGGAAGTTTTCCGGGTGGTTTCGGAGAAAACTGGAGTGCCGGAGGGTTACCGGAACCCCTCGGGAGAAATAGTGGGCCTTATGGGTCTTAGTGGAGAGAGAGAGGACTGGCCTAGGGCAGGCCGTGCGGCCCTCCCCCTCTGGTCCGAATTGGACTAGGAGATGGGGGGCGGCGCCCCCTTTCCTTTCCCCCTCCTAGTAGGAGTAGGAAAGAGGGGAGTCCTACTCCTACTAGGAGGAGGACTCCTCCTCTTGGCGCGCCCACAAGGGGCCGGCCGGCCTCCCCCTTACTCGTTTATATACGGGGGCAGGGGGGCACCTCTAGACACACAAGTTGATCTGTTGATCTCTCCCAGCCGTGTGCGGTGCCCTCCTCCACCATATTCCACCTCGGTCATATCGTAGCGGTGCTTAGGCGAAGCACGACGTCGGTAGCAACATTATCACCGTTATCATGCCGTCGTGCTGACGGAACTCTCCCGTGAAGCTCTGCTAGATTGGAGATCGCGGGACATCATCGAGCTCAACGTGTGCTGAACTCGGAGGTGCCGTATGTTCGGTACTTGATTGGTCGGATCGTGAAGACGTACGACTACATCAACCGCGTTGTGCTAACGCTTCCGCTTTCGGTCTACGAGGGTACGTGGACACACTCTCCCCTCTCGTATCTATGCATCACCTTGATCTTGCGTGTGCCTAGGAATTTTTTTGAAATTACTACGTTCCCCAACAATCTATGCAAGAGGGCAAGCTAGTTCAGATAGATGCAAGAACGATACATGCCACTAGGACGGACCCGAGTGGTCTGGGGATGATGCAGCCCGAGAGGCGCTCCCAACAGAGTAAGCTAAAGGTGTAAAAAGGATACACTTCGCAGGGACAGGCCCATGCAACCTGGGGATGATGCAGCCCGAGGGGCGCCCCCAGCTGAACGAACCGGAAAGAGTCACCTGGTACCACTCCTGAAGAGGTGTTGAAGTAGCTGAAGATGCACGCTGAAGAAGTCGCTCCTCACGAGCCGCCTGGATCCTGAGCCTCAGGAGGCTCTAGGGGCCCGGGTGGTTCTTGAAGAACCGTCGCCATCTCTGCCAGGACTGCGTGATGCCTGGCCTCCTGAGCCACCAGAATGCTCTGCAAGCGGCGCTGGAAGGTGACAGCCGCGTTCGGCAAGCCGAAAGGCATGCGAACATAGCTGTGAGGGGGACCCTCACACCGACCAACGCGCAAAGGCTGGAAACGCTCCTGAGACGTAGCCCTGTTGAGCCCTGGGATGTCGATGCAGAGGCGCAACTCCTCGTCCTCGCCAGGACGCGGAGCTGCGCCAGGGTGTGGACGGCGGTCGCCACGTATAGTCTTTGCTTCCTGAAGCTCCTTAGTCGCATTAGTGATGAAATCCTGAGCACCAGGCGCTCCATGCCTTGTGCCCTCTTGGGGGAAACCTGCGACGAAGCACGCCTCCACATGGTGCCCGAGCGCCTCCCTCGTGAAATTGGCTAGGACTGAGGCCCTCCAAAAGAGAGCCCCCGAGCCCAGCCTGAGGAGGGCACCGGGCACACCTTCCTATGCGAGGGAGGGAGGCGCCCCGTCCATGGATGCAAGTCCTGAGGTAGCGCCGCCGCTCTTCTCAGGACCTTGGTGGAGCAGCAGCTTCTTCTTCTTGGGGATGGCCTCTGGAGGGTAGATCGCGCCTTCGTTACCTAGGTCTTCGTCTGCTGCAGCTTGGTAAATGTGCTCGAGAGAGCACACCGCGTCCTTCTCCTCACAGGCGACCGTGATGATGCCGGCGGTCCCTGGCATCTTGAGGATGTTGTAGTCGTGATGGGTCACTGCCATAAACTTGGCCGGGGCTGGATACCTGAGGATGGCATTGTACGGCAGGCAGATGTGCACGACGTCGAAGTCGATGAGCTCGGTGTGGTAGTTCTCGCGCTTGCCAAAGGTGACAGGGAGGCGGACCTGCCCTATCGGGGTGGTAGAGTCGTCGGGCACTCCTGAGAAGGGCTTGGTAGGCTGCAGCTGATCATATGGCACCTGGAGGCGATCGAATGTCTCGACGGACAGGACATTGAGCCCGGCGCCGCCGTCGATTAGGGTCTTGGTGACTTGGACGTTGCTGATGATGGGCGAGCAGAGCATCGGGAGGGCGCCGGCAGTTGCCGCGCACTTGAGCTGGTCGGACGAGCTGAAGGTAATGGCGCACTTGGACCACTTGAGCGGGCACGTGGCCTCTTGCCTGGGGAGGGCCGTGTTCACTTCGCGGGCGAACTGCTTGAAGATGCGCTGGCAGGCTGGGGCCTGAGCACCACCAAAGATGCAGGCGATGGCACGAGGCTCTTGGAAGCCCCCAGCCCCCTCATCCTGATGGTGGTCGTCATTTCTCCTTGGCAGCGGCGGCAACGGAGGGAGGCCGACATTGCCCTGAGGGCGGTCCTCACAAGACTGCTCCCTCCAGGCGCCCTCGTGAGGCTGGTCCTGCCAGCAATCCTCACGAGGTCGGTCACGCCACTCCTAGCGGGGGCTGCGGTCGTCCCAACGTCCCCCACTTCGTCCTCCTCCTCGGCCGTAGCCGCGGTCACTGCGCTCAGGGCGTCGACCAAAGCGCCCGTCGTGGATGGCCCTGAGCTCTTGACAGTCGCTGGTGTTGTGGTTGTGTACGTTGTGGAAGGCGCAGAACGTACGGCTGCTCTTGGACGACTCGGGGTGGTCTCGGCCGCGCTTCATCTCTGGCTCAGCCGCGAGCATGGCTACCCCCTTCCGCTTCACTTCTTTGGCCTTGGCCTTCTTGTCTTCCGTGTCAGAGGCTGGAAGCTCGAGGAGGGAGAGGCGCCCTTCCTCAGCTCTTGCGCACTTGGTCGCCATGTTGAACATCTCCAGGGCCGTGCATAGTTCCTCGTGGATGGCGAGCTCCTCCTTCATCTTGACGTCGCGGACACCATCGAAGAACGTGGAGATGATGGCCTCGTCCGTCACCTTGGGGATCTTGAGGCGAACGCTGTTGAAGCGCTGGATGTACTTCTGTAGGGTCTCCCCTGGCAGCTGCTTGATGCGCCGCAGGTCACCCGCGATGGGCGGTCAGTCGCGAGTGCCCTGGAAGTTGGCGACGAAACGCTCGCGCATCTCGCCCCGGGAGGAGATCGATCCCGCGGGCAAGTTCAGGAGCCACGAGCGCGCGCCATCTTTGAGGGCCATGGGGAACCAGTTCGCCATGACCTTCTCGTTGCCATTGGCCACCTCGATGCTCAGCTCGTAGAGCTGCAAGAAATCTACGGCGTCGGGGGTGCCGTCGTAGCGCGGAGACAGGTCTGGCTTGAACTTGCTAGGCCAGACGACGCTGTGCAGCTCGGGAGTGAAGGCGCGGCAGCCTGCCGTGGTCACCGGGGCCCGTCGCGGAGGCGGAGCCAGATCTTGATATCCACGCGCCGCCGCCGCAGGCGGCACGAGGTCTTGACATAGTGGTGCTGGGAGCGCAGGAGCATTTTCTTGCAGCCTCGGGACTTGTTGGCAGCTTCCTTCTTCGTGCGCGGGCGCCCGGCGTGGCGGGTCACGCCGCGGGACTGCGCGTCTTGGTGCGAGAGCGCCGTCTTGATGCGGAGGTGGTGGAGGCGCTTCGTGAGCTACATTGCCCGCTGTTGGACGTGGGCAAGGCAGCGAGAGGGCCGGTGCGAGAGAGCCCCCAGCGGCGCTAACGAGCTCGGTGATGCGGTCTAGCCAGTCCTCATAGAGGTCGTCGACCGGGCGGTAACGCAGGAGCTCGCGTGCCATGAGCAGCGCGGCCTACGCGTCCGTGGGCGCGCGACGAGCGTGAGACGACGAGCCAGCCAGAGTCAGCGACGGGGTGGCAGTTTGTCCGTCCCGCCGCACGGAGTGGTACAGCGATGAAGCTTGCTACTCGTTCCCTGCCGATCCGATGGCGGCGTTGGCAGTGGGTGATGGAGAACGGCGGGGAGGTCCGCCAATGGGCGCCGTTTGAGTGAAGCGGGCAGCAAGAGCGGCCCGACGCTCGGCACGAGCTCGGCGAGCGTCAGCCATGGATACGGTGGAGCAGCCGGGCGCAGATCGATGGAAGAAAGGCTTCAGCGCACCCCTACCTGGCTCGCCAATTGTCGGATTCGGGGTTCCGGCAAACCCGTGAGGTTCGAACTCTGGGGTGCGCATGAAGATCTCTTTCTCCCTAGTTCGCTCTCGCAACGATCTCAAGGCCTAGCTCGCCGAACCCAAGGAATCAAGAGACACGAGAGTTTATACTGGTTCGGGCGACCGTTGTGGTGTAATATCCTACTCCAGTGTGGTGTGGTGGATTGCCTTGTAGGCTGAGGATGAACAAGTACAAGGTGGGAACAACCTCCTGAGGAGAGGTGTTCTTGTGCTCGATGAGCTAGTGAGATGGCCTTGGTGGAGTGGATCCGATCCAAGATGAGCCTCCCAACTACGGTGGTGGCTAGTCCTATTTATAGAGGCCCTGGTCCTCTTCCCAAATGTTAGGCGGGAAGGGATCCCACAACGGCCAATTTTGAAGGGAGACAACTAGTAAAAGTTATCTTGACAAAAGGTGGTCTTCGCCTGCCAAAGGCTCTGGTGGTGACGCTGCTGGTCTTGGTCTTGTTGCATCGATATGGAAACCATTGCCTGATGCCTCGGGACTCCTCGCCTATGCCCGCCTCTTTAGCGCAAAAGAGGAAACTGGTACTCTGCGCCCGCTGGCGCCCGCCTGGCTTCGGTCGTCATGGCTCACGTCATGCGAACCTCGCGAGGTGCCCCTGCCTTGATATCTCCGCTCCCCAGGAGCCAGCCTAGTGAGGCTGCCCCTGAGGAGGTCTTGCGTCGTCCGCCTCGCGAGGCTTGGCCCCTCACGAGGGTCTTGAGTGGTTGGTGATGAAGATGGCCCGTACCAGGCCATTGGTAGAGCCACGCCGTGGGCCGCAGGCAGGCAAGTCTGGTTACCCCCGTTCCCAGGACACCGACAAATTCCAGCTGCCGGCAATCTCCTTCTTCATGTGAAACTTGCAAAATAAAAGAGAAAAGGCACAAGAATTGTATCATAAAGTGAAATAACAGTCCCTAGTGCAATAAATATCAACATAAAAACATGGTGCAAAATGGACGAATCAACTCCCCCAAGCTTAGACCTCGCTTGTCCTCAAGCGAAAGCCGAAATCAATAATCATGACCACATGTTCAGGGAAAGAGGTGTCGATAAAAATAAAGTACGGACATGGAAGTATCATGGTAATTATCATAACAGCAATATATAATCATAAAACTTCTCACGCTAGAGAAACAATTCATTCACATGCTAAAGTATGAAACATGAACTTTATTGGAAACTAACAAACTATGTTCTCACTCATTGGAACAATCACAATCCATCATATTTTCAGAAAGAGTATATGTAAGAGCTTTGATTAGCAAGTTCACATACTCAACCATCATATAGTCTTCTATGATTGCTGACACTCAAGGCATATTTATAGAGCAAAAGTCTTAGTCAGACACATAGAAAGATAGGGGTGATACGTCCATTTTGCATCATGCTTTTATGTTGATATTTATTGCATTATAGACTGTTATTACACATTATGGTACGATACTCATTCCTTTTCTCTCTTGTTTTACAAGGTTTACATGAAGAGGGAGAATGCCGACAGCTGGAATTCCAGACCGGAAAGGAGCAAATATGAGAGACATATTCTGCACAACTCCAAAAGTCCTGAAAATTTACGGAGAATTATTTTGGAATATATAAAAAATATTGGGCAAAGAAATACCAGAGGGGTACCCACAAGGTGGCGACAAGCCTGGGGGGTGTGCCCTATCCTCCAGGGCGCGCCCCTAGGGCTTGTGGGCCCCCTGGCAGGTCCCGGTGCCCATCTTCTACTGTTTGGAGGCTTTTGACCTAAAAAAAAAATAAGGAAGCTTTCGGGAGATGAAGCGCCGCCGTCTCGAGGCGGAACCTGGGAAGCAATCTAGGGCTCCGGCGAAGCTGTTCTGCTGGGGAAACTTCCCTCCCGGAGGGGGAAATCGAAGCCATCGTCATCACCAACAATCCTCTCATCGAGAGGGGGCCAATCTGCATCAACATCTTCACCAGCACCATCTCCTCTCAAACCCTAGTTCATCTCTTGTATTCAATCTTTGGCACAAAACCTCATATTGGTACCTGTGGGTTGCTAGTAGTGTTGATTACTCCTTGTAGTTTATGCTAGTTGGTTTATTCGGTGGAAGATCGTATGTTCAGATCCTTAATGATATTCAATACCCCTATGATCTTGAACATGAATATCCTTTGTGAGTAGTTACGTTTGTTCCTGGGGACAAGGAGAAGTGTTCTTATAAGTAATCACGTGAATTTGGTCTTCGTTTGATATTTTGGTGAGATGTATGTTGTCTTTCCTCTAGTGGTGTTATGCGAACGTCGACTACATGAAACTTCACCATGATTTGGGCCTAGGGGAAGGCATTGGAAAGTAATAAGTAGATGATGCGTTGCTAGAGTGATAGAAGGTTAAACCCTAGTTTATGTGTTGCTTCGTAAGGGGCTGATTTGGATCCACATGTTTCATGCTATGGTTAGATTTATCTTAATTCTTATTTCGTAGTTGTGGATGCTTGCGAGAGGGGTTAATCATAAGTGGGAGCCTTTTCCAAGTAAGGACAGCACCCAAGCATCGGTCCAACCACATATCAAATTATCAAAGGAACCAATCATATGAGCATGATGAAAACTGACTTGACGATAATTCCCATGTGTCCTCGGGGGCGCTTTGCTTTATATAAGGGTTTGTCTAGGCTTATCCTTTGCTACAAAAAGGATTGGTCCACCTTGCTGCACTTTTGTTACACTTGTTACTTGTTACTCGTTAAGAATTATCTTATCACAAAACTATCTATTACCGATAATTTCAGTGCCTGCAGAAAATACCTTGCTGAAAACCGCTTGTCATTTCCTTCTGCTCCTTGTTGGGTTCGACACTCTTACTTATCGAAAGGACTATGATTGATCCCCTATACTTGTGGTTCATCAAGACTCTTTTCTGGCGTCGTTGTCGGAGAGTGAAGCGCCTTTGGTAAGTGGAATTTGGTAAGGAAAAATTTATATTACGTGCTGAAATTTACTATTCAAAATTTTGGCCTCGTGAAGGAGAAAGTATCGCTCAATCTTGGGGGAGGCTTAAGTCAATGTTTTATTCATGCCCCAATTATGAGCTCTCAAGAGAAATTATTATTCAGAATTTTTATGCTCGGCTTTCAAGTAATGATCAATCCATGCTCGATACTTCTTGTACTGGTTCTTTTATAAAGAAGACTACTGAATTCAAATGGGATTTATTGGAAATAATTAAACGCAAATCTGATTATTGGGAGCTCGATGAAGGTAAGGAGTCATGTCGTGGTTTTGTCATGGCAGATGATCTAGTGTGAGGACTTAGTCGTGGAGCCATCGCGTCGAGGTTAGCTTAAAGGGGTTAAACGGGAAAAAGGACATAGGGAGTTTATACTGGTTCGGCCCCTTGCGGTGAAGGTAAAGGCATAATCCAGTTTGAGGTGGTATTGCTGGTGTTTCGATTACCAGGGAGTGAATACACTTGACCTAGATTTCAATCTCTTGTCTCTTGCCCTAAGCCGCCGCCGGGTCGTCCCTTTATATACACAGGTTGACGCCCACCGGCTTACAGAGTCCCGGTCGGCTCATAAACAACGTGTCCGGCCTGGCGACTAATTATACTTGCCTTACAATACAAGTCATACATATATGGTGGTTTACACTTATGGGCTTTAAGCCGCCTTTGGGCTTTGGCCCTTTAACAAGTCTGCTTTATGAGCCGCCATCTTCAACATCTTCATGGGCTTCGTCTTGATGAACCGTCATTGGGATAACCCGGCCCCTCCCGGGCGGGTCACACCCAATAGTCATATCCCCAACATTAGGCCTTAGGTTAATTTGAACTTGTTCATGTCAATCTTCAACACTTAGAAAAATCCTTCTTTGTATGTTCTTACGAGATATTGTAACCCGCCATTAGGTCATCTCCTGGATTTATGGAAACCCGCCATGACGTCATCTGTCATTAATTTTGCACAATACCCAAAATATCTTTGATAGATCCTTATCTTTAATAACCATCCCGAAAATCGAGGCGTTTCCGTCGTCACATATCCATTTTTTGGTCTCCTCGATACCCGTGCATGTCACTTATCCTTCCATCCTTATAAATAGGGCTAGGGGTCCCTTTCTTTTCTCCCCCTTTCCTCTTCATCTCTTTCTTCTTCCTCGCATCACTCTAGCACCCGAGCTCCGCCGCCGTCCTCGACCTCCGCTACTGCATCGACAACGGCCGCTGCATCAACATGATCTATCCATAGTTTGGTCCCGCACCTCCGCCGCTTAACAGCTCAGGTAAGTTTTCCTCCTTCCCTGTCCTTTAGATCTCATTAGGGTTTCCTGCAAGTTTGTCGGAGTTCATCCTTGTTCTTCGTTGTAGCTTGTAACTTTGATTCAAACTTAGCACTCCTCCTGCACGGCGGCAGTCATGATACTTGTCTTTGTTATTAGACCATCTCCTTCGCGTAAGAAAAACCAATCTGAAGACATGAACTGCTCGAGCACTGTAATTTAGGTCAAAAATATTTTCCATTATCCGAAGTGTCGCAGATCCAAAATCCTAGCATCAATTTGTGAAACCTGTTTTCTTCAACACTTAGTAGAATTCGCTCTTGATAGACCTTGAATACCATTGCTGTCATGGCGGCTTACATCACCAGTCATATGTCATTAGGCCCTGTTTAAGCCGCCAATCTGAATATATACTGCAACGTTTATTTCCGTCTTAATAAAACAACATAAACCGGCAAATTTTCTTTCTTTTAGGCTTCTTCCTTCACAATGCCAAAGACAGTCACTTCATGCAATTGGGTTCCTTCTATCGTCACCGAAAACATGCTCAAGGACTTTGTTAAAATCGGCTTCTTACCAGCAAAAGTCATTCTGCATTGGCGCGCTCCCAAGCAAAATGAGAAAAAACCTTAGTTGCAGGATAGTGAGATCATTGTTTTTACTGATCATATGAACTGGGGCTTCTCACCACCTGGATCTAATTTTTTCCGAGACGTTCTGCACTTCTTTCAATTGCATCCTCAAGATATCGGACCCAACTCCGTGTCAAACATCTATAATTTTCCAGTCTTCTGTGAAGTATACCTTCAAGAGGAACCTAGTGTTGAACTCTTCAGAGAATATTTTTATCTGAACCGGCAAAATGAGCTTACCAACGGACCCAGCTTAGAACTTGACGGGATATCAATTCAACGGTGAAGGGATGCTATCTTCCCCTATGCTCGCCTGCCAAGTCACCCTAAAGATTGGAACCAAACATGGTTCTATTGCAAAGATACTTCTCCGGCTGACGAAAATCCACTGTCAGGTTATCGCGTCCAGCGACTCAACCCAAAGCATCATCTTCCTGAAAAGCTGACCACTGCTGAACGTGAAAAGCTTGCCCCCACAATTGCAAAGGTCAAGGCCCTGCTGGGAAATGGGTTAACCGGTGTTGACTTGGTTCGGTGCTGGGTTTCTTGGCGAATCATACCCTTGAGCCGCCGATCCGGCTTAATGTGCACTTACACGGTGGTGAGAAAGATCCACTGTGCCACAGCTCCATGTGCTTAACTGAGGATGCAGTCAATGAAATGACAAAGACCCTTCCGAACGAGAGCCTGGAAAGCTGCAGCAAAGTGGGACTGAACCCTTTCTACAAACTTAACCCACCACCAGATGTGAATCTCTAAATCACTTACTTTCCCTTATCATTCACATGTTCCTTCAACTCAACTATGATGACTTTTACAGGCTGAATCCGATTTCTGGAAGAAGGAATATGACCATGAGGCTGCCAAGAAAACAAGGGCCAAAGTGAAAGCCGCCAAGAAGAATAAGGAGAAATTGAGCGCTTCTGAAATGTTTGAGTTGGACGACAGTTCTGAGTCGGAGGTAGCCCTTGACTCCCTTGGCTCCTTTTTCAACCATCTTATTGACACTGATTATTATCAGGATGACACGGGGGCCAGTCAAGCGGTCGAAGAAGAGGTAACTATTATTTCCTCCAACTCAGCGCCTTTGCCAAGACAGAAAATTCGACGGGTAACCCGGAAATTAAGCTTTTCGCACCCCTTAGCTCATTTGGATCCTCACTTTCTTTTGAAGCAACAGCCGCACGAGAACCGGCGACAAACTCAGACCAGCGGAGGTGAAGAATTATCCTCCGGCTTACCAAATACTCCGGCAGCGACAAACTCAGACCAGCGGAAACGTCGAAACGAGGTCCTTCCAGATTTAAAATCCTTTTATCCACTGGCAGGTCTCATTCGCTAGCCACTTAATTCTTCTGATTCAAACTATCAGGAGGTTTCTCGCTCTTCTTTTGGCGACTCATCACAGACCCAGCTGTCGGCTTTCAAAACTGCCCCTGGGTAACAACAATTACTTATTATTCTCTATATCCTTATGCTCTTATACTTGTCCTGGCCTCTCATGACTCATGTAGTGGAACAACAAAGCCCAACAAGAAGTCAAAGGTGGTCAAGCCGGCTGAAGATCCTAAAGTCCATGAGCCGGAACAGCAAATTCCAGTACCTGACACCTCCGTGCTACAACCTACGAGCCTGTCCATGATGTTCCACCAGAGGTTCCTGACCTCCCCAGTGACCTCAATCCTGTGAACACTGAATTAAACCGCCGGGAACACATGCCGATGATGTTGTGATCACTGGCACCGGCTTTAAAGAACCGGGAAATCCTACTGTCTTGGCCAAGCACTCCGCTGAACAGGAATTCATTGAAAAGTGGAAAGTGATATTTGATATCGCCAATTATTCTCAATTGAGTACTAGTGAAGTACTTTCCGGCTACCTCAACCAAGTGCACACTAGCCGTGACCTTGAAATTGATATGGTGAAGAAGATGCATCAAAAATATGAGGTATGAATTCCTCTCTTTAATAAGTTATGTATATCCTGCCAGCCCCCAAGTCTACTGTGTATGATAGGATCGAATATGCGATAGACTTAGAATAACCATGAGTATAAGAAGCATGTTGGATAGAATCCCTCAAAGGCCGGCTTTCACTTTCAGAACTAAACCGGGCCTTTAACAATTAACATTGCATCCGTAGCCCCCAAGGACCGGTTTAATCAGCATGAATGAACCGGTACTTTTCACCATTGTTTATAAATGAAAGCTTACTTGTGTGCCCCCATGAGCCGGTTGTGGATTTTTGCAGCACAACCGGGTCATCATAAAGTAGTAATGAAACATGAGTAATATGCATTAGCCCCCAAGTGCCAAGTGCTCTTGCTTGCAAAGTGCTTGGGACTTATTCATTTTGTGCCATTGTCCGAAGAATTTTTTCGTACGCATTAGCCCCCAAGTGCCAAGCATTGCTGCTTGCAAAAGGCTTGGGACTTATATTCCTCTACCCCGGATATGAATGTGGTTGCAAATCTATGCTTGTACAGGACGCCACTGCTCATCTTTAATCAGAATTGGCTGATGTGAAAACCCGTCCGGAGCATCAAGAATCTGATTCCCGGAAAGCCAACTCAAAATTCAAATTTAGTCTGGAGGAGACAGAAAAACTGAAGACCAGTTTTGATGCTGAAAGAACCGCCTGGGCTGAAGAGAAAACTGCTCTGATGCAGCGGGCTGAAAAAGAAGAAGCTAATCTTCAAGAGGTGACTGCTGAGCTTACCGGTTTAAAGCACCGTGTATCCCAGATGGTTTCTGCTATCTTTCGTGAGTAGCCTTGCCAACATCAAAATTGAATATCTTGTTTGATGGTACAAACCGCCTCTAACCAACCATAATTATTACTCAGGTCCCAGGAGCAGCAATCTTAGCCAAGATATGCTTGTGAAGCTCAAGGTTGTATATACACTTGTTGAACAACTATATACTAGAACTCAGTGCGTGCTAGCCACTGTCGGCATTCTGGGAACGGGGGTCACCAGACTTGCCTGCCTGCGGCCCACGGCGTGGCTATGCTAGCGGGCATGTACGGCCCATCTTCATCAACAAAGCATTCAACACCCTCGCGAGAGGACAAGCCTCGCGAGGCGGACGACGCAAGACCTCCTCAGGAGCGAGCTCTCTAGGCTACCTCGCGAGGAGCAGAGATATTAAGGCGGGGCAAACCTCATGAGGCTCTCGTGACGTGAGCCATGACGATCGACACCAGGCGGGCGCGAGTGCACGCAGCGTCCTTGTTTCCTCTTTGGTGCTAAGGAGGCAGGCGCAGGCGCGGAGTACCGATGCATCAGGCAAAGGTTTCCATGTCGGTGCAACAAGACCAAGACCAGCGGGACGGCAAGACGGAGGTCACCATGGAGCCCACGACGGCGTCACCACCAGAGCCTTTTGCAGGCGAAGACCGATTTTGTCAGGATAGCTTGTACTAGCTGTCCCCTTTCAAATTTTCCCGCCATTGTTAGCTCCCTTCCCGCTCAATATTTGGGGAGAGGACCAGGGCCTATATAAGTAGGGCTAGCCACCACAGTAGAGGCAGGGGGAACGGACCGAGTTCTCATCCACCAGTCCACAGAGCACAAGAACACCTCAACCTCAGGAGGCTGTTCTTCCCATTGTACTGTTCTTCATCAGCCCAAGAGGCAATCCACCACCACACACTGGAGTAGGGTATTACACCAAAACGGTGGCCCGAACCAGTATAAACCTCGTGTCTCTCTGTGTTGTGAGTTCGTCGAGTTCGTCTGTGAGATCTTAGCGAGCTAGGGCGTGGATCGGTAGGAGGGAAAGAACTTCGTGCGCACCCCAGAGTTCGAACCTTAAGGGTTTTGCCAGAACCTCACATCCGACATTTGGCGCGCCAGGTAGGGGTGCGCCGTAGCTTCCCTTCCGTCGATTCGTCGCTCCGTCATCTCCATGGCGGACGCTCGCCGTGCTCAAGCTGAGCGCCGGGCTGCCCTCACTGCCCGCGTTGCTCAGACGGCTCCCATCGGCGGGCCACCTCGTCATTCTCTATCTCCTACCGCCAACGCCGCTACCGGCCCAGCGGGGAACGTGCAGCAAGCGTCCTCGCTCCACCCATCGGTGCGGCAGGACGGCCGCACCGGCACTCCATCGCTGACCCCGGCCGGTTCCTCGTCCCACGCACGTCGCGCTCCCATGGATGCGCAGGCCGCGCTCCTCATGGCGAACGAGCTCCTGTGCTATCGCCCGGTCGACGTCCTCTACGTGGACTGGCTCGACCGCGTCTCCGAACTCGTCCGCGCCACAGGGGGCGCCCCGGCGCCGTCCCACTCTCTGCCTCGCCCTCTGCCAGCCACGGGCGACGTGGCTCATGGAGCACCTCCACCACCTCTGCCCCAAGACTGTGCCTAGGCACCAAGGCGCGCGGCCCCATGGCGTGATCCACCACGCCCGGTGCCCGCGCGCGAGAGAGAAGCTGCCAAGAAATTCCTCGTCCACGAGAAGCTGCACCTGCGCTCCCCGCACCACCTCGTCAAGACCGCGCGCTACCTGCGGTAGCGGCACGCGGGCCTCACCAAGACCAAGCTCCACCTCTGAGACGGGCCCCGGCACCCACGGCCGGCTGCCGCGCCTTCACCCCTGAGCTGCGTAGCGTCGCCTGGCCAGGCAAGTTCATGCCGGACCTGCCTCGTCGCTACGATGGCACCGCCGACCCCGCGGAGTTCCTGTAGCTCTACGAGCTGAGCATCGAAGCGGCCAACGACGACGAGAAAGTCATGGCGAACTAGTTTCCCATGGCTCTCAAGGATGGTGCCTGCTCCTGGCTCCTGAACCTGCAGCACGGCTCAATCTCCTCCTGGGATGAGATGCGCAACCACTTCGTCGCCAACTTCCAGGGCACCCGCGACCGCCCGCCGGCCGCGGGTGACCTGCGCCGCATCAAGCAACAACCAGGGGAGACCCTCTAGAAGTACATCCAGCGCTTCAACAACACTCGCCTCAAGATCCCCAAGGTCATGGACGAGGCCATCATCTCCGCGTTCTCTGACGGCGTCCGCGACATCAAGATGAAGGAGGAGCTCGCTATCCACGAGGAGCTGTTCAACCTGGCAACCAAGTGTGCAAGAGCTGAGGAGGGGCGCCTTTCCCTCCTCGAGCTGCCAGCCGCAGGCGCGGAGGAGAAGAAGGCCAAGGCCAAGGACGTGAAGCGCAAGGAAGCAGCTGTGCTCGCAGCAAAGCCGGACACCAAGCGAGGCAGGGACCAGCCTGAGTCATCCAAGGGCAGCCGACCGTTCTGCGCCTTCCACAACCTAAACACCCAGAACACCAGCGACTATCAAGAGCTCAGAGCGATTCGCGAAGGATGCTTCGATCGACGCCCCGAACGCAGCAACCGGGGCTACGGCCGTGGAGGAGGACGTGGAGGCGGACGGTGGGACGACCGTGGCCCGCGCCAGGAGTGGCGTGACAGGCCTCGTGAGGACCGCTGGCAGGACCATCCTCGCGAGGGCGCCTGGAGGGACCAGCCTCGTGAGGATCGTCCTCAGGGCAACGCCGGTCTTCCCCCGCTGCCGCCACCACCAAGAAGGAACGAAGATCACCATGAGAACGGGGGGGTTGGGGGCTTCCAGGAGCCGCGTGCTATCGCCTGCATCTTGGGCGGCGCTCAGGCCCCAGTCTCTCATTGCATCTTCAAATAGTTCGCTAGTGAGGTGAATGCAGTCCTCCCCAAGCTCGAGGCGACGCGCCCGCTCAGGTGGTCCCAGTGCGCCATCACCTTCAACTAGGCAGATCAGCTCAAGTGCGCTGCCACCGCTGGTGCCCTCCCGATGCTTTGTTCACCAGTCATCAGCAATGTGCAAGTTACCAAGACCCTCATCGACGGCGGCGCAGGGCTGAACGTCCTATCCGTCGACACGTCGGACAACCTCCAAGTCCTGTATGAGCAGCTTCAGCCTACCAAGCCTTTCTCAGGAGTGACCGACGGTTCCACCACACCGATAGGGCAGGTCCGCCTGCCTGTCACCTTCGGGGAGCGCAAGAACTACCGCACCGAGCTCATCGACTTCAACGTCGCGCACATACGCCTGCCATATAATGCCATCCTCGGGTATCCGGCCCTGGCCAAGTTCATGGAGGTCACCCACCATGGCTACAACGTCCTCAAGATGCCAGGAAGCGGCGGAATCATCACGGTCCCATGTAAAGAGAGAGATGCGGTGTGCTCCCTCGAGCGCGCCTTCCAAGCTACAGCAATCGATGACCCCAAAGGCGTGGGCCCTCTTGAGGCCCTCCCCAAGAAGAAGAAGCAGCTGCGCCATGCAGGATCTCAGGAGGGTGGCGACGCAGCTGGAGCCTCGTCAGGATCAGCGCCCGCTCTAGGGGCGCCTCCCTCCATCGCATAGGAAGGCGCACCCGGCGCCCTCCTCAGGCAGGGCTCAGAGGCTCTCTTCTGGAGGGCGTCAGACCTTGCCAACCTCACGAGGGAGGCGCTTGGGCACCACTTGGAGGCGTGCTTCGCGACACGTTTCCCTCAAGAGAACACATGGCAACGAGTGCCCACCACTCAGGAGTTCATCACCAAGACCACTCAGGAACTGCAAGACGCAAGGGCCATGCGCGGCGGCCACCGCTCACCAGGAGCAGCTCCCCATCCAGGCGACGATGCCGGGCTGCGCGTCTGCATCGACGTCCCAGGGCTCAACAGGGCCGCATCTCAGGAGCTATTCTGGCCTTCACGTGTGGGCCGTTGCGAGGGTCCACCACACAGCTACATTCGCATGCCCTTCGGCTTCCGACCATGGCGTCAGCCTATCAGCACAACATGGGGCGTGCCCTGGCGGCTCAGGAGGCCAGGTACCACACCGTCCTGGCAGATATGGAGACGGTCTTCGAGGAACCACCCGAGCCCCCAGAGCCTCCCGAGGCTCAGCGCCCCGGTGGCTCGTGAGGAGCCATTCCTTCGCCGCGTACCTTCAGCTGCCCCAACCCTCCTTCGTCAACAGAACTAGGTGACATTTTCCAAGTTCGTTTAGCTGGGAGCGCCCCTCGGGCTGCATTATTCCCAGGCCACATGGGTCCGTCCCTGTGGCATGTATCCCTTTTGCTTATGTCTTTAGCTTACCTTGTTGGGGGCGCCCCTCGGGCTGCATCATCCCCAAGCCGCTCGGGCCTGACCCAGTGGCATGTATCTTTCTGCATTTACCCAAGTTGATTTGTCTTCCATGCTTAATCTGCCTATGATTACCACCTGCTCGGTTGCCACCCGCCACGGGTCCACCCCTCTATGATGCAATCCGCTTGCGCGTTAAAACGGGGGCTCCTGAGCATCGCGACTGAGGAGCTCTTACTGTCTCTCCAGCCCTCACCCCCTGGCCTTGACCACGGCATCGTGACCTGGCATACCAGCGGCGGCTGAGCTCGCTCGAGGGCCGGGACCTGAGGACGTAGAGCGCTTGCACCTAACCGTCTCACAGGAACACACAGCCATCGAACACTCAATACCAGGCGCAACCCGCCTTGAGGTAGGGCCTCGTGAGTCCCGCGCTGGCTCACGAGTGCCCAGATACACCTCGCAGCCCTGCTGTTGAGGATATAGACCTTAGAGTCACCCGCCAGGAGGGGCTGGGTTACTCATATGGTCATTGCCAGAAGCCCGGCGCCAAGCCTGAAGACGGTGGGCCATAGATGGGCTTAAGACCTGGATACGGCTTAAAGCCCGTACTTGCAATCATTATTATGCTAGAACTTGTAGTGTAAGGCAAGGATAGTTGAGAGTCCGAGCCGGACGCTCTTATGAGCCGGCCGGGACTCTGAGAGCTGCTAGGCGTCAGCCTCCCTATATAAGGGGACGACCCGGCAGCGGTTTAGGGACAAAGAACAATATCATCGAGAGCCGGGCATAGCAGTTTAGCTCCCTGGTGATCGTAACCCTAATCAATACCACCTCAAACTGGACGTAGGCTTTTACCTTCACCGTAAGGGGCCGAACCAGTATAAACCCTCGTGTTCCTTGTCCCGCATTAAACCCCTTCAAGCTTCCTAGCTGCGATGGCTCCACGACTAAGTCCTAGCTCGAGGACATCTGCCGTGACAATTCCACGACAGTTGGCGCCCACCGTGGGGCCAGCGCACGGTGGATTTGAGTTCTTGAAGGGCAGCTTCGAAGGGCTCAAGGGATACGCTGTGGGCCGGATGACCAAGAGTCGTCGCGGCAAGCTCTACATCGACGATGCAAGCTGGGGCCCCGACGCCGGCTCAATTGAGTACGGGTACCGGGTCCCCTTCGGCGGAATTCATGTTTTCATCGGCAAGATTGGTGAGCCGGGCCCTGAGCCGGATCTCTGCGCCGATCTCAACGAGACGGCTCAGCGTGCACGACCCGCCCGGGCCCGGCCTGCCGTAAGGCATGCTTTTGTGGGATGCGTCCATGGAGGGCTCTCTGATCGATCTGGGTCTGGTGATGAGACGGCCGCCGGCTCTGACGGCGAGTCGTCCACCGATGAGTCAAACTCGTTGTATCAACTTCAAGATGGCCGACTCATGGGTTATTCCGACGGTGACAGTGTGCCGGACCCGTTTGAGCCGCCAAGTCAGGTTGGGGTCTTTATGACCGGTGCACAGCCTGTTCAGGACCCTGCTGCTGGAGCGGGGAACCCGGTGCCCTCGCCGGCTCAAGTGCTGATGGATCTCACGGACAATATGACAGCCCTGTTAACCGCCACGGTTGACCCGGCGGATCAAGCTCAGCATGATGCGGAGGTGGCACAGTTAAAGTTGGATCTAGTGAAGGCTAAGGAGGATCTGGCAGCGGAAGGGATTAGGATGGCTGCGGAGCGGGCGGCTCTCGATGCCCGAACCCAATTGATTCAAGCGCAGTCCTTCCGGCTCACGATGGATCAAAACGCGTCCAATGAAGTCCTGAGAAGGAGGCATCAAAAGGCCCAATCTCGACTCCCTCCGGTTTACGATCCACGCAACCTTTTCAACACGCCAGGTGCAGGGTCTAGTAACCCGCCAGGGGTCATAGTGCTCGGGTCTGGGACCCCTATTCAGCCATAGGTAATGGGGCCTCCCCAGGTGCCCCTGCCCCTCCCCCAGTATGTGCCAATACCACCGGGTCATTATAATAACCCGCTGGAGAACATGGTCGTTGCGGCAGTGCGGCTGGCGGCTCTCCCGGTCGACGGCGACTCTCCGACGGCTATTGAAACCCGCCGGGTCAGGGAACTCCTTCCGACAGCGCTGACGCAGCAAGAGGCGTACTCCTACAGCCGGGACAGGATCCACTCGACCCCTCGTCCAGGCCGGAGCCCGAGTTACAGCAGACACATGGTCTCAGCAACCGGCTCAAGTAACGTCCGACGCCATGACCCGCCCCCTGGCCATGGCCCAGCTCATAATGGAGCCTTTCACGCAGCAGACCAAGACAGAGCGCGGCAAGAGCAGGAGCAGGTGCCTCAGTTGACGGCTTACCAGACTCCCCCGGCTTATCCGACGACGTCCGTCGATGTGGGTATCCCTACCAGGTCTGGGGGTGTCCCCTGCTTAGTGCCAGCTATCCGCAATGAACGTCTGCCCAAGGACTTCAAAGGCCCTAGGAAGGTGCCCAATTATATGGCTGACTTACAACCCGCAGCCTGGATCGAGGGTTACGAGATGGCCATGGAACTACTGGAGGTCAGTGAGGCGGCAATGGCCAAGTACTTCACCATGATGTTGGATGGGACTGCCCGCACTTGGTTGAAAGGGCTACCGCCGAATTCCATCGGGTCTTGGGCTGAGCTGAAAGCCCGGTTCATCCAAAACTTCAAAGATACCTGTAGGCAGTCTATGTCAATTGTGGATTTGACTAACTGTAAGCAGCAGGAGGGTGAATCCACGACTCATTGGGTCCGCCGGGTCAAGGAGATCATACATTCATCAGATAAGATGGATGCCGGCTCTACAGTCTTAATGTTGGAACAGAATTGTCGTTTCATGCCCCTGAAGATGAAACTCGGGCGGCTTAAGCGCGACTGCAGTGATATGGGTACACTAATGGCGGCTCTTGTCAAGTACGCCGATTCTGATGGTACCAAGGATCCCCCTTCAGATGATGAAAGGGCGGGGAAGGGAAAGAAGAATGGCAATGGCAAGGGTCCTAAGCATAAC
This sequence comes from Aegilops tauschii subsp. strangulata, assembly GCF_002575655.3. NCBI lineage: Eukaryota > Viridiplantae > Streptophyta > Magnoliopsida > Poales > Poaceae > Aegilops > Aegilops tauschii. Next base: position 249,541,421 of record NC_053035.3, read on the forward strand.
CCGGGTAACCAAGGAGGAGGCAAGCGCAAGGCCGATGGCAGCCTAGAGTTTGTAGCCAACGCCAGCTCACAAGGTAATAACCAGCGACGCAAGGGGAGGCCCCCTCCCCGAGGCGGCGGGTCAGGCCCGACACTGGAGCAACTGTTGAATGAGCCTTGTCCAAGGCATGGCTCTAGAGAGAAGCCAGCGACTCATCTATGGAAGGATTGTGCAATCATGAAGGCCTTTAAGAATTACAATGGCCCGGGCGGCGGCTCAGGCGCCGGCGGCTTTCATGGCCCGGGCGGCGGCTCAAATTCTGGTCCTCAGAATGGTCAAGGGGGCTTTAATCAACAGTCTGGCCAGGGTCATCAATAGCAGCAGGGGGTTATCAGACGAACCCAAAGCAGCATAGCGGTGGACAGTATCATGTGTTTACCACTAGTCTGTGCAAGCGAGATCAGAAGCTTCATAAGAGGGCTGTGAATGCTGTTGAGCCGGCGGTTCCGCGCTACTTGCGGTGGTCTGAGCAGCCTATAGTGTGGAGCAGGGAGGATCACCCTCCACGGGTGGATAATCCGGGTCACTTGGCCCTGGTGGTGGCTCCTCAGGTGAGAGGATATAAGTTTACTAAGGTGCTCATGGATGGAGGCAGCAGCATCAACATCCTCTATTATGAGACATTCCGTCGTATGGGGTTGATTGATAAGAACCTCAGCCAGTCCAACACTATTTTCCACGGCGTGGTACCTGGTAAGTTGGCTTATCCAGTCGGCAAGATTGAGTTGGAAGTGGCCTTTGGAGATGAGAACAACTACAGGGTGGAGAAATTGACCTTTGAGGTGGTCAAGATAAGGAGTCCATACCATGCTATATTTGGACGGCCGGCTTACGCCAAATTCATGGCACGGCCGTGTTATGTGTACTTACAACTCAAGATGCTGGGTCACAATGGGACCATTACGGTTCACGGCAGCCGGAAAGTGGCTCTGGAGTGTGAGGAAGGCGATGCAGCTTATGCAGAATCTGTTTGCGCTACAGAAGAGTTGAAGTTTTACAAAGACAATGTTGACCCAACAGATATGACCTCTCTGAAAAAGCCGACTACGGAGAATGAGCCGGCGATGAAATTTAAGTCGGCTGATGAAACTAAGCTTGTTGATTTTGTTCCAGGAGATTCATCTCAGCAGTTTAGCATCAGTGCCAATCTGGATCCAAAATAGGAAAGCGCGCTCATCGAGTTCATCCGTGAGAATAGGGACATCTTCGCATGGAAACCTTCTGACATGCCAGGTGTACCTAGAGAACTCGCTGAGCACACTCTGAATGTTGATCCGAAATTTAAGCCGGTCAGGCAGTTCCTTCGGCGATTTAATGAAGAGAGGCGGAAAGCTATTGGTGAAGAAGTGGCCCGGCTCTTGGCGACCGGGTTTATTGTTGAAGTCTTTCACCCAGACTGGTTAGCTAACCCGGTGCTCGTAATCAAGAAGAACGGCACCTGGCGGATGTGTGTGGACTACACGGACTTAAATAAGGCGTGTCCGGCTGATCCTTTTGCCCTTCCCCGTATTGATCAAATTATTGATGCTACGGCCGGTTGTGCGCGCTTAAGTTTCCTGGATGCTTATTCCGGATATCATCAGATTAAAATGGCAGTTAAGGACCAGGAGAAGACGGCGTTCATCACTCCCTTTGGAGCCTTCTGCTATGTATCCATGCCCTTTGGACTCAAGTGTGCACAGGCGACTTATCAGCGTTGCGTGCAGAACTGTCATCATAAACAGATTGGGCATAATGTTCATGCTTATGTGGACGACATTGTGGTTAAATCCATAAAGGAGGAAACCCTGATAGATGATTTGAGAGAAACCTTTGATAATCTCCGGGTCTACAAGATGATGCTTAACCCAGCCAAATGTGTCTTTGGTGTTCCTGCAGGCAAACTCTTGGATTTTTTGGTTTCTGATAGAGGCATTGAAGCTAACCCGGAGAAGATCAAGGCCATCACCTCCCTAGCTAAGCTGGCGTGTATAAATGACGTTCAGCGCTTGGCGGGTCGCATCGCTGCTTTAAGCCGGTTCATAAGCCGTCTGGGTGAGAAGGCCATGCCGCTATATCAGTTGATGAAGAAAACTGATAACTTTGTCTGGAATGATGCAGCCAATACTGCCTTTGAGGATTTGAAGAAGCAGCTGGCAGAGCCTCCAGTCCTTGCTGCTCCGGTTGATAAGGAACCCTTATTATTATATGTGGCGGCAAACACACGAGCCGTCAGTGTGGCTATGGTGGTGGAGCACAAGGAGGAGGGTAAGGAGCATCCGGTTCAGCGGCCGGTTTATTATGTCAGCGAAGTGCTCATTGAGTCCAAGCAGCGATATCCGCATTGGCAGAAGCTTGTTTATGGTGTGTTCATGGCGAGCCGGAAACTTAAGCATTATTTTCAGGGTCATCCCATCACTGTGGTCAGTTCTGCCCCTCTTGGTGATATCATTCAAAACAGAGAGGCCACAGGGAGAGTAGCTAAGTGGGCTATAGAGCTTGGACCTCATGGTCTCAAGTACGTGCCACGCACTGCTGTTAAATCTCAGGCCTTGGTGGATTTCATCAATGACTGGACAGAGTCACAAGTGCCCGAGCAGAAGCCGGATAACTCATATTGGACTATCCACTTTGATGGGTCCAGGCAGTTGGAGGGCTCGGGGGCTGGAGTCGTGTTGGCTTCCCCTAAAGGTGACAAGTTCCATTATGTGCTACAGTTGTTGTTTCCTTGCACTAACAACGCGGCTGAGTACGAGGCCTTGCTCCATGGTCTTCGGATGGCTAAGGAGATGAGCTTAAGCCGGGTAAGGTGCTTCGGCGACTCAGACTTGGTGGCTCAACAAGTATCAGGAAAGTGGGATTCCAAGGACCCTCTCATGGCGGCTTATCGCCGCGAGGTTGATGCCATTGCTGGGCACTTTCAGGGTTACCAAGTGGAACACATCGATCGCAGGAAGAACGAGGCGGCGGATGCTTTAAGCCGGCTGGGCTCTCAGCGAAAACCGGTGCCGCCTAACACTTTCCTGGACGTCCTGTATAGCCCTTCTGTTAAGTTGCCTATGGAGGACGACTTGGCTGTCCCTGACCCGGAGGCACGACTGGTGGCGGCTCTCCATATCATACCAGACTGGACAATGCCATATCTGGCTTACATGACCAGGGGCGAGTTGCCTGAGGATGAAACTTTGGCCAGGCAAATAACCCGGCGGGCTAAGTCAATGATTGTTATCAATGGGGAGTTGCATCACCGCAGTGTTACGGGGGCGTTTCAGCGTTGTGTTTCCCCTGAGGAAGGTCAAGAGATCTTGCGTGAGATCCATGAAGGGGATTGTGGCCATCACGCCGGCTCAAAGTCCCTTGTGGCCAAGGCTTTTCGTCATGGTTTTTATTAGTTGACGGCTCATGCTGATGCAGAGGACTTGGTCAGTAAGTGTGATGGTTGCCAGAGGTTCTCACGACAGGCTCATGTGCCGGCTCAGGAGCTGAGGATGATCCCAATTACTTGGCCCTTTGCGGTCTGGGGGCTTGATATTGTTGGGCCTTTCAAACGATCCAAGGACAAGAAGACCCACCTTTTGGTGGCAGTTGATAAATTCACAAAGTGGGTGGAAGCTGAGCCAGTTAGCAAGTGCGATGCAGCCACAGCGGTTCAATTTATGAAAAAGGTGATTTTCCGCTTTGGCTTTCCGCACAGCATTATAACTGACAATGGCACCAATCTATCCAAAGGTGCCATGGAAGAGTTTTGTCAACGAGAGCATATCCGACTTGATGTCTCCTCAGTTGCTCATCCTCAATCTAATGGTCAAACTGAGAGAGCTAATCAGGAGATTCTGAAGGGCATCAAGCCCCGGCTTTTGGTCCCTTTGCAACGGACGCCGGGTTGTTGGGTGGAGGAGTTGCCCTCCGTGTTATGGAGCATCAACACTACTCCTAACAGGTCTACAGGTTTCACGCCTTTCTTCATGGTTTATGTGGCAGAAGCAGTCCTCCCCAGTGACATCCGTCATGACTCACCTCGAGTGGCGGCTTATGTTGAGACGGACAATGAACAGGCGCGCCAAGATGCTCTTGACTTGTTGGACGAACAGCGTGATGTGGCAGCAGCTCGCTCAGCGATTTACCAACAAGACCTGCGTCGTTATCATAGTCGCCGGGTTAAATCCCGGGTCTTCCAGGAGGGTGATCTCGTGCTCCGGCTCGTCCAAGATCAAACAGACGCGCACAAGCTATCCCCGCCTTGGGAAGGGCCCTTTGTGGTCAGCAAGAATTTGCACAACAGGTCATATTTCCTCATTGACATTCGGGAGCATAAAGATTCCCGTAAGTCAGAGGAAGAGACCCGTCGGCCGTGGAACATAACTCAGATTCGGCCTTACTACACTTGAGCCACCGGCTCTCGTGATGTACATATTTCTCTCAGCCATGTATATATTATGATAAGCAATAAAGCAGGACCTCTGTCCTTTTTTCTCCTCCAAATATGCACGTGTTGTTTTCATTGCAAGATTACATGATGACTTGAAGGAGGATCCGGCTTATGATCGTATTCGAATCTAGCCGTAAGCAATAAGGTCACTTGGGGGCTTCCTGTTCAAACATGGGTCATATTCGAACCAAAGAGAACATAGCTGTCGATACCCATTTGATTGGCAAAGTGCCGAGCTCATTGGGGAGTTTTCTTTGATCATATTTGAATCTTAGTTTAACCCCTTTGAGAACCGACGTGGATCGTATTCGAATCAGCGTCGTTGAACAATTCTTAAAATCACTTGGGGGCTTCCTGTTCAAACATGGGTCGTATTCGAACCAAAGAGAACATAGCTGTCGGTACCCTCTTGATTGGCATCGCCACACCCACTGGGGGCTATATGATCGTATTCGAATCTTAGCATAACCCCTTTGGGTCGGGTCTCTGGTCGTATTCGAACCGGAAGCCCCTAAGTTCTTCTACTTTATAGTCAGTTTTGTCTGATTATTTCAACGTGTGTACGGCCGAGTCTCACTTTGCCGGCTTAACTTCGGTTTATAGTGTTAGTTGAACACAATGGGTGTTATTAAGACAGGTAAACCGGAATTTCGGTAAACCGGAAGTATGCTTGCAGGCTGCTAAATATGTTATTACGGCTGTGTTAAGGATATAATTGAAGACCAGTCCTTTTTGATTCATACTCCGGGTTACATATCTAAAACTTATGATTCTCAGGGCGGTAAGCCGCCTCAAGACTTGTGAGTTGTCTTTCTCTGCAGGATAATTAAAGGCAACTATTTTGAAATTAAGGAAGACAAAGGATTGATTATGACCCGGAGAAACATAAAGGAGACAATTTCAACAGACTTCAGAATTCAAGGCGTGCACGATGGCACGACAAAGATAAAGTATTGATCCTACTCTATTACAAGACTCGTTGAGTCCAAAAGGGTGAGGCATTGTTTGGTAAACCGCCAGCCGAGTTACGACGCTTGCTGAGTTGAAGTCTCCGGCTCGTTCCTATCTCCTCCTCTGGCTGATCCCAAGACCCGGAAAGTTGATGACTTCCAGTCGATGCTGTTGAGAGCTTCGAATTGGGCTTCCTCGTCAATTAACCCCGCCGGGTCAATTTCCGGGGCGAAGGTGTGCTGACGAGCCGGCGGGATCAAGTTGAGGGCTTCATAGCATGGAGTAGGGATCCTCCGATTTTCTGCATCGTAACCCGGCTGATACTTAGTCAGATCTGTATCATTGCCAATCAGAGTGGCCACCGGGCGTACGGCCTTCACGCAAGCTGCAAAGTCCTTCTGATCGAAAGCGGAGCCGTCTTCCTTCAGGCTTGGATAGCCAAGGGCGATGTCCGCCCGGTCTAACTCCGGCAGGAACGCCTTGGCCCGGCTCAGCGCGGCGATCGCTCCGGCTCTTGCAGAGGCCCGTCGCAGCTCTTGGATCCGTTGAGGCAGTACAGCGAGCCGGCGAAGAACTTCTGCCAGGTGAGTCGGCACCTCGTTGGATAGGGCCAGCACAGCTAAGGCACGCTGTGACCCGGTGTAGAGCTATTCCACCAGGGTATACACGGCCTTCAGCTTGGTTACCATGCTATGGTTGAGGTTGGCACTTCTGGGACCTGTTTAACAGAATCAGATAAGCCGCCGACAAGGATGAATTATGAGATATAAAAATTCTAAACTTGATGAAAGCCGGTGAGGCGACTTACCGAAGATGGCGGCCACCATCTGGGACACCTGGCGCTTTAGGCCGGAGAGCTCGGCGGTCTTCTCGGCGAGAGTCTTCTCCGCCTGTTCAGCCCGGTTCACCAATGCGGCCTTTTCTTCGGCCCACGCCTTCCGCTCAGCGTCAAACTCTGTCTTCAGCTTCTCTTGCGCGGCGATGCTGGATACGAACTTGGCGTTTGCCTTCCGGGTCTCCATCTCTTGCATCTTCAGCTGGTTCTTGAGATCGGCAAGGTCAGCCTCAAGCTTCTTGCCAGCAGCCTGTATAGATTTCCGGGTTATGGCATGAACAGTTACTATGCAAATGTAAAGTCCCAAGCTCTTGCCAAGCAAAGACACTTGGCACTTGGGGGCTAATGCATATTGAACGTATCTATCTACAAACTGCCGGCTCAATTGAGTAAGCCGGAACCTAAGTCTACAACATATTCAATCATAAGTCGTCGACTTGGGGGCTAGCATGGTAAAGGTAGCTATGCAGTAAGTAAGAGGACAGCAGAATGATACCTCAGATTTCTGCTGGATCTGGTTCACCATGGCAACCTCTGCGTCCCGGCTCTTGTGCACTTGGCTGATGTAGCCAGAGACGAGCTCTCCAATGCTCAGGTTGGCGTAGCCGGAGAGGTCCAGGTTCACCCGGTGGGGCTGCAGCAACTCCCCCTTAGCGGAGCACTTGGCCAGCACGGTAGGTCTCCCCGGCTCAACGAACTCCGTCCAGGTGATTACCACGTCCGGGTCGTCTGCTGGTGGAGCTGAGCTGGAGGCCTCCGGGTTAACAGAAGCTTCTGTAGTTGCCTTGGTAGTTGGGGCAGCGGGTGCAGAGGCGGATGGCGGCTCTTGAGCGGCTGCCTCTGGCTCAGGCAAGTCCGGCTCATCGACCGGTTTGGACTTCTTCGCCCTCTTGGTGATCTTGGCCTGGGCACTGAAAGGACAAAAAGATTAAACACAATAGGGTAAGTGAAGGCAAAGGTGCAACGTGAGATGGTTATCATTACCCGGGCACGGTCTTGAAAGCCGGCAGACTTGACTGCATAGAGTCGCCGGAAGAGGGGGAGGTCTCCTGATAATTTGAGTCAGAAGAATTGAGTGGCTGACGTATAACACCCGCCAACGGATGAAAAGGGTACAAGTGGGAAATAACCTCAGTTCGGCGCTTCCTTGATGCGTCAGGTAACCCGGAGGAGAGGTCGGTGTCCTTGTTGGTCCGGGTGTGACGCCGGCTCTCATGAACCTGTCGCTTAAAAATAAATTGAGGATCTTGATAAGCTAAAGGATGTGAAAAGCTTACTTTCCGGGTTACCCTTCGGACTTTCGGCCTTGGCAAGGGCTCCGAGTCGGAGGAAAGTGACATTACCTCTTCAACCACTGGGTTACTGGCTCCGGTGTCATCCTTTTGATGAACAAGTGTTGGTAAGGCGGACAGAGATAAACAATAAAACATAACAAAGAGCCTACAGGTTCAGGGGTTACCTCTGACTCGGAGCTGTCGCTTAGTTGCATCAGCTCCGAAGCAGTTGGTCTACTTCCCTTCTTACGGGGAGCGGCTTTTTTGGCGGCTTTCTTCACCTTTCTGGCCTTCTTGGCCGCCTCATGGTCATACTTGACCCGCCAGAACTTGTCGTCAGCCTGAAAAATACAATGATGATTTCTTCAAACGATTCAGATGAAAGTTATATACAGAAGAAGATAGGATGATCAGATTGGCGGCTTACCGCTGGGGCTGGGTTGGTCTTGCAGAAGGGGGCTAACCCGGTCCTTCCGCAGTCTGCCAGGCTCTCGTTTAAAAGAGCCTTGGTCATCTCCTCTGCAACGTCTTCAGGAAGATCATTGCGGCTGTGTCTCTGAGGGTCGTCCTTTCGGCCCGTGTACTCACACATTAAGCCGGGGCGGCGGCTCAATGGGATCACCCGCCACGAGATCCAGACCCGGACCAGATCGATTCCATTCAGACCATTGCCCAGGAGAGCCTTGATCTTGTTGATAGTGGGGAGTAGAGGCTGGCGCTCCGCCGCAGTCAGTTTGTCTGACAGCGGGTGTGTTGACTCCAGACGCGATGGGCGAAAGCCGGGCAGCGGACTTTCATCAGCCGGTGACGTGTCTTGGCAATAGAACCAAGTCATGTTCCAGTCCTTTGGGTGGCTCGGTGGCTCGGCATAAGGGAAAAGACAGTCTCTTCGCCGCTGAATGGAGATGCCGCCTAGTTCTAGACTTGGCCCATTGGCGCACTCGTTCTGACGGTTCAAGTAAAAAAGCTCTCTGAAGAGCAGCAGACTAGGTTCTTCTCCAAGGTAAACCTCGCAGAACACTTGGAAGTTGCAGATATTGGACACTGAGTTGGGTCCTATGTCCTGAGGCCGCAGATCGAAGAAATTCAGAACGTCTCTGAAAAACTTTGAACCGGGCGGTGCGAAGCCCCGGCTCATATGATCCGCAAAAATCACTACCTCCCCGTCCTTTGGCTGTGGTCTCTCTTCTGATGGGTCAGGGGCACGGTAGGACATGATGTCTTTCTTGGGCAGATATCCAGACTTAACAAAATCCGCTAGGGTCTCATTGGTGACATTGGACCTCATCCAGTTGCAAGTGATGGAGGCTTTGGGAGCTTTGGGAGGCATGGTGAAAGTCGGCAGTCTATGATAAAAGGAAAAACGTCCGGGTTAATTATGAGCCGGAAGAAATCTACAGTTCAATGTCAAGGTGGCGGCTTATGAAGGGGACTAATGGTATACATTTAAGTGCATCGGGCTATTTAAGCCGCCGAGGGATTGAGAGTAATTTGATTGTCTACAGGCTTTATCACAGCTAAGCCGGAAATTTTATGGCGCATGGTTTTCTTTAAGCCGGAAGGTTCTACGGCGCGTGGTTTCTTTAAACCGGAACTGTAACCCGCCGAGATTCAATGATTGCAGTTTTTTACTGTGTGTGGTAAACAGGTTTCACACATCGCAGTAAAAAATTTGGATCAAAATGGTTGGGTAAAAGAAAAGTTTCTAGACCTAGAAACAGACGAGAGGAGGTTCTTGAGCTTGAACAAGGCTCTTATGCAGTAAAAAGAGGGATATTTGCATGAGAAATGGGTCTTCAACGTCTACCACAGTAAATCTATACAGAGCTAAGATCAAAAAGGGGCAGTAAAATTCAAATCTACTGAGAGCCGCGATGAACTACGAAGAACAGAGGAAGAACTATGAAGCCCTAGTGCGGATCTGCCCTATGCAGTGGTGAGGACTCACCGGAGCTGAGGAGGAGCGGAGGTTGCCGCTGTTTGTCTGGACCGAGTCAGGGTGATGCAGCGGCCAAGGTTGACGAAGACCGGGGGCGCGACGGCGGCGACAGTAGCAGAGCTCGGGCAGGGGAGCAGTGGCGCGAGGAAGAAGATGAAGGAGAGAGAAGTGGCTGAGAGCCCGTCGGGCTGGCCTATTTATAAGGCGAGCTCATAAGTGGGCGCGAGACCACGGCGTGGTTATCTCCCCACGAAACGCCTCGATTTTTGGGATGACAATAAAGAAAAAGATCCGTTGCGGATCTGGCGGAGTAAAAAACGGGCTTAATGGAAGATGACGTCATGGCGGATTATCCGGAGTCCGGAGGATGACGTCACGCCAGGTTATGGCCTTCACACAATTGTAAGCCGGAGGTTTTCTGTCAAAGGAATGGAAGATTGACATGAGCCGGCTCAAATCAATATGGGGCCTAATGTTGAGGATATAGACCTTAGAGTCACCCGCCAGGAGGGGCCGGGTTACTCATATGGTCATTGCCAGAAGCCCGGCGCCAAGCCTGAAGACAGTGGGCCAGAGATGGGCTTAAGACCCGGATATGGCTTAAAGCCCGTAGTTGCAATCATTATTACGCTAGAACTTGTAGTGTAAGGCAAGGATAGTTGAGAGTCCGAGCCGGACACTCTTATGAGCCGGCCGGGACTCTGAGAGCTGCTGGGCGTCAGCCTCCCTATATAAGGGGACGACCCGGCAGCGGTTTAGGGACAAAGAACAATCTCATCGAGAGCCGGGCATAGAAGTTTAGCTCCCTGGTGATCGTAACCCTAATCAATACCACCTCAAACTGGACGTAGGATTTTACCTTCACCGTAAGGGGCCGAACCAGTATAAACCCTCGTGTTCCTTGTCCCGCATTAAACCCCTTCAAGCTTCCTAGCTGCGATGGCTCCACGACTAAGTCCTAGCTCGAGGACATCTGCCGTGACAATTCCACGACACTTGCCGTGCAAGCCATGTGTCAGGGCGGGGCTGTACACGCCCCTGGGGCTCCTCCTAGAAGGGCGCCCCCTCCCACGCACAAGTGGAAGCACCATGCTCCGCACTGGCCGTCAACACTGCCGAGGAGCGGCTATGCCCGTGCACAAGCAGAAGCACTATGCTCCGCGGTGGTGATAAACAACTGAGGGCGGCTCCACGGTCGGACCAACCTCAGGGAGCCCCAGAGCTCAGCGTCCGGCCTCACCGCAATGCCTCCCCTCGGGAGAGCAGCGCGAGGGGGCTAGACACGGGGGCTTCGCTCGGGTCACGCCCAAGCGTACGCCACCCAACCAGGCCTCCTGGGTCTGGGGGCTGCTCTCGGGTCACGCCCAAGCGCACGCCGCCCAAACAGGTCTCCCAGACCTGGTCGTCGCACGTCCCTCCCGAGGCCTCGGCAAGGGCGGGTATGGAAATTGTTTGCACGTCAAGGGGGACTCCTGAGCATCGCGACTCAGGAGCCTAACTGGTCACGTAGCCCCTCACTCCTTGTTCCGTCCTGATCTCCAGTCGTCCCAATGGTGGTTGAGGTATGCACGGGGCCGGGCTCTGCCGACGTAGAACATTAGTCTATCCTCGCGCCCTCTTCCTGTAAGCTGTTTGTGGGTCAAGGGGGACTCCTGAGCATCGCGACTCAGGAGCCTAACTGGTCACATAGCCCCTCACTCCTTGGTCCGTCCTGGTCTCCGGTCGGCCCAATGGCAGTTGAGGTATGCACGGGGCCGGGCTCTGCCGACGCAGAACACAAAGCGGATAGGAAGAAAATCGCAAAATCTCGAAGCAAATATTACAAAACATATTGTCCTCACAATATCAAATGAAAGTTTAACGCCTCCACGAGGCCTGATGCATGTTACAGGAATGAAACTGGAGATCAACTGTAGCTCACCCCTAGACACCGCCATCGCCTGCAGAAGGTGCTCCTCCCCGGGTAGCGACGTCTTCACCTGCACCACCAGCCGCAGGATCGGCGGCATCACCGGACAAGGGTGCGGAGGCAAAGCCGCGGAACCTCTTCAGTAGGGCCTCCACCTGACCTTGCACGGCTGCGGCGGCGGCTTCGGAGTGATCGTCAGGCACAGGCTCCAGCAGCTCGTCAAGACAAGCGTTGGGGTCGCGAAGGTGCAGGTGGCTGAAGACACGAGTCAATGCAGCTGAAGACAGGACGTGAGCTTCTGCCTCTGCCATGGGACCGATACCATCCACAACCCCCTCAAGCGCCTTCACCAAGGGAGGAAGCAGCAGGGTGGGGCCGTCCTCGTTGGTGGACAGCGGCCTCACCAAGCCGTGCTCGTAGAGCGTCTTCAGCGCCTTGCGAGACCTCTCCTCGAGATCGGCAAAGGCCACGCGGTCTTCGGCCAAGACTCGCGCCTTGGCGTCAAGATCAGCTTCCCTCGCCTTCACCTTCCGCTCCAGCTCCTCCAGCCGGCTGCGCTCGGCGACCTGCGTCTTCCCCAACTCCTCCAGCTCAGCATCACGGTTCTTGACGGCGTCCTCCTGGGCCTTCATCTCATCCTCCTTCACAAGGCGGCCGCGTGCTTCTTCGGCATGCTTGTCGCGCAGGTCCTTCAACTCGTCCTCCAGCTCTTGGCAGCGGTCGCGGGCGACCTTGGCGTCTTTCAGCGCCGCCTCACGATCGGCTGCAGCGTTGGCGGCGCTCTGCTTCTCCTTCTCGGAGGACGCCGCGGCTTGGCTGAGCGTTGCGCGGACCGCCAAGTCGGAGTGAAGCCAGCCAGAGGCCAGCTCCAGGCGCCCGGCCACCAGGCGCGGGTCCGCGCTCAGGAGATCTGCCTGCAACTGGGTCATCTCCAAAAGAGCGCGCTCCCGAACAGCAGCAGGAGCAGAAGAACCTGGGAGTGGAGGTACAGCAGTGGGAGGAGGCGACGCCGTCACCAAGGCCTGGGAGACTGCGGGCTCCGGAGCAGCTGGGACCTCTTCAACCGGGCCAGACGCCGGCACTTCTGGAGCCAGCGGGGCCATGGGGGCTGACTCCTCCCGGCGATGTTCCTCCTGGCCTCGCAAAGATGACCGGGGTGGGGAGGTGCGGGCGTTGGCGCATCCTTTCTCAGCAGAAGAGGGCGCGGTCACCGTACACTCTTTCCTCTTCTTCGCTGTGGGCAGTGGCCTGGATAGCCAAAGACGAAAGTCAGGAAGCAGCGACATGAGCGAAAACAAGATGGAGGTCGAACACTTACTGATCCACCGCGACATATTTCCGCTTGGGGAGCTTGAAGCCTGAAAGCCTCGGAGCCTGGGGAGTAGGCGCGCGGGCTCCAGGGGCAGAGGATGAAGCAGTAGAGGGCCCGGAGGCAGCTCCGGGCAGCATCAAGGCGGAGGCAGCATCCCGAGGAACCAGCGACGACCTACCCTTTGTCGGGACAAGGGGCTGCTCCCTCTCCTCCTGGCGAGCGTCGGTCTCGGCGTCATCCGGCAGGGCGCGGAGGATTTCAGCTTTGCTCAAGGGGGAGTTTTCCCCCATCTCTTCGAGGGTCGCCTCTGAGTCTCCCTCCTCTTCCTTCCCCCTGCCGGACTCATCGGAGGACACCTCCACCGGCTTCGTTGCTGCTGGGGCTCCGGAGAGCGCAGGCGGCACCAGCCCGTGTGCGTCGAAGGTCGGCCTGGAAAGCACAAGCGGCTCCCAATCCTTGCGGAGGAACAAAGGAGTGAAGCCACTCGGTGGGTACTCCTGATTGTCCCCAACCAGGAGGCGTAGGACAGCAGCCAGTTCGTCGCCAGGTAGGGCCCCTGGCCTCAGGAGGGTCTTGTCTTCTTCATCTCCGAGCTTCCACAAGGGGCGCGACCGCGCCTGGAGCGGGGCGACGCGCAGCATCAAGATTTCCCTCAGGAGGATGGCCCTTGTGACCTTCGCCGCCTTCGCGTTGCCTGGCTTCAGGTCGGTCCGCATCTGCCCCAGCACAAACGATGCCCGCTCATCAGTGAGCTTCTCGCAGGGCCACCCTTTGTTAAACTGGGGCGCCTCCGTTGGCAAGGCGAAACGCGGATGGGCGTGCTTGGCGTCCATCATGACCCATTTGGCTCGAAAATTGTCGGCCCTCTTCCCGGTGCTCGAGATTGAGTTGGCCTTGCCATATGCAATGAAATTGGTGCACCCGGAGATGTGTCCCTCGCTGACGCGAAGGAAGGAGAAGTGGCGTAGAAGCGCCACGGATGGCATCACGCCCAGGTACGCCTCACAGTAGTAGGCTAAGATGGACAGGAGGAGGATAGAGTTGGGGTGGAGGTGCAACACCTGCAACCCGTAGTGGTCAACGACCTCAAAAAAGAAATCGGAGAAGGGGGGAACCAACCCGACGACGATGCTGCTCGAGAAGAAGGGGAAGAAGGTGTGTCCCTCAGGCTCCGGCACGTCGGAGGCAAGCCGGAGCTCCGTCTTCCCCCCTTCGTTGCTCTCCCCCGCCGTCAGCAGGCGCACGGAGGCGAGGCTCTTTTCCGTGACGGTGGGCGCTTCAAGAGTTGGCGCCATGGGTCGCAGAGGGGGAGCAAGTTTGGAGCAGATCTTGAGGTACCGGTGGCGGGGAGCGAGAACGGGGATCTGGAGCAAGGCGAGGAAGAAACAATGAAGGAAAACACTGTCTGCGCCAGCCTTTTGTCAGGTCGGGCAAGTGCTGAGGCAGCGTGGGAAGTGGAGACGCCCACGTCCAATCAGCCGCCACGCGTCGACCGAGGCTGCAGGCTTTGGTGGCCCGCGGCGCTCCGTACTTGACCCTTGGCTTCGCCACGAAGCCAAGCCCGGGCGCACCTTGGGCCCGGGGGCTACTGTCGGTGTTCTGGGAATGGGGGTACCCAGGCTTGCCTGCGTGCGGCCCACGGCGTGGCTATGCTAGCGGGCATGTACGGCCCATCTTCATCAACAAAGCATTCAAGACCCTCGCGAGGGGCCAAGCCTCGCGAGGCGGACGACGCAAGACCTCCTGAGGAGCGGCCTCTCCAAGCTACCTCGCGAGGAGCGGAGATATCAAGGCGGGGCTGAAAGTGCGTTATATCGACTAGAGGGGGGGTGAATAGGCGATTTTTATAAATTCTTCACTGAGGAATTTGTGGGTGAGGAAATTCCTTAGCGAAGAACTACTTGCAGTGGAATAAGTACTCACAAGTATGCATAGCAGAGCACAACCATAGTCATCATGATGAAATGAAAACAAACATAGAGTACAGAAAGCGTAAACACAGGATAACACAGGATGAAGACAGACAGACTGAGGAAATTGAACTGAGGAAATTGAGAAAGTCTTCAGTCAAAGTCTTCAAACACATATATGAACAATTTGCACAACACAGGAATGAGGAAATGAAAGAGTTGAGGAAATAGAACCAGTTGGCTTGGTGAGGACAATGATTTGGTAGACCAGTTCCAACTGCTGTCTCAGTTGTACGTCTGGTTGGAGCGGCTAGGTATTTAAACCTGAGGACACCCAGTCCCGGACACACAGTCTTCACCGTATTCTCCTTGAACTAAGGTCACACAAACTCGGTCACTCGGCGATCCACAATTTCCTCTTGGATGCTCTAGACCATGACGCCTAACCGTCTGGAAGAAGCATAGTCTTCAAAGGTAACAAGCGTCGGATCCACGCAGGATCAATCTCTTCAGTGATGCTCAATCACTTTGGGTTTGTAGGTGTTTGGGTTTGGGGTTTTTCCTCACTTGATGATTTTCGCTCAAAGTCCTTGGAGGATGGGACGCTCTCAAATGACAAGTGTCAGTTTCTCTCGGAGCAGCCAACCAGTTAGTGGTTGTAGGGGGCGGCTATTTATAGCCTAGGGAGCAGCCCGCATGATACGACATAAATGCATTTCAATGATATGACCGTTAGATGGGTAGATATTTTGGGACAGCTGGCGCATAGCACAGCAATGGTCGGAAATTTGAGGTTCAAATTCCTCAGGGCTATCATGTTCCTCACTGTGTAGGCAATCCGCACTGGCGAATTCCTAACTGCTCAGTCAGAACAAATTCCTCAGAGACCAGAAGAACTTCGTCTCTGTCACTGAAGAATATGACTGAACTGTATAAGATTTCTAATGGCTTCACTCGAAGGGATTGGTAGGTGTAGGATTTTGAGTTGAGCATCACATGGAAATTTTTCCTTAGTATTTCCTCGACCCCCTTTAACAGTACGGTGTTTCCTATGACTCAAGAAAGAGAAAATGAAACTACGAAAACAAAAGTCTCCACGCTTCATGTTCCTCAGAAGAATACCAAGTCTTCAAGGTCACACCAATTTCTTCACTTTCAAAGTCTTCAGAAAGTCTTCAGAAAAACAAAGTCTTCAGTCAAAAAACTTCATTTTTAGGGGTCGACTTTCTCTGTAATTATCAAACTCCTCATAGACTTATAGATCCGTGTACACTCACAAACGCATTAGTCCCTTAACCTATAAGTCTTCAATACACCAAAATCACTAAGGGGCACTAGATGCACTTACAATCTCCCCCTTTTTGGTGATTGATGACAATATAGGTTAAGTTTTCAACGGGGATAAACATATGAAGTGTAAATACTAATATTGAGGAATTTGATTGCAAGATATAGAAGAACTCCCCCTGAAAATGTGCATAGTGAGGAATTCGCTTTTGAAGCAATGCACACTTGAAGAGTTGAAGAGATCTCCCCCTATATCTTGTAATTCATACACGCAGTTGACATAATATATGAAGAATTTGAAATGCATGATGAAATATGGTGACTGATGTAATTCAGCATGCGTGCAATAACATTAACGAGGAATAAGCATGCAGAAGAAACAGCAAAAGTATCAGGTCACCATAGAGTTTAAGTTTACAACTCGATCCAGCAAAGTCTTCAAAAGAACGAGAGTTGCAACTTAGAAAAAAAGCCCATATAATAGACCCGCTTGAAGACTAACTCAAATTTCTCCCCCTTTGTCATCAAATGACCAAAAGGGTTGAAAATGAGGACTAACGCCCCTGAAGAATATCAAGGTGATGAAGGAGCGTCAGCGTTGTTGGGGTCGGTTGTTGGAGTAGGGCCTGCCGTAGTGTCGTCCAAATCTTCACTTTCATTAGTGTCACGTGATGAAGAATAGGAGCTGGCCACCAAGGAAGGAACCTTGACCTTCTTGTACTTCTTCGGAGGAGGTGCAGCCCAGTCCGGATCGTCTGTGAGACCCATTGTCTTCAGATCTTCTTCACTATAGACTTGAGACAGAACAGCCCAGGTGCGGTTGAGGATTTCATGAAGGTAGTAGTGGTTTTTCTTCACTGCATTGTGGGTATCAGTCACGTTGTGAAGAATTGAACCAAACTGACGCTTGACCCATTTATGATTGCGATCAACCTTCATGGTGAAGATTGAGGAGTAGCTCACGGTCAGTCATCACCCTGGGTGCTGTGCCTTGAGGATTTTGCTTGGGTGCGTTGGCAGCAGAGTCATGGGTGGCAGAGTCATCATTGGTGGAGTAGGATGCAGCCTTGCGAAATTGTCCATCCAATGGACGACTGCCTTCATCAATTACAGCAGTAGCCTTGCCCTTTTCATCAGCTGAGGAATATGTCCGTTTGAGGACTTCAATTGGGGGCAAGTAGCTGCAATGGTTCAGTGTATCAGCTTTATAGTTGAGTGAAGACCTTGTCCTGATGAATCTCATTATCCAAGGTGCATAAGGCTTCAACTCAAATGGTGACATGGCGACATTAGCCAGAGTCCTCATGAAGAAATCATGGAAGTTTATGGGAATGCCATGAATGATATTGAAAAGCAGATTCTTCATGATGCCAATGACTTCTTCTTCATTTGAGTCGTGGCCCTTGATTGGACTCAATGTCTTTGTCAGAATGCGATAGACAGTCCGAGGCACATACAGCAATTCCTTCACAAGGAATTTTGTTCTTGAGGTCTGACCTGGCTTCAAGGGCTTCATCAGCACTTGCATGTAGTGATCGGTTAGCTCAGGTTCATTGTAGATGCAACAAGCACCTTCAAGGGGCGGACTGAGTGGTAAGGCACGAAGCAATTCAAAAGCAGGTGCCTTGTAGTGAGTGTTTTCGACATCCAGTCCAGCACCCATGAATTCACATCTTCAGAATTGCCGGTGATGTGCAGTGTTGCGTAGAATTGAAGAATAAGTTCTTCATTCCAATCACAGATGTCAGTGCAGAAATTTAACAGTCCAGTGTCGTGAAGAACACTGAGGACTGGCACGAAGCACGGCAAAGATTCCATATCCACATGAGGAATATGGTCATGATCGAAGACTTTGTCTTTGTTGAACAGCACTGAGGAATAGAAATTTGCCTGGCTGGCAGTCCAGAAACGCCTCCTCCTTATGCGAGCAGAGTCATAAGGGTTGTAATCAGTGAAGAATACATGCTCGCCAAAGAAGGCATCAGTCTTGAATTTTGCTTCCTGGAGAAGGTATCCTTTGGTTTGGGCAGAGGAGTGTCAGTGAGTTGTATCACAACCTCAGGAGTCACAATCTCAGGTTCTTCAGGCTGAGGAATTTCTGGTTCCTCTTCAGTGGCAGCCTGGTTCTGGAATTCTTCATTTTTAGTTTCTTCAACACTAGCGGCTGGAATGTCTTCATGAGCTTCATCAGATCCCATTTGAACTGTAGTGACTCGGGATTGAGGAATTAGCTGCAGTGGAGTGAAGAGTGGAGAATTGGGGTGCTGACTTTCCCAAAAGTCATCATTCATCAAAGGGCTGGTACAGCCAATGTCCACATCTTCATCTTCAATTTCTTCAACGCCGGCCTCTTCAGCAGTAAACTGAGGCACAGGCGAGGAAACCACTGGGGTTGAAGAGATTTCATGCACCTGAATTTCTTCATCCATCTGCTCTGACGTAGCAGCAGAAGGAGTTTCTTCATCAGATCTGCTACTGATCACATATTCTTCACCAAAAGGAACAAGGTCCTTTGATGGCATGGTTGAGATTGGAACAACATCAATCGGGTTTTCAAAAGAGCTGGTCATAGGCTTCATTTTCTTCGGAGCAGAAGAATCTGAAGAAGCTGATGCTTTCCTTTTCTTCACAGCTGCACGCTCTGCAGCCTTGGTCTTCTTCACATCAGATGCAGATGGAAGGATCGGAGTTGGGGTAGGCGCAGGAGGAGCAGAGGAATTTGGTTCAGTTTCTTCAGGTACAACTGATGCAGTTGCCCTGACCTCTTCATTTTCTTCAGGCGCACCGCTATTGGGTGCCCTGGAACTCACATTATCTTCAGCAGCCTGATTTTCATCAGCGGTGCTGGCATGTTCTTCAGTTTGCTGAGCAGATGCTTCAGCCTGAGTGACTTCAATATGCAAAGGAGGAGCGGCACTTGAAGTGAGTGTCTTCGTCAGATTGATGAACCTGACCTTGGCTCCTTTCCAATCAGCATGTAAGCGTTGAAATCATCGCCGAGGACTTTGATTTCGGACTGGAGCTTTACAAGTTCATGAGTTGTCATAGAGACAACATTGTTCTTCAGGAACTTCTCCTTCCTGTACTTTGCTTTCTTTAGTTTCCTGTCCTTCTCATATTTCCATTTTTCTTCACTGATGAAATGGGTCAGCATGTGACTTTGGCCAGGTATCAACTTGAAATTAGGCATAGGAGTGTTTGGGTCCTTGTGCCAGAGATCAATATAGTCGAGGATCAGCTTTGGATCCAAAAGTAGCGGCACTTCTGTGCCCTTGGCTCTAGCGACCCTGACTTGCCTGTCTCTGATGATTTCAGCAACTTCTTCATCATCACCTTCGTCTTCATCAGACGGTACTTGGAAGGCGACCTGCTTCTTCTGAGGACTTGGGTGAGAGCCTCGTCCAGCAGTTGTCTTTGTCTTCAACAGAGAGGGTCCTGTTGAAGACTTTGGTGCAGCTGAGGAACTAGCTGATGCTCCTGAGGCAATAGAGATGCCTGTAGTCCTTTGGCACATGGCAAGATGCACATGTGCTGAGGATTTTGTCGGAGCAGCTAAGGACTTTGGAGGAGCAGGAGCGGCTTGAGGAATTGGCCGTGAGGGCTGAGCTGAGGAAATTGGCTGTGAGGGCATTGATGAAGAAGCACTTGGCTTGTGCGCAGGCTTCTTTGCCATGGATTTCTTCGGCCGTACAGAGGCCTCAGCAGCTGCAGCAGTGGAATCTTCGTTGAATTTCTTCACTGCATCTTTTGCCTGTTTGGCCAACTTGGCTTCGCGCTTGGCCCATTCTTCAGGAAAATCCTCACCGCGCTTGATGCTAGTGGGATCTGCCTCTTGGCCAGGTGCCAATGGAGGTCTTGAGCATGGAGGAGTAACAGCGAATTTCTTCATGTACTTTGGAGTCACATACGTGTACTCCCTCCACTCTTTTGCCCATCTCCTTTCTATCCTCTGAATGCGCACCTTGCGCTGATTCTTATCTTCCTTAGGGGGTGTGCAGTACCCCGCATAACTGTCCTCAGGGATTTCAAAGGCAGTATTGACCTCAGGCTTCTTTCCTCCTTTTTGTGGCCTCTTTTCAGTAGCCATTTTCTTCAGTTGAGGAATTTGAACAATTGAACTCTCTGAAGAAGTATGCAACTTTTATTCAAGGAACGCTGCAAATGAGTTAAGTTAATGAGAACCTAGTGATTCAGCAGCGGACATGAGTACCTGTGAACAGAGTATAGTTGCGAGGAATTTGGAGAGGTCATATGCGTTCTCAGAAGGTTTTTCAATAAGAACAAGTTTGAGGAATTTGACCAGATGAGTCTTGAAGAATTTCACTAAGCGTTCTTTGTCTTAGGTTCCAGAGTTGTATAGATCTAAGATCCACACAATTGAGGAATCTTAAAGAAAAGTGATGCTTAGACAAACGAATCAAGAGCAGATGACATGTGAGGTGTTTAGTGTGTGAGGATTTGAAGAAAAAAACACCTTTGAAGATTTTGTGCTAAACATTTCAATCAAAGTGGGCAGTAAAAGTAACTTTTAATTACCCTGAACGAAGAACACGACGAACTGGGATGTGGAGAAGTGAAGCTCGTCTGTGCAGATCTTCCACGCCCTAACTTGGCGGAGGAAGACGGCTACGGCGGCGGCGGAGTGAAGATTTCCGCAGCCGGCGTGAGTACGGCGACGACGAGGTCGAGGCAGTGAAGCTCTTCCTCACCGGCAACGATGATGTAGCGGCAGCACTAGGGTTTGATAAGCTCGAGCTGGAGAGAGGTCGAGCGGAGTAAAAGAAGTGAGGAAGGGGAGAGGTGGTATTTATAGCCACAGTGAAAAACGGTTCGCCCGAAGAAATTGGACGAACGTGCCCCTGACCCTTCTCATTCGCACGACATGTGTCACCCACGTACTGAGTGGTGGAGATCGTGTTAGATCGTGGGTGAATAGATAAGTATATCATGGGAAGCGGAACGGTTTGAGCGGCAAAGCCGAAAATTTGGATAGGATAAGTTAAAAGTTCCGTTCGCAAATTCTTCAGCTGACAAGGACACAGTGAATATTTTGAACGAGTTTCAAATAGAACGCACATGAAGAATTTGTGAATAGATTGGGTTGAGTATAGCATAGAGGGGGAAGGGTCCGATCACATTCACTTAGCAGAAATAGCAACTTGAAGAATTAGCCATAAGTGAATGTTGTAGAGGACATAAACTCATATATATCTATATAGCCAATGAACAGAAACGACGGAATGAAGATTTTGCAAAGTTGAAGAATATGAAAAAATGAGGAATTTCAAAATTGAGGAAAAACTCAAATTGAAGATTTTCAACTTTTGTGGTGGCGTGACCCACCGTATAAGAATGATGATTTCAGACACCGCATACAATTGTCATAGGGTTCTGAGAATCAAATTCTTCATTAATTTCTTCACACTTAGAGTGTTATTCTTCATTGATTGAAGAAAAACGTTTCTTAATGTGTTGCACATCTAAGTCATCAATTTTGCATAAGTGTTAGGATGAGTGTCCTTTTCAAACAACATCCGAAGATTCTAGGATATTTAGCTCACACCGCAACTTGCTAAATCTCTTCTCATCCAAGGGCTTTGTGAAGATATCGGCTAGTTGTTCTTCAGTCTTCACATGCTCAATAGAAATGTCGCCCTTCAACACATGATCGCAAAGAAAATGATGACGGATCTGAATGTGCTTTGTCTTCGAGTGCTGAACTGGGTTTTGAGCAATCATGATGGCACTCTCATTGTCACAGAAGAGAGGCACATTCTTCACGTTGACGCCGTAGTCCTTGAGGGTTTGCTTCATCCACAGCAATTGAGCACAGCAAGAACCAGCAGCAATGTATTCAGCTTCAGTAGTAGACAGTGATACGCAGTTCTGTTTCTTCGAGGACCAACAGACCAAAGATCGTCCGAGGAAATGACATGTACCAGATGTTGACTTGCGATCCACACGATCACCAGCATAGTCAGAGTCAGAATATCCAACGAGATCAAAAGCCGAGCCCTTGGGGTACCATAATCCTAGTTGGTGTGTGAGCTAGATATCGAAGAATATGCTTCACAGCCTTATGGTGTGATTCCTTCGGTGTAGCTTGAAATCGGGCAGAAATGCAAACACTAAGCATAATATCTAGCCTAGATGCACATAAGTACAATAAAGAACCAATCATGGAGCGGTATACCTTTTGATCGAAGTCAATACCATTTTCATCAGTGCACAGATGGCCATTTGTGGGCATAGGAATTTTGACGCTTTTGCAATCTTGCATGCCGAATTTCCTCAGTACATCCTTAAGGTATTTCTCTTGAGATATGAATATGCCATTGCACTGTTGACGAATTTGAAGCCCTAAGAAGAATTTCAACTCTCCCATCATAGACATTTGATATTCTTCACTCATCATATAGGCAAATTCATCACTATAACCTTGGTCAGTACAGCCAAAAATGATGTCATCAACATATATTTGGCATAGAAACAATTCATCATCATATGATTTATTGAAAAGAGTAGGGTCGAGTGAACCGGGTTTGAAGCCTTTCTTCATGAGGAATTCCTTCAAAGTATCATACCACGCCCGAGGGGCCTGCTTGAGGCCATAGAGGGCCTTATTTAGTCTGAAGACTTTGTCAGGATGCTTAGGATCTTCAAAACCTGGGGTTTGAGCAACATATACTTCTTCCTCAAGCTTACCATTGAGGAATGCACTTTTCACATCCATTTGATATAAGGTGATATCATGATGGTTAGCATAAGCAAGTAATATGCGAATAGCTTCAAGTCTAGCAACAGGTGCAAAAGTTTCATCAAAATCAATTACTTCAACCTGTGTGTAGCCTTGAGCTACTAGCCGTGCCTTATTCCTCACCACAAGGCCATTTTCATCTTGCTTGTTGCGGTAGATCCACTTTGTGCCAATGATATTGTGTTTGCGAGGATCTGGACGATTTACCTGTTCCCAAACGTTGTTGAGCTCGAACTGATGTAATTCTTCTTGCATGGCCTGAATCCACTCAAGCTCCAGAAATGCTTCATCTACCTTAGTGGGCTCTGAGATAGAGACAAAAGCATAGTGCCCACAAAAGTTAGATAATGTGAAGCTTTTGAGCGTGTGAGAGGACCTGGTGCTTCAATGTCATCGACGATCTTCTCAACTTGCACTTCTTTTGCAACGCAAGGATGAGTAGGTTGTCGTCGAGGAATTTGATCAGCATTTTCTTCAGCCATTTCTTCAGGTGCATTAGCTCGACGTTCTTCACATTCTGGAATGAATTCTTCAGCGGATTCTTCTGTAGGAATGACATCCTCAGTAGCCTTGAACTTGATAGTTTCCTCAGGTGCTGGTTCATCTATCACAGAGGGTAGGTGCTCTCTTTGCGAGCCATTAGTTTCATCGAACCGCACATCTAAAGTTTCAACAACCTTGTGAAGAACGGTGTTGAAGACTCTGTAGGTGTGCGAGTCCTTTCCGTAACCAAGCATAAAACCTTCATGTGCTTTTGGTGCAAATTTAGCATTGTGATGAGGATCTCTAATCCAACATTTAGCACCGAAGACTTTGAAATAACTCACATTGGGTTTCTGGTCAGTGAGGAGTTCATAGGCAGTCTTCTTGAAGAATTTGTGAAGATATACCCTGTTGATGATGTGGCACGCAGTATAAATTGCCTCAATCCAGAAGTGACGAGGCGTCTTGTACTCATCAAGCATAGTGCGGGCCATCTCAACAAGAGTTCTGTTCTTGCGCTCCACGATGCCATTCTGCTGAGGAGTATAAGGAGCAGATAACTCATGAGTAATACCAAGTTCATCAAGATAGTCATCAAGACAAGAATTCTTGAACTTGGTTCCATTATCACTTCTGATGTGCTTGATCTTTCACACCAAAGTTGGTTGAAGCCCTCGAGGAAAATCATTTGAAGACTTCCTGCACTTCATGTTTGTAAGTAACAATGTGTACCCATGTGTAACGAGAGTAATCATCAACAATAACAAGCCCATAGAGAGATGCGTCATTTGTGACAGCTGAGTAATGGTTAGGACCAAAGAGATCCATGTGAAGCAATTCGAATGGTCGAGTAGTGGTCATGATAGTCTTCGCTGGATGCTTAGCCTTGGTCATCTTTCCAGCTTCACAAGCTCCACGTAGGTGATCCTTGAGGAATTTGACATTCTCAATGCCAATGACATGCTTCTTCTTCGCAAGCGTGTGCAAATTCCTCATGCCTGCATGACCAAGTCGTCGATGCCATAGCCATCCTTCTGAAGCTTTTGCAAGTAGGCACACGGCTGGTTGAGGTCCTGTAGAGAAATCAACAATATACAAGTCTCCTCTCCTAAAGCCTTCGAACACTTTGGAATTGTCAGCTTCCATAACCACAACACAACGATACTTGCCAAAGACAACTACCATATCAAGATCACAAAGCATTGAGACAGACATGAGGTTGTATCCTAAGGACTCGACAAGCATGACTTTGTCCATGTGTCGATCCTTTCTGATCGCAACCTTACCTAGACCCAATACCTGACTTTTGCCTTTGTCAACGAAGATGATATGCTTCAGATGCGATGGTGATAAGGGAGCATCAATCAATAGATTCTTGTCACCAGTCATGTGATTTGTACATCCACTATCGAGGACCCACTCAGTGGCTTTGTGTTGATCATCCTACAGATGAATTAGTGCAGCTTAAGAACTTCATATACTTCATCAGTGAAGAATATGACATCAGTTCATCAGATCAATTTCATCAAGCAATAGAACAGATAAAGCAGTAGGAGGACGTGAGAGATGAAAGTTCATTTCTTCATGATTAGCCTGCGTCCTTTCAGGTAATTTGTCGGGTCCCCAGCAAATTCTTCAGACGTTAAAGTACGTCTGGAGACCTGACCCTGCATAAGATATTAGTTCTTTTTCTTCACCACCCACATCTGAAGGGGTGGCAAAGAGTTCATCACTCTGCGAGCTCCATATGAGGAAGGTGGCATAGAAGCCAATCCATTTCGTTTCACATAAGAGGAGTTAGGGTAAGCATATGAATAAGCAGAGAAATTCTTTGAGGACTTATGAACATAATGATTAGAAGAATAATGCTTATATTCATAGCCCTTGGCTCGTCCCTGCGAAACAGAGTTGTTAGCACAATGATGTTCATATGAGGACTTTGATCCTTTTGAGAATTTGATCCATGTGAGGAATTTGGTCCGTATGAGGACTTGGATCCATATGAAGAATTTGGTCCATATGAAGAATTTGATCTGGGGTTCCTATTCCTCATAGGTGGTGTCATGAGGACATTCACCTGAAGACTTTCAAGGCACCTTTTAGGAACCCACATTTTCTTCATAGGGGAACCGTTCCTGCAGTTAGTGCCAACATATCTAGCAAATACTTCACCATTCTGATTTTTGAACAGCTTATAGTTGGAGTCAAATGACTCATCAGAAGAATGAGAAGATTCACATGTAAAGCCAGATAAATTAGATGGATCAACTGGAGGTCCCTTTGCAGCAACCCATGAGGTTTTGGGGTACTGCTCAGGCTTCCAATATGTGCCATCAGCATTGAGTTTCCTCTCAAAGGCAATACCCTCTTTCCTAGGGTTCCTGTTGAGGATCTGCTTTTTAAGCACATCACAAAGAGTCTGATGCCCTTTGAGGCATTTGTACATGCCTGTCATGTACAATTCCTTCAGCCCTGCATCGTCAGTGATACTAGCAATGTCCTCAGATGAGGAATTAGTGATAGCAGAGACAGTTGAAGAATTTGTAGCATTAGAAGCATTTGAGCATTCAGGTGAAGAATTAGCAGATTCACGTTCAATGCATTTCAAACATGGAGGAAAAAATTCTTCCTGAGCAGCGCTGATTTGTTGAGCAAGTAATGAATCGCGCTCCTTCTGAAGATCTTCATAACTCACTCTTAGCTTCCCAGGATCTTGCTTTCTTTGAAGAAATTCATACGAAAGCTTCTCATGATCAGATAAGAGAGTGTTATGATGACCTTGAAGGTTGTCATACCTAGTCTAAAGTCTCTGAAGATTTTCAGTCATGGTTTTAGTGCGATCCATTTCTTCATCCAACATATCATCACTCTTGTCTAGCATGTTTTGAACCTTTTCAAGAGCCCTTTGTTGTTTCACAGCAATCTTAGCAAGTTTAGAATAGCTAGGCTTAAGGTTTTCATCGGATTCATTTTCACTTGATTCAGATGAGGCATATTTGAGTACCTTGGCACCCTTTGCCATGAAGCAATAGGTGGGAGCGTAGTCATCATTGCCTTCATCAGCCTTGTTGGTGAGGTCATTTTCTTCAGAGTTGAAGATAGACTTGCTGACGAATGCAGTAGCGAGGGCTAGGCTCGCCACACCGGATTCGGAATCCTCATATGCCTCCTCTTCCTCATTTTCTTCAGATTCAGCCTCAGAGTCCATTTCCTTGCCAATGAATGCCCGAGCCTTCTTGGAGCTACTCTTCTTGTGAGATGAAGAATTTGAGAATTTTGATGATGAAGATTTTGAGAATTTCTTTTTTTTCTTCGTATCATCAGAACTGTAATCCTTGTATTTCTTCTTCTTTGATTCATTTTCCCACTGAGGACAATCTTGAATGTAGTGTCCTGGTTTCTTGCATTTGTGACAAAGCCTCTTCTTGTAGTCACTGGATGAGGAATCATTGCTCCTTGAGGGTCTTCCAAAGCGTCCACGTCTTGAGAGTTTCTGGAATTTCTTCACAAGCAGTGCTAGATCATGGCTCAGTTCTTCAGGATCACCAAGACTGCTTTCAGAGTCTTCATCTTCAGATTCAGAAACTGCCTTGGCCTTCAGTGCACGTGATCTGCCATAGCTCGAACCATAGAGATCTCTGTTTTCAGCAAGCTGGAACTCATGCGTGTTTAGCCTTTCGAGGATATCAGCGGGATCAAGTGACTTGTAATCAGCATGCTCTTGTATCATCAAGGCCAGAGTATCAAAAGAGGAATCAAGCGATCTCAGCAGTTTCTTCACCACCTCGTGGTCGGTAATGTCAGTGGCACCAAGTGCTTGAAGCTCATTTGAGATGTCAGTGAGGCGATCGAAGGTTTGTTCAACATTCTCATTGTCGAGTCTTTTGAAGCGGTTGAAGAGATTGCGAAGAACATCAACTCGAGAGTCACGCTGTGTTGAGACTCCTTCATTTACTTTGGACAGCCTATCCCAGATAAGTTTAGCAGTTTCCAAAGCACTCACTCTTCCATACTGTCCTTTGCTCAGATGGCCACATATGATATTCTTCACTTGAGAATCAAGTTGCTTGAATCTCTTCACATCGGCAGCGTTCAGTGAGGGTGAGACAGAGGGAACACCTTTTTCCACAACATACCAGAGATCGTTATCAATTGCCTCAAGATGCATTCGCATCTTAATCTTCCAGTAAGGGTAGTCCGTCCCATCGAAGGTAGGACACCCAACAGAGACCTTGATCATACCTGTGGTCGACATAACTAAAACTCCAGGTGGTTAAACCAAAATCACACAGAACAAGGGAGTACCGTGCTCTGATACCAATTGAAAGTGCGTTATATCGACTAGAGGGCGTTGAATGGGCGATTTTTATAAATTTTTCACTGAGGAATTTGTGGGTGAGGAAATTCCTTACCGAAGAACTACTTGCAGCGGAATAAGTACTCAGAAGTATGCATAGCAGAGCACAAGCATAGTCATCATGATGAAATGAAAACAAGCACAGAGTACAGAAAGCGTAAACACATGATAACACAGGATGAAGACAGACAGACTGAGGAAATTGAACTGAGGAAATTGAGAAAGTCTTCAGTCAAAGTCTTCAAACACATATATGAACAATTTGCACAACACAGGAATGAGGAAATGAAAGAGTTGAGGAAATAGAACCAGTTGGCTTGGTGAGGACAATGATTTGGTAGACCAGTTCCAACTGCTGTCTCTGTTGTACGTCTGGTTGGAGCGGCTAGGTATTTAAACCTGAGGACACCCAGTCCCGGACACACAGTCCTCACCGTATTCTCCTTGAACTAAGGTCACACAGACCACATCCAATCACTCGTGGTAAGTCTTCAGGTGACTTCCAAACCTTCACAAACTCGGTCACTCGGCGATCCACAATTTCCTCTTGGATGCTCTAGACCATGACGCCTAACCGTCTGGAAGAAGCACAGTCTTCAAAGGTAACAAGCGACGGATCCACGCAGGATCAATCTCTTCAGTGATGCTCAATCACTTTGGGTTTGTAGGTGTTTGGGTTTGGGGTTTTTCCTCACTTGATGATTTTCGCTCAAAGTCCTCGGAGGATGGGACGCTCTCAAATGACAAGTGTCAGTTTCTATCGGAGCAACCAACCAGCTAGTGGTTGTAGGGGGCGGCTATTTATAGCCTAGGGAGCAGCCCGCATGATAAGACATAAATGCCCTTCAATGATATGACCGTTAGGTGGGTAGATATTTTGGGACAGCTGGCGCATAGCACATCAACGGTCGAAAATTTGAGGTTCAAATTCCTCAGGGCTATCATGTTCCTCACTGTGTAGGCAATCCGCACTGGCGAATTCCTAACTCCTCAGTCAGAACAAATTCCTCAGAGACCAGAAGAACTTCATCTCTGTCACTGAAGAATATGACTGAACTGTATGAGATTTCCAATGGCTTCACTCGAAGGGATTGGTAGGTGTAGGATTTTGAGTTGAGCATCACATGGAAATTTTTCCTTAGTATTTCCTCGGCCCCCTTTAACAGTACGGTGTTTCCTTAAAATCAAGAAAGAGAAAATGAAACTACGAAAACAAAAGTCTTCACGCTTCATGTTCCTCAAAAGAATACCAAGTCTTAAAGGTCACACCAATTTCTTCACTTTCGAAGTCTTCAGAAAGTCTTCAGAAATCCAAAGTCTTCAGTCGAAGAACTTCATTTTAGGGGTCGACTTTCTCTGTAATTATCAAACTCCTCATAGACATATAGATCTGTGTACACTCACAAACGCATTAGTCCCTTAACCTATAAGTCTTCAATACACCAAAATCAATATGGGGCACTAGATGCACTTATAGGGGCAAACCTCACGAGGCTCTCGTGACGTGAGCCATGACGATCGACACCAGGCGGGCGCCAGCGCGCGCAGCGTCCTTGTTTCCTCTTTGGTGCTAAGGAGGCAGGTGCAGGCGCGGAGTACCGAGGCATCAGGCAAAGGTTTCCATATCGGTGCAACGAGACCAAGACCAGCGGGACGGCAAGACGGAGGTCACCATGAAGCCCAAGACGGCGTCGCCACCAGAGCCTTTTGCACGGGAAGACCGCTTTTGTTAGGATAGGTTGTACTAACTGTCCCCTTTCAAATTTGCCCGCTGTTGTTGGCTCTCTTCCCGCTCAATATTTGGGGAGAGGACCAGGGCCTATATAAGTAGGGCTAGCCACCACAGTAGAGGCAGGGGGAACGGACCGAGTTCTCATCCACCAGTCCACAGAGCACAAGAACACCTCAACCTCAGGAGGTTGTTCTTCCCCTTGTACTATTCTTCATCAGCCCAAGAGGCAATCCACCACCACACACTGGAGTAGGGTATTACACCACAACGGTGGCCCGAACCAGTATAAACCTCGTGTCTCTCTGTGTTGTGAGTTCGTCGAGTTCGTCCGTGAGATCTTAGCAAGCTAGGGCGTGGATCGGTAGGAGGGAAAGAACTTCACGCGCACCCCGGAGTTCGAACCTTAAGGGTTTTGCTGGAACCCCACATCCGACAGCCACGATTTCTCCAACTAGCCAAGCACCCACTCTTTTGAGTAATGCCTTGAAAAAACTTACTGTTCTGCCTGCTAGGATTGACGAAATGAAGTAGTCCTCTGCAAGAGCCGGTGCCGTTACGGCCTTAAGCCAGACCAAGGCATGGCAGTCAGAGCTACACCCGGCCGAGCTAGCTACTGGGCATCCAAGTTTAAAGGAAGATGGCACTCCCTTTGATAAGAAAGACTTTGCTGCCTGCGTGAAGGAGATACGTCCCCTGGCCAGTCTGATTGCCAATGAAATGGATCTTTCAAGATATCAATCGGCTTATGATATGGAGTATTAGAAGATGCCCACTCCGGCTTATAAAGTGATGGATCCGATCCCCCCAATTCGTAAGCATACTTTCACCCCTGAAGTTGATCCGTCCGAACTTATAGATGATGAAGCCGAATTCCAAGCGTTGTGTGGCATCGATTGGCCATCACCGAACTTCCAGACTGCGGAGGAGGACGAAGAACCGGAGAAGGATGATCCAGAAGCTTCAAGTCGTCAAGGCCAAGAAGATTGATCCGCTGGGCGGTTCATATATTTGATCCTTTGAAAACACTTGATCTTTTGGCTCACTGAGTCATGTAATAGGCTAATGAAACTTTGATTTGCCGTGCCATCATGCACGTTCAGTTTTGCGCAAACTGCTGATCCGCCAGTTGAAAAACTACGACTTTATGTTTATCATAGCATAGATTTATGTAGATCAGATTTGTAAATACCCTGCACACAAACGAATCACAAGTGCCCCGGCGGTTTACTGCGGGGCGGGTCATAATACCCTATATAAACCACTGGTGACTAAAACAGTTCATAACCAGGGCCGGCTTAACCATAACCATATATAATCAAAAAATAGCATACCTGTGATATTCGATTATACTGCCGGCTTACAACACTTTATACAGCAAGGAGTAATATCCCAAAACTTTAGGATACAATGCTTCCAAGTATCATACACCGGCGAAGTTCGTGCATCATGGCGGTTTATAAGAAACCCAAAGATGCTCAAATATGAGACAGACAGGGCTGTTTAGTCCGATTTGTGAAAACTATATGGTGAGAAAAAAGGAGTAATGTAAATCCAAGATAAACCCCATAAAAACGAGGCTGTCATAAATTGCCAAAACCAAACCTTTAAACATAAAACTTCAATGAAACTAGCATGATAGCCACTGGAGTATCCTCGCTTTCTGTAAGCCAGCTCTCACATGACCCAATCGATGGTTTAACCTGACTTGTCGAGAGTACACGAGGTCGGAGTAGCATCAAGCAAATAGGCAGGTTTAACCAAGTTTCAATGAAGGTGGCTTAGTAGCCTGGGTTCATCCTCGCTATCTGTAAGTCGTGCTCTCACATGACAATCCAGCGTTTTAACCTTAACGAGTTCAGGGTCTTGTTTGAAAGGGTGACTGTTAAGAGTTCGGTGGGTCAATCAGGATTACCTAATGGAGAAGCAGCTGACCTATAGGCAGGATGACCCGAAAGGGTTACGTCCTCTTTGGTGAATACACCTCTGTTTGAACAAGATAATCCCGTCAAGAAGGTAGTAATGCTATGTTCTCTTTGGTGGATACACCTATGTTTGAACAGGAAGCCCCCAAGTGACTTATGTGTGAGCTATGCTCGCCGGGTACCTATGTTTGAGATGTGCGTGTGCAACAAAACTCTCTTTGGTCCCAGTAAATCGGGCGTCGAGCCGTGGAAGTAATCATATGATGTGACAATAAAAACTCGGATGCTGAGATTTGAAACAACAGAGGCCCTGAATTATCAGAGGTGCTGATTTTATTATATCCTCATAGTATATACACTGATATAAATATGTACATCTCAGGAGCCAGCAGCTAAGGTGTAATAAGGCCGAAGATGAGCAATATTCCACGGCTGGCAGGTTTCCTCCTCCGACGTGTGTGAGTCCTTGTGGTCTCGAACATCGATAAGATAGTATGACCCATTGTTCAGATTTTTGCTGACCACAAAAGGCCCTTCCCAAGGTGGGGATAGCTTGTGCATATCAGTCTGATCCTGGATAAGCCAGAGCACCAAGTCACCTTCTTGAAAGGTTCTGGTCTTAACCCAGCGGTTGTGATAACGGCACAGATCTTGCTGATAAATCGCTGATCGAGCCGCCGCGAGGTCACGCTCCTCATCTAACAGGTCAAGTGCACCTTGACGTGCTTTTTCATTGTCAGCTTCAACATAAGCCACCGCACGGGGTGAGTCATGATGGATGTCACTAGGGAGAACCGCCTCTGCTCCGTAAACCATGAAGAGAGGCGTGTAACCCATAGATCTGTTAGGGGTAGTATTGATACTCCATAATACTGAGGGTAACTCCTCCACCGACAACCCGGCGTCCTCTGCAAAGGAACCATAAGCCGGGGCTTGATGCCTCTCAGGATATCTTGATTGGCTCTCTCAGCTTGAGCATTAGACTGGGGGTGAGCCACTTATGATACATCAAGCCGGATATGCTCACGTTGACAAAATTCTTCCATAGCACCCTTGGACAGATTAGTGCCATTATCAGTGATAATGCTATGGGGAAAGCCAAAACGGAAAATCACCTTTTTGATGAATGGAACCGCCATCGCCGCGTCACACTTACTGACTGGCTCTGCTTCAACCCACTTTGTAAACTTGTCAACCGCCACCAGGAGGTGTGTCTTTTTATCTTTGGACCTCTTGAAAGTCCCAATCATATCAAGCCCCCAGACTGCAAACGGCTAAGTAATTGGAATCATCCTCAATTCTTGAGCCGGCACATGAGCTCGTCGTGAAAACTTCTGATAGCCATCACATTTACTGACTAGATCCTCAGCATCAGAGTGAGCCGTCAGCCAATAAAATCCATGAAGAAAAGCCTTGGGTACAAGAGATTTAGAGCCGGCATGATGACCACAATCTCCTTCATGAATCTCTCATAGAATCTCACAACCTTCTTCAGGAGAAACAAAACGTTGAAACGCCCCTGTGACATTGCGATGATGCAACTCTCCATTGACAATAGTCATTAACTTACCCCGCCGGGTTATCTGCCTGGCCAAAGTTTCATCCTCAGGTAACTCGCCCCGGGTCATATAAGCCAAATATGGAACTGTCCAATCAGGAATAGCATGAAGAGCCGCCACCAGTTGTGCTTCCGGGTTAGGAACAACAAGATCCTCCTCTGTACGCAATTTGATAGAAGGGTTATGCAGAATATCCAGGAAGGTGTTAGGTGGCACCGGCTTACGCTGAGACCCTAACTGGCTTAAAGCATCAGCCGCCTCGTTTTTCCTGCGATCAATAAGTTCAACTTGATAACCCTTGAAGTGACCCGCAATAGCATCAACCACTCGACGATAAGCCGCCATGAGTGGATCCTTAGAATCCCAAGTCCCAGAAACTTGCTGAGCCACTAAATCTAAGTCACCAAAACACCTCACCCAGCTTAAGTTCATCTCCTTAGCCATCCGAAGACAATGGAGCAAGGCCTCATACTCAGCTGCATTGTTAGTACAAGGGAACATCAACCAGAGAACATAAGAGAATTTAGCACCTCGTGGGCAAGTCAAGACAACTCCAGCCCCCGAGCCTTCCAACTGCCTGGACCCATCAAAGTGAATAGTCCAATATGTGCTATCCGGCTTCTCCTCAGGCATCTGCAATTCTGTCCAATCATTGATAAAATCCACAAGTGCTTGAGACTTGATGGTTGTACGAGGCACATACTTTAGACCATGAGGTCCAAGCTCAATAGCCCATTTGGCTATCCGACCTGTGGCTTCTCTGTTTTGAATGATATCCCCTAAAGGGGCAGAACTAACCACAGTGATAGGATGAGCTAGAAAATACTGCTTCAGCTTTCGGCTAGCCATAAAAACCCCATATACAAGCTTATGCCAATGTGGGTACCTCTGTTTGGATTCAATAAGCACCTCACTAATGTAGTAAACCGGCCGTTGAACCGGATACTCTTTGCCCGCTTCCTTCCTTTCCACCACAATGGCTACACTCACAGCTCTACTATTGGCCGCCACATATAACAACAAAGGCTCCTTATCAATGGGAGTAGCAAGAACCGGCGGCTCAGCCAACTGTTTCTTCAAAGCCTCAAATACTTGATCAGCAGCATCACTCCAGACAAAGCGATCTGTCTTCTTCATCATCTGGTACAGAGGGATAGCCTTTTCACCCAACCGGCTTATAAACCGGCTTAAGGCCGCAATACGACCCGCCGAACGCTGAACATCATTGATACACGCCGGCTTAGACAAAGAGGTGATAGCCTTTATCTTTTCTGGGTTAGCTTCAACACCTTGTTCAGAAACCAGAAAACCCAAAAGCTTACCGGCTAGTACACCAAAAACACAATTGGCCGGGTTAAGCATCATCTTATAAACACGGAGATTGTCAAAGGTCTCCTTCAAATCTTCAATCAGGGTCTCCTTCTTCCTGGACTTCACCACAATGTCATCCACATAAGCATGAACATTACGCCCAATTTGATTGTGAAGGCAATTTTGCACACACCGTTGGTAAGTCGCCTGGGCACTCCTGAGCCCAAAAGGCATGTACACATAGTAGAAGGCTCGAAACGGAGTAATGAAAGCTGTCTTCTCCTGGTCCTTAACTGCCATCTTGATCTGATGATAACCAGAATAAGCATCCAAAAAGCTCAAACGCTCACAACCCGTCGTAGCATCAATAATTTGATCAATACGGGGGAGAGCAATGGGATCAGCCGGACAAGCCATGTTTAGATCTGTGTAATCCACACACATACGCCAAGTGCCATTCTTCTTAAGTACTAATACCGGGTTAGCCAACCACTCAGGATGAAAACTTTAACAATGAACCCAGCCGCCAAGAGCCGGGCCACTTCTTCACCAATGGCCTTATGCCTCTCTTCGTTAAAAAGAAGAAGGAATTGCTTGACCGGCTTAAACTTCGGATCAATATAAGAGTGTGCTCAGCGAGTTCCCTCGGTACACCTGGCATGTCAGAAGGTTTCCATGCAAAGATGTCCTGGTTCTCACGGATGAACTCGATGAGCGCGCTTTCCTATTTCGGATCCAGATTAGCACTGATGCTGAACTGCTTGGATGAATCTCTAGGAACGAAATCAACTAGCTTAGTGTCATCTGCTGACTTAAACTTCGGGACCGGATCATGCTCTGTAGTTAGCTTTTTCAAAGATGTCATATCTGCCGGGTCAACATTATCCTTGTAAAACTTCAGCTCCTCTGTTGCACAAACAGACTCAGCATATGCAGCATCGCCTTCTTCACACTCCAAGGCTACCTTGCAACTCCCATGTACTGTGATGGTACCCCTGTGACCCGGCATCTTAAGTTGTAAGTAAATGTAACAAGGCCTTGCCATGAATTTAGCGTAAGCCGGCCGCCCGAACAGAGCATGATAAGGGTCTTGATTTTGACCACTTCAAAGGTCAACGTCTCAGATCTGGAATCATACTCATCTCCAAAAGCAACTTCCAAATATATCTTACCAACCGGATATGCCGACATACCAGGCACCACTCCGTGAAAAATAGCGTTTGACGGTTTAAGGTTTTTGCCGGTCAACCCCATACGACGGAAAGTTTCATAGTAAAGGATATTAATGCTGCTGCATCCATCCATGAGCACCTTAGTAAATTTGTATCCTCCAACCTGAGACGCCACCACCAGCGCCAAATGACCCGGATTATCAACTCGGGGCGGGTGATCCTCACGGCTCCAGACAATGGGCTGCTCAGACCACCGTAAATAACGGGGAACCGCCGGCTCAACGGCGTTTACTGGCCTTTTATGAAGCTTCTAATCCCTCTTACATAAACTTGTGGTGAACACGTGGTACTGCCCGCTATTCAATTGCTTCGGATTACTTTGATAACCAGATTGCTGTTGCTGGTTCCCCTGACCAGATTGCCGATTATAACCGCCCTGATTGACTTGGTTGCTTTGATTGCCTTGGCCCTGAAAACCGGAATGAGAACTGCGACCACCGTAACCCGGACCATGAGAGCCGGAACCTGAGCCGCCGTTTGGCCCATGATTGTTCTGGAAAAAGATGGGATTTCCTGAATTCTTTCATGATATTGCAATCCTTCCATTGATACTTGGACGGCTTCTCACGAGATCCGTGCTTTGGACACGGCTGATTCATCAGCGCTTCGAGGTTCATGTTTGACCCTTCAGCCTGAGCTGGCCCTCCTTTGCGCCGCTGGTTATAATTCCGCGCTCCGGTGTTAGCCACAAAGTCCAAACTCCCCTCAGCTCTCCGTTTACCATTTCCACCTTGCTGCCCTTTCACACTGCTACTCTTTTTTCCTTACCCGGACTTTCCTCATCAGACTCGGGTTCCTTGGTACTATCAGAGTTGGCATATTTGACAAGAGCCCCCATGAGCTCCCCCATATTGTTAAAGTGGCGCTTAAGCCGCCCAAGTTTCTGCTTAAGGGGCATAAAACGACAATTCTTCTCTAACATTAAGACTGCTAAGCCGACGTTGATTTGATCCGATGAGTGCAGGATGGCCGAGACCTGGCGCACCCAATGGGTTGTTAACTCGCCCTCTTCTTGGATACAGGCGTCCAAATCCACAATTAACATAGGCTGCTTGCATGTATCTTTAAAATTCTGGATAAACCGGGCTTTTAACTCGGCCCATGATCCAATGTAGTTGGCTAGCAGCCCCTTCAACCAAGTACGGGTTGTTCCTTCCAACATCATGGTGAAGTACTTAGCACATGCAACATCATCAACATCCAACAGCTCCATCGCCATCTCCTAACTCTCAACTCATACCTTAGGGGGTAAGTCCGCTATGTAATTAGGTACCTTATGGGGACACTTGAAATCCTTGGGCAAACGTACGTTACGTAAAGCCGGCACTAAACATGGTACTCCCAAGGTTCTGGAGGTCACACCTATCTCCACTGAAGTGGTCAGATAAACCGGAGGATGCTGATGAGCCGCTTGCTGAGCCGCCAGCTCAGCCTCCCAACGTGCTCCATCCTGATCCATCAGGGCCTGAGTATTAACACCACCACGCGTCGGGTCATGTCCACGGGGTGGGTTACAACGTTGCTCACTGCTTGATACGGCCAGGGAGTCCATGTGCCTGCTATAACTCCGGCTTGGGCGTGGGGTTGAGTGAATCCTCTCGCGACTATAAGAATAAGCCTCCTGCTGTACCAGTGCTGTCTGAAGAAGCTCTCTAGCCCTCCGTGTTTCGATCGCAGCTGGAGACTCACCTTCAACTGGGAGAGCTGCCAATCGTGTCGCTGCAGCGATCATGTTATCCAACAGGTTAGAATAATGACCCGGTGGCGTTGGCACATACTTTGGTGGGGTATTATTCAGACGAGGCGGATCTGTTGTGCGGGGCTAAGCTGGCGCTCCAGTCCTAGGCATGGCTACCACCCGGTTTACCTCTGGCGGGTCACTGGTCCCTGCACCAGGTGTGTTGAAGAGGTTCCTCGCCTCATAAACCAGAGGCAGACGACTCTGGTGCCTTCTCCTCATAACTTCGTTTGACGCGTTCTGATCCATTGTGAGCCAGAAAGAATCATCCTGGATCCGTTGTGCCTGAGCATCCCGAGCAGCCCGCTCCGCAGTCATCCTCGCGTTCTCAGCTGTCAGATCTTCTTTGGCTTGAGCTATCTCATCTCTCAGTGTTGCGACTTCCGCGTTATGCTAAACTTGATCTGTCGGGTTAACCTCGACTGCTAACAATGCTTTCAAATTGTCCAGTAGGTCGGTCAAAACCTGAGCTGGTGGGCGCACATCTCTCAGTGTTGCGACTTCCGCGTTATGCTAAACATGAGCCGTTGCAGTGAAGGTAAAGGCCTAATCCAGTTTGAGGTGGTATTGCTTGTGTTTCGATTACCAGGGAGCGAATACGCTTGACCTAGCTTTCAATCTCTTGTCTCTTGCCCTAAGCCACCGCCGGTTCATCCCTTTATATACACAGGTTGACGCCCAGCGGCTTACAGAGTCCCGGCCGGCTCATAAACAACGTGTCCGGCCTGGCGACTAATTATACTTGCCTTACAATACAAGTCATACATATATGGCGGTTTACACTTATGGGCTTTAAGTCGCATTTGGGCTTTGGGCCATTTAACAAGTCTACTTTATGAGCCGCCATCTTCAACATCTTCACGGGCTTCGTCTTGATGAACCGTCATTGGGATAACCCGGCCCCTCCTGGGCGGGTCACACCCAATAGTCATATCCCCAACAAGTCAGGTATAAACATTAAGTTTGACTATGTTTAATCTTTTATGGATACCGCTGCATTTCGTGAATTTAGCACTAAATATGGACTTGACTCTGAGATAGTAGCTTCTTTCTGTGAATCATTTGCTACTCTTGTTGATCTCCCTAAGGAGTAGTGGTTTCAATATCATACTCCCATTGAAGTTAAAGTAGTAGAACCTATTAAAGCTGAATAAGAAACTATTACTTATAGTGTTGATCCAGTTATTCCTACTGCTTACATCGAGAAACCACCTTTTCCTGTTAGAACAAAGGAACATGCTAAAGCTTCAGCTATAGTTTGTAAGAGTTATACAAGAACACCTACACCCCCTGAACAAAATAAAGTTGAACCTAGTATTGCTATGGTTAAAGATCTCTTGGTCGATGATATTGATGGGCATTTTATTTATTTCTGGGACGAAGTTGCTATAATTGGTAAACCCGATTATAAAGATAAACATAGACCTATTGTTTGCATGCCTGTTCTTTCTGTTAAGATAGGGGATCATTGTTATCATGGCTTATGTGATTTGGGTGCTAGTGTCAGTGCAATTCCTTTTACTTTCTATCAAGAAATTATGAATGATATTGCACCTGCTGAAATAGAAGATATTAATGTTACTATTAAGCTTGCTAATAGAGATACTATCTCACTAATTGGGATGGTTAGAGATGTTGAAGTCTTGCGTGGGAAAATAAAATACCCTACTGATTTTCTAGTTCTTCGTTCCCCACAAGATGATTTTTGTCCCATTATATTTGGTAGACCTTTCCTGAACACTATTAATGCTAAGATAGATTGTGAGAAAGAAATTGTTAGTGTAAGTTTCGGGGATGTGTCTCATGAGTTTAACTTCTCCAAATTTTGTAGACAACCCCATGATAAAGAATTGCCTAGTAAAGATGAAATTATTGGTCTCGCTTCTATTGTCGTGCCTCCTATAGATCCTTTAGAACAATATTTGCTAGACCGTGAAAATGATATGTTCATGAATGAAAGAAAGGAATTAGACGAAATTTTCTTTAAAGAAATGCCTGATTTCAAACACAATTTGCCTATTGAGACTCTTGGAGATACTCTACCACCCAAGAGTGATGTTGTGTACCATCTTAAACAATTGTGTGATACTCTGAAATATGCTTATCTCGATGAAAAGAAGATATATCATGTTATTATTAGTGCTAACCTTTCAGAGCATGAAGAAAAGAAATTATTGAAAACTCTGAGGAAGCATCGTGTCGTTATGGCATATAGTCTGGATGATCTTAAGGGCATTAGTCCCACTCTATGTCAGCAAAAATTAACATGGAACCTGTCGTGGAATTGTCACGACAGATGTCCTAGTGAAAGGACTTAGTCGTGAGGCCAACGCATCTATGTGGTAGCTTGAGAGGGGTTGAGCGTAATCGAGAGACGCGAGACAAGACAGGGATTTAGACAGCTTCGGGCCCCGGGAAACATCATCCGGTAACAACCCTACATGTTGTTTGAGGCTAGGTCTCATTATCATCACGAGGGAGTCGCCGGTAAACCGGCTCTTTGTGTCTAGCCCTAGAGATTGTTTCTTCTTCCTTGCCCCCTCTTTGGGGAGCCCTGCCCCTCCTTATATATGTTGAAGGGGCGGGTTACATGTGGAGTCCTATTAGGATTAGGACTAGTCTATCTCTAATACAAACCGGATACAAATCCAGGTCTTAACTCCTTGTAAAACAAATATTCCTCACGCCTTTCCTCTTAAACCGGCCCACCATAGTATGAACCGGCCTTCATGAACCGCCCGTTGGGCCACCGGGTCTTGTCGCTCCTCTGACCCGCCTGGCGGATTACCAATGAATCGTAAACCGCCAGGTCCAAACAGGTCGCCAGTGAATCGTTAAGTCTCAGCCGGGTCTCAAGTAAACCGCCAAGTCCGGCCGGGTTAAACTTTCGGTCGGGTTACGCCGCGGGGTATATCCCCAATATTAGCCCCCAGTTTAATTTGGATTTATCCATGTTAAACTGATCCTATAAAATAAACACAAGAACAAACTTGACAGATTATGCTCCGGGTTAAGAATTCTTGTAAACCGGCACCTGATCATCATTAATTCCTTGTCATTTCCTTCTTCTAGAAAATCCAGGTCAATAAGCCAGCTTCATACTCAATTTGCTGACATTGGTTTCTCATGGAGAAATATTGTGAAGAATAATCCACTTGAGTCGGCTTCCAAAGCACCGGCTTAAGGAATATTTGGTCTTGAAATACTCATCTAATATTCAGCCGGTTTGAAGATATAAAACTTGCCGGTTTAATATTACCAAAATTACCGGTTTGTAAATATGGATGGCACCGAGTCATAATTGTTACCGACGCCGGGTCATAATTGTCGCAGACATCGGGTCAATCTGGTTTGCTCAGTACTGAGAATTTGAAGATTTTTCTCCCTTACATCCATATTACGTGTAGCCCCCAAGTCTTGAGCAGAACAAAGTGATGGCTTAAGACTTGTTTCCATATAATTACTGCCACTTTGAAGAAATCAATGTTGCTCATCTCAGCCACTATTAAAAACTGAATACTCCATATATGTAGCCCCCAAGTACCGGGTTGTCATGCTTGCAGCAACCTGGGACTTGTAATTGCTTATAAAAACTTCAATCAGTGTAGCCCCCAAGGGCCGGGTCATTATGCAATAATGAGTAGGGACTTTGTAAATATAATCATGTAGATTTGAGCAGTGATGTGTAGCCCCCAAGGGCCGGCTCATTATGATATGATGAGTCGGGTCTTCAATAAGATTAGTAAAAATGACTTTGCGTTAGCCCCCAAGTGCCATGGTGCATGCTTGTAGCGACATGAGACTTGCATGTAATCTCAATTTGAATAATGTAGCCCCCAAGTGTCGGGTTGTAAGCCTGCAGCAACTCGGGACTATTCCTTCCATTGTAGAATAAATCATATCCTTTGATAAAATAATAGTCATTGCGCTAAAGCTACTTTGAAAACCTCAATAATACCGGTTATTAATAACCATAAAAATCTAGCCATGCCGGCTATTCAAGATAATATAATCTGGTATGAAAACCTTATTCATTCAATATCATAATGAAAAATCAGCCAAGTTTGGCTATTTGAATAATATAACCCAATGATTTATAAGCGCATGATTCCAATGGCGCAATCCAAATATATACTGGCGACTTATAGTCCAAAGCCAGGCCAGTTTAATAAACACCGGATAATTTATCATCATGCTTTATTCAACCTGTTTCTGCATACAACAAGTTTAAAGTGTCCTGGCGGTTTACCGCCGGACGGGGCATAATGCCCAACATATAACCCGGGTTTATAACCAAGGCTGCACTTAAGAATAATCAAATATGAAATATATCATACCTGTGACATTGAATCACATTGTTGGTTTTACCAACTTTTTGTAGTAAGGGTGATAATCCCAATCTTGAGTACTGATAACTCCTTCCATATCATGCCGGTTTATGATAAAACTGTGATGGGTCGTGATAAACACCGGATTAACCATATATAATACTGGTGAATTTGAGTCAAAACCAGACCGGGCTGATAGTCTCCGGATTATAATTTGATTGTATACTGTCAACTTGTAGTTGACGGCCTAACGGGTTGATAAACACCGGTTTAAAAACGTCACAAATCTTATGAAAACAAAGAAAACTCAGCAAAAGGCAAATAAAGGTCCGTTGTAGTCGAGGCTTTTCACGGGCTGCCAGGCCCCAAATTTGATCAAGAGGTGTTGCTACGGTTCGGGTTCGACCAAGCCCCCAAGTGATGCTGTGGCATTACGCCGATCAAGAGGTGTTGCTATGGTTCGGGTTCGACCAAGCCCCCAAGTGATGCTGTGGCATTACGCTGATCAAGAGGCATTGCTATGGTTCGGGTTCGACCAAGCCCCCAAGTGATGATGTGGCATTACGCCGATCAAGAGGCGTAGCTATGGTTCGGATACGACCAAGCCCCCAAGTGATGCTGTGGCATTGCCCCGATCAAGAGGTGTAGCTATGGTTCGGATACGACCAAGCCCCCAAGTGATCAATAATATAATAAGCCAATAAGGCGTGATACCCATGTTTGAACCATGCACCATGGCAGCAAGTCCTCTTCGGCAACTTTTAACTTTTTGCAAGAGATAAATTCTTCTTGAACCGGGATTTTGAACCGGATACTGAGAGCTTCAAAGCTTTGTGGGAGAACAGATTTCCCTTGAGCCGGATTGCAAACCGGCATTCTTCATTTTGAACCGGAAATTTTCTGACAGCCCTTAAACTCGATCTTGCGAGAAGTTAATTCCTTTTTGAACCAGAAATTCTTAAACCGGATTTGAAAGCTTCAGAGCTTTGTGGGAGAACATATTTCCCTTGAACCGGATTGCAAACCGGCATTCTTCATTTCGAACCGGAAATTTTCTGACGGCCTTTGAATTATCATCCATATGGTAGTAGCCTCCGGGACCGGGTTATCTTTCCCACCAACGTCCTGGGGTTATTGACTTCACTGAAAACCGGCAACATTTGTTGAGTCATATTACTGTAGCCCTCCGAGTCTCAAGGTGACTCGAGTAGTTGACTTGAGATTCTCCATATTTGACCGTGATATAAACTGGCATAACTTGGATATCATTGGTGTCGATAGCACGATGTGTATCCACAGAAGGTTGAGGTGACTGCGGCGGGTTATAAATGATCCCGTTT
Organism: Aegilops tauschii subsp. strangulata; assembly: GCF_002575655.3. Lineage (NCBI taxonomy): Eukaryota > Viridiplantae > Streptophyta > Magnoliopsida > Poales > Poaceae > Aegilops > Aegilops tauschii. The sequence continues at coordinate 249,584,044 of NC_053035.3, forward strand.
GAGCCGTGTCAGCAACCCGGCCAATGGTTCCTTCCAACTGGCTGTTTGAAGTTTAACCAAACTGTAGTGACGGCGACATGTGCGCATGTCCATTGAGCCATCTAGTGCAGATGGCGGTTGATAGTATATGATAATTTGCCTCCATTTTGTTGAAAGAAAAACGGGCTACCCAAGCCGTGACTTGCTCATACTCAATAAACAGCTCATGCAGACAGCTGCGGCCCGGTATGTTGATGTAGACCAGGCCGCGGGTGTCGGGACCCCGATTCCAAGTCACACCGATCTAGCCTGTAACACCTCATATCACTTTGCGGCCTCACGCACGGTACTCCCACGGGTGTCGCCTTACCATGGCCCGGGACCGTTTGCGCCTTTTGGCTCACGTATATGACAATGTCGCTAGCATCCATATGACAGAGAACCCGGGCCGACATGGCTAGTCGTGAACCCAAAGCGGCACTAACGTACGGGGACAGACATACATGAATCAACATCTAACGTGTCGGTCAACAGCGTGCGAATCCGGGCTGTAGCACTGGGCTAACAGGACTCCGGGAACCCGGGCTGTAGCAGGCTAGGCAGGGCTCCGGATGTCACCACGTGACATTTCCCCGAAGGGACAGACACAGGAACGATATGAAACACATGCCGGCCAGTCAAGTGTCCAGAGCAGTAGTGCTGGGCTAGCAGGACTCCGGTGAACCGGGCTGTAGCGGACTACTATGGCTCAAGGAGGCACTAGACTACATTTCCCCATAAGAGAGGCTGCTAAGGATAGAACCCTAGATTGTCGGATCCCACACATACCAAGCATTTCAATCATACACACAATATGCTCGATATGTGCAAATACAACATGGCATCACAACAAGACTCTACGACTCAGAGTATTTATTCATTAGGCTCCGAAGAGCCAGATATTACAAACATGGGTCTCATGACCCAACATTCAGAGCATACAAGTCAAAACACATGCGGAAGCTTAACATGTCTGAGTACAGACATCTACAAATGAAAAAGGCTGAGAAGCCTGACTATCTACCAGATCCTGCCGAGGGCACAAGATCGTAGCTGAGGTATCAAGCTAAACGTCGAAGTCCACACGGAACTACTAGCGAGACTGACGTCTCTCTGCAAAACATAAAATAAGCAAACGTGAGTACAAATGTACCCAGCAAGACTTACATCAGAACTATCTACATATGCATCGGTATCAACAAAGGGGGTGGTGGAGTTTAACTGCAGCAAGCCATCTTTGACTCAGAGGCTAACCTGAACTACGACTGCAAGCAACTCTTTTGAGGTGGCGCACACGAGTCCACATATTCACCATATCAATACACCACTATGGATCCGCTCCCGTCTCCCTACGAGGATGCCATCCATAGCACTCACGCTTATCTTGCGCATTTTAGAGTATCCACTTTCACTTGTCTATGAACTGTTATAGGCAACCCAGAAGTCCTTTTCTGCGGACACGGCTATTCGAATAGATCATATTAACCCTGCAGGGGTGTACTTCGTCACATACGCTCTCGCCACTTACCACCATGTACACGTCGTGTACCTCGGCAACCTTCAAGCGGAAGCCTGGCGAGGGAGTCGGCCACGACCTGACTAACCACACAAGTCTCTAGTCCAAGTTTATCGCCTATTCGGGTTCCATCCGCAAGGAGATCCGGCCGGGGTGTCGCTCACGGCCCCAAACGATGTGTGCAGGGTTCCCGAGCCCACCATCCGGGTGCCACTCGGTACACCAGGCCACGTGTGCCTAGTCCGCCCCAAACCTACCTGTACCGGGTGCCACTTGGTAGACTACTAAAACTACCTACAAACACCAGAGACTAGTTGCAACTCCTGGGCAGAGATCGAGGCGGTTAATAAGCCGAGAGGGGTCGAGTTACCGGAACCCAATGTGTGGTAGTAACTGTTCATGGATCACAAACATAGAACTCAGTTCCTGAGGACGGTTTCAATGAGACAACCTACCATGTACTCCTACATGGCCTCTCACCGCTACCTTTACCAAATCGTGTTCACACACTTAGCTCTCAACAGTAGGACATGTTCACCATATTCCAATTCATTCCCGATGAATCAGACCTGACTCAACTCTAAGCAATAGCAGGCATGACAAACAAGCATGAATGAGTAGGCACATCAGGGCTCAAACAACTCCTACTCATGCTAGTGGGTTTCATCTATTTACTGTGGCAATGACAGGTCATGCAGAGGATAAAGGGGTTCAGCTACCGCAGCAAGTAACAGATGAATCGTTGTTGTCCTAATGCAGTAAAAGAGAGCAGGAGCGAGAGAGTGGGATTGTATCGGAATGAGCAAGGGGGGTTTTGCTTGCCTGGCACTTCTGAAGATAGCATTGAGTCTTCATCAGTGTCAACGATCACAGCGTCGGAACAGCGTCTACTGAGAGGGGACAAACACCGGCAACAGAGAGGAAAACCAATCAATGCAATGCAACAATATGATGCATGAATGTGACATGGCAATATGCTGTGAATTGAGCTAATGCAGCTAGCAACAAGTGCAAGGGAGTCCATTTGAACCAAAGGTTCAAATGCAAACTCTAGTTTGAGCATTTAAAATGCCATTTGAATGTTTTCACTTATACAGCAGGTATAAGTTGGTTTTTCATGCATGAAAGTAGCATAAATGGATAGATTGGATTTTTCTGATAATTTTTCATATATAAATTATTTGATTTGGAGCTATGGTTGAATTTCTATGAATTTTAGAAGTTTGCACTATTTTCTGGAATTTCCTGTATAAGAATAATTCCAATAATTAAATTACTGCGTCAGCACTACGTCAGGATGACATCATCAGGTCAACAGCGCGGTCCAGGTCAAACCTGACCTGTGGGGCCCGCACGTCAGTGTAACAGGGCAAGAACAGAGGCTGACCAGTGGGGCCAGGTCAACGTTTGACGTGGCAGGGTCAACTGACATGTGGGGTCGGCTGGTTTAATTTAAACTAAACAGGGAATAAATCCCGGGGTTAATTAGGGCACGAGGCCCACTGTCAGTGGCACACGGTTTAGTTAGCGGGGTGATTAGCCCCTAATTAAGAGTGCCATGCCATCATCACCGGATCTACGCCGGCGATGACCAACCCGACGGCGAGAGCTCGCCGGACTCGCGTTAGGGACGGCAGTTCGTCGCGCTGCTGGCACCAAGGAGGGGCTCTCGCTTGTCCGCATCCAAAGGACCGGACGGGAGGCCGCGGGGTGGCCGGAAACGATGCCGGCGACGACCTCGCGCGGCGGCGCACACACGGGCTCATCGGGGAGGAGGCTACGGAGCACGGGCGAGCAAAACGAAGGAGGGGAAACGGAGTGGAGCTCACAGCGGTGTCGTTGGCGGTCTCATTGGGCTCGGGGAGGCCTCTGCGGCGGCGAATTCAACCACGGGGATCACCGGACATAAACGGTGATGAAGACGACGGGGGTGGCGTTCTGCTGCTCCTGGAGTTGCGTGCGTCGAAGAGGAGAGGAAGAGCAGGACGATAGAGCTCGGGGATACGATGGGTGGACGAGGGGGTCTCGGTAGCCACGGTGGACGGCGACGGTGGTGACGGGCGTGCTCGGTGGGCGTGAGAGAGCGAGCCATAGGAGGGGATGAGCTTGAGGGAGAGTGAGAGAGGGTCGAGGAGGCGGCGTGGTACGCGTGGAGGCGACCAGGCGGTCGAGGGGCACGCAGGCAGGGAGGAGCCGGCGTGGTTCGTCTGCGCACCGGGCACGCAGCTGCTTCTCCTCCTGGCAGGAGGATGAAGACAGTGCTGCCCCTGGTGGGCTGGGCTGGCTTCGGCCAGTAGGCTGCTACAGTGGTGGGCTGTGCAGGAAGATTCTCTGTCCCTCTTTCTTTCCATTTTAGTTTCTGTTTTCTATTTTCTGTAATTGTGTTTGGCTTTATTAAAAATGCCAGAGCATTTCCAAAAATTCTGAAAATATTTGTGGGCACCGTTGAAATTATTCCCAGCATCCCTCAACTAGTTTCAGAATTATTAAACATTTAAAATATTTATAGGATTTAAATGCCCCAATTCAAATACAATATGAGTTAATTCAAAAAATCCAGAATGTCCTAGAAAAAGTGTGCACCATTTTGCCAGGGGTTTTAGCCCAATCCAGAAATGATGAACATTTTGTGAAGGGCATTTTGGGTTCATTGAAACCAAGTTTAGTAACCCTAGTTGGTTTCAGGGGGGTGCTGGGGGTTCTGTCATCCCCATTTCAACTTTCTTTCAAGATTAAACATGATGCACACCTGAGGCTAGCCTAGTGCATTACCAGAAGCTAGGGATGTGACAGCGGGAGACGGACAGCAAAGACGACTGCAGCATCAGAGACAGCTCGGATAGATGAGTCGGCCGCGGCTTTGTAAGCCGGTGCGGACGAGGAAAATCGGCACCGGTGTCGTAAACCGGCACGGACGGGCGAGTCAATCGCGTCGTGTTGATGTAGCGGGGGCGAAAACCTGCGTACATGCTCGTCGAGCAGCACGGCATGGACAAGTGCTAGTGCAAAAAATAATGCTGGTGCACGCCCCTTGTGCGACACCTTTGTAATAACAATAATCCTGCGAAAAATTATCACAAACCGAAGTAATTGTATCTTGATAAAAACAATATGCACTAAAAATAAATAGACAAGATAGCACCTGGTATATTTCGTCATATGAACATCGGCGCTGGCATTAGATAATGTCGGACGGTGTCAGATGATCGTCTTGACGTAGGTCTGATAAAGCGGTAGCACCCATGTGGCCTTTTTTCTTTTATATATGTTCATGCAGTACTCCCTTCTTTTCCTGTGCTGTTGTCTTCTTTTTTCAGATGACAGAGTAGCATGCAGGAGCAACCCTGGGCAAGGAGCGGAGCAGAGCAGAACCAATCCCAGACGGAGGCGGGACCACAAGGCGGGCCGCAGCCAGTGGCGGGCGCGGCAGCGGCCGGCCACGCGGGAGCAGCACAGGCCACGCGCTCGGAGGCAACCAGGTGCGGCTATAGCCGAGGCCCGTGGCGATTTGACGAAACTGCAGCTGAACCGGTGCGAGGCCATGGTGGCTCATGGCGCGGGGGACTCCGCCATGTGGTGGCCTGGACTGGGCGATTTAGCACAGCGACTCGCACCGAGGCTGAGGTGACGAAGCAGCAGGCGACTTGGCAGCTCAGGGTGCAGCAGCAGCCGAGGAAGATTCGGAGTCGAGGGCGGCTCGGAGTGAGGCTGCGACGGGTTACGTGCCGCCATGGAGGCAAGCAGAGGCGGCTCTGCGGCGGAAGCGGATCAGGCATCGGTGGTGGTGCGTGAGCCGGCAATTGAGCGGCTCGGGAGGCCGGGCGAGGCCACGACAGAGGCGGAGCCATGGCCGTGAGGAACGGCAGTGCGCCGGTGAGCCGGCAGCGGCGGCTCGAGGCGACAGGCGCGCGGGCACAGACCCGCGGCAGCGGTCGGCAGACGAACCACTCCGGACATGCAGAGAGCAAAGGTAGTGCTCGGCGGATGTATTGACTTTGGTCTTCACATGGGGGTCAAAAAGCATCGATCAAGTTTGGAATCCATGCATGGAGCTATGCACATAGCAGCAATATGCCATTACTTTCGTTGGGATAATCTGACCGTATCAACCTCTCTCAAAAATCTGGCCGTATCAATGTTATGAACCCCCCCGGACAGAAGCGAAGACCGGTACTGCGGCCCTTTCCATGGCGTAGGCGATCCGAAGCCTGTTGTAAGATGGAAACCGCAGGTCGAGGCAAACCGGACGCGGACAGACATGCTCCTAAGAAGAAGACCAAACTCAAGCTCGTGGCTGGTCGGTGACTTTTGACGGGCGACGATAGCAGCAGTGCAATGCCCGCGCGCAACGGCGGGTTGTCCATCTCTCCGGTCCAGTCATAGTCGTGACTGAGGCGATGTGGTCAGCTGAGGCGGCTTACAATCCTGGCCATGGCGGTTGGTGGTGCTCGCGGCAATTTAACGGATGCGCGAATCGGGTGAGAGGCAATGAGAGGCCATGGCGACTTAATAGCGGCGGATCGAAAGCAGATGCGGAGCGAGGCCCCATCCGGATTGGAAGCAGAGGGAGGCCAGGCGTCTCTCGGCGTAGCGGCGACTTGGAGGCAGAGTCAAAGTAAAATCCATCCGGGTCGTGGCCAGTTAAATCTTTGGCATTGAACGTGATCTAACACGCTTGGCAGACTTACATGAGGAAATTTTGTTGCACACATCACGTCCTTGTCCTTCCCATCCAATTTAGGCTTTATGCATCTGTTCAAGGACAAAACCGCAGGCAAAGCACTGCTAAGCAAGGAAAACCTGGGCCACACGGTTACTTTGAAATACAGCCATCTGACCCAGTGGCTCGGAGATAACTCGGGGGCGGTTTACGGCGATGTGAAGCAGTGACGTTGGGCGCACCGGCCACAGTGGCGGCTGGAAGACAAAAATTACTCCTTGACTCCGATCTGCATATTGTTGCCGAAACAGTTGTCGACTGTAAAACTCAGAGTTGATGTAAATCGTTTCAAACCGGTTCTCCTTCATTAGGAAATTCGTGAACTTCTCGAAACCCTAGATGTGATGCCTTCAAGAACTCAACACCACCGAGCGCGAGCCCCACGGTGGGCGCCAACTGTCGTGGAATTGCCACGGCAGATGTCCTAATGAAAGGACTTAGTCGTGAGGCCAACGCATCTATATGGTAGCTTGAGAGGGGTTGAGCGGAATCGAGAGACGCGACACAAGACAGGGATTTAGACAGCTTTGGGCCCCGGGAAACATCATCCGGTAACAACCCTACATGCCGTTTGAGGCTAGGTCTTATTATCATCACGAGGGAGTCGCCGGTAAACCGGCTCTTTGTGTCTAGCCCTAGAGATTGTTTCTTCTTCCTTGCCCCCACTTTGGGGAGCCCTGACCCTCCTTATATATGTTGAAGGGGCGGGTTACATGTGGAGTCCTATTAGGATTAGGACTAGTCTATCTCTAATACAAACCGGATACAAGTCCAGGTCTTAACTCCTGGTAAAACAAATATTCCTCACGCCTTTCCTCTTAAACCGGCCCACCATAGTATGAACCGGCCTTCATGAACCGCCCGTTGGGCCACCGGGTCTTGTCGCTCCTCTGACCCGCCTGCCGGATTACCAATGAATCGTAAACCGCCAGGTCCAAACGGGTCGCCAGTGAATCGTTAAGTCTCAGCCGGGTCTCAAGTAAACCGCCAAGTCCGACCGGGTTAAACTTCTGGCCAGTTTACGCCGCGGGGTATATCCCCGACAGAACCTGATGCTAAACCAGTTGTTGATCACCAACGACGGTTGACTCCTGAGATGAAAGAAGAGGTAAGGATGAAATATTAAAGCTTCTGGAAGCAGGTATAATTTATCCTATTGCTGATAGTAGATGGGTAAGTCATGTTCATTGTGTCCCTAAGAAGGGAGGTCTTGGAAATATTCCCTAGAGGCAATAATAAAATGGTTATTATTATATTTCCTTGTTCATGATAATTGTCTATTGTTCATGTTATAATTGTGTTATCCAGAAATCGTAATACATGTGTGAATACATAGACCACAACATGTCCCTAGTGAGCCTCTAGTTGACTAGCTCGTTGATCAACAGATAGTCATGGTTTCCTGACTATGGACATTGGATGTCATTGATAACGGGATCACATCATTAGGAGAATGATGTGATGGACAAGACCCAATCCTAAGCATAGCACAAGATCGTGTAGTTCGTTTGCTAGAGCTTTTCCAAATGTCATGTATCATTTCCTTAGACTATGAGATTGTGCAACTCCCGGATACCATAGGAGTGCTTTGGGTATGCCAAACGTCACAACGTAACTGGGTGGCTATAAAGGTGCACTACGGGTATCTCCAAAAGTGTCTGTTGGGTTGGCACGAATCGAGACTGGGATTTGTCACTCTGTATGACGGAGAGGTATCTCTGGGCCCACTCGGTAATGCATCATCATAATGAGCTCAATGTGACCAAGTGTTTGTTCATGGGATCATGCATTACGGTACGAGTAAAGTGACTTGCCGGTAACGAGATTGAACAAGGTATTGGGATACCGACGATCGAATCTTGGGCAAGTAACGTACCGATTGACAAAGGGAATTGTATACGGGATTGATTGAATCCTCGACATCGTGGTTCATCCGATGAGATCATCGTGGAACATGTGGGAGCCAACATGGGTATCCAGATCCCGCTGTTGGTTATTGACCGGAGAGTCGTCTCGGTCATGTCTGCATGTCTCCCGAACCCGTAGGGTCTACACACTTAAGGTTCGGTGACGCTAGAGTTGTAGAGATATTAGTATGCGGTTAACCGAAAGTTGTTCGGAGTCCCGGATGAGATCCCGGACGTCACCAGGAGTTCCGGAATGGTCCGGAGGTAAAGATTTATATATGGGAAGTCCTATTTTGGCCACCGGAAAATGTTCGGGATTTTTTGGTATTGTACCGGGAAGGTTCTAGAAGGTTCTGAAGTGGGGCCCACCTGCATGGGGGGACCCACATGAACGTGGGTAGTGGGGGCAAGGCCCCACACCCCTGGTCAAGGTGCACCAAGATCCCACCTTAGAAGGAATAAGATCATATCCCGAAGGGATAAGATCAAGATCCGTAAAAAAGGGGGATAACAATCGGTGGGGAAGGGAAATGATGGGATTTCTTTCCCCCACCTTTGCCAACGCCCCAATGGACTTGGAGGGCAAGAAACCAGCCCCCTCCACCCCTATATATAGTGGGGAGGCGCATGGGAGCAGCACCCCAAAGCCCCTGGCGCCTCCCTCTTCCTCCCGTGACACCTCTCCCTCTCGCTGAGCTTGGCGAAGCCCTGCCGAGATCCCCGCTGCTTCCACCACCACGCCGTCGTGCTGCTGGATCTCCATCAACCTCTCCCTCCCCTTGCTGGATCAAGAAGGAGGAGACGTCTTCCCAACTATACGTGTGTTGAACGCGGAGGTGCCGTCCGTTCGGCGCTCGGTCATCGGTGATTTGGATCACGACGAGTACGACTCCATCAACCCCGTTCACTTGAACGCTTCCGCTCGCGATCTACAATGGTATGTAGATGCACTCTTTTCCCTCTCGTTGCTAGAAGACTCCATAGATTGTTCTTGGTGATGCATAGAAATTTTTTTAATTTCTGCAATGATCTCCAACAGTGGTATCAGAGCTAGGTCTATGCGTAGTTTCTATGCACAAGTAGAACACAAACTTGTTGTGGGCGTAGATGTTGTCGATTTTGTTGCCACTACTAGTCTTATCTTGTTTCGGCGGCGTCGTGGGATGAAGCGGCCCGGACCGACCTTACACGTACGCTTACGTGAGACAGGTTCCACCAACTGACATGCACTAGTTGCATAAGGTGGCTAGCGGGTGTCTGTCTCTCCCACTTTAGTCGGATCGGATTTGATGAAAAGGGTACTTATGAAGGGTAAATAGAAATTGGCATATCACGTTGTGGTTTTACGTAGGTAAGAAACGTTCTTGCTAGAAACCTATAGAAGCCACGTAAAAACATGCAACAACAATTGGAGGACGTCTAACTTGTTTTTGCAGCATATGCCTTGTGATGTGATATGGCCAAAAGGATGTGATGAATGAAATATATGTGATGTATGAGATTGATCATGTTCTTGTAATAGGAATCACGACTTGCATGTCGATGAGTATGACAACCGGCAGGAGCCATAGGAGTTGTCTTTATTTTTGTATGACCTGCGTGTCATTGAATAACGCCATGTAAATTACTTTACTTTATTGCTAAACACGTTAGCCATAGAAGTAGAAGTAATCGTTGGCGTGACAACTTCATGAAGACACGATGATGGAGATCATGGTGTCATGCCGGTGACGAAGATGATCATGGCGCCCCGAAGATGGAGATCAAAGGAGCAATATGATACTGGCCATATCATGTCACTATTTGATTGCATGTGATGTTTATCATATTTTGCTTCTTATTTGCTTAGTACGACGGTAGTAAGTAAGATGATCCCTTATAATAATTTCAAGAAAGTGTTCCTCCTAACTGTGCGCCGTTGCGAAAGTCCGTTGTTTCGAAGCACCACGTGATGATCGGCTGTGATAGATTCTAACGTTCACATACAACGGGTGTAAGACAGATTTACACATGCAAATCACTTAGGTTGACTTGACGAGCCTAGCATGTACAGACATGGCCTCGGAACACAAGAGACCGAAAGGTCGAACATGAGTCGTATAGAAGATACGATCAACATGAAGATGTTCACCGATGTTGACTAGTCCGTCTCACGTGATGATCGGACACAGCCTAGTTGACTCGGATCATGTTTCACTTACATGACTAGAGGGATGTCTATCTAAGTGGGAGTTCATTGAATAATTTGATTAGATGAACTTAATTATCATGAACTTAGTCTAAAATCTTTACAATATGTCTTGTAGATCAAATGGCCCACGCTAATGTTGCCCTCAACTTCAACGCGTTCCTAGAGAAAACCAAACTGAAAGATGATGGCAGCAACTATACGGACTGGGTCCGGAACCTGAGGATCATCCTCATTGCTGCCAACAAAGATTATGTCCTAGAAGCACCGCTAGGTGACGCACCCATCCTAGAGAACCAAGACATTATGAACGCTTGGCAGCAGCGTGCTGATGATTACTCCCTCGTTCAATGCGGCATGCTTTACAGCTTAGAACCGGGGCTCCAAAAGCATTTTGAGCAACACGGAGCATATGAGATGTTCGAAGAGCTGAAAATGGTTTTCCAAGCTCATACCCGGGTCGAGAGATATGAAGTCTCCGACAAGTTCTTCAGTTGTAAGATGGAGGAAAATAGTTCTGTCAGTGAGCACATACTCAAAATGTCTGGGTTACACAACCGCTTGACTCAGCTGGGAGTTAATCTCACGGATGACGCGGTCATTGACAGAATCCTTCAGTCGCTTCCACCGAGCTACAAGAGCTTTGTGATGAACTTCAATATGCAGGGGATGGAAAAGACCATTCCTGAGGTATATTCAATGCTGAAATCAGCGGAGGTGGAGGTCAAAAAGGAACATCAAGTGTTGATGGTGAATAAAACCACTAAGTTCAAGAAAGGCAAGGGTAAGAAGAACTTCAAGAAGGACGGCAAGGGAGTTGCCGCGCTCGGTAAGCCAGTTGCCGGGCAGAAGCCAAAGAATGGACCCAAGCCTGAGACTGAGTGCTATTATTACAAGGGAAGTGGTCACTGGAAGCGGAACTGCCCCAAGTACTTGGCGGACAAGAAGGCCGGCAACACCAAAGGTATATGTGATATACATGTTATTGATGTGTACCTTACCAGCACTCGTAGTAGCTCCCGGGTATTTGATACCGGTGCGGTTGCTCATATTTGTAACTCAAAGCAGGAGCTGCGGAATAAACGGAGACTGGCAAAGGACGAGGTGACGATGCGCGTCGGGAATGGTTCCAACGTCGATGTGATCGCCGTCGGCACGCTACCTCTACATTTACCTATGGGATTAGTTTTAAACCTCAATAATTGTTATTTAGTGCCAGCTTTGAGCATGAACATTGTATCAGGATCTCATTTAACTCGAGATGGCTACTCATTTAAATCCAAGAATAATGGTTGTTCTATTTATATGAGAGATATGTTTTATGGTCATGCCCCGCTGGTTAATGGTTTATTCTTAATGAATCTCGAACGTAGTGTTACACATATTCATAGTGTGAATACCAAAAGGTGTAAGGTTGATAATGATAGTCCCACATACTTGTGGCACTGCCGTCTTGGTCACATTGGTGTCAAACGCATGAAGAAGCTCCATGCAGATGGACTTTTGGAGTCTCTTGATTACGAGTCATTTGACACGTGCGAACCATGCCTCATGGGTAAGATGACCAAGACTCCGTTCTTCGGAACAATGGAGCGAGCAACCAACTTATTGGAAATCATACATACTGATGTGTGCGGTCCAATGAGTGTTGAGGCTCGCGGCGGCTATCATTATGTTCTCACTCTCACTGATGACTTGAGTAGATATGGGTATGTCTACCTAATGAAACACAAGTCTGAGACCTTTGAAAAGTTCAAGGAATTTCAGAGTGAGGTTGAGAATCAACGTGACAGGAAAATAAAGTTCTTACGATCAGATCGTGGAGGGGAATATTTGAGTCACGAATTTGGCACACACTTAAGGAAATGTGGAATAGTTTCACAACTCACGCCGCCTGGAACACCTCAGCAAAATGGTGTGTCCGAACGTCGTAATCGCACTCTATTGGATATGGTGCGATCTATGATGTCTCTTACCGATCTACCGCTCTCATTTTGGGGCTATGCTTTAGAGACTGCCGCATTCACTTTAAATAGGGCTCCGTCGAAATCTGTTGATACGACACCGTATGAATTATGGTTTGGGAAGAAACCTAAGCTGTCGTTTCTAAAAGTCTGGGGATGCGATGCTTATGTCAAGAAACTTCAACCTGAAAAGCTCGAAACCAAGTCGGAAAAATGCGTCTTCATAGGATACCCTAAGGAAACCATTGGGTATACCTTCTACCTCAGATCCGAAGGCAAGATCTTTGTTGCCAAGAATGGGTCCTTTCTGGAGAAAGAGTTTCTCTCGAAAGAAGTAAGTGGGAGGAAAGTGGAACTTGATGAAGTACTACCTCTTGAACCGGAAAGTAGTGCAGCTCAGGAAGATGTTCCTGTGGTGCCTGCACCGACTAGAGAGGAAGTTAATGATGATGATGATCAAGGTACTTCGGATCAAGCTCCTACTGAACTTCGTAGGTCCACAAGGACACGTTCCGCGCCAGAGTGGTACGGCAACCCTGTCTTGGAAATCATGTTGTTAGACAACGGTGAACCTTCGAACTATGAAGAAGTAATGGCGGGCCCAGATTCCGACAAATGGCTTGAAGCCATGCAATCCGAGATAGGATCCATGTATGAAAACAAAGTGTGGACTTTGACAGACTTGCCCGATGATCGGCGAGCGATAGAAAACAAATGGATCTTTAAGAAGAAGACAGACGCGGATGGTAATGTTACCATCTATAAAGCTCGACTTGTCGCTAAGGGTTATCGACAAGTTCAAGGGGTTGACTACGATGAGACTTTCTCACCCGTAGCGAAGCTAAAGTCCGTCTGAATCATGTTAGCAATTACCGCATACTATGATTATGAGATATGGCAAATGGACGTCAAAACGGCAGTCCTTAACGGCTTCCTTAAGGAAGAATTGTATATGATGCAGCCGGAAGGTTTTGTCGATCCTAAGAATGCTAACAATGTATGCAAGCTCCAGCGCTGCATCTATGGGCTGGTGCTAGCATCTCGGAGTTGGAACATTCGATTTGATGAGATGATCAAAGCATTTGGGTTTACACAGACTTATGGAGAAGCCTGTGTTTACAAGAAAGTGAGTGGGAGCTCTGTAGCATTTCTCTTATTATATGTGGATGACATACTGTTGATGGGAAATGATATAGAATTCTTGGGAAGCATAAAGGCCTACTTGAACAAGTGTTTTTCAATGAAGGACCTTGGAGAAGCTGCTTATATATTAGGCATCAAGATCTATAGAGATAGATCAAGACGCCTCATTGGTCTTTCACAAAGTACGTACCTTCACAAGATATTGAAGAAGTTCAATATGGATCAGTCCAAGAAGGGGTTCTTGCCTGTATTGCAAGGTGTGCAATTGAGCACGGCTCAATGCCCGACCATGGCAGAAGATAGAGAAAAGATGAGTGTCGTCCCCTATGCCTCGGCCATAGGGTCTATTATGTATGCCATGCTGTGTACCAAACCTGATGCAAACCTTGCCGTAAGTTTGGTAGGAAGGTACCAAAGTAATCCCGGCATGGAACACTGGACAGCGGTCAAGAATATCCTGAAGTACCTGAAGAGGACTAAGGATATGTTTCTCATTTATGGAGGTGACGAAGAGCTCGTCGTAAAGGGTTACGTCGATGCTAGTTTTGACACAGATCTGGATGACTCTAAGTCACAAACCGGATACGTGTATATTTTGAATGCTGGGGCAGTAAGCTGGTGCAGTTGCAAGCAAAGCGTTGTGGCGGGATCTACATGTGAAGCGGAATACATGGCGGCCTCAGAGGCAGCACAAGAAGCAATCTGGGTGAAGGAGTTCATTACCGACCTAGGAGTTATTCCCAATGCGTCGGGCCCGATGACTCTCTTCTGTGACAACACTAGAGCTATTGCCCTTGCCAAGGAGCCCAGGTTTCACAGGAAGACCAGGCATATCAAGCGTCGCTTCAACTCCGTTCGTGAAAATGTTCAAAATGGAGACATAGATATTTGTAAAGTACATACGGACCTGAATGTAGCAGATCCGTTGACTAAACCTCTCCCTAGAGAAAAACATGATCAACACCAGAACTCTATGGGTGTTCGATTCATCACAATGTAACTAGATTATTGACTCTAGTGCAAGTGGGAGACTGTTGGAAATATGCCCTAAAGGCAATAATAAAATGGTTATTATTATATTTCCTTGTTCATGATAATTGTCTACTGTTGATGCTATAATTGTGTTATCCGGAAATCGTAATACATGTGTGAATACATAGACCACAACATGTCCCTAGTGAGCCTCTAGTTGACTAGCTCGTTGATCAACAGATAGTCATGGTTTCCTGACTATGGACATTGGATGTCATTGATAACGGGATCACATCATTAGGAGAATGATGTGATGGACAAGACCCAATCCTAAGCATAGCACAAGATCGTGTAGTTCGTTTGCTAGAGCTTTTCCAAATGTCAAGTATCATTTCCTTAGACCATGAGATTGTGCAACTCCCGGATACCATAGGAGTGCTTTGGGTGTGCCAAACGTCACAACATAACTGGGTGGCTATAAAGGTGCACTACGGGTATCTCGGAAAGTGTCTATTGGGTTGGCACGAATCGAGACTGGGATTTGTCACTCCGTATGACGAAGAGGTATCTCTGGGCCCACTCGGTAATGCATCATCATAATGAGCTCAATGTGACCAAGTGTTTGGTCACGGGATCATGCATTACGGTACGAGTAAAGTGACTTGCCGGTAACGAGATTGAACAAGGTATTGGGATACCGACGATCGAATCTCGGGCAAGTAACATACCGATTGACAAAGGGAATTGTATACGGGATTGATTGAATCCTCGACATCGTGGTTCATCTGATGAGATCATCGTGGAACATGTGGGAGCCAACATGGGTATCCAGATCTCGCTATTGGTTATTGACCGGAGAGTCGTCTCGGTCATGTCTGCATGTCTCCCGAACCCGTAGGGTCTACACACTTAAGGTTCGGTGACGCTAGAGTTGTAGAGATATTAGTATGTGGTTAACCGAAAGTTGTTCGGAGTCCCGGATGAGATCCCGGACGTCACGAGGAGTTCCGGAATGGTCCGGAGGTAAAAATTTATATATGGGAAGTCCTATTTTGGCCACCGAAAAATGTTCGGGATTTTTCGGTATTGTACCGGGAAGGTTCTAGAAGGTTCTGAAGTGGGGCCCACCTGCATGGGGGGACCCACATGAACGTGGGTAGTGGGGGAGAGGCCCCACACCCCTGTTCAAGGCGCACCAAGATCCCACCTTAGAAGGAATAAGATCATATCCCGAAGGGATAAGATCAAGATCCCTAAACAAGGGGGATAACAATCGGTGGGGAAGGGAAATGATGGGATTTCTTTCCCCCACCTTTGCCAACGCCCCAATGGACTTGGAGGGCAAGAAACCAGCCCCCTCCACCCCTATATATAGTGGGGAGGCGCATGGGAGCAGCACCCCAAAGCCCCTGGCACCTCCCTCTCCCTCCCGTGACACCTCTCCCTCTCGCTGAGCTTGGCGAAGCCCTGCCGAGATCCCCGCTGCTTCCACCACCACGTCGTCGTGCTGCTGGATCTCCATCAACCTCTCCCTCCCCTTGCTGGATCAAGAAGGAGGAGATGTCTTCCCAACCGTACGTGTGTTGAACGCGGAGGTGCCGTCCGTTCGGCGCTCGGTCATCGGTGATTTGGATCACGACGAGTACGACTCCATCAACCCCGTTCACTTGAACGCTTCCGCTCGTGATTTACAAGGGTATGTAGATGCACTCTTTTCCCTCTCGTTGCTAGAAGACTCCATAGATTGTTCTTGGTGATGCATAGAAATTTTTTTAATTTATGCAACGATCTCCAACAGGAGGTATTACTGTTGTTCCTAATGATAAAAATGAATTGATCCCACAAAGAATTGTTACAGGTTACAGAATGGTAATTGATTTTAAAAAATTTAATAAAGCTACTAGGAAAGATGACTATCCTCTACCTTTTATTGATCAAGTGCTAGAAAGACTACCAAAACATACACACTTTTGCTTTCTAGATGGTTACTATGGTTTTTCTCAAATACATGTGTCTCAAGAGGATCAAGAAAAAAACTACTTTTACATGCCCTTTCGGTACTTTTCTTATAGACATATGCCTTTTGGTTTATCAATGCTCCTGCTACCTTTCAAAGATGTATGACTGCTATATTCTCTCACTTTTGTCAAAAGATTGTTGAGGTTTTCATGGATGATTTCTCCGTTTACAGAACTTCTTTTAATGATTGCTTGAGCAACCTTGATCAAGTTTTGCAGAGATGTGAAGAAACTAATCTTATCTTGAATTGGGAGAAGTGCTACTTTATGGTTAATGAAGGTATTGTTTTGGGGCATAAAATCTCCAAAAGAGATATTGAAGTGGATAAAGCTAAAGTTGATGCTATTGAAAAAATGTCGTGTCCTAAAGATATTAAAGGTATAAGAAGTTTCAATGGTCATGTTGGTTTCTATAGGAGATTTATTATAGACTTCTCTAAAATTTCTAGGCCTCTTACTAATCTCTTGCAAAAAGATGTTCCATTTGTTTTTTATGATGATTGTGTAGAAGCATTTGAAATACATAAGAGAAAGCCTTAATCTCTGCACCTATTGTTCAACCACCTAATTGTAACCTTCCCTTTGAAATTATGTGGGATGCTAGTGATTATGTTGTTGGTATTGTTCTAGGTCAAAGAGTTGATAAGAAATTAAATGTTATCCATTATGCTAGTAAAACTCTAGACAGTGCTCAAAGAAACTACTACTGAAAAAGAAGTTTTAGCAGTTGTATTTGCTTGTGGCAAGTTCAGATCTTATATTGTTGATTCTAAAGTAACTGTTCACATTGATCATGTTGCTATTAAATATCTTATGGAAAAGAAAGATGCTAAGCCTAGACTTATTAGATGGGTTCTCTTGCTGCAAGAATTTGATTTACATATTATTGATAGAATGGGAGCTGAGAACCCCGTAGCAGACAACTTGTCTAGGTTAGAAAATATTCTTGATGACCCACTACCTATTGATGATAGCTTTCCTGATGAACAATTAGCTATCATAAATGCTTCTCGTAGCACTCCATGGTATGTTGATTATGCTACTTACACTGTTGCTAAATTTATACCACCTAGTTTCACATACCAACAAAAGAAAAAGGTTTTTCTATGATTTAAGACATTACTTTTGGGATGACCCACACCTTTAAAAAGGAGTAGATGGTGTTACTAGGCATTGTGTACTTGAGCATGAACAGGAACAAATCCTACGCAAGTGTCACTCCGAAGCTTACGGAGGACACCATGCTGGAGAGAGAACTGCACACAAGGTATTACAATCTGGTTTTTATTAGCCTACTGTTTTCAAGGATGCTTGTAATTTTGTCTTTTCTTGTGATGAATGTCAAAGAATTGGTAATATCAGTAGGCGTCGGGAAATGCCTATGAATTATTCACTTTTTGTTGAACCACTTGATGTTTGGGGATTTGATTATATGGGACCCTTTCCATCCTCTAATGGGTATACACATATTTTGGTTGCTGTTGATTATGTTACTAAGTGGGTAGAAGCTATTCCAACTTGTAGTGCTGATCATAACACCTCCATTAAAATGCTTAAAGAAGTTATTTTCCTGAGGTTTGGAGTCGCTAGATATTTAATGACTAATGGTGGTTCACACTTTATTCATGGTGCTTTCCGTGAATTGCTTGCCAAGTATGACGTTAACCATAGAATGGCATCTCCATATCATCCTCGATCTAGTGGTCAAGTAGAATTGAGTAATAGAGAAATAAAATTGCTCTTGCAAAAGACTGTTAGTAGATCTAGAAAAAATTGGTCTAACAAACTATGGGTATGTCCCCATATAAAATGGTTTATGGAAAAGCATGTCACTAACCTCTTGAACTAGAACATAAAGCCTATTGGGAAATTAAAGAGCTAAACTATGATTTCAAACTTGCCGGTGAGAAGAGGTTGTTTGACATTAGCTCGCTTGATGAATGGAGAACCCAGGCCTATGAAAATGCCAAGTTGTTTAAAGACAAAAGTTAAAAGATGGCATGGCAAAAGGATACAAAAGCGTGAATTCAATGTAGGTGACCATGTCTTGCTATACAATTCTCGTTTAAGTTTTTTGCAGGAAAACTTCTCTCTAAATGGGAAGGGCCTTACATTGTCGAGGAAGTTTATCGGTCCGGTGCCATCAAGATCAACAACGCCAAAGGTAATAACCCGAAGGTGGTAAACAGGAAAAGAATCAAACATTATATCTCAGGTACTCCCATAAATGTTGAAACCAATATTATTAATACCATAACACCGGAGGAGTACATAAGGGAAACTTACCAGAACATTCCAGATCTCCGAAAAGGAATAGGTATGTGATAAGGAAAGTAACCCGACTCCAAAAATTTCCCAAAAGCAATTTTACTCCATTTTGGAATATTTAAAAAATTAGGAAAATAAAAAGTAGTCCAAAAAGTGCACGATGAGGCGACAAGCCTTGCGGGCGCGCCCTACCCCCCTGGGCACGCCTCCGAGGATTGTGGCCACCTCTTGTGCCCTCCGGACTCCGTTTTCTTGTAGAATACTTTTTTTGGTCAGTAAAAATTCATTATATGATCTCCCGAAGGTTTTGACCACCGTACCACCGCAATATCCTTTGTTCTTTTTTCGTGTTGTTTTCCTGGCAGATCTGAAAATATGTCATCACAAGATTCGGAGGGAGAGAGCTATGTAGTTGATTATATCGCAAACTCAAAGGTCTATGGGGAAGTGGATCATTATGGTTGGACTACAGAAGAGGAGGAAGACTTCGACATGGAGAAAACAAGGGACAACAACTCTGATGAAGATGAAGATCCACTACCTCAACCTGGGGACATGCACGTGGAATTCAAGAAGCCAAGTCTCCCTAACGAAGCAAAGAAACCTAAGATCCAATTTATCCCTTTTCGTGTCCTGCAGGAAAACAAGCAGGAACTATGCAAAAAGATATTAAGCCTTGAGCAGGAGATCGATGACTTAAGGGAGGAAAATTCCACCCTCAAGCGCAAGGTGAGGAAGATGGAGGACAAGCTTCCCACATCATCTACTGAAGGAAATATGCTCTAGAGACAATAATAAAGTTGTTATTTTATATTTCCTTATATCATGATAAATGTTTATTATTCATGTTAGAATTGTATTAACCGGAAACTTGATACATGTGTGGATACATAGACAAAACACCGTGTCCCTAGTAAGCCTCTACTAGACTAGCTCGTTAATCAAACATGGATAAGTTTCCTAACCATAGACATGTGCTGTCATTTGATGAATGGGATCACATCATTAGGAGAATGATGTGATGGACAAGACCCATCCGTTATCTTAGCATAATGATCGTTCAGTTTTATTGCTATAGCTTTATTCATGTCATATACATATTCCCTTGACTATGAGATTATGCAACTCCCAGATACCGGAGGAATGCCTTGTGTGCTATCAAACATGACAACATAACTGGGTGATTATAAAGATGCTCTACAGGTATCTCCGAAGGTGTTTGTTGGGTTGGCATAGATCGAGATTAGGATTTGTCACTACGAGTATCGGAGAGGTATCTCTGGGCCCTCTCGGAAATGCACATCATAATAAGCCTTGCAAGCAATGTGAATAATGAGTTAGTTGCGGGATGATGCATTACAGAACGAGTAAAGAGACTTGCCGGTAACGAGATTGAACTAGGTATGAAGATACCAATGATCGAACCTCGGGCAAGTAACATACCGATGACAAAGGGCATAACGTATGATGTCATTACGGTACGATCGATAAAGATCTTCGTAGAATATGTGGGAACCAATATGAGCATCCAGGTTCTGATGTTGGTTATTGGTCGGAGAAGTGTCTCGGTCATGTCTACATTGTTCTCGAACCCGTAGGGTCCGCACGCTTAACGTTCGATGATGATTTTGTAGTATATGAGTTATGTGATTTGGTGACCGAATGGTTTTCGGAGTCCCGGATGAGATCACGGACATGACAAAGAGTCTCGAAATGGTCGAGAGGTAAAGATAGGATGATAGTATTTGGACACCAGAAGTGTTCCGGAGGTACCAGGTACGTATCGCGTCACCGGAAGGGGTTCCGGGCACCCCCGACAAAAGATATGGGCCTTATGGGCCAAGAGGAGAAACACACCAGCCACAAAGGGCTGTTGCGGCCCCCATATGGGCTGGCCAAATTGGAGAAGGAAAGGGGAAGGAGGAAAGGAAAAAAGGGAATAGGATTCCCCCTTCCCCCTCTTCCCTTCCTACTTCGAATAGGAATAGTATATGGGAAAGGGGGAGGCCGAATTGGGAGGTGCCCAAGTAGGATTCCTCCTACTTGGGGCGCCCCCTTGGCTGCCTCTCCTCCCCTCCAACCTATATGTATGAGGGGGGGGCACCGCTAGAACACACAACAAATATTGTTAGCCGTGTGCGGCACCCCCCTCCACAGTTTATGCCTCCGGTCATATTCACGTAGTGCTTGGGCGAAGCCCTACGCGGATCACTTCACCATCACCATCACCATGCCATCGTGCTGACAGAACTCTCCCTCAACACTTTGCTGGATCAAGAGTTTGAGGGACGTCATCGAGCTGAACATGTGCAGAACTCGGAGGTGCCGTACGTTCGGTGCTTGATCGGTCGGAACGAGAAGAAGTTCGACTACATCAACTGCGTTCTCAAACGCTTCTGCTTTCGGTCTACAAGGGTACGTGCACACACTCTTCCCCTCTCATTGCTATGCATCTCCGAGATAGATCTTGCGTGAGCGTAGGAAATTTTTTGAAATTGCATGCTACTTTGCCCAATAGTGGCATCCTAGCCAGGTCTTTGCATAGATGATATGCATGAGTAGAACACAAAGAGTTGTGGTCGGTGATAGTCATGCTACTTACCACCAATGTCTTATTTTGATTCGGCGGTATTGTTGGATGAAGCGACCCGGACCAACCTTACATGACCACGTTCATGAGACCGGTTCCACCTACAGACATGCAACTAGTTTTGCATAAGGGTGGCTGGCGGGTGTGTGTTTCTCCTACTTTAGTTGAATCGAATTTGACTACGGCCGGTCCTTGTTGAAGGTTAAAACAGCAAACTTGATAAAACAACGTTGTGGTTTTGATGCGTAGGTAAGAACGGTTCTTACTAGCTAGAAGCCCGTAGCAGCCACGTAAAACTTGCAACAACAAAGTACAAGACGTCTAACTTGTTTTTGCAGGGCATGTTGTGATGTGATATGGTCAAGACATGATGTGATATACGTTGTTGTATGAGATGATCATGTTTTCTAAAAGTAATCGGCAACTAGTAGGAGCCTTAAGGTTGTTGCTTTATTGTATGAAATGCAATCGCCATGTAATTGCTTTACTTTGTCACTATGCGTTAGCGATAGTTGTAGAAGCAATAGTTGGCAAGATGACAACGGCGCTACGATGGAGATCAAGGTGTCAAGCCGGTGACGATGGAAATCATGACGGTGCTTTGGAGATGGAGATCAAAGGCACATGATGATGATGGCCATATCATGTCACATATTTTGATTACATATGATGTTTATCTTTTATGCATCTTATTTTGCTTAGTACGACTGTAGCATTATAAGATGATCCCTTAACTAAATTTCAAGGTATAAGTGTTCTCCCAGAGTATGCACCATTGCGAAAGTTCTTCGTGCTGAGACACCACGTGATGATTGGGTGTGATAGGCTCTACATTCACATACAACGGGTGCAAGACAGTTTTGCACATGAGGAATACTCGGTTTAAACTTGACGAGCCTAGCATGTACAGACATGGCCTCGGAACACTGGAGACTGAAAGGTTGAACGTGAATCATATAGTAGATATGATCAACATAGAGATGTTCACCATTGATGACTACTCCATCTCACGTGATGATCGGACATGGTTTAGTTGATATGGATCACGTGATCATTTAGATGACTCGAGGGATGTCTATCTAAGTGGGAGTTCTTAAGTAATATGATTAATTGAACTTAATTTATCATGAACTTAGTCCTAATAGTATTTGCATATCTATGTTGTAGATCAATAGCTCGCGTGTAGCTCCCCTGTTTTATTTTTGATATGTTCCTAGAGAAAACTAAGTTGAAAGATGATAGTAGCAATGATGCGAACTGGGTCCGTGATCTGAGGATTATCCTCATTGCTGCACAGAAGAATTATGTCCTTAATGCACCGCTAGGTGACAGGCCTATTGTAGGAGCACATGCAGACGCTATGAACGTTTGGCAAGCTCGGTATGATGACTACTTGATAGTTTAGTGCGCCATGCTTTACGGCTAAGAACCGGGACTTCAAAAACGTTTTGAACGCCTTGGAGCATATAAGATGTTACAAGAGCTAAAATTGGTATTACAGACTCATGCCCGAGTCGAGAGGTATGAGACCTCTGACAAGTATTCTAGCTACAAGATGGAGGAGAATAGCTCAACCAGTGAGCATGTGCTCAGAATGTCTGAGTACTACAATCGCTTGAATCAAGTGGGAGTTAATCTTCTAGATAAGATAGTGATTGACAGAGTTCTCTAGTCACTATCACCAAGTTACTGGAACTTCATGATGAACTATAATATGAAAGGGATGACGAAAACGATTCCCGAGCTCTTCGCGATGCTAAAATCGGCGACGGTAGAAATCAAGAAAGAGCATCAAGTGTTGATGGTTAACAAGACCACTAGTTTCAAGAAAAGGGGCAAAGGAAAAGAAAGGGAACTTCAGGAAAGAATGGCAAGCAAGTTGCCACTCCCGTGAAGAAACCCAAAGCGAGACCTAAGCCTGAAACTGAGTGCTTCTACTGCAAAGGGAATGGTCACTTGAAGCGGAACTACCCCAAATAATTGGCGGATAAGAAGGATGGCAAACTGAACAAAGGTATATTTGATATACATGTTATTGATGTGTACTTTACTAGTGTTCATAGTAACCCCAGGGTATTTGATACCGGTTCAGTTCCTAAGATTAGTAACTCGAAACAGGAATTGCAAAATGAACAGAGACTAGGTAAGGGCGAGATGACGATGTGTGTTGGAAGTGATTCCAAGGTTGATAAGATCACCATCGCACACTCCCTCTACCTTCGAGATTAGTATTGGACCAAAATAAATGTTATTTGGTGTTTGCGTTGAGCATGAATATGATTGGATCATGTGGACTGCGATGCGGTTATTCATTTAAGTCAGAGAATAATTGTTGTTCTGTTTACATGAATAAAGCCTTCTATGGTCATACATCGAATGTGAATGGTTTATTGAATCTCGATCGTAGTGATACACATACTCATAATATTGATGCCAAAAGATGCATAGTTGATAATGATAGTGCAACATATTTGTGGCACTACCGTTTAGGTCATATTGGTATAAAGCGCATGAAGAAACTCCATACGGGTGGATTTTTTAAATCACTTGATTATGAATCATTTGATACTTGCGAACCATGCCTCATGGGCAAGATGACTAAAATTCTGTTCTCCGGAACAATGGAGCGAGCCACTGACTTATTGGAAATAATACATACCGATGTATGCGGTCCGATGAGTGTTGAGGCTCGCGGCGGGTATCGTTATTTTCTGACCATCACAGATGATTTGAGCAGATATGGGTATATCTACTTCATGAAACACAAGTTTGAAACATTTGAAAAGTTCAAAGAATTTCAGAGTGAAGTGGAGAATCATAGTAACAAGAAAATAAAGTTTCTACGATCTGATCGCGGAGGCGGATATTTGAGTTACGAGTTTGTCCTTCATTTAAAACAATGTGAAATATTTTCACAACTCACGCCACCTGGAACACCACAGCGTAATGGTGTGTCCGAATGTCGTAACCGTACTTTATTAGATATGGTGCGATCTATGATGTCTCTTACCGATTTACCACTATCGTTTTGGTGTTATGCATTAGAGATAGCTGCATTCACTTTAAATAGGTCACCATCTAAATCCGTTGAGATGACACCATATGAACTGTGGTTTTGCAAGAAATCTAAGCTGTTGTTTCTTAAAGTTTGGGGTTGCGATGCTTATGTGAAAAAGCTTCAGCCTGATAAGCTCGAACCCAAATTGGAGAAGTGTGTCTTCATAGGATACCCAAAAGAAACTATTGGGTACACCTTCTATCACAGATTCGAAGGCAAGATCTTTGTTGCTAAGAATGGATCCTTTCTAGAGAAGGAGTTTCTCTCGAAAAAAGTGAGTGGGAGGAAAGTAGAACTTGATGAGGTAATTGTATCTTCTCTCGAATTGGAAAGTAGCTCATCAAAGAAAACTGTTTCCCGTGATGCCTGCACCAACTAGTGAGGTAGCTAATGATAATGATCATGAAACTTTGGATCAAGTTACTACCGAACCTCGTAGGTCAACCAGAGCATGTTCCGCACCAGAGTGGTACGGTAATCCTGTTCTGGAAGTCATGTTACTAGACCATGACGAACCTATGAACTATGAGGAAGCGATGATGAACCCAGATTCCGATAAATGGCTTGAGGCCATGATATCTGAGATAGGATCCATGTATGATAACAAAGTATGGACTTTGATTGACTTGCCCGATGATCAGCAGGCCATTGAGAATAAATGGATCTTCAAGAGGAAGATGGACGCTGATAGTAGTGTTACTATCTACAAAGCTCAAATTGTCACAAAAGGTTTTCGACAAGTTCAAGGTTGACTATGATGAGATTTTCTCACTCGTATCGATCCTTAAAGTCTGTCCGAATCATGTTAGCAATTGCCGCGTTTTATGAAATCTGGAAAATGGATGTCAAAACTGCATTCCTTAATGGATTTATTAGAGAAGAGTTACATATGATGCAAACAGAAGGTTTTCTCAATCCTAAAGGTGCTAACGAAGTGTGCAAGCTCCAGCGATGCATCTATGGACTGGTGCAAGCATGTCGGAGTTGGAATATACGCTTTGATGAGTTGATCAAAGCATATAGTTTTATACAGACTTGTGGTGAAGCCTGTATTTACAACAAATTGAGTGGGAGCACTACAACCTTTCTGATAAGTATATGTGAATGACATATTGTTGATCAAAAATGATGTAGAATTTTCTGGAAAGCATAAAGGAGTGTTTGAAAGGAGTTTTTCAAAGAAAGACCTCGGTGAAAGCTACTTACATATTGGTATCAAGATCTATGAAGATAGATCAAGACGCTTGATAAAGACTTTCGATGAGTACATACCTTGATAAGATTTTGAAGGAGTTCAAAATGGATCAGTCAAAGAAGGATTTCTTGCCTGAGTTGTAAGGTATGAAGTTGAGTAAGACTCAAAACCCGACCATGGCAGAAGATAGAGAGAGAATGAAAGTCATTCCCTATGCCTCACCCATAGGTTCTATAAAGTATGCCATGCTGTATACCAGACCTATTGTGTACCTTGCCATGAGTTTGGAAAAGGGGTACAATAGTGATCCAGGAGTAGATCACTGGACAGCGATCAATATTATCCTTAGAGGACTAAGGAAATATTTCTCGGTTATGGAGGTGATAAAGAGTTCATCATAAAGAGTTACGTCGATGCAAGCTTTAACACCGATCTGGATGAATCTGAGTCTCAATCTGGATACATATTGAAAGTGGGAGCAATTAGCTAGAGTACCTCCATGCAGAGCATTGTAGACATAGAAATTTGAAAAATACATATGGATCTGAATGTGGCAGACCCGTTGACTATACTTCTCTCACAAGCAAAACATGATCACACCTTAGTACTCTTTGGGTGTTAATCACATGGCGATGGGAACTAGATTACTGACTCTACTAAACACTTTGAGTGTTGGTCACATGGCGATGTGAACTATGGGTGTTAATCACATGGTGATGTGAACTATTGGTGTTAAATCACATAGCGATGTGAACTAGATTATTGACTCTAGTGCAAGTGGGAGACTGAAGGAAATATGCCCTAGAGGCAATAATAAAGTTTTTATTTTATATTTCCTTATATCATGATAAATGTTTATTATTCATGCTCGAATTGTATTAACCGGAAACTTGATACATGTGTGGATACATAGACAAAACACCGTGTCCCTAGTAAGCCTCTACTAGACTAGCTCGTTAATCAAACATGGTTAAGTTTCCTAACCATAGACATGTGTTGTCATTTGATGAACGGGATCACATCATTAGGAGAATGATGTGATGGACAAGACCCATCCGTTAGCTTAGCATAATGATTGTTCATTTCTTTTGCAATAGCTTTCTTCATGGCATATACATATTCCTTTGACTATGAGATTATGCAACTCCCGGATACCGGAGGAATGCCTTGTGTGCTATCAATCGTCACAACTTAATTGAGTGATTATAAAGATGCTCTACAGGTATCTCCGAAGGTGTTTATTGGGTTGGCATAGATCGAGATTAGGATTTGTCACTCCGAGTATCGGAGAGGTATCTCTGGGCCCTCTCGGTAATGCACATCATAATAAGCCTTGCAAGCAATGTGACTAATGAGTTAGTTGCGGGATGATGCATTACGGAACAAGTAAAGAGACTTGCCGGTAATGAGATTGAACTAGGTATGAAGAAACCGACAATCAAATCTCGGGCAAGTAACATACCGATGACAAAGGGAATAACGTATGCTGTCATTACGGTACGACCAATAAAGATCTTCGTAGAATATGTGGGAACCAATATGAGCATCCAGGTTCCGCTGTTGGTTATTGACCGGAGAAGTGTCTCGGTCATGTCTACATAGTTCTTGAACCCGTAGGGTCCGCACGCTTAACGTTCGATGACGATTTTGTATTATATGAGTTATATGATTTGGTGACCGGATA
Organism: Aegilops tauschii subsp. strangulata; assembly: GCF_002575655.3. Lineage (NCBI taxonomy): Eukaryota > Viridiplantae > Streptophyta > Magnoliopsida > Poales > Poaceae > Aegilops > Aegilops tauschii. The sequence goes on from NC_053035.3 coordinate 249,611,285, forward strand.
TTGTTCAGAGTCCCGGATGAGATTATGGACATGACAAGGAGTCTTGAAATGGTCGAGAGGTAAATATTCATATATAGGATGATAGTATTCAGATACCGGAAGTGTTCCGGGGGTACCGGGTACGTATCAGGTCACCGGAAGGGGTTCCGAGCACCCCCGGCAAAAGATATCGGCCTTATGGGCCAAGAGGGGAAACACACCAGCCACAAAGGGGCTGGTGCGCTCCCCCCCCCCCATACGGGCTGGCCAAATTGGAGAAGGAAAGGTGAAGGAGGAAAGGAAAAAAGGGAATAGGATTCCCCCTTCCCCCTCATCCCTTCCTACTCCGAATAGGAATAGGAAAACGGGAGGCCGAATTGGGAGGTGCCCAAGTAGGATTCCTCCTACTTGGGGCATCCCCTTGGCTGCCTCTCCTCCCCTCCAACCTATATTGTAACACCCACGATGCGGCTATATCTCCCACGTGTCGAGGCACGACTTAGAGGCATAACCGCATAGTGGTTTTGTCGCAAGAAGGGTCATCTTCACACAATCCCATGTAATGAACAAGAATGGGATAAAGAGTTGGCTTACAATCGCCACTTCACACAATACATAAATAAATATCATACATCATCCAAAATACACGCATATAGACCGACTACGGTCAAAATCCAGATGAAAATAAGACAACCCCTAATGCTAGATCCCCGATCGTCCCAACTGGGCTCCACTACTGATCATCAGGAAAAGACACATAGTAACGACCACGTTCCTCGTCGAACTCCCACTTGAGATCGACACCATCATCTGCACTGGCATCGTCGGCACCTGCAACTGTTTTGGTAGAATCTGTGAGTCACGGGGACTCAGCAATCTCACACCCGCGAGATCAAGACTATTTAAGCTTATAGGAAAAGATGGTGTAATGAGGTGGAGCTGCAGCGGCAAAAGCATATATGGTGGCTAACTTGCGCAAAAGAGAGCGAGAAGAGAAGCAACGGAATGGACTTCATCTAGCAATGATCAAGAAGTGATCCTGAACACCTACTTACGTCATACATAACTCAGACCGTGTTCACTTCCCGGACTCCGCCGAGAAGAGACCATCACGGCTACACACGCAGTTGATGTATTTTAAATGGGTCAATTGACAAGTTATCTACAACCGGACATTAACAAACTCCCATCTGCCTCATAACCGCGGGCACGGCTTTCGAAAGATAATACCCTGCAGGGGTGTCCCAACTTAGCCCATCATAAGCTCTCACGGTCACCCAAGGATAAACCTTCTCCCGGAAAGACCCGATCAGTCTCGGAATCCCGGTTTACAAGACATCTCGACAATGGTAAAACAAGACCAGCAAAGCCGCCCGAATGTGCAGACAAATCCCGATAGGAGCTACACATATCTCGTTCTCAGGGCACACCGGATTGTCCAAGCTTCCGATAGGCCAGCCCAGAGTTGCCCCTGGTGGCCACCGGCGACTGACAGTTTGGACCAATACTCAGAGGAGCACTGGCCCGGGGGTTTAAAATAAAGATGACCCTCGGGCTCGCGAAAACCCGGGGGAAAAGGCTTAGGCAGCAAATGGTAAAACCAAAGTTGGGCCTTGCTGGAGGAGTTTTATTCAAGGCGAACTGTCAAGGGGGTCCCATAAATCACCCGACCGTGTAAGGAACGCAAACTCAAGGAACATAATCCCGGTATAACAGTAACTAGGGCAGCAAGAGTGGAACAAAACACCAGGCATAAGGCCGAGCCTTCCACCCTTTACCAAATATATATAGATGCATTAATTAAATAAGAGATATTGTGATATCCCAACATATCCATGTTCCGACATGGAACAAACTTCAACTTCACCTGCAACTAGCAACGCTATAAGAGGGGCTGAGCAAAAGCGGTAACTTAGCCAAACAACGGTTTGCTAGGAAAGGGTGGTTAGGGGCTGACATGGCTAAAATGGGAGACATGACATAGCAAGTGATAGGTAGCGGAGCATGGCAATAGAGCGAACAACTAGCAAAGCAAAGATAGAAGTGATTTCGAGGGGTGGTCATCTTGCCTGCAAGATTCTCAGAGTTGTCGAAAGCTTGATCCTCGTAAGCGTACTCGACAGGTTCCTCGTTCACGAACTCGTCTCCCGGCTCTACCCAAGACAAGAACACAAACAAATGGAACCACAATCAACAACGAGAAATGCGCAAGCAACATGATGCAAAACATGTATGATATGTAAGATATGATATGCGATGCATATGCGTGCTCCGGAAGGAAAATGATGATCATGGCACTAACTTGGCAAACCAAGCATGCCACTGGAAAGATGAGATGATTTCGGTCGAAATCGATATAAAGATCACCGGAATCGGATGCACGGTTTGCAAATGGCAAGCAAAACAAGAATGACACGAATCTGCGATAAACAGCAAGATAGCACTTAAAATGCAACAAACAACAATGCTACAGCACCCCAACATAGCAACAAAGCACATGGCAGTAAGCTACAGGAGATGCTTGATAAAAGATGAACACTGAGCTACGGCTAGATCACAACATATCAAGCTCAAACAAGCATGGCAAAAGTGCAAAAGATTACAGGATCACAGGCTTAGTGAAAAACTGGACAAGGCAGAAAATAGCATCAGGTAGCAAAGTTCAGAGCACGAAATCAACATGCTACAGGAACTTAACATAGCAAAACAAGGCATGGCAGTGTTCTAGTAAATGCACATGACAAAAGTCCCTTGCTGACTATAAGCCAAAAAGGAGCAGAAGATATGATGGCAAGCACGTAAACATAGCAAGTTTCGTTATCAGGTTTCAGACTTGGCAGAAAACAGAGCATGGCAGAAATATTAATATCTAGGCCTCTTTGTGAGCTTGATGCACTCACTAAAGAGCAATGCATGATAAACCAAGCATACCTACGGCAATATGGAATGTTTATGAAGCTATCCATGACAATAATAATTGCATAGCATGTATGGATCAACTACAATAAGCTTGGCAAGATTGCAAATCATGTTAAGAATCTGCCAGAAATATTTTATAGCAAAAGTAGAGCACGATTGAGTCATGCTATGGCACTCCATAATTGCAAACAATTACAGTAATAGATCCATTACAACTATAGCTACAAAACATCCTTACTGAACATCTCCAAACTATGCATAGATCTCTCTGTAGCTTCAAGTTTACATGGCAACAAAATTACAGCAGACAAGGACTATTACGGGGCCTACTTTGCATGCCTGTGCTAGTCACCACAGAGATCACAAAAATTCATGGACAACTCCACTGGAAAGATGGCATGGCATACTTCAAAACACATGTAGAGCTCATGCTTAAAAGATGCACAGATTAGATGATACAAAAATGACAAATCTCCAAGTTCTGATAAGAACCAGAGAATAACAGCAACTAGCCCTCTTCCAACGGAGATTTGGGCAGCAAGATGACCTCTAATGAACTTGGTGCAATTCAACAAAATGAAGAGCATCACGAGGCGAAATTTTTTACATATTACACGCGCGAATCGGAGCTACATGCACGGAGTTATCGCATCGCGAACAGAGCAAGATGCTGAGAAATTCTGAAGACTTGTGAAAAAAAAAAGGGGGCGAGGAGAAAGTCAACGCTCACCAGATCCGATCGGATCGAGGGCTGTTCTCGGGCTCGTTCGAGCGAGCTCGCCGGGGCGGTGGAGCAGCTCGCCGGGGCGGCGCGGAGGGCGGCCAGAGGTGCGGGCGCGCGGGGGAGCGGCGGCGGCGGTGGAGGCGCGGCGGCGGGGCCGGCCGGCGGCGGGCGGCGCGGCTCCGGGCGGAGGCGGCGGAGCACCGGAGGGCGGCGGCGGCGGCGAGGAGAGCCGGCGGCGGCGCGACCGGCGGGCGGCGGGGCGAGCCGCGGGAGGCGAGCCGGCGGCGCGGGGCGGCGGACGGCGCGGGCTCGGGCCGCGGGGGCCGGGGACGGGCTCTGGCGGGCCGCGCGGTGGAGGAGAGAGAGAGACGGTGACGTGGCGCGACGCGGTTGGCTGCGGCCGGTGCGTCCGGCCGGCGGCGGACGTGTCCGGCGCGGCGCGAGGAGCGGGTTAGGGTTTGGTCTGCGATTCCGTTTTTCGGGATGCCCACATATAAATAGGTAGAGGGACCTAGGAGGCTCCAAATGAGGTGCGGTTTTCGCCCACACGATCGTGATCGAACGACCTAGAGCATGGAAGAGAGTTTGGTGGGTTTTTGGCTGGTTTTGGAGAGGGTTTTTGCTGGACACTCAAATGGACTTGCGGATGCCCGGTTAACCGTTGGAGTACCAAACGACCTCCGAATGGAACGAAACTTGACCGGTGGTTTCCGGGTGGTATACTAGGGCCACATGACAAGCCTCGGTCCATTCCGAGAAAGTTTGACACACGCACACGAAAGAAAACAAGAGGGGTGCACCGGAGGAGATAGGAGCGCCGGATTGGAAAACGGACAACGGGGAAAATGCTCGGATGCATGAGACGAACACGTATGCGAATGCAATGCACATGATGACATGATATGAAAATGCATGACATGACAAAATACAAAACGAAAGACAAAACCCGACAACGGAGGGAAAATCATAACACATAGCCGGAAATGGCAAGAGTCGGAGTTACAAACATGGCAAGTTACATGCGGGGTGTTACAACACTCCACCACTATGAGAGGATCTCGTCCCGAGATCTAGGACTGAAAGAACTCCGGATATTCGGAACGGAGATGGTCCTCGCGTTCCCAGGTGGCTTCCTGGTCGGAATGGTGCGACCACTTCACTTTCAGGAATTTGATGGACTTGTTGCGAGTCTTGCGCTCAGTTTCTTCAAGAATAGCAACTGGGTGCTCATGATAAGACAAATCTTCTTGGAGGTCAATCTCTTCGAAGTTGATAGTGCGAAGTTGATAGTGCGCTCAGGCGTCTTGAAGCACTTGCGGAGCTGTGACACGTGGAACACATCGTGCACGTTCGCGAAGTTGGAAGGAAGCTCAAGTTGATAGGCGAGGTCGCCTCTTTTGCCAATGATCTTGAAAGGACCCACGTATCTAGGGGCAAGCTTTCCTTTGATACCGAAGCGACGAGTGCCTTTCATTGGACAGACGCGGAGGTAGACATGGTCTCCGATCTCGAAAGCCAAATCACGATGCTTACTATCATAGTAACTCTTCTGACGCGATTGCGCGGCTTTGAGATTATCACGGATGACTTTACACATTTCTTCAGCTTCAGTGATTAAGTCATTGCCAAGAAGTTGGCGTTCACCAGTCTCTGACCAATTGAGAGGAGTACGGCACTTTCTGCCATAGAGAATCTCGAATGGGGCCTTGCCCGAACTCACTTGGAAGTTGTTGTTGTAGGAGAATTCAGCATATGGAAGACAATCTTCCCATTTCATGCCAAAGGAAATGACACAAGCCCTGAGCATATCTTCAAGAATTTGATTGACTCACTCGACTTGGCCACTAGTTTGAGGATGGAAAGCTGTGCTGAAGCGAATGTTAGTGCCCATGGCCTTCTGGAAGGAGTCCCAGAACTTAGAGGTGAAGATGCTTCCACGATCTGAAGAAATCAATTGTGGAATGCCGTGCAAGGAGACAATTCTGGAGGTGTAGAGCTCTGCCAGCTGAGCTGCTGTGATGGATTCTTTGATTGGAAGGAAATGAGCCACTTTAGAAAGCTTGTCAATGACAACGAAGATAGCATCATTACCGCGCTTGGACTTGGGAAAACCAGTCACGAAGTCCATTTCGATATGATCAAACTTCCATTCCGGAATAGAAAGAGGTTGGAGGAGACCAGCTGGTCGTTGGTGTTCTGCTTTCACTCTTCGGCAGACATCACATTCATTCATGAATTGAGCAATTTCTCGCTTCATTCGAGTCCACCAATACGACTGCTTGAGGTCATGATACATCTTTGTACTTCCAGGATGAATGGAAAGGAGGGAATTGTGCGCCTCGTTCATTATGACTTTCCTTAGATCACCTTTAGGAGCCACAATCCGGTCCTCGAAGAACAAAGTGTCTCTGTCATCAATGCAATAGCACTTGTATTTCGAAAGACCCTTGTCGATACCACGTTTCACCTTCTTCACCATGGCATCAAGGAGTTGTGCCTCACGAATTTGATCTTCCAAAGTAGGAGATACTATGAGGTTGGCAAGAAAGCCTTGAGGAACAACTTGGAGATTCAGCTTGCGGAAAGCTTCACAAAGATCCGGTTGGAAGGGCTTGAGAATTAAGCTGTTGCAATAAGCCTTCCTGCTTAAAGCATCTGCAATGACATTGACCTTGCCTGGAGTATATTCGATACTCGGATTGTACTCTTGAATCATTTCGACCCATCGAGTCTGCCTGAGGTTGAGGTTGGGCTGAGTGAAGATATACTTGAGACTCTTGTGATCAGTGAAAATGTCCACTTGTCTTCCCAACAAGAGATGTCTCCACGTGATTAATGCATGGACAACTGCCGCCAACTCAAGATCGTGAGTGGGGTAGTTCTTCTCGTTGGGCTTCAACTGACGAGAGGTATAGGCCACAACTTTCTTCTCTTGCATTAACACAGCACCGAGACCTTGGAGAGAAGCATCACAGATAACTTCATACGGCTTGGATTCATCAGGAGGAGTCAAGACAGGAGCTGTGACTAGTTTCTCTTTGAGAGTGTTGAAAGCAACGTCACACTCAGGAGACCAGACATACTTCACATGCTTCTGTAGGAGGTTGGAAAGAGGCTTTGCAATCTTGGAGAAATTCTCAACGAATCTTCGGCAATAGCTTGCAAGACCCAGAAAGCTGCGAAGCTGCTTGACATTTTGAGGAGGTTCCCAATCCACAACTGCCGATACCTTCTCGGGGTTAACAGCGATGCCCTTGGCAGAGATGATGTGACCGAGGAAAAGAACTTCATCGAGCCAAAACTCACATTTGGAGAACTTCGCATAGAATTGATACTCTCTGAGCTTGTCGAGCACCAATCGCAAATGTTTGGCATGATCCTGCTTATTCTTGGAGAAGACCAAGATATCATCGAGATACACCAGAACGAATTCATTGGTATAGGGGTTGAAGATGAAATTCATCATCCGAGAGAACACCGGAGGAGCATTGACAAGGCCGAAAGACACGACAGTATATTCATAAGAACCAAAGCTTGTTCTGAATGCTGTCTTGGGAATATCTTCTTCACGAATGCGAATCTGATGATAACCCATACGAAGGTCAAGCTTCGAGAATACTTTAGCGCCCTTGAGTTGCTCAAATAGCTCATTGATGTTGGGAAGTGGGTACTTGTTCTTGATTGTCTTCTTATCCAATGGACGGTAGTCGACACAAAGTCGGTCCGTGCCATCCTTCTTCTTGACAAAAAGAACACCACAACCCCATGGAGAAGACCTCGGTCTGATCAAACCCAGACGTTCTTGTTCATCGAGCTGCTTCTTCAATTCCTTCAGCTCGTTGGGTCCAAGCTTGTATGGACGCTTGCACACGGGTTCAGTGCCTGGCTCTAGTTCGATAACGAACTCAACTGGCCGATGAGGAGGCATACCCGGAAGCTCTTCTGGAAAGACATCTTGATACTCGCAAACGACTGGAATTTGAGAGATGGCATTCAACTCGCCCTTCTCATTGAGAGAGAAAAACCGAATGGTTTCATCACGAGCGGCAAAAATAATCACATCCTCAGACGAGTGTGTCAATTGAATTTCCCTGGCAGCACAATCAAGTTGAGCCTTGTGCTTAGAAAGCCAGTCCATCCCGAGAATAAGATCAATATCCGAGTCACCAAGAACAATTGGAGAAGACTGAAATTTATAGTCGCCCATCTTGATGGTAACATTCAGAACCATGGAACTTGCATTCATGCATTTACCCGGAGAGACAACTGCTAACGGCCTAGGCAATCCTTGGAAATGCAATTCATGCTTGGATGCAAAAGGTCTTGATATGAAAGAAAGCGATGCACCAGTATCAAAAAGAATTTTTGCGGGAATATCATTAACAGGAAGATTACCCATTATCACATCAGTAGATTCCTCTGCTTGAGCTGCATTCATCATGTTCACCTTTGCAAACTGTGGATTATGCTTGACCACTGCATTGCTGGAAGATCTGACAGGAGGAGGAGGAGGAAGACGCCTCTGGTTGAAGCACTTGTTAGCATAGTGACCTTTCTGCTGACATTTGTTGCAAGTCACCTCTGAGAGTGGACGGTGATAAGGAGCATTGGACTTTGGAGCTTGATTCTGAGATTTGTTCTGATAGCCAGAGTTGGAAGAGTTGGAAGAACCATGGCCACCTTTGTTCTTCTGCTGATAAGGCTGATGAAACGGAGGAAGAGGAGGCAACCAGAATTTCTGTTGCCTAGCTGTCACAAGTGAGGAAGAAGAAGATTGAACTGCGTCTCTAACTCTCTTCTTAGAAGCCTCACACTTGAGCTGAGCAGCCTCTTGCTTCAGTGCCATATTGTAGAATTGATCAAAGTGAGTAGGCTCAACAAGAACGAGAGCTAACTGCAGATCCTCTTTAAGGCCACCTCTGAAGTGATAGATCATGCTCTTTTCATCAGGAACGTCTTGTTTAGCGAAGCGCGCAAGTTTCTGAAACTGAATGTTGTATTGATACACAGACATGTTGCCTTGCTTGAGATTGCGGAACTCCTCACGCTTGCTCTCAACAACACTTTGTGGAATGTGGTGCGCTTTGAAGTCCCGACAGAAGTCAGTCCAAGTGATCACACGACCTCCTCTGGAATCTTTGTATTGTTGATACCAATCAGCAGCTTGGTCCTTGAGCTGGAAAGAAGCGAACTTGACATAGTCCTCAGGCCTGACATTGCTACATTCAAAATGCTTGTTGATGTCCACGAGCCAATCATCGGCATCCGTGGCCTCGGCACAGTAGCTGAAAGACTTGGGCTGATTTGCGAGAAACTGGTTGAGAGTGGCAAAGTGAAACTGATTGTTGCCTTGACCTTGATTGCCTTGCCCTTGAGTACGTTCTTGCAAGAGTTGCAGAATCATCTGAGCATTGGCGTTGGTGGCTGCCATGATTGCTTGCCATGCCTCCGGAGGTGGAGGTGGTGGCGGAGGGTTCGCTTGACTCCCTTCATTGCGATCCGGATTCTGACGCGTTGGTGGAGCCATCCTGAAGAGGGTGACATCCGTTAGCATCTTGATAGACAAATAGATAAGTAGAATCAACGGGCAGAAATTGCAACATATAGTCTTCACAATAAACATTCGAACGAAGATGAACGAATGAATTCCGTAGTAAATCAACACACTTCCATAAGTTGAGAAGCCACTTGAAAAAGATATGGAATGAACATATGAATTCGAAGCAACTCGAATACCACAATACAAAATAAAACAAAGTATTGGCTTGCAAAATAAGCCGGAACAAACATATGATAGATATTTCGTCCGAAGTTTTCGTGGTGGGGCCCACACGGGCTCAATAGTACAGCACCATCATGTACAAGGCTGTGCACATGACATACGAAGCGTCCCCGAGTCGGCAAAGCCGACTCTTTAAGACACAACGAGACCACTGTAAAATCAACCGTGGAAAGGCGGACCACTAGACGTCGAACCCCAATCTCATATCATGCGTCTGTCGGAAAGATATCCTAAGGCTACTAGAATTCCCACTTATAAACTCCCGAAACTTTCTGGTTATGCAATCTGGTGTAGGGGATACAGGGGACACAAAATATATCACCCAAACTAGCAATCCCTAGATCCAGCTGTATCCATCCGTCAACACATAACCAAGAAACCTTCGGAAATCGTTTACCTCAACCTTCGAAAAACATTCGTTATACAAGTTATGGCAATACTCCCGAACTCCCGCCCCAGTACTGGGTGGCGTCGAGGTGATCTCACCAACAACTGCATAAAAGAGATTTCGATGTCGGCGAAACTCAGGTATTCCAGAACTGCAACGATAAAATTGTGACGACAACACCTCGGAGCTCAACTCCCCGGGACACTGCCACAACCCCTAAATGTCAGGAGGCACCAAGAACAATGTTCTCGTCACAAAACCATCGGAACGATTCCAAGATACCCGCGTGATCCTAAAAAACAATTTAGTGAAATTTGAGGAGAGAATAGTCAAAACTTCTACGTCAGGAGACCTCACCAGAGCGACGAAGGGACTGAGGAGTAAAAAGAATCCTACTCTCCGATATATATAATCCTAAGACTCAAAACATTTTTGTTCTAGACTCAACAACGCCAGCGATTCGATCAAGCAGGGGGCTCCTAAGTCGGGGATGGCTCTGATTACCAACTTGTAACGCCCACGATGCGGCTATATCTCCCACGTGTCGAGGCACGACTTAGAGGCATAACCGCATAGTGGTTTTGTCGCAAGAAGGGTCATCTTCACACAATCCCATGTAATGAACAAGAATGGGATAAAGAGTTGGCTTACAATCGCCACTTCACACAATACATAAATAAATATCATACATCATCCAAAATACAATGATATAGACCGACTACGGTCAAAATCCAGATGAAAATAAGACAACCCCTAATGCTAGATACCCGATCGTCCCAACTGGGCTCCACTACTGATCATCAGGAAAAGGCACATAGTAACGACCACGTTCCTCGTCGAACTCCCACTTGAGATCGACACCATCATCTGCACTGGCATCGTCGGCACCTGCAACAGTTTTGGTAGAATCTGTGAGTCACGGGGACTCAGCAATCTCACACCCACGAGATCAAGACTATTTAAGCTTATAGGAAAAGATGGTGTAATGAGGTGGAGCTGCAGCGGCAAAAGCATATATGGTGGCTAACTTGCGCAAAAGAGAGCGAGAAGAGAAGCAACGAAACGGACGTCATCTAGCAATGATCAATAAGTGATCCTGAACACCTACTTACGTCATACATAACTCAGACCGTGTTCACTTCCCGGACTCCGCCGAGAAGAGACCATCACGGCTACACACGCAGTTGATGTATTTTAAATGGGTCAATTGACAAGTTATCTACAACCGGACATTAACAAACTCCCATCTGCCTCATAACCACGGGCACGGCTTTCGAAAGATAATACCCTGCAGGGGTGTCCCAACTTAGCCCATCATAAGCTCTCACGGTCAACGAAGGATAAACCTTCTCCCGGAAAGACCCGATCAGTCTCGGAATCCCGGTTTACAAGACATCTCGACAATGGTAAAACAAGACCAGCAAAGCCGCCCGAATGTGCCGACAAATCCCGATAGGAGCTGCACATATCTCGTTCTCAGGGCACACTGGATTGTCCAAGCTTCCGATAGGCCAGCCCAGAGTTGCCCCTGGTGGCCACCGGCGACTGACAGTTTGGACCAATACTCAGAGGAGCACTGGCCCGGGGGTTTAAAATAAAGATGACCCTCGGGCTCGCGAAAACCCTAGGGAAAAGGCTTAGGCGGCAAATGGTAAAACCAAAGTTGGGCCTTGCTGGAGGAGTTTTATTCAAGGCGAACTGTCAAGGGGGTCCCATAAATCACCCAACCGTGTAAGGAACGCAAACTCAAGGAACATAATCCCGGTATAACAGTAACTAGGGCGGCAAGAGTGGAACAAAACACCAGGCATAAGGCCGAGCCTTCCACCCTTTACCAAATATATATATATGCATTAATTAAATAAGAGATATTGTGATATCCCAACATATCCATGTTCCGACATGGAACAAACTTCAACTTCACCTGCAACTAGCAACGCTATAAGAGGGGCTGAGCAAAAGCGGTAACTTAGCCAAACAACGGTTTGCTAGGAAAGGGTGGTTAGGGGCTGACATGGCTAAAATGGGAGACATGACATAGCAACTGATAGGTAGCGGAGCATGGCAATAGAGCGAACAACTAGCAAAGCAAAGATAGAAGTGATTTCGAGGGGTGGTCATCTTGCCTGCAAGATTCTCAGAGTTGTCGAAAGCTTGATCCTCGTAAGCGTACTCGACAGGTTCCTCGTTCACGAACTCGTCTCCCGGCTCTACCCAAGACAAGAACACAAACAAACGGAACCACAATCAACAACGAGAAATGCGCAAGCAACATGATGCAAAACATGTATGATATGTAAGATATGATATGCGATGCATATGCGTGCTCCGGAAGGAAAATGATGATCATGGCACTAACTTGGCAAACCAAGCATGCCACTGGAAAGATGAGATGATTTCGGTCGAAATCTATATAAAGATCACCGGAATCGGATGCACGGTTTGCAAATGGCAAGCAAAACAAGAATGACACGAATCTGCGATAAACAGCAAGATAGCACTTAAAATGCAACAAACAACAATGCTACAGCACCCCAACATAGCAACAAAGCACATGGCAGTAAGCTACAGGAGATGCTTGATAAAAGATGAACACTGAGCTACGGCTAGATCACAACATATCAAGCTCAAACAAGCATGGCAAAAGTGCAAAAGATTACAGGATCACAGGCTTAGTGAAAAACTGGACAAGGCAGAAAATAGCATCAGGTAGCAAAGTTCAGAGCACGAAATCAACATGCTACAGGAACTTAACATAGCAACACAAGGCATGGAAGTGTTCTAGTAAATGCACATGACAAAAGTCCCTTGCTGACCATAAGCCAAAAAGGAGCAGAAGATATGATGGCAAGCACGTAAACATAGCAAGTTTCTTTATCAGGTTTCAGACTTGGCAGAAAACAGAGCATGGCAGAAATATTAATATCTAGGCCTCTTTGTGAGCTTGATGCACTCACTAAAGAGCAATGCATGATAAACCAAGCATACCTACGGCAATATGGAATGTTTATGAAGCTATCCATGACAATAATAATTGCATAGCATGTATGGATCAACTACAATAAGCTTGGCAAGATTGCAAATCATGTTAAGAATCTGCCAGAAATATTTTATAGCAAAAGTAGAGCACGATTGAGTCATGCTATGGCACTCCATAATTGCAAACAATTACAGGAATGGATCCATTACAACTATAGCTACAAAACATCCTTACTGAACATCTCCAAACTATGCATAGATCTCCCTGTAGCATCAAGTTTACATGGCAACAAAATTACAGCAGACAAGGACTTAGAGAAAACACTAAGTCCCTGAAAACAGAAATATTACGGGGCCTACTTTGCATACCTGTGCTAGTCACCACAGAGATCACAAAAATTCATGGACAACACCACTGGAAAGATGGCATGGCATACTTCAAAACACATGTAGAGCTGATGCTCAAAAGATGCACAGATTAGATGATACAAAAATGACAAATCTCCAAGTTCTGATAAGAACCAGAGAATAACAGCAACTAGCCCTCTTCCAATGGAGATTTGGGCAGCAAGATGACCTCTAATGAACTTTGTGCAATTCAACAAAATGAAGAGCATCACGAGGCGAAAAATTTGACATATTACACGCGCGAATCGGAGCTACATGCACGGAGTTATCGCATCGCGAATAGAGCAAGATGCTGAGAAATTCTGAAGACTTGGGAAAAAAAAAGGGGGCGAGGAGAAAGTCAACGCTCACCAGATCCGATCGGATCGAGGGCTGTTCTCGGGCTCGTTCGAGCGAGCTCGCCGGGGCGGTGGAGCAGCTCGCCGGGGCGGCGCGGAGGGCGGCCGGAGGTGCGGGCGCGCGGGGGAGCGGCGGCGGCGGTGGAGGCGCGGCGGCGGGGCCGGCCGGCGGCGGGCGGCGCGGCTCCGGGCGGAGGCGGCGGAGCACCGGAGGGCGGCGGCGGCGGCGAGGAGAGCCGGCGGCGACGCGACCGGCGGGCGGCGGGGCGAGCCGCGGGAGGCGAGCCGGCGGCGCGGGGCGGCGGACGGCGCGGGCTCGGGCCGCGGGGGCCGGGGACGGGCTCTGGCGGGCCGCGCGGTGGAGGAGAGAGAGAGACGGTGACGTGGCGCGACGCGGTTGGCTGCGGCCGGTGCGTCCGGCCGGCGGCGGACGTGTCCGGCGCGGCGCGAGGAGCGGGTTAGGGTTTGGTCTGCGATTCCGTTTTTCGGTATGCCCACATATAAATAGGTAGAGGGACCTAGGAGGCTCCAAATGAGGTGCGATTTTCGCCCACACGATCGTGATCGAACGACCTAGAGCATGGAAGAGAGTTTGGTGGGTTTTTGGCTGGTTTTGGAGAGGGTTTTTGCTTGACACTCAAATGGACTTGCGGATGCCCGGTTAACCGTTGGAGTACCAAACGACCTCCGAATGGAACGAATCTTGACCGGTGGTTTCCGGGTGCTATACTAGGGCCACATGACAAGCCTCGGTCCATTCCGAGAAAGTTTGACACATGCACACGAAAGAAAAACAAGAGGGGTGCACCGGAGGAGATAGGAGCGCCGGATTGGAAAACGGACAACGGGGAAAATGCTCGGATGCATGAGACGAACACGTATGCGAATGCAATGCACATGATGACATGATATGAAAATGCATGACATGACAAAATACAAAACGAAAGACAAAACCCGACAACGGAGGGAAAATCATAACACATAGCCGGAAATGGCAAGAGTCGGAGTTACAAACATGGCAAGTTACATGCGGGGTGTTACATATATATATGAGGGGGGCACCGCTAGAACACATAACAAACATTGTTAGCCGTGTGCGGCGCCCCCTTCACAGTTTACGCCTTCGGTCATATTCACTCAGTGCTTAGGCGAAGCCCTGCGCGGATCACTTCACCATCACCGTCACCACGCCATCATGTTGACAGAACTCCCTCTCGACTCTTTGCTAGATCAAGAGTTCAAGGGACCTCATCGAGCTAAACATGTGCAGAACTCGGAGGTGTCGTACGTTCGGTGCTTGATCAGTTGGAACAAGAAGAAGTTCGACTACATTAACCGCGTTGTCAAATGCTTCCGCTTTCGGTCTACAAGGGTACGTGGACACACTCTCCCCCTCTCATTGCTATGCATCTCCTAGATAGATCTTGCGTGAGTGTAGAATTTTTTTTGAAATTGCATGCTACGTTCCCCAACATCTACAACTTCATCACCACCTCAGAAGAAGGAGACATGAGTATATGGGTATGAGCACTCCCCTAGGCTTGTGCCAAGCTTGGGGGAGGTGCCCCGGTATCATATCACCATCACATCTTTACCTTTATCGTTTATCTTAGTTCGATCCTTTTGGTTATATCTTGATCTAGTAGAATAAAAGTTTTTAGTATGATCTAGCTTTGAGTTTTGCTTTGTGTTCCGTCTATGTAATCAAGTCCGTGAGTTATATAATAAAGATTAGCTTTGAGTTGAGGGCTTTTCTTTCTTGCTTTGATCTTGAGAAAAGGAAAAAGAATAAAAGAAATAAAAATATTATATAATAATCTTATGGGAAGTGATGACTTCACATATAAGGAGTACGATGAGTAAAATTTGTTGAGAGTTGACAAACATAGTTTTGGTCATTGTTGCAATTAATAGGAAGTAATAAAGAAAGAGAGGTTTCACATATAAATATACTATCTTGGACATCTTTTGTGATTGTGAGCACTCATTAAAATATTACATGCTCAAAAGTTGATGTTGGACAAGGAAGACAACATAAGGGGTTATGCTTTCTTATATCCGAGTAGAAGTTATATTGTCATGGATCCTGCAACATGTTGAGATTGCTTCTCATCCCATGCTAGCCAAAATCTTCTGCACCAAGTAGAGATACTACTTGTGCATCCAAAATCCCTTAACCCAGTTGTGCCATGAGAGTCCACCATATCTACCTATGGATTGAGTAAGATCCTTCAAGTAAGTTGTCATTGGTGCAAGCAATAAAAATTGCTCTCTAAATATGTATGATCTTTTAGTGTGAAGAAAATAAGCTTTATATGAACTTGTGATATGGAAGAAATAAAAGCGATGGACTGCATAATCAAGTTCTTTATCACAAGCAGCAATATAAAGTGACTTTCTTTTGCATTAAGATTTTGTGCATCCAACCATAAAAGCGCATGACAACCTCGGATTCCCTCTGCGAAGGGCCTATCTTTTACTTTTACCTTCTACCTTTATACAAGAGACAAGGTGATCTTCACCTTTCCTTTTTACACTTTTTCTTTTTGGCAAGCACTATGTGTTAGGGAAAGATCCAAATATATATACCCACTCGGATGTAGGTCATCATAAAGTATTATTGTTGACATTACCCTTGAGGTAAAAGATTGGGAGGCGAAACTATAAGCCCCTATCTTTCTTTGTGTCTGATTGAGGCTTTGATCGCATAAGTATCGCGTGAGTGTTAGCAATTGTGAAACACTAAGAGATGGTTGAGTATGTGAACTTGCTACATAAAAGCTCTTACATTGAATCTTTCCGACATTATGATAAATTGCAATTGCTACAATGAACGAGATCATAGTTTCTTGGTTTTCAATAGAGTTTCTGATTCATACTTCACCTTGTGAATGAATTGTTACTTTAACATAAGAAATTATATGACAATATATGTTGATGTTCTAAAGATGATCATGATGCCCGCATTTCCGTATTATATTTTATCGACACCTCTATCTCTAAACATGTGGACATGATTATCCATTTTGGCTTTCGCTTGAGGACAAGCGAGGTCAAAGCTTGGGGGAGTTGATATGTCCATTTTGCATCATGCTTTTACGTTGATATTTATTGCATTATGGGCTGTTATTACACATTATGGTACAATACTTATGTCTTCTCTCTCTTATTTTACCAGGTTTACATGAAGAGGGAGAATGCCGTTAACTCGAATTCTGGACCGGAAAGGAGCAAATCTGAGAGAAATATTCTGCATAACTCCAAAAGTCCTGAAAATTTATGGAGAATTATTTTGGAATATAAAAAAATATTGGGCGAAGAAATAACAAAGGGGGACCCACCAGGTGGCCACAAGCCTGGGGGTGCGCCCCTAGGGCTTGTGGGCCCCTGGCAGGTCTCCGGTGCCCATCTTCTGCTATATGGAGGATTTTGACCTGGAAAAATCATAAGGAAGCTTTCGGCCGTCTCGAGGCGGAACCTGGGCAGAAGCAATCTAGGGCTCCAGCGGACCTATTCTGCCGGGGAAACTTCCCTCCCGGAGGGGGAAATCGAAGCCATCGTCATCACCAACAATCCTCTCATCAAGAGGGGGTTAATCCCCATCAACATCTTCACTGGCACCATATCCTCTCAAACCCTAGTTCATCTCTTGTATTCAATCTTTGCCTCAAAACCTCAGATTGGTACCTGTGGGTTGCTAGTAGTGTTGATTACTCCTTGTAGTTGATGCTAGTTGGTTTATTCGGTGGAAGATCATATGTTCAGATCCTTAACGATATTCAATACCCCTCTGATCTTGAACTTGAATATGCTTTGTGAGTAGACGTTTGTTCCTGAGGACATGGGAGAAGTCTTGTTATAAGTAATCATGTGAATTTGGTATTCGTTCGATATTTTGATGAGATGTATGTTGTCTTTCCTCTAGTGGTCTTATGTGAACGTCGACTACATGACACTACCATGATTTGGTCCTAGGGGAAGGCATTAGGAAGTAATAATTAGATGATGGGTTGCTAGAGTGACAGAAGCTTAAACCCTAGTTTATGCATAGCTTCGTAAGGGGCTCATTTGGATCCACATGTTTCATGTTATGGTTAGATTTACCTTAATTCTTCTTTTGTAGTTGCTGATGCTTGCGAGAGGGGTTAATCATAAGTGGGAGCCTTGTCCAAGTAAGAACAGCACCCAAGCACCGGTCCACCCACATATCAAATTATCAAATTAACGAACGCGAATCATATGAGCATGATGAAAACTAACTTGACGATAATTCACATGTGTCCTCGGGAGCACTTTGCTTTATATAAGAGTTTGTCTAGGCTTATCCTTCGATACAAAAAGGATTGGGCCACCTTGCTGCACTTTTGTTACACTTGTTACTTGTTCCCGTTAAAAATTATCTTATCACAAAACTATCTATTACCGAAAATTTCAGTGCCTGCACAAAATACCTTGCTGAAAACCGCTTGTCATTTCCTTCTGCTCCTCGTTGGTTAAACACTCTTACTTATCGAAAGGACTATGATTGAATCCCTATATATACCTGTGGTTCATCAAGGGGCTTATGATTTTGCCTCCCAACTTATTTAGCTCAAGGGTAACGTGAACAATAATCACTTATAATCACCTACATTCAACTGGATATATATGTCTGGATCTATCTACCACACAATGCTTGCCACTGAAGAATACATTGAGAGGAATAGGGATAAACACTAATGACTCTTGCATAAAAGTAAATACATGAAAGTAACAGATAGGCCCTTCACTGAGGGAAGTAGAGGTTGTCGTGCGCTTTTTGTTTTTTGATGTGCAAACTCTTAATGTAAAGGAACCTCACTTTATATTACCCTTGTGATAGCAACCTTTATTATGCAGTCTGTTGCTTTTATTTCTTCACCATCACAAGATCGTACAAAGCTTACTTTCCCTTGCAATAAAAGATCATACATATTTATGAGCAATTTTTATTGCTTTTTGCACCGATGACAACTTACTTGAAGCATCTTATTCAATCAATAGGTAGATATGGTGGACTCTCATGACATGAAACTGGGTTTAGGGGTTTTGGATGCACAAGTAGTATCTCTACTTAGTGTGAATTTTTGGCTAGCAAAAGATCCTAGACAAGCACCACATGTTAGAAGATCCATAACAATATAACTTCTATGTGAACGTAAATAACCACAACTCATTACGTTGTCTTCCTTGACCAATGTCAACTAATTGATATAAAATATTTGATGGGGGCTCACAATCATAAAAGATGTCCAAGATAGTATATTTATATGTGAGACCTCTCTTCCTTTATTACACTTTCATGGATTGCACCAATGACCAATGCTATGCTTGTCAACTTCCAACAAATTTTATCAACTATACTTCTTTTATGTGAAGTCATTACTCCCCATGGGAGTAGCATCTGATCTTTTATTGTTTTAGTTTTTCATTGCTAAGATTGAAACAAGAAAGCAAAGCAAAACTCAAACTACTCTTTATTATATATCTTGCACATGATTACATAGATAGATAGATCACTAAGCAAGCACTCGAAAATAGACCATACTAAAACTTTATTCTGCTAAATCACGAAATAACTAAGGATCGAACTAAGATAGATAATGGTGATAAAAGTGGTGGTGATACGATACCGGGGAATCTCCCCCAAGCTTGGCACAAGCCAAGGGGAGTGCCCATACCCTTGTACTCAAGCCTCCTTCTTTGGTGATGATGGTGACGATGAAGTAGTAGGCCTGTCTTCCAGCTTACGTTTGAGGATGAAATTTTCCTCCCTTTGCTTATCGACTTCTTGCTCAACCTTCTATACCTTTTCACATAGTGCATCCTTGCTTTCCTGCAGAAGTCGGAACGAGATAAATTGAAGCTTAGATTTGTTTGCTCAGTTTGGGAGGCTCGACTTCTTGAATTCCACATGCATATCTCCGGGTTGAGGTAGAGGAGCTTCATCTTCTCCTGAGCTGGTGTTCTGCATTCCCTTCAGATCAACATATCATTCTTCTTCCATGGACCAACCATAAGGATACACATCTCCATAGATTCTTGGGTTTGCAATGTAGTGGGAAACATAGCTCTCTCCATCTAAGTCTTGGGACGCCATACTTTCAGATCTTTCAGGAAAACAGCATGAAACAAGAATAGAGGATATCTATGCGATGCGGTGGTCAAAACACCAGAAAGTATATATAATGATTTTTTTCATGCAGGACAATGAACATGGAAGAAAAACGGAGTCGGGAAAGTCCACGATGGGGCCACAAGCCCAGGAGGCGCGCCCGGGGGGGTAGCACGCCCCTCGGGCTTGTCGCTCCCTCGTGCACTTTTCGGACTGTTTATTATTTTCCTAATTTTTTAAATATTCCAAAACGGACAGAAAGCACTTTTATGGAACATTTGGAGTCGGTTTACTTACCTTACCACGTACCTACCCCTTTTTCAGGGCTTTGGAGCGTTCCGGAAGGTTTCCTTATGTCCTCGTCCAGTGTCATAGTTTGGATAATATTAGCTTCAACATTAATGGGCGTACATGAGATATAATGTTTAATTCTTTTCCCATTAACCACCTTCGGATTAGTGCCTTCGGCGTTGTTTATCTTGATAGCTCCGGAACGATAAACTTCTTCAACGATATATGGTCCTTCCCATTTAGAGAGAAGCTTTCCTACAAAGAAACTTAAACAAGAGTTGTATAATAAAACTTGATCTCCTACTTTGAATTCCCATTTTTGGATTCTTCTATCGTGCCATCTTTTAAGCTTTTCCTTCAATAACTTAGCATTTTCATAAGCTTGTGTCCTCCATTCATCTAAAGAACTAATATGAAATAACCTCTTTTCACCAGCAAGTTTTAAATCATAGTTAAGTTCTTTAATTGCCCAATATGCTTTATGTTCTAACTCAAGAGGTAAATGACATGCCATTCCATAAACCATTTTATAAGGGGACATACCCATAGTATTTTTATAAGCAGTTCTATAATCCCACAATGCATCATCTAGTTTATTAGACCAGTTCTTTCTAGATCTATTAACGGTCTTCTGTAAAATTAAGTTTATTTCTCTATTGTTCAATTCAACTTGACCAATAGAGTGAGGATGATATGGTGATGCAATTCTATGGTTGACATCATATTTAGCAAGGAATTTACGGAATGCACCATGAATAAAATGTGAACCACCATCAGTCATTAAATATCTAGGGTCTACAAACCTCAGGAAAATAACTTCTTTAAGAATTTTAATAGATGTGTTATGATCAGCACTACTAGTTGGAATAGCTTCTACCCACTTAGTAACGTAATCAACAGCAACTAGAATATGAGTATACCCATTAGAGGAAGGAAAAGGCCCCATGTAATCAAATCCCCAAACATCAAATAGTTCAATAACAAGTGAATAATTCATAGGCATTTCCTGATGTCTACTAATATTACCAATTCTTTGACATTCATCACACGATAAGACAAACTTACGTGCATCCTTGAAGAGAGTAGGCCAATAAAAACCAGATTGTAATACCTTATGTGCAGTTCCGTCTCCAGCAAGGTGTCCTCCGTATGCCTCGGAATGACACTTCCGTAGGATTTGTTCATGTTCATGCTCAGGTATACAACATCTAATAATACCATCTACTACCTCTTTATAAAGATGTTGGTCATCCCACACGTAATGTCTTAAATCAAAGAAAAACTTTTTCTTTTGTTGGTATGTGAAACTAGGTGGTATATTTTTAGCAACAATGTAATTAGCATAGTCTGCATACCAAGGATTATTATGAGAAGCATTTATAATAGCTAATTGTTCATCAAGAAAACTATCATCAATTAGCAGTGGCTCATCACACTACAAAAAAATACACTTCCGTGATGATACGTGTTTGTCACAGTAGGTCGCGTTTTTTGTCATGCATGTACATCCATGACAAATTTATGACAGAATCAAGATAGTCATACCTGTGCTGTCGTAGAAGTGTTCCATGACATTACCAAAATTATCATCATGGAAGTGTCCACTTCCATGACGATAAATCGCGCGTCACAGAAGTGCTTTCGTCAAGGGTGACCGACATGTGGCATCCACCGTAATGAAACGCCGTTAAGCTATCGGGTCGGGTTTTGGATCCGATAACCCGTTAACAGCCCCGACCAATGGGGATTTTCCACGTGTAAAATCATCATTGGCTGGAGGAAACACGTGTCGGCTCATCATTGGGACAGATGTCATCCACTCATTGGACAGAAGGCGCCTATGATACGTCGACACGTGGCACGGCCCAACAGAGGCCCATTCCTGTGAAAAGGCCGGCCTGTTTGACTTGGTCAAAAGGTGGCGGGCTGGCCCATGGAAAGCCTGTTAACGGCCTGTTCGCATATAGCCCATTTACAGCCCGCTAACCCAAGGCCTGTTACGCCCTATCCGAATTAGGCCCAGTAGCGTCATCTGGGCCATCCAATATGATTCCAGCCCGTTTTCACTTCTGGCCCATGTATGGCCCATGACGTCTTTCGGCCCATATGAGGTCCTATGTAACTCTTGGCCTATTAACGGCCCGTGGTGAAACTGGCTCGTAATGAACAGTGTATCACTTTACACCCATTAACGACCGATGGTGAAACTGGCCCGTAATGAACAGTGTATCACTTTATACCCATTAACGGCCCGTTATTCTGTTGGGCCGTTTCCAGCCCATGTTATCTTTCGGCCTTCTCAGAGCCCATTTATTCTTGGGCTCATTTCCAGCATTCATTTACTTACGGCCCGTTACTGTCATTTTCTGCTTGTGGGCCAAATTCAGCCCGTGGTTACAGTCCGCCCGTTTGTGGTCCGTTAATACGTTGGGCCATTTTCATAGCATCATCAAATACGGCCTATTAATGATGGCCCGTTATGGTCGGCCCATGAACGGACGATTCCAACTCTAGCCCGTTTACGGCCATAATGCGGCCTGTTATTGGCCCATGTTTGGCCAATCAATCATACGGCCCGTATAAGGCCCATTGATGATACGGCCCGTAGAAGGCCCATTGTTTCTACGGCCCGTAGAAGGCCTACTGTTTCTATGGCTCGTAGAAGGCCCACTGTTTCTACAGCCCGTAGGAGGCCCAGTGTCACTATAGTAAATATTAGCCCATGGTTATTGTGGCCTAGTTTTAAAAAATAGGTTATTGCAGCCACTAGCAAACCGCGGAAAAAGAACTGCACTGACTACAAGCAAACAAATAAACAAGACAATAAGGAAATAAATAAGCAAGCAACTTATGCTAGGCTATCAGGGCTATTACACATATTACATCCACTGGGCATCAAAGTTCGCCACCAGTGATCATAAAGCGCAACGAAGAAGCAGATTACAAAAACTGGGCACCATTGCAGCGTAACAAAATAATACTAAACCGAGACCACTTCCAAGACAGTTCAAGAAAGGTTAGCCTTGCGGGGGAACTACTGCGCAAGCTGCTGAGCAAGGCTGTGAGACCGGCCTAGCATGTCGGTCATAGCTTCCAGGTGTAGCTGTGTAGCGATGAGGTTCTCATTGGTTCTCTCCACAATCTTTCTTAGAGATAGGACTTCAAGTCGAAGTTGAGTTGCAGAATGCCTTTCTGCTAGAACTTGGGACTGAAGAAGTCGAACTGATTCAGACAACGAATTCTGTGAACTTGTCTGACTGTTAGTCTCAAGTAACTTGAACGCTGGATCAAGACAAGACTTTGGGGTTGTCTCGCTATCTTCAAGATGTTTTGCCTTCTTTGCTGCAATATATGTTGGGTTTGTCTCACAGCCTTCAGCAGACTTGTGCATGCCATCAGGCATATCACCCTGAAACAAAGCAGAGAGATGACAGGTTTTGCACGTGTATAAACAAAGATGATAACTGTTTTGTCAATTCTATCCAATTTCAAATTAGAAAATAAAGAGTAAGTTCAAAATATCAATAGCATAATTTGGCATTGTTCATAATGCGGGGAGCTTCACCACACTACTGGATTACCATGTCAACATAACAAGCATAGATGAAGGGCAAAGAAAATCATTGTATCTATTTTGGATAATGTGCATGGCATGTTGTTCATATCATCAGCCACATCAGTAAGATAAAACAGGAGATGACAAGGTGCAAACGTGGGCTGCTTCACCACACACTGGATTATAGATCCACAAAAACAAGCATACATATAGGGAGTATTAAGTAATGTGCATGGTATGAATAAGGAATTTGGTTTTACAAGTAAAACTTAGAACTTACGGTTCTTACAAACATGCATTTTGGTAGAAACAGCAAACTAAACAGCAGTAAACGATAGGGAGTATGAGCAAATTAAACAGCAGTTGAGGATAAAGGCTTTAGAAGGACTGACTTACATTAACAGTTAACACCGGCTTTATAATGCCCTTCTCCATGTCAAGGGAAGGATAACTCAAGAATTTCAGCACAGAATCTTCTTCATAAGCATTGCCTGTACTCTACATTTTGTAGAGAGTAATTATAGATATGATCATACTGGAAGGGATAGAGGATAATGAAGATAAGATGGAGATTGATACTACATAATCAACTACCAATCCCTGGAAGTACAAGCGTTACAGGACAAAATGTACTGACAAGAGCAATGGGCTACACTTCTGCACTGACATTGTCTGTGTATTCTACTTGTTGGTAAGATTAAATATAGATCTGATCTTTTTTAGTAAATGGTGGGCGAGGGAGATAAGATGCAGAATGCTAGAAAATGAACCAATCCCTCTTCCCATAATACAAGAGTGTTTTGAACACTGGTGTACTGTACAAAACGTTCTTATATTATGGGACGGAGGGAGTAGCTGTTAATGTAAGTACAGTGATAGACCACGTTCAGTCCTTACAAGAGGACTGCAGAGCTAAACCTCTTCAAAAGCATTGGGTTGATTCTAAATTTATGTAAGAGTCCATACGGATCTTATAATGTCCACCAAATGGACGATTACGAGGCTAACATGTGCAGTGATGCTACATAATCAAACAGCTATGAAAGTAAGTATGGTCATACAAGGCAAGAGGTACTCACAAGAGCAATGCAGTGTGTAGCATAGTTGCGAGATTCTGTGGTCCCTTGAGAACGAATGTTCTTCTGCTAACAGTTTTCGTACAAGTGAGACATTAAGGCAAATGCAGAAATGTAGTTCAAATTGTGATGTGATATCATAGACAGTACCTTACGCTGCAGCCGAGACCAATGTGTAACAAGATTATTCCAGTCACCGTCGGATAAATGTAGCACCGGAGACTTTACAGAAATTTCGTTCAGAGGCTTGCCATCCAAGTGCGCTTGCCTCAGGTAGGAACGATACTTCATCAACGAGTGCTTGAAAAGTGCAACCAACCCTTGCTCGTCATCACAATCCAGTTTGCTCCCCGCCTATTTAAAAGAATGAGATCTTGTGTCTTCTGTCAGCAGAAACATATGCAGTAATGACCATGAATAACATTAGTACATTACTTACGCGTAAGTTGCGGAGCAAGACTGGAAATTGTTATGTGTCTGCGGTACAATCTTTCCATGAAGGAAAGATGCACACAAAGTTCCTGACAACAACATAAGCTTCGTCTTCTAAACTGGGAAGAAATGGAACAGGGGTCCTATTTGCTGCAATTGGGGCTCTCTGGTTCGAAAAGGGATTTGGTAACTGGATTTGGTGTACTCTTTGCTGGAATGGGGGTTTTGCGTCGTACAGCTGGTGCTATGTCAACTGGCATAATCATACTGTTTGCTGCAGTTGGGGTCTGCTGAGTTGGGGCATCAGAAATGACCAGTGTAGTAGGGCTAGAGTCTGCTAGAGTTGGGGTATTTTGTGGGTCAGGTGATATTGCAACTACACCTAATGGGCTATTTGATTTATCAGGTGCCACTACCTTTTCCAAATACTTTGCTTGTGCTCCTCCACGATCAGCAATCGCCCTCTTCCTTTTGAACGTCTGATACACAAGAACAGCATTTGAATGGATAAATATGGTATGATGACAGATGGAATATGTACTGAAAATGGATAGGCAGGGCGTATTCACATACACGATGTGTAAACTAAGCTAATGGCAGTTCAACAAAGTAGAAGCAATGCAAAGCATCAGTTGCAAGATATGTGCGAGCAATGTAACCTTGGAAAGTTAGAGCAAGTACCTTGATGGGTGAATAAGATAGGGCATCTTCCTCTGACTCCTCCACTAGGGAGCTACATTGACTTAGGTCTCCCTCTAGCTTAGAATCACTGTTAGGATCATATTCTGAGCATGAATCTGTAGGTGGAGAGCGTTTGCATTGCATCCAGACTTGATTTCAGTCCCTTAATGCCAAGTTTGACAGCCATGGCATTGTTCTACTTTATTCTTTCATGCGCGCAAGCTCATAATCATTATGATGCTATTCAGAATCTGAGATTCATGAAAACATAAAAAGTAGTCAGATTATCTATGGAATGCATTGCGGATTCAACTCGGAGAGTGTCTCCCTATAAACCCCTACATATGCAAAGTTCACCTCCCCAACCGTGCTGACCAGACCACACACAGAAATACAAACCCCTTATGTCTCTATAACAGGCAGGCACACATTTCAAAACTGAAGTAGGAACATTAGAATCATATGAAATTCGCATTTGAACAAATAAACTAAGCAATTATGAGTGGCGTAATGTTTAGCTTCAGGGGTGGAGTGTTGGTAGTGCGACACAAAGCAAGTAGGCAGATTGTATTCCATGTAAAAGATCGAAACCTATGTAAAAGCTGGAAATGTCACTTTCTTTCTATACAATGCAGTGTTCGTTACCCACACATGATGGAAGAGATCACATAGAGAAATAATATTCACTCATGTCTACGGTTCCAGTATTTAGAAACAGGGTGGTCCACCCTAAAAGAATATTGACAACAAATATGACAAGGCAAGCATAGATGTAGTGAATCAATCATTTACTTGTGAGCTTACTAGGACAAGTATGCAGAATTGTAACTGCGGTAAGACACCGTCCAAAATCTGAATGAAGAAGTTTGTCTAGCACTTATTGTTTGCAACTAATCGACGTGAATAATTGGATATTATATCGAATGAGTAAGAAAGACAAGTAAAATTGTCAACAAACCTGGCTTGTAGTAGTAATCTGGGTCAATGTCAATACGACCAACAATCCAAAATGACTAGTTTCTGTTCCGAGGGCCGGAATTTCGAAAACCCTGTGAACTTTAGAGGTACTAAAGATTACCGAAATACATCTGAACCATTAAGTGTAGGTAGCACTGAGCACACAACAGATCCTAATGACAGTCCTTCCTAATGAGTAATGATTCAATTAGAAAATGGGTGATGAGGAGTGGCTACTGAGTGTTGAGGACGTATCTCAGGATAAATCGGGTTGGCTTGGTGGGTGCTGCACGCCTGAGCCCTGAACGGACTGGGAAGGTAGGCACGGCGGCGCGCCCGGGCAGCGGTGACGCTGTTGGGCGAGCGGCTCCTGGCCTCCTGTTAGTCCGGCGTCTCCTCCTAGAGTCATGCCGTCCGGGGACGGCAAGTCGCCGGCGAGGCAGGCGACTGGGGGCGAGTAGAGATTGGAAGCATGCAGCAGAACAGAGGGGAATCGGGGCCTGGGACGACCCAAAATCCCAGGGTGGGCCGGCCCACCGTGGGCACCCTGTAGAGATACACACCCGAGCGGCGAACATGCATTTTCGAAACTAATTTAGGAACATTTAGCTGACCAATTAAACAACTCTGTTTTAATAATATCATATTCGTATTTGAACAACTAAGCTTGTTTAGCTTGATGGGTGGAGCAGTGTTATTATGACATGAAGCACGTATTCTGATTGTATAGTGATCATAAAAGGGGGAAACTCTAAGCATATTTTTTTAGCAAAAGAGTTTTTCCCCTCCGATTTCTATTAAAGAAACCACCACGGAACCAACATGATCAATTAAACCGTATTATGGCTGTGCCATGGCAGATTTGAAGCTGCAAACCGGAGAAATGATATTTAGCATCCATTGTTTGCTTTGAACTAAGAACTAAATTCTAAGAGCTGAAAAGAAAGTAGAGTAACCAAGTTAAGATCTATTTTCTGGTTGAGATCAAAAAGTTGAGGAGATATGAAGTACCACCTCTCTTGCGGCGCCGTGTAGGCATCGGGGGTGCGATGGCTGTCGGTGGCGTTGAAGCAGATCTGCGAGGGTAGATGGGTGCATCGGGGGATAAGTCCCGTTGCGGTGGAAGAGAAGGTCGTATGAGCGGCCCCGGCAAAGAGGACGACGGCGCCAATGAAGCGAGAGGACGCGATGCAAGGCTAATGGTCCATCGCCGTGGATGAGAAACGTCCATCTCTAGCTGTGGACGACGCGGTCTTGGTAGGCGCTCCGGCATGGTGGAGGACGGTGGCGATGGATGTGGTGGAGGACGGCGGCGATGGATGGGGTGGCGGACGGAGGCTGGTGTGGGGATGGGGTGTTCTAGCGCGGACGGTGTATGAATGGGAAATGGAGGGAGAGGTATAGGGAGCCATGTTTTTGGGACGCGCCTGTCTAAAATATGGGAAAGTTACGAACTTATCCCCCGTTTAAAATTTGGATGTCTCGTCGGTTGGGGATAGGACGGTAATCTCGCATCTCGCCAATATTTGCCCAGAGCGATTTCGGGCGAGGAGAGGGTGGTTGGCGCACGGTGTATGAACAGGGCTGATAGGTAGGGCGGTTGTGTCACGTCTGAGTGAAGTTACAAACCTGCCCCTATTGAAAATATTTGCCTACATCGATTTCGGCCGAGTCGAGTTTGTTTTGCCGCCCACCGTGTATGAATGGGGAATGGAGGGAGAAACAGAGGTCTTTCGGACGAGCTTGAATCAAATGAGTTTTGCCGCCCTTGTTTGACGCCCACCGTGTCGGAATGGGCTCAGAGGCGGTCGTGTCACGTCTAATTGAAGTTACTAACCTACCCCTATTTAGAGCAGTGGAAATTGGGCCGATGGATTGTTCGTGTAATGGGTAGATAGTAATTTCCATCTCCCAAACACTTGGCTTCGGGCAGCCGACATGGGAGTGGACATTTTGCTGCTTCTTTCGAATTTTGGGACAATAAACATCCACGTTTACCCTGGCAACTAAATTCGAATCCATTTTGTATTCCTATATGAATCTTTATAAATCATTCTATGAGTTTTTATATATCTTCAAAAGGACGACAAAGATGTATTCCACTGTCATATATGAATATGGTTTACAAATGCCGATACTCAAATTCAGAAACTAGAATCCAGTTTAAGGTGAATTCGAATATTTGGAACACTTCATGTCCAACTCAAATGTCACACGCAGCATAATGTGTACTCCCATTTAGATATGTACACAAGCGATGTATCAAGATTCAAATACCGAGTCAATCAACCAAGAATGTACAGAACTAACAGACATATAAACACTTATAGAGTATATGGATCAATAATATCAACTAACATACATAAGCCAGGCCGCTGTACTTTTTTTGGCTACAACAGCATCCTTTTTTTAGCCAGCATCTTGGCCCTTTCCAATGTGTGCCACTTATGGTCCATCTATACTACTACTATTGCTGAATGCACATTCAGCCCGATTGGCATATTTGTAGGTCTGGCACAGCAATCCAAATGAAATGTCTCCGAGTCTTATCAATTGATACAGACTTGTGCTCAAATAAAACTACAAACCAAAAAACAAAAAAACAATTATTACATGATCTGTAAAACAAATGGTTTGATTGATTACATGAACAGACAACACAAAGGTTATTCAACTATGGAAAGAACATTTCACCTATGATTTACCAAGTAGGAATTTCATTTCTTTTTTTCCTTCAAGACCTTAACAATCTGGTCAGTCTCAGCTTGGTTTGTTTTCAAATCCACCAAATATTTAATAGTTGTCTTGAGTACTGCTTGTGATTGTGTTGTTTGCTTCCTCAACATGTCAACTTCATCTCTAAGTGCAGAAGCAGAATCTCTATCTACCACTAGTTTAGCCTCTAGAGCATCAGCAGTTGGCAATTCATAATGCACGATTGGGCCGGTGCCACTGCTGTGGGATGATGCAATGTCCATGGGGACCTCGCTCTTTGATCTTGGGCTAACCTGTTTTGCCATTAAAGTTCCGATTGGATTCAGAAAAGTTGAAGTTAGCAAAACATCTCAACTGGGAGTTATAACAGCAAACCAGTTAAACAAACAAGGAATTAAAGAGTTTCAATTGGATGCTGAAAAGTAGTTATTAACATCATTGTAACCCGTTGTTGCAGCAGCAAAGCAGTTAAACAAACAAGTAGATATTTAAGTTAAGGCAAACAGGTAATTCTTAACAGTAAGTATCAAACACATAGATAGGCGCAGTCTACAATATGATTAACAGGATGTGACATTATGTAATCAGTAGAAAACTAAATTAAGCCAAGCAACATAATTGAACAATTTTGCAATAAGTGGCTAACTAAAATTCTGAGAAGGAGGTAACTGAACTTACGCTAGTTCTTTGTACAGGCACACTGCAACTTCTTTTTCGCTTACAAGGTTGTACGAAGGAGTCCATGGCATCAATTGCTTGGATACGCAGTCCCAATACTTCTTTCTTACCGCACTGCATGGGTAAGTCGAATGGTTAATCTGGTAAGATGGTGCGTCCTCGATATGTTATATGAGGATGTGTAGTCAGACTAGTTGTAGCCAAACACATCACACTGGCTTTTACTGTATATTTCATGTGATTACTTTTGGCATATCGAGATCTAAGCAATCTACAATAGGATGAAAAGACTGGCATCCTTCACATTATTGGCGAACTCAGTTCATAGAAACAAGCAATTCAACCATTATGTGGGTAAATCAAAAGCGTCACTGGAATATTTTTCACTATCCAATCATACACGCAAAAAGGGGCGATGCCACCATAGGGGCTGGTATGGGCGGCCGCCTCAGGTGGCTGGAAAGTGTGCACCTAGTTTGAGTCGTCCCGGTTGGCCCACGCTAGTTTTGTTCGTCCCAACCCACGAGCAGGCAATGTAAAAAATGAAGAAAAATATTTCAATTTGGATGGGCCAATAACATAAGTGCAAGGCAGGCCCTATAGCAGGCTCGCGGCCCAAACGAGCGCCTCCCATATTGATCGACAGGAGGAAAAATCCCAATTCAATCGCTCCAGCCTCCAGTCTGGTTCGCTCCTAACCTAGCCGCCGCTGGACAGACCGACACAGCACTTCCTTGCGCCCTCGTTGGAGGGCGGTCGCTGGGCTTCAATCGAACGGAAGGACAAGAAGATGAAGATCCAACCCTGGGTGTAGCCTGCATGGGAGGCAGCGGCGGCAGCACGGGCATGGCATCGAGCTTGCGCAAACGGACAGTCGCAGCTTGCAAGAGTAGCATGCGCAACGAGCAGGTACATCACATCCCTGATTATTTCTAATTCAACTCTTCAATTTCTGGCCACTAGTTAAACCTGACGGTGTTGTAAAACTGCTTGTATGTAGGGAATCTATGAGAAAATGAAACCAATTTCTACTTATTTTATAACTCCCCCAATCAATACTGAACTGACTGAATCTGATGTATCTAATCAAGTTTCCGGTGCAAACATACAAGCTCATGTTGTTCGTGAGCCTGAAGTGTCTAATGAACAGACTACTAATGAAGGATTTGATGCGAACATTTTACATGCTCCTGGTGATGAACATATAGTGTCTAATGAGGAATCTAATGCAAGCATTTTGCAAGCTCATTGAAGGATTTAGTGTCTAATGATGATCTACTATGTTGAGAGAGACAGAGATTTGCAGGCATTGATGACAAGCAAATTATAGTGCATTTTCATAGCTTGAGGAAACGTCGAGGCCATCTACCAGAAAGTCCCCGTATCATGACAACATACCATGAATACTTTTCTAATATGTTGTTTGAAACTATTGCCATACTTGTGCAGGATATATATATTGATATGCAGTTTGCGCACTGGTTATACGTGCAATTACACTTCGATATTTTCAGCCAGAGAACGAATAATTCAAGCAGGTACAGACCATGTTTGTAGTCCTTGTACACCATGTTGCATTTTGTGTTTTTTGGTGCTTGCATCATTTAGTGTTTATAATCTGAACTACTTTGGATCATTAGCTGGTTTTCAAAGTGCATGTAGCTTCACATTTCTCAAGTTATGTTGATTTCCGGAGTGCAAGTGCCTTCGTATTTTTTAAGTTAAATGTTCACCCCTGGTAACTTGAATTTGTGGATCAGCCACTGCACACAAATCATACACGAATGCCAGTACGAATTAAATGAAATGCAGGGACTTATGCTAGCTCGTTGTACAGGCTCACTGCAGCTCTGCTTGCGCTTGGGATGTTCCATGTACAAGTCCATGTTACTACTTGCTTGGATGTGCAGGTCTTCTGCTCCTTGCATCCCCCTCTGCATTTTTTACACGGCGAATGGTTGATCAAATAAGAGGAATCGACCTTGATGTTGTACCGGAGGACAGATACTTACAAGGTTATACGGGTGTGCAGGATGTGTACCAGATCCCGTAGCGCCGTCATGCTTCGCTAAAAACTGGATTTGCTTGTTTCAGATGATATCTCCAGAAGAAGTAAGAGTTAAAGTCAGAGTTGCATAGGCGTGTAAGCTAAGAGAGCAGTGAAAGGATATCCAAACATCGTCGGAACAGTGCACAAGGGAGTGATGTGTGGATACCTAGTTCGGGCCGGCGTTTGGGCATGCTCGCCTAGCTAGAGTGCGGGTCACTTCAGAGCCGTTGAGGGTGATGCGCTGGCGTTGGCTGGCCGCGCACGGATGCAGATCTTGAGTGGCAGCGGAGCGCCATGATGTGGTGGACGACGCCGTTGGTGAAGCCCCAACGGCCTCGGGGGGCGGAGGTGCAACGATGTGCTCTGTGAAGTAGCCCCGGTGAGCTGGGAGACGGCGTCGGTGAAGCGCACCTGATGCGGTGGAACTCAGTGCGTGTGAGGCACGTCGGTTGCGGCGGCCGACGTTGTCGGTGGACCACCCGGAGCGGTGGACGAGGGCGTAGATGAGGTAGCTCCGGTGCGGTGGTGAAGCACTACCGTCGTCTTCGTCGTCGTCGTCCGGCACAGAGGTGGGGAACGGTGGGGAAAGAGACGAGATGAGGGGCGATTCGAGGGTTGGCGGCGAATTAGGGATTTGAGCAATCTGGGCGCGGAAGGGGACGGTGGAGAAGAGAGATTTTGCAGGGCTGGAATTGGGGCCGCCAGATATTTCAATCCGAAACGTGGAAGCGCGAACTTATATTATCGTCGTCCTTTTTTGGGGGGGCAGGGGGGTGGGTGGCTGGGTGCTACGCGTCCGTCCGACACACGCGACCACCCCGACAGGACTATGCTTCGGTGCCTTAAGGCACCTGCCTTTGTGTCCATGACATGTGGGCCCAACAGGTGGCTGGCCCACATGTTAGTGACCCAAAGGCAGTCGCCTTTAAGGCACCGAAGCAGCGTCCACCCCGACACTACCCTGGTCTGCCTGGTGCGCCTACATTTGAGAATGCAAACGAATCTTCTTTCATTTGCAAACGAATCTGTATGTATTACCATGCCTGTGTTTTCCTTGCAATAATTAGTCGTTCGAAACGAGATACTCCATCCGTTCACTTTTGTAATTCGTTTCAGACAACTTAAAATGAACTGTTTTTCACATTGTCTGAAATGTCTTCAAGGTCTTATAAAAGTGAACAGAGGGAGTACTATAAATTAATTAATGAGGAGTTATTTGAAAAAAATCGAAACGGTACCCACGCTAACGTGGATTAGAGTGTGTGTCACATAATTAGTTATTTGAATTAGAGTGTGTGTCACGTAGTTAGTTATTTGAATTAGAGTGTGTGTCACGTAGCGATCTCCAATTCTAACGTCGATTTCGCATTTCACTGTATCCATGCTACTTTTTTAATACAAATTCATATGTATATGATGAACACCATGGTAGTGAGAAAACTTTTGGATGGATTCAAACATATGACCAACAAAATAGCACAACAAACTGAGTCGATGTCAACTTTTCGAAACTTAGTATGGCACGAATTCGAAATAATTACACGTATGCCTGGTCCAACGTTCAAATCTTACAATGTACACCGAATTGAAACATCGATATTAAGTCTCGTACTATGTACATTCAAATGTTGTTTTTAGCCCCCCCCCCCCCCCGCACAAACGCTACATACTTCCTGTATCGGTCAATCTTCCTCTCCTAACCACCTTAGGAAGCTATCGATTTCCAACACACGTTCATTCTTTCTCTCCATGTTTCGATCTCTAAGTCTCCCAACTACACAACCCCTTTTTCCACTCTGTTACCAAATGTATTTACCTCACACACCCGCCATTGCACCCCATGTCGAGCTCTCTCTCTCTCCCCCCTCTCCCTCTCACCCTCTCGCGCTAAATACATGCATTGCCTATCTAGCCCCCCCAACCTCTCGTGTGCACGCACGCACGTTGTATATCTAGGTCACTCCCTCAAGACTGTCTCACTCTTTCTTCCGCACGGCGGGCCACACTCGCTCAATCTCGCTCTCTTTATCTGAGTCTCGTTTAACCTCGTTTTATTTCACACACAAATGATATATCTCCCTGTTCGGGCCTCGATCGACACACTCTATACTCTCTCACGCAGATTGTCTATCTAGGTCAGTCCATCCAAGCCGCCGCCACTCTTTCGACCTCATGGAGGGCCACGCTCACTCAATCTCTCTCTCTCTCCGTATGTCTCGATTGACCTCGCTCTTTCTCGGACAAAAATGATATATCACCATGTTTGAGCCCAATTCGACCTATTCACATTGTATACTCTCTCATGCACATCGTCTTTCTAGGTCACTCTCTCCAACCCGTCTCACTCTTTCGATCGCACGGCGACCCTATGTGATCGGTTGACCTTGCTTTCTCCCACGCAGAAAATATATCTACACGTCTGTGACTGGATCATCTCTCAAGATCTATCTTACAGCCCTCACCCTTGCCAAAAAGCTCAATCGGAAAATATCTCTCCAGAGCATATATATTTGTTCAATGAATGTCGGACCACACTCACTTTGTCTCTCTATCTATATGTCTCTCGATTGACCTCGCTTTCTCACACCGTATCTTCCACGCGTTGAAGCTACTACCTCTCCATCCCTCGCAAAGCCGGAGGTATTTACATTGCGAGGGGCACTCCAACCTTGGATTAATTTGTGTAGGCATTTATTCCGGTCGGTTTAGATTATATTTTCGTAGCATTCGGCCCACAACTACTCCAAACACCGTTGCAACCCACGCAACTCCCCTAGTTGATATCCCTCTGGCTCGGTCATCGCTCTCTCGCACGTCCTTTCTCGCCTTCAACGTCGCACCATGGTATTATTGAAAAAACTATGTTGTTCTCTTTAATTATTATAAATAAGCTACAAAACTACACACCGATAGTCCACTTGGAATGGAACAAATTTCGACCCACAAATTAAAGTGCTACAAACTACACACCGAGGGGCCCACATGTCATGAAACAAATTTGGACCCATATACAAATTAAAAAATAAAGGACGAGGATCGAACATGCGACCGGGCCTTCAAGCCGCACGTCAATAGGCAACATACGTAGAATAGCAATGTTTGTTGTACCCCCTTTGTTCACATAATGTTTTTATATTACCATAGCCTAATTAATGGATAACATGTAATATTATTTTTAGTACTATTCGCCATCACTTACTGGTGGGTTCCATGTGTGCTCTCTCTCTCCTTCCCTTCTGTGTTTCGACACACAGGCAAACAGGAAGAACTCGCGGGCGATGTTGCCGTTGACCATATCTGGACGCGTTCACAAGTCACGGCACCAGTTTCACGTGCTAGCAGCACTAGTCAGTGTGTACGTGCAATGCACGTTAATTTCGAAGTATATTAAGTGCATGCGGATATTAACTACTAGGATATTATTTGCGTGTTGTCATGTGATTAGCACTATTTTTGGCATAAAATTAACTGCACGCTAAACGTGTTGAGCGCTCGACATTGAAGCAGTCTAGGTCGTTGGATGACAAGGAATACATGTGGCTTGATGACGTTTTATATTTAATTTGATACGGCTCTAGCAGAACATTCAATCGATCAAACCATACATTTCGTTCAGTCTGACTCCGACTTTAAATTATACGACGATCGATATAAAATAAACGGAAATGATAAACGTTCGGATTTTAAGCATGGCAATCCGAATGTTTTTCATGGCAAATTTAGATTACGCGGCGGCGGCTGGGGCATCTCGCAGTGGGAAGCAGCTCCTCTGCCGTGCTCTGTGTGTCGTCGGGCCACTGACCGACGGCGACGGCGGCGTCTTGCGCCATTGTTGGCATACTCCTGGATGTTGGCCTAGCTTCAAGGAAGGCCAAAATGTTCTGGACTTCGGAGCGAGTCAACTGGCGGGAGGAGGCGACTGGCGTTGGTGCAAGGAAGCGATCGACGGCGGCCATCCATGCCGCTGAGGGGGGCACTGGCACCCACGCGGGGACAGGTGCTGTCAACGGCGTGGCGGAGACATTCATGTGCACGGGCACCGGCACGGGCGCGCACGTCAGTGCACTCGCAGGCGCATGCGCTGGCAGGTGCACGGGCGTGCGCGTCAGTGCACGCGCAGGCGCATGCGCTGGCAGGTGCACGGGCGCGTGAAAGTCGGCGGGGACCTCGTGGAACCCCGTGGGATCAAGCTCGGCGACAATGTGCGGCTCCCAGCCCATCAATGCCACGGGGATGGGCGCTGGCGCAGTCGGGGCGACAGGAGCCGGAACGGGAGCGGGGACAGGTGCGGCGTCTTCCCGCAAGGCCAGTTCAAGCTCGTCCCAAAGCGCCTTATGTTCTTGAGACTCCGGCTGGGTGTCTTCCTCAGGAAACTGGAACACTAAGGGCAGACCATCGTGATGCGGCATGGCGTACGTTTAGGTCAGGCTAGTTGGAGGTAGACGATAGGAGAATCGGAGAGGAAGAGAGAGGATTGTAGCGATACCGGGTAGTGCGGGGTTGATTTGAAACTGCAGCGCCGGCAACATTAAAAGTGGGAGCAGTTGGGACGACGGTGGGCGGCGGAGCCTGGTTAAAGAGCTCGCCTCCGGGTGAGCCTGCACAGCGGTCTGCTCGCACGCCTCCCTGACAGCCGGTGCAACGGTCTACTCGCACGCCTCCTGTGGACTCACACGCTTGCTCGGACGGCACCTGCCGATGAGAAGCGGGGACTCGTGGCGGCACGTAAACGCCCACGGTTTCAATAGTGAAAGCGTTCGCCTTAACGTGACAGGTCTTTGTTCCAAAATACCTTGGCTCTTCATTTGTGCAACTTGTCATAAGCAGCTTGTCTCAAATTGAAGAAAAAACTTACAAAGTAATATTTGTGCCATATCACGTGACCATGCTTAGTTTCAAGAATTTATGCTCACTTTTGGATTTTCTGAAATTTAAGATCCAGGATTCGAAACAATATCATAACCTGCATCATGCAATAAATTTTCAAGCCATACATCTGTCCTGTTGTATTTCTTAAGAAAGGATTTGGTCAAACATTTTGCTTAGTTAGACTTCAGACAAGTTATATATGCAGAGTAAAAGGATAATCTCTCCATACCAGTGCATTGCCTGATATATTAACTCAAGTACTAGGCACGAACAAACGGGCTCAATTCTGTGCTCATCCTGGTGTAGTAGTAGTAGTAGTAGTAGTAGTAGTAGTAGTAGTAGTAGTAGTAGTAGTAGTAGTAGTAGTAGTAGGCAATGCAGTTGACGGGTGACCTTGACGAGCGGCGACCGAGGGAATTGAACCGTGCTCGGCACGGTAGGTAACGTTGTCTAGTTACTAAAGCATCCCTCCGTTGTTCATCAGTAGTCATTATGGTCCGGGGACATGAGGGGAATTTCCTAGGGATGGAATTCTGGCCGCCAGATATTTCGACTTGAAATGCTGAGGCTCGACTGGTTGGGGTTGCCTAATGTGCGTACCACGCACGCCACCGAAGGACACGAGCCCGGTTTTTTTAGGATCAACA
This sequence comes from Aegilops tauschii subsp. strangulata, assembly GCF_002575655.3. Classification (NCBI taxonomy): domain Eukaryota; kingdom Viridiplantae; phylum Streptophyta; class Magnoliopsida; order Poales; family Poaceae; genus Aegilops; species Aegilops tauschii. Next base: position 249,648,887 of record NC_053035.3, read on the forward strand.
CGAGCCAAGGTCTGGCTGGTACGCCGTTGGGTCCTACCATTCGAGAATAAGAAAGGAACCTTTTAAATTGCCGAACGAATCTATGTGTATTACAATACCCGTATTTTCCTTGCAAATACTAATCTCAACGTGGTAATTGATTTATGACGAGTTGTTGAATTAGAGTGAGTTTGTGATATAGAGATCTCAACGTGGATTTCACATTTCATGGTATCCCTAGTAAGTTTTCCAATGCAAATTCAAATTTAAAAGATGAACAATATGGAGGTGAGAAAACTTTGTATGTATCAAGCATATGACCACACACACACACAGAGACACACACGCACGAACACAACAACAATCCAATAAGTATAGTGCATCTATTTTTCCAAACCATGCATGTATGACACGAATTCAAAAATACTCCTTCTATTCCTAAATATTAGTCTTTTAGAGAGTTCAACAAGTGACTACATACGGAGCAAAATGAGTGAATCTAGACTCTAAAATATGTCTATATACATCTGTATGTGCCAGTCCATTTGAAGCCTCTAAAAAGACTAATATTTAGGAACGAAGGGAGTAAAATGTAAGACATCCATGGTCCTCGGTTCAATATTTAAAATGAACATGAAACTAAAACATGAATATTAAGTCTAGTACTATAGTACATGCAAATGTTGTGTTTAGGCGGAGCTATGATTGTCGGGGGTCAACCCCTCGACCTTAGATAAAATTGTGGAGCTCTGTTTAGGGTTGTTTAGATTATATTTCCCCCACCCTCCCAACCACCGATTGGTTGTGCACCCCCCACCCCTCCTCCCCGGGAGAATATCATGTACCCCCATACCTTAGATGCTATATGCCGATACGAGTTGCTTGGAGCTTGTAGATCTGAGATATAGCATCTCACATGATGTGTCTTAATATTTTTGCAGGAAACCTTGATGAGTTTGAGAATTGCACACAATTTGTACAAAAACTACTTAGATGCCCTTTGATCCCATATCCAACGACCTCGAAGCTCGTATCATCATAGCATCTAAGATGAAGGAGGACATCATATTCTCCTATATGTAAGAATATCATGTGCTACCACACCTTAGATGATTTGGTGATACAAGCTCTTCGGAGGCGTTGGATTTGTGACCCAACACCTCCTCGGTGGTTCGAATGGTTTTTTGCAGAAAAGCCCCAAAAGAGTTCGGCCACTGCTTACAATCACAAAGACTGCTCAGATGCCATTGGATCTCAGATCAAACGACCTCCAAGCTCGTATCACTGTAGCATCCAAGCTGCGATAGCACCTTATGTTTTCTCGCACGGGAGAGTATGAGGTGCTCCCGCACCGTAGATTCTATGGTGATATGAGTTCACTGAGATCTAACGGCCCACAGTAGGAGGTTTGAATGTTTTTGCAATATACGACTGATAGAGTTTGGGAAATGCGCAGAAAGTACAAGTACTACGCATGTGCCATCTGATCACTGATCATACGACCTAGATGCTCATATCACCGTAGCGGGTAATTAAGCTAGGGGAGCACCTAATATGAGCACCGGGGAGCCGTTGGATCGAAGATGCAGCGGCACACACGAGGCCTGAATGTTCTATTTGCAAAAAAAACCTTTGGAGAGTTTGGAAATTGCGCATAATTACAAAGACTACTCCCAAGCCATTGGATCTCATTTCCAATGGTGTAAAAACTCGTATCACCATAGTATCTAAGCTGCGGGGTGGATGTGATATTCTATGCCGCTGTCATTTTTGTTCGTAAACTTGCAAAATACGTGTAACTCGTGTCGTTACTTGTCTAATCGCGCAAAGTGTTTGTTCAAAAAAACCATCCTACACTGAAATATCGGAACAACACACGGGGGTCCCACTTGTCATTAATCAAATTTGGACCTAAAACTAACAAATCTGAAAGACGAGATTCGAACTGGCAACCTGGACTACAAAGCGTAAGTCGATAGCCTGAAAAAACGAACGGTTGTTGGCTTTGTCCCATAACTTGATTTTATACAGTACTTGCATTGAGTAGAGTAGAGGGAGTGCCTCGTCAACACGTGCATGACCGTTGTCTCACTTACTAGTGGGTCCCAGGTCTGCGATCTCAATCTCTCTTCTCTCCATCGTCTACCCTTTGCACGGGCACGCACGAAGAGCGGCGCTAGCTTGCCGTGGTGTTATTACAACTAAAAAAAGCTTGGAAAATAGAAGAATCGCCTAGAACAAGAGACGTTGTGGCTGGTCGAGACGGAGCTAACCACATCTATCCTTCGTGCCACGTTTGCATGATGAAGCTGTGTGGCTAGTGGGGTGTTTTCGACCGACTGGCTGGGTCCCGAGGTCGAACCATAGGTACTACGTCTGATACAGTATATTTTTACACGCACATTTTCCCTCCGTGCCGAGACGTGGCACACCCTACCGCGCGGTTTCGGCGTCCTCCCGGGTGGTGCACGCATATATTCTTCCTGACGTGGGACGCTCTACCGCGCGTTTTCTGGGTCCTCCTCGGTCGTAGCGCCGAAGCAAGTAAATGAGTCGTCAAATCACGAAAGACCACCTTTCCCGCCGAGATCATCAGTGAAGCACGGTGGCTAGCTAGTTGGGCTAGTTCGACCGATTAGCTAGGCCGCCGCCACATTTGTTTTTTCACCCCTTTTCTATCTACTTGCCGGCAAGTAAATTTAAATATCCACCGCGGCGTTGCTCTGGTGTTTGGGTGCGGCAGGATTTTTAATTTTTTGATTGACAGGAGCAGGTGCGACAGGATTTTTAATTTTTTGATTGAGGGGAGCAGGCGCGGCAGCAATTAGTCATGATGACTCCGCCTGTAAAAACCCACTGCTCCCTGATGTGAGAAGTCGTCGACTGGTGTTTTACCGTGGTGAAAACCAAAAGATTCCCCGCTCCCTCCGCCTTCCCGTAGATTGCATTGCCTTTCAGCCGTTTCGCCCCCTTTGCTTCCTCTCCCCATTGCTTCTACCTGGTGCCATGGCGGCGCAGTAGATCACGGAGTCCGAGGTGAGGCGCCTAACACAGGAGCTCCATGTCAAGGATGCGGAGCTCAGGGCCAAGGACGTGGAGCTCCGTGAGCTCAAGGAGGAGAGGAGTGCCATGCTCCTCCGTTATGTGCGGGAGTTCACAGAGCTTCAAAAGCGGCAGGCGTCCACCACAAAGATGCTCGAGGCGTCGGCGGCGTTGCTGCAGAAAGCGGGAGATACGATAGGCCGTCAGGGGAGCCGGCTGGAGCGCGAGCGGGCCGGTCGTGACAAGGTCCAGGATCGCCTCAGCCACTTGGTGAACCAAGTTGCCACGCACGGGTTGCGGCTGCGCGATGCCTACCGTCGTGCCAGCGCGACGATGCCGGCCGTCGGGCTAAACCTGTTCGACCACCCGGTCGACTTCAACGAGCTACGGCTTCCTGACCTGGTCTCCTTCTTCACCTATATCTCCGAGGAGCTGAGCCATCTCTGCGCGATGGTGGGGGGTGAGCTAGACAAGGAGGGGTTGCGGGCTGCCGTCGCCGTTGCCGGGCGAATCCTTTCAAGGCTCCGTCACCGGAATCCATTCGTTCCATTGGACGCCGTTTTTGACGAGCTGGCTCCCGTCGACCGGGAGCGGGCTCTGCGGGCGGTTGCACCCTGCATCACCAACGTCATGCGCCTCGAGAAGCAGAGGGACTTCGGTGGTGTTAGGCGCCCTCTGCATGGGCATGTCCATGTCTCGGCGCAACATGACCGTTGGATCAAACTCAGACGGTGCAGATCAGTCACTGTAGCACAAGCGTGTGGGTGTGTTTGGTTGCATTCTCATCTCAATATAGTTGTTTCCTCTTCGTGTATTTTTGTCAACCTACTAGTGTGGACTCATGCAGCCTTCATGCACTCTGCCAAACACCCAAAAGTGGGTCGAGAAGGGAACTTTTGCTCCCATCCCGTGCACCCTTCATACACCCTGCCTAACACAATTCGTGCTTCATATGGTTCATGTTTCGTGGAGTACTGTAGCACCGTACTCTCCGTGCGCTGTGGACCTAGTTCTGTTAACATTGATCTCACCGTTGATTCTCGACCGGACAGTCGAAAAAGCGGTACTATGTTACATATAGGAGTAGTTGACATGCGCACAACATCATTTGTTATCCTCATATCTTACTACACTAGCAACAAGATTGTGTAGTACTGCCGTATGAACCACTGCACATGCCTAGTAGTAGGAGCACTGTGTATGTTCAAGTGGCTGCCGTATTTCGCACTCCTCCGTCGTAAGAGTGGAAACGCTTGCTGTAATCATTTTTTTTTCAGAAAAACAGTGGACACGCTCTACCGTGCGGATCCTCCTCTAGCCATGCACTAAATTACTCACTTTCGCCGACGTGTGGGACAGCCAACACCTGGGTCCACCAGCCATGCACTAAATTACTCCGTAGTAGAGTGACGGTAGACTACCCCGATCGAACCGCCGCAGTAATGCCCAATGAGCCATCAAATCACAAAACCCCCTCCTTTCCAGCAGTAAGTTGGACGGATGAAGCAACCATCATTTCACTCTTCTCTCTCAGCTTCCTCTCTTGAAGAAAACCCCCACTCGCTTCGCTTCTCCCTCATCTCGTTCCTCCTTCACTCTTCTCTCTCAGCTTCCTCTCTTGGATGGACGCCGGAGCACCGGCCGACGTGATGTCTATGGCTCTGGCCAAAACCGTCGAGGCTCATGGTACGAAGAAGCGCAAGCACCCCGCCGAGACTACCGCAGACAAGCTCAAAGCCATCGCCCTGTCCAAGCCCCCCTCTCCGGGATCCCTCATTAAGCAAGTCCAGGTAATGTCTCTTGTTGATGATCTTTTTCTCGATCTTGCATGTTTTTTCATCTAACACGCAGTACTAGTACTGGTAGTACAACTTTCTGGGTGATCTTGCATGTGATTTTAGTGTGCCAAATGACGGTTCTAAATTCCTCTTTTGACCAAAACATGCGAGAGGTTGACACTGATTTCTTATAGATTACTTTCAACTACTCCCTCTGTCCCAAATTTCTTGTCTTAGATTTGTCTACATATGGATGTATCTAATACTAAAATGTGACTTGATACATCCGTATCTAGACAAATCTAAGACAAGAATTTTGGGACGGAGGTAGTACTTTATGAACATCAATGCTACCTTTTAAGAGGGTATATTTGCCTCAGTAACTTGTGTTATAGATATTGCATGTAATCCCTCTGCTCTCATGCCTTTGAAGACATGTTCTAGTGTCTTTGTTCACTCATTTCTGTGCGTATATGTAGTCATATATGGAGTAATAAAATATGGTTTCTGTTTGAATTAGAACCAGGTCCGCGGTGGAGATGAAGTTCTCAAAGTCATGCCGTGTGAACTGGAAGACCTGATGATGAGTTCTACTGCTGAACTATCCAGCTGCTGTGTCCTTGTCGCCGCGTGTCCTGAACTAGTGTTTTCATGTAGCATTGTTGTCACGCGTGTTCTCGAGGCTGTACTTGACCACAACAATTTCCTGGCTGTGCCTTCGATTACGAAGGGTGTGGTTCTTGTAAAGCTTCCCAACAAATCTTATGCGGCCTGTCTTCATCATCATGTTTATGAGTGGAAAGACCACTCTGTTAGGTTCTCCAAGGTTGACAAGATGGTGATGGTGCATGTAGACATCTCACACGAAGTCCATGGCCTAGTCAGTTATGCGGGGTTCATCCCGTAGGTTGGTGGCAAGAAATAGTCTGCAGAGTTTAGTTAGTGCAACCTTGCTTGTCTGTAGTAAGTACTATTGTTCAGTACTTGATTTGTGTTTGTGAACCCTGTATTGTTTATTAGTACTGCCGCTTTTGGTGTGTGAACGGTCTATGTTAATGTCTATGTTAATGTCTGTCCACTCAATTCAGTCTGTATATTTTGAAGTATCCAGATCATATTTTTTGTGAGGACGATTTATCAATTATGGTTACACTCTAATATCTGTATGCATTGCAGGGTTTATCGCACCCACCAGGATTTCCAGTCCCATGGATGTTCGGTCCATACGATTTGTCACGACCTTTGGACTGTCCTGCTCGTGGGAGTAGGCGGGGGCCCTGCATGCCACGCGTAGTTGGACGATCAATCTTCTGTTTAGTGCTTCAACATAGTGATTTCCTAGTAAGGATTCACTCGTGTCACATCAAGTAAATCTTATTGATTTACTGTCTAAATCTTATTGATTTACTGTCTAAATCTTATTGATTTAATGTCATGTTTTCTTTCTTTTCCTGCAATTTTACGATGCAGGTTTTGCCATGTGACATTCATCACAGAATAAACCGTTTGGTTTGCTCTATGATGGCTATTTTTGCAGGTTTCACTTATTATGTCGTGTCAGTAACGAAGGCACTGTCCATCACTTATATTACTGGAAAAAATTGGATCAGTCTGTTGTCTGAATACAAGCTGAATCCATATCATGAACTGTAGTTTGGTTTAACAAAAACGCCACAATTAGTCCTTCTCGCGTTTAAAAGAAATGAAGAAAAAAACTGGATCACGGTCACGGATCCTAGTCAAGTTAGAAAGCTGATCATAGCAGACCAGACACGATCACCGCTGTCTCGCACAGATCGAGCACCGGCAGTTGCTCTAGCACTGACAGAGGCAGCAGCTCAGTCTGATCCAGCTGAGGATTGGGCACCGACCGCGTCGGCGGGTCAGTCTGATCTACCGGAGGATCGGGCATCGACACCGGCACCTGCTCCGACACCGGCACCAGCTCTACAAGGAGCACCATCTCCGGCAGCAGCAGCGGCTTCGGCACCTGCACCAACACTTGCACTTGCATCTGCTTTGGCCCGTGCAGTTGCACCGGCAATAGACTGGGCTGCAGTTCGCACTTCATATACCAAAGTCCTTACAAAAACCGACATGTCCACCTTCTTGGTAAGCATTGGCCGCCCAAGTGCTTCGTTCTTTTTTCTTTCCATGTTGTTTCACATGATTCACTGTGTTGATCTAACTGTTTGGGTATGTCTTCTTGTTTGCAAACAGAGAATTCCTAGACCAACGAGGGAGTCGTTCAACAATCCGGGCGACCGCGGCCAAGTTTCTCTTACCATGCGCAGCCTTGGTGTGAATGAACCTGCTCAATATACCGTAAGTACAAAGGATGGTCGCATGATGATTGATGCTAAAGGATGGTCAAGGTTCAAATCTAAATCATATCTTGCGGTAGGGGATGATGTCAAAATCGAACTTCCTCGGCAAGGAGAGCTGGTCCAAATCAACTTTGAAATTCTTCAGTAGCAGCATGCAACTGCCGAACTGATCTATCCTCCGAGAGATTTTGATGTAATAATCTGGCATGGTGAAACAAGTGTCCTGTGTGTATAAGTAGTACGACAGTATTATTTATCACATGGTATATCGTTGATAGAATTGCAACTCTGATTGCTGGTTAGGAACTGTCATTCGATTTCATTCCAACAGCTGTCGTGCTTTATTCAATTTTGTGTATTCGCCTTGCGACAGCATCTAAAACCAGCGCCGTACCGATCGCTTGCAATATGAAAAGTGCTGAGGTAGAACACATGGGCCTCCAAACATGCAGGGTCGGCCTGCGGCCCAAAGTCCAGAACCGTGAGCCTATCTGAGTATTATATTCTTAGCTGAACCCCCATAAAAAAAAGCTGAACCCCCATAATGCCCGTGCGTTGCAGAGGGAGTATATTTCTCGGCAAGGTGAGCCTGTGATATAAAAGATTTGTATATTTATTTACAGAGGGAGTATCTCTCTGTCAAAAAAAATATTTATGTGTAACTAGTTACTCCTGTCTTTCTACTTCCTTTAGCTGATATGTGGGGCAACCGGCAACGGGGTCCACGTGCCATATGCACAAATTAGAGTGCACAAATTCACGGTAGACACACCCCGGTCGTAGCGCCGCAGTAATGCCCAATGAGCCGTCAAATCACAACCCCCCTTTCCAGCTTTAGCAGTAAGCTGGACGAACGAAGCGGCAATATTTCACTGGGCCTGAATCCCCTTCTCCCTCGTCTGCTTGTTCAGAGAAAACCCCCTCTCGACGATTGCATAGGGTTTTTTCATGGAGAACCAGGTACGAATTCTTCATCCATCCCCGATAAATCCAAGTGCCTTGGTCGCAAGTAATCCTAGGATGGCAGCCGCCGCCATTGATGTATTTTTCTTCCTACTGAATCTAGTGTGTTTCATTTGCAGTGCCCAAAGTGCGAGTACCCTATTGGTTTCTGCGCCCTCGGCAAGACGCCACACTTGTTCCTTCTCATCCTAACACAGCATTTTGAAACGCGCATAGTATGTTCCTAGAATCCTCTTTTCTATCCGGGAGGGTGGGGTTTTTTGAACATGTTGTATTCTCATATTATTTTTCCTGCAGTGTATTATTTGCTCTACTAGAACACATGTACTCAAGATGCTCGGCCTTGACATAACTGAATACACTAGTTTGATGGTCAAAGTGAAGACAAGCCATGGATATAAGTTCCGAGTTGGGTTCATGAACCAAGAAGATCGCTGCTTTTTTATGGCCGAACTTGGATAAACTTTCTCAAGTGTTATGGACTGAAAGTTGGCGCACGAATGTTGATGGAAATAGCAGAACCTGGTCTCATCTTCACTGCGATCTTCCACCCCGACGTCGTTCTAATTGTTCATCCATGTTAGTTTTGTATCTGGTTCTTGCTTGTTGCCTCGATTATTTCTTAACCCACCTATTATGTCTAACTAATCACAATTTAACTTTAGAAGTAGCAACGAATCTCTCACGAAGATGCTACTTCTAACTAATATTTTCTTATAATTGATGGCAGGTGTAGGTTTTTTCAGAGTTAAGCAGTCTGCTCGTTTGTTACTCTGTAATAACTCGGCTGTTACTAATGGCACTGAAGTTGACTGGATCGACATCCACAAGTTCCTACACTTTATTGATCGTCTTGAGGTCCTTGTGGGGCGTTTCAATGGTGGAAGGCCACGTGGGATATGTGTGCCACTGCTGCACTCGTTGAACAGGTCCAACTGTGTCGAGAAACTTATGGTACGAGCTGTTTTCTGTTATATATGTTGTTCATAAACTATTGCTTATACACAGTTTTACAGTTGTGATCTTCTTGAAACAGGAACTGCCAAGTTCTATTGTTCCTATACAGATGCCTGACCATGGTCGGGTCAGACTTGCGCTTGGTCACAACATGATGTTTATGTCGACCTACTCAATTCCCCTCGGAGGTGAAAAGATACTTATTCATGGGTGGTCTCAAATAATGAAGGCACGTCCATCTTGGAGAATAGGACAGAAGATTATGTTCATGCTTTTCCATGGCTCTAAAGCGAATATCCTGTTTATTGACCACGTTGCTTTCAGCTTTGGTTGTTAAGTGCCCCTGCTGGTTTCAGTTAAGGTTGTTAAGTACTCCTGCTGCTTTTACAGTCTGTCGTGTTTCTTCAGTCCTGTCCTCCTCCAGCCGCCAAAACCAAACCAGCGCTGGCGGGGCCGCCTGCTTCCGCCTCCCACGGCTGGCTGCGCCTCAGCGCACGCATCGCCGCCCCACTGTCTCCTAAATCGTTAACGCCGACGTACTCCGCGCGCTTTGGTGCGCTCGCCGCGGCGCCGCCCTCTCGCGTTGTCAACATGGTCAACAAACAACAGGAATCGGCAGAAGTACGTGGAGAGGATGACAGTAGGGGCCCACCACGTCAGCGTATGGAAAAATAAAATGCTTCCTCCTAGTGTTTTCCTGACATCTGGGACCCACGACATTGTGAGCATATATAGTCAATAGACAAGAGAACAGCACAAGATCGGCTGACACCTGGGACGTAGCTACTCGAGCAGTATTTTTTTTGTTTGGTATTGTTGAGACGGAGCAGGGTTTGAACTGGGCTGTGGCCCGTCTAGCCCAGGCTTATATTTTATATTCACCATGTGACCAGCCCAGCTATTTTTTCTTTGTGAAAATGAGCCCAGTTTATTTTTTCTGAAGAATACCCAATCCAGGCCTACTTATTTTTCTACGCCCTGATAGGATGCAACTCTTTCAAGATGCCTGCAAATCTTGAAAGTAATATGAAATGGGTTGTAAATATAAAAACAGATGACAAATTGGCAATCACTTTATAATTTCTGAATTTTTTCACATTTTCAGATTCCTATTTCACTGGGCATTAACCTAATTTAAATATATCTTCAAAGTACTTTAAATCTGGCTCTACATTTCGGTATTAAAAATAGTTTGGAACCCACAGAAATATGCGAAATTGGCCCTGGCCAACCAAAAAAACGACTGCAATAAATTGCATAAGAAGTTGCCATGAGCTATATATAAATTATTAAAAAAAAGAGGGAGTGGTCTGTCTTATGGGCCTGTTTAGTTGACGTGTATGCAAGATTTTTTTAGTTATTATATACGTCAACAAACGATTCTAGCAAACGTAACCGTTGGATGTCAATCCAACGGCCGTCGTGTTTCTTCAATCTCTGATCTTCTTGCTCCAGCCGCCAAAGCAGCGCCGGCGGGACCGCCCACTCCCGCCTCCCGTGGCCGGCTATGCTGCCGCGCAGGCCTCAGCGCCCCCTACTACTCCCACCGCTGGCCAGGGCATCCCTCTACTCACCCACACCCCCTGTTATTCTGCGGCGACGGCAGCCTCACACCGCAGCCGAACCGATGAACCCTCGTACTCCTCTTCGCGCGGGCTTCCACTGTCGCGTCTTCCCCGGCTCCGCGTTGTCCCCTTCCTAGGCCTCGCCGTCGTCCACCGCCGTGGTGCTCTCGGCGCGGCGTGGTCAATGTGGTCAACGACCGACTTCCATCGGAAGAGTACTGTACGTGGAGAGGCTGATAGCTGGGTCCACGGCAGCCGCAAGGAAGTGCCTCCTTATTACGCGGAAAATAATTATTCCTCCACCTGACAGCAGGGACCCACCGGACGGGCCACCAGTATTTCGCGAAAAAAACGTTTCCCCCTGACTGCTGGGACCCACAGGACGGGCCACCGTATTTCACAAAAAAACGTTCCCCCCACTGTCAGCTCGGACCCACCGGAAGTGCCTCCTTATTACGCACAAAAAAATGAATACCCCCCTGCTAGCTGGGACCCACCTTGGTGGGAGGCTGACTTGTGGGCCTACTAAGTTGACTGGAACGGAGACCTTTGTCAACTTTAGTCAATATATGAACGATTCTAGCTCCAGTGACCGTACGATGTCCATCCAACGGCCGTAGTGCTTCTTCAACCTCTGGTCTTCTTGCTCCAGCCGCCCAAAGCAGCGCCGGTCGTGCCGCCTGCTCCTGCCGCCCGTGGCTGGCTGTGATGCCGCGGAGGCCTCACCGCCCCCTACTACACCCACCGCTGGCCAGGTCATCCCTCTACGCACCCACACACCCTATTATTCTGCAGCGACGGCAGCCTCACACCGCAGCCGAACGAGTGAACCCTCATACTCCTGTACGTGTGGGCATCCACTACCGCGTCTTCCCCGGCTCCGCGTCGTCACCTTCCGAGGCCTCGCCGTGGTCCACCGCCCTGGTGCTCTCGGCACGGCGTGGTCAACGTGGTCAAGGAATGGCTTCCATCGGACGTGGACTGTACGTGGAGAGGCTGACAGCTGGGTCCACGGCCGCAGCAAGGAAGTGCCTCCTTATTACGCGCAAAATAATTATTCCTCCACCTGACAGCGGGGACCCACCGGACGGGCCACCGTATTTCGCGAAAAAAACGTTTCCCCCTGACTGCTGGGACCCACCAGCTACATCTTCCCACGCAAGGAAGTGCGTCCGAAAAAAAAACGATTCGCCCCCTGACTGCTGGGACCCACCAGCTACATCTTCGCATGCAAGGAAGTGCGTCCGGGAAAAAAAACAAAACGATTCCCCCCCCCCCTGACTGCTGGGACCCAGCAGCTACACCTTCGCACACAAGGAAGTGTGTCCGGGCAAAAAAAACGATTTGCCCCCCTGACTGCTGGGACCCACCAGCTACATCTTCGCAGGCAAGGAAGTGCCTGACAGTCGGGACCCACCTGGTCGAAGCGTACGTAGCGTTGTCATTCTGGTCGCGAACGGTACGTACATATATACTGGTCGATGTAGAGGCGCGCACGTGTCGTAGTAGAGGCGCGTACGTGTCGTAGTAGAGGCGTGCACGTAGCATGTAGACGTACGTACAGCGGCCAGGGTGCAAGAAAGAAAATACGGCCACGTACGTACATACGGGCAGGGTCTCGAACGCCTACTCGCGCATACGTACGGCCAGGGCTTGTGTACATGGCTGGGTCGGAACGGAGAAACAGCGTCGTCATCGTGTTCATGGGGAGGCAACGGAATGCGTCGTGTTCATGGGGAGGCAGCGGAATGCGTCGTGTTCATCGGGAGGCAACGGAACGCGTGGGAGCCAACCGGCGGGGTCGGAACGGAATGCGTGGTCGTGTTCATCGGGAGGGCTTGGACGGAACAGGCGATGTAAATGAGGCCTGGCGTACCGCAAAACGGAGGAAACGGCCTTGTGTTCGACCGGCCACGTTCGAAACGGGATCCTGTTCATCGAGAGGGGTCTGGCGTACCGCAAAACGGAGGAAACGGACCTCCTACGGTCGAAACAGGGGTCCTGTTGATCGGGAGGGGTGTGGCGTACCGCAAAACAGAGGAAACGGACTTGTGTTGGACCTTTACGGTCGAAACGGGGGTCCTGTTGATCGGGAGGGTTGTGGCGTACCACAAAACGGGACTCCACGGGATACTGTTCATCTCCACCGTCGACCTCCTCCAGCCTCCACAGGCTACCGTCGACCTCCTCCAGCCTCCACGGGCTCCTGTTCATCCAGCCTCCACCGCGCGCTACTCCACCGGCTACTGTTCAACCACCTCTCCACCGTCTACTGTTCATCCAGCCCTCCACACAACGGGGTCCTGTTCAACCACCCCTCCACCGTCTACTGTTCATCCAGCCCTCCACACCATGGGGTCCTGTTCATCCAGAGGCAACGCCACCGCTCACTGTTCATCCAACCCCCCCCCCCCCCGCAACGCTCACTGTTCATCCAATCGATCGGCTTCAGTTAGCAGCAGTAGCAAAGGAATCGCTCGATCGCGTTCCGTTAACAGCCATCGATCCATCGCTCGGGTTCAGTAACGCGTAGCCTGCAGTGCAATCGCTCGGGTTCAGTTAGAGCCCAACGCCTCGCTCGGGTTCAGTTAGAGCCAACGCCTCGCACACACGCGCGTACGTGTACGAGAGAAACGTGCATCGCTCGGCCCCCGACGTCCCACCGTAACTGGGAACTCCCCGAAATTTTCCTCCCCCTCGCTTCTACCATGGTTTTTTCAGTCATGGACGACCCAAAGAATGTCATGCAGCTGCGTCTCCGGCCCGCCTAGGACGAAAAGCCCATTTTCTGTCATGATTTTTTGTCATAGAAGTAGGAGCCCACCACATCTATGATGATACCGGGTTTTGTCACAATTATCGTCATAGAAGTGTCATATGTATGACAGAAAAAAATTCGTTCGGCCCAAAATGTCACGGATGTGTCTTTTTTTTGTAGTGTCAAGAACATTTTCTATTCGAGACAAATTAGCAGCTACGGAATTCCCAGCTCCCTTTCAATCAATAATATGCAGGTCAAATTCTTGTAGCAGTAGAACCCACCTAATGAGTCTAGGTTTAGCATCTTTCTTTTCCATAAGATATTTAATAGCAACATGATCGGTGTGAACAATTACTTTAGAGTCAACAATGTAGGATCTAAATTTATCACATGCAAACACAACTGCTAAAAATTCTTTCTCAATAGTAGCATAATTTCTCTGAGCAATGTCTAGAGTTTTACGAGCATAATGTATAACATTTAATTTCTTATGAACTCTTTGTCCTAGAATAACACCAACGGCATAATCACTAGCATCACACATAATTTCAAAAGGCAAGTTCCAATCAGGTTGTTGAACAATAGGTGCAGAAGTTAAGGCTTTCTTAAGTGTTTCAAAGGCTTGTACACAATCATCATCAAAATAAATGGAAAATATTTTTGCAAAAGATTAGTAAGAGGCCTAGAAATTTTAGAGAAGTCTTTAATGAACCTCCTATAGAAACTAACATGACCAAGGAAACTTCTTATACCTTTAATATCTTTAGGACATGGCATTTTCTCAATTGCATCAACTTTAGCTTTATCTACTACAATACCTTGTTCGGAAATTTTATGCCCCAAGACAATACCTTCATTTACCATAAAGTGGCAATTCTCCAATTCAAGACAAGATTAATTTGTTCGTATCTCTGCAAAACTCGATCAAGGTTGCTTAAGAAATCATCAAAAGAAGTCCCGTAAACGGAAAAGTCGTCCATGAAAACCTCAACAATCTTTTCACAAAAGTCAGAGAATATAGCAGTCATACATCTTTGAAAGTTAGCAGGTGCATTGCATAAACCAAAAGGCATACGTCTATAAGCATAAGTTCCAAAAGGGCAAGTAAAGTAGTTTTCTCTTGATCTTCTTTTGACACGGGAATTTGAGAGAAACCAGAATATCCATCAAGGAAACAAAAGTGTGTATGCTTGGACAGTCTTTATAACATTTGATCAATAGAATGTAAGGGGTAACGATCTTTTCTAGTAGCATTGTTTAATTTGATCAATAGAAGGCAAGAGTGACGTGTGCTTTTCGTTTGGGATCCCACACGTTTCCTGAAAAAATTGACAGAAAGACTGTAAGGGAACCCCTTACAGTATAATTGGTGCAACAAACCCAAATTGCAAGTACCATGCCTTGAACCTGGGTGGGTGGGAAGGCATCAGCCCCTTCCCACCACTAGGCTATGCCTTAGTCTGCAGTTTCCTGAAAAAATTAAAAAATTATGGCTGGGATTGTATTTTACATTGGGCACGGTTTACTCCCAGTTCTCGTGTGCGATAACACGATATCACAAACAGTTCTGGAGACCCTACGCACACGTAATAGCGCTACAAATCGTTTGCGATCTGCTGTGTATCACCGGTGGTTCCTCTACGATTGACGTATGCTTTCCGATGTGGATCGCACACACTCATCCAGTTGAACCGTGTGCGGAGCAATTGCCAGGTTAAAACAAAAATATCCCATTTTGAATCGGCATGTAAAAAGCAAATTCGCCACAATATTCAATTGAACAAATAACAAAAATATCATATTTTGAATCGGCACGCAAAAAAGCAAATTCGCCACAATATTCAATTGAACAAATAGTGTCCACAGGAAGAACATTCATCACATTTCGCAAAAATTGCAATTGAACATATGGTAGCTAAATTCCAATGATTTGTCCACACATATATGCATTACATAATTAATCATAGTGTACGAAATATGAAGACCTCATCAGATGGAAAACAATGGATCCATGCGTTATATGTTTAGCGGCTAACTCTTACTCAATGTTTCAGGAGAACGCATGCTGAAATCTTCATTATCACCAGTGGGATTGATGTTGTGATCCAGGAAGAAGTCGCTGATAAATCTCTGAACCATCAACAATTCACCAGCCGGAAGCGGTTCAGGGGTCCTCAGTTTTAAGATGAGCTACATTATTTTTAAGGTCAAAATGTGCCATATGAGTGGAGTAGAAGATATTAATTAAGATAGACTTACTGGTACTAATGCACGAGGATCGTCACAACTATCAGCAGATTTGCAGATGGAGATCATGTGTCTACAAACATAGTATCCACAAAGGTTGGTCCCTGCTTCTTGTTGAGGACACTGAAATTTTTTGTACAGAATTAGTCATGTATTTGTCCTGTTAGGAACAACCTAACCGGTGTTAGATGTATTGTTTTTTCTTTGGAAAAAATAGAAAGAGGTTTATTTAGAAGCTTGAACATTTGACTAGTGTAAGGAAAGGTATTTGCAGACTGTTGGATAAATTTTCCAAAAATAACGGATTTCGGTGTGTTACCGGAGAAACGATCTCGTGCTGCAGAGGTAGTTCCCTCTTGAACAGGTTCCCTGGTTTAGTTTTCCACAATGTGAGCACACTGCAAATGATAATGAATTTTGACAACATCAATTATTGAACCAGATATGAATGCAAATTAATTTCAACATCATAGAATTCAATACCTATCCATGAATTGCTGAAGATGCGTCAGATCCTGAGCGTTTGTTGACTCTCTGAGAGAATCAATGCAGTAAACTATGTTCTTGTTTGGAACAATGAATACCAATATCCAGTGATCGCTACATATTAAGAAAGCCACGAACTTACGAATTATGTCAAAATCTGAAAGACAATAAGTGTATGCGTGGTTCTTTACTTGACTTACCGTTCATGATATGGCCAGAGAAATAATTCTACATGGGACGTGTTTTCGAAGAGACGGGCAACCGTGTTAATGCCCCAGTCCCGTAGGTCCTTACCATGTATTGTTGTGCCATTTGCTAATTCAGGATCTATGAAATACACACTCTCCCTTTTTCTTCACTGCGCGTTCAATCCCCTAAGAGGAATAAAATGCAGTTGGCTCTTTATCATTTACAGCCTTGTATGAAGAAGTTGATCAGACTTTTCAAGTACTTACAAAATCAGGCATCTAACAAGAGTGGCATTGAGCACGTTGATGTTGAAGAAGAGATGTAAGTCCTCGAAACACACATTGATGGAATCAGCATCGTGTCGGAAATGATCTCTATTGTAGTGGACTAGCAAACCATGAAGACCTGCTGACATTTGATCCATGCAATTTTCATGTAACTCGCGGTAACTGGAGCTGCACTCACCAAAGTATTTGCCAATAAGAAATGGCCGGCCATGGACGTAATTGCGTGCTTCAAGTACGTCTGCTTTACTTATAGCAAGCAACAAACATACTTCTTCATCATCCATGGCGTCAGAAATAATATTACTCCCCGATTCGAACAAGATGCTATTAATTTGGTTCTGGGCGATGAGTGCTTTAAGTAAGAGGCAATCGTTCTCTTTCCTCTTCACTCTCCCGCCGCGCTTCCTCGTGGTCGTGGGTGTAGCCTTTTTGGCCACTTCCTTATTGGTACTTGAAGCATTTCTGGCAGAACGTCTGGTTGCCTGCAAGGTAGACTGCCGACCAGACGATGAAGCTTGGACGGACTGCTTAGCAGAAGGTTTATCTATGCCGGACCGCTGAGCTGGCGATGCTGCTGTGACAGACTGCTGGGCTGTAGGAGCAGAGGCATCAAACTGCTGACCATGCGTTGAAGTAATGTCGGGTTTCTGCGCAGGTGGTGCCAACTTGTCGGTGTGCTGAGGAGGCCGTGCCAAGGCGTTGGTTTGCTGAGCGGGAAGTGCTGATGCATTGGTATGCTGATCATGCGACTGTGGACCGACGGACTGATGAGAAGTCGGTTCTGGACCTACAGACTGCTTAGTAGGCGGTTCCGAAGCATCAGACTGCTGAGCAGTCTGTTCCACCAGGTTGGTCTACTGAGCATGTGTTGCAGCTGGGTCTCCCCCCGCAGCTTCAGCGGCCAGCATCTGAACCGGTGGTGCGCCTTCAGCAGTTCTAGGCCTTGCCACTGGCTGCTTTGGGGTGGAGGATGACATGGGCTGTACGCCACAAAGTCGGGCCAGCTAATCACAGGTTGATGCATCAGCCCGCGAGAGCTGCTGTGGCAAGGAGAGCATCACCGGTTGAGGGGCGATAGTGGTTGCTCTTGGTGGGGTTTCAGGGATCTCATCGATGAACTCTATTTCCTTTCGTGGCCACTGGATGTGATGTAATAGTGTTTCTCCCAAGGTCCTTTGCTCATCGAAGTCTCCTAGGATATTCTTCAGGGTAAATTCATTGAATCCAGGCTTTACTTCATCACGTAGCACTTCACATAGCCCGGCTTCAATGGCACATTGTCCAAGAAGAGGCCGTCTTCCAAGAAGGGTGGGCAAACCCAGGTTGTTCCACATTTTACCTTCATAATGTGTAAGCATGCCCTTCAGTCTGTCTTTCATTCCACATAGATCAGATATAGCATCATCATGAGCAGCTGCAGTCTCAGCATCGTTGGGGTCAGCTGATGCACAGCTACTCTTGTGCACTGTTGTCGCGTAATAAGCAACATCCTCCATGCCCGCCTCCCCTCCCATCTGCTGGCTATTTGTCAGTGTTAGAGTCTTCTACATCATCATTGACTCCTCAACATCCTTTCGAATAGCCAGATAAATCTCCTTCCTCAACCTTTCATACAATGCATTCTGCTTCATTTCACTCCTCGCTTTTTTCATGCTGAGCATCTCTTCTTTGCTGAGTGTGAAAGCCCTCTTGTGCGGGACATTAACACCTATACCCCTTGCACGGCCAGGGGGCTCTTTTGCTTCCAGAGCAATGGACAGAATGTCACATGGCCCTGAGTTCTTGTAGAACCTTCCAGGGATCTTGGAAGCCTCTAACATCACTTCATACAGTTTGGCGTCACGTGAGTTTTCAAAGTAATAAGTTACGTCATCACGCCTCTTTGCACGTGCCTGCAAGTAGTCTGTGGCGCATTCGTCCCTGATTTCACTAAAGGCCGGATTCCGACCCGCCGCTACTACTTCTTTGTCCTCCTATTCCCATATCAGTTTCATGCTGTAGTATCCTGCCACACCCATACGGTGTGGGTGTATGTTCTTCTTCTGAAGTTCCGATTGCTTGAAACTCTTCTCAGCAGACTCTTTAGTTGCCCTGACCCTTTTGAATTCTGCCCAGTCTGCCTTTGTAATTTGGGGGTATGCGGGGATTGGGTCCTTGCCTTCACTCAAGTACTTCTTGTACAGCACATGCTTCCAGTTTCTCCAAGCATCCCTAGCCTTCTTCAGTGCGGTGTGTTCCACCTGCATTCTCCACTGCTCTGGAACGTTGAAGTGATCCATGATCTCCCGGACTATCCTTCGCCGTGTTTTTGTGTCGGCCTTCCAAAACCCCGGCAGATTAATGTTGAGCCTTGCCCTGCCAACAAATCCACACACACTCCTGAACCTCGTGCGTGCTTTATCTGGTTTAGTTGGAGCCCAAGACTTTAAATCAATCTCGGTTACTTCATATACACCTTTAGGCTGGTGTGTGGGCTTCCTTGGAGCGTTCCTCCGTGTCCTGACCGGAAGGGTAATTGCTGCAGCTCTATCCCATTCAAGATTACTTGAACCCTCACAATCTGCTGAAGACATAGGGTTGTCCGAATCAGATGAAGATACATCGCCTAAAGCATGAGTGATGTCGCTGCTACTCGGCATCTACAGAGAACACATGCGAAACTCGGGAAAGGAGGATAAGCATAAAACTAACAACTTGGTATCAAGCTTTCTAAACATGCCATGCAATAATTTAGAAAATGTACGGCTAATTTGTTAAGTTTGTGTGACTCGGGTGCCGCGATCTGTAAATAGGCAGTAACTTATTGGAACAAATACAGCTTATATGTAGTAAGGAAGGTAGATAATGAACATATATATGCTCTCCGTTATTTTATAGCCAATTTGGGAACATAAGGAACGAAATTGGAAGAGGGATTGCGAGGAAATCTGCCAAACCGCGATGGAGAGCAGTAACTAACAGGCTTCTTAATGCAAACCCGGCCGGACCATAGGAGAGGCGAGGGTTACTGCATCGATATGCTCAAGGGTGGCTGGCGAGCAAACGAAGACGGCGAGGTGCGGGCCGTCGCCTGTTGGGAACGGTAGTTGAGGTAGGCTTGACACCGAAGAGCGGGCACACGGGCGGGGTGAGCACGGCGGCGCCGGAGAGGGTTCTGCTGTGGATCTGGGGGAGGGGGGAGCTGGCGATGGAGATTGGGTGGACTACTTGAGTGAAACGCGGGCGGACGGTGGGGGTGTTGGGGACTCCGGGTGTTGGCGGCCTAGGTGAAAAGGGTGAAAAATATCCCCGGTCGCCGCGCGCGCGGAAAGGCCTATGCAAACAGTTGCCTCTAAGCGCTCTTGTGCACAAACGGAATAATTTCGTTTGAAATGAAGACGTGAGTTCATCGTTTCGCCTCTAAACAATCACAATTATACCACGGGTTTGATTTGCTGGCGCATTTCAGTTCTCGTGTGCTATATGTAAGACATTTTTTGGTATTTACCACGCATTTTGGCATATAAATCAATTCCTAGCCGGACTGCATTTCCTGTCGAAAGGGATGAGGATTGTCGTTCGTCTGGGAGCATCCAACGGTGCAGACGTACGATCTGTGGGGTTTGGGTTCTGGCCAATCAGAGCGCACGACTCAGATCGCGCGCGCAGCAAAGGGGGGCATCGGCCACGGTTTGGTAGGCACACGGCTTTCGTGTGTGAACTGTGTGCTATTTGAAAACATTTTTTTGGAGGGGATATTTGAAAACATTTACATGTGCTATCGAAAGGGATGAGGATCGCCGTTCGATCAAGGAGAATCCAACGGTGCAGATGTACGATCCATGGGGTTTGGGTTCTGGCCAATCAGAACGCACGACTCAGATCGCGCGCGTGGCAGAGGGGGGCATCGGCCACGTTCTAGTGGACACACGGCTTTCATGAGTGAATTGTGTGCTATTTTGAAAACATTTACATTACCTAACATCATATTTTTGTTCGATTGAAAACATGAGCTCATCGTTTCGCGTCCAATTTTTTTCCACGGTAAGAAATCACGATTGTACCCTATGGTTCGATTTTCTGGTACATTTTACCACGCGGCAAGCCTCGCTAGCAATCTCAAACTATGAATGTGCAAAAAAAAGAGATCTCATTTGTATGTGTATATATATAGTCGCAACTACACGTGTGTGTTAGCAACATCATTTGTGTTGCTTTGCGAGGTTTCATTCATTGTGCGAGAAACGGGAAAAAACTTCAAACAGTTCGGTCGCAGGGTGCGGCCAGAGGCATAGGCCTTGTTGGTATTTTAATTTCAGGAAATGCATATAGAGTCCGGGAAATAACGAAAATCATTGTGTCACTGTCGCGCGCTCTCACGATCGCATGGAAAAAATTGGTAAAGTTTGGCACAAGTTTTGGTGCTCGCACCTTCCATACCGGAACATCTCACAAGAAGGATCATAGTTTCCAAAAGGAGATGCGACACTTCGGACTACAAATCGTCAGTTACTAGCTACATCGTTCTGGCCTATTTCAGGTCGTCTGCTATGTTAAATCATTCTTTGCACTTACCTTGCATTGCATTTTAGTGCATATATAATTAATTAAAGTCAAAAACCCTACTATACAACTACATGTGGGTGTTCTAGTTAGGCTATATATACTTAGGCTACTCATAGTGGAGAGTGTCATATACTAGTATCATGCATATATATATGATACTAGTGTATGATACTACCTTTAATTAATTATAGTGCATAGTATAATACATAGAGTATAGTATCATAGATCATATTTATTGCCATGCATGACACAAATTAGCATCGCATTTAACATGATACGGTATCTACCTATATGTTACTCTAACCCTCTCTATATATATTTAATTCTTTGCCACATCGGCATACTTGCTATTTCCGAGTGCATGACATCGTCAGCTATGATACCACCACTATGGCCAGCCTTATATAGTGGGGAGTATCATATACTATATATATATAGTATCATGCATATGATACTAGTGTATGAAACTACGTACGTACCTTCATAGTGCATATATAGTATCATAGAGTAGTATATATCATAGATGACCGTATTTATGGCCATGCATGACACAAAGTAGTATAGCATTTATTATATATGTTACGGTATCTACCTATGTTACTGCTTCTTTGCCACATCATCATATTTTCTATTCCCGAGTGCATGATACCGGCTATGATACCCCCACTATGGCCACCCTAATAAGGATGGTCGTAATATGGGAGTATCAAGCGGTATGATGCATGCCAACTAGACTTTTTGGATGATGTGGCACACAGTTAAATGCGGAAAAGAGAGGGTGTGGTATCATATCATGATACCGTATCATATTAAATGTTGTACTACTTTGTGTCATGCATGGCAATTAATAAGGCAACCTAAGATACTAACTTATGATACTATGTATGCGCGCATTACGGAGGTATTACCGATCATATACTAGTATCATGCATATATACTCCCTCCTTTTCGGTTTATAGGCTTATCTCAAAATTTTAGTTTTTCCATTTTATAAGGCTCAATTTGGTTGTTCCCCATCACATGTTCAGATACCAAGGTGCATTAAATCATTGCATGCAAATATTAAGAGAAAGTTGACCAATGCATGTACTTTATGCATGCATGTATTGCAATTAATACATTGGAAACATAATTTTTTGAGGAAAACAAAAGCATTAATTGGGTGTTTTTGCAAACTACAAAAAGTATTCCACCACTCACCATCTACCTTGGTTGGTGAGATTTTTGAATTGAGCCCTATAAGGCTGGTTGTAATGGGGAGTATCATATACTAGTATCATGCATATGATATATACTAGTGTATGATACTACTTCCGTAATGCATAGAATCATAAGTTAGTATCTTAGGTTGCCTTATTAATTGTCATGCATCACACAAAGTAGTACAGCATTTAATATGATACGGTATCATGATATGATACCACATCCTCTCTTTCCTCATTTAATTGTGTGCCACATCATCCAGAAAGTCTAATTGTCATACATGATACCGCTTATGATACTACCATTACAACCAACCTAAACCGGAAAGGAGGGAGTATGATACTAGCTAGTCTATGATATACTAGCTACCTCACTAATAGCATGGTTAATAATACAGCCAACGGTCGGCTATAAGAAGTTGCCATGTCATATACAGCCAACCTCTTAGCGGGCATGTACAATAATAAGTTTTAAATACGTACTAGTTTATCAATAGTTGGCCCACCTTACACCCTCACAAAGTGTCTTGGGTCTCGTGTTGCAGCTGGCTCTACTACCCAAGAGCCCGCTTCTCTTCTCTCTCCTCTTCTCTTTCCTCCAACTAATAAGCACATATATATTATTCTATTCCTTATAGCCTGCTTGTGGCACCCTGGCTCAGAGAAAACCGGAACGCCCCGTATTCCAGCCCAGAGATTGAGATGAAGTCTTCTGGAATACGGCACTGCTTAGCATAGAACAAACCAGATTTCTATTATTACACGAATATGAATACAAGGTCTCTGATATAACAGGGAATTACACCGGCACGGCGACACTACGCCATCCTCCGTTGCTCTATGCAAGCAGCAGAACAACTCGAAGCAGCGGAATGACTCTAGCAGCGGAACAACGACGACGGTGGTGAACTCCACTCTGCAGGGACTCTGGCTGGAACGCTTATCCTAGATCGCAAACAAAGAATCCACAGCAAACAAGCATTCAAATCCGAAATGACCTGCAAACTGGCATGACACGCTAGGTTAGTACATTGAATGTACTTGCAAGCTCACAATAACCAGAAGCATTCAAGACAAACAACAGCATGGCAATTACAGGTTAAGCAGGAATTAACATGACATCCTCATAACAACATGACATGAACAACATGCACATAATACTGCTAGAACAATATGAGCATGGCATGTACATATAAATCTGACGATACTAGCATGCAAAATGATGACACTTTATGCACCATTTATTCTGCTCAGGTTACCTCATAACCATCACATGCATCACTTACCAACCTCGGACATCACACGATCATCTCAGGATCAAATCAAGCTTGGTATAAACAATACCGTAGTAATCATTAAATGACCACAAGGAGCTTGATCTTTACCCACGATTCTCGCACAACATCAATCCAACAACTCGGTATCCTCGATACCACAGTGATCATTCACGGATCACAAACGGAACCACTCTGGGCTCAACGGGTTACCTCGTAACCAAACAGTGATCTTTCCGGCGATCACAACCATGACCAACACTTGGTCTCCAACGATGATCTTTCCGGCGATCACAACCAACTTATCTCCTCAACAAACCGGGATTGTTATTAAACACATTATTATTATTATTATTACTGTTGACCCATAGTGTGACCAACTATGAACCGGGCCCTTATCCGCGGGCGCGGCTATTGATAGATTTAGTATACACTCTGCAGAGGTTAGTACACTGTACCCACACCACGAAAACCATGGCCTCGCACTCCCATTCGGGTGGACCAACGGCGTTCCGACAAAACCGTCCTACTGCCATGACACCCTCCTGGCCACTCCGACAAACTCCCCTCTGGGATAAGTCCTGGGTGGCCCCGTGCCTACCAAAGGCACCAACGGCCACCGTCGTGGCCAAACAAAACGGTTCCAAACGGGGACAAAAGCGCTTATCATCCGACTACGGGCACACAAGGTTATGTCTGGTTACCGGGCTAGGGTACTGCACGCCCATAACCTTCCCTCGTTGGAGGCACCGGCGAGAGGCACGACAATAGACCCAGTTAGGACCTTCCCATAAAGGTAAGTGTGGTTGCACTGGTCAGCTCGATATGGTGGCACCATGACTCAGCCAACAGTTGTTCAAGTTCAATTTAATCAGGTTAAACTTGAATGCAATATGATGAGCCATGATAAAATAACATGATGCAATTACAATGCATGAGCATGATATCAACATAAGCACGGGGTGCAACATAACTATCCACCATATCCACAATGAATCATATCCAACTGAGCATAGTATAATGATGAGCATGAACATCACAAGTACATACTTCTCAGAAACATAGCATGACCACTAGCATCAACAATAAATATCATGCAAGAACATATCAACAATGTCATCATGCAAGCATTCAACCAACTGAATGCAATGGAACATGCATAACAACGGTACTCTGGACAAACGGCAGTCATGCACTGAAGACCATTACCAACATCAACATGTACTACTAACAAGCATAAGCATATGAACGGAATACCAGCAACTAGCAGGGCATGATAACCAGGTGCATAACAACATAGCAAGAAAGTAAGCACTAACCAAGAATCATTACCGAACAACGATAACCATATTTTACACAAGCAAACATTTAATAAATATTCAAGTTGAAAACCATGGCTACTTCATGACTATCATGCAAGTGGGTATTGTGGCTTGCCTGGGGATGAACGATCGTGGAACAAATCGCCGAAAAAGTTCTCTCTCAGAGGGGGCTGATTAGGGGCAAGGGCAAAAAGGTCATTTTCACTGTGTCAAACCATAGTGAAAACGAAGCCAACAGAAGGGCTCGACGAAACAAAGACATGGGCTTTGGATTCACCTCAAACGGAGTTGCGAGCAAAAAGTTATAGCCCGACGAAGTTCAGGGACCATTCTGTAAAAAGATTTCTACAAACAGGCCCCTGAGCTGAAAAACAGAAAACGTAGTCTCAGAAAATACATCTTCGGAACGGAGAAAGCGCTTTTAAGGCCGAAGTGGAAACCGAATACGCCTTCTAGAGGTGAAAACGTACTTGGGCGGTTGACGCTTCCACTTATCCACGTCATCAGAGGCGGGGCCGGGGCTTGGGGTCGCTGACGTGCGGGTCCCGCAGGGCGGGGCCCGTCACTTAGCCACGTCGGCACCGTGGTCAACGCCCTGTTAGGCTGACCGGTGGGCCCCGTGGCGCTCTCCCTCGCTGGTCTCCTTCTTCCTCCCAACGAGCGCCCACGAGCCAGAGGCAGGGGCGCGCTGCGGGCGGCCGTTCCGGCGGCCTGAGCCGTCTCCGGCGACGCCCTGCACACCGGCGAGATCGGGGAGAGGAGGTGCTCCTGTCTGGACTACTCACGCCCGCCGAGATGCACTGGAGAGAACGCAGCCTTGACAGCGGCAGACGGCGGCTACGGGTGTGGGAGGGCTCAGCGCTAAGGCCGCGGGGAGGAGGGGTGTAGGCGTGGGGTGGCTTTTAGGTGGCGGTGGGAGTCCTCCGGAGGTGGAAGAGTGGAGCGAGGGGGCTCGACTCTCTCCAATCTAGGAGGAGGAGGCCGGCGGCCATGGTGACAGAGAGAGGTGGGGAGGGGCTCTGGAGCTCGAGGGAGAGGCCGGGGAGGTTGCTGGAGGTGGTGTGAGGCTGGTGGTGAGGCCGAACAGCCTCGGGGTAGGCTATATATAGGCGGGGCGAGGAGGGGAGGCCGTGGACGCGTGGTCGTGGCTTGGGTGCCGCCGCTCGCGTCTGGCCATGCTCTGGAGACGGAAGTGATCACGGGAGGGCGGGGGATCACGACGAGGGAGGTGCGGACGAGCTACAGAGGCGCACAGGGCAGGAGGGGCCGGGGGCACAGAGGAGAAGCGGCCGAACGCCACTAAAGCCTTGTCGGCTACAACTCGCTCGTGGGCGCGCGGCGACGAGCACCGACGGAGAAGCGGGCGGAGGGGGAAATGGCTCCGGGAGGACGGCGACGACGCGGGGAACACGGTAGACAGACCCGTGCTCGCTGAGTCACCGAGCAGAGAAGGGGCCCGAGCAAGAAGACGTTCTGGACGCGGCCAGTGTGTGCCAAAGCGGTGGTCACCGCGCGCACTGGTGCACACATTGCCACACTGTCGCCCAAATGGTGTCTGGGGTGGAGTCCTTCCTGGGTAGGTTGCAACTGAGGCGGTAGCTCGGTTAAAGACGTTGTGGTTAAATGGTAAGTGAGCTCTGAAGTTTACTGCAGTAAACTTGATCATGAAACAGTGATCAACTGAGGTGAGATTAGAGGCAAACGAGTTGTCTGGTAGATTTAGGTTAGGAAGGACTATAGTCCTGGTAATTATGGAGGGGTTTGGCTCAAGGATTATTACAGTTGCTTAACAACTGCATAAATTGGTCCAGAAACAAGATCAGGAAGAAGCACTCACATAGAGTGATGGACTGAGCTAAAAATGAACATGGGAGGGTTATTTGGTGATATGAAGCTGTTGTAAAAGTTTCATGCCATTTGGAAATGCCAAAGTGGCACTTGCTTCACAAAGCTTCATTCTGACAGAAACTTGGAAAAATTGCACAGGTCAATTTGATTAACTAATTGAGCTAAAACTTGGTGGAGGTAGTTGATATAGATAGAAGCATGTCCTGGTAAAGTTTCAGCTCAATTGAAGCTATATAAAATATAGTTGCTTCACAAACTGAAAATCTGACCAGAATCTAAGATTTGGAGCTGGGCTCACATAGATAAGTTACATGAGCTCAAATTTGGTGGAGAGTCATTATTTGATCATATGAAGGACCTTGAAAAATTGCAAATCATTTGGACATGCCTAGCTTGTACTTCCTTCACAAAGCTTCTTTCTGGATAGAAACTTTGGAAAATCATAATTAAATAATTACTAGGCAAATGAAGTTACATTTTGGCATGTGGCAATGATATGGACAGGAAAAGGTTTCCAAGGAGTTTGAGGTCAATTGGGAAAAGGAAAATAGCACTTGCTTCACAATGTGCCATTTAGGGCAGAATAGGAAATGAATTATTTGAGCATGACGATAAACATGACAAATGAAATATTTTTCCATAATTGAGAAAGATATGGCCCAAACAATTTATGAGAATTATTTGGGAATTTTAGGAGTGATGGAAATAAAGGTTGCTTCACAACCTAGGGCAATTTGAGTTATTCCTTAAGTAGAAAAGGAATATTCCCAATAAAAAGAATATTGGGATTTGGGCTAGGATGAAAATGACAGGGTCTAGGGAAGGATTTGGGAATGACAAGCCGCTCGGGAAACAAAGAAGAGGGCATCTTCTTCAGTTTCCAGACCACAAAGCCACGGAAAAAGAAAACTCAAGCAAAAACCTCAGAAAAACAAAAGAAAAAGAAAGGGCCAAAAATCAGGCAGTCACACTTCTTATGTTACTCTATTGTACTTGCTCTAATTAAGACTAGCCACAATGGAGAGTAACATACACTAGTAACATACACATATCCCTAGACTATGTTACTACCTTTCATAGTGGGTAGTAACATAAGTATGGTAACATGCAAAGCCTCATTTATTAGGTTATCGACTCATATTGCATTGGGACATGTGATGTTACAGTAACTAGCTAAGTTACTCAAACTACCTCTCTCCTCATTAACTCATTGCCACATAAGCAAATTTGTTGAGTTGGACTCGATGTTACTGCTGAAGTTACTCCCACTGTGGCTAGTCCAATGCATAGTATCATAGAGTACCTAGTATCGTATGTAGTACTTTATTTATATTGTCATGCATGACACATAGTAGCATAGCATTTATTATGATATGGTTTCATGATATGATACTTAACCCTCTCTTTCTTCATTTAATTCTATGACAACTCATCAAAATTGCCTAGTTGGCATGCATGATACTAGCTATGATACCCCCTTACTATCAGCCTAGCAAAGAAGGTGTACAGATCATTTGTGCGTCGCTTTGTGAGTTTTCATCCGTTTGTTCGAGAAGTGGGGAGAAGTTTCAAACATTTCAGCCGCGAGGTGCGGCCACTAGCATAGGCCTAGTTGGTATTTTAATTACAGGAAATTCAGATGGGGTTCGAACATCATCAAAATCGATGTGTGCCCGTGGCGTGCTCTCACGACCCCGTGGAAAAATTGGTAAAGTTTGGCACAAGTTTTGATGACCGCTCCTTCCAAACTGGAGCATCTCACATGAAGGATCATGGTTTCCAAAAGGAGACATGTCAATTGAAACTCCTGTGGCCGGTCTTCATCGTTTTGCCTCATAAAAATTTCCACGGTATGCAATCACCATTATACCACGGGTTTGATTTTCTGGCGCATTTCAGGTATCGTTAGCTATATTTAAGACATTTTTTGAGATTAACGCGCATTTAGTGCATAAAAATAAAATTACAACCGGAATTGCATGTGTTGTCGAAAGGGATGAGGATCGTCGTTCGATCTGGGAGCATCCAACGGTGCAGACGTATGATCCGTGGGGTTTGCGTTCTCGCCAATCAGAAAGCATGACTCAGATCATGGGCGGGGTAGCGGGTTTGGTCGGCACACGGCTTTCATCAGCGAACATTGTGCTATTTCGCAAACCAGATTGCATATTTTTGTTCACACATATTGTAGTGAGATCAATTGAGTGTGCTACCTCTATGATATAATAATAATAATAATAACAACAACAACAAAAAACAGTTCATATTCATTGCCTGGGCTGACAGCATATCAAGGTCAACATATTAACGGTTCTTACATCAACAGAAAACCGGGCATAACTCACAAATTCAGTACACGCAACAGTTCTAAATTGAACGAATTAAGTTGCAGGGTAGGCATAAAGACTAGTCTTACGGCTTAATGCCCATGTACATGGGGGAACTGGGATCATTACGTTGACCCCAAATGAACTTGGGTTTTTTGACGATTTTACACTGCTCTGTTACACGGGTGTGTGATCCCTTGGCTGGCAACTCATCAAATTCATCGTACTCATTCTCATCGGCAACATCGTCGACACCCAGTACCCTTCTCTTCCCATGCATCGCTAAATGGCAGTTCTTATGCAAGGGGTCTTCCATAAAGAAAATCTGGGTAGCATCGCTGACAAGAATGAATGGGTCCGCGTGATATGCCATCGTTGTCATGTTAACACAGGTCTTCATGTACTCATCTATCCTTACCTGACCAAGAGGGATCCATGCGCACCTGAATAATGCCACCTTAACTTTCACATAGTCAAGCTCCCAAATATCTTTGATGGTTCCATAGTATACCCTTTTATCAGCTTCATTTACAGTCATGCATTCTATTCGAACAGAGCTGTTCTGATACGAGGTCTTCTCATCACGTTCCTCGGTATAGAACGTGTATCCATTTATGTCAGATGCTTGGTACATCAACACCGTAGGTGATGGATTTTGTGCCAACCATGTAGCAATTTCATCGATGGATCCTTGTGTCAAATGATTCTTCAGCCATTCGGTGTAGTTCTAAGTGTGCTCCTTCATCTCCACA
Organism: Aegilops tauschii subsp. strangulata; assembly: GCF_002575655.3. NCBI lineage: Eukaryota > Viridiplantae > Streptophyta > Magnoliopsida > Poales > Poaceae > Aegilops > Aegilops tauschii. Next base: position 249,678,738 of record NC_053035.3, read on the forward strand.
TCTAATGAACGCACCATTGGTAAGAAGCTTTGGCGTATCTCTGCCAAGTGTTCTTCGACATAAGCGCTGAGAACTGGGCTGTTAAGCAGTACCGTCAAATGGGCTTTCTCTACCAATTCTCTGGGTGCAGCCATTTGCGTGCCAGCAAGGACCGGCTTACCTTTCAACCTTCCCTCGTGGCGAGAGAGGGGCAAACCTATAGGTCTTTGTTTCACGTATTCGGTGCAAAACTCAACCACCTCCTTCGCGGTATAACCTTATAGGATGCTTGCCTCTGGATGGTTTTGGTTCCGACAAAAGCGCTTTAGTATTCCCATGAACCACTCGAAGGGATACATGTTGCGAACAAACACAGGACCACAATACTTTATCTCATCGACAAGGTGCACAGTGAGATGGACCATGACATCAAAGAATGACGGTGGGAAAAACATCTCTAGGTTGGACAATATTCTTGCAATATCATCTTGCATATGATCCAACTCTTCGGGATTTACAACTTTCTGCCATAGTTGGTTGAAGAAATCACAGAGGTCAATGAGTGTGTTTCTTATATCTTTGTCCATCAGATTCCTGATGGCCACCGAGAGGATTTGTGTCAACATTACATGGCAATCATGTGACTTCATGTGTCCCAACTTCATTTTACCTGAGCTCACATCCACGAGACTTCTAATGTTTGCGTAGTAGGAAGAGGGTGTCTTAACTGACAACAAATAGGTGAAGAACTATGTTGCTTCTTTTGTACTGAAATTGTAACTCTAGTGAGCTTTGATGAATTTGTCATCATCTTCTGCTTCACTCTTGTGTTTTGATTGATCAGCAAGTATATCAAGCCGTGAACCGTCACCATCCTTTCTTTTACCTTTAATCTTGAGCAGAGTACCAAGGATGCTTTCACATACGTTCTTCTTTACGTGCATGACATTGATGCAGTGACGTACATGTAGAATCTCCCAGTAAGGTAATTTCCAGACTACCGATTTCTTCTTAAACACTTTGTCGGTGTTCTGGGAACGGGGGTCCCCAGACTTGCCTGCCTCCGGCCCACGGCGTGGCTCTGCGAGCGGGCCCGTACGGCCCATCTTCATCAACAAGGCATTCAAGACCCTCGCGAGGGGCCAAGCCTCGCGAGGCGGACGACACAAGACCACCTCAAGAGCGGCCTCACCAGGTTGGCTCGCGAGGGGCGGAGAGTTCAAGGCAAGGAAAACCTCGCGAGGTTCTCGTGACGTGAGCCATGACGATCAAGATCAGGCGGGCGCCAGCGCACATAGTGTCCTTGTTTCCCCTTTGGTGCTAAGGAAGCAAGCGCAGGCGCGGAGTACCGAGGCGTCAACCAAAGGTTTCCATATCAGTGCAACGAGACCAAGACCAGCAGGACGGCAAGACGAAGGTCACCATGGAGCCCAAGGCGGCGTCACCACCAGAGCCTTTTGCAGGCGAAGACTGCTTTTGTCAGGATAAGCTGTACTAGTTGTCCCCTTTCAAATTGGCCGTTGTTGGCTCCCTTCCCGCTCAATATTTGGGGAGAGGACCAGGGCCTCTATAAATAGGACTAGCCACCACCGTAGAAAGGAGGGATTTGAGGGATTTGAGGGGGAGATCATCTGATCTTTAGCCAATCCTCAGCCACACACCGAGGGCAAGAACACCTCAACCTCAGGAGGCTATTCTTCCCCTTGTAACTGTTCATCCATAGCCCAAGAGGCAATCCACCACCACCACACTAGAGTAGGGTATTACACCACAACGGTGGCCCGGACCAGTATAAATCTTGTGTCCTTTGTGTTCTGTGTTCGTCGAGTTAGTCCTTGAGATCTTAGCGGAGCTAGGACGTAGATCGGTAGGGGGAGATCTTCGCACGCAGCCCAGTGTTCGAACCCTGAGGGTTTTGCCGGAACCCATGATCCGACATTTGGCGCACCAGGTAGGGGTGCGTCGAAGCTTTCCTTCCGTCGCTCCGCGTCCCGTCGCTTCATCATCTCCATGGTGGACGCACGCCGTGCTCGCGCCGAGCGCCGGGCTGCCCTCGCCACCCGCGTTGCTCAGACGGATCCCGTCGGCGGGCCACCCCGTCGTTCTCCGTCGCCTGCCGCCAACGCCGCCACCGGCCCGGCGGGGAACGAGCAGCAAGCATCTTCGTTGCACCCTTCGGTGCGGCAGGACGGCTGCATCGCCACTCCATCGCTGACTCCCGCTGGTTCGTCGTCTCACGCTCGTCGCGCTCCCACAGACGTACGGGCTGCGCTCCTCATGGCGCACGAGCTCCTGCGCTACCGCCAAGTCGACGACCTCTACGAGGACTGGCTGGACTGCATCGCCGAGCTCGTCAGTGCCGCAGGGGGCTCCCCTGCATCGTCCCTCTCGCTGCCTCGTCCACCGCCAGCTACGGGCAACGTAGCTCACGGAGCACCTCCACCACCTCTGCACCAAGACGGCGCCCTGGCGCCAAGGCGCGCGGCTCCGCGGCGCGACCCACCGCGTCCGGCGCCCACGCATGAAGAAAGAAGCTGTCAAGAAGTTCCTCGACCGCAAGAGAACGCTCCACCTCTCCCCGCACCGCCACGCCAGGATCGCTTGCTGCGGCAGGGCCATGCGCCGCTTGCCATGGCGGCGCGCGGGCGCCAAGACCAAGCCCCCACTTCCAAGACGAGCCCCGGTGACCACGGCCAGCTGCCGCGCCTTCATCCCCGAGCTGCGTAGCATCGCTTGGCCGGGCAAGTTCTAGGCGGACCTGCCTCCTCGCTACGACGGCACCCCCGACCCCGCGGAGTTCCTGCAGCTCTACAAGCTGAGCATCAAGGCGGCCAACAGCGACGACAAAGTCATGGCGAACTGGTTCCCCATGGCTCTCAAGGATGGTGCCCGCTCCTGGCTCCTGAACCTGTCTCCGGGCTCGATCTCCTCCTGGAACGAGATGCGCAACCGCTTCGTTGCCAACTTCCAGGGCACTCGCGACCGCCCACATGCCGCGGGTGACCTGCGCCACGTCAAGAAACAACCAGGAGAGACCCTCCAGAAGTACATCCAGCGCTTCAACAACGTTCGCCTCAAGATCCCCAGGTAATGGACGAGGCCATCATCTCCGCGTTCTCTGATGGCGTCCGCGATGTCAAGATGAAGGAGGAGCTCGCCATCCACGAGGAGCTGTGCACGTCTCTGGAGCTATTCAACCTGGCGACCAAGTGCGCAAGAGCTGAGGAGGGGCGCCTCTCCCTCCTTGAGCTCCCGGCTACAGACCCGGAGGAGAAGAAAGACAAGGCCAAGGACGTGAAGCGCAAGGGAGCAGCCGTGCTCGCGACGGAGCCAGACACCAAGCGCGGCAGAGACCAGCCCGAGTCATCCAAGAGCAGTCGACCGTTCTGCGCCTTCCATAACCTGCATACCCACAAGTGACTGTCAAGAGCTCAGAGCCATTCGAGAAGGACGCTTCGGTCGACGCCCTGAGCGCAACGACCGGGGCTACAGCTGAGGAGGAGGATGTGGTGGCGGACGCTGGGATGACCGTGGCCCGCGCCAGGAGTGGCGCGACCGGCCTCATGAGGACCACTGGCAGGATCAGCCTCGTGAGGGCGCCTGGAGGGATCAGCCTCGTGAAGATCGTCCTCAGGGCAACGCCGGTCTTCCTCCACTACCGCCACCACCAAGAAGGAACGACAACCACCATCAAGACGAGGGGGCTGGGGGCTTCCAGGAGCCGCACGCTATTGCCTGTATCTTGGGTGGAGCTCAGGCCCCAGCCTCGCGGCGTATCTTCAAACAGTTTGCTCGTGAAGTGAATGCAGTCCTCCCAAAGCTCGAGGCCACACGGTCGCTTAGATGGTCCAAGTGCGCCATCACGTTCAGCTCGGCGGATCAGCTCAAGTGCGCGGCTACCGCTGGCGCCCTCCCGATGCTTTGTTCACCAGTCATCAGCAACGTGCAGGTCACCAAGACCCTCATCGATGGCGGCGCAGGGCTCAACGTCCTGTCCGGCGACACGTTCGACAACCTCCAAGTGCCGTATGACCAGCTTCACCCCACCAAACCTTTCTCAGGAGTGACTGACGGCTCCACTACCCCGATCGGGCAGGTCTGCCTTCCCGTCACCTTCGGAGAACGCAACAACTACCGCACCGAGCTCATCGACTTCGACGTCGCACACATTCGTCTGCCGTACAATGCCATCCTCGGGTATCCAGCCCTGGCCAAGTTCATGGCGGTGACCCATCACGGCTACAATGTCCTCAAGATGCCAGGAAGCGGCGGAATCATCACAATCCCATGCGAAGAAAGAGATGCGGTGTGCTCCCTCGAGTGTGCCTTCCAAGCTGCAGCAATCGACGACCCTGACAGCAAGGGCGAGTGCCCTCCTCAGACCACCCCCAAGAAGAAGAAGAAGCTGCTCCGTGCAGGACCTCAGGAGGGTGGCGTCATGAGTGGTACCTCGCCAGGATCAGTGCCCGCACCTGGGGTGCCTCCCTCCATCGCATAGGAAAGCGCGCCCGATGCCCTTCTCGGCAGGGCTCGGGGGCTCTCTTCTGGAGGGTCTCAGACCTTGCCAACATCACGAGGGAGGCGCTCGGGCACCACTTGGAGGCGTGCTTCGCGGCACGTTTCCCTCAGGAGAACACGGGGCGAGGAGCGCCCACCGCTCAGGAATTCATCACCAGGACCGCTCAGGAACTACAAGACGTGAGGGCCATGCGCGGCGACCGCCGCTCACTGGGTGCAGCTCCCCATCCAGGCAAGGATGCCGGGCTACGCGTCTGCATCGACGTCCCAGGGCTCAACAGGGCCGTGTCTCAGGAACCCTTCTGGCCTTCGCGCATGGGACGCTGCAAGGGCCCACCGCACAGCTACGTTCGCATGCCTTTTGGCCTGCCGAGTGTGACGGCCGCCTACCAGCGCAACTTGCGGCGCGTTCTGGCGACTCGGGAGGCCAGGCACCACGCCGTCTTGGCGGAGATGGAGACGGTCCTCAAGGAACCGCCTGGACCCCCAGAGCCTCCCGAGGCTCAGGGCTCTGGTGACTCGTGAGAAGCGACCGCTTCGCCGCGTACCTTAAGTTGCCCCAACATCCTTCATCAACAGAACCAGGTGACATTTTCCAAGTTTATTTAGCTGGGAGCGCCCCTCGGGCTGCATCATTCCCAGGCCACGTGGGTCCATCCCTGTGGCATGTATCTCTTTTCATGTCTTTAGCTTACCTTGCTGGGGGCGCCCCTCGGGCAGCATCATCCCCAAGCCGCTCGGGCCAGACCCGGTGGCATGTATCTTCCCTGCATTTACTCAAGCCAGTATGCTTTCCATGCTTAATCTACCTATGACTATCACCTGCTCGACTGTCACCCACCATGGGAGCCGCGCGCCGGCCGTCTTTCTTCAAAACCTTTCGCGTGAGTAGGTTAAGCACGGCGTCTGTGCTCGGGCCCATCCCTGCAGCGTTGATAAATCCAATGGCTGAGCTCTGTCTGGCGGGCCGGCCCTGTTCACGTCACCTCCTGGGGCCGTTGGTGCTTGGCCTTCTCACGCGATGACCTCAGGAGATTCGTTCGGCGCAGGTTGTCTGACCACCTTGCAGGACTAGCGCAGCGAACAAAAACCAAGACCAGGTGCAACCCGCCTTGAGGTAGGGCCTCGTGAGTCCCGCGCTGGCTCACGAGTGCCCAGATACACCTCGTCTAGCCCTACCGTGCAAGCCACGTATCAGGGCAGGGCTGTACATGCCCTGGGGGCTCTCCGCAGTAGGAAGTCCCCCTCCCACGTACCAGTGGAAGCACCATGCTCCGCGGTGGCTGTCGACACTGCCGAGGAGCGGCTATGCCTGTGCACAAGAGGAAGCACTATGCTCCGCGCTGGTGATAAACAACTGAGGGCCGCCTCACGGTCGCACCAACCTCAGGGAGCCCCAGAGCTCAGTGTCCGGCCTCACCGCAACACCCTCCCCTCGGGAGAGTCGCGCGAGGGGGCTGGGCACGGGGGCTGCGCTCGGGTCATGCCCAAGCGTACGCCACCCTAGCCAGGTCTCTCGGACCTGGTCGTCGCGCGCCCCTCCCGAGTCGAACCTCGGCGAGGGCAAAGGTATGGAGGGTATTTGCACGTCAAGGGGTACTCCTGAGCATTGCTACTCAGGAGCCTAACTGGTCACGTAGCCCCTCACTCCTTGGGTCCGTCCTGGTCTCCGGTCGGTCCAACGGCGGCTGAGGTATGCGCGTGGCCGGGCCCTGCCGACGTAGAACACTAAACCTATCCTCGCGTCTTCTTCCTATAAGTTGTTTGCGCGTCAAGGGGGTCTCCTGAGCATCGCGACTGAGGAGCCTAACTGGTCACGTAGCCCCTCACTCCTTGGGTCTGTCCTGGTCTCCGGTCGGCCCAACGGCGGTTGAGGTATGCGAGGGGCCGGGCTCAGCCAACGCAAAACATAAAGCAAATGGGAAGAAAATTGCAAAATCTCAAAGCAAATATTACAAGCCATACTGTTCTCCCAAATACCAGACACAAGTTTAAACGCCTCCACGAGGCGTGATGCATGTTGCAGGAGCAAAACAGGAAAGCTGTCGCGAGCAGGTCACCCCTGGACACCGTCGTCGCCCACAGGAAGTGCTCCCCCCTTGGCGGCGTCGCCTTCGCCTGCACCGCCAGCCGGAGCCGCAGGATCAGTGGCACCACCGGACGAAGGCGCGAGAGCGAAGCCGCGGAACTTCTTCAGCACGGCCTCCACCTGGCCCTTCACGGCTGCGGCTGCAACCGCGCAACGCTTCTCGTCCACAGGCTCCAGCAGCTCGTCCAGGCGAGCAGTTGGATCGCGAAGATGGAGGTGACTGAAGACACGCATCAGTGCAGCTGAGGAAAGAACACGGGCTTCCGCCTCGGCCATAGGACCGATGCCGGTCACGACCTCTTCGAGCGCGTCAACCAACTAGGGAAGCAGCTTGGTGGGGCCGTCCTCGTTGGTGGTCAGCGGCCTCTCCAAGCCCTTCTCGTAGAGCGCCTTCAGTGCTACGCGAGACCTCTTCTCAAGAAGCGCGAAGGCCTCGCGGTCTTTGGCCAGGACCTTCGCCTTGGCATCAAGATCGACCTCCTTCGCCTTCACCTTCCGCTCCAGCTCCTCCAGCCGGCCCCGCTCCACGGCCTACGCCTTCGCCAACTCTCCGAGCTCGGCGTCGCGGTCCTTGATGGCGTCCTCACGAGCCTTCGTCTCCTCCTCCTTCGCCTGGTGGCCACGAGCTTCTTCTGTGTGCTGGTCGTGCAGACTCTTCAGCTCGTCCTCCAGCACTCGGCAGCGGTCACGGGTGACCCCGGCGTCCTTCAACGCCGCCTCGCGGTCGGCCGCAGCTTGGGCGGCGGCCCGCTTCTCCTTCTCGGAGGCCGTCGCGGCCTGGCTCAGCGTCGCCCAAACCGCCGAGTCAGAGTGAAGCCAGCCGGAGGCCAGCTCCACGCACCCGGCTACCAGGCGCGGGTCCGCGCCCAGGAGATCTTCCCGCAGCAGGGCCATCTTTGAAAGGGCACGCTCCAAGATAGTAGAGGAGGCAGAAGAACCTGGGAGTAGTGGCGCGGTAGGAGGAGGAGGCGACATCGTCACCAGAACCTGGGAAACCAGGGGCTCCTGAGCCTTTGGGACCTCCGCAGCCGAGCCGGATATCGGCACTTCCGGAGCCAGCGGGGCCTCGGGGGCTGACTCCTCCCGACGCTCCTCCTGGCTTCGCGAAGGCGACAGGGCCAGAGAGGCACAAGAGATGTCATTTCCTTTCTCCATGGAGAGGGGTGTAGCCGCCATAGATGTCTCGGTCCCGGGCGTGGGCACTGCACCCTCCTTCCTCTTCTTCGCCGAAGGCAGCAGCCTGGTCAACCAGGGATGAGCGTCAGGAAACAGCAGTATATGCAAAAACAAGACGAAGCTCGAGCACTTACTTGTCCACCGCAGCGTAGTCCACCCTCCGCTTGGTGAGCTTAAAGCCCGAAAGCTTCGGAGCCTCGGGAGTGGGCGCACGGACTCCGGGAGCATAAGGCGGCACAGCAGAAGGGCCGGAGGCAGCTCCGGGCGGCGTCAAGGCGGGGGCAACATCCCGAGAGACCAGCCACGATCTGCCCCTCGTCGGAACAACGGGTTGTTCCCCCTCCTCCTGGCGGGCGCCGGCCTCGTCGTCATCGGGAAAGGCGCGGAGGATGTCGGCCTTGCTCAAGGGGAGGTCTCCCCCGTCCCTTCGGGGGTCACCCCCAGGCCGTGCTCCTCGTCCTCCTCTTCTTCCTCCCCACGGGACTCATCAGAAGGGAGCACCACCGGCGGCGGCGCCATAGAGGCTCCAGTGGGCATCGGCGGCACCAGCCCGCGCCCGTCGAAGGTGGGCCTAGCGGCCACGACCTGCTCCCAGTCCTTGCGACGGAACAAAGGAACAAAGGCGCTCGGCGGGTACTCTTGGTTGTCCCCGACCAAGAGGCGCAAAACTGTGGACAGCTCATCGTCAGGCAAGGCCTCCGGGCTCAGGCGAATCTTGTCCTCTTCATCCCCAAGCCTCCACAAGGGGCGCGCACGCGCCTGAAGTGGAGCAACGTGCAGCATCAGGAATTCCCTCAGGAGCATGGCCCCTGTCACTTTGGCCGCCCTCGCGTTGCCCGGCTTCAGGTCGGCCTTCATCTGCTCCAACACCGATGACGCCCACTCATCAGTAAGCTTCGCACAAGAACACGCCATGTCAGACTGGGGCATCTCCGTCGGTAGTGCCAAGCGCGGGTAGACACACTTGGCGCCCATCATGACCCATTTGGCCCTGAGGTTGTCGGCTTTCTTCCCAGTGTTCGAGACCGAGTTGGCCTTGCCGGCCATGATGAAATTGGCGCACCCAGAGATATGACCCTCGCTGACGCGGAGGAAGAAGAGGTGGCGCAGCAGAGCCACGGACGGCATCACGCCCAGATACGCCTCGCAATAGTAGGCGAAGATGGACAAGAGAAGGATGGAGTTGGGATGAAGGTGCAGCGCGTGCAGCCCGTAGTGGCCGAGGACCTCATAGAAGAAGTCAGAAAAGGGGGGAACCAGCCCCGCGGCAATGCTACTTGTGAAGAAGGGGAAAAAGGTACTCCCTTCAGGCTCCGGCGCGTCGGAGGCAACCCGGAGCTCCGTCTTCCCCCTCTCATTGCTCTCCCCCGCCGTCAGCAAGCGCGTGGCGGCGAGGCTCTTCTCCGAGATGTTGGGCGCATAGAGAGCTGGTTCGTACCAAGCCAGCGACGAGGAGGGCTTGGTCTTCCGGGGAGCCATTGGTCGCTAAATGGGGGGAATATTGGAGCAGATCTGAAGGTTTCGGCAGCGAGGAGCGAGAAAGGGGATCTGGAGCAAGGCGAAAGGGAGCAATGAAGGCAAGCACTGTCTGTGCCAGCCTTTGTCAAGTCGGGCAGTTGCCAAGGCAGCGTGGGGAAGCGGAGACGCCCACGTCCAATCAACCGCCACGCATCGACCAAGGCCGCAGGCTATTGGGGCCCGTGGCGCTCCGTACTTGACCCTTTGCTTCGCCTCGAAGCCAAGCCCGAGCGCGCGTTGGGCCCGGGGGCTACTGTCGGCGTTCTAGGAACAGGGGTCCCTAGACTTGCCTGCCTGCAGCCCACGGCGTGGCTCTGCGAGCGGGCCCGTATGGCCCATCTTCATCAACAAGGCATTCAAGACCCTCGCGAGGGGCCAAGCCTCGCGAGGCGGACGGCACAAGACCTCCTTAGGAGCGGCCTCACCAGGTTGGCTCGCGAGGGGCGAAGAGTTCAAGGCAAGGCAAACCTCACGAGGTTCTCGTGACGTGAGCCATGACAATCAAGATCAGGCGGGCGCCAACGCACACAGTGTCCTTGTTTCCTCTTTGGTGCTAAGGAAGCAAGCGCAGGCGTGGAGTACCGAGGCATCAAGCAAAGGTTTCCATATCAGTGCAACGAGACCAAGACTAGCAGGACGGCAAGACAAAGGTCACCATGGAGCCCAAGGCGGCGTCACCACCAGAGCCTTTTGCAGGCGAAGACTGCTTTTGTCAGGATAAGCTGTACTAGTTGTCCCCTTTCAAATTGGCCGTTGTTGGCTCCCTTCCCGCTCAATATTTGGGGAGAGGACCAGGGCCTCTATAAATAGGACTAGCCACCACCGTAGAAAGGACGGATTTGAGGGATTTGAGGGGGAGATCATCTGATCTTTAGCCAATCCTCAGCCACACACCGAGAGCAAGAACACCTCAACCTCAGGAGGCTGTTCTTCCCCTTGTAACTGTTCATCCATAGCCCAAGAGGCAATCCACCACCACCACACCGGAGTAGGGTATTACACCACAACGGTGGCCTGAACCAGTATAAATCTTGTGTCCTTTGTGTTCTGTGTCCGTCGAGTTAGTCCTTGAGATCTTAGCGGAGCTAGGACGTAGATCGGTAGGGGGAGATCTTCGCACGCACCCCAGTGTTTGAACCTTGAGGATTTTGCCAGAACCCGTGATCCGACACACTTGACCCTTGGGTGTTTGTTTCACCGCCAAAGGGTGGTTCTTGCCAAGCACAACATTAATTTTTTAGCCATGTTGTGGACCACCTCCCCGTCATAGGGTCTTGGGCCTGCACCTGCCTCTGCCGTACCATCAAATTCAGCTTTCATCTTTCGGTATGGGTGAGTTTTCCGTAAGAACCTACGATGACGCAAATACACTATTTTGTGCGAGTTGGGAAGTCTTCTGCTAGTTGTCTTATCCATGCATGTGACACACCCTACATCTCCCTTTGTTTTCTGCCCCGATGTGTTGCCTAATGCCGGCATATCTTGAATGTTGTGCACCAGCATCGCATGTAAATCAAAAATCTCCTTTCTGTAAGCATCATAACATTTTACAGCAGGCGCATCTATCCATACTGTCAGCAGTTCTTCTACCAGTAGCTGGAAGTAAATGTCGATGTCATTTCCAGGTTGCTTCGGGCCTTGGATAATCATTGACATCATAATGTATTTTTTCTTCATACACAACCAAGGAGCTAGGTTATATATGCACAGAAGCACCGTCCATGTGCTGTGATTGGTGATCATATCGCCAAAAGGATTCATCTCGTCGGTACATTCCCTGAGCCTTATACTTCTAGAATCCTTGGCAAAAAAATTCAAAGTTGTTGTCGATTAATTCCCACTGAGCCCACTTTCGGGTGCCTCATAAACCTATCTGTAATTCGCTCATCATGATGCCACCGCAACCTCTTTGCCTCTCTAGGGTTTGCAAACAAACGCCTCAACCTTGGAATTAAAGGCAAGTACCAAACAACCTTGAACGGGATTCCTGTCTTGATCTTGTTGTCCAATTTGTCCTTGTCCTTTGCTCTCCTGCGCTTGTATCGTGCATGCTTGCATGTGGGACATGCACGCAAATCTTTGTACTCACCACAGTACAATATACAATCATTCACACAAGCGTGTATCTTCTGTACTTCAAGTTCCAATGGGCAAACAATTTTGTTCGCTTCATTCGTGCTTCTGGGGAGCACATTATCTTTCGGGAGAATATCTTTGAAAAGACCTAACATCTCTGTGAAGCCCTTGTTTGATAGACCGTTTGCTGCTTTAAATCTGAGAAGCGCTAGGGTGGCACTCAACCTGGAATATTTCTTTTTGCAACCTGGATACAATTCTTTCTTTGAGTCCGCATCAATGGTTGGCAGATCCTTGTAGCCAATCATATCCTTTTTTGGGCCCTCGAAATCTGCAATCATAGCAGCAAAATCTGGCATATCAAGATCGTCGTCATCTGCGTTGACGTCTTGGTTTTCCAGTGGGCGTTTCGGCTTTCCGGTGTTCCATTGGTAGCTTGACGCCTCTGCCCCGATGTTATATTCAACATCCATGTGACACTGGTCGGGGTTTGGCATCTCGCTGCCCTGGGTATCTTCATCCATGACCTCCTCTTCACTGTGTCTAGTCCAACGTGTATATCCATCCATGAATCCCCTAGAGACTAAGTGCATCTGGACATCTGCAACTTCATGTAACTCTATATTGGCACAATCAGTACATGGACACAGGATGTAATCCGCATCACCAATTCTCCTGTTTGTACTTTCAGCCAAATTCATGAACTCTGTCACACCACTGATAAAATCTGCGTTTTCCGATTCTTCATCCATCGAGATCGTTCCATCTGCAGCACACGAATGGTAATTAAAAACAAAACAGCAACATTAATACACGGATTAACTGCTTCCCAAAGATGCGTGCATAAATCACAAGGTTTTATTTTCATAATTACTGAGGGCGCTCCATGTTGTTATCCAGACGTGCAATGACAAAAATTAATGGCCAGTCAATTTACATGCAGAGTACTAGTACAACACTACCCTTAGGAATTGAATACCTTAATTAAGCCACTCATGAAAAGAATACCTTAATTAATTAGCAGCGCGGCGACCTCCACCCAGCAGACAGACAAGCGCGATGCGGCGGCACGCCGAGACAGCAAGGTCGAGGAGCAAAGCTTAGTGCGGCTGCCGCCTGAAGTTTGACCTCCACTATCCCACCATCGACCGCGATGGATGTGCTCGAATCACGCCGCCGCCGACCTTGATGGTTGAGCTCCTCCTATCTCCCGCCGCAGACCAAGGATTGACCTCCTATGACGCTGCCACCGCCCACCGACCAAGGATTGACCTCTTCTCCGGTAGCCGCTGCCTAGGCCGCTGCCATCTCTATATGCAGAGCAGCTATTTTTTTTACGGATATCCGCAGAGCGGCTGTTTACACAGTATCTCACCGTAACTCAATTATATGGACAGGGTAGTACATCACATACGGTTATGTAACGGCAACCGTGTCTAACCTACGTTGTCCTCTCACATGGTTTGGTGTGGAAATCGTGTGTGACGTTGTAATACCTAACACAAACGACATGTATAAACAGTGTGTCATATACAACATATAGTGCCATAAGTAGTTCCCGACCGTTAGCTTATCTCCACAGTTTCCCCATTTCCCCCAAATCCCTACATAGCCTCCAAATTCCCTTGCATGGCGCTGACATTAGGGGAATGCAGACGAGTGGTGCTGATGGTTTCGGTGCGGCTGCTCCTGCTCGTATCGCCGCCACGACGGCGGTCGCCGCCGAGCACTTGCCTAAGGTCATCAGAAGGCGGGTGTACTATGGATCTGAATCGTCCTGTCAGGTTTCAATCTATCCCGATCTTTTTTAGCATGTCCAAAGTATAGCTCCTTGCTGAATCTGTCCTGAATGACCCCCCCCTCTCCCCTAGGAAAGCGATCTGCCGCTGGATCCGGCGCATGACTCCAGACTCCCGCAACACGAGTTCGACTCCGAGTTTTGCGCCACCGAGAAGTACCAAAGCTGAGTTGTGTGCACGGGCACACTCCCACTCGACGTGTATGCACGGAGGGATTCGACATTGGCAGGCGGTTTCTCAGTTGCCCCTTATAGGTTAGTGCTAATTAAGTTCATCATTTTACTACAGTTAATGCCACCGCTCATCCTGAATACTATTTAACATTGGCAGGGATATGAGACTTGTGCCTTTGTTAACTGGCTGGATGAAGAATGGCATGGTAGGGCTCGGAGTGTTATCACCAAGCTCGCAGAAGATAACGTAAAGCTGAAGAAGAAACTGGCTGACCTGGAATGTACAATCAGTATGATGAAGCAAGAAAGAATCAATCACAGGCAACAGATGAAAGCAAGAGACAAGAAGGAACTAGCATGTGTAGTTGTGGTTGTCGCATTAGCCATGTTCTATGCGCTATTTGCAATGATGATTAGGGGTTTTTGTCACGCCCAAGATGCGACTCTATCCTAAAGGAACTCAAAGGTCCCACCAAGGATAGAAGCGCATCTTGAAGACGCTTTTGCAAGGTGGATATCATTACATCAACATTACATAAAAGATGGGGAAACATACAAAAGGCACAAACGCCCCAAAAATACATCAATACATCATACACAAGATCAACATCCGACTACGGATGAAACACAAACAGAAGCTCAAAAGACATCCACCCTGCTAGCCCAGGCTGCCGACCTGGAACCTATCCCCTGATCGAAGAAGAAGTAGAAGAAGAACTCCAAAACAAACAAAATCGCTCTCGCGTCATGATCATCGCATAACCTGTACCTGCAACTGTTCTGTGAGCCACGAGGACTCAGCAATCCCATTACCATGGGTATCAAGACTAGCAAAGCTTAATGGGTATGGAAAGGATAAGTGGTGAGGTTGCAGCAGCGACTAAGCAATGTATGGTGGCTAACTTACGCAAATAAGAGCGAGAAGAGAAGCAATGGAACGGTCGCCAACTAGTAATGATCAAGAAGTGATCCTGAACTCCTACTTACGTCAAACATAACCCAAAAACCGTGTTCACTTCCCGGACTCCGCCGAAAAGAGACCATCACGGTTACACACGCAGTTGATGTGTTTTAGTTAAGTCAAGTGTCAAGTTCTCTACAACCGGACATTAACAAATTCCTATCTACCACATAACCGCGGGCATGGCTCTCGAAAGTTTATACCCTGCAGGGGTGTCCCAACTTAGCCCATTATAAGCTCTCACGGTCAACGAAGGATATTCCTTCTCCCAGGAAGACCCAATCAGTCTCGGAATCCCGGTTTACAAGACATTTCGACAATGGTAAAACAAGACCAGCAAAGCCGCCCGATGTGCCGACAATCCCGATAGGAGCTGCACATATCTCGTTCTTAGGGCAACACCAGATGAGACTAGCTACGAGTAAAACCAGACTTCGAGTTTCCCCGAGGTGGCCCCGCAGGCAGCTCGGTTCGGACCAACACTTAGAGAAGCACTGGCCCAGGGGGTTAAAATAAAGATGACCCTCAGGATACGCGACTCCCAAGGGAAAAAGGCTAGGTGAGGCAAATGTGAAACCAAGGTTGGGCCTTGCTGGAAGAGTTTTATTCAAAGCGAACTGTCAAGGGGGTCCCATAAATCACCCAACCGCGTAAGGGACGCAAAATCAAGGAACATAACACCGGTAGGACGAAAACTAGGGCGGCAAGAGTGGAACAAAACACCAGGCATAAGGCCGAGCCTTCCACCCTTTACCAAGTATATAGATGCTTTAATTAAATAAGAGATATTGTGATATCCCAACAAAATTCATGATATCCATGTTCCAACATGGAACAAACTTCTTCATCTTCACCTGCAACTAGCAACGCTATAAGAGGGGCTGAGCAAAAGCGGTAACATAGCCAAACAATGGTTTGCTAGGAAGGGTGACAAAGGTTAGAGATTCATGGCAATTTGGGAGGCTTGATAAGCAAGTGGTAGGTAACGCAGCATAGCGATAGAACGAAGCAACTAGCATAGCAATGATAGTAGTGAGATCCAAGGTGACGGTCATCTTGCCTGAAATCCCGCTAGAAAGAAGAATGAGTCCATGAAGAAGATGAAGCCACGAAGACGAACCAAGCGTAGACGAACGAATCCTCACGATCGCAACGAAACGGGAACTATCGAGGAGAAGCACATCCGGAAAGAAGCAAACAACACGGTAAACACTCAACACATAGACAAGGCATGATGCTCAACCAAGTATGATGCATGACAAGTCTACATGAAGCTACTCATGGCAAGAGATGAGGCATACAAGAGCAACACATCAAAGAAGGTTTAAATGAGGCCGGAAACAACATATAAAAAATCCGGTAAGTCCTCATA
This sequence comes from Aegilops tauschii subsp. strangulata, assembly GCF_002575655.3. NCBI lineage: Eukaryota > Viridiplantae > Streptophyta > Magnoliopsida > Poales > Poaceae > Aegilops > Aegilops tauschii. Next base: position 249,694,399 of record NC_053035.3, read on the forward strand.
TGCAAATTTAGAATTTGGTCCAGATCTGAATAAACCTTATGTTCAACTAGTTAAACAGCAAAATAAAATGCACCAAGATGATCTACACGAAATTCTAGTCAAGTTACATATAAAGTTCATTAGATTCGGAGATACGGCCTAGAAGATATGAGCAAAACAAGTTAAACATAGCATTGATGCAAAATGCATTCAAACATCAAGCAAACACCTCAAAACAAGGATGCAACAAGACAATATGGAACTACATGCAATTCTAAGCAAGTTACATATAGAACATGCTCAAAACGGAGCAACGGTGCAACACATACACTCCAAACAAGATATAGCAACAATCTGTCCAAAACAGCAACTAGGCATATTGCAAGCATCATGAAAATATGCTACAGCACCCCAACATGATAACAAAAGGCATGGAAATGATGTACAGGTAAAGCATTACAAAACATGAACACTTAGCTATTCCCAGAAATCACTAGAACATGCTCAAAAGGACATGGCAAGATTACAAATAATAACAGTTTCACAGACTTGGCAGAAATCACTGGACATGGCAGAAATAACATCAGGTTGCAAAGTTTAGAGCTATCAAACAACATGCTACAGGAACATATCATAGCAAACAAAGGCATGGAATGAATCTACTAATTTCATAGAACAAAAATCCCTTACTGATCACGAGCCAAAAGGCACAGAATATATGATGGCATCCATGTAAACATAGCAAGTTTCATACACAGATTCAGACAGCAGAAAAACTGAGCATGGTATAAACAGAATTATGAAGGCATCTTTGCGAGATCAAATCACTCATCACAAAGCATTTCATGGCATATTAAGGCATCCAACAGTAAGATGGCATAATTATGAAGCTAAGAATGGCAAGAGCAAGTTCATAGGGTGCATGGATCACTAGCAAAACACATGTCAAAACTTTACTTCATGTTAACAGGCTGACAGAAACATTATTTAACAATTTGAGAGCAAGTTTGCAACAATCTACAGAAGGCTATAAATGCAAAAAAGGGTATGGATGGATAGAGCATAACATGTATAACAAAACATCCTTAGTGAATATCTCCAGATTATGCATAGAACTCATGATGGCAGCAGGTTTACAGGGCATCACAATGTTACAGCTACAGACTTGGCAGAAATTACTAAGTCACAGAAATCAGCAACATCACGGAGGCTACTTTGCATGCTTGTGCTAGTCACCAAATAGACCACAAAAATACAAGATTAAGTCCAAAACACATGTAGAGCTCATGCTCATAGGATGCACACACAAAACACAATGAAAAAGACATCACCAAGTTCTGATAGCAGACAGCAGTTAACAGCATATAGCACTCTTGCAATAATGATTAGGGCATCAAGATGATCTCAAACAAGCATGACAAAATGGAACAAAATTAAGAACATCTCACAATGAACATTTTGATATATTACACGTACAAACTGGAGCAGCACACAAGAAGTTACAAGCAATCAAAGATGCACACATGATGCAAAAATTACTAGGACAGTAGAAATTAGACCTCGCAGAAAACGGGACGGAGAGATCCGGGGACGGGGATGCAGCGTTTGGTTGGGCGAGTTGGTGGATCTGATCCACCTTCCGGATTCGGCCGAAGTAGAGCTCCGGCGAGCTCGGCTCCGGCGAGGCGAGGAGGAGGACGGCGAGGGCGGCGCGGTGAGGAGGGAGCAGGGGCGGCGGCGCTCGGGGCACGGCCGCACGGCGCTCCGGTGAGCTCCTCGCGTCCGGGCGGCTCGGGCGGCGGCGCGCTCGGGACTACGGGGCCGACACGGGCCGCGGCGGCGGCGGATCGGGCCTGCGCGGGCCCACGATGGGCTCCGCAGGCCGGCGGCTGCGGGGGGAGGCCAGGGTGCGACGTGGCCGGCGGGGATTGGCGCGGGAGGCGGCGGAGATGATGTGGCGCCACAGGATTGGCCGGGCGACGTGGCCGGCGGACACGTCCGGCGCGGGTGGACAAGTCTGACTGCGGGAGGAGGAAGAAGCTAGGGTTAGGGTAGGATTTGATCCGAAAATTCGGGGGAGGGGATGTTTAAATAGGAGCTAGGAGAGTCCAAATGAGGTGCGGTTTTCGCCCACACGATCGTGATCGAACGACCGAGAGCATGGAGGGGGTTTGGATGGGCTAGTGGGCTGTGGTGAAGGGGTGCTAGGCTGCAAAGAGAAGGGGGCTTCGGGCTACGCGGTTAACCGTTGGGGTATCAAACGACCTCCAAATGGAACGAAATTTGACGGGCGGTCTACTGGTGCTATACCAAGGCCACTCGGAAAATCTCGGACCATTCCGAGAACGTTTTTCTCCCGCTCACGAAAAGAAAACAGAGGGGCGACGGGCGCGCGCGAGAGTATCGGATCGCGAAACGGACAACGGGGAAAAGGACCGGATGCAAGTTTTGAAAAACATGCAGATGAAATGCAGATGACGACATGGCAAAATGCAACACGCAAGCAAAAGACATGGCAATGATGGCGAATAACTGGAAGACACCTGGCGCATCGAATCCGGGGCGTTACAGTTTTGTTTGACAGTATTGCTAAAGCACATATAGATGTGCTCTAAGTAATGCACATCTAGGTCCTATGCCATTGATGTTACGCGAAGATTCGTGCAGATATTTTTCTTTGTCTTTTTTCTTTTCCTTTCTAGTTTGACTATTATTGGTTTTATCAATAAGAAGAGCTCAATGTATTGCTTGCCAACTGTCCTACTCCGTTCGTACCGGTACCGGTGCATAATCCTAAAACTCGTTCCTTGTTTTTGTCCTGAAAAAGGAAACTAGCCAAATAGCCAATAGGAGTCCTGCGCAACCCCGGGAATTTGGAGCGACTGGGTACAAATAATTATGGTTGATTATATCAGCGGTTAGATAATACGTCAACCCCTGCTTCAATCCCCCCCCCCCCGCGCGCAAAAAAAACCACTTCAATTGGCAGTTCCTCTTCTCTGCATACCCCGCTTAAGTGTTCGCCATCTTCATCATCCCATGCAGGCCACGCTACACACTGGCACACACTCTGCAGCCATGTTGAGCGACAGCAAGGACGACAGTTCAACCAGCAGTCTCGCGCCCGATGATAGGTCAACATCGGAATCATCCCGCTCGTCTTCCATGAGTCTGGCATCGAGCCCGAACCTCGATTATATCCGGTTCATGGAAGGGACGCCGCCTCCGGAGTCGTCAGACGACAACCAGACAGACGAGGAGCTGTCGGAGGACGAAGAAGAGGACGACGATGATGAGGAGGAGGAATGGTCGAACGAGGAGGAGGAGGATGACGATAGCAACGACGATGACAACGGTGGCGGTGATGAAAAGCCAACGGTCAGCGGCAAGAAGCGTCCTCGCTAAGACGATGTTGCGGGGCCATCCAACAACAACAACAACAACAACAAGGACTAAATTAAGCAGGCTGTATATATCTCTGTTTATCCTGTCAATCTCATCGCAGACGGTTAGTAATATGTATTCGACAGACATCTTCTACATTATCGCCCACAGGATGGTTTGTTGAACTATGTGCCCTGACGAGCACACAATTCACAAAAAAAAGACCGTATGGATGTCTATAATGATCGCACACAATTCTGATTACCGGCTTGTTTGCCGGTATCACACACATCTTGTTACGCCGGATCATTTGTGTTCACCTCAATCATCGCAAACGGTTCATCGGAGTGAACTGTCTGCCGTATATCGCACACACCTTGATCTGGCTGCATGTTTCTGTTGTTCTGTCTCATCGCAAACAGTTCATACAGATCAACCGTATGCCCCTCATCGCACACGCAACTAAAATCTGAACCGTGTTTGATGTATCACTCATCGCAAATGTTTTGCATCTTTTTTGACGGGTTTTTTACATCACCATTTGCGATTAATGCATCACACATAGTTTCGTTAAAGGGTCTCTGATTGCAGTGTCGCGTTAGCAGCAACCTGCAGTAGTGTATCCTACATCTGTCGTGCGTAGAAGCGCGAGAATACTGTTTGAACAAAAATTTCATGATGAAAAATGAGAGGAATCTTTTGGAATAGTAGAGGTCTGGTGGACTTGTCTAAAAGAAGATTCCTTGCGGAAGCATCTGTGGGACATAAGTTGGACTTTATTGCCTTAATTGAGAGGGGTAGGGATAATTTTACATCACAATTTCTTAACACCATATCTGGTGGTGCTGATTTTGATTGGCACTGTATACCCCCAAGAGGAAGGTCCGACTCGATTTTACTTGCGGTCAAGTGCGAGACGCTAGAAGCTCTCAATGTTGTGCTTGGGGACTTCGCCGGCAAATTCAGGATGCGCTCGAAAATTGATGGGTTTCGATGGGCGCTAGTTTCTGTGTATGGGGCCGCTCAACCAGAACTCAGGTTTCCTTGTCGACTTGTGCGGATCTGCGGGGACGAGAGGCTCCCTATCTTGGTTGGAGGTGATTTTAACATCATCAGACGGAGAGAAGAAAAAATAATGATAACTTTGATGGCAAATGGTCATTCATGTTTAATACTATTATCGAAAGTATGCACCTGAGGGAGATAGAGCTCATATGCAGACAGTTCTCCTGGGTGAACACATTGCAGAATCCAACATATGAGAAGTTGGATCGAGTTCTCACCAGCTTTCAGTGGGAGCAGAAGTTTCCTTTGGTGATGGTGCAAGCCCTACATAGGGGCATTTCGGACCACACTCCATTGCTTGTTGACTCTGGGGGGGCGACCCATGTGGGAAACAAGAATGTCTTCTCTTTATAACTAGCATGGTTTCAGAGAGGGGGCTTCATTAATCTATTATCCCGGGAATGGTCTAAGGTCATAGGAGGGAGGTCTAATGTTGAGCGATGGCAAAATAAGATTAGGCATTTGTGGCAATTCCCGAGGGGCTGGGCTAAGAATGAAAGCGGAATTTATAAGGTGGAAAAAGATAGGCTTATGCACCTTATAAATGAACTCGGCCTAAAGGCAAAATCTGTCTTACTAGATGCAGACGAACAGGCATCTAAGATGGAGGCTGAGCAGAAATTATGAGCGCTTCTTAGAGAAGAAGAGATGAAATTGGCACTTAGAGATAAAGTGAGGCAGGTCGTCCAAAGGTGATGACAATACTCAGTTCTTTAATTTGATTGCAGATGGAAAACACGGGAAGAAGAAAATCTTCTAGCTAGAACGGGATGAGGGTACAATCGTAGGACATGAGAACCTAAAATTGTACATCTCTAACTACTATAAACAGCTTTTTGGTGCTCCTAAGGACAATTTTGTGTCTCTTAATGAACACATGGTAGGGGATATTCCTCGCCTCGGGATAGACAAGAATGAGATTTTATCTGTGCCATTCATGGAGAAAGAGGTGTTTGAGGCCATGTCACAGATGAAGAATAATAAGGCACCTGGCCCAGATGGCTTCCCAGCTGAATTATATAAGAAATATTGGCATATTATTAAGGGTGCCTCGTGCCAATGTTCCATGACTTGTTTAATGGCCAACTATGGCTATTCCACCTAAACTTTGGAACAATAACGTTGTTGCCAAACAAGGTGGAGGCAGTGCATATTGAGCAGTTCAGACCGATATGTCTGCTCAATGTGATATTTAAATTTTTTACAAAAGTTGATCCAACCGATTGACGCGGATTGCACATAGTGTGGTGCAACCAACTCAGACGGCTTTCATGTCGGGCAGAAACGTACTAGAGGGTGTGGTTGTCCTACATGAAACACTACACGAGATCCACTCAAAGAAACTAGATGGGGTGGTCTTCAAGGTGGATTTCGAAAAAGCATATGATAAGGTTAAATGGTCGTTTCTCCACCAAGCCAAACTATGATGGGGTGGTCTTGAAGGGATTCGATGATTCATGGAGGAACCAGGTCAATTCTTTTGTACAAAAATGTAGCATCGGGATTAAAGTAACTATGACATAGGTCACTACTTCCAGACTCAAAAGGGTCTAAGACAGGGGAACCCCATGTCACCTATATTGTTCAACATAGTGGTAGACATGTTGGCAATTCTCATAGGTAGAGCTAAGGAGGACGGACAAGTAGGAGAACTAGTACCACATCTGGTGGATGGTGGGGTGTCCATACTACAATACGTGGATGATACTATCATTATCATGGAACATGACATGGAAAAGGCCAGAAATATGAAGCTCGTGTTATGCCTGTTCGAACAATTGTCGGGTTTGAAGATTAATTCTAACAAAAGTGAATTGTTCTGTTTTGGGAGAGCCAAGGAGGAACAAGAAGCTTATAGACAATTGTTCGGATGTGAACTGGGTACCCTACCGTTTAGTTATCTGGACATACCAATTCACCATCGCATGCCCTCTAATAAGGAATGGAAGTGGAATAAAGATCGATTTGAAAAAAAACTAAGTTGTTGGAAGGGTAACCTTATGTCTTATGGGGGCCGGCTGGTACTGATAAAATCAATACTCACGAGTATCCCGATGTTCCTTTTGTCTTTCTTTGAAGTACTGCTACTTGTGTGCTATGTTGGGATTTCCCCAAAGAGGAGAGGATGATGCAGTACAGTAGAGATAAGTACTTCCCTCGGTTAAGAACTAAGGTTATCAATCCATTAGGAGAACCACGCGAAACCTCGTTAGCAGCACCTACAAACAAAAGAGCAAATACTTGCACCCAACGCGGTCAAGGGGGTTGTGAATCCCCTTGGCGGTTGTTTGCAAGGATCAAATCTGATAGTGATAGATACATAAAATAAAACACACAATATAATAATGGTAAATAAATTGCAGTAAGGTATTTTTGGATTTAATGTATGATAAAGGTAGATCCGGGGGCCATAGTTTTCACTAGAGGCTTCTCTCTCGAACAAAAAGCATACGATGGGTAGACAAATTATCGTTGGGTAATTGATAGAAAAGCACATAGTTATGACGATATTCAAGGCAATGATCATGTATATAGGCATCACGTCCGAGACAAGTAGACCGACTCCTGCCTGCATCTACTACTATTACTCCACCCATTGACCGCTATCCAGCATGCATCTAGGGTATTAAGTTCATAAAAAATGGAGTAACGCCTTAAGTAAGATGACATGTAGACAAAGTAAACCCAAGCAATATGAATAAACCCCGTCGTTTTCCCCTTAATGGCAACAATACAAATACGTGTCATGTCCCCTTCTGTCACTAGGATTGAGCACCGCAAAATTGAAACCATTATAAAGCACCTCTCCCATTGCAAGATCAATCAATCTAGTTGGCCAAACCAAACGGATAGATCGAAGAGAAATACAAAGCTATAATAATCATGCATAAAAGAATTCAGAGAAGACTCAATTAATATTCATGAATAATCTAATCATAAACCCACAATTCATCGGATCCCAACAAACACACCGCAAAAGAAGGTTACATCGAATAGATCTCCAAGAACATCGAGGAGAACAATGTATATATTGAAGATCAAAGAGAGAAGAAGCCATCTAGCTACTAGCTATGGACCCGTAGGTTTGTGGTAAACTACTCACACATCATCGGAAGGGCAGGAAGGTTGATGTAGAGGCCCTCCCTGATCGATTACCCCTCCGGCAGAGTGCCGAAAAAAGCCTCCAGATGGGATCATGGAAGAACAGAAACTTGCGGTGGCGGAAAAGTATTTTTGGGTGGCTCTCTGATGTATTAGGAATATTTGGGAATTTATAGAGGTGGAATTAGGTCAAGAGGTGCCACAAGGGGCCCACAAGCCTGGAGGGTGCGCCTCCCGAGCTTGTCGCTTCCTCATGGCTCTTCAAGTCTTCTCCCAAGCCTTCTAGGGTCCCTTCTGGTCCAGAAAAAATTAATCCAAAGTTTTTTCTCCGTTTGGACTCTGTTTGATATTGATTTTCTGAAAAGCAAAAATAACAACTAGCACTGTGCACTAGATTAATAGGTTAGTCCCAAAAAGTGATATATAATTGCATAAAAACAACCAAGATTGATACTATAATAGCATGGAAAAATAAAAAATTATAGATACGCTGGAGACGTATCAAGTACCTGCATGGGTACGGAAAAGGTTAGATTTCTATCGAACACAATTTTTTTGGCAACGCGATGAAATAAAGAGAAAGTAAATGCTTACTAAATGGGATATCATTTCTAGACCGAAGGACCAAGGTGGGCTCGGCATTGAGAATTTAGAGGTAAAAAATAGATGCCTGCTCAGTAAATGGTTATACAGGCTTTCTGTTGAGAGTGAAGGCATGTGGGTACAATTTTTGCGTAATAAGTACCTAGAGTCTAAAATCTTGGCCCAGGTTACCGTTAGACCCAATGATTCACCTTTATGGAAGGGGTTGATGAGAGTGAAAACGGCCTTCTTCCATAGAACAAAATTCATCATTGGAAACGATAATAGTGCTATTTTCTGAGAGGATACTTGGCTAGGGGAGGCGCCTTTAGCAACACAATATATTTCCCTGTATAATATTGTACAACGGAAGGAGGCTTATGTTGTTACAGTATTACAGTCTACACCTCTAAACATTCAGTTCCGGAGATCTTTAATAGGAGACCGATGGAACACTTGGTTACATCTTGTGCGGAGGTTGATGGACGTTACCTCTCTAATGAGCCAGATATCATTCACCGGAGATTATCTATGAACGAAATATTTTCAGTGAAATCTATGTATGTAGACCTAATTAAATCTGGTCCAATTCCGAGATCTATACATATTTGGAAAATTAAAGTGCCTTTAAGAGTCAAAGTCTTCATGTGGTTTGTTCACAAGTAGGTGATCCTGACTAAGGATAATTTGGCAAAGCGAAGTTGGGAGGGCAATCAACGATGTTTCCTTTGTGATCAAGATGAATTGATTACGAGTGTCCGCTGGCTAGACTATTATGGCATTCAGTTCATATAGCCTTTAACATTACCCCTCCAAATAGTATTCACACGTTATTTGGGACGTGGCTAAATGGAGTTGATCCAACTATTGTGACACATATTCGGTTAGGAGTATGTGCATTACTTTGGGCTATATGAAACTGCAGAAATGATATGGTTTTTAACAGACAGAGTCGAATTAATTTTTTACAGGTTATCTACAAGACCACTACTTGGATCCATACGTGGTCGTTACTCACTCCTGTGGAAGTTAGGGAGCCTTTGGTTACTGGGTCTACCCGATGAGAGATGGTAGCTCAGGACATCTACAACCGGTTTGGATGGGGTCCAATAATAGGTTAGGTGTTTAGTCATCTCGTCCTATTTTTGCCGGTTGTGGCATTTTACACTTATTTGCACTTTTCTTCAGCTCCGACCAAGCTTGTACTAGACTGCAGACATTTTCGGATGTTTTTCTTAATAATATGGCTACATGCATCACTCTTGATGCAGAAACCGGGGGTAATCCTCCTTTTTCAAAAAAAGAAAGAACATTACCAGCAACCATTATTTATTTTTTAACATCAACAGCAAACATTACCAGCAACCATTATCTATACCTACTAATAAAAGAAATAGGTATTCTTAGTCCGTCATGCTATTTTATAGAAAACCCCACTGATGTTTCTGGCATTAAACCCGTAGTATATATCAAATGTTTTTTAAAATACTCATATCTTCTAGACAGTAACTCCAAATTTAACATGTTATATATGGAATTTGATTAGAAAAATATGTAAAATCTGAATATGATGTTATTTTACATGTTAACCATTTAAAAAAATACTATCTAGGGTGCAATCCTAAAGTGCATTATCCGCGTTTCTTTCATATCAGTACTGATCCGGATTGTGGATGAATATCTCAGCAAAATCAAGATTGGGGGCGAAATTGAAGGTCTCTTGCCCATTTCTTTGCCCTTTTATTTGTACGTATTAAATCTACATGCAAACTGTGTTTAATTAGAAGACATGTGGAATCTTGAACTTGCGCTTTTGTAGGCAAAGACCATCTTTGTTTGGGTGGTAGCTACAAATACTTAGATTATAGACAATTTTTTATAAATTAAGAGTGTGGGGTATTCTTTTCTCCCGTTGCAACGCACGGGCCCTTTTGCTAGTTATCCTAACGTAAAACAGAAAGACCACAGCAGGGGTACTGCATTAGGCAAAAAACAGGAAGAGAACATCACCACTTCTCATCAGGCCTGAAAAACGAGATGGAGAACAGAATCCATAGGCGCACGAGAGTAAAAAAAAAGTGAAACAAATGGCAAAAGATTTGCCATATTTCCTAGCAAAAGTGCGGTATTTGGTTAAGTCACAAGCGCGTCTGCCTATAAGGATTAACCACCATACATTGACCATTGTCCAACCAACAAGAACTGTTAGAGACTGCTCGCTGCTTGGTTTCTGATTTCCCAAACCTGTGCGTGGCTGTTTACCAAAGGACCTGGATAGCAGGGATCAAGTGGGGGTGCCGTGGGTGCCATGACGCCCCCTCCAAAGTCGTAAAATAAATTTTACTATGTACCTAACACTAAATATCCGTTCACTTGTTGCTATTTTCAGACCATTTGTTGAGATAATGATGATGTTTAGAGTAAACTTTAAACTGTGGCACCCCAAGCCTGCAATTCTATGTCGGGCCACCGCTGGGTAGTGCAGGCCAAATCCTTTTGGCTACATATACAGTACAGAAGGAACAGGTGAAGCACTGGGAGTCTGGGACTGGGTAGAGCCTCGATGTTATCTCCTCAGTTTCTTTGTTCGTTTATCTCCTCTCAAGGTTATGCCTAGTGATTATAATCTTGTTATTGAGACATTAATCAGAGGAACACTTGCCCTCTAGGCCCCTATCACACACACCGGTCTACTGCTGTCATCGCCAGAGTTATCCGACAGCAAGGATCACCGAGTGTCAGCGGTTGCAAGCATGGACAGCAAAGCATAACTTCAGAGATTCAGTAGCCACAAGCACAATGAGACTGCCAGGTTTAACATCTGTACATATACAGTTTGGCACTGCACATTCATTCGTCTCCACGGCTAGAAACATGCCACTCCTGTCCTCATCTATCAACACTTCCATCTCTGAGGCTTGGCTGTTGCCTGCAGCTGTAGGTCACGGCACCCGACCGACACCAGCCACAGTTGAAAAATCCAATGAACATCACTTGTGGGATATTCTAGTATCGCAGTAAATAGATGCCACTCCAGTGTGTCAGTTCAGATGTTCAGTTTATCGGAGTATACTAAGTTTTACTATGATTCAGAAAATGCTAGTACTGTTTGTTTTCCTATGTAGAATCTCACAAAACAAAAAATGCACCAATAAAAATGGATGGCTAATCTCTACATCGTCAGCTTAGAAACAGCATTGTACCACAGCATCAAATGACGATGCTGCTTTATTATCAAAGCATAAGGAAATCTTCAGGTTCAGCACCACCAAGCAAAAAAAAAGACAACAGAGCAAACGGGAACATGTTTCAACAAAGAACAAATTAAAAACAGTTCATCTTCATCACATTTCACAGGAAACGAACAAGGCAGACGCAACTCAGCGCCCTACCAACAGCAAATCCTCTCCGGAGTTCAGGTCCACTGCAAAAACTCCAAGCCTTTCTTTTCATCTCCGCCTCACTGCAGCTGTTCACGAAACACCCTGAGGATGTCGGCGAAGGTGACGATCCCGGCGAGACGGCAGTCGTCCTCCTCGTCGAGAACCCACAGGTAGCTCACGCGGTGGGCGAGGGCCTGCACCATGACGGCCACCAGCGAGCTCGCGGGACTGCACACCACGGGCTCCTCGGTCGACCGGCGCCCAAAGCTCCCCGACGACGGGCGCCTCAGGTGCGGCCGGCCGGTGTCGTCATCTGACGACGAGGAAGAGAGGGAGAACGACGTCATCGTCTCGTCCTCCATCAGCTCAAGCATGGCGTCAAGGCCCTTGGCCTTGAGCCCGGTCTTGATGGCGCGCAGGATGTGCTCTGGCGGCGAGCCGAAGTAGTCGATGTATGCCATGAGGTCGGCCGCCGAGAGCGTGGCGATGGCCGCGGCTGCCGTCTCGTCGCAGGCAGCGAGGTGCGCGGTGGAGATCTCGCCGACGAGGTGGCCGTCGGTGCTGACCACGGCGACCGCGGTCTCTGCGGCGATGGCCCGGCGGATGAGGGGGACGGCGGACAGGGCTGCCTCGTCGGGACGCACCGACAGGAAGTCGGGGCGCACGAGGCCGAGGGAGGAGACGGAGCGGGCGGCGACATGGTAGAAGAGGGAAATGGAGTTGAGGAAGTAGCGGACGAGGTCCTCCTGCGTGAGCCAGCAGAAGTCGCCGGTCACGCCAGCGACGCCGCCCAGCTGCTTCTTGCGGCCGCCCGAGCGGAGCGGGACGGCGAGCACCTGTGCGCCGCTCAAGATCTCATCAAGAGCTTCCAAGACACTGCAGGAAAGATCAGTCACACGCATCAGCAAAACTGAACAAAATCGAATATACATAGTTTATTAGTAGAGGGCAAGAAAAATTTCTTAGATCTAACGCCAAAAACAAAAGGGTAGGCATATTCCGATGCCGCGCACATCAAAGATCCTTAACAAAAAGTTGCTGTGTTTTTTTGTCCAGGATTCGATCAAAAAAGCGCAATTTCTGAACCACATGTAGGGCAAGAAAAATCTCCGTGGAAGCGACCGAGCCTGTCGACTATCTCACAAGGAGACATGGGGGATGTCGCGATCGGCATAGGAAGACACGGGGATTGGCACCACAAGATTGTCCCAGATGCGTCGGACGATTTGACACGAGTTGCCCCCCTTTCTTCGTTATCAGATACTACTAGCCACTCGTTCGAATCGCCACGCATATTCCAATCGCAGGCCAAATTCTCCACGTAATTCGATAAGAATCGTCAAATTATGGTTCCTCCTGAAACTTTTTTTTACTACAATGGGGAGAGGAACATCGCACATCTCCAACATCAAAATATTATTCCTATTTTTTTAACAAAATTATGATCTTTCCCTCACAAAATCTTTTCAATTAAGATCTTGACTTGAACCGCGTCGCCCTGTAACTTTGCCTTGCCCCCACCTAGACCTTTAGCAAAACTCCAATCTTGAACAGGCGTCCGCAAAGACCAAAGACGCGTACGTTTCAACGAAAAAAGTAACGGAATCACAGTAAATTAACCGAGCGGGGCCAACAAGAGGGGAAGGGCCGAGGGAGTACCTGGAGCGGGGATCTACGCGGCGGACCTCGCCGGCGCCGTCCTTGGGCAGGAGCGCGGAGACGGGCCGGTCGAGCGCGGCGGCGGGGCGCCCGAGCGCGTCGGGGGAGGAGCAGAGGAGGCAGAGGACGTCGGCGAGGCCGGCGCGTCCCACCACGGCGCCGCGCGCCGGGCCGACGGCGATGCAGGCGGCGGCAGCGGCGCGGGGCCCCTTGCGGACCGTGGCGGCGAGGTCGCCGGCGGCCGCGGAGAGCGGGAGCGACCTCACGGCCGGCTTGCCGATGCAGAGGTCCGACACGTCATTGGCCAGGAGGCTCACTGCCATGCACTCGCGGGCGGACCCTGGGCCGGTTTCGAGGACGAAACCCTCACGCGGTGTGGAAGGGGAAATTTTTTCGACGGGAGGACGAGGAGAGAGAGAGGCCGGGAGGAGGACGAGAGGCGAGAGGGGGATCTGGATTTTTAACCACGGCAGGCGGGTCGGGAGGGAGTATATATAGGCTTTGGCGGAGCCGGGGACGACGGTACGCGTCTTGCGGCAGCTGTGCGCGTATGACGGGTGGGGTCGGGTGTGTGTCGGGCCCACGGGGAAGTGATAAGGGTCGGGGCTACGCTTGGTTGGTTTGACTGTAGCCGTGGTTTATGCGGTGGTGTCATGCTGTGGATGAGCTGTATCCGGCTCCGCTCTGATTTAGTAGAACCTAGCTTGAGTTTGAGCCGAGCCGAGGAGACCTGGGCTTGATTCCAGAAGATATGCAGTGCAGTGGTGCATCTTGCCCGGATTCCAGAAGATATGCAGTGCAGTAGTGCTCCCGTAGCCGGCGAATCTACCGGCATTCGGAGTCAAAGGAGCACAAGTTCAAGATTTCCTGGGACTGTTTTTGGGTCATATGATGCTTTTTACAGTATCTTTGGTTCAGATTCGGTCTACATAACGATCTCCTCTAAACAATACGGTATTTAGTACTTTCCCGTTCCTATTTTTAAGATGTCTTCACTTTTTTCCAAATCTGGTGTACATAGACGTGTTTTAGAGCGCTTGTTCACTCATTTCAGTCCGTATGTAATCCTTATCAAAATATCCAAAATGTCATATAATTTGGAACATATTATCTCTGTTCCAAAAAGTTTGTCTACATTTATCTTGATACGAATGTACCTACTAAAATATGTCTCGATAACACATCTAAGACATTTTTTTGGGACGGATGGAGTAGTATCACCTACTCCCTCTGTCCCATAATATAGGACGTTTTTGTAACCTATATTAGCTTGTAAAAACGTCTTATATTCTGTGATGGAGGTAGTAGTATTGAGCAATGCTATACATACAACATTGTATACTATTTGCTGCGGCATTTTTCCTTTTTAATTCGCAACGCGTATGCGAATCTAATGCTTTGGATCCAGTATGCACAGAATAGTTCGTATGTGAAATTTGAGATTTTGGATCAAGAGTTTTTTACATGATGATACAAACAGCATTTGAATCTATAATCCCACTGATGTGGAGCACCACATATACATGATCATGAACACACCATCAACCCCACAAAGGCTAATTGGATCAATGACTATCCTGTGCACGTGCCATTGAACGAGATAAATGTGTGTCACGTATGTAAATTTGATCATTTCATTTTTGAAGTTTGGTGTGTGAATGATCATTAAAGTCCACAATTCCACCAAGAAGTGGTTCATCTTATTTATGAGACCGTACCTATTTCTCCTATCTTGGCAAAACGGAACGTGATATCAATGTGGTTGCCCCACATCATATGCCACAATTCTATTGTCGACTCTAACATTTCGTGGATGCCCGTTTTGTTCGGACGTGCTAGCTAAAAATCCAAATGCTTATTCTTAGAGACGATATGTTATTTAGAGTTAGCGATATAAATTACGTCGTCAAAGTTGGTCCATCCCTAGTCCCTCTTTGGAAAACATGACGCCATGTGTAATGCTCATGGCATGCCGAAATATAAGCAAAATGAAAATTCAACAAAGAGCAATATAGTGGTTTGTGTGTAAATGTTGTCAATTTTTACTTCGCACAAAAACACGTCTATTTTCTTTATAGAGTCACAACAAACACTCCACTTATACAATAATGTCTAGGAGAGCAAAATCCACAAGAATACCAAGAGCTACGCCCTTGCTCCAAAGTCTAAACGACCACGGGTAAAATAAAAGTTTGCAAAGTTTAGTACTACCTGTACAAGATCATTCCGAAAATCTTTCCACGAAAAAGATACTGGTTGGGTTCAAAGAACACGTGCGGGCGTTCTTGTCGCCATCATGAGTGAGCAGGATCATATCTCGCTACGAGCTGAGTAGAACCGCAGGTACGGTCTACCTTGGCGTGCAGCGTCATACACGGACGGGGAGCTTTTTTTGACTAACACGAGACCATGTGCCACGGCCGCCACTCCGCCGTTATTATATAACCATGTGCGTGCGTGATTATAATAAACTAGTGTATAAAAAGAGAGCATGTGGTTGTTGTTCCAGCTTGGCAGTGACTCACTGGCACCGGCCACTGCCGCCTTTTTAATCTGTCGGGTTACCTTTAACCTCGTCATTCTTTTGACTACCCACAATGGGAGTAATATAGATAGTAACATCACACATATCTAGGTTAAATAGATGATGTGGCATGTAATAAATGAAGAAAGAGATAGTAGTGGTAACATAGCTAGTTACTACTAGTATGAGTAACATCACACATATCAAGGCAAGTTGTGTCTATAGCCTAATAAATGAAGTGCTCCATGTAACCACACATATGTTACTCCCCACTATAGAGGTAGTAACATAGACTAGTACATGGGTATGTTACTAGTCTATGTTACTACCCATTGTGGCTAGTCTTTGAGACAGACAATGTTTGTAGCCCGACCTGGATCTGGTCAATGCTGCGTGTTTTGTGCTCGATTGACTCTGAAAACACCATCTCCCCTTGTCAGTAGTAATTTTAACTTCCGTGTCGTGCAACTGTCTCAGGGAGATTAATTATCTCAGTTTTGGCTGGTCCGCACAATTGCCGCTACCGCGCAACCTTCGGATTTAAGCTACCCAGATCACCTTTTGAAATGGTGTTCTCCACATGTGTGTGTTTTTTATTACTGGGCATGACTTGCGAAGGCTAATGATCCTGGGGCTATGGAGTGAGGTGCGACGATGCTCACAGAGAATGCTGTCAAAATGATAAGGATCTGTGCGGCGGACCAGCCAAAAACTGAGATAATTAATCTCCTGCGATGGGTTTTCAACCCATAGTGTTCTGATGACGAGCATCTGCGAAGGGTTTCCCGGTGATGCGTTTGAATTCTCGCTTTTCCCTTTCTAGCATCCTTAAACTCTTGCTGGTGTGGAAGGTTGTATTGTTGTTATTTTCTTCTTCAGTATTTTCATTATTCGGTTTATGAAAAGGGGTTATGCTTGATTTAAAGAGAAGGAAAACAATTTATCTTTCTTCTTTTCACATGAGACCCCTTCTCTAAAGAAAAGAATACTCCCTCCCTTCCGGTTTATAGGGCTCAAATCTTAAATCTCATCAACCAAAGCATTTTGTGATTGGAGGAATGTATCTCGTACTTTACAAAACTACCCAAATTAAACTCATGCATTGATTTGGATTAATTACAGTGCATGCATGCTTGACCACTACTAGATGAGTAGGAACATTACATGCATTGGTGTGTTCCTTTTTAATTCTTGCATGCAAATATTTAATGCGCATTGGAAACAAAAAATAAGATGGAGATGAGCCCTCTAAATTGAAAAACAAAAAAGTTGAGATAAGCCTTATAAATCGGAAAAGAGGGAGTACATATGGTTAGTACAGCACTAGTTTTAGTACTCCTTCAGCCAATTACTTGTCGTTTAGGAATTAGAGTATATACTTGTGCTTTGTGGTGGTACAGTACTGTGTTTTGCTCCCATTAGGTCCAGCCAATCACTTGTCGTTTAGCAGTTAGAGCCCTCCTTTGACTAACAATTCACACTCAAACGGAAATCAGACTATATGTAAAGTACCACCTCCGTCTCAAAATAAATATCGCTGCTCTAGTATAAAATTAGTACTAGTACAAAGTTATATTAAATCACTGACTTATTCTGGGAAAAATGGCTAGTATGACCGGCATAGCAACCCTAATCAAATGGATATACTACCACAACCTGCCTGAATTTGTTTTCAAGAACCTTATGAGTACAATTACTGTGGTACGTACTGATCTTTTTCCCAATCCCTGTCTGACACCCATGCATGTTTAAAGGCCGCATCGATCATCAATGTTTGTGCGTGAAGGTGGTTGCACCAGAAACCTATTTTTGGTTGATCTCAGCAACAGAAACCTATTTTCAGTTTTTATTTGGGCGCGGGTTACCTATTTCCAGTTCGAGACATAGAGATAGATAGGGGCCATAGAGGATCGGTCATACTAGTCTAATTAATCGCCTCCCATAAAAAGAGTCTGATTAATCACCTTGTTTGTGGACAAAAATGGTGACGCACGAGCTGATCACACATGCTCATAGCAGATGAGTGTGAAAGGAAAAGCTCACATACCCACAAAATTCTCTATCATACCTACCCGTACGCGCCAAGATACTGTAGAAATCACGATCAACCATTAATTGAACTTTAACTTTGAAAATCTAATCTCAACCGAGTGACAAAAGAGCACCAAAAGAACCATCCATCTTCTCTCGAATATTCCTTCTCTAGGACCATGCACTCGAGCACCCGGCACTCCATGCGGGTGAAACTAGTCTACTTGATTTTTGTCTACTTATTAATCAGTCAACTCTCTTCTTTTTAATCAATAAAAAGGCAAATCTTTTGTCTCGTTTTAAAAAATATATAAAAATAACTGGGCCTACTCTTCCCTCACTTTACATAGGTGTATTTCTTAAGGAAAATACTAATACGTACTATTATGTAGTCAAACTTTGTTAGTTTCCTAAAAAAAATAGTACTCTAGAGTTTTTATGACATTGTCATGCCAGTTGAGCATAATCAACTTGTAAAACAAATGACTATTAATAGAGCGTGCACAGCGGAGTGATGGTGTCCAAAGTATTGTTTTTCACAATAACTAAACGCCAATCGTGTGAAAATCCAATTTGGGTCAGTCGATTTTCGCTGGAAAGTAACAGGCGTCCGAGGGAGGGAAGAAGCAGCCGCTGTGTGCCACACAACAGGTCACACGCGCCATGCGCCACATGCCCGCGCACCTGACCCATGCGTGCCCCACAGACCAGCACTAGTCTTTTCTGCGCACTTTGTCCTCACTCATGCGCACCCCGGGAGCTACTTCCCGATCGGTCACCCATCCTAGAATTACCCCAAGCCAAGCACGCTTAACTTTGGAGTTCTTTTCGAATGGGCTCCCGGAAAAAAAGAAATTCCTTGTTGATATGAGTAGCCTATCATTCCTATTAAGCCAGAACGATGGCTCGCCGGAGAAGCTTCCCCATGATCTACCGTTAGCCAAGGTGGTGGGGGTGGCAGCACGACGGTGGTGCAAGTTCACCGGATAAAAAAACCAGTCATTACCGGGGCTAGAGGGATGGCCCGGGGTGAGGTATGGGGGCGGCAGTACCGCGGTGGGTCGTGGTTGGGGGAGGGGGGGTGAGGCGGCTAGGCTAGCGCGGGAGCGCCACCGGCCACGTGTGGCAGAGGCTGGCGGTTTGGCCTAGGCTGGATTGGTGGCAGTCAGAGGAAGATGATAAACAGTGCATTGGCCCGGGGGAGAAGATGATCTGGGATCCGTTGGATCTTGATCCAACAATTCAGTTAGAATCGACTTGTCACGAAACTGCTTTCAGTCGACTGACTGGTAGCCAGGCCCATCGTTTTTAGAGCATCTATAGCCGGACTTTGCAAATCCGGCCCCTCAAATGCCCGCGGCGCGACCAGTCGTGTCCGCGGATAGTGACCCGTCACGCCTCAAATTAGCCACTTTGCATCCACCTCTCTCATATTTCATTCCCTAGATCCATACAAAGCATGCAAAAGAAATCCTACGTACTACATCTACGTGCTACCCAAGCTACTCTTCGTCGTCGGAGATGTCCACGACGACGGTGTCGGACGCCGGCTCTTCCTCCTCCTGTTCGACCTCATCCATGTAGACGAGCATCTCCGCCTCCTCCACGGCCTGCTGCGCCTCCATCTCCTGTCAGCGACAGTGTCTGGCTTCCGCAGCCGACTCCGATCGGAGGGAAACGATGATGGCCTACTGCTATGCCTGCAGATCCCCGTCGCTAGCGTACCCCACATCCTCCTCCTCCTCAAAGTCCTCCTTCTCGTCGTCGTCCTCCTCCTCCAACTCCTCTGTATCCACTGCATCCAGAGGTAGCCACGCGGCGATCCGGGCTTTGCGCCTAGCCCGGATCTGCTCAAGGAGCTCAAGCCGGCGCTCCGGCGTCAGAATGGCTCGCTCCTCACCCGACGGCGTGGGGGCATGGCTACTAGGCGGACGGGTGGGGTAGAAAGTGGTGGCAACGGCGGACAAGAGGAGGAAAGTATGGATGGATGGTAGGTTTTCGGTGCCGCTGGTCGACTTAAATAGCCGGGCTAGGCACTACGCGGCCGGCCGGAGTTGCGCCACGCGGCGCCACTGGTCCGACGGAGGAGATGAGTTTCAGACCGCGGGGTTTCAGAGCATTTTAGGCTGGGACCCCTTCGTCAGTCGGACGTGGCGGACGCGCCCGAGCGTCCCCATATCCACCGCATATTTGGACTGGATATGAGGGGTGCCGGTCAGCTCGGGCATTTGAGGCCCGTTTGAAGCGTCCGTTTGGGTCAAAAAATATGATCGGTCAGTGACCGGGTGGCTCGCTCGGGCGTTCGAAAAGGGTTTGAGGCACTCGGCTGTAGATGCTCTTACCTCTGGTTCGTTTGATGAACCAGGTGCTTCAAGCTTTGATGTGGTTGAGCGAATGGAACGCTTCATGTTGTCTAGAATTACACTACAATCACGTGACAAAAAAAATGATACGTAAATTATTTATTCGGGTAGAGACGGTTGCGGTGTGCAGAATGTCTCACAACGCTTTACAAAGACAGACAAGTTCAAAACAAGGGTCAGCGTTGTTACAGATAAAATGTGTCCTGAGTTACCGCTTCGTTCGCTGCTCCTGGAACCGCTTCAAAGCAGCGATCGGGAGGCGATTCTTGCCTGCTTATCTCGACACCGGCAACACCATGGGTCCTCATCCTCTCCATCTGCCGCTCCGGCGGAGGGAGCGGGCGGGGACCCCGGTAGTTTCTCTCTGGTGGGAAGATTGAATAGGCATAGTTTGCTTTCAGAGGTGCTTCAATGGTGGGGACAGCGCCGCGTCGAAATAATCTGCTTCTGCTCTTCCCTCATCTCGGTGGCACTCTAATGAGTGGCATCGAGGAGCAGGTGGCTCGGTCTTCTCGTCGGTCTTCAGATCCGGTGAGATTTGTGTTTGATGGTCGGCACACGACACTCTCCCAGGTGGCATTGGTGTCGAACATCTTGGTTGTGTTTGGTGTCTTGCAATGGGATTCGTGGATGAAGGCAACCAGCGGCGTTCCTCTTCTTTGATCGCATCAGATGAAGTTGACGACGCTGGGATCTAGCGGACACGGGGAAGAACCCCAGCCGACGTGCCACAAAGCCTCGGTCCTGTCGCTTGCGGTGGTCTAGTTCATCGGCTCGAAAAGCATCATCGTATGCGAAGGTGCTCCTTCGGATCCGGGTATGACGGCAACTCCCTTCTCTCTTCAGCGTTGCCTTGGTGGCTGTGGAGGTCGATGGTGGGCAACGTTTCGGTGTGGCACAAGATTTTGTCGTAGTGAAATTTTAGTTTTGCTTCTTGCAGAATGTAAAACGTAGGCTTTGGGGGAACTGGCTCAACCCTCAAAGGGGTGGCCTATCACATATATATATTGATGGCATACAAGTCCAATACCAATAAGGTATGGTTTACACAGTAGGGCTACAATACGAAGTCTAACACCCTCCCTCAATCTCAACTCACTCCTGAAGTATCTAGGAGGTTGAGATTGCGCCTACAGACCTCAAACATGGGAGAAGGTAGAGGCTTGGTGAAGATGTCCGCAAGTTGATCTTTTGAAGAGATAAACCTGACTTGTAGTAGCTTCTGTGCAACACGTTCCCTCACAAAATGATAGTCAATCTCAATGTGTTTAGTCCGTGCATGGAACACCGGGTTTGACGACAGAAACGTAGCACCGATGTTGTCACACCAAAGGACCGAAGGATGTGGCTGAGCAACTCCTACCTCTCGAAGTAGGGACTCAATCCATATAAGTTCAGCAATTGCATTGGCAACCGACTTGTACTCAGCTTCTGTGTTGCTGCGGGAAACAGTGGCTTGCTTGCGTGCACTCCAGGAGATCAGATTAGGACCCAAGAATACAGCATGTCCCCCCGTGGATCGCCTGTCATCTTGACACCCAGCCCAATCAGCATCAGAGAATGCAGAAAGAACTCCGGAGGAACTGGGGCGCATGTGAAGATCAAAGGAGACAGTGAGACGCAATGTACATCAGTAGGAGCATCAAGATACTGGCACACCCTGTTAACCGCAAAGGAGAGATCAGGACGCGTGATCGTCAGATACTGCAGGCCACCAACAATACTCCTGTACTCAGTAGCATCCTCAGGAGAGAGAAGAGCACCATCAGCAGCAGAAAGGGTGTCAGTGGAGGACATGGGTGTAGGCGATGGCTTGCACTTGAGCATACCAGCACGGCGCAAGAGATCAAGAGAGTACTTCTTCTGGGTGAGAGCCAAACTGCCACGAGACTGATGAGCGACCTCAATACCCAGGAAGAAATGAAGCTGTTGATGACCCACAAGTATAGGGGATCTATCGTAGTCCTTTCGATAAGTAAGAGTGTCGAACCCAACGAGGAGTAGAAGGAAATGATAAGCAGTTTTCAGCAAGGTATTCTTTGCAAGCACTGAAATTATAGGTAACAGATAGTTTTGTGATAAGATAATTGGTAACGAGCAACAAGTAACAAAAGTAAATAAAGTGCAGCAAGGTGGCCCAATCCTTTTTGTAGCAAAGAACAAGCCTGGACAAACTCTTATATAGAGAAAAGCGCTCCCGAGGACACATGGGAATTATCGTCAAGCTAGTTTTCATCACGTTCATATGATTCGCGTTCGGTACTTTGATAATTTGATATGTGGGTGGACCGGTGCTTGGGTGCTGCTCTTACTTGGACAAGCATCCCACTTATGATTAACCTCTATTGCAAGCATCCGCAACTACAACAAAAGTATTAAGGTAAACCTAACCATAGCATGAAACATATGGATCCAAATCAGCCCCTTACGAAGCAACGCATAAACTAGGGTTTAAGCTTCTGCCACTCTAGCAACCCATCATCTACTTATTACTTCCCAATGCCTTCCTCTAGGCCCAAATAATGGTGAAGTGTCATGTACTCGACGTTCACATAACACCACTAGAGGATAGACAACATACATCTCATCAAAATATCGAACGAATACCAAATTCACATGACTACTAATAGCGAGACTTCTCCCATGTCCTCGGGAACAAACGTAACTACTCACAAAGCATATTCATGTTCATAATCAGAGGAGTATTAATATGCATAAAGGATCTGAACATATGATCTTCCACCAAATAAACCAACTAGCGTCAACTACAAGGAGTAATCAACACTACTAGCAACCTATAGGTACAAATCCCAGACTTAGAGACAAGAATTGGATACAAGAGATGAACTAGGGTTTGAGAGGAGATGGTGCTGGTGAAGATGTTGATGGAGATTGCCCTGTACCGATGAGAGGAGCGTTGGTGATGACGATGGCGATGATTTCCCCCTCCCGGAGGGAAGTGTCCCCGGCAGAACAGCTCTGCCGGAGCCCTAGATTGGTTCCGCCAAGGTTCCACCTCGTGGCGGCGGAGTCTCGTCCCGAAAGCTTGCTTATGATTTTTCTTCGGATGAAAGACTTCATATAGCAGAAGATGGTCACCAGAGGGCCAACAGGGGGCCCACGAGGCAGGGGGCTCGCCTAGAGGGGTAGGGCGCGCCCCCCACCCTCGTGGACAGGTGGAGGCCCCCCTGACGTATTTCTTCCACTCAGTATTTTTTATTATTTCCAAAAATAACTTTCGTGGAGTTTCAGGACTTTTGGAGTTGTGCAGAATAGGTCTCTAATATTTGCTCCTTTTCCAGCCCAGAATTCCAGTTGCCGGCATTCTCCCTCCTTATGTAAACCTTGTAAAATAAGAGAGAATATGCATAAGTATTGTGACATAACATGTAATAACAGCCCATAATGCAATAAATATCAATATAAAAGCATGATGCAAAATGGACGTATCAGCTGTCCCAAATCCTTAACTGCAAAATCATGACCAAGTGCAGTCACAAGAGCATCAGCAGCCATCGGAGATGAGCTCACCAGGACAATATCATCCACATACACAAGGAGGTACATGGTCACACTCGATCGCTGAAACAAGAACAGTGAAGTATCAGCCGTCGAAGGAATGTACCCATGAGTGCGTAGAGCTGAAGCCAGGCGAGCATGCCAGGCACGGGGAGCCTGCTTCAGTCCATATATGGCCTTCGTCAGATGACAGAGATGATGAGGCTGAGTGTGATCAACAAATCCAGGTGGCTGCCGCATGTAAACCTTTTCTTCAAGCAATCCATGAAGAAAAGCGTTCTGCACATCAAGCTGGCGGAGAGACCATCCACGAGAAACTGCCAGAGACAGAAGAAGTCGAATAGTGGTAGGCTTGACAACTGGGCTGAATGTATCCTCGTAGTCCAGGCCCTGGCGCTGTTTAAAGCCCTTAGCCACGAGGCGCGTTTGTAGCGCTCAATGGAACCATCTGCATGTTTCTTCACCTTGAACACCCACTTCGAATCAATGATGTTGACGTGAGACGGAGGGGGAACAAGTGTCCAGGTCTTATTCTTCATAAGAGCATGATATTCTTGTTCCATAGCAGCCCTCCAGTGTGGAATACTCATAGCGGCTTGATAACTGCGTGGTTCGGCGGTTGGATCATCCACAACATGAGCCAGGCAAGCAACAAGATAGGTGACCGTGCCATCGATGCGCTCCTTGGGACGAACAATGCCACTGCGGCTGCGAGTGTGTGGACACCGCGGGGGAGCAAACACCGGGGCCGGCGGGATGTCCGGAGCAGGTGAGGCCGGTCCAGGGGACTCCGGCGAAGAAGGACCGGGTGACGTCGGGCCGGGCGACGGCGGACCAGGCGACAGCAGGCCAGGCGACGTAGGCCCCGGCGGCGTGTGAGCCGCGGCAGACCCGGGCGAAGTAGGCACCAAGGACGCCCGCGCGGATGGCGAGGGCGACGATGGAGGGGAGTCCGGGCGAGGAGGTGGTGACGGAGACTGCTCAGAGGAGGCCGTCGCAGGCTCTGGCCCGGTCGAAGTAGCCAGCATGGGCTCCGGCCCAGGCGCGGTTGGAGATGGGGCACCCGGTGCAGGGTCGAGGGCGGGAGGCGGTGCATGCACCGGCTGATCGTCGTGCACCACAGGCGACGTAGCGGGTCCGTTAGGGAGGAGTTCCAGGCGAGCTCCACGTCCAATTCCTGCACCATTATTAGGTAACAACACAGGCGAATATGCAACATCTTCAAATTGGCCAGGCATAAGAGGAGATGAATGCATAGATCGTGCTGTGGTGGATGACTGAGGCATGGCAGAAAAGGGGAAGACGGTCTCATCAAAAATAACATCCTGAGATATGTAGACTCGATTGGTTGGGACATGGAGACACTTGTAGCGTTTATGGAGAGAACTATACCCTAAGAACACACACTTTTTGGAGCGAAACTCAAGTTTGCGATCATTATAAGGACGAAGATGAGGCCAACAGGCACACCCGAACACCTTTAAAAAGGTATAGTCAGGAGTTTCACCTAAGAGAAGCTCAATCGGAGTTTTCATATTAAGAACACGCGTAGGTAATCTGTTAATGAGAAAACATGCGGTAGCAAAAGCATCACTCCAAAAACGAAAGGGTACATAAGCATGAGAAAGAAGTGTGAGGCCGGTCTCAACTATATGGCGATGTTTGCGCTCAATAGCGCCATTCTGCTGATGTGTATGCGGGCATGATAAACGATGAGAGATCCCAAGCTTATTAAAGAAGGTGTTGAGGTTGCGATATTTGCCCCCCCCCCAATCTGATTGAACATGGATAATTTTATGCTGGAGTAGACGTTCAACATGCAATTGAAACTGTATGAATATATCAAACACATCAGATTTGCGCTTAAGAAGATAAAGCCAAGTGAAGCGACTATAGGCATCAACAAAACTGACATAATAGTTGTGACCACTAACAGATGTTTGTGTCGGACCCCACACATCAGAAAACACAATTTCAAGAGGGTTCTTTACTTCTCTAGTAGATGAAACGAAAGGTAGCTGATGACTCTTGCCTTGCTGACAAGCATCACACACAGTCATCTCTTTATTGCTAGACACTAATGGCAGATCATGACAGTGGATTATGTGGCGAACGATGGGTGTGGCGGGGCGAACAAAGCGAGAGTGCCACTGGGAAGGCGACACACGAACACCGCTGAAGACGCACGGGGCGGATGGATCCTCCAAACGGTACAAGCCTTGGCTCAACCGGCCACTAAGCAGAACGTCCCGGGTTGCTCGATCCTTAACAAAAAGATTAAAAGGGTGAAATTCACATAGGACATTATTATCAAGGATGAGCTTAGGGACAGATAAAAGATTACGAGTTACCGAGGGTACCCGTAAAACATTACGAAGATGAAGCTGCCTAGAGGGATGACTAGCTAAAAGAGATGCTTGGCCAATATGAGAGATGGGCATACCTACACCATTGGCGGTGTGAACCTGATCATGCCCGTAGTAGGTCTGGTAGGTGGAGAGTTTGTTGAGCTCGTTCGTCATGTGATCCGTGGCGCCGGTGTCCATGTACCAGGCTGGATCAACAGGGTAGGATGGTGTGTATCCCTGCTCGACGCGCGGGTCCTTGCCCTTGGCGGCGATGTTGAAAGTGCAACTATCACTGGGTGGTTTTGGTAATTCCTAACAACATATAGCTCATTGAGCTAATGCTATTCCAAGATAAATATTTCAGGAAAGCTCAATGTTTGGCATGGCATGGATTAGGAAGTGGACCCTTCAAAATGCTAAGGACAAAAGATTGGCTCAAGCTCAAAGCACAAGACTCTACATTTTTCATCTTAGTGATCCAAGATCACATTGAGTCTATAGGAAAAGCCAATACTATTAAGAAGGGATGAGGTGTTGCTTAATGAGATTCTTGCTCAAAATGCTTAGTGATTTGCTCCAAAACCCTCCACTACTTTCTCATATCCACATATGTCCTAAACCAAATAGACCAACTCGGCCCCACCGATTCTTTCTATCCGGAGCCACCGAGTTCAGTTGACATAGCCACTGCCAGAAACCCTAATCAATTCGGTCTCACCGATAGGGATCTCGGTCTCACCGAGATGGGGTTGCAAACTCTCTGTTTCCCTTCGTAACGTTTCGGTCCAACCAAGATGAGCGAATCGGTCCCACCGAGTTTGCCTGACCAACTCTCTGTTTGGCTATTACCAAAATCGAACTCACCGAGTTTGTGTAATCGGTCTCACCGAGATTATGTTATGCCCTAACCCTAATGACATCGGTCCCACCGAGTTCACATGTCGGTCCCACCGAGAATCCTAACGTTCACATTATGAACCAAATCGGTCTGACCGAGTTCTTTGAATCGGTCCCACCGAGTTTGGTGATTTGTGTGTAACTGTTAGATTTTGTGTGGAGGCTATAAATACCCCTCCACCCACTCTTCATTCGTGGAGAGAGCCATCAGAACATGCCTACACTTCCAGTACATATTTTCTGAGAGAGAACCACCTACACTTGTGTTGAGTTCAAGATATTCCATTCCAACCACATAAATCTTAATCTCTAGCCTTCCCCAAATTGCTTTCCACTCAAATCTTCTTTCTACCAAATCCAATCCTATGAGAGAGAGTTGAGTGTTGGGGATACTATCATTTGAAGCACAAAAGCAAGGAGTTCATCATCAACACACCATTTGTTACTTCTTGGAGAGTGGTGTCTCCTAGATTGGCTAGGTGTCACTTGGGAGCCTCCGACAAGATTGTGGAGTTGAACCAAGGAGTTTGTAAGGGCAAGGAGATCGCCTACTTCGTGAAGATCTACCCTAGTGAGGCAAGTCCTTCGTGGGCGACGGCCATGGTGGGATAGACAAGGTTGCTTCTTCGTGGACCCTTCGTGGGTGGAGCCCTCCGTGGACTCGCGCAATCGTTACCCTTCGTGGGTTGAAGTCTCCATCAACGTGGATGTACGATAGCACCACCTATCGGAACCACGGCTAAAAAATCTCCGTGTCAACATTCCGTTTGCTCCCTCAAACTCATCCCTTTACCTTCATATGCAATTGTTTTACATTCCGCTGCTATACTCTTAGAATTGCATGTGTAGGTTGATTGCTTGACTTGTGCTAAGTTGCTAAAATCTGCCAAGAACTAAAACTGGGAAAAGACTAGATTTTTATTTGGTCAAGTAGTCTAATCACCCCCTCTAGACATACTTCCGATCCTACAAGTGGTATCAGAGCTTTGGTCTCCATTTGCTTTGATCTCCATATCTTTTGGTGGTCATAGCCTTGGTTTAACAACCTAGGAGAGTATGGCGTCTAGCGAGGGAAATTACCACCGTAGAGGTCCTTACTTTGATGGCACTAATTTTGCTAGTTGGAAGTATAAGATGAAAATGCATATTCATAACCCCGCCGTTTGGGCTATTGTGTGTATTGGCTTGCAAGGTGAATTCTTTGATGGGAGAGAACTGAACCGTGAAGCTACCGTGAAAGAGTTGAAGATCCTACAATACAATGCTCAAGCTTGTGATATTATCTTCAACGAATTGTGCCCCGAAGAATTCAACAAAATCAGTCGTCTTGAGAATGCAAAGGAAATTTGGGATACTTTGATTGATATGCACGAAGGTACCGACTCCGTCAAGGAATCCAAATTGGATGTGCTTCAAAGTCAACTTGACAAGTTCAAAATGAAGGATGGTGAAGGTGTCACTGAAAAGTACTCTAGGCTTGCTCTCATCACAAATGAGATTGCCGGCTTAGGAAGTGAAGAGATGACCGACAAATTCATCATCAAGAAGATCCTAAGAGCCTTGGATGGAAAATATGATACCGTGTGCACACTGATCCAAATGATGCCCAATTACAAAGATCTCAAGCCAACGGAAGTCATTGGAAGAATTGTTGCTCATGAGATGTCACTCAAGGATAAGGAAGAGCTTCACAACAAGTCAAGTGGTGCTTACAAAGCCTCATGTGATACTCCCACATCTTCAAGTGAGAAACAAACCTTCAATGAAGAATTGAGCCTAATGGTAAAGAACTTCAACAAGTTCTACAAGAGTAGAAGCAAAGAAAGAAGTTCCAAGTCAAGGTCCTACAATGACAAAAGATCTTCTAGTCGTGAGCGTAATTGCTACAATTGTGGAAGACCCGGACACTACTCCAATGAGTGTACGGCCCCCTACAAAAGAAGAGAAGATTCTCCCAAAAGGAGTAGAAGAGAAGAATCACCACCAAGAGAAAGGAGGAGTAGAGATGATTGTTATGAACGAAGACCCTCTCAGAGAAGCAAGGATTCGGAAAGAAAGGAAAAGTCATCAAGGAGCTACACAAAAAGAAGACATAAAACTCATGTTGGTGAATGGGTATCCGGCTCCGACTCTGACAATCACTCCGAAAGAAGTTATCACTCCGACTCCGAATATACTCGAGATGAAGGTGTTGCCGGTCTAGCACTTGTGTCAACCAACTCCTATGACATATTTGACTCACCAAATGAAGGAATTGGAAGATGCTTCATGGCCAAAGGTCCAAAGGTAACACATCTCGAGTATGTTGATTTCAATAGTGATGAAGATGATTTGCTAGGTGATGATGATTTACTTGTTGACAACTCTAGTGATGAAAACTATGATGAAACGTCAATTAATCATGCTAATCAAGATAAAACGAATGATGATGATAAGAAGAAGATTGAGCGTCTAACTCAAGAACTAAACACTCTTAAGTTAGCTCATGAAACTACCTTGGAAAATCATCGAGAACTTTTAAAGACTCATGATAAGCTACGCTTTGAAAAGCTCAACCTTGAGCAAGAGCATGAGTTTTTAAAGGCAATCAATGATGATCTTCGCAATAAAAGTTCTTCTTACATTGCCAAGCGTTTACTCTTGTCTACTTACATGCCACAAGTTAAATCTAGCAACAAGAACAAGAAATATTCTTCATCTAGTAGTAACAACAATCATGCTAAATCAAATGTTGTTGCTTCTAGTAGTTATCTTGATTCCACTAATGATTCTCTTAGCCAAGTTACACTTGAGCAAGAACATAGCTTATTGAAGGGAATCATAGAGAAAGGTGTTTACAAGAGTCTTGCCGGAAGTAAGCAATTTGAGGAAATTGTGCGCAAGCAAGGAAGACACCGGAAGAATCAAGGTGTTGGTTTTGAACGGAAGTTCGATGCCAGTGGAGTTGAGTGGGAAGAAGATCGATACCCCAAGACGAAGTTTGTTCCTCAACAAGAGAAGTATGATCCTACTTCTTTCAAAGGAACACAAGCTCAAGATGATCTTCCACCACAAGACCACAAGCAAAAGGCAAGGATAAGCTTCAAGAGGAAATTGATGCATTTGAAGAAGCACCTAAGGCCTTGGTCAAGTGGGTTCCCAAGACTACATCAAGTCCACTTCATCAAGTACAACTACGACTCCAAGGGTTCCCATCAAGATGGTGTGAATCCAGAAGAAGAAGAACTAGAGAGTTCTTGAGGGTGACTCCGCCAACATACTTCACTCCTATCATTTTGGCAAGGACAAGTGCAAACAACTTCCATATCTTGCACTAGTTCAAGGAGTCACAAACCCTCTTGTTGGTAAGACAAGGGACAAGGTAACCTAATGACTTCATGGACATCATCTTGTGTGTGCGTCACTCTATGTCTATGAATATCCTTGTTTGTTCCTTGTGGGACTAACCCGTGTAGGTATTGAAAGTGCAACTCACTCCAAAGGATTGCTCCAAATGATCTACATCAACATTGAGCAACTACATCTTCAACACCTACATGAAGTCATCATCGACAAAACCCAAGGTTAGTTCATCCCTCTTAGGGGGGATATCACATCTAGGGGGAGCTTTACTCAAATCAATGAGCTAAAGCAACTCTAATGGTGTGAACACAACAATGCTTTATGTAAAAGTGGTAACCCCACTTGTGCTTAAACGATGAGTATGACCTATGATCAAATGTTCTCATTTGACTCCTAAGTCAATATACTCATATATAGATGACCTAGTCATCGCCAATTGCTTGATAGATGCTAGAATGTTTGTGCATGCTTTGTCACATATTTCATTTGCCATTTTATTGTGTGAGCATGTTGGTTGCATATTTTACTCATTCAAGGACATCCATTTGTTGCTTTGATTGTTTGGCTCTTTCTCTTTTGCCAAATGGATGGACAAGAATGCCTAAGAACACCCTCTAGCTATCTATGCTTTTCTCGTCTCAAACTCTATTCATGCTACATCACAAAGTTTGATCAAGTCAGATTCGAACCACTCTGTGTGAGGAGCACTCGGAGATCCCGATTCGTCATAGACTTAAACCTCCAAAACCTCTTTGTGCATCTCGGTCTGACCGATTCATCCTTTTCGGTCCTACCGAGTCACCAAGTTGATCTAGGGTTTTCAATCTCGGTGCAACCGATTAGAACATTTCGGTCACACCGAGTTGCAGTAACTGCTTGCAGTTTTGCATCTCGGTGCCACCGAGTCGTTCCACTCGGTCACACCGACAGGGTCAGGTTATATATACCGTTGGGTCAAAATTTGGAAATTTCTCCGAACCCCTTTGCCCGCGCGTAACCTACTCTGCCTCCTCTGGTCTCCGGATCGTCCTCTCGTCGCCAGCGACCTCCCGCCGCTGGTCTCCGCCGCCGTCAACGGAAATCTTCTCCGCCGTTGCCACCGTAGCAAGTTCGTCGCCGCACTAGGGTACGGACTTGATCATTGTGCTAATCTTTTACTCCGATTCTTAGCACATTGCTTTGCCATGTTTCTTGCCACAATTGAAATCATCATGTCTAGCGAAAACGTCCCGTAGATTAGTTTTGGTTTGAAAATTTAGGGTTTGGTCTCCACCGAATTCATCTCGGACCGACCGAGTTGTAGAAATCGGTCTCACCGATTTTGGCTTAGGCCAGAGCACAGGCATTTTCGGTCCGACTGAAAACTGCAAATCGGTGTGACCGAGTTCGATTCTCTGTGAAACCCTAGCAGTCTCGGTACCACCGAACTGTGACTCGGTCTGACCGAGTTCACTAGTTTAGGTTCCAAAAGCTGCTTCGGTATCACCGAGATTACAAATCGGTAGATCCGAAATGCTTTCTGTGAAGAACTAAAACTAAGTTTTTAAGTCATCTGTTTTGCAAAACTCCTATGCTTTGTGATGCTCATCTACTCTACCTCATCTATAACCTATTCACAGGGTCTGCTGACAGTTTGCCTGCAAGATGTCTGACCAAAGTGACAGCCAGAACAAGTCAGAGGAACAGGTTCAGTTGAGTGAGGGCACTAGTCCCTCTAGCAGCTATGATGAAGGCAGCAGGAGCACTCCAAGCAACTTGCCAAAAGCTGCCACCAGGTCAAGGAAGAAGAGAACTTCTGACTCTGAGGATGAAGACTATGTGGCTGTTGAAGATGAAGCCACTTCAAAGAAGAAAGTGCTGAAGAAAGAGTATGGCTCAGCTGTTGCAACTAAGCCAGGTCTGAAAACAAAGAGGCCAGCAAGAAGACAGCCCATGTCTAAGCCAAGAAAAGTTGCCACGGGTGAAACTATGAAGTTCACTATTGAATCTGAAGAAGAAGCAGCTGGTGAGGATAAGAAGAAGAAGAGGGCCAGAACCACTACTGCTAGAGTTCTTGGGAAGCCCTCAATGAGGAAAGATTCTGAAGAGGAAGAGGAAGAGGATGCTGCACCAGCACCCAAAGCTCAAAAGCTCATGGGAGATGCAATCAGATCAGGGGCTGCTTCATCTAAGCCCAAAGCTGCTCCCAAGGCTGCTGCTCCAGCTCCAAAGCCAAAAACCAAGAGGAGCACTAGGAACATCCCTGCTGAGGAGAAGAACAAGGCCCCAGTGCCTCAAGCTGCTGAAGAAGAAGAAGATGATTCTGTCATTTTGAGAAAGCTGAAGCCCAAGATCCCTGATCACAATGATGCACACCCAGTTGCAGAGAACATGAAAATCAGGAAGGATTCAGGATTGAGGCTATGGAGAGAGTCTGATCCATATGCCACCAGGAGAAGGACTGCTGTGGACTACAGATTCCACACTAAGGAACAGCAGGACTTCTATGAGACTGTCTTACTTGACAAGAAGCCCATAGTGTGTGACATGAGATGGGTTGATTGGAAATTCATTAAGGAAAATGAGGATCACTTCCCTGGTGTATATGACAGCTTCAAGGCATGTGGAGTTGATGAGTTTGTGGCTCAGAAGTTCACCAAGTGGAATGATGAGCTCATTATGCAGTTTTACTCCACTGTCCACTTCTATCCAGATGGAAGGATTGTGTGGATGTCTGAGAGTACTAGGTACCAGTCTACAGTTGAAGAATGGGCAAAACTCATAAATGCTCCTGAGGAACATGAGGATGACTTGGATGTCTATGCCAAGAAGAAGAAAGACCACAACTCTATGGCAAATATGTACAAAGAGATCCCTAATGATGCTTTGGACACACATAAGTTTGGATCTGTACACTACTTGTTGTCTAGTCTGCCAACAATCAATTGGATTCTGAGGCACACACTTCTACCCAAGTCAGGTGATCACAAGATGATCAGAGGACATGCTATCAACTTGCTGCACATATTTGATGTCCCACAAAAGTTCAAGGTTATGAGCCTGATTGTGGAAACAATCAAGAGGACTGCAGCTGATCAGAAGAGAAGTTGTGGATATGGCCCACACATCCAGGAGCTCATCAACTCAAAGATGGGCAAGGGCAAGTACATCTTGGACAAGGAGCATCTACCCATCTATCCTGAATTTGAGGACAACACAGTTGTCATGACTGAGAATGAACCATCATCTGTGCAAGCACAAGAGAAGAAAGCCAAAGCTAAAGCTGAGAAGGCTGCAAAGATGCCAACTGTGGAAGAGGCATCTCAGGTCTTCTTGAAGAGCAAGCAAGACCAGCTTGGATATCTGATCCAATCCACTCTGAGGATTGAGCAGGGCCTGGCCACCCTGACCAAGAACCAGAAGAGCTTGGAAAGGATTGTTGAGACAAAATTCTATGACCTTGATGTCAAGATCACAGAGATCCAAACTGCAGTTGAGCAACTTCAGGAGGAAGCAGAGGAGAAGAAGGGCAAGTCTACCACAGATGCATTTGCTAGAGTGCCCAGAGGACAGAGATCTGCTGCAGTGCCAGTGACAGACACTAGAGCTACAGCATCAGCACCAGCAGCTACAACTCCAGTTCCAACTCCAGCAGCTACTCCACCAGCTCCAACCACTTCATCAGAAGCTTTCGTCCTTGGGTTCTCTCAACACCACCTCCCGAAGATCAAGCCTAAGAGTCATTTAGCACTATGCATTTTCAAACTTTTTGGTAACTTGTTGCCAAAGGGGGAGAAAAATGTATAGATCATAGGCTTCGAGAGAGAGTGTGTTGGTTTTTATCTCTCTTTGCACACTTTTTGGTTGGTTTGAAACTTTACTGCGTGCTTCTGTGATACTACTTTGTGTCCTTGTGAGATACTTATTTGGTCAAGTGTTTGATCATATGCTACC
The DNA here is from genome assembly GCF_002575655.3 of Aegilops tauschii subsp. strangulata. Taxonomy (NCBI): domain Eukaryota; kingdom Viridiplantae; phylum Streptophyta; class Magnoliopsida; order Poales; family Poaceae; genus Aegilops; species Aegilops tauschii. The sequence continues at coordinate 249,728,510 of NC_053035.3, forward strand.
CTTAATGCTTGTTGGATAATGCTCTCTCTCATATCCTATTATGATCATTCACTTTGCTTGGTGATGAGTGCATGCTTTTAATCTCTATCATTTTGAGCGCTCCACCAAGATGTATGTGACATGGAAGAGTAACCCATGATCCTAATCGATTGTGCATTTGCATTCAAAAGCAAATCTTAAATAATGCACAAATTTAGGGGGAGCTCTTGCTTATCACATACTTCTCAAAGCGACGATGTTTTTCAATCTTATTTATCATTTGTCAAAGCTTTGATCTATATGTTGTCCTCAATTACCAAAAAGGGGAGACTGAAAGTGCAACTATCCCTGGGTGGTTTTGGTAATTCCTAACAACATATAACTCATTGAGCTAATGCTATTCCAAGATAAATATTTCAGGAAAGCTCAATGTTTGGCATGGCATGGATTAGGAAGTGGACCCTTCAAAATGCTAAGGACAAAAGATTGGCTCAAGCTCAAAGCACAAGAGTCTACATTTTTCATCTTAGTGATCCAAGATCACATTGAGTCTATAGGAAAAGCCAATACTATTAAGAAGGGACGAGGTATTGCTTAATGAGATTCTTGCTCAAAATGCTTAGTGATTTGCTCCAAAACCCTCCACTACTTTCTCATATCCACATATGTCCTAAACCAAATAGTCCAACTCGGCCCCACCGATTCTTTCTATCCGGAGCCACCGAGTTCAGTTGACATAGCCACTGCCAGAAACCCTAATCAATTCGGTCTCACCGATAGGGATCTCGATCTCACCGAGATGGGGTTGCAAACTCTCTGTTTCCCTTCGTAACGTTTCGGTCCAACCGAGATGAGCGAATCGGTCCCACCGAGTTTGCCTGACCAACTCTCTGTTTGGCTATTACCAAAATCGGACTCACCGAGTTTGTGTAATCGGTCTCACCGAGATTACGTTATGCCCTAACCCTAATGACGTCGGTCCCACCGAGTTGACATGTCGGTCCCACCGAGAATCCTAACGTTCACATTATGAACCAAATCGGTCTGACCGAGTTCTTTGAATCGGTCCCACCGAGTTTGGTGATTTGTGTGTAACTGTTAGATTTTGTGTGGAGGCTATAAATACCCCTCCACCCACTCTTCATTCGTGGAGAGAGCCATCAGAACATGCCTACACTTCCAGTACATATTTTCTGAGAGAGAACCACCTACACTTGTGTTGAGTTCAAGATATTCCATTCCAACCACATAAATCTTAATCTCTAGCCTTCCCCAAATTGCTTTCCACTCAAATCTTCTTTCTACCAAATCCAATCCTATGAGAGAGAGTTGAGTGTTGGGGATACTATCATTTGAAGCACAAAAGCAAGGAGTTCATCATCAACACACCATTTGTTACTTCTTGGAGAGTGGTGTCTCCTAGATTGGCTAGGTGTCACTTGGGAGCCTCCGACAAGATTGTGGAGTTGAACCAAGGAGTTTGTAAGGGCAAGGAGATCGCCTACTTCGTGAAGATCTACCCTAGTGAGGCAAGTCCTTCGTGGGCGACGGCCATGGTGGGATAGACAAGGTTGCTTCTTCGTGGACCCTTCGTGGGTGGAGCCCTCCGTGGACTCGCGCAATCGTTACCCTTCGTGGGTTGAAGTCTCCATCAACGTGGATGTACGATAGCACCACCTATCGGAACCACGGCTAAAAAATCTCCGTGTCAACATTCCGTTTGCTCCCTCAAACTCATCCCTTTACCTTCATATGCAATTGTTTTACATTCCGCTGCTATACTCTTAGAATTGCATGTGTAGGTTGATTGCTTGACTTGTGCTAAGTTGCTAAAATCTGCCAAGAACTAAAATTGGGAAAAGACTAGATTTTTATTTGGTCAAGTAGTCTAATCACCCCCCTCTAGACATACTTCCGATCCTACAGATGTGGGCAGACGGGGCGGCAGCGATGTGGGCAGCCGGGGCGGCGGCGGGAGGACCAAAGTCTGCCATGGAAAACTGGCGCTCGTTGCCCTTGCCGTCGTTGCTGATGCCAAGGAAGCTCCTCTGAAAGCGGCGGTGACACTTGGAGGCGACATGGCGTTCACGACCACATAGCTGGCACACAACCCTAGTGTTAGGGCCCCCACCCAAGGTCGATGCAGGGGTGGGGCTGCCTTGCCAGGTGACGGGGGAGGTGGGTGCTGGCCGCGAGAGGCCCAGAAGGCCGCCGGCTGGGCGGTGATGGTGGCGGAGGAGCGACGAGCCTCGACGCGTTGCTCGGTGAAGAGGAGGCGTGAGTAGAGCTCGTGAGGAGGCATCGCTGGCTTGGCATTGTGGACGGCCTCGGCGAGATTGTCGTAGTCGGCGTCGAGGCCTTTGATGACGAAGCCGGCGAACTCCTCGTCGCTAAGCGGCCGACCAATAGAGGTGAGCGTGTCCGCCAACACCTTCATCTTGTTGAAGTAGGTCGTAGCGGAGGAGTCCATCTTCTTGATGTCGGCGAGTTCGCTGTGAAGGGCCATTGAGCGGGAGGTAGAGACCTGGGCAAAGGCGTGCTCCAGGGTCGTCCAGGCGTCCATGGAGGTGGCGGCGAAGAGACAAAGGCCAGCGACCCCGTCGCCGAGGGAACCCTGGATGGCAGAGAGGATCGCCTGGTCCTGCTGCACCCACATACGGTGTTTCGGGTTGATGGCCGGGCCGTGGACGGTAGGGATGACCTGCGGAGGACACGGTAGCGAACCATCAACAAACCCTAGGAGAGACCGGCTGCGTAGCAGCGGTAGAACCTTGGCGCGCTAGAACAAGTAGTTGTCCGGCGTGAGTCGGATGGCGATCAAGTTGTCGAAGTGGAACGGCCCGGTGGGCGTGATTGCGTCAGCAGCAGGGACGATTGGCGGCGGAGCCGCGACGGGATCCACGACCGCGATCGATGCCGCGGGTGGCGGCGCGGGGACGATCGGGATCACGGCCGCGGGTGACTCCGCGGGCAGCGTCTCCCCCGAGGTCGCCGGGATGACGGCGAGTGTCGAGGAGGATCCAGAGGAGGCCATCGTGGGCGGCGGCGGCGCGGCTGGTGCTGAGGCCGTCGCGGGCGGTGACGGTGGGACCGGCGCTGAAAACAGGGAGCCGACGGCGGTGGTGCCGAAGAACTGAGGCACTGGCGGAGCCAGGGGAGGTAGGAGGTTGAGGAGGGCGGCAAGCAACGCGGGAATAGACCCGGAGCTGGCGGCGCCCGAAGCAGAAGCGGTCATGGCGCCGGCGGCGGCAGCCCTAGGGTTTAGGGTTTTGGTGCGGCGGCGGTAGGTGGGGTGGAGGTAGAGGACCTAGGTTAGACTCGATACCATGTAAAACGTAGATTTTGGGGGAACTGGCTCAACCCTCAAAGGGGTGGCCTATCACATATATATATTGATGACATACAAGTCCAATATCAATAAGGTATGGTTTACACAATAGGGCTATAATACGAAGTCTAATACAGAATCTTTGATGCAATATTCAAGACATCTATGTATGTCTCTGGTAATGACCACATATGTACTATTTGTAACCTGTTTGTTTAATCAAATATGTGCTAATTTAAAAAAAAGAAAGATAAAACGTGTCCTTACTGTTCCCGTACCGTAACAGTACACCCGGGTCTGTTTTCCGTTTCGGGGTTAAGCGGAGCCTGAATTTAATCGTGGAGCCGACCGAGCCGAGCGGTTGGAGCCGGGGCTCGAGGCTACGCTGGCCGCGTCGGAGGAGACGTGGAGACGGGCCCACCACGTGGCTGCATCAAACACTCCCGCTGTGCGCGCGGGCCCGGTAGACCTTTCCCTGGCACGGCCTCGGTCCACCAATGTGGCCCAGGATCCTCTGCGGCTTTAAGGATCTGCCTGTGCCGACATGCAAGTGTCCGCATCTCCGCAGCGCAGCTGCAGCCACCTGCCGTCAGTCGGTAGCTTAATCTGGTGAGTGCATTTGATGATTAGTGTACCGCATTAGTGCAATCTGCTAGTGAATCTCTCGTATTCGAAACACAGCATTGATCGACAGTACATACGGTGTCTTTGAACCACCCGTGGTAATTTCTGAAAAGGAATATGTCATGTCATCAAGCGGTGGTAGGTAAGGCATAGCATCAACGTCTGAACGAGACATGCATGCATGAGTTCCCGGTCGTGTTTTCTCGTGGAGGGTCATCATAACATCCACATATGGCGGCCTTTGCGTGATCGCGTTGTTACACACGCATATATATAGCAGCTCCTGGGCGTGTGAGAGGCCGCTTATCATTACAAGGATCGACTAGTAATACATACGGTCTAATCCCAAATCCTGGGTGCCAGCTAGACCTTAGCAGCTATCTAACCAATTATTAGTAATCAATCGGTAGTAGCGTACGTTGAGCAGCAGCTGTGGCCGGTACGTACACGACGGCTGACGGATGAGTCGAGCGACGATGATCATCTGCGGAGAGACGACAAGGCCAGGCCAGCCCGTCCCTGCCTGTTATGTTAGCTGACTAAATAATAATGCGAGGTACCTCGAAAAAAAATCTTTATCCTTATCTTTACCTAATAATAAAACAAAATGGGTTTCTTTCGTCCGTCATGACATTTTTCAGAAAAATCTCTCTATTTCTAAGAATTCAACCCGCCGTCCGGATTTAAGTCACACCCGAACCGTTATTTTACATTTTTCGAAACCCCCCCTGTTGTTTTAGGTAATTCATCGGCGGATCATATTTAAGTCAAACAAATGCTTTTTAAAATCGTCCATATCTTTTAGACCGTAACTCCGATTTAAACATGTTATGTATGAAATTTGATTAGAAAAATATGTAGAATATGAATATGAGATTATTTTTACCTGTTAAGTATTTTTAAATATTATTTTGGAATATATTTGAGTCAAACCAAATAATTTTCTAAATTATCTGTATCTTTTAAACCGTAACTTCGATTTTAACGTATTATATATGAAATTTTATTAAAAAATGTGTGGAATCTAAATATGATGTTAATTTTACCTGTTAAATATTTTTGAAATATTTTTATGGAAGCAAACTTATAATTTATAGCGCAAGATCTTTTTTTTTTCATACCGGCGGCGATCCAGATTGCAAATAAACACCCCACTATAACCATATAGGGAAAAGAAAACATCGATAACTACACATGCATACCTCTGAAAAATGTCGCAGGGGAAAACAACAGATTTCTCATGGCGAGAGTGAGAGAAAGCGAGAGAGGGGGGGGGGGGGGGGGGGGGGGGATGGAGGAGAGAGGGAAAGAGAGACGCCTTAGGACTAACCATATTCAACACACGTTTTTTGTTGTTTTGTGTGAACACCGAGGCCATCACCGGCGAGGGTGAGAAGGAGGATAAGCGGCAACACAAATATGATGCCTCGCAAAAATAAAGAAGATGGACCTATTGTGGTCTTGAGTGATGGTTGTTAAGTAAAGAGCGTGTGTTATGTTTTCTCTCCCATTGCAACGCACGGGCTCTTTTGCTAGTAATTATAATAATGCGAGGCGTTTAGATTTTGGAGGCGTCTGAACGCCGTACTTAATCGCACGGTCGGTCGACCGTCTCGACCCAGCATGCACCGGTCGCTGTCTTGACAGGCAGTCGAGCGCTGTTGGCGCTATGGAGGCTTCGGCCGTGCTCCTGTAGGTACTCTCCGGGTCTCGGGCGTAGTACTACGTGATATCTACCTGGCCGCTTGTATATGCACGGATGTTCTTATCCTCCCCTCCACTCTTGTATTTTTTCACCTAGTTTGGTTTTCTTCTATGGCTACGCAATAGTAGAAAAAACAGGACTCTGGTTGAGGCTTGGCCAGCCCATTAGTCCTGGTTCTGTCACGAACCGGGACCCATGGGGCATACGTCCTGGTTCGTGCGCACACGGGACCGGCCGGGTCTCGGGAGGCATTTGTCCCGGTTCTAGGCACGAACCAGGATCAATGGCCCTCGCTCCTGGCCCATAGCCATTGGTCCCGATTCGTGCCCAGAACCGGGACAGAAGGGGGGCCTTTAGTCCCGGTTCCAGCCATGAACCGGGACCAATGAGTTGTCTATATATACCCCTCGCCCGCGAGCAGAGCACTCCACAGTGCTCTGTTTTTTCTGGCCGGCGGGGGAAGAGCTTTGTGGTGCTCTAGCTCACCTCCTATGCACATGAGGTGTTCGATGAAATGCCCGAGCCACACTAGTTAAGCTTTCTCCTTTCGAAGCTCGACCTCCAAGCTCCATTTTTCCCGAGATTTGTCTAGGTTTAGTAGTCCGTCACGTCCCGTCCCCGTTTTCACCGCCGTCGATCGCCCGCGCCGATCTCGTCGCCGGCACCACCGTGGTGAGCCTCTTATTCTTATCTTCTTCTGAAGAAAAAAATTCTTACTTTAAATAGATACTTGTCTAATTTTCTTACTTTTATTATTGCTTGTTATTATATAGTCGATGGTTTTGGTATCCGCCCCCGTCGGCCCTCGTCCTGGCTATGATTCGGATGTGGTATATATTATTTTTTATAACTATTTGGTTCATTTACTGTTTATGACAATTATGCCTATCAAGTTGACATAGATTTTATTATCTAGGGGGTAGTTGAACCGGAAATTCCAACCGACCCTATTGTCGAGAGGTTAAATTTAGTTGAAGAAGAAAACAATTATTTGAAAGAAAAAATAAAAAAATTGAGGAGGAGAAGATGATATTGGAGTTGCATGTTGCGGATGTCGTCGATGATCACAAGATCAAGATGGACGCAATGCGGTTGAAGATTAGAAAGATTAGAAAATATGCCATTCATACCGAGACTTGGTATCATTATGCCGTTGGATCAATTGTTACCTTGGTTGTAATTATGATCACATTTGTTGTTGCATTGAAAGGTTTTACATAGTTTCAATCTATGGTTTAATTAGATGCTCTCGAGAGCTATATGTTGTTCAATGAACTATGTATGTACTTTGGTTTTAATGTGATGATGAACTTCTATTAATTTGGTCACTTATCTATCCATGTGAATCTGTAATGGTTTTTGACACACATAATTATATGTAATGCACGCAGATGAATCGACAATGGATGTACGGTGACAGACACACCTCCGAGTACGTTAAGGGCGTGCATAATTTTCTCGAAGTGGCTGAGGCAAACAAGCAGAATGGTTTAATGTGCTGTCCATGCCCTATATGTGGGAATACGAAGTCTTACTCTGACCGAAAAATCCTTCACACCCACCTGCTTTATAAGAGTTTCATGCCACACTATAATGTTTGGACCAGGCACGGAAAAATAGGGGTTATGATGGAAGACATCGAAGAAGAAGAGGACGATGACAACTATGTGCCCCCGGAATACGGTGATGCTGCAACGGGGGAAGCTGGTGAAGATCAAGAGGAACCAGACGATATTGTGCCCGATGATGATCTCCGCCGGGTCATTGTTGATGCAAGGACACAGTGCGATAGTGAAAAGGAGAAGCTGAAGTTCGATCGCATGTTAGATGATCACAAAAAAGGGTTGTACCCCAATTGCGAAGATGGCAACACAAATCTCGGTACCGTACTGGAATTGTTGCAGTGGAAGGCAGAGAATGCTGTGCCTGATAAAGGATTCGAGAAGCTACTGAAAATATTGAAGAAGAAGCTTCCAAAGGATAACGAATTGCCCGACAGTACGTACGCAACAAAGAAGGTCATATGCCCTCTAGGATTGGAGGTGCAGAAGATACATGCATGCTCTAATGACTGCATCCTCTACCGCGGTGTGTACGAGGATTTGAACGCATGCCCGGTATGCGGTGCATTGCGGTATAAGATGAGACGAGATGACCCTGGTGATGTTGACGGCGAGCCCCCGAAGAAGAGGGTTCCTGCGAAGGTGATGTGGTATGCTCCTATAATACCACGGTTGAAACGACTGTTCAGAAACAAAGAGCATGCCAAGTTGATGCGATGGCACAGTGAGGACCGTAAGAAAGACAGGAAGTTGAGAGCGCCCGCTGACGGGTCGCAGTGGAGAAAAATCAAGAGAAAGTACCGGCCTGAGTTTGCAGGTGACCCAAGGAACGTATGGTTTGGTTTAAGCGCGGATGGCATTAATCCTTTCGGGGAGCAGAGCAGCAATCACAGCACCTGGCCCGTGATTCTATGTATGTACAACCTTCCTCCTTGGATATGCATGAAGCAGAAGTTCATTATGATGCTAGTTCTCATCCAAGGCCCTAAGCAACCCGACAATGACATTGATGTGTACCTAAGGCCATTAGTTGAATAACTTTTACAGCTATGGATTGGAAAAGGTGTACGTGTGTGGGATGAGCACAAACAGGAGGAATTTGACCTGCATGCGTTGCTGTTTGTAACCATCAACGATTGGCCTGCTCTCAGTAACCTTTCAGGACAGACAAACAAGAGATACCACGCATGCACGCACTGTTTAGCTGAACCGAAAGTATATACCTGGACAAATGCAGGAAGAATGTGTACCTGGGCCATCGTCGATTTCTTCCGACCAACCATCAATGTTGAAAGAAAGGCAAGCATTTAAAAGACAAGGCAGATCACCGGAAGAAGCCCACCATGCGTACCGGTGATCATGTACTTGCTATGGTCAATGATTTACACGTAATCTTTGGAAAGGGTCCCGGCGGACTATCTGTTCCGAATGACGCTGAGGGACGCGCACCCATGTGGAAGAAAAAATCTATATTTTGGGACCTACCCTACTGGAAAGACCTAGAGGTCCGCTCTTCAATCGACGTGATGCACGTGACGAACAACCTTTGCGTGAACCTACTAGGCTTCTTGGGCGTGTATGGGAAGACAAAAGATACACCGGAGGCACGGGAGAACCTGCAACGTTTGCACGAAAAAGACGGCATGCCTCCAAAGCAGTATGAAGGTCCTGCCAGCTACGCTCTTACCAAAGAAGAGAAGAAAATCTTCTTTGAATGCCTGCTCAGTATGAAGGTCCCGTCTGGCTTCTCATCGAATATAAAGGGAATAATAAATATGCCAGAGAAAAAGTTTCAGAACCTAAAGTCTCATGACTGCCACGTGATTATGACGCAACTGCTTCCGGTTGCATTGAGGGAGCTTCTATCGGAAAACGTCCGATTAGCCATTGTGAAGCTATGTGCATTCCTCAATGCAATCTCTCAGAAGGTGATCGATCCAGAAATCATACCAAGGCTAAGGAGTGATGTGGCGCAATGTCTTGTCAATTTCGAGCTGGTGTTCCCACCATCCTTCTTCAATATCATGACGCATATCCTAGTTCATCTAGTCGATGAGATTGTCATTCTGGGCCCCGTATTTCTACACACTATGTTCCCCTTTGAGAGGTTCATGGGAGTCCTAAAGAAATATGTTCGTAACTGCAATAGGCCAGAAGGAAGCATCTCCATGGGCCATCAAACAGAGGATGTCATTGGATTTTGTGTTGACTTCATTCCTGGCCTTAATAAGATTGGTCTCCCTAAATCGCGGTATGAGGGGAGACTGACTGGAAAAGGCACGCTTGGAGGGGACTCAATAATATGCAGGGACGGGCATTCTTGGTCTTAAGCACACTACACAGTTCTACAGAACTCTACCTTGGTGACCCCGTATGTAGATGAACACAAGAACAGTCTGCGCTCCAAACACCCGGAGTAGTGTGACGACTGGATTACATGTGAACACATCAGGACTTTCGGCAGTTAGTTGGAAACGCGTCTCAGAGGTGACAACACTGTTTGTGATGAGTCGTACTCATTGTCCAGGGACTCCATCTTCGACTGTATTGACTAACAAAGGATACGAGATAAATGGGAATACATTTTACACGATCGCCCAAGATCAAAAGAGCAGCAACCAAAACGGCGGTGTCCGCTTTGATGCAGTAACTAAGAGGGGAAAGGACACAGATTATGGTTACATAGTGGACATATGGGAACTTGACTATGAACATGATTTTAAGGTCCCTTTGTTTAAGTGCAAATGGGTCAATCTGTCAGGAGGCGGGGTACAGGTAGACCCACAGTACGGAATGACAACAGTGGATCTGAACAATCTTGGATACACAGACGAACCGTTCGTCCTACCCAATGATGTGGCACAGGTTTTCTATGTGAAGGACATGTCTGCCAAACCGAGAAAAAGAAAAGATAAGGAAGTGAACACATCATACGATGAGCCAAAGCGCCATATAGTTCTTTTAGGAAAAAGAGACATCACGGGAGTGGAGGGCAAGACAGACTTGTCCGAAGATTATGAAAAGTTTCATGAAATTCCTCCCTTCAAAGTCAAGGCTGACCCAAGCACCCTGTTAAACGATGAAGATTATCCAAGGTTACGGCGCAATAAGTAAAGGACAGAAGCGAAGAAAAAGTGAAGACTTTCTCTCCACGACTATTATGATGATGCCTTTAATCTAGAATATCCATGATACTTCGAAAGAGATTGTCCGTTTGTAGTGATGTAACCCTCTCAACTTCTGTTGTAACCCACTCAACTTTTCAGCACATGCTATTTGGGTGAAATGATGATACCATGCCAACTTTCAACCTTTTCAGAGTTCATTTGTAGTGCTTTTCAATTTCAGGGTCATTTAGCTCAAAAAAATCAGTAAATGCATGAAAAATAACAAATGAAGTCAGAAAGGGTTGAAAATTGATGATGTGCCTTTGAATGGTGCATTTTGAACACACAAAAAGTCTGGAGTTCAAATAAGTTCAAAAAAATTAAATCCTTTTATAACAGATGAGTTTTCGTCCGAAACCCTGATACTTCGAAAGAGATTGTCCATTTTGTACATGAAGTGCGTCCAGTTTTTCCCGTAACCCTCTTAACCTTCTAGCACATGCGATGTGGGTGAAATGATGATACCATGCCAACTTTCAACCTTTTCAGAGTTCATTTGTAGTGCTTTTCAATTTCAGGGTCATTTAGCTCAAAGAATGAACTAATATAAAAAAGAATGAACTAATAGCAAAAAAAAAATGAACTAATAGCTAAAAGAATGAACTAAAAATAATCAATTAAAATATTCTATTATGATCAACTAAAACAAAACTATAATATTCTTCAATAGAAAAAGAAAATCATCTAAAAAACTTTTATAAAACTCTAATAGCAAAAGGAATCAACTAAAAAGCTTTTATAAACCTCTTCTATTTTTAAACTAGAATTATATACAATTTACGCAACTAAAATTATCAAAGTTTTTTCTGTTCAAAACATGAAAAGCAGAAAGAATTATCATAAAGAATTTTTTGTTAGAAACTTTAGTAGCAAAAAGAATTTTCATAAAGAATTTTTTTGATAGAAACTAAAATAGCAAAATCTATTTTTAAATATAATGATAGAACACAATAATATTAAATAGCAGGAAAAATAATCACTCAAAATATATTTTTATAGTGAAATTATTCACAAACTAGTGATTCACATAAATTTCAAAGAATTCAAATTTAAACTATTCAAATTTGGAAACTAATGGCACTAACAGAAAGTTTATAATTATTCTGACCTAAAAGAAAAAAGAATTAAAAAAATAAAGCAAAAAACAAAAGAAAATAAATAATTCAAAAAACAAAACAAAAATACTGGAAAAAATAAAAAAAATGCCGCCTACTGGGCCACACGGCCTGCATACGACTAGAAACCCATCTGTACATGGGCGAGGATGCAGGCCCGCAGGCCCAATAGGCCCAACATGGCAGTGACAAGGGTAGGCAAGTACTGCCTACATATTAGAGAGGAGCTCAACACCTGAGCCGCAACGCAGCTTATAAACAGGTGCTGAGCTCTCTCAGCTAGCGAGGTGGGACTAAACTCCCACCACACCACCGCTGTGCCACCCTTTCGTCCCGGTTGGTGGCACCAACCGGGACCAATGCCCACCTTTGGTCCCAGTTGGTGGGACGAACCGGTATGACTACTCTCCTTTGGTCCCGGTTCGTGCCACCAACCGGGACCAAAGGTCTTTGTTTCCCGCCCTTTGGACTGTTGAAAAGAGACCTTTGGTCCTGGTTGGTGGCACGAACCGGGACTAAAGGTGGGCATTAGTCCCGGTTGGTGCCACGAACCGGGACCAATGCCTTTGCTATATAAGCCAACACTTAGCAGTTTCTCCAAAATCCATCACTTCTCCGCCCGACGCCCCCTGCTCCTCGTCGCCGTTGCCGCCGAGCCCTGCCCCGACGCCGTCAGGCTGCTCAACTTCGCCGCCGCCGACGCCCTCGACGCCATCTGCCCCGACGCCGGCGCCGCTCCCCGCGCCCCTGCGCCCGCCTCGACGCCGCCCACCGTGCCCCGCCACCCCCTGTGAGCACCTGCCTCGCTCCCGCACCCCTGCCCTGCCTCGCGCACCTGCGCCCCTGCCCCGCCGGCGGCGCCGCCGCCGCCATGCCCCCCTCTGCTCGACCCCTAGCTTTCCTTTATTTTTTTGTTATATATATATGCTATTTGTTTAGATGTTTTTAGATGTTCTTATGTGCTGTTTTCAGATGTATTTAGTTGTTCATAAAAGAAATTTAGATGTAGGTATGTATGTGTGAGGGATCATATATGTATTAATTTTTTAGGTGTATTTTTTGTATGTATGTATGTATGTATGAGGGATCATATATGTATTTTTTAGATGTATTTCTTGTATGTATGTATGTATGTATGTATGTATGTATGAGGGATCATAGATGTATTTTTTTTCAAAATTTTCTATCGTGCATAGACCGATTTTAGACCACGGGAGCACCCCCTATCGTTGCAAAAGTGCTAAGTGATATTAAGAAGGAAGAAGAAGAAAAAGAAGGAGAGGAAAAAGGAAAATAAGAAGAGGAAGAAGGAGAAGAAGAAGGAGAAGAAGAGGAGAGGAAGAAGAGGAGAAATAAATAAGAAGAGGGAAAAAAAGGAAAATAAAGAGGACAAGAAGAAAGGAATAGAGGAGAAGAAGAAAAAATAGAAATTTCTATTTTTTCTTCTTCTCCTCTATTCCTTTCTTCTTCTCCTCTTTTTCTTCTTCTTTTTTTCTTCGATCTTCTCCTCTATTCCTTTCTTCTTCTCCTCTTTTTTTTCTTCTTCCTCTTCTTATTTTTATCGGGTATGTCATTGTCGATATACCCCCTCCTCGATAACTTCGACATGAGGGGGGTCAATATACCCCCTCCCCGATAACTTTGACATGAGGGGGGGGGGAGGGGGTCGCTGAGGGTTCGAGGGGGCGAGGGTCGGGAACTAGTTAGGGTAGAGGGTCGAGGGTCACCGAGGGTTCGAGGGTCGAGGGTCACCGAGGGGTCGACAGGTTGCCTTGTGTCAAAGTATTGAAGAAATCCATGGCTTCATCATTAGCCGGAAGTAATCGGGGCATGATGGTACGAAGCTCTCCAAAGTTATTCTGGAACGGAGCCCCGGATAGGATAATTCGTCTTTTTGTACGAATTATCCTATCCGAGACTTGCTACCTCTTGAGCACTGCGTTGGTTTTCCCTTGAAGAGGAAAGGGTGATGCAGCAAAGTAGCGTAAGTATTTCCCTCAATTTTTGAGAACCAAGGTATCAATTCAGTAGGAGGCTACACACGAGTCCCTCGCACCTACACAAACAAATAAATCCTCGCAACCAACACGATAAGGGGTTGTCAATCCCTACACGGTCACTTACGAGAGTGAGATCTGATAGATATGATAAGATAATTTTTTGGTATTTTTGTGATAAAGATGCAAAGTAAAATAAAAGGCAACGAAAATAGCTAAGTGTTGGAAGATTAATATGATGGAAAATAGACCCCGGGGCCATAGGTTTCACTAGTGGCTTCTCTCCAGAGCATAAGTATTTACGGTGGGTGAACAAATTACTGTTGAGCAATTGACAGAATTGAGCATAGTTATGAGAATATCTAGGCATGATCATGTATATAGGCATCACGTCCGAGACAAGTAGACCGACTCCTGCCTGCATCTACTATTATTACTCCACACATCGACCGCTATCCAGCATGCATCTAGAGTATTAAGTTCATAAGAACAGAGTAATGCTTTAAGCAAGATGACATGATGTAGAGGGATAAACTCATGCAATATGATATAAACCCCATCTTGTTATCCTCGATGGCAACAATACAATACGTGCCTTGTTGCCCCTACTGTCACTGGGAAAGGACACCACAAGATTGAACGCAAAGCTAAGCACTTCTCCCATTGCAAGAAAGATCAATCTAGTAGGCCAAACCAAACTGATAATTCGAAGAGACTTGCAAAGATAACCAATCATACATAAAAGAATTCAGAAGATTCAAATATTGTTCATAGATAAACTTGATCATAAACCCACAATTCATCGGTCTCAACAAACACACCGCAAAAGAAGATTACATCGAATAGATCTCCACAAGAGAGGGGGAGAACATTGTATTGAGATCCAAAAAGAGAGAGGAAGCCATCTAGCTAATAACTATGGACCCGAAGGTCTGAGGTAAACTACTCACACTTCATCGGAGAGGCTATGGTGTTGATGTAGAAGACCTCCGTGATCGATGCCCCCTCCGGCGGAGCTCCGGAACAGGCCCCAAGATGGGATCTCACGGGTACAGAAGGTTGCGGCGGTGGAATTAGGTTTTTGGCTCCGTATCTGGTAGTTTGGGGGTATGTAGGTATATATAGGAGGAAGGAGTACGTCGATGGAGAACCGTGGGGCCCACAAGGGTGGAGGGCGCGCCCAGGGGGGTAGGCGCGCCCCCTACCTCGTGGCTTCTTGGTTGCTTTCTTGACGTAGGGTCCAAGTCCTCTGGATCACGTTCGTTCCGAAAATCACGTTCCCGAAGGTTTCATTCCGTTTGGACTCCATTTGATATTCTTTTTCTGCGAAACTCTGAAATAGGCAAAAAACAGCAATTCTGGGCTGGGCCTCCGGTTAATAGGTTAGTCCCAAAAATAATATAAAAGTGTATAATAAAGCCCAATAATGTGCAAAACAGAAGATAATATAGCATGGAGCAATCAAAAATTATAGATACGTTGGAGACGTATCAAGCATCCCCAAGCTTAATTCCTGCTCGTCCTCGAGTAGGTAAATGATAAAAACAGAATTTTTGATGTGGAATGCTACTTGGCATAATTTCAATGTAATTCTTCTTCATTGTGGTATGAATATTCAGATCCGAAAGATTCAAGATAAAAGTTCAATATTGACATAAAAATAATAATACTTCAAGCATACTAACTAAGCAATTATGTCCTCTCAAAATAACATGGCCAAAGAAAGTTCATCCCTACAAAATCATATAGTTTAGTCATGCTACATTTTCGTCACACAAGAATGCTCTCATCATGCACAACCCCGATGACAAGCCAAGCAATTGTTTCATACTTTAGTAATCTCAAACCTTTTCAACCTTCACGCAATACATGAGCGTGAGCCATGGATATAGCACTATGGGTGGAATAGAATATGATGATGGGGGTTATGTGGAGAAGACAAAAAATGAGAAAGTCTCACATCAACGAGGCTAATCAATGAGCTATGGAGATGCCCATCGATTGATGTTAATGCAAGGAGTAGGGATTGCCATGCAACGGATGCACTAGAGCTATAAATATATGAAAGCTCAACAAAAGAAACTAAGTGGGTGTGCATCCAACTTGCTTGCTCACGAAGACCTAGGGCACTTGAGGAGGCCCATTGTTGGAATATACAAGCCAAGTTCTATAATGAAAAATTCCCACTAGTATATGAAAGTGACAAAACAAGAGACTCTCTATTATGAAGATCATGGTGCTACTTTGAAGCACAAGTGTGGTAAAAGGATAGTAACATTGTCCCTTCTCTCTTTTTCTCTCATTTTTTGGGCCTTCTCTTTTTTTGGCCTTTCTCTATTTTTTTATTCCTCACTTGGGACAATGCTCTAGAAAATGAAGATCATCACACTTCTATTTATTTACAACTCAATGATTACAACTCTATACTAGAACAAAGTATGACTCTATATGAATGCCTCCGGCGGTGTACCGGGATATGCAATGAACCAAGAGTGACATGTATGAAAGAATTATGAACGGTGGCTTTGCCACAAATACTATGTCAACTACATAATCACGCAAAGCAATATGACAATGATGAACGTGTCATGATAAATGGAATGGTGGAAAGTTGCATGGCAATATATCTCGGAATGGCTATGGAAATGCCATAATAGGTAGGTATGGTGGCTGTTTTGAGGAAGATATAAGGAGGTTTATGTGTGAAAGAGTGTATCATATCATGGGGTTTGGATGCACCAGCGAAGTTTGCACCAACTTTCAATGTGAGAAAGGGCAATGCACGGTACCGAAGAGGCTAGCAATGGTGGAAAGGTGAGAGTGCGTATAATCCATGGACTCAACATTAGTCATAAAGAACTCACATAATTATTGTAAAAATCTACAAGTCATCAAAAACCAAGCACTACGCACATGCTCCTAGGAGGATAGATTGGTAGAAAAAGACCATCGCTCGTCCCCGACCGCCACTCATAAGGAGGACAATCAAAGAACACCTCATGTTTCAAATTTGGTACATAACGTTTACCATACGTGCATGCTACGGGACTTGCAAACTTCAACACAAGTACTTCTCACATTCACAACTACTCAAGTAGCACAACTTGAATATTACTACCTCCATGTCTCAAAACAATCATCAAGCATCAAACTTCTCTTAGTATTCAACGCACTCATAAGAAAGTTTTTACTATTCTTGAATACCTAGCATATTAGGATTATTTAAGCAAATTACCATGCTATTTAAGACTCTCAAAATAATCTAAGTGAAGCATGAGAGATCAATAGTTTATATAAAACAAATCCACCACCGTGCTCTAAAAGATATAAGTGAAGTACTAGAGCAAAAACTATATAACTCAAAAGATATAAGTGAAGCACATAGAGTATTCTAATTTCCGAATCATGTGTGTGTCTCAAAAGGTGTGTACATCAAATATGATTGTGGTAAACTAAAAAGCAAAGACTCAAATCATACAAGACGCTCCAAGCAAAACACATATCATGTGGTGAATAAAAACATAGCTCCAAGTAAAGTTACCGATGGAAGTAGACGAAAGAGGGGATGTCTTCCGGGGCATCCCCAAGCTTTGGCTTTTAGGTGTCCTTAGATTATCTTGGGGGTGCCATAGGCATCCCCAAGCTTAGGCTCTTGCCACTCCTTATTCCATAATCCATCAAATCTTTTACCCAAAACTTGAAAACTTCACAACACAAAACTCAACAGAAAATCTCGTGAGCTCCGTTAGCGAAATAAAACAAAAGACCACTTTAAGGTACTGTAATGAACTCATTCTTTATTTATATTGGTGTTAAACCTACTGTATTCCAACTTCTCTATGGTTTATAAACTCTTTTACTAGCCATAGATTCATCAAAATAAGCAAACAACACACGAAAAACAGAATCTGTCAAAAACAGAACAGTCTGTAGTAATCGGTAACTAACTCAAACTTCTGGAACTGCAAAACATCAGCCAAAATAGCTCGGCCTAGAAAATTTGTTTATTGATCAGCAGCAATTGGAATCAATATTTTATCACGTTCTGGTGATTTTTAACAATTATTTTCGTGAACAGAAAGTTTCTGGAATTTTCTGCAAGATCAAATAACTATCACCCAAGAAGATCCTATAGGTTTAACTTGGCACAAACACTAATTAAAACATAAAAACACATCTAACCAGAGGCTAGAACAAATATTTATTCCTAAACAGAAGCAAAAATAAAATTGGGTTGCCTCCCAACAAGCGCTATCGTTTAACGCCCCTAGCTAGGCATAATCGCAAGGATAGATCTAGGTAGTGCCATAGTAATAGGATAGATCATTAAAACTAATTTCATATTCTCTATGTTCAGCAGCAAGTTTCCTTTGAGGCAAGCAAAAGTAATCAAAATGGCTAAATTTAATGGGACAAAAGTCCCCAAGATCAAGGAGGTATAGGTTCCTCCTTCGGCCCATCATATTGCACAACCAATTCATCATTATAAGCATTCTTTTGACAGAACTTTGTGAGCCTA
The DNA here is from genome assembly GCF_002575655.3 of Aegilops tauschii subsp. strangulata. NCBI lineage: Eukaryota > Viridiplantae > Streptophyta > Magnoliopsida > Poales > Poaceae > Aegilops > Aegilops tauschii. Next base: position 249,746,506 of record NC_053035.3, read on the forward strand.
TACTCGAGAGAATATCCTAGCTCATTATTTCGAATAGCCAAATCATCATTAAGTTCAGAAATTCTATCAACTAGAACATTGGTAGGAACCTTTTTTCTAAGGTTTTCATTGAAAGCAACATAGTCTAGAGATTAAAAACACATTATTTCTTCTTGATCAAAGAGGATAGCCTCTATGGGAGGACGGCCAGCGTCCACCCTATAATGCGCAAAGATTTCCTTGGCCTCTTTTATTGTAAATCTGAACTCATGAGCCAAAAAGATAGTAGCGGCACGCTTAACAGAAGAATGCTCTATATTAGAAAATTCTAGGAAAATCCTTTGTATGCAAGGGTGCAAGTGCATAAATTGCCTTTCAAGTTCAACTATAAGCATGGCAATAGCGTCAACAAGACTACTAGTTCTATGAAGAATGGAACTGCCCATAGAAGGCAAAGCACCGGCACAAGTAAAGAAATCTTGAATAACCCCTTTCCCAATAATATTACCACTACCAATTCGAATTTTTTTTGTATGCAAGGTAGGGGGTTCTTCAGCAGGAGCATCAGAATTTTCCAAGATATTATTATTGTCCATATTGACAATAATTTCCCCAATTTTAGACATAACGGCAGAAAGAGCGATGGGCAAAAGGGAAAGAAGAAGACGAACGGAAAAGAGAGGGCGAATAAAACGGCAAAGGTGAAGTGGGGGAGAGGAAAACGAGAGGCAAATGGTAAAAAATGCAATGCGGGAGATAAGGGTTTGTGATGGATACTTGGTATGTTGACTTTTGCGTAGACCTCCCTGGCAACGGCGCCAGAATCCTTCTTGCTACCTCTTGAGCACTGTGTTTGTTTCCCTTGAAGAGGAAAGGGTGATGCAGCAAAGTAGCGTAAGTATTTCCCTCAGTTTTTGAGAACCAAGGTATCAATCCAGTAGGAGGCTACACACGAGTCCCTTGCACCTACACAAACAAATAAATCCTCGCAACCAACGCAATAAGGGGTTGTCAATCCCTACATGGTCACTTACGAGAGTGAGATCTGATAGATATGATAAGATAATATTTTTGGTATTTTTGTGATAAAGATGCAAAGTAAAATAAAAGGCAACGAAAATAGCTAAGTGTTGGAAGATTAATATGATGGAAAATAGACCCGGGGGCCATAGGTTTCACAGGTGGCTTTTCTCGAGAGCATAAGTATTTACGGTGGGTGAACAAATTATTGTTGGCAATTGACAGAATTGAGCATAGTTATGAGAATATCTAGGCATGATCATGTATATAGGCATCACGTCCGAGACAAGTAGACCGAAACCTGCCTACATCTACTACTATTACTCCACACATCGACCGCTATCCAGCATGCATCTAGAGTATTCAGTTCATAAGAACAGAGTAACGCTTTAAGCAAGATGACATGATGTAGAGGGATAAACTCATGCAATATGATATAAACCCCATCTTGTTATCCTCGATGGCAACAATACAATACGTGCCTTGCTGCCCCTACTGTCACTGGGAAAGGACACCGCAAGATTGAACCCAAAGCTAATCACTTCTCCCATTGCAAGAAAGATCAATCTAGTAGGCCAAACCAAACTGATAATTCGAAGAGACTTGCAAAGATAACCAATCATACATAAAAGAATTCAGAAGATTCAAATATTGTTCATAGATAAACTTGATCATAAACCCACAATTCATCGGTCTCAACAAACACACCGCAAAAGAAGATTGCATCGAATAGATCTCCACAAGAGAGGGGGAGAACATTGTATTGAGATCCAAAAAGAGAGAGGAAGCCATCTAGCTAATAACTATGGACCCGAAGGTCTGAGGTAAACTACTCACACTTCATCGGAGAGGCTATGGTGTTGATGTAGAAGCCCTCCGTGATCGATGCCCCCTCCGGCGGAGCTCCGGAACAGGCCCCAAGATGGGATCTCACGGGTACAGAAGGTTGCGGCGGTGGAATTAGGTTTTTGGCTCCGTATCTGGTAGTTTGGGGGTACGTAGGTATATATAGGAGGAAGGAGTACGTCGATGGAGCAACGTGGGGCCCACAAGGGTGGAGGGCGCGCCCCCTACCTCGTGGCTTCCTGGTAGCTTTCTTGACGTAGGGTCCAACTCCTTTGGATCACGTTCGTTCCGAAAATGACGTTCCCGAAGGTTTCATTCCGTTTGGACTCCGTTTGATATTCTTTTTCTGCGAAACTCTGAAATAGGCAAAAAACAACAATTTTGGGCTGGGCCTCCAGTTAATAGGTTAGTCCCAAAAATAATATAGAAGTGTATAATAAAGCCCAATAATGTCCAAAACAGAAGATAATATAGCATGGAGCAATCAAAAATTATAGATACGTTGGAGACGTATTAAGACTCCGTTCCAGAACAACTTTGGAGAACTTCGTACCACCATGCGCCTGTTACTTTCGCCTAATGATGAAGACTTGGTTTTGTTGAATCCTTTAACACTAGACAATTTTCTGCACATCCAGAATGGCGCCATTTTGTTAAATCCCTTGTCGGTCCGGACGTCGGACAATCATGAGAGAGGCGGTTCGGCCCAAACCCTAGAAGCGCTGCCGAGGCCACCCAAATTTACCAAGTTAAAAGAGCGTTGTCGTCGAGGCCACCCCGAACCCTATAAGCGTTGCCGAGGCCAGCCCAAACCCTAGAGAAGCGTCGAGGCCACTAATATGATTCCTTGTTGTAATTAGCTAGCTAGATCTACGTTTGCCACTAATATATCCACCTGCTGTCATGTTTGTATAATAATTGCCATGTTGTAATATTTGCAGAAACAATGGAGCACGGACGAGACGAGGAAGCAGAATAGGTGTTGGGGGACATAATCGCAGCCGGAGCTGATGTCGTGTCGTATCTCAATGACAGCGATGGTCTGGAAGCACAGGGTGAAGAAGCAGGCTACGGTGATCGAACAATGGAGGAGGAGGGACATGATTATGATGGCTCCGTTGACCGAATGCCGGTGGAAGAAGGATACCGTGATGATGGCTCCGGTGTCCGAACAGAGTCCGGCCAGGTATATATATTAATTAAGCCCGTGCTGACTAGATGCATTCATTGTTTTGGTATGCACACATATTAACTCTCGTCTTTCTTCTTTTTTCTAGCCCTCCGGATCGAGCACAACTTCGGTAAAGAGACGAGGCCCGAAGAAAAAGTTGCGCTCGAATGAAAAGTTCACGATCACAGAAATCGCGCGCGATGGCCAACCGATTGCACCCATCCGGACCAAGGAAGCATTTTCTGCTCAGTGCGGGGTTCTTGTTAGGGACATCATCCCGATCAGCATCCACCAATGGTATAAGCCTAAGGAGGAAGACCCTGAGGTGTCTTATGTCAACGATAGGCAGAAAGATGATCTTTGGACCGAGCTGAAGGCAAATTTCACCCTACCACCAGAAGAGGATCCGGAGAAGCCAGTTATAGAGCCATTGGTCAAGGCTCATACTCTTAGGAAGATGGCGGATCTATTTAGGAGGTGGAAGAATGAGCTGAAAACAACGTTTGTTGACAAAGACAAGACTCCAGAATTCACCGGCCGATTTGAGAAGATCAGAGATCACTGGGACGCATTTGTGGCCCATGATAACCCACAAGTATAGGGGATCGCAACAGTTTTCGAGGGTAGAGTATTCAACCCAAATTTATTGATTCGACACAAGGGGAGCCAAAGAATATTCTCAAGTATTAGCAGTTGAGTTGTCAATTCAACCACACCTGAATAACTTAGTATCTGCAGCAAAATATTTAGTAGCAAAGTAATATGGAAGTAACGGTAACGGTAGCAAAAGTAATATTTTTGGGTTTTGTAGTGATTGTAACAGTAGCAACGGAAAAGTAAATAAGCGAAGAATAATATGTGAAAAGCTCGTAGGCATTGGATCGGTGATGGAGAATTATGCCGGATGCGGTTCATCATGTAACAATCATAACATAGGGTGACACAGAACTAGCTCCAATTCATCAATGTAATGTAGGCATGTATTCCGAATATAGTCATACGTGCTTTTGGAAAAGAACTTGCATGACATATTTTGTCCTACCCTCCCATGGCAGCGGGGTCCTAACGGAAACTAAGGGATATTAAGGCCTCCTTTTAATAGAGTACCAGACCAAAGCATTAACACATAGTGAATACATGAACTCCTCAAACTATGGTCATCACCGGGGGTGGTCCCGATTATTGTCACTTCGGGGTTGCCGGATCATAACACATAGTAGGTGACTATAGACTTGCAAGATAGGATAAAGAACTCACATATATTCATGAAAACATAATAGGTTCAGATCTGAAATCATGGCACTCGGGCCCTAGTGACAAGCATTAAGCATAGCAAAGTCATAGCAACATCAATCTCAGAACATAGTGGATACTAGGGATCAAACCCTAACAAAACTAACTCGATTACATGATAAATCTCATCCAACCCATCACTGTCCAGCAAGCCTACGATAGAATTACTCACGCACGGCGGTGAGCATCATGAAATTGGTGACTGAGGATGGTTGATGATGACGATGGCGACGGATTCCCCTCTCCGGAGCCCCGAACGGACTCCAGATCAGCTCTCCCGAGAGGTTTTAGGGCTTGGCAGCGGCTCCGTATCGTAAAACGCGATGAATCCTTCTCTCTGATTTTTTTCTCCCCGAACACGAATATATGGAGTTGGAGTTGAGGTCGGTGGAGCAACGGGGGGCCCATGAGGCAGGGGGGCGCGCCGAGGGGGGCAGGCGCGCCCCCCGCCCTCGTGGACAGGTGGAGGCCCCCCTGACGTGGATTTTTCTTCCAGTATTTTTAATATTTTCCAAAAATAAGTTCCGTGGAGTTTCAGGTCATTCCGAGAACTTTTGTTTCTGCACATAAATAACACCATGGCAATTCTGCTGAAAACAGCGTCAGTCCAGGTTAGTTCCATTCAAATCATGCAAGTTAGAGTCCAAAACAAGGGCAAAAGTGTTTGGAAAAGTAGATACGACGGAGACGTATCAACTCCCCCAAGCTTAAACCTTTGCTTGTCCTCAAGCAATTCAGTTGACAAACTGAAAGTGATAAAGGAAAACTTTTACAAACTCTGTTTGCTCTTGTTGTTGTAAATATGTAAAGCCAGCATTCAAGTTTTTAGCAAAGATTATAACTAACCACATTCACAATAACATTTAGTTCTCATGTTTACTCATGTCAATGGCATAATCAACTAGCGAGCAATAATAATAAATCTCGGATGACAACACTTTCTCAAAACAATCATAATATGATATAACAAGATGGTATCTCGCTAGCCTTTCTGAGACCGCAAAACATAAATGCAGAGCACCTTTAAAGATCAAGAACTGACCAGAAATTGTAATTCATGGTAAAAGAGATCCAATCATAGTCATACTGAATATAAATTAATAGTAATGGATGCAAATGACAGCAGTGCTCTCCAGCTGGTGCTTTTTAATAAGAGGGTGATGACTCAACATAAAAGTAAATAGATAGGCCCTTCGCAGAGGGAAGCAGGGATTTGTAGAGGTGCCAGAGCTTGATTTTGAAATAGAGATAAATAATATTTTGAGCGGCATACTTTCATTGTCAACATAACAACCAAGAGATGGCGATATCGTCCATGCTACACACATTATAGGCGGTTCCCAAACAGAATGGTAAAGTTTATACTCCCCCTCCACCAACAAGCATCAATCCATGGCTTGCTCGAAACAACGAGTGCCTCCAACTAACAATAGTCCCAGGGGAGTTTTGTTTGCATTTATTTTGATTTGATTTGCATAAAGCATGGGACTGGGCATCCCGGTGACCAACCATTTTCTCGTGAGTGAGGAGCGGAGTCCTCTCCTCTTGAGAATAACCCTCCTAACATGGAAGATAAGGATAACCCTAGTTGATACATGAGCTATTCGAGCATACAAAACAGAATTTCATTTGAAGGTTTGGAGTTTGGCACATACAAATTTACTTGGAACGGCAGGTAGATACCGCATATAGGAAGGTATAGTGGACTCATATGGAATAACTTTGGGGTTTAAGGGATTGGATGCACAAGCAGTATTCCCGCTTAGTACAAGTGAAGGCTAGCAAAAGACTGGGAAGCGACCAACTAGAGAGCGACAACAGTCATGAACATGCATTAAAATTAATAAACATTGAGTACAAGCATGAGTAGGATATAATCCACCATGAACATTGATTTGTTTCAACTACATGTGTGAACATGTGCCAAGTCAAGTCACTTAAATCATTCAAAGGAGGATACCACCCTATCATACCACATCATAACCATTTTAATAGCATGTTGGCACGCAAGGTAAACCATTATAAACTCCTAGCTAATTAAGCATGGCATAAGCAACTATGATCTCTAATTGTCATTGCAAACATGTTTATTCATAATAGACTGAATCAGGAACGATGAACTAATCATATTTACAAAAACAAGAGAGGTCGAGTTCATACCAGCTTCTCTCATCTCAATCAGTCCATCATATATCGTCATAATTGCCTTTCACTTGCATGACCGAACGAAGTGAATAATAATAAGAGTGCACGTGCATTGGACTAAGCTGGAATCTGCGAGCATTCAATAAACAGGAGAAGACAAGACAATATGGGCTCTTGGTTAAATCAACAATAATGCATATAAGAGCCACTTCAACAATTTAATCATGGTCTTCTCCTATCGACCCCCAAAGAAAAGAAAAGAAATAAAACTATTTACACGGGAAAGCTCCCAACAAGCAAAAGAAGAACGGGAAATATTTTTGCGTTTTCTTTTAATTATTACTACTACAGCAAGGAAATAAACTAGCTAAAAGCTACACTATTTTTTGTTTTTCTTAAGATTTTTTAAACACACAAGAAGAAAGCATAAAAAGAAAATAAACTAGCATGGATATTACAGTGAAAAAGTATGAGCACCGACATCTAGCAATGAGTGTGTGAACATAAATGTAATATCGGTGAGAAATACGTACTCCCCCAAGCATAGGCTTTTGGCCTAAGTTGGTTTATTTCCACGGATGGCCTGGCGGATATCCATAGTTGTAGCCGGGGTTGTACTGAGATGCAGCGGCTATTGCATCGTGGGTTGCAGCTTGGAGGCGAGCTGCCCTCGTCCTCCTTTCGTACTCATTTGCCTCCTCTCTGGTTATAAAATATCTTCCTTTTGCCTGAAAGTCAAAGAGAGCAGGAGCAGGGAGAACAATATTGACAGGGTGACGCCTGTCAAAGATAAGTCGGTACTGGAGAGGTGGTTCATTCCTCTCGAGAAACTGATGGTGAACCATAGCATTAAAGTCTAGATAAGTAGGAGGCAATTCAATATCATCATCACGTATGGTTACACCAAGAAAATCAGCTAAGCCGGTTGCATAAATTCCACCAAAGAAATCTCCATTAAATCTATTATGATGCAACCTACGTGCAACAATGGCTCCCAAATTATAAGATTTGTCTCCTAACACAGCACTCCTAAGAACACTGAGGTCAGGGACACACATATGACATGCTTCATCTTTACCATTTATGCACCTACCTATGAAGAGAGCAAAATAATGTATAGCAGGAAAATGAATGCTCCCTATGGTAGCTTGTGCTATATCTCTAGATTCCCCCACAGTTATACTAGCAAGAAATTCTCTAAATTCAGATTTGCGAGGTTCACTAGCACTACCCCGTTGTGGAAGTTTCAAGCAGTGGTAAAATCCTCTAAGTCCATCGTATAAGATTTTTCATAAAGATCAAACAGGACAGTTTGAGAATTGCATGAAGATGAAAATTCAAACCTCCTCACAAAGGAACTAGTGAGATAGTGGTACTGGTGGCATTTTTCCTCTTCGAAGCTCACAAGACCAGCGTTACGCGAATATGCGTTAAATTCTTCCTTGATTCCCGCTCGATCCATAAAGTCCTCTGAAGGCCATTCACAAGGCCGCACTGGAGCGTTCCTTGGTGGCTCATCGTCAGCATCACGCATTGGAAGCCTGGGTCCTTGCTTCCTTGAAGAACCACCTTGGTACATTTTCCTAAGCATATTTCTTCCTCTGAAAAATTTCTGAAATTTTTAGTAACTTCCAATAAAAGTAAACCAAGCTCAACAAAATTGATAGCAACTACTCCCACAAGTGCCTAGAGACTATATCATGCATTAGAAGTTTAGAACTACTTGGAACCATATAAATTTGACATGCAAGCTCAAGAACATGGTCACCTAGGCAGCACAAATTTGCAATGAATAAAGCACTAGAACAAAAACTAATTGGACCAATGAAGGAGTCACATACCAAGGAACAATCTCCCAAAGCAGTTTTGTGAGAGGTGCTTTGAGCAAGGAGATCAAAAATCGCAGCAAAATGAGCTAGAACTCGTGCTTGAGCTGGATGGTGATTTTTTTGGGAGGAAGAAGAAGTGTGTGGGTGCAGGAATAAGTGGAGGGGAGCCACCGTGGGCCCACGAGGCAGGGGGCGCGCCCTGTAGGGGTGGGCGCACCCTGGACCCTCGTGGCCAAGTGCTTGCTCCCCCTGCTGTGTTCTCACTGCCAGATATTCTCAAATATTCCAGAAAAAAATCATATTTTAATTTCAGGGCATTTGGAGAACTTTTATTTTCGGGGTATTTTTATATTGCACGGATAAATCAGAAAACAGACAGAAAAATACTATTTTTACTTTATTTCAACTAAACAACAGAAAGTAGAGAGACGGTACAGAAGGTTGTGCCTTCTAGTTTCATCCATCTCATGCTCATCAAAAGGAATCCACTAACAAGGTTGATCAGGTCTTGTTAACAAACTCATTTCGAATAACATGGAACCGGAGAAATTTCGAATAACACTATGTTACCTCAACGGGGATATGCACATCCCCAATAATAAGAATATCATATTTCTTCTTGACAATAGGAAGAGGAAATTCAAAACCTCCAAAAATAATCGATGGAATTTTTCCAATAGAGTTGATACTATGAACTTGAGGTTGTTTCCTCGGAAAGTGTACCGTATGCTCATTACCATTGACATGAAAAGTGACATTGCCTTTGTTGCAATCAATAACAGCCCCTGCAGTATTCAAAAAAGGTCTTCCAAGAATAATAGACATACTATCGTCCTCGGGAATATCAAGAATAACGAAGTCCGTTAAAATAGTAACGTTTGCAACCACAACAGGCACATCCTCACAAATACCGACAGGTATAGCAGTTGATTTATCAGCCATTTGCAAAGATATTTCAGTAGGTGTCAACTTATTCAAATCAAGTCTACGGTATAAAGAGAGAGGCATAACACTATGTAACGCCCACGATGCGGCTATATCTCCCACGTGTCGAGGCACGACTTAGAGGCATAACCGCATAGTGGTTTTGTCGCAAGAAGGGTCATCTTCACACAATCCCATGTAATGAACAAGAATGGGATAAAGAGTTGGCTTACAATCGCCACTTCACACAATACATAAATATCATTCATACATCATCCAAAATACAATCATATAGACCGACTACGGCCAAAATCCAGATGAAAATAAGACAACCCCAAATGCTAGATCCCCGATCGTCCCAACTGGGCTCTACTACTGATCATCAGGAAAAGACACATAGTAACGACCACGTTCCTCGTCGAACTCCCACTTGAGATCGACGCCATCGTCTGCACTGGCATCGTCGGCACCTGCAACTGTTGTTGGAAGTATCTGTGAGTCACGGGGACTCAGCAATCTCACACCCGCGAGATCAAGACTATTTAAGCTTATAGGACAAGAAGGGTGCAAGAGGTGAAGCTGCAGCGGCAAAAGCATATATGGTGGCTAACTTGCGCAAATGAGAGCGAGAAGAGAAGCAAAGGAACGGACGTCATCTAGCAATGACCAAGAAGAGGTCCTGAACACCTACTTACGCATACATAACACAGACCGTGTTCACTTCCCGGACTCCGCCGAGAAGAGACCATCACGACTACACGCGCACTTGGTGTATTTTAATTGGGTCAAGTGACAAGTTATCTATAACCGGACATTAACAAATTCCCATCTGCCTCATAACCGCGGGCACGGCTTTCGAAAGATATTACCCTGCAGGGGTGTCCCAACTTAGCCCATCATAAGCTCTCACGGTCAACGAAGGATAAACCTTCTCCCGGAAAGACCCGATCAGTCTCGGAATCCCGGTTTACAAGACATCTCGACAATGGTAAAACAAGACCAGCAAAGCCGCCCGAATGTGCCGACAAATCCCGATAGGAGCTGCACATATCTCATTCTCAGGGCACACCGGATGAACACTACGTACAGCTAAAACCAATCCTCGAGTTTCCCCAAGGTGGCGCTGCAAGTGGCTCTAGTTTGGACCAGCACTCAGAGGAACACTGGCCCGGGGTTTAAAATAAAGATGACCCTCGGGCTCTAGAAAACCGGGGAAAAAGGTATAGGTCGCAAATGGTAAAACCAAGGTTGGGCCTTGCTGGAGGAGTTTTATTCAAGGCGAACTGTCAAGGGGGTCCCATAAATCACCCGACCGCGTAAGGAACGCAAACTCAAGGAACATAATCCCGGTATAACAGTAACTAGGGCGGCAAGAGTGGAACAAAACACCTGGCATAAGGCCGAGCCTTCCACCCTTTACCAAAATATATAGATGCATTAATTAAATAAGAGATATTGTGATATCCCAACATATCCATGTTCCGACATGGAACAAACTTCAACTTCACCTGCAACTAGCAACGCTATAAGAGGGCTGAGCAAAAGCGGTAACATAGCCAAACAACGGTTTGCAAGGAAAGGATGGTTATGGGCTGACATGGCTAAAATAGGAGACATGATATAGCAAGTGATAGGTAGCGGAGCATGGAAATAGAGCGAACAACTAGCATAGCAAAGATAGAAGTGATTTCGAGGGGTGGTCATCTTGCCTGCAAGATTCTCAGAGTTGTCGAAAGCTTGATCCTCGTAAGCGTACTCGACAGGTTCCTCGTTCACGAACTCGTCTCCCGGCTCTACCCAAGACAAGAACACAAACAAATGGAACCACAATCAACAACGAGAAATGCGCAAGCAATATGATGCAAAACATGTATGATCTGCAAGATATGATATGCAATGCGTATGCGTGCTCCGGAAGGAAAATGATGAACATGGTAGTAACTTGGCAAACCAAGCATGCCACTGGAAATATTAGATGATTTCGGTCGAAATCGATATAAAGATCACCGGAATCGGATGCACGGTTTGCAAATGGCGAGCAAAACAAGAATGACACTAAACTGTGATAAACAGCAAAATAGCACCTAAAATGCAACAAGTAGCAATGCGACAGCACCCCAACATAGCAACAAAGCACATGGCAGTAATCTACAGGAGATGCTGGACAAAAGATGAACACTGAGCTACGGCTAGTTCACAACATATCAAGCTCAAACAAGCATGGCAAAAGTGCAAAAGATTACAGGTTCACAGACTTTGTGAAAAACTGGACATGGCAGAAAACAGCATCAGGTAGCAATGTTCAGAGCACGTAATCAACATACTACAGGAACTTAACATAGCAAAACAAGGCATGGTAGTGTTCTACTAAATTCACATGACAAAAGTCCCTTACTGACCATAAGACAAAAAAGACCAGAAGATATGATGGCAAGCATGTAAACATAGCAAGTTTCGTTATCAGGTTTCAGACTTAGCAGAAAACAGAGCATGGCAGAAATATTAATATGTAGGCCTCTTTGTGAGCTTGATGCACTCACTAAAGAGCAATGCATGACAAACCAAGCATACCTACAGCATGAAGCTATCCATGGCAAGAACAATTACATCGCATGTATGGATCAACTACAATAAGCTTGGCAAGATTGCAAATCATGTCAAGAATCTGCCAGAAATATTTTATAGCAAAAGTAGAGCAAGATTGAGTCATGCTGTGGTACTCTAAAATTGCAAACAACTGCAGTAATGGATCAACTACAACTATAATTACAAAACATCCTTACTGAACATCTCCCAAATATGCACGTATCTCTCTGTAGCATCAAGTTTACATGGCAACAAAATTACAGCAGACATGGACTTAGAGAAATCACTGAGTCCCTAAAATCAGCAATATTAAGGGGCCTAATTTGCATGCTTGTGCTAGTGACCAAAAAGATCACAAAAATACATGGTCTACACCACTGGAAAGATGGCATGGCATACTTCAGAACACATTTAGAGCTCATGCTCAAAAGATGCACAGATTAAATGATACAAAAATGACAAATCTCCAAGTTCTGATAAGAACCAGAGAATAACAGCAACTAGCCCTCTTCAACGAAGATTTGGGCATCAAGATGACCTCTAATGAAAATGGTGCAATTGAACAAAATGAAGAGCATCACGAGACGAACAATTTGGCATATTACACGCGCAAATCGGAGCTACATGCACAAAGTTATCACATCTCGAACAGGAGCACATGCTGAGATAAATTGAGGACTTGGAAGAAAAAGAGGGCTCGGGGAAAAAGTCAACCTACGGGCACGGCGATCCAGATCTGGCCGGGGGTCGTGGAACTCGGGCCGGCCGGAGCTCCGGCGAGGTCGGTCGACGGCGGAGGTTGGCACCGGCGGCGGGTGACGCTAGGTGGAGGAGGAGGCGACCGGAGGGGCGAGGAGGCGGCGGCCTCGGGAGGCGCGACGGCCGGCGGCGGAGTTGCTCGCGGCGGCAGAGTTGGCGGGACCGGCCGGCGCCGGCGAGGGCAGGCGGCGGCGGGGCGCGCCGGCGCGAGGCGGCGAGGGCGGCGAACCACGGCCGCGGGCAGGCGTCCCGGGCGGCGGCGGATGGATTCGGGCCCGGCGGGCCGGCTCGGGGGCCCGGCGGGCCGGCGGCGCGGGGACGGCGCGGGGCCACGTGGCGCTCAACGACTGGCTCGGGGGCGGCGGCTGAGTGCGGTGGACATGTCCAGGCGGCGGCGGCTTCGTCCGGTGGCGCGAGGAGGGGGAAGGCTAGGGTTTAGACTGCGTTTGTAAATCGGGATGCCCACACATTTATAGGTAGAGGGAGCTAGGAGGCTTCAAATGAGGTGCGGTTTTCGCCCACACGATTGTGATCGAATGACCTAGAACATGGAAGAGAGTTTGGTGGGTTTGGGGCTGGTTTTAGAGGGGGTTTTTGCTGGACACTCAAATGGACATTGCGGATGCCCGGTTAACCGTTGGAGTACTAAACGACCTCCGAATGGAACGAAACTTGACCGGTAGTCTCCGGGTGGTATATTAAGGCCACTTGACAAGCCTCGGTCCATTCCGAGAGAGTTCGACACACGCACACGAAAGAAAACAAGAAGGGTGCACCGGAGGAGATAGGAGCGTCGGATTGGAAAACGGACAACGGGGAAAATGCTCGGATGCATGAGACGAATACGTATGCGAATGCAATGCACATGATGACATGATATGAAAATGCATGACATAACAAAATACAAAACAAAAGACAAAAACCCGACAACGGAGGGAAAAACATAACACAGCCGGAAATGGCAAGAGTCGGAGTAACAAATATGGCAAGTTACATGCGGGGTGTTACAACACTCCACCACTACGAGAGGATCTCGTCCCGAGATCTAGGACTGAAAGAACTCCGGATATTCGGAACGGAGATGGTCCTCGCGTTCCCAGGTGGCTTCCCGGTCGGAATGGTGCGACCACTTCACTTTCAGGAATTTGATAGACTTGTTGCGAGTCTTGCGCTCAGTTTCTTCAAGAATAGCAACTGGGTGCTCATGATAAGACAAATCTTCTTGGAGGTCAATCTCTTCGAAGTCGATAGTGCGCTCAGGCGTCTTGAAGCACTTGCGGAGCTGTGACACGTGGAACACATCGTGCACGTTCGCGAAGTTGGAAGGAAGCTCAAGTTGATAGGCGAGGTCGCCTCTTTTGCCAATGATCTTGAAAGGACCCACGTATCTAGGGGCAAGCTTCCCTTTGATACCGAAGCGACGAGTGCCTTTCATTGGAGAGACGCGGAGGTAGACATGGTCTCCGATCTCGAAAGCCAAATCACGATGCTTACTATCATAGTAGCTCTTCTGACGCGATTGCGCGGCTTTGAGATTATCACGGATGACTTTACACATTTCTTCAGCTTCAGTGATTAAGTCATTGCCAAGAAGTTGGCGTTCACCAGTCTCTGACCAATTAAGAGGGGTACGGCACTTTCTGCCATAGAGAATCTCGAATGGGGCCTTGCCCGAACTCGCTTGGAAGCTGTTGTTGTAGGAGAATTCAGCATATGGAAGACAATCTTCCCATTTCATGCCAAAGGAAATGACACAAGCCCTGAGCATATCTTCAAGAATTTGATTTACTCGCTCGACTTGGCCACTAGTTTGAGGGTGAAAAGCTGTGCTGAAGCGAATGTTTGTGCCCATGGCCTTCTGGAAGGAGTCCCAGAACTTAGAGGTGAAGATGCTTCCACGATCTGAAGAAATCAATTGTGGAATGCCGTGCAAGGAGACAATTCTGGAGGTGTAGAGCTCTGCCAGCTGAGCTGCTGTGATGGATTCTTTGATAGGAAGGAAATGAGCCACTTTAGAGAGCTTGTCGATGACAACGAAGATAGCGTCATTTCCGCGCTTGGACTTTGGAAATCCAGTCACGAAGTCCATTTCGATATGATCAAACTTCCATTCTGGGATAGCAAGAGGTTGGAGGAGACCAGCTGGTCGTTGGTGTTCTGCTTTCACTCTTCGGCAGACATCACATTCATTCACGAATTGAGCAATTTCTCGCTTCATTCGAGTCCACCAATACGACTGCTTGAGATCATAATACATCTTCGTACTTCCAGGATGAATGGATAGGAGAGAATTGTGCGCCTCGTTCATTATGACTTTCCTTAGAACACCTTTTGGAACCACAATCCGGTCCTCGAAGAACAAAGTGTCTCTGTCATCAATGCGATAGCACTTGTATTTGGGAAGACCCTTGTCGATACCACGTTTCACCTTCTTCACCATGGCATCAAGGAGTTGTGCCTCACGAATTTGATCTTCCAAAGTAGGAGATACAATGAGGTTGGCAAGAACGCCTTGAGGAACAACTTGGAGATTCAGCTTGCGGAAAGCTTCACAAAGATCCGGTTGGAAAGGCTTGAGAATTAAGCTGTTGCAATAAGCCTTCCTGCTTAAAGCATCTGCAATGACGTTGGCCTTGCCTGGAGTATATTTGATACTCGGATTGTACTCTTGAATCATTTTGACCCATCGAGTCTGCCTGAGGTTGAGGTTGGGCTGAGTGAAGATATACTTGAGACTCTTGTGATCAGTGAAAATGTCCACTTGCCTTCCCAACAAGAGATGTCTCCACATAATCAACGCATGGACAACTGCCGCCAACTCAAGATCGTGAGTGGGATAGTTCTTCTCATTGGGCTTCAACTGCCGAGAGGTATAGGCCACAACTTTCTTCTCTTGCATTAACACAGCACCGAGACCTTGGAGAGAAGCATCACAGAAAACTTCATACGGCTTGGATTCATCAGGAGGAGTCAAGACAGGAGCTGTGACTAGTTTCTGTTTGAGAGTGTTGAAAGCAACGTCACACTCAGGAGACCAGACATACTTCACATGCTTCTGAAGAAGATTGGAAAGAGGCTTTGCAATCTTGGAGAAATTCTCAACGAATCTTCGGCAATAGCTTGCAAGACCCAGAAAACTGCGGAGCTGCTTGACATTTTGAGGAGGTTCCCAATCCAGAACTGCGGACACCTTCTCGGGGTTAACAGCGATGCCTTTGGCAGAGATGATGTGACCAAGGAAAAGAACTTCATCGAGCCAAAAGTCACATTTAGAGAACTTCACATAGAATTGATACTCTCTGAGCTTCTCGAGCACCAATCGCAAATGTTTG
This sequence comes from Aegilops tauschii subsp. strangulata, assembly GCF_002575655.3. Classification (NCBI taxonomy): domain Eukaryota; kingdom Viridiplantae; phylum Streptophyta; class Magnoliopsida; order Poales; family Poaceae; genus Aegilops; species Aegilops tauschii. Next base: position 249,762,390 of record NC_053035.3, read on the forward strand.
GCATGATCCTGCTTGTTCTTGGAGAAGACCAAGATATCATCGAGATACACCAGAACGAATTCATTGGTATAGGGGTTGAAGATGAAATTCATCATCCGAGAGAACACCGGAGGAGCATTGACAAGGCCGAAAGACACGACAGTATATTCATAAGAACCAAAGCTTGTTCTGAATGCTGTCTTGGGAATATCTTCTTCACGAATGCGAATCTGATGATAACCCATACGAAGGTCAAGCTTCGAGAATACTTTAGCACCTTTGAGTTGCTCAAATAGCTCATTGATGTTGGGAAGTGGATACTTGTTCTTGATTGTCTTCTTGTTCAATGGACGGTAATCGACACAAAGTCGGTCCGTGCCATCCTTCTTCTTGACAAAAAGAACACCACAACCCCATTGAGAAGAACTCGGTCTGATCAAACCCAGACGTTCTTGTTCATCGAGCTGCTTCTTCAATTCCTTCAGCTCGTTTGGTCCAAGCTTGTATGGACGCTTGCAAACGGGTACAGTACCAGGCTCTAGTTCGATAACGAACTCAACTGGCCGGTGCGGAGGCATACCCGGAAGCTCTTCTGGAAAGACATCTTGATACTCGCAAACGACTGGAATTTGAGAGATGGCATCCAATTCGCCCTTCTCATTGAGAGAGAAAAACCGAATGGTTTCATCACGAGCGGCAAAAACAATCACATCCTCAGACGAGTGTGTCAATTGAATTTTCTCTGGCAACACAATCAAGTTGAGCCTTGTGCTTAGAAAGCCAGTCCATCCCGAGAATAAGATCAATATCCGAGTCACCAAAAACAATTGGAGAAGACTGAAATTTATAGTCGCCTATCTTGATGGAAACATCCGGGACACAATTATTAGAAGTCATTTGCTTGCCCGGAGACACAATCTTCAACGGGATAGGGATCTTTTCCGTCACAAATTCATGCTTGGCAACAAAAGGTCTTGAAATGAAAGAAAGAGATGCACCAGTATCAAAAAGAACTTTTGCAGGAATATCATTAACAGGAAGATTACCCATTATCACATCAGTAGATTCCTCCGCTTGAGCTGCATTCATCATGTTCACCTTTGCAAACTGTGGATTATGCTTGACCACTGCATTGCTGGAAGATCTGACAGGAGGAGGAGGAGGAAGACGCCTCTGGTTGAAGCACTTGTTAGCATAGTGACCTTTCTGCTGACATTTGTTGCAAGTCACCTCTGAGAGTGGACGTTGATAAGGAGCATTGGACTTGGGAGCTTGATTCTGAGACTTGTTCTGATAGCCAGAGTTGGAAGAGTTTGAAGAACCATGGCCACCTTTGTTCTTCTGTTGGTAAGGCTGACGAAACGGAGGAGGAGGAGGCAACCAGAACTTCTGTTGCTTAGCTGTCACAAGTGAGGAAGAAGAAGACTGAACTGCGTCCCTGACTCTTTTCTTAGAAGCCTCACACTTGAGCTGAGCAGCCTCTTGCTTCAGTGCCATATTGTAGAATTGATAAAACTGAGTAGGCTCAACAAGAACGAGAGCTAACTGCAGATCCTCTTTAAGGCCACCTCTGAAGTGATAGATCATGCTCTTCTCATCAGGAACGTCTTGTTTAACGAAGCGAGCAAGTTTCTGAAACTGAATGTTGTATTGATACACAGACATGTTTCCTTGCTTGAGATTGCGGAACTCCTCACGCTTGCTCTCAACAACACTTTGTGGAATGTGGTGCGCTTTGAAGTCCCGACAGAAGTCAGTCCAAGTGATCACACGACCTCCTCTGGAATCTTTGTATTGTTGAAACCAATCAGCAGCTTGGTCCTTGAGCTGGAAAGAAGCGAACTTGACAAAGTCCTCAGGCCTGACATTGCTACATTCAAAATGCTTGTTGATGTCCACGAGCCAATCATCGGCATCCGTGGCCTCGGCACAGTAGCTGAAAGACTTGGGCTGATTTGCGAGAAACTGGTTGAGAGTGGCAAAGTGAAACTGATTGTTGCCTTGACCTTGATTGCCTTGATTGCCTTGCCCTTGAGTACGTTCTTGCAAGAGTTGCAGAATCATCTGAGCATTGGCGTTGGTGGCTGCCATGATTGCTTGCCATGCCTCCGGAGGTGGAGGTGGTGGCGGAGGGTTCGCTTGACTCCCTTCATTGCGATCCGGATTCTGAAGCGTTGGCGGAGCCATCCTGAAGAGGGTGACATCCGTTAGCATCTTGATAGACAAAAGATAAGTAGAATCAACGGATAGAAATTGCAACATATAGTCTTCACAATAAGCATTCGCACGAAGATGAACGAATGAATTCCGTAGTAAAACATCACACTTCCATAAGTTGAGAAGCCACTTGAAAAAGATATGGAATGAACATATGAATTCGAAGCAACTCGAATACCACAATACAAAATAAAACAAAGTATTGGCTTGCAGAATAAGCCGGAACAAACATATGATAGATATTTCGTCCGAAGTTTTTGTGGTGGGGCCCACACGGGCTCAATCGTACAGCACCATCATGTACAAGGCTGTGCACATGACATACGAAGCGTCCCCGAGTCGGCAAAGCCATGGACTCTTTAAGACACAACGAGACCACTGTAAAATCAACCGTATACAGGCGGACCACTGGACGTCGAACCCCAATCTCATATCATGCGTCTGTCGGAAAGATATCCTAAGGCTACTTGAATTCCCACTTATGAACTCCCGAAACTTTCTGGTTATGCAATCTGGTGTAGGGGATACAGGGGACACAAATATATATCACCCAAACTAGCAATCCCTAGATCCAGCTGTATCCATCCGTCAACACATAACCAAGAAACCTTCGGAAATCGTTTACCTCAACCTTCGAAAAACATCCGTTATACAAGTTATGGCAATACTCCCGAACTCCCGCCCCAGTACTGGGTGGCATCGAGGTGATCTCACCAACAACTGCATAAAAGAGATTTCGATGTCGGCGAAACTCAGGTATTCCAGAACTGCAACGATAAAATTGTGACGACAACACCTCGGAGCTCAACTCCCCGGGACACTGCCACAACCCCTAAATGACAGGAGGCACCAAGAACAATGTTCTCGTCACAAATCGATCGGAACGATTCCAAGATACCCGCGTGATCCTAAATTTTTTTTAGTGAAATTTGAGGAGAGAATAGTCAAAACTTCTACGTCAGAAGACCTCACCAGAGCGACGAAGGGACTGAGGAGTAAAAAGAATCCTACTCTCCGATATATATAATCCTAAGACTCAAAACATTTTTGTTCTAGACTCAACAACGCCAGCGATTCGATCAAGCAGGGGGCTCCTAAGTCGGGGATGGCTCTGATTACCAACTTGTAACGCCCACGATGCGGCTATATCTCCCACGTGTCGAGGCACGACTTAGAGGCATAACCGCATAGTGGTTTTGTCGCAAGAAGGGTCATCTTCACACAATCCCATGTAATGAACAAGAATGGGATAAAGAGTTGGCTTACAATCGCCACTTCACACAATACATAAATATCATTCATACATCATCCAAAATACAATCATATAGACCGACTACGGCCAAAATCCAGAGGAAAATAAGACAATCCCAAATGCTAGATCCCCGATCGTCCCAACTGGGCTCTACTACTGATCATCAGGAAAAGACACATAGTAACGACCACGTTCCTCGTCAAACTCCCACTTGAGATCGACGCCATCGTCTGCACTGGCATCGTCGGCACCTGCAACTGTTGTTGGAAGTATCTGTGAGTCACGGGGACTCAGCAATATCACACCCGCGAGATCAAGACTATTTAAGCTTATAGGACAAGAAGGGTGCAAGAGGTGAAGCTGCAGCGGCAAAAGCATATATGGTGGCTAACTTGCGCAAATGAGAGCGAGAAGAGAAGCAAAGGAACGGACGTCATCTAGCAATGACCAAGAAGAGGTCCTGAACACCTACTTACGCATACATAACACAGACCGTGTTCACTTCCCGGACTCCGCCGAGAAGAGACCATCACGGCTACACGCGCACTTGGTGTATTTTAATTGGGTCAAGTGACAAGTTATCTATAACCGGACATTAACAAATTCTCATCTGCCTCATAACCGCGGGCACGGCTTTCGAAAGATATTACCCTGCAGGGGTGTCCCAACTTAGCCCATCATAAGCTCTCACGGTCAACGAAGGATAAACCTTCTCCCGGAAAGACCCGATCAGTCTCGGAATCCCGGTTTACAAGACATCTCGACAATGGTAAAACAAGACCAGCAAAGCCGCCAGAATGTGCCGACAAATCCCGATAGGAGCTGCACATATCTCATTCTCAGGGCACACCGGATGAACACTACGTACAGCTAAAACCAATCCTCGAGTTTCCCCAAGGTGGCGCTGCAAGTGGCTCTAGTTTGGACCAGCACTCAGAGGAACACTGGCCCAGGGTTTAAAATAAAGATGATCCTCGGGCTCTAGAAAACCCGGGGAAAAAGGTATAGGTCGCAAATGGTAAAACCAAGGTTGGGCCTTGCTGGAGGTGTTTTATTCAAGGCGAACTGTCAAGGGGGTCCCATAAATCACCCGACCGCGTAAGGAACGCAAACTCAAGGAACATAATCCTGGTATAACAGTAACTAGGGCGGCAAGAGTGGAACAAAACACCTGGCATAAGAGATATTGTGATATATATAGATGCATTAATTAAATAAGAGATATTGTGATATCCCAACATATCCATGTTCCGACATGGAACAAACTTCAACTTCACCTGCAACTAGCAACGCTATAAGAGGGGCTGAGCAAAAGCGGTAACATAGCCAAACAACGGTTTGCTAGGAAAGGATGGTTAGGGGCTGACATGGCTAAAATAGGAGACATGATATAGCAAGTGATAGGTAGCGGAGCATGGCAATAGAGCGAACAACTAGCATAGCAAAGATAGAAGTGATTTCGAGGGGTGGTCATCATGCCTTCCACCCTTTACCAAAATATATAGATGCATTAATTAAATAAGAGATATTGTGATATCCCAACATATCCATGTTCCGACATGGAACAAACTTCAACTTCACCTGCAACTAGCAACGCTATAAGAGGGGCTGAGCAAAAGCGGTAACATAGCCAAACAACGGTTTGCTAGGAAAGGATGGTTAGGGGCTGACATGGCTAAAATAGGAGACATGATATAGCAAGTGATAGGTAGCGGAGCATGGCAATAGAGCGAACAACTAGCATAGCAAAGATAGAAGTGATTTCGAGGGGTGGTCATCTTGCCTGCAAGATTCTCAGAGTTGTCGAAAGCTTGATCCTCGTAAGCGTACTCGACAGGTTCCTCGTTCACGAACTCGTCTCCCGGCTCTACCCAAGACAAGAACACAAACAAACGGAACCACAATCAACAACGAGAAATGCGCAAGCAATATGATGCAAAACATGTATGATCTGCAAGATATGATATGCAATGCGTATGCGTGCTCCGGAAGGAAAATGATGAACATGGCAGTAACTTGGCAAACCAAGCATGCCACTGGAAAGATTAGATGATTTCGGTCGAAATCGATATAAAGATCACCGGAATCGGATGCACGGTTTGCAAATGGCGAGCAAAACAAGAATGACACTAAACTGCGATAAACAGCAAGATAGCACCTAAAATGCAACAAGTAGCAATGCTACAGCACCCCAACATAGCAACAAAGCACATGGCAGTAATCTACAGGAGATGCTTGACAAAAGATGAACACTGAGCTACGGCTAGTTCACAACATATCAAGCTCAAACAAGCATGGCAAAAGTGCAAAAGATTACAGGTTCACAGACTTAGTGAAAAACTAGACATGGCAGAAAACAGCATCAGGTAGCAATGTTCAGAGCACGTAATCAACATGCTACAGGAACTTAACATAGCAAAACAAGGCGTGGTAGTGTTCTACTACATTCACATGACAAAAGTCCCTTATTGGCCATAAGACAAAAAGGACCAGAAGATATGATGGCAAGCATGTAAACATAGCAAGTTTCGTTATCAGGTTTCAGACTTAGCAGAAAACAGAGCATGGCAGAAATATTAATATGTAGGCCTCTTTGTGAGCTTGATGCACTCACTACAGAGCAATTCATGACAAACCAAGCATACCTACAGCAAGATGGCATGTTTATGAAGCTATCCATGGCAAGAACAATTACATCGCATGTATGGATCAACTACAATAAGCTTGGCAAGATTGCAAATCATGTCAAGAATCTGCCAGAAATATTTTATAGCAAAAGTAGAGCTAGATTGAGTCATGCTGTGGTACTCTAAAATTGCAAACAACTGCAGTAATGGATCAAATACAACTATAGCTACAAACCATCCTTACTGAACATCTCCCAAATATGCACGGATCTCTCTGTAGCATCAAGTTTACATGGCAACAAAATTACAGCAGACAAGGACTTAGAGAAATCACCGAGTCCCTGAAATCAGCAATATTACGGGGCCTACTTTGCATGCTTGTGCTAGTCACCACAAAGATCACAAAAATAATGGTCTACACCACTGGAAAGATGGCATGGCATACTTCAGAACACATGTAGAGCTCATGCTCAAAAGATGCACAGATTAAATGATACAAAAATGACAAATCTCCAAGTTCTGATAAGAACCAGAGAATAACAGCAACTAGCCCTCTCCCAACGAAGATTTGGGCATCAAGATGACCTCTAATGAAAATGGTGCAATTGAACAAAATGAAGAGCATCACGAGACGAACAATTTGGCATATTACACACGCAAATCGGAGCTACATGCACAAAGTTATCACATCTCGAACAGGAGCACATGCTGAGATAAATTGAGGACTTGGAAGAAAAAGAGGGCTCGGGGAAAAAGTCAACCTACGGGCACGGCGATCCAGATCTGGCCGGGGGTCGTGGAACTCGGGCCGGCCGGAGCTCCGGCGAGGTCGGTCGACGGCGGAGGTTGGCACCGGCGGCGGGTGACGCTAGGTGGAGGAGGAGGCGACCGGAGGGGCGAGGAGGCGGCGGCCTCGGGAGGCGCGACGGCCGGCGGCGGAGTTGCTCGCGGCGGCAGAGTTGGCGGGACCGGCCGGCGACGGCGAGGGCAGGCGGCGGCGGGGCGCGCCGGCGCGAGGCGGCGAGGGCGGCGAACCACGGCCGCGGGCAGGCGTCCCGGGCGGCGGCGGATGGATTCGGGCCCGGCGGGCCGGCGGCGCGGGGACGGCGCGGGGCCACGTGGCGCTCAACGACTGGCTCGGGGGCGGCGGCTGAGTGCGGTGGACATGTCCGGGCGGCGGCGGCTTCGTCCGGTGGCGCGAGGAGGGGGAAGGCTAGGGTTTAGACTGCGTTTGTAAATCGGGATGCCCACACATTTATAGGTAGAGGGAGCTAGGAGGCTCCAAATGAGGTGCGATTTTCGCCCACACGATTGTGATCGAACGACCTAAAACATGGAAGAGAGTTTGGTAGGTTTTGGGCTGGTTTTAGAGGGGGTTTTTGCTGGACACTCAAATGGACATTGCGGATGCCCGGTTAACCGTTGGAGTACTAAACGACCTCCGAATGGAACGAAACTTGACCGGTAGTCTCCGGGTGGTATATTAAGGCCACTTGACAAGCCTCGGTCCATTCCGAGAAAGTTTGACACACGCACACGAAAGAAAACAAGAAGGATGCACCGGAGGAGATAGGAGCGCCGGATTGGAAAACGGACAACGGGGAAAATGCTCGGATGCATGAGACGAACACGTATGCGAATGCAATGCACATGATGACATGATATGAAAATGCATGACATAACAAAATACAAAACGAAAGACAAAAACCCGACAACGGAGGGAAAAACATAACACAGCCGGAAATGGCAAGAGTCGGAGTAACAAATATGGCAAGTTACATGCGGGGTGTTACACACTAACACCGGCTCCAAGATCACATAAAGCAGTTTTAACATAGTTTCATTTAATGGAGCATGGTACAGTGGGTACTCCTGAATCTCCAAGTTTCTTGGGTATTCCACCTTTAAAAGTATAATTAGGAAGCATGGTGGAAATTTCAGCTTCCGGTATCTTTCTTTTATTAGTAACAATTTCTTTCATATACTTAGCATAAGGATTCATTTTGAGCATATTAGTTAATCGCATACGCAAAAAGATAGGTCTAATCATTTCAGCAAAGCACTGAAAATCCTCATCATCCTTTTTTTGGATGGTTTGGGAGGAAAAGGCATGGGTTTCTGAACCCAAGGTTCTCTTACTTTACCGTGTTTCCTAGCAACAAAGTCTCTCTTATCATAACGTTGATTCTTTGATTGTGGGTTATCAAGATCAACGGCAGGTTCAATTTCTACATCATTATCATTGCTAGGTTGAGCATCATCATGAACGTTATCATTAACATTTTCATTAGGTTCATGTTCATTACCAGATTGTGTTTCAGCATCAGAGATAGAAATATCATTTGGATTCTCAGGTGTTTCAGCAATAGGTTCACTAGAAGCATGCAAAGTCCTATCATTTTTCTTTTTCTTCTTTTTAGAAGAACAAGTTGTACCAATATTATTTCTCTGAGAATCTTGCTCAATTCTCTTAGGATGGCCTTCAGGATACAAAGGTTCCCGAGTCATTTTACCAGTTCTAGTAGCCACTCTAACAGCATAATCATTATTCTTACTATTCAATTCATTGAGAAAATTATTTTGAGCTTTAAGTACTTGTTCTACTTGACTGGTAACCATAGAAGCATGTTTACTAATGAGTTTAAGTTCACCTTTAACTCTAGACATGTAATCACCCAAGTGTTCAAGCGTATCGGAATTATATTTCAATTGTCTACCAATATAAGCATTGAAGTTTTCTTGTTTAACAATAAAATTGTCAAACTCATCTAAGCATTGTCTAGCAGACTTATAACGAGGAATATCACCTTCATCAAATCTATAGAGAGAATTTACCTTCACTACCTGTGTCGGGTTATCAAGACCATGAGTTTCTTCAATAGGTGATGGATTAAGATCGTATGTTTCTTCAACAGCCGGTAAATTTAGACCATGTATTTCTTCAATAGGAGGTAAATTCTTAACATCTTCAGCTTTAATACCTTTTTCTTTCATAGATTTCTTTGCCTCTTGCATATCTTCAGGACTGAGAAATAGAATACCCCTCTTCTTCGGAGTTGGTTTAGGAATAGACTCAGGAATTGGCTCAGGAGGTGTCCAATTATTTTCATTTGTCAACATATTATTCAATAGAATTTCAGCTTCATCCGGTGTTCTTTCCCTGAAAACAGAACCAGCACAACTATCCAGGTAATCTCTGGAAGCATCGGTTAGTCCATTATAAAAGATAAAAAGTATTTCATTTTTCTTGAGGGGATGATCAGGCAAAGCATTAAGTAATTGGAGAAGCCTCCCCCAAGCTTGTGGGAGACTCTCTTCTTCAGTTTGCACAAAGTTGTATATATCCCTTAAAGCAGCTTGTTTCTTATGAGCAGGGAAATATTTAGCAGAGAAGTAATAAATCATATCCTGGGGACTACGCACACAACCAGGATCAAGAGAATTAAACCATATCTTAGCATCACCCTTTAATGAGAACGGAAATATTTTAAGGATATAAAGGTAGCGAGATTTCTCATCATTAGTGAACAAGGTGGCTATATCATTTAATTTAGTAAGATGTGCCACAACAGTTTCGGATTCATAGCCATAAAAAGGATCAGAGTCAACCAAAGTAATTATATCAGGATCAACAGAGAATTCATAATCCTTATCAGTAACACAGATAGGTGAAGTAGCAAAAGCAGGGTCAGGTTTCATTCTAGCATTAAGAGATTGCTGCTTCCATTTAGCTAATAACTTCTTTAGATCATATCTATCATTGCAAGCTAAAATAGCTCTAGCAGCTTCTTCATCCATAACATAACCCTCGGGAACAACATGCAATTCATATTTATTAGGGGGAGAGTCCTCATCATCACTATCTTCAATATTATCAGTTTCAATAATTTCATTCTCTCTAGCCCTAGCAAGTTGTTCATCAAGAAATTCACCAAGTGGCACAGTAGTATCAAGCATAGAAGTATTTTCATCATAAGTATCATGCATAGCAGAAGTGGCATCATCAATAACATGCGACATATCCGAATTAATAGCACAAGCAGGTTTAGGTGTCGCAAGCTTACTCAAAACAGAAGGTGAATCAAGTGCAGAGCTAGATGGCAGTTCCTTACCTCCCCTCGTAGTTGAGGGATAAATTGTTGTTTTTGCGTCTTTCATGTTCTTCATAGTGACCAGCAGATATAAATCCCAAGTGACTCAAAGAATAGAGCTATGCTCCCTGGCAACGGCGCCAGAAAATAGACTTGATAACCCACAAGTATAGGGGATCGCAACAATTTTCGAGGGTAGAGTATTCAACCCAAATTTATTGATTCGACACAAGGGGAGCCAAAGAATATTCTCAAGTATTAGCAGTTGAGTTGTCAATTCAACCACACCTGAATAACTTAGTATCTGCAGCAAAATATTTAGTAGCAAAGTAATATGGAAGTAACGGTAACGGTAGCAAAAGTAATATTTTTGGGTTTTGTAGTGATTGTAACAGTAGCAACGGAAAAGTAAATAAGCGAAGAACAATATGTGAAAAGCTCGTAGGCATTGGATCGGTGATGGAGAATTATGCCGGATGCGGTTCATCATGTAACAATCATAACATAGGGTGACACAAAACTAGCTCCAATTCATCAATGTAATGTAGGCATGTATTCCGAATATAGTCATACGTGCTTATGGAAAAGAACTTGCATGACATCTTTTGTCCTACCCTCCCGTGGCGGCGGGGTCCTAACGGAAACTAAGGGATATTAAGGCCTCCTTTTAATAGAGTACCGGACCAAAGCATTAACACATAGTGAATACATGAACTCCTCAAACTATGGTCATCACCGGGAGTGGTCCCGATTATTGTCACTTCGGGGTTGCCGGATCATAACACATAGTAGGTGACTATAGACTTGCAAGATAGGATAAAGAACTCACATATATTCATGAAAACATAATAGGTTCAGATCTGAAATCATGGCACTCGGGCCCTAGTGACAAGCATTAAGCATAGCAAAGTCATAGCAACATCAATCTCAGAACATAGTGGATACTAGGGATCAAACCCTAACAAAACTAACTCGATTACATGATAAATCTCATGCAACCCATCACCGTCCAGCAAGCCTACGATGGAATTACTCACGCACGGCGGTGAGCATCATGAAATTGGTGATGGAGGATGGTTGACGATGGCGACAGATTCCCCTCTCCGGAGCCCCGAACGGACTCCAGATCAGCCCTCCTGAGAGGTTTTAGGGCTTGGCGGCGGCTCCGTATCATAAAACGCGATGAATCCTTCTCTCTGATTTTTTTCTCCCCGAACATGAATATATGGAGTTGGAGTTGCGGTCGGTGGAGCAACAGGGGGCCCACGAGGCAGGGGGCGCGCCTAGGGGGGCAGGCGCGACCCCCACCCTCGTGGACAGGTGGAGGCCCCCTGACGTGGATTCTTCTTCCAGTATTTTTAATATTTTCCAAAAATAAGTTCCGTGGAGTTTCAGGTCATTCCGAGAACTTTTGTTTCTGCACATAAATAACACCATGGCAATTCTGCTGAAAACAGCGTCAGTCCGGGTCAGTTCCATTCAAATCATGCAAGTTAGAGTCCAAAACAAGGGCAAAAGTGTTTGGAAAAGTAGATACGACGGAGACGTATCAGCCCACAATACATCGGACAAGAGTAAGAAGATGTCAGCGAGAAACAAGATAAATGCTGCGAAGAAGGAGCATCACCATCGCACGGGGTCAGGTGGCTACCTCAAAGCCCGGCCGTTGTGGGCCAAGGCTAAGAATGACCTGCTTGATAAAGGGGTCGAACCAGACACATTGAACTGGCCAGACCGTTCACGGACTTGGTTCTTCGGGGTTGGCGGAACCTTGGACCCTGTAACAGGGAAGTGCGTTTGGACGAATGAGCAACTGCGAATACCCGTCACGAAGCTTCAGGACTATATCGCCGCAGCGCGGGAAGGGACGTTCATTCCCGACAGAGAGAACGACGAGCTCACAATGGCCCTCGGGAATCCTGAGCACCCTGGACGGACACGAGGCACGCCAGGCTCTGTTCCGTGGAAGGCTGGGTTTTCAGACGCGGGCGGTTACAAATGCCAGGAGAGGAGGAAGAAAGTGGAGCAGACCCAACTGTAGAAGCTGCACGCAAGGGTACAAGCGCTAGAGGAACGAGAAGCAGTTCGCAGCAAGCGACCTGCCGAAGCTAACCCCGAAGCTACCCCGCCATCTCAGCGGAGAAGCAGCGTGGCTTCCACCGAGCTGCTTCAGGAGCCTGTCTTGACGGCTCCTGCTAGCTACCCCGTGGATGCTATCACGGAGTCTCAACATTGCCACCTTATGACGCAATGACAGCAATTCAAAGTCAAGGCGGTTGTCGGCTCTGTTCGACCTCCTGAACCAGGCGCAACTTTTCATTGCCGTCCGATTCCAGAAGGATATGGTAGGGTGACGGTGGACGAAATAACGGAGGGATTTGAGGACCTCGAGCTTGAGCACCCTACCGGTGAAGGGGAGACTCGGCTGGGTTCTGCTCTGAAGACTCCATGCCTATGGCGAAAGGAGCTCATCGACCTTCCGAACTGGACGCCTCCGCCTCCTCCTCCTCCTCCGGCGAGTCAGGGCACTCCGCCTCCTCCTCCGGCGAGTGATCAGGGCACTCCGCCTCCTCCTCCGGCGAGTGATCAGGGCACTCCGCCTCCTCCTCCGGTGAGTGATCAGGGCACTCTGCCTCCTTCTCCGCCTGCGGCGGCGCGCCTGAGCAGCCAGCCTCCTCCTTCTCTGCCTCATCAGCAAGGGCGGAAGAGACCCGCCGCCGCTCCGGCTGCTCCAGCGCGTCGTAGTCCTTCTCCTCCTCCTCGTAAGCAAGGAAAGAAGACAGCCGCAACCACTCCGTCTGCTCCGGCGTCTAGCAGTACAGCCAGAGGCGGGAGGCAATGCAGATTCGGTCCATCTCTCAAGCCTCTAGAGAAGTTACCATACGAGAGGACCGTGGAGGAAAACGCGAAGATCGTGAAAGACGAAGTGAGGGACTTCTTTGAAGCGGTGAAAGCAAAGAAACATCCACCTTCGGAGGAGAAGATAGATCTGGTGAAAGCGAAGCGCACTATCGATGCCCTGAAGCGACCACCACCTTCTCCGCCGCCATCCAACTATGATCGCATTATTCAAAGGTCATATATCGAAGCGGAGCGGTCGGGAAGTACTATCAGTGATCAAAGGTTAGCAAAACGACGAGCTGGGAAAAAAATTGCCCAGCTCGGCGAACAAGCGAACCAATCGTGCCCCCCGCTCAAAGTGTCTAGCGATATCGTCGCTGATCATTCAGAGATTTTGCCCGATACCACTTGGAGATTACCTGCCCGACGATGTACATTATGATACACTGGAGTTGGACGAACACAAATACCATTACGGGAAGCCTCTCGTCAAAGATGAAAGATCTCTAACAACAATGATGCGAAGATTCCATGATTGGTACATGAAAACCTGCAGAGAGTCTGGGGAGAAGGATACTTTGACGCTAAGAGTTAAAGAGGAGCATGACCTCGTTGGAATTGATCTGTTGTCTGTTCCATTTGATGATTTTTTCCAGTTTTTCAATCAAAAGGCCCTCGATAAATTAACGGTCACTTGCTACTGTCTGTAAGTACTACTTCTGTCATTAAGTCTCTATATATTGCTCAGCTCTTTCATTGCATGTATATATAGTTATCCTCATTATATTATGCAGATTGAAGATCGCCGAATTGAAGAAAAGACAAATCGGTGATATTGGGTCAATTAACACAAATCTCATAGATGCATTTACGGTTAAATTTCATGCCAAAGATACCGAGGCCAACTTGCTACGATCGTTGGTAATAAATCAAACAAAGATATAACACTCTTTCCTTACAACTTCAAGTGAGTGTTACTGTCTTCTGCATATTCGGTTTCCCTTATTAGTCGAGGTTATAGTAATGTAATTGATGAGTTATGCATGCGTGCGCAGGTTCCACTATATTCTCCTAGAGATTAAGCTTGAGCAGGGACTAGTAACCGTCTTAGACTCGAGACGAAAAGATCCCCAGGAGTATGCGGACATGACTGAAATGCTCGAGAAGTAAGTTAAATGGATCATTATCGCACCATATCGGCAACTTTGTTCATTTCCTGATATCAAGTAATTGTTTTCTTTTCTGGCAGGGTTTGGAAAAAATTCACCGCAAAAGCTCCAGGACTGCCGGGGAAGCTGCGATTTACACACCCGAAAGTAAGTACTGCTAGCTAGTTCCGCGCATCTCCTAGTGATTCAAGCGCTAATTTCATCAATATCATTTAGCATGCTTGCTTATCAGTTTGATTGACCTCTATTTCTTGTAAAGTGGTTGTGGCAGGAAGCCGGGAATAATTACTGTGGATACTACGTTTGCAAGTCCATCCGCAACACGACCTGTGAGCGGGGCTACTCTAAAAAACAATATGAAGTGCGTAAGCAATAATATTCACAATTTTATTTTAATTTCCATCATTTGTGTTGAGTTTCATTCATTCATATATATGTATTGACCCCCTTCTTCAAATTAGTTGTTTCATATGCGGGGTAAACTCCTAGCACCAGACCGTATGCGAGCAATTCAAGAGGAATTGACGGCATTCTTTCTTGACCATGTGATCAATAAAGACAGAGAATACCATATGGAACCTGAGTTCATATATAATTAGGGGATTATATTGCAAGAGATCTTATATTGTATATATGTAGCCAGTAGCGTCGGATAGATATGCGAGCAAGTTGTTCATGACGATCTTCTGTACTTAATGGTTTCCTTCATTTGATTACTAGCTAGCGTGTCGAGTCATCTCTATACATATAGTACGTAGTATCGACCAAGCACGGAGATAAGAGAGGACACTTCTCTCTATTAATTAGCTAGCTAACACAATATATGAAACACCTAAATTAACCCTACAAAACCCCCTAAACCCACCATTTCAAAAAAAACCTCAGCTCCTGCCAGCTGCTGACGCATGTATGCCTTTTGGTCCCGGTTGGTGGCCACGTGGAGGCCCATCTGTCCCGGTTGATGTAAGAATCGGGACTAAAGGTATAGGGCTTTAGTACCGACCTTTTAGTTTTGGTTTCCCAACCGGGACAAATAAGCCTTACGAACCGGGATAAATGACTTTTTTCTACTAGTGACGAGTAAGCTGACGTGCTTGGCCCTCGAGCTTCCACGTAAATGGATTGAATGGATGGCCTTGGCAATGGGGACACACATGATAACTCCGTTCATGGGTTGCTATGATCGATGGGACTGGCCTGTCTTCAAGTTTTCCCACGAGTTATGATTTTGGTGATGTAACTCCATCAAGTTGTCACGGACCTTCCCCACTAGTCATGATTTTTGTTGGTTTAAACTCCATCAAGCCCGTCCACTTCAGTGCCACTAGTGATGTTGTCGATTTGTGCATCAAATTGTCTAGTTAAGTGTCACTGGACTCACCAGTGATATACTGTTAAAAAAAACATCGGCACGCCCCATCGTAGTCCAAGTCCAAGCAAACGACTTCACACAACAACAAAAGGGTGGTCTAAGCAAACGTGCGCCCTTTCTTTTCACTTCTTCTTATTCCTCGCGCGACACGCGCATTCACCGCTTTCTACCGTCACCAATGATGCACGTCGTTCCCGCCTCTTTCTTCTCCAATCTAGCCGCTCTTGCGATCATCTTCTTCCTCCCCGCGCTGATCATTCCTCATAACAACATATCCACACTGTCAGTCTTCGGGTTCTCCCCTAGAGAAAGTCTTCGGAATCTAGCCTATCTGTATAGTTTAATCCGTCGATAAGATATTCGCTCGAGAAATAACTTGTCGAGTACCAACTTGTGATACTGCACCAAATTATATTACATGAACTAGGAGTTGCTGTAAATTTGTCGACCAGAGAACAGAAATTCATATACTACTCCTGCCCCTTGTCCTCCGGGGTTGCAGGGCATGGGGCTGGACTGGCACCGGACACACACAGCACAGACACAGTGTGCCATTACCATGTCAGCTACCCCGTTGGCAGCTAGCATGCACGTATCGTGGCGTGGGTTGGCCCGGCTCACGTGGTGGTCACCCTCCCCGTCCCGGCCTCCGTAGGTTAGGTTGGCAGCGCATGCCGCATGGTCAGCACCCACATGCGACGCCACAGACGACGACAGGAAGGCTAGGCCACGTACCAGATATGGAGTGCGGAATAGATGGCACGTATCAGCTGTACGTATCTCATGCATGGGCGATCCATGGATCAATGCATGCATCGATAAGCGAGCGAGGGAGCGAGTGGGGTGCGGTTGGTGAGCTTTGGCTCCTTGTTAAGATCGGGCGGGGTTGATAAGATAAAACGGACTCGATCGCTGGCGGGTAGTGCTTACTTCTTCTTCTTCTCGGTAAAAGCCAAGAGACAGACCCTAAAAAAAAAAGCCAAGAGACAGATTGGCGGAGAGCAGCCACGCATGGTCTCGTGCGTACAGGCAGGCGTGTATCATTGCACGGCAAAGGTAGCAGCAGGCCCGTGGTGGCCCGTCCTCGATTGTACTATGTGGGCATGCACGCGGCGTGCATCAGTGCATGCATGTTTCCATTGATGATTGATGAGGTAATATGCGGTCCTTGAACTTGTCTTGCATGTGATACTTTGGTCCTAAAACTTGCAAAAGCAAACTATCTAGTCCTCGAACTTGTCCTAAAGGTGCAAATTTGGTCCTGGACGAATCAGATGCAGCCATGTGGAGCCAGCTCGGCCGAGCCGGTCAGCGTCGTGCATTTTGCATTTAGCCCCTGCCTTCTGTTGATTTCAACCCGCAGTATACCTCGTGGCTGTCAAAGGATATCACCTGAAGCGTCAGGTCAGGCTCCTCGTCGGCTTGCTGCTGCTGCCCAAGCCCCAGGTTGTGGCCGGAGTGGAGGAGAGGGAGCACGCCGGTGGTGGCCTGAAGCTGTCGGGGCACCCGAAGCTGACCTCCTCGTCGCCACCCATGAGGAACGGCATCGGGCCCAGCAACGCCCGCGCGCGCGCCGGCGCAGCAAGGGAGGCGGCTTCCTTGCTGCTGCTCCGCCTGCGCCGCCGCAGGGTGCACCGGCGCGTGCGCCTTGATGCCGATGGGATACAGCACGAGCGAGCCATAGAGCTGGAGGGAGGCCACATCGGCGTAGCCGTAGGGGTAGGCCTCGAGCTGGTGCACCGCACGCCGGCCAGCGTGCGCTCCCGCCGGTGCGCGTTCTGGTGCCCGCCCAGCGCCTGCGAGCTGAAGAACTTCCCCTGGCAGTAGTTGCACGTGAACACCCGCCGCCGGTCCTGTCGGTGGTGCTCGATTTTGCGGTTGTGGTGTCGGCGGCGGTGACGGTGAGCGACTGGTCGAGGGCGAGCTTGGGGCGGGAGGAGGTGTTGGATGCCTCGTTGTTAGGCGCCGCCTGGCTGCTGATGTCGGACAGTTGATCCTCACGCACCTCTTGGACGCTGCTACTCTTCGTCTCTGAAGTCTGAACAATCTCTCTCTCTCTCTCTTCAAATCATATTGAACAAACTCAGCATGAACAATCACAGCAGGCAATGCAATGCAATGGAATGGAATGGCTTTACCGAGCTGCACATCAATCAGCAGCTCATGGCAACAAACAAATCATCAGTGTAAGTGGAAAAGAACAACAGAGTACACATCGGCGATCTTCAGAGAAGCAGCACGGCCAAGGATTTCAGCCGGCAGGACATGGCGTCGGCCATGGCGGCCGCGTTCTCCCGGGCGATGCAGCTCCAGCTCTGCTCGCTGCCCGAGACCCGGCAAGCCGTCGCGAAGTCAAGGATCTTGCCGAAGATTCTGAACATCTCTACAAGTTGATCCTGTCCTGGCCGGTGGCGAACACTGTTGGAATCCATGGGTGCGTCCGGGTGCGCGGACGCCTCGGTCCACTGGAGCAGCGGTGTCAAGCCGAGGTTCATCTCGAACACCTTCCACACCACCTTGTCCCTTCTATTCGCCGGGTCACACCACGAGACGCAGAGCATGAACATGGACGCGCAGCAGACCAGCGCCGGCGTGTAGTCTCGGAGCCGTGGCGGCGGCCGGGACGTCTGGACGACGGACCATGAGCCGGCGTCGAGATGGTAGGCGACGAGCGTGTCGGACTCGCAGTAGACGTAGAACGTGTCGCCGCAGACGTCGCCGGAGCATGCCAGGCAGACGTCGCCGGAGCATGCCAGGCCGACGTCGGTGGGGAACCAGGCGATCTCGACCCATTTGTCGGTCATCGGATTGTATATCTCGCCGGCCACGAGGGGCTCGTCCCATGGCCCTCGGTCACCCACAGCGATAAGAGCTTGCCTTGCCTGAGCTGGATGTTTCTCTTGCTTGGCAACCTTGCCGTGACCGTGAGCTGGGCCAGTGGAATCGGTGTCCTCGTTCAGTACATCCCTGAGACGGAGCCACCGGAGTGAGAGCCCATGCGGGTCCTCGTACACGACGGAGGTGCCTCCCAGCCGGAACTTGCCGCCGGTGTTGGCGCGCCGGATATGCTTCTCGACGCGGGCGTGCACAAAGCTGCGACTGGCGGACATCTCAAATACCCCCAGCACCGGCCGTGACCGGGCCGGTCGCGCCGATGAGGGGGCTGGACACAATGACTACCTTCTACGTCTTGGTCTTGACAAAGCCGGCGCTCGACCCCTCGGAGCGGCCGTCGACAACGTAGAGCTCGTCCCCGACGCCCACGACGGAGAACAAGAACCTACCTTTGAGCGGGGCCGCCCCGACCCGGCGCCACCGATGCGCGTCGAGCGCGTGCACGGCCGTGGCGGCGGACGCACCCCAGCCACTGTTCGCCTCGATCCCCGAACAGGTACAGCCAAGGCGTCGTGGCCGCGCGCGGCCCCTCTGGGTGCAGGCAAGGAGCGAGGCCAGCGGTTTATTTGACAAAACGTCAGGGGGGTATCTGCAAAATGGCCAGCAACGACCGGACCGGTCCGGCTGGCTCCACTTGGCTGCTCCTGATTGGCCCAGGACTAAACATGCACATCTGAGACAAGTTCGAGGACTACATAGTTAGCTTTTACAAGTTTAAGTACCAAAGTATCACATGCAAGACAAGTTCATGGACCTGCCGTGCTATTACCTCATGATTGATTCACAGAGGGCTTGGTAACATGCACATGGGGTGGTGGCAGTGGTGGACTTGGTAAAAGATACAGACCGGGGTTACGTACACGTACGAATACGACGTGGATGTGAGAGTCTGGCTTAATACAAATAATAAACTACTCATATCAACAAAGAATAAGAATTTTAAAGTTAAGCGTGTTTGGCTTAGAGTAATTTTATGATGAATGACCGACCGATGCGTATGCGTGAGGATAAAGTGTGCAGAAAATACTAGTTTTGATCTGCGAGGCCAGTCTTGATCTCATCGGGCATAACAAGGCGTTATAGTGGACGGACTTTTTTCGCGACGAATGAACGTAGTGCGTACGAAGAATGGTATGGGTCAGCGCGCGCGTCTTAGTCACCACGACTAAGGCGTGGGAGTACTACTTCCGTGCAGGATGGCCGGCAGGATCGTTTGACACCCAAAACTCGACAGCGAGGTATTGATCCACTTGTGATTTGTCCAGCGTGCGTACGTCTGTCGACTCGGATCGCTGCGACCAGATCAAGTCTGGTGATCAGGTGGGTGTCAGGTGCTCATGCCGTCGCCTGCACGATCGAACCGCTGTCACGCGAGCTGGGCCTCAACCGCGTGCCTACGTAGTTGAATACTCGAATGGCAACCAACCAAATACTTTGCATAGAAATTCAATTTGGTTCAGTTCCCAGATACAATTCAGTTTCGTGTTGGATCATCAATTCTGCCCACTGAATCGATAATGTTAGGTTACAGAGAATGGATCATGAAACTTTTTTTAAATGGAAAACAGAACTAAATGAGGCAAACATCACTAAAAGTACATCTGGAATTGTCTCCAGACACAACTCCATCCACGTTTATTTTGAACAAACCATCATCAGGAGGAATCCATGACCAGGAGGAATCCATGACCGGACCCTCGGCGCGGGTGGTTCATTTAATGCATGATGTCCTGTGGTTTTTTTGATCAAATCCAACTCGCCGAGGAACTTTGAGATGAACATGTTTGTAGCTTTTCCTTTTTGCGGGTGAAACATGTTTGTAGCTAGTGTGAGTCTCGTGCTCGCCTTCATATATTAACTTCCTTAGTGGTCACCATATTAAATAAGGAAAAGATCCAAAATAAACTTTAAACTTGTAGACCAATACTAAATTGGCCAACATGGCAGATCGAACCCAGCATCGTGGGCTGCGGCCAGACTGGGCCGGCTCATTAGGCCTGAAGCGTGTTTTTTTTTGCATTTTTTTTCTAAACCGCGCCACAAAAGAACATGTAAAAATAAGAGCACCAGTGAAACAATATTAAATAAGGGAAAAGATCCAAAATAAACCTTAAACTTGTAGACGAATACTAAATTGGTCGACGTGACAGGTCGAACCCAGCATCATGGGCTGCGGCCAGACTGGGCCGGCCCATCAGGCCTGAAGAGTGTTTTTTCTGAACCGCGCCACAAAAGAATGTAAAAATAAGGGCATCCGTGAAACCATATTAAGTAAGGAAAAATATAATAAAGCACGGATTGACTCCGTCGGGTTCATCATCGCGTAATTTTGCATAAAAGCCCATGTGGTTTTTTTATTCAATCCGCAGTACTAATTTTTTATAGAAAAAAAGGTTCGACCACCAAAGGGCGTAACCAGTTGAGCTAGCGCTTCCTTAGGTAAACTAGTAGAACGCCCGTACGTTGCCACGGGCTTTTTGAAGAAAAAAAATGCTACTCATGGTGCTAAAATAACCGAGAACAATGCATGTCTCAGCTACCACACATCTCAGATCCTCGGTTCTCAGGTAACACGTAGTTCGACTCAGATACTAAAACTACATAAAAACATATAATCATGTCTTCTTCTGAATAAAAATATTGTAGTACACAACAGATTCAGTTATTGTGACCACTATAAATATCTATCTTCTAGTGCAAATATTTATATCTCCGGTTATTGTGACGGCTATCTATATTTATCTTCTAGAACAGATACTTATATCCAGAAGACATACATTTGCAAGTGTTTCTTGCTGCCAAAACCTACGTTTAGCTAAAATAAGTAGACGTAGCATAAAATTTGAGATGAGCATAGCACAACAAGGCCAGCTTGCCTCCATGTCAGAGAAAAAACAACTTGACTGCTCCTACTTTCGTACGCAACATCTGTGCTAGTACATAACTAAGAGGACTATTGAAAATGACGGGTGATCACTCGACGGCCGCCGATGCACATTTTTTATATCGCTTCACTTCTTCGAAGAATGAATTGCTGTCGTGTTCACCATGCAAAGAACATTTTTGATGCAGACAACATACGGCAGCAAATACAACATAGATGTGCGTTCTTGTTTCATACTAACCTGGGTGGATGCGGTAAAAACGCCATGGACAAAGCGGTCGCTAGGATGGAGATATGAACACCAAATGAACCATATATAATTTCCAATATTAATGTGACAACATCTCTACTAAATAGGGAATAATTATCTCTATCAATAAGCAGAAGCAAACAACTGAAAGAAGATAACTATCTCATTTCAATCCTTACATTCACACGCCAATTTGGCCTCACCTCGGCGCCCCAGCCTCACTTTTGAAAGCCTGCAAGAGCGCGAGAGATGGGAGTAAGCACAATATTCTGCAATCAAACGAAAGAGAGTCAGGGAGCAATTAGCATTTTTGCCGTGCTCCCCTGCTCAGACCATATCGGTGCCGCCACATCTCGTTCAGAAAAAAAAGCAGTAGCAACAACACCCAATCCCCATCGAGATATCTCAAGCAAGGTGCCCCTTCTCTTCTCTACACATCACCACTCCTCACCATCCAGCACTGGCGGAGCCTCATAGAGGCCAAACAGATCATGACCCTGCCTTCCAAAACTGCAAGCAAAAAATTACTACTATACATACTAAGTGTTTGATCCAACCCATTAGTGAATAATACTCCTCCCAACCCCATTATTATTAGATGAATACCCTCGAAGGATACACACATGCATATTCATGTGTGAAGCTAGCTAGCTACTCCATGCACTTGATTGAATGTTGTACGAGCAGCTTCCTGCTGCATGTGCACATAATGCTTGCTTACTGCTACATTAGATGGATTCACCCGGCTGGTGGCTGCCTGCTGCATATGTTGGCATTAGGTCGATTCGCCCCCGCTTGCTGCTGCGCCTACACGGACCATCTCGTGCTATGCGCGCAATCGCCAAGACGATGAGCTGACGGCCGTTGATGAGCCAAGCTGCCAAAGGATGGAAGGAGCAAGATATGTTCGATTACAGTGTAATTTTACTTCTAGGCTATTTTGAATTAAAAATTTGCTTTGAGTTGAAAATTTGCCCCTCCCCCCTTGATTGCTTGCCACGCTTCGCCACTGCCACCCAGCGCTGCTCCTCCTCTTCTACATCCATCTCCCACAAGTGGCTTGCGTCACCCCTCCCCCAGCTCCCTCCTATCAACGGATGGCCGTGCTCCACCCGCACCCTCGTCGCAACGTCCGTGCTCCAGCCACACTTATGAAGCCGCATAGAGAGCGCAGGCTCCCTTCCTCTTCCCTGACCGTGGCAAGGGTGAAGTTGCCGCCCCGTGCTCCCTAGACCTCCATCCGCCCGTGATCCATCCCCCTACCATCCAGAACGGGCAGAAAAAAAAGAACGGGGCCATCCCGTACTCCCTTCCCCTCCTCCACAACCAAGCAACTGCCACATGCTCGTCCACCAAGCCTCAACCGTGGCGCCCGGATCGAGCATGAATGCACGCGCCGCCTGCCGGATCTGGCACGGATGCGCGCGGTGGCTCCTGACTTCCCTGATTTATAGGAGACGCCGTGTTGGGCATGCGATGCCCTGTCGATCGATGGGGTGAGGGAGGCTAACGACACCAAACTACAATGTACTTCCCTTTAATAGTAGAGATATATGGAATTTTTTATTATAAATTCTTGATCAACCAATATTTAGCACCTGGGGAGCTGGGCCAATAAATAAAGCCTACATGCTATAAAACGAATAGGAAGGCTCATATGGACACAAAATCAAGCATCTATCCCCATTGGATGTACATATTTTAAGCATGAGCACTTTTGAGTTTCAGTTATACAGGTTGTTTTAGTAAATTTGAAGTGCAAATGTGTGATATATTAAGAGATTTACTCACACTGCATGTGCAGTACATGAGCGGCAGCCGGCAGGCATAGCAAACAACGAGATTCTAAACTTCGCAGAAAATACAAGATCACCTTCCAATCTGAGTATAAAAGGGTCTCATTCAGATCCAGAACTATCATAAAAGACAAGTCTTTTAGGAGGCATGTCTAGGAGTTTTTCTGATGATGGTGAAACAAATCCCTACATTACATATAGTTTTTAGTATCGCAAGGAGCGTACAGTTGACAATATACAAAATGGTACACCAATAACAAAAAGACTGCCCTTTTTTACTAACCTGAATTTGATCTTCAATTTGGCTCCTGACTTCAAGTAGAGGTCAATATAGCAGCAGCAAGAACTGCATAATAGAACATACAATTTATACTAAGCAGGCAAAAAGAAGGAATCACTGAACAGATAAGCAATCTAAGCAGACAATTAAGATGTTACTACAGAGCCTAGCTAGCTGCTCAGGTTTATCAGTAAGCTCACGGCATGGTCCTTCCCTGTCATATGCATTTGCATAGAGCAATCCAGAATATGCACATAGAAACATTACCATGCAATGATTTACATCCAGGTTGAATAGATTATAGCCAAAAATTTAGTATGAATGTCACCTGCCCTTCGTACCGATCGCAGTAAATAAAAACATATAATTTGATGCATTTTTTCTTCTGTTACGGTCTAATGACATGGTTGGTACAATTTAACATACCTTCCCTAGTCCAAAGGGGACACAAGCTTCTATTGATAGTCCAAAGAGGCTAAATATGCATGCTTAAACAATACACCATGTCTATTTAGTCACATGTGAGCTCTTCTTGATCATGAAAGGTACCAGGTACCACAAAAATAGTTCAGCACCATCCAAATTAAATAAGGACCGAATAAATTGGCAATGAATCCTAATGCAATGATTGGAATAAGAATAAGACAAAAAAAGAGAAGCAACATAATAAACAGAGAAAGATTAAACAGACAGGTGATATAATGTCTGCCTCTTCTCGGAAAATCTAATGGAAACTCTATCAATTTCAAGTACTCTTATTATAGATAACATCAGCATAAAACTTATGTATATCTATTGATTCAAGGCTACGGATTTCTTTCTTGAAAAGGAAGACAATTTATATATGAAAGGTAGCGGCTTTCATCGAAAAAGATTCTTGCTCCTGACACATAATTTCTTTACTGGTTTCTCAGCTACGGAGAAGAAAACGATTTCTTAGTCACACACAGAATTAATGGACACCAAGAGCATTTGCACATTTCAATTCACTTGATGCTTCAAAAAAGTGTCTCCTCTGCCCGAACAACTGAACAAATGTTGAGAACTCAGAGGCCATGGCATGCTAGAAAGGGAGGGAGGGAAAGGAGGAAATATTACATGAACAGCAGCTCGGGTCTCCCATGTCAGCTCACCCCCTCAAGCAGGCCCAGATCTCTTTCCTTGCGCCCGTTCAAACAATCGATCCGTCCGTTGCGTGCAGGGGATTCCACAAATGCGTCCTCTCATAGCCATGGCGGTGAACCTGCAGAGCAAACACATGCAATGACTGAAATGAATGGGATGCTTTGCTCGGTTCTTCGAGGCCCATGCATACTCGAACAGATTAATACCTGTGTTCATCCTCCAAACAGGGCACGGCCGGCACGGTCTCCTCCAATCAGTGCAACACGACCACGCCCTGCTCTGTTCGATGGCGTCTGCGTCGTCCGTGGGGATCCACAGCGGCGGCGGCGTCCGTGGGGATCCGTGGCCAATTCTTTTAATGATCAAACATGACTCTTGCATAAGTGATATTAGTATCTGATTAAGATGATTTTTAAGGCACCAAAACAAGAACTGGGTGAAGACAACAATAATATATATTAGTATCCGAGTAAGATGATCTAGCTAAATACCTGTGGGTTGCCACAGAATAACTCCTCTTGACATGCACGTCAATTGCCTCCCTTTAATAGCCCCAAATGCATAAGTTTACAACTACAAGTCGTGCGTGGGAACAAGATCACAAACATATATTCATTTCATTGATCAAAATAGATTTATAATAACTAATTTCATTTGTCGAAATAGACCAGTAATCGTAGAAGAAGAAAAGTAATATACAACATATATTATAACTCCGCACTACGGCCAACCGGCTACATCACCCATGCTGGTAAACACCTTCGACAACTAATAAAATTTCTAATATCATCCACCTTGAATAATATAATAACATTCACTTTCATTTTATTTTTATCTTGGAGCCTCATGGTCACATGTTCTAGGAAATTTTAATTTCAGACAGCAATGGTATCTACCAGCAAAAAGATTTCTAGATGTACAGAAATGCAGTATATTTCTGTGTATGGCATCATCACAATTATCCATGCCATTATAGGATCTATCAATTCAAAATAAGTGAAAATAATGGGTGTTATCCCAGTTTGCGAAATTGATGAAGTTTTACCTTGGCACTGAAGCTGCTGGAGAACTACATCGCAAGCAACCCAGAGGACGAAGCTTCCTTGACTTCCTTTTGATACTCATTTGCTCAGTCCCATGCTTATCAATGGTGGCTGCAGAAACTGGAATCAAGGAGCAAGCTATGCTTTTGCGTCTTTTTCTTGGCCCTCCTAAAAAATCATTAAACAGTTAGGCAATTAATTCAGCGGGGTAAATGCGGAAAATTGTATGTGTTCCTATCCTTGGAGTGAATATCCTAAGTAAAGTCGAAGCAAAGGAGGGCCAATATGCTAACAGTTCATAGCACAAGTTTAACATACATGACAAAAAAATGCCGTTGCTGCATTTTTGCAGAGCATGCCTACCATGAGATGAATATTAGAAGACTGATTGGGCCGAGAAGGCTGAGAAAGATCATCGTGATGGTGCTGGTAAACACATCTTGGGTTGGTTGGCTGGATTATACATTCACTCTCGATGGAAATCCCCAACCAGAATGTACATTTTCTAAACCAGCAGAATATCAAAGAAGAAATTCTGGTTTTTGGTTGGTTGGACATCAATCCACATATTAAATTGATTCTAAACCCAGAACCAACACTACAAGCACAACATTAAGTTTATGGGTTCGAAAGGTACATCAAAAAGTATCTACAAACAGTTTAACTTCGAAACAAGAGATTGAGATGCATGTCCGTATGTAGGTTTATTTGTTTTCTTAGCAGTGAAAGTAGGAGAGACTCTTACTGTTCAATTAGGCTATAGAAAAAACAAGTCCATTTCTCTTGTCAAGCAAAATAACTCAGGAAGCTAATTAATAGTGCAAACGGAGCTTACTTTTTTCTAAGGAAATTATTTGCTTCACATGACATTTGTTCCTGCAATATTATAATTATAATATCATGTATTGTTGGTAATAGGCAAATTTATATCTGAACAAATTCTATGAGAGAGCGACGGGGCTCCATGAAACTACACGGCTCCCTGAAACTACACATTATACCCTTTGTGTTAGTCAAAATCAAAAAATAGCTAGGCATTGGTAATCATGATTGTACCTTATAATCAAGTTATTTGTTGCGTTGATGTCTGGGTTGAAGTATATCCGAGACTGCTCAGTCGTACGCAAGATAGCATCTGAAATTCAGTGCATACAATCAGAGGCATGTTACCTCCAGAAATCCCTATCAAAAGACACTGGTTTACTTCCCTGCATTACATATGCCAAAAGATACTAAGCATAACATTAACCCATTTAGTTGTCTAGATAACCAGATTAAATCATAAGCACTACATGGTTCTTATTTCAGTGAAAAGGAATACCGTTGAATAATGATTACCAATGCATGTCAGCATGCATAATTCAGAAACCACACATTTAATCATTTAGGGGGCAGATACATTTGTTTTCAGAGCCTGCAACTATGAAATGCTAGACAAGTTTATTGTCCTACTAAAAATATGAGGAAATTATCAATGTCAAAGTTGCTGTGTCTAGTGCCAAAATTAACTACTATATCAGGTTAGGTCTGCTAGAAATAACAGTGGTAAGTAAGAAACGTGACAAAAATTAAGCATCGACTCATATGTATACCTACAGATCTAGCCAAAAGCTTTGACACGCAAGAACAACAATAACAATGAACCTGCTCGAGTCTGGGCATATACTTGACTTCCCGTGCAAATCTATTCGCTATATTATTTACCCATAAATCACTCTTCATCATCTTCTTATTTCTCTAACAACTATATCTGCATGACCAATCCAAGTTCACCACCTCTGTTAATGACATATCCAACTCACAATCCCCCCTTCCACCTCCACCAACACACTTAGAATTTCAAACACTTACCGGTGCACTTGTCTTCCACAGCTCATTAATATTTACACGGTGTAATGCAACTTCTCGAACTTCATCCCGGCTCATTAACTCCACCACTCTAGCGCACACACAAAATATTGATTATGCTCTATAGAACAAAGAACAAAAATTACTTCACATGCTAAATATTGATTCTGACAATGACATACTGTTTCGAGAAGCTGATCAATACTCGTAAGATCTGTAGTAGGTACAGATGTTGCATAAGTTGATGTACTTTCTGAAGCCGGGATGACCATGCTAGAAAAGCAAGTTGTTTGCAAATCTAATTGGATGAATAAACTGGAAGTACAAATGTACTTAAAATAAAGAAGTTTTGATCAAGTTCATTAATAAATAACATGCACCAAACCACTTGTTAGAATAAGGATGCTAGAGAGATTACTTGAAATCCATACAAGCGAGCAATTAGAATTATGTGGTGCAGAAGAATGACTTTGGGCTGTTAAAAATAAAGAACAATGATTGTGTCTATCTATACACGATTTTCCTCTGCTCAAGCAAGCAAGCAAGAATCAAACAACACAATATACAGCAATTTGATTTCACACACGTTCAAACTGGACGGATACGTGCACATTAGCAAACACCACCAAGTTGTGTCCAGACCATTTGCAATCAAAAGATGAGATGTGCAGGGAAGGGGGTGGAGCTCACCACACCAGGCCAGGAGGTAGGAGGAGGGAGTAGGCAGCCGCAGCAGCGATGATGGAGGGCTCGTCCTCGTCCACCTGAAGCAGTAGGAGGAGGAGCTGGTCCAGATCTGAGCAACCTGCACAGAAAACAAAGGAAAGGAAATGAATCACAAGGAGGGGCATGAAGAAACCGACAAGACAAGGGAAGGAGGCGCGCGCACCATGGTCGGAGGTCGCCGGAGATGGCCTGCAGCCGGCGCGTGTCCTTTCCTCGGAGGTCGAGGCGTCGGACCTCCACGGGTAGCTAGGGATTCGGGCGTCTCAGTCCATGGCTGCAGCCGGGTCGGACCTCCATGGACGATCTCGAGGGACGGCGGCCCGCCGGTGCGGCTGGGGATCTGGGCGCTGCCTCCCCTTGCCGCCGGATCCCTTCCATTCCCTTCCCTCCCTTGGGAGAGGGAGAGAAGGTGAGGGGGAGGAGGAGGCCGTGCAGGGCTACTCCCGCCTGCCCGCGACGGGAGGTGGCGGGGGAGGCCGCGACGGGCGGCGCGCGTCCTTTCCTTGGAGGTTGAGGCGTCGGACCTCCACGGGTAGCTAGGGATTCAGGCGTCTCAGTCCATGGCTGCAGTCGGGTCGGACCTCCATGGACGATCTCGAGGGACGGCGGCCCGCCGGTGCGGCTGCGGATCTGGGCGCTGCCTCCCCTTGCCGCCGGATCCCTTCCATTCCCTTCCCTCCCTTGGGAGAGGGAGAGAAGGTCAGGGGGAGGAGGAGGCCGGGCAGGGCTCCTCCCGCCTGTCCGCGACGGGAGGTGGCGGGGGCGGCGGCAACGGGCGGCGGCGTTTGAGGGAGGGGATCGGCGGCAGCTGCGAGGGCGAAGGATCTGGTGAGGCGGCGGGGTAGAAGCTGCAGGAGGCGGCGGCGGGGACCTTGAGGCCGAGCTCAGGCCATGGCTTCCCTGGCTCTAGAGGCCGTGGCGGCGCCGGACGCAGCAGCGGGGCGAGGAGGAGGCCGGCCGTCGGGGAGGCAGGAGCTCCTCGTCCCCTCGATCCAGATCGGGATCGAGGAGGGAGCAACAGGGGCGCGAGGGAGCGGGCGACCCGCGGGCGGCGGTCGGGGCGTAGGTTTAATTTCGTAGGTTAACCGTCGTAGATTTTTTTAGGACGATTTTCTGTCGATAAACCGTAGTGTTTCACAACTGGCATCGTGGTAGCATACCGATTTTTATTTCCTGGTTCGAGGGCGAAGGGGGGGATCGAGGGGATGCGGGAGGTGGGATCGAGGACGAAAATTAACCGTCTCTGGTGGGACGAAAATTGACCGGCGAAGACTACCAACTGCTTCATTAGAAGTAGAGATGAACAGGGTTTCACCTTTAATCAATATTATCCCCCTCATTGCTAGCAACCCCAAAGAAGTAAGGCAGCCCATCTAAGAGGGCGAAACAATTGCTGACCTGCCCTGTGGCCTAATTAAACCGGCCCACATAAGACCAGGCCAACAAAAAAATGCTGGTTTTGGGAATTGAACAAAGGACCTCCCCATCGCCTATACATTGCCTCAGCCAATTGAACTAGCTCAAAGTTTTGAAGAAATTAGGTTGCTTCAGCTATTAAATAGTACCACCACACCCGCTTACACGATATCATCCCAATTTATATACATCGTTGATCTTTCTGTGTATCTAGCGGGACTTGACAAGAAATAAGAGGATTTCAATCGACATGCAAAGATATAAGGAAATAAAGGCGTCTGCTACGCGTAAGTCGGATGATCTTAAAAAAGATCAGCCGCCTGCGCAGCCGTCTGATTTAGGCGTAGGTGGCCGTTAGATCGCAGGCTCCCAACAGCGTGTCTTCATCTTCTTCCTTCGCACTCTTCTCTCGTAGTGCCCAGTCGTTAGAAGCAGCAGCCCCTCCCCGACAAACAATGCAGCGCTGCCGTTCGCTGGAATCTCGTCTAGTCGGAGCAACCCCGCCATCGGCCGCAGACGATGCTCCGACGCAACATCGACTGGCCCGGCGATGCTCCAATGCAACCCCAGAGCCCCGGCAATGCTTCATCGCAGCACCAGAGAACCTGATGATGCTTCGGCGCAGCTCCGGCGCCTCGGCAATGCTTCGTCGAAACACCGGCGGATGCTGCTACGTAGCACGCGGCGGCGACGGCGGATGTTTCTACGCAGCACACGGCCGCGACGATGACGCATGCTGCTGCTACCCAGCACATGGCGGCGACGGTGGCGCATGTTGCGATGCAGCGGCGGCGACGGTGGAAGCTGTTATGCAGCACGAGGCGGCGATGGCGCATGCTGCGATGCAGCGGCGGCAACGGCGACGATGCATGCTTTTATGCAGCACGCGGCAGTGGCGGGCACATTGCTACGATGCAGCGGCGGCGACGGCGCATGCTGCTATGCAACTGTTGAAACATGCATCCGTCTCCTTCGATCGCGTGCAGATCCCGCGTGATCCATCCGTGGAATCTTACGGCGGGGCTTATACGTATGCTGCGCCGCTGCCTTCCGATGGAAACCATATGCGTGCTGCGCCGCCGGGCTCCGGTCCCCCTGGTGCCCACGTCCAGGTGCCCTATTCGCCGCCGTACGTCGCGCCGTCGCCGCCGTCGTACGTCGCGCCGTCGCCGCCGCCGTACGTCGCGCCGTCGCCGCCGCCGTACACTGCATCGGTGCCGTATGCCTCGTCCTCCGCGGGGCCCTACGAGGCGCCGTATGGCGCGCCCTACGCTGCCCCTGTGCAGTACGTCGCGCCGCTGCAGCCCTACGGCGTACCTCCTCCGGCGTCCCACGGTCATCACCAACCCTACCGTGCGTCTCCGTCGGTCGATGCGCTGACTCCGTACAGTGCCCCTCCGACGTCCGACTCGCAGCTCTCCGCACCGGTGGCTGAACCAGGACAGTTCCACTTCGCTCATCTCGTGACGGTGAAGCTCTCTGCTGACAACTACCTCCTGTGGCGCGCTCAGGTGTTGCCGTTGATGCGTAGTCACTATCTTGAGGGGTATGTCGACGGTACGATGCCGTGTCCCCCCGCCACTGTTCCGGTGCCCTCGGCCACTGGTGGCTCCGTCATGGTGCCCAACCCTGCTCATTGTCGGTGGATTGCTCAGGATCAGGCTATTCTGGGTGCTATCCAGTCCTCGCTCACTCCTTCCGTGGCTGGCATGGTGGTCTTTGCCGTGACGTCGAGGGATGCATGGGCTACCCTCGATTCCAGCTTCTCCTCGTAGTCGCTGGCCCGTTCTTCTGCCATTCGTAACCAGCTGGGTGAGGTCAAGAAACATGTTCTCTCTGTTACGGCCTTCTTCAACAAGGTCAAAAGCTTGGCTGACACACTGTCCTCAATTGGAAAGCCCCTCCGTGATGAGGAGTTTACTTCTTTTATTCTCAATGGCCTTGATGAGGACTATGACTCTCTTGTTGAAAACATCAACGGACGTGACACGCCGATGCCGCCTCGTGACCTCTATGCCCGCCTCCTCAGCACGGAGCAGCGGCTCGCCGCTCGCCGCTCCGTTGGAGTCTACACGGAGGGCCCGTCTGCGAACGTTGCTCTCCGCGGGGGTGCCTGTGGTGCTAAGCAGAAACCGCCTCCGTCCTCGGGCAACCAGCCTCGTCTGCCCGCTTCAGCTCCTCCAACGGCCGGGCGCAAGCGGCTCCACTGCGAGGCGTGTGGCGGTGGGGTGGAGTGTCAGCTTTGTGGCATTGAGGGACACTTGGCGTCTCGGTGCCATCGTCGGTTTAAACGTGTCTTCCTTGGCATTGGGAACAATGGGAAGGGTAACGAGAAGCAAGCTGCTCTCGGCACACAGGACCCTGGGTTCACTCCTTCATATTCTATGGATCCCGCCTGGTACATGGACACATGTGCAACAGATCACCTGACGAGCCAGCTTGACAAGTTGGTTACTCGCCAGCCCTACACCGGTCATAATTAGGTCCGCACTGCCAATGGATCAGGTATGCCCATCTCACATGCTGGTCAGGCATCTCTTCTTTCGCGTACCACTAAAACTTTGCGTCTCCTTGATGTCCTTCGTGTTCCTTCAGTCACACGTAATTTACTCTCGGTTCCTAAATTGACTTATGACAACGATGTCTTTGTTGAGTTTCACCCTTTCCATTTTTTTTGTTAAGGACCGGGACACGAGGGCCGTTCTTCTTAGTGGTCGAGCTCGCGACGACTTATATGCGCTTGATGTACCACGAGCGCTTGATGTGCCACGAGTATCTCAAGTTTTCAGTGGTGTTCGGGTGTCGTCGTCACAATGGCATTCTCGCCTTGGTCATCCTGCCACTCCCATTGTGCGCCATGTGCTGCATCATCATCGTCTTCCAGTTGAGTCTAGTAATAAGGAGTTTCTAGTGTGTGATGCATGTCAACAAGGCAAGAGTCATCAGTTGCCTTTTTCTGTATCGAGTCGTGTTGTTAAGGCTCCTCTCGAACTTGTGTTTTCGGATGTGTGCGGCTATGCCCAAACTTCTGTCAGTGGTCACAACTATTATGTCAGTTTCATCGATGCTTTCAGTCGCTTTACTTGGATCTATCTCATTAAGCGCAAATCTGATGTGTTTCATGTCTTTATGCAATTTCAAGCACATGTTGAGCGGTTGCTTAAGCACAAAATCATTCATGTCCAGTCCGACTAGGGGGGGTGAATACCGTAATCTTAACACCTTATTTCAGAAGCTTGGCATCTCTCACCATGTGTCCTGTCCTCATACACATCAGCAGAACGGTGCAGCTGAGCGCAAGCACCATCATATAGATGAAATTGGTCTAACACTTCTTGTACATGCCTCTGTCCCGTTTCGGTTCTGGAGTGATGCTTTTGTTACTGCTTGTTTTTTGATAAACAGGATTCCCACACGACTTCTTCACATGAAGTCTCCTCTAGAAGTGTTGCTTCATGAAACTCCAGACTACTCCTTCCTTAAAGTGTTCGGTTGTGCGTGTTGGCCGCATCTCCGTCCGTACAATAAGCATAAACTTGAGTATCGATCCAAAAAATGTGTGTTCCTTGGGTACCGTCCTCTCCACAAAGGTTAAAAGTGTCTCCACCTTCCAACAAATCGTGTTTACATTTCTTGTGATGTTGTGTTCGATGAGACTGTCTTCCCTTTTTCCACGCTCACATCTCCCACCGATACTCCCGTCACCGAGTTGAACTCTTTTCCAGTTTTGCCTGATCAATTTGTAGATGCTGCATATTCTCCTCTGTTGTTGCCTAACCATGGTGCAGGGACTGGACGAGGTGCTCGACTTGAGCTTCTTGATGATGATGCTAATGCGGCCTCGACTGTGCCAGCTGTCGCCGCGCCGGCTGACCCCGTTGATACGCCGGCTGCCTCCCCCGACACTGATCATACGTGCATGCCCCATGCACGTGGCCTCGATGGAGCACCCACGTCACCTGGTCTAGAGGCCTTGCGGTCGCCTGGGCTGACGACCCCCGTAGCGACGGACCCCGCGACGCCCACATCGCCTGGGCTGGCGTCTGCGCGGTCGCCCGGGTCGGCTAACCCCGCGGCCCTGTCACTTGGGCCGGCGGCCTCGCCGGCTGGTGCCTTGGGTTCGTCCTCGTTGCCTGGCCCATCGTCACCAACCATGCCCGGCCTGTCTTCGCCAACTACTCCAGGCTCGGGTACGACAGTGACTGCCTCACCGGCTGTGATCATTGACTTGCCTGACGACGTGTCTTCTTTGTCTCTGTTGGACAGTAGCTCCCGTGTGGTGGTTGCTCCACCGCCGCCTCCGTCGGCCGTCCTGCGTCCTCATACTCGCAGCAAGAGTGGCATCTTCCAACCGAAGAAGCGCACTGACGGTACTGTCGCATGGCTTGCGGCCTGTGTTGCTCATGCTGAAGCCGATCCTACGACTGAACCACAACATTTCCAGGCAGCGCTTGGCATTCCTCATTGGCGTGCTGCTATGGAGCAGGAGATCCATGCTCTCCAAAGAAACAACACTTGGCGTCTGGTTCCACCTCCATCTGGTGTCAATATCATTGATTCTAAATGGGTTTTCAAGGTGAAGAAACATGCTGATGGCTCCATTGAGAGGTACAAGGCACGCCTGGTTGTTAAGGGATTCCAACAATGGTATGGCATTGATTATGAAGACACATTCAGTCCTGTTATTAAACCAACTACGGTTCGTGTTCTTCTTTCCTTGGCTGTTACTCGAGGATGGTCGCTTCGACAACTTGATGTTTAGAATGCCTTTCTTCACGGAGTTCTAGAAGAAGAGGTTTACATGCGTCAGCCACCAGGTTTTGTTGATCCTGCTCGGCCATATCACTTATGTCGCCTTGTCAAGGCTCTCTATGGTCTGAAGCAGGCCCCTCGTGCATGGCATGCACGTCTTGGCGCTGCTCTTCGTGCGCATGGGTTTGTGCCTTCTACAGCAGACACATCTCTGTTTATTCTTCAGCGACCTGAGGTGACTATGTACATTCTGGTCTATGTTGATGATATCATACTTGTCCGCTGCTGCTACGGATCGGCTTGTGTCCTCTCTTGGTGCTGAGTTTGCTGTTAAGGATCTTGGGAGACTGCATTATTTTTTTCGGTCTGGAGGTGCTTCGTTCTGATGGTGGCTTGACTCTTACTCAGAAGAAGTACTCTCAGGATCTCCTACGCCATGCTGGTATGCTGCAGTGTAAGGCTGCTATGACTCCCATGTCTGCCACACACAAACTGACAGCTTTTGATGGTGACTTGCTCTCTTCTGCGGATGCCATTGAGTACTGTAGCATTGTTGGTGGGCTGTAGTACTTGCTCATTACTCGACCAGACATATCATTTGTTGTTAACCATGTGTGCCAGTACCTTCATGCACCACGTGACTCTCACTGGTCGGCCGTTAAGCGCATCTTGCGCTATGTTCATCACACTGGTTCATATGGCCTTCATCTTCAGCCTGCATCTTCTGGCTTGATCTCAGCATTTTCTGATGCCGATTGGGCTGGTAGTCCTGATGATCGGCGATCCACGGGGGACATGTTGTGTTCTTTGGACCTAACTTGATCGCCTGGCAAGCTCGCAAGCAAGCTACAGTGTCTCGGAGTAGTACTGAAGTTGAGTACAAAGCAGTTGCTAATGCCACAGCTGAGATCATGTGGGTGCAGTCATTGCTTCGGGAGTTGAGGGTCTCTCCGACTCAGCCGCCTGTCCTTTGGTGTGATAACATTGGTGCCACATATCTTTCATCCAATGCAGTATTTCATGCCCGAACAAAGCACATCGAAGTTGACTATCACTTTGTGAGGGAACGTGTTGCTCAGAAGCTTCTTCAGATCAAGTTTGTTTCTTCTAAGGATCAACTTGCTGATATCTTCACTAAACCCTTGCCCTTGCCTTCTTTTGAGGGTTGTCGACGCAATCTTAACCTTCTGAGTGTTTCAGGACATAGTTAAGATTGAGGGAGGGTGTTAGACTAAGTATATAGCATATATACGTGTTGTAACATAATCTGTATTTGTACGGTTCCCTTTTATAAATATATGACAGCCGTACCCACCAAGAGTATCGAGCATTGTTCCAAACCCTAGTTTGTCTAACAGCAACACACGGTGGTGGCGGGCGCATGCTGCGATGCAGTGGTGATGACGATGGATGCAGCGGCAGCATGCGACGACGAGGTTCCGACGATGAATACTGTGTTGGAGCATCGTGTGTGGATCGTGTGGTAGTGCTGGTGGCCGGGGATGGGAAGCAGCCATCGCTGCCATGCACTTGGAGATCATAGCAGTTACGGAAGACGAGCGGCTCACATGCTCGCGTGGAAGGATAAGGTTGGGGTGTCTTGGGTGGGTCCATGGGAAAGCATGGCATGAGTGTAATGATTGAGAAGCGTGTATACCGCATGATGAGTTTCATCGGTTGGCTCGGGACGCGGCTTACGTAACGGAAAGATCAGTCGGTTTACACAAAGAGTTTTCCGGAAATAAAAGGAATTTGAGTCTATGTGACAGGAAAATAAGGAAAGAAAATATAAGGAAGGAGCCGACGGAAGGAAAGCTACATAAGGAAGCACTGAAATTCAGTCTTGAAAATAAGGAGGGAAATCAGTCCAAATAAGGAAGGAGTTCACCTGCAAAAAAATAAGGAAGGAGTTCTAAGTGTAATACCACACGCCTTCTAATTAAAAGGGATTCCGCTACAGAACAAAAGAAGGAAGATCAGAAGCAAATACGTTAGGTATTAGGAGGCATTCCTGACTTTTTAATAGGAAGGTTGTGTTCCTTATTCGAAAAAAAGGAAGGCTACGTTCCTAATATATCTACAGAATCAACCAAGAGGACACGATCAGCATCACGCCAAGTTGGAGTACATCGCCCCTTCCTAGCAAAACCACCAGCATCACGCAAGCAGAGCAAATGGAGTCGACCTCTCGCCATATATAACAAATTGGATCAAGCCCTCGAGCTGATGGCGAGACCACCGGTCTCCCTCCCCACGCTGCGCTGGGCGGCGAAGTTCTCCACTGCCGCTCTGGATGGCTCGCCGGAATGGCACGATGGATCGCTGTTCCTAGATCGGCCTGGTCTTTGTTTCCTTCGGAACGACGACGGTAAGATCGTGGAGGGGCGTCATCTACGCTCAGGCGAGAAAATCGAGAAGGGAAAGGAGATGGTGCTTCTTGAATGCGTTGTGCGCATCGGCGCTCGCGTCTTCACGGATCGGCGACGACTGACGCTAGCCCCTGGGGTCCTATCGCCGGCGTCGCGATCAACTTCGCCGGCATCCTCGTCGCACTCGGGATCGAGGTTTGAAGCCTTGGCCGAGAGCGGAGACGAGACGGTTGAGGCCTCAGATGCGGGACGTGTTGCGAATGAGGTGGTGAACGCTGTCCTTGCCGGTGATGAAGATCGTGGAAGCGCTGATGCCTCGGAGGGATCCTGGTCGGTCGTACGACATCGGAGGAAGAAGACGGACGCCGAGCTCCTTCAGGAGTTCTGGAACGACGTGGGGTACCCTACGCCGGCGTCCAGAATTTGGGAGAAGGGCTCAACATCGGGCAGCAAGGTAAACTCCGATTCTGCTCACGATCCTTCGTTTTCGTGCAGGGAGGAGATGCATGCTGAGTGTGACAAATCGCCGGCCGTGCCGAGGCCGCCGCCAGCGCCAGCGCGGCAGCGACGCGGGATCTGCATCAGGCCGTGGAAGGGGCCGCTTCCACGCCCCAGGATCACGCCGCCGGTAGCGCTGGCCGCGTTCCTACCGGCTTCACTTGCGGGTGCGTCATCTTCGGCGTCTCCGAATCAGCATGAAGAAACGGCAGCGGTGTTGGGGAACGTAGCAATAATTCAAAATTTTCTACGCAACACCAAAATCAATCTATGGAGTCATCTAGCAACGAGAGAGAGGAGTGCATCTACATACCCTTGTAGATCGCGAGCGGAAGCGTTCAAGAGAACGGGGTTGATGGACTCGTACTCGTCGTGATCCAAATCACCGATGATCCTAGCGCCGAACGGACGGCACCTCCGCGTTCAACACACATACGGAGCAGCGACGTCTCCTCCTTCTTGATCCAGCAAGGGGGAAGGAGAGGTTAATGGAGATCCAGCAGCACGACGGCGTGGTGGTGGAAGTAGCGGGATTCCAACAGGGCTTCGCCAAGCGCTGCGGGAGGAGGGAGATGTGTCACGGGAGGGAGAGGGAGGCGCCAGGGCTTGAATTGCTGCTGCCCTCCCTCCCCCCCACTATATATATAGGGCCAAGGGAGAGGGGGGGCGCAGCCTTGGCCCTTCCTCCAAGGAAGGGTGCGGCCAGGGAGGAGTCCATCCTCCCCAAGGCACCTCGGAGGTGCCTTCCCCCTTTAGGACTCTCCCTTTATCTTATCTCTTGGCGCATGGGCCTCTTGGGGCTGGTTCCCTTGGCCCATATAGGCCAAGGCGCACCCCCACAGCCCATGTGGCCCCCCCGGGGCTGGTGGACCCCTTGGTGGACCCCCGGACCCCTTTCGGCACTCCCGGTACAATACCGATAAAGTGCGAAACTTTTCCGGCGACCAAAATAAGACTTCCCATATATAAATCTTTACCTCCGGACCATTCCGGAACACCTCGTGATGTCCGGGATCTCATCCGGGACTCCGAACAACTTTCGGGTTACCGCATACTAATATCTCTACAACCCTAGCGTCACCGAACCTTAAGTGTGTAGACCCTACGGGTTCGGGAGACACGCAGACATGACCGAGACGACTCTCCGGTCAATAACCAACAGCCGGATCTGGATACCCATGTTGGCTCCCACATGCTCCTCGATGATCTCATCGGATGAACCACGATGTTGAGGATTCAATCAATCCCGTATACAATTCCCTTTGTCTATCGGTATGTTACTTGCCCGAGATTCGATCGTCGGTATCCCGATACCTTGTTCAATGTCGTTCCCGGCAAGTCTCTTTACTCGTTCCGTAACACATCATCCCGTGATCAACTCCTTGGTCACATTGTGCACATTATGATGATGTCCTACCGAGTGGGCCCAGAGATACCTCTCCGTTTACACGGAGTGACAAATCCCAGTCTCGATTCGTGCCAACCCAACAGACACTTTCGGAGATACCTGTAGTGCACCTTTATAGCCACCCAGTTACGTTGTGACGTTTGGTACACCCAAAGCATTCCTACGGTATTCGGGAGTTGCACAATCTCATGGTCTAAGGAAATGATACTTGACATTAGAAAAGCTCTTAGCAAACGAACTACACGATCTTGTGATAGGCTTAGGATTGGGTCTTGTCCATCACATCATTCTCCTAATGACGTGATCCCGTTATCAACGACATCCAATGTCCATGGTCAGGAAACCATAACCATCTATTGATCAACGAGCTAGTCAACTAGAGGCTTACTAGGGACATGGTGTTGTCTATGTATCCACACATGTATCTGAGTTTCCTATCAATACAATTCTAGCATGGATAATAAACGATTATCATGAACAAGGAAATATAATAATAACCAATTTATTATTGCCTCTAGGGCATATTTCCAACAGTCTCCCACTTGCACTAGAGTCAATAATCTAGTTCACATCACCATGTGATTAACACTCACCGGTCACATCACCATGTGACCAACATCCAAAGAGTTTACTAGAGTCAACAATCTAGTTCACATCTCTATGTGATTAACACTCAATGAGTTCTGATTTGATCATGTTATGCTTGTGAGAGAGGTTATTAGTCAACGGGTCTGAACCTTTCAGATCCGTGTGTGCTTTACGAATATTTATGTCATCTTGTGGATGCTACCACGCGCTATTTGGAGCCATTTCAAATGATTGATCTACTATACGAATCCGGTTTACTACTCAGAGTCATCCGGATTAGTGTCAAAGTTCGCATCGACGTAACCCTTTACGACGAACTCCTTTTCACCTCCATAATCGAGAAAATTCCTTAGTCCACTAGATACTAAGGATAAGTTCGACCGCTGTCATGTGATCCATTCCCGGATCACTATTGTACCCCTTGACCAACTCATGGCAAGGCGCACTTCATGTGCGGTACACAGCATAGCATACTGTAGAGCCTACGTCTAAAGCATAGGGGACGACCTTCGTCCTTTCTCTCTCTTCTGCTGTGGTCAGGTCTTGAGTCTTACTCAATACT
The DNA here is from genome assembly GCF_002575655.3 of Aegilops tauschii subsp. strangulata. Classification (NCBI taxonomy): domain Eukaryota; kingdom Viridiplantae; phylum Streptophyta; class Magnoliopsida; order Poales; family Poaceae; genus Aegilops; species Aegilops tauschii. The sequence goes on from NC_053035.3 coordinate 249,802,378, forward strand.
CACACCTTGTAACACAGCCAAGAACTCCTTCTTTGCTGATCTATTTTGAACTCTTTCAAAATCATGTCAAGGTGTGCGTTCTTTGAAAGTATCATCAGGCGTCTTGGTCTATCTCTATAGATCTTGATGCCCAATATGTAAGCAGCTTTATCCAAGCCTTCCTTTGAAAAAACTCCTTTCAAAGAACCCTTTATACTTTCCAGAAATTTTACATCATTTTGGATCAACAATATGTCATTCACATATACTTATCAGAAATGTTGTAGCGCTCCCACTCACTTATTGTAAATACAAGTTTCTAACAAACTTTGTATAAACCCAAAAACTTTGATCACTCCATCAAAGCGTATATTCTGACTCCGAGATGCTTGCTCTAGTCCATGGAAGGATCGCTGGAGCTAGCATACCTTTTAGCATCCTTAGGATCGACAAAACCTTTCTGATTGTATCACATACAACCTTTCCTTACGAAAACTGGTAAGGAAACTTGTTTTTTGACATCCATCTGCCAGATTTCATAAATGCAGCTAATGCTAACATGATTCCGACGGACTTAAGCATCACTACGGATGAGAAAATCTCATCATAGTCAACTCCTTGAACTTGTGAAAATACTCTTTGCCACAAGTCGAGCTTCACAGATGGTAACATTACCGTCCACATCCGTCTTCTTCTTAAAGATCCATTTATCTCAATGGCTTGCCGACCATCAGACAAGTTCACCAAAGTCCATGCTTTGTTCTAATACATGGATCCTATCTCGGATTTCATGGCTTCTAACCATTTGTCGGAATATGGGCCCACCATCGCTTCTCCATAGCTCGTAGGTTCAGTATTGTCTAACAACATGATATCTAAGACGGGATTATCGTACCACTCAGGAGTAGTACATATCCTTGTCGACCTACGAGATTTGGTAGTGACTTGATCCGAAGTTTCATGATCACTATCATAAGCTTCCACTTCAATTGGTGTAGGTGCCACAGGAACAACTTCTTGTGCCCTGCTACACACTAGTTGAAGTGACGGTTCAATAACCTTATCAAGTCTCCACCATCCTCCCACTCAATTCTTTCGAGAGAAACTTTTCCTCGAGAAAGGACCCGTTTCTAGAAACAATCACTTTTGCTTCCAGATCTGAAATAGGAGGTATACCCAACTGTTTTGGGTATTCTATGAAGATGTATTTATCCGCTTTGGGTTCGAGCTTATCAGCCTGAAACTTTTCACATAAGCATCGCAGCCCCAAACTTTTAAGAAACGACAACTTAGGTTTCTCTAAACGGTGTCGTCTCAACGGAATTGCGTGGTGCCCTATTTAAAGTGAATGCGGTTGTCTCTAATGCCTAACCCATAAACGATAGTGGTAATTCGATAAGAGACATCATGGTATGCACCATATCCAATAGGGTGTAGTTATGATGTTCGGACACACCATCACACTATGGTGTTCCAGGCGGTATTAATTGTGAAATACTTTCCACAATGTCTTAATTGTGTGCCAAACTCGTAACTCAGATACTCATCTCTATGATCATATCACAAACATTTTATCCTCTTGTCACGACGATCTTCAACTTCACTCTGAAATTACTTGAACCTTTCAATAATTCAGACTTGTGTTTCATCAAGTAAATACACTCAGCATCTACTCAAATCATCTGTGAAGTAAGAACATATCGATATCCACTGCGTGCCTCAGCACTCATTGGACTGCACACATCAAATGTATTACTTCCAACAAGTTGCTCTTCTTATTCCATCTTACTGAAAATGAGGCCTTTCAGTCATCTTGCCCATGTGGTATGATTTGCATGTCTCAAGTGATTCAAAATCAAGTGAGTCCAAACGATCCATCTGCATGGAGTTTCTTCATGCATATATACCAATAGACATGGTTCGCATGTCTCAATCTTTTCAAAAACGAGTGAGTCCAAAGATCCATCTACATGGAGCTTCTTCATGCGTTTTATACCAATATGACTCAAGTGGCAGTGCCACAAGTATGTGGTACTGTCATTACTATCTTGGCATGAACATGTGTATCACTACGATCGAGATTCATTTTAGGTGCAAGACCATTGAAGGTATTATTCAAATAAACAGAGTAACCATTATTCTCCTTAAATGAATAACCGTATTGCGATAAACATAATCCAATCATGTTTGTGCTCAATGCAAACACCAATCTCGATGGTAGAGGGAGCATGCGATGCTTGATCACATCAACCTTGGAAATACTTCCAACACATATCGTCATCTCACCTTTAGCTAGTCTCCGTTTATTCCATAGCTTTTATTTCGAGTTACCAACACTTAGTAACCGAACCAGTATCTAATACCCTGGTGCTGCTAGGAGTACTAGTAAAGTACACATTCATATAATGTATATCCAATATACTTCTGTCAACCTTGCCTGCCTTCTCATCTACCAAGTATCTAGGGTAGTACTGCTTCAGTGACCGTTCCTCTCATTACAGAAGCACTTAGTCTCGGGTTTGGGTTCAACCTTGGGATTCTTCACTAGAGCAGCAAATGACTTGCTGTTTCATGAAGTATCCCTTTTGCCCTTGCCCTTCTTAAACTAGTGGTTTTACTAACCATCAACAATTGATGCTCCTTCTTGATTTCTACTCTCGCGGTGTCAAACATCGCGAGTTGCTCAAGGATCATCATGTTTATCCCTGATATGTTATAGTTCATCACGAAGCTCTAATAGCTTAGTGGCAGTGACTATGGAGAACCATCACTATCTTATCTGGAAGATTAACTCCCACTCGATTCAAGTGATTGTAGTACTCAGACAATCTGAGCACATGCTCAACGATTGAGCTTTTCTCCCTTTGTTTGTAGGCTTAAGAAACTTGTCAGAGGTCTCATACCTCTTGACGTGCGCACTAGTCTGAAATCCCAATTTCAGTCTTCGGAACATCTCATATGTTCTGCGACGTTTCAAAAACGTCTTTGGTGCCACAATTCTAAACCGTTAGCATTACGCACTGAACTATCACGTAGTCATCAAAACGTGTATGTCGGATGTTTCGCAACATCTACAGACGACGCTGAGGTTCAGCACACCGAGCGGTGCATTAAGGACATAAGCCTTCTGTGCAGCAATGAGGACAATCCTTAGTTTACGGACCCAGTCCGCATAATTGCTACTATCAACTTTCAACTAAATTTTTCTCTAGGAACATATCTTAAACAGTAGAACTAAAGCGTATGACATAATTTGCAAAGACCTTTTGACTATGTTCATGATAATGAAGTTCATCTGATTATTTAATGAACTCCCACTCAGATAGACATCCCTCTAGTCATCTAAGTGATACATGATCCGAGTCAAACTAGGCTGTGTCCGATCATCACGTGAGACGGACTAGTCATCATCGGTGAACATCTCCATGTTGATCGCATCTACTATACGACTCATGTTCGACCTTTTGATCTCTTGTGTTCCGAGGCCATGTCTGTACATGCTAGGCTCGTCAAGTCAACCTAAGTGTTTCGCATGTGTTCCGAGGCCATGTCTGTACATGCTAGGCTCGTCAACACCCGTTGTATGCGAACGTTAGAATCTATCACACCTGATCATCACGTGGTGCTTCGAAACATCGAACCTTCGCAACGGTGCACAGTTAGGGGGAACACGTCTCTTGAAATTTTAGTGAGGGATCATCTTATTTATGCTACCGTCGTTCTAAGCAAATAAGATGTAAACATGACAAACATCACATGCAAATCATAAAGTGACGTGATATGGCCAATATCATCTTGCGCCTTTGATCTCCATCTTCGAGGCGCGGCATGATCACCTTCATCACCGGCATGACACCATGATCTCCATCATCGTGTCTTCATGAAGTTGTCTCGCCAACTATTACTTCTACTACTATGGCTAACGGTTAGCAATAAAGTAAAGTAATTACATGGCGTTTTCATTGACACGCAGGTCATACAATAAATTAAGACAACTCCTATGGCTCCTGCCGGTTTTCATACTCATCGACATGCAAGTCGTGATTCGTATTACAAGAATATGATCAATCTCATACATCACATATATCATTCATCACATCTTCTGGCCATATCACATCACATAGCATACCCTGCAAAAACAAGTTAGATGTCCTCTAATTGTTGTTGCATGTTTTACGTGGCTGCTATGGGTTTCTAGCAAGAACGTTTCTTACCTACGCAAAAGCCACAACGTGATATGCCAATTTCTATTTACCCTTCATAAGGACCCTTTTCATCGAATCCGATCCGACTAAAGTGGGAGAGACAGACACCCGCTAGCCACCTTATGCAACTAGTGCATGTCAGTCGGTGGAACCTGTCTCACGTAAGGGTACGCGTAAGGTCGGTCCGGGCCGCTTCATCCCACGATGCCGCCGAATCAAGATAAGACTAGTAACGGCAAGTAAATTGACAAAATCGACGCCCACAACTACTTTGTGTTCTACTCGTGCATAGAAACTACGCATAGACCTAGCTCATGATGCCACTGTTGGGGAACGTAGCAATAATTCAAAATTTTCTACGCATCACCAAGATCAATCTATGGAGTCATCTAGCAACGAGAGAGAGGAGTGCATCTACATACCCTTGTAGATCGCGAGCGGAAGCGTTCAAGAGAACGGGGTTGATGGAGTTGTACTCGTCGTGATCCAAATCACCGATGATCCTAGCGCCGAACGGACGGCACCTCCGCGTTCAACACACATACGGAGCAGCGACGTCTCCTCCTTCTTGATCCAGCAAGGGGGAAGGAGAGGTTAATGGAGATCCAGCAGCACGACGGCGTGGTGGTGGAAGTAGCGGGATTCCAACAGGGCTTCGCCAAGCGCTGCGGGAGGAGGAAGATGTGTCACGGGAGGGAGAGGGAGGCGCCAGAGCTTGGATTGCTGCTGCCCTCCCTCCCCCCACTATATATAGGGCCAAGGGAGAGGGGGCGCAGCCTTGTCCCTTCCTCCAAGGAAGGGTGCGGCCAGGGAGGAGTCCATCCTCCCCAAGGCACCTCGGAGGTGCCTTCCCCCTTTAGGACTCTCCCTTTATCTTATCTCTTGGCGCATGGGCCTCTTGGGGCTGGTTCCCTTGGCCCATATAGGCCAAGGTGCACCCCCCACAGCCCATGTGGCCCCCCCGGGGCTGGTGGACCCCTTGGTGGACCCCCGGACCCCTTTCGGCACTCCTGGTACAATACCGATAAAGTGCGAAACTTTTCCGGCGACCAAAATAAGACTTCCCATATATAAATCTTTACCTCCGGACCATTCCGGAACACCTCGTGATGTCCGGGATCTCATCCGGGACTCCGAACAACTTTCGGGTTACCGCATACTAATATCTCTACAACCCTAGCGTCACCGAACCTTAAGTGTGTAGACCCTACGGGTTCGGGAGACACGCAGACATGACCGAGACGACTCTCCGGTCAATAACCAACAGCGGGATCTAGATACCCATGTTGGCTCCCACATGATCCTCTATGATCTCATCGGATGAACCACGATGTCGAGGATTCAATCAATCCCGTATACAATTCCCTTTGTCTATCGGTGTGTTACTTGCCCGAGATTCGATCGTCGGTATCCCGATACCTTGTTCAATCTCGTTACTCGTTCCGTAACACATCATCCCGTGATCAACTCCTTGGTCACATTGTGCACATTATGATGATGTCCTACTGAGTGGGCCCAGAGATACCTCTCCGTTTACACGGAGTGACAAGTCCCAGTCTCGATTCGTGCCAACCCAACAGACACTTTCGGAGATACCTGTAGTGCACCTTTATAGCCACCCAGTTGCGTTGTGACGTTTGGTACACCCAAAGCATTCCTACGGTATCCGGGAGTTGCACAATCTCATGGTCTAAGGAAATGATACTTGACATTAGAAAAGCTCTTAGCAAACGAACTACACGATCTTGTGCTAGGCTTAGGATTGGGTCTTGTCCATCACATCATTCTCCTAATGACGTGATCCCGTTATCAACGACATCCAATGTCCATGGTGAGGAAACCATAACCATCTATTGATCAACGAGCTAGTCAACTAGAGGCTTACTAGGGACATGGTGTTGTCTATGTATCCACACATGTATATGAGTTTCCTATCAATACAATTCTAGCATGGATAATAAACGATTATCATGAACAAGGAAATATAATAATAACCAATTTATTATTGCCTCTAGGGCATATTTCCAACAAGCGGCTTGTATGGCATGCGACGATCCCGCGTTTCAAACTGCGCTGACTCGGGACTCGGGCTCGTCGCATGCTCGTGGGCCCTGCGTGAACTCAGATGAAAATACTTTCTATATGAAAGTTGCTCAGAACGATGAGACGAATCCGGATACGCAGTCCGTTCGTCCACCACACCTCCCTAACCTATCGAACTCGCAACTTTCCCCCTCCGTTTCATCTGTCCGAAAAATGCAAACTTCGGGAAAACTTTCCCGGATGTTTCCCCCCTTTGCCGATATCACCTACTACCGCGTTAGGGCACACCTAGCACCGCGTATTGTCATGTTACGCTTTGTGTTGTTTTGATTGCTCTGTTATTTATTGTGTTCCCCCTCCGTTACTTCTTTCCGGTAGACCCCGAGACTACCGGCGACCCCCAGTTCGACTACGGAGTTGACGACCCCTCCTACTTGCCAGAGCAACCAGGCAAGCCCCCCCCTTGATCACCAGATATCACCTATTCTTCTCTATACTGCTTGCATTAGAGTAGTGTAGCATGTTACTGCTTTCCGATATCCTATCCTGATGCATAGCCTATCCTTGCTACTACTGTTGTTACCTTTACCTGCAATCCTACATGCTTAGTATAGGATGCTAGTTTTCCATCAGTGGCCCTACATTCTTGTCCGTCTGCTGTGCTATACTATCGGGCCGTGATCACCTGGGCGGTGATCACGGGTTTATACTTATATACTATATACATGACACATGTGATGACTAAAGTCGGGTCGGCTCGTAGGAGTACCCGCAAGTGGATCTTTGTGGCGGAGCGACAGGGCAGGTTGAGACCGCCTAGGTGAGAGGTGGGCCTGGCCTTGGTCGGCGTTCGCGGTTACTTAACACGCTTAACGAGATCTTGGTATTTGATCTGAGTCTGGCCATTTGGTCTATACGCACTAACCATCTACGCGGGAGTAGTTATGGGTATCCCGACGTCGTGGTATCAGCCGAAGCTCTTTTGACGTCAGCGACTGAGTGGCGCGCGCCGCATTGGACCGTAAGCTCGCGCTTGTATTAAGGGGGCTAGGTCTGCTTCTGGCCGCGTACGCAACGTGCAGGTGTGCATAGGGCGATGGGCCCAGACCCCTGCGCGCATAGGTTTAGACCGGCGTGCTGACCTCTCTGTTGAGCCTAGGTGGGGCTGCGACGTGTTGATCTTACGAGGCCGGGCATGACCTAGAAAAGTGTGTCCGGCCAAATGGGATCGAGCGTGTTGGGTTATGTGGTGCACCCCTGCAGGGAAGTTTACCTATTCAAATAGCCGTGTCCCTCGGTAAAAGGACGACCCGGAGTTGTACCTTGACCTTATGACAACTAGAACTGGATACTGAATAAAATACACCCTTCCAAGTGCCAGATACAACCCGGTGATCGCTCTCTAACAGGGCGACGAGGAGGGGATCGCCGGGTAGGATTATGCTATACGATGCTACTTGGAGGACTTCAATCTACTCTCTTCTACATGCTGCAAGATGGAGGCTGCCAGAAGCATAGTCTTCGACAGGATTAGCTATCCCCCTCTTATTCTGGCATTCTGCAGTTCAGTCCACTGATATGGTCCTTTACACATATACCCATGCATATGTAGTGTAGCTCCTTGCTTGCGAGTACTTTGGATGAGTACTCACGGTTGCTTTTCTCCCTCTTTTCTCCTCTCTATACCTGATTGTCGCAACCAGATGCTGGAGTCCAGGAGCTAGAGATCCCGAGGATGATTCTACATGGAGTTCGGCTTCAAGGAGTAGTTAGGAGGTCCCAGGCAGGAGGCCTTGCCTTTTCGATCGTTGCTACTTTTGTGCTAGCCTTCTTAAGGCAAACTTGTTTAACTTATGTCTGTACTCAGATATTGTTGCTTCCGCTGCCTCGTCTATGATCGAGCACTTGTATTCGAGCCCTCGAGGCCCTTGGCTTGTATTATGATGCTTGTATGACTTATTTATGTTGTAGAGTTGTGTTGTGATATCTTCCCGTGAGTCCCTGATCTTGATCATACACATTTGCGTGCATGATTAGTGTACGGTCAAATCGGGGGCGTCACAGCCGCGTTCCTGCCGGCTTCACTTGCGGGTGCGTCATCTTCGGCGTCTCCGAATCAGCATGAAGAAACGGCAGCGGCTTGTATGGCATGCGACGATCCCGCGTTTCAAACTGCGCTGACTCGGGACTCGGGCTCGTCGCATGCTCGTGGGCCCTGCGTGAACAAGGCCATGCAGGCCTTGCGGCTGGGCCTACGCTACGTCAAGGCGATCTGTTTCAGTACAGGGTATCAAGACGCCCTAGCACCACGGTTTCGCATCTGCTCGGACCGACTTCACGTGTTCCGCCGCCGCCATCGTACGCGGACGTACTGCCCCAGGCTTCTGCGCCGCCGATGACTGGCCGGGGTGGCAACCCGTCCAAGGGGGCTCCACTGGTGGGACAAACAGGTCCAACTTTTGCATCAAACCCTGGACTCTCCGCCGGCTTTGGTGTGGCTGCTGGACCTATTCGCTTCGGAGCATTGCCGGCATCGACATCCACCGCTGCTCCGTCCGTCCAGCGGGCCTCGGCTCCGGCGCCGGCACCGGTCATCTTTGGTGTTAACAACCAGCAAGCGCCGGATGCACCTCCCGCCCGGCGTCCCAAGAGCAAGCGCAAGGGGGGACGTCATGATGCTACTGCCGGCGCAGCCCCCGCGGCTGCGCGTTCTACACCAGCGTTCCCGCCGGCGTCAGTGACGGCCGCCCCCAATGCTCAAACTCAATCAGCCATACATGCTAATGCGGCGACGTCGACCACTATTGACACTACTGGACATCTACCGAAGGGTAAAAAGACTGGTCTTTGGTGTTTTAAATGTAGGTCAGATGATCATATGTCTAAGGATTGCACGGTGGTTCATTACTGTCACATTTGTAACAACTACAAGCATCCTCTGCACCGCTGCTCTGTTCTCAAGCAACCAAGGCCAACCGCCTCCCTCGATGGTTGCGGTTTAGTTAATGCAATGTTTGTACAGCTTCCGGACTCACTCTTCAAGGAGAATCTCGCCCCATCTACTTTGCCGACTGCTTTGGTTACGATTTCGGGTGGTTCCTTGTCTTCTTCTGTGGTGGAGGCCGAGGTTGCAAAGATCGCTGCGGTCCAAACTTCATGGAAGTGGGAAGCTATGCCTCATGGAGCAAATGCTTTCTTGGTTTCTTTCCCTTCAGTGGAGATTTTGCAGCGCGTGGCAGCGTTTGAGTATAATGTTAAATCACATGACGTGAAGATCACTTTTAGTGAATGGAAAATCGAGGAGGTTCCGTCACTACTTCCCTTGCAGCCTGTTTGGGTGCACGTCACCGGAGTCCCGCCACCTCTTCACCATTTTCTTGGTCTGTGGGCGGTGGGATCAGTTATTGGCGCCACTCAGGATGTTGACTTGGTTTGCTTGCGCCGTCACGGTATTGTGCGGATCCAGGTGGTTGTTCATAACATGCATATTTTTGTCAAACATGATGGGTCTGATGAAAGCTCGGTCTCCTTTGATGTATATGTCAAGCTTAATGGATATGCGTTTCGGTTTGTGCTGGAGGAGGATGATTTTGTTCTGGATGATGACTTTATTCCTCTGATTTGGGAAAACCATGATGATGGGCATGATGATGGTGCTAACCGGGATGAGGATATGCCAGATAGGGATGCTAGCAAGCGAGCAAAAAAATTCCAAATTAATGGTGGTAATACGACGTGTGGAGCTCAATCTGTCTCCACTGTTGTCCCCATGCAGACTACTCATTTGGGCTTTGAACATGCTACTGTGCCACCACAAGTCAACCTTCTGCATAATCCTGTGCAAGACGTTGCAGCTACATTTCTTGTGCCAACCGTGTCTGCTCAAGCATTGGCATCATACAACGCTCCTTCAGGCCAGGGAGCTAAGCACATGCATGTGCAGGCAGCAATCATGCAGCCACAAGACGTGCATCATGTGGCCGCTCGCATGCAGCCAGCCGTGGCCGCTGCTACAGGGCCGTCAGCGGGTGCATGCACACCCATAAACCCACAAGCGGGTGTCCCGTCTCAGGTGCATCAGCCGGCAGACCTTGAGCAGGCGACGCTCAGGCAGCCAGGCACGGACGCGGGCGCAACGCATGTTCTGCATGCTCCCGCTTCTGCTCCGGTACAAGTGCAACACACGGTGGCGGGGTCTGCGGCGGCTTCCTCAGCTCGCGCTCCAGTCGCCATAGTTCCTCTCGGTCCAGCGACGGCTCGTTCGGGTCCTTCTACCACGACACCCGTTGCGACTATTCCGGTGGGACCGGCAGCACGTTCTTCTTCACCGACTTCTGGGACAAGGGTGATTCCGCAGCCTTCATCGATGGCCCACCCGGCGACACCGGTGGGTACTATGTCTCGAGGATTGGCTTCGCCCCTTCGACGTAGTAACCGCCACCCAGTCTCGGCGGATGGTTCTTCTCCAACAGATGAGAATGCTCTGGCGAAGGCAATGCGCCGCCAGGCCTCGAGGAATTTGGACTCCACGCCAGGTACCTCTTCCGTTAAATCATTTCTTTCTTTTCCGGATACTCGCATTTATAACAGCTTAAATAACGTGGGGGTCTATATGGGAAAGAATGATAATGATATTAATCTGTCGGTTGGGGTACTTAAACATATGGAGATTGACCGTTTAAAGATTTCTCCAAAGTGTAATACCACCATTCCTGACCCAGAAACCGAGGACGATGATGAAGCAGATGCCAAATATGATGGTCCGCTAATCTCCCACTTGGTTGGTGAGGTTACTGAGGTTGTATTGGATGACGCAAGACTTGGGTCCAAGTTATGTGACTTCAGAGCGTCTTCGCGGAAATCTAAATCACACGCCTCTAAAAAGAAACAAAAACCGCCCAAGAAGGCGAAGAGTTCCACACCAATCCGAGTTTCCATATGAGAGGCATGTTTTGGAATAGCAGAGGTCTCTCAGACTTGGCTAAACATAAACACATTGGTGATTGTGTACGAGAACATGCTTTGGATTTTGTGGCAATCTCTGAGGCTGGTAAGTGTGACTTTAGCCCACATGTCCTCGATCACCTATCAGGTGGTTTCGACTACACATGGCATAGTCTACCAGCTCGTGGAAGGTCTGGAGGAATCCTTCTTGGGATACTGACAACAGCCATGGACTTGTTAGCTTTTTCGATCGGTGAATTTCATATGAAATTTCACCTAAGAAACAGAGCTGATAATTTTACATGGACTCTTGTCGCTGTCTATGGGGCTGCCCAAGATGAGTATAAGTCTGCTTTCCTTCGGGAATTGGTAAATCTGGCTAAGGATAACCCGCATCCAATGCTTATTGGAGGGGACTTTAATATCCTTAGGTATCAGGAAGAGAAAAATAATGACCGTTTTGACACTCATTGGCATTTCCTATTCAATGCTGTGATAGACAGTTTGGATCTTCGGGAGGCCAGTATGTCGGGATGGCAGTTCACTTGGGCTAATAACCGACATGTGCCGACATACGAGAAGCTTGATAGGGTACTCATGGATACCGAATGGGAGCTAAAATTTCCTTTGGTAACCGTGCCAGCCCTAGAGCGTATTGAGGCTTTATCGGATCATGCACCCATCATTCTGGATTCTAATTCTACGAAACCAGCTGCCCGACGCCCTTTCAAATTTGAATTGGGATGGATGCATAGGGAGGGATTTGTAGACATGATCAAGAATATTTGGGAGAGGCCCGCTGTTGGTCGTACACCTATTCAGAGATGGAACTTTAAAATAAGGGCCATGAGGCAACACCTCTCTGGATGGGCAAAACATACCAACGGGATTTATAAAAAAGAAAAACAATGGCTCTCTACCATTATTGATGACCTCGACAAAATTGCAGAGACGCGCATCTTATCTCAACAAGAGATTGAATTAAAAAATCAATCTAATGAGAAGATTGCCCGCCTTCTGCGAGAAGAGGAGATCAAATACTACCAGAGATCCAAAGCCGATTTCATTTTGATGGGTGATAGTAATACAAGATACTTCCAATTGGTCGCTAATGGGCGACATAGGAAGAAATGTATTTATAGTCTCCAACAAGATGAGGGGCGGATCGAAGGTCAAGAGGAGCTCAAAAAGTATATCACCGACTACTACAAATCTCTGTTCGGAGCGCCGGCTAAAAGGAATTTCACCCTTGATGGGACCCGAACAGATGACATTCCACAAGTCACGACAGAAGAAAACGATATCCTGACGGCACCATTCTCGGAAGAGGAGGTGAGAGCTGCAATGTTCCAAATGGAACATAACAAAGCTCCAGGCCCAGATGGTTTCCCCGCAGAATTCTATCAGAATTTTTGGGATATCATCAAGGCTGACCTTATGGAGTTGTTCAATTGTCTTCATGCCGACCGACTTGAGCTATTTAGGCTTAATTTTGGCGAGATTGTCTTGTTGCCAAAGATTAAGGAGGCTGAACGGATCCAGCAGTTTATACCCATATGCCTCCTTAATGCCAGTTTCAAGATTTTCACCAAAGTGGTACGAATCGGCTTAACTCGGTAGCGGACCATGTTGTCCGACCATCTCAAACGGCTTTCATGCAAGGAAGGAATATACTTGATGGTGTAGTAATCCTGCATGAGACCGTCCACGAGATGCATCGGAAAAACCTAAGTGGAGTAGTATTCAAAATTGACTTTGAAAAAGCCTATGACAAGGTCAAATGGTCTTTCCTCCAACAGGCCCTAAGGATGAAAGGTTTCTCTGAAAAATGGTGCCATTGGATCCAAAATTTTGTAACTGGAGGTAGCGTGGCCATCAAAGTCAATGATGATGTAGGTCATTACTTCCAGACAAAAAAAGGACTACGGCAGGGTGACCCCATGTCCCCAATGTTATTTAACATTGTGGCTGACATGTTCGCTATTCTGATTGAGCGCGCCAAGCAGGACGGGCAAATTGCTGGGGTAGTGCCACACCTTGTGGATGGTGGCCTCTCTATTCTGCAATATGCTGATGACACAATACTTTTTATGGAACATGACCTGGACAAGGCTCGAAACATGAAACTCCTGTTGTCAGCGTTTGAGCAAATGTCAGGTCTTAAAATTAACTTCCATAAAAGCGAAGTGTTCTGCTTTGGAGAAGCCGTCGAGGTAGCGACCGATTACGCGGACCTATTTGGTTGCGCACTTGGCCAATTCCCGATCAAATATCTGGGAATACCGATTCATTATCGACGTCTCACCATTGCAGAGTGGAAGCATGTAGAGGAGCGGCTAGAGAAACGGTTGAGCAGTTGGAAAGGCAAGTTGCTCTCAGTTGGAGGACGGCTGGTTTTGATAAACTCTGTCCTCACAAATATGGTTCTCTATATGCTTTCTTTCTTCCAACTCCCAAAAGGGGTCTTGCAAAGATTGGACTATTTTAGGTCCAGATTCTTTTGGCAAGGAGATGGTGAAAAGAAAAAATACCGGCTGACCAAATGGAGCGTGGTTTGTAGGCCGAAAGACCAAGGTGGCCTTGGAATTCATGACCTGCAGGTCAAGAATGAGGTCCTACTTAGTAAATGGTTGTTCAAACTTCTTACTGAGGATGGTGTTTGGCAAACCATGCTGCGCAACAAGTATCTAGGCCAAAAGGCGGTGTCTCAGGCATATTGAAAACCTGGCGACTCACACTTTTGGGCTGGCCTAATGGCGGCAAAGAAACAACTCTTTCGCTTTGGGTCTTTCGCGATAAAGGACGGGTCGGAGATTCGTTTCTGGGAAGACATCTGGCTAGGCAATGCCAGTCTCCGAGAACAATATCCAGCCTTGTACAACATTGCTCGCGATAAGAACAATACTATTGCGCAGGTGCTCAGCTCATCCCCGCCGAATATTTCGTTCAGGCGGGATTTGGTTGGCGCCCGACTTATGTCATGGCATAATCTCTTATCCCGTCTGGATCTGATTAACCTGACGCAAGGCCGTGATGTGTTTCGCTGGAACCTTACTACATCGGGGTCTTTCACGGTAGACTCTATGTATCGTGCGCTCACGCATTCTGAGGTACCGGAGAGCAATAACAAGAAAATCTGCAAGGCAAAGATTCCACTAAAAGTTAAAATATTCATGTGGTATCTTCGTAGAGGTGTTGTGCTAACCAAAGACAACCTTGCACGACGCAACTGGCCAGGAAGTGAGAAGTGTTGTTTTTGTACTCATAACGAGACAATCAAACACCTCTTTTTTCAATGCAAGTTTGCGCGTTCTACGTGGTCAGTCATCCAAATAGCGTCAAATTTGTATCCGCCCACAAGTGTTGCCAATATTTTTGGTCATTGGTTGGACGGTATTTCAAATAGGTTCAAAACGCTAATAAGGGTGGGAGCGTACGCCTTACTATGGTCGGTTTGGCTATGTAGAAACGCTTTGGTTTGTAATGACAAAAATGCTTCTCCTTTGCAGGTTATTTTCCGTTGTACGCACTCGCTTCGTATGTGGTCTATGCTACAACGTGCGGAGTACCAACCGCTATTCAAGGCGGTGTGTACGCGATTGGAGCAGGTGGCTATGGAGTTTTTTACCCAACATGGGTGGCAGCATAATCTCCGCATCGGTCCACCAACCGTTTCGACATAGGCATAGTGTCGGTCTATAGGACTTTACTGTTGCCGAATTGTCTTTTTTTTTCTTGTCAGATTTTTGATGTTTGGCTGTGTGCATCCTAGTTATGCAGAGGCCGGGTGATACTCTAAATGCTTTGTATCGCTTGATGCTATATTTTAAAATAATAAAATCGCCCTTTATCGAAAAAAGAACAAAAGAAGGTGCAGCAGGGCAGGGCTGGCGCAGTACACCTACGTGTACGCAGGTGCTACTAATCGAGCTATACTGGGTGAAGCTATCAGGGCAAGGTGAGATCAATAGCTTCTTGTCCGCTGCCACCCTATTTGACCTGGTTCCTCTTATTTTTCTCAAATCTGCTCACTTTACAATGTTTTTGGTGTGAAGGCTCGGTATTTTTGTAGATAGGTCTTCAAAACATATAGCTTGATTCATACAATTCTTCAGTAGCAACAAGATTTTCGTGTACGTTCCTTCCGGCGTTGGGAGCGGCACGCTACTCATCCACACAATGCTTCCATAGTGAGCCCCTGGGCACTGCCTCTCCGCTGGAGCCAGCGAGGTGGTGGTGGTCCATAGCTCAGTGCTGCACCCTGGGCAACCCGATCGCCACGCTCACAGCCACTTTGTGGTGAGTATCTTTGATGTGTTCTAAAAATTGGAGGAAGTGCCCAGCCCAATGTTCGACTCTGAACATTGACACTGACTACGGACTCAAGCACTAGCACACTCTTGGTACGCAGAAAAATGTTAAAGTGTTCACGAATTTGAAAAATGTTTATGATTTTAAATATGTGCCTAAGTTTTAAAAAGTGTTCATAATTTCAAAAACTATTCATGATTTCACGAAATTGAGAGTGATAGTGTGTCTCGGTGATGCAGTAAAATGTAGCCATTGTCATTGAAGATTATGTTTTTTTCTCCCGTTGCAACGCACGGGCCCTTTTGCTAGGAAGGGAAAATGTCACAAATAAACCTTAAACCTGTAGATGAATACTAAATTGGTCGACGTGGCAGGTTGAACCCAGCATCATGGGCTGCGGCCAGACTGGGCCGGCCCATCAGGCCTGAAGCGTGTTTTTTTTTGCAACTTTTGTCTGAATCGTGTCACAAAAGAACGTGTAAAAACAAGAGCACCCGTGAAACCATATTAAATAAGGAAAAATGTCCAAAATAAACCTTAAACTTGTAGACGAATACTAAATTGGTCGACGTGGCAGGTCAAACCCAACATCATGGGCTGCGGCCAGATTGGGCCTGAAGCGTGTTTTTTGCAACTTTTTTCTGAACCGCGCCACAAAAGAACGTGTAAAAAGAAGAGCACCCGTGAAACCATATTAAATACGGGAAAAGGTCCAAAATAAACCTTAAACCTGTAGATGAATACTAAATTGGTCAACGTGGCAGGTCGAACCCAGCATCGTGGGCTGCGACCAGACTGGGCCGGCCCATCAGGCCTGAAGCGTGTTTTTTTGCAACTTTTTTCTGAACCGTGTCACAAAAGAACATGTAAAAACAAGAGCACCCGTGAAACCATATTAAATAAGGGAAAATGTCCAAAATAAACCTTAAACTTGTAGATGAATACTAAATTGGTCGACGTGGAAGGTCGAACCCAACATCATGGGCTGCGGCTAGATTGGGCCGGCCCATCAGGCCTGAGGCGTGTTTTTTTTTTTGCAACTTTTTTCTGAACCGCGCCACAAAAGAACGTGTAAAAACAAGAGCACTCGTGAAACCATATTAAATACGGGAAAAGGTCCAAAATAAACCTTAAACCTGTAGATGAATACTAAATTGTTCGACGTGGCAGGTCGAACCCAGCATCGTGGGTTGCGGCCAGACTGGGCAGGCCCATCAGGCCTGAAGCATGTTTTTTTGCAACCTTTTTCTGAACCGCGTCAACTCGAACCTCCACGCTCTTCAGCACGAGATTTTGAGTCTCGCGTATCTACCATTTCACCATCAAGGCATCTTGAAAGTGAATCGTATTCCATGAATATGATATCTATCTAATGTGATATATGGAATATATGACAAAGGTGGAGTCTTGGAGTATTTCGGTAAAAACAAGAGCACCCATGAAACCATATTAGATAAGAGAAAAGGTCCAAAATAAACCCTAAACTTGTAGACGAATACTAAATTGGTCGATGTGGCAGGTCGAACCCAGCATCATGGGCTGCGGCTAGACTGGGTCGGCCCATCAGGCCTGAAGCGTGTTTTTTTGCAACTTTTTTTTTCTGAACCGCACCACAAAAGAACGTGTAAAAACAAGAGCACCCGTGAAACCATATTACAAAAAGGGTCCAAAATAAACCTTAAACCTGTAGATGAATACTAAATTGGTCGACGTGGCAGGTCGAACCCAGCATCATGGGCTGCGGCTAGACTGGGCCGGCCCATCAGGCTTGAAGCGTGTTTTTTTGCAACCTTTTTCTGAACCGCGTCACAAAAGAACGTGTAAAAGCAAGAGCACCATGAAACCATATTAGATAAGGGAAAAGGTCCAAAATAAACCCTAAACTTGTAGACGAATACTAAATTGGTCAACATGGCAGGTCGAACCCAACATCGTGGGCTGCGGCCAGACAGGGCCGGCCCATCAGCCCTGAAGCGTGCTTTTTTTTGCAACTTTTTTCTGAACCGCGCCACAAAAGAACGTGTAAAAACGAGAGCACCCGTGAATCAAACTTGCGACCTGGCACTCATAGAGTAAATAAACCAGCTAGCCACTCCAACTGATGGC
Organism: Aegilops tauschii subsp. strangulata; assembly: GCF_002575655.3. Lineage (NCBI taxonomy): Eukaryota > Viridiplantae > Streptophyta > Magnoliopsida > Poales > Poaceae > Aegilops > Aegilops tauschii. Next base: position 249,819,966 of record NC_053035.3, read on the forward strand.
TACTGGTGACATAAAAGAAGTTCAAAAGTATTTAAACACACCGCAACGTTGAGATTTGAGAAAAAAACATATTTTTTGCAACAATTTTTGAAAATTGTCAACAATTTTGAAATCTGAATATTCTTTAAAAAACTATTTTTAAATTCCAAACCTTTTTTTATAATGTGAAAAATTCCTTGGCGAACAGTTTTTGAAAACATATTCTTTTTTTTTTGAAAATGTGAACCATTTTTTAAAGCCCCAACCTTTTTTAAAGTGCAAACACTTTTTGGAAAAAAAGGAACAAGTTGTTGACGAAACGAATAATTTTCAAACCTGAACAAAAATTTAAAGTACGTTTTTTCCTTTTTATTTTTTAAAAATTGTTCACATTTTAAAATATAGTTCAGGTTTCAAAATTTGTTCCCAGTTTTTCAAAATATGTTTATGTTAAAAAATGTTCATTTTTCAAAAATTGTTCATGTTTTGAAAAAATGTTCTCACATTAAAATTTTGTTCAGGTTTGAACAATTTGTTCACGTTTGAAAAATGGTTCATGTATAAAAAACACCGAGGATTTAAAAAATGGTTCAAGTTTGAAAATTTGTTTTTTAATTGTAATCCCAAAAACTATTGACATTTTTGCAAAACATGTTTTATGCTTTTAGGAATATTCAGATTTCGAAATCATTGACAATTTTCAAGAAAATGTTTAAGAAAAATAAAAAATGTTTTTGAATCTCGATACTAAGTTGTGTGGTTAAATATTTCCCCTTTTTGAATCTCGATACATCTTAAGTTCGATTCCCCTCTAGACTTGTTCTTTTTTGTATTTTTTAGTCAAAAAAGAAAATATGCTTCGCGCTTGGTGGGCCGGCCCATTCGCCAACGATCCCAGTTCGACCTGCTGCCACGTTGGCAATCCCTTCCAGAACGCACTGAAGGTTTAAAAATATACCGGGATTAGAGAGTTCGTTGTGCTGATTTCGGAGATTAGAAGTTCAGAGTTTTGATTTCAGAGCTTTCGTCTACAAGTTTAAGGTTTGTTTTGGACTTTTTCCTTAAATAAGCGACCCCCATTGTCTCATCACTGATCAAAGCAACGACTGCACTTGACATGTGGGGACACTAAGGTGGTGCGAATGTGTGGTTTGGCGCTTGTGCTTTCAGTCAAGAGTGGGAGAAGTTCAGAGTTTTGGCGCTTGTGCTTTCAGCGAGTGGGTTGTGTTTGCAGGCGTCATGTTCCAATTTCCGTAGTGGGTATGGGCCGCTTGGGCAGAAGCTCTGGGCGCCCTTGCACCGAAGTGGCGGGTCGGGGGTCGTATTCCCTGCGTGGGTCGAGTGATAGCCTTCAGTAATAGGCCGGCCCGTTAGTCCGTTTCTCCTTTTTTTCTATCCGTTTTCCTTTTTTCTTTTTTCACTTTTGTTTTTGTTTTTCTTTTCTTTTTCAAATCTGAGATGTTGTAAAAAAAATCTTGAACAATTTTTAAATTCATGAATTTCTTATATCATTATTTTTTCAAAATCATGAACACTTTTTAAATTCATACACATTTTCAAAAATCAAGAACAAATTTCAAGTTCATGATTTCCTTTAAGTATGCAAACATTTTTAAAATTCGTATTCTTCTTAAAAACTCATGAACATTTTTGAAATTTGTGAATATTTTTGAAAATTGTAAATATTTTTTAATTCTCGAACAATTTTTAAATTTCTGGAACAATTTTGAAATTCATGGAAATGTTTTTGACTTCGTGTAGATTTATGGAATCATGATATATTTTGAATTCATGACCTTTGTTTGAATGGACAAACATTTTTTGTAGTTTGGGAACATTTTTAAGTTCATGAACATTTTTTGAATCGAAGAACATTTTCTAAATTCATGAATATTCTTTGAAAGTTTTGTATATTTACAAATTTTCAACATTTCTACAATTTGTGATAATTTTTTAAGTGTAAGAACATTTTTCAACTTCGCATTTTTTGAACTCGAAAAATATTTTGAAATCTGTGACAAATTTTCATTTATGAACATTTTGCAAATTTGGAGGAAAAAACAAAATCATGGACATATTTTAAAGTACTGATTTTTTCGAAAACCTTATCATTTAAAAAAAAAGCAAAGAATAAAACAACAAAGAAAAAGAAAAATAATAGGAAAAAATGAAAGAGAAAAGACGGGGGCGTCCCCGCCCCACACATGGGGGCTGGCCAAGAAGTGTGAGCAAGGGCTGCGTCTTTGCGCGTCACCAAGCTGCCATGCGCTAAATAGGAGGTTTCGTGGCGCCCTAAAAAAAAAAGTTTCGTGGCGGGTAATGCATGAGGCTGGCTTCATAGAGCCATGGGAGATCATCATGTTTTAGCATTTTTCCTCTTCTGTTTGATTCACAATTCAAGTTTCCTTCAAGGCAAACCACCATGTAGTTTTGGTGCCTCTTTCCTTATGTTGTTTCCCCTTCTGTACGGTCATCCATGCACACTGGAACATGGGAGCCAATGCACCTGAAATGAAAACAAATATTTAGGAAAATCAAAAGGAGTTGAAACCATCGCGGTATTCTTAGATAAAAATTGCAAGTCCAAAAAATATGAACAGTAACTTTTATATAGTATCGATTTTGTTGTTTTTTTGTCCAGAACACCATGACAATCATTCTTTCACAAAACTTTTCACGCGAGTATTACGCTAAGTCATGTTTGTTATAAAAAAGTTCCATAATTCTTTGACTCTTTTTGATATTATTTTTAAAATACCCTACAAAAAAGGATATTTTTTTTTAAAACAAATCCATTTCGGGTGCAATGGGATCCAAGACCCATTGGCTATTTCCGCCGTACAAATGCCTATATTCTTAAGGAATTTAGCCATCGTACAAACTTTTTATGTTTTCAAGGAGTATCAAACATAGACAATTTGATCTCAAGGCCTCAATATTTGCGCAATTTTCTTCTTCTATCCATTTTACAATGCAAGTTCTCTATTATTTTCTTGCGTTTTTCTTCTTCTGGCTCACCATCGATGAACATGGTACACATATCAAGTTTTTAGAAATCATGCAAACTAGCCCATTTCTTATTGAATTTAGCCGTCGTATGAACATTTTTTACGATTTAAGGTAACACCAAACATATACAATTTGATCTCAAGGCCTCAAACTAGGCTTGCAAAGTTGTACATTTCTTTATTTTCCTCTATGAATAATCACAGCAAGCTCCTCCTTCAACTTCTTCTTGCAACGATGTAAGCTTGGCCCGGTGCTCTTAGAAATCCGGTCATTTATGGTTGTCCAAATCACACGATTGACCAATATCATAATTTCCATGAACACAAAGGCTTGTTGAAGTGTATCATAAAGGAGGCTAGTTGGTCCTCCAGATTGAGACTCTTAGACCCAATTTTGACAAAGATACAAACATAGGCAAAAGGGGAAGTAAAAAATAGATGATCTTTTGTTTCTAGCTAAATTGATACACAAAAAATGCATGAATAGCCTGATGCGAAGAAGTTATTGTATTTAACTAATTTGTAAGCAGCAACAAAAGTAAAAAAAACTTAGTATTTTTCTGGCAGCGAGCATTGTGGAGCCATTTGAATTGTCGCCTTCATCAAGGCACATGTGTAAAAAAGTCTATGTTTGTTGAATGTTTGTACGATTGCAATAGGAAAACATAAACTTGTGAAATGAAAAGATAAAAATAGTGAACAACAAAGAGTTGACATGCGTTGCAAGAGCATCAACTTCATCTAGCAAAAAATGGAACTATTGCAAAAGTAAATAAATAAATAGATAGCTATGTAACATCAATTTGCTCAGCTTGATATCCTCACCGTGTCCCTGTATTAGTTAGGTCGTCGAAGGAAACGTGCTTACAAGCTCGCCGATAGCCTCTACTTCTGGGTGCTTGCATGAGAAGAACATACAGAAGTAGAAAGATCAGACGTGTTGTAGAGGATAAAACTAGGCTATAGGGTGGTCTATTTGCTACAAAACTTAGCGCATAGAGCAAACAATCGATATGCCGTGTGCCCGCCTTATGTTGTGTGTCGTTCACTTTGTCCGTGAGCCTTGGGGTATGAGGCGACACCCTTGCAGCACTAGGCGTCTCTCCTGGCAACATCGATGTGTCCCTTGCTAACTCGCAACGACGCCCCCTGCAACATCTGCGACAGCCAAACACGGATGGTCGCCCCTTTATACACCTTGCGGCTGAACTTTGCAACGCTCACCTCCTTTGCTGCACCATGATGGTCATCTTGCAGCACCCCGACTATTGCACATGGTGGGTATCTCAGCGAGTGATAACCCAGAAGTATAGGGGATCGCAACAGTTTTCGAGGGTAGAGTATTCAACCCAAATTTATAGATTCTACACAAGGGGAGCCAAATAATATTTATAAGTATTAGCAGATGAGTTGTCAATTCAACCACACCTGAGATTAATTATCTGCAGCAAAGTGATCAGTAGCAAAGTAGTATGATAGTTTTCATAGTAGTAGCAACAACAATAATAACAGTAACAGTGATAGCAATGATTTTGTAGCAAGTGCAACAGTAACAATAGCAGTGGTAATTTAGCAAGAACAATATGTAGGAAAATCGTAGGCATTGGATCGGCGATTTGTTGGATGATATTCATCATGTGATAGTTACAACCTAGGGCGATACGACACTAGCTCCAGTTCGTAAATCTAATGTAGGCATGTATTCCGTAAATAGTCATACGTGCTTATAGAAAGAACTTGCATGACATCTTCTGTCCTACCCTCCCGTGGCAGCGGGGTCCTATTGGAAACTAAGGGATATTAAGGCCTCCTTTTAATAGAGAACCGAAACAAAGCATTAACACACGGTGAATACATGAACTCCTCAAACTACGATCATCACCGGGAAGTGTCCCGACTATTGTCACTCCGCGGTTGCCGGATCATAACACGTAGTAGGTGACTATAACTTGCAAGATCGGATCTAGAACATAGATGTAATGGTGATAACACAAACGGTTCAGATCTGAAATCATGGCACACGGGCCCAAAGTGACAAGCATTAAGCATGACAAAGTCATAGCAACATCAATCTCAGAACATAATGGTACTAGGGATCAAGCCCTAACAAAACTAACTCGATTACATGATGAATCTCATCCAACTCCTCACCGACCAGCGAGCCTCAGAAGGAATTACTCACTCCCGGTGAGGAGCATCATGGAATTGGCGATGGAGAAGGGTTCGTGATGACGAAGATCGAAGATCCCCCTCTCCGGAGCCCCAAACAGACTCCAGATCTGGCCTCCCGATGAAGAACAGGAGGAGGCGGTGGCAGCTCCGTCTCGTGAAACGCGATAATTCTTTCTCCCTGATTTTTTTTCTAGAAATATGTGATTTTATAGCGTCGGTTTCAGGGTCTGCGGGGCCACCAGGTGGGGACAACCCACCTGGGTGCGCCTCGTGGGGGTGGTGCGAACTGGTGGGTTGTGCCCACCCAGGTGCCCCCCTCCAGTAGTTCTTGGCTCCAGAAATTATCTTTATTCATATAAAAATTCCTTGCAAAGTTTCGTTCCAATCCGAGAACTTCTATTTCTGCACAAAAAACAACACCATGGTAGTTCTGCTGAAAACAACGTCAGTCCTGGTTAGTTTCATTCAAATCATGCAAATTAGAGTCCAAAGCAAGAGGAAAAGCGTTAGGAAAAGTAGATACGACGGAGACGTATCAACTCCCCCAACCTTAAACCTTTGTTTGACCTCAAGCAATTCAGTTGACAAACTGAAAGTGAAAAAGAAAAACTTTTACGAACTCTTTTGCTCTTTTTTACATAAATAAGCTTAAACAACACCCAGGTTTTCAATCAAGATTATAACTAACCATGTCAACAATAACTCTCAGAAATTATATTAACTCATATCAATGACATAATCAGCTAGCGAGCAATAATAAGATATCTCAAACAACAACACGTTGTCAAAACAACCATGATATAATATGACAATAGTGGTATCTCGCTAGCCCTTTTTGAGACCGCAAAGCATAAATGCAGAGCACCTCGAAAGTTCAAGCAGCAACTAAACATTGTAATTCATGGTAGAAAAGATCCAGTCATGATGCAACCAACATTAGCTACACACAATGCATAAGCATGACAACAATGCTCTCAGGTTCTGGCGCTTATTTTAGAAGGGGATGACACAACATAAAAGTAAATAGATAGTCCCTTTGCAGACGGAAGCAGTGATTTGCAGAGGTGCCAGAGCTCAAGTTTTTAAAACAGAGGTAAATGAAATTTTGAGAAATGCACCCTTCTTGTTTACTTCGCGACCATCAGTTATCAATATCTTCCATGCTAAACACATTAACGGCTGTTCCCAAGCGATAAAGTAAAGGTTACTGCTCCATAGGAGTTTTTGTTTGATTATTTGTAAGCCCTTTCTGCAATTTGGGACTCGGCATCCCTATTACCGCCCCTCTCATGCAATGACGAGTGAATAAACACTCATCATGAGAATAACCCGCTTAGCATGGAAGATACTGACTACCTCCTGTCGCTCTATGAACAATCCAGGCACATAAAAAGGATATTTATTTGAAGTTTTTTAGAGGTGGCACATGCAAATTTACTTAGGACGGCAGGGTAATACCACATATAGGTAGATATGGTGGACTCATCTGGAATAACTTGGGTTTTAGGTTTTTGATGTACAAGCAAAATTCCCACTTAGTACAGGCAAAGGCTAGCAATTAGGTTGAGAAGCAGCCAGCTAGAGAGCAACAACGGTCATGAACATGCATTATGCATAAGTAACATCGGATACTAGCATGAGTAGGATATGAACACCATGAACATAAATATCATAGAGGCTATGTTAGTTTTGATTCAACTACATGCATGAACATGTGCCAAGTCAAGCCACTCGAACATTCAGAGGAGGATACCATATCATCATACTACATCACAATCATTTTAACGCAATGTTGACATCCAAGATAAATCATTATCCACTCCTAGCTACTTATGCATGGCATGAGAAACTATAATCTCTAATTGTCATCGCAAACATGTTTGATCATAATAGGCTGATACTACGTTAAACATATTTACAAAAACAGAACAAGTCGAGTTCATACCCGTTTCTCTCTGTCACAACCAGTTCATCAAATATTGTCATTATTGCCTTTCACTTGCATGACCAAACGATATGAAAATAATAATAGTGCAAGAGTGTCGTGGACTAAGCTGGAATCTGCAAATATTTTATTCAAAAGGAAAAGACAAGGTAATATGGGCTCTTTGTTAGATCAACAATAATGCATATGAGAGCCGCTCAACAGTTTCATCGTGGTCTTCTCCTCGGTACGACTCAATAAAAAGAAAAGAAATTCAGAGAATAACACTGAAATATTTTTGGAGTTTTTGGTTTTCTGAAAGAAGGCAACCTAAAGAAAGAAAATCAAAACGAGAAAACTATTTACACGGGAGAGCTCCCAACAAGCAAAAGAAGAACAAGGAAATATTTTTGGGTTTCCTTTTTAGTGCTACAACAGTTTAAACTAGGAAGAAAAACTGAAAGGAAGCAGGAGATATATTTTTGGATTTTCTCAAAGTTTTTCAAACACACAAGAAGAAAGCGAGAAAATAAATTTAATATGGATGATACAATGAAAAAGTGTGGACACTGACAACTGAAATGAAACGAGTGAACATGAATGTAATGTCGGTGGAAATACGTACTCCCCCAAGCTTAGGCTTTTGGCCTAACTTGGTAATCACCATTCGAAGAAACCATGGGGTCCTATGTTGAAATGTTGAGGAGCGGGCACCTGTGGATCTCACTGCTGAGGCTCTGCCTGTGCTGCAGCTAGGTTGTTCCGGTAGGCGATGATGTCCTCACACATAATCCTGTATCCACCCCTGGCAATAGGATCAAACAAAGCAGGTGCATGCAATGGAATAACATCACGAGTGTCCACACTAAAAACTAAGTTATGAGGAACATCCATAGTAGTGTTCTCTCTATCAATAAAGTGGTGGTCTACCATAGCTGCGCGATCTAGGTAAACCTTGGGCAAAGGATAATCATGCTGGCATATCTGAACATTAAAGTGAGTCGCCAAGCGAGTAGCGTAAATACCACCATGTATTTTGCCCTTGGATCTGTTAATGTGGAGGCGACGTGCCACAATAGCTCCCAAGCTATAAGTGTTGTCGCCGTAAAGTGCACAACGTAAAACAACAAAATCTGGAGCACTAAGTGCACCTACCTTTTCTCTAGCAAGTAAACACTTCGCAATAAATAGAGCAAAATAATGCACAACAGGAAAGTGCAAGCTAGTGGTGAGGGAGTCTTGGATTATGGGGTCCTCGGGTGTCCGGGCTATGTGATATGGGCTGTGAAAGTACAAGGTAGAAGGCCTTCCCCCGTGTCCGTATGGGACTCTCCTTTGCGTGGATGGCAAGCTTGACGTCCGGATGTGTAGTTTCCTTTCTCTGCAAACCGACTCTGTACAACCCTACGCCCTCCGGTGTCTTTATAAACTGGAGGGGTTAGTCCGTAGAGGCTATCTCAGTAAAAACAGGCTAGACATCTAGGGTTTAGCCATTACGATCTCGAGGTAGATCAACTCTTGTAACCCCTATACTCATCAAAGTCAATCAAGAAGGAACTAGGGTATTACCTCCATTAAGAGGTCCCGAACCTGGGTAAACATCGTGTCCCCCGTCTCCTGTTACCTTCGATCCTCAGACGCACATTTTGGGACCCCCTACCCGAGATCGGCCAGTTTTGACACCCACATTGGTGCTTTCATTGAGAGTTCCACTGTGTCGTCAACAGAAGGTTCGATGGCTCATTTAATTATCACCAACGATGCTGTTTCCAAGGAAACCTTCCTCCCCGGTCAACTTTTTGTGTTCAGCGGCTTCGCGCTGCGTGCCAACTCGATTGGCCACCTCGAATAGATCGACAGCTACGCCCCTGGTCATCAGATCAGTTTTGGGAACTTGAATTATGTCGCTGATATACGATAAGACTTGATCTTCGAAGGGTTCGCAGCCTCGACCACCGCTCTGGCCTTAGATCCAGAGCAAACCGCCGGGTCCGAAGAGGGGAGCCTGGAGCTCGCCAGGCTCTCTGTATTTATGAAGCTTACTACCGGAGATCCGGAGGGGGCTGTGTCATCGGCAAGCCCGGAGTCAAACTGGGTTCCCCCTATCATTGGAAAGCCGGACTCGCCCCCGGCTAGCTCCGAACTCTCAGGTCCACGCCAAGTGAGCATGGCCAGGAAGCTTTTGCCATGCCTGGCTCCGCGGGCTTTCGCTTCCTCGTCCAAACCTCGCTCTTAAACGAGGCTCTGGACTTAATGCGATCCCTCGCCATTACAGATGAATCACCTTCGAACAACGTCCAGCCCGGATCAGGGGCTGAAGGCGGGGAATTTTACACCCCGCCCACCACCCACTTCATAGCCACTGTCGAAGACTTAACCGACATGCTGGACTATGCTTCCGAAGACATCGACGGCACGGATGACGATGCCGGAGACAAACAAGGCCAAGACCCATCGTTTATCGGATGTTGGACGGCCACCTCCACATACGACGTGTATATGGTGGATACACCCAAAGAGGATGGCGACGATGGCAATCAGGATCCGATCGAGGACAAGCCCATCGAGGCACCACCGAAGCGTCGACGCCAGCGGCTCCGCTCAAAATCACGCCGCGACAAAGACAGCAATACCGGCACCGGGTACAATAACACTCCGGAGAACGCCGAAGACCCCGAAGCCCGCGTCGAGCCCACATCCGAACATGACGATTGGGAGGAGGGGCAAGTTAACCCTGACGATCCGGTCGGGAACGAGGACTCAGAGGATAGTAACTATCTACCAATCTCTGAGGATGATGTGAGCCTCGGCGAAGAAGACTTCATCGTGCCAGAGGAACCCCTCGAGCAAGAGCGCTTTAAGCGCCAGCTAATCGCAACAGCGAGAAGCCTAAAAAAGAAGCAGCAGCAGCTTCGAGCCGAACAGGATACGCTCAATGATAGATGGACTAAAAGTCCTAGTAGCCGAAGAATACGGCCTCGAGCGCCCAACAAAGAGCTACCCGAAGCGTAAGTTACTACCACAATTTGACGAGGAGGCCCTTGAGCCAATACCGCCAAAGTATAAACCTGCTGACAAACCTGACCGACCACCACGTGGGGGGACATAGCAGCTACTTATGCCGAACACCAGCCTGCACCACCCCGCCGTAGAGGCAGGGAGGTAGCAGCTCCGGGCTATACCTACGACCTACGCAAGGACCTGGACAATAGAGCCGGTCAGACCAGATCAATCTATGGATCAAGGGGGCGTGCTCCAACACGAGAGGACGGCCATCAGGCCCGACGCGACCAGCATAACCTCACCTGAGCTGAAAACCGAACACGGATGCCGTCTGAACTTCGTCGTGACGTCGCCCGATACAGAGGCGTCGCACACCCTTTATGCTTCACCGATGAGGTAATGGAGCACCAGTTCCCAGAAGGGTTTAAACCCGTTAACATTGAATCATATGATGGAACGACAGATCCCGCAGTATGGATCGAAGATTTTCTTCTCCATATCCACATGGCTCGCGGTGACGATCTCCATGCCATCAAGTACCTCCCACTAAAGCTAAAGGGACTAACCCGGCACTGACTAAACAGCCTCCTAGACAACTCCATTGGTAGCTGGGAAGACTTGGTGGACGCCTTTCGAGGCAACTTCCAAGGTACCTATGTCCGGCCTCCGAACGCCGATGACCTAAGTCATATAGTCCAGCAACCCGGAGAGTCAGCCCACAAGCTCTGGACTAGGTTTTTAATTAAGAAGAACCAAATCATCGATTGTCCGGACGCCGAAGCCTTCGCGGCCTTTAGACATAGCGTCCGTGATGAATGGCTAGCCCGACACCTCGGTCAAGAAAAGCCGAAATCTATGGCTGCTCTTACCGCACTCATGACCCGCTTTCGTGCGGGGGAGATGGCAACGGCAGGCCACGACGCAACAAACATAAGCGTCGAAACAACAATGAAGATACCGAGGACACGACGGTCAACGCCGGATTCAGCGGCTCTAAATCCGGACAGCGGAAGAAGCCATTCAAAGGAAACAAAGATGGTCCATCCAGCTTGGACAAAATACTCGATCGGCCTTGCCAGATTCATGACACCCCTAACAAGCCTGCAAATCATCCCAACAGAAATTGTTGGGTCTTTAAACAGGCCGGTAAGTTAAACACCGAACATAAGGGGAAAGGACCGCCAAGCGAGGACGACGAAGAGCCTCGCCCACCGAACACAGGGGGCCAGAAGAAATTCCCCCCTGAGGTGAAAACAATGAATATGATATACGTCACCCATATCCCCAAGAGGGAGCGCAAGCGTGCTCTAAGGGACGTCTACGCCGTAGAGCCGTGATACATCCATTTTGCATCATGTTTTCTTACTGTTATTTATAATGTTTTTACCCATAATAATGCTTTTTGGAGTAATTCTACTGCCTTTTCTCTCATAATTTGCAAGGTATACACAAAGAGGGAGAATTCCGACAGTTGGAAATCTAGACCTGGAAAAGCTACGTCAGGCCACCTATTCTGCACAACTCCAAACAAGCTGAGACTTCACGGAGATTTTTTATGGAATATTTAAGAATTATTGGAGCAAATAACTACCAGAGGGGCCCACCAGGTGGGCACAACCCACCTGGGCGCGCCCTGGTGGGTTGTTCCCTCCTCGGCCCACCTCCGGTGCCCATCTTCTAGTATATAGGTCATTTTGACCTAGAAAAAATAAGGAGAGGACTTTCGGGACGGAGCGCCGCCGTCTCGAGGCGGAACTTGGGCAGGAGCACTTTTGCCCTCCGCCGGAGCGATTCCGCCGGGGGAACTTCCCTCCCAGAGGGGGAAATCATCGTCATCATCATCATCACCAACAACTCTCCCATCTTGGGGAGGGCAATCTCCATCAACATCTTCAACAGCACCATCTCATCTCAAACCCTAGTTCATCTCTTGTGTTCAATCTTGTTACCGGAACTATAGATTGGTGCTTGTGGGTGACTAGTAGTGTTGATTACATCTTGTAGTTGATTACTATATGGTTTATTTCGTGGAAGATTATATGTTCAGATCCAATATTCTATTTAATACCCCTCTGATCATGAGCATGTTTATCATTTGTGAGTAGTTACTTTTGTTCTTGAGGTCACGGGAGAAATCATGTTGCAAGTAATCATGTGAACTTGATATGTGTTTGATATTTTGATAGTATGTATGTTGTGATTCCCTTAGTGGTGTCATGTGAACATAGACTACATGACACTTCACCATATTTGGGCCTAAGGGAATGCATTGTGGAGTAGCAATTAGATGATGGGTTGCGGGAGTGACAGAAACTTAAACCCCAGTTTATGCGATATTCCGTAAGGGACCGATTGGATCCAAAAGTTTAATGCTATGGTTATAATTTATTCTTAATACTTTTCACGTAGTTGCGGATGCTTGCAAGAGGGTTAATCATAAGTAGGAGGTTTGTTCAAGTAAGAACAACACCTAAGCACCGGTCCACCCACATATCAAATTATCAAAGCAGCGAACACAAATCGAACCAACATGATGAAAGTGGCTAGATGAAATTCCCGTGTACCCTCAAGAACACTTTGCTTATCATAAGAGACCGTTTTGGCCTGTCCTTTGCCTCAAAAGGATTGGGCTACCTTGCTGCACTTTTGTTACTACTATCATTACTTGCTCGTTACAAATTATCTTGCTATCAAACTACTCCGCTACTTACAATTTCAGCACTTGCAGACATTACCTTACTGAAAACTATTTGTCATTTCCTTCTGCTCCTCGTTGGGTTTGACACTGTTACTTATCCAAAAGAGCTACAATTGATCCCCTATACTTGTGGCTCCTCAAGGCTATTTTATAGCACCGTTGCCGGGGAGTGAAGCGCCTTTGGTAAGTGGAATTTGGTAAGGAAACATTTATATAGTGTGCTGAAATTTATTGTTACTTGTTACTATGGAAAACAATCCTTTGAGGGGTTTGTTCGGGGTATCTTCACCTCGTCCGGAACCACAATTAGCTACCCCTCAACCTACTGCACCTACTGAAAATATTTAATATGAAATACCTTCGGGTATGATAGAACAACAGCTAGCTAATCCTTAGGCAGGAGATGTAACCGAACATCCTGATATGCACTTGATATATGTAGAACAAATTTATGGATTGTTTAAGCTTGCAGGTTTACCCAGGGATGAAGTTATGAAAAAGGTTTTCCCTTTATTTTTGAAGTGAAAAGCATTGGCATGGTATATGCTACCTCTTGAGCATGCGTTGGTTTTCCCTTGAAGAGGAAAGGGTGATGCAACAAAGTAGCGTAAGTATTTCCCTCAGTTTTTGAGAACCAAGGTATCAATCCAGTAGGAGACAACGCACAAGTCACCTAGTACCCGCACAAACAATCAAGAACCTTGCAACCAACGCGATAAAGGGGTTGTCAATCCCTTCACGGTCACTCGCAAAAGTGAGATCTAATAAAGATACTAAAGTAAATATTTTTGGTATTTTTTTGTATAGATTGGAAAGTAAAGATTGCAAAATAGTAAATGAGATGCGATGTAAATAAAAGAGATGCAATATAATAAGAAAGAGACCCGGGGGCCATAGGTTTCACTAGTGGCTTCTCTCAAGATAGCATGTATTACGGTGGGTGAACAAATTACTGCCGAGCAATTGATAGAAAAGCGCATTGTTATGAGAATATCTAAGGCAATGATCATGAATATAGGCATCACGTCTGTGTCAAGTAGATCGAAACGATTCTGCATCTACTACTATTACTCCACACATCGACCGCTATCCAGCATGCATCTAGAGTATTAAGTTCATAAGAACAGAGTAACGCATTAAGCAAGATGACATGATGTAGAGGGATAAACTCAAGCAATACCCCATCTTTTTATCCTCGATGGCAACAATACAATACGTGCCTTGCTGCCCCTACTATCACTGGGAAAGGACACCGCAAGATTGAACCCAAAGCTAAGCACTTCTCCCATTGCGAGAAAGATCAATCTAGTAGGCCAAACTAAACCGATAATTCGAAGAGACTTGCAAAGATATCAAATCATGCATATAAGAATTCAGAGAAGAACCAAATAATATTCATAGATAATCTTGTTCATAAATCCACAATTCATCGGATCTCGGCAAACACACCGCAAAAGAGTATTACATCAAATAGATCTCCAAGAACATCGAGGAGAACTTTGTATTGAGAATCAAAGAGAGAGAAGAAGCCATCTAGCTAATAACTATGGACCCGAAGGTCTGTGGTAAACTACTCACACATCATCGGAGAGGCAATGGTGTTGATGTAGAAGCCCTCCGTGATCGATTCCCCCTCCGGCAGATCGCCGGAAAAGGCCCCAAGATGGGATCTCACGGGTACAGAAGGTTGCGGTGGTGGAAAAGTGGTTTCGTCGCTCCCCTGATGTTTTTAGGGTATAAGAGTATATATAGGCGAAAGAAGTACGTCGGTGAGCTCTGTGGGGCCCACGAGGGTGGGGGCGCACCCTCCTGCCTCGTGGCCGCCTCGCGGAGTTCCAGACTTCCACTCCAAATTTTCTGGATTGCTTTCATTCCAAGAGACATCATCGTGAAGGTTTCATTCCGTTTGGTATTCCTTTTCTGCGAAACTCTAAAATTGGCAAAAAAAAACAGAAACTGGCACTGGGCCTCCGGTTAATAGGTTAGTCCCAAAAATAATATAAAAGAGCATATTAAAGCCCATTAAACATCCAAAACAGATAATGTAATAGCATGGAACAATAAAAAATTATAGATACGTTGGAGACGTATCAGGCATCCCCAAGCTTAATTCCTGCTCGTCCTCGAGTAAGTAAATGATAAAAACAGAATTTTTGATGTGGAATGCTACCTAACATAATTATCAATGTAATTTTCTTTATTGTGGCATGAATGTTCAGATCCGAAAGATTCAAGACAAAAGTTTAATATTGACATAAAAATAATAATACTTCAAGCATACTAACAAACTAATCATGTCTTCTCAAAATAACATGGCCAAAGAAAGTTCATCCCTACAAAATCATATAGTTTGGCTATGCTCCATCTTCGTCACACAAAATGTTCAAATCATGCACAACCCCAATGACAAGCCAAGCAATTGTTTCATACTTTAGTATTCTCAAACTTTTTCAACTATCACGCAATACATGAGCGTGAGCCATGGACATAGCACTATAGGTGGAATAGAATGGTGGTTGTGGAGAACACAAAAAGAGGAAGATGGTCTCACATCAACTAGGAGTATTAATGGGCTATGGAGATGCCCATCAATAGATATCAATGTGAGTGAGTAGGGATTGCCATGCAACGGATGCACTAGAGCTATAAATGTACGAAAGCTCAACAAAAGAAACTAAGTGGGTGTGCATCCAACTTGCTTGCTCACGAAGACCTAGGGCATTTTGAGGAAGCCCATTGTTGGAATATACAAGCTAGGTTCTATAACGAAAATTCCCACTAGGATATGAAAGTGACAAAATAAGAGACTCTCTATAATGAAGATCATGGTGCTACTTTGAAGCACAAGTGTGGAAAAACGATAGTAGCATTGTCCCTTCTCTCTTTTTCTCTCATTTTTTTTTGTTTTTTTGTTTGGCTTCTTTGGCCTCTTTTTTTCCATTGGCTTCTTTGGCCTCTTTTTTTTATTTCCTCACATGGGACAATGCTCTAACAATGATGATCATCACACTTCTATTTATTTACAACTCAAGGATTACAACTCGGTACTTAGAACAAAATATGACTCTATATGAATGCCTCCGGTGGTGTACCGGGATGTGCAATGAATCAAGAGTGACATGTATGAAAAATTATGAATGGTGGCTTTGCCACAAATACGATGTCAACTACATGATTATGCAAGGCAATATAACAATGATGAAGTGTGTCATAATAAACGGAACGGTGGAAAGTTGCATGACAATATATCTTGGAATGGCTATGGAAATGCCATAATAGGTAGGTATGGTGGCTGTTTTGAGGAAGGTAAATGGTGGGTTTATGGTACCGGCGAAAGTTGCGCGGTACTAGAGAGGCTAGCAATGGTGGAAGGGTGAGAGTGCGTATAATCCATGGACTCAACATTAGTCACAAAGAACTCACATACTTATTGCAAAAATCTACAAGTCATCAAAACCAAGCACTACGTGCATGCTCCTAGGGGGATAGATTGGTAGGAAAAGACCATCGTTCGTCCCCGACCACCACTCATAAGGAGGACAATCAAAGAAACACCTCATGCTTCAAATTTGTTACACAATGGTTACCATACGTGCATGCTATGGGACTTGCAAACCTCAACACAAGTATTTCTCAAATTCACAATTACTCAACTAGCATGACTCTAATATCACCATCTTCATATCTCAAAACAATCATCAAGCATCAAACTTCTCATAGTATTCAATGCACTTTATATGAAAGTTTTTATTATACCCATCTTGGATGCCCATCATATTAGGACTAATTTTATAGCCAAAGCAAATTACCATGCTGTTATAAAAGACTCTCAAAATAATATAAGTGAAGCATGAGAGATCAATAATTTCTATAAAATAAAACCACCACCGTGCTCTAAAAAGATATAAGTGAAGCACTAGAGCAAAATTATC